>NC_141911.1:9700000-12200000 GCF_057802395.1 Ceratotherium simum simum | reverse complement strand
GACTAAAAATACCAAGTGTTTGTGAGAACTTGGAGCAACTGGGAACTCTCATACATAGCTGGTGGGAATGTAAGAGAGTGTATCAGGTTATTAGAAACTGTACATACACTTAGCATAAACAAAAGTAGTGAAAATCACATGTCCATACAAATAATTGTACAAAAAAATATTCAAAACATATTCAAAACAGCTATGCTTATTACAGCCAGAAACTGAAAAACACCACAAAACCCATCAACAAGTGAATGGATAGAAATTATTGTGATAAATATATATAATGAAATACCATCCAAAATAAACATGAACTGACTGGTAATATGTCACAATAAAGACGAATCTCAATAATATTATGCTGAGCTAAAGAAGCAAGGCATAATAAAGTACATATAGCATGATTTCATTTATGTTAAATTTTAGAACAGGTAAACGTAATCTGTAGTTACAGAAAGCATGCCAGTGGTTTTCTGAGGCTAGTAGAATAGAAGCTTGATTCAAAGAGGCAAGAGGCAGGGTTTCAGGTGGTGGGAAGGTCCTGTTTTAATTTTCATTGTGGTTACAATAATGTATAAGTTTTTCATAACTCAAACTGTACCTTTTAAAATGGGTGCATTTTATATAAATATACATCAATACAAATAATATTTTAAGAAGACAATCTAGCAAAAAAGAATTGAGACACTTCAAAAAAGAAGGGATTCAAGTGGCCAACAATTACATGAAAAAGTGCTCAATATCATTAATGAAGAGAAAATGGCAAATTAAACCCACAATGAGATATTACTACACACATACACAAATGGGTTAAAAGTCTGACAACACTAAATATAGGTGAATAGAGCAACTGGAATTTTCATATATTGCTGGTGGGATTAGAAAAATTTTCAAACACCTTAGAAACTGTTTGGTAGTCTCTTATATTAGCATACAACTACCCTGTGATTGATCAATTTCATTCTGACATATTTCCAAAAGAAATATAAAAAGAAATCCATAAAAAAGACTGATAAAAGAATATTTATAGATCCCAACCATTCAAAATGTCCATAAACATGAAGAATGAATAGAAAATTGTGGTGTATTCATAACAGAGGTTATTTTTAAGCAATAAAAGTCCTGATGTATATAACAAGATGGGTGAATCTCAAAACATCTTAAATGAACTGGTAAAACTATTCTATAGTGATAGAAATTAAATAGTAGCTACCTCCACATTGTGGGAATTGACTGGAAGTGGACATTGGGAATTTTCTGGGGTAATGGAAATACTTATCTTGGTTGGGATGGCAGTTATTCAGATGCAAACATTTATTAAAACATAAACTCTTGCACTTAAGATCTATGCATTCATATCATCTAACAAATTTTAACTCAATATGAAAATATACAAGTTCTGTATAAAAAATAATTTTTTTAAACCCTGAATGAATAAAAGACTTAACAAATGGACAGGCATACCATGTCCTCATTAAAGAAGATCAAATTTCATAAAGATAGCAGTTATCTGTAATTTAATTTATAAAGCTTACACAATTACAATAGACTAGCCAGACTGGATATTTTAAAGTATAATTCTTCAATAATTAAAACAATGCGATATCAGCAACAAGAATAAAGATTCAGGTTAATGGATCATGATGGAAAGTCTCAAAAAGGCACAAACACGTGTAAGAATTTAGGGTAATAATAATGTTACCATTTAAAATGAATAAGAGAAAATGGACTTTTCAATAAATAGCGTTGCAACAACTGACTAGCTATCTGGAAAAATAAATTTAGATTTACATCTTGTCACTTATGCCAGAATAAATCCCAGTTTGTTTACAGATTTAATGTAATATATGAAAACATAAAAGCACTACAAGAAATCATGACACAATTATTCTATAACCTAAAATTAGGGAAGACTTTTCTAAAAATGACATAAAACATGGAAGTCATAATAGCAAATAATGCTAAATTTAAGTATAAAAATATATATTCTATTTATATATACTGAAAAAAGGAATCAAAAGACAAGTGGCAAATAGTATATGGAGTAAGGGGAGAATTATTTGCAAAACATATGGTTCACAAAAAAAGTGAATACAAAACGCTTTTATACATAAAAAATACTCTCTCCCAATAAAATAAACTTAAATTAAAACCAAATTTATATATCAGTTATCACTTAGACTGAGAGTCTCAATTTTGATAGCACATTAATAGAGATGTTGGTAAAAGGCATTGTCATACATGACTAGAAAGAATATAAATTGATACAACCCTGTTGAGGACAATACAGCAATGTTTATCAAAATTTTGGAGGCAATTAACTTTTGACCTGGCAATATCACTTTCACGAATTATCTTGAAGATATAACCACATATATGTAAAGTGGTGTATGTACAAGTTATACTTGCTTCCCAATGTGATATTCTTCGGAAGTTATTTTTCTTTGTCCTGCCTCAATCTTATCTAAGATTGTATGGAGGGGAAGCCAGCTCAGGAGAGATACCTCTAACGTGTTCCCTTTCTTCAGCTGAATCCGGAACAGAGTGAAAGAAGATTTTGTTCACTATCCTCAATACGAAAATTAAGCTAACCTGCTATTCACCTGCTGGGAAATACAAGGATATGTATTTTTAAAATAATAATATCTATTACCTATCTATCTAATATTCTTTTTTTTTTTTTGTAGGGGAAGATGCACCCTAACATCTATTGCCAATCTTCCTCCTTTTCCTTCTTACTTTCCTTCCCCAAAGCCCCAGTACATAGTTGTGTATAGTTGTAAGTTCTAGTTCTTTTTTTTTTTTTGATGTGAGCTGCCACCACAGCATGGCTACTGACAGATAAGTGGTGTGGTTCCACACCCAGGAACTGAACCCAGGCCGCCAAAGCAGAGCACACTGAACTTTAACACTAGGCTTCAGGGCTGGCTCTCTAATGTTGATAATCATATTGCTGTCTTACAGATATAATACTTTAGAGTTACTATACTTTTAATTATATAATTTGATATGTTTTTTTAAAATGAACCATAAAATAGTGGTATAATATATATAGCACAGATGAGTAAACTGAAGGTCAGAAAGTTCAAATGAATCATCTAAATCCACATAACTAATTCAATTGACAACTTTGGAATTGAAGTATGTTTTCTGGTTCTAAGTCAGGAGATATTTCTCCACAAAGTTCGTGACAATGATCCCAACTACATTTCAGCCTGCTATCTTGATCAACTATATATTGGTTATTTACTTAGAAGCACTAACTGACAATAATATATACATGTTAATAGATGTTTTATATATATATATATTATTGTATACATGCTAAAATATGGTAATAGGGCTTCCATAGTTATCAAGAGCCCTATGAGAATTCCTCAAAGCTATTTTCTTATAGGGCTCTTGATAACTATAAAAGCTCAATTAACATCTTTAGGTCAGTAGTCAAGTAAACAAAGGTTATAATTTGCCAAGTCTTATAGTAGGACCTAACTTTATTAAAATAAATTAAAAAATGAACAAACAAAAAACACTGATCCCAGAGTTTTCTAATTTTGAGTTTAATCTAAATGGGATAACCTGGTCAAAAACAGTAGTATTGATTTCTTTTTTCTGTCTTCAAAAGACATTTTTATAGACAAATCATTTAGGTAGACAAATCACATAATAAACTAACTTTACCATTAGCTATGATATCCATTTATTTCTCTTTTAAATGAGGAAACATATTTATATGTTGCCAAGAATAATAGATTGGTCTTATGCAGAAAAAGTAATTTGTGGTTGTTTTCGAAACTTTCCTAGTAATTATTTATCACCAAAGATGCTATAACAGGAACCGTGGAAACATTAAATTTCATCAAATTTCTTGGTTATCACATATAAATAACTGAATTCATTTTATGTAAAGCAAAAGCTAATCTGAAGTATGCTTCTCTCCCAGTGTCTACCATGTATTGTCAAGTACTCCCAAAGAGAGATGATAAAATAGTTTGATTCCTGGTATACTATGTGTCTGTATTATCTAAACAGCACATGGAATGTGGGAAAGGTGTAGGAAAGATATCATGATTGCGTGCAGAGGCAATCACATGTGCTTACTAACTCAAGAACTTACTATGGAGAAGCTGTTTTTGTTTATTTGTTTCTGCTGCTAATGTGACTGACAACTTTGGTTTTTTTAAAGTCATGAGTAAATGCTTCTAGTAACGCTTGCCTTTCACAGTGCATTTCATGGTAATATATTGGCATTCATTAATCCTGTGTTTTAAAAATTTCTTTTGTGCCCCTTTTGCTAAGGGTGTAAGGATGCAGAGGGTAATTGCAATTGAGGAGGTAGGCAGATTAATGCAATAAAATAATAAAAGATCTCAATATTTTGTTGTAGATTTTCAATCTCAGAATCTCTTAAAAGCACTGTTCCTCCTTTTATTGTCAATAATAGTCATTTTATTTTCCACTTTTCTATGAACTTCTGACAGATAAGTAAACCAAACAAGATTTTAAAAATATTCTGAACTTCAATTACTTTTTCCCAATTCCAAGGTATAAAATGAAATTCTAGCTTGTGAATCATGAATTTAATAGCTGCAGGGTATCCTAGAATACCACACAGGAAAAAAATAAAAAGCGGGCCTTGCCTCCTGAAAATCAAGCAGGGCCTCTTAATGCTCTTGTTAGATAAATTCAAGGGTTCAATTCCCAAAAACCAAGTTAGTTATACTTGGTTTCATGCCAAACCTCTTAATCTTCACTATGATCAACTTTGTTGATAAATGGGGATTTAATGAAACAGTGTCTGAATTGGTACAAATCCTTCTCACACTTCAAAAAATAGCTAAAAACAAATAACATTAATGGTAGTGGGCCAGTGATGCTATTTTTGTTTGAGAAAGTGTATAAATAAATACTATTTTGCAAACGTTTCCTCTCTATTGAGGAAGAGAATTGAATGTCTGTTTGCTGAAGTTAAAGCAATCTGAAACTTAATTTGTCAGCTATGGATCGGCTTTAGGAGCATGTACACAAACATCTTTAGGCTAGAATAAAGATTTATTTAGTGTGCGTCCAGCAACTCATTTTCTTTCCCTTGGCAAATTCTAGTTTTACATTGATTTTCCGAGAATAACTGGGTTGCAAAAATCAGTGTTTATTTGGGTAGTGAATTGACTCTATCAGTCTGAAAATAAATGACCTACTTTTTCTTGTTAAAATCTTCACAAATCTATACAATAAAAAGTATTTATGGTTCATTAGGTGGATGGTAAATTCTCTGTGACATCTCAGAGAGTCAAAAAATGTGACTTTTCTCAAAATAAGTACTGGAACTATAAAAGTTCAAAAGAGATATACATTTGAATGAATGTTATTTCAAAACCAGGAATGAAGATATGCTATCAAAGCCCTCAGTTTTGTTTTGTTTTCCATCAGAAATGGATGATCTCTATTTTAAATAAAAAGTCAAGAGACAGTGAAACTTTATTCAGTGATTCACCTTAGTATTTTAATTTAGTGTTTTTTTGCTTGTTTAATGTGGGCAATTGAAACTTGCTGGCAAAAGTCAGAAGAGAAAGTCAATGTCACTGGGAAAAATGGAAGACTGAACAAGAACTAAGACAGGGGTATTCCAGCATCAAAGGCTAATAGGAGAAACCAAGGAAGACAAGAAGGAGAGAAAGAAGGAAAGCAAGGCAAAATCCTTGAGAACTATTCAAATTAAACCTCTGGGTTTCTGCTCTATGAGAATTGTTCTATCAGAAGGATGTAGAGAAGGAAGCTAAATGCACTAAATGGTGACCCAGAGACAAGGTTCAGAGTATTAAGAAGCACATCAGGCAAAGTTGAAGGTTTTTACTATAACCTGATTTTTACCTACTGACTGTGGCAATCTTGGACAAGTAGCTAAAACGCTCTGAGCCTCAATGGCTAATTAGTAAAATGGGTATAAAACTAGCCATCCAGAGGATGCTGCTGGCATTGTTATTAGGATCAAATTAGAAGTAGAGAAAGAGCTAGCAAATGTTACCTACTCTTGTTAACATCATCAGTATTAACATCATCAGTGGGTAGCCCTGGGGGTTTCCCTCCCTCTTGTGCCCTCTTAGGACCTTGCTGCTGCTATCGCGCTTCACCAGGGGCTGGCTCTGGCCTCAGTACCCTCAGTCTCCTCTCCCCCGATTCTGTGTCCTGTGGGGGTGGGGTCAGCTGCTGCTCTGTACAGAACCACAGGAACTGATGTGTATATAACTATTTAATGTGGGGTATGTTCCCCTAGTCCTGTGTTTCCCTTCACTCCTCCTTCCAACCTTACCTCTCAGTTGCAGTATTTAACTGGGCTGGGTAGGGTTCTTCTCTGTTGGGGGAGGTTAGGGACTCATCCTGTGCTTGTAAATAAATAAGGTTATGACTGTCAAAAAAAAAAGTCCCTCTCCTCTCTTTTCTCTCTTTGTTGGTGAGAAGCTCCTTCCATTTCCTTTGTTTTCTGTTTGTCAATTTATGCCTCTCATACGTGTGGTGATTTCACATTTGAGAATATTCACTTTCACTCCATTTTAGCCATCCACACTTAGAACAGATGGTTTTTTTAAAATTGTGGTCATATACTATTGGCTGCATATTCCCTAGATCTTTGCTTTAAGTGGGTATTTACGTGCCTATGCCAAAACTACTGAATCTAAATGTCTGTAGGTAGTACTTAGAAACATGCTTTCATAACAAATCCTCAGATTATAGTAATTGCAGTTTGGAAACCACATCTGACTCCCTGACCTATCCTTTGACCCATCTGACCTAATCTGACCTAATCACCTATCCTTTCTTCTCTCTGAAATAACTATTCACAATGTATGACTTTTTCACCTTTTGTCGGAACTTCCAGCACAGACTGTTCTTTTCATAACTCTCTCCTGAGGAATCTGGAAGGGAGTTTCTGCCTCTTCCACCTCAATTAGGATTGTCTTTTGTTGCAGGGGTTCCTTTTATCCAGTTTTCAGTTCTGTCTCGGGGTAATTTTTTCACGAGTAGTTGTAAATTGGCTGTGTCCGGGGAGGAGGTGAGTCCAGAGTCTGCCTACGCCGCCATCTTGACTTCTCTTCCGGGGCTGCTTGTTTTTTCTTTTTCTTCTGAGGTGGGAGAAAGGAATCTGGCTCCTGGTCAAAATAACTATGTGATATTTCAGGCCTGAACATAGGCAATTACAAAGGCTTCACCTGACAGGACTCATGGGGAAAGCTGCACTCCCCACACCAGCCTCGGGGCACAGCACTGCACTGCAGGCTCTGGAGTGAGCTGCAGTCAAGGACTCAGGCCCCCCTGGCTGGCCTTGCTCTTCTGCTTAGCTAAGCTCCCATCATGGAGAGACTGGGTCCACTTCAGGAGGTTGGGGTGCACACATGGGGCAGGACTGTGTTGACTGTGTGTGGACCTGTGGGTGGCAGGGCTTGTCAGCTGCAGAAGACTTGTGCTTCTCCAAGACCCACATAAGGGGTTGGCCCTGCCTTCCAAAGCCTGAAACAATTGGGTGCTCCCGTGCCTGAGGCCAGCCCAACCCAGCTGCAATCCTCAGAGAGCTGACAAGAGACCTAAAGGCTGGAGGCTTATAGCAATCGTAAGCCCCTAAGCCTAACAACCTGCCACGCTGGGGGCCTACTCACTTAAAAGAAATACTGCAACACAAATGTGGTATTAGAACTTGCAGCCAACTGTGCTGGGGCTCCCCACACCTGATAAAGAGACTGAAGGGCCCACAACAACTACAAACAGCTGAGCCTTACAACAGCTGGCCACAGGCATAGCTCAGCCTCCCTGGGCACCTATAGGTGTGCATCCAGCTTTATCTTCTTTTTGCTGACTCCCCTGGAGCAGCCTTTGTGGACAGGATCCAACTGGATCACATGCAAGTTTTCTCTCCTGCGTGTTACTGAGCAGGGGCTCGTGACCTGATGCTCACAGAAGCCAATACTGTGGCACACTGGTTTTTGAGAGAAGAAGCAGTTTATTGCTCAATCAATTGGCAAGGAGACAGAATCACAGGCTCTCAACTCTGTCTCCCCCATCCAGGGTATGGGATAAGGTTTAAGGGATCAAGGAGGGCAGGCTGGTACGCAGAAGCACTGGCAGTATGAGTTTTGATTGGCAGATCAAAATTTTCTCTTCTGTGCATGCTCCTGGCTGGCTCACCACCACTGAAAAATAGCTTTAATATCTTATTGTTAAGATGAGGTCAGTTATGGGAGGTTACCAGGAAAAGCACAGTAAACAAGGGTAAAGTTCTTATGCAGATTTAAATCATTGCCTTGTCTATTGTTAAGAGTTTCTAAAGATTTAGAGTCATCCTCCCCATCCTAGCACAGAGAGGGAGACCCCCTTACAAATGGAGATTTCTCTTATAAATGTAAATTTCCCTTACAAATGGGTAATTTCTAGGTTTTCAGAGTTTTTCCTATGTCTGAAGTTTTTTTAATAATCATCAGCTCAAAATAGCCCTTATGCCAAAGAGGCACATTTGAGGTGGCAAATTCTCTTCCTGGTCCTGTGGTTAAACATGGTCTAATATGGGCCATTGAAAAACTCAAGCAACTCTTGTTCCAGTAAACTTAAGAAGAACAGGCAGATCCCAGCAGAACTAATCTGGCTCCAATACCAAAGAAGTTAAATTTCATCCTCTTGGTTTCCCAGGAAGGAATAAAACTTCAGTCCTCATTCCACTTTATCTTTATCAGATGTTTATTAGTCTCCTGTCCCTGTATGAAGGAAACACATTTCAAAGTTTTCCAAATTGTCCTCTTGAAGTCCCTTGACTGGGTTTGTGCTAGGGTGTCGTTCTCTTCCACCCCACCCCCACCGATTTCTGAGGAATGGAGTGGAGGAATTTAGATTGCTGTCATGGTTCTCGCCAAATAAACTTCTCCACTAGTCTATTCAATTCCATCCTTTGACTTCATCCTTTATCTGGCTAGTGGTTACCAAAATAGGGAAACAGCTTCTTGGGACCACTTCCTTTCTAAACCTACAAATGGAGAGGGAGCTGGCAAATTCTATTCTTTCTCAGTGAAGAGAGATGAAAAGGCCAGTCTCTTCGTTTTTGTTGGTATTTTATCAATCCCATAGCGACTATTGAAAATACCGGAAAAACAAGGTTGTAGAGTTACTGTAACATACTTACAAGGATATTTACATACTGTTCAGCAGAAAAACTATAGAAAACCCAGGTGGAACCAAATTCTGCCCTTCAAAATTCTGGAATGTTGGTGCTGGCCCGGTGGTGCAGTGGTTGAGTGCGCGCTCTGCTGCGGCGGCCCGGGGTTTGCAGGTTCGGATCCCGGGCGCACACCGACACACCACTTGTTAAGCCATGCTGTGGCAGCATCCCATATAAAGTAGAGGAAGATGGGCCAGAAGTTAGCCCAGGGCCAATCTTCCTCAAGAAAAAAAAAGGGGAGGATTGGCATCAGATGTTAGCTCAGGGCCAGTCCTCCTCACCAAAAAAAAAAAAAAAATTCTGGAATGTTTCCAACAGGAAATATCACCAGAGTCATTTAAATTTTACCAAAGCACAGTGGAAAAGAAAAAAATAAAAATTGAAATACTTTAAAAAGTGATGTTTGCTTTAAAAAATTACCTATATTGAGAACTATTCCAATTGCCCCAAAGCTTACCAACACATTTTTAAAATAAGCACAATACATGCATATGGTTAAAAACTAAACTATAGACACTGAGGAAAATTAAAAGTTTTATGCCTGTCCCAGTCCCTTTTCAAGGAGCTAATTTCTGTAAAGAATTCTTTATGTTTCCATTAAAAAGTACGTATATTCAGTATATATAAATTATGTATATAATTCTGATTTATTTGTACATTTATAATTGTACTAGATACATTCTTTTATGGGTGTGTTTTTTGGAGGGGAAGTCATTCTTTTTTTGTTGAGATATAATTGACATATAACATTATATTAATTTCAAGTGTATAACATAGTGATTTGACATTTGTATACATTGTGAAATGATCACCACAATAAGCCTAGCTAACACCCATCACTTACAATTTTTTTCCTCAGAGTGAGAACTTTTAAAATCTACTCTCTTAACTTTCAAATATACAATACAGTATTATAAACTATGTTCACCATGCTATACATTACATCCCATGACATTTATTTTATAACAGGAAGTTTTATTCACTTAATAATATATCTTGGAGATTTTCCAACAGCAGTGCATGGAGAGCTCCTCATTATATTAAATAGCTACATTCCAGGGACAAAAAGCATTTTATCTAAGCAGTCCTGTGTTGATAATTATTTAGATCATTTTCATTCTTTTACTGTTACTAAGTTGTAAAAAGAATCCTTGTATATGTATCATGGAAGACTTGAAAGAATACCCATGAGGTAAATTTCTAGCTGAATCCCTGGGCCAGTGAGGACATACACAACAGCTTTTGGTGAATACTGTCTAATTGCCTTCCAACATGCTTGCACCAATTAATACTTCCACAGCGGCTGATAGTGAAAGTTTCCCCAAATTTTCACAAATAAGAAAATATCAAACTTCTAAACTTTGGCCTTTCTGCAGAAGAAAAATAATGTATATTTAATCATCCTGTCCTATATTTGTTGCCAAAGTGGATTTGTTTTACTGTAAATTGAGAATCAATCTCCTTTATTTCTTTTTCTAATGATTGTTAGTCTAAAAAAAATATTAATCTCTAGTCCCTTCTATAAACTGCTGAAATTAGCCTTTGTCCATTATATGAGTTACAATTTTTTTCTTTCAATATGTCATGTTTTTTGAGCATATTTTAGTATGTAGAAGCTGCTTAAAGATTTTATATAATTAAATTTATCAATCATTCTCTTAGCAAATACTATGATTTTAAGTTGAAAATCGAGGAATAAGAACAAAATCATCTAGAATTGTTTTTCTTCCTTATCTTTCCCTTTTTTTTTTCCTTTTGCTGAGGAAGATTCCCCCTGAGCTAACACCTGTTGCCAATCTTCCTCTTTTTTTGCATGAGGAAGATTAGCCCTGAGCTAACATCTGTGCCAGTCATCCTCTATTTTGTATGTGGGTCGCCGCCACAGCGTGGCTGACAAGTGGTGTAGGTCCATGCCTGGGATCCGAACCCACGAACCCAGGCCACCGAAGTGGAGTACACCGAACTTTAACCACTACACCACAGGGCTGGCCCCTTATCTTTTTTTTTTTTTTTTATAATTTTTATTTATTTATTTTTTCCCCCAAAGCCCCAGTAGATAGTTGTATGTCATAGTTCCACGTCCTTCTAGTTGCTGTATGTGGGACTCGGCCTCAGCATGGCCGGAGAAGTGGTGCGTCAGTGCGCACCCGGGATCCGAACCCCGGCCGCCAGCAGCGGAGCTCGCACATTTAACCGCTAAGCCACGGGGCCGGCCCTGGCCCCTTATCTTTACTTTTTATATTTGCTTCTGTTTGATAACACTTTGCAAATTTTAAATTCTTACTTACATAAATGGCAATGCCTATTTTAACTTTAAGGGAAAGTCTATGCCATTTGGAAGTTATAATCTTTAGGTCTCTAAATAAAGAAAAGAAATACCAATATTAAGTGCATATAATAGCTTCATGTATGTTATCTCATATAATCCTTTTTATAACATGCTGTGTAGTTTTATTATCCCTTTTATAGATGGAGAAATCAAAGCTCAGAGCAGTGATGCCATTGTCACAGACTGCATACTGAGCATGTAGATAGGTCTAACTGGTATCAGTGCCCATCAATTTTTCCTGGTGCCACGAGACCTCTCAGCTCTATTCAACTTCGCACAGGAAATATTATGGCCCAGAGCTTTGTTTGTTGATTAGTTATTTTTTTAAACATAGTCACCTGCCACTTTTTTCCTGACCAGAAAATATGATTCTTAAAGTCAAGATGTCTTATTCTATGCACATTAAAAATGAGTCCAAAAATGAAGTTCTTGAAATCTAAGACAAAATTTCCCAATTCTGATCCCCAAAGCACACATCTTATTTCTAAATCTATATTTCTATAATTCTGTCCTCAAGAGAAAGGCAGATATATGGAGAAAAAGGAGAAAAATCTTCCTTTATATTCTAAAATAAGCCCTTGAAAACTTATGATGACAACTTAAGAGAGAAAAGAGTCTTTGAAATCACTTTAAAGATAAAGCACACATCTGAATAATCCAAAATAATTTTGAAAAATAAATATTATAGTAATATTAGGTGGAAGAAATAGGTAAACAAAAAAAAGGTTACTTTGACAGTCATATGATTTAAAGTTACCATTTATTTTTGGAATTGTTTTATATGTATTATCTGCTGCCTCTTCGTTACTCCATTCAATGCAAATTATGTAGAATAAAGAGTACAAAGGAGGGCCATATATTCTACTTCCCTCGGTTCAGAGAATGGGGACGTGGGGCCCAAAATTTTCTCATATATGTTCACAAGCATCTGTTAGCTGCTCTGTGGAATTGTCTACTTTTCCCTAATATATCACAAGTAATAGTTGGAATTGTGGGTCAATGGTCTTGACCAAAGTTGTTATCTCATCCCACGAGGTGAAGAAGGAGGTGTCTTTAGGGAATAGAATCTTCTCCATGATGTAAGTTTAAACTTTCCACTTAAAAAGTCACTTGCGCAATGAGAGAACTGTCTTTCTTCAAAGGTTAACTCATCTTATGTGCCCTATTTGTGTTGATAGCTGAATACCAACTTGCATTTGACAATAATGTTGCTGCTTCTGGATTAGAGTGTGGTCACTTCATCTATGTTATTATAAGTGCTTCCTAATTGGAAATTCCTAGTTTCCATTTTCACCTTGTCTCCCCTCCAGTCCATTCTGCACACAATTTCAAGGGCAAGCCTCTTAAAACATAAGAAGAAAATTTCACTTTGTCCTCAAAGTCCTCCAGAAAGTAGCTTTCTGTTTTCTTCAGGAGAAAAACTAAAAGAGATAAAGTCCTTACAGGCTCCAAATAGGTCACATATAATCAAGTTCCTGGTTACCTCTTACCTTTAACATTCTTCCACTTATTAATTAACCTCCAGCCACACAGGAGTCCTTGCTGTTCCTTGAGGTGTCTCCTGACTCAGGGCTTGGCACTTGCTGCTCCCGCTGCCTTGACCAACCTTCCTGTGAGTTTCCTAGAAAACAGAGCCTGTGACAAAATTTCCGTGCTAATCTTTTATTGGATGTTGCAATTTCAGGAAAGCAAGAGAGTGGGGAAAAGGGAAATGGATCAAGGAAGAATGGAATGCAGGGGCCAGCCCCGTGGCTTAATGGTTAAGTGCGTGCGCTCTGCTACTCATGGCCCGGGTTCGGACCCCGGGCGTGCGCTGACGCACCACTTCTCCGGCCATGCTGAGGCAGCGTCCCACATACAGCAACTAGAAGGATGTGCAACTATGACATACAACTATCTACTGGGGCTTTGGGGAGAACAAGTAGGAGGATTGGCAATAGATGTTAGCTCAGAGCCGGTCTTCCTGAGCAAAAAGAGGAGGATTAACATGGATGTTAGCTCAGGTCTGATCTTCCTCACACACACAAAAAAGAATGGAATGCAAATACAATGTGGTGTGTGACTGAGCTGGCCAGATTTGCCAAAAGACATAGCTGGTTGCTAGTCTGTGTGGTGAGTCTCAGGAGAGGGCATATGGAGGCATTGCATCTCAGGGCAGTCTGTCAGAGGAAGGAAGGAGAAGAATTTAGTTGCTAGCTCATTCCTGTCTCTCACTGCTTAAAATTCAGGCCATAGGGATTCAACTCCCTCAGACTTCCTAAATTCATCAGTAGCACTGAGCAGAAAAACATGGCTGAACATTCTGGGTGAGCTGGCTGAATGTTCTGGGTGAGCTGGCTGACTTGTATAGATAGATTCATTTACACCCTCTTCTAAGAACATGGTGCCTTCAATTCTTCCACCTAGAGAGGAAGTACAAGTCCAATAAAGAGGAGACCAGTTACAATATCCCAAAGACCTAAAACTATAACTCCTGAGACAACAGCTATTCCAGGAGTCATAAGTGGTCTTTTTCAACCTTCCTCACCTTCCCATTCCATATTCCTCTCATTTTCAACCAGAAATTCGGATGATCTAGTTTGCTTGCCGGGAAAGTCTTCCCAAACCTGAGAGGTCCTAACTCATCCTGGCCTTGTCTTGAACAGACCTTGGTTGCTGTAATTACCCATCACTGTTATCACTGAACATGAATGCCTCAAAAAATACCTCAGGAAATACTTCAGGCTTCAGATATATATCTCCATACCCCTTGTGTAATAGCAATCCCAGCTCCCAGAGGTGTATTTATAGTGAAGCTAATTAATTTTAAGATCCAATGTCTGTAGCTTACAAGGGCTCCTTCAAAAACTCTGTATCTAATTTCTTGTTAGTAATTTTTATTTTCTTTTTATAAAGAAGTCCCCCCACCAAATTTTATAATCTTCAGGCTCCACAAAATTTGAATAATCAGAGTCAATTACTCCAATGGGTACAATAATTTCTCTTTTTTCCTGTTGATCCACTGGCTTGCGACCTCTAAATAGGTGTTAGCAGCTGCTTCCAGTTCAGTGTAATATATAGTGTCTCCTGGAAGATGTGTTACTCCCAGAAAAAATGACTTCTAAACTGACAAAGCTTAAAATTGCAGAATCATCAAACACAATTGCACAACTGGTCGCTAAGAGTAATGTGAGAGGAGTTAATCCTACTTCAGATTTTGGCTCCTGGATCCATATCTGCTAGTTCTTGAGAACACAGTACTATAGATTGACCATTGGTCAATACTCAGATTGCTTCTTGGAGGATAGAGTCCTAAACCTAAGGTGATGTCTCAGATAAGCATTTAACAGGCTGGTCCACTATTCTATTAGGTGAGCTGCTTCTAAGTTATAGGGTACATGGTAAGTCCCGTGAATTCTACATTTATAAACACATTGTTGCATCTCCCATGCCATAAGACTGGTCACTTTGAGGCAATATTGAATGGAATGCCAGGTCAATAGAAAAGTCCTTCTGTATGTTCTGGGATAGTGCTGCATGCAGAATCATTATGACCCAGACTCTGCCATGAAGGCAATGATTCTCTCTCTCCAACGAAGGTCAAAATTGCATCTCTGTGGTTTATAAGAATGTGGTTGGTACCAGACAGTCTCTCTAGAGAGTCATCAAATGCACTGAGCAGGAACAATGGCGGAGCAAATCTGGGGAGGTGCATAACAGGACTTGCCCCCTCACTTCTTTCAGGTCTATTCTCAAGTATAATCTTATTTGGGAGGCCTTCATCACCTCTTCATATAAAATAGTATCATTTCCACAATATCTCTCTATATCAAACCTACCCTCCTTTATTTTTCCTTGAAACACACATCACATCTAATGTATTAAATATTGGCATGTTTATTTTTAATGTCTATATTACCACTCTAATATGTAAGTTTCTTGAATGCACACATTTTGTCTGTTAAATTCTCTATACCTAAAACAATTTTGGCACATACTTAGCTATCAATATATATTTCATAAATATGTAAATTAATGCATTTTGAGGGATGGATTTTAGAGTAATTGACGTCTTCACAAATGGTAATGTATCATTCAGAGAAGGCAGAGCTGATTAGAAACCACTGTGGAGCAATGAGCTCAGACCCTGTGACCACACAGTGACAGCAGGGTTTTCAATAGAGGTGGGCCTGGAACACACACACTTTCTGCTCTTTAGTCACAGTCAGTGGATTGGGATTTAGGAAATAGGGGAAAGGATTGGCAATTCTCTTTAAGGGAAACATAAAATAGAAAAATGCAAAAAAAAAAAGTATATAGTAGTCCCCTTTTATGTGCCATTTCGCTTTTCACGGTTTCAGTTACCCTGTCAACCGCAGTTCAAAAATATTAAGTGGAAAACTCCAGAAATAAACAATTCATAAGTTTTAAATTGCACACCATTCTGAGTAGTGTGATGAAATCTCGCGCCATCTCACTCTGTCTGGCCTGGGATGTGAATCATTCCTTTGTCCAGTGTATCTCTGCTGTACATGCTGTCTTCCTGTTAGTCACTTAGTAGCCATCTGGGTTATCAGATCTACTGTCAAGGTATCACAGTGCTTGTGCTAAAGTAACCTTTAATCTCTTAATGGTGGGACTGTTGGAGTTGAAAAAATAATTCTCATAATTTCATTCTTTTTTGAGTGTCCTAAGTAGTGACAAAAGCCAGAAATGATTCTTTGGTTAAATTATTTTTCCATTAGCCTACACCACTCATACAAGGAGAAAGGGCAGAAGGATTAAATCTGTTCACTACGGTAGAGATCCCTAGATTTCTGATATACTTCACAGAGGGAAATCATCTTTATTATAAATGAGCATTTAAGACCAGAGTGGAAAAAAAGATCAAATCTTGTCCATCTTGGTGTCATTCTCCCCCACCTCACAAGTCTTGTCTCAACAATTTGTACAGAAAATAACTCCAGTATTTGTTAAATGATCCTAAGACTACCAATGATTATGTGGTACTAACAATAAGCATGAAATAATAAAAGTTTCATAATTAGATTTCTTACTGTGAAAATGGAGTGTGAATTGCGTGAGCAAAGCCGGTGCTGTGCTATTCATGAACTCAGGAAGAACAGAGATCCTGAGCACAGTTTCCCTGAGATATACCCAGGGGAGCAACTTTTAACAGAACTGAGTTCACGCTTTATCACAGCATATACTTTATGAGGACCCTTGGGAAAACTTCCCTTCAGTATAAGAACCAGAAACAGTTTTACTTCTGAAAAACTGGTTTGCTATTTTCAATGGACATTAAGTATTGTGTAACTGATCTAGTTTGCCCCCTTTTTTGTAAGAAAGCTTGGAACGAATTATCAATTCACCTCTAGCAAGCATAGCTGGCCTGCATGTTTCATTTTTGTGGGAAAAGCACATTATGGCTTTATCTTATTTTTTAGCAAAAAAGGAAGATTAATCTTTTTCTTAATTTCTCCATTTCCCTGGTTAATTTTGGATGCCATAGCAACTCAGCTCTGCATAGTCTCTCAGCACACAATCCAACTTAAACATATACATTTGTCTTCTCTTCTTATAGAGACCCATAATTCATAAGCTATTTACATTCATTAAATATTCCATATAAATTAAATAAATTGATGATGTAGTTATTTTATCATTCTGTTGCACCAGGAAATACACAAATGATAAAATAAATGAATTCAACCCTGATAAGAATCTTGATGTATTACTGCAAGTACAAAATTAAAACAGAAAATGCCACCTACCAGCATATCAATCATAAATCTCAGGTATCCATTTCTTCAATTGTGCTGTCTAAATGAATTAACTGAGCTCAGAAAACCAGAAAGATTGAGAAACAATTCATATAAAACAACATAAGCTTGGGCTAAGCAACCCAAGAGCCAGAGGCAAGCTCTTTAAGATAAATTTCTCTCTATGCCAGAAAGAATGAGAAGATTTTCTGTTAAGCAGTATGATGAGATTGGAGGGAGAGGAAAGGGGGATGTTGAAACAAGCTTACACTTCTCCAAAGATTGTTCAGCCTCAATGAGAATTATGCCATGCATAGGCAGTAATGTAACCTCAGTTTACACTATCTCTATGCCATTAATGCTTTCAAACACCGTAAGGCTGGAGAAGGAATATACTAAAATAAAACATGAGAAATTAAAGATATTTGCTCAATTGTGTAGCCATTACTGTACACACATTCGTCATAACAATGTGTATTTTTGAATACTGCATTTTTCCACAACATACAGAAAAGTTTGTGGGAAATTAATATTTATATAAATATCCTCTTCTAGGAGTACCACAGATGAAAGGATAAGCAGGCGTAGCTTTCTATGATTAAATTTTCCTTGTGTCTTCTCTTTCATTTCTAACTATTGCTACTACCACCACCACTTTGCTGTGAGGGTGATCTTTTTGACTAGATGTGTGTAAAGTCCATTTTTGCTTGGTTTAGTTAAGGAAGATTTGGAATTCCCAAAAGAATTTTTGTTACTGAGCAATGGACTCATTCAGCTTGCTGCAAGACTAACCAAAAAGTCAGGAGACAAGTCAATGGAATAGAAAGGGTTCATTTGTTTTTGCCAGCAAAGATGGAAGATGGGGAACTAGTGTCCTTAAAGCCCATCTTCCAGAACAAAGACAACAAGCCAGTTATATGGGGGCTGGTCTCCAAGTAGGGCAGACATCTGGTCCTGGTTCCTGATAACCTTTTGTTTTTCCTCCCTTGTGACCAATGTTCCTGTTTTTGAGAGACTGGCTATGCATCAGAGATGGGAGCAATGCCCTATACCCTGATTTAGCTGAAAGATAATAAGAATATGTACAGTAAAGATTACTGTTTATATGAGTGGTGCCAACGTTTTTACTACTAAATTGAAGGAACATAATACAAAATGAAATAAAACAATTACAAAAAAATAGAAAAACAACTTCAGAAGCCCAGAAACATAATTGTTGACAGGGGATATATTTATTTTCATTCCAAGAGAAATAAAGTTAAAGCAAAAAACAAAAATTGATCTGGCAAGCAAAAATTTACAAGTTCATTCCCCTCCTTAAAGTCTCCCCAAGGATTTCACTTGTTATAGTAAAACTTCCTCACAGGTTTTTCAAAAGCTGGCTCCAATATACCTCTCCAGTCTTCCCCAAATGTGCTGTACTTGTCTGTCGCTTTTCCATGCCTTATCAGCTGTTCCTTCTCTCAGGGGAAATCCCTACAACTTCTCTCACCAGAGAAATGTCAAGTCCGGAGCAAGTAGCACTTCATCTGAGATGCTTTCCTTGACTTTCCATGGCAGAGGTAACTGCTTTTTTTATGTCACCACTTTTTGAATATAATTCCCATATTTATTTATCCTCTCATTATAATACATTTTCCTCGGTAGTTGCTCTGAAGACGGTCTGCCCTACCAAACTATAAGCTCATTATACTATATATGTATTAACTTTGTATTCTCAGCTGATCCATAGTAGCATGCAATAAATCTTTATTGAATTAATAAAATTGGAATGTAGGATACTTCAAATCCCAATACAGTTTTTTAATCTTACTAATATTTTCCTGCTTATCACAATCTTGTACTAGTGAGTTGGTCATATTTCAGTGAGAAATTTTATCAGTTCTATGCCTCAAATCCTATATGTAATTTGTAACAAATATCAGCATATTCAATTGTCTGTTTTGTCACTTAGAAAAAAACAGTTTTCTCAGTGTTATAACCAATTTGAGTAAGTAATCTGGTTGAAGATTGTTCTGCCCAGAATCAGAAAATTGTTAAAGTCTACTCAGGAAAAATTGCGAAGTCATAACACTTTGAAATAGCTTTATTAACAAAAAAATATTAAGTTATTTGGTCTTGTAATGAACTTTAAAATTGTGAAGCCCCTTATAATCACATGTACTTAGAAAAACAGCAGTCCTGGCGGCACCTACAGAGGTTTCTACTTAATGCTACTTATCTGGATGCATCTCCAAAATGGTATCATGATTTGGGTTTGTTTAAAGTTCTTTTGAGTTTATGTTATATAAAGCTGACGAGTGTGGTGAAAACCAGTTAGGAAAGTTTTGGTGTTGAATCCTGGCTCTTCTTATAAGCTAAAAGCTCATGTGTGTTATAATCAAAATCTTGGAATCTCAGTTTTATCTTATATAAGATAGATATCACAATCTTTTGTCTTCAGCATGTTGAAGCTTCAATGAGATTATTCATGTAAGACTATTATGTATAGAAGATCTTAATATCTGTAAGAACTAATTGATCTTTGCTTCCTGAAATCATTTTATTTGTGTTATCCTAGCTTAGGGGCATGATCTGCACGTGAAGATCTTCTGTGTACAAATGAAGATTTTTATTTTCATTGAACAAAATACCAAAATAAAGTAGTTTGAACAAATAGGTTTATATTTTTCATGGCCTAGAACAAGGAATAGAGTGGTAGGCCATTTCTGGCAGCTGCAAGTCCAAGCAGCACTTTTGTGGAAAGTGGTGGCACCCCCTGCATCTGTCATTAGCAGGAAAGTAAAAGACCTTCCCTATGTCTAACTCACTGGAACTGAGAGACTTTGCTACACCTGGTTGCAAGGGAGTCTGGGAAACTGGGTATCTCACCTTCCATCATTTAGGTGGGAAATAGCAAGGGAGAAGGGTGTTAGAAATAGGCTTTTGACATTTCTCTTACTTTTCCACTGAGGTATTTAAATATTAAGAAAATCCTAGCATTAGAGCCAAATAAATGCTGTGATATGAGCAAGTTGCACTCATTTCAAAGCAAACAATTATCAGTTAAGCTTAAAATATAACTGGCGATGAGAAAATACACTTGATTTCACTTCTCTTAACTCCTTATTAAATTAAATACACTACTTTGTTTTTCCCCTTCAGTGTGTTTATGTTGTCCATTTGAAATGCAGTTAGATTCGTTTCTAGTTGAATTCTATCTGGGTTTACCTTTCCCTATGCTTGTTTATTGAATCAGTTTTTTAGTTTGTGAAATATTAATATGATTATAAATTCAGAATTTTAAAAAAGATATACTCAGAGAAGTATCCTGCTCACATCCTTGCTACATCCTGTTCCAATCCTCCCATCCTCTCTACCAATCTCCCACCTTCCTTCTGTAAGTCATCACATTCATTTCTGATTTATCCTGTGTGTCTTTTGTACAAATGAGCAAACACATGTGTTCTGGTTTTTTGGGTTTTTTGCCCATTTTCTGTCTGATTTTGGTCTTGTTCTCCTCAACCAATTTGTTGTTAGTGCCATGAAGTCGATTGTGACTCCCAGCGACCCTGTGTACAGCAGAGCAGAACCTTGCCCGGTCTTTTTATGCCATCTTCTCACCTTCTGCTA
The DNA here is from genome assembly GCF_057802395.1 of Ceratotherium simum simum. Taxonomy (NCBI): domain Eukaryota; kingdom Metazoa; phylum Chordata; class Mammalia; order Perissodactyla; family Rhinocerotidae; genus Ceratotherium; species Ceratotherium simum. Next base: position 12,179,128 of record NC_141911.1, on the reverse strand, counting down.
TATCAGACAATATTCCTAGGGTTTTCCTGGCCAGTTTTTTTGGTAGTGGGTGGCCGGGTCTTTCTTCCTAGTCTGTCTTAGTCTGGAAGCTCTGCTGAAACCTGTTCACCATGGGTGGCCCTGCTGGTATTTGAAATATCGGTGACATAGCTTTCAGCATCCCGGCAACACGCAGCTGCCACAGTATGACAACTGACAGACGGGTGGTGTGGCTCCCTGACTGGGAAACAAACCCAGGCCGCAGTGGTGAGAGTGTGGAATCTTAACAACTAGACCACTAAGGCTGACTCCTCAACCAATAAGAGTCATTTATTTGGGATATTAGCCCTTTATCTGTGATGGATATTGCAAATGCTATCTTCCAGATGTCCCAATGTTGTCTCTTGTCAGTCATCTCTTGACATTTTTAAAAACTTTTTTGACCATACCCAAGGCATTTTTTTAAATTGTAGTCAATTTTATTGGTAATTTCTTTTATTACATCTGGATTTTGAGTCATAGCTAGAAAATCTTTATTTACATGTAGGTTATAGAAAAATATACCTCTGTTTTCTTATAATACTTGAATTATTTCATTTTTGTATTTAAATCTATGATCCTGGGGTTGCTTATTTTTAAGTCAAAAATCAAGTGTCAGAAATTTGAAATTATATATTTATATATTATATGTATAATTTCCATCCACAAAATATAAATTTATATTAATCCATTGATTAATACATGTTTAAGTAATATTTTGTGGATAGTCACGGATACAAATGTAGTTTCAATTATATTGTCACTTCAATTTGCAATGGATAAGATAAATGTGGAAATACAAGTTATAACAGAACTGTTACAGTTTTTTTGTCTCTTCATATATCTAAAATATTTAACCTAAAAAGAATAATTCGAGAAAAAGACAAATCCATAAAGTGATATTATTTTAAAACATTTTCCAGTTTATGATCTTTTAATTATTGTGGCAAATTTTATGAATATTATTAGTTACACTTGTCTTATGTAAGGTATTTTAAAATAATAGTTTACAGTTAACAAAAATTACTCAAGGAATGAGGCCATAGTTCCTCCTTCTACTTCTTATTACCAATTTTATAAGAAAAATGTATATTTCAATGATCTTTAAAAGGTAAGTGCTGAATAAAGCATACTGGCTATTTCAAAGTATTTCAGCTTATTTTTCACCTTGAAGTTACTTGATCTTAAATGTTCCAAGAAAGGCCATAATGCATGAGTATCTCTAAATCATATGCATTATATAAGAGCAAAGGTGCCATATTGTCTTGTTTTTATTGGACGCTACTAGAAAAAACTGAAAAGAATAATAATGATGCAAATTCTGATATTGGTTTCAATTTGTCTACACTGACTTCCGTCAAAATCTTATAAATCTATAGAAGTTTACATTTGATAATAGTTAAAATTAAAGACAATGTCATAGACAAAAAATAATTTTCAAATGTGATCATTGTATCTGGTCAGGATTTGAGAAGTGGGACTATAAAAAATTATATAAAATATCATGTTAAACTGAAAATCATTTTAGATAACAACTACTCTTTCTTCAGATGAAATAATGAGATGAACTAAAAAATACAGCCTTGCGCTGCATAATGACATTTCGGTCAAGGATGAACTGCATATATGACGATGGTTCCATACAATGATAATGGAGCTAAAAAATTCCTATCGCCCAGTGATGTCATAGGCGTCATAGCTGTCCTAACACCAGAGGGCAACACATTACATGTTTGTGGTGATGCTAGTGTAAACAAATCTACTGTGCTGCCAGTCGCATAAAAGTATAGCACATACAATTATGTACAGCACATAATACTTGATAATGGTAATAAATGACTCTGTTAATGGTTTATGTACTTACTATACTAAACATTTTATCATTATTTTAGAATGTACTCTCTCGACTTATAAAAAGAATTTTACTGTAAAACAGTATGTTACACTGGCAGCAGCCTCATACATCTCGTGCTTACCATGTCTCTTGATTGCATCATTTTCTCTTGTTCTTGATTTAACCTCATGTTGTTTTGTTCATGTGGCCCCCAGGCATGCAAAATCCACTGCTAACGTTGCCAGTAAGAGGCTATGTCAAGTGATTGACCTGGAAATGAAATCAAAAGTGACTATGAATGTGGAAAATCAGTGATGGTTATTGCTCCCCAGTCAGGCATGTCCCATTCCACCGTAGCTACAAGCTTGAGGATCAAGAACAAGTGATGGAAGGTGTTAAAGGATCTGCTTCATTGAAGCCAATGAAACTAACAAAACTTCGAGAAGGGCCTATATCAGACATGGAGAAACTTCTAATGACCTGGATTGAAAACCAGACACAGAAGTGTACCCCTCTCGGCACCATAACTATCACAGCCAAGGAAAAAGTTTGTTGGCAGTGTTAAAAGAAAAGGCTGGGGGCCGGCCCCGTGGCTTAGCAGTTAAGTGTGCACACTCTGCTACTGGTGGCCAAGGATTCAGATCCTGGGTCCGCACATACACACTGCTTCTCTGACCATGCTGAGGCCACGTCCCGCATACAGCAACTAGAAGGATGTGCAACTATGACATACAACTATCTACCGGGGCTTTGGGGAAGGAAAAAAAAAAAAAAAAGGAAGTGGATTGGTAATAGATGTTAGCTCAGAGCTGGTCTTCCTCAGCAAAAAAAGAGGAGAATTAGCATGGATGTTAGCTCAGGGCTGATCTTCCTCATCAAAAGAAAAGGCTAGACCCAACCACGATGTTGAATTTAATGCTAGCTCTGGGTGATTTAAACAATTCAAGAATCATTCTTTATTACATAACGTGAAAGTGAATGGTGAGTCTGTGAGTGCTGATGCGAAAGCAGCTGAAGAATTTTTAGAAACTCTAGATAATCTAATTGTGGAAGAAAATTACTTGCCAGAGCAAATATTCAATATGGATGAAACCTCCCTATTCCAGAAACGGATGCCTGAAAGGACTTTCATCCACAAATAGGTCAAGTCGATGCCAGGTTTCAAGACTTTTAAGGACAGGATAACAGTCTTACTTAGGGGCAGTGTTGCAGGCTACAAATTGAAACCCTTTGTGATCTGGCACGATGAGAATCCCAGGGCCTTCAAGCTTATCAATAAGCACACACTGCCAGTGTACTACAGGAGTAATAAGATGTCAAGGGTGACTCAGCTCCTCTTCCAAGATGCTCTCCTAAATGACTGTGCCAGCGAAATGGAAAAGTATTGACTGGAGAATAACATACCTTTTGAGATTTAGCTTATTGTTGATCATGCTCTCAGACATCTTCCTTTTATTGGTGAGCTTCATCCCAATTTCAAAGCAGTGTTTCTCCCTCCAAATGCTTCTGTTTTGATCCAACCAATGGTTCAAGAGTTATAGCAGCTTTTAATGCCTACTATCTGAGTAGAACCTTTGCCCAGGGTGCTCATGCAAGTAAGGAAGACACTGAGAAGACACTAATGCAGTTCTGGAAGGATTACAACATCTATGACTGCATCAAGAACCTTGCTTGAGTTTGGGGTGATGTCACCAAGGAGTCTGTGAATGGCATCTAAAAGAAGACACTCAAGAGGTTTGTCCATGACTTCAAAGGATTTGCCAAGGATGAGGAGGTTGCAGAACTCAATGAGGCTGGGGCTGAGATGGCAAACAACTTTAACCTGGGTGTGGATGAGGATGACATTGGGAAGCTCCTAGAGGTGGTTTCTGAAGAAGAGTTGTTGGAACTGGAACAGGAAGGCATAGCTGAAGAAGAGGCAAGAGAAAAGGAAACTGCAGGAGAAGAAAAAGAAAAAGAATCCCCAAGAAAATTCACAGTGAAGTGTTTACCAGAAGCTTTTGCAGACCTCGACAAGCTCCTTAAAAAGTTGGAAAACAGGAACCCCAACACCAAAAGGTTTTCATTAATAGAGAGGAATGTTCATGGTGCATTATCTGCTTACAAGAAAATCTATGATGAGAAAAAGAAACAAACCAAGCAAACCACCATGGACATATTTCTGAAAAAAGTGACACCTCCTCAAGAAGAGCCTCAGGCAGGTCCTTCAAGGAGGTATTCCAGAAGAAGGCATTGGTATCACAGGAGATGACAGTTCCATACATGTTATTGCCCCTGAAGACCTTCCAGTGGGACAAGATGTGGAGGAGAAAGACAATGATATTGATGATCCTGACCCTGTGTAGGCCTAGGCTAATGTGTGTGCTCGTGTCTTAGTTTTTAACAAAAAAGTTTAAAAAGTAAAAAAAAAAAAAAAAATTAAAAATAGAAGAGGCTTATAAAATAAGGATAAAAAGAGAAAATATTTTTGTACAGCGGTACAATGTGTTTGTGTTTTAAGATGTGTTATTAGAAAAGAGTCAAAAAGTTGAAAAAAGTTTAAGAGATTATAAGTAAAAAATTTACAGTAAGCTAAGGTTAATTTATCATTGAAGACAGAAAAATATTTTTTATAAACTTAGTGTAGCCTAAGTGTAAGGTTTATAACGTCCACAGCAGTATGCAGTGATGTCCTAGGCCTTCACATTCACTCACCACTCACTCACTGACTCACCCAGAGCAACTCCCAGTCCTGCAAGCTCCATTCATGGTAAGTGCCCTATACAGGTGTACCATCTTTTATCTTTTATACTGTATTTTTACTGTACCTTTTCTCTGTTTAGATACACAAATACCATTATGTTGCAATTGCCTACAGTATTCAGTACAGTAACATGCTATACAAGTTTGTAGCGTAGAGGCAATAGGCTATACCATACGGCCTAGGTGTGTAGTAGGCTGTACCATCTAGGTTTGTATAAGTACACTCTATGATGTTCGCACAACGATAAATCGCCTAACCACTCATTTCTCAGAATGTAGCCCCATCGTTAAGCATGGCTATATACATTTTGTTCATCTATAAACGGAATTTCTCCCCACATACCATTTATTCCATTACTTTCTGAACAGTCTTATCTCAATTTGAGGAATACAATTTATATTTTAAAAAATGAAAATGCCATGAGAGAAAGTATTTCATAAATTGTATACAAAAGAATAAGAAAACGTTTGTGCAACATTTTCTATTTTAATAGATATGCAATATCTGAATATTGGTCCTATGCTATTTCTCTTTTTGACATAGTCCAAGGATATCACTTTTAAAGTGAGAGCCATAATGCATAAGTTTTGATGTTGAGAAAATAGCAAAGGTCATATTGCAATTTTATATTTTAAGTTGGTAGGTCCTCCCAACCCAATTCTCCTAAGCTGAGGCAGCCAAATAAATACTTAGATTGTCTTTCTATCACTTTAAGATGTAATACTGAAGACCTTGGGTAATTTTTAGGCTCAGATTAAATCTTATACTTGTCCCTAATTACACCAGTAAAAATGGGGAGGAAGGTGAAACATAAAATATATTTATAAGAATTTGACCATCTTTAGCAGACATGATTCTAAAATTACTGAGCAGTGTAATTATAATTATTTGCTACGATACAAAATGACATGCAGTTTTCTGTCTACTTGGGAAAATCCGATATCAGAGACATCATCATTGATGTCCTTACTTTCCCACATAAATACCATAAAATTTTAGGTATTCCAAAAATATTCAGTAGTCCCACTTTCTTCGATTCACACATTATTGGTCTGATAAACCTTTTTAGAGGAGAGAAATAGTTTGTGTGGTCATTAATTATGACATTCATGCTAGATAGTTCAATTAAGGATGTATTAACTATAAGATAAATATTTTTGATCATGTATTTAAGCCATCATAATGATTCTATTGTAACAGATACCTCACCAATTGTTTGCTCCCTCTTTAGATTATAATTTTGGCATTTGACAGCATTGACCACTAGTTGTGGTTGTTATTGTTGCTGTTTTCTCATATGTTTTCCACCAGCATAATGCTTTGTTCAGAATGATTGCGTCTGTACCAAGAAACCTGACAAATGTCTTGATCCACAACTTCCTAAATGTCCAATAAATCAAATTTGCATTGAAATTTTGATACAAAAAGTTGCCCCTTCCTTACCCTAAAGCTTAAAAACATTAAGTAACAAGAGAAACAAGATGAGGAATGATTCATTTTTTTTTCTCTTCAGTAGTCTCAGGATTGAGATATTCCCATGTTGGTTCATGTATTCAGTAAATATTTACTGAATGCCTCTTATGTGCCAAACACTGGACTAGGTATCAGCAATATGGTGCTGAACTAAGAGCAAATGCCCCGTCCTGCTGAAGTTGCCATCTGACTAGAAACAGGTATTAAATCATTAATTGCTCAAACCAAATATGCAATTAAAATTGATAGATGTATTCTAAGAAGAAAAATAAATTATAGTAAAATAAAGAGGTATGATTTAAATTCCTAGGGCGCAGGGAAAGCTTCACACATACGTGTAGTTCCTACTCGTGTTTAGGGTCTCTATGTATACACACACAGTGCACACACGCATACACATATTTGGCTGTGTATATAAAAATGTGTATATATCATATATATAAATGTGTATATGTATATATATAATATATATTTACACACACAGATACTTTAACATAAGTAATGTATATATATAGTATATATTTACACACACAGATACTTTAACATAAGTAGGAGTTAGACAAACAAAGTTGGAGATAAGAGGGAGGAAAGACAGATAGAGAATATGCAAAGGGCCTGAGATTAGACAGAGTTGGCAGAAGGCCACTGTGGCTGCAGCACAGAAAGAGAGCCAGCAGGAGGTAAGACCAGGATGGAATAAAGAGCCAGATTATGCAGAACTTTACTGGCTGTATTAGAGATTTTAAATTTTTACTACGTGATGGAAGGCTTTGAAGGGTCTTAAACAAAAGAGTGGAACAGCCTTTTCCCTTTGTCTATAATGTATAAAATTGTTAGGGTGGGTATGGGAGGTAATTATGAAATTGGTGGAAACAAGTATGAAGTAGTACAGACAAAAACTGCTGGTAGCCTGGCCAAGGGGCTGCCTTTTTATACAGAAAAAGTGAATAGAAACAAAAACTTTTTGAAGTCAAGACGGGGTATAGTTACGAATTGGTTGGAGGTGAGAGAAAAGTTTCTGGCGAGAGCAAGTGGATGGTGGACATCTGAGGAAGCAAGCTGGAGGAGGCAAAGATTGCAGGGGCACCACGAGGAGTTGAGTGCATCTGTGTTTATTAATTTGAGATGCCTGTGGGCCATCTAGTGGAGATGTCAAGGAGAGAATTAAATGTCGACGTCTAAATTTCAAAAGAGAGGTTTGAGATTTACATGTGCATTTCTCTGGCATGTAGATGATGTTTAAAGTCAGGGAATGGATAAGTTTACCTAAAACGAGAGTATTTATTGAGGAGAGAAGACCAACTATCAGGTATAAAGGAACCTAACATACAGAATAAGGGTTCTTGATGTTTTTGTGTGTATAAAATTTCCCCGGGTTATCTGATAAAATGCAGTCCCAGCTCCACTCACAGAAAGTCCGGAATGACCCAGAAATATGCCTTTAAAAAATATTCCTTATAATTCTAAAGTAGTTGTTTCATTTTGAGAATAAAACATTAGCATTGTTTTCAGCTTGGGAGAAAAAAAAAACAAGAGACAAAAAAGGACACTGCACCATTCTATACAGAATCCCTTAGATTCAAAACATGAAAAACTAAAGGTCAACGTGCCCAAAGCATGGAGAAAAATGACAAAAAATGAGGCTGGAGGAACAAGCAAAGACTACATCATGTTGGATCTTGTATTATTGTAATGAGAATTTGGGACTTTGACCCTAAAGAAGGGTCACGGGAAGGCTTTAGGCATAATTGACATGACCAGATATATGTCATAGAAAAAACAACTGGTTGCAGAGTAGAGACTGGTTTTCATGAAGAAGACTGAATCTGGAAAGTCCAGTTAATAGTTGCAATTCTCTTGGTAATTAGAAATAGGATGGTGATGGTGTAAATGGAACGAATATGGATTTGAGGAAAATGTAGAAAGAAAAATGGCCAGGATTTGATGATGTATATGCCATGGGATGGGGTAAAAGTTAGAGGAAGGGCAGGGTGAGCTTAACAAACCCAGTTTTTGGCTTACCCACGTATGTGGAGGATGAAACCCCTCATGACCATGCGAAATGTTGGAAGAGAAATTGGCTTAGCGGATATTAGGTGGCAGTGGGAGGGTCATGACTGTTGTTTCTACATGATGAGCTTGAATGAGACACTAACGTGAAGATGTTAAATGGGCCCCACAGGGGAGACTCACAGACGTGTAAAGGTGTAGACAGTAACTAAAGCTGTGAGTGTCTATAAGATCATCTATGAAGAGAAAATGCCATAATAGGAATTGCTCTCTGTGCAAGGAGAGATATGCTTAATGATAAATAATGTATATGACAATGATGTGAATTAACACTAGGAATTTTATTAGAATCATCCAAAGCCAGCTACTTTTTTTTAAAGTAACATGAATTGACATGGGAAAAGATACAACGAAAAAACTTTATTATTTTTCATCTATTTTAATGTCTATATATCTGAAGTGCAAAACTATAAATCAAGTTGATATTGACCTCACAGATCACTAAAAACCATTCTAAGTATATATTACATTTTACTACAGTTTGTTAATCCTTAATAACGACATGTGTGTCAGTTTATCTCCCCAACTTGAATATAAATCTATTTGTACCAAGAGTCAGTTTATTTGGTTCTTTGAATCTTTTGAAATACTTGGCTCAATTCTGATTATATAACTAATATTCAGGAATTTTTTTAGTTTTTAGATAAAAACTATTAGAATTTTTAGAATGCTAAATGAAAAATGATGTGGACTTCTCTTTTGACTTAATTTTATAAATTCAATTAACCAACAGCCAGATTATCTCCTACTGTTAAAGAAAGAAACTGATGTGAGGTTAATCAGAGGGAGACTTCTGAATAATAAAACAAAGAGGGGTCCAGCCCGGTGGCGCAAGTGGTTAAGTGCACGTGCTCCGCTGCACTGGCCCAGGGTTCGCCGGTTCGGATGCCGGGCGCGCACCAATGCACTGCTTGGCAAGCCATGCTGTGGCGGCGTCCCATATAAAGTGGAGGAAGATAGGCATGGATCTTAGCCTAGGGCCAGTCTTCCTCAGCAAAAAGAGGAGGATTGGCAGATGTTAGCTCAGGGCTGATCTTCCTCAAACACACAAAAAATAATAATAATAATAAAACAAAGAGTTTAACTTGAAAAATCAGAGATAATTATCTACTACGAAAGAGAAACATTTTATTGATATAAATACATTTCACTTATATTACATTTAATACATGACAGGCACCGTTAATAATTACTATAGAATTATACTCTTTAAAAAAAGTGGAAAAACTTTTCTTTACCTTTAGTTATGAAAGAAAGAAAGCACACACACAAACTCATACACGCTATTTTAGGCTATGTGTTTCCTATTTGAGTTAAAAAAATACTGAGCAAAGAAGTAGATTGCTCAAGACACCAAGACAATAACAAAATTATGGGATTTTTCAGGATCTTCACTCTTAATATAATCTATTATTTGGAGCCTGTGAAGAGTAAGGTAAAAATGCATAAATCAGACTATAGAATTTTCTACCTGATAGGAATTCTAAGAACAAATGGCCATTGAAGAAAGAAAATAATAATTAAAAGAAAGGGAAATTGGAAGGAAAAAGGAAAGCTAGGAAAGAAGGAAGAAATAGAGAAAGGGTTAGAAGAAGAAGAGAAAGAGGGAGGGAGGGAGGGCAGGAGAAAGGAAAAAAAGAAGGTAGAGAGTGAGAGGAAGGGAAGGAGGAAGAAAAGAAGATACAAGGATGGAACTAAGGAGGAAGGAGAAGAAAGAAAGGAATGATGAGGAGAGAGAGGGAGAGAAGGAAAAAGGATAGAAGGGTAGGAAGACTCTCTTTTTCAAAAGATTTTTTTAAGGGTTTATTGTTTTCTAGATTTATTATTTTGGTTTATCTGGTACTAGATATTTTTACCTTCATTATACAAATTTTGTTTCTTTTTATATGTAAATAACATTTTGGGGAAAGGAACATGCCAGTCTGCAGAATTTCTCTCATTTTATTTTTTTTTAAATTTATAGACCCTTTTTGTTTTGTTTTGTTTTTTGTTGCGAGGAAGATCAGCCCTGAGCTAACATCCATGCTAATCCTCCTCTTTTTGCTGAGGAAGACTGGCTCTGAGCTAACATCTATTGCCAATCCTCCTCGTTTTTTTTTTCCCAAAGCCCCAGTAGATAGTTGTATGTCATAGCTGCACATCCTTCTAGTTGCTGTACGTGGGACGTGGTCTCAGCATGGCCAGAGAAGCGGTGCATCGGTGTGCACCGGGATCTGAACCCAGACCGCCAGTAGCGGAGTGCGTGCAATTAACCACTAAGCCACGGAGCCAGCCCAGAATTTCTCTCACTTTAAAATGACTTGTGGGGCCAGCCCGGTGGCGCAAGCGGTTAGGTGCAGGCGCCCCACCGTGGCGGCCCGGGGTTCGCCGGTTTGGATCCTGGGCGTGCACCGACGCACTGTTTGGCAAGCCATGCTGTGGCAGCATCCCATATAAAGTGGAGTAAGATGGGCATGGATGTTAGCCCAGAGCCAGTCTTCCTTAGCAAAAAGAAAAAAAAGAGGAGGATTGGCAGATGTTAGCACAGGGCTGATCTCCTCAAAAAAAAAAAAAAAAATGACTTGCAAGTACATGTTCAAGTCCATTGGAGGCCAGTTTAGCCTCAAAAGTCCTTGAAGGTTTATTATTGTGTTATCATTCCTGCTACATCTCCCATCTCTGGAGAGAAAAAATACTTAAGCAACTATGGAGAAGGCTAGAACAAGTTAAAGAAATGCCCTGAGATTCCAGACAACTTTACAGACTAAAGTATGTCCCAAGTGAACATTTCCTATAGTGAACATTTATGGAGTGTGGTGTGGGTCAGTGTATAGAATTAATCTTTAAGAGCTTTGTCTCTTAAATAATCTCTTTATTAGAACAATATCTACCCACTACTTTTAATGTTCATAATACTTCTATCTTCCTCAACAGGCTGCTCACTCTACAAATAAATAATATATATACTGACATAATACTGTTGATATTGTGGCATATGATTATGTTTCTTGGTGTATCCAGTCCTTTTGCCAAGTAATTTAGACCTTAAGTTACAAGTAACATTGAAATTAGAATTTGTATATCATCGTATATTTTATAGATTGTGTTTATAAATAATGTTTATTTAATAAAGACATTATAATTACTGAGACATTACAAAATTTTAATAACCATAAATTATTTAGTCATGAAAAGGTAAAATAAAAGTAGAGCAAAATGAAATTTTACTTAATAACAATATTTTTTCTTCATTCTGATCCTCCATTTTTCTGATGTCAGAAAACATATTCTAAATTTTTAGTCCAAGCCATTGATTTCTTGAAAAATTTAAGACTTCTGTCTTAGTCACAGTGTGATTTAGCAATTCTAAATCAGGCATACTCATCACGCCACTCCACGATTTCTTCATCCCAAAATACACTGATGTGCTTAGAAGTACCCAAAGTAGTAGAGAAGATTAGTCATAGACTAATAGACGATAAGATTAACCACTAATAGACATAGACAGTAACCACTATTCATTTCAATGAATGGCAGCTGAGTTCTTACAGCCTTCTCTGCCATATTTGATCCTGTTTCAGATGAAAGCGCACTCCTTACTCTCCCTATCTCATTTTATGTTCACACAAATCACTCTGAAAACATTTCATTTTTCCAAGGGATCATTTATGGCTGGTAGTCAGTTAATACTCCCAAGAACTTCTATTGGGCACAAGAGGAATATTTGAGCCATGGGGAACCCTGTCATCTCCCATCTGGGTCTGCCACTCCAGTGCCTGTGCCCCTCACAGTGTTCTCATCCTTCACAGTGAAGGTTGCATCTACTGCTGGATCTGGTGCTCGGTAAACATCAGCTAAGGACTATAATTCACATATTTTTCTTTGGCTTGCTTCTTCCTGGTAATTCACTATCCCTACTCCCTCAACCCACTCTCCCCCTTTTTAATGCTGGAGATCTAAACGAGGGTATTCAGAAGAGACAAGGAAAACAGAATATACAGGAAGATATTATTATGTCAGAGTTCCTTACTGCGTTAAAGAGACAGGACATAGCAACCAGGGGAGAGCTAACCTCTGTGAAGAAAAACAAGATATTAAAATCCAGCCCCATAGTGTAGGTGAAATGGTCCTTTTTGTGTTTCTTCCACATTAGTTTTCTCCTAGAACTGTAAAGTAGTATCTGGTGGCTCAGACTCGCTGAGAATGGCTAAGCACACCAGCTGCTCCTTAACGTTCTTCTAAAAAACCCTAGGATAATAATAACCTTAAATCCCACAATTCCCTTGTAAACAATAGCCAACAATGCAGAGTTTCATTGTCAGATCCTGTTTGAAGCTGTGGTAGAATCCATTAGGTGTGGAAAGAGAAATATATATTGCCTACAAATTGAGGACAATGACCAAAGTTACAGCCTACAGAGATAAAGGAAAAGAATCAGATTTTTTTCAGAAGGTTAGTGACAGAAAAAAACCGAAAGAACATCTGTCTCCATGTTCTCTTTTAAAGATAAGAAAAAGTTCCAGGGAGATTAAATGATATGCCCAAAGACACAAAATGAGTTGACTGTAAGTTGAGACTGGAACAGTGAAGAGCATCTTCTGATTCTCAAGTTAACACTTTTTATACTGTACCACACTTCTCTAAACCTAATAACTTTTTTTTTTTTTTGGTGAGGAAGATCGGCCTGAGCTAACATCTGCCAATCCTCCTCTTCTTTTTGTTAAGGAAGACTGGCCCTGGGCTAACATACATGCCCGTCTTCCTCCACTTTATATGGGACGCTGCCACAGCAAGGCTTGCCAAGCGGTGCATCGGTGCATGCCCAGGATCCGAACCCGCGAACCCTGGGCCACGCGCGCCACTGCCTGCGCCACCGGGCTGGACCCTTAATAATTTTTTTATACATTATCATTAAAGAATTGCAGGACAGGCTGTCTTCTATCATCATTATTATTGTGGTAAATACAAGCTGAGAATAAATATTAAAGAAAATATTTATTAATTGCCTACTAGTTGCTAGATGCTGGGTTAGGCTTTTGGAGGTAGGATGGGTAGGGGAATATTAAATGATAGTTTTACCTTATTTGGGAGATGAAAAATTGACAGCTAGAGGATAAATAATAATTCAAGGAAGTAAAGGAAAAACCCTAAGTGAGTATTTTCTGTAGTTCCCTCCACTGAAGTTCAGAGAGGACTGAAGCCACTGTGGTTGGAATTGTCTTGAAAGACTTCATGGGCAAGTAAAGCTCTCTGTAGTCTGGAAGGCTGGATAGGATTTAGATAAGCAGTGATATTTTAAAAACATGGCTTTATGAGCAAGGAGTGATACATGGTCAGCTTTTTTTATTAATCCTTCTAAAACCCTGACACTTGTGGATTTGTCCACAAATGTCATATGACAATGCATAAGTGAAACTTTTTAAATGTCATAGTTCTTATCTACATAAAAAATAAATAAAAAACCACAAAAGAGCACAGAGGATGTGTTTGGACTGGATAATATAAGAACTTGGTAGAACATTGCCTCAGAGAAAAAGACAGCTTTTTATGCAAAGGCATTGAGAAGCTATAGACAGTGTCGTTGGGTGTTCACATCAACTTTAGAGAAGATGGTTAGAGGAGAGTCCCTTTCCATTCCCTAGGTCTATTTAAGGAAATGACAGAGGCATTCTTTCGTATACTAGGAGAAAGGGCATTTTAGTGGCTTCAGAAATATGTGGGAAATAAATTTTATTTCAAAATGACAAAAGAAGTTGTCCAAAGCAAAAAAAAAAAAAAAAAGTCAACTGGCTGCTCTGGTTTTACTGTCTGAATGTAAAAGAGCTTGCAATCTCTATTCCCTCTCTCCCTCTCTTGCTTGCTCACTCTTTTTTGCTCTCTCTCTCTTGCTTTTCCTTTGTTCCTTCTCATTTCCCTTTCATTCTTTTTTCTTTTCTCATAAATTTAGGAATATGATGTGATAATGGAAATTACTTATTTAGAATGGTGCAACCATCAAGATAAATGCATATAAAAACCAAAAAGAAAAAGAAAAAATAGAAAGGGAGAGAGAGAGTACAATACAGCAGCAATAGCAGAGGCCTTAGTTGCAGATAAATCTGAAAGCAAATTCTGATTCATTTACATTCTATTTGTGTGACTTGAGGCTGGTTAATTGCTCTCACTGAGTTTTCTATTCAACATCTGTAAAATAGAAATAATAAACCTCTCACATCAGATGGTTACAAGAGGCCTACTGTGGTTCCGGGCTAACATAGTAATAAAAAAATTTAATTCTCATCCTTACCTCCTCATTACAAATCAATAAGTATTTCATATTTTCTTTTCTCTTTTATAAGATACTTGTGAAATTTTGCTATATATTAGATGCAAGTGAAGTGTTGTATTTTTTAACTGGTCCATTGACATCAAAAGAAGATATTTTCCCATGGATGAAACACAGTTAAATATTTTCAATGTGTATGAGTTAGTTTTGAATCAATGAAACTATTTTCTGAGACCCTCCATTTTTTATTATAGAGAAGAATGGAAACACGTAACTATTTTGAAATGTGCACATAGGCACTTGAACTAAACCCACATGTCTCAAGATTTTAGGGAAAAAAATGTGAATATTTTAGAAAGCCGAGTTTAATTTTCTAAATGTGCTTTGCCCGATATACTCCTAAATTCAAAAACAATATCTATGTTATTTCATATGACTTCACTCTGAGTAAAAATAAAACTTAGAGTAACATTGTCAATATCAAACAAAAATTTTTGAATAGTCTTGCGGACAATTTATATTTTGGAATAGTGGGCCCCCAATACTATTTTTCTTATGATTAACTTTCTATTTTTGTTAACTTTTAGAAAGTTTAGGTATCATGGAATTTCATCATCAATAAAGAGTATAAAGTGTCAATATCTCTAGAGCTTTGTAGTCACTTGTATACTTTATATTCTGGATGATGGTCAGACCAGAAAGAACTGGGGAAGACAATTAAGCAGGATGGAAAATCTGAAAAAGAAATGATGCAAATGTTTATATATATCTATTCACTGTATCCAGGCAACCAAAAATAAATAAATAAAACAATAGTAATATTTTCAAATGGAATTATATTTTAGAGGAAACAAATAAATTAACATTAAAATGGAAAACAATGCTGCTATAGGTTTACTATTCTTTATCTGAATTCAGATATCTATGAATTGGATAAATGAAATTTTCTGATGAAATGAAATTAACCACATTTCTTATCCCTTGTTAAACAAATTCTACCATAAAATTTAGAAATCTCATGATGCTAACCCCAGTTATACTTTGCTTTATGCTCTAAAGTATTACATATCTTTCTAAAGTATTAAAAACTTAATCTACAACTTAAAGTCAGCATGAGAATGAAAACCAAATGACTCTGAATAAAATAGAATATGTCAGAATAATATTGTTTTTCAAAACTCTTTATTTTATTGTACTTGTGTATGCCCCAGAGTTAACATACACAGAAGTGACCTGTAATGTGAAAAGTAATGTAGTGGTATTAACCATCACTTAGCCTATGTCTTCTTTATTCTTTTCCATACTCCTTATTCCTCTTTTCTTTCTTTTTTTCTTTTTCTCTTTCCCTTTTCTTATTCATTCAGCACTTACTGAACACCCACTCACCTCCAGGCAGAGAACAGGTGATAAAGCTATGCACTTTGCTTTTAGAGATTTATTTTTCATCACTGTACACATTTTCTATTACCACAAGGCTTCTTTTGGACTTGTTTCCAAAGACAGTTTATGAGCCTTACAAGGACGTGACACTGAGAACTTGAATTTGATCAAAACCTTATCCTCTAACCTGACTCCATGTATTTTTTGGTTATTTCAAAAATTAACATGCAGCATTAAAGACCAGGGATTTTCCAATTTAGAAAATATTTAAGGTAATGTACATCAGATTCTGAATATAGTTCTATGTAAATGATTCATGAAAACAGAAGTCTAAATGTATTGTTCAAATGACTGATCATGTGCACTGAATAATTATATCTCAATGAATTGTTTCTTACTCCTTTGACAATCTATGCCTTTCTCAAAATGGAGGAAAATACCAGCAGTAATTATTTAGAGATTTATTACCATGTTTCTTTTTTATTTAAGTATCTTCCGATTCACCCAAACCCAGCTCATTCGAGCAGGTGGCCACAGAAACTCACAATCTTCCCTTTGCTCTTCTTGACCTCTCCATTCTTCCTCCTCAACCAGTTGCTGCCATATATTGTTCCTTGTTACCAGCCTATATCTTTCCTGCCTTTCACCCAGGAGCAGTCCAGATTATGTGGAGTGGGGAAGAAGGAGGAGAACAGAGAGTAAAGCTTCAGAACCACTGCTTTGCCAGTTTTTCTCACCTGGTTCATTTCTCCAGATACCTCAAAATATCCATCCCATAGACCTCAACTCAAAATCCTCACCTCAGCCTCACAAACCCGTTGAACCTAGGCTGTGAAGACTCTGCATCTTGGTTCCCTCAATATGCTACAACTTATTGTACTCATTCCTCCTCCTCCTGAAGCATTTATTGCTGTATTTGCCAACACCTTAAACCATGGACTAGAAGGGTTTGGACACTACATTTTTTGTTGTTGTTATTGTACCTTTAAAAAATAATTATTTTTAAGTTAAATATTATTGACCTACAAACTGCTTTTAACATTCACTCCTGCAAAAATTTCATTGAAATTACAAGGTTTTTTATAAAAACAAAATTAAGTCCAAATCAAGGGGCTGGCCCAGTGGCATAGTGGTTAAGTTCACATGCTCTGTTTTGGCAGCCTGGGGTTTGTGGGTTTGGATCCCGGGTGCGGACCTCCACACTGTTCATCAAGCCATGCTGTGGCGGCATCCCACATACAAAGTAGAGGAAGATGGGCACAGATGTTAGCTCAGGGCCAATCTTCTTCACTGAAAAAAAAAAAATCTCTTTGGGGCTGGCCCAGTGGTGCAGCAGTTAAGCTCATGCATTCTACTTTGGCAGCCAAGGTTTCACCTGTTCGGATCCTGAACACAGACCTACACACTGCTCATCAAGCCGTGCTGAGGCGGCATCCCACGTAGAAGAACTAGAAGGACCTACAACTAGGATATACAACTATGTACTGGAGGTTTGGGGGAGAAAACAGAAAAAAAAAAAGAGGAAGATTGGCAACAGGTGTTAGCTCAGGGCCAATCTTGCTCAAAAAAAAAAAAATTGTGTGATCAAGTTATTTAAAAAATTCACTTGCCCAACACCACACCCCCCAGGGGATGACTGGCTCCGTCTTTAACATACAATCAGGAGAAAGACTCCCTTGAATGGGGTTTGTGCAGTAGAAGACTAAGCTGGACTTTATGGGGAGAAAGATGGCCCAAGAGACCAGAAAACATGTGATGACAATAAGAAATGGGAAGATATCTGTGCATCCCAAAAATATTCCTTACCTTTTCTCCACGCTAAGACCTCAAATCAATAAGAATAATTATGCTGATGAAAAGCATAGAGGGAAAGGATATAAACAAGAACTTTATCAAAAAGGTGGAATAAAAATAAGAGGGTTAGTTCAACAAGTAAACAGGAACATAATATTGCTACTATTACTATTACTACTAAGACTACTACTACTACTATTTGGTTTAAATTTACATACAGAATTTATTATTGCCATACATGGCACTAAGCATATTACATGCACGAATTCATGTAATTATCATAACATCACAGATGCTATTATCCCCATTTTATACATAAGGAAAATGAGGTTTAGAAAAGTATAGTACCTTCACCAATTTCTTACAGCAAATACATGAAGGCGCTACAGTTTGAGCCACAGTTTTGCCTGACTCCAGCATATTTGTTTTTAATGACTGAGAGCTAGCTTTAAGTTTCCAACTTGAACAATAATATAAAAATTTCCACTTATTGGATTGGCAAATGCTTAAAGGATTGTAATGTCAATGTTAGCTAGGCTGGTGAAAACGTAATTTTGTGAAACATTTTCAGCAAGTAATTTGTCAGTAATTTGATTGCAACATGCAAAAGGTGCATCAAAGGAGGAATGATTAAATAAAGTATTAGTTGTTACATATAATGGAATATTGGGCAGTCTTTAAAAATTTGAGGCAGATCTATATCTACTGACATGAAAATATATCCAGATGTTACAGACTGTTTGTATGTTGAGATTTATATGTTGAGATTCTAACCCCCAATGTGATGGTATTATAAAATGGGGCTTTGGGTAGGTGATTAGGTCACGAGGGTGAAGCCCTCACAAATGGGATTAGTGCCCTTATAAAGGAGACCCCAGAGAGTTCTCTTGCCCCTTCCACCATATGAGGACACAGCCTTCTATGAACCAGGAAACAGGCTCTCACCAGACACAAATCAGCTGATGTCTTTATCTTGCACTTCCCAGTCTCCAGAACTGTGAGAAAGAACTATTTGTTGTTTAAGCCATCCAGTCTTTGACATTTTTGTTATAGGATCCCAAATGGACTAAGACATCAGGATATGATGTAAATTAAAAAGGCATGTTGCATTATATGTAGTAAGATCATATTTTTAAAGGTTATATGTATGAGTGTATCACATATGTATGCATAATTTATTCACACATCGAAGTGTTAATAGTATCCTTTTAAAAAAGAGATGGTCTTAAAGAACATTAAATAAAAGCAATCTTTTATTTATTTTTTTACTAATGAACTTATTTTCTTTTTTAACAACAACAATTTAAAAAACATATTTCCGATTCTTTTTGTAACATGAGAGAAAAAAATAAACTAAAAAATGGATTTTACCCAATCATAGCAAGTCATAATTTCTATATCCAAATGAAAAATCAGTCTGTTGTAAAACTACCTGAAATCTTCAAACTGTATAAATAAAACTACAGATGTCAGAAACATAAATAGCAATTTGTTTTCACTTTTTATCATTTTCACGTGTGTTAATATTACCTGGGATTTTCAATAATGATATAAATAAAATAGTCTAAAATTTGGTCATGTTGATATTGTTCTTACTTCTTAGAAAACATATTATTTTCTGTTTGCTTTAGAAATGATATGAAGAGAGTGATTTTAATAACAATTAGCCTAAATGACAACCACTAGCATTTTATAGCCATTCATTTCTTTGATTTTCTAGAATATCTTATCATTGCAATTGTTTATGTGAGATTACAAGTTTGAGATGTGGCAAATACTTGATCCAACTGCAATCAGAGAAGCTATAGCATATACAAGAATATGTCACCTGTAGCAAAATCTTCATTGGGATTACCACCATAGGATGTTGTGTTCATCTGCTCAGGCTGCCATAACAAAATACCACAGTCCGGGGGACTTAAACAACAGGAATTTATTTTCTCACAGTGCTGGAGAGACTGGAAGTCCAAGATTAAGGTGTCAGCAGGATTGGTTTCCGGTGAGGCCTCTCTCCTTGGCTTGTAGACAGCCACCTTCTCTTGGCCTTTCCTCTGTGTGAGCAGAGAGAGAGATATCCTTTCTGTCCTCTTATGAGGACACCAGTCCTATCAGATTAGAGCTTAATTAGACCCTAATGATTTCATTTCACTTTAATTACCTCCTTAAAGACCCTGTTTCCAAATAAAGTCACACTGGGTTTAAGGCTTCAACATATGAATTTGTTGAATTCCTTAACAGGCATAGCAGGCGTTAAGTCTTTCTTTTCTATTAAGATATCTAGTCTTTCTCAGAAATTTAGTTAATTGATTGTACAAGTTCAACTTGCTTCATTTTTTTGGTAGCAGCAAGGGGCAGAAAGAAGGGTGAATAAAATGCTAATACATAATTGTAAATATCTAGCCTCTTTTTTTCAGAAAATATTTTTGGTAGTGTTACATAATGACCTTTACAATTTTATTTACTATTTTTGTTTTAGTTTTTAATACACGTGTGAGTGCACATACTAAATAATAAATTGTATCAGGTATCAGGAAATAAGTGTTGTAATCAGAACGTCCTCAGTTATCATTGGCCTGAGAATACAGATAAAGTCATTTCTACATTAATATCTGAAACTCAGCAGTTTCTAGACCCTAGATGCCTATGTAAGTAAACCAGTCCCTTGCTAAATCTCCTTTTAAAACAAATCTCTGCTGGCTAGCGACAGTTTCTCACGTGTGATCTAAGTCAGTGTCTGAGCCTGAGCTTTGTAAACCACCTCCAGTGACTCCCCTAATCAGAGCCCTGAAACTTGGCTGAAGAAGTTGAGCTCCCCCAACCTGAGGCGACCAGACTTGACAGCATATGTGTGCGGATCTTGATTTTTTTAGGGTTTGGTATTTTATTCTCCAGGCTGTCTTAGTCTGCTTGTGCTGCCAGAATAAAATACCATACACTAAGTGGCTTAAACAACAGGAATTTATTTTCTCACAGTTCTGGAGGCTGTAAATCCAAGATCAAGATACTGGCAAATTCAGTTCCTGGTGGGAGCTCTCTTCCTGGCTGGTAGACAGCCACCTCCTTAATGTGTCCTTACATGGCAGGGAGAGAGAGCTCTGGTGTCTCTTCCCCTTTTTATAAGGGCACCAGTCCTAGTGGATTAGGGCGTCACTGTATGACTTCATTTAACCTTATAACCTTCTCTCAAGCTCCTATCTCTAAATACAGTCACATTGGGGGTTAGGGCTTCAACATATGAATTTGGGGGTAACACAAACATTCAGTCCAAACACAGACCCTGATACAAATTGGAAGTGGCAATTTGAAGTGACTTTGGAATTTGAAGTGGCAAATTGGAAGTAACTTTGAAGAAACAGAACCATAAGGGTTAGTATCATTGCCATGGCTGTACTTCAAATTTGACTCTCCCTTCTTGTCTTCCAATTCAAAATGAGTGAAAAGATCAAAACTATTTCAAGATATAGTATACTGAAAAATATCCATTTTAGATTCAATGGAATTCCTTGATGTTTCTCCTTTTTTCACTTTCCCGAATAAATTTAAACTCTTGGATCCAGGAAATCATTGTTTTTAAGTATTGCTTAGAATTTTCTGACAGTTTCATGCTCAATTAGTGATCTAATTCACATATCATTTTTCATACAAAAATGACTAAAAATCTGCCCAATAAGTTGAATTTAAGCAGCCAATATATAATTTTTTATCCATTTTGTACTTGTTTTCAAAATAATGGGCTGTTTTACTAAATTCAACTAGTTTTGTTTTCTCTCGTTTTGTTTTTTAATTTGCTTGCTTGATTGTTTAAGCACTGTGTGTGTGCAAACATAAAAGACAGAAAAAATCAAAGAAGGTAGAATAAAAACCGTTTTTACATGCCCTAGAATTTTTAAGTGACTCTAAAGGATTTGAGTATAAGAGAGAAAAAATTGTATTTGTAGTTCTTGGAAGTAGCTGCAGTAGCAAATTTAACCAAAAAAAGTCAATCTCTGTCACTTCTCGTTATGTGAAGGCAAAGAAATTTTTTTAAAAAGATATATCTCGTGGAGAAGAGTCTCCTCCTTTCTTCTCATTATTTTAGCGAGAGATATCATTTTCTTGTGGTGACCGTGGGAGTGTGACCATGCGGTTACCTACCACTTCTCATTACATTTCAGCCTAATGGGAGCAGGGATAATCTCAGCCTTGCTACTTGGTGATTGCAAATGTGCTTATTATCTGTGTCTCCTCTGAATTTGCAAGAGTACAATATGTTCCATCTCTTGTTTGTTTGTCAGCAGGAAGAAAATATTTTTTATGGTCTATACTGTTATTACTGTTATTAAATACATTAGTGTTTTCTTTAACTCTAGAATTATGAAGGTATGCACATGATTAATAGCAAATATGCTTTTACTTTTCCTGTTATTTGCCTAGTAACTTATCTGTAAAACAATTATTTAAAATATTATTTTCCTAAGCTTTCTGAATTATAACAATCTTTTAGAATCCACATCATTTCTTACATATCAAAACAGAAGCCAACTTAGTACCATACGTATTTAAAGTACTCTATTTAGAATCTTCCTTACTTAAGTTGTAAGGAAGATAATATTCTCCACTGATCATCATTTGTTTTAAACTAAGAGGATAAATCCAAATTTTTAACTATATTTATGCCTTTCTAGACTTTCAGTGAATGTCAGACTCAAACATAACAGTCCTACAAGCTGCTGTGGTCACTATTACATCTCCAGCCCAGAGCACAGTGCCTGGCATAAAAAAAATACATGTTGAATAAATGAATGAACTAATGGGTCTCATATTTTTTCCCCTCTGAATTTACCCCAAGTTGACCAATGCTGACAAAACACCAGGGAAATTTTAAGCAGGATAAAAACAATCCAGTGGTCACCAAATGCTAAAGAATTTAAATAGAATCAGGTAAATCAAAACACCCGAAAGATGATAAATCCTCAGCAAACTCAGTGGCACAAATGTTAAGAGATATGCAAACTTTAAAAGAAAACATGTATTTTAATCATTGTGATTTTAAATAAAAATGCATTTCCACAAGCAAATAGTCACCATTTTAGCTTCATAATGAAACAATATTTCTAAAATTTTACATGAAACATTTTTTTTTTTTGCTCTCTCCCTGCTCTTTTGACCAAAGGCATTTTTCCCTTATTAAAAACTCGCAGTATAGTGTTCATTCAAGAAAATGGTCTCAGCTATTCCTGTACTTTATAGTGACTGTGAATTCTCTTTTGTCAGGTCTGTTTTAATCTATTTGGACAATATACACACAGGTGCACAGGAACAGGGAGGACGGCCACCCAGAATGAAAACCACGTCATGTGGCAGCATGCCTCCTCTTTCTCTACAAACAGCAGAGCCATTGCACCGCCTGGGCTCGGGCCTCGTTCATCTGTTGCCTACACTCATCCTTGGTTTCTCGCTTTGTTTCTCAGTTCATTTATCGCCCAGTCACTTGTTTTATGTCTCCAAGTCTCAGCCCGTTTATATGAGTGAATCGAAGGCCCACAAATCTAAAGAGTGCTGCATCTGAGTGCCTTCTCTGTCTCTTGGCTTCAGAGGTTGAAATAGTATAGTCCTTCAACGCATAAAACCATGTATTTAAACTGGAAAGTAGTTATGCATCTTATAGCTGAGCTAGTGAACAATCTATAGTCAACCCAAATTTCTCCAAACATTCATTTTTATCTAGTCTTTAGTAAGATTTGTAGAATTCCAAATGCCAAGTTTTCTGAGAGCAACGTAATTTGGATTGCTTTACTTTAAATTCACCTATTCTTTTTTCTTTTTTCATTGTTTCTATTAAGAAGAACAGAAATGAAACACCTCAAAGTTCCTACTCTTCTCCAGTGATGGAAGAGGGCCCAGAGGAGGAGGAAGACCCAGTACCCTTCAAGCAATCACGGGGCACAGGAATGTCAAGACAGGACAGCAGTGGCTGCTGACTATCTCTCCCCGTTCACAATGGGGCACAGCTTTTTGGCTTAGATGCTGTCAAGCTGCCTCAAATCTTCCTCAAAGCCTTCTCTGGGTGCTCAGTGATGAAACAGATTAGTTGCTTGGGTTCTGGTTGGTGGTAAAAATCAAGACAGCCCAGGCTTGATGGAGGGACCACCCACCGCCTGACGGTCTCTCAGAGAGTGAGGCCTCTGACCAACAAAGGCAAACGACAGAGTCCCGATGCCAGCAGCTGCAGCAGTCCCCTCATTAGCTGCAGCAAGAAGGTCCCCTCACTGTCACTGAGACAGAGTGGTGAGGTAGTGACAGGCAGGCAGAGGCTACTGCTGGAATCAATAGGAAGCAATGAGAGTTTCAAAGAAACAACCTGAACAAATGGTATTTTGTTTGGACAGCATGAGGAAGAAGCTATAAACACTTCTGACAGATGCCATTTTATTACAAGTTTGAGTGTGAATGAAATCAAGTCAATTATTTGCTTTCAGCAAATGCTGACCTGTTGCTTTTGCCATCCCTGGGTTTACAGGAGTCTCCAGAAAACTACTTTTTATGTATTTGGAACTAAGGAAGCTGAGGTTTATTGACGTACTTAAGGCTGTGTGTCTAGACAATAAAACAATTTGTATACAACCTAATTTGTCCGTTAATTCTTACATTTGTATAGGAAAAAAATAAGCATTTTATAAATCTATAAGCCCAGAAAAAAAAATCTCATGTTATGGGGAACTAAAATTAAAACAAGCAAAAGTTCTTTCAATTGCTTTCTTGACAGTATCCAGTCCCTCAAATAGCCACCCCAGTGTTGAGATGCACTATTTCAGTTTAATCACAGTATAAAGATGACAGATATTTCTCTATAATTCAGTTAGGGTTCAACTAGAGCAGCAGAACCCTGGGATAAGTATATATCAAAGGTTTTATTGCAAGTAATTGGCTTACACAATTGCATGGACTTGCTAAACAAGTCCAAAATCAGGAAAGGAAAACCATGAGCAGGCTGGAACTCCATGAACATTGGCTGAGGCTTGAAGTCCAAAGGCAATCAGAAAGGGAAGAACACAAACGTGCTAGAACTCAAAGGGCATAAATCAGCAAAAGCCTCAGGCTGCTTGGACAGGCTTACCTGATTGGACCAGGCCCACCCAGGATAGTCTCCCTTTTGATAAAGTCAACTGATTAGAGACTTAAATCAACTCTACCAAATTTCTTCACAGCAACACCTAGATTCATGTTTGATTGAATAATTTGGAACTGTAGTTCAGCCTCACAAAATTGACCATTAAAACGCTATCACTTCAGGGATGCTTGCACTTGCTTTGAAAAGACATTAACACTCAAACTCTTGGGAGTGCCATCTGATTGTATATTCTAAGAACATTTTTTATTTCTACCACAAAAAGCATTTAAAACACTTCCCACTGGTTCCTGTCTGGAGGCTATACTGCGGCTAGTGCACTGAGCTGTTGGACAGGCAACAGGACACACTCAGATGTAGATTGAGGACAAATAAGCTTGAAATTTTCAAATGGATATTCTGGTTTAGCCTCGTCCCTAATGATCAGCAGATCATCAAAAACAGCTATAGAAAAAAGTGCCAAGCTTTGGCCTGAGGATTCTTGCCTGCTAAGAAACTCAGAATGCAAGTGAACACAATCCTCTGGCTGGCAGGCCCTTCCCGTAGGGGAGGTGGTTATTGCAGGATAGCTTCAGGCAGGCTGGGATCCCGACTGTAATTCTGCACACAGATAGTGATCAACGTTATGTGATACCTAGGCAGGATTTTTATACAAGAGTTGGGCTCTCTTCTCACAAACAAAATGATTTTGTTTTCTATTTTGTTTTGTTTAAAGAGAGGAGAGGGTCGCTCTCTCCCTCTTTCATTTCTTTTCCTTTCCTCTCTTTTCAGAATTTTACAAACTGAAGTCAGGAATGCTTTCAATCAATTTTCCTGCATGAGAAGAAAAAATCCAACACAGTTGCCAAAGCTATTTCTTTTCTTTTCTCTTTCAAGAAGGAAGGAGGAACTCCAAGGCTTGGAGCTGGGAAAATGAATAAGTAAAAATTAAAATGAGTGCCAGAAAGTAGGAGGGAATGGCAAGGGCAGGGGAAGGAAGTTAACCACAGCTTTTTTTTCCTACTTTTTCTTTTTTTGCTGGGAAAGTTTCGCCCTGAGCTAACATGTGTTGCCAACCTTCCTCTTTTTTCCTCCCTCTCCAAAGCCCCAGTACATAGTTGTATACCCTAGTTGTAAATCATTCTAGTTCTTCTAGGTGAGCCGCCACCACAGCATGGCTACTGACAGACGAACGGTGTGTTTCCACGCCCAGGGAACTGGACCTGCGCCGCTGAAGAGGAAAGTGCCGCACTTTAACCACTAGGCCATCAGGGCTGGGTCTCTCTTTTTTTTTTCAATCTTATGAGCTAAATATAAATTAAAGATTTTGAGTAAATTTGGACAGAAAAGAAACACCATTACGTCAAAGAAGGAATGATTTTTAAAACAGAAAACAGAACCAGAGCATCTTAGATTTTTAATCTTTTCTTTACATTTTATTAAAATATCTTTTTTTGTGGGTGTGTGAGGAGATCAGCCCTGTGCTAACATCTGCCAATCCTCATCTTTTTTTTTTTTTTTTTTTGCTGAGGAAGACTAGCCCTGGGCTAACATCTGTGCCCATCTTCCTCCACTTTATATGGGACACAGCCACAGCATGGCTTGCCAAGCAGTGTGTCGGTGTGCGGCCAGGATCCAAACCAGCAAAACCTGGGCCGCCGCAGTGGAGCACATGCACTTAACCGCTTGCACCACTGGGCCGGCCCCTAAAATCTCTTTTTATTAGAAAAATTGTAGAAAGTTAATAGCTGCCACAGCAAACATCAAGCAGTGGCACCTGTCTATTCTCCATAGAGTCTTGCTTTGTGGGGGGCCAAAGTGCACTGCTCTGAGTCTCTGCATATGCTTGCCAGAAACAATCATGCAGATTTTAGGCCACAGTTTGACTTTTTTCCATTTTTTCTAACACTTCAGGATTCTTACAGAAAGTTTTATAATCGTTAGAGTCTTTTTCAGGTAGATCAGCATGAATGTGGGGGGAGGGCAGGTGACTATAGTGGAGGGTTGTTAAGCAATCTATGAGACTGGATTACTTGGTCAGTTTTGGTTGTTGGTATTCAGTTTTGAACATTAATTATTGATAAATAGACTTGCTCTTTTTCTCAATGTTAGCCTGATAGATCTTTGTTTTAAATGTGACCTTAATTCAAATAGGTATTCTGCTAGAAAGTAAAATTTGATCCCAATAATCTCTGTGTATCATATGGAGTGATGTCAGGAAAAATAAACCCCTGACAAGTCAAAAAATAAATATCAACCTGAACATGGAAGTTTTTCATTCTCATCTGCAAGTTTCATCAAGCTTCTCATCGGTTTTCAGCTGGTTGCTGTCTTGAATCTAGGGCACTATTTACACTTCTTTTGCTTTTCTTGTTTGGTCTACATTGTAAACAAGCATAAATTCAACTACAGTTTATTTGTTTTGATGAATCTCAGGGCCCTATGCTAAAACACCACATGTAAGACCTGCGAATAGTGATATGACAGAACTGTGCTTTTAAGCAATGGTTTATACCTATTCCATCACACAGATTTAAATCTTATAGTACAGAGTCTATTGGTTAAATGAAAAATAGGATGCAAAAAAAAATTACAAAACTAAAATTTCATTTATGTTTATACTTAAAAAAAAATGGGGCTCAATGCTCTTGATTTTTGGACTTCAAATAGGATTATGCTGCTTCAAATTCAACTACTTAAACAAAGAGTTGTCTCTGCCTTCAAACAATACTGTTGATGATACTAAGTTCTTGTTTAATATGTTAAGATGTTTGTTCCTCATTGTAATCTTTGATGACAAGGATAGTATCTTGATCCTAAAAGACTAGACAACATTAAGCAGCTAAAGTCTATATATTTAAAAACTACTGGAACTTCTGCTTCTGGCAAGATGGAGTAGATGTACTATTCCCAATTTTTCTTGCTAATTACAACTAAAAACTCTATATTGTATATAACACACCTATAAGAAGATTCTTAAAGGTGGAGAGAAGAAGGCAGACCAGCTAGGGAGGAGAAGCCTAGCAAGACAGAAAACTTGTAGACAATAATTGCTTCACTCCAGCCAAAAAACACAGAAAAAATTATGGACAGCAAGGATCCAGTGGGTATCTAGACTTGCACCACAGCCAGATTAAGACAAAGAGCTCTAACTCCCCTCTCCCATCTTTGCCATCACCTGGGTGTTATCAGATAAGGCCAGGTAAAGTGTTGGTACTTTCATCTCTACTGGGAGGGCAACAAGACCTCCAACATCAGTGTCAATGGAGACCATATGGAGAGCCTAGATTTCCACTTCAACTCAGTAGTAACAAGATGCCCCTCCCCTTTTCTACTGGGGTGGTGTCAGAGGAGGCCTAGTGTGGAGTCAGGACTTTCACTACTGCCCAGTGGTAACAAAATCCCAAGCTCCTGTGACATAAGTGGAGGTCAAAGAGAGTGTAGCAAAAAAGTACTTCTATCCCTCCCAGCCTGGGAGGCATCAGTGGAGGCCTAGTGGAAAGCCAGAACTCCTATATTCACCCATAAATAACGAGGAACCCCTCCCCTTGGTTGTCAAGAGTGGCCAGTGGGTACCCTGCACTTCTTCCCACACCTAGCAGCAATGAGGCACACCCTACCTTTCCCCTACCAGAGTGGCTCCAGAGAGAGCAAGCTAAAAGAGAAGATTTCAATAAGACCCAGAACCTCATAATGTCATACACAAAATGTCCATATTTAAATTGAAAATCACTTGTTATACCAAAACCTAGGAGGATCTCAAATTGAATGAAGAAAAATACAATGGATAGATACCAACCCTGAGATGTCAAGAGAGTTAGAAATATCTGATAAAAATTTAAAGCAGCCATCACTGAAATGATTCAATGAGCAATTAAAATCATGTTTGAAACAAATTAAAAAATGGAAATTCTCAACCAAGAAACAGAAAGAGTTGGCAAAAAAAAAATAGAAGATATAAAAAAGAACGAAATGAAAATTTTAGGACTGAAAAATACAAAAACTGAAAAAGGAAAAAATCTCAGTGATGGGCTCAACAACAGAATAGAGGAGACAGAGGAAAGAATCAGTGAACTTGACAATGAAACAATAGAAATTGCCCAATCTAAACAACAGAGATTAAATTAGACATTAAAAAAAATCGGGCCGGCCCCATGGCTTAGCGGTTAAGTGCTCGCGCTCCGCTGCTGGCGGCCCAGGTTCGGATCCCGGGCAGGCACCGACGCACCGCTTCTCCGGCCATGCTGGGGCCGCGTCCCACATACAGCAACTAGAAGGATGTGCAGCTGTGACATACAACTATCTACTGGGGCTTTGGGGGAAAAAATAAATAAATAAAATTAAAAAATTCAACAAAGCCTCAGGAATGTATACGGCTATAAAAATGATGAAATATTAATATAATTGGGGCCCTAGAAGGAGAGGAAAAAGAGGGTAGAGCTAAAAATGTATTCTAGGAATTAATGACAGAAAATTTCCCAAATTCTGCAAAGATATAAACCCACAGATTCAAAAGGCTAACTGAACCTTTAACAGAATAAACCCAAAGAAATTCACACGCAGATATATCATAGTCAAACTTCTGAAAAATAAAGACGAAGAAAAAATATTGAAAGCAATGAGAGAAAAAAACACACCTTATTGATAAGGGAAGAACAAGTCAAATGACAGCAGATTTCTCATCAAAAAGCATCTGGACCAGAAGGAAGTAACAGAATATTTTTCAAGTGCTGAAAGAAAAGAACTGTCAACCTAGAATTCTACATGCTTGAAAATATTATTCTGGAATTAAGAGGAAATCAAAATATTTCTCTGTTTTGATAAAAGAAAACCAAAAGGATTTGCCGCCAATAGAACTGCCTTAAAAGAATGGCTAGAGGAAGATCTCTAAACAGAGAGGGAATAATAACAGAAGGAAACGTGGAACACCAAGGAGGAAGAAAAACATGGTAAGGAAAAATATGGATAAATTCAATATACTTTCCTTCTCCTCTTGAGTTTTCAAAATTATGTTTGATAGTGGAAGCAAAATTATGATACTGCCTGATACAGTTTTAAATGTAAATAGAGGAAATATTGAAGGCAATTACTTATAAGTGAGACAAGGCAGAGGGAAATAAAGGGAGGTAGAGCTTCTACATATAACTCTAACTGGTAAAATGATAACACCAGTAGACTATAAGTTATGTATATAGAATCTAATATCTAGAATAATCCCTAAGAATGCTACACAAAGAGATACACTCAAAAACACTATAGATAAATCAAGATAAAATTATAAAAAATGTTTAATTAACCCACAGTAAAGCAGGAAAAAGCAAACAGAGAAATGGAAACAGAAAGACAAAAGAGAAAACAAAAAATAAAATGGCACACTTAAGCCCCAACATATCAATAATTACATTAAATCCCAATAGTGTACATACACCAATAATTACACTCAATGTGATTGGTCTAAAAGATATTAGCAGTGTGGGTTACAAAACATGACCCAACTATATGCTGTCTATAGTAAACTCACTTCAAATAAAAGGCAATTTGAAAGTAAAAGGATAGAAAATGATATATCATGCAAATATTAATTGAAAGAAAGAAGGATTGGCTATATCAATATTAGATAAAGTATACTTGAAAGCAAAGAAAATTACCAGAGACACAGTGGGACATTTTATAATGATAAAAAGATCAATACAACAAAAAGACATAGCGATCCTATACAGGTATGCACCAAATAACAGAGCTGCAAGATATGTGCAGCAACACCTGAGAGAACTGAAAGAATAAATAGAAAAATCCACAATCATATGAGGAGACTTCAACACACCCTCTCACAACAATTTATATAACAAGTAGAAAACCAGCAAGAATATAAAACACAACAACATCAACCAACAGTATTTAATCAACATTCATAGAACATTCCAGTTAACAAAAGCAGAATACACGTTATTTTCAAGTGCCTGTGGAACATATACTAAATTATACTATATCCTGGGATATAAAACAAACCTCAACAAATTTAAAAGAATTAAAATCATAGAGAGTGTATTCTCTGACCACAATGGAATCAAACTAGAAATCAATAATAAAAAGATAACGGGAAAATCTCCAAACACTTGGAAACTGAACAACACAATTCTAAATAATACATGGGTCAAAGAGGTTGTCTCAAAAGAAGTAAAAAAATACACTTAACTGAACTAAACTAGAATGCAACATATCAAAATTTGTTAGACACAGACAAAGCAGTGCTAATAGGGAACTTGATAACAGTAAATGCATACATTAGAAGAGAAAAGTCTCAAGTCAATAATCTGAGCTCCTACTAGAAAAGAAAAGTAAAATAAATGCAAAGTAAGCAGAAAGAATAAAATAATAAAGATCAAAAATCAATAAAAGTGAAAACAGAAAAACAGTAGAGACTATCTATGAAACACTGGTTCTTTGAAAATATCAATAAAATAAAAAATCTCCAGCAAGACCGACAAAGGAAAGAAAAGAAGATACAAATCAATCAATATCAGGAATGAAACAGGATATATCACTACAGACCCCGTGGACATGAAAAAAATAATAGTAAAATACTGAGAACAATTTTACACTTATAAATTTGACAATGTAGATGAAATGGAGCAATTCCTAAAAAAAAAAGCCTACCACAATTCACCCAATATAAAATCGATAATTTGGCTAGCTCTATAACTGTTAAGGAAATTGAAGTCATAAATTGAAAATTCTCAAAAAAGAAATCTCTAGTACCAGATGGTTTCACTGTAGAGTTCTATCAAATATTTAAAGAATAATTAACACTAATTCTATGTAATCTGTTCCAAAATATAGAAGAAGATGAAGGGAACATTTCTCAACTCATTATATGAAGCTAGTGTTATCCTGATACCAAAAGAAGGCAAAGATAGTACCAAAAAAAGAAAAATATAGTTGCATACCCTTATGAATATAGACACAAAATCCTTTACAAAAATATAAGCAATAAAATTCAGCAATATGTAAAAAGAATTATGACCACATTAAGTTTATTGCAGATATGCAAGTCTGGTTCAGAATTTGCAAATCATCAACATAATCTACCATATTAACAGGTTAAAGAAGGAAAATCAAAAGATCATATCAATTGGTGCATAAAAAGCATTTAACAAAATTCAAAACCCATTTATGATTAAAAAATTCCTAGGAAAATAGGACTAGAGGGGAACTTCCTCAACTTGTTAAAGAGCATCTCTAAAAACTCTAGTTAACAGTTAACAATAACAGTTAACGTTTAGACTCAATGTTAAAGCCTGAATACTTTAACATTGGGAAAAGGGCAAAGATGTCCACACTCATTACTCTTATTCAACATAGTGCTGGAAGTTTGAGCTAGTGTAATAAAGCAAGAAAAGGAAATAAAAGGCATACATTGCTGAAAAGAACAGATAAAACTGCCTATTTGCATATGACATGAAGGTTTACATAAAAAATCCCAAAGAATCTACAAAAAATATAAAAAGGTCTAGTAACTAACAAATGAGTTCAACCTGGTTTCAGGATACAAAATCAACATATAAAAATTAACCATATTTCTATACTAGCAGTGAACATATGTACCATGATATTGAAAATACAATACCATTTACTGTCACTCAAAAAGAAGTAGTACTTAGCTGTAAATTTAGCAAAAAACGCATAGGACTTTTAGGTTGAAAACTACAAAAGACAGAGAAAAGAAATCCAAGATGATTTAAGTAAATGGAGAGATAACATGTTCATGAGTTGGTAACTTCAACATAGAAAAGATATCCATTCTCCCCAAATTGATATACAGGTTTAACATAATTATTATCAAAATCCTATTGAGACTTTTTTGCAGATATAGAAAAGACTAGTCTAATTTATAAGGAAAGGAAAATGAATTAGCATAGCTAAAACAATTTTGGGAAAAAAAGAATAAAATGGAAATAATCAGTCCTCAATTTCAAGATACTATATAACTACAGTAATCAAGACTCTGTGATATTGTTAAGGGATAGACAAATAGAGAAATAGATAGGCTAGAGAAGTCAGAAACAGATCCACATAAATATGTCCAAATGATTTGTGACAAAGTTACAAATGGAATTCACTGAAGGAAAAATGGCTTTTTCAACAAACGATACTGGAGCAAGTAGACATTCATAGGAAACACAATAAAAAAAGAAACTCTAAGTCTCATGGCTTATACACAAATGAACGCACAGTAGATCACATGGTTAAATATAAAACTGTAAATCTTTTAGGGAAAAAAAAGGAGAAAATCTTTAGACTCTAAGGCTAGGAAAAGACTTCTTTAACTAAAATACCAAAAACAAAAGCCTTAAAAGGAAAATTTGATAAATTGGAGTTTAACAAACTAAAATATTTTGCTCTGCAAAAGACTGTGTTAAAAGATGAAAGACAAGGGGCCCACCTGGTGGCGCAAGCAGTTAAGTGCATGTGCTCCGCTGCGGCAGCCAGGGATTCGCTGGTTCGGATCCCAGGCTCGCACCAATGCACCACTTGTCAAGCCATGCTGTGGCGGCGTCCCATATAAAGTGGAGGAAGATGGGCATGGATGTTAGCCCAGGGCCAGTCTTCCTCAGCAAAAAGAGGAGGATTGGCAGATGTTAGCTCAGGGCCCATCTTCCTCACACACACACACAAAAAGATGAAAGACAAGCTCTAAACTGAGGAAAATATTTGCAAACCACATATCTGACAAAAGACTAGTATCTAAAAAATATAAAAATCTTTCAAACTCAAC
Source organism: Ceratotherium simum simum (assembly GCF_057802395.1). Classification (NCBI taxonomy): domain Eukaryota; kingdom Metazoa; phylum Chordata; class Mammalia; order Perissodactyla; family Rhinocerotidae; genus Ceratotherium; species Ceratotherium simum. The sequence continues at coordinate 12,145,709 of NC_141911.1, read as the reverse complement.
AGTAAAAATAAAAATAATCCAATTAGAAAATGGGCAAAATTAACAAAAGAGATTTCACTTAAAATGATATACAGATGGCAATTAATCATACACTAAGAAGTTCAATATCATTAGCCATTAGGGAACTGCTTACTAAAACAACAATGGGAAATCACTACACACCCATCAGACTGGCTAAAATCAAAAACAGTGACAACACAAAATGCTGGGGAGGACGCAGAGAAACTGGATCAGTCATACATTGCTGGTGGGAATATAAAATTGTGCAGCCAGTCCGGAAAACAGTTTTACTAGTTTCTTTATAAGCTAAATGAGCAGCTACTATATAACCAACCAATTGCACTCCTGGGCATTTATCCCAGAAAATTAAAACTTACATTCATAAAAAGTCTATACATAAATCTTTATAGCAGCTTTATATTTAATAGCCAAAAACTGGAAATGACCCAGGTATACTTAAATGGGTGAATGGTTAAACAAACTGTGGTACAACCAGACCTCGAATACTACTTAGCAATAAAAAAAGGAATGAACTGCTGATACACATAGAAATATTGCTGAATCTGAGTGAAAAAAGCTAATTGCAAAAGGTTGCATGCTTTTTGATTCTACTTATATAACATTCTTGAAATGTCAAAATTATAGAAATGTGGAAGAGATTAATGGTTGCCAAGGCTTAAAGAGCAGGTGTGGTAGGAGGGAAGTGGGTGTGGCTAAACAAGGGTAACTTGAGAAATGCTTGTGATGATGGAAATGTTTTGTAAATTGACTATCTCACCTTCAAAATCCTGATTGTGATATTATACTGTAGATTTGCAAGATGTGACCATTGGGCAACCCGAGTAAGGAGTTCATGGCATCTCTCTGTATTATTTTTTACAACTGTATGTGAATCCACAATTATCTCAAAATAAGAAGTTTAACTTAAGAAAAACTACTCAGGAGAAAATATGAATTTTGTTTTATTTTATTTTTATTTTTTGGTGAGGAAGATCAGCCCTGAGCCAACATCCATCGCCAATCCTCCTCTTTTAGCACAGGAAGACTAGGCCTGGGCTAACTTCTGTGCCCATCTTCCTATACTTTATATGTGGGACGCCTGCCACAGCATGGCTTGATAATCAGTGTGTAGGCCCGCACCCAGGATCCGGGTCAGCGAACTCCCTGGGCCGCCGAACTGAGCGTATGAACTTAACCACTATGCCACTGGGCCAGCCCCAGAAACTATGTGCTTCAAAGAGCTTTTTGTGGAGGAGTGTAACACTAAAATAAAAGCAATATATTACCTATATTTGGTACATTTTATCAATCAATATGTCTTTGCCTACATCTCGTTTATCCCCATGATGACCACACAAAATGATAAAGGAGGGTAAATATGCCCATTTTAAATTTAAGGAAACAGGCCCAGATTGAAGAGAACTCCCCAAAGTGAGAAAGCTACTAAGACTAAGTTTATGAGATAGCAAAGATCTTAAAAAACCCCTAACCAAGAGCAAACTTGAAAGTACCAGTGGTTCCATGGGAATGTCTCAGGACCATCGTAGATAAGCAGAGTGTTCAGTAGAGAGACTCTTGGTGCTCAAGTCCCATGTCAAAGAGAACAGTACTTGTAAAAAAATCTGTATTACATAATGGGCTCTGTGTAATGTTTGAATAAAAGGTTTACTGCTAACAATATACTACACTATAGTGCACTTATGAAAGGCAGCTCTTTTCTGAGATTCCTGTACTGGGAAGCTTTTATCCAGCAAAAGTAATAGTCATGTCAAAAACCCTGCTTTGTTGTTGACAGTTGGTCTTCCAATCACATGTCATAATACAGGTCTCTCTACACATGGTCAGCCATTGTGATTACTGAGGAACTATTTCTCATTAACACCACCCATTGTTCAAAGATTTAAATTGCAAAAGAGAAAATAAACAGCATTGTCCAGACATTGCTGCTTAGATTATAGCACTGTGCAATCTGAACACTGGCATCAAGTCAGCCGTTTGGGGACAGTAAGTGGACATCATGTATGTCCTAGTCATAATGCACATCTACCCATGTGCCTTTTTACTGAACTTTAACATTTATAACAAACAGCAGCTCCCAACATACACACACACAAAATCTGTATCAGGCAAACAAAGAGCTCCATCCTACAAATCATATTTGCATTCAGGCTCCACAGTATATGAAAATAAGTTCAATAAGACCAATTTCTTTCCAAAGTGATTTTAAAATGTTTAGTAATAATAATCGCTAATATTTGTTAAGCACTTACTTTGTGCCAGACATTGTTCTATCACTTTAAATGTATTACAGTATTTAGTCTTCCCCATAACCCTATGAGGTAGGTACTATTATCATCCATTCTTTTATAATTGAGGAAACTGAGGGAAGGAGAGGTTGGTAGATGTTCCGAGCACTTAGGAGTCAGTATTCAAACCCAGGCAATCTGACACCAGTGTCTGTGATCTCAACCACTAGACCAAGAGGCAAGAGAATGCCTTTCAAAATTCATTAGACTTCACTAGGACGAAGTTTAAAACTGTCACAACAATTAAAAATCACCTGGTATTATGTAACCTTATTTATACAAAAGCTAATGAAGCACAGAGTGGTCAGATGACACAGGACGCATACTGTAACTTATATAATGGTGCACATCAAGGGCAGTGGATACAAAACGCAAGGTTTGGCTTGCAGAAGGTAGACAAATAGTTTTTAAAAAAATCAACAATAATGATGCTACACTAGAGAGAAACCTATGATGCTCCAAGTGACTCCCATGCGACTCTGGTCACCAAACACAAAAGGAAACCCTGTTCCTGTGAGACTCTCCTACACCCGGCTGAGTAGACCAGGTATTAAAGCCCAGGCCATAGGCAGGAATTTATAGGGTAGATAGAGGTTTTTGAGATTACCTGGGCAATAACTCTGCCCCCAAAGCAAAATACCCAATACAACGACTCAGATACTTTCTCCTGAGGACTCTGAATGGGAGATATTTAAGAAAAATAAAAGTATTTATTTAGTATCTAAGTGAAAGAAGTAGTTTCAAGACAGTTGTGTTGGTTTCCTGTGGCTGCTGTAACAAATTACCACAGACTTAGGGGGTTAAAACAATGTAAATTTATTGCCTTACAGTTCTGGAAGTCAGAAGTTCAAAATGGGGTTCATTGAACTAAAATTAAGGTGTTGGCAGGGCCAGCTCCTTCTGGAGACTCTAAGAGGAGGATTTATAAGAAGAATAAATTTCCAGCTTCTAGAAACTACCTGAATCCCAGTCTCCAGCCTGCTGGCCTCCCCTGCAGAGTTTGGACTTGCCAGTCTCCACAGTAACATGTGCCAATTCCTTAAAATCTCTCTCAATAGAGGTAGATAGATAGATAGATAGATAGATAGATAGAGAGATAGATAGAGAGATAGATAGATAAATAGACAGACAGACAGGTAGATAGACAGGTAGATCCTATTGGTTCTGTTTCTCTGGAGAATCCTGACTAGTACAGGGCAGAAAATGAAAAATAAATTCCTTTGTAATACTGGTTCATCTAGTTCAATATTCTATGCCCCCTGCTAGATTACCTGCTAAATTCCTCAAGTCCTAACACATATGTATTACTCTCCCAAAGCTTTTTCTGATTCCATATTCTGTACTAGCCTTTCCTATAATTATGACCCCAAATGAGCTTTGTTCATGCCTGCAATTGCTCATTATGTTGACTATCTCTTCAGTGGATTATTATATCCTTGAAATTATGCTTATGTCTTAAGGGCCTGTAGTGGATGGATGACAGAACGGATGGATGAATCAATGGATAAATAAGGCCAGCTATCAAAACCTGAGTCTTTCAAACCATTAGATGTGCTCTGCTACAAGACACTCTCAACAAATATTTAAGTATTTCAAAAGAAGTTTGAATCCTTAAAGTTAGTGCTGTTTTCTCTACATCCTGATCTCAGCGTTACAGCAATTCACTTGAGTGATAGAAATGCTTGTAACAATGAGCTTTATTGATAACAATTTAAGTTGAAGGAATTGTTGGACACTAAATGTCTACAAGTTTCATCACTGCAGTTAACCATTTTCAGCATATTGCTAGACTGAAAGCATAATTTAGAAGGTCAGCTATGCCTTCTAAATTATGGCTTCAAATTATATCGTTAGTGGAAAATGAGCGGGACATTTTTCAGTCTTTTATTATACAGGTGTATTCAACCACAGAAACAGTTCTATTACATAAATGTTTATTGTTACAAGAAGTGTCTTGTCTATTTTTATCCAGACATACTTATTAGTGAATTAGGAGATTTTTGTTTTGTTTTTGGTATTGTTCTTTTGTGAACTCATTTTTCAACGCGTTTCAGCACAAAAATAGGTTACATTTGAGAGGTTACAATGGAGTTAGATGAATGTGACTTTTTGTTGATACTATTGAGGGCAAGGATCCCAAATCTCAGTAGAAATGGCCTTCTGTGGCATTGCTGTGTAGGTTTTAGGACTCAAACAAGAGAAGAACCCTTACAAGTCTCTCCACAAAAACCATTTGACATTAATAACTTTAGCTCTCTTGATGAAAGCATACTAAATGACAAAAGAGAGAGATCAGTAATTCTTTCCTGGTCACCAAAAACTTGGAATAGATTTATTTTATATGTTAAGACCTATTGGTATCATAAAAAGATTTTTCTTAACAGTCAGCTAAGAGAAGACAATATTCTATTCCAAAGGTTTCTATAGTCTAATGTTAATATTTTTGTACTTTTCAAAAGCCTGATGACATAGTGTTCCCTGTAAGTTTCTGGGGCTATATGCATAGTGTTCATATTTGGGCCACCTCGCAGGACGTTTTGCCTCAATAAAGAATACTTGTCACTGTTGTTAATTCTCTGCCTGTTTAATACTTTCTAAGCATATCCTTCCATGCACAACTTTACAGAAAATAAATACAATGAATGGATTAATGATCATAATTAAAATTAATAGTAACTAATCTCTATTGAATGCTTATTAGTGATAGGATTAAATTGAATATATTACCTAATTTAATCTTAATGAGAATTTTGAAAAGTGTACACTATCATTTTCTACTCCATTTTGTGCATGAACTTTTCCAAAATTTTCGTAGAGTAAATGATTTTTACAAAGTGAGAAATCTAATAAATAGCAGAACATAAATTCTGGGATCTAAACCACGGTATATTTGATTTCAGAGTTCTATTTCTTTTCTTTCTTTTTTTTTTTTTTGTGAGGAAGATTGGCCCTGACCTAACATCTGCCAATCCTGCTCTTTTTTGCTGAGGAAGATTGGCCCTGGGCTAACATCCATGCCCCATCTTCCTCCACTTTATATGGGATGCCACCACAGCATGGCCTGACAAGCGGTGCATCTGTGCGTGCCCAGGATCAGAACCAGTGAACCCCGGACCGCTGCAGTGCAGCATGCGCACTTAACCGCTTGCGCCACCGGGCGGGCCCCCAGAGTTCTATTTCTTAACTACCACCCCCTATTCTCCCCCAAAACCCCCAAAACACATTGTGTTATGACTAGTCCACAAATATTTTTTTTTGCATGTGCCATTTTTGTGTAAGGCTTTCATCTAGTAGCTGTGTTTCATTAAAAAAAAAAAAAAATGTCAACCAGGATCAGATCCTTCGTTAAGTATATATTTAATCCACTGAGGGACAAAATAACCACAGAAGACCATTAGTCTTTGCCAATTGCAGTTTTTACTATCGATATAGAGTTCTAAAAGTTCATGATGTGTAGACATTTTTTGGCTCTACTTTGACAGAAGTTAAAATTGGGTTCTCTTTGACGCTAATTTGTACGTACCAACACTCAGCTAGTGAGTAAACCTAACCATCCTTCTAGCACACACATCACGATGAGGGGTTCGCTTGAAAAATAGTCCAAGGAAATCAACTGCTAGTCCTGTGATAGACATGCAGAGAAGGAAGAAATGTCCAACATGGTTCCCCCTCCCCCACCTTTTACCAGGAAATAGAAGCTTGAAATAAAGTGCTAAATAGCAAATTGATTAAGAATGTGGATGTCTTCCACTATCCTATGTGGAAACAAGAAAAAAGAAAATTTAAAAAGTAGCGTCTTCAGTTATTACATCTGTGAGAGAAAAAATTGTAAGCTAAATTGTGTTTACACGTTTGGTGACTTTTAAAACCTTGAGATGTACTTTTCCTGGATGTCAACTGTCATTTACAGAAAAAGGTTTTTTTTAAGTGATACAATATGCTAAAGGATCATACAAGATAGAGAAGACACTTCTGACTCAGGAGAAATCTGGAAAAACCACAGAAGGGAAGAACAATTTGAGCTGACCTTTAAGGATAAAAGAATTTTGACAGAAATAGTAGTTTCGATTGTTTATTTGTTTTGAGAGAGTATGATTCCAGAGTGTTAACGAAGTCACTATTCTTCAGAGGTTGAAATAACGGAAAACGAGAGTAAGCGACTAAGTGGAAATCAAATCAGTTTGTGTAGAGCAGTAAAACTGAATAAACTCTACCCAGGAGATATCACTTGGCTGGATTTGAAACAACAAAGTTCCCCAAAGTCTCCTAATAAATAAAATAAGTTCAATGAATGGGAGAATGTCACCAGAGATTAAAGACACTTTTTGTGTTATAGGTAGATATCTCTCTATAAAAGAAAACACCCTCAAACACACTGATTATGAAAGAAAAGGCTATTCAACTGTTTTAGAGATGAATGAGATTGAAAATAAAATTCTTAGTATATGCACCTTCTCCTGACTTAAAACCAAATTAATTGTGGGAACTTTGATTTTCATTTTATCTCCTTATGTGCCTTCATATTGGTGATATAAATGAAGAGAATACACCACAGGGAAAATTATTTTCTATACTAGGTAAACACTCAAGTGTTTGTGTTACCACCCAACGTGGGGCCTTTTGCTTACCACAAGACATGCTGATAGTCAAGAGGCAAGGTGGTAGGAGAAAAAGGACTTTTTTAATTACAGCTTGCTAGCAGGAGGGAAGATGGCCGACTAATGTCTGAAAAAATAAGGGGCACAAAATCTTACAGCAGTTATATAGGCTGGTGGGTTATAGGGGAGGGGGTTAGGAATGTTGACCCTCAGGTGTTACAGACTGGGAGTGCCACACCAGATCTTTCAGTTTTCACTGATGATGGCTATCAGCATAGATTCTCTGTTCGGGGGTCATCACATTCCTAAGGAACTCAAAAGAACAAAGTTATCATCTTATTGCAGCTGGGAGGTACATGCACAAGCAGGGGTCGTAAAATCTACAGAGCAGTTAGATCTCCTGGAGGGTGCGTATCCAGCTGGGTTAGTTAGTCAGAGGTCATTGAAAGTTACAGTAGGGTTTCTTTTCTACAACATGGCTTCCCTCATGTCAACTTTGTCTTGAGCCGGTATCATTTGTTTCAGCACGGTAAATGTGGATGTGGTTAGGGATAGGAGGAAGGGTTTTAGTGAGCAGGTAGTTTTGAAATCAATGGCAAAATAAGCTACCATAAATCCTGTATAAAAACAGAGGCTCCGTGTACACCACTCCTCCTTACCATCAATCCACAGAATGTTGCTCTCATGAGAGCTATGAGAGCATAATAAAGTCTGGAGCCGTTAAGGAATGGGTTCAATCAGAACAGAAAGAAGAGAAAAGGCTGTTAATGCAGAAGCAACTTGGCAGAGCTGATCCCAGGGGATAGCTGCTAGAGAGGGCTATTCCTCTCTGGCAGCCTTCAAGCTCCAAGATAGTCAACAGCTGATGCTGAAGAAGAAAATTGTATCATATTTTTTTGACAAGTCCTTCCTGTAGATACCCAACAACCCAACACAGGCCCCAGTTTCCTTGTTAGAGTCCAATGTGCATTTTTAGTTTTAAAAAAAATACCACACACATTTCCATGACTACATTGTTAATTTATTTCTTATAGTTGATGCTAGGAGGGTTACTGGCCCTCTCACCGTAAAGATCATATCTGTTTTTGACATTTAGATTTGCCCATGCTAAAAATGAATAGTTAATGTAAGTAAACAATTTTCTTTTCATTTCTTCCCATTTGCATTCTTGTTCTTTTGTAATCACCAACACAAGTTGAACAATCAAGCTAATTTTAGTCACTGCCAGCCCTGCAGCCAAACTCCTCCAGGCCCTCCTCAGGACTTCACCTTATTCTTATGCATTCTTCCTGAGCTAGTGGTAAACACTTCTTCTCTCAAGGGAGTTTTTCACAGCAGAGCTTTTGAAAACTATTTACCTATTCCACAGACCTCACCTTCCTAATAATGCCAGCACTTGAGAAGAAAGGCAGTGTCTGGCTAGGGGGATACCAATGCACAGCCTGACCTTCTTTCCCTCAAAACCAGACCATGCTGATCAGTGTGGCTCAGTGTCTGTGGCTCATTCCTTTGTCATTACTCATAAATGACTCTTTTGGGTTTTTTCCTCACAAGATGGTTTTCTTGTCCCTCAGTATGACTTTCTTTAGGACCTCATCTATTTAAGTGTGAACCCCAATTGTGGATCAGGTTAAAGTCCCTCGAAGCTCCTCAAACTCCTCTGAATTAGGGCATGTATTTGGGCCTCCGTAAGAACTTTCCAGGCCAGCTAAACATTTTTTCAGAACATACTCTGACAGATATGAAGTTCATTCACCCATTGCATTCTGCTGTCCTCTGGGAGGGCTATTGATTCAATCCTTAGGTTGACACAGATCAGCAAATATACCCAGTCAAACCTGCAAAGGCTGGAACATTCCTGGTGAACCCTTCTGAAAATGGCAAATTCAAGGTTAGGAACTGCATATAAAATTTCCCCAGTGCCTCAAAACGATTGACTGTAATAGTCATCCCTTCTAATTCAGCAGCCCTGAGTTTTGCAGTTACCAATTCTTCCGCCCCAAGCCTGACCTCTCTAGTACTCAACACTACAAAAATAACCCCTCAGCAGGAGGTACATCTTGGTCTAAAAATAAGGCTGTAATCAAGAGAAAACTAGGAGACTAAAAGGCCAAAAAGAGTTCACGCAACTCAATTAGGTCCATAAGTGGTGACAGCAGATCAAAGCAGTCTGAAAGCATCTGATAAAATTCAGCACACAAAGAGCTATTTTAATTTTGTACTCCCATCCTGTGTTTCCCAAAGTTTACACCTCTATTATAATAATGCCCTACTCCGGTGTTTGCCAATCTCTAGCCAAAGGTACTCTACTTTTCTAACCACTTTTGTTTTTCTAACTCCTGTGTGCTTAGCTCTTTCACCGTTGTTTAAACTGATTTTAATTTCTGGATCTACTTATCTATATTTTCCTTCCTTTGATGTGAATTTATTGAACATCTACTATTACATACCAGGCACAAGGGATATCATAATGAACATACAGACATTGTGACTTTCCTCAATATTTTACCTACCACTTAACAGTGAACACAGATAAGTAGCAGGCAATTGTTAATAATGGCTGTGATCGAGGCCATGGTGACATAGAGTATGACTACATACAGAATGACACATGTAGTGCCTAACCTGAACTTGTTGCATCAGCAAATCCTTGTGAAAGGGAGGGATGGTTATGCTCTCTATGTCCCTGAATCCTACCACGACTTCTGCATCTCACAAGTAGTTTAAGTTGGTGGGATGAGAGTCAGAGTGGATGTGTAGCTACTGTTGCAGTGGTGGAAAATATGAACCACTTTCTGCCCTTAAAAATTCACAGTTTTTCCACAGTTTGCTAGGGAGAACTTTTTTTTCTGCCTATATGATGTGATGGTTCATTTTATGTGTCAACTTGACTGGGCCATGGGGCACCCAGATATTTGACCAAACATTATTCTGGCTGTATCTGTGAGGGGACCCTGACTAATGCACGAGGTTCTGTTGAAATCGGATGTAATACTGTGCTCTTTCCTACGTCTAAGGCAGTCTGTACCTTCTGAAGAATGTAAGGCATTTTTATGATCATATTTTCATTCCCTGCCCACAGTCCCATTGATCAGTAAATTTTTTACAAAAAAATTTTATTAAGTAAAATATACTGTGGGAGATCAAGATTTGGCCACCCTGAAATATATCTCTTTACCTTTATTGTTTTCTCTAATGGACATTTGACCTCCCCCACTAACTGCCTAAAGAATTTGACATGGTGGCTCCTTCCTGGAACAGATGTTCCATCTGATGGCTGCAATATAATGTAAAATAGATGTTACAATAGGAAAGGCACCAACAAGCCCATCTTATCAGAAATTCTGTCTCTCTGGCCACATTAGCTGGATGGTCCTGCGAGGAGTTGCCAGACAAACATTTACATTTATAAGGGAAATCTCCATTTGTAAAGGTATCTCCCTCTCCGTCTTGGGAAGAGGGGGGATGACCTCATTTCTAGAAACTTATCAATGTGGAAGGTGAGGCCTTAAATCTGCATAATAACCTTACCCTTGTTTACAGTGCTTTAGTGGTAATCTCCTGTAACTGACTCCCCCCACCCCCAACATCCTCCTTTGTCTTCAGATGAAGATGGTTTTAAGACGAGAATTTCTGCTATTGTGTTGAGAAACGCAGTGTCCCTGCTTTCTCCCACGTATACATGTTATTAAACTTGGTATTATTTTCTCCTGCTAACCTGTCTTGTTAATTATTTGGCCAGCCATAAGAACCTTAAGGGAAGGGGCAGAGGGGGATTCCCCCTCTTCCCCCAACAATACCCACCATGCGATTTGCTTACTTTTTGTTTTGAGGCAAAGAGAATTCTGGACCCAAAGTGAGAGCAATTAGATGGGTCTTCATTTTTGATTACTCAGTATCTGTCATATTTATTTTCAACAGCACATCATAAACCAAAACATCCTAACTTTTATTTTAGGCAGCCAGGATCAGAAGAATAATTAGTAGCAAGATCAGAAATACTAAATACTGTTGTGACATAATGACAATTACATGAGACAGAATTATACCCCACACGTAAATATTTAATAATAAATATACTTGATTCATTCCTGCCAGAAAAAAATTGATCTAGAAAAAAACTTTTGATCATTTTTAGAAAATGTAGTTATATTTGTAATGCTGCTTATATTTTTTTTAACTTTTAAAGGATTTCAGCTACATTTCATTTGTTTTGTTTCCAAGTAAATAATAATGCTAGCCATTTCTATTTGCTGTATTTTACAAAACATAAAATAAAATAAAAGAGCATTCCTTGAAGGCATGCAGACAACTAGCTTTGCCTATTTCCAATCTTCATAACACAATTCCTAGAGGTGAAATTGATTCTGACAAGCTAACGAAAAGTTCACATATATATTACCTTGAGAAAGCTTTGACAAAGTTTATTCTTACAACGGAGACTTTTTCCAAGAAAAATTATGTATGAATGATAAACTATCATTTTGACCATATTTCAGTACATTTACACCAAATTTCAGTAGCTTTTGATTATTCCACATCCTAAAATACAACCTACTCCAATGTTTTTGCTGCCTCTACTGAAAGGAAAACACCTAGTACTAAAGGAGAATACATTAGTAAAGAGGCTAGGAACATGCATATATTAATTTTAATTTCATTCTGTATGTCTACATAATTCATTAATTCATGAATCCTGAATTTACTTGAGGCTTTAGTATGAAAAATAAAGATTCATCTTATGAAGGAAAGACATTATAAGCAAGGGTCACTAACTTTTAAAGAAAACCTTTACTTGCAAGTATAAATTCTGTTGAATTTTTGTTGTAGATATTCACTGAACTGGAGTAAATATCTCCATACTGAATTGAGACAGCAATGCAAAAATATTTGAGATATTTTCTCTTTTTTTCTAAGAACTTTTGATATTTTTGTATTCCAAATTTCACTTTTTCACATATATATGTAACTAATATTACCAAGCTATATTAATTCTCACTATGTTCGAAAACTTATAAAACTGAAAACCAAAGGTAAAAAAGCAAGCATATATTATTTTAATAGTACTTTTAGAGCTACTCTCTGAAAGCAACACATCAAATTCAGAATGTATCCTTACCTTGAAAAAGAGTAAATGAAAAGATATGACATGAATGAAGTTCATGAAATAAAAGTGCAAATAGGCTTTCAGCTTTTAGCAGTCAGATATTTGTTTATAGGATGATGTTCAGTGATCCAGAAAAGTCTGGCTAGAAGCTAATCACCTGTGTTGTACTCACCTCTCCTCACCCTTTCTAGACGCAGCTCAATAAGGTAAAATTATTTGCCTATTGGAGATGCAGACAAAGAACTGTGTAAAGCGGCAAAGCAGAGTCTCGCCTACAGAAATGACAAATCAAAACAACTGTACTGCTTCTAGTATCTTGGGGGACCGCATGGCCTCAGGAATCAGGTATTCCCTTGCAAGAAGGAAATAGTTCTGTTTGTGCTTTAAGAAGACCTGCTATTAATAACAGACATAAGCACCTTATGGGAGTCTCCATTCTTATCCAGCCAAGAGTATGAAACTCTTCTCCATCTCTACAAACACTCATTGGCAAAACTGTGTTCAATTTAACCATTTTTTTTGTCACCAGTTTTTCATTTTCCATTTCAGTGTGTCTTCTATACTGATTTGCCAAATATCCACTTGTCTAATATTATGGAAGATTAGGGACTATTGAAGTTTTTTGAGATTCCTTACTCTCTGAGGTTATAATGATTTCAAATAACACTAATTGAGTTATTCCTCTTGGAGTTGGGTAGTACCTGGTACTGAATAATGCCAAGAGAGAGACACATCTCACGTTCAGTCTTAATATTTGTCACTCATTTTGCAAAAATCTTGCTTGCTCATCCTACAAGTTCTTATTTCCAAGAATTTGAGCTTCAATTGAAGCTGTCTCTGACGAGGCGGCTGGTCTAGTCGGAGTCTAGTCTAGGTAAGTAACATTATCTCTGTATAAATAGCAGGTGCAGGGAGAAAGCAGGCTAGATGGTAGTTAATAAAAGTCATCAGTCACATGGTTGGAATCCCTGAGGAGAAAAACAAACATGCCACACAGATAGAGAAATGGATGCTAATGTTTCATTCTGTAAAATGCTTTGTAATTCCAAAAAGGAAGGAAGGAAGGAAGAAAGGAAGGAAGGGAGGGAGGGAGGGAGGGAGGAAGGAAGGAAGGAAGGAAGGAGAAAAGAAAACAGACTCTTTAAAAATAAACACTCCATAGGGATCAGATCCTACATATTTTTCTATATGGCACAGATATGGAAGTTCTTGAAAAAGAAATTTTCTAATACATATGTACTTCACGATAATGACTGAAAAAATGAAAGCAAATTGATTTTTTGAGAAATGAAAATTAACCTGGATCCTACAGCAGAATACTTGAATCCTATTCTTAATAATTTATAACAATTATCCATCGTCTTCAGTATCTATATATGAATTTCAAAACTCTAATTAGGCTCAAAGTAATTCTCCAAATAAGCAGCATTACTTCTACATTTGATAACGAAGATGGCAAATGGAGTATCTGAAAGCAATGTGGACAGTAGTGAAAAGTAAAACCTAACTTGATCTTAGAAACATTTGAGGATATTCTCTTATAAAATACTGATGTCAATATATAGGTTACATACTATTGATCAGGGATTGCTTAAGCAAACCATCCCTGAGCTGCTGCACACAAAGGGAATGTTTAACAAGATTAGATTAAAAATTAGCATGGTAGGCTGGCCCGGTGGCATAGCAGTTAAGTTCGCACCTTCCACTTCAGCGACCCAGGGTTCGCCAGTTCAGATCCTGGGCGCGGACCTACTCACCACTCTCAGATCCTGGGCGCGGACCTACTCACCACTCATCAAGCCATGCTGAGGTGGCGTCCCACATAGAAGAGCTACAGCTCTACAACTATGACATGCAACTATGTACTGGGGCTTTGGGGAGAAAAAAGAAGAAGGAAGATTGGCAACAGATGTTACCACAGGGCCAATCTTCCTCAAAAAAATAAATTAATTAAATAAAATAAAGGAAAAAAAATTAGCGCGGTGGGGGAGAGGGGTACAGGGAAGAGACATTTAAGCTGAGCTCTGAATGACAAAAAAGAGCCAGTCACGCCAAATTCTAGAGAGACTATTTCAGGCTTGAGGGAACTTTCTGCAATTGTGGTAAAGTTCCATGTCTTGATGGGGACTTGGGTTACACAAGTGTATGCATTTGTCAAAAATCAAGGATATTTTTTATTTTTCTCCTATTGGTCTAAGTGATGAATGAATGACTGTTGGTTCATTCATTTTCTTTCTGTCTCACTGGAATGTAAACCCCATGAGAACAGGGACCTTAACTGGCTTCTTACCACTATAACGTCAGCAACAAGTGCAGAGCTGATAACACTCAATAAATATTTACCAAATGAATAAAACTCAATTCAAGGTATTGTATGTTAACATTTTATGATAAATGTCTCTAATTCAATCATCAAATTACAAAAATCTGTTTAGTTAAGTGAAAAAAATTTTTCCCTTATTGAGCTTTGATGCTATAAAGAAGCAGTATGGTTCAATACTGGGCTAGCAGTGAGAAAAATCAAATTTTGTGTTATAGACTGAACTTTTGTGCCCCTCCAAAATTCATGTTGAAACTCTGTTCCCTAATGTGATGGTATTAGGAGGTAGGGCTTTTGGAAGGTATTTAGGATTCAATGAGATCATGAGGGTAGAGCCCTCATGAATGGGATTAGTGCCCTTGTAAGAGTCATGAGAGAGCTTGCTTCTTCTCTCTGATCTCTGCCCTGTGAGGATCTGATAACAAGTCTGAAGTCTGCAACCTGGAAGAGAGCTCTCACCAGGACCCAATCGTCATGGCAACCTGATCTCAGACTTCCAGCCTCCAGAACTATGAGAAATAAATTTCTGGTTTTTTATAGGACAAAAATAAATAAATAAATAAATAAACAAACAGTATGGTATTCACGCTTCTAATAGGAGGAATCTGTTTTTAGATTGGGCTTCAATCACAGTTACCATTTCGCTAAAGCAAAAAATGTGCTTCTCTCCTTCTCAGTGTGTTTCAGATAGCACAGGCAGGTCTATGGGATACACAGAGTGATGCCGAAAGGAAAAAGTGAAATTAAAGCCTTTCACAGAGTGAAAGACAACAAGCAATGTTCAGAGTGCATCTGAAGGAGAAAATCTCTGAAAGGGAAATCATTACTCTGCTTTGAATTTCTAACTGAATTTGTTAATTTCCTAGTGGAATATTGGTGTGAAAATCTAGCCTTTGTTGAGAAAGAAAGGACTTTCCCAAATTCCAAAGACAATTTCCTTTATATAACAAGGACAAAGCTTAGAGACAAAGTAGAGCACACTATGGTTATGATACAAAAGTGATCCCTGACTCAAGACAGCAGGACAGGCTTCCGGCAGTGGTCAGTGAGCAGGAGAGCAAGGTGGAAGGGACAATGCCTCCTAGGGCTCTGCTCAGGGTGGAGGCAAGAGGCAGAGGGAAGCGGGAAACCACAGGGAAAGTTGAAAATGCGGGGGGCTTGTTTCCTGTTTCCGTTTGATACTCTAGGAGTTTTCCTGTCATTGGATCAGCAGGAATAGTTTTGCCAGTGTAAAATATGAGTTTTAGAGAAATTAAAATTTTGTCCGTTTGAAGTAAAGAGAAGTAAGAATTAAAATTTTGTCCATTTGAAGTAAATTCCGAGCCTGCTTCTCTAGTATTGATGACCTCTTATAGCGTGTCTCCAATGGATTTTTAGGCTTACAAACTTTCTATCTAAAGTTTTCAGCCAACAGCCAGTGAGGAACAGCGGCCTGACAACAGCTATAAGGGAACTTGGAAGCTGATTCGCCAGCCTTGGTCAAGCCTTGAGGTGACTGTGGCTCTGGCCAACAGCTTGACAACAACCCCTTGAGAGACTTTGAGCCAGAACTGCTCAGAAAAACTGTTTCCAGATTTCTCAGAAAGTGTGTGAGAAAATAGATATTGTCTTTTTTAAACTGCTAATTTGGGGATTATTTGTTACACAGCAATAGAGCACTCATACATCAGTTGATGATGTTCCAGTCACATTCCCTTCCCTCTGTTTTTTATCCTCTTCTCTTTCTCACCTGCAGGAAGGTATGACATCTCTCTAGTCTCAAGTAAAGAACTTCTGGATAATCCCATTGATTATTATCTCAGTTCTAACATAGGTTAGGTTTGCTTCATTAATTAAGATAATTATCTTAGCTATAACTCCAACTTTTTTTTTTTTTTTGTGAGGAAGATCAGCCCTGAGCTAACATCCATGCCAATCCTCCTCTTTTTGCTGAGGAAGACTGGCCCTGAGCTAACATCCGTGCCCATCTTCCTCCACTTTATGTGGGATGCCGCCACAGCATGGCCTGACAAGCAGTACATCAGTGTGCATCTGGGATACAAACTCGGGCCGCCAGCAGCGGAGTGCGCACACTTAACTGCTACGCCACGGGGCTGGCCCCATAACTCCAACTTTTGATGAAAAATTTATGAACTGGTGTTAACTGCTTTAGTTAGGAACCTAAATTTATGTAGATATAAACATAAAACAGTTTTAGTTTTCTAATAATTTCATAAATTTCATTCTTCCAAACCTATCTTCCTACTTAATTGGCATCTCAATTTAATTGACTCATTCTGCAGTGGTCTTCAATAAGCCCCCCAAACTATCTACTTTCCATGCCCACTCTTAGCCTTACTGGCACTTGCAAAATCCACCTTTAACTCCTCTAGGGAATCAAGAACATGAAGGAGAGTAGTGATCCTGACTCCCTTTCTATCTACTGTTTCTTAGCCATGCCATGTCCTTCCAATATTCTTCTCTTTTCTGATAGCACCAAAACACTTAAGGTAAATGAGTGACTAAACAGAAATCCACCTCAGAAACAAAATCCTAGTGCCCATTTATTGTGGCATCCCAAATCTGACAAAGTATTTCTCTTAAGGCCATTAGCATCACTCTACACTCCCGGTTGGGGATGAAGGAAGCCACACTTTATAAATACTGTACTTGCCCAAAATTTGATTTCCATCTCCATCTCACACCTCCTCTTATCCTGATGCAGGATAGCAGGAGTGGTATTGTCAATTTAACTGACAGTATCTTTCAACAACCTTTGTACAAAGCTAACAGGACAACAGCTGGTGAGTTCTCTGAGCCTTAAAAATATGATTCTTGATGTCTTTTCTTAATTAAGTGCCTTAGTAACCAGTTCTTGTATTCTGCACACAAAATCATGCAGTTACATGGTAAAAATATCAAACTGGTCCAGGATCAAATGTAAGGCCCTCTTGATGCAATCTCACGGCTTACTTCCACCACCTAGTCATCTCTCACTGACTCCTCTACATAATTAGAGAAAGTCCTTCTTCTGACAATGTATTTTTGAAATCTTACATTGAATGACACAGATGATCAAACTTTCCTTTCACGAGCTGCTTCCTTTGGAAGTTCCTTCAGGAAGCTTCTTGAGATGATCACCCTGATCATCTCACACAGTACAATCTACATTGCTTGGCTGAAGCATCGATTCTTAAATATTATGCCCCTAGTAATTCAGAACTCAGATCAGAATCATCTCTCCCATATCTTTCCAACAGAAAGATTACACCCACCTCTAGCACCATCCCATTCTTCTAATAGTTTGAAGCCAAAGTGAGTGTGACCCAGCCCAGCCGGGCATGGCTGTGCACATTGCCATGCTACCCAATCCCAGACTAGCTCCCAAATACTCAAAGAGTAGTGTAAACCCAGAAGAAAATGTGAAATAAAATGATCAAGCATATTAAAATAATCCAATCATTCTTCATTTTCCCCTCAAGTTTTCAGTGTTCATATACAGTTCACCTGGAGTGGACAACAGAGAGTTCTTCATCTGCAAAATACATCCCTTTGCTTCTTTTCCCAGCCATGGTTTACCTCATTCCTATCCTTCCCAAATAGTTCTACTTCTTACTCTTGTCCTTTGGATTACTCTCTCAGAATATCCGTCACAGCTGGTCTTCCACAGAGACGACAGAGAGAAGAGAGGAGCCTTCAGATTCCACACATCGCTGGAAGGGAAGGACCTTCAGAGTTTGTTGGAAAATGGTTTTACCTGGTCAGTCCTCAGATGGAGAAAACTACAAGACAATGTTCTTGCTAACATATCAACGTTTATAGCCCAACTTCACTTAGTTATTGTGCGAAGCGTATCTGTTTCCTCCATCTTCTGCCACAACTTCTTCCCAACTTCTATTCTCATTGCTTTTATAGGATAAGCCAAAATCCTAGAGGAGTGGGTGGGCGAATATCCCACCCTAGGAAAGGTATGTGGGGGGAAACATTCTACGAGACAGACAAACCTGACATTTTCATCACAATTAGGAAAAAAGATGCTGTCCAATGCCTATTTGAATTACAGCTCTGACATAAAGCCTTTCTGATGTTCTGTTGAATTGATAATGTGAAAAAGAAATGCAATTTTTGAAGTGGTCTTTTTAAAAATGAAAAAATATATATATAGTTGTGATTCATGCAGAAAAAATTAAATAGGTTTCGCTTATGCTTGATTGCCAGGTTTATATTCAGTATTCATTTTGGCTTTTTGCCTATAACAACTATTACTTGCTTGAAAAGTTTATCATATTCAAAGGCAAGGTGTACAGAAATAATATGTTAATAATCAAATTTTTACCAATGAATGCAATATTCAGCTGTATAAAAAAATAAATAGTACTTGTTAAAGTATACCTGGAAAGAATAGTCCCCTCAGGAGACAGAAATGAGAATGAGAAAAAATGAGACACTGATTGAAAAAACAAAAGTTGAAAGTGAAACAGCGACAGCTATCTCAGGGAAAAGAAAAAGTAACTTGCCTCCCTAACAGCTAACAGTTCTTTGAGCACATGCCAACAAGGTCTCCAAAGGTGCTCTTTGCCAGTAATATTCGAGTTGGGTGCACTTTCCTGAGGAGATTGAAAAAAGAAAAGTTAGAATGCTTCATCTGTCCCAGACATCTGCGGTTGCCTGAGGAGGTAGAAGGAAAGAAGGAAAGATGGGCGAAAAGAACAAATGCCTTTAAAAAGGAATGGACTTGGTTAATAACAATTCCTCAGTACAGCGGTATAGGGAAGAATAAGACAAGACAAATAGGGACAAAATAAGGCTCCAGACAGCACAAGCCTAAGGGGACAAAGTCAACAATCAAAAGAAGTATAAGATGATGAACTGGATGGCGCTGCTTGGAAAAATTTAATAATTGAGCTAAAAGAGACCTTTCTGATTTAACCATTCCAGAGATGTAAACCCTAACCCCTGAAGAATTTTTTGAAAGTCTCAGAAATTAATATCAGTTATTTGCAACAAAGTGTTTGAGGTTTCAAAAGGCAGAATTTTAGAAGTGAAAGTTCTTCCCCAGCACATATATTTGGTAGAAAATCTATAAATTATTTAACTATAATTATAAACACATATAGGTATACACATACATATTTCTATATAATTATAGAAAAAGTCAAGGAAAATTGTATGTGACTATGTCAATAACATCAGAGAAATACCAACTCTAGAGGAAAATTCGGTTGAAATGTAGATTTTATTTTTACTGTGTATCTTAAAAAGACAAACCTCTTTAATAATCAATTGTGGCAAAATAATGGTGAAAATATTATTCTCCTATATTTATTCTTTCCTTTAGTAAACTGATTTAGTATAAATAGATTTAACTATCTTATTTTACTTATAGTCAGTTCAGTTGCAAAATTCAACTGTACACAGAAATCGATGAGCATTATCAGCTTACCAAAAAAAGATTAGCTATAACATAAAGTCTCAGAACAAATCACTGTTCATATAATTCAGATACTTTATAAACCATAACAGAATACACACTTGCTTGATTTTTGTATCTTAATTCACCACATGATTACATGCAATATTTCCCATGCCTCAAGAATTGTACTGGGTACTGGAGATTCAAAGAAAAATAAGACTCTCTTCCCACCCTTAGGAAACATACAGTCAAAAGAAGATAAGCCCAAAACAGACTTTGTTGTGCATTCTAATATATGTGGTGATGATGATGATGATGATAATAGTAGAAACGATTAAAAGCTGATATTTCTTTAACTCAGTCCTAGCTAGAAAAGTATAACTAAAGTTAGAAGAAATCAACCTCAGAAGTTAATTAAAAAAACGTTGAAATACAAGACTGTCTTTAAGAGCAGACATTCTGAACTAGTCATTACATTTTAGTAGAAAGACAAAGAAGAAGTTGAAAAGTGTTTATATAACAGTTATTAACAGTTATACAACATATAAGTTAAAACTATACTTATTCCATTTTTTTTTTAGTAGAGGAGCACTGGAGGAACATGGATAGAGTGTAACGGTTTAGAGTTATCACTGGGGATCAAGCAAGATAAAGGTCCAACCCCCTCCTCCTGTTTTTTTGAGGAAGATTGGCCTAAGCTAACATTTGTTGCCAATCTGCCTCTTTTTTCTCCCCAAAGCTCCAGCACATTGTTGTGCATTATAGCTGTAGAGTTGAAGCTCTTCTATATGGGATCCTGCCTCAGCATGGCTTGATGAGTGTTGAGTAGGTCTGCACCCAGGATCCGAACTGGCGAGTCCCAGGCCAGTGAAGTGGAATGCGAGAACTTAAACCTCTATGCCACCAGGCCAGCCCCTACTTATTCCAATTTTGTATCCTAATTTTATGTTTCTCTGTTTGTGATGAGAACAAAGAGTTTTTCTTTAATAATATAATAGTTTAAGTAGCTCCAAGTCATGTGCACTAATAAGCTTGACATAATTATACAACAAGAACTAATAACACTATTAATAAATTAAATATCTAGGAGAAAATGTATACTGTTAGGACAATAGATATAAACAAGTTCCTCGTGGGGAACCTGGGTGTGTGGTCAACATATTGAGAAGTATCCAGGAAGAAGCATTAGGGAGGCTCCCAATCTGGTTCCTGGATGACTGGCACCTAAGCTGAATTTGCTCCTTATAACATGCCACAGGCAGGCGCTTCCAAAGTTCCTAAAATTCCTCCTTTTTTCACTATCTAAATGGAGTTTTTCACAGTTCCTACAGCTCAAGTATTATTTAGAAACTGCCTAATACCTCCATTAAATATATTTAACACCATCACATTGGCTCAAATTTATGGCAGAATGATTATACAGTCAAACGACAAAATCCAGAGGGATAAGATAGTTAATATTATAGTCAAGGATTCCAGGGATCATTTGATATATGAAAGACAGCAATGACATAACCAGAGTTTTCCATAACAGCCCTTCCTGAAAATATTCTGGCCCAGTGTCTCCATTAAGCACACTCTTGTGATTATCATATCCTGTAATCATTTCCTTTGATTGAAATACGATCACCATATGACAACCAAAGATGGGGTAACATAGTTTTCTTTTTTCTTTCCTGAAAAAAGAAAAGGGAAGATGAGGGTATAAACCTCCTTAGCAAAGGGTCCATCACAAGGAAGAAGAGCATGATATTAAATATATGAGAAGTTGGTCACTTTCACTTGTAACCAGTGAAATGTAAATCAAAACAACACTGAGATAACATTCTAGTCCTATTAGTTTGGCAAAAATTAGAAGACAGTAGAATAGCATATATTAAAGAGATATGGGGAAGAGGCTGGCCCCGCGGCTTAGTGGTTAAGTGCGTGCACTCCACTACTGGCGGCCCGGGTTCAGATCCTGGGCACGCACCGACGCACCACTTGTCTGGCCATGGTGAGGCAGCGTCCCACATACAGCAACTAGAGGGATGTGTAGCTGTGACGTACAACTATCTACTGGGGCTTTGGGGAGTAAAGGGGAAAAAAAAAAAGGAGGAGGATTGGCAATAGATGTTAGCTCAAGGCCAGTCTTCCTCAGCAAAATGAGAAGGATTGGCATGGATGTCAGCTCAGGGCTGATCTTCCTCACAAAAAAAAGAGAGAGATATGGGGAAATGTGAACCAGTACATAGTAAAATTAAGAAGTTGTAAGCTCTGTGATGCAGCAATTCCACTCTCTATCCTCAAGAAATTCTTACATGATATATGAGTTGTCAATCCAAGACATTAGTTACAGCAGTGTTGTGAGAGTGGAAACTTTGAGGCCCATCATGAGGAGAATGGATAAATAAAATATAGTAGACATACACTAGGAAAAACTATGTAGTAGTTAGAATCACCAAATAGATGTACATGGATCTATCTTACAAACATAAAGTAGAATTTATAAAAAAAAATGCAAAATCAGAATGAAGTTTATAACACAATACCATTTACACAAAATAAAAAGATCCCCAAACTATATAGTGTTGATGTAAATAATCCATAACCAATCTATAAATCAAAATTGGGGTGAGTTTATTATGAGCCAACTTTTGAGGACCATATAGCCCAGGAGAGTCCTTTCATAAAGAAATGGAGCACTCCAAAGAAGTGGGGTGTGCAGTGGTTATATACCATCAAAGAGCGTGTATTGCATATGATCGCAATGTCCCTCTTACAATAGTCATGAGATTGACCTGTCAGCACAGTGATTGATGGACACAGCAGGTATCTGGTCTGCTGTCTCCATGGGGGTGGCTGGCGGCAGGTCTGTTGTCTTGAGTTGCGTGGTCAAAGGATGAGCACAGCAATCAAATCCTAGCCTAGGGAAAAATGCTTATCCTTAAGGAAATGCCAATGTGGGGGAAGTTGCATCCATAACTTAAGGACATTTGCTCTTGTCTTTGGGACATGTTAATTGCTTAAAGCAGATATATAATGAATGAAGAGAGGCCACAGGCCCTTTTTGGAAAAACAAGGTCAGGCCGAATTAGTTTTACACCAAATGGCTTCCTCATGTGCTCCAATATATCCTATTGCTTGCCATTTATTTATCAATATTTTTCAAGAATACATAAATATTCAATATTTCATTAATTTACACATTCTTTAATAAATATTTATTAAATTTACATTCTGCATACTAGTTGCTGGGGATATATTGATGAGCAAAAACAGATACAATCTATAGCTTCCTGGAAATCTGAATCTAGTAGAGTGTTATGAGCTGAATTGTGTCCCCCCAAAATCCCTTAACCTCCACTGCCTCAGCATGTGACTATATTTGGAGGTAGGGCCTTTAAAGATGTGATTAAGTTAAAATGAGGCCATTATAGGGGGCCCTAAAGTAATCTGACTAGGGTCCTTATAAGAAGAGGAAATTTGGACACAAAAAAGAGACACCAGAGGTATGTGTCCCCACATAGGGACAAGAAGGTGAAGAGGCAGCAAGAAGGAAGCCAAATGCAAGCCAAGGAGAGAGACTAGGTATATCTCAAACATTTTCAGAATTTTTAAAATTTTTAGCAATTTTTTTGTGTTTCCTCCCATCACATGCCATATGGAGAAATAGTCAGAGAATCTTATTTACAACAAAGGCAGAATTTGCATTAACAAACCCTCCCAAAAATAACAATTAAAAATTTCAAGATGCTGGTATACTAAAAGAAAATAGCTTGAAGGCATTAGATAAAGAACAAAAACAGAAAGAACCTGGAGAAAATTTGACACTTGAATCAGGATCTGCACTGGATAAGATCAGCATTTACCTAAAGTCACTCCTCAGTCCATTCAAAGAAAATGCTGCAGTCTTCCTGGCTTAAAGAAAGAGAAAATGGATTTTAAGCTAGTCAGACAGCTAGGAAGTAGGGGAGTAGGAAGAAATATTAGAAGCAGAATAGCTAAAATCTATGTATAAAATTGGTCCAAAACCATAACTGACCTCTTGACTGTATCTGCAGAGAGAAGACTGCAGGTTCTAAGGGAAAATGGCTGGAAGGCTGGAAGAACTGAATACAGATTTGAGCTGCTGCCCAAAACAAGGGAGACAAACTTTGGAGTTTGAGTTCAACCAAGCTAACCAGCTGTTATGATAAAAACTATACCCTTCGGAGAAAGAATAGAATTTAGAATCTCTACAATGTATCAATCCTAATGTCCATTATATAATGAAAAATTACTAGATAGACAAAGAAACAGAAAAATGTAAAGACAGTCCAAAGAAAAACAGACAATAGATTACAAGATGACTCATATATTGGAGTTAGCAGACAAAAATGTTGAAATAGCTCTAGGACTCAAAATATAATCATATTGAATGAACAGATGGGAACTCTCAACAAAGATATGGAAATAATATAAAATAATGAAACAAAAATTCTAGAACTGAAAAAGTAAAATATGTGAAATGAAAAATGTACCAGATAGACTTAATAGCAAATTGCAGATGGCAGAAGAAAGTGCCAGAGAACATAATGCCAGGTCAATAGAAATTAAGTGATCTAAAGACAGAGAAATAAAAAGGGCTACAAGGAAGCAGTCTATCTTACAAATAATTGGAGTCCCAGAGAGATAGGGGCAGAAGAAAATAATTGAAGAAATGATGGATGAGAATTTCACTGAACTGTTGCAAACCTAAACTTATAGTTACAAGTAGCTCGGCAAACTTGAAGCAATATGAATACAAACAAAGCCACACCTAAGCACGTCATGGTCAAACTTTTGAAAACCAAAAATAAAGAGAAAGAGTAGCCAGAGAAAAAAAGATAAATTGCTTCAAAAGCAATGGCGGTCAAAGGACAACAAAACAGTATCTTTAAAGTGTTAAGCTTTCTCCTGCTTTCTTCCTGTTGCAAATTCTGTTTATTATATTTTGTTCCATTTTGCCTATCATTTACTCCCTTCTAGTCCATGTGAACTCATTCTTCAAATCTTAGCTTAGCATTTTTTCTCATAAATCCTTCCTGACTTTACCATGTTAAAGTGACCTTCCCCTCTGTGAATACAACATACAGTCAAGTCTCAATTGTAACCCTAAACTCAACCTAGTGGTTTTTTTTTTTTTAAATACTTTTCTTTCCACTAGTTTGTGAGCTCTTTGATGGCAGGTACCATAACATTCATTTTTATGTGATCTCCTAGTACATTGCCTGGCTGTAGTAGACGCTTCATAAACTGATTCCGTCATTCTACTTTAGTTCAAGATGCTACACATTAAGAGATGACCAAACTATGTGTCCATGCTATCAACTTAGAATTTAACAGGGAAGCAGACATTAAAGAAGTAAAACAAAAATTAAGGATTATATCACAAATTGTGACAAGTGAAAGAAATAAGTTGTGATACAAAGGAAAAGAACAAGAAAAGGAAGAAGAGGCAATGACTTAGAAAACCTAATTTAGAGTTGGAGTCAAGGAGAATTTCACAGAGAAAGTAATATTTTAACTGTCACCTTGAAATCAATGTTTTCAATTACTGAGAACAATCTGTTTTGCCTCATTCCTCAAATTTATGTAGTTAAATTGATTTTTAAAAGACATTCAAACATTTTGAAGAGGAACATCTTGCTTAGATTTTTAAATGTTTTTCCTTAAACCCCATTATTCCATAATTAATTGTTAGCAAAACCAAGATATATTTATTACTTAAAAAAGTCAATGCAGTGACAGTGGAGCTTTTTATAATGACTAAAATAATAAAAAAAATAAGTTTTAACTCTTGAAAAATATGTTTCAACAGTTAAAATTGAGTCTATAACACAAAATTTGTAGTCAAATGAAAAATTTTAAGGATTTGAAATGAATACAATAACAATTCAATCTCTTTATATATTGCTATTGTCTGAATGCGTCCCTGAATGCGTTCAGCATATGCTGAAATTCCAACCACCAAAAATGATGGTATTAAGAGATGGGGCCTTTGAGAGGTACTTAAATCATGAGGCCTCTGCCCTCACGAATGGGATTAGTGCCCCTGCAACATAGGCTCTGGAGAGATCCTTTGCCCTTTTTACCGTGAGGACACAGGAAAAGGCACCTGCTATAAACCTGGAAGAGGGCCCTCACCCGACCATGTTGGAGCCTTGATCTTGGATGTCCCAGCCTCCAGAACTGTGAGGAATAAATTTCTGTTATTTGTAAGCTACCCATTCTGTGGTATTTTGTTATAGCAGCCCGAGCAAACTAAGACCTATGTTAGTGGCATAAATGTTAAATACAGGACAAGAGGGAGAGGTAGTAAAACCAAAACCAACACTTCGAGGAAATAATGGTTAATATCAGATAAGTTTTGAAAGAAAATTAATTGAGCACTTCACTTATGATAGGCACTAAATAAATGGATGTTACATGAAAAATAAATAAAACATTATATTTAGTTGATAGAGAAAATCTGAGTTTGCACGTATATAAATAGATAACATTAAGAATAGAGTTGGGAAGAGACTACAATCATAAACAAAGAGGAATAAATGATCTAATTTAGCACTTCTAGTTCCAGCATCATTGGGGACTACATGACATGAAAACCCTATCCCTGAAATCACCCAAACATATTGAATAAGATATTTGTGTGTGTGTGTTAAGAACAGTTAATATGAGATCTACCCTCTTAATAAAATTTTAAGTGTACAATACTGAATTGTTAACCATAGGCACGATGTAGTATAGTAAGTCTCTAGAACTTGTTCATCTTGCCTAACTGAAACTACTTTATACCCATTAAAAATTGGTTAAGAGGGTAGATTTCATGTTAAGTGTTTTTACCATACACAAAAAAACCGAAGGCAGGAGGAAACTTTTGGAGATGATGGATATGTTTGTTACCTTGATTGTGGTGATGGTTTCATGGGTGTATGCCTATCTCCAAATTCATCAAATTGTATACAATAAACATGTCCAGGTTTTGTGTATCAATTATGCCTCAAGCTGTTTAAAAACAACAACAACAAAGATATTTAAAGAACCTTCTTAAATGGATCAATAAACCAGCAGGAAATTAAGTAGTACTTAGAGCAGGAATTAAGGAATACTTAGAGCAGGAATTGAATGCAAGTGGAAATATACTTAATGATGCAATAAATGCAATTACATATGCTCCACATTTTTTATGAGAATCACATGAAATAAAATTTATCAGAATTCCTATGTTTGCAGGGCATAGATTGAAAACAGTAATAAAACAGAAGGTATTTCTGTGCATGAATATTCATGTTTTATTCATGTGAAAGTATTGGATTGTATTGTAGCAGATTTGACACATTTGGTCCTGACAACCTCTGACAGTGCTAGATGAAATGACATGCAATATTGTGCTAACACAGCAAAATAGCCTTAGGAAACAAATGTCCCAATGACAAAATGCACACATATTCATCAATAATGCAATGTATTTAGTATAAAAGTGATCTGATTACACAATAGCTCAGTAAAACATAGCAGCAATTTTAAGATGCAAAATTTGTGCAAAAATAGGGCACACCCGAAAATCAGTAGCAGCTTCATTTGGTAAGTACATTAACTTGATGAGCACTGTGGTCTTTCATTATGGCTTGTTACAATTAACCATAATTATACTCAGTTCTGTTAATGAAAGATAGCTTATTTTCTTCAAAATTACACTCCCAATAATCTTTACAGAAAATTATGTAGAACATACAATTGAGATAATTAATGCTTTTCAAACTGATACATTTTAAATTCAATGATCAAAATGTTTGAGAACCTAGCTAGTCTATTCCAGGACTAAAGGCTACATAACATCATTTTGTTCTAATTGTTGTCAATAAGAGACTTCTTACTTAAACCTGCTGAGTTCTCTGACCAAAATATTTTGAGACCCCTTAAAGATCATGAAGAGTCATGAGAAGACTAGAGAGCGTGAGAAGGTTATGTTTACTTGGAATGCTTATAAATCAAATAAAAATGAACTGGGTCAACATCTTGTCAAATAGGCAAGAAAGAATATTCAATGTTATTTTAAAATACTAAAAAAGTGTAGTTACATTTACTATACTTTTAAGTGTAAGAGATTTGCCTGCCAGAAGTTACCCCAAAAATTGTGTTTTCAAATTATAGAAACTTCATAAAACATTTTCAATCCATTGCTAATTTTGATCCATTTTATGGGTCAAAATGAAATATATGACTTACTTGTCTCAATGAGATTGCACAGAATTAGTCAAAATAACCAATACCATGTACTAAATGAAGAGGTAAATAAAATAAATTATCCTGGTTTATCAGTAATGTGTTG
The DNA here is from genome assembly GCF_057802395.1 of Ceratotherium simum simum. Lineage (NCBI taxonomy): Eukaryota > Metazoa > Chordata > Mammalia > Perissodactyla > Rhinocerotidae > Ceratotherium > Ceratotherium simum. The sequence continues at coordinate 12,117,651 of NC_141911.1, read as the reverse complement.
AAGCCATCTGGCACCTACTCAGGAGAGTAGATTGTACGTCTCTGTCCTCAATTCTGTGTTCAGTGTCATCAAGTTGGTAGCTTGAAATCAAAATTGGCAACTGCTACAAGTTAGTTCCCTTCTTCCCCTCAATAGAGAGCCAACTGACAAACATTTACTCACACGTCACCACGTGGAATACTACTTGCCCAATACTTTTCTGTTAGCGATTATTGTACATAACGGTTTTGATAGAAAGTATTTGCAGCTATTTTAACATGTTTTTGGCATATGAAAGCCATCAATGTATGGCTTTATTCATCACAAGCACAAGCACAAGATGGTTATAGCCCGTGGATAAACATATTGTATTTTGTCACAGCTGCATGAAACGTGACAACTAAGGGCAGCAAGCACCCTTTGAATGCATTAATATGTACAAAGAATATTATTCAGCCATAAAAAAGAAGGAAATTCTGCCATTTGTGACAACATGGATGAAACCTGAGGGCTTATGCTAAGCGAAATAATTCAGACAGAGAAAGGCAAATACTGTATGATTTCACTTATGTGTGGAATCTAAAAGAACTAAACGCATAGAGACGGAGAACATGGTGGTGGTTGCCAGAGGTGAGGGGTAGAAGGATGGGGGAAAAGGGTGAAGGCAGTCTAAAGGTACTTCTTCCAGTTATAAGATGAATAAGTTTGGGAGATATAATGTGCAGCATGGTGACTGTAGTTAGCAATACATGTTGTATATCTGAAAGCTGCTAAGAGAGCAGATCTTAACAGTTCTCATCACAAAAAAAATTTTAACTATGTGAAGTGATGGACATGTTAACTAAACTTATTGTGGTAATCATTTCACAATATATACATATATCAAATCATTACATTGTACACCTTAAAACTTATACAATGTTATATGTCAATTATATCTCAATAAAGCTGGAAAAAAAGAGAGTCAAAAAACTATACACGGCCAACCCTAGTGGCCTAGTGGTTAAGCTTGGTGCACTCTGCTCCAGGGGCCTGGGTTCAGTTCCCAGGCAAGGACCTACACCACTTGTCTATTAGTGGTCATGCTGTGGCGGCAGCTCACATACAAAATAGAGGAATATTGGTAACAGATGTTAGCTCAGGGCAAATCTTCCTCAGCAAAAAAAAAAAAAAAAAAGAACTATATATACTTCAGCTCCCTCAAAACTGAGATTCACTGTGACAAGGACCTTAGAACCCTTTAATGTTAATCACATCCTCTTTACTCATATGCTTATGTTGTCATGTATTTTGTGTACTTTAATTTAAAATAATTATTTTTACAAAATCACAGGAAACATTAAAGGAATATACAAAATGGAGACACAATTCACTTGTGGATTGGAAAACTCAGAATTGAAAAATGGCCAATTCTTCTCAAATTGATTCAATGCAATTCCAATAAAACAGGCTCAGTTCAATCCCAAAGAAACAATTTCAATATAATTCCAATAACAATTTAACTGGCAAATTTAGGAGCTTAATGGATTGATTCAAGAAGGTAATGGTATAAAAGTAAAAAATGACCAACACATACTTAGAGCTGAAGAACACATTGAGGGGGAATTGACCTCTACTCAATATCAAGACTCATTATAAACCTGTATTAATTACAACATAATTAATTAATTGCTGCCATAAGGATAGTATATAGATCAACAGAATCAAATAAGAAGGCCAGAGCCATGTCAGATTGCTGTATTGGATCAGTGGTGAAAGAAAAAGAGTGTTCAATAACTGTTGTTTCAACACCGGGTTATCCGCATGGGAAAAGGTCGCCCTAATATCCCCATTATAAAATTCGAGTCCAATAATATCCCTAATCTCATTACACACAAAAATAAATCCCAGGTGCATTAACGAAAAAGGAAAGATGAATATAACTTTAGGAGAAAACAAGGAGCTTATGACATCAAGGCAGAGAAGGGAAACAAACATAAAACACAGCACAAACTATAAAGGTAAATATTAATACATTCTAATGTATTAAAATTTTGTTCATGAGGAGACACCATAAAGATAGTGAAGAGAAAAGCCACATATTGAGAGAAGATATTTGCAAAACACCCAGTAAAATGGGCAAAAATGGCATTTTGTATTTTTTACAAATAAAGAACCACATATTTTCATAACAAAACACTAAAAGATGGAAAACAATCAAGTCTCAATGAGATTTGGTGCAATAGGAACTCTCATTCTCAACTGGTGCAACTGTACGTTTGTTTAAGCTTTTTTGTCTCAGCGCTTGGTTCTAGTCATCCCTGCATAGAAGTCTCTCTCCACTGACTCTTGTGATAATGCTCTCATTCAGTTCACTCAGACAACAGTTCAGACCACAGACCCTCATTGTCCACGTCATGGGCCATAGTTGGGTTGACTATAGGGAAACTAAGATTACTGTTGCCACCTTAACTATTAAAAAAAATGTTTACTGACTCCACTTTGGAGCACTTAAATGCTTCATACTTAGACTATTTCTCAGTTCACAACTTGGGAAATTTAAAGAGAGGAAAATCAGCACTAATTAATAGTAGAAACATAAAAAGAGCATAGAAATTATAAGGAGGCCAGATGATGCATGTTCTAAAATCAGAACTAAGCAGACAACGGTGTTACTGATGTGGGCCAATGTCAGTGAAATGGTTACAGCTGTGAATTCACTGAAACAGGTGGATTATTTTTTGCATGGAATAATTTTTAGTTTCTTTAGATTTGATCAGCCCATACACAGCTTTTTATTTTTTAAATGTATCCATTTAAGCTGGGGGAAAAATCAAATAACTAAGTAGTTTATATTTCTAATAGATACTTAAAACTGTACAAATTAGCATTCCCTCAATATCAACATTTTTGTCTCAAAAATACTGATTTTTCTTATTCTTCTTATCTCATTCCAGATACTGGAATTCAATTTTCTTGTGTGTGTGTGTGAGGAGGATTGGCCCTGAGCTAACATTTGTTGTCAATCGTCCTCTTTTTGCTGAGGAAAGTTGGCTCAGAGCTAATACCTGTGCCCATCTTCCTTTATTTTGTATATGGGATGCCACCACAGTACGGCTTGATGAGTGGTGTGTAGGTCTGCGTCCAGGATCCGAATCTGCGAACCCTGGGCTGCCAAAGTAGAGTGTGCAAACTTAACCACTATGCCACCAGGATGACCCTCAATTTTTAAAAGAAGCAAATGATGAGAAAAGAGAGAAAACATGGAATTTCTGATCACCTTAACATTTGATAGTTCCAAGTTCAGAATAACCTAATTTCTGTTTCAATTTCAATGTTCAATACTCCAAAGTCCTTCTCGTCTCCCTCTACTCTTTTTCTCTTTTATGATTTGCTGTACTTCAAGAGTATAAAGTCAAAAAAAATATGAGCTATAGTTCATTTCTTTCTTTCCCTCATCCTTCACATCCAATTTCTCACAAAATATCAGCTAAATATCTCTCAAGTTTCTTTTTTTTAAGTTCCAACATTCACAAGCCATTGCTTGAACTATTGAAATAGCCTATGAATTTGTCAGCCTGCATCTGATTTTGTTCCCATCAAATTAATACAATACATTGCCACTCAACTGATCTTTTCAAATTCAAAACCAATGTTATTCCCATGATTAAAATGCCTGTTTGGCTTCTCATGATCTACGGAAAAAAGCAAGAGTTCTTTATCATTACATCCATCATCTGGTCCCTGTTTATACTTTCAGCCTCATCTCAAGATAGTCTCTGTCTCAAAATTTAAGCATCAGTAATTCCATAAATTTTCCTCCTTTCTTCTCCCAATCACCATCCTTCACATCTTTCAAAAGGAGCTCAGATACCTCTCTACTAGGAAGCTTTTCCTGCCCAGCCCATCTCTCCAAACTGCCCCCACACCCCCACTTTGTGCCATTACACATTTCTGTCCCTGTGTATCTTGCAGGTGGCATCAGTTACAAATGAGAAGAGTTGTCATCAGATATTGTTAAACTGTATCAACTTTTTTGCCTAAGTATTCCCCAACGCCTATTGGGCTACTTGTGGTTCATTGCCTCAGGAAAGAAATGTCAGAGCAAGGAAAAGGCTTGTGAGTTCCAAAACCCAGACCTAGGCCCTGACAGGACTCAGTAGATAGAAAAATAACCTCCTGAATCAGAGAGAGCAACATCATCAACAAAGAGATCATAGCAGGAATAAAATAAGAGAAGCTGGTAAACCCAAACTCAAAGCTGTCAAACCCACTGGGAAAGGTACAAATGAACATCCAAGAAACTTTGTGTTATCTGATTGCAAATGGGATCTATGCTCCCCACCACCAAGTAGAATCCTAGGAAGTTAAGACTCCAAAATAAAAACAAGAAAACATTGAAAAGGCACATTTGCAACATACGTGAACCACTTATCAACACCCAAAGGAGACAACTGACATCTCGGCAAGTGTCAGTGAGGATTGACTAAGGATCAGATCTTCCTCCACCATGGTGGTTTGGAATCAAATGCAAATGTTAGGTAAAGAGGTGAAAACTCTGAACTGATGTGAACTAGGAACTTCAAATATGAAATAAAGGCATGGAAAACTAAAGTTGCATTTCTTGTGAACACGACTTTGTGGATAGAAATTTACACCAACTATAGACCAGACTCTGGGACGGGAGAGTAGTGAGCCCTGAGTGTCAGTTGCTTTTGTTAACATGATGTGACTGTCCAGGGGTGGCATTGAAAAGGCCCTCTAGAAACCCGTGTGCCCTGTGCTGTAGAACAGTTACTGATGGTAACTTGTGCTAATTTTGTTCCTGTAGGATCTTTATTTTCCATAGTGCTACAAAGAGATTTAGCTGATTCATTTTAATTACTGTTAATCTGATAAGTGAAAAATGGTGTTATTGCTATTTTGACTGCATTTTTAAATTAAAAATAAAATTGAAGCTCTTAAAAATATTGCTTTCCCATTTTCATTTTATCTTATTTTATAAAATGCCTTATCATATAATTTGGCCATTGTTTCTATCAGTTTGTTTTTTCCCAATGATATATACACATGTTATATATTAAAAATTTTGGTTTCTTATATGTGACAAGTCCTTTTTCCCCAAATGGCTTCATTTTTCTTTTTCCTTACTTTGATATTGATATTATGGAGGTTTATTATTTTTATTTTTTGTCATAATGAAGACCAAATTTTCATATTTCAAATTCAGGAATCATTTTATTTTGGATTTCTTGGTTTCATAGTATAATCAAAAAAATGCTTTATTGGGGTCAGTCCCATGGCCTAGTAGTGGTTAAATTCAGCTTGCTCCACTTTGGCAGCCCAGGTTCAGTTCCCGGGCGTGGACTTACACCACTCATTGGCAGCCGTGCTGTGGCAGCGACCCACAAACAAAATAGAGGAAGATTGGCACAGATGTTAGCTCAGGGCGAATCTTCCTCAATAACAACAAATATACCAAAAGTCTTGGTATTTTTATTGGGTTTACATCTAAATCTATAGATCCTTTTACAGAACATTCATGTATTTAAAATATGGAGTCTTCAAGAATGAGATGATGGTCTCTTCAATTTATCCCAGTCTTCTTTCAAGTGCCTTGGCTTATTTCAAAAGTTTTATTTTCATGTGGGTTTTACATATTTCATATTACACTCACCATGAGGCATATTATTGTTCATATTCTTAATATGAATATAATATTTACTTCCTTATTTTTCCTTACTAGCTTTGTACTAGTCATGCTTTGATTTTGATATTATTGATGTAACCAGCTATGTTAATTAATTTTCTTTCTGTGCTTTTCCATTTTTCAGTGAAGTCTCTTGGAATTTTAAGTGTTCTGTCATAAAACTTGCTGATAAGTGTATTTTGCCTCTAGGTTTCCATCATTTATATCACTCATTTCATTCTCTTTTCTGAGTGCATTTATTTCAAGGGCAGCATTAAGTAGTTTTTGGAATAGAAGTAAAATTTAGAATTAAATTCAGATATAGAGCTGTTCATCTGCAGCAGTAGAGAGGGACACTAAACTGAGATTTCTGTTCGTCATTCCTCTGCGTCTTCAGTACCTCTACCAGCTCTTAATTTTCTTATTCCCATTGTCTTTGCTTTCTCCATTCTCTGAAGCCTTTGTTTGCTGTGAGATTCAGGAACTTTGAAATTTACCAGGCCTCTCTCACTTTTTTCCTTTTCAGAGAATAACAAACCCGATAAACCCTGAAATTCCCTGACCCAAGTTGTGTTCTCTGCCTGTAGTGGTGGACTGTAGCTTACATTTTCCACGGGTCCCTGCCTTGCCAACCTACTGCCAACCCATATCCCTGTTCTGAATTCTTTCTTCTAGATCTCTGTTATCTGCAGGAATTGTCAGAAATGTGTCCACTCATTTTCTCCTGCTATACTGCTTCAGAAGGAATTGGAGAGGAATCACTCAATAATTGATGGAAAATTCTGCCTGTGGATGACAATGCTAAGTTTACGGAATAAAGCTGTCCCCCGTCTTTCATTTGTGTCCCACTGCTTCTAATGGTTTTTGTCCAGCTTATTGAACTTTAGGGAAGGAAATTTATTGATCTGTCTTATGCAACTATATTTCCCCAGAGTGTGAGGTTTTTATTTAGGAAAGATAGCTAGTTCTAAGAGAAAGACTGTTGACCAGGAAACCAGTCAAAAGCCTATCGCCATAAGCCAATTGAGAGGTGATGGAGCAGATGAGGAGGAGCTGCAGGAGGGCTCACCAAGATTGATTATGTGCAAAATAACTGCATTTCTAGTTCAGATACTATATGCTAAATACATGTCAAATATTGTACAAGTGCTATCAAAAAACTATTATTGGGGGGCTGGTCCAGTGGCACAAGTGGTTAAGTGAGCGCGCTCTGCTGCAGCAGGCCGGGGTTCGCCGGTTCGGATCCTGGGCGTGCACAAACGCACCACTTGGCAGCCATGCTGTGGCAGCGTCCCATATAAAGTGGAGGAAGATGGGCACGGATGTTAGCCCAGGGCCAGTCTTCCTCAGCAAAAAAAAAAGAAAAAGGAGGACTGGCAGATGTTAGCACAAGGCTGAACTTCCTCACCAAAAAAAAAAAAAAAATCCTAGTATTGATTTTACATGAAAACCCTGTGAAGTAGTTAAAAGTATCTATAATTTTTAAATGGTGACCCTAATCCTCCAAAAATTTAAATAACTAATACATAGCCTTATAGCTTCATAAATTATATAGCAGTAAGCTTAGGTCTCCAAACAATGGACAACGTATGATTTGAACCTTATTATTGGTACAGCATTCTCTTCAATTAGCAATTGCTTTGGCAGTCATCTTTTTCAAGCACTGAAAATGAAAAACATTTTTATACATCAGATTTTCTTTTGTTCCTGTTAGTACTTTATAGACCTAAAGCAAGGCATGAGATTTTCAGTAATTTTGAAACTATGTAACCAAGATATGGTTTCCTAGCAACCGACAATGCCTAAAAGCTTCTTCCTTTTGTTTCAAAAATGTTTACAGTATACTAATATTTTCTCTCACATTTTAGCTTTTTTCACATTTATCTTTTCAAAAAATTTTATTTTAAAAATTCAATTATTAGTTAATGTCCAAAATCTTTAAGACTTAAGGCTATCAAATCTGTATATAGCTTCATAGGAGGCAATATACAAAATGAATTGAAAATTCATTTAAAAAGAAAACACCATGTGGTTGAGGTTGAAGCATGTGCAAATTTCCTGTGTAAAGAATCTCAAAGCAGCACTAAGAACGATTAACACAGGCAAACTCGAATGGTATTTTCTTTGGTTCCTAAAATGAAATAGAGATGTAGCAGCAGGGACGCTTCAGCAGCCGGGCAGAGAGGAAGTAACGAAAAGTGTACACTTGTGGCTTCTAAGAAACAGAGATGAGGACTAGGGGAATAACTCAGCAAAACCAGAAATGGACAATGGGAAACTACCAGAACACAAGGGAGCTAGAAGCAGAGATTTGAGAGGCAGACAGATGTAGGTTCCAATCAAGGCTCTGCCACTTACTAACGGTGTGTCTTTTTGCAGATTTATGATCATTCAGGCTTCAATTTTCTTACCTGTAAAATGGTCACTAGTTGTTCCTTTAGGCTGCATAGTATCCAAATCTTCTAAGCTTGATAAAATTCCTCACCATATCAATCTTGATGGAAAACAGAGCTCTCCTTTCACTGTGGAAACTTAAAATGCCAGATATTGCCTTTGATGCTAGTGTCAGTCACCTGCTCCAGACTAAGGACCTCAGATAATTATCTCTGGGAGTGGAGGCAATTAAAACAAAGTCGCATTCCTCAGGGAGCAGTGGCAGCATTGCTAGGGCTTGGAGGGCAGCGGTGCCCAGGACATCAGCCATGCAAGTTGCAGTAGCTATTGTGTGGCAGTGGTGGTGGCCATTTTCTCGATGGACCAGTTATCTGGTATTATCCTAGGAATTAAGGATACATAAAATTTAGTCCTGCATATATATCCCCCAAAACTGGATTTCTAGCTGTCTGGGAAATTCTATTAGTTCTCCACCATCATTTTAATTGATTTATTTTTTGCTTAAGTCAAACAAAGTCTACTTTCAGGAGCTAGCACTAATGGTTCAAAATTGTCTTTTATATAGCACCATTGTAAAGACTGAACAAGATAATGCAGGAACTGGACAAAACAGGATAAAACAGGAACTGGAAAGCAGTACGTGCTCAATAAATATTAACATTATTATCAATAAATATGGTATTATTCCTTGGCCACTTAAGTGCCATTTTCCAGGGGATAAACATGTCACTCATATTTTAGATTATTTCAGTCCCCACTCTTTCAAAGGTTTATAGCAAAAGAGAAAAGCCAGAGAGTAAGAAAAAAAGCCTCAAGGTAAAGAAGCAAGAAAATGAACACTGGAGGCAGACGAAGGTTAATTCAAATCTGCTTTTTTCATTCCTTTGAGCAAGGGCTTTTAATCTTTCTGAATCTTAGTTTGCCATCTGTTAATTGTGCATAAATAATTCCTAACTTTAACGTTGTAATGAGGGTGATAAAAATATACTCAAAACATTTATCATGTTGCCAGACTTGGATAATGAGTCTAATAAATGGTAGCTATTGTTGCAGGAATTTTGTGTTAGTCCTTTCTTTCATTTAATTCATACAATACACTCACGCACCTTGTGAAACAGGTCAGGAGCTGTAAGAGTTTCTACTAGATATTAGTCTCGTCAAATAGTTTTTATTCAAATGTTTACATAAAACTGAAAAGTTTACTATGTCACTAGATGCAGCAGAATATTGCAAAGACTTTTATAATATATATATATTTTAAAATTATGTAAAACTTGGAAATAAAGCAGATGGTTGCAAGCCCTTTCCATGTTATATGGGGACGTATTTGACAGATTAACCCAGGGGTTATTTAATTATATAGGAGAGATCGTCTGTGTCTGTCTTTGCTATAAACTGTTGGAGTAGAGTTCAGATACTGTGAAGTTACATGTCATCTTGCATTTTCCTGTCAAACAGAAAAGGTAACCCCAAAGGCCACCATTTGATTGCCATGTAGGCCACCAGTTTGCATCTATTAACTAATACATTTCAACACGCCTTTGACTGACTATGTAAGTCTCCCTTCTTGACTTCTCCTTAAATGTCTTACCATCTTACTGATACTCTCATCAATGACTGAGCTGAATAAAATCTTTGATGTATGTTCATTTTACATTTGTGTGAGAGTTGTGGCTTTAAATTTTTGAAAAATATGTTTTGGCATACTAACATTATATCTTGGCAAACACTATATTTTAGCAAACATTAAATCTTATAATGTCAGACCACACTAAAAACAGCAGCTATTTACATTATCTAAGTGTTTCAAAACTTGTCAAACACTGTGGTGATAACATTGGAGGCTAATTCTTACAATAGCCAGACATTTTTTAAATGATTAGTAAAAATGTATTCACTAACAGGATCTCAAGATGAATCCCTAAATTACTAGTGTACTGTCTGGTTTGGGTAACTAACTTAACCATTGAGATTTTAGATTCTTTAAAATGAAGAGATTAGACTAGAAAATATCTAATCTCTCTTCTGCCCTAAAATTATAATTTTAAATATAATTGCTATTAAGTAGCATTTTGGATTACTGTCTTGAAGTTTTGATGTATTTTCAATGAACGTTAAAACGATAAATGAGTTAAATCAGGAGATACGTAAAGATTATAAAATACAGACAGAAAAGTTGCAGCAACTCCTATCTACCTAGAAAAAAATATTTTGCTTGAATAGAAACTCAGGAAAATATAAAAGAAGATTAGTCAATGAAATGCATATCTTGGATCCTAGGATATGCTATTTCCAATGCCTGGCAGTCATAAACCTTGAATCCTTGTAGCTTGATTGTCTGGCTTGACAAAGACAACTTGGGTAAAATTATAGGAAAAGTTCATTTTTATACCTCCTCACTTACCTCATGTGTTCCCTCTCAAAGAAGGCATTTCCTCATAAGTACCCTGAGCCCTTATTTAATCACTCAGTCGACAAACATTTGTGTAAAAGAATTACTATGGCATGATACCATAAGCTAAAAACATAGACCTGGATATGATGTGGTTTTGCCCTCAAAGAGCTAGAGTTTATTGAGGAGAAAGAACTGAGTAATCAGAATAAGTAAAGTGTAATGTGTCAGGGGAGGAGGGAGAATCTCTCTCTGCCCTTTTCCTTAAGGTTCTTATGGCTGGCCAAATAATTAACAAGACAGGTTAGCAGGAGAAAATAATACCAAGTTTAATAACATGTATACACAGGAGAAAGCAGGGACACTGCGTTTCTCAACACAATAGCAGAAATTCTCGTCTTAAATACCATGTCCAACCAAAGACAAGGAGGATGTTGGGGGTGGGGGGTGTCAGTTACAGGAGATTATCACTAAAGCACTGTAAACAAGAGTAAGGTTATTATGCAGATTTAAGGGCTCACCTTCCACATTGATAAGTCTCTAGAAATGAGGTCATCCCCCCTCTTCCCAATACAGAGAGGGAGATACTTTTACAAATGGAGACTTCCCTTGTAAATGATTGTCTGGTAACTCCTCGCAGGGCCAGCCAGAGCATGCGGCCAGAGAGACAGAACTTCCGATAAGATGGGCTTGTTGGTGCCTTTTCTATTGTAACCTCTACCCTACATTATCTTTATAGCCGTCATGATAATAACTCCTTCCTGAAACAGATCTTTTGTTTTAAATTCTTTAGGCAGTTTGGGAGGGGAAACTCAAATATTCTTCCTGAGTTCTCTGAGGCCTTCAGCTCGAAATAATCCACATACCAGAGTGATGCTTCCTGGGGTAGCTTGCCCTGAGCACCATCAAATGCATTGTAACGGAAAGGATAAAAGTAGGGAAAAGTGATTTGGCAAAAAATCCAGAATACCCTCTGAAGGAGACAATACTTCAACTGAAATTTGAGAAAGAATTATAATAACAACAAATGAGGTGAAAAGGAAGAGCATTCTACTGAGAGGAAATAGTATGGATGATGATGGAGAGTGAAGCAGCATTATACATTTGGGAAACTGCTAGTATTTCTTTACAGCTGAATCAAAAATAATTGTGGCAGTAACAGAAACTGAGACTTAAGACATAAGAAGGAAGAGACAATGAAGAGCTTAAATGATAAACTTGATTACTTTTAAATGCATCTGATGTAAATGAAGAAGCATGAAGAATTTTAAAGAGGAAAGTGACATGATCTATGTTGCCATTTAACAAGTTGACTCTAGCATCATTGTGGAGTCTGAGACAGTTAGCATCTTTTTTTTGCTCTAATCTGAATAATAATAATGACAATAATAATGTAGGTCCAAACTAAGGGTGTTGGGAATAGAGAAAATGAGTTGGAGAGAGAACTTGAGAAAAGAAGACAAAAAAAAAAGAAGAGTAAATGATGAGAAAAGAGCAGGGATGAGCAAGAGGGATATGAGTCAACACTGATCACCAGATTCTGCCTTAGGAAACTAGGTTGATAATAGAGACATTTTCCAAGGTGGGAAATATTGGAAGTTAAGCCAATTCTATGTGTGGAACCATAGAGGAGTGTTAAAAAAAATTAGTTTTAATAATTGGTTTAAGGTGCTATGAGACACCGAAGCAGAGATTTCAATTAGGCAGTTATATGGAGAGGTAGAGCATGAGAGATTGGGACTGCGAATATATTTTGGGATATTTAAATATACTTGGGATTTGAATGAGTTTATCTTGGAAGAATTTATAGTAGGAGATAAACAGAAGGGCAAAGACACTACCTTAAACATTAGGAATATTTGCAGGTTGGGCAGAAGAGTCGGACTCATGACCAAGTTTGAGAAGATCCCAAGGAGTTAGGAGGAAAACCAAAAGAGTGCTTTTATATAAACCAAAGTTAAGAGTTTGAAGAAAGAGAAAATGGTCAAAAGTATCATAATCTACAGAGAGATTTAAGACAAAAAAAGACCTTTGGCTTTGACAATGTAGAAGTGAATGTTGATTTTACAAAGAGTGATTTGGTAGAACATGGAAACAGAAGCCAGGTCCAGGAAGGAATAGCCAGTGAGGACATAGGGAAAACCTGGATGATTGCTTGAAGAAGCTTCTGCGGAAGGAAAAGGAAGAGATTCTAGAATAGCTAGAGGGGATTGTGATTTAGATGGCAGAACCTGGGGGATGTTTATGTGTTAAGAGTGAGTAGATGAATAGGAAAGCCTGAGTTGACAATTCAGGAGAGAGTGAATGCTGTTCTGAGAGGCAGCAGCGGATGGAATCCATATCAGCGGAAGATGACTTTTCAGGAGGAAGGGCAGGTCGTCCACAGGTAAGAGGAAACATGCAAGTTATATTTTCGGATGATAGGACTAGAATTTGAAAAGTCCTTAATTACCCTAAATAGCTTTATATCACTAAGCAATACATACTATTTATGAGTTCACGATATGGGTCTGGTGACTGAACATGACTTTCCTAGGAAGTTTTTGCATTTTATAAGAGGGATAATTGTGAAACACTGTGCATTTAGAAAGAGAGGAGATTTGGAGAGTAAGGTAAAAATGTTTATCGTGTGTTTTATATATGCTATCTCATTTGATATTCACACTAATCTTCTATTTATTCCAGTTTAAGAAAAGAGAAAAATGAGCCTCAGAAATCTTTAGTATTTTGTCTGAAGTCACGGAATTAGTAAACACTCTTGTTCAATTTTTGTTGTCTTTGTTTCTTTGTCTGACCTCAAAGCTTATTCTCCCACTACCAAGTATACCAATTAGCTCTTAAATTCCTCAACTCACGCTAGGAAGTCAATCATTGTCTCCATTTGCAAAGGGCACCAGCCATGGATCTTTCATTGTAAATTCAGCTTGGATTATTCCAAAGTAATATTGTCCTTCAGGTACAGGGAAAGAGATCCAGAGTCCAAAGGTGTTTTATAGTCTTAAATAATTTACTGGTCTTAGGAACTGACAGAAAAGTTCAATTAAATGCCAATATTTCTAAAGTAACAATTTACTTTGAGAAAAAAGGGTATTAATTTCCTTTTCCAATTGGTTATCATTGCACGAAAACCAAAAATAACAATCAATATATCACCTATCAATCCAAACCTTCACCAGGTTCTACACAACTTTACTAACTTCTGTAATCCAGGGTCATTCAAATGCCTTTATTCTTGACCTGAAAGATCCTAATACCAGGTTTTACTCTGTGAAAACTTTTTAACTTTTGAGAAGTATCTGATTGTTTATGTAAATACTGATCAAAAATGGACTTTTAAAGAATCTTTAAACATATCATATTTCTGAAAAGTAGGGGAAGGTAAGAGCAAGGCCAAATGGTGTGTTACCCTTCCCCTGCCATATTTCATTTGGGGAAAATATAACTGACAGATCATCATAATAAAAATAAATAAAAACAGTGATAATTCTTGTTTTCTTTTAAATCATATAAACCATAAAAAAAATGAAGTGCCAGGTTATATAATTTCAAAAAGTAATTTACGATGTTCTTAACTAGAAGTCTTGGAAAAGATTTCCTAAAACAGATCTGGGGCTCTGGGTAAGCAATCTGAACAGATAATATAAAATAAGAAATAATTCACCAGTTTTTAGTTGTGTCTATTCATACGGCAGTAGAATCATATAATAGTCCCCATTTCTTATAATCCTACAATGAATACTATTCCGGATTACTCTCAAGGTTGGAGGAATATATTTTTAGAGTTCTTCCCACGCCAGGACACGTATGTCTAAGAAACTCATCTCAGTTCTCCCAGATTCTTTCCACAGTAGCTATTGCACAGTGTTTTAGATTCAAAAACAAACTGTTCTATCCTCATTCATATATTTTCCTTGCTTCTGTTTCTCTTGTTCTTCCAGGATGCCGCAAGCAGTTTCTGAGCATCTCTGACCTTAACAAATGACTGTGAAAAAAATAAACGGGTATACAAAAGTATGGGTTTTTACACATCTTAATGAAGTTGTAGAAAAATTGCCTATTGCTCTACTTTCTTATCATCATTTTCATTTGACACTCTGGCACTATTAGGACAGTCACTCTCGGATTTGTCTTCAAGTGTTGTCCATCTGCTGACTGTCAGCGCAGGAGGCTACGTAGAAACTATAGCCCAAGGCAACACAACTCAGACGACAGTGTCCCTGGAAGATCTGAAGTCACAGCACCTCATTAGTGGCCTCAGACTGTTGTGCTTCACGTGTCCCCTGGGCCTAGTAGCACAGACCTTGGGACCATCCAAGTACTACAAGTTGCAAAAAGGAATCTACTTTTGGAGAGAGGCTGGTCTTATTAGCTTTGTCATCTGGATGTTCTTAAAATAAACTGATAGCAGAGGCATCACAAAAAACTTCATTAGTCCACCCTGATCTTTTCCTCCTGAGGAATGTGCTTCTGAATTCTTTTTTTTTTCATATTGCCTGTTTCACTCCAGTATTTATTTTATTTTCCCTGCATGCGGTAAGGTCAGAGTAGGAAAAGATGTCACCTCATACTTTATACCCTGAACATTGCTCATTTTTGCTTCCTTTCTGTTTCATACTCACATTTTTATTCCACTCATCACTATATTAACCAGTTGTCTTTAATCATGTTTTCTCTTCGAAGGAAAATTAGCTCAACTTTAATTACAAATCTGCCTGAAAAAATACCCACAATCTCACTTATTCCATAAGACAGCATTTTCAGAGCTCATTTTGAAACTGGGTACCTGAGGGTTATTGTGAATATTCAATAAGAACACGGTTACCCTTCAACATTGTTTCCAACACATCCACAGATGAAAAGAAGTTAGTACCCACGTAAATCCTCGATAAATAACCTTAGTCCCTGTAAGATGTATTCTTTGAGACCAAATGCTTGTTTCACAGCCCACACATCATTATAGCTTGTTAATTTGCTGTCTTCTTGTTTAACCAGAAGGGTGACTCAGGGATCACAAGGATATATGAGCTTGTTTTGCAGAAGAAAAAGAATGCCTTTAAGAAACCAGATAACCAGCCCCCAACTGCTGCTGATGCCAAAAAGTCTGGTTGCCCAAGCCTCTTAGCTCTATAAAGACCCTTTGCTTTCTTCTTTCGTTAAGGCAGATTTGAGAGAACCTATCCTCCCGCCTACTCGTTTTAACCAATTTGAATAAACCTTTCTCTACCTCTAAGCGCCAATGTCTCAGTCATTGGCTTACTGTCCATGGGGCACACGAACTTGAGATTAAGAGATTTGCTATCAACTTCACTTGACTGGTAGTTTTAGAGTGTCATCTGTTACACTTACATTAAGGTAACATAAATGAGGGAGCTTTCTGGTACAGATGGCTTCTGAGCCCGTATCAGTAACTTTCTAACAGACTATTATTTTATATCTTCATGATCTACAAATAAGATTGAGCTAAATTAGTACTCTTGAAGAGAAACTATTTTTAAATATATAAAGGCCATTTGTTGGGTGTCAGCATCAAAAGGTAAAAAAAACAAAATGGTATATCTGACCCAACACTTCCATTCTGTCATCCTGGCTCCAGAGTAGAACACTTTAATGAATCTGCTTTATCTTCTTAGAGGTTACATAAACTTATAGCACTGATGTTTTCATGTCTTCTATATCATGGCCAAACAAGTGAGGTTATGAGTCAGAAGTTCAAGGTAAGGGTACAGGTCTGCTGTGATTTGGCTTCAGATGGTTTTCTCTGCTGCTTCCCACCAGTTTTGTCTGTCTAAATAAATCTAGCTTCTATTTGATGCCTTACTCACACGGATGCTACTTCGGATTTGGGGCAGTCATTGGCTTATTTCTTCTGAAAACTCAGGCAACGCATTTGGATTCTAACTATTCCTAGATCAATTAGATCTAGAAAAAAAAAACTTTAATGAAGAATAACATTATTTTGGCTATTGACCTGGTAATACTCTAGAGAAAATATTTTCATGTTTCTGTCTGATTTTCTGGAACTTGGGTTAAAGGATAAGCCTTAAAATTTAAAGAATGATTGAATAGCCACAGACAATGGGAGAGATTTAGAGTCCATTTGTTTACAATTCAAATGGGGAATGAAACTTTGATCTGCAAAATTTAATATTTACATATCAAAGGACCATAAAGGACTAGAGAGCAAAGGTTTCTCTTCCTCCCTCAGGAAGGTAAGAGCACAGCAGGTAGACTATAGGAACTGGCAGATTCATAATTTCAGTGTTCTTCTTCTGCAGTACAGATCCCTGTACTTATTGCTTTAAGTGATAATAAGTCTTATATCCAAAAAGCTTTATGTTTGCTTTCAGGGTAATATAAATAAATATAGATGTTAAAAACTCATCAGACCTCTAAAAAGTTATCTTTTAATTTATGATTCATCTTGAGCCAAATATATTCGGTATCAGTTGATTTTTAAGAAAAACAGATATGGTGGGGCCGGTCCAGTGGCACAAGCAGTTAAGCACCACTGGTTAAGTGCGCACACTCCACTGCGGCGGCCTGGGGTTCGCCAGTTCGGATCCCAGGCGCACACCGATGCACCTCTTGGCAAGCCATGCTGTGGCGGCGTCCCATATAAAGTGGAGGAAGATGGGCATGGATGTTAGCCCAGGGCCAGTCTTCCTCAGCAAAAAAAGAGGAGGATTGGTAGATGTTAGCACAGGGCTGATCTCCTCACAAAATGAAAAAAAAAAAAAAAAAAGAAAAGCAGTTATGGTAAAAATATTTAGGTTAGGAAAATTCACATATGAAGATCAACATCCTCTTTATGTTTTTGATATATGCCTCAAGGTTAAAAATCAGAAAGAGAAATTTAAGAGTTTCATCTTCCGTTTCCCAGTTCTATAGAAAAATAAAGAAAATTTTTGCCAATAATCATCACCACAAGTTCACAGATTAAAAACATATTATCTTACACCTATCAGAAGAGCCCAAATCCAAAACACTGACAGCACCAAATGCTAGCAAGGATTTGGAGCAACAGGAACTCTCGTTCATTGCTGATGGGAATGCAAAATGGTACAGTCACTTTGGAAAACAGTTTGACAGTTTCTTACAAAACTAAACAAACTCTTACTGTATGATGCAGCAACTGTGTTCTTTGGTATTTAGCCAAAAGAGTTGAAAACTTTTGTCTACACAAAAAAACTGCATATGGATGTTTATAGTAGCTTTATTCATAATTGCCAAAACTTGGAAGAACTAAGACGTCCTTCAGTAAGTAAGCGGATAAATAAACCGTGGTACATCCAGACAATGCAATATTATTCAGTGCTCAGAAAAAATGAGCCATCTCACTTCTTTCCTCATGAAAAGACATGGGGAACCTTAAATGCATATTACTAAGCAATATACATTGCAAAGAAGCCAACCTGAAAAGGCTATATAGTATATGATTCCAACTAAACGACATTCTGAAAAAGGAAAAACTATAGAGACAGTAAAAAGGTAAGTGGTTGCCAGGGATTGTGGGGAGGGAGGGATGAATCTGTGGAGTACAGAGGACTTTTAGGGCAATGAAACTATTCTTATGATACTGTAATGGTGGATACATGTCATTATACATTTGTCAAAACTCTAGAATGTATAACACCAAGAGTGAAGCGTAATGTAAACTATGGACTTTGGATGATAATGATTTGTTGATGTAGGTTCATCAGTTGTAACAATAAACCACTTGGGTACAAGAAATTAATAGTGGGGGAGGTTGTGCATGTGTAAGGGCAGGAGTATAAGGGAAATTTCTGCACCTGCTCCTCAATTTTGCTATGAACCTAAAACTACTCTAAAAAATAAAGTCTACTTAAAAAAAAATCTGACAGCTGTCTAGTTCATTCATTTATTCAGCAAGGAAGACTGTAAGGATTACGTACTATGTGCCAGGTACAATGCCCCCTGCCCTTGAGGAACTGATACTCTAAAGCAGGGGAAAAAACAAGGGAGATGAATTGTGATAATTGTTATTTTAGGAAAAAAATACGAGATATTCTACAGAAGACAGTCTCCAAAATTCATAACCATAATGATCAAAAGTTACATGATGAAATCCTCTCTCTCTGCAGCTGTTCTTTGAAATTACCCCTCTGAAACAGAAAATATCACATCACATCTGATGGTTAAATGTAGAGTGGAGTGTATACATTGATAATAAGTTTTATACTGATACATTATAGAGCTTTCTACCCATAAGAGAAACGGTGATTGGATGTGGGGATATAAAATTAAATACCTGTGTTCCAGATTAAAATCTTAAACTGTGATACCCTTTCAGAATGGAAATTTTAGTCACACAAGTAATTTGTTTATAATCTGACTTGGAATTACATTGCTCATAATCTATGGAAAACTAATTTTCCTTCCTTTAGTTTTTGGTTACAAAATCTATAAACATATTTGTAAAAAATTTTGTAAAATATTTTGTAAAAAAAATTTGTAAAAGTTTTGTCAGTACTGGAAAATATTACATTAGTCAGTAATTTACTAGACTTTATAATGAGTTTCTATTACCCAAATACTAATGTAACCTGGAGATAAAATAATGGGGAAAATAGTAACAGATATCTCTCTGAGCAGGAATGCTTTCAAATTCAAGTAAAAAGTCCAATCGTCAGTGGCTTAAAAAAACGATTATTTTTCTATACAAAGCGAAGTCTGATGTTAGCAGTTCTTGTCATTCAATGCTCAACAATGTCATTGAGACTCACAACTGGGAGCTTTTTTTATTTTTGCCTATGTTTTCCATTCATAATCATGTTAGTTGCCTCATGGTCACAATAAGGCTACTGTAGCACAGTATCAGGTCTGAGTTCAAGGCAAAAAAGAGAATAGGAAGTGGAAGTATCAGCCACATTTGTCTCTTTTATCAGACAATCAAAAGCCATCCTAGAAATTCCCTATCACACTTACCCTAAAGTGTCATTGGACAGGTTGCAGCCAATCTGGCAAAGGACAGCAAGGTAGTTATGACTGACTTAGGCAAGTCGTGATCTATGGCCAGAGGCTGGATTATTATAAGAGAGACGGAAAATGAATATTGGGTGGGCAATTGAATGTATATTCCATATCATGCCACCCAATCCTATTCACCAAACCCATGCATTGCATTGGCTGGAGGAAAGGGAGCTATCACCTGTCTGGAGCTGATTTTCAGGCAGCCAGGACTCTCTCACTCCCTCATTTTCCTGTTTGATACCTCACATTTGTATAGTCATTGTAAGGCTACATTTCCAATAATTTTTGCATTAAGTCAGAAGTTGATGCTTTGTTATAGGGGAAAAAAAATGTAGGCAGTAGAAGAAGCGATACCAGGGAAAATCATTATGGGAATTTTATATTTTAATTGCTCTTTCTAGTGAAGGAAATGCTATAAACTGCTTCAACTCTCTAGGAATAAATTTTACAATTTATAGCAAGACAATCAGTTAGTAGCATCAGGAGATACATTTTCAGATCAGTGGTTACTAAATGGCAATAAAATATCAAGAAGTTAGTTCAAGTCTGTGCATATCAACCAGGCCTCAGGTTTAATGCCTTGGAAGACAATGTTAATAGTGGAAAGGTAGCAACTGGGAAAAACTGAGGCGATTCCTCCCACTCTCCCTTTAATACAAAAGTAGTTATGAATAGATCTCTATTAATTATATGAATTCAAAGACTAATAGGCCTGTGAAAATACAATTTTTTTAAAAAACAAGATCACACATGATTCAACTTTTAGAAGAAATGCACACATTTGAAAAATAAAAATATTTGCTAGAGAATAAATTTATGTTACCATAAAATTCAAAAAATTTCACCTTTGTGAAATAAGAAATGAAGATGAGATGGGAAGCAAACATGGTGGATGAAAATAAATAATATATAAAAAGAAAAAAAAGAAACCGGATACAGATGGGAATAAGACACAGCAATTAAATTGTCAGCAGAATTCAAATTAGCATTAAAATTTTTAAAGCATTGCACATATTTAAATTTGAGTGAATTTGATGTTAAAAACTACAGACTAGCCAACAAAATTATAGACTAAGGAAAAATAAGAATGTGATTACTATAAATAGCATTTAACAAATATAGCCAAAGCTGTACTCAGAGACAAATTAACATCCACAATAGTTCATGTAAAAAGGAACAATGATAAGAACTTCACCAATTTTCAGTTTAAAAAAATGAAAAATAACTATATAAAGCAAGAAAATAAAGCTGTGAGGAGCTGGGAGGTTAGGGAGTGGAATTAGAATTCAGTGTAATGGGCCGGCCCCGTGGCTTAGCAGCTAAGTGCATGCACTCTGCTACTGGCCGCCCGGGTTCGGATGTGAGGCGCGCACCGCTTCTCCGGCCATGGTGAGGCGGCGTCCCACATACAGCAACTAGAAGGATGTGCAACTATGACATACAACTATCTACTGGGGCTTTCGGGAGAAAAAGGGAAAAAAAAGGAGGAGGATTGGCAATAGATGCTAGCTCAGAGGCGGTCTTCCTCAGCAAAAAGAGGAGGGTTAGCACAGATGTTAGCTCAGGGCTGATCTTCCTCACAAAAAAAAAAAAAAAGAATTCAGTGTAACAAGAAAAGTACAATATTTCCATGAATCCAGTAAAAACGTCCTACTGAAAGATACAAAAGTAGACTTGAATAAGGAATTCTTAAATAACACTTACTGTGTACCAGACAATAATCTATGTGATTAGTTAATTCTGACTACTTCCCGAGGAGGTAGATATCTTTATTATTCTGCCTTTTATAGACGAAAAAAACAAGATGGGAAGTAGCAAAACCAGAATTTTAATCTAGTAATCCATCTTCCGGCTCCTGGCTCTGGGATCTTAACATTATACTACAATATACTATATAAACCATATTTCTGAAATGCATCAATAAATATAAAGTAATTTCAAGCAAGAGCTCAAGGTACATTTCTGGACTTAAAAAACTAATTGTAAATTATATTTTAAGAATATTCAAGAACGTTTTGATTTGGAAGAATAATAGAGATTGATTTTACCATCAGTTATTATGAAACACACAATTAGTAGTGTTCTATAATTAGACTATATGGATCACTGTAACATATTAGAAAGTAACAAAATTAAACTTACTAGAATGAAATATATGCAAAGATGAGAGCTCAATTAGTGGCAACAGGATTATTTAGCAAATGGACAAATGTCTATTAGAAAATGTTTGTTTGTATACGATGAATTACAGATTTAATGATTAATTTTTTTTAATGAAAGGACTGCAAAATATATACATTGACATTCACCTGATCTTGAATTGGGTGAGTATTTTCTAGATACAAAAATGAGAAATGGATAAATTGATTGATTTAAATATAAAAGATTGTGAGTCAATACTGCAGAAATCACAAAAATAATGAAAAAGTAACCTGAAAAATGAAATATAAGTTTAAAATAGATACAAAAAGAAAATATTTAATAGAGTATTCTACCAAATCAGTTAAAGAAAATAATAAAAACCTCACTTTTAAAACATAACAGGTCATTCTACGGGACCGGCCCAGTGGCATAGTGGTTAAGTTGTGCGCTCTGTTTCAGCAGCCAGGGGTTCACTGGTTCAGATCCCAGCATGGAACTTTGCACCACTCATCAAGCCATGCTGTGGCAGTGTCCCACATACAAAATAGAGGAAGATGGGCATGGATGTTAGCCCAGGAACAATCTTCCTCAAGCAAAAAGAAAAAAAAAACATAAAAGGTAATTCTAACAAAGTTATCCCTAAACAAGGAACACAAATGACGAATTTGCAGTAAAATAATAAAATTTGTTATCAAAGAAACACAAAATAAAGTATTATTTACATGTTATCCAATTGTCAAAGTTTTAAAAACTTTTGAAAATAGTTCTATGAACCAGGCATGCTTGTGCACTGTTGGTAGCAATACAAATTGGTGCAACCTTCATTGAATATAATTTGACAAAAAAATTAATGTACTGAAGCATTCACAAGCACTTTTGAAGAATTCTGTGTTAAGAATGTTTGTTTTTTTTAATTTGGTCTATGGTGTAATAATGGCGGCATGATTTCTAAGCTTTTATTTCTATATTAGGTGGTTTCCTACTATCTATCTATCCATCTACACATGCATGCACACACATAAACCCAATATTTGAGACTAAACGCATATAGAAATGAAAATGATAAAGAAAAACTATAGCCATGCAAAATCTTACTTCAAAAGGAAAGACAGTGAAAGAGATTCTGCCTCTAGCAAGCACAAGTGCCTAGTGCATAATTTATTGTATATTTTCTTCCAACTTTACACAATAGCTTTCATTGTTCAGGCACCAGTGTTAGCTATACCATTTGATTGCTTTTTTATGGTGAGAGTTACAGTGCTACAAAGTCCATTATTTTTTATATCAGTTTTAATAGGCAATTCATTTTAGGGTTTTTGAATCAGAGGAAATGAAAACCTGTATCTCTTGCATATGGGTATTCCCAATGGCTTCTATATTTAATGGAAAATGAAGCCTGAATACCTTGCTTACGCAATTGATTTTAACAAGTACTGTGTATCACTGGGCCGTGCTTTCAGATGCTCACCAGAGAATCTTACTGAAATGTGAATGCTTGAAGACGTTGAGAAGAATATAATAGAACCAAACTATGAAATGGTAATATAAGAAATATCAAATTGGCAAGCCCTTCCTAAGTCAGAACTTCTTTCACGTTATATTTACATCAAGCTCACATCTTCTGGTAGAAAGGGGCATGGTGAGTCTGCTCAGGTTAAATTCTAACAGTGGATAGAAAATAAAAAAATAAAAGAAAGGCTAGTGTAGAAATGTAGGAATTGCTATGTGACCCTGCATTTCAGTTCAAAAGAAAACAACATCCAAAGGATGCTGTGAGCTGCTGAGCTGATTTGTAGCGGAGATTTGTAATTTTAAGGTCTTCAGGAAGGAGGAAGGATGTGTCTCAGGGCTGTTATTTGTTCCTATTTATCATAACTGGGCCTTCATTTTTCTGCCTTGATCCATTTTAGCTAGCCGGTAAAGGATGGAGTGGCTTTTATTGCTTCAGTCTGTTTTGGTTAATCTATTTAATTAGACTTATAAAGAGAGAATTCATTATTAAATATATGATTCAAGAAAATATTCACCTGAGTAGATACTTATTGCTCTTCAAAAGATATCTGTATTTTGAATAATAGTTTTAGAATGCTAAATATCTTAAGTAACATGATAGGGAAGCAAATGTGTAGAAATGAATATTTTAGATTAGATTGAGCACAGGTAGAATCATTTGTCAATTTTGGCAAAGCAAGGGAAACATCTAATAGAGACAGGTTTTTCTCATTTGCAGAAATTGTTTGTTCAAAGATATGCAGCATATTTCACATAATTGATAGATTTCACTGTCCAATGTCTAGAAACTGAAAACATGTCTTCTAGCTTTAGAAATCAAAGCAACATCCATTTCAATCAATTCTCCTAAAGTGAAACATGAACAGAAACATCAGTTTTATGAAAAGGTTTTTCTTCTTTTGGTCTGTGAATGATTTGATATTAAGGTTCAAAATTCCTTTTAAGTCCTTACATTCTATAAATTCTATAAATCTTATTTTCCTAGGAATGTTATTTTATTGATATCCTATAGGGTAGCCAAAATAAAAGTATAAAATCAAGCAGTGGTACCCAAGCTTGTCAAAACCAAAAGAAGTAACCTACCTCTGTTTGTTTCCCAGGGCTGACATAATAAGTTATCACAAACTGGCTGGCTTAAAACAACAGAAATTTATTCTTTCACAGTTCTAGAGGCCATTAGATTGAAACCAAAGTCTTAGAACGGTCATGCTCCCTCTAAAGCCTCTGGGAAGAATGTCATTCCTTGCCTTTTCCAGCTTGTTGTAGTCTCAGGAGTTCCCTGGCTTATGGAGCATAAGGCCATCTTTGCCCCCATTTTCACTTGGTAGTCTTTCCTCTGGTTTTGTGACTTTGTTAAACTAACATGTGTTAAATAGAGCCCCGAGGTGTCAGATGGTGAGCCATGATTCAACAAAAATCCCCAACAGAAACTGAAATAGAAAAGTTTATTACTCACAGGTCCTGGAGGAAGTACAGCATGCCTCGAGGGGCCACTTTGGGAGGTCAAGGCAGAGTGCGACAGAGAGAGAAAGACCCGGGGCACATGCCTTTATTAGAATTTGTGGATGGAGTGCTTTGGGGTTCCCAGGCTAAGGCCAGATTGGTCAATTCAAAACAAAAAGAGCAGGGTTTTGGTAAGCTCCGCAGACATCTTATCTAAGGGATACAGAAGAGGAACGCCTTGGGAGGTGAGGTAGACTTGCTTACAAGGGCTGCTGGGGAAGTCAGATCAGGAACTTACATTTGCTTATAACTCTGCACGCTGCTATCAAGGGCTTGAGCTTGGAGAGGGGGCTACAGTCAGTTTGAGGTCCCCACAGGCCACTTGGCCATCCAAAATGCATGCTGAGGCAGCAATATCGTGGAGTACTCTAGCTAAAGTCTCCACACTCTGCCTCCACATAGTCTTTCGGTAAGGACCTAGCCATATCGGATTAACGCCAACCCTAATGCCCTCATTTTAATTTGATTACATTTGCAAAGATCCTATTTCCAAATGAAGTTGCATGCACAGGTACCAGGAGTTAGTATTTCAACATTTCTCTGGGGAAACACTATTTAACCCCTAAGACTATACTAAATAAAAACCAAAGAATATTCATATGAATGATCTCGCTTAATCTTCACAATAACTTGTAAGAAAAGCTCTGTTTTTCCACAATTCACAAAGAGAGATACTGAAATTCAGAGTTTAATAGTTAGTACTAGAGTCAAGTTTCTGATGTCGAATCTGGGAATACCTACTCCATAGTTCTGAATCTTGTAAACAAAAGTTAATATAATTTAATATCAGAGATGTTAACTATATTTAGTATCCATCTTTCCTGATTTTTATCTTGGGTTTCCTGGAAATATGTAGTTATCTGAGTTTTGAAAATATTGTTCATGGTCATAAGTGTAATATTCAGGTTTTGTATCTACTAATTAGGAGTAGAAAGGATTAAGTAGAAAGATAAAAATAAAAAGAAGAATAAGATAAACAAATTTTGAAAATTAAATAGAACCTTTACAGTAACTATATTTGGGAAATATATTCCATGTTTGCATCTATTATATTCTTTAAAAATTGAATATCAACACTCAAATCCATATTGCTTGCAAATGGAAAGTACATGTTCCCTTTTGAAATACTATGACATCCTTATTAATGCCTTCAAGTAGTATATAGATTAAAACTATGAAAGATTTACCTGGATCTCACTTTTGCTGCTTCTCTATTACAAATGTAAAATAATGTAAATGTAATGTAACAAAATCCCCTTTGATAGATATATATACAACATAAATTATATGATCCTCACTAAAAATATACAATAAGGTTTTTTACAGCAAATATTCAAATTTTTTATTCAACAAGATGGCAGATACACTATAAAAATAAAATCAATGGCGGGGCCGGCCTGGTGGCATAGTGCTTAAGTTCACACACTGCTTCAGTGGCCCAGGGTTTGCAGGTTTGGATCCTGGGCGTAGACCTACACTCCGCTCATCAAGCCATGCTGTGGTGGTGTCCCACATACAAAATGGAGGAATATTGGCAGGAATGTTAGCTTAGGGCCAATCTTCCTCATCGAAAATAAATAAATGAATAATCAAATCAACGGCAATTTCTACCATCTTTCAAAATTCTCACCAATCTTCACAAATTTGCCAATGTCAGAAAACTATCAAATCTCTCTGGTGCAGATAAACTGGTAGGACAGAAGGAGAAGAGGCTCCAATAGCACCTGCCATCACTTGACTAGCAAGTGTGATTTTGAGGTTGATGGGATGAGGAGGGATGTACCTTTCCAACACTTTCTCCTTGACACTAAACCCTTGGTTAGTGGAATTAAAGGACAACATTAACTTGACGTAATTCTTCTTATCAGTTGCCATTTACTTGTTATTTGCTTAGTTTTCCATTTAAGTGAACTTTTTTAGCCACCTGGCTTTGAGAATGTTTAGTGGGCGAATACATACCCTTGCCTGCCTGAACCTGTTTATAATATTGCTGAAGAAGAATCTTACTTTTTTTATATTTAAATAATTTACAGAATCAAAAATTTTAAAAGATACACATGCACAAAGGCAAGAACGAAACAAAGCTGTGAACGTTTTGGCTGACACTCCAGTTGCCCTGAGGGCAGAGGGCATATTAAAGCAGGAACCTGGGGCTCGAGTTTTCATGCCCACACAGACAGGAGATGAGGCCAGGAAACAACAGCAATGAAAGCTCTGGTGAAAGAATCGGTATCCAGTTTCACTCCAAACGTTATCTACAATGTCTAGTTTTAAACAAAAAATTAAAAGTCATGAAAAGAAACAGGAAAGTGTCACTCATACACAGGAAAAAAGGCAACAGAAACTGCCTGTGAGAGGGACCAGATGTCAGACTTAACAAAGATTTCAAAGCAGCCGTTATAAATGTGTTCAAAGAACTAAAGGAGCATGTAAAGAAATAAAAGAAAGTATGATGACCATGTCTCATCAACTAAAGAATATCAATAGGGCTGGCCCCGTGGCTTAGCGGTTGGGTGCGCGCGCTCCGCTGCTGGTGGCCCGGGGTTCGGATCCTGGGCACGCACCGACGCACTGCTTCTCCGGCCATGCTGAGGCCGAGTCCCACATACAGCAACTAGAAGGATGTGCAGCTACGACATACAACTATCTACTGGGGCTTTGGGAGGAAAAATAAATAAAGTTTAAAAAAAAAAAAAGAATATCAATAAAGAGAGAGAAACTATAAAAAAGAATCAAATAAAATTCTGGAGTTGAAAGTACAATAACTGAAAAGAAAAAGATCATTAATAGCCAGCCCTGATGGCCTAGTGATTAAAGTTCCATGTGCTCCACTTTGGTGGCCCGTGTTTGTTTCCAAGTTGTGGAACCACACCGCTGGTCTGTCAGTAGCTGTGCTGTAGTGGCAGCTCACATAGAAGAACTAGAAGAACTTACAACTAGAATATACAACTATGTACTGGGGCTTTGGGGAGGAAAAAAAAAAACAGAGGAAAATTGGCAATAGATGCTAGCTCAGGGTAAATCTTTCCCAGCAAAAAACAAACAAAAAAAATCATTAAAAGGGCTCATCAGTAGATTTGAACTGGTAAAAGAAAAAATCAGTGAATTTGAAGATAGATGGATATGGATTATGTGATCTGAAAAGCAGAAAGAAAAAAGATTGAAGAACAATAAACAGTTCTTCAGAATAAGGTGGGACACCAACAAGTGTACCAACATATAGACAACAGGAGAGCCAGAAGAGAGAGAAAGAGAGGAGAGAAAATATTCAAATGAATAAAGACTAAAACTTCCAAAATTTTATGAAAAACTTTAATCTCCATCCAAGTGCCCAACAAACTCTAAAAGGACAGCTGGCAAGAGACCACACCATACACATCACAATAAAAATGCAGAGAGCCAACAAGAGAAAATCTTGAAAGTAGTAAGAGGAAAAAATCAAGCACACAAGTAAATAGTGCAATAACTGAATTTATATATCCTAGAGATACTCATGTACTATCACAGTGATTGATATAATTGTTGCCTATATTTAATATCCTTTAGATACTTTTAATTTTTCAAAGTACTGCCCAAATTCTAGTATTCAAAAGTCGAATCTAAGAATAAAAAGAATAACAATCGCTAGAATCCAAGAACAGACAGACGTATTGAGGAATTCAGTATTAATATTTTTAAACTGACCCTGGTTAATTACTTCTATGTAAGAATCTTTATAAATCATTTAACATGGCTTTTTTTATGAACTCAAAATGTAAACTTCCTCAAAAGTAATATGTAACTACCATTCCACTTGCAATACAATGCAAATCTATCAAATTTTTTAAATATGCAAAATAATATAAAAAAAGAAATCAGGTAAAAGCTTTTTAGTAAATCCAAAAAATAATATGCTTCATATTTTGTTTATATTACTTCTAACTTAGCATTTATTGGCAAAAGACAATATCATCTATGGAAAGAAAGCAGAATTTATTATTTGAAGATCAGATTTTAAGTTCTCACTGACATTTGCTAGCAAGTATGTTTCCTTATGAATCAAATTCTGCAAGCCTTGATGTTTTTATCCATAAACTAAAAATATTTTCTTTAGACCTAAAGAAACAAGTCACAATGGAATGTACTATGAGATATGAAGCATTTACAGACTTTAGTTTTCATGCAGGCTGTGTTATGGCCATTCTACTCCCCTAAACAATGAATTCTGTGAAGATGGATTTTATTAACTGTGTACAATGCCTGATCTACGCGAGTTATCAATACTTACTTGACAGGAACTGATACATCTTCTGTTGAAAATTGAAAGCATTGGAGAGTAATATGTATTTGAAATACAAAATGCTGTTCTTCTCAAAGTTATGCTTTTTTGAGCTGTAATTAAAGCTATATTTTCCTATTTAACAGATATGTCAAGAAAACGAAATGTTCAAAGCAATGAGTGGTGAATCATACACCAGTAGACAAAATTAGCCACTCTTGGCTATTAGAAGTTACTTTTTCTGGTGAAAAAAATTTGTTTTATAAATTATATTTGTCTCAGATTATTGATTTTGCCAATCTCTACTTTCTTTACCATTCCTATCTCACAGAAATACACACTCCTAATAAAAATACTGGTGTTCTGGAATGTTGTCTTTGTTATCCCATTTACATAAAAAGATATATAGGTATGATATATTAAAATGATATTTTCTTTTGTAAAGAGTATATTATTAATTTCAATAGAATTACCTTTTATTGTAAAAATAAGTGGAAGCTAACTAGAGAGCCTTGTAAATTTCTCTGCTTTCTCTGCTCTCTCATTTCCTTTTTCATTTATCCTTTCCCCAAGACTACTACTCAGTTCTTAAGAGAAAAGTCAAATCATTGACATTGTGATGGCAAGAGGTTTTGTTTTTAGAACTATGTTCAATAAGACTCAAAGCAAAATAAATCCATCAAAATGAACAAATAATTAGCCAAAGATTACCACTTTTATAGTATACCCTTCAATTCTGTAAGCAATGATGATCTTTGATAGATCAGGATTAAATCCTAATTCTGTCATTCACTGTCTATGTGACCATCTATTTTTTAATTAATTTATTAGTTAATGATATGCCAGGCACTCTAAGTGCTCTGAATACATTATCTCATTTTTTATTCTATTTTACTGAGTAGAAAACTGAGAGCAGAGAAGAAGTCACTTGCCCAATATGGTACAGTGAGTGAGAAGTATGAGACTAGAGGACATAAGACTGTCAATCTTTAATAGCAACGCAACCACTAGTTAGGTATAGGAAGTTGAGCAATTTATTAAACATTTCCTGCCCAATTTCATCCTCTGTACCATAAGGACAATCATAATATCTATCTGATAAAATTATCATGGTTATAAGTGAGATGAGTCTATGTGAACACACTTAGAGTATTTGTCATATAATAAGCAACGAAAGCTTAATACTTAGACACAAGACCTCCCCCAAACATATCATTCATATAATATAAATTCCTAAAGTTACAAATCATCTACAACAGAGATGTCCCTCCATCACCTATTATTAATGTCCATTGTACTTGTTCAGAAGCAAAAGTGAATTTGAACATGGTTAGAGTGGTGAGTTCTATTCTAAATTATAGAATCTACTAATCCTTTTTCTATGCACTAATAATTTGGCCTTCAAAAGCATTGCTCATGCAGTCTGGAAAGAGAGAAGAATTCTAAGAAATGTTTGTTTTATAAAACTAAGAAGGGAATGTTTTGAAGTATTTGTCTTATTAAGATTTTTCTCCCTTAGTACGAGAGAAATTCATGAAGTCTAGAAGATAAAGACAGAGGGGTGGGCCAAAATTTAAATTCCAATCTATACAATTCCAATGTGCTAGACGATATTCATAAAATGAATGCATCATTCTTACTACAGTTCCAAGAAATATTTTAATTGCTTTGAGATAAATTAGCTCATTTAATCTGGACAATAACCTATGAGGTATGTATTATTATTTCCAGTTAACAGGTGAGTAAACTGAGATATAGAAAGATTAAGTAACTTGTTCAGGGTCACACATCTAATGGGTGTCAGAGCTATACAAAGTACCCTTGGGAAAGTTAACTTAACCCATCTGGGCCTCTGTTCTCAACTGTGAATAAAGCTTTAAGATAACACAGAAGGTCGGATTTTTAAATCAGACTTACATGAATCACATCTCTTAGCCAGTGTCATTTTTTTATTAATTCTATGGACAGTGGTGGTCGTGAGACATAGGCAAATTCGGAAACTCTGGGATTGTTAAAGCAGCTGCCCTGATCTTTTCTTGATACATTAGAACGTGTTCTCGCCCACATTTAATATATGAGGTCTCTGAGCGAGCCAAACAGGGCATCACTTGTGCAGTGAAAGCCTTTTAATCACGAAACATCTTTATTTTATACTCCAAAATTACACAGCTCACACTGAGATTTTCCAATGGATCATGACTCATAAATCCACAGACACCTAGTTTGTTTACCGTAAGCAACCCAGACAGACCATGTGCACCTGCTAAAAACATTCTCTAAACAAGAACTGTCCTTTATCCTTCCACCAGTAAATCGCATCAGGAGGCATGTTTACAAGGTGATTTGATCAGATCATTTCTCCCTAGTTGTTCCCTAGGTTAGAAGAACTGGGTATCAATCATCTTCTAAATCTTTTTTCCTGGAGTTGAACTCGATTATTTCCAAAATATCTTTCAACTGTATCCTTGTGTTGTTTCAAAGTCAGTTGTGTTATAACCCATGCTCCTCCCACTTAATATTAAATTCTCATTATCATCTAAAATCATTTAGTAGGTTAAGGAGATAAGCATGGCAAAATACTGTTGCTACAATTTAATTTTTCACTATGGAATTAAAAATTTTAAACACTTTTTAAGCGGATCACGAGATTTTTGCCACAGAATTACTCAATATGACATTGTCAGCAGAAAAAAAAGTAATAATTCAATAAGCAATTTTAAAAGCTTCGTAAGTGCTCAAGTTTTTTTCCTCCACTTGCCTGTTATTGGGCAGCCAGAGATTCAGTTATAGCTGTCAAGAACTCGTAGCTCATCACGTTATAGTAATAATCTATTACCTTCAAAGACCGAGGCCGAGAATTACCTATATCTTTTAAGCTGCACATTGATTTTCTGAAATGGTTTATGTAGTTCAAAACACCTCAAAATCATGGTATTCTTTAAGAAATATGAAGAAATATTGCAACATTTAATTCTATATTATATTAGAAAGTTTTAATAGCTTAAAATGATTTATAAATATGTTTTCACTATGCAAACATAATAATAAGCATGTCTCCCAAAAACAAAGCAACAGAATAATTATTTTTCTTCCTTGGTTCTCCACTAATTTACATTTGCTACTTTTTTTTTTTTTTTTTGGTGAGGAAGATTAGCCCTCAGCTAACGTCTGTTGCCAATCCTCCTCTTTTTGCTGAGGAAGATTGGCCCTGCGCTAACATATGTGTCCATCTTCCTCTACTTTATATGTGGCACACCTGCCACAGCACGGCTTGATAAGCAGTGTGAAGGTCCGCACCCGGGATCCGAACCTGGGAACCCCAGGCTGCCAAAGCAGAACATGCGAACTTAAGCCACTGAGCCGGCTGCAACATTTGCTGCTTTTTTATTCATTTTATCATCTTTAGCCAAGTGACAACTGGCACTACAGTTTTAAGAAAAATATTGGTGATAAGTACAAAATTGGTAATAAGTATAAAATTGGTGATAAATATATGTATTGGTGATAAGCATAAAAAGTCTACCCAAATAAAATGGAAATACACCCTGTAATATTAAATAAGGAAAGTAAAAAGTGCGAAATAATAAAAATAAAAGTAGAAATGAGAAAACGAATAGACAAACAGAATGTAGAATAGATTCTAGCATAGGTGTGTATGTGTGCGTCTATACACATCTTACTGATTACATCCTCATGCATATACATTGACGTGCAACCATATTTGTGACATATATTTTCCCCAGTCATTGTTTGTTTTATAATTACTTTTCAACTTTTTAAATCACATATATGTATTTTCCTTTGTGACATTTTATTTATTTATACTTATAATTTCTTTCCTCATCTAGTTGTCAGAGAAATGTTGACTTTATTTTCTTATAGTTTTAGAGGTTTTCTTTTTCATATTTAAATCATTAATCCATCTTGATAAAAATAAATAATGAGAACAAATTTAGGAATAGTAAAAAATATAAAGGTCATCTACAATTGTACCATATTCTGAAGAAATATAAATTTTCAAGTTGGCTCATGAAGGATTGGAAAATGTAAAATAGTTAAGGATTAAGGGAGCCATTTAAAAATTTTAACAATAAATTCTTAAAATACTATAAAACTCACAGCTGGTGAAGAATATAGCAAGCTAGGCACTGGTGCATGTGCACACTGCTACAAAAATTCAGAAGAGTACACTGGCAATAGAAATTATGAGCCATAAAATTCTCCACACCAATAACTGTCCTTCCAGGAAGCAATGCTACTAAATAATCTCAAACTTCAATGATGACTTAACAAACCAAAATATTAACTGTGCCATTAATTACAATAGTGAAAAACTGGAAGAAATTTAAATGTCCCACAATGGGGAAACGGCCCAGTACACTGTGGTATATATAAAGGAGGAAATATATAGGTTTCAAAAAAAATTTTACTAAAAGTGTTAACGTCATGGATGTGCTCAAGATTTATTGAAAATCTATGGTACAAAATTGTATACACAGTATGATCTTTTTATATAAAAGATATAAAGTTTATAATTTATAATTAATATACACACATATACATTCAGAAAAATGAAAGAAGAAAATGCACTAGAATGATCCACTAGGAAAAGAAATAGATGTATGATTTTTACTTACCTTCTTTCGCTTTTCTATGTCATCCACGCTAACATCCACGTTGTTATTTGGGTCTTTGTTACAGCAACCGAATCTGCATCCTAACTATAGTACATTGTTTTTGAGACTGTGAATTTGTATTTAATAAAATGGAAAATAGTCCTTTAAGAACAATCTATAAAAATGCTAAAGAATAATTATTCAGATTTCTGGATTTAAAAAGTATGACTTTTGAGGGTCCTGCTTGCTGTTCCAAAAGAAAACTAAGTTTTCCATAAGAACTCTGAGTCCTTAGTAGCATCCCGTCAAATTGCGACACTGGGATAACTCACAGTCACTCAGCCCAAAACTTAACTCATTGACAGAGAGAGATACCGAGGGACCATTCTGTTCCTTGATGGCCCTCTATATGATTAACCCAACATATTAGCCATGCTTTCCAATTATGTCCAGTTTAATTTAATAACTCATTATAGATGTGATAAGCATGAAAATATGGATTCCATTTTTTCCCAGCTTTCAAGGAATGCAATAATAGTATTCTACTATCTTTTTATGTTTGTTCTAACAACAATCTTACTACAGGTGTAAATTCTTTCAATTAATGATTTTGGTACTTCTATTTCATTTGCAGCGTGTGTGTGTGCGTGTGTGCGTGATTCTTAATGGTGTTCTTATTTGTAAATTTTAATTCCCATTTATGCTCTTTGAGAAGTCTGAAAAGTCGGTGTCTTTCTAGCGACGGTGAGGAGGGCATGATGGGCCGCTGGGGAAAGGTAAGGTGGCAGCTGAGCTGAGCACTGAGCGCCCCAGTCCTCCTGATGTACTGGACTACTGGGAAACTGCCCTGTGTCTGCGACCAAAGTGCAGATAATTACTGCTTCTCTCTGGGACGATGGAGTGTGTTTAACAAAAATAATTTTGTTCAGAGCCAGAGACTTGATCAATGTCAGTAATATAAAGCAAGAGAGTGTATTTCATTCTACCCCCAACATCACCTAGTTAAGGTTCCCGATTCCCAGATTGCTCCTGTGTCCCCCACATCCAAACTTGGAACGCCCTTGGGGCCACTGCTGTACGTTTTGCAGTTCTCTCCTGGGTACATTTTGGCTTCAGTTATCTTTTTCAAACTCATCCCATTTTCCTTCCTGCTTCAAGTGTTTTTTCCTAGTTGCTGCCCCACCCCCGGAACTTGAAGCTCTTCTTGTTTATCATGGCAGTTGTGAGTTTTACTTATCGTTTTTAATAAATATTCATTTTATGTCATTTCTAAGGATTTAGGTTCTTGGAAGTGATGGTACTTTAACATAATAAAATTTTTAAAAATTCCTTCCAAATGTACCTTAGATGATTTTATTTCATTTTTTAAAACTCCTTAGTTCTTAAAAATAACATTATATTTTAAAATCTTGGGGAGCTTGGGGGGAAAATATATATCTTTGTGAATGTCATTGTAACAAGGAAAATGGTTCTCCAGACTTCTTTTATATTTCTTACAAATAATTGTTGTATAAAGGTGAGACTGCTTTTTCAAAAGTATCTCAAAATTTTGTTTTTGGTATTAAATCAATTATATAAATATTTAAAGGAGTTTGGTAATGTTTACTTAATTCTCATGAGTTTTGGGTTTATTGAATTATATAATCTTTTACTTCTTATGTACTTTTTACACTTTCACCTTTTACTTTTTAATATTTCCTATTACCTATTTAAGATTTCCAGGGGAAAAAGAATTTTAAATACATGAGTCAGAATGGTTATGCTGGTATTTTTTTCTACCTAATTGAGATGGGCTAAATTCTGACATTACTATTAGGTATTTTTTAATCAATTTACTGTTATACTTTAAACGAATCTTGATTTATAATATTTTCTGCTCTATTATTGGAGGTAGAAAAAAAATCATGTGACAAATTCTGACTTGTAGATCTTTATTGTAGAATGTATGATTTATTTTATTTTAATATTATATTTACCAAACCTCAGAGTTTCCATCTTGCTAGTAGTGATTTTAACATATATATCTAGTCTAATAATTGATATATGTCTTAATTCTATTGTATAGTTTATGCACTTATATGTATCTTGTCGATTCCTTAATTTGACTATAAGGTCTACTTTCCTTTGGTGTTTTTTTTTCTCTCTCCCTTATTTGGAAGAGATAGAGTCGTGTTTATTTAAAATATTATTATTTTATATTCAAATCTGTTTAAATCCTAGTATAAACCCACTTTATTTGGCTATCAATATCAAGCTTGGAGTAGTATATATTGACTTTCCCAATGTGAGATGAATTCAGCACATCCACTTCCTGTTGTTGTTGAACCACCAGATTTTAGTAAGGCTGCATTAAAAATAAAATGAAAATAAAATAAATAGGAATGCTTACTCATTCAAATGTAATTTTTAAAAAAATTTTCTTGGGGAAGTTGAGGAGAATGATACATTGCACATCACAGAATATTTCTATAAATTGCCCTTCATGCATCTTTTTTCTCCCATAATTATATTCATTACACCAATTGTGACTTATCTCCTCCTTTTTCTCTCTCTCAAATAAAATATCTCTCCTTGTTCCTTTGTCTTCTCTCAAGTCCTTGTCATCTCAACTCCCCTTCCCTCTCCCTTATTCTTTCCCTCAGCTCCTCCCCTGTTCTTACTTTCTCCTATTCTCCCCTCCAATAGCCATAGAGTTGCTGTTGATCAGTCTTCAGTTAATTAATAGAGAAGTTTTCCCTCTCTCATTTTCTCTAATTTCCACTCATCACCACACTTAATAAATCAAATCATTTGGAGGAATTAGCTCTCCTCTGAAAAATTGGTAGTTGCATATAAATGCTTATAATTATTCACCTGTAACATTCTTCTACTAGCAAAATAAGTGATGGTCCTACACAAAGAGAGAAGCACTATCTATTTTGTGGCTTCTCTACCATCTTGAGGTTCAAGGTCCAACCCTCTCCCCTGTTCTCCTTACTACAGGGTTGGACCTAGATTTAGTGATGACACTTTATGTACAACACTAAAAGCACAGTCCATAAAAAAAAAAATGATAAGTTGGATTTCATTAAAATTAAAAACTTCTGCTATGTGAAAGATACTGTTAAAAGAATGAAAATACAGGGCCGGTCCCATGGCTTTAGTGGTTAGGTGCACACGCTCTGCTGCTGGTGGCCCGGCTCCGGATCCCGGGTGCACACCGACGCACTGCTTCTCCGGCCATGCTGAAGCCGTGTCCCACAAACAGCAACTGGAAGGATGTGCACCTATGACATACAACTATCTACGGGGGCTTTGGGGAAAAAAAAAAAAGGACGAGGATTGGCAATAGATGTTAGCTCAGAGCCGGTCTTCCTCAGCAAAAAGAGGAGGATAAGCATGGATGTTAGCTCAGGGCTGATCTTCTTCACAACAAAAAAAGAATGAAAATACAAGCTATAGACTGGGAGGAAATATTTGCGAAACACATATCTGATAAAGGACTGTTATCCAAAATATACAAAGAACACTTAAAATTCAATAATAAGAAAACAAACAACACTAATAAAAAGTAGACAAAAGATCTAAACAGATACCTCACCAAAGAAGATATACAGATGGCAAATAAGCATATGAAAAGATGCTCAACATCATACATCATTAGGAAAATGCAAATTAAAAAAACAGTGATGTACAACTATACACACCTAGAATGTAGAATGGGCAAAATCCAAACACTGACAACACCAAGTGCTGATAAGGATCTGGAACAACATGAACTTTCATTCATTGCTGGGGGGACTGCAAAATAGTACAGACACTTTGGAAGACAGTTTCACATTTTATAAAGCTAAACCTAGACTTACCATAGGATCTAGCAATTGTGCTCTTTGGTATTTACCCAAATGAGTTGAAAACTGATGTCCACACAAAAACCTATACGTGGATGTTTACAGCATCTTTATTCATAATTGCCAAAATCTGGAAGCAAACAAAATATCCTTCAATAGGTGAAGCAGAAACTGTGGTATATCTATACAAAGAAATATTCAGCAATAAAAAGAAATGAGCTATCAAACCACACAAAGGCGTGTAAGAACCGTTAAGCACATTGCTAAGTGAAAGAAGACAGTGTGAAAAGGGTACATACTGTGAGATCCAACTATATGACCTTCCGGAAAAGACAAAACTATACAGACAGTAAATATATCAGTGGTTACCAGGGGTTTAGGGGGAGGGAAGGAAGGAAGAATGGGTGGAGTGCAGGACATTTTTAGGGCAGTGGGACTGCTCTGAGTGGGACTATAATGGTGAGTACATGACCTTATACATTTGTCAAAACTCATAGTACTATACAACACAAGGAATGAACCCTAATATAAACTATAGACTTTAGTTAACAATAATGTATCACTATTGTTTCATTAATTATATGAAATACACCACACTAAAATAAGAACTGAATAATAGGGAAAACTCTATGGGGGTGTGAGAGGGAGCATATGCAAACTCTGTACAGTCTGTCCAATTTTTCTGTAAGCCTAAAATCATTCTAAAAAGTAAAATCTACTGATGTTTTTTAAAGTAAGACTGTAAAGAATAGCAGTCTTTTGCCCACTATTACAGAGCTAGCTAGTAATAAGCATATGATTAGATTACTGATATCAAGGTTTTCCCTTTACTATATTCTTCTATCTAATCCAAAAAGACAATGGTGATCAATATGTTGTGATAAAAACCAGTTTTAAAAAAAGATTCTGAGGAATTAAAAAACTACTTTATACTCACACCTCAATTATAAAATTACTTTAGTTCCACTCTCCACACCTACATTGATGAGGTTGATGTAAGGTTGACAATTGGTAGGGAAGTGCACTGGAAAGTTCTTTAGGTGGAGTCAGAAAGATCTTGTCTCTACTAAACATGGTCTGTGTTAGGTTTTAAACTACAACGTGGAGGATACCACCTATATCATAGACTTACTTTTAGAATAATGTTTTAATTTAGCTGAAGCACAAAGTATACGGCTTGGCATTTAGTAGCACTGCAATGAGCCATGAATACTTCTTATAACTAAATGTCTAGCAAATACCAGGCATTATTATTGTGCAACTGGTGTTTATAGAGGTGAGATATTGCAAGTCCACTTAAAAAATATTTTTGTCTTGTACACATTTTCCCTTTTTACTGTATAATTCATAATAGCTCATGATAGAGAGTTTGGAAGATGGCAGCATAGAAGAATCCTGAGCTTGCCTCCTCCCACGGACACAACAAATATACAACTACATGTGCAATAATCTCCTCTGAGGGACATCTGGAAACTGCATGAAAAGGGCCTCCACAACAAGGGACAACACCAAGAGAGGTGGAAGAGGCAGAAATATAGTCCTACCGAGGAAAAAACCACACTCTAGCTGTGGGGTTTCATGGTTGAAAGCATTCTTAAATGTATAGAGCTTTTCCCAGAGCAGCAAGGGTTTTGAACCCCACATTAGGCACTCTAACTCCAGATCCAGCACAGGAGAGGTGAGACCCCAAAACACCTGGCTCTGAAAACTAGTGGGGAATACGCCCAAGAAAACTATAGAACTTCAAGGAAAGGAAAACCTGCCTTAAAGGGCTCACAACAGACTCAGCACAAAAGCCAGTGCAAAAATACTGGGTAGAAAAGCACATAGTGCATAAAGAAAAGAGACTCACTAAGTTTGGAGTGCCTCCGGGAGAGGCAGGAGGCAGCTGGGGCCCCTCTCAGGGACTGAGACACTGATGGCAGACATTTTTGTAACTTCATTCAGCTGTGCTGATATGCAGGTACCATTTTGGAACCCTCCCTCTGGCCTGTTAGTATGCGGGCTTACCCCACTCACTAGTGCACCTGAGACAGACACGTGCAGCTGGGCAGCACAGTCAGTTGTGCCAGGGGCCTGCCTCACCCACCAGTGAACCTACAGCAGTTGCGTGCCACTAGGTCTTGCAACCAGCCACAATGGGGTCTGCTCCACTCACCAATGCACCTGCAAGGGTTATGCATTGCTGGGCCTCACAACCAGCCACACTGGGGCCTGACCTGCCTCCAGCACACCCACACTGCTCAAACACCACCAGGCCTCACAGCCAGTGGTGCCAGGGGCATGCCCTGCCCACCAGCATACCTGCAGCAATTGCAGCCTCACCACTACAGAAAGGCACATGCAGTCCACACAGAAGACACCCCTGGAGCATTAGGCTTTTGTGGCCAGAGGGGGAGCATGCTGCTGGGACCCACAAGACATCTACTAAATAAGGCCACTTTTCCACACTAGAGAGATGTAGCTGATCTACCTAACACATAGAAATAAACAGAGAATTAGGCAAAATGAGGAGTTAGAAGAATGTTTCCAAATGAAACAAGACAAATCTTCAGAAAAAGAGCTAAACAAAACAGAGATAAGTAATCTACCTGATAAAGAATATAAAGTAATGGTCATAACGATGTTCACCAAACTCAGAAGAATAGATGAACATGGTGAGAAATTCAACAAAGAGCTAGAAAATATAAAAAAGGATGAATCAGAGCTAAAGAATACAATAACTGATATGAAATATTCACTAGAGGGAATCAACAGCACATTAGATGATAAGAAGAATAGACCAGCAATCTGTACAACAGAGTAGAGGCAATCTTTGAAGCTGAACAGAAAAAAGAATTTAAAAAAACAAAGACAGTTTAAGGGACCTCTGGGACACTATCAAGCATACTAAAACTTGCATTTCAAGTGTTCCAGAAGGAGAATAGGGATAGAAAGGGGCAGAGAACTCATGTGAAGAAATAATAGCTGAAAACTTCCCTAACCTGGAGAAGGAAACAGACATCCAGGTCCAGGAAGCATAGAGAGT
Organism: Ceratotherium simum simum; assembly: GCF_057802395.1. Taxonomy (NCBI): domain Eukaryota; kingdom Metazoa; phylum Chordata; class Mammalia; order Perissodactyla; family Rhinocerotidae; genus Ceratotherium; species Ceratotherium simum. The sequence continues at coordinate 12,077,338 of NC_141911.1, read as the reverse complement.
TACAAACAAAATGAACTTAAAGAGGCCCACATCAGGACACATTATAATTAAAATGTCAAGAATTAAAGATAAAGAGAGAATCTTAAAAGCTACAAGAGAAAAGCAATGAGTTACTTACAAGAGAACTCCCAAAAGACCATCAGCTGACTTTTCAGTAGAAACTTTAGAGGATAGAAGGGAGTGGTGTAATATATTCAAAGTACTGAAAGGAAAAAAATCTACAATCAAGAATACTCTACCTGGCAAGGCTACCATTCAGAATGCAAGGAGAGAGAAAGAGTTTTCCAGACAAGCAAAAACTAAAGAAGTTCATTGCCACTAAACTGACCTTACATGAAATGTTAAAGGGAATTCTTTAAGTGGAAAAGAAAAAGCTACAAAAAGAAATAAGAAAATTATAAAAAAAAATATTACTGGTAAAGGCAAATATATAGTAAAGGTAGTCGATCAATCAATTATAAAGCTAGTATGAATATCAAAAGACAACAGTACTAAAGTTATCTGTACCTACAATAAGAGACTAAGGGATACACAAAATTAAAAGAGGTAAAATATGATGTCAAAAACATAAAACATGGAAGGGGGTAAAAATGTAGGGCTTATAGAATGTGTTCAAACTTAAGAGACCCTCAACTTAATATAGACTGCTATTTACATAGGTTGTTATATATGAACTTCATGGTAACCACAAACCAAAAATAATAATAAATAAACAAAAATAAAGAGAAAGAAATCCAAGCATAGCACTAAAGAAAGTCATCAGATCACAGGGGAAGAAAACAAGAGAAGAAAGGAACAGAGAAGAACTACAAAAACATCCAGAAAAAAGTAACAAAATGGCAATAAGTATATACCTATCAATAATTACTTTAAATATAAATGGACTAAATGCCCCAATCAAAAGACATAGGGTGGCTGAATAGATTTAAAAACAAGATTCATATATGTGCTGCATACAAGAGACACACCTCAGATCTAAAGACACACAGACTGAAAGTGAAGGGATGGGAAAAGACATTCCATCCAAATGGAAAGGAAAAGAAAGCTGGGGTAGCAATACTTAGACAAAACAGACTTTAAAACAAAAACTGTAATTTAGAGATAAAGAAGGTCATTACATAATGATAAAGGGAACAACCCAACAAGAGGATATAACACTTGTAATTATGTGCCTAACATAGGAGCACCTAAAAACATAAAGCAAATATTAACAGACATAAAAGGAGAAACAGACAGTAACATAATAAAAGTAGGGGACTTTAAATGCCCGCTTACATCAATGGATAGATCATCCAGACAGAAAATCAATAAGAAACATTGGCCTTAAATGACACATTAGACCAGATGGACTAAATAGATATATACAGAACATTCCATCCAAAAACCTCAGAATACACATTCTTTTCAAGTGCACATGGAATATTCTCCAGAATAGATCACACATTAGGCAACAAAACAAGTCTCAGTAAATTTAAATACTGAAATCATATCAAGCATCTTTTCTGATCACTGTGATATGAAACTAGAAATAAATTATAAGAAGGATGCTGGAAAAAACACAAACAAACACACGGAGGCTCAACAACATGCTACTAAACAACCAATGGGTCAATGAAGATATCAAAGAGGAAATTAAAAAAATACCTTGAGACAAATGAACACATAATCACAACAGTCCAAAATCTATGGGACACAGCAAAAGCAGTTCTAAGAGGGAAGTTTACAGAGATATAGGCCTATCTCCAGAAACAAGAAAAATCTCAAATAGACAATCTAATTTTACACCTAGAGGAATGAGAAAATGAAGAACAAACAAAGCCCAAATAGTAGAAGGAAGGAAATAATAAAGATGAGAGCAGAAATAAATAAAATAGAGACAAAAAAATAGGAAAGATGAATGAAACTAAGAGCTGGTTCTTTGAAAAGATAAACAAAATTGATAAACCATTAGCCAGACTGTCAAAAAGAAAAGAGAGAGAGACGGCTCAAATAAATAAAATCAGAAATGGAAAAGGAGAAGTTACAAACAGCACTACAGAAAAACAAAGGGTCATATGAGATTATTACAAACAATTATGTGCTAACAAATTGAACAACCTAGAAGAAATGGATAAATTCTTAGAATTCTATAATTTTCCAACTGAATCAGGAAGAAATAGAAAATCTAAACAGACCTATTACTAGTAATGAAATTGAATCAGTAATTTAAAAAAAACTCCCAACAAACAAAAGTCTAGGACCAGATGGCTTTCAGGTGAATTCTACCAAACATCTGAAGAAGAGTTAATACCTATCCATCTCAAACTATTCCAAAAAATTGAAGAGAAAAGATTACTCCCAAACTCATTCTACAAGGCCAGCATTATCCTGATTCCAAAACCAAACATAGACATCAAAAAGAAAAGAAAAGAAAATTACAGGCAAATATCCCTGAAGAATGTAGAGGCAAAAATCCTCAACAAAATATTAGCAAACAAAATTTAACAACACATCAAAAGGATCATACACCATGATCAAATGGGATTTATTCCAGAGATGCAAGGATGGTTCAATATCTGCAAATGAATCAATGTATACACCACATTAACAAAACAAAAGATAAAAATTATGTGATCATCTCAATAGACACAGGAAAAGCATTTGACAAAATTCAACATCCATTTATGATAAAAACTCTCAACAAAGTGGGTATAGAGGGAACATACATCAATATAATAAAGGCTATATATGACGAATCCATAGGTAACATCATACTCAATGGTGAAAAGCTGAAAGCACTTCTTCAAGATCAGAAACGAGAAGGACTCCCACTCTTGTCGCTTTCATTCAACATAGTATTGGAAGTCATAGCCACAGCAATCAGACAAGAAAAAGAAACAAAAGGCATCCAAATTGGAAACGAAGAAGTAAAACTGTCACTATTTGCAGGTGACATGATACTATATATAGAAAACACTAAAGACTCCACCAAAAAAATATTAGAACTAATAAGTGAATTCAGTAAAATTGCAGGATACAAAATTATTATTCAGAAATCTGTTGTATTTCTATATGCTAATAACAAATAATCAGAAAGAGAAATTAAGAAAACAACCCCATTTACAATTACTTCAAAAAGAATAAAATACCTAGGAATAAATTTAACCGAGGAGGTGAAAGACCTATACTCAGAAAACAATAAGACATTGATGAAAGAAAATGAAGATAACACAAAAAAGAGGAAAGATATACCCTGCTCAAGGATTGGAAGAATGAATATTACTAAACTCTCCATACTACCCAAAGCAACCTACAGATTCAATGAAATCCCTGACAAAATACCAATGGCATTTTTCACAGAACTAGAACAAATAATCCTAAAATTTGTATTGAATCACAAAAGACCCCAAATAGCCAAAGCAATCTTGAGAAAGAAGAACCAAGCTGGAAGAATCATGCTCACTGATTTCAAACTATACCACAAAGCTATAGGAATCAAAACTGTATGATACTGATACAAAGACAAACACATAGACCAATGGCACAGAATAGAGAGCCCAGAAATCAACCCATGCATGTATGGTCAATTAATCTATGACAAAGAAGGCAAGAATATATGATGGGGAAAAGACAGTCTCTTCACTAAATGGTTTTGGGAAAACTGGACAGCAACATGCAAAAGAATGAAACTGGACCACTTTCTTACACTATATACAAAAAAATAAACTCAAAATGGATTAAAGACTCAAATGTAAGACCTGAAACCATAAAACTCCTAGAAGAAAACATAAAGAGTAAACTCTTTGACATCAGTCTCAGCAATATTTTTTTGGATCTGTCTCCTCACACAGGGGCAACAAAAGCAAAAATAAACAAATGGGACTACATCAATAAAAACAAAAGGCAATAAAACAAAAAGGCAATCTATTGAATGGGAGAATATATTTGCAAACGTTATGTCTGATAAGGCATTAATATCCAAAACATATAAAGAATTCATACCAATTAATCCAATTAAAAAACGGGCAGAGGACCTGAATAAATATTTTTCCAAAGAAGACGTACAGATGGTGAACTGGTACATGAAAAGGTGATCAGCATCACTAATTATCAGGGAAATGCAAATCAAAACCACAATGAGATGTCACCTCACACCTGTCAAAATGGCTATTATCAAAAAGACAATAAATAATAAGTGTTGCAAGGATTTGCAGAAAAGGGAATCATCATACACTGTTGATGGGAATGTAAATTGGTGCAACCATTATGGAAAACAGTATGGCGGTTCCTCAAAAAATTAAAAATAGAACTACCATACAATCCAGCAATCCCACTTCTGGGTATTTATCCAAAGAAAATGAAAATACTAATTCAAAAAGATATATGTACCTCTATGTTCAGTGCAGCATTATTTACAATAGCCAAGGTATGGAAGCAACCTAAGTGTCCATTGGTAGATGAATGGATAAAGAGGATGTGGTATATATATGCAATGGAATATTACTCAGGCATAAAAAAAGAATGAAATTCTGCCATTTGTGACAACATGTATGGATCTGGAGGTTATTATGTTAAGTGAAATAAGCCAGACAGAGAAAGAAGAATACTATATGATTTCACTTATATGTGGATTCTAAAAAAACACAACAAATGAACAAACAAAACAAAACAGAAAAAAACTCATGATACAGAGAACAAATTGGTGGTAGCCAGAGGGAGGTGAGGTGGAGGAAAGAATCAAATAGGCGAAGAGGATAAGAGGTACAATCTTTGAGTCATAAAATAAATATGTCATGGGAATATTATGTACAGCATAGGGAATATAGTCAACAATATTGAAATAACTTTGTATGATAACAGATGGTTACTAGTCTATCAGGGTGATCATTTTGTAATGTAAATAAATGTTGAATCACTATGTTGTACACCTGAAACTAATATAATATTGTATGTCAACTATACTTCAATAATAAAAGATAAAAAATAAATTTTAATAAAAGGAAGCTCATTATACAGTGTGATGGTTAACTTTATATGGCAACCTGACTGGGCCACAGGCTGCCCAGGTATTTGGCCATACATTATTGTGGGTGTTTCTTTGACAGTGTTTTTGGATGAGATTAACATGTAAATCAGTAGACTGAGTAAAGCAGATTGCCTTCACTAATGTGGGTGGGCTTCGTCCAATTAGTTGAAGGCCTGAACAGAACAAAAAGGATGACTCTCTACCAAGTAAGAGAATTCTTCCTGCTTGACTGCTTTCAAACTGGGCATAGGCTTTTCTCCTGCCTTTGAACTCAGACTGAAACATCAGCTCTCCTGGTTCTCAGGACTTTGGACTTGGACTAGATCTAAACTCCTGGCTCTCCAGCTTGTCAACTCACTTTGTAGATCCTGGGCCTTGCTCTCTTCCATAATTGTGTGAGCCAATTCCTTAGTATAAATCTCTTTCTATATATATACATACCCAATTGGTTCTATTTCTCTGGAGAATCTTAATACATATGGTAAGTACAAATTAAATCTTGTTGACTAGATAACAAGGTTACATCCTAATTTTTGTAAAGTCCACTTGCACTGAGGTTCCTCTTTTATTCATTAGGACTGATTTGTGTCTACTCTTGTTTCCCAAAAAGCCTGACTTCCTTATTTTCACACATACTGTGAAAATAAGATTGCTCTTACAATCATTTGGGTAATCTTAGTAAGTCTGTTATTAAGGATAATTGACTTATCCTTAGCTTCTTTTTAATTGCATTCTGTGCCATTATATGCTAAGTAGGGTTTGACACATACCTATGAACATTATAAGCTTCCATAACCTTTTTTTAATTTGGTGGTATACCTTTTTTAATAAGAGAAGTATTTATAAAGAAAACATAATTACAGTTTTTAAAGGTAAATATGAAATGGGACTCACATTTAGATCTTTCTTCCTTGCATACAACAAAATAAAAAAGAAAACATTGTAAGATAGTGCCCACTATGATTCCAAGTATTTCTGAAACACTATCGTGGTATAAACAATTAGCAAAGGCTTCCACCCCCTACCTCCCAAAAAAACACATAATCATATAAACATTAGTCAAGAACTTCAAACCCGAGTCAGCGTTTTCTTCAAGTGTAGTAAAATAAGACTTCTATCATTTAATGACTCATTACCCTTCATAAATTGAGTTTGACTCTTATAGAAGAAGCATATTTAAAATTATTTCATTTTAAAAAATTATAAAATTACACAAGTGACATCATATGGGAGCTTTTATGCCTATCAGGGAAATAAAAGGCCATCTTTTACAAACAAGGCTATTAGGCCAATCAATTCTATGTGTAGATGCAGGAAAGGCAAATTTTGACTCTGGTGGGTTTAGTTGACATCATTACACAAATTTTTTTTTCAGATAATAATATATCAATACATTTAAAAAACATAAAAGTTATTTTAAAATTCATTTTCTTTGTCACATTTTTATAATTCCAAGTTATGGAGATATTCTTGACTTATTCCTGCATCTTTTTTTACTTATAGAGATACAAGTTACCGTAGCGAAATTTTCTCTGACAGCTAAAACTCTTGCTTCATATTCTATTTCCCATAATAAATGATTAGATTATATAAATATGACGTGTCAAATGGCAATTTCAAATATTAAAAGTATCTTCTTAACTGGAGGTTACCACTCTAAGTTTAAAGAAGAAATTTTTAAATCATTTAATAATATTAAACACCATATTTTCAATTTCAATCATTTTCAATTTTATATCAAAGTCCATCTTTTCAGTGTTTATATCAGATGTAAATACATGAGTGCTGTGGTTTTAGCATGTTGCCAGATCCCAGGTCACATTTTGTTTTTTTGGTTTGGACATTCATGGTACGTTGTTTTTAAGAGAACTGTGTGTTCCACACAGCACCAAATCTCCAAAACAACCACTCCAAAATATGAAATGTGCTGACAGCCTGTCTAACCCTGACAGTGATGATTTTGACAGCAAAAATGAAGACAGCTAGAGCTCCGTGCCCTTTAAAAGCAGTCAAAATTGTTCAACATCAAAGGAAAAAAAACAGAAATTGTCACAATGCAAATGTTTATTCCAACCTAAATATACTCTACTATAACCAAATACACAAATAACTGATCTGCGTTGACTAATGTTGTGTGTATACAGAAGAGTAGGCAGTCTTCAGAAAACACAAAGAGTTGACAGTGATAACTTATGCAGAACATCAAAATTGGTGAAATAAAGGAAAAAAATAAATAAATAATGTTAACCAGTTTCCTTAGCAACTAACCAATTGACATAAAAAAGAAAAGGATTTTTTTCTGTGTGCTCTGAACTATATGCTGCTACATAATTTGCTTATCATAGACTCCACATAAAGGAGCACCTGATGTAGGGGTTTTTTCATTACCTCAGTGTGCAAAAGTCAGATTTTTATCAACATGTAAAAGGCATTTAAATACAAATATTTTTCCATCCATTATTTAGAACAAAACTATAAGAAAGAGAAAACCAGAGAGTTTCACTGGGTTTTCAACGTTATATTGAAATACCTGATTTATCTTTGTATTCTTTTGTATTCAAGGTGCATGAATATGAGAAAGGTCATGGTGAGAATATCTGGAATTGTACTTATATGAGAAATGTGATGGGAAGATAACTTTCCAATAATGACAGAAAACAAAATATCATGGTGACACAGCAAAGAGCCAGACTCTGTTTGGAAGCGCAGAGTGAGAAGTTTCTCCACGCTACGTGAGGACTAGCAACGCACACCCTGAAGGACGTGGAACCCCCAAAGCAACAGCCAATGACATTTACCTGTGGAAGGTGTCACACAGCAAATGAAATGATATCCAGGAATCCATCAGATGCAGAGAATGTGGATAGGGAATAATGTACAGGAAAAGGACTAAAAGATTGGTGTTTTTATGCTCAAAATACGGAATTCAGAGGAATCTCTTCATTTGTATTTGGATTTGCTATCAATGTTTCTCATTGTGGTATGGCTTTTGATTACTGTACTTATCTTTATGAATACAATTATATACATATGATTTCATTTCAAAAACCATATTGTATTTAGGTATTTATTAATAGTTTATATAACAAAATTATTTTTTGTTCAACTGCATGATTTATAATTTAATTTTATTGTATATGTAATCCGACACACAATGAAGGTTAAAAGTGCTTTCTGAAACCACACTTTTAATCAAAACCTAGAATCATCCAGGGCCCTTGTTATAAATGAAGGTTTCTAGGGCCCTCTAAAAGTCTGATTAAATAAGTTCCTTGGAAACCACTGGTTGACATCGACTGTAAACTCTCCAACACCATTTTGTATAGAGTATGCCAATTCACTTACTGTCAGTGTGCACATATGATTTTGAGTTATATTTTTCATTTGTTACTTGGCGTAGGTCTTACTGTATTTGTATATAATGCTTGACTATTTTTTAAATCTTGGGAGAAGGAAAAGAAAGTTTAATGGTTGTTTTCTGTAAGGTAAAATCAACCCCAAGTAAAGTGGATGAAGCAGATTTAAGGCAGGTACAGTTTCCCAGATGTAATCATTTATTAAGGTAAAAAAATTTTGCTTTCAGGATATAAAAATAATACGGATTGGTTTGCACTGAATTATTGGGTAAATGTTTAAAACTTTTGCCTTGATCTTTGGGATAGGAAATTGATAGTCACACTATACTCCATCTGTTCCAGGATTCCATCATTATGGAATGTCAGAGCGGTCTCTCTAACATTCATTTTGAAGATTAGACATGTTCCAACTTTATTAATAGCTATGTGTGTCTCTGACATTCAAAAAATTATCTAAGCCAATTTTTAAAAACACCTGTGTTCTACTACCATCCTTGAATACTAACTTCTATAAATTTATTACATGCTGTAAAAGTACTACCATGCTCAAGTTTTTAAAGAGTGCTTCCTTGTTCCAGGTTTTCCTTTAGCCATGGCTTTCATAATTTTTTAATTCTGCTACGTTCCTCCTTGACTTTGTCTTTTTTAGATAGAGAAGTCTCCGTAAATGTGACATCTCCGTGGCAGCCCCCTAAACAAACCCCAAGCCATTGGATAATGTAGCTACTCTACTCTTAACTGCTCTGATTTCATCAGAGGTCCTTGGCGTATCAGTAGTTTAACTGAATATTGTTTTTGGCTAACTAGACAGCAGTTTAATGGAAAATGTATTACCACTGGAACTCAAGATCACCATTTCAGTCAGTCACTTACCTCTTTGTGTCCCCTTTATCTATAAAATGGGAGTAATTTTACCTCTTCCCTACCCGGACAGTTTTAAGAAAAAAATAGGAAAATAGATACAAAATTGCTATAAAAAATTCTTTCGAATAGTGCTCTATAAATATAAAAATCAGTAAATCTGAGCTTTAAGTTAACATGCAATTGTTCACTACCAAACTGCTTACCAATGACCATGGACATGCGGAAAGCACCGGAAATTGGTTCAAATCCAGCCCTGCTACTCAGTGACTGGCCAGTTCACTTCATTTCTTTTAACTTCAGCTTCATTGGCAAAATGGAGGAATGATGGAGGTGAGTACGTGGAGGTACCAGTGCTTTGAAACTCTGAAGCTATCTACAGAGATTGAAGTTATGAAGAATTCAAAAATAGTAGATGAAATTAGAAATGACCAGTCCTAAGGAAGGAGAAAATATCATATAAGGTGTGAAAGTGTAAACCGGGAAGATGTAAAAACACGTTGCCCCCTCACACATATAAATACGTGCACATCCCCACCCCTCCTAGAATAAGCCCCAAGTAGGAAATTAGTCAAGAGGCGGTGGTTATTTGAGCAGAGGACTGAAGAATGAGAGGGAACATTCCATAGGAACACAAGGGAAAGGAGCATTCCTGAAATAGAGACAACAGCCAGTGTAAAAGCTCTAGGTGGAAAGTAAGCTTGTCTTGTTCCCACTTCAGAATGAAGCCCATGCTACTCACACTTCAAGGTAGGCAGAGGCCGGCTCACTTAGGGCCTTGTGATGAGAAGCCATTGGGACAGTAAGCAGGAGAGTGACATAGTTTAAGACTTTAAAAATTACTCAGGCTGTTCTGTGAAACTGGAGAATATAGGGACAGATGACAGTGGGGAAGCCAGTTAGGGGCCACCTGTGATAGTGCAGGCTAACAATAATGGCAGCTGGGTCAGGGTGGTAACTTAGAGGGAGTAAGAAGTAGCTGGTAGTAAGCTGCTTTGAAGTAGAGCTAGTAGGGCTTATTGACGGGTTGGTTAGTTCCCAAGAGCTCAGTAAACAGTATGGACTTCGGCAAAAGGCTTTGAGTCCCGATAGCCACAGTGCCCCTTGATAGCCAGCAGAGTGACTTCACCAGGGTTCACTTTCCTCATTTGTAAGACAGGCATGAAATAATAGCACCTACCTCAAAGGTTTGTTGCAAGATAAAATGAAATAGTCCATAGAAGCTCTCAGTCTAATAAACGCTAACTATTATTATCCCCATTACCGTAATTATCACCATTTTCCTCACAGATGATTGTATTCACCTTAGGCTTGGTCTCCCAGCTACCAGCCTTGCTGTCCTCCATATTCTTCAGATTTCTCTTTCTCAAATACAAATTTCGTGGCACTGTCCTGCTGAGAATCCTCAGTGGCTCCCCATTTTGATAAAATCAAAACTATCAGGAATGGTACATTTGGTCATTGATAATCTGATAATACGGTAATCTGATAATCATGATATCATATAATCTGATATCAGGATAATAATCATGATAGTCTGATAATCTGATATCAGGATAATAATCATGATAGTCTGATAATCTGATATCAGGATAATAATCATGATAGTCTGATAATCTGATATCAGGATAATAATCATGATAGTCTGATAATCTGATATCAGGATAATAATCATGATAGTCTGATAATCTGATATCAGGATAATAATCATGATAGTCTGATAATCTGATATCAGGATAATAATCATGATAGTCTGATAATCTGATATCAGGATAATAATCATGAAAGTCTGATAATCTGATATCAGGATAATAATCATGAAAGTCTGATAATCTGATATCAGGATAATAATCATGATAGTCTGATAATCTGATATCAGGATAATAATCATGATACTCTGATAATCTGATATCAGGATAATAATCATGATAGTCTGATAATCTGATATCAGGATAATAATCATGAAAGTCTGATAATCTGATATCAGGATAATAATCATGATACTCTGATAATCTGATATCAGGATAATAATCATGAAAGTCTGATAATCTGATATCATGATAATAATCATGAAAGTCTGATAATCTGATATCATGATAATAATCATGATACTCTGATAATCTTTCCTACCTCTGTCACCACTTCAATCCACCTCTCACTTAATCCTTTGGTTCTAAGTAGTTTGCAGTTCCTTAAGCAGGTAACAGGCCTTATCTCTTTCCTGCCTGTGCCTTTTCCCCCACTTTCCCCTCTGCTTGAAATGACCTTTTCTGGTGTCCTTCACTGAACTTTTCAGGACTCAACTTGAGAGTAGTCTCCTTCAGGAAGCTTTTCTGACTCTCCAATCTGATTCAGTGTTCTCTCTTAAGAGATCCCATAATATCTGGTCTAGACTGCAAATTCCATACGAGAAAAACTGCAGTAATATCAAATCTTTGTCCAGTGTGGGGCGTATAATAGATACTCAATAAATGTTGAATGAATTGCACTTAAAAAAAAATCTGAAAACGTAAAATGTGCTCTTTCTTTGACATTCTTCTGAGCACAGGAGGGAAAACCTTCCTGTATGGCACCCGTGATTGCTAGGAACCTCAGCTTTGGCAAAAGAATGCTAAACTACCCACATGTCAGATGTGACTTATGCCTGTGACTCTGACTGGCATTCACAGAAGAGCTGCATGAAGCTAGTTTTCAGAGAATGGCCCACTGGTCTAGGTATTATTATATCTGCTCCTCTACCAATCTAGATCAATAGAGAGATGTGTATTTAAACTATTTCATTTTTACCTCACCGAAATTATTTTTACTGAAAAGAGCTCCAATGTAATGACATCAGTGTAGGTTGAGGATTATTAAAACGGCTTTTGAAACTGTATGAGAGTACTGTCCCAAAGGTTGTGGGAAACACTTTTACATAATTACTTCTTTAGGTTAAATGGCATGAGAAATTCCTGCATAATCATACTTCATACTTCATTCTGTGAAATTGCTTGCATTTATTTTCTTATATTGTGATTTGATTATTAATCAGAATTCCTTAGTCTCATGCATTGCTAGTCATCTTGGGCCAAATTTGTACCCCTCTCATAGTAAGTATATAGGTTATAATAGTGTGGGAGTTTTTTTGCCTCATTCCTAAATAATCTATTGTCCCCACCCTTATTCTACTTTCCCCTTTTGTCTCACCTCAAATTATGAATGCTGGTATTAATTGTTATATAATAGTTATAGTACTACAGAGTAATAAATGTGCTGCAGAATCTCTCAAATGCATGGAAGCTCATCTCATGTTGACATGAACAGTCTAGAAAAGGTGTTTCTGGTAGGTTGAGTCTACCTCCATATGGTCATTCCATAACCCAGCCAACAAAGACTTTGTCATCTTCAACATGTAGCTTTCAAGGTAATAGAGGTCATCTTTATCCACTCTATAGGAAGAGAGAAAGAACATGAAGGAGTATATCCAGAGGTCTCTTATGGTCCAGGCCTGGAAGGGATAGCCATCATTTTTGTTCATATTCCCTGGCTAGAACTCAGCGGCATGGCCTCATCTAACATGAGAGGCTGGGATATACAGTCTAATTATGAGCCCCAAGCAGAATCCAATGTCAATTTGTGGAACAGCTAGCAGTATCTGCTACAGACGTATATTGTCAAATCCTAAACCCTTACTAGACATGCAGAGTAAGATTAAATAGAAGTATCCATATGGAAGAATGTTTTTTAAAACACTTATGATAGAAGCATAATGTTAGGTAAAAACTCAAGTTAAATAATGTAGAATATAAAAGTAGTAAAAATTTCAATCTCCCTAAATTTCAAACTTTTGTTACATTTGAAGAAGATTAAACATTTAAGAAAATGAATATTAAGTCTTGTTTATTTAGATTAAGTAAACATATCTTCACTTTGGAAGAAAAAACATAACCAAAACTGAAATGAGATTACTGCATAGTGTTTATATTTTGTGGAACATAATTTTTTCAGACTTAATATTGACTTGGTTGACTCATGTATACAGAATTTTACTGGAGGATGAGTGTAATATTTTATTAGCAATGCCATCTTGCTACACTGAATTACGTAACATTTTAGAGAATGAGTCAAGTGAAGAACAAAACCCTTTTTACATAATATCAACAGGGAGATAGGTATATCTTATATACTTATATTACGTGAGATACTTAGAGTAGTCAAAATCATGAAGACAAAAAGTATAATGGTGGTTTCCAGGGGCTGGAGAGAGGAGAGAATGAGAGTTATTCTTCCATAGGTATAGAGTTTCAGTTTTATTTCAAATTTACAAGATGAAAAGAGTTATGGGAATGGATGGTGGTGATGGCCGCACAACAATGTGAATGTATGTAACACCACTGAACTGTACACTTAAAAATAGTTAACATGGTAAATTTTATGTTGTGTGTATTTTAGCCTGAAAAAAAAAACAAAGAATAGCACACAAAGAAGAAAGAAATGATTAATCTGTTGTTTGAAATATGGGCAAAACTCCTAAATAAACATCAGCAAAGTGAGCCATGTACTGTATGGAAAGTCTAACGTATTGTGACCAAGAAAGATTTTGTCCTAGAAATGCAAGAAAACTGTAGTTTATTAAGAAAACTACTAAAGAATTAACATCAATAGATTAAAGGAGAGAAATCTCTGATCATCCCAATAGATATTGAAATAGCAATTGATAGAACACAACATATGCTCCTTTAACAAAATCCTTAATCAGCTAGAGATAGAAGGAAACTTCCTTATGTTGCTGAAAGCATATTTGACATAAGCCGGCTGGGGCAGCAGCCATGTAGTTCCTGGCATTATCGTTGTCAAGGTGTTTCTTACTCTACTGACCTGTCTGGTGCTTGGGGCTAGATCCTGTGAGTGAACCTTGATCCTCACTGTTGTTTCAACTTAGTGACTGGGTTTTGTTTCCTATAAAGAGGAAACATTGGCTGTGGTGCATGCTTTAGTCATGTAGTTCCTAGAATTAAACACTAAGCCATTTTGAAACTCTGATGCGAATCACATATAATTTCAAGGTCACTGCTTTATCTGTTTGTGACAATCCTTAGGCATTTATTGCAACTCATTTTGAACTAACTGGGAAAACTATGTGCCTTAATCTTACCTATACTTTTCCTTCTTTCCTAATAACTCTATAACTGCACCCCCTTATTTAGAAGAGCATATGCACTTTCCTCCTCAGTGCACACCGTCACCCTCAGGCACATATGAAATGCAAAAAGCATGGACAGGGAGTGTGCTCAGAAAACAGGCCATGGTCTGTGGGCAAGGGAGAGGCCATAAACTTGAGCTATACCGCCGTCTTCTGTAAAACAAAAGAGAGGTTTCCAGTAGCCTGCCTGGTGAGTTGTAAGAACCAAAGAAGGCATAAAAGCTTAAGAGTTGGAGCAAGTGGGTCGATACAAAGACAGAGAACCTCAGTGAGTAACAACATCATCAAACAGAATACCCCATCTGAAGGTAACTGGCAAAGATTTAAAGAAGTGTCTGCTACTTCAAATGTGAAAGCAGCCACACAAACTACAAAGAATACGAAAAATCAAGGAAACATGCTATCAGAAAAAGAAAATAGTAATTCTCCAATAACTGAGCTCGTCTTCCCAGCTATGCTGGTCACGTCTGAAGAAGCCTGTTTTCCTCCAGCAGCACTCAGAGAACTGAGGTGTGACCTCCATGTCTGGGGGGAGGGAGGAGAAAGGGAAGGGAGCAGATAAGAATTTCAAAGGGATTTAAAAGGATGCAGTCCCTGCAGACTGCTTCAAGACTTCAGCCGGAAGTCTGCACGTAAGCCTCTGGGAGTACCCCACCCGAGTATCGCTCTACTAGGTCCATAGGCACCCCCAACACCTGGAGTGATAAGTCACACCTCCCCCAACCCTGCAGCTGGATCCTTGGGTTTGCTTCTGAGTGCTGCGGTGAGAGCAGGTCCAGTAATTAGAGTGCTCTCAGAAAAGCAGACCAGGGTCCATAGGCAAGGGAGAAATCAGAAACTGGAGCTTTAGTGCCACCCTCTGGAAAACAATACAAGGTTTCCAGCAGCCAGCCCGGTGAATTGTAAAAACAAGAGAACACATAAAGGCTTTAGAATTCTGCCATGAGAGAGAGAGAGAGAGAAAGGAAGGGAGGGAGAACACTGGAGTAAGTTTACCCATACAAATCCTAGACAACTCCAGATAAAGCAACACCAATGAACAGTACCCCATCTCAAGACAACGATTAAATTTTAGGAATAATCAAGGAAATATGCATTGCCAAAAAGGAAATAATAATTCTCCAACAATCAAGCTCAAGTTCATGGAATATTGTGATCTAGATGATAAAGAATTCAAAATAGATGTTTTGAGAAAATACTAACTCAAAAAGATACCTGCACCCCCATATTCATAGCAGAATTATTTACAATAGCCACAACGTGGAAACAACCCAAGTGTCCATTGACAGATGAATGGATAAAGAAGCTGTGGTATATATATACACAATGGAATATTATTAAGCCATATAAAGTGAGGAAATCCTGCTACTTACAACAATATGGATGAAACTTGAGAGCATTATGCTAAGTGAAATAAGTCAGACAGAGAAAGACAAATACAATATTATCTCACTTATATGTGAAATCTAAAAAACAAACAAACAAAAAATCCCAACAAACTCAGAAAAAGAAATCAGATTTGTGGTTACAAGAGGTGGGGAGTTGGGGGAGGCGGAATTTGGGAAAGGTGGTTAAAAGGTACAAACTTGTAGTACAAGAGGAATAAGTAGTAGGGGTATAATATACAGCATGATGACTTTAGTTAATACTGCTTTATAATATACGTAAAAGTTATTAAGAGAGTAAATGCTTAGAGTTCTCATCATAAGGAAAAAATTTGGAAGAAAATTTTTTTCTTTTTCTTCTTATTGTATCTATATGAAATGATGCATGCTAACTAAATTTGTTGCAGTAATCATTTCACAATATATGTAAGTCAAACCATTATACAGTACACGTTAAACACAATAAGTGATGAATGTCAATTATATCTCAATACAACTAAAAAAAATGAAAGAGAAAAAATAGCTATTTTGGAAAAACTGAACGAGCTACAAGAAAACCAAGGAGAATAGTTTAATGATATAAAGAAAAAAATACATGACCAAAATGAGCTCTTTATTAAAGATATAGAAATCATAAAAAGAACCAAACAGAAATTATGGAGCTGAAGAATTCAATGAAGGAAATGAAGAATGCAATAGAGAGTGTCTGTAGTAGAGCAGAGCAGATGGAAGATAGAATAAGTGAGTTAGAGGATAGGAAATTTGAAATGGTAAGAAAAAAGAGCAAAAAGGAGTGGAACAAAGCCTGCATGATCTATGAGATTCCAACAAAAAGACAAATATTAAAATACTCTGGATTCCAGAAGGAAAAAGAGGGAGAATGGGGCAGAAAATTTATTTAAAGATGTAATAGCTGAAAACTTCTCAAAAACCAGAGAAAGACTTGGACGTCCAAGTTTACAAAGCTAATAGATTACCCTATTATCTCAGTGTGAAAAGACGTTCTCCAAGACACTTTATAATGAAACTATCAAAAATCAAAGATAAAGAAATAATCCTAACGGCAGCCAGGAGAAAAAAGACTACAACTTAGAAAGGAACCACCATTAAGCTATCAGTGGACTTCTCAGCAGAAACTCTATAGGCTAGGAGAGAGTAAAGATATACTCAAAGTGTGGAAAGATAAAAATTGCCAGCCCAGAGCACTCTATCTGGCAAAGTTATGATTCAGATATGAAGGAGAAATAAAGACTCCCAGACAAACAAAAGCTGAGGGAGTTGATCACCACTAGACCTGCCTTGCAAGAAATGCTGAAAGGAGTTCTTCAAGCTGAAATGAAAAGATGCTAATCAGTGACATGAAAACATACAAAAGTACACAACACACTGGTAAAAGTGAAAAGTATATTGTTAGATTTAGAAAACTCTAATTCTATAATAGGAGGGTGTGCTAATCACTTAACTATAGTGAAAAGGTTAAAGGAAAGTTATTTTTAAAGTTATCAAAAATAACTATAGGGGCCAGCCCAGTGGTGTAGCAGTTAAGTACATATGTTCCTCTTCAGCGGCCTGGGGTTCGCCAGTTTGGATCCTGGGCATGGACCTATGCACCACTCATCAAGCCATGCTGAGGCAGCGTCCCACATAGAGCAACTAGAATGATGTACAACTATGACATACAACTATCTACTGGGGCTTTGGGGAGGAAAAAAAGAGGAAGATTGGCAACAGATGTTAGCTCAGGGCCAATCTTCTTCAAAAACAAACAAACATAGCTTATCATAAAAAAATAAATAACTATAGCTGATTATTTGTTAACAAATATATAACATAAATTGTGATATCAAAAATATAAAAGGGAGGGGAGTAAAAGTGTAGAGCCTTTGTAGGCTATTGAAGATAAGTTGCCATCATCATAAAATGGACTGTTTTATCTATGAGATGGTTTATGTAAGCCTCATGGTAACCACAAAGCAAAAATCTAGAGTAGATTCACAAAAGATAAAAAATCACCAAGTTACAAAGGTAGACAGAAACAGAAGGGAAAAGAAACAATATAAACACAAAACAATCAGCAAGCAATCAGTAATATGACATTAGTATGTTCTTACATATCAACAATTACTCGATGTAAAAGGATTGAATTCACCAATCAAAAGGCACAGCTTTATGGATTAAAAAACAAGACCCAAGTATATGCTGCCTGTAAGAGACTCACTTCAGCTTTAAAGACACACATAGGCTCAAAGTATAGGGATGGTAGAAGGTATTCCATGCAAGTGGAAGCCAAAAGACAGTAGGGTTAACCAAACTTATATCAGATAAAATAGACTTTAGCCAAAAACGATAACAAGAGACAAAAAGATATATAATGATAAAGGGGGCAATACATCAAGAAGATAAAACAATCATAAATACATATGCCCCCAACATTAAAGCACCTAAATATCTTAAGCAAATACTAATAGATGTGAAGAGAGAAATACACAACAATACAATAATAGTAGGGAACCTCAACACTCTACTTTCAGCAATAGGTAGAAAATCAACAAGGAAACATTGGAATTGAGCCATACTTCAGACCAAATGGATCTAACAGACGTATATAGATCATTATATCTAATAGCAACAGAATACACATTCTTCTCAAATATACATGGAACATTCTCCAGGATAAATCATATGATAGATAGAACACAAAATAAGTTTTAGCAAACTTTAAAAGAATGATATCATACCAAGTATCTTTTCTGACCATAATGGTATGAAACTAGAAATCAACAACATGAGGAAAGTGGAAAAATCTAAAAATATGTGGAAACTAAATAACACACTTCTAAACAACCAATGGACAAAGAAAAAATCAAAAGAGAAATAAAAATATATCTTGAAACAAATGAAATGGAAACACAACATGCCAAAATCTGTGGAATGCTACAAAAGCAGTTCTTAGAGGGAAGTTCATAGCAATAAATGAATATATTAAGAAATTAAAAAGATCTCAAATAAACAACCTAACTTAATGCCTCAAAGAACTAGAAAAAGAATAACATATTAGTAGATTGGGTATAGAAGGAACATACCTCAACATAATAAAGACCACATATGACAAATCCACAGCTCACATAATACTAAATGGTGAATAATTGAAAGTTTTTCCTCTAAGATCAAGAACAAGACAAGTGTGCCCACTCCTACCACTCTTATTCAACATAGTACTGGAAGTTCCAACTAGAGCAATTAGGCAAGACAAAAAAATAAAAGGCATCCAAATCAGAATGGATTAAGTAAAATTGTCATTATTTGCAGATATGATTTTATATATGGAAAAAACCAAAGATTCAACCAAAAAACTGTTGTAACTAATCAAGAATTCAATAAAGTTGCAGCATATAAAATCTACACACAGAAATCAGTTGCATTTCTATACACTAACAACAAAACCTATGAATAAGAAATAAAGAAAAATATCCAATTAAAAAAAGAAAAAAGAAAAATATCCAATTTACGATAGTATCAAAAACAATAAAATGCCTAGGAACAAATTTAACCAAGGAAATGAAAGATCTGTACAACAAAAACTACAAGATTTCATTGAAAGAAATTGAAGAAGACACAAACAAATGGAAAGACATCCTGTATCATGGATCGGAAGAATTAAGATTGTTAAAATGTCAATGCTGGGGCCGGCACAGTGGTATAGTGGTTAAGTTTGCATGGTCTGCTTTGGCAGCCTGGGGTTCGTGAGTTTGTATCCTGGGCATGAACCTATGCACCACCCATCAAGCCATGCTGTGGCGGCATCCCACATACAAAGTAGAGGAAGATGGGCACAGATGTTAGCTCAGGGCTAATCTCCCTCAGCAAAAGGAGGAGGATCGGCAATGGATTTTAGCTCAGAGCCAGTCTTCCTCACAAAAAAAAATGTCAATATTAACCAAAGCCATCTATAGATTCAGTGCAATCCCTATCAAAATTCCAATGGCATTTTTCACAAAAATAGAAAAACAATCCTAAAATGTTATGAAACCACAAAAGACCCCAAATAGCCAAAACAATCATGAGAAAGAGGAACAAAGCTAGAGGCATCATACTTCCTGATTTCAAACTATACTACAAAGCTATAGTAATTAAAACAGTATGGTACTGGCATAAAAATAGATACATTAGATATATAGAACAATGGAACAGAATAGAGAGCCCAGAAATAAACCCCTGAATATACAGTCAATGAATATAAAAGGGAGCCAAAAATATCCAATGGGGAAAGAATAGTCTGTTCAACAAATAGTCTTGGAAAAATTGGATAAACACAGGCAGAAAAATGAAATCAGACCCCTGTCTTATACCACTCACAAAAATCAACTCAAAATTGATCAAAGACTTAAACATAAGACCTGATACCATAAAACTCCTAGAAGAAAATAGGGAAGAAGCTCCTCAACATTGGTCTTGGCAATGATTTTTGGATATGACACCAAAAACACAAACAATAATAACAAAAATCAATAAGTGGAACTACATCAAACATCAAAGCTTCTGCATAGTGAAAGAAACAATCAACAAAATAAAATTGACCCACAGAATGGGGGAAAATATTTGCAAACCAAATATTAATAAGGGATCAATACCTAAAATATATAAAGAACTCATTTAAATCAATAACAAAAAAAATCATTTAAAAAATGGGCAGATGAACTTAATAGACACTTTTCCAAAGAAGACATCCAAATGGCCAACAGGTACATGAAAAGATGCTCTACATCACTAATCATCAGGGAAATGCAAATCAAAACATACTCCCAAGGGGCAAAGCTTTGAGCATACACCTTTGAAGATATTGTGTCTCAATAGTAGGCAGAGTATCCATTGTAGAGGAGACACTGAATAACCAGATGAACAGAATGCTCTTCCAATAGAGGAATGCCGTCTTTTGTTCACAGCCACCTCACTGCTTGTACAATAGGTTCATACATAAATTAGTCATTGAGGCAAGAATGGAAGCTGGGCATGACCCTAACTGCACAAGCCTTTCACCAAATGTATCTATTAATGGCAATTGCTGAACATCTGGCCTGCCAGCATCAGAGACCAATACTGAGCCTAAATATAATACCATCCTTCAAAGAGGCTTGGTGGCAAGTTGATTACATTGGGCTACTCCTCCCTGGAAGGAGTAATCATTCAACCTTATTAGATTGATACACATAGTTTGGGGTATGAATTTGCCTTTCTCACACAGTGCCTTAGCAGTGCTGCTATGCAAGGACTCATAAGGTAATTTACTGTCGTGAGATCCCACATGACATCACCTTGAACCCAGTGACTCACTTAACGGCAAAGAAAATGCAACAATGAGCACATGACCATGAAACCTACTGGTCTTACCATGTGCCTCCTCACCCAGAAGCTTACAGGCTTGTAAAGTTGAAAAGTTCTTAAAAATGAAGGTACTATCTTCAAGATGTTGCACTACAGTGTTGCAGCACTGTCTTTTAAGTTGTAATAAATACTTTGAACCAATGGTCAGTATATGATTCTGTATTCCCAATAGCTAGGATACGTGGGTCTGAAAATCAAGGTATAGATGTAGGATTAGCCCCTCTGGTCACTCCTAGGGACACACATGGGGAACTTGTGCTTCCTAGTCCCACATCTTTAGGCTCCATTAAACCAAAGTTTTAAGTTTTCAGTGTGGGGTTGCTTCTACCAGGGGACACAATAAGGGTTCCACTAACCTTAGTGTTATGACTGCCATCTGGTTATTTTGAACTCCTGATACCAGAAGACTAGGTAGCAAAGAAATTACTACATTGGCAGAGTTAATTGTCCTCATTACCATAGGAAGTATCATAAAGAAGGCAAATAAAATCTTAGGGGATTCACTGGGGTGTCTCCTTGTTGTTCCATGCCCAGTGCTAACCATGAATTAACAATTTTAATAATCACAGCCTGACTAGGACACAATGGCCTGGGGCTCAGATATCACAGGGATGATGGTCTGCCTTACACCACAGGGAAAGCAATAGATCAACAGAAGTGCTGTCCAAGGGTGAGGGACATCTAGAAGAAAGACGATGAATATCAGTTATGGTCTCAAGACCAACTACAAGTAGCAAGGCCTATAACTTTCCTAACCCTAGTGTTTCAATATTTTTTGTGTGTGTGTGAGGAACATTAGCCCTGAGCTCACATCTGATGCCAATCCTCCTCTTTTTTTTCCTGAGGAAGATTGGCCCTGGGCTAACTTCGGTGCCCATCCTCCTCTACTTTATATGGGATGCCACCACAGCATGGCTTGACAAGTGGTGCGTTGGTGCGTGCCCAGGATCCGAGCCTGCGAACCCTGGACCACTGAAGCAGGAGTGCGTGAACTTAACCGCTGCACCACTGGGCCAGCCCCTCAACTATTTTTGAATTATAACTAGCCACAATCCTAAAATATCAGGGAAAAGACAGAATAGGTTTAACATGGGACATGAAAGAATCTGAATGGCCAAGAGATGGACTTTAGCATACATTGTTGTTGCCCTGCTCTTATCCCTTGGCATTCTTCTCTCCACAGCGAGGGATGCTTACTGTGAATACCTGAGAGTCTCTTCCTTAGGGCTTTTGAGGACCACAGCATGCCAGAAGTAGTTAGTACCCCTGGAAGGCACTCAATCAATGTATAAAGTTGTGTAGATAAACATCCCAGCTTCCTCATGTTTCAACTGGCATAACTCTGAAGGGTCTTCCATACTTCATTCTAAAGTTCACCATGGAAATTATATCTCCAAAATGGTAATTTTCTTCAAATTCATTCTTTTTCTGTTTCTTCTCTTCCTTGTCTCAATTCCCCACTCTTCTACTGGTGTTTATTGTAATCGCCTCCATGAAAAAGTATTGGCGCTAAAGCCCTTGTCTCAGAATTTGCATCTAAGATAAAATTAAGACAATACCATTAACTATTTTTATCCCTAATTTGTGAAAACTCTCCTATTTTATTGTTATCTCACAGGTATCTTTTCCAAAATTATCATGTGTGTGTATGAAGTGTTCCCCATCATTACAATATATATTCCATGGAAGCAGGAATTTTGTCTGTCTTGTCTACTGCTATATTCCCAGGACTTAGACAGTGTCTGGCACATGGTAAGTGCTCAAAAAAAGTAGAATAATTTAGTGTTTTAAGTTAAAGGATTTTCTAATTTTGGCCCATTCTTTCATTCTCAGATAAATACTGGTTGGCCATGATGTATTATCCTTTTACTTTGAAGTTAAATTCAATTTGATAATAGTTTATGTAGCATTTGTATCTATGTTCATAGGTTAGATTGGCTATTTTTACCCTTTGCTGTATATGGCAAGTGGCTTCTAAGGTAACCCTCAATTATTCCTGCCCCTAGGTTCATACCCATGTGCAAACCCATCCTCTTGGGTGTGGGCTGGACTTATTATTGACTTAGATATAATGAATAGAGTATATCACATAAGATGGGATGCCATTTTCAAAATTAGATTGTAAAAAGACCGTGGCTTTCATTTTGGGTATGCTCTCACACCTTTTCTCTGATTGCTTACTCTTGGGCAAGCCAGTTGCCATGAGGTGATGTGGTTTTATGGAGACACCCATGTGGCAATGGACTGAGGCCTGCCAACAATCACATGAATGAGTTTAGAAAGAGACCTCCCTGTGCCTTCAGATGAGAATGCAGCCCCAGCTGACAGCTTTGTCTGCAACTTCATGAGAGACCTTGAGTCAAAGGCACCCAGCTAAGCCACACCCAGATTCCTGACCCACAGAAACTGTTAGGTAATAAATGTTTGTTGTTTTAAGTCACTACAGTTTGGAGTGCTTTGTTATGCAATAATATATAACTAATACACTGCCCTGGTGACATTTCTATATTGCGGTTGTTCCACTTCATAAAATATGTTGAGTAGCTATCTAGCTTATTCTATCATCTGAATTATTCTCATAAAATAGAAATTATCTATTGCTTGAAAGTTGTGCATAAAATCTAGCTTGCTCTAGAGGTCAGCCTTGTGGTGTGGCAGTTAAGTGCGCACTCCGCTGCTGGCGGCCCAGGTTCGGATCCCCAGGCACGCACCGGAGCACCATTCCTCAGGCCACGCTGTGGCGGTGTCCCATATAAAGTGAGGAAGATAGGCAGAGATGTTAGCCTAGGGCCAGTCTTCCTCAGCAAAAAGAGGAGGATTGACATGGATGTTAGCTCAGGGCTGATCTTCCTTACGAAAAAAAAAAAAAAATCCAGCTCCCTCTAACACCTTTTGAATGTGAAAGGATAGAACTTTCAGTACATGCAATTTTATTTTATTGGCCAACTTACTGACTTATATTTCCCTAAAAGTGTCCATTTCATTCAGATATTTGAAATAAGGAGTTCATAGTACTCTATTATAATTTTTAAACTCTTCTGTACCTGTTATTTTAGTGGAAAAGAAATAAACCAAAATAGTAATGATCTTTTAAGTGGTAGAAGAATGCATTATATTTATTATCTTAATAATTTTATGGGTTTTCTAATTTTAAAATAAAAATATATTATTTAGGAATATATATATTTAGAACACAGACATATATGTACAGGTGTATGTGTGTATATATTTTTTTACTTTGTTTTTATACAGATAAAGAGTTATTAGTGATTTAGCAAAAGTACATCCAGTAGAAAGATGACAGAAGATGTCAGAAACCTGTAGGGTAAGAAGTGAATGGAAAGAACTGGAAATAGAGCATATACTGGCATTTTCCTGAGAGGAAACGGGAAAAATTAGGGTCTTATGCAAAAAGTAAACTAAGGACAAGGAAAGTAGTTTAATGTTTTGTTGAGGACATTTATAGACTGAAGGTAAGGAAACAATGAGTTTAGAAAGAAGAAAAAGAAATAACTGACACAGCAAGGACTCCAAAGCTTTCAATACTACTGAGTACAGGGGAGGAAGGTAGACAATGAACACTTGATTATGAATATTTGGTGAATATCTAGTGCCTTTCTGGAGAGCCATGTTCCATAAAACCCAATAATTCCTACATCTAATTTACTATCTCATGGTAAATTAACTCCTTTCTCCTTCTGCTATGACAATTTGTACTTTGAAAGCTTGATAGCTATCTGATTTTCTTCTCTGTGTTCTTTTAAGGAGAGGCATTTTTCAAAGTACCTTATCATTCTTTACCTATGCCCTAAGCAATCTGGCGCTACCTTTCAACACTCACCTGGTGTCCACCAACCAAACCCCTGAATGCAATGAACCTTCCTCTGACAGTACCTTTGATGTCCCTGATTACCAGCCCATGGATCACACAATGTTCTTGGGCTTCCTGGGCAGCCATCCAAGCCCACCTCCTAGCTCTAAATCTGTCTGGATAGGGTAACAAATGTTTATAGAAAATGTCAGTGTCACTGAAAATTCTGTCGTTAGTCTTCCATAAGGGAACTCAATGATTTGTGCTCATAAACTTGATTGCTTTGTGATGTAAATGCTGTTTCCAAAGCTTTTCCTCATGATCAAGAAGGCAAGAAGTCTAAGACACATGAGAAAAATCAGAAAATTTTCAATTCATGATCAGAGATGGTAATGATCCCAGGCCAGCTGGGTTCAAGTAAATGGAGCAGTCATCAATAACCAGCACACCCTCCAATGACCCCGAGATCCCCCTATGAGTTTTTAGGGTGCTAGGAGAGGGTTATTCCCAGGTGTCATTGTCCCAGCAACTTCAGAGGAGAATAAACCAGAACCCAGGCTTAGAGAAAGTCGTCCCCAGAGCTTTCAGCTCTCTCATTGGCCCTCCTTAGGCGAAGGGTTGTGAGGTTTGCCTCTTCCAGGACCTCCAGTAATGGTGCTACAAGCCTCCACCAATCCCCCATCCCTGATTCAGCTTGAGATGTCATTTTCAAAATTTCAATACTCAGGGAGGACCTGCTCAAATAATGTAACTTTGTGTTCCATTCACTAAAACTCTGAAATAGGAGCATCCAGAGGAAGCCATGGCAGAAAGGAGCTTCCTTCTTAGTATGGAGAAAAGTTACTTAACCTGGAGTAAGACCATCTAAGAAATTATGAGGATCACATAAGATCATGAATGTGAATGCACTATGTAGTTTCTAAAATTGGTATTCTTACTCTTGACTTCTTTAAGCATTCCCTAAGCCACCCACACTACTCTGATGTTCATTTCCTTAGTGTCTATGCGGTACTTTGTGCCACTTTGTCAGACATATGCTCATATTGCATTGCCGTTGCTTTTTATATATTATTTGCTTTTCCTAAATGCATCTAAGGCCCACTGTTTCTTTTGACTCCTCTCCCATTACATATAACTCTGATGTGTAAACAATTTGTGTTCACTAAGACTTTAGATATAAAAATTAGTTGA
Organism: Ceratotherium simum simum; assembly: GCF_057802395.1. Lineage (NCBI taxonomy): Eukaryota > Metazoa > Chordata > Mammalia > Perissodactyla > Rhinocerotidae > Ceratotherium > Ceratotherium simum. The sequence continues at coordinate 12,051,165 of NC_141911.1, read as the reverse complement.
TCTCATTCAGTTAGTTGGAAAGAGAGATAAACAAAAGCTTTTCTATGTCTCACTAGCCTGTGTATGGTTTAAAATATAATTTCATTGCTTAAATCTGCTAATGTACATTCCTAAAAAATTAATAAATAGGCATGCTGTTATTTTTAGTGCTTCTCTTTGTATTATTGGGGAAATAAAGTTAATATTTTTACTCTATAAATGTTGCCTTAACCTTTACTGTTCCTCCAGGAACCATAAGACAATGATTTTTCAACAGAATATCTCTCCTGACTTCATCATGGCTGCTCCTTCTTTGTCAGTGCTGGGCATCCTACTGTCTTTGCCCACACACTGTCAACATTTGACAAATGTACTTTGAATAACTGATAGTCATGTCCCCTGCCCGCTCCCTTTTGATGTGAAGGCTCATTGGAACACAGAAATGTTCTTGCTACTGAAAGGTTCAATAATCATACAGCAACTCACCTGTTGAATACTAAATACACAAAGAAGCTCTCTTCATCTCAGCTACTGATTCTCTCTAACTGACTTATTCAACCATGAGGGTCTTGTTTTCCATCCTTGGGGTCTTTGCCTTGTTGTCCATAGCTCCTCAAGGTAAGACGAAAACCTTTCATTCCAGAGTTATGAAAATATAAATGAAGGAGAATTCAAGGTCTTCCAAGAGTTTTAAAATAAATTAGAGAAGGGCAGATTGTACCACACAATGAAGAATGTGACAGGAGTGCATTGACTGCTCATTGGAATGGAGATTGGATGCTAAGGGCAACATCCATATGGTAGTCCCCTTTGATGATTTAACCTATTATGAACTCTAACCTGAGGATTGTGTTTGATCCAAAGATGGTGGGAGGATGTTCACAGAACACAGAAAATTTGGAGAATTGAAAAAAATGGAAAGTGAGTGGTGATTAGAAGAGCCAGGGGTGAAAAGGAGGCTGCTCCATCATAACCTGTGGTTCACAGAACACTCTGATCACTGATCTATGTAAGGACCTAAGTGGAAATTACTTTGTGTGTGGTAGAAGTTAAGATTCTATCTTAACACTTAACCAAATAACCAATTATACAGGCATATTTATTAAATAATCAATCTAACCTTCCCAAATTAATTTTAAAATCCATCTATACTATATAATAAATACATTTTAATCTTTGGTCTTATAACTGGGATTTGTACTATTATCTATTGACTTATTTACCTTTGTGGATGAACATACTACTTAGAGCACATTTTAATACCTGGTTATTCAAGATTTCCCTCATAGTTCTTGGTTTTTTATATTTTTTTATTGAGATACAATTCACCATAAAATTCACTCTTTTAAAGTGTACCATTTCAGTGGTTTTCTGTATATTCATAAAGTTGTGCAACCATCACCACTATCTAATTCCAGAACATTTCATCACCCTAAAAAGAAACTCCATATTCATTAGCAGTCATTCCCCATCCTCCCCTCCTCTCAGACCCTGGCAACTACTAATCTGCTTTCTATCTCTATCAATTCACCTACTCTGGACATTTAACATAATCATACAATATATGTATGATTTGCATCTGTTTTCTTTCACTTAGCATAATGTTTTTCAAAGTTTGTCCATGTTGCAGCATCTATCAATACTTGATTCCTATCAATTGATGAATAGTATTCTATTGAATGGATACACTATCTTTTTTTTTTTTAACATTCACTTTGTTTTTTTTGTTTTTTTTTATAATTTTATTTATTTTTTCCCCCAAAGCCCCAGTAGATAGTTGTATGTCATAGTTGCACATCCTTCTAGTTGCTGTATATGGGACGCGGCCTCAGCATGGCCGGAGAAGCCGTGCCTCGGTGAGCACCCGGGATCCGAACCCGGGCCGCCAGCAGTGGAGCGCACACACTTTACTGCTAAGCCACGGGGCCGGCCCTGGATACACTATCTTTTATTCACCTATTCATCAGTTGATGGTCATTTGGGTTGTTTCTACTTTGGGGCTATTATGAATGATGTTGCTATGAACATTTATGTGCAAGTTTTTGTGTGGACATATTTTCAATTCTTTTGGGTATATGCCTGGGAATAGAATTGCTGTGTTGTATGGTAACTCCATGTTTAACTTTCTGAGGAATTGTCAAACAATTTTCCACAGCTGCATGCTTCATTTTACTGTGCTGCCAGCAATGCATGAGGGTTCCAATTTCTCCACATCCTCACCAACACTTGCTGTTGTGTGTCATTTTTATTATAGTCATCTTAGTTGGTGTAAAGTGATATCTCATTGTAGTTTTAATTTGCAACATTAATGATGGTGAGCATCTTTTCATGTGTTTACTAATATTGATATTTTCTTTGTAGAAATGTCTATTCAAATTCTTTACTCATTTTTTAAGTAGGTTGTCATTTATCATTGACTTGTCAGTTGTGAACTTTTATTGAGCTCTTTATATATTCTGGACACTAAACTTTTACCAGATATAGGTTTGCAAATATTGTCTCCCATTCTGTGGATTGTTTTTTTAAGATATTTTACTGGACATGCTTGCTGTACCACTGAGTATGTTTTCAAGTTCAAGTTACAAACAACTCAGACTCAATTGACTTAAATAATAAATAAAATATATTATTACACATAATAAGAAGTCAAAAGTTCAGACAATTCCAAAATTGGTTAACACAGCCAATCATCCATATCATCAAGTGTCAGAAGAGTGTCAGATTTATCCTTGACTAACTCTTCTCATGGTCCTTAAGACAGCTATCCTTTTTCTAGACATCATATCCAGACCCACCAACTTATACCAGAGTAAAAGGAGCGCATTTCTTCTTATATCAACAAGGAATACTTTCCTAGAAGTTCCCCAGAAATGTAACCCACCCTGGTAAGTAACCCACCCCCAAACTAATCACTGGCAAAGAAATGGAGAACACTATTACAGGCTTCGACTAATACAGATTTATGCCTAGGATATCTAGAAGAGTGGTAAACGACAAAACAATGTTAGGACTCTGGAAGCAAGGACATATATTAGGACCCTGGCACCTAAGCACATACATCTATACACTGTTGCTTAGTTTTGTCACATTGCTTTAAAATTCATATAAATGGAACTATATAGTATGTACTTTTTGTATTTGGCTTCACTGCATATCACATTTACGAAATTTAGCTATGTTACTGTGTGCAACTGTAGTTCATTAATTTTTATTCCCTATATAGAGTATTATCATAAAAATATGCCACAGTTTATTTATGCATTTTACCATTAATGAACATTTAGGTCGTTTCCAAGTTTTGGCTGCTATGAATACTATTACTACTATAAATTTTCAGTAAATGATTCTTGTTGTATATGTGAACACATATTTATTAGATATATATCTAGGAATTAAAATGTTTGTCATAGAGTATGTATCTTCAACTTTAGGAAATAGTGCCAAAAGTTTCCCAAGTAGTTGAGCAGATGTACACTCTCTTCAACAATGTAGAACAGCTCTTACTGGTCGACATTACTGTTCAATTATAGCCATTCAGAATGGTAGTAACTGAGTGTGGTTTACATTTAAATTCCTAGATTACTAATAAGATTGAGGATATTTTCATTTTTTATTGGCCATTTTAATATCAATTCTTAAAGTACCTTTCAAATATTTTGCCTATTACACCAATGAGTTGTTATTTTCTCAGTGATCTGTAGGGTTTCATTATAAATTCTGGATTCACATGCTTTATTACATATCTTACAGGTATCTTCTGCTCCGTGATTTGCCTTTTCACCCCCTTTACGATGCCATTTTATGGACATTCTTAATATTAATGTAGTTCAATTTATCAGACTTCTTTTTAATTTAGTGCTTTTTGCATCCCTTTCTCTACCAAAATGTCATAAAGATATTCTCTGAATATCTTCTTCAAAAAGTTTTTCTTTATCTTCCAAAAGCTTTGTTATTTTGCCTATTATATTATATTGTAAATCTCCACCTGGTATTGATTTTTGTGAAATAGGGGTCAAAATTTGTTTTTTGTTTTTACCGTATGGGTAGCTAATTGACCCAGCACCCTTTCTTCAACAAAAAACATCTTTTTCTCAATGACTAAAGAACCCTCTTTGTCATAAATCTAGTGTCTGCTCTAGGCCATCTAAGCTGTTCCATGCTCTATTTGTCCCTCTTGGCACAAGTAATACACTATCTTAATTAATGACAATTTATAATGTCTTCATATCTGGCAGAGACAGATATATACATTTTCTCTTTTTTACAAGAGTGTTTTGAGTATTCTTGTCCCTTTGAATTTCCATATAAATTTTAGAATCAACAATTCAACACACACATACACACATTTGATGAGGATTTTCATTAAGATTGCAGTGAATCTAGAGATCAATTTGGGGAAAGCTGATAGCTTTAGAAAACTGAATCTATCTGCACCTTTGTAATGTTTTGAAATCACGAAGTGGAATGCTTCCAGCTTTGTTCATCTTTCTTAAGATTACTTTGGCTATTCAGGGTCTTTTGTGGTTCCACATGAATTTTAGGATTATATTTTCTATTTCTGTAAAAAAAAAAAAAAAAAGCCATTGAGCTTGCAATAGGGATTGCACTGAATCAGTAGATCACTTTTGGTAGTATAGATATTTTAAAAATATTACGTCTTCCAATCCGTGAGCATGAGATAGCTTTCCATATATTTGTGTATTCTTTAATTTCTTTTATCAATGATTCGCAGTTTTCAGTGTATGAGACTTTCACCTCCTTTGGTTAAGCTTATTACTAAGTATTTTATTCTTTTTGATGCTATTATAAATGAGATTGTTTTCTTAATTTCCTTTCTGGATTGGAAACAATCTACACATTGTTAGTGTGTGGACATGCAACTGATTTTCGTAAGTTGATTTTGTATTCTACAACTTTACTAAATTCATTTATTAGTTCTAACAGTTTTTTGGTGAAATCTCTAGAGTTTCTACATATAAGATCATGTGATCAGAAAACAGAGATAATTTTATCTTTTCCTTTCTGATTTGGATGAGTTTTATTTCTTTTTCTTAAAACAGTACAGTACTGGCATAAAAATAGACATACAGAACAATGGAACAGACTAGATAATCCAGAAATAAACTGATGCATATATGGTCAACTGATTTTTGACAAGGATACCAAGAATATAAAATGGGGAAAGGACAATCTTTTCAACAAATGGTGCTGGGAAAACTGTATATCTATATGCAAAGAATGAAATTGGACTCTTATCTTACACTACATACAAAAATCAACTCAAAATGGATTAAATATTCAAACTTAAGACTGAAAACTGTAAAAATCCTAAAAGAAAACATAGGGGAAAATTTTCTTGACATTGGTCCTGGCAAGGATTTCTTGGATATGAGACCAAAAGCACAAGCAACAAAAGCAAAATTAGGCTAGTGGAACTACATCAAACTAAAAAGCTCTGAGCAGCAAATGAAACAATCAAAAGAGTGAAAAGACAAACTACAGAATGAGAGAAAATATTTGCAAACCATTTATCTGATAAGAAGTTAATATCCAAAATATATAAGGATCTCATACAACTGAAGAGCAAAATCATCATCATCATCTGATTTTAAAATCGGCAAGGGCCGGCCCTGTGGCTTAGCGGTTGAGTGCGCGCTCTCTGCTACTGGCGGCCTGGGTTCAGATCCTGGGCGCACACCGACGCAGCGCTTCTCCGGCCACGCTGAGGCGGTGTCCCACATACAGAAACTAAGAAGGATGTGCAACTATGACATACAACTATCTGCTGGGGCTTTGGGGCAAAAAAGGAGGAGGATTGGCAATAGATGTTAGCTCAGAGCTGGTCTTCTTCAGCAAAAAGAGGAGGATTGGCATGGTTGTTAGCTCAGGGCTGATCTTCCTTACAACAAACAAAATAAAATAAAATGGGCAAAGTACCTAAATAGACATTTCTCTAAAGAAGATATAAAAATGGCCAACAAGTATATTAAAAGATGCTCAACATCACTCATCATCTTGTAAATTTGAAACGCATATCAAAACTACAATGAGATATCACTTCACATGAGTTAGGGTGGCTATTATCAAAAACACAAACAATAACAAGTATTGGCAAGGACGTGGAGAAATTGGAACCCTTGTACACTGCTGGTGGGAATGTAAAATGATGCAGCTGCTATGGAAAACAATATGGAGGTCCCTCAAAAATTTAAATGAGAATGGCATCATAAGACATTCCTTCTTTTTTATCCCCTTTTCTTAACAACTAATTAAGCATCCATCCATCCATGAACAAAAGTTGTGCTATCTAGTACCATATGCCAAGGTACTCGAGAGGAGTCTCACTCACCTGTGCCTCAAGTAATAGGCAGACAGACCCCAGTACAAGTTACAGAACAAGCAAGAACCTGTGAACCGATCCCAGACTTTCTCAGCCACACTTAGGGAAAACCAGGAGAATGCTGATGTAGGCAGGCACTCATGGATGAGAGAGCCTTTGTAGAAGTCCAGGCTTTTTGAGAAGAGATTATAGCACTCTGTTGGAGAAAAAAAATACAAGTTTGGACACATTGGAGACCACAAAAGGAACTTTCACAATGCTGCCCCTCTCTGAGGGTGACACAGTGTGGGGCTGAACTAGCCAGTGGTGACCTCACCCACAGGGGAAAGATAGAGCCTTGAGGAGTGCCTGGCCCACACACCCCGGGTATTGAGGCAGGACCTCCATGACTGGAGGGGGAGGAGGCAGGAGATTGGAAAAAAAGGCAGATAAGAGTATCAAAGGATGTTAGAGGGACATAGTTCCTGCTGGCTGTTTTCAGGTCTCCAGCAGGAAGTGTGACCATGAACTGCTGGAAGAACCTCACCCAAGCATCCCCCTAACTGGACTGTGGGCACCCTTAACACTCCAGGTGCTAAACCCATACCTCTCCCCACTCTGTGGCTGGCCCCTGTGGCTGCCCCCCAACTCTGTGGTGCAAGGAAAGATCTAGTAAACAGGGAGTTCCTGAAGAAAACAGGCCAGGGTTTGTGGGCAAAGAAAAAACCACAAGGATGAGCTGTAAGCCATCTTCTGAAAACAAAGGAGAAGTTTCCAGCAGCCAGTATGGTGAATTGTAAGAATCAGAGAAGACACACAAGCTTAAGAATTCTGCCACAAAAGGCAGCAAGAAGTGTGGAACAGGGTATCCATACAAGATTGGAGAAAGTCACAGATATAAGCAGGACCAACAAAAAATATCTCCCACCAGAAGACATATAAAGATTAAGGAGGTATAGGTTCCTTAAAAACAGCAATGCAAACTCCAAAAACATGAAGAATCAAAGAAATATCATCACTAAAAGATAAAAATAATCCTCCAATAATTCAATTCAAAGTCATAGAATTTTGCAATTTAGCTGATAAAGAACTCAAAATAGCTGTTTTGAGGAAACTAAACGAGCTCAAGAAAACACAGAAAGTTCAATGAAATCAAGAAAACAATTCATAAACAAAATGAGAAACTTAATAGAGAAATAGAAGTCATAAAAAAGAATCGAACAGAAATTCTGGAGCTAAAGAATTCAATGAAGAAAATGAAAAATGCAATAGAGAGTATCTACAGTAGAATAAATCAAACAGAAGATAGACTCGGTGATCTAGAGGATAGGAACTTGGAAATAACCCAGTCAGAGAAGAACAACAACAACAACAAAAAACAATAAAAAAGAGTAATGAAAGCCTATGTGATCTATGTGTAGATCACATAAAAAAGAGTAATGAAAGCCTATGTGACACCATCAAAAATACAAATATTAGAATAATTGGAGTTCCAGAAGAAGAAAAGGAGGTAAAAGGGAAGTCTATTTAAAGAAATAATGGCTGAGAAATTCCCAAGCCTGAGGAGAGACTTGACATCCAAGTTCATGAGGCTAATAAATCACCCCTTTATTTAAATTCAAAACAATCTTCTCTAAGATACATTAGAATGAAACTGTCAAAAATCGAAGACAAAGAGAGAATCCTAAAAGTAGCAAGAGAAAAAAAGATTGTAACCTGCAAAAGAACACTCATTACACTATCAGCAGATTTCTCAGTAGAAACCCTCAAGCAGGGAGAGTAGAATGATATACTCAAAGTGTATAAGGGAAAAAGTTGCCAGCCAAGCATACTTTATATGGCAGTTATTCTTCAGAAATGAACAAAAACTAAAGACTTTCCCAGACAAAAGCCAGGGAGTTTTTTTATCACTAGACCTACCTTTCAAGAAATGCTGAAAGTTTTTCAAGCAGAAATAAAAAGATGTTAATTAGTAACATGAAAACATATGAAAACATGCAACATGCTGGTAAAGGCAAATATACACACAGATTTGGAAAACTCTAATTCTGTAATATGAGAGTGTGTTAACCTCTTAACTATAGTATAAAGTTTAAAATAAAAGAGTATTACAACTATAGCTACCATAATTTATTAATGAACATACAGTATAAAAAGAGATAAATTGTGAAATCAAAAACATAAAAGGGGCAAGAAAAAGAGTAGAGCTTTTGAGTCAATTGAAGTTAAGTTGCTAACAGCTTAAAAGGGACTGTTTTATCTATAAAAGGTTTTATGTCAGCCTCATGATAACCATAAAGCAAAAGCCAATAGTACATTCACAGAAGAAAATGATAGATAAATAATAACATATACCGTGGAAAATCACCAACTCACAAAGGTAGAAAAAGAGAGAAGAAAAAAGAAACAATGGAAATACAAAATGGCCAAAGAGCAATTAAGATGATATTAGTAAGTTCTTACGTATCGGTATTTACTCTAAATGTAAATAGATTGAATTCTCCAATCAAAAGGATAGAGTGGCTGGATGGATTAAAAAAAAAACCACCCAACTCTATGCTGTCTAAACAAGGCCCACTTCAGTTTTAAGGACACACAAGGATTCAAAGTGAAGGGATGGAAAAAGATATTCTAAGCAAGCGGAAACCAAAAGAAAGTAGGGTGACTATACCTATATTAGACAAAATAGACTTTAAGTCAAAAATAGTAACAAGATAGAAAGAAGGTCATTATATAATGAAAAATAAGTCAATGCATCAAGCTATAGCGATCATAAATATATATGCACTCAACATAAGAGCACCTAAATATTACGCGATTACTAACAAATCTGAAGGAAGAAATAAACAATGATTCAATAATAGTAGGGGATTTCAATACCTCATTTTCGGCAATGAATAGATCATCTAGAAGGAAAATCAACAAGAAAGCCCTGAACTTAAACCAACATTAGATCAAACGGAGCTAACAGACATTTATAGAACATTTATATTCCATCCAAAAGCAAAAGAATACACACTCTTCTCAAGTGCACACAGAACATTCTCCATGATAGATAATATGTTAGGCCACAAAACAAGTCTTAGCAAACTTAAGAAGATTGAATCATACCAAGTATCTTTACCAACCACATTGGTATGAAACTAGAAATCAATAAGAGGGAAGCTGGAAAATTTACAAACATGTGGAAACTAAACAACACACTCCTAAATGACCAATGGATCACAGAAGAAATCAAAAGGGAAATCAAAAAAGATCTCAAAACAAATGAAAATGGAAACAAAAGCATTCCAAAACCTATGGGATGCTACAAAAGCAGTTCTGAGTGGATAGTTTATAGTTGTAAATGCATATGTTCAGAAAATAGAAAGAATTAAAATAAACAAGCTCACTTTATACCTAAGAAACTAAAAAAGAAAAACAAACTAAGCCCAAAGTCAACAGAAGGAAGGAAATTACAAAGATCAGAGTGAAAATAAATAGAACAGATACCAGAGAAAAATAGAAAAGATCAACAAAACTAAGATCTGTGTTTTTTAAAATATAAAACATACAAAATCAGTCCACTTTAGCTGGACTGACTAAAGAAAACAGAGAGAAGCCTCAAATAAATAAAATCAAAAATGAAAGAGGAGACATTACAACTGATACTACAGAAATACTTGGATCATAAGAGTCTACTATGAACAATTATATGCCAATAAATTGGAAAACCTAGAAGAAATGAATTAATTTCTAGAAACATACAACCTATGAAGACTGAGTGAGGAAGAAATAGAAAATCTGACCAGATCGATAATGAGTAAGGAGATTGAGTCAGTAATCAAAAATCTTCCAACACAGAAAAACCAAGGACCAAATAGTTTCACTGGTGAATTCTACCAAACATTTAAAGAAGAATTAATACCAATATTTCTCAAACTTCCAAAAAATTGAAGAGGAGGAAATATTCTCAAACTCATTTTATGAAGCCAGCATTATCCTGACACCAAAGCCAGATAAGGACACTACAAGAAAAGAAAACCACAGACCAATATTTTTGATGAACACAGATGCAAAAATTCTCAATGAAATATTAGCAAACCAAATTCAACAACACATTAAAAGGATCATACACCATGGTCAAGTGAGATTTATCCCTGGAATGCAAGGATGGTTCAACATACCCAAATCAATAAATGTGATACACCAAATTAACAGAATGAAAGATAAAAATCATATGATATTCTTAATAGATGCAGAAAAAGCATCTGATGAAGTATAACATCTATTCATGATAAAAAAAATCCCTCAACAAATTGGATACAGGCCTCAACATAATATAGGCCATATATGACAAACCCATAGCTAACATCATACTCAATGTGAAAGGTTGCAAGCTTTTCCTCTAAGATCAAGAACAACACAAGTGTTTCCACTCTCACTAATCTTGTTTAACATAGTTCTAGAAGTCCTAGCTAGAGCAATTAGTCAAGACAAAGAAATAAAAGTCATACAAATTTGAATGGATTAAGCAAAAGCATCATTATTTGCAGATTTTATAGTTTTATATATAGTAAATCCTTAAGACTCAACCAAAACACTGTTGGAACAATAAATTCAGTAAAGTTTCAGGACATAAAATCAATATACAAAAATCAGTTGCATTTCTATACTAACAACTAAATATCTGAAGAAGAAATAAAGAAAATTATCCATTCACAATAGCATCAAAAACCATAAAATACTTATGAATAAATTTAACCAAGGAAGTGAAAGGTCTATACAATGAAAACTACAATACTTTGCTGAAAGAAATTTAAAAAGATACAAATGGAAAGATATCCAATGTTCATGAATTGGAATAATGAATATTGTTAAAATGTTCACGCTACCCAAAGCCATCTATATATTCAGCACAATCCCTATCAGAATTCCAATAGCATTTTTCACAGAAAAAGAAAAGACAATCCTAAAATTTGGATGGAACCACAAGAGACCTTGAAGAGTCAAAGCCATCCTAAGAAAGAAGAACAAAGCTGGAGGCATCACACTTCCTGATTTCAAACTATACTACAAAGCTATAGTAATTAAAACAGTACAGTACTGGCATAAAAATAGATACTCAGAACAATGGAACAGAATAGAGAGCCCAGAAATAAACTCCTGCATATACAGTCAACTAACATAAAAGGAAGCCAAAAATGCCCAATAGGAAAAGGGTAGTCTCTTCAACAAGCAGTGTTGGAAAAACTGGATAAACACATGCAGAAAAATAAAATTGGATCCCTATTTTATAGCACTCACAAAAATTAACTCAAAATGAACTAAAGACTTAAACATAAGACCTCATACTATAAAACTCCTAGAAGAAAATATAGGGAAGAAGCTCCTTGTCATTGGTCTTGGCAATTACATTTCTGGATATGACACCAAAAGCACAAGCAATGACAGCAAAATCAACAAGTGGGACTACATCAAACTAAAAAGGTTTTAGGCAGCAAAAGAAATAATCAACAAAATGAAGAGGCAACATACCATATGGGATAAAATACAGGCATACTGTCAGTGAAGCCATCTGGGTCTGGAGTTTTCTTTGTGGGAAGGTTCATAATGATGAATTTAATTTCTTTATTAGTTATAGGACAATCACATTTTCTACTTGTAACTGTATTGCTAAGGTGTGTTTTCTAAGAATTTTTCCTTTCACATACCATTTCAAATTTATTCCCTTAAAGTTGTTCACACGACCTCTTATAATCATTCTAATTTCTGTAAGACTTTTAGTGATTTCTCCATTTTCATTCTTGTCATGGATATTTTTGTGTTCCCTCTTTTTGTCTTCATTAGTCTTACGTTGGTTTATCAATTATATTAGTCTTTCAAAATCCACTTTTGCTTTTATAAAATCTTTACTGTAGATTTGTTCTTTATTTCACTAATTTCTACTCTTATCTTCTTTATTCCATTCTTTCTACATTTACTCTTTTATCTGTTTAAAGTGATTCTTTTTTCTAACTGTTGGGGATGACATTTAGTTGATTGATTTCAGCCTTCTTCTCTTTCCAATATTTACATTTAGGTTATAAATTTCTCTCCAAGTACAACTTTTGCTGTATCTCACATATTTTGATATGTAGTATTTTCATTATTGTTCAGTTTTAAATATTCTCTAAATTCCATTGTGGTTTCTTCTTTAACTCCTGGCATTTAGAAGTATATTTTAATTTTCAAATGTATAGAAGTTTCTAATTTCTCTTTATATTTTTCCAGCTTAATTGCCTTAGAGAACATAATTCATATGATTTCAATCCTTTGAAGTTTATTGGCAGTATATAGCAAATTTTTATAAATGTGTTATATGTACTCAACATGCATATGTACCCTGCTCTAAGTACAGTATTTTCTGTATGTCCACTAAATCAAATTTGTGAATTTCTGCATAACCACAGATATAGAGGATACTAAAAGAATTGTAAGAGATTTTTTGCAAATTTATGCTGACAAATATGAAAATCTGCTTAAGTAGTTGATTTTCTAGGAAAATATAAATTACTAAAATTCAATCAAGAAGATGGAAAATAGCAATAACCATAGAATAACTTAATAAAATTTCTATACAATTACTTCCCATAAAAATCAGCACACATGAGCATTTTACTGATAAATTCCTCCAAATATTCAAGGCACTGATAACTAAAATACAATTTACACTACTCTAGAGCAAAGGGAAAGAATTTTATTTTAATAACTCATTTTGGGAATAACACAGTAACACTGATGCAAAACCTGAGAACGTGATCATAGGAAAAAACTGTTTAATCTCATATGTCATCTCACATATGAATATCTATGCTAAAATCAAAAACAAACATTAAAAATGGAACTTATCATTCTGGTAAAATATGAATACACCAAGAAAAAGTGGGAAACATGATAAGAAAAGTGAAAACATAGGTTTTCATATTGTTATGACAAAGTAAAAAAAAAAATTCTATCCTCATTTCTTTAGATGCTAAAGTCATTCAATGATATAATGTCCAGGTTTTTGTTTGTTTTGTCTTCTGCAAAATAAAAATGTTCTAAAATTGGCAAAAATATATAGTTCAAATTAATAGCCAATATCTTGCTTTTGAAAAGTCACTAGAAGCATTCCTATTAAAGATAGAAACAAGTTATGCCCCTTTCATATACTACCAAGTAGTATAGTTGGTATCCTAAATAAAATAAAAAGTAACTACAATGAAGCAAAGGAAGGTCAAATCATTGTAATATACAGATGATAAAATTTTATTCCTGGAAATGTCAAAGAATTGACCAAAACACCATTAGGAACAATACAGATATTCAATAAATTATAGTGTATTGGTCATTTTGGATTTTGGTTTGCATTTGGTCCTTCTTTGATCTCAGCCAACAGTTCCCAGTTTTCTGTGCTCTTCTATGTATGCTAGCGGCTTGAGAGGTTAAAATTACACTTCTCTGATTTCCTTTCTACCTGACTTCCTGTTAGGTTCTGCAGTTACTGGACGTAACTAATAGTTGTAGCAGCATCAGGGATATGTGGATTTCAGATTCCAGCAAGCTAGGCCGAGCTCATTCCTTTTCTAGGGTTCTAGGTTTGGTCAAGGTGACTCCTCTTAGGCAGATCCAGAAGTAACAGCAATAGCACCTCAAACAGCACAGTAACAGGTAAAGGTTTCTTGGTTCAAAGGCATTAAGAGTTTCTGGATCTCTCTTTGTCATTCCTCTTCTGCTTCTCCATTGACCTTTCTTCTCTGAGTTCTTCTACCAGCCCTTCCAACTCCTGTGTTTTCCTTTTGGGTAAAATATTTATAGAGTAGCACTTGTTTTCCTGATTGCATTCTATTAGATGCATATGGTAACAAAATTAACAGTTATAAAATTTAATATATCAAGTATGAAATCATTTTAACCGGTTGGAAATTATAATAGAAAAAAATTAAATTATAATAGAAAAATTACATAACACATAGAATAATTCCTAGAACTTAGATGAAGAAAAGTAAAATATATAGTACAAAGTCATAAGGGGAATATTTGAGGAATAAAGTATAACTCATCCTAAGATAGAAACTATCAATATTGTTAAATGCAGAAACTCTGCCTCATTTTATCTACAAATTCAAACCCCAATCAAAATCAAGAAAGGATTTTTTATTTTAGTAATAACAAAATTATTTTGAATACATCTTGAAGGAAATAGTTCTAAATAAATATAATGAAGATAAGCCAGTATTATTAAATATTAGAATAATTTAAAACAACATGGTGCTGGTACCAGAAAGGATAGGCCTATCATTGCAAGACAATTGAAAATCCAAAGGTACATTCAATCACTTATTCTATGTTGTATATAATAAAAAAGGAATTTTAAACAAATGCACTAAATATATATTATTTAATTAAATACTTTGTTCATGTGGAATTAATTTTGATATAAGGAATGAGGTAGAGATATATTATTTTGCAATTAGCTACTTCACAATTCACAATTAAATTAATAGGTGGACTACTAGATGGACTAAATATTTAAATGTATGAAAGGAAAGTCTAAACATACCAAAAACCAAAAATACAGGTGAAAATATATGTATAATCTTGAAATGATGACAATATCTTTAAGCAAGGCACAAATTCCAGAAACTATAAAAAGATTATAATTTGACTATCAAAAATTAAACAGTGGGGCTGCCCTGGTGGCATAGTGGTTAAGTTCGTGTGCTCCATTTTGGTGGCCCAGGGTTCATAGATTCGGATCCCAGGCACGGACCTATGCACTGCTTATCAAGCCATCCTGTGGCAGCATCCCACATACAAAAATAGAGGAAGATAGACACAGATGTTAGCTCAAGGCTAATCTTCCTCAGCAAAAAGAGGAAGATTGGCAATAGATATTATCCCAGGGCCAATCGTCCTCACCCCCCCCAAAAAAAATTAAACAGAAAACTATGTAAAGCAAAATAACCAAAGCAAAACTAAAGTAAAATGATGAACTGAAGAAAATCATTTGCAATCTGTGACAGAAAAATCCCTAACATTCCTAAATCAACAAAATCACAAACAAAAAGTGTATTATGTCCTTCTTATACGACAAACTCTGTTCTAACCATGAAAGATAAGATTGATGAACAACACAGTGATGGTCCCTGCAATAATTGAACTCCTCTTACAAAATAAGAGTAAAGCGAACACTTCTTTTTCTAACAAGCAAGGAATATGATCAGAAATTCACAGAAGAAAGAATAAAAATTTCAAGTACATATGAAAGGATGCTCAACATCATTAAGAATTAAAGAAATAAAATTGTGAAATGCAAAATAAAACAATAATCAGGTACTCCTTACCTGACAGAAGGGCAAAGATTTTAAGAGATTCATAATAACTACTCTCAGAAAGATTATACAGAAAGACAATTTGGCAACATCCTGTAACCATTTTAGTGGGAAAAGTCAACTTATTGGAAATTAAATATAAATTTATTTCCTTTAATCTCTAACAACTGGATTCTGCCAAATACTCTCACTTTCTCACTTAATGATTTCTCAGTTTGAATTCACACATTTTCAAATTCTTGATTATTGAAATAGCTTTGTTCTGTTCTCAATACTTAGTTGTGTTAATATTAAAATTTCAAATTCATATCTCCCCAAAACAAAATGGAAAATGGTGCTAGGGGAGCTAAAAAGAATGCAGCCAAACTTTGCTCATTTACACACTTCCTTTCTTCTTGACCTTACTTATTAAGTGTTGTAAAATATTGAATAATTCTATTTAAAGCCATAAATAGAAAGTCAGCTGGGCATGGAGAGCAAATGCTAGACCACAGAGAGATGTAGTTGTACTCAAATCTAAGTGCTCCCTTAAGGTGGATATGAATATCCATTAAATTCTTTGCTCAAAACTTTCTACAGCAGTCTTCCTTGGTCCAGCAATTGAGTAGAATTCTCATTCCAACATGTGAACATATTTAGAGCTGATTATTGGAAAATTTATTTTTGGTCCTATAAATGTTTGTCATTTTTTTCAAATGTTTGTCATGATGTTTGCCATTACAGAAAGAATTTAAAGTTTATTAAAATTCAAAGCAAATCATCATCTTTAAGGTGCATGCTCAGGATTCACTCCTCCTAATTCTTTCATTTCTACCACCCTCTACCTCTGGGACAGCAAGGACACTATTATTTTCTGAGTACTCCAATGTCAATAACCATGACAAGCATATAACCTCTGTGCTCTAATTATTGGTGGAACGGGTAAATCAAGCATAGTATACCTCACCATCAAATACTTGCTACTAGCCTAAATTTTTAATTAATCTACATATAACAGATAGAAAAAATAGCTTAAAATATATTCTATAAATTCATTGCAACAGCTCATATAAATTTCAGCAGTCAGTTTACTGAATAAGTACATATATAAATTACATTACTTGGGTTTCTAAATAGTTCTTTAAAAGCAACATTAGGCTCTTATTTATAATTCCAAATTCAATATAAACAATTTAAAATTGCTATGGAGATGTCCTTCTGGTTTCTGGTCCAGGACATAAGGAGCTTGGTACCATCACTCCCATTTTTACAGCAAGAAAAAAGCTGAACAGAGTAATGTCAGTATCATAGCCGAGTGCATTGTTCCCTTTGTCTCTCCTCTCTAAGTTACAACCAGTCAGACATCCATTGGCCAACAGAGGAGTCACTGTGCAGCACAATAGGATGCATAAGAGATCTATGCATCTATACATCTGAAGGTGGGTGAACTGGACCCCCAGGAGACAGATGAACTAGGAGAGCAGCTCCCTCCCCCTCTCACACCAGCAGTAATCCAGGGCATGGAGGAGAAAGAGTGGGCACCGTGGCTTGCGCTACTGTGAGCAGATGTGGCAGGAGCAGAATAAAACAGGTGTGCCTGCCTTGCTCCCTGCCCATCTCCCAATGGATCCAGCATGCACAACCCCTCCTCCTCCCCCAGAACTAACCAGTTCCTTTCAACAATAAGGATAGTATACAAAGCTTGGATTTTTCTCAGCTGGGGTGGGGCACCCTGACCTGAGTTTTCAAAACATACTGGCTAGCACCAGAGACCAGCAGCTGCATGAACAAGCAGCAACAACAATCTCTCCCTGCTTAGCATCTCCTCCCCCCAAGTGCTGGCAGGTGGAACCTGTGACAAGAGGCTTCTGGAACCACAGAAGAGCCAGCCCCAGTTGTGGCACCCCCAACACCAGCTCCACCTGCAGCGGGGACTGCAAACAAGTCCCTGGTTCCTCAGGTCCCTGGCAGTGACAGCAACAACCATGAAACCAGCACCCCTGGCAGCAGTGCAACCAGCACCCTAGACAACCTGGGGGCAGCAGTGCAGGTGGTGCACAGGGCAGCAGCATCTGAGCACAAGGACAAAGTGTGGAAAGCCAGTGGAGGAACATGAGGCCCAGGCAACCCCAAAAGCAGCAGAAGTACTCACAGCCTGGTGACCCTGGTGGTGACACCTGAGACTGCAGCGACATCATAAGCAGCAAGGTACCACCAGCCTCAGAAGCACAAGCAGCACAAGGAGGGCCCTGATGATGCCCCTAGTAGAGGCAGTGGAGGGTGGAAAGTGCAGGCTCTCAAATGCAAACAGAAGCAGCTCAGAACCAAAGTAACCAAAGCCATACCAAAATAAGAAAGGTGGTTACTACCACAAACATGCTGGTAGAGGATCAACTCATCAAACACCATGAAGAACTACAGTAACATAGAAGAACAGAAGGAAAATGACAACTCTCCAGAAACCAAACTTGAAGTCACAGAAGATTATACTCTAAGTGAGAATTCAAAACAGCTGTCTTGAAGAAACTCAACAAGTTACAAGAAAAAAAAGACAGTTCAATGAGCTCAGGGATAAAATTAAGGACCAGAAGGAGTACTTCACCAAGGAGATTGAAACTCTAATAAAAACAAACAGAAATTCTGGAGATGAAGAACACAATTGATGAAACAAAAAAAATAATGTGGAAAGCATTAAAAGTAGAGCAGATTTTATGGAGGAGAGAATTAGTGAGCTCGAAGATAGAAACCCAGAAATGATTCAGATGGAGGAGGAGAGAGAATTAAGAGTTTAAAGAAATTCTTTGAGAAATATCCAACACCATTAGGAAAAGTAACATAAGGATTATAGGTATCCATAAGGAAGAAAGGAGGGAGAAAGGAGCAGTGAGCTTATTCAAAGAAATAACAGTGGCGAATTTCCCAAACCTGGAGAAGGAATTGGACATGCATGTACATGAAGCCAATAGAACTCCTAATTACCTCAATACAAAAAGACCTTCTCCAGGGCATATAATATTAAAACTGTCAAAAGTCAATGACAAAGAAAGAATAATAGGGCAGTAAGAGAGAAGAAAATAACCTACAAAGGAACACTCATCAGGCTTTCAGATTTCTCAGCAGAAACCCTACAGGCTAGGAGGGAGTGGAAGGATATATTCAAAATACTGAAAGCCAAAACTATCAGCCAAGAATACTCTATTGAGTGAAATTATCCTTCAGATATGATGGAGAAATAAAATCTTTCTCAGACAAACAAAAGCTGAGGGAGTTCATCACCACTAGATATGCTTTACAAGAAACCTTGAAAGGAGCCCTTCTATCCGAAACAAAAAGGCAAGGGTTTATAAAGCTTTGAGCAAGGAGATAAATAGACAGACAGAATCAGAAAATAGCAGCTCTATATCAGAATAGGTCACAAACTCACAACACAAAAGAATAATTTCTGACAAAAAAAAAGATAGAAAAGGAACAGGAAAAGGACAGAACCTGCATAGGATAATGGAGATAAGAGCCTATCAGAAAAAAGACAATATCATGCATGTAATCTTGTATACAAACCTCATGGTAACCTCAAAACAAAAAAGCAGAGCAAAGTCACAAACCATAAATAAAGAGAAAACTGAGGAAACATCACAGAAAACCACAAAACTGAAATTGCAGTCAGAAATATAAGGGAAGAGAAACAATGGAAATATAGAACAACTGGGAAACAAGAGATAAAATGGCAACATTAAGCCCTCATATATCAATAATCACTCTAAATGTAAATGGATTGGATTCTCCAATCAAAAGACATAGAGTAGCTGGATGGATTAAAAAAACAAGACTCAACAATATGCTGCCTCCAGGAAACATATCTCAGCTCTAAAGACAAACACAAGCTCAGAGTGAAGAAAGATGATACTCCAATCAAATGGCAAGCAAAATAAAGCAGGTGTTGCCATACTTATACCAGACAAAGCAGACTTCAAGATAAAAAAGAAAATGAGAGACAAAAAGGGCAGTATATAATGATAAAAGGGACATTCCACCAAGAGGACATAACACATATGAATATATGTGCATCTAACACAGGAGCACAAAAGTATATAAAGCTACTATTAACAGACCTAAAGGGAGAAATTGACAGCAACAGAATAATATAAGGGACCTCGATAATCCACTTACATCAATGTATCGATAGATAATCCAGACAGAAAGTCAACAAGGAAATAGTGGCCTTAAATGTAACACTAGACCAGATGGACTTAATAGATATATATAGAACATTCCATCCAAAAACATCAGAATACACACTCTTCTTAAGTGCACATAGAATGTTCTCAAAGATAGACCATATGTTGGGAAACAAAGCAAGCCTCAACCAATTTAAGAAGATTGAAATCATATCAAGCATCTTTTCCAAGCACAATGATATGAAACTAGAAATCAACTACAAGAAAAAAGCTGAGAAAGTCACAAATATGTGGAGACTAAGCAACACGCTACTGAACAACTATTGGATCAATGAAGAAAAATTTAAAAATACCTGAAGACAAATGAAAATGAAAACACAACATACCAAAATTTATGAGATGCAGCAAAAGCAGTACTGAGAGGGAAGTATATAGCAATACAGACCTACCTCAAGAAACAAGAAAAATCTCAAATAAACAATCTTATACTGGACCTAAAAGAACTGGAAAAAGAAGAACAAACAAAGCCAAAGTCAGTAGAATGAAGGAAATGATAAAAATCCAAGCAGAAATAAAAGAAATAGAGGCTAAAAAACATAAATAAGTAAAAATAAAAAGAATCAATGAAACTAAAAGCTGATACTTTGAGAACATAAACAAAATTAACTAACCCTTAGCCAGACTCACTAAGAAAAAAAGAAGAGAAGTCTCAAATAAATAAAATCAGAAGTGAAAGAAGGGAAATTACAATGGACATCGCAGAAATACAAAGTATTATAAGATAATACTGTGAAAAACTATATGCCAACAAATTGGATGACCTAGAAGAAACAGATAAGTTCTTAGAATCATAGAACCTCCCACAACTGAATCAAGAAGAAATAGAGATTCTGGATAGTTCAATCACAAGTAAAGATGATTGGAACAGTGATCAAAAATCTCACAAAAAACAAAAGTCCAGGACCAGATGGATTCTCTGGTGAATTCTACCAAACATTCAAAGAAGATTTAATACCTATCCTTCTCAAACTCTGCCAAAAAATTGAAGAGGATGGAACACTTCTTAACTCGTTTTACAAGGCCAACATTACCCTGATAGCAAAACCAGACAAGGACAACACAAAAAAGGAAAATTACAGGCCAATGTCATTGATGAATATATATGCAAAAATCTTCGAAAAATATTAGCAAATCGAATACAACAATACCTTAAAAGGACCATACACCATGATCAAGTGGGTTTTATTTGAGGAATGCTTCAACATCCACAAATCAATCAATGTGATACACCACATTATCAAAATGAAGAATAAAAATCACATGATCATCTCAATAGATGCAGAGAAAACATTTGACAAGATCCAATGTCCATTTATGATAAAAACTCTCAATAAAATGGGTATAAAATGAAAGTACCTCAATGTAATAAAGGGCATGTATGACAAACCCACAGCCGACATCATACTCAATGGTGAAAAACTGAAGCTATTCCTCTAAGAACAGGACAAGACAAGGATGCCCACTTTCACCACTCTTACTCAACATAGTATTGAAAGTTTTAGCCATAGCAATTAAGCAAGAAAAAGAAATAAAAGGGATCTAAGTTGGAAAGGAAGAAGTAAAACTCACTAACTGCAGATGACATGATTTTATACACAGAAATCCCTAAAGAATCCACCAAAAAACAATTATAAATAATCAATAAATACAGTACAGTTGTAAGGTACAAAATCAACATACAAAAATCAGTTGCATTTTATACACTAATAATGACCTAGCAGAAAGGGAAATCAAGAATATGATCCCATTTGCAATTGCAATAAAAAGAATGAAATACCTAGGAATAAATTTAACCAAGAAGGTGAAAGACCTATACAATGAAAACTATAAGACATTATTGAAAGAAATCAAAGAAAACATAAAGAAATGGAAAGATACGCCATGCTCATGGATTGGAAGAATAAACATAGTTAAAATGTCTATATTACATAAAGCAATCTACAGATTCAATGCAATCCCAATCACAGTCCCAGTGACATTCTTCACAGAAATAGAACAAAGAATCCTAAAATTTTTGTGTAACAACAAAAGACCCTGAATGGCCAAAGCATTCCTGAGAGAAAAAAACAGCTGGAGGGATCACACTCCCTGAACTCAACATATACTACAAAGCTAAAGTAATCAAAACAGCATGGTACTGCAGAAAAAAAGGACACACAGATCAATGGAACAGAATCGAAATCTCAGAAATAAAACCACACATCTATGGATAGCTAATCTTTGACAAAGGAGCCAAGAACATACAATGGAGAAAAGGAAATCTCTTCAATAAATGGTGTTGGGAATACTGGACAGCCATGTGCAAAAGAATGAAAATAGACCATTATATTACACTATACACAAAAATTAGCTCAAAATGGATTAAAGACTTGAATGTAAGACCTGAAGCCATAAAACTCCTAGAAGAAAATATAGGCAGTACACTCTTTGACTTCGGTCTTAGCAGTATCTTTTTGAATACCATGTCTACTCAGGCAAGAGAAACAAAAAATAAACAAATGGTACTACATCAGACTAAAATGTTTCTGCACAGCAAAGGAGATCATCAAAAAAAGAACACACCAACTAGGAGAAAATATTAGCAAATCTTATATCTGACAAGGGGTTAATTTCTAAAACACATAAAAAACTCATGCAACTCAACAACAGAAAAATGAACAACTCGATCAAAGAATAGGTAGAGGATATGAAGAGACGTTTTTCCAAAGAAGATATGCAGAGGGCCAACAGGCACATGAAAAGATGCTCAACATCACGAATTATTATGCAAATGCAAATCAAAACTACAATGAGATATCACCTCACATCTGTCAGAATGGTTATAATTAACAAGACAAGAAACAACAAGTGTTGGAGAGGTTGTGGAGAAAAGAGAACCCTCATATACTGCTTATTAAGGAACATAGCTGAGAAATGCTGGTAATAAACTTTGTTTTTGTTTTATCTTTTCTAAACATAAATTTTATTTTATTTTTTCCAGCGTTATTGAGATATAATTGACATACGACATTGTGTAAGTTTAAGGTGTACTACATGTTGATTCGATACATGTGTATATTGCAGAATGATTACCACCATAACTGACACCTCCATTACGGCACATAATTACCATTTATTTTTTGTGGTGAGAACATTTAAGATTTACTCTCCTAGCAATTTTCAAGTATATAATATAGTATTATTAACTATAATCACCATTCTGTGTATTAGATTACTAGAACTTATTCATCTTATAACTGGACATTTGTACCCTTTGACCAACATCTCCCCATTTCCTCCACCCCCTCAGCCCCTGGTAACCATCATTCTACTTTCTGTTTCTATGAGTTTAACTTTTTGTAGATTCCACATATAAATGATAACATACAGTATTTACCTTTCTCTGTCTGATTGATAAAATAATTTCCAAGACAAAACTTGAGGGAATGTGTCACCAGTAGAATTGCCTTACAAAAAATGTGAAAAGAAATTCTTCATTTATACTCAGTAGTAAAAAACTGAAAGCTTTTCTTCTCAGATCAGGAACAAGGCAAGGATGCCTACCCTTGCCATTTCTATTCAACATAGTACTGGGAGTCCTAGCCAGAGCAATTAGGTAAGAAAAAGAAATAAAAAGTATCCAAATTAAAAGGAAAAGTTATCTCCAAGGGCAGATGACATGATTTTATATGTAGAAAACCCTAAAATGCCACCAAAAAACTGTTAGAATTAATAAAAGAATTCAACATGTTACAGAATACAAGATCAACATACAAAAAGCAGTTACATTTCTATACACTAACAACAAATTATTTTAAAAAAGAAATTATGAAACCAATACCATTTACAATAGCATCAAAAAAATAGAACACTTAGGTATACAACTTAACCAAGGAGGTGAAAGATTTGTACACTGAACACTACAAAACAATGATGAAAGAAATTAAAGAAGACACAGATAAATGGAACGGTAGCCTGTATTCATGGATTGAGAGAATTAGTATTGTTAAAATGTTCATACTACCCAAAGAAATCTACAGATTCAATAAAATCCCTATGAAAATCCTAATGTCATTTTTTACAGAAATAGAAAAAACAATCCTAAAACATTTTTTTTAATTTAAAACAAAGATAAAAAAATATTAAAAAGAATGAAAGATCCTAAAATTCGTATGGAAACACAAAATTCCCTGAGCAGCCAAAACAATTTTGAGCAAGAAGAACAAAACTGGAGGCATCACATTTCACAATTTTAAAAACTATTACAAAGCTACAGTAATTTCAAAAGTAAAGTACTGACATAAAACCAGACGTAGATTAATGGAAAAGAATAGAGAGCCCAGAAATAAACCCACGCACATAGAGTCAATTGATAGTCGACAAGAGTGCCAAGAATACACAATGGAGAAAGGACAGTCTTTTCAACAGTGTTAGGAAAACTGGATAGCCACATGCAAACGAGTACATATATAGAGAAAAATCTATATATTCAAAAATTAAAAAAATTCAAAATGGGTTAAAGATTTAAACATGAGACCTGACACTATAAAATTCCTAGAAGAAAACATGGAAGAAGAGCTTCATGACATTGGTCTTGGCAATGATTTCTCACAGTAATAGAGAGTAGGATGGTGGTTACCTAGGGCTGAAGGATGGAGGAAATGGGGAGTGTTTGGTCAAAGGGGACAAGTTTCAGTACACAAGATAAATAAGTTCTGAAGTTCTACTATATACAAAATGCCTATAGCTAACAAGACTGTATTGTACACTTAAAACTTGCTAAGAGGATAGATCTTATGCTAAGTATTCTTACCAATAATAATAATAATAATAATAATAATGGAGGTGGGAGGAAACTTTGGTAGGTGATGAATATGCCTGTGGCCTTGATGGTGGTGATGGTTTCATAGGTGTATACTTGTCCCCAAACTTTTTGAGTCGTATACATTAAACATGTATAGCTTTTTGCACATCAGTCATATCATAAAAAAGTGGTGAAAAAAACAAAAACAGATTAGAGAAAATGTCTTTATTAAAGTAGTACAATTAACAATGAAAGATATTATATAATTACAGAATCATTAATATACAACTCCCATTGTATTAATGAATCTAGCCATTGAGCATCAATAGCTGTTATCATCTCAAAAAGAGAGACAACCAGACATTGTGGGCCTCCTGATAAAACACACACACACACACACACACACACACACACCCCACCAACTACAGTACAGCTAGCTAAAGGAATCAAACATGAGTCTGACCACGCCTCTAAATCCAGCTGCCAATTTGCTGAAAATACAGAGGACACAGGAACATGCTGAATTCTCCAAGAGTATGTAATCAGAAAAATATAAACTGTGGGAAACACTACAGGTTAAACATCTCAACTTCTTCAACACAAAAATTGTAAGAAAAGGATTTGGGAAGGACTTGTAGATTTAACGGGAATATCAAAAATTGTAATGAGAAAAAACTATAGTGTCTAGGGATGAAAACTCAGGTATTAAAACTATTTTTAATAAGTAAGGAAATGATTACCATAAAACAGAAGTTTTCTGAGGGGCAAAGAATAGAAGAAAATGCCTCTGTGTGTGTGTGTGTGTGTGTGTGTGTGTGTGTGTGTGTGTAAGAAAGAGAGAGGGAGAAAGAGAAAACCAGAAACTGAAGTGAGAGATTATGGCTTATGGGGCCTTGTGCAGATCTCAGAAACTTCCTCAGTAAAGTGAAGTTTTGAGCCTCAATACACTGGAAAGTTGGAACCAAGACCCAACTCCCCCTGTCCCGTTCTCATTCTCAATTGGTGATTTTTTTTTTTATTTCACCAAGAAAGTAAAAGCAACAAGAAATAACTTCCCCATCTCCCCACCACCATATATCTTCACTTAATTTCATCTTACTCTGCTCCTCTTCATTCTCTGATTTAAGGTTAACCCCTCTACTTATTCACAAGATTTCATCCCCACTCACTTTTTAAGGACTTCATCTCTGAAATTAAACATTCTTTCTTGTATCATGAATCCTTACCCCTAAATGGATCATTCATTTTAGAAAGAAATATTCTGTAACAGTTCTCATCAAAAACTCTTCCCCTTTTCAGCTACTGCCTCATTTATCTACTCTCTTTATAGAAGAAATCCTGATTTATCTTGATTCAATATCTCTACTTTTCTCTCCTGCATTCTTTTTTGCTATTATTCTCTGTTTTAATTTATTACAAAACACTTTAGACATTAAAATATATAAATAAGTAATGTAATATCATATTCTCTCTTTTCAAAGCCAGAAGCTTATTTTTTAATGAGGGATGTCCTTCAAGATACTATAACTGCAGAATGAAGTGCAATGATGATGAATACGCAGTTAGATACTGTGCTGACTGGAGCATCTGCTGCAGAGCGAAGAAGATTGAATTGAAGAAAAGATGGAAGTGGTGAAAAGTCTAACTCCATCTTCTTCGGACTCCAGGAAAAGAAACTAAA
Organism: Ceratotherium simum simum; assembly: GCF_057802395.1. Classification (NCBI taxonomy): domain Eukaryota; kingdom Metazoa; phylum Chordata; class Mammalia; order Perissodactyla; family Rhinocerotidae; genus Ceratotherium; species Ceratotherium simum. Next base: position 12,024,854 of record NC_141911.1, on the reverse strand, counting down.
AATGTTTAAAACTCCATTGTCTGTTTAAGAATAATTAACATGATGAATAAAGGAAATTCATGATAATTATAGGTATAGATGGTCAGGTTAAAGTAAATATAAATTTTATAAAGATTTGCAGTCTATTTTCGTGTGTGCACTTTTACTTTAATTTCCTCAATTTGTATTCACAACCACATGGTTGTTTCATCTATAGTACTATATCCTAGCCCCATCGCTTATTAACTGTTTGAACTTGGGCAAGTTCTTTAGTCTCTCTGCCTCAATTTCCTTATCTATAAAATGAGATAACAATAGTACCTACGTCATGGAGTTATGAGGATTATATGAGTGAATATATGTAAATTTCTTAAATGCTCCTGAACCCAATGTAAGCTCCACATGTGTTAACTGTAATTTCATTGGATCAAAGAATGTGATCTGTCCTATAGCTTTTTGGAATTTATTGAATCATTTTTTGTGGTCTAAGATAACATTGATGTTTGTTAAAATTTCAAGCAACCTAAGTCCCCATCAAGGGACGAATGGATAAAGAAGCTGTGGTATATATACACAATGGAATACTACTCAGCCATAAGAAATGATGAAATCCAGCCATTTGTGACATCATGGATGGACATTGAGGGTATAATGCAAAGTGAAATAAGTCAGAGGGAGAAGGTCAAATACCGCATGATTTCCTTCATTAAGTAGTAGATAATAACAACAATAAACAAACACATAGGGACAGAGATTGGATTGGTGGTTACCAGAGGGGAAGGGGGGAGGGAGGAGGGTGAAAGGGATAATTCGGTACATGTGTGTGGTGATGGGTTGTAATTAGTATTTTGGTGGTGAACGTGATGTAATCTATGCAGAAATAGAAGTACAATGATGTACACCTGAAATTTTTACAATGTTATAAACCAATGTAAAAAAAAAAAAAAAAAGGAACTTTGTAGGAGGGAAAAGTCAGCACCAGTCATATCCTTTATAGGAAATATTAAATAGTACATAATTACGTCACTAACTTCTTCATTCTTTCATTGGACTATAATAGAAAAATCCTGATGTACTCAGAGCTAAAACAGTGACTTTCAGATTGGGTGGGGCATATAATTATCTCCAGGGAACGTGAAATTTTTATATCTAAAATACTTGATTATACACAATGTTTGAAGACTAGGCTCACATCTCATTTCTTTACAGAGTGGGGCTCATTCTCAAATAGGCAAAAAATAATATGTCTGACAATACCAAAAGTGGGAAAGGAAGTGCAGTTCTCTTAAATTATAGGAATGAAATAGGTAAATCACTTTGGAAAACAGTTTAGCAATAGTAAAGTTAAAGTTTCACATAACCTTAAAGAATCTTTCTAATAGCATCATTTGCAATAAAAGATACTTAAGAGGTATATTAAACAAATGCAATGTGTTAACATTGTTTGGATCCTGATGCAAACAAACTAACTGTAAAAAAGATATTTTTGAGATAACTGGAGAAATTCAAACATAAAATGGATGTTAGATGCTATTAAGGAATTATTATTATTTTTGTTAGATTTGATAATGATACTCATTTTTTAATTTCCACAGCAATTAGAAGTGACCATCAGGGGCTGGCCCCGTGGTTAAGTGTGTGCGCTCCACCACTGGCGGCCTGGGTTCGGATCTGGGTGCGCACCGCTTGTCCGGCCATGCTGAGGCGGCGTCCCACATACAGCAACTAAAAGGATGTGCAACTATGACATACGACTATCTACTGGGGCTTTGGGGAGAAAAAGAGAAAAAAAAAATGGAGGAGGATTGGCAATAGATGTTAGCTCAGGGCCGGTCTTCCTCAGCAAAAAGAGGAGGATTAGCATGGATGTTAGCTCAGGGCTGATCTTCCTCACACACACACAAAAAAGTGACCATCAAGTTCAAGGAGGTGATTCTCCCTTACCTCACAAACTACCCCATCTCTACCTCCTGGAAATAAAAAAAAAAAAACAGAACAGACACAATCTGTAAAGGTGCCTGAGGTCTTCCTTTCCAAGGTAAAGACAGCCTGTACACAGAGAACTAAAAGCAGCTGGACTTTCTGGCAGAAAAGAGGAGGAAATTTGGGAACCCAAATACTCTAGTAACTTGAAGGACCCACAAAGGGATCACTGGAGAAGTGCTGCAATATTGATGGAGTAACGTGATTTATGAAGGCTTGAGTTGTAGTGTTTCACTAGACTGGAGAGTCGGGAGCAGTCCTATGAGAATATGTTATTGGAGATGAAGAGGCAGAGTTGACAAGTCCTTCCTTGAGTCTGTGTCTCCGCAGAGTGGTTTGTTCTTAGTCACCTACTGGCTGATCTCACCAGAGAAATGGAGGTAGTTCCACAACCAACAGCTCGTTTATTGGATGTTAGAAAATGCGTGAAGCTAGGAATCCGAGGCTTGTATCTTGTCCTGACTCCGTCATTAGCAAGCTTGGTCAAGGCTCTTAATCTCTCTGGGTTTATTTCCTTATCAATAAAATGAGCAAGTCAGACTGCATACTCATCAAGGTTTCTTGCAGATTTCAAATTCCATGCACACATTAGAGAGAATCAGAATTCAAAATGATTTGTCTAAAATACCATGTTAAAAAGTCTAGGATAAATGCAATGGGAATGATGTACTATTTTGAGTTAAAAAATGACTTTTATAAATATAATAAGGAATGAACTTGGCTGCATTGTAATTTATGTAGAAATACTAAGGGGCTTTAGTTAACAATTTAAAAATGCTAATATAATCCAATTGAGCTATAGAGGGGATTTCAAAGTAGAAAAGCTCCAAATTCACAATTTAGAGTTGATACTTTTAAAGAAAGCATATCGCCAAAGCAAAAGCGTATTATTTTTTATAATTTTGGACCCAAACTAGTCATTTCATGTGAATCTCCTAATAAAGAACAAAGAAAATGAACAAAAAAAAAAATTTCATGTGGTTTTGAAAATAAGGTATATTTTCTGTTTATGAGATAGACAATGTTATATAAACACAATATATTTATGCAACTTTTTTTTTATTGAGGTCACATTGGTTTATAACGTTATATAAATTTCGTCATTATGTTTCCACTTCTATATAGACAGCATGGTATTCACCACTGAAATTCTAGTTGCCATCAGTCACTGTACACATGTGCCCCTTTACTCGTTTCACCCTCCCCCTGCACCCTTCCCCTCAAAAAACAGAAATTCCATATGATTCAGTTATGCAACATTGTTATATTTCAGTAATCTAGGACTGGAACACTGGTAGTGAGGACTAAGAAGAAAGAAGAGATTCAGGATGGATTTCAGAAGTAGCATCAACACAATCTAGTGGCCATATGATATAATGAGAAGATATGAAAGACGATACTGAGATTTCAAAGCTGGCAAAGAGATAGTTAGCAATACAGCTCACTAAACTAGAGAGGCCAGAAGAGAAAGTAGGTCGCGAGTGGAGGTAGAGTCAATAAAGAGATATTTTGGCATAATGGAGTTCAAGTCATGTAAAGGATATGACTATCAGTCCACTAGGCACTATTTGCAAAAGTATAACTTTATTTTTTTTATAAATGAACTTAATTCCTGTTAATGAAACTCATTCCATCTGGTCATAGAAAGTTAAATTTAGTCAATTCAGAGTTGCTCCTCTTTTCTTCAAGTTCCTTGTAAGTTCCAGAGTTGCTAAGCAGTGGCCAGGCATCTGGGAGAGCATTGATTATGTTAACATTACTAACACATCCTCATTCCTACTTGGTCTTCAGTCACTAGTCAATGTATAACTGCTGAGTTGCCTCTTAGCCTTAATAAAATTCTTAAAACTCTTTGGGTGACACTCATTTTTCAGTGCATGGGATAATTCTGCTGCTCAGGCATCATTCTAGGTTACCAGAAATTCAGGTGGGAATATCTCTGATCTCAGCCATACAGGGATTCTACTACTGCTCCCCTCCCCTGCTGCAGAACCTGTGAGAGGAAAGTGGAACCAATGCTGTGAGACTACCTCAGGTCTCTCTACTAAAGAAAACTATGCAATCAATGCTATGCTAAGGTCTTGCCACCTCTTGGAGCCCCACTCACATAAGGAAACACTAGTGTACTGTGCTCTCGGACTCTGCCCAGAGTTTCTGTCCTCCACTACCTGCTTCCATTTCCCACCCCTCCAATTATATGAATCCCAGGATTGGAGATAGAAACAGTGACTCACCACTATCTAAGCTGTTGTCCTTCCTTCACTCCTACATGCTCTCTCTGTCTCTACCTTATTCAAGACTTGGTTTAGGGAATGACTCATGCTCTTAATTCATCTGCGCTCTCCAAAATCTATCATAAATTTCAATCCAAGAGTTCCTTCCAGTGCCCAAGAGAAGATAGTCTTTTGAAATGCAGAAGCCTGTTCTTTGTTTCTCTCTTTCTGAGGGGAAAATGTACACATTGTTTAGAATATGGTAATGGTGAACTAAGGGTTCCAGACTTTTGAAAATAGAAAAAAGAAAAAGGCCAATGAAATATTTTTAAAATGTTCTTAAAGTCAATGAAGATCTAACAAATTAGTAAGGAACTTCCCAAACAAAATCCAAGAGTAAGGTAGGCAGCTTCTAAGATGGCTCCCAATGATCCCTGCCTCCTGGTATTCATGCTTTTATGTAATCCTTTCCTATTTAGTCACTCACTTCTAAGGATAGCGTGGAGCAAAAATGATGGAATGTCACTTCCAAGATTAGGTTACAAAAAGACTCTGACTTCCATCTTCCTCGTCCTTTCTTGCTCACTCTTTCTTTTGATATCACTGATAGAAGCCAGCCTCCATGTTGTATTCTGCCCTGTGGAAAGGCCAACATGGTAAAGAAGTGAAAGAGGCCTCCAGTCAACAGCCAGTGAGAAACAGAGGCCCTCAGTCCAACATCTCCAACAGTCCAACAAGGAGCTGAATCTTGTCTACAACCGTGTGAGTGAAGTTAGAAGCAATTCTTCCCCCAGTCAAGCCTGCAGATGAACGTAGTCTCTGCCTGCACCTTAATTGCAACCCTGTGAGAGACCTTGAGGCTGAGGCACCCATTTAAACCATGCCCAAAGTCCTGACCCACAGAAACTGAGATAATAAATGTTTGTCCTTTTGAGCAGCCAACTCTGGAGGTAACTTGTTACACAGCAATAGATAACTAATATGATAAGGAGATAATAAGAACTCATAAAGTTAAGCCCTGACATCAAGGTGATTTTACATAGGAGCATATGCTGATTTAAAAAAAGAGGCAACTGAAAGACTAAACCATGCTTTTAGAGTGAAAAATCAGAGTTCTGGGTGAGCCTACAGTAAAAGTCACCCATGTTTCAAGTCCTGAAGGAATGTATTGTAAGAGCAGAGGCAAAAGAAAAGTAACCACCTCTTACACAAAGTGCAACCTGACTTCACATCATTTGGGTGGCTAGAAATATATAAAGAGATTTCTTATAAAGAATTGACTCATGAGATTATGGGAGCTGAGAAGCCCCAAGACATGCAGTTGGCAAACGTGTAGTTACACTCTGAGTCCAAAGGCCTGAAAATCAGGAAAGCCAATGGTGCAAGTTTCAGTACAAAAGCCAGCAGACTGGAGACCCAAAAAGAGTGGGGTTTTAATTCAAGTCCGAAGGCCAGAAAAGACTGATATCCTTGCTCAAGGCAGGCAGTTAGGAGGAGTTCTCATTTACTCCCAGGAGGGTTAGCCCTTTTGTTCCATTCAGACCTTCAACTGATTAGATGAGGCCCATCCACGTTAGGGAAGGTAATCTGCTTTACTCAGTCTACTGATTGAAATATTAATCTCATCCAAAAGCACCTTCACAGACACACCCAGAATAATGTTTGACCAAATATCTATGCACCCTATGGCCCAGTCAAGTGAACACACAAAATTAACCATAATAAAGAATAAGAGTAAGATAAAGACATTTTCAACTAAGCAAAACTGAACTAATTAGCCCTTACAGGCATACATTACAAAACATTTTAGAATATGCTCCTGAAAGACAGAAAATCATCCCATATGAAAGAATAATGATTTAAGAAGTGATAAATGTGTGACTATATCTAAACAGAAGTGTACTATATAAAACAATGTCTTGTAGGATTTATAAAATAGATTTAAAATTCTACATATATTTCAGAAAGGAGTTTAAGTGATTACAAGTGTTCTAAGGCCCTTGTATTCCAAAAAGAGAGCAAAAGTTATCAGCTAACATTAAATTAGATAAGACCATGACATATGTTGTAATTTTTATGGGAACTATTAAAAAAAATAGAAAAAGAGCCAGTAACTTCCAAACTAGTAGAAGTAGAAAATTTAATGATAAAAGAACATAACCAATGTAAACATAGGTAGGATGCAAGATTAGAAAAATAAATAAGTAAATAAGATGGGTGAGACAAATAGAACAAAATAATTTGACAGCTTTTAATCCAACTATGTCAGTAATTACACTAAATATAATAAACTAAATGGTGAAATTGAAAGAAAAAGAATGTCAGTAAAAATTCAAACTATATGCACATTACAAAAGACATATAAAAATAAGAATACACAAATGTTGAAAATAAAAGAATGGAAAAGTATATCAGAACAATTACTCATCAAAAGAAATCTGGTATAGCTATATTAACAGCAAACAAAATAGATACTAAGACATTTAAGCTTTATTAAACATAAAGAAAGTCATTTCTTTGTGTGTGTGTGTGTGTGTGTGTGTGTGAGGAAGATTAGTCCTGAGCTAACATCTGCTACCAATCCTCTTTTTGCTGAAGAAGATTGGCCCTGAGCCAACATCTGCTCATCCTCCTCCATGGGACGCCTGCCACAGCATGGCTTGATAAGCAGTGTGTAGGTTGATGCCCGGGATACAAACCCACAAATCCCAGGCTGCTGAAGTGGAGTGCATGAACCCAACCACTATGCCACCAGGCCAGCCTCAAGAAAGTCATTTCTTACTTATAAAATATTCAAATATCATCCAGAAATTATAAAATTCTAAGGGCACATCTAATAACATGTATACAATTCAGTAAATGAATAAGATAAATCTCCAGTCACAGTAGATTTTATCATACATCTCTCAGTAAGGGAGAGAAAAGGCTGAAAAATAAGTCTGTCAGGATACAGAAATTTTTAACATGATTAGCAACCTTGACCTAATAGATGTCTGTAGAATATTGCATCCAACAAGTGTAAAATATATATTCTTTTCAAGAATCCATGGAATGTTTACCTAAAGTTATCACAAACCAGCCAAAAGGCAAGTCTCATATGTTAAAGAATAGATATCATCTCGATTTTATTCTCAGATGAAATTGTGTTGAAAATCAATAACAAAAATATAACGTAAAAAATAAATTCCTCATACGTATATATAGGTTGAATTGTGTCTCCCCCCAAAAGATGTTGAACTCTGTCTTAGTCCATTCAGGCTGCTATAACAAAAATATCATAAACAGTGTGGTTTATAGACAAGAGAGATTTATTTCTCATGGTTCTACAAGCTGGGGTGTCCAAGATCAAGGGGCTGGTAAATTCAGTGTTTGATGAAGGCCCGCTTCCTGGTTCATAGAGAGCCATCTTCTTGCTGTCTCCTCACATGGTTGGAAGGGGTGAGGGAGCTCTCTGGGGTCTCTTTATAAGGGCACTAATACCATTCATGGGGGCTCCACCCTCATAACCTAATTATCACCCAAAAGTCCCACTTCCAAATAAGATCACAATGGGAATTAGGTTTCAAAATGTGACTTTTAGAGGGACACATTCAGTCTAAATCAGTCTTCACCCCCAACAATTGTGAATGTGATCTTCTTTGGAAATTGGGGCTTTGCAGATGACCAAGTTAAGATGAGGTCATTAGGGTGAACCTTAATCCAATATGACTGGTGTCCCTATAAAAAAATGCAAGTTTGAGCACAAACATACTCACACAGGGAGAGTGCCAAGTTAAGACGAAGGCAGAGGTTGAAGTGAGGCATCTACAAGCCCAGCAATGCCAAAGATTACCGCAAACCACCGAAAGCTAGGAGACAAGCTTTTGTGTCTTTCAAAAGAAAACGAACCTGCCAAAACCTTGATCTCAGACTTCTAGCCTCTGAAACGCTGAGACGGTACATTTTCGTTGTTTAAGCCATCCAGTTTGTGGCACTTTATTATGGCAGCTCCAGGGAACTAATACACCATGCTTTTTGAAATTAAGAAATATGGACCTAAATAATTCTTGAGGCAAAGAAGAAATACTTGAAAATTGGACATATTTTGCACTGAATAAAAACAAAAATGTTATATTTCAAAAACTGTGGGATACAGCTAAAATACTATTCGGATAACAATTATAGCCTTAAATTAGAAGACTGAAATCAGAAAATAGATTTACTCCCTTAACCCCTCAAACAAATAGAATTTGAAGGAAGGAAAAAAATATATATTAATAAAATGGAAATTTTAAAATTTTTAATAAAATGACAGATCTGTAGAAAACACAACTTACTCAAACCAGCATAAGAAGAAATGGAAAACCTAAACAGTCTAAAAACTTTTAAAAATTGAATCTTTTAATTAAAAACATTCCCACAAGTAAATTCCAAGCCTAGATTAACTTCCTGGGAAGTGAGATATATAAAGAAGAAAAATGCCAATTGTATACAATTCTCCAAGAGAAAAGGAAAAGAGGGATGATGTGACTTATCATTCCTAAAGCTAGCATAAACTTGACACCAAAACCTAAAAGACAATATGAGAAACGTAATTTCAGGCCATTACACTTATAAATACACAGGCTAAAATTTTGAGGGTTTGGACCACACACGTAGCATCCTAACATTTAAGACCGCCATCCATGGGACCAGTTCCAAAACCACTTAGATCTGAGAGCCAATGGGCTTGACAATCGGGAGTCCTCCAGGACCACATTAAACCAAGAGGCACTTTGAAACAGAAGTGGAAGCACTTCCCACAGCCCTCCCCCAGGCTCAGTGCAGTGGGTGCAGGCAATAAGGCAAGGCTTGCAGTTTCTCCCTGGAAGGGTATCCACTGCATACGTTCCCAGCTGCTGCCGGAGGGTCAGGCTTCTAACAAGCCTGCATCTAGGAGCTGACTGGGTTTCTCCAGGAGCATGAAATCAGGGGCTTGTAGGCACTTCCCCACTTTCTCCCCCAAGCTTTGTTCCAGCTGTAAAACCAAGTCCTCAGCGTCTGTCTGGAAGGAGCTTGTCCATACATCTAGCACTCCGACATTTATGGCTGCCTCTGGAGGGACAGGCTCCCAAATCACCTAGCTCTGAGAGCCAACAGGGCTCAGCATTTGCCAGCTCCCGGGGAACCACATTAAACAAAGAGGTAGTTTTAAAGGGAAGTGCTCTCACTTCCTTTGGCTGTCTCCCTGGGCTCAGTGCAGAGGGAGCTGGCAAAAAAGCAAGGCTCCCAGTTTCTCCCTGGAAGGGGTGTGACTGCATAATTTCCTAGATGTTGCCCAAGGGTCATGCCTCTAATTAGGCTGCATCTGAGAGCTCACAAGGCACATAAGTAGCAGTCCTCTGGGAGCCTGAATGGCTATACGGGAACTATCTGGGCCTTCTCCCCCTGGTTTGTCTCAGCAATAAAACAAAGTCTCCAGCTTCTCCCTGAGATAAATTGTCCACAAATCTAGTGCCCCTAATTCTACGGCTGCCACACAAGGGACTGGCTCCTAAATAACCGAGCTCTGGGAACTGACAGAGCTCAGTATTCATGAATGCCCCAGGACCTCAGACAACAAAAGAAATGGTAGCAAGAACTCCCAGAGCTATCCACAGTGACTCAGCACAGAGCAAGTAGGCAAAAACACCCAGCTCCGGGTTTCTTGCTGATATGGGCTAAGATTGCATAGACAACATCCCAACCTTCCCAACTGCTGCCCAATTTTTGGTGCTTCCAATTAGCCTACAACAGGGAGCTGACAGGACAGACAATTGGCAGTCGTCCAGGAGACAGAACAAGCCTGTGGGCTTTTCTCTCTCCTTTGAGGCCTGAAGGAACATGGTACACCCTAAGCTTCTGGGGGCCACAAAGAACAGAGACAGCAGTTGAGACAAGGACAAAGGTTTTTGAGAGGCACCCAGAATCTCAGGCTGGGCTGATTGGCAATGTTCATCTCCTACGCGAGGCCCGTCTGTCGAGACTAGGAGAGGTGGTTGTTTTATCTAACGTGCAGAAACCAACACAGAAAGTTAAACAAAATGAAGAAACAGGGAACTGTCCAAACAAAAGAAAAAGATAAATCTACAGAAACTGAACCTAATCAAACAGAGAAAAATATAATCAATTCCACAAAAATCAATTCCAAGTGAATTACAGGATTAAATAAGAAACGTGAAATAATAAAAAGTAAATATGGGCAAATTTATAGGTTTTCAGATAAGACACAAAAACACTAACAAAAAGAAAAAGAATGATAAACTGTTCCACATTAACAGTAAGAAATTGCATTGATAAAAGAACACATTCTGCTAACAAATCACCTGTATCCAGAATATGCATGTATGATTATATGTATGTATGCATGTATATATAATCAATAAGCAAAAGATAACCCAACACAAAAGTTGAGCAAAAGAATAAAATAGGTACTTTATAAAAGAAGGTAACCAAATCATCAATAAATGTAAATAAAGGTATTCAATGTCATTTGTGTAATGAAGGAAATGCAAATTAAAATTTGTACACACTCATCAGACAGGCTAAAATTAAAACTTCTTACAATATCAAGTGTTTGAAAGGGTATGAAACAAGAGAAACCTGCATATTCTGTTGATAGGAGGGTTAAATTGGTACAATTACTCTGGCAAAAAAGTTTTGCATTCAGGCTGGCCCGGTTGCATAGTGGTTAAGTTTGCGTGCTCTGCTTCAGCTACCTGGGGTTTGCAGGTTTGGATCCCAGGCGCAGATCTATGCACCGCTTGTCAAGCCATGCTGTGGCAGGCGTCCCACATATATAGTAGTGGAAGATGGGCACGGATGTTAGCTCAGAGCCAATCTTCCTCACCAAAAAAAAAAGTTTGGCATTATCTAGAACAGTTTAAAATATGCACATACTCTATCACCTGGTATTTCCACTAGATGTGGACCCTACATAAGTGTGTGCTTGTGGTCACCTGAATGTATACACAAGAATTTTCATAGCAGAATTTTTCGTAATAGACCCAAACGGGAAACAACCTAAGTTCTGGTCCATAAGGAAGTAGATTGTACTATACTACAGGATAGCAACATGGATGAATCTCTAAAAGGAAAAAAGTTAGGCATACACAAAACAAACACACTTTGTGATTCCATTTATACAAACTTCAAAAACAAGTAGAACTAAACTATATTTTTAGAATGCACACTTAGCTAGAAAGGTATAAGAAAAGCAAGGAAATAATTATCATAGTACTGCTTTCCTGGTGAAAAGGGAAAACGGGGAGTTGTGATTGGGAAAGCAAGGCTCTAAGACAGGCTTCTGAGGTTCTGGCAACTCTCTATTTCCTGACCTGAGTGGTGTTTCCATGTGTGTTTACTTTTCAATAATTCATTTATTTGCATATTTAGATTTTATACACTTTTCTCTATGTGTGTTATAATTCACAGTAAAAATGAATAAATAAAATGAAAATATGATCCTATCCCAGATGCAATATAGGCTGTCTTAGGTCAAGTAGCCCCATAAGACAATGGCGGAGAGAATGCAAAAAAGGAACAGATAGAAGATAAACTACAAAAAGTGCTGTTAACAGAATCCTAACCTGAAGGGAGGAAGAGGAAGAAGCAGAATAAAATTCTGATGACTCGCTTATTCTGATGCAGAGACTATACACTGGCTCGAACTTTCTGTTGCCTAGAGTTTTCTATCTTCATATCAACTTCAGGATGATAGTAATTTCCAACCTGGGTAGGAATAAAAAGGCATGAAAAAGTGGCGCTTTAGCTATACCTACAATGATTTGTTTCTTTAAGGAAAAAGAAGAAATTTCCTAACTTTTTCTACTTTTTTATATATTTAAACAATTTTATAAAATAAAATTTAAAAATAGAAGTATACAAACACTATAAGAAAGTAAAGCAGAATGTTATATAATTCAGATTTCAGATTGAAGTGAGACATCTTAAATTAGAAAGAAAACCTGGAATTCTTAAAGGGCATTGCTGACAGACACGACTACATTAAAATTTAAAACTCTACGTGGCAAAAGTCACAAAAACAAAATAAGACTATAAAAGCATCCCAGTAGGAAAATGGGTAAGGGATATGAAGCACCAATTCAGCTATAAAAGAAATACAAATAGCCAATAAGCATTACAAAAAAGATCTGTAATCTCACTAGGCAATCACAGAAATACCAATTCTATCAGATGGCTTTTTTTAAATTCTTAATTCAGCAAGAATTTTCTTAAAGGATATTATCCAGTGCAGGTGGACCTATGGAGAAATAGGTGCTCTCAAACCTCATTAGTGAGACTATAAATTGCTAAAATCTCTTTAGAATAATCCATCCATGACTAATCAAATCTAAAATGCACATGCCCTGTTGTAGAGCAATTCCACTTAAGAATCTATCTCATGTGAATAAAAACACAGTACATTAAAATAACATGTGAAAGAAAGTTTACTACAATGCTGTTTGTAATGGAAAAAATTTCTAGAAACTACGTATAATCAGACAACGATTGATACATCTATGCCATTTAAAATTATTCATCTATTGAAAAGCATGTTAGATCTATTTTAATTGGCCTGAAAAGATGTTCATGATAAATTAAGTTAAAAAATAGAAAATTACAGAGTATGATTCTATTACCAGAAATAAGAAATCATAATATGTATATATATATAGATATATATATATACATATATATTTGTACATATATAGAAAAGAAAATGGAAAATTAATAAAAGAATAAACATCAAATTGCTGGCAAACACATCAAAAAAATTGGTACCTCATAGAGAATGGATCACAGGTGAAGAGGCAATTATTATTTTCTTTGTATACCTCAGTTGTTTTGACATATTACAATAAGTAGAGATTATATGTATAACAAAAAATTAAAGAGGAAAATGTAAGTGATTATTATTATAACTGTAGAAGAAAAATTAGAAATTTTAAGATCAAGATCATTCAAAATATATGTAAATTCTCACAGAATGAGCATAAATTTTTCATTTAAATTTAAATATATTTCTCTGCCTCTGGGCCAGGAACATCATGTGAAAGGCTGGGTCCTTCAAAGAAATAACAGCCACTACAACAAAAAAAACCTGTTGTTCTACATTCTTTTATACTCTCTTCATCCCTGAGTATAATCTTAAAAAAGCTACCTAAACAAGACTGGCAGATTTTATGTACCCAGACTCACGCCTCTCTTAAACTCAAAGAAGTCTCTCAGTGCTCCCACTTGGGTTGCCCGATGCACTACCCATCACTTGCTTCTAGTGGGGGCCTAATGGAGCCAGGCATCCATCTATGCCTGGAACGGCTGCTGTTCACCAGTCTATGTTACCAAAAGAGACTCCTGCCTTTATATGCCCCCTGAGGGAGCTAGCTGTGGGTATGTTGGCGCAGTAAATGACAAGTGGTGCATCTTTCATCTCCAAAGCTAACTTGATCAACAGGGAAAATTTAAAGAATCCTTCTATGTCATCTGAGCATTTCCAGTAGGACTTTTCTATTAATAATACAGCAGTTTCTCATTCCAATTTAGCCTTATTTACCATTTAGTAACACTTTTGCATAACTTTCTCCACAGAAGTTCTGCCATTCTAAGGGAAGACATCCAACTGTGCCTCCTAATCCATCCTAACACCTCTGCCTGGTTCTTTACTAGGTATTTTACTTTTCCACATCCTCTATTCTGAGATCACCCATAAAGCATTACAGCCTTTCTCATGCCCTGCTGCCTTACTTTTTTAAAAAATCAAATCACTGTAAAATAAAATATTTTCAAAAATATTTTATTAAATCAGTATCATTCTTATATAGGGACAGAATATAAATAATTGATTGACTTCCATAACAAAACAACTTCTTTCTTACAGACTCACTCATTCATTTTTATAGTAGAGTAGGGTTAAGGACACACTAGTAAATAAGATACAGCTCTTGCTCCAAGAAGTGTACAGAGTAAAAGGGAAGGCAGAAAAGTAACCAGGCAATTATGTCCCAGATCCTAAAGCATTCTTAGTACTATATCAATCACCTTTAAATTAAATGACAGGATTCCATGCCTGCCTGCCATGAACTCATCAAAGTTCTTAATCTTTTACTAACTATAATGGTGGCTATCTAAAGCACAACTGAAAAATTTATGGTCCAATACAAATATTCATTCAACAAGATATGTGATGCTTAACATTTTGGGGGACATAGACATCTTTGACAATATTTATGAAATATTTATTTATGAAAAATTAAGAAATTTACGAAAACTCTACCAAGAAAAGAATTTACATAAATAAAACAGTTTGCATTGTTTTGAGACTTGCGAAGGACTCACGAACTCGAGTAAACACCCACATTCTGGATCACAGGAAGGCTTGATCCTGGTACCAAGTCAAACCACAAAAAAGCATTCTAATAGGATTATATTAGTTTAGAATCTCCAGGGAAAAGTCCTTACAGATTACAATTGAGCATTATTCCATAGACTTCAAGTTGGAACTATTTTGAAAAAACTATATCTACATATGGACTAAAATTGGACTTTAAAAAATTATGATCAAAGACATCCAATATTTTGATCAAGATCTCTCATAAAAATATACGACATGACTTCCTCTCCAAATTCAAATATTTCAATGACGTTTAAAATTAAAGGTGTTGAGAACCATTGAGTGAAAGAGTTGGAAGGAAAGGACACTGTGGCCAGAGAGTTGGACGGTTGACTACAAGATTCCAAAGGTGAAGGTGAGCATCCCTGGAGGTGAGGGAGTCAACAAAGGAAGAGGGTAGGGTGCCTGATGGTGTTTTTGTGGATTCTGAAGTCACTGAAGATGATGAGAGGACAAGAAGCAGACAGCAAGACTCTGATCCAGATATTTAATGATTGAGGAGGAATGCCCGAGAGGCCATGTGTGGCAGCAGCTAGGAGCGAGAGATGGTGATTTAACCAAGTGGCATAAATCCCAGAGGGATGGGAAAATTTTTTATTGAAGTATAATTGACATACAATATCCTGTTAGTTTTAGATGTACATGATAGTGATTCAGTATTTGTGTACACTATGAAAAGATCACCACGATAAGTCTAGTTACCATCTGTCACCATACACAGTTATTACAATATTATTAACTATATTCCCTATGCTGTATGTTACATCCTCATGACTTTTTAAGTTTATAACTGGAAGTTTGTACCTCTTAATCCCCTTTACCTATTTCACCCACCCCTCCACCCCTCCCCACCAATTTGTTCTCTCTATCTATGAGTCTGTTTCTGTTTTGTTTTCCTTGTTTGTTTGTTTTGTTTTTTAGATTCCACATATTAAGTGAAATCATATGGCATTTGTCTTTCTCTGTCTGAACTTACTTCACTTAGCATAATACCTTCTAGGTCCCTCCATGTTGTTGCAAATGGCAAGATTTCATTCTTTTTTATGTCTGAGTAATATTCCATTTTATAAATATACCACATCTTCTTTACCCATTCATCTATTGATGGAAACTTGGGTTGCTTCCATATCTTAGCTATTGTTAATATTGCTGCAGAGAACATAGGGGTGCATATATCTCTTCGAATTAGTGTTTTCGTTTTCTTCAGATAAATACCCAGAAGTGGAATTGCTGGATCATATGGTAGTTCTATTTTTAACTTTTTGTGGAACCTCCATACTGTTTTCCATAGTGGCTGCATCAATTTACATTCCCACCAACAGTGTATGAGGGTTCCCTCTTCTCCACATCCTCACCAACACTTGTTATTGTCTTTTTGATAATAGCCATTCTGAGAGGTGTGAGGTGGTATCTCATTAACGCTTAGATTCCTTTGTCCCAGGATGGTCTCCCACACCTACTCTCCTTTCTATACTCTCATTTCATGGTTAACAAAGACCCCTGAAGTTCATCCTCTGCACTTTACAATTCCTCATTCCTTTGGAATATCTCATTTTCTGAGAAGCTTCATGTTGTCTCTCTCTTCTCCCTTAATAATGCCTTCTTATCTCAGAAAAGAAGATAATTTAATCTTATATTGCATAGAATCGTTAAGTGGCGTTTTAGTCTGTTCAGGTTGCTATAACAAAATATCATAAGCTAGATGGCTTATAAACAACAAACATTTGTTTCTTACAGTTCTGGAGGCTGGGAAGTTCAAGATCATGGCGCCAGCAGATTCAGTGTCTGGTGAGAGCCTGTTTCCTCATCAGTGGCCGTCTTCTCATTATAACCTCATATGGTGGAAGGAGCAAAGGATCTCTCTGGAGCCTCCTTATAAGGGCACTAATTCCATTCATGAGGGCTCTGCGTTCATGACCTAATCACCTCCCAAAGGCCCCATCTTCTAATACCATTACCTTGGAGGCTAGGATTTTAACATATAAATTTGGGGAGGGACACAAACTTTCAGTCTATAGCAGGTTGTGAGTTACTAGATGGAAGGACTTTTTATAAACATTTTAAGCCTTTCCCGTAAGCACAAAATAAGGAAATTTCCCCCATCTCCTGCATGTGCATGCATATGTGTGTGATAATGTATTAAAAGCTCAAAGGATAGATGTCTTGTGCTGACTGTCTGAGACACAATAATTTCTACGTTGTTTCTTCATTAACAAATGAGATGAAAATTTCTTGGTTTCATACCCCGGAATCCATCATCAGCCCCCACATTCTATTTTCTCTTCCTGACAAACTCTGATATATATTTGGAGGACCATATGGTTCCAGGGAATCTTACAGTTGTAATTTCAGGAGAGAAGCACATAACCTATATTAGGCCAATGGTTGGTATCCCAACTCTTTACCCACGTTGAATGGTACCAATATGGCACATAAACTAAGCTGGTCAAATCAGAGAGAATCTCCCAATATGTGCCAGGAATATTGGACAAGATGCACTCTCTTGATTATTGGCTATCTAATCTGATGTTAAACCCACCTATTAATTTCTTGAATTCAGTTCTTTATCAGTTCTAAATTTTAATTAAATTATAAATTAAAATAATAAATTGTGTGTTAATCAAGTTAAATTAGTATTTTAAATTAAAATATTTTGAGATAATTAAAGATTAACACACAGTTGTAAGAAAGAATACAGAGAAATTCTATGTACATTCTACCCAATTTACCTGAATGGTAACATCTTGCACAACTTTACCAACCAGGATATTATCTTGGATACTGTCAAGATACAGAATATTTCTATTACCACAAGAATTCCCCATGTTTCCTTTCATAGCCACATCCACTTTCCTCCCATCTCTACACTCTCTTTATTTCCAGGGAACCACTAATATGTTCTCCGTTTCTATAATTTTGTCATTTAAATGGAATCATACAGTATATGGCTTTTGGAGTTGGCCTTTTCCTTTATTTTTGAGATTTATTGAGGTATAATTGGCACACAATATCCTGTAAATTTAAGATATAAAATGTGATGATTTGATAAAATTATATATTGCAAAGTGATAATCAAAATAGTGTTAGTTAACACTTTCATCTCCTCACATAATTACCATTTCTTTTCTATGCTGAGAACATTTAAAACCTATTCTCTTAGCAACTTGATAGTATGTAATTCAGTATTGTTAAATATTATCACCATGCTGTACATTAGATCCCCAGAACTTATTCATCTTATAACTGGAAGTTTATACCCTTTGAAGAACATCTCCAGATTCCCCCTACCATCAAGCCCTTAACAACTACTCTTCTAATCTCTGTTTCCATTAGTTTAGCTTTTTTAGATTCCACATATGAGTGAGATCATACACTGTTTGTCTTTCTCTGTCTGACTTATTTCACTTAGCGTAATGCCCTCAAGGTCCATCCACGTTGTAGCAAATGGCACGATTTCCTTCTGTATCATGGCTGAATAATAAAGTTGGTTAATAATAATTAAATAATAATTTTTATATGTATGTATATAATCACATCTTTATCCATTCATCACTGGATGGACACTTAGGTTGTCTACAGCATCTTGCCTATTGTGAATAATGCTGCAATGAACATGGAGTGCAGATATCACTTAGAGATCCTGATTTCATTTCCTTTGGGTATATACTCAGAGTAGGAATTGCTGGATCATATGGTAGTTCTAATTTTAACTTTTTGAGGAAACTCCATACTGTTTTCCATGGTGGTTGTATCAATTTAGATTCCTAAAAACAGTGCATCAGGATTCCCTTTCCTCCACATCCTCACCTACACTTCTTTCCTGTCTGTTTGATAATAGCCATTCTAACAGGCATGAGACAATATCTCCTTGTGGTTTTGATTTGCATTTCCCTGATGATTAGTGATGTTAAGTGTCTTTTCATGTACTTATTGGCCATTTGCATGTCTTCTGTGGAAAAATGTCTATTTAGATCCTCTGTTCATTTTTTAATCAGATTGTTTGGTTTTGCCATTGAATTGTATGAATTCCTTATATATTTTGAACATTAGTCTCTTATCAGATATATGATTTGCACATATTTTCTCTGTTCTGTAGGTTGGCTTTTCATTTTATTGACGGTTTCTTTTGCTGTGCAAAGCTTTTTAGTTTGATGTAGTCCTACTTATTTATTTTTGATTTTGTTGCTTGTGCTTTTGGTGTCATATCCAAAAAATCATTGCCAAGACCAAATGTCAGAAAGCATTTTCTCTCTGTTTTCTCTTAGGAGTTTTATAGTTTCAGGTCTTACATTTAAGTCTTTAATTCATTTAGAGTTCGTTTTTGTGAGTGATATAAGTTAGGAGCCTAATTTCATTCTGCATGTGATTATCTGGGCTTCCCAACACCATTTACAAGAAATTATCCTTTCCCCATTGAATATTTTTGGCTCCCTTGACAAATAGTAGGTATATGCAGGGGCTTATTTCTGGGCTACCGAGTGTATTTCCACTGGTCTATATGTCTATTTAATGCCTGCATCATACTGTTTTAATTACTATAGCTTTATAGTATAGTTTGAAATCAGTAAGTGTGATAACTCCAGCTTTGTTCTTCTTTTTCAGGATTACTTTGGCTATTTGGAGCGTTTTTTGATTCCATACCAATATAGGGTTGCTTTTTTCACTTCTGGAAAAAATGCCATTGAAATTTTGATAGGTATTGCATTGAATCTATAGATGGCTTTGTGTAGTAAGGACATCTTAACAATATTAATCTGATCCATGAACACAGGGTAACTTTCCATCTATTTATGTCTTCTTTAATTTCTTTCATCAAAGCCTTATAATTTTCAGTGTACAGATCTTTCACTTCCTTGGTTGCTTATTCCTAAATATTTTATTCTTTTTGATACTATTGTGAACAGGATTGTTTTCTTTATTTCTTTTTTAGATATTTTGTTGTTAGCATATAGAAATACAATTGACTTCTGTATGTTGATTTTGTATCTTGCAATTTTACTGAATTCATTGATTAGTTCCAACAGTTTTTTGGTGGAATCTTTAGGACTTTCTTTTTTTTTTTTTTTTTTTTAAAGATTTTATTTATTTATTTTTTCCCCCCAAAGCCCCAGTAGATAGCTGTATGTCATAGCTGCACATCCTTCTAGTTGCTGTATGTGGGACTCGGCCTCAGAATGGACGGAGAAGCGGTGCCTCGGTGCGCGCCGGGGATCCGAACCCGGGCCACCAGCATCGGAGCGCGTGCACCCAACCACCAAGCCACGGGGCCGGCCCAAGGACTTTCTATATATAAGATCATATCAACTATAAACAAGACTTTTATTACCTCCTTTCTGATTTGGATGCCTTTTACTTCTTTTTCTTGCCTGAGTCTCCTGGCGAGGATTTCCAATACTGCGTTGAATAAGAGTAGTGAGAGTGGGCACCCTTGTCTTGTTCCTGATCTTAGAAGAAAAGCTTTCACCCTTTCAATGTGGACAATCACACTAGCTGTGGGCTTGTCATATATGGCCTTTGTTCTATTGAGGTACATTCCTTCTGTAACCAATTTGTTGAGAGTTTTCCACAAAAGGATGTTGTACTTTGTGAAATGCATTTTCTCCATCAATTGAGATGATCATATGATTTTTACTATTCATTCTTTCAATGTAGTGTATCATATTTATTGATTTGCATATGTTGAACAATCCTTGCATTCCAGCGGTTTCTCACTGGGTCATGGTGTATGATCCTTTTCATGTGCTCTTGAATTCAGTTTGCTAATATTTTGTTGAGAATTTTTGCATCTATATTTATCAGGGTAATTGGCCTGTAGTTTTCTTTTCTTGTAGAGTCCTTATCTATCTAGCTTTGGTGTCATGGAATTTTGGCCTTGTAAAATATGTTTAAGAGTGTTCTCTCCTCTTCAGTTTTTTGGAAGAGATTGAGAAGGATTCTTTAAACATTCTGTAAACATTCTTCAAATGTTTGGTAGAATTCACCAATAAAACTGTCTGGTCCTGGGCTTTTCTTTGTTGGGAGATTTTTGATTACTGATTCAATCTCCTTAATCATTATTAGTATATTTGAATTTTCTATCTCTTCGTGATTCAGTATTATTGGGTTGTATGTTTCCAGGAATTTATCAATTTCAATTTGTTAGTATATAATTGTTCATAGTAGTCTCTTATGATTCTTTATAATCCAGTTGCATTAATTTTAATGTCTCCTCTTTCGTTGCTGATTCTATTTATTTCAGTCTTCTTTCTTTTTTTCTGTTAGTCTAGCTAAAGGTTTGTCAATTTTCTTTCTCTTTTCAAAATGCTAGTTCTTAGTTTTCTTGATCTTTTCTATTATGATCTGGTTTTTTTGGTCTTAATTTCATTTTTACAAATCTTTGTTATTTCATTCCTTCTGCTAACTTTGGGCTTAGTTTGGTTTTCTTTTTCCGGTTAGTTGAGGTTCAAGATTATGTTGTTTATTTGAGATCTTTCTTTTTTATTAATGTAAGCATTTATCACTATGCTTCCCTCTTTTGCAGCATTCCATTGGTTTTGGAATGTTGCATTTTCATTTTTGTTTGTTTGAAGATATTATTTGATTTCCCTTTTGTTTCTTCTTTGACCCACAGGTTGTCCAAGTGTGTTTTGTTTAATTTTCATGTATTTGTGAATTTTCCAGCTTCCTCCCATTATTGATTTCTAATTTCTTACCATTGTGGTCAGAAAAGATACTTGGTATGATTTCAATCTTCTTGAATTTTAAGATGTGTTCTGTGACCTACCATATGATCTATCCTGCAGAATATTCTGTATGCACTTGAAAAGAATGTGTATCTTCTGCTGTTGGATGGAATGTTCTGTCAATTTGGTCTAAAGAATAGTTCAAGTCCAACTTTTCCTTATTGGTTTTCTGTCTGGATAGTCAATCCATTGTTGAAAGTGGGAAAGTCCTCTATTATTATTGTATTGTTGTCTATTTCTCCCTTTAGGCTTGTTAGTATTTTCTCAATATATTTAGGTGCTGCAATGGTGAGTGCATATATATTTACAACTGTTATATCTTCTTGATGAATTGACCCCTTCATCATTGTGTAATGAACTTCTCTGACTCTTGTTACACATTTGGTTTAAAGTCAATTTTGACTGATGAAAGTATAGCTACCCCCAATTTCTTTGGTTTCCACTTTCATGGAATATCTTTTTCCATCCTTTCACTTTGAGACAATATGTGTTCTTAAATCTGAAGTGAGTCTTTTATGGGCGGCATATAGTTGAGTCTTTTTTTTAATCCACTCAGCCACTATGACTTTTGATTAGATAATTTAATCCATTTACACTGGAGTAATTATTGATAGAAAAGGACTTACTAATGCCATCTTATAAATTGTTTTCTGGTTGTTTTATAATTCTCTTGTTCCTTTATTTCTCTGTTGCTCCTTTCTTTGTGAATAGATGAGTTTCTATAGTGGTATGCTTTGATTCACTACTCTTTATCTTTTGCGAATCTACTGTAGGTTTTTGCTTTATGGTTACTTTGAGGCTTACATAAAACACCTTATATATGTACATAGTTTATTTTCTACTGATAAAAACTTATCTTTGAATACAAAAACTCTACCCTTTATTCCCCCCTTTTATGTTTTTGATGTCACAAGTTACTCCTTTTATCTCATGTATCCATCAACAAATTATTGTAGCTATAGTTATTTTTAATACTCTTGTCCTTTAATAACCTTTATACTAGAGTTAAGTGTTTAATACACCACCATGTTACGGTTTTAGAGTGTTCTGAATCTGACTATACTTGCCTTTACCAGTGTGTTGTATATTTTTATATGTTTTCATGTTACTAATTAGCATCCTTTCATTTCTGCTTGAACAACTCCTTTCAGCTTCTCTTTTAAGACAGGTCTAGTGGAAATGACCTCACTCACCTTTTGTTTGTCTGAGAAAGTCCTCACCTTGCCTTCATTTCTGTAGGACATCTTTGCCAGATACTGTATTCTTGGTTGTCCATTTTCTCTTTCAGAGCTATGAATATATCACTTCACTCTCTCCTGTCCTGTAAGGTTCCTACTGAGAAATCCACTGATAGCCTTATAGGGGTTCCATTCTAAATAACAAGCTTCTTTCTCTTGCTGCTTTTAAGATTCTCTCATTGTCTTTCATTCTTGACAGTTTAATTATAATGTGTCTTGGAGAGGACCTCTTTAAGTTGATTTAGCTTGGTGATCTATGAGCTTCATGAACTTGAATGGTGAAATCTGTCACCAAATTTGGGAAGTTCTCAACCATATTTCTTTAAATAAACTTTCTACCTCCTTCTCCTTCTCTTCTCCTTTTGGGACTCCAATAATTTGTAAATTGCTTCTTTTGATGGTATCCTGTAGATCACATAAGATTTCTTCACTTTTTTGCATTCTTTTTTGTTTGTTCTCCTCTGACTGAATAAATTCAAAATCCCTGTCTTCTAACTCACAGATTCTTTCTTCTGCTTGATCCATTCTGTTGTTGATGCTCTCTATTGCTTTTTCATTTCATTCTTTTTATTCTTCAGCTCCAGAATTTCTGTTTGGTTCTTTTTTATGATTTTTATCTCTTTGTTAAACTTTTCATTTTTGTGTATGTATGTTTGTTTCCTAGTCTTGTTGAACTGTCTCTCTGTGTTCTCCTGTAGCTCATTGAGATTCCTTAAAATAGCTATTTTTAATTCTCCACGTCTTTGGGATCACATACTACAAGATTATTGGGATCCTTTAGTGATTCGTATTTCCTTGATTTTCCATGTTTTGAAGTTTTGCATTGCTGTCTTTGCATTTGAAGTAGCAGTCACCTCCTCCAATCTTTGCTAACTGCCTTCAGGTGAGAAATACCTTTCATCAGCCCTGCTAGGAATTCAGAGGCCTTCTCAGACCCTCTATGGATATGCCCACTCCATGCTTCTTGCTCTCTCTTGTGACAGAGTTCTTAAGGTTTTATGCCTTCTCTTGATCCTGCAATGTATCAGGCCAGGTGCTTACAACCTCCTCTTCACTTTCCCAAAGGTGTCACTAAAGCTCAAGTTTGTGGTCTCTCCAGGCCTGCAGATTCAGGCTGGCTTTCTGCACACGCTCACTAACCATCTGCCAGAGCATGCTCTCACCACTGCCATTGGGAGCATTCACAGGGACCCAACTATGGGGTTGTGGGTGTGTGTGTGAGGTTCAGGGCATGTTAGGGGTGCCTGTGGGTCAATTGGGGGTATCCACAGGTGACACATCTCCAGTGGCTCATGGTCAGGCTTCTTGATGGAGTCTGCAATGCAGTTAGCAGGATTTGTATTCCTTTAATATTTCCAAGAGTCCTATATGCCACCTTCCCAGCCACTTCCTTTCCTCAAGGCATGCAGCTCACAATTCATTACTCTGGATGGGGTGAGAGAGAAATGGGTCTCTTGGGCAGTGTACTGCATAGCTAGAGAAGCCAGGCATTCACTCACACCTTCTCACTTTACCCTGAGGGAAAAATCACAGGCCAAGCCAAGAGGATCTCTCTTGGCCTTAAGTTGGTGCTGCAGTGGGGGAGGAGTGATGAAGGTAAAGTCAAATGATTCCTCTAACCCTCTCCAATGCATTCAAACTTGTATTTTTTTCTTTACTCCAATGGTATACTGGAACTTCACTGGAAACTTAGACTTCCACAAAGGCTCACTTGTCCATAGGTGATTGTCTAAGACAGTGTTCTCCAGGCACTCCTGGGCCATAGCCAAGCGGGGCTGGAGCCAGTTCATGGGCCACTGCAAGGTCCATAGCTATGATTGAGGCCTGCATGTCTATTACCCAAAGCACTAACTGATGAGAAAAACTCCTCCCAGATTACTTGATGTATGGTATTGGATCCCACAGCTCCCAAAAAGGCACTTTTGTCTGTGGACAGATGTCAAATTGTTGTTGAGGGGGGAATAAAATCAAGGGATGTCTTATTCAGCCATGTTGCTGTTGTTACTCCCTCTAAATTTATCTTTTGATTCTTTTTCATGGTTTCTAGTTCTCTGCCAAAATTCTTTACATTGTCTTTTAATTCCTTTAACACATTATTCATGGCTACTTTTATGTCCATGTGAGATAGGTCCATTATCTCGACCGTTTGCATGTCTATTTCTATTGCCATTTTTTCTCTTAGTCAGTCAAGTTTTGTCTTTTCTTGTGCCTTGCTTGTCATTTTTGACTCAGTAAAATTGTGTATAAAAATTAAAAAAATAATTTGAGGCTCTGGATGATATTTTCTTCTTTAGAGAGAATTTAGTTTCCTTCTATTTATCAGCTAGACTAGTAGCACTAGAAATGATAGATCAACTTAATCCAATGAATATTAAAATAATTCACAATTAAGCATCAGTTAAAAGAAGGAGACCAGGGGCCAGCCCCGTGGCATAGCGGTTAAGTGTGTGTGCTCCACTTTGGTGGCTCAGAGTTTGCAGGTTTGGATCCCGGGCGTGCACCGAAGCACTGCTTGTCAGGCCATTCTGTGGTAGCATGCCATATAAAGTAGAGGAGGATGGGCACGGATGTTAGCCCAGGGCCAGTCTTCTTCAGTTAAAAAGAGGAGGATTGGCATCAGATGTTAGCCCAGGGCTGGTCTTCCTCAGCAAAAAGAGGAGGATTGGCATCAGATGTTAGCTCAGGGCTAATTTTCCTCACCAATAAATAAATAAATAATAAAACAAGGAGACTCGTAACTCTTTGCTTTCTAGGACTTACTTCTGAAATTTCACATCTAATTATAATAGATTTAAATTTCTGACAATGTACTTATCAATTCCAAGAACACCTCAGCATATTGATCTCACAGCAGCATATAGACAAAGTGGCTCTGTCTAGCTCCAGTTAAATTTATATCTTGGTCCTTCTATGGATATTGTTTTTCTGGGTGGTAGCACAAACTTGGATTGCTCAGTATCCCCAATTTAATATTTCGAATCTCCAAACAGGAAAGTGAGATATTGAAAACAACATCAAGTAAAGTGGGGGTTTTTTGGGAGGGAAGACCAGTAAACATTATATCCCATTGTAAAGGTACAATTTAGCCACGACTACAGTCTCTCTGAGATTGTTTTATTTATGTACATATTTTTATATCTTTTATTCAATTATTCTCATCCCCTTTTCCTATTACCGTATGTTAAATATGTTCCAGAAAATAGACCCATAGAATGATCCATCTTGCATTATTTCTATCTTGTTTCTGCAAACAGATTGTAAAACCCTCTGAAATAGAAATAGATGTCACACTTGTTTATACACCAGGTGCTTCGCACAAGTCCTGCCTTAAAAACTTTCCTATGTTCTTTAAAGGCTTTATATAGGGTTACCATATGACCCAGAAATTCTACTCCTAAGAATATATACCCAAGAGAAATGAAAACATATATCCACAGAAAACCTGGCACACAAATGTTCATATCAGCATTATTCATAATAGCCAATAGTGAAAACAACCCAAATTTCCATCAACTGATGAATGGATAAGCAAAATGCAGTGTACACATATAATGAAACATTATTTGGCAATAAAAAGAAATTAAATACTGATACATGTTACAACATGAATGAACTTTGAAAATATTTTAAAAAATGAAAAAAACTAGTCACGAGCAACAACATATTGTATGATTCCATTTATATGAAATATCCAGAATAGGCAAATCTTTAGAGACAGAAAGTAAACCAGTGGTTGCCTACAGCTGGGAGTATGTGGTGGGGAGGGAACAGGGAGTTGTGAATGCTAAAGGGTGCAGGATTTCTTTTCAGAGTAATGAAAATATTCTAAAATTGATTGTGGTGATGGTTACACAACTCTGTGAATATACTAAAAACCATCAAAATGTACACTTTAAATGTGTGAATTGTATGGTATGTGAATTATATCCCAATAAAGTTGTTAAAAAAAGAAAAAAATTTTCTATCTCTTTTGTCTTTCCAGCTCCACTACCACTATCTCAAATCATGAGTCTATCATTTCATACCTTGATCACTATAATAACTTTCTAACACATTCTCCCTACTTTTCAAATAACCTCTGAATTAATACAGTCTTCATAAGGCACATAGAGTCAAAATTTTAATGCAAATTTATCCGTATATTCTGCCTTTTTAGGGCCTTCAATGTCTTGCCAAATGCCCACAGAATGAGCCTAAGCCCTTTAGTCTGACTTATAAGGCCGTATTTGCCCATCTCTTGCTACTTGTTTCCTAATATTTTGGGATCCAGCTAGCCAGAATTACATGATGTTTCCCTGATGTGATATGCCTGGTCCTCTCACAACCAGACCTTTTCATACCCAGCTCCCTCTTCTCCTAGGTGGCACCTCCTCACTGAGTAACTTCTACATATCACTATGAAGGCAGCTAGGAGGCTCCTCCACCAGGAATTCTCAATGTGTTCTTTTAGAGTCCTGTTTTTAGTCTGTTTATACCCTTTGAACACTGAATTATTCATGATTACCCTCAGCCTGTTTGAAATGGGGGGAAAAAGTTGGTTTGTGTAGTTTAGGACAACTGCTTGACAGGTTCCTTTCTTTTTTTTTTTTTTTTTTTTCTGTGAGGAAGATCAGCCCTGAGGTAACATCCATGTTAATCCTCCTCTTTTTGCTGAGGATGACTGGCTCTGAGCTAACAGCTATTGCCAATCCTCCTCCTTTTTTTTCTTTTGCCCCAAAGCCCCAGTAGATAGTTATATGTCATAGTTGCACATCCTTCTAGTTGCTGTATGTGGGACGGGGCCTCAGCATGGCCTGAGAAGCGGTGCGTCGGTGCGTGCCTGGGATATGAACCCAGGCCGCCAGTAGTGGAGCGCGCGCACTTAACCACTAAGCCACTGGGCTGGCCCCTAACGCAAATTTTAAAACATGAGATACTAATACACAAAAACCAAGATGGCCTGAATTAATGAGACTGACAATACCAATTGTTACAAGTATGTAAAGTAACAATAACTCTTCTACATTCATGGAAGGAGTATAAAATTGATACAACCCTTTTGGAAAAGTCTTTGGCTATACCTACAAAAGCTAAACATACACCTACCCTATGCCCCAGAAATTACATCCCTAGGATATGCCAAAGAGAAATGAATACCTACGTACATCAAAAGATATGCAAAATAAAATTTATAACAGCTTTATTAATAAATACCAGAAATTAGAAACAACCCAAATATGCATCAATAATTGAAGGGGAAATAAGTTGTAATATATTTATACAGTGAAATATTTCACAGCAATAAAAAGGTAAACTAATGTTACATGAAAAACCTAAATGCATCTCACAGGCATAACAATAAGCAAAAGAAATCAAATGTAAAAAATGCTACATTATACTATTTTTACAAAGATTGAAATTATGCAAAATTATGGTGATAGAAGTCAGAATAGTATTCATACTTTTGGTGGTCGGGGGAGAGAGAAAGGATTTGAATGGAAGGAGTCATGAAGAAGCCTTCTGGGTGCTGGAAACATTCTATATTACCTGATTGAGATGGTAAGCACATGTGTGCAAACGTAAATATTAATTGATCTGGACACTTAAGATGTATGCACTTTATTGTATAAACAGTATCTTCCAATGAAAAGGGTGTTGTTGTTGTCGTTGTTAAAATCTGAGACATGATATCTGTCTCGCAGTACTGCATCTGGCTTTATTAATTGTGTTACTTTAGGGAGACTACTTCATCTCTCTGAACTTCAGAATTTTTATCTTTAAAACGAGGATGCAATGAGATGAATATTTTTTGTAGTAACTTCTAGTACCAGATTATTCTTTGATGGAAGGATCTGTGGTATATGGCATCAAAGAAAAATACTTTGATAATTGACTTTGATGTCCATGATTAAACCTGGATTACAGGATTAGCAGAAGTCTAAAAAAGAAAAAAATGAGTTAGATATTCTGATGACAATGAGTTGGTTGTTGTTCCTAGGAGGAAAAGGAAGAAAAAAGAGAAAGAAGGCAGGACTGTGGAGAAATGAGAACCATTTCGTGCGTACTATTCTGTAATATACATATATACCTAAGATTGGAATTGCTAATTCAATGAGGTTGACTATCTTTTCATATGTTTATTGGATATTATATATCCTCTTTTATAAAATGCCAGTTCAAATATATTGATTATTTTTCTATTAGGTGATGTGCCTTTTTTTACTGATTTGTGGGAATTATTTCTAGATTCTAGTTATGAGTACTTTTTCAGTTATAACTGTTGTAAAGACTATCTTCCACTTTGTGGCTTCTCATTACACTCTTTTAATAGAGTATTATAATGAAATGAATTTTAATTTAAGTGTAGTCAAATGCATCAATTTTTTTCTTTATTTTGAATGTTTCTTTTGTCCTGTTTTTTTCCCAGTTTTATTGAGGTATGACTGACAAATAAAAATTTTTATTATTGTGGAGCCTGAAGCAGCCCTTTGACTTGGCTAAAGCACTCTCAGTCACAGTCTAGGAGTATTCCTGCCTGCCCAGGGACCCATCAGGAAACATGCTCCTCTACGCCCCCAAAGGCAGGCCTACAGAACTTGGAATTACTGCAGATCTTGAAGCATTCCTGTGACCTAGATTCATCCCTTCCCTGCCTGATCTGGGCACAGTCCTGTTCACTGAGGAACCCAGCGGAAGGCACACTTTACCATGCCCCCAGGTACAGGCCTACAGACCTTGGTCCTAGCCATGGACCTGGAGCAGACTTGTGACTCAGTTCCAACCCATCTCAGCCATGGTCCAGGGCCAATTCTGCCTACCCAGGGACCTGTTCAATGACCTGGTGGGAGCCTTAACAAGGACCCAGTGGGAGTCGTGCCCATCTGATGCCAGGTAAGATCCACAATCTGTGAACACAACTGCAAACCCTGAAGTGAACCCCTGTCTCAGGGCCAGCCCAACTGATAAAGATCATGGAAACAGTCTCATCCACCCTATACCCACCCAAGGTGGGTATAGGATCTATACCCACCTAAGCCCCTGGTAGAAGTTCTGACAACAACAGAACCCGTGATGGACACATCAGCAGTCATATGACCTGGTTCCAACCCTGCTCAACTGTGATCCCAGAGGCAAGACCATCAGCATGGGGACACAATAGGAGAAGGTCTTAACCTGCAGAAACCAGTCTGTAAGGCTAGAAGAGGGTTCCCTAATTCAGATGTACAGACACCAATGCAAGGCTACACAGATCAAGAAGAATCAGGCAAACATGACACCACCAAAGGAAACTAACAAGGCTCCGGTAACCAATCCCTATAATTGGAGATCTATGAATTACCTGACAAAGAATTAAAAACAATATTCTTAAAAAAATTTAGTGAGATGCAAGAGAACACAGATAGACAACTAAATAAAATCATAAAAAATTGATATATTTAATAAAATAGAAACCATAAGAAAAGAACCAACCAGACACCATGGAGCTGAAGAATATAAGAAAAATTCAACATAAAGCTTCAACAGCAGACTCAATCATATAGAAGAAAGAATTAGTGAACTCAAAGACACATAATTTGAAATTAGCCAGTTCGAGGAACCAAATGAAAATGCAAAGTAAAGAAAGTATATGGGACATCACAAATGAACTAATGTACTCCTCAGGGTAGTCCCAAAAGGAGAAGAGATAGAGAAAGGGACAGAAATCTTATTTAAGGAAACAATGCTTGAAAATTTTCCAAATCTTGGGAGAGATTTGGACAACAAGATACATGAAGTTCAAAGAACCTCAAGCAAGATCAACCGAAAGGAGATTGCCCCAAGACATATTGTAATCAAATTGTAAAAAATCGTAGACAGGGATAATTTTGAAAGCAGCAACAGAAAAGAGATTCATCACAAACAAGGTAACTTCAGTAAGGCTATAAGTGGTTTTCTCAGCAGAAATTTTGAAGGCCAGGAAAAAATGGGATGAAATTTTCAAAGTGCTGAAAGAAAAAAGTGCAAACCAAAAATACTATACCTGGCAAAGCTTTCCTTCAGAAATAAAAGAGAGATAAAAATATTTCCAGACAAATAAAAGCTGAAGGATTTTATCACCACTCTACATGCCTTAGAGAATCCTAAAGGCAGTTCTTCAAGTTGAAATGAAAGGATGCTAAGCAGCAATACAAAAACATATGAAAGTAGAAAACTTACTGGTAAAGTAAATATATAGTGAAATTCAGAATACTCTAATACAGTAATGGTGGTGTGTGAATCACCTTTAAGTCTAGTATAAAGTTAAAATACAAAAGTATTAAAAATTACTATCAGTACAATAATTTCTTAATGGATACACACAAAGAAAGATGTACAGCATGACATCAATACTATAAAATGAGGGGGAAGGTAGAAAAGAAAAAGTATAGAGTTTTGTATATGATTGAAGTTAAGTTGTTAGCTTAAAATAGACTGCTATAGCTATAACATGTTTTATGTAAACCTTATGGTAATCACATACACAAAAATACTCTGGTCGATACAAAAAACGATAAAGAAAAGGAATCAAAGCCTAACCCTAACCCTAACCCTAACCTAAGGAAGGAAACAGACATCCAGGTACAGGAGGCACAGAGAGCCCCAAACAAGATAAACCCAAAGAGGCCCACACCAAGACACATCATAATCAAAATGTCCAGAATTAAAGATAAAGAGAGAATCCTAAAAGCCGCAAGAGAATGTCAAATTACATACAAAGGAAACCCCATAAGGCTATCAGCTGACTTCTCAGCAGAAACCTTACAGGCTAGAAGAGAATGGCACGATATATTTAAAGTGCTAAAAGGAAAAAACTTACAGCCAAGAATACTCTACCCAGCAAGGTTATCGTTCAAAATGGAAGGAGAGATCAAAATTTTCCCAGATAAGCAAAAATTAAAGGAGTTTGTCACCAAGAAACCAGTGTTACAAGAAATATTAAAGGGACTGATTTAAGGGGAAAAGAGAAGACCACAAATAGGAAAAATTATCTATTTCCACGATTAGAACGTAATGGATACAAATGCACAAAAAAGAGGTTGGATATGATATCAAAAACATAAAAGGAGGGAGGAGGGTAGTTAAAGAGTACAGCTTTCAGACAGAGGTCAAACTAAAGTGACCAACAATTCTGTATAGAAGAAGTAAGGAACAGAGAAGGACTACTAAAACAGTGAGGAAAAAAAAAAAAAAGTTAAAAAATGGCAGTAAGTACATACTTATCAATAGCTACTTTAAACGTCAATGGACTAAATGCCCCAATTAAAAGGCATAGGGTGGCTGACTGGATAAAAAAACAAGACCCATATATATGCTCCATACAAGAGACACACTTCAGACCTAACGACACTCACAAACTGAAAGTGAAGGGATGAAAAAAGATACTACACGCAAACGGCAATGAAAAGAAAGCTGGGGTAGCAGTACTCATATCAGACAAAATAGACTTTCAAACAAAAACTGTAAAAGAGACAAAGAAAGGGCATTACATAATGATCAAGGGAACAATCCAACAAGAGGATATAACACTTGTAAATATCTACGCACCCAATGTAGGTGCACCTAAATATATAAAGCAATTATTAACAGACATAAAAACAGAAATAGACAGTAACACAATAATAGTAGGGGACTTTAACACTCCACTTACACCAACGGATAGATCATCCAAACAGAAGATCAATAAGGAAACATTGGCCTTAAACGACACCTTAGAACAGATGGACCTAGTAGATATCTACAGAGCATTCCATCCAAAAACCGAAGAATACACGTTCTTTTCAAATGCACATGGAACATTCTCCAGGATTGATCACATATTAGGCCACAAAACAAGTCTCCATAAATTTAAGAAGATTGAAATAATACCAAGCATCTTTTCTGACCACAACGGTATGAAACTAGAAATCAACTATAGGAAGAAAATCAGAAAAGCCACAAATACATGGAGATTAAACAAAATGCTACTGAACAACGACTGGGTTAACGAAGAAATCAAAGAAGAAATCAAAAAATACCTGGAGACAAATGAAAATGAAAATACGACATGCCAGAATTTATGGGATACAGCAAAAGCGGTTCTAAGAGGGAAGTTTATAGCGATACAGGCCTATCTCAACAAACAAGAAAAATCTCAAATAAACAATCTAACAATGCACCTAAAGGAACTGGAAAAAGAAGAACAAACAAAGCCCAAAATCAGTAGAAGAAGGGAAATCATAAAAATCAGAGCAGAAATAAATGAAATAGAGACCAAAAAAACAATAGAAAAAATTAATAAAACCAAGAGCTGGTTCTTTGAAAAGATTAACAAAATTTACAAAACTTTAGCTAGACTCACCAAGAAAAAAAAAGACAAGGGAAAAATAAGTAAAAACAGAAATGAAAGAGGAGAGGTTACAACAGACACCTCAGAAATACAAAAGATTATAAGAGAATACTATGAAAAACTATATGCCAACCAATTCGACAATCTGGAAGAAATGGATAAATTCTTAGAATCATACAACCTTCCAAAACTGGATCAAGAAGAAGTAGAGAATTTGAATAGACCAATCACCAGTAAGGAGATCGAAACAGTAATCAAAAACCTCCCCAAAAATAAAAGTCCAGGACCAGACGGCTTCCCTGGTGAATTCTACCAAACATTCAAAGAAGACTTAATACCTATCCTTCTCAAACTCTTCCAAAAAATTGAGGAGTGGGGGAAGCTCCCTAACTCATTCTACGAAGCTGACATTACCCTGATACCAAAACCAGACAAGGACAACACAAAAAAAGAAAATTACAGGCCAATATCACTGATGAATATCGATGCAAAAATCCTCAACAAAATACTAGAAAATCGCATACAACAATACGTTAAAAAGATTATACACCATGATCAAGTGGGATCTATTCCAGGTATGCAGGGATGGTTTAACATTCGCAAATCAATCAACGTAATACACCACATTAATAAAATGAAGAACAAAAATCACATGATCATCTCAATAGATGCAGAGAAAGCATTTGACAAGATACAGCATCCATTTATGATAAAAACTCTGAATAAAATGGGTATAGAAGGAAAGTACCTCAACATAATAAAGACCATATATGACAAACCCACAGCTAATATCATCCTCAATGGTGAAAAACTGAAAGCTATCCCTCTAAGAACAGGAACCAGACAAGGATGCCCACTGTCACCACTCCTATTTAACATAGTATTGGAAGTCCTAGCCAGAGCAATCAGGCAAGAGAAAGAAATAAAAGGGATCCAAATTGGAAAGGAAGAAGTGAAACTGTCACTATTTGCAGATGACATGATTTTATATATAGAAAACCCTAAAGAATCCACCAGAAAACTTTTAGAAGTAATAAATGAATATGGTAAAGTTGCAGGATACAAAATCAACATACAAAAATCAGTTGCATTTCTGTACACTAACAACGAAGTAGCAGAAGGCAAAATTAAGAATACCATCCCATTTACAATTGCAACAAAAAGAATAAAATGCCTAGGAATAAACTTAACCAAAGAGGTGAAAGATCTGTACACCGAAAACTATAAAACATTTCTGAAAGAAATTGAAGAAGACACAAAGAAATGGAAAGATATTCCGTGCTCTTGGATTGGAAGAATTAACATAGTTAAGATGTCCATACTTCCTAAAGCCATCTATAGATTCAATGCAATCCCTATCAAAGTTCCAACAACATTTTTCACAGAAATAGAACAAAGAGTCCTAAAATTCATATGGAACAACAAAAGACCCCGAATAGCTAAAGGAATCCTGAGAAAAAAGAACAAAGCTGGAGGTATCACACTCCCTGATTTCAAAATATACTACAAAGCTATAGTCACCAAAACAGCATGGTACTGGCACAAAAACAGACACACAGATCAATGGAATAGAATCGAAAGCCCAGAAATAAACCCACACATCTATGGACAGCTAATCTTTGACAAAGGAGCCAAGAACATACAATGGGGAAAAGAAAGTCTCTTCAACAAATGGTGTTGGGAAAACTGGATAGCCATATGCAAAAAAATGAAAGTAGATCCTTACCTTACACCATACACAAAAATTAACTCCAAATGGATTAAAGACTTGAATGCAAGACCTGAAACTGTGAAAGTTCTAGAAGAAAACATAGGCAGTACGCTCTTCGACATCGGTCTTAGCAACATCTTTTCAAACACCACATCTGACCGGGCAAGAGAAACAATAGAAAAAATAAACAAATGGGACTACATCAAACTAAAAAGCTTCTGCACAGCAAAGGAAACCATCAACAAAACGAAAAGACAACCTAACAATTGGGAGAAGATATTTGCAAACCATACATCTGATAAGGGCTTAATCTCCAAAATATATAAAGAACTCATGCATCTCAACAACAAAAGAACTACCAACCCAATTAAAAAATGGGCAAAAGACCTGAACAGACATTTCTCCAAAGAAGATACACAGATGGCCAACAGACACATGAAAAGATGTTCAAAATCACTAACTATGAGGGAAATGCAAATCAAAACTACAATGAGATATCACCTCACGCCCATCAGAATGGCTATAATTAACAAGACAGGAAACAACATGTGTTGGAGAGGATGTGGAGAGAAGGGAACTCTCATACACTGCTGGTGGGAGTGCAAACTGGTGCAGCCACTATGGAAAACAGTATGGAGATTCCTCAAAAAATCAACGATAGAACTACCATATGATCCAGCTATTCCACTGTTGGGTATTTATCCAAAGAACTTGAAAACACCAATTTGCAAAGGTACATGCACCCCTGTGTTCATTGCAGCCTTATTCATGATAGCCAAGACTTGGAAGCAACCTAAGTGCCCATCAAGGGACGAATGGATAAAGAAGCTGTGGTATATATACACAATGGAATACTACTCAGCCATAAGAAACGACGAAATCCAGCCATTTGTGACAACATGGATGGACATTGAGGGTATAATGCAAAGTGAAATAAGTCAGAGGGAGAAGGCCAAATACCGTATGATTTCCTTCATTAAGTAGTAGATAATAACAACAATAAACAAACACATAGGGACAGAGATTGGATTGGTGGTTACCAGAGGGCAAGGGGGGAGGGAGGAGGGTGAAAGGGATAATTCGCTGCGAGTGTGTGGTGATGTGTTGTAATTAGTATTTTGGTGGTGAACATGATGTAGTTCATGCAGAAATAGAAGTACAATGATGTACACCTGAAATTTTTGCAATGTTATAAACCAATGTTACTGCAATAAACCAAAAAATTAAAATAGAGAGAAAAAAAAAAAAAAGAGAGAAAAAAAAAGGAATCAAAGCATATCACCAAGAAATCAACAAATCACAAAAAAAGACAGCAAGAGAGGTACAAATGAATTACAAAACAGTCAGAAAACAATTAAGAAATGGCAATAGTTAGTCCTTAATCTATCAATAATTACATTAAATAAAAATAGATTAAATTATCTAATCAAAAGACATAGAGTGGCTGAATGAATAAAAAATAAGGTCCAGGTGATGTCAGCAAGTTGGAGGGCTAGGAAGTCCAAATGCTTTCTCCCCCACAAGAACAATAAATAAATAACCACAAACCAACAAAAAAATATTTCAGGGAAAGTTCTGGAGTATAACAAAGCAGCAAAAACCCTGCAGAGCTCAAACACTGAGGATGGCTACATAGAAAAGCATAGAAGGCATTTTACCTGCATCACCTCATCTTCCAATCCAGAGAATCTCTGTGCCAGAAGGAATCTCCTCAGAGGAATTTTACTCCATGGGGAGGAGAGCAGGACAACCACAACAAGCCTCACTGCTTTGACTGCCATTACCAGGGCTAGCTACCCCTGCTCTGAGCCCCACCCTCCAGGTCCCAGGTCACAGCTTTAATGTGCCACCACCATGGATGTGCTGCTGCTGTTCTACAATAGCCCTCCGAGGCCAAAGTTAGGACTTTAACCCACCTGTCCTGCTACTGGGTCCATGCTACCTCTGCACCATGTCATCCCAGGGCTCATGGCACTATGCTCCCCACCCCCCACCACCTGAGTCACTGCAGTGAGCCCCAGAGACCCAGAACATGGTTCCACAGGAGATCTGCACATGCCCACGCCTTAGACACCAGTGCTACTGCTACAGTAAGTGCACCTATGCCCCAGGACCCAGAAGCCATGGTAGCTCCATGTGTGCCTGATCCTAGGACCCTGACTCTGCTACCACTCTGAGTGCCAACATGCTGGGCACCAAGAGGGATCCTTTCAGCTAGAACTTCCTCCCATGAGCAAAAAAAAGGAGAACAGAAAGACCCCAGCAGCCTTCCTTTCTGAGGATCTCATAGCCCTAGCTGCCATTGTCACCCTCAGGACCTCCATAGTTTTGGCCACAGAAGACCCCCACAGTCTGTGCCAACATTTACCTTAGCTGATAGAGATGCAGGATACTACACCACAGTGCCTTCCAGGAACCAAAGACACTACATCCTGCCCAGCCAGCAACTTGAGCCAGTCCAAAAAGGCTGGAAGAGGTGACTACTCCCTCAAATGCACAGACATCAAAGCAAAGACATCAGAAACACAAAAGAGCAAGGAAATATGACAACATCAAAGCACATTAATTTTCCAATAACTCACCCCAAAGGAATGGAGATCAGTGAGTTACCTGTAAAAGAATTCAAAATAATTGTTTTAAAGATGCTCAGTGAGATTCAAGAGAAGACAGATAGACAACTCAATGAACTCAGGAAAACAATGCATGAGCAAAATGAGAAGTTCAACAGAGAGATAGAAATAATACAAAGACCCAAACAGCAATTCTGGAGCAGAATGAATGAAATTAAAAAATACAATAGAGTGCTTCAACAGTAGGTTCTATTAGGCAGAAGAATGAATCTGTGAACTTGAAGACAGAGACCTTGATATTATTCAATCAGAGGAGAAAAAAGAAATTAGAATGAAAAAGAATGAAGAAAGCATAGATGAATAATGTGACATCAGTAAGTGAAAAAATATTCACATTATGGGAGTCCCAGAAGGAGAACAGAGAGAGAAAAGCAGAAAAAACTTATTTAAAATATAATGGCTGAAAACTTCCCAAATCTGGGGTGAGATATGGCCATCCAGGTATGTGAAGCACAAAGCTCCCCAAACAGATTCAACTCAAAGAGATTTTCACTGAGATGCATTATAATCAAGCTCTCAAAAATCAAAGAGAGCAAGAGAAAAGCAGCAAGAGAAAAAAGACTCATCACATACAAAGGAGTACTGATAAGGCTGTCAGTAGATTGCTCAGCAGAAACCTTACAGGCCAAAAGAGAGTGGGATGATATACTCAAAGTGCTCAAAGAAAAAAACTGTCAATCAAGAATACTTTTCCCAGAAAAGTGGTCCTTCAGAAATGAAGGAGAGATGAAGACTTTCCCAGACAAACAAAAGCTAAGAGAATTTATCACCACTAGAATTGCCTTACAAGAAATGCTAAAGGGAGTTCTTCAAGCTGAAATGGAAGGATGCTAATAACATGCAACATATGAAAGTATAAAAATCACTAGTAAAGGTAAATACATAGTCAAATTCAAAATACTCTAATATTGCAATGATGGTGTGTAAAAAATTTGAACTCTAACATACAGGTTAAAATAAAAAAGTGTCAAAAATAACTACAGATACAATATTTTGTTAATGGATACTCAATATAAAAAGATTTAAATTGGGACACCAACTTAAATTGGTGGGGGTGGGCAAGTAAACGTGCAGAGTTTTTATGCAATTAAAGTTATTACCAGCTAAAAATAGACTAACTATAACATGTTTATGACAGCTTCATGGTAATCACAAAGCAAAAACCTATAATAGATACATAAATAATACAGAAAAAAATCTAAGAATACCAGTACAAAAAACATCAATTAACAAATAAAGACATCCAGAGAGGAAGAAAGAAACAAAAGAACTACAAAAGAATCACAAAGCAATTAACAAAACGGTGATAGTAAGTTCTTACTTATTAATTACTTCAAATGTAAATGGTTTAAATTTTCTAATAAAAGAACAGAATGGCTTAATAGACAAAAAAAAGATTAGACCTCACTACATGCTGCCTATAAGAGACTCACTTGAGCTTTAAGGACACTTATAGGCTGAAAGTGAAGGGATGGAAAAAGACATTCCATGCAAACAAAAACCAAAAGAGAGTGTAGATAGCTATACTTATATCATACCAAATAGATTTTAAGTCAAAAGCTATAAAAGGGACAAAGAAATTCATTCTATAATGAAAAAAGGGTCAATTCATCAAGAGAATATAACAATTGTAAATATATACGCACTCAATATTGGAGCACATAAACAAATTAAACAATTATTAACAGATCCGAAGGCAAAAATAGACCACAATACAATAATAGTAAGGGAACTCAAAACCCCACTTGCAAAAATGGATAGACCATACAGACAGAAAATCAATAAGGAAATAAATAGACTTGAACTACACTTTCAAACAAATGGACCTAACAGACATATTCAGAAAATTCTATCCAACAGCAACAGAATACTCCTTATTCTCAAGTACGCACAGAAGATTCTCTGAGATAAATGATATGTTAGGCCACAAAACAAGTCTTAAAATTTAAAAGATTGAAATTATAGAAAGTATGTTTGTCCAATTGTAGTGTTATGAAACTAGAAATCAATAACAGGAGAAAACCTGGAAATTTCACTAGTGGAAATTAAACAATACATTTCTGAAAAACTAATGGGCCAAAGAAGAAATCAAAAGGTAAATCAAAAAACATATTGAGACAAATGAAAATGGACACATCACATACTAAAATTTATGGGATGCAGCAAAAGTAGTTCTAAGAGGAAGTTTATAGTGATAAACACCTACATTAAAAAAAAAAGAAAAAGAAAAATTTCAAATAAACAGCCTAACCTGACACCTCAAGGAACTACAAAAGGGAGAACAAACTAGTTGAAAGTTAGCAGAAGGAAGGAAATAAAGAAGATTAGAGTGAAAATAAACTAATTAGGCACTAGAAAGACAATAGAAAAGATCAATGAAACTAAGAGCTATTTTTTAAAAAATAAACAAAATTGACAAACATTTAGCCAGACTAAGAAAAAAGAGAGATGACTCAAATTAATAAAATTATAAACAAAAGAGGAGATACTAAAACTGGTATCATAGAAATACAAATAACCGTAAGAGACTACTACTAACAATTATACACCAACAAATTAGATAACTTACAATAAATGGATAAATTCCCAGAAATACACAACATACCAAGACTGAATCATGA
This sequence comes from Ceratotherium simum simum, assembly GCF_057802395.1. Classification (NCBI taxonomy): domain Eukaryota; kingdom Metazoa; phylum Chordata; class Mammalia; order Perissodactyla; family Rhinocerotidae; genus Ceratotherium; species Ceratotherium simum. The sequence goes on along the minus strand of NC_141911.1, from coordinate 11,985,043 downwards.
AGTAATATAATATCTGAACAGACCAATAATATGCAAGCAGGTTGAATGAGGTATCACAAATCTCCCAAAAAATTAAGCCCAGGACCAGATGATTCCACTGGTCAATTCTACCAAACATTTTAAAAAGACTTAAAGCCAATCCTTCTCAAATATTCTGAAAAATTGAAAAGGAAGGAACACTTCCAAACTCATTTTAAAGGCCAGCATTACCCTGCCACTGATATCAGACAAAGAAACTACAAGAAAAGAAAATTACAGGCCAATATCCCTTATGAACAAAATGCAAAAATCCTCAACAACATATTAGCAAACTGAATTCAAGAGTACATCAAAAGGATCATATACCATAATCAAGTGGAATTCGTCCTTAGGATGCAACAATGTTAAACATATACGAATCTATAAATATGACACACCACATTAACAGAATGACGAATAAAAATCATATGATCATTTCAACAGGTACAGAAAGAGCATTTGAAAAATTCAACATTCTTTCATGATAAAAACTCTTAACAAATTAGGTATAGAAGGAATGTTCCTCAACATAATAAAGGCCATATAAGACAAGCCCACATCTAACACCATACTCAATGATAAAGAGCTTTTCCTCTAAGATTAGGAAAAAAACAATGGTGCTCATTCTTACCACTTCTATTCAACATAGTACTAGAAGTCCTAGCCATAGCAATTACACAAGAAAAAGCAATGAAATTCATCCAAATCAGAAAAGAAGCAGTAAAATTGTTCTTGTCTGTAAATGACATGAGCTTATATACAGAAAACACTAAAGACTCCACCAAAAAACTATCAGAAATACTAAGTGAATTTAGTAAAGTTGTAGGATTCAAAATCAACATACAAAAATCAGTGTGCTTCAATACACTAACAATAAACTATCTAAAAAAGAAATTCAGAAAACAATCCCAGTTACAATAGCATCAAAAGAATACTGTACTTAAGAATACATTCAAACAAGGAAGTGAAAGATCTTTACACAGAAAATTATAAAACATTGATGAAAAATTGAAGACGACACAAATAAATAGAAAGAAATCCTGTGTTCATGTATGGGAAGAATTGTTAAAATGTCCATACTACCCAAAGTGATCTACAGACTCAGTGTAATCCCTAATAAAATTCCAATGACATTTTTCACGGAAATAGAAAACTCCTATGTAAAACCACAAAAGACCCTGAATAGCCAAAGCAATCTTGAGAAAGAACAAAAATGGAGGCATCACACTCCTAACTTCAAACAATATTACAAAGCTGTAGTAATCAAAAGAGTATGGAACTGGCATAAAAATAGGCACATACCAATGGAACAGAAGAAAGACCCCAGAGCTAAGCCCATACATATACAGTCAACTAATATTTGACAAGGGTGCCAAAAAACACACAATGGGAAAGCTATAGTCTATTTAATAAATGACGTTGGGAAAACTGGATATCCACATGCAAAAGAATGAAATTAGACCTTTATCTTACATTATACATAATAATTAACTCAAAATGGATTAAAGATTTAAATGACACACCACACACTGAAAGAATAAAACTCCTAGAAGAAAACATGGGGAGAAAGCTCCTTGGCATTGGTCTTGGCAATGATTTTTTGGATATGACACCAAAAGCACAGGCAACAAAAGCAAAAATAAACAAGTGGGACTACATCACACTAAAGAGCTTCTGCACAGCAAAGGAAACCATCAACAAAATGAAAGGGCAACCTACAGAATGGGAGAAAATTCTTGCAAATCATATATCTGATAAGGGATTAATATCCAAGTTATATAAGGAGATCGTACAACTCAATAACAAGATAAACTAACTAAAAATGGGCAAAGGCCCTGAATAGATAATTTTCCAAAGAAGACATACAAATGGCCAACATGTAGATAGAAAGGTTCTCAACGTCAATAATCATCAGGGAAATGCAAATCAAAACCCAATGAGATATTACCTCACACACATTGGGATAGCTATTATAAAAGAGACAAGAGACAGCAAGTGTTGGTAAGGATGTGGAGACAGGGGAACCCTTGAGCACTGTTTGTGGGAATGTAAACTGGTGCAGCCATTATGGAAAACAGTATAGAGGTTCCTCAAAAATTAAAATTAGAACTACCATGTGATCCAGCAATTTCATTTCTGAGTATATACCCAACAGAAACTAAATCAGTATCTCAAAGAGTTATCTGCACATTCATGTTCATTGCAGCATTATTTACAATAGCCAAGATATGGAAATAACCTCAGTGACCATCAAGGCTAAATGGATAGAGAAAATGTGATCCATATATACAATGGAATATTATTCGGCCATAAAAAAGAAAGAAATTCTGCTATTTGCGACAACATGAGTGAACCTGGAGGACATTACGCAAAGTGAAAAAAGCTAGACATAGATAAATGCTGTATAATCTTACTTATATATGATATCTCAAAAAAGTCAAACTCAGAACCCGAAAGTAAAATCATGGTTGCCAGGGCTTGGAGGGTGGGGGAAATGGGGAGATATTGGTCATAGGGAACAAAGGTTCAGTTATAAGATGAATAAGTTCTGAGGATCTAATGTACATACTTGAAGTTTGCTGAGAGAGCAAATCTTAAATACTCTTACCACACACATAAAAAAATGGTAACTATTTGAGGTGATGGATGTGTTAACTAGCTTGATTGTGATAATCATTTCACAAGGTATATGTACTTTAAATCATCACATTTTACTCCTTAAACATACACAATTTTTACTTGTTAATTATACCTCAACAAAGCTGGGGAGGAAAAAGTCATGAAGAATGGTTGGGTGGGCAGATATGTTTATTATCTTGAATGTTATGAGGGTTGCACAAAAAGAGATACGTATCAAAACTTATCAAACTATAAACTTTAATATTTGCAATTTTTTACATCATTTATATCTCAGTAAAGGTGTTTTTTAAGATAGTGACAGTTGTAAAAAATGGCCTTGATAAAATATTGTGCGGCTTTTAAAAATACCACTTATAAAGAGTTTATAATGACACAGAAAATACTTATGGTGTATATCATATTACAAAAGCAGAATACAAGTATATTAAGTTTATAACTACACAAAACAAAATATTAAACAATAAACTAGGCATAAATAAAACTTTTTAAAGAAACATACAGGTTGTCTCTGAGATGTGGGACTTAAGTGTAACTTTTCTTCTTTGTAATTTTTAACATTTTGCAAATTTTCTAAAATAAGCATTTAATTTTTGTTGTAACATAAAAACCAGACAAAATAAATTTTATTTATTTAGAAAAGAAAAAAGACATAATTCTCAGGTCTCCTTTAGTACTTTTGGAAAATCCAGGTTGGGGTACAGTGGCCTTGCCAGTAGGAAAAGCTATCAAACCGGAAAGGGCTGTCAGTTGCTTCCTCATATAAGCATCGCTGATTCAGCTGCCTCAGGGCAGATCAGCATAAGATATCCACCTGGAGCAGGGTATACCACAGACATGAGAGGTTTATACAGGAGGGTGTGCCCACCCTTCTCTTTCTGCTCTCTGACAGCCAGTATCAGACCCTGTCACCAGCCTCCTCAATAGACGTTCCCAGCCATGAAGCCTCTCCTCATTGCATTTGTCTTTCTCTTCTTTTGGGACTCAACGCTGGCAGGTAAAATGGGAATCTTCCTGGGGAGGGTCCTTCGTCTAGAAGAGCAATTCCACTAAGCAAACCCATAAACGTCCTTCCACCATGGACCCTTTAATTTTCACAGTGGAAAAAGCATCAACCAGCTTTGATGTCTGCAAGACCTGAGCTTGAATCTTGGCTCTCCAACTTGTTAGTTGTTTAGACAAACAGCTTTAGACAAAAGTCTGAGCTTCTCTGAACCTTAGTTTCTTCATTTACAAAATGAAAATAATAATACTACCCTCAGAGTCTTGCAAGGATTAAATAGGATAACGTACAGAATATGCATATACATAACATGTACAGTACCTGCTCATGAGAGCTATCATTCTATTTTCATTAGTAGTACTTAATCCTGTTTTGCCACTATTGTTTTATCTCTAATTCAGGAATATATTTAGGCATAATAGCCAAAAACAGCAAGCAGTGATAACACAATTTGTTAAGCTTTCTAATATACTAAAATTGCTTACAGTTAATTTACTATTTGCAGATTCCTTAGGTAAATGGGGGAATAGATTTGGAACTGCTTGTTCCAAGAGAATTAACGAGCTTTATGTGGCACAAGAAATGTCTGATCAGATGAGGTAGCAGCTAGAGAGACAGACATGAGAAAGAGCACTGACTGGCCTCCAACTCTAGCTTGACCATATCTGAATTTAGAAGTCTCATCTTGAACATTCTCTTCACTCAGTGTCACTTAATCAGTTCAAATCCATATGTTATAGGATCCCATTTAATTTCTCATCCTCCCTGAAGTATTCTCTAGGCAGATGAACCAGATGTTCAGATCATGTGACTCAATAGGCTAGATTTAAGAATCCATAGCATCCAGGCCTCTTGAAGCTGTTGATGGGACCAATTCCATTATGGTTTACGGCAATGGATTCGTGGATTCTAGACAGTCAACAACTGCATATAGTCTACAATATTCCCTTTAGTGCCTTATACATTCCCAAAGCTTGTTATTTCCATAGGAATTTCTTGTCTTATGTAGACCATTACACTTCGTCTTTTCTTTTTTTCTTATAGGACAATTTCCTCCAAGGCATGATGACTTGCATAGGGGCATAGGGTATGTGTTGGCTCAAAATTTCTGACAGACAGTCAAATATTGGCACTCCTTTCCTTTTAGCACCCTCTTACATATGAAAATAAGGAAACATTCACATTTTGATGATTCTACAGAGTAGCATGTCTACAAAATTGTAAGCTCAGCTCAAATGCCTAATATCTTTCACATATCTTTTTGTCTAGACTGAAAATTCTTTGAGATTAAGGTCTATATCATACTCAAATCTGTACCCCAACAGTACCTGGATTTATAAAAACTGGTTTGGGAATAAGTAAATAATTAAATAACGAGTGGATGATTACACGCATAGATAACTTGATTGTTTAGAGTATATTCGCTGACTAATTTGGGCAAACTTTCAAGTCACTAATTGTTTTAGTCACCTCAGACTGCCATAACAAAATACCACAGATTGCATGACTTAAACAAAACTTATTTTCTCACAGTTCTGGAGGCTGGAAAGTCCAAGATCAACTGCAAGCCAGTTCAGTTTCTGATGAGAGCTACCTTTCTGGCTTGTAGACAGCCACCTTCTCTCTGTGTTCTGCACCACTAGGGCCACAAAGCCTATGGGGTTAGGACCCCACTCTTATGACTTCATTTAACTTTGATTACCTCCTAAAGTCCCTCTGTCCAAATACAGTCCCATTGGGGATTAGGGTTTCAACATATGAATTTGGGCAGGAGGGACACAATTCAATCCATAGCGCTAGTTAATTTTTTTTCAGTTACAGAATCAATCACTATGATCAAGTCTCCTTGGAATCCAGTTTGATAAAAATGGAGGGACTAGTCATTCTATAGTCCAAAAAGGCCTATAGTGAATTATCTTTCCATTCATTTTCTTTCCAGGCTTGAATCCATTGTCATCAGAAATGTACAAGAAATGCTATGGAAACGGCATCTGCAGACTTGAGTGCTATGGAAGTGAAATGTTAGTTGCCTACTGTATGTTTCAGCTGGAGTGCTGTATCAAAGGAAACCCTGGGCCCTGACATGAGAAGCCAGTGAATGCCAATAAACTTGAAAGTCCTTGACCCTTCGCATCTTTCACACAGCCAGAGAATTTGGATTAAACTGTGACACTGATGTGCCCATGGCTGTTGAGTTGTTTTGTTGGGTTTTTTTTTTTTTTGGTCTTTTTCATTTGGTTTGGTTTTGGTTTTGGTGAGCAAGATTAGCCCTGAGCTAACATCCATTGCCAATCCTCCTCTTTTTGCTGAGGAAGATTGGCCCTGGGCTAACATCTGTGCCCATCTTCCTCTACTTTGTATGTGGGATGCTGCCAAAGCATGGCTTGATAAGCAGTGCGTGGGTCCACACCCGGGATCTGAACCTGCAAACCCCGGGCTGCCAAAGCAGAGCATGTGAGCTTAACCACTATGCCACTGGGCCAGCCCCATTGCTGTTGGTTTTTAAGCATTTTTTGTAAGCCGTCAGAGTCTTATGATCTTGGATTTGAAAAGCTGAGCTATAGTCTTCCTAAAGACAGCTAAGCTTCTCACGAAAACAACTTAGAATATATTTTCTCACTTCAAAGTGATATCCATGTTCTCCTCAGTGCCAATTTCTCTCTTTACTCATAGAAAGGATGTCTTAATTATTTATAGAGGCTTCAAATTACAGAAATATCTTTTTACATGTAGGCTTTACCCTACTGACCCTTCAGCTCACCATTCACCTTTTCTTTGAACCTCCTATCTGTAGAGGAACAGATCTGCCCTGGACCCCTGATGATCCTGTATATCTTTCACATAGACCACATGGGCAAGGCTTAACTGCAGGACGGCCTGAGTTTTCACAAAGTGTGACCCTGCGTTTCTTCTTGAAACACAAGGAGAAAGGCCATGTTGTGATGGGTTGCCATGAGGCAGGTTCTCATCTACCTCCCTGGTTTCAGAGAATGAAACATGGGACTTTCCACCTTGGTCCCCTTAGGGTTCAGCCACAAGCTATAAGACCACTTGGCTATGATTTAGAATTGGTTCCTTAGCAGCAGAGTGGCCCACCATCTCTGCTACCCACCATCTGGCCCCTCTTGTTGGGTGTCATCTCATGGGACTCGGAGCTAATACCTTGCTTTGCTGTGTGTGGAAGTAGTAAACTATCTAAATCTGTTAGGACTTATTGTTTTCTTTACCAGCCAACATTATAAAAGTGTGGCGGGCAAACCTAGCAACTTCTGTTGTGGTGCTGGTTGCCCTACTGACTACTGTGATGCTGCTGAATGTCTGCCTAACTGCTCAACACCATCAACCCATATACAAATGCATGAGTGTGTGAGTTCTGTATGTGCTGCTCAGGATGAGGGGTGTGGTGGCAGAGGGGGGTAGGTTCTGGTTGTGGAGCAATTTTTTTCAGCTTCAATAGTGAATATAGTTTGGACTCTCTAGTGATTCTGAGAGGGTGGGGCTCTAGCCAAAAATAGCCAATTGCTGATCCAGTAGAGGGCTGAGAAACAATGGCTAAGTCTTGGCCTAAAATGACAGTACTGCCTTTCCAGCCAATCACTGCAACTGGAAAGAGATGCAAGGAGAACAGTGGGTGAGAAAGAATGAGGGCTTATAAGGGATTCTACCCTCCTGGACAACCTTTGTTCAACTTTTGACAAAATCCAGTGCTGGTATTTTTAGGGAGGAGGATACCAAAAATACAGTAGAGTGTCCTCCTCTCAGCAGCCCAAACTCTCCTGTGGAATCAGTAGCAGAGATGGGTTAAAATGGAATGGGATTAAAGATGGCCTGGGATGGTAACCATTGTTATTAAGTATCCAGAGTAAGGAATGCATCTAGACAGGGCCCAGGAAAACTATCAGACTCTGAAGGAGGCAGCAGAATCCTTACCTGAAGAGCACTGAATCTTCTGGAACTGTGGCCTCATAACATCCCAGGTAGCCTTAGGCTTGCTTCTCATTTTACTCTTTCACTTCAGGCTGTCTAAAGAGCCTCTCTTTCCAGTTGGATGAGGGGACACTATTAGAGACCCATTAGAGAGGTGATCCCCAAAGCAAGGGAGAGAACCTGAGTTCCATCTGCTGGAAGAATCAGAAACTCTCTGGAATCTGGTTATGTCTTGAACAGACAGAACTTTCCTCCACTACAAGAAACCAAAATAAGATGGATAATAAGCCAACACTACACTGCCTCTACTTTACTATTTCACAAACCCAAACCTCCACATTCATATACCCTGTCAGGAAATGAACTCTGTTATTAATAATGGTAGCTGCAAACTGCTTTATTCTTTTGACACAAAGTGTGTGTATTACACGAACATTCTCTAGCTTTCTAGGCTTCTCTAAACATGGAACTTTAACAGAAGTTGGCTGACTAGGGTCAGTCTCTCTACACTGACATATTCAAAAAAACTCAATTTTAAGATCCAAAGTCTTTTTTAAAATAATATACTTATCAAATGTCTTAGTAAAGCAACAAAATGTGGAAGAGTTTTGTCACAATATAGAGCAAACTTCCTTTAAAATTCTTTCTGGCTATCGCTCCCTGATATTCCACTCATCCAGTGATGAAAATTGCATTGTCTATAAGTGATACTTGGGATGTCTAGAATTTGTAATAGAGATTCTGAGAAGACAAGAAACATCTCTGTCTTTAGGGAAACTCATTTTTACTATAAACTGACTTAAATAAGAAGTGGAATTGATGTCTCTTGATTGGCCAAGGAGTTGATCAACTAGAACTGACCCTTTAAAGATCACAGCAAGAACTACAGAGAGAGATTTTAACCCTGCCTTCTCCTTTTGCCCAGCTTATCTATAGTGAGTCAAGGTAGGATACAGAAAGAAAATCCACTGCTTTTCCTAATGCTCTAAGAGACTCTCTTCACTCACTTGATTCCTGTGATCACAAGCCAGGGAGACACAGACATCATCCTCTCTCTCCCCTTCTCATATCTCACAAGATGGTGGGATGGCCCCTGTGGTTTGAACTTGTCCCGTAATCAGCTATAATATAAAATGTTCATGGATGGCTTGCTTAATTAGATTGGAATCCCATAAAGAGCAGGATTTTAGTTTTCTGAGGCTTTCTATGCTGGAACACTTTTATCATTCAGGATTTGCATTTCAAGTCTTGTTAGTTTGCTTGAGTATTAGAAACCTTCATTCATTTGTATATTTGCCTGAATTTGCAATTCATGCTCTTCTGGGTCAATAACTATGAATTATTTGCTTCATTCCAAAGAGGAGTTCTTTCTCTCTTCCAAATTAATTATACTTTTAAGCTTACTTCAAGTATGGAACCCAGGTCTAACTGTATAGGCAACTTCCTTGAGTATGAAGTTAGCTGTGGATTTGTCGTATACAGCCTTTATTTTATTGAGGTACATTCCTTCCATACCCAATTTGTTGAGGATGTTTAACATGAAAAGATGTTGTATTTTGTCAAATGTTTGTTCTATATCTATTGAGACGATCATATGATATTTATCTTTAGTTTTATTAATTTGGTGTATCACATTTATTATGTGGATGTGTTGAACATCCTCGCATCCCAGGGATAAATCTCACTTGATCATGGCATCTGATCCCTTCATTGTGTTGTAGAATTCAGTTTCTAATATTTTGTTGAGAACTTTGCTTCTCTATTTATAGAAATATTGGTCTGTAGTTTTCTTTCCTTGTAGTGTCCTTATCTGCCTTTGGTGTCAGGGCAATGCTGGCCTCATATATTAAGTTTGGGAGTGTTCCCTCCTCTTCACTTTTTTGGAAGAGTTTGAGAAGGACAGGTATTAATTCTTCTTTAAATATTTGGTAGAATTCACCAGTGGAACCATCTGATTCTGGGCTTTTCTTTGTTGGAAAATTTTGATTACTGATTCAATCTCCTTACTTGTTACTAGTCAGTTCAGATTTTCTATTTTTTCCTGGTTCAATCTTGGTAGGTCGCATATTTCTAGGAACTTACCCATTTCTTCTAGGTTATCCAATTCATTGGTATATAATTGCTCATACTAGTCTCTTATTATCCTATGTATTTCTGTGGAATCAGTTATAATGTCTCCTCTCTCATTTCTGATTTTATTTATTTAGTCTTCTCTTTCTTTCTCAGTCTAGCAAAATGTTTGTCAATTTTGTTTCTCTGTTAAAAAAAATAGCTCTTAGTTTCATTGAACTTTTCTATTGTTTTCCGGTCTTTATTTTGTTCATTTCTACTGTGATCTTTGTTATTTCCTTCCCTTTGCTAAGTTGGGGCTTGGTTTATTTATCTTTTCTAGTTTCTCGAGGTGTAAAGTGAGCTTGTTTATTTGAGATATTTTTTCTTAATATGTGCATTTAATGCTATAAATTTCCGTCTAAGGACTGTTTTTGCAGCATCCCATAGGTGTTGGCATACCATGTTTTGTTTTTTTGTGTGTGTGTGAGGAAGATCAGCCCTGAGCTAACATCCATGCCAATCCTCCTCTTTTTGCTGAGGAAGACTGGCCCCGGTCTAATATATGTGCCTATCTTCCTCTACTTTATATGGGACACCACCACAGCATGGCCTGACAAGCAGTGCATCGGTGCACACTTGGGATCTGAACTCGGGCTGCCAGCAGCAGAGCGAGCACATTTAACTGCTACACCACGGGTCTGGCCCCACATGTCATGTTTTCATATTCATTTGTTTTGAGGTATTTTTTTATTTCTTCTTTAACCCATTAGTTGTTCAGGAGTGTGTTGTTTTATTTCCATATTGTAAATTTCCAGGTTTCCTCTTGTTGATTTCTAGTTTTAAGCATTGTGGTCAGAAGAGACACTTGTTATAATTTCAACCATATTAAATTTGCTTAGACTTGTTTTGTGGCCTATTATGTGATCTACCCTGGAGAATATTTTGTATGCACGTAAGAATTATGTATATCCTGCTACTGTTGTATGGAATGTTCTATATATGTCTGTTAGGTCCATTTGGGCTAATGTATGGTTCAAGTCCAATGTTTCTTTGTTGATCTTCTCTCTGAATGATCTATCCATTGCTGAAAGTGGGGTGAAATCCCCTACTAATGTATTATTGTCTATTTCTTCCTTCAGATCTATTAATATTTGCCTAATATATTTAGTTGCTCCAATGTTGGGTGCATATATATTTATGATCATTATATCTTCTTGATGAATTGACCTCTTTATCATTATATAACAGTCTTGTTTGTCTCTTGCTACTGTTTTTGGCTTAAAATTTATATTGTCTGATATAAGTATAGCTACCTCCAGTTTCTTTTGGTTTCTGCTTGAATAAAATATCTTTATCCATCCTTTCCCTTTGAACCTATGTGTGTCCTTAAAGCTGAAGTGAGTCTCTTATAGGCAGCATATAATTTGTTCTTGCTTTTTTAAATCCATCCAGCCACTCTGTCCTTCTGATTGCAGAATTCAATGCATTTTCATGTAGAGTAATTATTGATATGTAAGGACTTACTAATGCCATCTTACTAATTCCTTTCTGGCTATTTTGTATTTCTGTTGTTCCTTTTTTCTCTCTTGCTGCCTACCTTTGTGAATTGGTGATTTTCAGTGGTGGGCTTTGATTCCTTTCTTTTTATCTTTTATGAGTCTACTATAGGTTTTTGCTTTGCGGTTACCATGAGGGTTACGTAAAACATCTTATAGATATAACAATCCATTTTATCCTGGTAGCAACTTAACTTTGATCACATATAAAACTTTACCCTTTTACTCACCCTCTTTTATGTTTATGATGTCATGATTTACCTCTTTTTATATTGGGTATTCATTAAAATTATAGTAGCTATAGTTATTTTTAATACACTTTTCCTTTAACATTTATACTATAGTTAAGTAGTTAACACACCATCATATTACAGAATTAGAATTTTTTAAGTCTGACTGTACATATACCTTTACCAGTATGCTGTATATTTTTGTATGTTTTCATGTAACTAATTAGTGTCTTTTCATTTCTGTTTGAAATACTCTCTTAGCATGTCTTGTAAGACAGGCCTAGTGGTGAATTCCCTCAGCTTTTGTTTTCTCATTCATTTCTGAAGGATAACTTTGCCAGATAGAATATTCTTGGCTAGCATACTTTTACCTTTCAGTGTTTTAAATATATTATACCACTTTCTCCTGACCTATAAGCTTCTGTTGAGAAATCCACTGACAGCCTAATGGGGGTTCTTTTGTATTATAAATTTTTTCTCTTGCTTCTCTTAGGATTCTCTCCTTGTCTTTGATTTTTGACAGTTTCATTGTGTGTCTTATAGAAGATCATTTTGAATTGAAATAATGGGATTATCTATTAGCTTCATGAACTTGGATGTTAAGTCTCTGTCTAAGATTGAGAATTCCTCAACTATTATATCATTAAATGAACTTTCTGCCCCTTCTCCCTCTCTTCTCCTTCTGTAACTGTAATGATTCTAATATTCATTCTTTTGATGGTATTCCGTACCACAGATCATGTAGGCTCTCTTTGCTCTTTTTTATTCTTTTCTTGTAGTTCTCCTCTGACTGGGTTATTTCTAAGTTCTTATCCTCTAGTTCACTGATTCTATCTTCTCTTTGATCTATTCTGCTCTTGATGCTCTCTGTTCCATTTTTACTTTATTCATTTAATTTTTCAGCTCCAGAATTTCTGTTTGGGGCCTTTTTTATGATTTCTATCTCTTTGTTAAATTTCTCATTTTGTTTGTGTGTTGTTTTCCTGATTTCATTGAATTGTCCTTCTGTTTTTTCTTGTAGCTCATTGAGCTTCCTCAACCAGCTATTTCAAAATCAGGTATTTCTCTATCAGGTAAATTGCAGATCTCCTTGTCTTTGGGTTCAGTTATTAGAAAATTATTGTGATCTTTTGTGATGTCATGTTTCCTTCCTTCTTAATGTTCCTTGAAGTTTTGTATTACTGATTTCACATCTCAAGTAGCAGTGTCCTCCTCCAATTATTATTAGCATATGGGAGACACTTTTCATTGGCCTTGCTTATATCTGGGGCTTTCTCTGACCGTGTATGAACTCACCAACTTCATACTTCATGCACCTTCTTGTGGCAGAATTCTTACACTTGTTTGTATTCTCTCACTTTTACAATGCACCAGGCTGACTGCAAGAAAACTTTTGATTTCTCGAAGATGGCACTACAGCTCAAGATTGTGATTTCTCCATTGCCTACAGACTTTGGCTTTTTCCCTATGTGCACTCTCTGTCTACCTGAGCTCACTCTTGCCACCACCCTCAGGAGCACCCATAAGGAGTCGGCCACAGAGTGGAGGGAAATGGGGGTTGGCACTCAGGGAATTAGGGAAGCCTGCAGGCCAAGTGGAGGGATCCTCAGGTGAAGTATTCCTGGTGGCTTATGGGCAGTCTTCCTGCTGGAATCCAGAATGCAGTCAGCAGGGACCACATCCCTTTAATTCACTCTAATATTCTATCTGCCTCTTTCCTGGTCTCTGCCCTCCCCCTAGTCATGAAGCTCTCATTTTATTACTCTGGGGACAGATCAGTTTCTTTAGCACATCCTGTACAGCTGGGGAAGGTGGACACTCACTGCTCTCTCTTTCCTTCCATGGGAGAGGTCCCCAGCCTCCTAGAGCTCTCAGGACACCACCTTATAGGAAGGGGTGGTATTGGTAAATTTCCTCTTACCCAGTCCAATGCATACAAATTTGTATTTTCTTTTTTAGCTTCCAGAGTTCTGGAACTTCTCCTCTGCAAAACCTGGTTACTTCTACAAAGGCTGTCTTGTCCATGGGTGTCTGGCCAAGTCAGCATTCTACTGGTGCTCCCAGACCGTGGCCAACGAGGGCTGAAGCTGATTTACAGGCTCCTGCTTGTTCCATAGCCCATACCAAAATCTGTTTGCCTATTACTTGATGCACAGATGAGTGAGACTCCTACCAGGTCCTTTGGTGTATAGTGTTGGACCACAATGTTATAAAACCAGAATTCAATAACAGAAGGAAAGATGCAAATTTTACAATATGTAGGGAAATTAAAAGACACTCCCAAACAACCAATGAGTCAAAGACAAATCGAAATGGATATCAAATAATAACTTAAAACAAATGAAAATGGAAACACAACATACTAAACCCTATGAGATGCTGCAAAAGCAGTTCTAAGAGGAAAGTTTAGCAATAAACGTCTATATTTAAAAAAAAGAAACATCTCACATAAATAAACTAATTTTACAATTTAAGTAATTATAAAGAAGAATAAATTAAGCTTAAAGTTAGCAGAAGGAAGAAAATAACAAATATCAGAGCAGAAATAATAAAATAGAGACCATATAAACAATAGAAAAGATGAAAAAACTAAGGGTTGGTTTTGGAAAAGATAAAATTGACATTTAGCTAAACTAAGTAAGAAAAAAAGAATATTAAATAAACAAAATTAGAAATGAAAGAGGAAACATTATAACTGATATCACAGAAAATACAAAGGATCATAAGAAACTACTATGAACAATTATATACTGACAAATTAGACAACCTAGAAGAAACAGATAAATTTGCAGAAAAAAATAGCCTATTGAGACTGAATCATGAAAAAATAGAAAATCTGAACAGACCAATAATGAGTCAGGAGACTAAATCAGTAATAAAAACCTCCCAACAATAATAAAGCCCAGAATGAGATAGTATCACTGAGGAATTCTACCAAACCTTTAAAAAAGAATTAATGCCAATGCTTTTCAAACTCTTCCAAAAAATTGAAGAGAAGAAAATACTCCCGAACTCATTTTATGAGACCAGCATTACTCTGTTGTCAAAGCCAGGTAAAGATGCAAGGAAATAAAACTACAGACCAATATCCCTAATGAATACAGATGGAAAAATTCTCAATAAAATATTAGCAAATCAAATTCAACAGCACAACAAAGGATCATACACCATGATCAAGTGGGACTTATTCCTGGGATGTAGGGATTATTCAACATATGCAAATCAATAAAAGTGATACATCATAGAATGAATGGTAAAAATCATATGATCATCTTGATAGATGCAGAAAAAGTATTTGACAAAATACAACATATTTTCATGATAGAAACTCTTAACAAATTGATATAGAAGGAGTATACTTAACATAATAAAGGCCAATTATGACAAGCCTACAGCTAACATCATATTCAATGGTGTAAGGTTGAAATCTCTTCCTCTAAAGTCAAAAACAAGACAAGGGGCCCCATCTCACCACTCCTATTCCACATAATACTGGAAGTCCTAGCCAGAGAAATTAGGTGAGAAAAAGAAACACAAGCCATCCAAATCAGAAAGGAAGAAGTAAATTTCATCTGTGTTTGCAGATGAAATGATCTTATCTATAGAAAATCCTAAAGACTCTACCAAAAAACTGTTAGTACTAATAAACAAATTCAGTAAGTTGCAGGATACAAAATCAATATACAGAAAGCAGTTGTGTTTCTATACACTAACAACAAAATATCTGAAAAAGAATAAAGAAAAATTTAATTTGCAATAGCATCACAAACAATAAAATATTTAAGAATACATTTAACCAAGAAGGTGAAAGATTTGTACACTGAAAACTATAAGACTTTTATGAAAGAAATTGAATAAGACATAAATAAATGGAAAGATATCCCATGTTCATGGTTAGGAAGAATTAATGTTGATAAAATGTCCATACTAACCAAATTCATCTATATTCGATGAAATCCCTAACAAAATTCCAATGGCATTCTTCACAAAAATAGAGAAAACAATCCTAAAATTCAAATGGAACCACAAAAGATCCCAAATAGTGAAAGCAATCCAGAGAAAGAAGAACAGAGCTGGAAGCATCACACTTTCTGGTTTCAAACTATATCACCAAGCTATAGTAATAAAAACAGTATGGTACTTGCATAAAAACAGACACACAGACCAATTGAACAGACATGAGAGCCCAGAAATAAACACTTGCATTTACGGTCAACTAATATTTGACAAGCAAGCCAAGAATACGCAATGGGGAAAAGGGTCTCTTCAATAAATGGTGCTGGGAAAACTGGTTAAACACATGCAAAACAGTGAAATTAGACCACTGTCTTACACTACTCACAAAAATTAACTCTAAATGGATTAAAGAGATGAGTGTAAGACCTGAAACCATAAAATTCCTAGAAAAAAACGTAGAGGAAAAGCTCTTTGACGTTTGTCTTGGTAATGATTTTTTGGCTATGACTCCCAAAACACAAGCAACATAAGTAAAAATAAACATGTGGAATTACATACTAAAAGCTCCTGCACAACAAAGGAAACCATCAACAATATGAAAAGGTAATCCACAGAAAGGGAGAAAATATTTGCAAATCATATATCTGACAAGTGGTTAATTTCCAGAATATATATAGAACTCATACAACTCAACAGCAAAAATTAATAATAATAATCTGATTTAAAAATGGGCAGAGGACCTGACTAGACATTTTTCCAAAGATGACATAAACAAATGGCCAACAGGTATACGAGAAGATGCTCAACATTACTAATCACTAGGGAAATGCAAATCAAAACCACAATGAGATACCACCTCATATCTGTTACAATGGCTATTATAAAAAAGACAAGAAATACGTGTTGGCAAGGATGTGGAGAAAATGGAATACTTGAGTACTGTTGATGGGAAAGTAAATTGGTATAGCCACTATGGAAAACAGTATGGATGGTCCTCAAAAAGTTTAAAATATTACTACCATATGATCTGGCAATCCCACTTCTGTGTATATAACCAAAGGAAATGAAATTAGGATTTTCAAGTGATAGCTGCACTTTCACATTCATTGTAGCATTGTTCACCACAGCCAAGATGTGGAAATAACCTAAGTGTCTCTCTACAAATGAATGGATAAAGAAGATGTGGCATATAATATGGAATATTATTCAGCCATGAGAAAGAGGAAATCCTGCCATTTGCGACAACACGGATGGAACTTGAAGGCATTATTCTAAGTGAAATAAGTCAGACAAAGAAACGTAAACACTGTATGATATCACCTATATGTGGAATATATAAAAGCCAAACTCGTAGAAATAGAAAGTACGGTGATGGTTGCCCAGGGCTGATGGGTGGGATTATGGGGCAATGTCAGTCAAAGTGTACAAATTTCCAATTATAATGTGAATAAGTTCTGGGGATCTCATGTACATCATGGTGACTATAGTTAACAATACTGTATTATATACTTGAAAGTTGCTAAGAGAGTAGATCCTAAATGTTCTCACCACAAAACAAAAATGGTAATTATGTAAGGTGATGGAGGTGTTAACTAACCTTATTGTGTAGTCATTTCACTACATATATGTGTACCAAATCATCACTTTGTACACGTTAAACTTACATAATGTTGTATGTCCATAATATCTCAATAAAGCAGGAAAAAACCTCAACAATAAGAAAACAAATAACCCAATTAAGAAATGGGCCAAAGACCTAAACAGATACCTCACCACAGAAGTAGAGACAGCAAATAAGCATATGAAAAGATGCTCCACATTATATGCCATCAGGCAATTGCAAAAGGAAAACAATAATGAGATACCACTACACACCTATTAGAATGGCCAAAATCTAGAACATTGACAACAGCAATGCTGGCAAGAATGTGAAGTAACAGAAACTCTAATCATTGCTGGTGGGAATGCAAAATAGTACAGCCACTTGGAAGAGTGTTTGGGGGCTTCTTAAAAAACTAAAAATACTCTGATCATATGATCCAGCTATCTTACTCATTGCTGTTTATCCAAAGGAGTTGAAAATCTATGTCCACACAAAAACCTGCACACATATTTATTGCAAATTTTTTGAGAATTGCCACGACTTGGAGGCAACCAAGATATCCTTCAGTAGATGACTGGATAAATAAACTATGGTACATCCACAACTAGATATATTCAGCACTAAAAAGAAATGAGTCATCAAGCCATGAAAAGACTTGGAGGAAAGTTAAATGCATATTACTAAGTGAAAGAAGCCAATCTAAACAGGCTACATACTGTATGTTCTAACCTAATGACATTCTGGAAAAGGCAAAACTATGAAGACAGTAAAAAGATTAGTGGTTTATAGGAGTGAAAGGTGAGGGAGGAATGAATAGGTGGAGCACAGAGGATTTTTAGGGCAGTGAAAACACTCTGTATGATATTATAATAACAGATACATGTCCATATACATTTGTCCAAACCCATATTATGTACAACACTGAGTGAAGCCTAATGTAAACTGCAAACTTTGGGTGATGATGTATCAATGTAGATTCATCAACTGTAACAAATGTACCACTCTGGTGCAGGTTGATAGTGAGGGAGGTTGTGTATATGTGAGAGCAGGGAGCATACGGGAATCTCTGCACCTTCTGCTCAATTTTACTGTGAACCTAAAACTTCTCTAAACTATTAGTCTATTAAAATACAAAAAAATAATAAGCTGCTGATATATCTACAAGATGAATAAAACTCAAATGCAATACATTAAATGAAAAAGCCAGATTTAACAGGCAACATTCTGTATGATTCTATTTTAAGGACTTTCTGAAAATGGTAAAACTTTAGGGACAGAAAACAGATTAGTGATTTCCAGAAGCTGAAGGTAACAGGAGAGGTTTTCTGCAAAAGCATATGAAAGAATATTTTGGGATGACACCATTGCTCTATATGTTGGTTGTGGTGTGGTTACACAACTGTATTTGTCTGTCAAAGCTTAAAGATGGATACACTATAAAAGGGGTTATTTTTACTCAATGCATATTATCCCTTAAGGAAAATGAGTAAAGAGGCATAAAGTTTGTAATTTTTAAAAAAGGAGTAAACCTATCTTATGACACAATTGTTTACATAGAAAATCATAAGATTTAATCAGAAACATTAGAAGTAATAAGTGAGGTTAGCAAAGTTACAGGATGCAAAGTCATTATAAAATCAGTTGTATTTTTATATGCCAGTTGCAAAAAAAATTAAAAATGAAATTAAAAAGACAATTCCACTGACAGTACCATCAAAAACATAAAATTCTTGGAAATATTTTTTTTAAAAGATGTGCAAGATCTCTTCACTAAAAGCTATAAAGCATTGCAGCAATAAATAAAAGAAGACCTAAATGGTGGTAAATACTATATTCATGAATTGGAAGATTCAATATTATTAAGGTGTCAATTCTTTCTAGAATGACGTGTAGATTCAACACAATCCCAGTCATAATCCCAGCAGACTTTTTGTATAAACTGACAAATTGACTCTAAAATTGGTATAGAAATACAAAGGACTTAAAATTTTTAAATGATATTGAAATAGAAGAACCAAGTTGCAGAACTATCACTATATGAATTTAAGACTTACTATAAAGCCATATTAAGAAAAGCAGCATGATAGCATTTAAGGATTAACCAATAGATTAATGGAACAGAGTAGAGAACCCAGAAATCAACCAACTCTTACGTGGTCAATTGGTTTTGTAAAATGTTGCCAAGGATATCCAATGGGAAAAGGACAATCTCTTCAACACACACTGCTGGAAAAACTTAATATTCATATGGAAAAAAATAAACATTTTCCCCTACCTCACACTGTACTCAAAATTAATTCTAGATGGATCATAAAAGTAAACATAAAAGTTAAGGTCACAGAACAGAGGAGAATATTTTTGTCACTTAGGGGTAGGCAAAGGGTTCTTAGAACACAAAAAGTGATAACTATAAAAAGAAAAACATTGATAAATTTGACTTCAACAAAGTTTAAAACTACTGATTATTGAACCACATCATTAAGAAAAAAAATAAGAAAACCAAGGATTAGGAACTCAATAATAGAAAGACCAAAAAAACAATAAAAATGGGCAAGAGATTTGAACATACACTTGACAAAAGAAATATAGAAATTGCCAAGAATCACATTAAAAAGTGTTGGTCAGTCATCAGGAAAATGCAGACCACAGTGATAGTGAGCTATCACTGCATGTACATGCTGTAATGGCTAAAAATCAAATAGGCTGACAACACCAAATATTAGCAAAGGTGTGGAGAAACTGGAACTCTTGTACATTATTGGTAGGAGTGTAAATGCACAACTACTTTGGGAAAAGTTCTCAAGTTTTCTTGTAAAATTAAATATAGATCCATACAATAGACTATCTCACAACTTAAAATACTGATACATGCTACAACATGGATGAACCTTGGGAAATCTTATACTAAGTGAAAGAAGCCAGTCAAAAAAAAACACATATGGTATGATTTCATTTATATAAAATGTTCAGATCAGGCAAATCAATAGAGACAAAAAGTAGATTAGTGGTTGCCTACAACTAAGCAGGGATGGAAAGAAATAGAGAGTCTTATGGGTTAAATTGAGTCCTCCAAAATTTATATTTTGAAGTCCTAATTCCTAGCACCTCAGAATGTGACTTTATTTGGAATTAGGATCATTGCAGATGTAATTAGTTAAGATGAAGTCATTAGGATGGACTCTAATCCAGTATGACTGGTGCCCTTATAAAATGGGGAAATTTGAACACAGACATACCTACTAGGAGAATGCCATGTGAAGACAAAGGCAGAGACCTACAAGCCAAGAAGTGCCAAAAATTTCCTACAAACCACCAGAAGCTGGGAGAGAGATGGAACAGATTCCCTCTCACAGCCCTTGGAAGAAACCAACGCTGCCAACACCTTGATCTTAGACTTACAGCCTTCAGAACAATGATACAATAAATTTCTGTTGTTTAATGCACCCAGTCTGTGTTACTTTGTTATGGCAGCCCCGGCACAATAATACAGGTTTTGGTACTGGGAAATGGGGTATTGCTGTAACAAATACCTAAAAATATGGAAGTGGCTTTGGAATCAGGTAATGAGTAAAGATCGGAAGAGTTTTGAGGTGCATGACAGAAAGAGTCTAGGTTGCCTTGAGGAGAATGTTGGTAGGACTATGGACATTAAAGGATATTCTAGGGAGAGCTCAGAAAAAAAAAGAGATCTATAGAGACAGCTTCTATCGTTTTAAAGAATACTTATATTATCATGAACAGAATGTTAGAAATAATGAATGTGATTCTAATGAGGTTTCAGATGAAAATGAGGAACATGTTATTGGAACTTGAAGGAAAGGAGATCCTTGTTATAAAGCAGCAGAGGATTTGGCTGATTTGTGTTCTGGTAGATGAAAACTAGAACTTAGGTATTTAGCTGAGGATATTTCTAAGCAAAATTTTGAAGACATGGCCTGGTTTCTCTTTGCTGCTTATATTAAAATGCAAGAAGAGAGAAATAAATTGATGAGGGAATTGTTTAGAAAAAAGGAAGTGGAACTTGAAGATTTGGGAAAATCTCAGCCTATCCATATTGCAAAAAATAAGAAAAGGTGCTCTGGAGAGAACTCTAAGGGTGAAGCTGCACAACCATTTGCTAAAGAAATTAGGTGTCTAATCATCTCAGATTAATCAAAGAAATCAATCACCTCAGCAGAAATGCTGCCAGCTTGAACCAAAGGTGACAGAGATAGAGCAAAATGAAGAAAGGCTGTTGAACTTTTGGGATGCTACAGGCAGGAAACGGATGGATAGAACTTTCAGCTGTGAAAATGTGTTAACTTGCAAGAAAATGGAGGCATGACCTTGAAGGTCATTCAAAAGCCAGCAGTGCCACCACAGACCCAAAAGGCAGAGGCCCAGAGGGCGGGGCCCCCACGCCAGTCGGCCTGGCGGACAAAGCATCAAGGCAAAATGGATTATTCTCGAGCCTTTAAATCTAATGGAATTTGCCCTGTTTGGTTTCAGACTTGCATAGGACCCATGACCACTCTCTTCCTTCCAGTTTCTCCATTTGTCTATCCTATGCCCGACCCATCATTGTATTTTGGAAGCAGACAACTTGTCTAGTTTCACAAGTTCATAGATGGAGAGGAATTTTGCCTCAGGATGAACTATACCCCAAGTTTCACCCATACCTACTTTAGATGATATTTAGATGATATTTTGAACTTAGAGTTGATGCTAGAATGAGTAATGACTTTTGAGTATGTTGGGATGGGATCAATGTATTTTGCATGTAAGAAAGACATGAATTTTGGAGGGGCTAAAAGGTGGACTGTTATGGGTTGAATTGTATCTCCCCAAAATCTACATGTTGAAGTCCTAACCCCCAGTACCTCAGAATGTGACCTTATTTACAAATAGGGTTGTTGCAGATCTTAAGAAGTGGTCATTAGGGAGGTCCTTTATCAATAGGACTGATATCCTTATACAAAGGGGAAATTTGGACACAGACATATGCACACAAGGAAAACACCATGTGAAAATGAAGGTAGAGATCAGGCTGATGCTTCCATAAGCTGAGGAATGCCAGCAAACCACCAGAAGCCAGGTGAGAGGCATGAAACAGATTCTCTCACAGCCTTCAGAAGGAACCAACCCGGGCCGGCTCCGTGGCTTAGCAGTTAAGTGTGCGCGCTCTGATGCTGGCGGCCCAGGTTCGGATCCCGGGAGCGCCCCGAGGCACCACTTCTCCGTCCAACGTGAGGCCGAGTCCCACGTACAGCAACTAGAAGGATGTGAACCTATGACATACAACTATCTACTGGGGCTTTGGGGGGAAAAAACTGAATAAATAAAATCTTTAAAAAAAAAAAAAAAAAAAGGAACCAACCCTGCTGACATCCTGATCTTAGAGCCTTCAGAACAATTATACAATGAATTTCTATTGTTTAAGCCACTTGGTTTGTGGTACTTTGCTGTGGCAGCCCTAGCAAACGAACTCGGGGAGTGACTGCTACAGAATTTCTTTTGGGAATAATGAAAATATTGTAAAATTAATTGTGGTGATGGTTGCCCAGCTCTGTGAATAGAGTAAAAACCACTGAACTGTGCACTTTAAAGGGGTGAATTTTGTGGTGTTATGGAATGTGACATATATCAATAAAGTTGTTTAAAAAGAAAATTAAACATACAACTACCCTATGACTGAGAAATTCTACTCATAGGTATTTACCCAAGAGAAATAAAAGCTTATCATCACAAAAAGGTTTGTACAAGAATTTTTACTGCAGCTCTATCACAACAGCCAAAATGTGGGACCAGCCCAGATGTGCATCAAGAGGAGAATGGATAAGCAAACTGCAGTAAGGTCATACAATAGAATACTACTCAGCAATAAAAAGGAGTGGACTATAGATACAAGCAACATCATAGAAGGACCTAAAAATATCATCTAAAGGGAGAGAAAATCCATACACAACAGAGTACAGACTCTAATGATATCATTCCTACTAAGTTCTAGAATAGGCAAACCTAACCTATAGTTAATATAAACATAACAGCAGTTGCTGCTCAGAAACTAGAAAGTTGGTGGCAGATATCAACTGGAAAAGGGCATGAGGAAACTTTCTGGAGTGATGCAAATGTTTGATACCTTGATAGGGTTTAGATTACTGAGGTATATGCATTTGTCAAAGCTCTTCAAATGGTACACTTACGATCTATACATTTAATTGTATGCAAACTTTTTTTAAATGTAAAAAGAAACTATTGAACTCTGATTAATGATATCATTCTGAAGTATTTAGGGACAAGTGTACTGATGGTTGTAAGTTACTTCGAAATGCATTCAAAAAGTTAGGTGGATTGGTGGATGTATTTTTTACATCCATAGAATAAGAAGTTCTTTGTGTGGAGCTGGAGGGCTGATATTGGCCTTAATCCATTGGCATAAGTTCAGTCATATGTGGGAAAAGGGATGTAAAGGAGAAAATTTTTGCAAAGATTCCTGGAAGAAGAGAGGAATGTGGAGTCAACAGAACAGTATCTCTTTCCCTTCCAGGCCACATAAACTCTGCCTGTGTCCTGTGCAGAAAGAGATTGCAGCAAGCAGCAATAAACGCTGTTTTCAAAAGGAATTCTGTGAGACCTGAGACCATGAGCAGCATTGATTTGATGCCTAGGTGATGCAAAAAATACAGAACAGGGGTATTTACCTACCTCAGCATGGATCATAGAATAAGGCTGGCTCAGTGAAGCCTGCAGGGAATGTGGCAGCCCTTTGTTTTGGCCCAAACAATACTGAGAGACATCAGTGTGACTAGGGCAGCACCAACACCAGTGGCAGCTACAGAGGGAAGATCTTACCTTCCAGTCAAATTTCCAGTAGCAGACACCAACACAGGGACCCAAACAAGAAAAGCATGAAAAAAATTTTAGGAAGGTCGCATAAGACACATCCAGTAAATGAGTGATTTGAGGGAGACAAGATGAGGAAGCACAACCCAGTACAATTATAACTCCATTGCTGTTCAGAGGCCTGATGAAACTCATATATCACAGACGGTTATTAAGTTAGAAAAATTAAGACCAGACTCTTAATCTACTCTATTCCACAAATGCATATGGACCAAATGAGTCCACAACAGCAAACACTAAAAAAAGAAGAAAAGAAAAGGCCCTGTTTTTTTTTTTATGGTGGTAGACAAGATAGTGTAGGGGAGAAAGACATATCCTCCACCCACTCTGGGTCCTTCTGGCTGGGCTATGAATTAAATTGACATGAGATAGAGTAACAGGAGAAAATCAAACAAAGCTTTGTAACATGTATACATGGGAGAGACTCAGGAAAACTGAGCAACTCCCATCTGGCCAAGGTTGTCATCTAAAATAACATCTTCAGCTAAAGACAAAGGAGGATGTTGAGGGTAGTGGTTTGGGACTTCAAAGGGGAGGAAGGCAATTCACATGGAGATGGAAAAGCAAATGTTTGGTAAACAGAACTTTAATAATGATAGGCTTAGCAAGGACCCTCCCAGGCTATCGATACCCAGAGTTATCTACAGTGATATCCTGCCCTGGGGAGAGGCCTTCTATCTGAAATTTCTTTTAGGCCGTTAGTGCAGGGTGTCAAAGTTTCTTTGAGAGTCTTTTGTTCTTGAAAATAATCAAGGCAAAGAGACATATTTTGAGGTAGCCAATTTTGATCCCCCACAACAGGAACCACCTGTACTACTTACTCTTCCCATCTGAACAGGACACTCTCAGGATAGATGTAGATGATGGCAGGAGTGATGTTAACAGCATTGAAACATGATGTGGCTATGTATATAATCACATTTGTCCTTTTCTTAGAAGAGCCAAAATAGTCTAGATCAGTCTTAGGATGTAATCTGCACAGAATGGGTGCTTCACCCATCACAGCAGCAGTGTTTGTTTAAAGCTCCAAACTATGATAGTGTTCCCTACCAGGAGTTTGCGCATCAGGAGCAAATCTATTCTTCCTCTCTCTGTCATATTAGAAGAACTACTTTTCTCCCATTGGTTTAATTCCTCCTAAAACCTATTGAAGAAAGAAAGGGGCTAAATCATTATTAACTTGAATGATTTGTCTTGCTTATGATGATTAAATTTAATAATATTTAAGAATCAAAACATTTTATGGCCTTGTCAAACCAAATAGTACAAAATTTCTCTATATGTGCATTGTAAACTATAACATACTCCATATTTAAACTTAAATGTTTTCGGGCCGGCCCCGTGGCTTAGTGGTTAAGTGCACACACTCCGCTGCTGGCGGCCCGCGGTTCGGATCCCGGGCGTGCACCGATGCACCGCTTGTCCAGCCATGCTGAGGCCGCGTCCCACATACAGCAACTAGAAGGATGTGCAGCTATGACATACAACTATCTACTGGGGCTTTGGGGGAAAATAAATAAATAAATAAAATTAAAAAAATAAATAAATAAACTTAAATGTTTTCAATAAAAATTTTACTTTATTATTTCCAATGTTAAATAATGAGTGTTCCTTAGGAGGTTCCCAAGTAGAAAAAGTTAGACAATCCAATAGAAAAATGGATGAAAGTCTTGAACAGGTACATCACAAATAAGGATATCTAAATGGTCAACAAACATGTGAAAAAGTGCTCAGCTTCATTAGTCTTCAGTGAAGTGCAAATTAAATCACCATATGCCATCACTATATACCCTCTAGAATGGGGAAAAAAAGGCAGAAAATACTAGTTGTGGAAAAGGATGGAGAGCAACAAGAACTCTCAGGCACTGTGGGTGGGAGCATAAATTGATACGACCAGTTTGGAAGACAATTCGGCAATATCTACTAAAACTGAATGTATGCATGGCCTAGGACTAGCAATTCCACTTCTGGGTATATACTCACAGAAAGACTTGCATATAAGCCTCAAAAACCATGTACAAGAATGTTTATCACAGCACTATTTAAAAGAGCCAAAACTGGAAACTATACAAATGACCATCTACACTAGAATATTTAAATAAATTGTGGTATATTCCCCAATGTAATACTCTGCAACATTGAGAATGAATAAACTACAATTGCCTCAAACAATATGAATAAATGTCATAAAAATAATTTAGCTTAAAAGAAGTCAGACACAAAGGAGTACCTACAGTATGATTCCATTTATATAAATTTCAAAACCAGGTACCAAGATTTATGCTACTTAAAAGTCAGGCTAGTGGGCTGGCCTGGTGGAGTAGCAGTTAAGTTCGTGCATTCCACTTTGGTGGCCCGGGATTCACCAGTTCGGATCCTGGGCGCAGACCTACTCATCGCTCACCAAGCCATGCTGAGACAGTGTCCCACATGGAAGAACTAGAGGGACCTACAACTAGGATACGCAACCATGTGCTGGGGCTTTGGGGAGAAGAAAGAAAAAGAGGAAGATTGGCAACAGATGTTAGCTCAGGGCCAATCTTGCTCAAAAAAAAAAAATGTGTGATCAAGTTATTTAAAAAAAAAAGTCAGGCTAAGGATTATCCTTTGTGGAGTAGTGACTGGTAGTGACTGGGATATTGTAATATTCTTTTTTTCATCTGGGTGCAGGTTCTTCAGGTGTGTTAAATTTGTGAAAATCATGTTCACTTATGATTTGTACACTTCTCTGATTGCATGGCATACTTCAAAAAAAAGTTTTTAGGAACTTTTAATAAGGAATAAATTAGCAAAAAGAAAAATACTGAAGACAAGAATTTATCTAAAAGATAGTATCCATAGGAGAGACAATGAATGCCTCTAAATAAAGAGAAACACAGCAGGCACAGAAACACCGATTGGCTAAAGCCATTGTTTTAATGGAATGGTGCAACTGAGAAGGATCTGGGTCCCCAGAGGAAATCAGCAGGAACCTCAGATACTCACAACTATTTCCCAACCAGTATGGGTAAATCCTTTCTTTTAATGCAACACAGAGTTACAGCATCACAAAGAATATTATATCCTTCATTTTTTCCACATGATCTCTTGCAAACACCTTTCATTCGCCAGCATGTAGAAAAGAATCTTCTTATGTACAAATTCATTCCACTTCTAACTGCCAACAGAAACAAAGGTAAATGCACAGTGTCCTGCAGGATCATGCTGCCGTGGATAAATTAGATTGAAGGCTATACTTTATAACTTGTTAATGGCAAATTGAATAGGATCAAAACACCCCAGTCATGTTATGGCTAGATGCTCCTTTTTCGTTTGCTCTTAAGTTATTTTCCGGAGGACCTATTATAGGTCATCAGTTCCCATGGCCCCACTTACACAAATCCCTAATCAACTACGTGCAGGTAACAGAGCCCAGCAGATGCAGCTTGGGACTATTTGCTATGGAAAGAACATTTAGACTCAGAGTAGTTCCAGGAGTCTGCAGAGGCCCCATACCAGGAGGCTTGCAGGGTCTGGGATAGCATCAAGGCAGTTTGAGATTATTGAAGGGTCAGCTTGAAGAAGGAAAAATCACTGACCTAGAATTACGGAAGCCCGTGCTTCTAGCACTGCATTCCCAGTAACCTTCTGTGTGACTTTTAACCAAAAGCCCTACTACCTGCTTTGGCTGAATCACAGGGTACTTGAAAGCATCCCATGGGATAATGAGTGTGAAACGGTTTGAAATACCTGAAACACATATCTAAAACTATTGCTAGTCTTTTTCCTAACCTTAAGACCTGGGTGCCTCCGGAAGCTGAGGGCTGGGGGAGGAGAGGTAGGAAGGCAGTGTAAGAGAGTGAGAGTGGTTCCGAGTCACCCTACTAAATTGTCCACCTTCCTGTGCTAAGCCTTATCAGTCTCTCCACCCAGCTAGCCCATGGGACCATCTATTGGGCCTTTGTGGTGTGAGAATAATCAGTGTGGTATGACCAAAGGCTATTGGCAAGCAAATTTGCCTGCTGTGTACCTGTTAGCCCTGGGGCGCCTCTCTGGGGACAAAGGACTCCAGTGGAGACACAGTGCAAAGTGTGGTGCAGAGGGTAAAAGCTTTCTGCAGACCCCAGCAAACCACAAGGAAAACAGTTTTTGAGAACCTCCATTTTAGTGACTTAAGTGGACCTGGGCCGGCCCCGTGGCTTAGTGGTTAAGTGCGTGCGCTCCGCTGCCAGCGGCCCGGGTTCGGATCCTGGGCGCGCACTGACGCACTGCTTCTCCGGCCATGCTGAGGCCGCGTCCCACATACAGCAACTAGAAGGATGTGCAGCTATGACATACAACTATCTACTGGGGCTTTGGGGGAAAAATAAATAAATAAATAAATAAAATTAAAAAAAAAAAATTAAGTGGACCTTTCTCAGTATTATCAAGTTGCTAGCTTCCATCCAGAGGATGTAAATTCCGACCCCACAAACCGATGTTCCATAGGATCCCATCACGCTGTGAGTTAATATATTTGAACAACCAGCTCTGTTTGCTGATTCTGCTCAGCATCAAATTTGCCTTGGTTTCTAAATGTGTGAAAAATAATCTGGGAAACTGACAGGAGTGCAAGTTCTGAGTCCTAAAGTCCTCCCTCACACCCCCAAATCCCACTGTCCTCTAAAGGTCTCATGCTTTTGCTCTGCCCCACTTTTGCCAGTACCTTCAATCCAACTTTCCCCTCAAACTTCACAGACTCCCCAGACCCAAATCCAGAACCAATTTCTTCTCTAAAGAGAGACACCTCCTGTTATGTGTTCTTAGCATCTACTCTCCATTCCCTGGAACAGCCCAGAGCATCCATCTCTGCTCACATCCCTCCCTGTTTCAGCTTCCTTTGTCCAAGCCCTGCCTCCTTCTCACTCTCGTAGAACCTCACACCCTCTTTCCCTTCACTGTTCATAATTTCACAGGGAGGAGAATTCCATTTTACCTGGTGGAACATAGGAGAGCAAGACAAGGACCACAAGGACCAAGGGTAATCTCCTCATAGCTGAACCAATCAGCAAAGAGACAGCTGAGAGTCACTCTACATGTAGCTCTCAAGAGATGGGGAGCTACATGGCTAGTGAACCTTTTAAGAACAAGAACATCTGCTTGCTCCACTGAGCAGTCCAATGAACTAAAGGTCTGACTTTGAACGTAACACCTCACCATTAAAATACACTTCCCAAGTGCCACTTGCATGCTGGCAACTGAATTCACACTGTGTGAGCAGCCCTATTCTAGGCCTTGGTAGGGTGCTTTGTAGATATCTTTGTATCTTCACTGTATCTCCATTTAACAAATGCCTATAGTGTGCAGAGAATTGTAAGGCTACTTTATATAGTTGATAAAGGGTTTTCAATCCTTGTGTCCAATCCCTCTCTCTCTCTCTCTCTCTCTCTCTCTGTCTCTCTCTCTCTCTCTGTCTCTCTCTCTCTCTCTCTCTCTCTCTCTCTCTCTCTCTCTCTCTCTCTCTCTCTCTCTCTCTCTCTCTCTCTCGCGCGCGCGCGCGCGCGCGCGCACACACACACACACACACAGGTAGATATTATTCTCCCATTTTAAAAGCAAAGAACGTGAGGCTCACGTGAAATAAATGACTTTCCCAAGTTCACATAGATTGTAAATATCAGCAACATAACTTACACACCCGTTTTCCTGACTCCTATATACAGAAGAATTAAAGGATGGCCCGGCCCAGTTCTAGTGTAGCTGCAATCTACCTAGGGAAAAAAGAGCTTCACAAAGAGCGTGGGAAAACCCCTATAACACCAACAACATGAGTCTGGAGAGCACACTGAGTCTTACAGCTCCCCACTGAGCAGCTGCTGTGGGCAACGTGGGATAGACAAAGAATTTATGATAGAACTCTTGCTCTTAAGGGACTGAAGGTCAACGGTGCTTGACAGTTTACAAAGTGTTTTAAGCTTTACAAAAGCTCTGATATTGTATAAATAATACCGAACCCAGAATCAGACAACCTGAGTTCTGATTTGGACTCAGCTTGATGAGCTTTCAATAAGGCTCTTGTTTCACCTCTCTAAAAGGCAGTTTTCTCACTTCTAAAATACGTTGCGCGGGCCGGCCCAGTGGCTTAGCGGTTAGGGGCGTGCGCTCCGCTGCTAGCGGCCCGGGTTCGGATCCCGGGTGCGCGCCGACACACCGCTTCTCCGGCCATGCTGGGGCCGAGTCCCACATACAGCAACTAGAAGGATGTGCAGCTATGACATACAGCTATCTACTGGGGCTTTGGGGGGAAAATAAATAAATAAAATCTTTAAAATACGTTGCGCGCCCTCAGCGCCACCTATCACAAAAGCTTGTTGTGAGGTCAAAGGAAGCAATTCTTGAGAAAAGTCCTTGATAAAATGTACAGTTACCAGGCTGCCAGACCATATAACAGAAGAAGACATTTAACAATAGAGCTGGTAGAGATAATGCTCCTCCAACTAGAGAGTGGAAGAGCCAGGACAGGAGCCAATTCTTTCCTCACCCTGTCGTGTGTTTTTTCCACCACATAAAACATATACGTATAGTTTGTGATGTGATTGAGATTGCAGATCTGTAGAAGACTCATAAAAAACTGCAGAGCAAAAAATCAGTAAGTAGAGTAGAGAGGAAGACCTGAGTTTGGAGGACCCCAAAGCGAAGTGATCAAGCCAGCACGAATGCTCTAAGGGACCGCCCCCTGAGGACCACCTTCTAACCTGGCACACTAGGTACGGCCACATTTGCATTCTTTCAGCCCGTCTGGCTCTGATCTCCTCTTCTCCAACCAACCTCCTCGGTCTCCAACACTACTGCTTCCAATGTGCCCTCCAGAACCCCAATTCCTTCTACTTTATATTTTCTCCCCAGCACACTCTTCCACTTCTGTGTCCCAGTGAAATGCTGAGCTCTCCTCTGAGGATACTGCTTCCTAGCAGCACTTGGTGATTGGAGGCTGTTCATCTGCTGAGGCTCCACACACCAAGGGACAGGCAAGCAGCATTTCACAATCTACTGACAGTCCCAAGCTATTTCCAGAACAATGTCAGATATGATCCTGATACCTCCTTTCCCTCATCCCACCCACATTGAATTGGTCATCAAATCTTACCATCATCAAATACCAAATTCTGCCTCCAACACATAGCTCACACCCATCCGTTTCTCTCCATCTCCACTACCACCACACAATTTAAGACATCACTGTCTGTCACTAAACTAATTAAATGGCCTCCTAACTGGTCTCCTAGATCATTTTTACATAGTTACCATTCATCCTTCATGCAGTAACCAAAATGACCTTTATAAAACTGAAATTGGATCATGCATTTCCCCTATGTAAAACTTGTCACTGGCTTTCTATGGGGCTAAAGTAGAAACTGCTTATATGGAGGACAAGGTCCAGCCTGATCTGGCCCCTGGTTGCCTCTCCCAGCCCAAGTGCTCTCGTTCATCCGCTCACTCACTGCTTTCCACGCCACTGGACTTCACTTTTCTCAAACCTGCTCCCCTCAAAGCTTTCACACATGCTATTCACACTTCCTGGAAATCTGCATCGCCCCTCCTAATCTTCACCTAACATTTACTCATTTAAAAGCATGGTTTCAGCCTCTTCCACAGAATGAATTTTCCTGAAGGCTCTCCACCTAAATTATATTCCCCCTTGTTAATTTCTTTCATGGGACCCTTTTTCATCGTTAGCATATTAGAATTGGAATATTAGAATTAGAATATTAAAATATTAGAATTCTATATTTGTGTCTTTATGTTTTTCTTGATTTAATATTTGCTTCCTCCACTTGACCATGAGCTCAGTAAGAGCATGGACTATCACATATAAATGACATCACATCAATTAAATCCAATTTTTTTTCTAGAACACTATACTAGTTTCCTCAGGCTGCCACAACAAAGTACTGCAAACTGGGTGGCTTAAACAACAGAAATGTATCGTCTCACAGTTCTGGAGGCTAGATGTCTGAAATCAAGTTGTCTGCAGGACTGGTTCTTTCTGAGGGCTGTGAGAGAAGGATCTGTTCCAGGCCTCTTTCCTAGCTTCTGGTAGCCTCAGGCATTCCATGGTTTACAAATGATGTTCTCCCTGTGTCTTCACATTTTCTTCCCTCTGTATGTGTCTGTGACTGCGTCCAATTTTGCCCTTCTTATAAAGACATAGTCATATTGGATTAGGACCCACCTTAATGACCTCATCTTAACTTGATCATCTGCAGAGACCCTATTTCCAAATAAGGTCACATTCACAGGTATGGAGGTTCAGATTTCAACATCTTTTGGGGGAACACAATTCAACCCATAACAAATATTAACCTTCCATCTTCCTGGGTAATATCCATTACCCAAATGACAACACATCACACAATTTTTTTTCTGGAACATTAATTGTTATTCTTTTTTCTTCCACCACACTACACAGGAGAAAAGCCATCCACTGACCTGCTTCTACTCCTGGGTTTTCTGAAAGGCACTGGAGAACATCATGCAATCCTGCAGGCAGGCTGAGTTTAGAAATTAAGTCATTCCTTTGACATATCCTAGTCAATCTCAGGTGCTATTTGATCTCACTACCCACCACAACCCATCCGACTCTCCGCAGGTTATTTTGCTTTCTATTTCAGAAAAAATAGAAGTTAGAGGGTTAGAGGTTAACCCCATAGTAAAACCACTCATATCACGAAATAGAACTTTGCAGCCACCCCAGAACCCTCTCCATATACACCCATCCCAATCATAACCCCCTCAAGTTATCACTAGCCTAACTTTTATTGTAATCATGTCTTTGAATTTCTTTATAGTTTTATCACCCAATAGTGCATTCTTTGTTGTATGTGAGGAAGATTAACCCTGAGCTAACATCTGTGGCCAATCCTCCTCTTTTTGCTGAGGAAGATTGGCCCTGGGCTAACATCTCTGCCCATCTTCCTCTACTTTATATGCGGGACGCATGCCACAGCATGGCTTGATAAGTGGTGAGCAAGACCACGCCCAGGATGCGAACTTGCAAACCCTGGGCCACTGAAGCAGAGCACTTGAACTTACCCACTATGCCACCAGGCCAGCTCCCAAATAGTACATTCTTACAAATTAAAATTTCATATTCCCATTTTTTTTTGATATGTCTTTTTGGCCTCTTTTCATCTATGCATTCTCCATCCTGCTCTCTTACAATTTATCCATTGAAGAACCTAGGACACTTGACCTGCAGAGTTACCCACAACCTGGATTCTGCTAATTGCTACTCACTTATGGTGCAGTTTAACTCATACCTCTGCCCTCATATTTCTGGAAAACTGGCAGCTAAATCCAGAGGCTTGATCAGACTCAGGTTCCATCTCTTTAGCAAGACTGTAAGATTTCTTGAGGCTCACAATATCTGGCTGCCTCTCTTTTTTGTGCTTTCAATAATCATTGATACTCAATGCCTGGATCTCTTAATTCATCAAGGATTGCAAAAGGGTGATATTCTAATTGTCAATGGCACTTTTTTTACAGGAATAGAAAAAACAATTCTAAAATGTGTATGGAACCACAAAAGATTCCAAGTAGCCGAAGCAATGCTGGGAAAGAACAAAGCCGGAGGAATCACACTTCCTGAGTCAAACTACATTACAAAGCTAGAGTGATCAAAACAGTATGGACCTGGCATAAAAATAAGCACATAGACTAATGGAACAGAATCAAGAGCCCAGAAATAAATGCATGTGTGTATGGTTAACTAACATTTTACAAGGGAGCCAAGAATATTCAATGGAGAAAAGACAGTCTCTTTGATAAATGGTGCTGGGAAAACTGGATAGTCATATGTGAAAGATGAAACTTACCTCTATCTTACACTACTCAGAAAAATTAACTCAAAATAGATTAAAGAATTAAATGTAAGACCTGAGATCATAAAAATCCTAGAAGAAAAAAGGAAAAAAAGCTTCTTCACCTGGGTCTTGGCAATGATTTTTTGGATATGACACCTAAAGCACAAGCAAAAAAATTAAAAACAAGTGAGACTACATCAAACTAAAAAGCTCTGCACAGCAACAGAAATGATCAACAAATGAAAAGGCAACCTACAGAATCGGAAAAAAAATTTGCAAACTACACATATGATAAGGGGCTAATATCCAAAATATATAAGGAACTCATATAACTCAATAGCGAAAAAAAAATCAAATAATCCAATTAAAATATGGGCAAAGGACCTGAATAGACACTGTTCCAAAGAAGATATTTAGATGGCCAGAAGGTATGTGAAAGGTGCCCAACATCACTAATCACTAGGAAAATGCAAATCAAAACCACAATGAGTTATCACTTCACACCTGTTAGGATGGATATTATCAAAAAGACAGGAGATAACAAATGCTGGTGAGGATGTGGAGGAAAGGGACTCCTCATACACTGCTGGTGGAATGTAAATTGGTACAGCTACTGTGGAAAACAGTATGGAGGGTCCTCAAAAACTTAAAAATAGAGCTACCATATGATCAAGCCATTTCACTTCTGGATATAGCCAAAGGAAATGAAATTACCATCCTGAAGAGATATCTGCACTCTTATGTTCATTGCAGCATTATTTACAATAGCCAAAACATAGAAACAACCTAAGTGTCCATCAACAGATGAATGGATAAGAAAATGTGGCATATATATACACAATGGAATACCATTCAGCCATAAAACATAAGGAGATCCTGCCATTTGGAATGACATGGATGGATCTCAAGACGTTATACCAAATGAAATAAGTCAGACAGAGAAAGATAAATACTATATGATCTTACTTATATGTGGAATATAAAAAACCAAATTCATAGAAACAGAGATCAGATTTGTGGTTGCCAGAGGCAGGGGTGGGAGGTGGAGGAAAAGTGGGCAAAGGCAATCAAAAGGTACAAACTTCCAGTCATAAGATAAATATGTCCTGGGCATGTAATGTACAACATGATAAATATAGCTAACAATACTTTTTCGTATATTTGAAATTTGCTAAGAGAATAGATCTTAAAAGCTTTCATCACAAGGGAAAAAAATTGTAACTATGTCAGGTGATGGATGTTATCTAAACTTATTGTGCTAATCATTTTGCAATACTTACATATGTCAAATCAATATATTACACACTTTAAACTTGTACAATGCTATATGTCAATTATATCTCAATAAAACTGAGGGAAAAATCTAAGCAGTAAGCAGATTAACCAAAATTTCTCAGGATGATCAGATAATTTGATTTAGAGAATGTTAAAGATGACCTTAGATCTCAACCTTCCCAGTCCCTTTATTTTGGATACTGAAAGCAACTGTCAAGGTCACACAGATGATCATGGGAGAGGTAGATCTACAACTCAGAACTCTGCACTCCCAGAGCTGATATCTTTTTTCCCAGCTTTATTGAGGTATGATTGACAAATAAATATTGTATATATTTAAGGTATACAACGTGATGTTTTGATATACAGGTACATTGTGAAATGATTCTCTCACTCAAGCTAATTAACCTACCCATAACCTCACTTATTTGCCTTTTTTTATGGTGAGCTATCTTTTATATATGCTCTGCCTTCCCTAGGTGTTCTAGAGTTCTCTCCAGTCTTATGTTTGTCATGATATGGTGCATCTACACATACAAACGTGCAATGACAATCTCTGAAGCATGAGGTTTTACGTGGATGGTGTATTGAAATACTGACACAAGAGTCAGAGGAAATGGGTGTAGCAGAGGAGAGTCTTTTGTCCTAAGGTAAGATTTTACCAATCCCCAAAATCTGAGAATCTCTTGTGAGGCTCTCAATGTCTACAATGCATAAGGAAATCTTATGATAATCTTAAAATAATCTTCAAGTTTAATCACTATCTTTTTATAGGCTTTTTTACTAAACATGAAATAGAATTACTATCTTCCTTCTTGGTCTCCTAGGCCCCTTCTCTTTCCACTCATCCTTTATACTACAACGTTCCCCAGATCTCTCCTTAGCACTCTCCTTTGTTCACTTTGCAGACTCCTCATGGATGATTCTATCTGTACTCATAGCTTGAAATCTGGTGAACACTACATGAATGTAGTAATCAGGGTTCTACAACTGGACAGTTGATCACTCACGGAAAAAAATTCCACAATAAAGCAGATTAATACCCCTATCACATGAGAGAACTGCCTAGAGATGCGTGACAACCCGGCTGTCTTCCTAGTCTGCACTATCTGCCAAATGCCGCTCTAACTGTCTCAAAATTCCTGCACTTTCCTCAGACTTTGCGCCTCACCATCTCCACCCTCCCATTCAGCTGGCAACAGAGCCTCCCACATCTCAAAATCCTACCATCAGATCGACACACTCACCTCAGCCTGCACCCTTCCTTTCCTCCTTCCTACATATTCCAATGGAAGAGGTTACTCCATCCAACAAAGGTCTAGGTCAACATTTTCAAACTGGAACATGCATACCCCTGAGGGTTAAAAATTTTTTCCAAGGAAATTGAGGACAGAAATAAGGAGCCCCATTTCCTTGACATCCATATTTACTCTGCCTCGACATATCTGGAGTTGAGGCATCATGTTGTTCTCCTTCCCAAATCTTCATTTTACAATAACCTTTCTCCTGCTTTATAAATGAAGAGCTTACCCAAAAGCACCCATCCCAAATCTTGCTCTGATGCAACAACTTAAGGTATAAAATCTCCCAGGCAACAGAATGACAATCCAAACTTTTGGTTTGGAGAGTTTCTTTAATCTAAGCCCAAATAGCTTTTGCCCCCATTGGTATGTTCCAAATTCAAGTATATTATAAATAAGGTGGCAAAATTAATGAGAATTTTCATTTAACTACCTCATCTCTTTCATCCTTCACCTACTGAGAGTACACATGGGTCCTGAGAGGAGGCTCCATGAAAGTAAAGCATGGGAAGAAATACTGAAGGTGGCGATACCTTATTTCATCTAGGCAACAAAGTCACGGCAAGGCCCCATGCTTATATGTTTATATATCTTGGACTTATAATTCAGAAGTAAGAATCTGTGGCAGAGGCTATGAATTAACTTGTTTGATTGCATGGAAAAATCAAGTCAGCCCTTCTCTGACGGAAAGTAGGGCTGATTAAGCTGATTAGTTTGGTTAGTTTATATGGTGGATATTTTCTGGGAATTAAATGAGCTAAAGCCGTAATTTGAGTTTTAGTAAGATATATTTAAGTCACATGATAAGATAAAAGCAGTTATCAAAAAAATTATATTGGCAAACATAGACAGAAATTAACAGTATTTTAATTTCCCAACACTATGAAAATAGAGGGTTAAATGCGAGGCCTCTAAGTAACTTAAAGCCTTGTTCGTAAACTCAGAAATTAATAAAGCAATAATTGTAAAACCTGGGAAATAAACACTTTCATAAGTCAGGTGTTTATGATTCTTTCATACTAGCAAAAGTGAAGAGGGACATAATGACTTGTTGACTGATGGAGCATTTTTAAAAATTGCTGTGATAGATCACTAATGCTTTCTTAGCATATAACTCAGAATTCAAGGAATTGAGAGACAGTGCTATAAAAAAACTCCTTTCATTTCCATCTATTTAGTTTATAAATAAGCTTTCTTAATGAGTTGCATCTAAAAATCAGGGATAGAATTAATTATAAAGTCTTATTCTAGCAATAAGTAATATTTATCCAAAGATACACGAACCAATTGAAAAACATTATTTTATCCATCTCATTACAAATAAATTTCCAATCAAGTTTTACTTTCTAAATTGAATAATTACTTATCAAAATTGATTTTATGTTGTTTTGTTCAACTGAGTACTAATAATAAAGATAACTACCACTTGATCCAAAAAACATTTTTAATGCTAGACCCACAAGACATGAAAACATATAAATTTCTATTTTATTGCAGAGAAATAAAATAGAACAATAAATCCTAGTTTTGCTTCAGTTCACCTTTCCTTTTCACAGGCAAATTTCTGAAAATAACTGTCTCTATTCACTATAGTTTTCTCCTGCCTCCTACCAATCTTTCTTCGTTCCCATTGAAGCTCCTTTGTTGATATTTTTCCCTTAAATGTTAGTATTCCCCAAGGTTTTGTCCAAGGCCTTGTTTTTAATCTCACTCAAGACGTTTTTCCCAAGGCGATGCCAACCACCCTTAACTTTTTCCCAACATCTTCCAAAATCATATCTCATACCCCACTTTCTCTCCCGAACGTCAGCCAGGAGCGTCTGCCCACTGCCTATTGTGCACAGTGTGAAGAGCGTGGGTGTTAGGTTACTCTGAGGGCAAGACTTGCCCCAAAACAAGGTGTGTGTCCTGAGGAAAACTACTTAACCTCTCTGCACTTCAATTTCCTCATTTGTAAAATGGAGACAATAGGATTTCTATATTTAGAAAGAATTATAAAGGATTAAGTAAGATAACGTCTTGGAGGCATGGTGTAAGGCTCATTGTCAGTGCCCTCAGTGCTAGCTATTAGGATAACCAGAGTTTGGATACGGTCCAAAATAGAATTAATTTCTCCATTCGCAACTACTGCTCCCTCATGCCCCACATCAGTGAATAAACCAACACCTGCTCAATTATCCATGCTGGAAACCCAAATGCTGTTGTTCACTTTGCCCTTTTCCTCACTCTCCCCCATATTTAGTCAAAACTCAAGCCCTTCCCATTTCTTTTCCTAAATTTCTCTGGACTTTGGCCACTTTGTGTTTTGTATTCCCACTGTACTATACCTTAGCCTAAGCCACCACCTCTCTCCCTTAGATTACTGCAACAACCTCTAGCAAGTTTCCCCGACTCCACTCTTGACCTCCCCAATGCATTCTCCAGCCACAATGATCCTTCTAAAACATCTGAATACTTTGGTCCTTTGCCCAAAGCCTTCAATTGTGTCCCAGTGTCTACAGGATACAGCCAAATTCTTTCCTGAGTAAGATGAACAAGACCTTACCTGCTCTTATCTCACCTCCTCCCACCCAAATATGCCACACCTTCTCCCTCTGAGTTCACACGTAAAGTGACTTCTGTCTGCAAGTCCTTTTCTTCCTATCTTGACAACCACCACTTTGCTTGTCCAAAATTTACCTTAAGACTCAACTTCAAGTATCGGCTTTGCGATGCTTTTTGAGATTCTCCTTCCCCTCCCAGGCTCCATCACCCACACCATTAGATGGTGTTATTCTGTATTCCTAAGGCAGCCATGTAAACCTCTAAAAATGTACTTACCACATTATATTTTAATTTATTCTGTCCCTGTCAGCGTCATATCTCTGCTCTTCATATTGCTGACACATGATATAAGCTCAAAAAATGTTTGTTGAAAAATGAATAGGTGGAAACTGTCTGTATCATCTTTGCAACTTTTTTATAAATCTAAAACTATTCTAAAATAAAAAGCTTATGTAAATAAAAAAATGAATGAACCATTATTATCTTTTTAAAACTTGAATAAGACTAACACTGGTGAAAAAAAATCAAATTTCTTTGAAAATAATTTTTACCTTAAATTATTACACTATATTCATATATATATAGGGAGAGAGAGAGCTGAATCCATGGCTGTAAGGAACTTATTATCTAGTAAGAGAGATAAAATAAAAAGAAAATTATTCCTCCAGGCTTATATGGGATTAGAGACTTTAAGGAAGGCATAATGCGGTATTTGTGGGACCCTGAATGATGAGGAGGCCATCAAGAAGGGAAGACAGAGGGTGATAAGGTGAAATTTTTCCCTACTGATAGCTACATTGTAGATGTGACTGAGAACTGAAATAGAAACCAAACTGACAAAACATATTCTGACTTCACAAAGCAGGTAACCGAGAGCGACATAAGCAAAATGGCAGAATAAGAGGTCCCCTGCTCTTATTCTCTCCCCAGAAACAATAATTTGGCAGACAGTCACAGATAAAAGTGCTTTTGTGGGAGCACTAGGATCCAGGTAGAAGATTGTGAAACCCCAGTGGATCCTAAGACCAAGGAGGGTCTTGAGAAAGCAGGTCCAGGCCTAGTTGGCAGATTCACTGACTGTGGTCCCAACTACAGACCCCATCCCCCTGTGGTAGCCCCATTTGACTTTGGTCCTGCCACCAGCACCATCGCCAAGGGACCCAGAACGAGTCATAGCTGTCCATGCCCCCAAGTAACAGGCCCTTCAACCTCAGTCCCAATTGTGGACCCTGAAGTAGCCCATAACCTAGCTCCAGTCCCTCTTTGCTGCTAGTTCTGACCTCATAGGCATCAGATGAGAGACACACCCATCCATGCCCCAAAGCAGACTCTCCAACCTCAGGATCTGACTGCAGATCCCGAAACAAGTTATGGCCCTGTAACAGCTCCAGCCTCTCACAGCAGTGGGCTGGGAACAATCCTGCTAGCCCAGGAACCCATCAGGACACACCTATCTGTGCTCTGGAAAATAGGCTCATATTCAGCCTGACTGTGAACCTTGAAGGGGCCCCATAACCTGGATCTAGTCACCCTCAGCCATGGTCCAGGAGTGGTCTTGCCCACCCAGGGACCCAGAAGGAAACACACCTGTCTGTGCTCCAGGAAGCAGGCCTACCAACATTAGTCCACCTGTAAATCCAGAAGTAGCCATTGACCAAGCTCCAGACCCACTTAGCTGGGTCTGGGGGCAGTCCTATCTACCCAGAAACCCAGCAGGAGGCATGCCAATCTGTGCCCCAGGAGATAAGCCAGCAGATTTTAGTCCCAGTTGTGGACCATGAAGCAACCCTGTAACTCAGTTCAGCCCCTCTCAGCCATGGTCCAAGGCAAATCCTTCGTACTCAGGGGCCTACCCAGTGACCTATCAGGAGCTCTCCCATCTGCACACCTGATAACAGGCCCACTGTCTGTGGACACTTGTCCCAGCACCAGCCCTACTGACTAAGGTCCTGCAGGCAGTCCTGTCTACCCAGGGACCAGACAGAATCCATGCCCATCCAAGCACCAGGTAACAGGCCTGCCAACCACAGACCCCACTACATACCCAATGGCTGCCATGTGACCCGGCTCCAACTCTGCTCAACTGTGACCCCGGAGAC
Source organism: Ceratotherium simum simum (assembly GCF_057802395.1). Classification (NCBI taxonomy): domain Eukaryota; kingdom Metazoa; phylum Chordata; class Mammalia; order Perissodactyla; family Rhinocerotidae; genus Ceratotherium; species Ceratotherium simum. The sequence goes on along the minus strand of NC_141911.1, from coordinate 11,944,138 downwards.
AATGTCATCAAGTGCAGGGACCCAAAATAAGAAAGTCTTTACCTGACAAAACCAGTCTGTAAAGACTTGAAGAGGTATTTGTTCCTTCAAATACACAGACACAGACGCAAAGCTACATGGATCACAAAGAATCAGGCAAACATGACACCACCAAAGGACACTAATAAAGCTACAATAACCAACCCTAGAGAAATGAAGATCTGCAAATTGCCTGACAAAGAATTCAAAATAATCATCTTAAAGGAGCTCAATGAGATGCAAGAGAACACAGATAGACAACTAATTGAAAACATAAAACAAGGCATGAACAAAATGAGAAGTTTAATAAAGAAATAGAAACTATAAAAAAAGAACCTAACAGAACTGGAGCTGAAGAATACAATGACAGAAATGAAATATGTACTACCATATGATCAGTCAATCCCACTCCTAGGTATATAGCCAAAGGAAATAAAATCACTATTTTGAAAAGAGATCTGCACCCCCATGTTCACTGCAGCATCCTGCATGATAACAAAGACATGGAAAAAAACCTAAGTATCCAACGGTGGATGAATGGATAAAGAAAATACGGCATATATACACAATGGAATATTATTCAGTCATAAAAAAGAAGGAAATTCTGCCATTTACAATAAGATGAATGAACCTGAGACACATTATGCTAAGTAAAATAGGCCAGACACAGAAAGACAAATACTGTATGATCTCAGTTATATGTGGAATCTAAAATTGTTGGACCTATAGAAATAGAGAGTTGATTGCTGGTTGCCAGGGGGTGAGGGTTGGGGAAATGGGAAGATATTAGTCAAAGTGTACAAACTTTCAGTCATAAGATGAATAAGTTCTGAAAATAAAATGGTGAAAGTTCTGAAAATATTATGGTGACTATAGTTAATAATACTGTATTGTATACTTGAAATTTGCTAAAAGAGTAGATCTTAAATGTCACAGCACAAATATAAAATGGTAACTATGTGAGGTGATGGATGTGTTTACTAACCTTATTGTGGTATTCATTTCCCGATATATATGCAAAAGAAATCATCACGTTATGCACCTTAAACTTACACAATGTTGTAATTTACATCTCAATAAAGCTGAGGGAAACAAACAAAAGGAGAAGAAATAACAAGTGTTGATGAATGTGTGAAGAAAATAGACCCTTGTAAACTGTTGGTGGGAATGTGGATTGGTATAGCCATTGTGGAAAACAGTATGGAGCTTCCTCAAAAAATTAAAAATAAAACTACCACATGATCCAGCAATCCCACTTCCAGGTACATATCTAAAGGAAATGAAATCATTATCTTGAAGAGATATCTACACTCCCATACTCATTGCGGCATTATTCACAATAGTCTAGATATGGAAACAATCTAAGTGTCCATCAATGGATGAATGGATAAAGAAAATGTGATAGATAGATGCAGATATATAGATATAAATATAGATTTAGAAATACACGATGGAATATTACTCAAAGGAGGAAATCCTACCATTTGCAACAACATGAATAAACCTGGAGGACATTATGCTAAGTAAAATAAGTCAGACAAAGAAAAGCAAACACTATATGATATCATTTATATGTGGAATTTTAAAAAGTCAAACTCACAGAACCAGAGAGTAAAACAGCGGTTGCCAGGAGCTGGGGGTGGGGTAAACGGAGAGATGTTGGTCAAAGGGTACAAACTTTCAGTTGTAGGATGAGGATAAATATGTTCTGGGGATATAATGTATACCGTGGTGAATACAGTTATCAATACTGTGCTGTATGCTTGAAATTTGCTAAGAGACTAGATCTTAAGTGTTATCACCAAAAAGGGTAGCTATGTGAGGTGACAGATGAATTAAATAACTTGATTGTGGTAATCAATCCACCAAGTATACATGTATTAAATCATCATAAGGTACACCTTTAAAAAATCCCATTTTACAACCCAAATATACATAATTTTTATTTGTCAATTATACCTCAATAAAGTTGGGAATAAAAAGAAAATAAATCATAGGAACAATCCCATGAACTATGGGTCAGCAGTTGCTTTCTCAATATGACACTGAAAGCACAAATGACAAAAGAAAAAATAAATTTAGATTTCATCAAAAATAAAGGTTTTGTGTTTCAAAGGACACCATCAAGAAAATATAAAGACAGCCCACAAAATGAGAAAAAAAATATTTGCAAATCATATATCTGATAGAAGACTTAACACTAAATATATAAAGAATTCATACAACTCGTCAATAAAAGATATATCACCCAATTTTAAAATGAAAAAAGGTTTGAATGGGCATTTCTCCAAAGAACATATACAAATGGCCAATAAGCATATGAAATGCGCTCAACAAAATTAAACATTAGAAAAGTGCAAATCAAAACCACAATGTGATATCACTTCATACTCACTAAGATGGTTATAATTTTTTTTACTAGACAATAACAAGGCTAGTAAGGGTGTGGAGAATTTGGAATCTCATACACTGCTGCTGAGAATGTAAAAATGGTGCAGCCACTTTGGAAAAATATCTGGAAGTTCCTCAAAATGTTAAATATGGAGTTGTCATATGACCCATCAATTCCACTTCTAGGATACATACCTAACAGAACTGAAGACATATGTTCATACAAAAACTTGGACACAAATATTCATAGCAATATTATTCATAATAGTCAAAAAGTGGAAACAATCAAAATTTCCATCGACTAATGAATAGATAAACAAATATGATATATCCATACATAGACTATTATTTGTCCATAAAAAATAATGAATGCTAAAACATGGATGAACCTTGAAAACATTATGCTAAGTAAAAAGAAGCCAGTGAAAAAACTACATATTTTATGATTCCAGTCATATAAAATGTACAGAATAAGCAAATCTATAGAGAAAGAATGTAGATTAGTGGTTGCCCAGGACCGGGAATGATTTGGAGGAAATAGAGAGTGACTGCTAATAGGAATGGGGTTCCTTCTTGGGGTGAAAAAATGTTCATAAGTTAGTGGTATCATTGCATAATCTGCGAATATCCTAAAAACCACTGAATTGTATACTTTAAATGGATGAATTTTATTATATATGAATTATATCTCTATAAAACTGTTATTTAAAAAGAGAGAAAAAAAAAGTGCAGCAATGGGCCCATGCCCATGGAATTCACTGCTCTTACCATGTTCCCCACCACCTTGAAGAAGCTGGCTTAATAGATCAGTGGTACCAGCTCTTGAAGACTCAGTTACAGTGCCAGGTAGGTGGCAATACTTTGAAGGGTAGGGCAAGGTTCTTCTGAATCAGTGTCCAACATATAGTACTCTTTCTACCATGGCCAAGATTCACAGGTCCAAGAATCAAGGGGTGGATTCCCAAGAATCACTGGGGTGGCAGCACTCACTATTGTCCCTAGTGATCACTAGCAAAATTTTTACTTCCTGATCCTGCAACTTTATGCTCTTCTGTCCTAGAGATTTTAGTTCCAGAGAGATAAATGTTTCCATCAAGAGACACAATAATAACTCCATTGAACTGGAAGTTAAGACTGCCTCCTGGACACTTTGGGCTCCTCATGCCTCTGAACCAAGAGGCAAGGGAGGGAGTTATGGTGTTGGCTAGGTGATTGATCCTGACTACCAAGGGGAAATTGGACTACTACTCCACAATGAAGGTAAGGAAGAGCATATCTGGAATACTGGAGATCCCTTAGGGAGTCTCTTAGTATTACCATGCCCTGTGATTAAGGTCAATAGTAAACTACAACAACTCAATCCAGGAAGGATTAGTGATAGCCCCGAGCCTTCACGAATGAAGGATTGGGTCACCTCACCAGGTAAAGAACCATGACCAGCTGAGGTACTTGCTCAAGGCACAGGGAATACAGAATGAGTAGCAGAAGAAGGTAGTTATAAATACCAGCTATGACCACATAACCAACTACAGAAATGAAGGCTGTGATTATCATGAGTATTTCCTACTTATTTTGTTATGAATACATTTGTGTGTATGTAATACATACATTAAACAGATATCTTTGTTTTCTTTCCTTTTTTTCCCTTATCATAAAACATAAGATGTATTGATTTTATATCAGTATTTAAGTATTGTTAATTTTACATCATAGTATTCAAGTTACAGGGTATCAGGAGAAGAGTAAACATCATTCAAGGACTTTATCTGCTCTTCTGGGGAAGAGATTAGCACTCTTCTAGAGAAGAGATTTTCTGTTGTATGCAAGATAGTTGTATCATGTTAGGAGGAATTATGACCTTGTTATTGTTTTTATTTGGAGATTAAGTATGGTTTAAGGAGATGTATATAGGTGTCAAGTTGACAAGGGGTGGACTCGTGATGGTTAATTTTATGTATCAACTTGACTGGGCTAAGGGATGCCCAGAAAGCTGGTAAAACATTATTTCGGGGTGTATCTGTGAGGGTGTTTCCAGAAGAGATTAACAGTTGAGTTGGTGAGCTGAGTAAAGCAGATGGCTATACCCAATGTGGGTAGGTATTATCCAATCCATTGAAAGCCCAAGTAGAACAAAAAGATGAAAGAAGGGTGAATTCACTCTCTCTACTTGAGCTGAGACATCCATTCTCCAGCCCCTGGACATCAGCATTCCTGGTTCTCAGGACTTTGGACACAGATTGGGACTTAGATCCAGATTCTCAGGCCTTTGGACTTGGACTGAATTGCACTACCAGCTTTCCTGATTCTCCAGCTTGCAGATGGCAGATCATGGGACTTCTTAGCCTCCATAACCATGTAGCCAATTCTTATAATACATAATATATATACATATTAATTCTTATTTCATATATATATACACACACATATGGGCACTATATATATATATACACATATGAAATATATATATAATTATATATACGTATACACATGTGGGTCCAGGTGGATGGAATGATCTCTTAAGTGTGTGTGTGTGTATACAAATGTGCAACTGTTTTTTAGATTTGACACTGAAAGCACAAGTGACAAAAGAAAAAAAAATATTTGGTTCTGTTTCTCTGGAGTACCCTAAAACAATTACTAAAGTTTTTTTAATATTAAGTCAGAAAAAAAGCAAGATATTTTCAGAAAAAATCAGAAAGGTTTTTTTAAATTACCAAACAGAACTTTAAGAATTGACAAATATTGCCATTAAAATTTTTTAAATCTTATAACTAAGTTAAACAGCATATTGGACGTAGCTGAAGAGAACAAAATAGTGAATTGGACATATTTGAGGGGAAAAAATGACTCAGAAAACACAACAGAAAGATTCTTATAAATGGGAAATATAAAAGAGTTTGAAGAGAAATGAGGTAAAGAGAAGATCCAATAAACGTCAATAAGAAGAGATTACAGGGAACATAGGAGAGACAATATTCAGAGAAATAGTAGCTAAAAAATTTTCAGAACTTTTAAAAGACATGAATTCTCAGATTCAGAAAATACAAATCCTGAGAGAGAGAAATTTTCAAAAATCTACATCTGGATACACTGAGGTAACACTACAATACACTGAAGACAAGGAGAATGTTTTAAAGGGACCAGAGAACAAAGATAAACTACCTACAAAAAAGTGACAATGAGACTGATAGTAGACTTAACAGTGAAATAAAGACAAGACGTAGTGACATAATATCTACAAACTGTTGAGAGAAAATATCAATCTAAATTTTATGCCCCAATAAACTGAGGGAGTATTCAAAGATGTTAGTTTACCATTAACAAAATCGTCACTGAAACAATTACTAAAAGATGCACTTCATACAGCAGTAAATTAAGCCCAGAGAGAAGAATTGAGATGAAAAAGCATTAATAAGCAAACAAATTACCTACATCATAAAATATAAATAAGCAATGACCACGTAAAATAACAAAATGTATAAATAAGTAATTCAGGGGTATAAAAATAAGGTTAAATTAAAATATTGAACATAATATGTAAGGTGAGAAGGAAACTACTACAGTAAAACATTCCAAGGTGTTTGTATCATTTGGAAGAAGGAGAAGATGACAATTAACTGTAGACATGGTTTAGTCAAGTTCACTTGTCAAAAATAGAAAGATAATCTCTATAAAAATGAAAATAGAATATTTTTGGTTTGGAAAGATTCTTTCCAAACCAAAGGAAAAAGAAAACTCAATCCGTCCAAGAAACAATAAATAGATGAATAAATAAATAAATAAATGACATGGCAAATAGCACAAAAAATACAGAAATGAATTATTAGTTATTGCAGGAAATATAAATGGACTATAATTACCAGTTAAAAAATAGAGGTTCTCAAATTGATTTTTTTTTTCAATCTAGCAATGACCTCTTTACAAAAATGACACCAAAACCTAAGGACAAAGAAAGGTGGAATATAAGAGATGGAAAAAATACGTCAGAGATAGCTAAAACTGCTGATTGTATACCCCAATATACTTCCTCCTATTTTTCTCTAGTAATCAGCCAGAGTGCGGGGCCGCTGAGAACTTTCATTCTTTAGATACAGCTCAGCAGTCCATTCACCGCTGAGCTTTATGATTTCATATCTCCTAGCAGCAATAAAAACTCAAGCCCACAAACTAGATTTGCATTGGCAGGCAAAAATACTTAAGACCCTCCTGGCTTACAGAGATCAGGGTTTTCATGTGTGCTTGGCTGCATCTTTAGCTTTGTATTTTACTGCCATAAAAGTGGGTACCCATAGCAAGTTTAGAATTGTTACATATTCCTGTTTCTTATCATTATGTAGTGATCCTCTTTGCCTTTTTGCCCATAAACATTGTGATATTTTTTGTCTCAAATCCTCCTTTTGCTAATGTTCACAAAGTTCACCAGCTTTCTGTTGAATATAACTTGCCTGTGGTGACAGTTAGAATCTGGTATGCTATAAAAAATGGGAAACCCCTAAATAAGAGTGACTTAAGTAAGATAGAATTTTATTTCTCTCTCATATAAAGGAGACCCAGAAGGAAGTTGAAATGGCTACCATATTGAGTAGCTGAAAAACACTACATGCCCTCGTATCTCTGACACCACCAACAAATCATGCTCAGCTCAGGCTGGGAGGAGACCATCTGCTTCCCACGACACCCTATGATTAACAAATTGTTGGGCCCAGTGAAGAGCCTTTCTGTCTTTAATGATGATAAGAGATAAGCTATGGAAATGTACTCCTGACCCTGGGGGGTAGATATGCTTTGCAGGAGTGGAAAACCAAGAGATAGACTCTGGATTATGGTAAGTGCACATGTGTAATGAGTATCCCAGAGTCAGACCATTTTTCTTCAGATATTGACATTACCTCTGCCCTCAACCTCTGCATAGGCTTTGCTTCTACAATATGACTTTTTTATTGATAATTCTATAGTGGACATTACCTGCTTTAGCAATGCTTCAGTGTAAGGGGTGGGCCAACTAAGGTGTTGCATAAAGAACTGACTGAACGGTTGAAAAAGCCTTCTCACTTTCTTAACTCTAATCTTACCCTCTAAATCCATCCTGCACAGAACTGCTCAATGGATCTCTTCAAAAGGCAACTCAGACCTTATCACTTCCTTGCACACCCTTCAGGATGCCTCTATAACATATTCAGTCTACATTTGTTAAAATTTCACTTATAGCCCTTTATAACTTGGCTCTCACTCGCCCTTCAGCCTCATCTGTAACCACACCCCATGTTCTAGTGATACATAAACATGTGTTCATACCTGCACACACTATACTTGTCTACACCTCTGTGCCCCAATCCCGTGGATCTATTGAGTTTCCCTGGAGCCCCCTTCCTGTATTTCCTGGGTAACTCCAACTTACCCTTAAAGATTCTATTCCAGGGTATCATCTCCTCCAGGAATCCTTCCCTGTTTCCCCCAAAGCTCAATATGTTACCCCAAGTTTCCATGGCATCTTGTACATAAAACTGTTGTAGCTCTGACCTCATTATATTAAAATTATAACCTTATGACCCGTGTGACAGTGAGGGCAAGAATCTTCCCTATTCTCTAGATCTCTGGAATGCAGCACAGGGCCTGCCAGAAAGTAGAGTGCCACTAGTGTTGGCCGCATTGAACTGAACTGAATCCCGCTCCCCCCACCCCACTTTTTCTGCTTTTTGGAGCTTTCCGTTTCCATGCCCTATGCTGGATTTCTCCCCCACACCCATAATGATCCTGGCCCTTGCATGTTTTTCCACGTGGGGTCTGTGCCTCACTTCTTACAGATGTGAGTCTGAGTAAGGGAACAGTGGGCTGATGATCTGCTCACAGTTATAAGTAAGGCTGAATATTTGTCACATGCAAGATTCATGACCAGTGTTGCAGAACCGCCTTTCTCCACAGCCCCTCACAGAAATCCACGGAGATAAGGCCAGCCCAGTTTGCTACAACTGTGCTAAGAAATTTGAGGAGGGGGAAGACACTAAAATGCCCAAAGGAAAAAATTGTGATCTGTAGACAATGTGGCAGAAGCTAAGGAAGAATGCAAGCTAGCCCTGGGGACTTCTGGGTGCTAGCCCTGGGGACTTTTGGGTGCTAGCCCTGGGGACTTTCGGGCATTAGTTCCAGTGGCATGAAGGCATCCAATCTTGAAAGCAAGCACTGAGGCCTTTCTTCCCTGTGTGTGGCCAGGAAGCAGTTCCAAGCCAGTATCTCCTCACAGAATGTCCTAAAACTCCAAACATAATCAAATCTCGTTGAAGGTAATAAATTGATTCACCTAGTTGCACAGCCCCTTCCAGGCAGATATGTCTTTTGATCACCAGGGACAATCGGATCTCCCTTTCCTCTCTGAACCTCTCCAGGCACAGAGAGTGATTTCTTTATTATCCTTGTGTTACAGTAGCTGTTATGTATAACCAGCTGGATTCTTCCTGCTTGGGTTTGGGCTTGGGTTTTGGTCTGAAGTCATCTCTCAGCACCTGTAGGGTCTCAGAGAGACTGAAACTGTAACCTTAATCCTCACTTTAAGACCTGCCCCAATATACAGTTAGAGGAACACTGTGAAAGGGTGGAAGGTTCTAAACCATGCCCTAGAAGAGCCAGGATTTAAGTCAAGTTTTGCTAGTAATCAGAGGAGTTGTTGACTTCTGGGATTATACAAACAAGATCAAGCCACTTTTCACTCCATTTTCCTCTTTTCCTGATAAAAAAAGGAAGAAGAAAATAAGAACTAACAATTACTAGGAGCCCACAATCCCTTTGTTTTAAGCTTGTCATCTATATTTATCCACACAATAACCTCATAAAGAGGTACATTTATTTTCATTTTATGGATGAATAAACCCAGATTCAGAGAAATTGGGTAACTTATTCAATATCGCATTACTCATAACTAGCAGAGCCCAAAGGCCAACCCAAATCTATCAGAAGCTAAGGTTTCTGTTCTTTCCACTGTACCACGTAGCCTCCCTCAATGGAACATTGGTAGAGAAGTTTTGGGATTCACAAAAGAGACCAATCTATCTCATTTATTCCCATTTGGAGCTTCTGAGTTTTAGTATCTGAGCATGGACCCTGTATAGAGAGTTAATCTTCTTTAAGCTTTCCCACCAAATGGGACTGTTTCCACATCTCTCAGCTCCTGAAAGTCAAGCACTAGCATGGCACAGGCCTCATGTCTCTGATGCAAGGTTTATGGCTCCTTTACTTTTTTGCCTTATTTTTTTCACCCTTTACCTGTCTTGAAAATCTTCTCTTTTTCTTGGGTAGGTTGAAAATCCTATGATACATATTTCTAGCAGAAGGCCAACCTCTGTAGCAGACAATAATAGCAAGTAGTGGATAACAGTGTAAACTTTGGAGTCAGGTCGCCTTGGTTCAACTCACATCTCTTCCAATTGCATCTCATCTCCCCAAGCATCAATTTCCTCAACTGTAAACTACGGATTAAAATATACCTACCACGTAAAAATATGGCAAGGAGAAAACTAGAATGAACACCATGGTCTTGTACTGAAATTGGAGTTATCAGTGTGAAATATAGATTAAAAAGTGGTGTGCATCTGTATGTATGTTTGTGTGTGCACCTACATACATGTTTCCTAGCTCAGACCACTGAGAGAATCTGGAAGAAGATTCTAATAGTAATAATGAACATATCTAGGACCCAGATCTTGGCTTCTAAATATCAGTCTCCATTAAACAGAACCAGAGACCCTTGGATAGATGGCTAATTGCAAGTCTGGGTCAGGGGAAAAACAAGATAAGATAAGCCTGGAAAAATGTATTGTGCTAAAGAGCAAGAAAGTGCTCAAAGAATGATAGAGATATGTCAAAAGGAAACAGGGACTAGTTTGAAGGGGCTTCCACTGGCCAAATCTGGACAATGTAAGCATCAAAATATAGAATGATGTTAATAGATTAAACCTCATTGAATAAAATAGCAGTCCATGAGTACTCATATACATACATACATACATACATACATACATACATACATACATAGAAAGAAGAGAAAGCCTTCCTTACAGTAGAATGTCAACTAACAAATGTGGAAAGAATAATGGAATTTTTAAAATCACCATTTAGTAACCATTATATAATAATACATGCAAAAAACATAAATGGATATTTAAGCTAGTGAGTGAAAGTAGAATGAGAACCAGGATTTTACATTGCCCCAAAGTGCATTTTACATTTCTCCACCCACAAAATGTTAATCACTAAAGTGGGAAAAATAACTTTAAAGTGGAAAACCTGTAAGACACAACCTTAATACGTGATCAAAGTTAATACTACTAGTGATGGGACAAATCACCTGACAGTGAGAAGAACACAACTTCCCTTCTATGATAGTCTGGCCAAAAAAAAAAAGCATCATCAGGGTCTAATCATGAAGAAAATTCAGACAAATCTAAATTGAGGGACATTCTACAAAATGATTGACCAATACTCTTCAGAAATGTCAGGGCCATAAAAGTTAAGGACATGCTGAAGAACTGCTCCAGATTAAAGGAGACAAAGAGATATGACAACTGAATGCAGTACATGATTTTATATTTTCTTTTGCTATAAACAATATTATTGAGACAGTTGGAGAATCTTGAATAGGATCTCTGGGTAAAGGGTAATTAGAAGCTCTTTATAATATTCTTGAAGTTCTTTTGTAAGTTGGAAATTATTCCAAAATTAAAAGGTAATAAAAGACCCACCTCAGAGTGTTATGAAGATTAAAAGGGCTCTTGTATACAAGACACTTAGCACAGTGTCAAGCACATGGTAACCCTCAATGATGGCGGTAATAAAGAGGAGAAGAAATGCTAACTTCTAATTCCAAAGTGCTATATTAAATTTAACTCAATAAGTATGTTTTAAACACATAGCACTAAACTGAAACTGGACAGTATACACTTAGGTGGAAGACTGGATCTAACACTATCTGAGCTTACAAACCACTTAGGAAAATAGGACTTGCACGAGGTTGCAGCAGGGTGCCAAATGAAAGGCAATATTTAATTAAGCAGCAGATTAATTGTAACAATAGAATCACTACAGGACCAGAAAGAGAGAACACTAACTTGTGGACTATATGCCAGGAAATTGCTGGTCTACATGCTTTATATCCTTGTTTCTCCTTAAAGATAGCATTTCTTCGGGCTTAGCAGTTAAGTGCACGCACTCGGATGCTGGCGGCCTGGGTTCAGATCCCGGGCACGCACCGACGCACCGCTTCTCCGGCCATGATGAGGCCGCGTCCCACGTAGCGCAACTAGAAGGATGTGCAACTATGACATACAACTATCTACTGGGGCTTTGGGGGGAAAATAAATAAATAAATAAAATTTAAAAAAACAAGATAGCATTTTTTCCATTTTTTAGGTGGAGACCATGAGATCAGAGAAACATAACAATAATTTCTAAATTCCACTTGAGAACGTATGGCCTGACAATGGGATAAAATAAAGTCTAAAACTAAGGGTACGTCTTGGAAGCATTGAAAGTTATGACATAAAAGAATAAAATCAGGAATGTCTCTCAACAAATATTTATTTAGCCCTTATTTTGTACCAGACTGGAGATACTAGGCAAGTAATAAAAAGTCCCTGCTCCTCCAGGAAGACTTTGTAAAGAATACTAGTAACAACATTGATGCTAGAATCAATGACACATGACCTTTTACCAAGACTTCATTTGAACCTCACTAAGACCCCAAGTGGAAGAAAACACAGTGTATTGCAAAGAGTACTGAAATAGAGATCTCCAATTCTGGAATATGGTGGACCAAGTATTCTGAAACACTCTCCACACACACCCAAAATCAGATGCTGCATAAATTACACAAACAATATTTAAATGCATTATTGTCCTCACAATAAAATAAGGGCAATTACCAAAGATCAATAAAAACAAAAATGAATAAATTGAAACTACAGTGGTAAACAAACACAAAAGCTGAGATTGCCTTGGCACAGATGCTAATGTCAGGAACCTACAGCTCTGAAGACTAACATTGGTTGGGAAAGATGAGAGACTAGGCTTTGAGTCTGAGCAAAGTGGGGGAACTGATGTTGAGATTCTTAATAGAGTTGGAACACCCAGAGTTCATACCCTCAGGGAAAGTTTAGGATGGGGGAAAAGAATCCATCTGAGAGCAAAGGCAGCCAACAAGACATTTGTCTGTCTCTAACCATTATCCTTCAAGAATTTGTAATCATAGGCCTGATATTCAGCCAGTATGCACCTGATTGCTAAAATGTTGAAATACTTCCATATCAATTGACAACTAGCTACTGCCTTGATCCTCCCATTATGTACCCTATGTACTGCCTTGATCCTCCCATTATGTACCCTATGTGCTCCTGTTCCAGATCCATTTATATATTGCAAAATGACTACCACCATAGAATTAGCTAACACTTCCATCCTGTCACATAATTACCATTTCCTTTTTGTGGTGAGAATATTCAAGGTCTACTCTCTTAGCTACTTTCGAGTATCTAATACAGTATTATTAGTTATAATCACCATGCTATATATTAGATCCACAGAACTTGTTAATCTCATAACTGGAAGTTTGTACTTTTTGACCAATATCTAAGCTGAACTCAGAGAAACAGAGAGAAGAGTTGGTTTCTTGAAAAGATCAATAAATTGACAAACCTTTAGCTAGACTAACTAAAAAAGAGAGAGAAAAATCAAATAGAATCATAAATGAAAGAAAATACATTAAAATTGATGCCACAGAAATAAAAAGGATCATAAAAGACTACTATACACCAACAAATTGGATGACCTAGAAGAAATGGATAAATTTCTAGAAACGTACAACCTACCAAGACTGAATCATGAAGAAATAGAAATTATGAAAGGACGATTGAAGTAATCGTCCTGAAGTAAGGAGATTGAATCAGTAATCAAAAACCTCCTGACAGTGAACACTAACAATAAACTACCTGAAAAGGAAATTTTTACAATAGCATCAAAAAGAATAAAATAGGATGTCACCGAGATGGCAGAGTAGGAGATCCCAGCCTCTGTTTTCCGACAAAGATCAACAATTGGACAGCTATCCGTGAATGAAAATAGTGCTGGGAGAGTTCAGGAGTCCAATTAAGAAGCTTCTTAAGAACTCAGTATGACAAAAATGCTCAGAATAATGCACAACAAGAGTAGGAAGAACAGCTTCATTTTACCTACAACATCCTGTCTGCCAGGCCAACACTAGTCAGCACCAAGAGGAAACTCTTTGGTTTGAAACAGTTCCACTAGCCAGGAAAGGGAGAGCAGGGTAAGCAACCAGCTTCCTCAGACTTTCAGGGCACTGCACTAAGGACCCACTTTAGTTTCAACCCACTCCAAGACTGGCAAAGCTGAGACATCTAGAAATGGCCAAGAACAAGGAAGAAAGGCAGGGGCTACCAGTATAACCCACACAGTGGGGTAATCACGGTTCCCAGTGGCCCACTCTGCAGAGGACCCCAGCAGACTTCACTGCTTCAACAGCCCTTGTGGACAATATAGACCCCACTCCAGCTTTCATCCCTGAAGACCTCGTGGCAGACCCCAACAGCATTTGCTGTTGAAGAAACCATCAGCCACCACAGCCACCTCAGACCCCCTCTAGATTTCGCCACTGAGATTTTCTCCCCAAAGGTTTTCATATTTGTAGACACCAGCCACCTGAGTCCCACCTACTGCCTTCACCCACAGGAGCCTGAAGTCTGTACTGTGAGCCAGCCCTGGCCTTTGTGGCTGCATGTGTACAAGACACCAGCATAGACACCTGCAGCTGACCCCCATCACTGTGCACAGGTTCATGGCTAACCCTAATAGCTGTGCTCACACACGTTACCAACTCAAATCCCATCACTGGCTTCTACTGTCAAGCATGTGCCTATGACAAGCCCCTACAGCCACACAAGTAATGCCAATAGCCAAAGCCATCACAACTGCCTGTCGGCCTAGATCTGGCCCTGACTCCTGTTACGGGCCTGCATGGCTGGATTCATCTACAGCTAGCCTCTGCAGCTTGCATTTGCACACTTCAGGCCCGACTCCCCTCACCAGCCTCTACTGCCAATGGTGGGCCCATAGTGAGACCCTGCAGCCACAGGAGGCATACCAATAGCCAAGGGCCTCACAGTTGCTTGTGATCCTGGATGCAGTAACGACTTCTGTCACTGGCCTGCACCACTGGACTCACCTGAAACTAGTCCCTGTAGCTGTGCACCTGAACCCCACAGACCCCACTCCTGTCACCAGACTCCATGGCTGTGCATGCACTCAGTGCAATAGCCTGCAACAACAGATGTGCACACTGAGAACCAGGGCCCACATAGCTGGTAGTGCGCACTCAGTTTGCACCAGACCCTGCTGCTGGCCCTGGCTCTCACCACTATATGTGTGTCTGTAGCCGGCCAGGCCATTACACAGGCACCAGCAGCTGGTCCCCACAGCCAAATGTGTGCACACCACTGGCTCTGGACACCATCACCAACTGCCCTGATCCCTAACTGCTGGACCTGGAGGTGCAGCTGAGGACTCCAATAGCCCTTGAAACCACTGCAGTCCTCTTGCAGTTCTCGCCAAGTATCAGGCAGTAGTCAAAGTCATGGACTGCAGCAGCCAGAGCCAACAAGACATCATGCCAAACTCCACCCAGAACTGAGCTGCCACATGACCCCACACTTGGGGCCCTGCACCACAAGCCCAGGGGTCACATCACACTGAGCATGCCCCCACCCACAGGAAAAAGTCATTCCTCACTGAAGTCAGTTCATAAAGACTAGAAGAAAATGACTGCTTCTTCAAATGTGCAGACACTTACGTAAGCCTACAGGGATTATGAAGAATCAGCATAACATGATACCACCAAAGGAACACAGTAAATTTCCAGTAACTAACTCCAAAGAAATGGAGATACAAGAATTGCCTGACAAAGTATTCAAAATAATTGTTCTAAATATGCACAGAGCTACAAGAGAACACATATAAACAATTTAGTGAAGTCAGGAAAGCAATATAAGAAAAAATGAGAAGTTCAACAAAGAAATAGAAAACATGAAAAAGAATCAAACAAAAATTTTGAAGATGAAGAATACAATGAATGAACTGAAGAATTTAATACAGAACTTCAACAGCAGAGGACCAACAGAAAAGAATCCATGAACTTGAAGACACATCATCTGAAATTATCCAAACAGAGGAGAAAAAGAAAAAGAATGAAAATCAATAAAGAACGCCTAGGAGACTTATGGTCACCAGTGAGATCAACAATCTATGCATCACTGGAGTCCTGAATATTGAAATAATACCATACTTTTATAACCATAATGGCACAAAAATAGAAATCAGTAACAGGAGGAAAGCTGGAAAATTCACAAATATGTAGAAATTAAACAATGTACTCCTGAACAACCAATGAGTCAAAATAGAAATCAAAAAGGAAATTAAAAAAATAACTTGAACCCAGAAGAAATGAAAAAATTCCTAGAAACATACAACTTAATAAGACTGACTCATGAAGAAATAGAAAATCTGAACAGACCAATAACAAGTAAGATTATTCAATCAAAAACCTCCCACCAAATAAAAGTTCAGGACCAGATGGTTTTACTGCTGAATTCTACCAAATAATTAAAAAAGAATTCAAGACAATCTTCCTCAAACTCTTGCAAAATTTGAAGAGGGCAGAATACACCCAAACTCATGTTATGAGGTCACCATATCCTGACACCAAAGCCAGATAAGGACACTAAAAGAAAAGAAAACTACAGGTCAATATCCCTGATGAACGTTGATGCAAACTCCTCAACAAAATACTAGCAAACTGAATTAAGCAGGACATTAAAAAGATCATACACCATTATCAAGTAGGATTTATCTCTGGGATGCTGGGATGGTTTAACGTATGTAAATATATAAATGTGATACACCACATTAATATAATGAAGATAAAAATTATGTGATCATTTCAATAGAAGCAGAAAAAGCATTTGAAAAATTTCAACATCCTTTCTGATAAAACTCACAATAAAGTGAGTATAGAAGGCACATATTTCAACACATACAAGGCCATATATAACAAGCCCAAGCCAACATCATGCTCAATGGTGAAAGGTTGAAAGCTTTTCCTCTAAGATCAGGAACAAGACAAGGGGGCCGTCTCTCAGCACTCCTGTTCAACAAAGTCCTGGAAGCCCTAGCCAGAGCAATCAGGCAAAAAAATAAAAAGAGAAGAAGGCTTTCAAATCAGAAAGGAAGAAGTAAAATTGTCTTTGTTTGCAGATGATATGATCTTATCTATAGAAAATCCTGAAGACTCCACCAAAAACTGTTAGAATCAGTCAACAAATTCAGTAAAGTTGCAGGATACAACATCAACATATAAAAATCAGTAGCTTTTCTATACACCAACAATGAGCTACCTAAAAAAGAAATAAAACAATCCCAATCACAATAGCATCAAAAAGAATAAAATACTTAGGAATAAATTTAACCAAGGAGGTGAAAAATCTGTACACTGAAAACTACAAGACTTTGATGAAATATATTGAAGAAGATGCAAACAAATGGAAAGATATCCTGTGTTCATGGATCAAAAGAATTAATATTGTTAAAATGCCCATATTACACAAAGCCATCTATAGATTCAATACAATCCCTATCAAAATTCTGAGGGAATTTTTCACAGAAATGGAAAAAACAATCCTAAAATTTGTGTGGAACCACAAAAGATTGTGAATAGCCAAAGTAATCCTGAGAAAGAAGAAGAAAGCTGAAGGCATCACACTTCTTGATTTCAAACTATATTACAAAGCTATAGTAATCAGGAGATTACTGTACTGGCATAAAATAGACAGATAGACCAATGGAACTGAATCAGGAGACCAGAAATAAACCCAGGAGTATATGGTCAACTAATATTTGACAGGAATCAAGAGATTGAATGGAGAAAGAATACTCTCTTCAATAAATAGTACTGAGATTTCTGGGAAGATGGTGGCATAGGAGGACTCCAAACTCACCTCCTCCCACAGACACAACTAATATACAACTCCCTGTGGAACAATTACCTCTGAGAGAGAACTGGAAACTGGATAAAAAGAACCCTCCAAACAAGGGACAACACTGACAGAGGTGGAAGAGGCAGAAATACCCCTCTGCCTGAGGAAAAAAAATTCTACCTTCAACACTTCACAGCCGGGAGCAATCCTGAGGTACAGAGGTTTTCCTGGAGGAGCTGGGGATCTGAGCGGGAGAGCTATGCCACAATAAACAGCCTTTGAATTCACCACAGCTCAGAAGAGTGCCATAATGTCTGGCTTTGCTGGCTATTAAAACCAACAGGGAATACTCCCAGAAAAGCTATTGAACATAAGAGAAAGAAAAGCCTGCTCTTAAAGGGCCAATGCACAGACTCACCCTTACCAGAAACCAACACAGACTCATGAGAAAGAAAGGTGCATAGTCCTTTGGTAAAAGAGACTCACTTGATAGGCTCTGAGATCATCTCAGAGAGGCAGGAGGCAGCTGGGCCAACCTCCCCAGAGACTGAGACACTGGTGGCAGCCATTATTGTGACCTAGTACAGACGTGCTGACACAGACATTGGCAGATGCCATTGGATTTCTTCCTCTGGCCTGTTAGCACAGGAATTTGCCCTGCCTACTAAAGCACCCACTTAATCCAGCTCAGCCAGGGCAGGCAGCCAGCCCTAGGGACTGGCCCCATCCACCAGCAAACCCACAGGGAAGTTGTGGGCCTGCGTAGGTGGGGTGTGCAGGACCTCTGCAGTGGGGTGAGTGGGTCTACCTCAGTGGGACAGGGTGTGCATACAGGGCGGGACTGTGTTGGCAGGGTCTATGGACCAGAAGGCAGTTGGGTATGTCGACTGCAGCAGACTTGTGTCCCTGGCCATTTCCAACAGTCACGCAGGGGATCTACCCCACATTTAAATGCCTGAAACAATTGTCTGCTGCTATGCCTGGTGTCAGCCCTACCCATCTGCGTTCCTGAGAGAGCTGACAACAGCCTTGTAGGACAGAGGCCTACAGCAATTTTGAGCCCATGAGCCTATCAAGCAGCCATGCTGGGGATCTGACTCACTTAACAGCAAAACAGCAGCAGGTATGTGCTGTTAGACCTTGCAGCCAGCCACACTGCAGCTTGCCCCTCCCAATAAAGTGACTAAAGTGACCACAGAAGCTGCATGTGGCCAAGCCTTCCAACCGGCTGACCCAGGGGCCAGCCTAGCCTACCCATGGGCCAACAGCAAGACCAACCCCACCACAACACAAGGGCACACATAGCCCACACTGTGGCCACTCCTGGAATATTTGGAACTGGTGACAAGAGGGAAGCACATTGCTGGGCCCCATAAGGCATTACTTACATAAGGGCATATCTCCAATATTGGAAGACGTAGCTTCTGATATAAGCACAAAGAAGTAGGCAAAAGGAGACAAAGAAATATGTTCCAAATAAGAGAACAGGACAAATCCTCAGAAAAAGAACTAAGCAAAACAGAGACAAACAATCTGATAAAGAGTACAAACTAATAGTCATAAGGATGCTCACTGATCTTGGGAAAAGAATAGATGAACACAGTGAGAACTTCAACAAGCAATTGGAAAATATAGAAAAGAACCAACCAGAACTGAAGAATACAATAATGGAAATGAAAAATTCACTAGAGGGAAACACAGCAGAGGAGATGACAGAGAAAAATGGATCAGTAAGCTGGACAAAAGAGTAGAGGAAATCACCCAAGCTGAAGAGAAAAAAGAAAAAGAATTAAAAAGAACAAGGACAGTCTAAGGGACCTCTGGGACAATGTCAAGTGCACTAATATCTGTGATAGATGTCCCAGAAGAAGAAAAGAGACAAAGGGGCAGAAAAACTATTTGAAGAAATAATAGCTGAAAACTTTCCTAACCTAAGGAAGGAAACAGACACCCAGGTACAGGAAGCACAGAGAGCACCAAACAAGATGAACCCAAAGAGGCCCATACCAAGACACATTATAATTAAAATGTCAAGAATTAAAGAGAGAATCCTAAAAGCTGCAAGAGAAAGGCAACGAGTTACATACAAAGGAAACCCCATAAGGCTACCAACTGACATCTCAGCAGAAACCTTACACGCTAGAAGGGAGTGGCACGATATATTCAAAGTGCTGAAAGGAAAAAATTTACAGCCAAGAATACTCATCCTAGCAAGGTTATCATTCAGAATGGAAGGAGAGATAAAGAGTTTTCCAGACAAGCAAAAACTAAAGGAGTTCACCACCAATAAACCAGCCTTACAACAAATGTTAAAGGGACTTATTTATGTGGAAAAGAAAATATCACAAATAGGAATAAGAAAATTATCAAAGAAAAATATCACTGATAAAGACAAATATACAGTACAGATAGCAGAGCAAACATCCAAAAAGCTAATATGAAGGTCAAAAGACTAAAATACTAAAATTATCTATCTCCATGATAAGAGATTAAGGGATATACACACACACACAAAGAGGTTAAATATGAAATAGAAAACATAAAATGTGGGGGGAGGGAAGAAAATGTGTAGGGCTTTTGGTAAGAGGTCAAACTTAAGAGACTATCAAGTTAGCATAGATTTCGATTTACATAGGCTTTTATATATGAACCTCAAGGTAATCACAAACCAGAAATCTATAATAAATACACAAAAAATTAAGAGAAAGGAACCCAAACATAATACTAAAGAAAGCCCTCAAATCACAAAGGAAGAGAGCAAGAGAAGAAGAAAGGAACAGAGAACAACTACTAAAACACCTAGTTTGGGGCTCTCTGTGCTTCCTGTACCTGGATGTCTGTTTCCTTCCTTAGGTTAGGGAAGTTTTCATCTATTATTTCTTGAAATAGATTCTCTGCCCCTTTGTCTCGCTCTTCTCCTTCCAGGACACCTATAACATGGATGTTAGTGCGCTTGGTGTTGTCCCAGAGGTCCCTTAGACTGTCCTCACTCTTTTTAATTCTTTTTTCTTTCACCTGTTCAGCTTGGGTAATTTCTTCCAGTCTTTCATCCAGCTCGCAGATCCGTTCTTCTGTATCCTCTACTCTGCTTTTGAGTCCCTCTAGTGAATTTTTCATTTCCAGTATCATAATCTTCATTTCTGATTGGTTCTTTTTTATATCTTCCATTTCTTGGTTGACATTCTCACTGAGTTCATCTATTCTTCTCCCCAGATCAGTAAGCATCCTTAACACTCTTAGTTTGAACTCTCTGTCGGGTAGGTTGCTCATTTCTGTTTCACTTATTTCCTTTTCTGGGGTTTTGTCCTGTTCCCTTACTTTGGAATGTATTCCTTTGCCTCCTCATTTTGCCTCTTTCCCTGTGCTTGTGTCTACGTATTAGGTAGGTCAGCTATGTCTCCTGTTCTTGGATAGGTGACCTTATATAAGTGATGCCTTAGGAGGCCTGCAGTGTGCTTCCCTCAGTTCTCAATGTTCCAGGGGTGACCCCTATGTGTGCTACTTGTGTCCTTCTGTTGTGCCCTGTTTGATCTCCCTGTAGGCACCCAGGGAGGCCGAGTTATGCTCCTGGTCAGCTGTTGTAATGCTCAGCTGCTTGTAGTTGTTTTGGGCCCTTCAGTCTCTTTATCAGGTGTGGGGAGCCCCAGCACAGTTGGCTGCAAGTTTTAATACCACATTTGTGTTGCAGTATTTCTTTTAAGTGAGTAGGCCCTCAGCATGGCAGGTTGTTAGGCTCAGGGGCTTACAATTGCTATAAGCCTCCAGTCTTTAGGTCTCTTGTCAGCTCTCTGAGGGTTGCAGCTGGGTGGGGCTGGCCTCAGGCATGGGAGCACCCAATTGTTTCAGGCTTTGGAAGGTGGGGCAAACCCCCTATGTGGGTCTTTGAGAAGCACAAGTCTTCTGCAGCTGACAAGCCCTGCCACCCACAGGTCCACACACACAGTCAACACAGTCCTGCCCCGTGTGTGTGCCCTGACCTCCTGAAGTGGAGCCAGTCTCTCCACGGTGGGAGCCCCACACACTCCACTACCGCCCCACACTTTCCACCCACTCCTTGTGCACGCCCTGCCCCACTGAAGTGGGCTCAGTTGCCAGGCTGCAGAGAATCCTGTCACCAATCTATGCAGGCCCACAAGTTGCCTGAGGGCTTGTTGTTGGGTGGGGCCAGCCTCTAGGGTGGGCTGCCGGCCCTGGCTGAGCTGGATTAAATTGGTGGTCTAGTGAGTGGGGCAGACCTGGGCTAGCAGGCCCCAGGGAGAATTCCAATGGTGTCTGTGTCAGCATGCCCACACCGGGCCACAACAATGGCCGCTGCCAATGTCCCAGTCCCTGGAGAGGTCTCACCCCTCACCGAGATGCACTCAGGGCCTATCAGGTGAGTCTCTTTTCACCAAAGCACTATGCACCTTTCTTTCTGGTGATTTTCGGTTGCTTTCTGAAACGGGTGAGTTTGCACTTGGGCCCTTTAAGAGCCAGTTTTAATTTTTTTGTGAACCAGCTTTTCTGGGGGTACTCCCCAATGTTTTAGTAGCAGGCAAAGTCAGATATTCTGCCACTTGTCTTGGTTTTGCTGGGTCCACAAAATGCCCACAGCGGGGGCACTCCCCAGCTCAGGGCCAGGGACGGCTGCATACCTGTGGGCTGCTCCCGGGCAGCCGTGAAGCTGGAGGCTTGTGAAGGTGGCGTTTTTTCTCTCCCGAAGGGAGTTTCTGCCTCTTCCACCTCAATTAGGGTTGTCCTTTGTTGCAGGAGTTCCTCTTATCCAGTTTTGAGTTCTGTCTCTGGGGTAATTTTTCCACAAGTAGTTGTAAATTGGCTGTGTCCACGGGAGGAGGTGAGTTCAGAGTCTGCTTACGCCGCCATCTTGACTTCCCCCCCCTAAAACACCTAGAAAAAAAGTAACAAAATGACAGTAAGTACATACTTATCAATAGCTACTTTAAATGTCAATGGACTAAATGTTCCAACCAAAAGGCATAGGGTGGCCAATTGGATTAAAAAACAAGACCCATATATATGCTGCATACAAGAGACACACTTCAGACCTAAAGACATTCACAGACTGAAAGTGAAGAGATGGAAAAAAGATACTCCATGCAAGTGGCAATGAAAAGAAAGCTGGAGTAGCAATACTTATATCAGACAAAATAAACTTTTTAAAACAAAAACTGTAACAAAATACAAAGAGGGCAGTACATAATGATAAAGAGAAGAATCCAACAAGAGGACATAACACTTGTAAATATCTATGCACCCAGCATAGAAGCATCTAAATATATAAAGCAATTATTAACAGACACAAAAGGAGAAATAGACAGTAACACAATAATAGTAGGGGACTTTAACACTCCACTTACACCAATGGATAGATCATCCAAACAGAAGATCAATAAGGAAACATTGGCCTTAAATGACACATTAGAACAAATGGACTTAGTAGATATATACAGAACATTCCATCTAAAAACCACAGAATATCCATTCTTTTTGAATACACATGAAACATTCTCCAGGATAGATCACATATTAGGCCACAAAACAAGTCTCAATAAACTTAAGAAGATTGAAATAATACCAAGCATCTTTTCTGACCTCAGTGGTATGAAACTAGAAATCAACTACAAGAAGAAAGCTAGAAAAGCCACAAATATGTGGAGATTAAACAAAATCTTACAGAACAACTATTGGGTGAACAAAGAAATCAAAGGAGAAAACAAAAAATACTTGGAGACAAATGAAAATAACACATGCAAAAATTTATGAGGTACAGCAAAAGTGGTAGTAAGAGGGAAGTTTATAGCAATACAGGCCTACCTCAAGAAACAAGAAAAATTTCAAATAAACAATCTAACAGTGCACCTAAAGGAACTAGAAAAAGAAGAACAAACAAAGCCCAAAATCAGTAGAAGGAAGGAAATAATAAAAATCCGAGTGGAAATAAATGAAATAAAGACTAAAAAATTAATAGAAAAAAATCAATGAAACTAAGAGCTGGTTCTTTGAAAACAAACAAAATTGACAGACCTTTAGCTAGACTCACCAAGAAAAAAAGAGAGAAGGTTCAAATAAATAAAATCAGAAACAAAAGATGAGAAATTACAATGGACACCTCAGAAATACATAGGATTATAAGAGTATACTATGACAAGCTATACATCAACATATTGGATAATCTACAAGAAATGGATAAATTTTGAAAATCATACAACCTTTTAAAACTGAAGCAAGAAGAAATAGAGAATTTGAATAGACCAATCACCAGTAAGGAGATCAAAACAGTAATCAAAAACCTCCCAAAAAACAAAAGTCCAAGACCAGATGGCTTCCCTGGTAAATTCTACCAAACTTTCTAAGAAGACTTAATACCTATCCTTCTCAAACTCTTCCAAAAAATTGAAGAAGAAGGGAATCTTCCTAACTCATTTTATGAGGCCAACATTATCCTGATACCAAAACCAGATAAGGACAACACAAAAAAAGAAAATTACAAACCAATATCACTGACGAACAGAGATGCAAAAATTCTCAACAGAATGCTAGCAAACCGAATACAACAACACATTAAAAAGATAATACACCATGATGAAGTGGGATTTATTCTGGGGATGCAGGGATGATTAAACATCCACAAATCAATCAACATGGTAAACAACATCAACAAAATGAAGAATAAATATCACATGATCTTCTCAATAGATGCAGAGACAGCATTTGACAAGATACAGCATCCATTTATGATAAAAACTCTGAATAAAATGGGCGTAGATGAAAAGTACCTCAACATAATAAAGACCATAAATGACAAACCCACAGCTAATACCATACTCAACGGTGATAAACTGAAAGCTATCCCTTTAAGAACAGGAATGAGACAAGGATGGCCACTTTCACCACTCTTATTTAACATAGTATTAGAAGTTCTAGCCAGAGCAATCAGGCAAGAAAAAGAAATAAAGGGGATCCAAATTGGAAAGGGAGAAGTAAAACTGTCACTTTGCATATGACATGATTTTATATATAGAAAACCCCAGAGAATCCACAGGAAAACTATTAGAAATAATAAATGAATACAGTAAAGTTGCAGGATACAAAATCAATGTACAAAAATCAGTTGTGTTTCCATACACTAATAACAAGATAGCAGAAAGAGAAATTGAGAATACAATCCCATTTACAATCACAACAAAATGAATAAAATACCAGGAATAAATTTAACCAGAGAGATGAAAGACCTGTTCAGTGCAAACTATAAAACATTGTTGTAGGAAATAGAAGAAGACACAAAGAAATGGAAAGATATTCTGTGCTCTTGGGTTGGAAAAATTAACATAGTTAAAATGTCCATACTTCTTAAAGCAATCTACAGATTCAATGCAATAACTATCAAAGTCTCTATGACATTTTTCACAGAAATAGGACAAAGAATCCTAAAATTTATATGGAACAACAAAGGACCCCAAACAGCCAAAGGAATCCTGAGGAAAAAGAACAAAGCTGGAAGTATCACACTCCCTGATATCAAAATATACTACAAACTGATAGTAATCAAAACAGCATGGTACTGGCACAAAAACAGACATGCAGATCAATGGAACAGAATCGAGAGCCCAGAAATAAACCCACACATCTATGGACAGCAAATTTTCGACAAGGGAGCCAAGAACATACAATGGAGAAAGGAAAGTCTCTTCAATAAATGGTTTTGGGAAAACTGGACAGCCACATGCGAAAGCATGAAAGTAGACCATTATCTTACACCATACACAAGAATTAACTCAAAATGGATTAAAGACTTAAATGTAAGACCTGAAATCATAAAACTTCTAGAAGAAAACATAGGCAGTACGCTCTTTGACATCAGTCTTAGCAGCATCTTCTCCAATACCATGTCTCACCAGGCAAGTTGGAAACAAAAGAAAAAATAAAGAAATGGGACTACACCAAACTCAAAAGCTTCTGCACAGCAAAGGAAACCATCAACAAAATGAAAAGACAACCTAACAATTGGGAGAAGATATTTGCAAACCATATATCTGTTAAGGGGTTAATATCCCAAATATATAAAGAACTCATATAACTCAACAGCAAAGAAACAAACAACCCAATTTAAAAATGGGCAAAGGATCTGAACAGACATTTTTCCGAAGAAGATATACAGATGGCCAAGAGGCACATGAAAAGATGCTCAACATCACTAATTATTAGGGAAATGCAAATCAAAACTACAATGAGATATCACCTCACATCCCTGTCAGAATGGCTATAATTAATAAGACAAAAAATAAGTGTTGGAGAGGATGTGGAGAAAAGGGAACCCTCCTACACTGCTGGTGGGAATGTAAACTGGTACAGCCACTATGGAAAACAGTATGGAGATTCCTCAAAAAATTAAGAATAGAACTACCATATGATCCAGCTATTCCACTTTTGGGTATTTATCCAAAGAACATGAAAACATTAAGTCAAAAATATATTTGCACCCCTATGTTCATTGCAGCATTACTCGCAATAGCCAAGACTTGGAAACAAACTAAGTGTCTGTTAGTGGATGAATGGATAAAGAAGATGTGGTATATATACACAATGGAATACTACTCAGCTACAAAGAAAGATGAAATCTTGCCATTTGCGACAACATGGATGGAATAGGAGGGTATTACGCTAAGTGAAATAAGTCAGACAGAGAAAGTCAAATACTGTATGATTTTGCTGATAAGCAGAAGAAAAAAACAACAAAAACAAACAAACATATGGACACAGAGATTAGATTGGTGGTTACCGGAGTGGAAGTGGAGGAGGGCGGAGGGTGAAAGGGGTGACTGGGCATATGTGTACGGAGATGGATGGCAATCAGTCTTTTGGTGAACATGATGTAGTCTACACAGAAATCAAAATATAATGATGTACATTTGAAATTTATGTAATGTTATACATCAATGTTACCTCAATAAAAAACATAATTAAATAGTACTGAGAAAACTGAATAAATACAAGCAGAAGAATGAAACTTAACTTACACCACTCGCTTAAATTAATGGAAATGGATTAAGGGCTTAAGCATAAGACTTGAAACTGTAAATCTCCTAGAAGAAAACCTAGGGAGAAAGCTCCCTGAAATTGGTCTCGGCAACAATTTTTTGGATATGACACCAAAGGCACAAACAACAATAGCAAAACTTAATAAATATGTAAATAGGGACTACATCAAACTAAAAACTTTTGCACAGCAAAAGAAGCAATCAAAAAAATGAAAAGGCAACCTATGGAATGGGAGAAAATATTTGCAAATTGCGTAGCTTATAAGGGATTAATACCCAAAATATATAAGGAACTCATACGACTCAATAGCAAAAAATAAACAATCCAATTAAAAATAGGCAGAAGAACTGAATAGCTTTTTTCCAAAGAAGATATACAAATGGCCAACAGGAGCATGAAAAGGAGCTCAACATCACTAATCACCAGGGAAATGCAAATCAAAACCACAAAGAGATACCACCTCATATCTGTTAGAATGGCTATTATTAAAAGACATAGATAACAAGCGCTGGTGAGGGTGTGGAGAAAAGGGAACACTTGCGCACTGTTGGTACACATAGTAGTACAGTCACTACGGAAAACAGTATGGAGATTCCTCAAAAAATTAAAAATAGAACTGTTATATAATCCAGCTATTCCACTACTGGGTATATATCCAAAGGAAATGAAATTAGGATCTCAAAGAGATATCTGCACTCCTGTGTTCATTTCAGCATTACTCACAATAACGAAGATATGGAAACAACCTAAGTGTCCATCTATAGATGAATGGATAAAGAAGATGCAATATTTATATATAATGGAATGTTATTCAGCCATGAGAAAGATGGACACCGTGCTATTTACAAATACATGGATGGACCTTGAGGGCATTATGCTAAGTG
Organism: Ceratotherium simum simum; assembly: GCF_057802395.1. Taxonomy (NCBI): domain Eukaryota; kingdom Metazoa; phylum Chordata; class Mammalia; order Perissodactyla; family Rhinocerotidae; genus Ceratotherium; species Ceratotherium simum. The sequence continues at coordinate 11,916,780 of NC_141911.1, read as the reverse complement.
AAATAAGACAGAGAAAGACAAATACTGTATGATATCACTCATATGAGGAATGTAATAAAGCTGAACTCATAGAAACAGAGTATAGAATGGTTGTCGCCAGGGGATGGGGGGTCAGGGGATAGGACAGATGTTGTTGAAGTGTACAAACTTGCAACGAGTAAGAAATAAGACTTAGAGATCTAATGCAAAGTATAGCGAATATAGACAACAATATTGTATTATAATCATCAAACTTGCTGAAAGACTAGAACTTTATTACTTGAACCGCTAAAAAGAAATGATAATTATGCAACATAATAGAGGTGCTAATTGTTGTTACAATGGCAATCATGTTACAATATATAAATGTATCAAATTAACATGTTGTACACCTTAAATTTACACAAGGTTATATGTCATATATATTTCCATAAATTAAAAAATGATAACTATGTGAGGTGATGGATAGGTTAATTAGCTTGATTCTGGTAATAATTTCACAATGTATACGTATATCAAAACATCATATGGTACACCATAAATATATACAATTTTTATTTGTCAGTTATACCTCAATAAAGCTGGGGAAAATTTTAAAAATAAAAATAAATTTTTAAAAAAGGAAGGAACAAATTGCTGATACATGCAATCATGTGGATGAATCTCATAGACATTGTGCAGAGTGAAGTTAAATGCAAAAGAGCACATGTTATATAATTTCATTTATATGAAATCCTAGAACAGGCAAAACTAATCTATGGTGATAGAAATCAGTTCAGTGGTTACCTGGGGCAGAGGTAAATGGGAGATTGACACAACGCTAATTCTGTGAAATTCTTGCAAAAAAAATCATAAACTAAATTAACCGTAAAAAAACATCAGAGAAACCAAAAATCAGGGGACATTCTGCAAAATAAATGGGGAGCACATGTCAAAAATGTCAAGATCATGAAAGACAAAGAAAGACTAAAGAGCTGATCCAGATCAAAGAAGATTAAACAGAATGCAGGATTTAGAACAGGATTCTGAACCTGAAAAAAAATGAGTTTTTTTTTTTAATTTTGCTATCAAGAAATTGATTGGGGGGCCGGCACGGTGGCATAGTGGTTAAGTTCGCGCACTCCGCTTCAGCAGCCCAGGGATCGCTGGTTCGGATCCTGGGCGTGGACTTACTCACTGCTTATCAAGCCATGTTGAGGCAGCATCCCACATAGAAGAGCTATAGTTCTACAACTATAATGTACATCTATGTACTGGGGCTTTGGGGAGAAAAAAGAAAAAGAGGAAGATTGGCAACACATGTTAGCCCAGGGCCAATCTGCCTCAAAAAAAAAAAAAAGAAATTGATTAGGACAATTGAGAAATTTGAATAAGGTCTGTGGTCTGTAGGTTAAATAATGTACTTTATTAATGTTAATATCTTTATTTTAATACTTGCACTGTGATTATTGTTTATTTAAATATGCCGTAAACTTTTTCATATATAGAATTTATTTCTTGGCAATTCTGTCCATCACTCTCTCTGTTGTACACAAGCACCATACTATATCAATTAGTGCCATTTGGTTATACATTTACTCCTTCCCCTCCTTCAAGATTTTTTTATTTTCTGCCTAGATTACTGCAATAGGTTTAAATTGGACCAACTCCATGCTTTCTCCCCTACAACCATTCTCCAAGCTGCTGTCAGAGCCACGGTGTTAAATGATCTGCCCATGCTCACGTCTCTATCATGATTTCTATGAACCCCAAACTCACAGCCTAAATTTCAGTCATTGAAAACTAGTTGAAATTCACCATATATGCCATGCCCTTTCTCATTTCTGTGCCTTTGCATATGCTGTTACCCTACTCTATGCTCTTCTCCCCCTTTCCCCCATTTTCTTAGCTAAATCCCACAGAACATTCAAGACTCAGCACAGTGTTGCCTATTCTGGGAAGCTTTCTCAGACTCCTCCAAGTTGAGTTCATGCCCCTGACTCTGCTTCCGCGCAATGTTATCACTGTTTACGTGTCTGTGTGAGAAAATGAGATTTTTGAAGGCAGGGTCTGTAGGCTATTCACCTCTGTGTCTCTAGTGCCTGACAGTGTGTGCCATATGGTCTACACTCGATAATTATTTGATGACCAGATAAATAAATAAGTCAATTACTATAGCAATGGTTTGGGAATTAATCTAATAACTTCACTGTTCTAAGTAAATCACATGACTGTTCTGATCCTCAGTTTTGTCGTCTAAAGAAAGAGGAAAGATAGTCACTAAGATCCCTTTCCACTCCAGCAGTCATTGATTCCACAGACTTTTCTGATCTATTCTGGTGGTCTATTTGGTGTGTGTGTCTTAGACTCTCAAGTAGACTGCAAGTTTGTGGAAGACAGGGACTATACATATAGTGTCTTCTCTACCTTGAAGCTTTGCTATGCAGAGAGGCAAAATAAATTGGTATCTAAGGACTATGATATCGGTATCACCTCAGAGACTCACTGTCTCCCCCTAAAATAAACCTCTCTTCCTCTCCTCCCTTGCCCTCCCCTTCTTTCCTCTCTCCATACCTCTCTCTTTCTCTCCCTCACCTCTGCTTCCATCATCACATCTCTTTCTCCTACTCTGACCCTCCTGCCTTTCTTTTATAAAGACCCTTGTGATTCCATTGGGCTCACTCAGATAACCCAGGCTAATCTCCACACCTCAAGATCCTTAATTTAATCATATATGAAATTCTCTTTTGCCATATAAGGTAATATATTCACAGATTTTAGGGGTTAGGATGTGGACATCATTGGCGGCCACCACAGACACCAATAGGAAAGTGAAATGGCAAAACATAGTATAGGATAATATTATTTGCTGCACCTATGACCAACTAAGGGCTTGTATAAGGAAAACGTAAAGAATATCTACATGGGGCCGGCCCTGTGGCTTGGTGGTTAAGTGCGCGCGCTGCAATGCTGGTGGCCCGGGTTCGGATCCCGGGTGCGCATCGAGGCACCACTTCTCCGTCCATCCTGGGGCCGAGTCCCACATACAGCAACTAGAGGGATGTGCAGCTATGACATACAACTATCTACTGGGGCTTTGGGGGGAAAAAAATAAAATAAAATCTTTAAAAAAAAAAAAATAAAGAATATCTACAAATTACTTATAATGGACAAACCAACAGAAAAAAATGAGCAAATGACTGGAATAGACACTTATCAAAAGACGAAATCCAAATGACCAACAAACATATGAAAAGATACTCCACCTTATTTACAATCAGGAAAATCAAATTAATATGCAATGAGGTACCACTGGATAACTATCAAGTTATCTGAAGTGTAGAGGCCTGACAATACCAAGCAGTGCTTAGGATGTGGAGTAACCAAAATTCTTATACATTGCTGATGGGTATATAAATTAGTGAAACGTGCTTTGGTAAGCAGTTTGGCATTTAGACAAATTGAAGTCATGCATGGCCCATGACTTAGTAATTTCACTCCAAGGTATCTATCCTCCAGAAAGCAAGCCTCTGTGCGCAGAATATTAGTACAAGAATGCCCACTGAAACACTCTTTGTAATCACTGGAAACAGCCCAAATACTGTCAACAGTGGTAAATATATTAAGTGGTCAACATACTGAGATAAAAACTAACTAATGCTGCACAGAAAAACACAAATAAGTCTTAGAAACATAATAAAGAAAGAACAAAGCCAGCCACAAATAATACACTTGTGCTGCCATTTATAAATAGATCAAAAACAGGCAAATTAAACTACCATGTTTAGTGATGATATTAAAACCACAAATTAAAGCAAGAAAGTGATGATTATCCAGGTCAGAGCATGGTTCCTTTATGGGGGAGGAAATGGGCTGTGGTCACTTCATGGTGCACTGGGAACTTCTGTGGTGCTGGAAAAGGTCTGTTTTCTTGCCCTGAGTGGTGGTTACCCAGTGATTGCTATATGTTCAGTTACTACGTATGTGAATTGCTTATTTTTCTTTGTGTATATTGAATTTCATCTTTTATCAATGATTTATTTTAAAAGTTTAAAAATAAGAGCCATGAGGGAAAGTAAACTTGCACATGGGGAGAAATCAACAGCGAAGTCACTGCACTCGGGAACTATCTGACTAGTGAAGGAGGCAGCTGAAAAGGGGGCATGCTCCTTCAGCAGGGTAATTCATTAGTGGAACATAGGATGTGTAGTGGATGTGTTTTTCTAGAAGGTAGTCATGATAAGGAGAGCACAAGAATTCTAGGAAACTAAGATAAAGGAAGAAAGCACCAACTGAGCAACACTAAAGGGGAGAGAAGGGAGCTGTTTGTATTTCTCTGGGAGCTTTGCCCAACAAAACCTCAGGCAGGATGTTGGAACTCTCAGCACAGTTAGGAGAAGCTCGTGCCCAAAGGTTGGGATGGTGATTTAATCAGGACTTGTGTGGGTGGAATGGAAAAGGTCCAGCCTGAACACATACCAATCTCCAAACGCATTTTAGATCTACTTTTCCAGAATTGCATATAAGATGGGCTCAGAAGTATTTAGAAAATGTTTGGTTCATACTTCCCATATTCCCTAGTGCACCTTTGAACAACTTAAAATATATGGAGAAGGACAGAGTTCCCAACCAAGAATCAAGAGAGCTGAATATCTGATGACAGCACAGCCCACAGCTTGCTTCCTTCCTTTGTGCAAGCCCATTCACCACTCCAAGCCTTGATTTCTCCATCTCTAAAAGAATGAGGTGGTACCACAGACTCTGTGCCGTGTCAATGGCAGCATGAATTGTATGCCCAGTGTAGGGTCTCCTGGGAGCCTTCCACGGGTCATGCAAGGGAATCCTCTGCCCTGATCTAGCACTGATCTACCTATTTCTAGTCCACCAGCTTACTCTCTCTCCCCTACTCCCATTCCAACCTACAGCAGTGCTCTCAATGTGAATTGTTGGAACCCAGAATAAAACTCTCTCAACGATGTTTTGCATTCATTAAGAAGTCTCTTGGAGAGAGTCTGTAAAATAGAAAGAAACACAGCTATAGTGGTGGACTTCAATAATTAAGGAGTAGAAGAAGAAGAAGAAGGAGAGGAAGGGGAGGCAGAGGAGGAGGAAGAAGAAAAAAAGGAGAGGAAGGAGGAGGAGAGGAAGGAGGAGGAGGAGAGGAAGGGAAAGGGGAGGAGGAAGAAGAAGACAAAGAAGACGAAGAAGAAGGAGAAGAAGAAGGAGAAGAAAATCTACAACAGAATGAATGCAATGCCTTTGGTAAGCTTTATCTTATTTCATCCTCAAAAAGCACTCTCAGGAGAGAAGTCAAGATGGCGGTGTAAGCAGATTCTGAACTCAGCTCCTCCCGTGGACACAGACAATTTACAACTACTCATGGAAAAATTACCCCAGAGAGAGAACTGAAAACTGGATAAGAGGAAATCCTGCAACAAAGGACAATCCTAACTCAGGTGGAAGAGGCAGAAACTCCCTTTGGGAGAGAAAAAATGCTGCCTTCACAAGCCGCCAGCTTCACAAGCCACCAGCTTCACGGCCGCCCGGGAGCAGCGCACAGGTACGCAGCCCTCCCTGGAGGAGCAGGGCCCTGAGCTGGGAGCGCCCCCGCTGTGGGTAATTTGTGGACCCAGCACAATCGAGATGAGTGGCATAATATCTGACTTTGCCTGCTACTAAAACATTGGGAAGTAACCCCAGAAAAGCTGGCTCACAAAAAAATTAAAACCGGCTCTTAAAGGGCCCACGCGCAAACTCACCTGTTTCAGAAAGCAACCTAAAATTACCAGAAAGAAAGGTGCACAGTGCTTTGGTGAAAACAGACTCACCTGATAGGCTCTGAGTGCATTGCAGTGAGAGGTGAGACCTCTCCAGGGACTGGGACATGGGCAGCGGCCATTGTTGGGGACTGGTGTGGGCGTGCTGACACAGACGCCATTGGAGTTGTCCCTGGGGCCTGCTAGCCCAGAGTCTGCCCCACCCACTAGAGCACCGATTTAATCCAGCTCAGCCAGGGCAGGCAGCCCACCCTAGAGGCTGGCCCCACCCAACAACAAGCCCTCAGGCAACTTGTGGGCCTGCATAGATTGGTGACAGGATTCTCGGCAGCCTGGCAGCTGATCCCACTTCAGTGGGGGAGGGCGTGCACAAGGAGCAGGTGGAGAGTGTGGGGCGGTGGTGGAGTGTGTGGGGCTCCCGCCGTGGAGAGACTGGCTCCACTTCAGGAGGTCAGGGCACACACATGGGGCAAGACTGTGTTGACTGTGTGTGGACCTGTGGGTGGCAGGGCTTGTCAGCTGCAGAAGACTTGTGCTTCTCAAAGACCCACATAGGGGGTTTGCCCCACCTTCCAAAGCCTGAAACAATTGGGTGCTCCCATGCCTGAGGCCAGCCCCACCCAGCTGCAACCCTCAGAGAGCTGACAAGAGACCTAAAGACTGGAGGCTTATAGCAATTGTAAGCCCCTGAGCCTAACAACCTGCCACGCTGAGGGCCTACTCACTTAAAAGAAATACTGCAACACAAATGTGGTATTAAAACTTGCAGCCAACTGTGCTGGGGCTCCCCACACCTGATAAAGAGACTGAAGGGCCCAAAACAACTACAAGCAGCTGAGCATTACAACAGCATTACTCAGCCTCCCTGGGTGCCTACAGGGAGAGCAAATACGCCACAACAGAAGGACACAAGTAGCACACATAGGGGGCACCCCTGGAACATTGAGAACTAAGGGAAGCATACTGCAGGCCTCCTAAGGCATCACTTATGTAAGGCCACCTGCCCAAGAGCAGGAGACGTAGCTGACCTACCTAATACATAGACACAAGCACAGGGAAAGAGGCAAAATGAGGAGGCAAAGGAATACATTCCAAGTAAGGGAACAGGACAAAACCCCAGAAAAAGAAATAAGTGAAACAGAAATGAGCAACCAACCCAACAGAGAGCTCAAACAAAGAGTGTTAAGGATGCTCACTGATCTGGGGAAAAGAATGGATGAACTCAGTGAGAAAGTCAACCAAGAAATGGAAGATATAAAAAAGAACCAATCAGAAATGAAGAATACGATACTGGAAATGAAAAATTCACTAGAGGGACTCAAAAGCAGAGTAAAGGATACTGAAGAACGGATCTGCAGGCTGGACGAAAGACTGGAAGAAATTACCCAAGCTGAACAGGTAAAAGAAAAAAGAATTAAAAAGAGTGAGGACAGTCCAATGGACCTCTGGGACAACATCAAGCACACTAACTGTTATAGGTGTCCCAGAAGGAGAAGAGCGAGACAAAGGGGCAGAGAATCTATTTCAAGAAATAATAGATGAAAACTTCCCTAACCTAAGGAAGGAAACAGACATCCAGTTACAGGAAGCACAGAGAGCCCCAAACAAGATAAACCCAAAGAGGCCCACACCAGGACACATCATAATCAAAATGTCCAGAATTAAAGATAAAGAGAGAATCCTAAAAGCTGCAAGAGAAAGACAAGTTACATACAAAGGAAACCCCATAAGGCTATCAGCTGACTTCTCAGCAGAAACCTTACAGGCTAGAAGAGAGTGGTATGATATATTTAAAGTGCTAAAAGGAAAAAACTTACAGCCAAGAATACTCTACCCAGCAAGGTTATCATTCAAAATGGAAGGAGAGATCATAAGTTTCCCAGACAAGCAAAAATTAAAGGAGTTTGTCACCAAGAAACGAGTGCTACAAGAAATGTTAAAGGGACTGATTTAAGGGGAAAAGAGAGGACCACAAATAGGAAAAATCATCTGTTTCCATGATAAGAGGGTAAGAGATACAAGTGCACAAAAAAGAGGTTAGATATGATATCAAAAACATAAAATGAGGGAGGAGAGGAGTTAAAGAGTAGAGCTTTCAGACAGAGGTCAAACTAAAGAGACCATCAATTCTGTATAGAAGGAGAAAGGAACAGAGAAGGACTACTAAAACACAGAGAAAAAAAAAAGTTAAAAAATGGCAGTAAGTACATACTTATCAATAGCTACTTTAAACGTCAATGGACTAAATGATCCAATTAAAAGGCATAGGGTGGCTGATTGGATAAAACAAGACCCATATATATGCTGCATACAAGAGACACACTTCAGACCTAAAGACACTCACAAACTGAAAGTGAAGGGATGGAAAAAGATACTCCACGCAAATGGCAATGAAAAGAGGGGCCGGCCCAGTGGCTTAGCGGTTAGGTGTTTGTGCTCCACTGTTGGCGGCCCGGGTTAGGATCCCGGGTGCGCGCTGACACGCCGCTTCTACAGCCATGCTGGGGCCGCATCCCACATGCAGCAACTAGAAGGATGTGCAGCTATGACATACAACTATCTACTGGTGCATTGGGGGAAAAAAGATAAATAAATTAAATTAAAAAAAGAAACCTGGGGTAGCAATACTCATATCAGACAAAATAGACTTTAAAACAAAAACTGTAAAAAGAGACAAAGAAGGGCACTACATAATGATCAAGGGAACAATCCAACAAGAGGATATAACACTTGTTAATATCTATGCACCCAATGTAGGAGCAACTAAATATATAAAGCAATTATTAACAGACATAAAAAGAGAGACAGACAGTAACACAATAATAGTAGGGGACTTGAACACTCCACTTACACCAATGGATAGATCATCCAAACAGAAGATCAACAAGGAAACATTGGCCTTAAGTGACGCACTAGAACAGATGGACCTAGTAGATAAATATAGAGCATTCCACCCAAAAACTGAAGAATACACTTTCTTTTCAAACGCACATGGAACATTCTCCAGGATTGATCACATATTAGGCCAAAAAACAAGTCTACATAAATTTAAGAAGATTGAAATAATATAAAGCATCTTTTCTGACCACAATGGTATGAAACTAGAAATCAACTATAGGAAGAAAATCAGAAAAGCCACATATACATGGAGATTAAACAAAATGCTACTGAACAACAATTGGGTCAACAAAGAAATCAAAGGAGAAATCAAAAAATACCTGGAGAAAAATGAAAATGAAAATACGACATGCCAGAATTTATGGGATACAGCAAAAGCGGTTCTAAGAGGGAAGTTTATAGCAATACAGGCCTATCTCAACAAACAAGAAAAATCTCAAATAAACAATCTAACAATGCACCTAAAGGAACTGGAAAAAGAAGAACAAACATAGCCCAAAATCAGTAGAAGAAGGGAAATAATAAAAATCAGAGCAGAAATAAATGAAATAGAGACTAAAAAAACAATAGAAAAAATTAATAAAACCAAGAGCTGGTTCTTCGAAAAGATCAACAAAATTGACAAACCTTTAGCTAGACTCACCAAGAAAAAAAGAGAGAAGGCTCAAATAAGTAAAATCAGAAATGAAAGAGGAGAAATTACAACAGACACCTCAGAAATACAAAAGATTATAAGAGAATACTATGAAAAGCTATATGCCAACAAATTGGACAATCTGGATGAAATGGATAAATTCCTAGAATCATACAACCTTCCAAAACTGGATCAAGAAGAAATATAGAATTTGAATAGATCAATCACCAATAAGGAAACCGAAACAGTAATCAAAAACCTCCCCAAAAATAAAAGTCCAGGACCAGACGGCTTCCCTGGTGAATTCTACCAAACATTCAAAGAAGACTTAATACCTATCCTTCTCAAACTCTTCCAAAAACTTGAGGAGTGGGGGAAGCTCCCTAACTCATTCTACGAAGCCGACATTACCCTGATACCAAAACCAGACAAGGACAACACAAAAAAAGAAAATTACAGGCCAATATCACTGATGAACATTGATGCAAAAATCCTCAACAAAATACTAGCAAATTGCATATAACAATACATTAAAAAGATTATACACCATGATCAAGTGGGATTTATTCCAGGTATGCAGGGATGGTTCAACATTCGCAAATCAATCAATGCAATACACCACATTAATAAAATGAAGAATAAAAATCACATGATCGTCTCAATAGATGTAGAGAAAACATTTGACAAGATACAGCATCCATTTATGATAAAAACTCTGAATAAAATGGGTATAGAAGGAAAGTACCTCAACATAATAAAGGCCATATATGACAAACCCACAGCTAACATCATCCTTAATGGTGAAAAACTGAAAGCTATCCCTCTAAGAACAGGAACCAGACAAGGATGCCCACTCTCACCACTCCTATTTAACATAGTACTGGAAGTCCTAGCCAGAGCAATCAGGCAATAAAAAGGAATAAAAGGGATCCAAATTGGAAAGGAAGAAGTGAAACTCTCACTATTTGCAGATGACATGATTTTATATATAGAAAACCCTAAAGAATCCACCAAAAAACTTTTAGAAGTAATAAACGAATACGGTAAAGTTGCAGGATACAAAATCAACATACAAAAATCAGTTGCATTTCTATACACTAACAACAAAGTAGCAGAAAGAGAAATTAAGAATACAATCCCATTTACAATCGCAACAAAAAGAATAAAATACCTAGGAATAAACTTAACCAAAGAGGTGAAAGAGCTGTACACCGAAAACTATAAAACATTGCTGAAAGAAATTGAAGAAGACACAAAGAAATGGAAAGATATTCCGTGCTCTTGGATTGGAAGAATTAACATAGTTAAGATGTCCATACTTTCTAAAGCAATCTATAGATTCAATGCAATCCCTATCAAAGTTCCAACAACATTTTTCACAGAAATAGAACAAAGAATCCTAAAATTTATATGGAACAACAAAAGACCCCGAATAGCTAAAGGAATCCTGAGAAAAAAGAACAAATCACACTCCCTGATTTCAAAATATACTACAAAGCTATAGTAACCAAAACAGTATGGTACTGGCACAAAAACAGACACACAAATCAATGGAATAGAATCAAAAGCCCAGAAATAAACCCACACATCTGTGGACAGCTAATCTTCGACAAAGGAGCCAAGAACATACAATGGAGAAAAGAAAGTCTCTTCAACAAATGGTGTTGGGAAAACTGGACAGCCACATGCAAAAAAATGAAAGTAGACCCTTACCTTACACCATACACAAAAATTAACTCAAAATGGATTAAAGACTTGAATGTAAGACCTGAAACTATGAAACTTCTAGAAGAAAACATAGGCAGTACGCTCTTCGACATCGGTCTTAGCAACATATTTTCAAGCATCATGTCTGACCAGGCAAGAGAAACAATAGAAAAAATAAACAAATGAGACTACATCAAACTAAAAAACTTCTGCACAGCAAAGGAAACCATCAACAAAACGAAAAGACAACCTAACAATTGAGAGAAGATATTTGCAAACCATACATCTGATAAGGGGTTAATCTCCAAAATATACAAAGAACTCATGCATCTCAACAACAAAAAAACTAACGACCCAATTAAAAAATGGGCAAAAGACCTGAAAAGACATTTCTCCAAAGAAGATATACAGATGGCCAACAGGCACATGAAAAGATGTTCAACATCATTAACTATCAGGGAAATGCAAATCAAAACTACAATGAGATATCACCTCACGCCCGTAAGAATGGCTATAATTAACAAGACAGGAAACAACGTGTGTTGGAGAGGATGTGGAGAGAAGGGAACTCGCGTACACTGCTGGTGGGAGTGCAAACTGGTGCAGCCACTATGGAAAACAGTTTGGAGAGTCCTCAAAAAATTAAGGCTAGAACTACCATATGATCCAGCTATTCCACTGCTGGGTATTTATCCAAAGAACTTGAAAACACCAATGTGTAAAGATACATGCACCCCTGAGTTCATTGCAGCGTTATTCACAATAGCCAAGACTTGGAAGCAACCTAAGTGCCCACCAAGGGACGAATGGATAAAGAAGATGTGGTATATGTACAGAATGGAATACTACTCAGCCATAAGAAACAATGAAATCCAGCCATTTGTGACAACATGGATGGACCTTGAGGGTATTATGCAAAGTGAAATAAGTCAGAGGGAGAAGGTCAAATACCGTATGATCTCCTTCATTAAGTAGTAGATAATAACAACAACAAACAAACACATAGAGACAGAGATTGGATTGGTGGTTACCAGAGGGAAAGGGGGGAGGGAGGAGGGCGACAGGGATAATTCAGCACATGTGTGTGGTGATGGGTTGTAATTAGTATTTGCGTGGTGAACATGATGTAATCTATGCCGAAATAGAAGTATAATGATGTACACCTGAAATTTATACAGTGTTATAAACCAATGTTACTGCAATAAACAAAAAATTTAAAAAATAGAGAAAATTTTAAAAAAAAAGCACTCTTACAATGCACCTTTTGAGAAGAGGAAGCTAAAGCTCAGAGATGCTAAATAATTTATCCAAGGGCATGTGACGGCAAAATGGAGCGTAACCAATAAAAGTATGCTCTACCGCCACTTTACAGACTCAGAATCCTACAGCCTGGGGACACCTGGGTACAAGCCTGCCTCAAGGGGAAAGAATAAAACCAAAGTTAGTCTCTTCTCAACTCTCGGTCCTCCACCACCACTCCAGGGGAGACAGACCTAATGACCCTTCCCCAGAGCTGCCTCCCTGTAGCTCCAGGGAAGCCCTGTCCTGCTCCATTCGTAACACTGGGCATCCAACCTTGAACACAGCCTTGGACTGGCTCTTCCTGTGAGAAACCAGGAGAGAGTTCCAACCCACCCACTCCAACAAGAGAACCTGTCCCAGAACCCTCAAACTTCCCAAATTCTAGCCAACATTTCATACCAGCCATTTGGAAAACAAAACCCTTCAGTGAATTTTTCTGGGGGAAAGATTCCCTGCAGCACCTGCCTCCACCTAGGTGAGTGAATCTGCCACCCAAAGAGAAGGCTGTCCCTTCTCCACTATGTCTGAGCACCTACAACTCTTACTCAGCCCAGCAGTTGACACTTTGAGACCCCTTGTTTCTTAGGACACCGCAAGTTCTTGCTCACATCCTTTCTGGCCTTAAATTAAGCCTGTGTTTTCTACCATCGCTTCTCTGGGCTCCTGTGTTCTCAGTGGGACTCCAAAGGGAAGGAGAAACAAAGTCATTGCTTTCCCTGCCATTTTCCTATCAGTATACATTTGCAGTTGTAGGGAAAGTGTCTGGGCCTGCGCATGAGGATGCCTGGTCTCTGCTCCTGCTCTGCCTTGACTGAATCCCTTCTTCTCCGATGATTTGTAGAAGAGGAAGTAGCAAGGAATGGCCCAGGGACTCTTTTAACCCTAACCCTGAAGATGCCCTTCCAGGTAGAATGAGGCCAGTGTCCAGCCCCACCCAGCCTCACCCAGCTCTATAAAGGCAGCCACCCCCAGGAAGTTCCAGCTCTGTGCCCTCCTCAGCAATGAAGCTCTGTCTCTCTGGGTTATTCTTCCTCCTGGTGATCTCACTGCCTTCAGGTAAGACGATGGGTACAGGTCTGACCATGAAAGTGGGGGTCTTCCGAGGACTGAAGCACTTAAAAACCCCATGAGTATAAGCCCAGTAGGGGGACATTAATATCAAATGGACAAGCAGGCTAGGGATGGGATGTGGGTTAGTGGCCATCAGCCCCCACCCTGCTCATCTGTTGCAACATCCTGAAGGTCTGCCAGACCTGGAGAGAGGGGAGCCAATTGCATTGAAGGCATATCACTGTTCAGCTATCCAAACTCCTATTTCCCCTCAACTTCCTCTGATCAGCCGTAGACGGGCGGCCCTTGCTGAAATGTGATAGGAGGTAAAAGGATAGGGGACAGAAGGTAAATCACAGAATGATAAGCCATCCACCAGGAAGAAAGGAGAGGCCTAGGATTTCTCCCAGCCTCTTAAAGACTGATTTTTCTTTTCCGTGTTTTTTTTCCTTCAGTGAATGGTTTGTTTGGAAATGATGGAGTAGAACTTCGTGTTTGCACTACACTTGGTGGCAGATGTTTTTTCGGTTGTAAAATGGGATGGGCATGGGTGGCATACTGTCACAACGTACTGTCTTGTTGCATAGAAATGAAGAAAAATAAACCCCCGGCAGCCCTACTGCCATGACCCTCGCCTCATGGGTCCAATTAAAAGGATACATGAATGGCCAAAAGGACACAATCCTCAACCTGTGTGTAAGGATCATTAATGAGCCATGGGTAGCAAATGGGGGCCAGCTTCTGACAAATTTACTGGCAAAATCCCAGTATGTATCTTCTATGTATCTACCCAAATGTATCTCCTATTCTTTTTTCTGCCCTCCCATCTCCAATCGCTAATTCCTATTTCAAATTCAAATTCAATTGATTAATACACGACCACTGGCCCAAGAATATGCCGTATCCTGAGGCTAATAATAATAGATTACCATGTGCCAGTCACACTTTTAAGTGGATTACGTATGCTAAGTCACTTAACCTTCACAACAAGATCTGTGATTTCTCCTGTTTTTTCAGATGAAGAAACTTTTCAAAGGTCATACAACCAGTAAGAGTTAGTTAGCACTGGCTTTGAACCCAGACAGTCTTGATCCAGCGTCTTTCCTGTTAAGCTGTACCACCTCTCAATTACTAAGAATAGGAATCTAGCTGCAAGTTTTGATTGTAGATTGTAGTCCAATGAGGAGTCAAGAATCCAACTAGGCCCATGGAATAGCAAGCCCCTCAAAACTCTTCCTATGGCTTAAAGCCATAATGCTCTTGGTTGCTAAGTTGTGTTTGCGACTCTACTCAGTGGCTCTGATGATTCAAGACCAGTGTTGTCCTAAGATTCCACATATCAAACATCGCTGCCCTCACCACTGCAGTGGAAGCAATGGGCCGTACATACCCACACGACACTTCCAACTGTCTGCAGGGCAGTGTTGTTCCAGCAGCACTTTCTCACCACCCCTCCAGTGTCCCCACGCAGGGACAGAGGTCACAGATCTTCAAGACCCTTGTCATTATCTGCTCAGAAAAAAAGAACAGCAGCTGAGCTTCAGGGTTTCCCTTCTCCAAGGATGTGCCTGAAGGAAACACATCTGAATATCTGCACTGGAATGCTAAGCAGGCTCCATTCTCCCAGAAGACCTGCCTGCTCAGACTCCATACCTCCAATCTTCAACATTCAGCAAAAAAGAAAAACCAGGAATCTTCACTAGTCCATGGGGCTAGCCTCCCAGCGCTTTTATATTTTAGCTGGTCCTTTTGATTCTGTCTAGAGAGGTTCTGTGGTGTTGGGATGCCCGTATAATCTAACTTAAACTCACTCCCTAACCAAAAGAAAGAGAGAGGTGGTACAAAAGCTCGCAAAGTAATATAAATGCAATGAAATTGACATAAAAACAGAAAAGAAAAAGAGAAAACCCAGTGAAGGGAAAAAGCAAATATTCTTTCACCAGATTTCAAAAGGGTCCACAACCCAAAAAGAAGGCTAAACATTCCTACCCTTTTCTTGTGGTTCCTAAGGCCATGATTACACCAGCCTGGGGTGAGGTACTGCTCTACCTTTGACAGGCATGCAAGAAGAGACACAGGACACTGTCTTTGATTTTCTGCAGCTCAACTTAGATAAGACTGGAACATTCAAAGTGATTCTTGCTAAAAACCCACATCTGAAATTACTGAATTATCACACATAAAAGCCATTATGTGTTCACCTTGTGGCTCCATGGGTGTAGCCTTAGAAGTAGTGGCCACGGCCATCCCCTCTGAGGAAGCCAAAGGTGCCAATTGGCTAGGTTCCAGTACATAAAGGGAAAGGCTGTGCCACATAAAAGCCATTATGTGTTCACCTTGTGGCTCCATGGGTGTAGCCTTAGAAGTAGTGGCCACGGCCATCCCCTCTGAGGAAGCCAAAGGTGCCAATTGGCTAGGTTCCAGTACATAAAGGGAAAGGCTGTGCCACCCTTGGGGAAGGGCATTGAAGACAAGCAGCACCCCCAACCCCTAACTTACATGCACTATGAAGCCAGCACAGCGGTGGCAGTGGGAATCAGAATAGGCATCCACACATACAAAGGGAAAGCAGATCTCAGGAACAGAATCAAACCCAGTTCCCCAACACCATCACCTTACTGTAAAATTCTTCTTCCAGAATCAAACTTGAACATTTAAAGTTTTGGCTATGTATTTGTTTCCTGGGTCTGCCATAACAAATTACCACAAACTGGGGGGCTTAAAACAACAGAAATTGATTCTCTCACAGTTCTAGAGGCTAGAAGTCCAAAATCAGGGTATTTGCAGGGTCATATTGCCTCTGAAGGTTCTAGAAAAGAATGTCTCTAGATGTTCTTTTTTGTCTCTTCCTAGCTTCTAGTGGTTACTGGCAATCCTTGCCATTCCTTGGCTTACGGCCGCATCGCTTCAACCTCTGTCTCCGTCTTCACAAGTTCGTCTTACTTGTCTGTATGTGTCTCTGTGTCTTCACACGGCCTTCTTATAAGAATACCAGTCTTTGGGTTTAGGGCTGGCCCTAATCCTGTATGACCTCATCTCAACTAATTGCATCTACAAAGACCCTGTTTCCAAACAAGATCACAGTCTGAAGTTCCAAATGGACAGAATTTGGAGGGAACACTATTCAACCCAGCACAGGCTATAAATAGGAGATGTGCGTCTTCTTTTGGGGAAGTAGAGGCCTCTCTTTCCCCATATCCTTTTACACACAATGAGGAGAGCCAAGCCCAGGAGAGGATTTGCAAATGAATCAATCTTTGCTATGAAAACTAACATTTTTCCTCTTACTGGACATTCCCCAGACTCCCCCTGGAGAATAAGCAAAGGATAAGATGGTCCCTAGCCTCAAGATGCTCAGATTCTATTGGGAGAGAGAGAATCATAAATAATCACAATACAAGCTGACAGATCTTATAGAAATCCATGAGGTGATCTGCAGGCTTTCCTTTGAGACAGGAAGCTTTTTTCCCCAGCTTTATTGAGGCATGATTGACAATTTAAAATTGTATATATTTAAGACATACAACTGAATAATTTGATATAAGTATGCATTGTGAAATAATCACCACAAGCAAGACAATTCACATGTCTATCACCTCACAGAGTGTGTGTGCACGTGTGTGTGTGTGTTGAGAACACTGAAGATCTACCCTCTTAGCAAATTTCAAGTGTACAATACAGTATCATTGACACATGAAACTTTGAAGCCATGGTGGAGGTGAGCTGCAGGATATACTACAAATCGGGTTCTTTGTGTGGAAGTGTGGAGAAAATTATAGAAAATATAGTCCGTAGGGAGACACCCAGCCCAGAGGGAATGAAAGCAGAAAGTAAATCATCCACCAATTCTGTGCTCCCACTGGGCCAGTCTCTCCATAAGTCATCAACCGTGGCTTAGCGGTTAAGTGCGCACGCTCCGCTACTGGTGGCCCAGGTTCGGATCCCAGGGGCACACCAATGTACCGCTTGTCTCGCCATGCTGAGGCATGGCTGTATCCTCCCACATACAGCAACTACAGGGATGTGCAACTATGACATACAACTATATATTGGGGCTTTGGGGAGAGGGGAGGAAGAAAAAAGGAGGAGGATTGGCATGGATGTTAGCTCAGGGCTGATCTTCCTCACACAAAAAAAAAGAAGAAGAATTAAAAAAAAAAACATATATATATATATATATATATTTAGCTGTCAAATAATAATGATAGTGCAATTCCAATCCTGAGTCTCTTAAGTTGCATTAAAGGGGTCCAAGCTTGAGCCACAGAAACTCTCCCCAAAAGCCAGTTTCTGCACTCTTCAGTGTCCACATATGCTCCAACTTTGTACATCCAACTTCAGACTCCTCTCGCCGGAACAGAACTTGCTCTGTCTTTAGCCCTCATTCCCAGCTTAACTTCATTGTCCTGAGTCTTCCCATCATTTCTCTCACTACCCAATTCCCAGTTTTGAATCTCAAGATGCAAAAACCACACTGGGAGAAACTGTTCTTAGCAGGATGGGTGAGTAGGGTGAGAGAGGGAAAAAGGTGGGGAACACTCTGGCATTAAGCAGTGCCTCTGGGGCGTCCTTCTCAGAAACAGTTCATGTTCCCTCTCTGGCCAACAGTCCGGGAGCGATGGGCTGGGACCTGAGATGAGCAATCAGGTTATGGAGCCAGAACTCTGCACAACAGAACCAGGTCATATTGTCTCCCTTGAGATCATTACTATGTCTACCATCATTGGGATTGTGCCAGACCCTAAGAAAGGAAGAATTCTATTAGCAAGACTAGGTACATCCTACCCTGGGTTGCTCTGAGTTCTAGCATAAGAGCAGAGACCTCTTAAGTTTCCCCAGACCAGCCTTTGGCAAGGACCAGTCTCCAGTCTCCACGATAATGGCCCATTGTGCTGAGCACATGCCCAGACATCCCAGCAGACAGGACTGAGCCTGGCATGGCTGGGGGATCACAGGCAGACTCCCGGGCTTCAGGCCTGGCCTGATGAAAAGTGCAGTCAGCCACAGCAGTTCAGAGGCTGCATTCCCTGCATTCTTCCCCTCCAGAGTAAACTCGGAGCAGTAGTGAGCTCCGCCCATCAGATCCAGGTGGGGTATCCTACCCACAAAATCCAGGTAGCAGCCTCTGCTGCTCAGGTCTTCTCCACAAGCCACCAGCAGAGAGATTCTGACTCCATAAGACACGAAGTACTTTTGAATCAACCTGTTGGGAAAAGAGTGCCTTCTACATAAGCTGGTGGTTTGATTTGGAGATGCGAGTGGTTTTTTCTCAAATTACAGAACACTCCAGCTCATCTTACAGAGCCCAGGCGTGGTCTTCTGAGAACAAGAGCAACTTCACCATTACAAAGCTGGTGGAAGTAGCAGTTCCTCAAGCCCCTCCCCCAAAATACTCAAATGCTACATATTTACAGCATATTTCACAAGCAGCTCCAGCCCTAGCGTGTGCAGAGTTGCAACAGGCAATGCCCATGTTCACATGCCGAAGTGACTATGACAGCTATTTCAGACCTCAGGTTGCCTCCGGGTTGTGGCTTCTTAACTCAGACTGGACTCAGTACCAGTGAGCAACACAGGAAGCCGCTGATTATAAGTTACGGATGCTTACACGAGTGCCTGACCTTGATTTCTAAGGTTGCGTGGAAAGAAGTCCCGAAGTTTTGTTCTCTAAATTAGGGCAGGTTACTCAACAAATAGCCAGTCAATCAAGTGACCTGACATTCTAAAATCTTTCACAGCCTGAAGAGCAGCCATAAAAACTAACATTCAGAGCAGTTAAGAAATTTTCCCGACCACACAACTAGTGAAGGGCAAAGCTGGAACTCCAGCCCGGGTGCAGCCATTCCCTTCCGTGTCCTGATCCGGTAAAATGAAGCCCTGGGCTCTCTGAGAGCCCTGCTGGCACCAGAAGGAGAAGAGCCTAACCCTCAAGTTTCCAGAGGTGGTTAGAATGGCATGAATCAGGACTCCGGGAGAAACCAACCCTTCCAACAGGACCATAAGACAGGGACACTTAGGCTCGTATACTGAGACTTTGAAAGGACTTTATTGTTTGAACTTCTGAGAAATTCCCCTCCCAATATCCAGGGCAGGGGACTTCCCAGCTTCTGTCTGGTTCTCCCCACAGGCTAGTCTCACACTTCTGCTCAGGCTGGGGAGCTAATTGAGGGCGGAGTAGAGAAGAAGAAGAAATTGACCTTCCCGTTGGTCAGGCAGGTCACTCCCAGAGGGATAAAAGACCTTGACCCGAGGTCTTTGGGCTACATCTGGAGGGGGCTTCCCCTCCCTTGACTTCGGGGCAGGCTGACTCCTGGGTGCCTGGCCTTCTCCATCCAGAGTCCAGACAAGTATAACCAGCACCTTGACGGCCTTCAATGAGCCAGGAGACAGGGAAACCAGAGGAAGAAGCATTGCTGCTTCGACAGACTGAAACTTTCCTGGAGAGAGCAAAAGCATTTATTCGATTTGACAGAACAGCCCTTGAGAATGTCGCAATCTTCTGTCCATCTGTATTCACAAGGCTTGTCATCTGCAGTTGGCCCCTGACACCAAGCAGGTATTCTAGATAGGGTATGACCTCCACACACACCAGAAATAAGCAAACTGGCTTTCTGACTTTACAAGGAGATGTCCTGGGGGTTGGTTACCACAACCTAATTGTTTCTGGGGAAGCAGCCAAATCAACTTTCTCAACTTCTATTTGCTAGGTTAATTTCACCCCAAGTCCTGAGGACCACGAACCAGGCCCATGCTGGCCCTAATATAAAAGCCCCTCAGGAGGCCTGACCTAATATTATCTGAACATTCCTTCACCATTGCTCCGTTATGTACCGACCCAGGGGAATCCCCAATTCCTCCCAGTTCTGCAACTCCCTGCTAGAGGCTCAGCAGCCTTGGTTATTCTGGAAAGCGGCAAGGGGGTAATTTTAGCCCAAAGTCAGTTTATTCTGCTCCCAATGTCCTTCAAAGGAAGATGGAAAATAACTCAATCCTACAAACTTTAATTGAGGGAAAACATGATGTTTCCCTTTCACATCTATACATGAAGGCCTGCTTAGGTGGGTGCCTGGAGACTCTGCTCCAGGCATGAAGATTCTTCTCTCTGTATCTCTCTGTCTCTGTCTCCCACTCTCTCTCTGTCTCTCTCTCTCTCTCTGCCTCTCCTTCTTCTCTTGGCCCAATCTCTCCCAGGTAAAGCAGAATCTTTGGAGAATACTAAGAAGGTAATTGTTAATAAATACTAGTTTCTGCCGGTCTTGTTACCTTAGGGTTACCTAAGGCGACATCTGGCCTGAGAGCTCCTCTGGAGGGTCATTGTTATGCCCTGCCCATGGTGAACTACCACAGACAAGGTCTGCTTCTCCCCACCTTTGCACAACCAGATCGTGATCTGGGCCCGCACGACGCTCGGTGTGGGACTCGAGAAACGTCTGATGACAGATGCATGAGAGGCAGTGGGAGCAGTTCAAGCACTGAGGAGCTCGTGGGGTTCCCAGGGCCCCCGGCTGCCTGGCTTGGGGTCAGGGGCCCGTGATGCCAACAGGACTCTTTAATGGGATCAGGAGCATGTACTAGGTAAGAATGGGCCTCAGTATCAGACAACCTGGATTTAAATCTAGGTCCTTCCTGAGCCATGTATTAGCCAGGTGACCTTGAGCAAGTTATCTAACCTCTGTCAGCCTCCCTTTTTTCTTCCCTGGGAAGGGAATAACCAGGAAGAATAAGAAAAGAGGAATAATAGAGAATTTACTTTGCAGGATGGTTGGGAGGCTTGAGAAAGCTAAAAAGTGCTTCGCACAGACCGTGTCATAGAGTAACACTCCATAATTATTAACCAATAAGTAAGCACTCAATACAGAGTAGTTATTGTTGCTGCTGCTGTTAATGGTGGAGCAGCCCACTGCCCTCAGATTCTTGTTAAGTTCTCTCACTGTACCACATTGATGGAGCAATGGGCCAGGGTAGCAGCCCCTGAAGCCCCTAGGACTCAGAGTCACTAACAGTTAGAATGACCTATTCCTAGAGGTCATCACTGGAGAGGAGAGCCTTGTGGTCCAGCTGCTGGGACATGGCGCTGGGGAGACGCCTCCCAGAGCCAGCATGTCCCCCCAGCCGTGCCACTCCCCCCCTCACCCCTCCCACCAGCCTGCTAGGAAACCACATGGTCCACAAGCAAAGCCCTGGCCTGGGAGCCCCGAAACTGGGGATTTTCCCCACTCATGCACTATGACCCTGGGCACATCACGTCAACCCTGTGCAATAGGAAGGGTGGACTGGGTATACCATGGTGCTCCCTACTGAGGAGGGTGCCATCTAGAAAACAGTCGAGGCGTAGCAGATGCCCAGTTCCTGACTGGCTTGGAGGCACCACAGATGCATGGAGTGCCCCGTGGTGAGTGTCCTCCGAGGGGAGAGGGGCAGTGGGTGCATTCCCCAGCAGTGCACTGTCTGAAGAGGATGTAAAAACAATCATAAGGCCAACGAAAAGTCAGTTCTCTCTTTATTATCACCACATACCAGCAAATCTGAACAATGTCAATGGTGAAATACTTCTGGGGACAGGGAGTGGGTACCCCTCCCACTGTCCTTGATGTGACATTGCTCTGATCTCTTAGCCTCTGTATTTCCTAAAATGCTCCATGTCAGCACCCCCCCCCCTTTGTCTGGGATAGTGTTCGTTTTCTTCCTACTCCAGCTGCTGACGGGCCTCCACTGAGATCATGTCTGGGAGCCTCAACCTTGGGTCCCCAAGTTCCCCTCACCTTTGCTCCCTCACTGTGCCCACTCCCGGCTCTGTATCCAGCATAGACTCCTGGCCAGCAAAAGAGAATATGGGCTCAAATATTCGTTGCACCAGATCTGGGACCTTGGGCAGCTCAGGCAGCCTCTCCGAACCTCGATTTCCTCATCTGTAGAATGGGGATAGTACACAGCATACACACCTGTGAAGATCAACCAAGACACTGTACACATGAGCCTCTGCAAGACTTCGACAAGGATGAGCTGCTTTTGTTTGGTTTGGTTTATCCATCCCCCTTTTCATTACTTTGTTCCCCTCAGTTCCTTTGAGTCACAGGACGTGGGTCAGAGCCCTGTCCACTTCTGGTCCCACTCCTGCTCTTCTCTCATTTGTTTCAAAGCACAGTGTCCCCAGAACAATATTTCAGGCCTGCTCTGAGAGGTCAGGAGCCTCATCTCCCTGATTCTAGATTCCAAACCCCCGTGACTGCAGCCCAAAGTCAAACACACTTGGTGAGTCCCATCACTGACTACCAGCGAATTTTCTGTCTCTGGGAGCCACTTCTTTTTCTCAGATGCTGTGATCAATCTTTATCCTCCAAAAATGGATACTCATGTCACTGATTTTTTTTTTTAATCTATGAGCACAAACTTACATTTGCTGTAGTCTGCCCTTGTTTTATTAGATTTGGCCTCTCATGCCCATCTGTTAGGATCTTTCAGGATCCAGACTCTGCCACCCTATGATGAGGGGGTGGGTGGGATGGGCAGCTGCATGGCCAAGCCCACAATCTCCCCCAGGAGGAAAGGAAAGCTGTAGGCCCGGCTTAGAGAACATCTGTACCCCAGACTCCACTCCCGGGATCCTTGCCTTGGGTTTCGTGTGCAAGTTCAAGGCAATAATGAATATATTACAAGATGGATGATGTTGATATTTGGAACCTTCCATCCTTCTCTTTGCTGTCACTTTCTTTTTCCTTTACTAGACCACCCACTGCCCCCCTCTCAGCAGAGCTCATCCCAAAGTGCCCAAGACAAGTTGACTCATAAAGGGAATCCAACTGCAAGAATCAGTGAACTTTCTGTAAAGAGCCAGAGAGTAAATACATTAGGTTTTATGGACCTTTGCAGCATGAAAGCAGCTGTGTTTCAATAAAACTTTATTTATAAAAACAGGCAGGAATTGGCCCACAGGGTTCGATTTGCTACCTGCTGCTCTAACAGGACATTTCAGCTGCCCTTGCCCACCCTGGAGCTCTGAGTGAGCCACACTGAGTGCTGAGCGCCCAGAGAAGCCTAGGCCAAGATATCTGCCCTCAAGTGGCTTATAATCTACACGTATTTATGAAAGATGAATAAGTATACAAATGGAAACATTTAATGTTTTCCAGTAATATCACCACTATTCTTTCATTTGCTCTTCAAACATTTCCTGTGTAACTACTATGTTTCAAGCACCATGCTAGCCTGTGCGCGGTGTGGAGATGAACAAGCCCCGCACACTGCCCTCAGGGAGCTCCCTGCTCCACTGGCTGTATGAGCCTGGTTTCTGGGGCTTCTATCCTAGGAAGATTGGAGGGTGCACACAGACGAGAGCATAAAGGACAACAGCAAGAAGCAGAGGTGCTCGAGTCACCCCTGTACACCTTCCTTCTTTATCCTGCCAATGTGACTGTGGACAAGTTATTGAACTTCTCTAAATCTCAGCTTCTGCTCCTTTTTTTTTTTTTTTGGTGAGGAAGATCAGCCCTCTGCTAACATGTGCCAATCCTCCTCTTTTTTTTTGCTGAGGAAGACTGGCCCTGGGCTAACATCCGTGCCCATCTTCCTCCACTTTATACGGGATGCCGCCACAGCATGGCTTGCCAAGTGGTGCGTCGGTGCGTGCCTGGGATCTGAACCAGCGAACCCTGGGCTGCCGCAACGGAGTGCACGCACTTAACCGCTTGCGCCACCAGGCCAGCCCCCTCTCCTCCTTTTAAGATAACAATAATACTGGGGCCAGCCCTGTGGCCTAGTGGTTAAGTTCGGTGCAGTCTGCTTCAGCAGCCCAGGTTCAGTTCCCAGGCATGGACCTACACCACACGTCAGTGGCCATGCTGTGGCAGCGACCCATATTTAAATAGAGAAAGATTGACACAGATGTTAGCTCAGGGCTAATCTTCCTCAGCAAAAAACAATAGATAATAATACGTATCCCAAAATATTGTCATGAAGCTTAAATGAGACATTTGCAAAGCGCAAGGCCCAGCACGTTAGATGCTTAATAAATGATAGTCATATCAATTCTAAATAGAGAAACCTTCCTTATCAACATTACTTCTGACCATTCTATGCAATTCTGAGTTATGTGTATTCCATTCAAGGAAAGAACAAAGCATCCCAAAATGCAAAAGTGCATTCCTTTCTTCATTGTTTTTTGTATTCATTTATTCATCTAACAAATATATAATTCATGGCTACTACGTGAACAGGTGCCAACAAAAAAAAACAGCACGATCTCTGTCCTCTTTGAGTCTCTAGCATAGTAGAGGCAATAAACCAAAAGTAAATAAATAAATAAACAAACAAATCAATAATTTGTTGATTCAGTAACAGCTGAGCTGTTACCCTGTGCCAGGTCCTGGAGGGACCTTACTCCTTTATTATGTCTCATAATTATGAAACAAACAAATAAGCATGACATGTGATATAGACCAAGATTAAACAGATTATAGGGCTGAAGGACAACAATCCACAGGAAGGCAGAAGCAACTTGCATTCATCCCACAGCTCCTACAGTTCTCTGCGCCAGACACCAAAGGCCTTGGCCAGCTCTTCCTCCGCTTGTCGCCCTGCTGCTTTTGGGGCGTGGCACAAAGCGTCCCTCATGGAGAAGGACTCTTTTCTGCCACCATGTGGCAGGCTCTGTCCATTTTGCTCCGTCTGCAGCCTGACAGCCTGCTCAGAGTCCATAGAGAGCCCCAGCTGACAATGCCCCACTGTCTTCTTTAACATCCTGCCTGACAATGCTACTTCCTTTCCTTTGAGGTCCTCATGGTCACTGCAGTGGTGGGCGCAGAGGCAGCATTCAATGAAAAGCAAAGTTGATTAATAAAGGCAGAGCCCCCTCTGAGCTGTGATTTCTCCACAACACTGCCCAGTCTCCAGAGTGCTCTGTAACTTATGTTTACAGCACGAGACAATTTACAGAAATAAAGGCACAGAGAGGTTAAGGCTTTGGTCTTAGCCACACAGCAAGTGGGATTCAAAGCCCACATAAAAAGTCAAGCCAAGGACCACAGCAATCAGTGTCCTAACCTGAGGGAGGGGTCACAGAGCTGCATGCGGCTGTACCACGGGGACACTCCTGTGCCACTGGGTCTGACCCAAGGAAAGCAGCCCAAGTATGTGCCAAGGCAGCTCCCTCATCTGAAAACACACTCACACCAATGCCTGGATCTGGAAAGGCCCTTAGAAATCCTCTCTACAGAGAGAAAACAGAGGCCCAGAGAGGGGAGGGGACTTGCCCAAGATCACACTACTGGTGACACCAGAAACCAGAGAATGCCCCAGGTCTTCTGAGAGGCAGCCCAGTGTCCCATACTCCACACCACGCACATGTAGGGAAGGGAGCCAGCCAAGATGGTGGGCCACAATTAAAATTTTTAAATCTTTTTCAACTTTGCCTATTTTGGAAAATGTCAACTTGTGTAGGACTAGAAAGTGGACCAAAATTAATTGCAATCCAGTGATGATCCAAAAGGGACTCAATTCATTGAAAAGCTTCTAAGAGCCTTTGGAAGCTCTCGGTCTCGCTCTCTGTCACTCGTCAACGCTGCATGAAGCCGAGCCTGCAGTGAGAATGACAGGGTGGGAAAGAAGGCCAAATCCCTCGTGATCAAGAGGCTAGTAGGTAGAGTTCCTATTTTCACCACGAGGGGGCGCAGCTCAGCCAGGCAGCGAAATTGTCTGCTGTTCTCCTATCCTGTGGGTCTTTCCAGAGCCAATATGACCACTCGCGCCGCTTTTCCCCTTATAGGAGGCAACTTTCAACAACCTTTGGATGAGTGGGACAGAAAACTGCACAAGTGTGAACTGGGATATAAACTACACATCACACTGTAGGAGCCAGAGAGATGAAATTGTACTTTGTTGTTTGGTTTTTGCGGGGGTTTTTTTAGGGAGGGGGTGGGGGGGGAGCAGAGCAGGAGCATATTTATCTCAGTTTTGTAAAGGAAATCAATTTCTGACATTTTAAGAGATGGAAATCATTAGCAAAGATAAGTTGACAAGATGTATCAATTGGAGGTGAAGGTTTTTTTAATTGTACATAAAAATGTATATAAAAGGAAAGAAACTAATTTGGAAAACAAAGGGAGGGCAAAACAAATATAATGGAGAGTCGGTGAAGAGAACAGCACTGAAAGATTATAGACTCCGATGCAGCCTCCCTGCGCTCAGGCCCAACGTGTTCCTTACCAGCTGAGCGATATTAGGAAAAGTACTTAACTTCAGTTACTCATCTGTAAATGGAAAAATAATTATTACACGAGAGGCTATAAATAAGTTGATGTGGTTAGCACAACGTCTGGCAATCATATGAGTTCAATAGATGTTAGTACATCTGAATCTATAAGTTGATAATAAGAACTCATGGCACATGTCAGGTCTACACCCAGATTGACAAGAGGTCAGAAGAGACATGTTGTAAGGTACGTGGTAAGTGTTTTCTTATACTACATTTCTAATATTCAAAACCATCCAGCCAGATGTTATCTTTTTTTATGAAGTTTGCCAATACAAACAACTAGCTAGAAGATACAATGAAAGAAATGACCCCACTTAACAACAGCAAGGAAAAAAGAAAATACGTAGAAGTAAACTTCACAAGGAATGTGCAAATACCTACATGATGACACTTTCAACCTGTTGAGGCACCTGAAAGAAGACTTGAACAAATGGAAAGATTTGCCATGTTCTTAGATAAGAAGGTCGAATATGATAAACATGGCAACTCTCCCTAAGTTAATCTATAAATTGAATGTGACCTCATTAAAAATATCAAAAAGTTGAGGGGCCGGCCCGGTGGCGCAAGCGGTTGGGTGCGTGCACTCCGCTGCGGCGGCCCGGGGTTCGCTGGTTCGGATCCCCGGCGCGCACCGACGCACTGCTTTGGCGAGCCATGCTGTGGCAGCGACCCATATAAAGTGGAGGAGGATGGGCACGGATGTTAGCCCAGGGCCGTCTTCCTCGGCAAAAAAAGAGGAGGATTGGCAGATGTTAGCACAGGGCTGATCTCCTCACAAAAAAAAAAAAAAAATCAAAAAGTTGAAAATCAAACAAGCTAATTCCAAAGCTCATATGAAAAATATTAAAAGTAAGAATCTCATCGAAAATTCTAAAGATGAAGAGTAGACAAGTAGCCGTTCTGGATGTTAATTATTCAGTCTCAATAATTAAAACAGTGTGATAACGGCATATGACTAGATAGATCACTAAAGTCAAGATACGGACGCAGTACAAACGAGCATTTAGAAATGATAAAGAGGCCATCTAATCAAGGATTATTCAATAACTGGTGTCAGGAAAACTAGAGAGTCATCTGGAAAAATTATAAGGTTGGATCCCCGCCTAATACGGTAAGCAAAAATAAATTCCAAATGGATAAAGTTGTAAAGATAATAAGAGGAATCCGTAACAGTACTAGAAGAAAGTCTCTAATTACTTTATAACCCGTCTACCTGAAATTAAGCACAGGTACTACTATGGACTGAAAATTTGTGTCCCCCCAAAGTTTGTATGTTAAATCCTAACCCCCAATATGATGGTGTTAGGAGGTGGGGGCTTTGGGAAGTGATTAGGTCACGAGGATGGAGCTCTCACGAACTGGATTAGTGCTCTTATGAGAGTCATGCGAGAGCTTCCTTCCTCTCTGCTCTCTGCCACGTGAGGACACACAGGAAAGGATGTGAGGACATGGCCATCTGCAAACCAGGAAGTGGCCCTCGCCAGCACCTTCATCTTGGACTTCCCGGCCTCCAGGACTGTGAGAAATAAATTTCTGTTGTTTAAGACACCCAGTCTATGGTATTTTGTTATAGCAGCCCGAACTAAGACAGACACCATTTTAAAATAATAAATGGACTACACGAAATCAATAATGTCTTCACATAAAAGTCAAAACACTAAGTATGAACTGGGAACATAATTAGGAAACATCATAAATATTAAATTTGTAGAAGTTAGAGTAAAACTTCCAATTAAAATATTTTAAAATTTTAATAAGTCCTTTAAAATTACTTCTCTGAATATATATTTTTATATCCATTTTTATACTTCAAAAAGTCACAGACAATTCCTGATAGACACTTTTAATGATGAGCTCCTCAAGTTTTTAATAGTCACCGTCTATGAGAACCCTGTTCAAACAAGTAGATGATAAAAATCAACTTAAACCATTTTTACAGTCATTCAAAAATTTTTAACAATCAAAATTATACATAAAGACTCTAACAGCTCTTCCTTTTCTTTCATTGACAAATGTAATCTTTAAATAGTTTACAACAGTGAGAATGGATTTGAATCCATGTGAAACTTTCAAAAATAACAATGCTCTGATTTGCTGAATGTGTATTTCAAAATAATGATGAAGCTCTAATTTGAGAAAAGTCACCATCACTTAAGTGGATTGGGATGCTCCTTAAAGAGCACGTCACATGCAATCAAACTAAAGCAGCTGGAAAATGTGAAGACAGCTCCGCCTGCCAGGAGCCCTCACCTAAAGCCTTGCCCTCCCGCCCCTTACCAGCCACACCTTGACAGTACACCTGGCACTTGGGCACCAGGGTCACCACCTCCTCCAGCAGCCCCCGGGGCCCTTGGTCTGTAATGGACAGGCGGGTCTCTGCAGCTGGGCTCAGGTGGGTATCAGGGATGGAGTCCCCCTCTTGCCAGCAGCCAGCACTGAGTCTAGGCCACCCACAACGTGCACAGAACCTGTGGGGCCCATGCTGCCCAAGTGCCCTCAGGAGGCTGCAACAGCAGGAGGCACCTGGCTGGGGTCCCACTGTCCCGGGCCCAGCCCAGGGCTGAGAGGATCAACGTGTTGTGACACCCCGGCTGGCAGGTGTCTTAGTCCATTTGGGCTACTATAGCAAAATACCACAGACTGGGTGGCTTATAGACAGCAGACACTTATTGCTCACAGTTCTAGAAGCTGGAAGTCCAAGATGAAGGTGCTGGTAGATCTGGTGCCTGGTGAGAGCGCTTCCTGGTTCATAGCCAGCACCTTCTCTCTGTGTCCTCACATGGTGGAAGGGGCTAGGGAGCTCTCTTCAGTCTCTTTTAGAGGGGCACTATTCCCTCATAAGGGCTCCATCCTCATGACTAAGCACCTCCCAGCTAAGTCCCACCTCTGAATACCATCAGCCTGGTGTTAGGGTTTCGACATGTGAGTCTGGGGGCACGGGAACATTGAGACCACAGCAGAAGGGGTGAGGCTCTTGGCCTTAGCTGCTCTGGGTTTCGGGCCTGCTTTTGCTGTCTTTCAGCTTCCCTCTATTTCTAACTCCTTCACCTTGTAATTCACATATCATATCCCACTCCTGACGAAGAGGAAGACGTTTTTCTCTGCCTGGACAAGAATCCCAAGATGGGCTTTCAGTAAACTCCAAGAGATTTAGCCAGTGCTGGACTCAGTTACCCTTTTTTCCACTAATCACAGACTCGGGGTAATCCAGTGATTCTTCTTCTGCGCTCTTTGCTTCCACTTTCCAAGGCCCCGCCTGCTCTTAGCCACCTCCCATCAAGAGCTTGTCTCCGGGGGGCTGGCCCAGCAGCATAGCGGTTCAGTTCGCGCATTCCACTTCAGCGGCCCAGGGCTCGCCGGTTCAGATCCTAGGCATGACCTACTCACCGCTCATGAAGCCACGCTGAGGCTGCGTCCCACATAGAACTGGAAGGACCTACAACTAAGATATACAACTATGTACTGGGGCCTTTGGGGGGAAAAAAAAGAGGAAGATTTGGTAACAGAGGTCAGCTCAGGGCCAACTGCCTCAAAAAAAAAAAAAAAAAAAAGACTGGAAGAGAAGAAAAGGTTAGGGGGAAAAAAAAAAACTATCAACAAAAAAAAAAAAAGAGCTGGTCTCCAGCCTATCTGTTCCCTAAGAGATCCGTTCTCAACCATGCCACGGGGCCCAGGACTCTGGGGCTCAGATGGTCCTTCTTCTGGTCTTGACCACTTTGATTCCTGGTCGGCCTGGTCTTACACCCATGGGTGCCCTCACCTTGAATGGGCTCACACTTCTATCATCCCTCTGTTTTAGTCGCAACACTCTCTGTTGCTTAATTTGGGTGGGAAGGGTGACTTCCAGCACAGTCCCTCCAGGACCAGCCTTTCCCTTCGAGGAGAGCAGGACCGGTCCAGACCCCGCCAGCAGCTGCAGCGCTTCCTGCCCTGCCTGCCGCCATCACGCCGCAATTCCTGCTTGGGGAGAGTACATACCGAAACTGGGCTTTAAAAAATTAAACATATTAAATAGAAAGTGGATGCCACTGAGAATCCACCAGCTCGTAATGCCAACTCCAGACTGGCCTTCTGGACACAAACCAACTCTGTCACCTCTGGGGAAGGCCTTTGCCATTTTGTGTCCAAGACTTCACCTACCTCTAGCTTTGGAAATTTTCTTCAGTCAAAAGCATTGAGCTGTCTTTAAACTAAAAGGCAGCCGTATCTTAAAAATTCTTTCCCCCTCACCCAAAGAATCTTCTTCCTTCACAGTGAAAATACTCTGTATGATACAATAATGATGGATACATATCATTATACATTTGTCCAAACCCATAGAATGTACAACGCGAAGAGTGAACCATAATGTAAACTATGGACTCTGGGTGATAATGATGTGTCCATGTAGGTCCATCAGTTGTAACAATGCACCACTCTGGTGGTGGATGTTGATAGTGGGGAGGCTGTGAGTGTGGAGGCGGGGGTACATGGGAAATCTCTGTACCCTCAATTTTGCTGTGAACCTAAAACTGCTCTAAAAAATAAAGTCTATAAAAAACAGAGAAAAGAATGAACTACTGCTACTCACCTGAGCACAAGAGTAGGGTGAGGCTCCCAGACAGAATGATGAGGAAGCGACTCAGACACAAAAGGGCAAGCCTTCTTGACTCTGTTTATATGAATTTCAAGAACACACAAAACTAGGACAGAAGTCGTGGTTGCAGGTGTTGTGGGCGATGACAGGGAAGGGGCACAGAGAGACAGACAGGTCTATGCATCTGGTGGTGTTGACACGGGTGTCTTCATTAGTAAAAGTGCATCGATCTGCGCGCATAAGATCTGTGTACTCTATGCTGAACTTCAATTTAAGAACATCTAAGTGACACTAGGAAGCGTGCCCACTTCTCTCTTCATAAAGATGAATCTGAAACCCAAGCTTCGCTTGAGGACCAGAGAGAAAATTTGCAAACTGCCTGGGGCTGCCTCAAAGACAGTGACAAATAAGAGAAGTTCCTGTAGAGCAAAGCAAAGAGTTTGCAGCTTACACTGTCCTGTAGGTTCTTTGCTTCATCTGTAGCATGGCTTACGGTCAAAAGGAGGGCTCACGTCAGACCACGGACTGAATCATTCACAGTATCAGCCTGACAAAATTTGCAGGAGGCCTACAAATTCCCCGATCCCTGACATTTCAACCAAACTCTCATTTTCTCTTCCAGATTTGCTAACAATGCACAGACACTCCTCACCAGTCCCCTGCCCTCCTAGGCCCCCATTCCCGCCCACCACCGCCCCCCACAATGGGCACTCCTCAGATAAGACTCAGGCTTTCCAACCTGTGGCGCCAGCCCGGGAAAGGCAGACAGAGCGCTGGCCCTGTGGCCCCTCCGCCTGCTCCCCCCAGCCCTTCCCTTCCCTGGCACCAAAACAGATGACTTCATCTGCGGACCCAGCTCCTATCAGCTGCCAGGCCTCCCTGGGACCAGAGCGGGGAGGGAGCCTGGAGGCAGAGGACGGCCTGAGCTCTGGTTACTTTGGCACAGGCTGGGGCTCTGTGAAGTGTCAGCCGCAGCCTTCAAATCAGAGGAGACCCGGCCTCGTTCTGGGGGTTCCTGCCGCCCCGACCAGCAATGGCCCTGCACATGGCTACCTCTCCCGGCCCAGCCTCCATCCTCTTCCACGCTGTACTGGGGTACAAGACAGCTGCAGCTGGCAGCCACCACTTAGCCAGGCGCAGACGGGCAGAGGGAGTCTCCCTCTGTCCCTCAAAATAAAAGTTCCATTCCTGGTCCTGAGCTCCCACGCCATGATGGCACACCATTTATTTTTGTCCATGTTGTAGTCTCAATCCAGCCCAGCGCATCATTAATCCAGCTCTGGAATTAAACTCTCAGCCACCGTCCAGTTTCAGCATCTACCCACCTGCTCCAGTGTCACGTGAGACTACGGGAGACCTGCTCGTGCAGGCGATGGCCCAGGGGAAACGGCCGTGTCCTGCTGGGTCGTGTCACTGCTCTGGTGGCTTCATTGCTTGTATCATTTTCCAGTCTGGTCCAACACTTCAGGGATGCTGGTTACTGCTCCGGCCAGGGTGGGGCTCATATTCTCACCCACAGAGGACGGGCTCAGGAGCTGGGCTCTGCCTTCTCACAGCCATGTGATCTTAAGCAAAGTAAGTTCCCTAACCTCTCCGGACCCCAGCTACCTCATCTGTAAAATGGGGATATAATTGTTACTGTCTCAGAGCACTGTTGTAAGGATCAGATAAATTAATAAATTAGTACTTCATGCCTGGCGTGTAGTAAACACGTGTGGCTTTTTTTATGACCTGGGTCTGTCTGACACGGATGGTCTCTGTGATATGGTGGCCAGCTTCTGCCTTGCTCACTCAGCTCCCAACAGTTTGACTGCACCACCCTTTGAGTGTACAAATGGGAACTCTCTGGCCGCACCAGGGAGCCCCTGGGCTCCCTCTCGCTGGATCACAGGGCCCATGTGGGCCCTCTGCTCCCCTGGCCTCCATCCTCTCCTTCCAGGCCAGGACACACCGTGATTCCTGGTGCCCAGGCACTTCAACCACCTCCTGACTTCAGAAATTGCTAGACGGAGAAGCGGACTTGGTGAAGCGGATGTCTGTCAAACATCAGGGGAGAGTTGCATTACACCTCTTCCCCACCCCAGAAGGGAGGGCAATGTGCCATCCTAGCAGTTCCCCAGATAAATGCTCTCCCTCAGGTCTTCTCTCTCCCTTTCCACTCACTTCCTATGCCTTTCGGGAAGCACCAGGCCAGTTTACTCTCTTCAACCTTTGTGCA
This sequence comes from Ceratotherium simum simum, assembly GCF_057802395.1. Taxonomy (NCBI): domain Eukaryota; kingdom Metazoa; phylum Chordata; class Mammalia; order Perissodactyla; family Rhinocerotidae; genus Ceratotherium; species Ceratotherium simum. The sequence continues at coordinate 11,883,411 of NC_141911.1, read as the reverse complement.
GACTCTGAGCCTCTCTTCTCGGCCAGGAGTCACCTCCAAGGCAGACTCTGCACCTCCCTCCTAGAGGTTGGATGTGGGACAAGTGGTCAGGGAGCAGGAGGAACCTTGGAAAGTAGTTCTCATCCTCTGTGCTTCCCAGATTTCACGTTCCTTCTAAATACCATCTCGTTCTTAGTACATCTAATAGCTTTCTGCATTTTAGTGAGGTTTTTGTCTTTCCATGTCCTGACTTTACCATCCCTTACTCCCTGACAACAGCTCCATATATTGGAAGGGTGGTTTTTATGTCTCCATCTAGTGCCTGTGAACACTGAGAAAGGAGAGAGCCAATGGCTTGCCCAAGGTCACACAGCTTGTTCCAGAATAGGATCTGGGCCTTCTGGTTCTGGTTCTAGAGAGCAGGCCCTGTATCCATCCAGCTACTCCAAGAGAGTTGGTTTGCATGCTCCTTTAGGGACAACTGGGCAAGGGCACATAGGGCTGGCCTCCAGATTCTCTCTCTCTTAATAGCCTATCAGTTGGAGTGATAACCATGAAGAGCCCCCTGTTAATGCCTACTGAGGGTCTGCCATGTGCTAGGCACTGTGCGGGCACTGGGAAGGCCCAGGCACTTAAACTCCCCCAGACAGTAAAACCCTCCAAGACTACAGTCCTCATGAGATACCATTGTTTAATATAATGATGAGTATTGGTGAGAGTGCTGGTCAACAGGAACTGTCATACTTTGCTGGGAGTGGTGAAAACTGAAACAACCATTTTGGATGCCCACTGGGCTCCATGGTTCAAAACACTTTAAAACCCAAATATTCCAGCTATTCTCCTTGACCCTCCCCTCTCATTCCAAACCTCACATCTAGCTCAAACCTCTTCAGGACCCAACTCCAAATCCCTGGCTCTGCACTTGGGCTTCGTTCCCGCTTTTGGCCCATTGTTTATATTTGGTTTTCCCTACATTTGATATTTAACCCTAAATTCTTTTACGGAATTCTGCCTTGGACCCACCTCTCTGACTCTTCACCAGACAGGCTCTGGTCGGACACTCTCAGTTATGGCCCCTCACATCTGAACACAGAGCCCCAGTTACACGGTTGTTACTGTGGTTAGGATATCAATGTTCAGTAAATGAGAAAGTTAGAAAGTCTGAGCATTTGGGAGACTGGAGAGCAAAAGGCTCAGACCGTTTCTAAGGAAAAAGCGAGTAGCTTCATCAATTAGGGCTGGAAATTTAGGCTTATATACAACCAGCCCATAAAGCCACCTTCCAGACAGGTTACCCCTCAAGTCCACCCTAAATGTTTCTTTTCCCCTTTTTAACCATATTACACATAGATGCTCATGCTGGGAGCTCAGGACGACGTAAATGTTACTTACTCTGTCTACTCCTCGCTAAGGATACACGCAGGAGTCTGGGCCCCAGGAGAACGCGCTAGAGATTATCTGGCCTCGTCCACAAGGGGGCGCTGCCGGGTGGAGCCCGCTTGCCAAGCCCCCTTGGAAGTGGCCCATGGCGGGGCCCAGATTTCTCAAGACCAGAGACCCAGGTTCTTCACTTCCCGGCTGTGCAACCTGGGGCGAGTCATTTAACCTTTGCAAGCTTCAGTTTCCTCGTCTGTAACAGATGTGAGAAGCCCTGCTCCACCTCCCTCCCAGGTTGTGAGGACTGAACGGGATCATTGGTACGGGCCACCTTCACTCTCTGTACAGCCCCACACAGTCTCCGGGTGTCCAAGCAGAGCCTCACAGGCTCCAGCCTCTCCTCCCCAGCCCTGGATGTGGGGACATAGAGCAGTCTACTCTTCCGGCCTAGTCAGTAGGGAGCTGGCCGCCTTCTTGAGGGAGCGGGAGCCCCGCCCGTCACAGCTGGTCTCCCGCACGCCCTTCTCCACGCCTTTACTCCACACGCGGAAGAAATGACCGACGCGGACACCAATAGCAGCCCAGATCAGCGGCACCCAGACCGTAAACATCGGACACAGCAGCAGGGAACACAGGGCGGGGAGACATGGTCTAGATTTATAATATAATTATAATGCCAGAGGGATCCTGAACTTGGCCAGACCATGAGGTCCTCGAGGGCAGAAACCGGGACTTACGGTTTTTTGTATTCTTTAGGACTAGCAGAGTACCTGGCACTTACTAAACTATTGTAGAAGGATGCCACAGCATAAAGCCTGAGAGTTGTGGGAAAGGAGGGAGGCATTGGCAGGAGAGAGGGGTCTTGTTATCAGGGCATCCCACCCAGAGTGCCTTGGGAACCGTAGAAAGAGAGGAAGGAGGTTTACAAACTTGTGCGTGCGCCTGAAGCTGAGCCACACTGCTGTCCTCCCTTCCAGGCCACAGTGATAACTCGGGCCCCCTGTGGTGACTCTATGCTCTATACATATAGCCAGGTGATTCTGGGCACCAGCGTAGCCCCAGCACCGCTGCGATCGTGGGTCTAACCCCTCCGCCTAGGTCGCCATCACCTCTACCCCCCTGCTGTGCTCGGAGCTGCTCATGCTGCCCGGGTCCTGGGCCGGCCCCAGGCACAGCCGTGCTGGCCAGGGCTTCTCAGGAGGGGCGGGCGGCGGGCTGTGGAGAAGCTGTCAGGCTGTGGTATTATTGTCCAGATCTGGGAGGCCACTTATCTGGGACGCCTACATGGGGAAATGAGATAGTCCGGCAGCACTTTTCCCACCAATATTCTTATCTTGACTGGAAAGAAGACTGTGTTTGTGTGTGTGTGATTTTATAAACTCTCATGTATGTCTGTTTAAGTGTTTTTCACTCCATGACTTCTGACCATATGGATTATGTTTGTGTAATTTTATGACTTGAATACAAAGTGCGAGTCTATGAAGCATGTCTGCTTGATATGTCAGAAGGGAAGTAGATGGTAAAAAGGGAGATGAGAGGTAGGAGATACTAAAGGAGAAAAGCAGCATCAGGGGAAAGCATTAAAAAAATTGGAAATAATCAGGTTTGGTGTAAGGATGAGAAAATGAGTATTTTCATACATTGATTAGGAAAGTTGTGTATTGATACAGCCCTTCTGGAGAGCAATCTCCAAATGTTAAAATGTTGAAAAGTTAAACGTATCTTCTCTTCACTGGTAAGTCGATTTTCCACCTCTACCCAAGAGAAATACTTGCATATGTACACAAAGAGATGTACAAGAATGTTCATTGCAGAATTATTACAGCAGCAAAAATTATAAACAACCTAAATGTCAATTGACCGGTGAGTAGTTAAATATATTATAGTACGGTATATCAATAATCTGAAATACTAGGTATCAGTCAGAAAAAAAGAATCTTTATATCAAAATGGAAAGATTCTCCCAAATATGTAAGTTAAAAAAAAAAACAAATTGCAGAATCTATACGGATTATACTACCTAAGGAACAAATTTATATATATATATACACACACACACATATATATGTGTCTATATAGAGAAATAGATATCTATATCTATATCTATATCTATATCCACATCTATAGAGAGAGAACCTGGAAGGTATACACACCAGAATGACAGCAGCAGTTACCTCTAAAGAAGCGAGCTGGAATTAAAGATGGGGAAAGCATCTTTTGCTTTATGTACATTATCTGAATTGTCCTACAATGGAAGTAAGTTTCTGTATGACTTATGTAATTATGAATACTTCTTAATTTTTTTTTAAGAAATCAGCAACACTAATATCCACTCACCATAGACCTAATCTAATCTAGACCCAATCCAAATAAAAACCAAGAAAGGAAATAAATATCTTGTTTTCCATGGCAAATCTGTGATTCAGCCTGGTTCTCATCCTCCTGGTGAGGTGGAGAAGGGAGCAGAGCAGGAGCAGCCTGGAAGAAAGGCACTTAGGTCACCACCACACTTACCTAGTATATATGGTGGAGGGGAGTATTTCTACCTGTGTTGTTCTGGAAAGTAGCTACCACTGCAGAGAACCCAGGGAGGGTGGCTGAAAGTTTTCCCCAGAGAGTTAGATCTAGAAAAAGCTTCAATTTGGGCCAATATATATATATATTTTTTTATTTTAACAGTTGTGAAACTGAGGCCTGGAGAGGTAGAGCAGAGTAAAATTAATCCACACAAGTCTACAATTATTTCTTCTCCTCTCTCTGGGCAGGGAGAGGAGAGGGAAATTCTATCTGTAGACAGCAATGAAGATGTTCACTCCCCCACCCAAAGAGAAATTCTGGCAAAGCTCTTGACTTGAGCAGACCCACAGATACTGCTAGAATAATCCAAAATCTCCCTACCTGGGGGGATGGGAGGCAGGCAGCTCAGGACCAGAAGGTAAAAACTAAAGCTCTCAGGCTCTACTGAACCTCCCCACAAAATCTCTTTGCCCGAGATAGAACCTCTACTCACAGGAGAGGTGCCAAGACCAAGCAGAACTAGTAAAGAAGAAATTGTCCCACATTCCTCCACCTCAGGTCCAAAGCAGTTCTCTCGAATCATAGTTTAGCTGGGTGTAAAATTCTAGGTGATCAGTCATTCTCCTTTAACACCTTATTCCATTGTCTTCTGGTTTTTGTAGCTATTGAAAAGTCTGCTCTCTGTCTAATTGGCATACCTTGGTGTATTCATACATCTTTTCTCTCTGGTTGCTTTAGAAATTTTTCTCCTTATCTTTGATGTTTTACAATGTGTCTGGGAATAGATTTTTTTTTTAATCCTGTTTAAGATTGTGTTTATTGAATCTAAGGATACTTGTCTTTTATTAATTCTGGAAAATTCTCAGATAGTATCCCTTCAAATATCACTTCTTCAGATAATTTGTTCTTTGCATTCCCTCCTTTTGCTTTAGTTTGAATTCCTTGAAAGCAGAGCCTGAGAGAAGGGTTTAAGTGCAAGTAGTTTATTCAGGAAGTGATCCCAGTGACCAGAAATAGTGAGGTATGGAGAGTGAAACAGGAAATTCAATAAAGTTTGCATTATTGAACTGGTTACCACTGTGACTAACTGGGGCTCAATCCTGCAGAGGGTTCTTCAGAGAACTTTACAATGTACGCCTCAGATTGTTTCAACAAAGAACAGTTGAATTGAGACATTTATTTACTTACTCCCATCCTCCATTGGTTGAGGGGGGCTGCTAGGAGAGTTAACACCTTCAAACTTCTGAACTGTGTGTACATGTAAGCTAAGTGGGCTTTTGCAGTGTTGGTGAAAGCCTAGGGTCACTGTGACATGTGGTTGAGAAGGGATGTTGGCATTGTGCATGGAATTATCCACCACTGCTGCACCAAATCAGTTGGCTCGAGGGAATGAGCAGAAGGCACCACCACCGTCATCTTTAGATTTATAGTGAGATTTCTCAGTCCATTCTTCGGTTTTTCTTTCACCTCTAATATATTTATTTTCTTTCAGATTGTCCCATCATCTCAATCTCTTGGGGGTGGTAGTCCTGCTGTTCATAACGTCTTCTGACTCTCCATCATGGTAGGCTATTTTCCTATGTGTTTTGCAATTTATTACTGTGAAACAATTTTCAGCGAGGATTCACTCAACCCCCACTGCCTGCCTTGCCACTCTACTGTGGGAACCACATACACTTTGGGAAGAGTATTGTTTCTCCAAGCAGTATTTTATTTGATTCTGCCAAACACTCCAGGGGTATCATAAACTTGGGACCAATTTTTTTTACTGCAGTAAAATATACATAATACAAAATGTACCATTTTAACCATTTTTAAGTGCACAGTTCAGTGGCATTAAGTACATTCACGTTGTTGTGCAACTGTCACCACCATCCATCTCCAGAACTTTTCATCATCCCAAACTGAAACTCTATACCCATTAAACAATAACTCCCCATTCTCTCCTCCCTTCAGCCCCTGGTAATCACCATTCTGTGAATTTGACCCTATATCTCTATGAATTTGACAACTCCAGGTGCCCCATATAAGTGGAATCATACAGCATCTGTCCTTTTGTGACGGGCTTATTTCACTTAGCACGATATGTTCAAGGTTTATCCATGTTGTGGCATGTGTCAGAATTTCATTCCTTGTACACCTAAAACTACTACAATGTTGTATGTCAATTATATCTCGCTTTGAAAAATAAATAAAAAGAATTTCATTCCTTTTTAAGGCTGAGTAATATTCCATTGTATGTATATGCCACATTTTGTTTATCCATTCAGCCACGGATGGATATTTGGGTTGTTTGGGCCCAATTTTTACCTGAATTTCTCAGCTAGAGTTTTGGGTTGTTCTGGGAGATGTTTTTCCCACCTAGAGCCCTAGGCAAACAAGGTCTCCTTCCCCAGTGGGTAGACGGTTTTAGTCCCCCTTTCACTGAGCATGCAGCTTTCCAAGGCCCTGACTTATGCAGGTATCTCAGGTCCAACATCCCTTTCGTACAGGCCTAGGGCCTCATCACGTGTCCCTGTGAGAGTGTTAAACCCAAGCCTCTAGCCAATAGGACCCATTTCCTGGTCAGAATCTGCCCCACCTAGACTCCAGGGCCCACAGCATCAGCTCTCACACTAATACTCTGTCTTTCAATTCCCTCTTCATCCCTGGAACCTTGGGATTTCCCTTTCTTGATTTGAAGAAGTGGTTTTCAACCTCGGCTCATATTAGAATCAACTGGGGACATTTTAAAAACCCCAGGACACAACCCAGACTAATCACATTCAGATCTCTGGTAATCAAAAGTGAGGTTATTTAAACAAAAATATATTGTGTAAACAATCCTACAAGAGGATGTGTGAAAAATGATGAAGGTGAACCCAAATTGTCAAAATATGGTGAGCCCTCCTCTAGCCCCCTGCCTTTGTTAGGCAGCTTCTGGGTTCTAGTCTTAACAGTGGGAAATTTTGGTCTGTGCTCATTTCTAGGCTGCAAGCTTAATCTGCAAATAATACCGATTGTCAATTTTAACTGCTGGGATCTCCCTTGCAAAGCCCAGATTCGGTGCCTTTAACATTCTGATGTTCCCCACCACATCCTCCTATGGGGAATGGACCATTTTTCAACAACAACAAAAAAATGAGTCTGTCCAGTATCAAACCGGCAATGCTCAAATCATCTTCATCCTGTCACCTCGATTGAAGAGTGCCATTCTTCTTTAGCCCATACGTGAGACTTTGGTTGATGTTCAGTTACTTGCATCCACTCCAGTAAATCTGTTAATGATAATAATAGCAGCCAGCAAGTATTAACAACTTTTGCTGTTTAAACTGCCCTGCTGCCATCAAGGCCAAGAACCTGGACCCCAAATTTTACATTCTTATTTTTTATCGTCCTTACATAAATGTAATTGTACAATATATAATGAATACATAACTTATACTATATAATAAATATAGAGTATAATATATATATACTATATAATAAATATAATAATTATTACTATTATTATAAACTATTTTAAACACAGAAATAAGTGCATAAAAACAGAGTCCAATATTACCCCTTCCAGGATTTAATAGATGTTGATACTTTGTCATATTGGCTTCAGATCTCTTCAAAGGGAAAAAAATTCATATATCCAGCTAAAATCCTTACCATGCTCTCCATCCCTACCCTCCCCAGAGGTAACTATTATCTTGAAGATATGTTTATCATTTGCAAACATATTTTATACATTTTCCACATGTGCATATATTCATAAAGAACACACAGGATTGCATGCGTCCAAAATTCTTACACAAATTGCATTGGAATGAAGGGAACGACTGGTTACCCCAGGCAGGTGCAGTATCTGCACATTCCAGTAGATGTCACTAGCGTTCCAGTCATCCAGGGATACGGGTTTTTCTGTTCTCAGTGAAAGGTTTGGGATTTCCGTCTGTGGAAGTTTTACTCTCATTTGCAGTTTGAGACTGTCTACATGCAAAATACAGGAGCTTTATTTTTCAAAACTTAAAAGCAGCACTGTAAGCAGTGATAGCTCAGATTATTTCTTTCAATTCTTTCCCTAGAGGGAAGCCTCGTGAGACCTGGGGTGTGGAGAAAAGCACTGAGCAGAGGTGGGGGATCCACATTCTAGTCCCAGTGCCTCAACTAACCAGCTGTGCCACCCTCGGCAGGCAGGTTCCCTCCATGGGCCCCAGGGCCCGCCTCTGTAGAAAAAGGGAGTTGGTCTCCTTCAGGGAGAGCAAATCATTGCATCACACACACCAGCTCTGGTCCTTTGACAGTGGCTCCCTGGGGGCTGCTCTGGGCAGAGACAGAAAAGTTTCCATAACCCACAAGCAATAGGGGGAAACTGGCAGCATGTATGCCTGGTGTTTGCCATCCCCAGAGGAGACAATCTCTGAAGGTCCTGCTGGCTCTAAACGTACCTGCTATCTTCCCCATGTGGCTGTGTAGCAGCCCCCAGAGATTCGCAGGCCTGGGGCCATGACCATCATCTCATCTCGGTTACACACAGATTTCATTGTACTCATTTTATTTTTAAAGTGAGGGTGGCTTCTTTTCAGTCCCAGGAAGGCTTAGTGAGATTAAACCTCGTAGGTGGCCAGTTTAGAGTCAGGGAGCCCAGGAGTTGAGAAACTGTTTGAACTGTGATCAGGCCTTGGCTTTTCCTGAAACCACCTTGGAGATTAACCCTGGCCCCCCAGATCCACAGCAGGGCCCTGAATGCACACATCTCCTACTTCCCCTCTCACTAAAATGTGCCAACAGATATAGCAAATTTGGTGAAACAAGAAAAAGTCCAGAGAAGGAAGTGCTGCCAATTTGATATTTTTCCAGGAGTCAATGGTGGCTAGTGGCTTCCCATTAGACATCGGTTTGTCCTAAAAACTGTTTGGCCTGGAGGCAGGGGCATGGACCAATGGTATGTGCCCTGAGCCTCAGAGGTCTGGGTCCCCCTGTGGCAATCTCCAGAGGGCTCAGAGCAGCCTCCCAGTCCACGCTCCTCCCACTGGCCCCTCCCTGACCTGCCCTCTCTCTGGCCTCAGGGCCCTGGGGGAGGCCTGAAGAGGCCGTGGGAGTTTGGCTACCATTATCCGGCCCTTATCTGAGCCCACTTAGTTCAATGACTAGGAGCCGACCTGAGGGTCACGCCTGTCTCCAGAGAGCCAGTGCTATCTCGGTGACCTGTGGAAACCTTGGCATGAGCTCATGTTTTCTGACGACAGAGAGGACCCCTGCCATATCACAGCCCCGCGCCCCCACCCCCAGCGTCTGGCATGAGCCCCGTGAAGGCTCCACCATTACTCACTGAAATAGCAACACTGATAAGTGCAGCAGACAGAAATACATTGATGAATTTCCATTCAGAAAAGTGCCTCCTCCCACCATCCCCTCTGTCTTCATGCAGTCTCAACCGGATGGACACTCAGGCTCACAGGCAGGGCCTTTCTCAGACACAGCCTCGAAACTGTCACTACCCCACCACCACCACCATGAAGATACCGTGTGTCCATAACCCCTAAAGAGGTATATATCCAAGAAGTCATGCTGAAACATACTTTCTCCTCATTCAGGAAAACGCAGAAACCTTGTTTTACTCATCTATATGTCCCAAAATTTGACACCGCCTGAAAAACAGTAGGCTGCTCAATATAAATATTCAGTTGGGTTGAAACGGATTGAATAGGGTTGACAGAGCACAGGATTAGGAAGCAGGTCATCCAGTTGCTGGCCCTGCCTCAACTCCCTGGGGAACCTTGGGCAAATTGGTTTCTTCTCTCTGGTCCACATAGAATTACTCCATATAGTCTTAAAATCTTTTGTCTGTCAACTGGAGCATTTAGTGCATTTACATTTAACGTAATTACTGACATATTTGAGTTTAAATCTACCACTTTTTTTGTCTTGACTACTCTAGGCTTGTTTTTCTCTCTCTTCTTGCCATCACTTGACTTTATTAATTTTATCATTCTATTTTCTTCCCTTTATTACCTTGGAAGTTATAAGCCCTATTTTTATCATGATTACCCTAGAAAGTACAACATGCAGAGTTAACTTCTCATCAAAGTCTATAAAGTTGAACAATATGTTTATCTCACTCCCCGACAATATAACAACCCATAATAATTTAATTCCTTACCCCTCCAGCTTATATGCTATTGCTATATATTTCAATTTTTCTAGTTGTTATTTCAAAGCCCACAAATTATTATTATTATTGTTTTATACGGTGTATGTTCATATAAAATTTACCCATATATTCACTGACTTTCTTTGATCTCTATTTATTCTTGCACCTCAGTCTTTCCATCTGGAATTGTTTTACTGTCTACCTGAAGCCCATCCTATAGAATTCCCTTACCTGGGTCCCCTATTGGAAAATTCCTTCTGGTTTTATTTATCTGAAAATGTCTTTATTTTGCTCTTATTCCTATAAAGATATTTTTGCTGTACAGAATTATAGATTGGCAGTTATTTTCTTTCAGTACATTGAAAGTTTTTGATTACCTTCTAGATTCCATTATTACTGGTGCGGTCATCTCTTTTTTTCCCCCTCTGGCTACTTTTAAGATTCTTTTATTTGTCTTTAGTTTTCTGCAGTTTTACTAAGATGTGTCTAGTGTGGATGTATGGTTTCTTTATTCACCTAGGGATTTATTCTGTTATACTTGAACCTGTGGATTGCAGTCTTTTATCAATTCTGGAAAATCCTTAGCTATTATTCCTTCATATATTGTCTCTGTTCTATTCTCACTTGTCTCCTTCTGGGACTCCAACTAAACATATACTAGATGCTCTCATTCTATCTTCTATCTCTCTTACACTTTCTTCTCCATTTTCCATTGTTTTGTCTCTCTGTGTTGCATTCCAGATGATTTCTTCGGGATAATTTCCTTTTCACTAATTCTCTCTTTGGTTATGTTTAATCTGCTATTATACCTAGCCATTGAACTTTTAATTTTTGGTTATTGTATGTTTCATTTGTAAAAGTTCTATTTGGTTTCTTTTAAGATCTTTTATGTCACTTTAGAAAGTTTCCTGCAGATATTTTCAATCTTCTGTTATTTCTTTAAGCATACTAAGTATACATTTTGTGGGGATACATTTGGAGTAATTGGACAGAGACGGGATCTCTATCTGATTATTCCAATAGCCAAAGTATTTGTAGATCTGCTTCTATTGTCTGTTCTTTCTACTGGTTCTCCTCATGATATCTTGTTTTCTTTTGGTACTAGGTTACCTTTTATTGTCAGCTGCTCATTATACTTGAAAAAATATTTATAGCAATAATTTCAGATCCAGGATGAAACTCCCTTTCTCCAAAGAGGATTTTGCTTGCTTCTGTCAGGCGCCTAGGGGCTACGCACCTGCAGAGCTGCTTTAAACCAAGTTCAAAGCTAAGGTTCCTTGGACCACCCAGGCAATGAGAACCCCAATTGCTAACCCTCAGTAGGACAGATGAACATCTGGTTCATCCTTACTCTAGAGATTAGCTCTTTGTGATTCCAGCATATCATGGGAGAAATTTTCTATTAGACTTTCCAACTTTCACGGGCTTGGACTTTTATTTCTGTCCCCCATCATCCAATCCATGATGCTGTCAAAGTAATGTCCAAATTTACCAGGATCAGTAAATGCTCTCAAGGCAAAAGTGGTTTCCAGGTTCTGCTTACATCTCTAGGTACTTGATTATACTTCAATTTTGACCTGATAATTTGGTACTGTTATGTTCATACTGAAATGCTTTTAAGATATTTTTTTCTTCCAGAATTTATTGTTTTCAGTAGGAGGTATTTGGCCCAAATAACTTAACCTGCTGTGTCCTGATCTCTTGAGCTTGTTTAACATTTATTTAACTAATGGTTTGGTGGTTTCCCTCAACCAGAGAACATTCTATCTCAGAGGAATATTTAAAGTCAGACAACTGCTTGCAGCTTTGAAAAGACAGTTTTTGTGACTTCTACCAAGAGGTTTAAAAGTAAAAGTACTACATCTTAAACTTTAACTTATCTACATAATTCCCATAGTTTTTCATGTTATTTGATATATATCTCTGTTTGTTACCTATTGCCACATAACAAATTATCACAAACTTAGGGACTTAAAACAACATATATTTAATATTTCATAGTTTCTGTACGTTGGAATCCAGGAAGGGCTTATCTGAGTCCTCTGCTCAGGTTCTCTCAGAAGGCGGATAACAAGACATCAGTCAGGGCTGGGGGCTCATCTGAAGGCTCAACTAAGGAAGGATCTGTCCCCAGGCTCACTTACGTGTTGTTAGCAGGATTCAGTTCCTTTTGGAATGATAGACCGAAGGCCTCAGTGTCCAGGTGACTGTTGGCTAAAGGCTGCCCTCATTCTCTTCTAATGTGGGCCTCCCAAACTTGTTTCATCAAAGCCAGCAAGGGAGTGGCTACTAGCAAGACGGCAATCAGAGTCTTTGTAATCTAATCATGGAAGTGACATCTCCTCATATTGAGGATTCAAGTAGTTAGAAGTAAGTGACTCAAAGGGAAAAGATAACAGAGGTGTGAATACCAGGAAGCAGGGATCATTGGGGACCATTTCAGAAGCTGCCTATTGCAACATCCTCTGGGTAGGCTTTCACATGTGGACACAGGCAAGGCCCCAGGAAGTGCTCAGCGTGACAACTCCTCTCCATCTAGGGGACACTTTGCTCCAAAGCCCGTGCTTCAAGGTTAGCCAGAAGGGTAAGAGTCCTGACTCTATCACACAATAGCTGAGTGACCATGAACAAGTTATTTAACATCTCTGGACCTTAGTTTCCTAATCTGTAAACTGGGATAATAAATATCCTCAAAGGGCTTACACAATCTACTGTTCAGCCAGCATGCCAACCAGTTCTTGAAATACTGAAATACTTTCAATCCTGTTGGTAAAATACTTGTTTCCCTGGAATGGAGGTCCCTTGGCCACCCCAGTATTCCTGATCTTTCCCTCAGGACCTTCTTGCACCCCACACTATCCAGCAATTACAGGAATAACGTCTGTCACAACAGCAGGCACCGAGGACCACGCTCCAGCACCATGCAGGCCATTTCCATCCCATCCTGAATGTAAAATGTTTTTAATATCACCCTTGATTGTTGGTATTATATAAATGTTGAGGTCTCCAAGAGCACCCTCAATAAATAGAACCCCACTTTCCTGCCTGTACTCTGAAAATTTTTGAGAAATAAAATAAACAAGTAAAGACGGAAAGCCTGGTTTTGAATTGACTCACCAAGTTGGCCTGTTCATGGAACCCTGAATGACATGGTCTTGCCTGTCAGATCCCAGCCAGCCGTGGACCAGGGCAGGCCTAGAGGGCACTCGGGGAAAACCTCTCCTAGTGGAAACCAGGTGTGGGAAAACAGGGTTCTTGCTTCCCAGACCATGTAGGTAAACTGCCCAGCACAGCTTACCGCATGATGTAGGGAAAGGAGCTTTCGCATTTGCATTTGGAGAAGAGAGTCTGTGCCCCAGCTCTGGTCCTGCCAGTGGTGCTGGAATCTGACTGCCTGGGTTCAAACTCCCAGCCTCATTAGTAACTAACCGTGTGGCTTGGGCAGAATTTTTCAATGCGAGGCCTTTGGAGTCAGGCTGCCCAGTTTGAGTCCCAGATCTGCTCCTTCCCTGCTCTGGCCTTGGGTGATTTGTTAACCCTCTCTTGGCCCCATTTCCTTACCGGGCTACCTCTTAAGGTTTTCGTGGAGATCAAATGAGTTCATGTATGTACAGAGCTTAGAACAGTATCTGCACGTGGTAAGTATTCAATAAATGGAAGCCACTGTTACTCAACAAATAATCCCAATAAAGCACTCGGCACTTCATGAGCGTCCGACTATAATTATTTATCATGCCTCTGTTGACTCACCTGCAAAGTGGGAATAACAACACCTACCTCAAAATGTATGAGAAAATGCTGAATGAAACACTACATGCAAGTTAGTTAATTTTATTTAAATGTCTCATTTTATAGACACCTTTTATCCCCCCCCCCAAGTGATGCTGGGGCTAGAATGACGAGGGCAGTTACCAAATGGGAGAACCTGTCAAGAATGGGACCCAGGAGATGGGGGAGCCATGAGGGATGGGAGCCAACACGATTTCTTCCCAACACCACCTCCTGGCAGCCCAGCCAGCTCTGTCACACTGACCCCTTCAATAGAGCCCTTTCAAGCGCAGATCTGAAAAGAGTGCTTTCCACAAGTCCCCTGAAGAGGCCGGAGACTGACCACAGAACTGCAAGAGGTTGTGAAGAGTACCTGGTCCAAACCCAGAAGCCCCGGGCCATTTTGGAAGAGACACTGAGTCCACACACCCTGAGTCCTCCCTGTGGCCATGTCGATATTTGTCACCCGGGAGGAGGCTGTAGAGAGGGGCGAGATGCCCACCCGTGAGAAGGCAGGACAGGGCCCAGGAGACTCAAGACTGAGCTCAGCCCTAGCCCTGCCTTTAGCTACATGGGCACCTTGAGCAAGTCAAGTCACCTCTCTGAGCCTCAGTTTCTGTAATGGGCATAACATCCTTGCCTTGCCCACCTCCCGCGTGGACTGGACCTCCTTCTAGATGGTAAATTTGAACTCTGCATCTAAAGCATTTTACAAATGTGGCCCAAGCGCTCCCCCAGCTGCCCAGATTTTCCCTGACAACCAGGCAACGGACGTGATCCTCCTTGGCCTCCAGAGACGACGTGGAAAATGCTGGCCAAATCCAAGTCCTGCCCCATTTCACCCCAATAAATGTCCCCTCTCATGGCACCCCCTCCACCATTAGATGCCTCCTTTGACATACTAAATTGTCCGGGGAGCATATTTCAGGTGTCGCTTCCTACCCATTCATTCGCCAAACTAACAGTCTGAACACCTACTGCGCATGCCTGGCCCCATGCTGCCTCTGGGGACATAGAATAAGAATGGCCTCTGTCACCAAGGGAAGAAAATGAGCTCACAGGGCCAAGAGTGATTAGGGCAACAAAACAAAGAAGTGCGGTCTCTAGGAGTATGGAGGAGGGTACCCCACCCGGCCCCACCGGCCAGGACAGGGTGCCCAGAGGAGGAAGGGCCTGGGCGGAGGCCTCAAGATGAGCAGGTGCTGCACCGGCAAAGGAGGGTGGGAAGGGCATGCTGAAAGGAACAGCCTGTGCAAAGGGAGGCAGGGGACAGGGGAGACCTGGAGGGTGGGGCCGTCTCCACGTCTCTGAAAGGGAGGCCACAACTCCCCCTCCCCTCCCAGAGAGCAGGTCCATCTCCAGGGACTGAGAATGGAAGGTGCTCAGAGCCATGGCAGCAACGCTGAGAAGCCACCAGCTGAATTCTGAGACCCAGGCTCCATGTCAGGTCAAAACCTCAGGACCTGTCCCCAAAAATACAACTCTTTTTTTTTTTTTTTTTCCTTTTCCTCTTATCTGTGTAAACATCCACACACGTTCCCTGTTCCCCTCGGCTGAGACCAGGTCAAGCCCCCGACCTCTGAGTCTTTCCTTCCTCAGGCCCCACCCCTGTCCCCTCAGCCAGGGGGGCCACAGTCACTCTACCCCTGCTGGCTTCCCCCTCTCGGCTGTGTGTCTGCAGCCACATCCGAGACACGAGTGTCCCCGAGGACGGGCAGACACGTGGGGAGACTTCAGGGAGATCGAGGGTGCCAGGCAGGAGAGGAAAACAGGAAGGTGGAGGTGATAAGGAGAGAGTCTCGAGGGAACTGGAAAAAACTTTTAAAAATAGCAGGTTTGGGGAAATCCTGGCCTGAAGAGTAGCAGTCATCAGGATGGTCATCAGGATGAGAGTGGAGCTGGCCCAGAAACATTCCTTGGCACAAGGCAAGGGAAAAAGACACGTCTCTGTGCTGCTGGGCGTGGCTCCTAGGGTAGGCTGGCCCATTCATTCATTCAATATGATATTTAGAAGGGCCTATTTCTTTTACGTTTTGCACAAACACAAATCTGGCAGCTCCCTGTGGGCCAAGGTGCCTGGGGAGGAGCAGGCTTACTTTTCCTGAGCATGCCAGGAACACTCCTGCCTCAGGGCCTTTGCACTTGCTTTCTCCTCTGCCTGGAATGCTCTTCCATAGATGTTCACATCACTCCTTTCCTCATCTTACTCAGGTCCTTAGGAAAATGTCGCCTTCTCTGTGATGTTTTCCCTGACCATCTTATTTAACATTGCAGTGACACACCCCCCCCAAAAGAAGTCCCTATCCTTATCTTCTCAGGCCTGCCCCTAACATTTGTAGAGCCTGGAGCTAAAGTAAACAGGGTGGTCCCCAAAATATGATCCACCCCCTTTCTCCTCCCACCCCTATTTCCACCTGGTATCTCAAAGAGCCTCAGACATCTATGTCAACATCCCAGCTATGTCCCCAGCAAGCAGCCACCCCTTGATCACCCCTCGGACTTAGGGGTACACACACCTGGGTTCCATTTCACTCTCTAAGGTCAGACATGGGGAAAATCCACACAAGCCCTGAACGTGGGCTCAGTGCCATTGGGCAGGAACTTTTGAGGTTCTGGGTAACCAGAGTGTGGTCTAGAAAGGGGGTTCAGGCTCCTAGGAGCACATCCCCTTGGCCTGGCAAACTGCTCACCCTGGAGGAGGGCTGGAGCCAGTCTCTAAAGTGTGGGGCTTAGGGCAGGGGCCCCTCTGGCCCAAGTCTAAGGATGGGACTGTCCCTTCTCTAATTTATTTTTCTGCATCTGATATACTATATATTTTACTTATGCATTTGGCTTGTTATCTGATTCCCTCCAGTACAATGTAAGCCCCAAAGAAGGTAGGGACCTGTTTCAATCACTGTTACATTCTTTGTACTTATAGCAGTACCTGTCTGGCCGACCCCGTGGCTTAGCAATTAAGTGCGCGTGCTCTGCTACTGGTGGCCTGGGTTCGGATCCCAGGCGCGCACTGATGCACCGCTTGTCTGGCCATGCTGAGGCGGTGTCCCACATACAGCAACTAGAAGGATGTGCAACTATGACATACAACTATCTACTGGGGCTTTGGGGAGAAAAGGGGAAAAAAGGGAGGAGGATTGGCAATAGATGTTAGCTCAGGGCTGGTCTTCCTCAGAAAAAAGAGAAGGATTGGCATGGATGTTAGCTCAGGGCTGATCTTCCTCAAAAAAAATAAAATAAAAATAACAGTGCCTATCACATAGTAGGTGCTCCACAAATATTTGTTGAATAAATACCATTATTTGGGGGGTTTGAGATGCCAGGACAGAAGCCAGGCTGGGGGATCCCCTCTCTTCCTAAAGCTTTTTTGTTCTACAGAGGGCTTATGGCACCAAGGATGACACGATGCATGGTGTCAAACTCCTTCTTTTCAAATATGCAAACCCCAGAGAGGAAACTATGAGTTTTGCTCTTTTAGAAGATAGCTAAAAAGATACAGTGGTGTATTTTAATTGTGTACATGATATTTACTTCAATATACACGTACTCAGTGAATGTGGATTGTAACAAAGACTCTCTCTTTGATGGATATTTAGTCAGGCTCCTCTGATCCCTCCTCCAGACTAGGTGTCAACCTGGGCCCCCATCCTGTCTTCAGGCTGCCTAACCCAGTTTTAGCAAGAATCCTGCTAAGTCAGTTTAGTGAGAAACCCCCACCCTTGAGATCTGATCACCCTGATATCTGATCACCTGGATATCTAGCTAATCAAGTTCCCCATCCCTTACCCTTGATACCTAAGTCCTTGGCCTCCCTTTAACAAGAATCCTGTTAGATTAGCTTGGCAAGAATCCCCCTACCCTTGATGTCTCCTCTTAGTCACTTTCCATCCACTGACCCCCACCCTGCTCCTTGTCCATAAATCCCCACTTGTCTTTGTATTCAGAGTTGAGTCCCATCTCTCCCCTACTGCAACTGTCATGACCCCTATTGCAATAATCTTGAATAAAGTCTTCCTTAACATTTTAACAAGTGTCTGAATAATTTCTCTTTAACAGGAATACAAAAATCTATCAGACAATGTCCCCAGCCTCAAAGAGTTCCAGTCAGATGCAAAAACCAATAGCCAAATACAAGATAATATGTATGGAAATAGAAGAATGGTCAAGGTGTCATCAACACCCAGATGAGAGAACAATTAACACTGCCTTGAGAGGAGTAATGTGGGATGAGTTTTGAAGGGTGAGTAGGAGTTCCTGCTTTCTGGAAGCTCAATATCTAGCTGCAGAAGCATAACTTTTACACATTAAAAGGTGGTTAATATATATGATCTTATGTTTGTAAAATACATGCATTTGCACAGAAAAAAATTTTTAAGTCTAGAGGGATAATTAATAAAAATTAATAGTAGCTATATCAAGGTAGTGGGATAATGGGTGATTCTTCCTTTTTGTACAAAACAGCACATATATTACCCTTTTAATTAGAAAACATTAACATAATTAACAGACCACGTCCACACATCCAACATAAGCTTTTGGTCCTGAGCTTGGGTGGCAGACTCTTGTCAGGCGTTCTGGAGGCTCAGGAGCAAGCAGAGCCTTTAAGGATGTGCAGACTTCAGGCAGAGTGAGCTGGGGGAGATGCCTTCCAGACCAAGGGAATAGCCGAACCAATGGTGTGTTTGTGTGAAATCCCAGAGACGTTTTGAGGCGACAGCGAGCCTATCTGCCTGGGTAGAGAGTAGTTGGAGTTAAGGTCAGGAGTGTAGGCTGAGGCCAGATTATGGGGTCTGGAATTGCAGGCGCAGGCTGTTGTTCTCTCACCTACAGGCTCAGGGCGCCCACAGCAGGGCTTGGAGCAAGGGCACTCTGTCTTCACCTGTGAGGCCTCTCACCCTCACCACCCACGTTACAGACAACAAGATGCTCATACACGGCACAGCTGCGTCTGGATCCCAAGTCTGTTGACTGTGTGCCTTGGGTCAATAAGCTCGAGAGGACATGGATATCCAGAAAGCTGAGGAGTTTGATAAAGAGAGAGGAGGAGGAGGAGAAGGCAGGAATTCTCGGGGAGCCCTGATGAGAGAGAGAAGAGGGAAACCCGCACGCCCCATGACATCTGTGCATGTGCTGCAGGCACAGGTGGGAGGGTCCCAAGACAGACCTCAGGACAGGGCGTCCCTCGGGCACAGCCCTGTGCACAGATCCCTCTCTCACAGGAACAGGAAAAGGGGAAACGCTTACGTCACAACGGTAGAAGCTACGGAAGTGGCTCCAGCTGGCTTGCGTGTCGCCATTCGTCCTCTATGGGGAGAAGGCCCCTTCTTGCCTGGGATAGTTTCCACTCCATCCGATCTAGACCAAAGCTGGGGTCTCCCGACTCCCTCCGCGCCCGGAACATCCCTGTCTTACTCCTGGTGATGCCTGCTGTTCTCCATGTTGGCCGCTGGGTGGCGCTGGCCGCATTAACGGAGGGAGCCGCTGGGCTCCGCAGCCGCTGGAAGGACCGCCTGCGATGTGACACGGATCCTGGAGCTTCCCCTCAACCCCCGCTCACCCCTGAGCTGGGTCAAGGAAGATCAAGGCTCATGGTGACTTCAAGGGGCCCACTTGCGGGCCTGAGTTAGAAACAAACACAAACCCAGAGCGCTAGCTCTGGCTGGTTTTAGAGTGGGGCTCCAGAAGAGGGTCTGTCAATCTACCTAAGATGACAGGGCAGGAACGACGGCTGTCCGTTTTACAGTGGAGGAAACCGGTCCCTTGAGGTTATAGGATCTACTCAAGTTTCTTTGGCTCCAAAGTTTAATGAGCACAGTTGTTTCTCTTTTTGTTCTTTGTTTTGTGAACAGTGCATGTTTGTGCAATAAATAAAAATCGCAGAGTGGGGTGGAATCAACAGGTAAAAGAGACAAAAGAAGATAGGCCTGAACTATGATGTGAGAGCTGGTAAACTATGTGGGAGGTCGCAACTAGCTGGTGCTGGAGCCTGCCCTGGGAATGACTCCACCCGTGTCCTTGTGGACTGGAGAAGGAGTAATGGAGCCAGGACCTCAGCTAGTTTCACTGTAAAATGGGCACACTGACCAATGCCCTGCCCGTCTCAAAGCGAAGAAGTACCGTAGGCAAGGACACGCTTTTAAAACTGTTACATGCCCAATAAGTGTAAAGATGATTAATATCCTCATCCTAATCAGCATTGTTGGCAAAGTCACTGCCCAGGGATCTACAAAACCTCTCTGAGGTAGCAGAGCAAAGACCTCCAAACCCACACCCCGGGCTGCTTCTGTTTTACTCGGGCATCAGTTTGGAGACGGAGTTAATCTATAGTGTTTACACTTTGCAGCCACATTTCCTGGTAATTTATATATCTGTAGTTTGAAGGATTTTCAACCAGGAGCCATAACGGGGCTGGGACCAAAAAGTGGAAAGAGGTGCCCAGACTCAATGACCTTCCCAGTCACATGGGTCCCATTTCAGAGGTTATGATGCCATAAGAGGCCTGCTGACCTCATCTCTCCCTGCCTCCTCTGCCATGTGACCCTCTTCCCTGCATTTGCCGAGGTCCTTACAATTCCCCTCCACCAACAACAGACTTCCGGTCATGATGAGGGCAGTGAGCTATAGAAATCAGGAGGAAAACTAGATAGGGCCCACTGTCCCTGAGTGAATAACTTACATCTTTATAACGCTCTCTATACTTTGCTTTCACTCACTCAGAAGACAGACAGCTCAATTTCAAAAATGGGCAAAAGGCTTGAATAAACACTTTGCAAAAGAAGATATATGAATGCCAATAAGCATGTTAGTCATCAGGGAAATGCAAATTAAAACCACAATAAGACACCACTGCGCCTCCACTGGGATGACTACACTGAAAGACTGACTACCCCAAGTGTTGGTGAGGATGTGGAACAAATGGAACTCTCACACACTGCTGGTGGGAACGTAAAATGGTACAACCACTTCAGAAACAGTTTGACAGGTTCTTAAAAAGTTCAACATATACCTATATATGACCTAACCATTCTACTTTTAGGTATGTACCCAAGAGAAATTAAAATATCAGTTCCCACAAAGACTTTCACTCAAATGTTCATAGCAGTTTTCTTTATAATAACAAGAAATGGAAACAACCCAAACTTCCATTGATGGGTAACAGATAAATTGTGGTCTATCCATTCAATAGAATACTACTCAGCCATAAAAAAAAGAGTGAACTATTGATACATGCATCCTACATAGATGAATCTCCAAATAAGAAGCCAGACAAAAAAGAGCACATACCATATGATTCCATTTATAGAAAATGCAATCAAATTCGTAGTGAGAACAAGATAAGTGGTTGCCTGGGATGGGGATGAAGAGAAAAGCAGGAGGGAGGGATTATGAAGGGGCACAAGAAAATTTTTGGAGGTGATGGACGTTTTCATAATCTTGATTAATGTGATGGTTTCATGGTGTATATTCATGGGTCAAAACTTATCAAAGTGTACTCGTTAAATACACGCAGTTTATTGTATGTCAGTTATACCTCAATAAAGCTGTTAAAATTTTTAAAAAGGAACACACTATCGATACACATAATAACATAGATGATTGTCAAAATCATTACGTTAGGGGCCAGCCCAGTGGCGCAGCAGTTAAGTTTGTGTGTTTCATTTTGGCAGCCCAGAGTTTGCCGGTTGGGATCCTGGGCACGGACCTACTCACCACTCCTCAAGCCATGCTGAGGTGGCATCCCACATAGAAGAGCTGCAACTCTACAGCTGTGATATACAACTATGTACTGGGGCTTTGGGGAGAAGAAAAAGAAAAAGAGAAAGATTGGCAACAGATGTTAGCACAGGGCCAATCTTCCTCAAAAAAAAAAAAATCATTACATTGAATGAAAGAAGCCAGACATAAAAAAGAATGCACTGTATGGCTCCATTTATATAAAATTCTTGAAAGTGAAAACTAATGCTTAGTTACAGACAGCATATCAGCGGTTGCCTGGGGGAAGGGGTGGAAGTAGGGATGGATTACAAAGGGACATAAGGAAACTTTTGGGGGTGATGGAAGTATTTGCTATCTTTGTTATGGTGATGGCTTCACTGATGAAGGTATATGTCAAAGCTCATCAAATTATACACCATATATATGTGTAGTTGACCATAAGTCAATTATACTTGAAAATAGGTGTTTAAAAATGCATCAGAACATCAAAAAAATTATGAAGTATAGTTACAACCAATGGGAAATTGCAGACATGACAGTGTGTGGCTTCTGAGGCAAAGGCATAAAAGACGTAGGGACTTCTGCCTCACTCTCTCATGGATCACTCACTCGGGGAGGCCAGCTGCCGTGTTGTGAGGACACTCAAGCAGCCCAGATGGGGAGAAACTGAGGTCTCCTGCCAACCCAGCACCAACTTGCCGGCCACCTTGGAAGCAAATCCTCCAGCCCTGGTCAAGTCTTCAGACGACAGCAGCCCTTGGCCAACATCCTGACTGGAATTCCTTGAGAGACCCCGAGCCAGAGCAGCCCAGCTCCAACTGCTCCCAAGTTCCTAATCCGTAGAAACCGTGAGATCATAAATGATTGTCATTGTTTTAAACTACCGAGTTTTGGGATAATCTGTCGCTCAACAAGAGACCACTAATGTAGGTGGTGACGGGCAAAAACACTGAACCTGAGACAGAGCTGAGTTTCAGTTCCTGCTCTTGCACTTATTGCTAGTCACTTTCCTCTTGACCCCAGTTCTTGTCAGTTTCGGCTGCTATAACAACACCAGAGGCTGGGTGGCTTAAGCAGCAAACATTTATTTCTCACAGTTCTGGAGGCTGGAAGTCCAAGATCAAGGTGCCAGCAGATCCAGTGTCTGGTGAGAGCCCTCTTCCTGGCTTGTAGACAGCTGCCTTCTTGCTGTGTCCTCACTTGGTGGAGAGAGCACTGATCTCTTTCTCTTCTTATAAACACACTGATCCCACCATGGGGCCCCACTCTCACAACCTCTTATAAACCTAATCACCTCTCAAAGGCACCCCCCTCCTAATACCATCCCATTGGGGTTAGGGCTTCAACATGTGAATTTGGGGGGGACACAAACATGCAGTCCATACACTTATCTTTACAGCAAATAGAATGAAAATATGACTTGCCTCACAAGTTTAAGGTGTATAAAGCATCCACGCAGTGCTGGCCGAAGGAAGAGACTTAACACATGCTGGTTGCCTTCTCTAACTACACTTTTCCCCATTCTCCCGCTTAACATGGACCTTCTCCTCTGTCAAGTGGACTTGAAATGCCTGCCTCCAGGGTGGCTGCGGGGGTCAAATGGGAGAGTGTATTTGGAGAAGCTTTGTAAACTCTCAAGTCCTACACAGTGCTGTTATCAGCATTTAAGGGCCTGTCTCAGGAGAATCTGCATAGCGTGGCTTCCTCTATCAGAGGGTCAAATCAGGGGTCCACCAGGAGTCATTGGTATCATGTGGACACGGATGGAAAGCTGAAGAAAGACTTCTCCCCACTGCTGACGTCAGGCCCACATGCTCTCTATTGCCAAAGAGCTGGGGCCTTATAAATCTCACATTCCAAAGTCGAGAAAGGCATATGACTCCACAGTCAGGAGACACTGAGGTTGCTGCGTAGAAGCACGGAGAGGAAGTGAAAATGCCGAAAATAAAAGATCTTTCGTAATGACTTCTGAAGAAACAAGCGGAGTTTTACTGCGCTGTTAAGTCTGTGCCTTGCCCTGAGCGGTCCAGGGTCCTGATTCCCAGGCTCTGCCCTCCCCGCCCATCATCCTGCCCTTGATCCCCCTGAAATGGGAACTGGCCTGGGGGCATCCTCAGATAAATCGCGCCTGACAGCAGGTCAGGAAATATGCAAACTGGGGAAGAGAAAGAGAAAAGAAAACAACCACCATGACTTGGTCAAATTTATGCCTGCAAATCCCTATTTGCAAAAGTTTTGCTTCCTGAAAATTTTGCCTCAAAATCTGGATTTCTTTCTTTTTTTTTTTCCTATTCTTTTATTCTAAAATACCTGGACACAGCCACGAATGAATACATTTTAAGAGCAGCTATAGGGGCCGGCCCCGTGGCTTAGTGGTTAAGTGCGTGCTCGCTGATGCTGGCAGCCCGGGTTCGGAGCCCGGGTTCGGATCCCGGGCGCGCACCGACGCACCGCTTCTCCAGCCATGCTGAGGCCGCGTCCCACATACGGCAACTATGACATACAACTATCTACTGGGGCTTTGGGGGGAAAATAAATAAATAAATCTTTAAAAAAAAAAAAAAAGAGCAGCTATACATCAAAGAAACCAAACGAAGTACAACTTTATAAATCAGTATGTATGAATGTTAGGCCTATACATTGGATCGGAAAAGCGTGTCACAAAACTAGGACATACAACCATTGTGATAAACCTCAAAATAAGTGGAAGCAAACAATTATCATTTACAGATTCATAATTCACGACAATGCAATTTTTAATTTTTAAAAAGGCAAAATCATGATATATATTCAATTCTGAGTGGCTGTTCTCTCTGGGAAGGAGGGAGAGATAAGGAAAGTGTATACAGATGCTGCCCTTTCCTGGCCACTGTCGTCAATCATAGGTTGGGTAGCAGGGTCACAAACATGCATTTCATGATTATGGTCCACAGCCTGCATGTTTTTCACATTCTCTCTTAAAATCTGGATTTCTTTTATTCAATTTTCCTATAATATTTTGCATAGAAGTGAATACAAACAAATTAAAGAATTTTGAAAAATTTAAAGGGAGAAAATCCTCCACAGTCCTACCATCCTATTTGTATTTCAGCTCAGAGCCTCCTCTCTTTCCCTGTTTCTTTCAGCCTAGTTATAATCACACTGTACATACTTTGGCTTTCTGTTCTTTAACACTGTATCATAAGCAGTTTTCTAAATTACCTAAAATCTTCAAAATTGTTCTTCTTCATAGCCACATAATGAAATATCTACAATTCTTCATGAAAATTCCAAGAATCCCAATGACTTCGGTATAGTATACATGAGTTTAAAAAAATATATGCTGTTATATTAGTCTCCTAGGGCTGCCGTAACAAATTACCACAAACTGGATGGCTTAAAACAATAGAAATGCATTCTCTCTACAGTTCTGGAAGTCAGAAGTCCAAAATCAAGGTTTCTGCAGAACCATACTCCCTTCAAAGGATCTAGGAAAGAATCCTTCCTTGCTTCTCTCCTAGCTTCTGGTGACTCCTGGCAATCCTTGGGTTCCTTGGCTTGTAGCTGATTACTCTAATCTCTGCTTCTGTCTTCATAGCTCCTTGTTCTCTGTATGTTTCTGTGTGACCTCTCCTCTTCTTACAAGGACACCAGTCATTGGATTTAGGGTCAACTCTAATTCAGTATAATCTCAACCTAATTACATCTGCAAAGACCCTACTTCCAAATAAGGTCACAGTCTGAGGTTCCGGATAGACATGAATTTTGGGAGACTCTATTTGACAAACTCCTGCTGCCTTCTGCAAAAATCTGAAATATCGAAAACTGGCTTTTAAACAAGGCATCAATGGGCAGCTAGAAGCCAACCAATCCAAATGTACTAGCTGTGGGCTCTTAATCCATATTGTGGAATGTTTGCACTGAAAGAGATGTTGGACATCTGTCCCAACTTCTCATTTCATCAATAAGAATTTTGAGGGGATGAATGGTAACATGATTTATCCTAGGAGACTCAAATTTCGAGTTACATTCAAGGAGTCCTCCTCGGGCCAATGCTAATTGGGCCTAAAATAAAGCTCAGTCGACATCTCAAGGACCTTTTCCAGGATTGTATTATTTATCTACTGCTGAGTAATAAATTAGCACACACTTAGCACCTTAAAACAACACACATCTGTTATCACACAGTTTCTGTGGATCAGGAATCTGGACACAGCTTTGCTGTCTTCCTCTCCACGGTCTCTCACAGGGCTGCACTCAAGGTGTCAGCCAAGGCTGAGGTCTTTCCTGAAGCTCAGCTGGGGAAGGATCCGCATCCAAGCTCACTTATGTGATTGTTAGAAGAATTCCGTTCCTTTTGGGCTGTTAGGCTGACGGCCTCAGCTCCTAGCTGGCTTTTGGCCAGAAGCCACCCTCAGTTTCTTGCCTTGTGGGCCTCCCCACAGACTGGGTGACTAAAACAACAGAAATTTATTTTCTCATGGTTCTGGAGGCTGGAAATCCAAGATCAAGGTGTCAGAAATGTTGGTTTCTTCTGAGGCTTCTCTCTTTGGCCTGTAGATGGTCACCTTCTCACTGTGTCCCCACATGTGAACTCTGTGTGTGCTTGTCTGGTTTCTACATTTCCTCTTATAAGGACCCAGTCAGATTGGATTAGGGCCCACTCTAAAGGCCTCATTTAACTCAATCACTTCTTTTAAGACCTTAACTCCAAATACAGTCATACTCTGAGATACTGGGGGTTAGGGTTTCAACATATAAATTGGCAGGGGGGCAGAGACATAATTCAGCCCATAACACAGACTTGACCTCATTGTAGCAGCTCTTACCATCCTTAGCTCTCACCATTAGACTGGCAGCCTCTGAGTCCATCTGACTGAGGAGAGCTCCACCAGCAGCTTCAGAGCTCAAGGGGAGACCTTCTGATGGGGCAGAGTCCAGGGGGCCAGAAAGATCACTGCATACCCAACTCCTGCCACACAGCCCCGATCTCCTTTATTCCGGGGATCAACCCCAGCATCTGGGGCCCAAAATGGACACCTCTGGACAGCTGTTTTCCCTAATCCACAAATTCCCCCTCACTGCTCAGGGCCCTCTCCCTGAGACTCTGGCCCTTTCTGAAGTGCTCCTCAATCCCTATTCCTCACAGCTCAGCTGCACTCCCTGACCTGCCAGTGACCCTCACACTCAGCGGTCTGCGGACAGACCCTATCAGGCACACACCACTGATTTCATTGATTCCCCTGGGGGCACTGCCTTCACTGGAATCCCACAAGGACGCATCCTCCTGGTTGTCCTCTTCCTTAGCTGCTTCTTCCTGATTCCTCCTTGTGTCCCCGACCTCTTAACCTGGGAGCTTCTTCAAGCTCACTCCCCGGACTTGTTTTTCTGGCTGTTCTTACTACTTTGGTGAACTCAATCTGTCTCGTGGTAATAGATACCATCTATACACTGATTACTTGCAAATCTCTATCTCCACTTAGGCTGCTGTGAACTCCAGATCCAGCTCTCTATTCAACATCGTGGCTTGAACATTTAATAAGGTATCTCACTCTGAACACGTCCAAAATTGAGCTCCTGGCTTCCCCCAGGAAACTTCTCCCTCTGAATCTTTCCTCGCCTAACTTTATGGCAAATCTATTTTTCCAGTTGCTTAGGTCAAAACATCTTGGAATCATCCTTGATTCCTCCTTTTTTCTCATAGCCCACATCAAATCCATTGGCCAGTCTTGTTGGCTCTGCCTTCAGAATATTCTCACTTCTCACAACCTCCCCTGCAACCACCCTGGTCCCAGTCACCCTCTTCTCTCACCTGGATGATTGCAGCAGCCTCCTAACTAGCTTCCCTGCTTCTGCCTCTACTCTCCTTCAGGTCAATCCCAACCCAGCAGCCAGAAGACGTCTATTAAAACCTAAGTCAATCATAGCACTTCTCTCTTCAAAATCCACCAATAGCTCCCATAACACTCACAGTCAAAGCCAGGGCACAGGAAGGAGAATGGGGGTTGCCAGGGGCTGAGGGAGGGGAAGGGGGAGTCAGTGTTTAACGGGTGCAGGGTTTCAGTTTGGGAAGATGAAAATCAAGTTCTGGAAATGGATGGTGGTGATGGTTGCACAGCGATGGGAATGTACTTAATGTCACTGAAAATTACACTTGAAAATGGTTAAAAAGTTCAATTTTATGTTATGTGTATGTTACCACAATAAAAATAAGTAGATAGATAGGCTAGATAGATAGATTTTTAAAAAAGCAAAGGTCCCTACACATTCTGACTGCCTTTTTTTTCCTGATGTCATCTCCTACCATCCCCATCTCACGTATTCCACTACAGTCACACATGCCTCCTTACCATTCTTCAAACCCTCCGGGCATTCAGCGCTTTTGCATTTGCTAATCTCTCAGTTGGTTGAAAATGCTCTTCCCCAAGTATCTGGATGGCTCCACTGCTCCCCTTCTCACACTCTGCTGGGGTTGGGGGACATTCCCATGCCATCCTATCTAAAATTGCAAACCATACCTCATTGGTACTTCCCATCCACCCTCTCTGCTTTACTTTTTCCTATCGAGTATCATCATCTGACATACTATGTTATTATTTAGGCATCTTTTTTTATTGTCTGTCTTCTACCACTGCAATGGGAGCTCCATGGTGCTGAGATTTTTATGTGCTTTCTTTACTGCTGCATCCCTGCTCCTAGAACAGTGTCTGGCACATGCAGATGCCCAATAAAATGTCTAAATTAGTATTTTTGTGACTTTGGCAATACTTTTTTAAAAATTAGAAATATTATAAATTCATGATAAAATTATGGTCTTTCTATACATATCTTCTGCAAACAGTAAAAAAAAAGTGAGATCATGAAAGCTATATAGAAACAAAGGGAAATGTTTATGACAAAAGTGGAGGTGGCTATGTATGTTATAATTGCAAGGACCTAAAATATGTATTCATGTGGGCAAGAATGGAAAGAAATGTGCAAAATGAGAATAGCTGTTAGGATAACAGGAGTACTTTTATTTCCCCTCAAAAAAAATTAGCATTATTATTAGCTAGAATATTCAGAATCTACTATGAGCCAGATAACATTCTAAACAAATTACATGTATAGTTTCATTTAATCTTCACCAAAATAAGCCCTGTACTATGGTGGTAAGAAGTTTAGTAACTTGGTCAGGATCACCAGACAGTGACAGAAGCCAAGCTAATCTTACATCTGACTCATGTCAAAGTATTAACCAATTTCTGAATGAGTCAACTATATCCACAATGGTGCTGCATAACAAACCACCCCAAACCTTGGTGGCTTGCAACACAGATATTTGGTCTCCTGCTTGCTGGTTTTCAGGGTGACTGTGACATGGCAGATCTAGACTGGGCTTAGCTGGGGAACTTGCTTGCCTCAAGTGGCAGGCTGCACGTGTGGCTCAGGTCAGCTTGTTCTGAGGTCCATGCTGAAGGGACATGTTCTTAACCAGTGTCTTACACTCCTGGTGGCTCTTCGTGTGCACACACCATGCTCTTCCCTACATGTGTCCCTTTACTCAGAGCATTGTTCCCTTACCGCTTGTGAAGACCTGGGGACCTAGGCTGGTCTTAAAAATTCAGTACTCAGAGCTGTTAAATATCTGAAAATCACATGCTCTCATGAAAAGAGAGCCAAATTAAGACCTGAGTTGACGATCTAGTTCTACCATTCACCATGAAGGAGGTTACCAGCAAAAGAGAGAAACTCTCTAGACTTCCTTTCTCTATCTAAAAATGGAAACCATGTGAGTAATAGTCAAAGTATTTAGTGAACAATTTGCTGCCTGGACGCTTCCTGCTGTGCTAGACATTAACTCTTTCTAGCTCTTTAGTTCAGAGGGTCCCAGGGAGGTCTTGAGAGACGGGGAGGTGGCTATGGGGGAGAGCACTCAGGGGCCTTTTCCTCTACCGAACTACTTCACTGTTCTCTGACTGGTGAAGGCACACCACTGCATCCAAACTGACTATCATCCCTGGAGATCAAGTGTCCTAGCCCCGCTGTGAGGAGAAGGATGTGTTCATCAAGAAATTGTGGAATCAAGGAAGGGAGGAAGGTGCCATCATAATAGGAAAATCCCGTGGGTCCTATAGGTGCCACCTGGCCAGACAGCCTTCAAAACTGCAGGAGGCTGCCTGAAAGAAAGTCTCCATCACCTTGGGCAGAACCTCTGATGATGGGTTTCTTTCTCTGTGATAATTTTGCCTTTTAGGACGTAAAGCAGATATCACTACTACCTGCGGCCAGTAGTATAAGAACAGTGCCTCATCGTTTTGTTTGGTCTCATCTGGTATCTGTTTGTTCATTTGTTTTTCATTTGAGCCAACACTGAAAGAGCAAGAGACTTCATCTAAAAAAGAAAGACTTCTACTTCTGTGGAATAAACTAGAAGATATGGCAATACTCTGCTGGCAACCCCTGCATGGCCAGAATCTGCTTGAACTGAGTAGAAGTTATCCCTTATTTAAGGCCTACATGCTCTCTTTCTCCCCACTCCTCACCACTCCCTTGGTCTCTTCCCAACACTGAGGCCAAATATTAATTACCACTTGTCATAGCCCTGGAACTGTCTTCGGGTTTTTTTTTTTTTTTTTTTTTTTTTTTTTTTGTGAGGAGGACCAGCCCTGAGCTAACAATCCAGTGCCAATCCTCCTCTTTTTTTTGCTGAGTAAGACTGGCTCGAGGCCAACATCCATGCCCATCCTCCTCTACTTTATATGGGACGCAGCCACAGCATGGCTTAACAAGCGGTGCGTGGGTGTGCACCCAGGATCTGAACCAGCAAACCCTGAGCCGCCACAGCGGAGCGCAAGCACTTAACCGCTTGTGCCAACGGGCCGGCCCTTGTCTTTGCTTCTAATAGAGAAATATTTCTCTGTGTAAGACTCTTCTCGAAAATGAGGAAAGGAACTCAGAGCTGCCAACTCAGGGAAGACTCTGATGGACTTTGACATGACAAAGATGGGTGTATGAAACATGGACGTGTGCCCACGGGGCCATTGTGTACCACTGTGTAATTCCCCTCGTCACTTCTGTGAATGGCGCCCCCCAGGGTATTGCAGTAAACAATCTGCACAGCTGTTCAGTGCATACTGGAGGCACAAGAAAGATACAGATGTGGCAGAGACCCGTGAGAGCAGGGCAGGCAGGCTATGGCCCCAAATGCGGCTGGAGGAGCGCACTAAGGCTTACAAAGGGAGCCCTTCCAGTTTTACTAGAAGAAAGAAGTGAGGAAGGGTTGGGATTGATTATGATGGCAGACCACAGGAGAAAATGAACGCATTTAAGTCTTTTGTGCTTTCCTCTTCACCAAAGCGTGTGATCCTCAAGAGGGAGAGGGCAGAGCAAACCCCAGGAGGCCTCTGAAGTCCAGGTTAGCAGGTTTGCACCTTGTCCATATTGGCTAGATGCTGGGGCTTGCACAGCACTCTGGACTCAGGAGCAAATGAGGCATAACTGGCCTTTCTGGGTGAGGCCTCACTTTGATGCTTTCTATAGCAGTAAAAAGGAAGTTTCTGGACACCAAGAGACAGACGCAAAACGGTTTTCTGTTGCCTTTATTTCCTTACCATAGGGCCCTCCCTCGGGCACGGGGTGGACCTTCCTGGGGCCTGGAGCTGCAGCCAGGCTCTGGGGAGGGCCACCAGAGAGTATCTTCAAGCCCTTTTTTTCCTTCCTCTAGGGCAGAAAGGTGGCTCCCAAAGCCCCAGTACCATAATTCTCTTACTGTGTTTGTAATAATGAGGGAGAAGTGTTTTTTTTTTAACTGTCAAGTTGAAACATTAAAAAGCAAGCATACTTTGTAGACCCAGAGGGGCTGCTGTAAGAAATTCTGCAGGCAGGGAGAGGGGAATATAATCCTTGGTGAGGGGTCTCAAGACTAGATGGTAGTCACAGCTTGGTCCTGTCTGCTCCCCAGAGAGTAATGAATTTATTGCATAGTTAGTGCTGAGGCCTCTTGGGGCCCATGGGGGCCTGGCTGAGAGGCTCCCTCGGCAGGTCCATGGACTAAATTGGCAGGAGGGGCTGGGAAGGCGAGGACTGAGGAAAGAGCACAGAGACCTCCATGTGCAGGGCCAGAAATGGGGTCCTGAGAAGGCACAGAGATGAGCAGGGCACCATCCTTCCCTCCCGGGCTTCCCAGGGTGCTTAGGCCCAAATGACCATGTGGGAGATCAAGATTTGGCCACCCTGAAATATATCTCTTTACCTTGATTGTTTTTTTCTAAGGGACATTTGATCTCCCCCACTAACTGCCTAAAGAATTTGACATGGTGGCTCCTTTCTGAACAGATCTTCTATCATGATGGCTGTAAAGATAATGTAGGATAGAGGTTACAATAGGAAAGGCACCAAGCCCCTTTTATCAAAAACTCTGTCTCTCCCTGACCACATTATCTATAGATGACCCTGAAAAGAATTGTCTTCCTGCCCTCTAAAGTCCCAGACTACTACCCACCCCCAACACGCTCCTCACCTTTAGCTGCAATACTTAAGCAAGCAGCTTAGACAGAGGGACGAGTTGCTCATTTCTGAGTTTCTCCCATGTGTACATGTTATTAAACTTGGTATTATTTTCTCCTGCTAACCTGTCTTGTTAATTATTTGGCCAGCCATAAGAACCTTAAGGAAAAGGGCAGAGGGAGATTCTCCCCCTTCCCCCAACAGTTTTGGCGTAGTCGCCAGGAGCCACACTGGCTGGCAAGTTGCCTTCTCTGGCTGGAAGACCTGCCTTCTCCCTGGACTACTGCAGATGATGAGATACGGGAACGCCTGACGAAAGCTGGCAAAAGGTAAGACTTCTTACCATGTCAGCCTCCCAGAATCTCTATCTGCGGGGTCCGGCAGAAGGAAGTGGTGAGAATTTTTTTCTCTTTCTAAATTTAGATTGGCAGGAGAAAATATTTGGGAAACTAGTTTCTTGTGCTTTTAGTGACTCTTGGTTTAAATTTGGTAGAGTACTCTTGGTTTTGATCTTGATCCTTTTTCCTCCCAGATAGTCTCTGTCTTGTTCTGTGTCCTGAGAAAACTTGGCTTTGTGACCAGTGAGAATCTTCTCCTTGGTCTCCACCATACGGAAGGTGCATTTACTGGGGTGCCCCTTGGTGGCCAGTCGAGAAGACTGGGGTTCCGAACTGTCTCTTTGTCCGGCTGTGCCAAGCTCTCAGGGGAGTTTGTCATAAAGGGCGCAGTCCATAAGGGCTTTTGCCGTCTTAACCTTCGTTGCTTGTTAGTGCTGGAAAAATCCCATTCCAGTATCGCCTGCCCGGTGTCACAGATTAGCGGGTCTGTGACTGGAGGCATCCCACACTATTGTGGGAGACCGGAGACACCGTTTCCACTACACCATCCTTACCGCCTGTGCAACGAAGGTCTTTACTTTCTCTGAATATCTTTGGGAGTGAATTCTGTGGATCATCGGGGCTACATCATCTGCGCCCTCACCAGGGACGCCTCTTGCGTTCATGGTAAAGATTTATTCTAAGCGTGGAAAGTTACCTCCGGGTCTTTCCTTAAGAAGGCTTATTAGATCGAGTCACTATTGGAATAAATATACAAATGAAGATCCTACTCGTCAATGGCCAGATGACGGATCCTTTGAATTGGGAAAACTTCTAAATTGGAGAAAAAAAAAATTGTTTTGAGAGCTCTCACATAATTGTTTAATTGGTACCTAAAAAAAGGCCAGAAAAAGGAAGGGAAAAATTTGACTAGCCTTAAGACCTTGACTCAGGTTACAATGAAATTGAGAACATGTAAAAGTGTAAGTGTTGACAAGATTATAAAGGTTAGAATGTTTGAGCTAATTTTATATAAAGAGGTTACATCAACTTTGCCTGAGTATGTTTTAAAATGTCTGACTGGGAACGCTTCCCTTATCCAAAATTAGAAGACCAAGACCTATTGATAAAAATCTTAATAAAAACTATGTCTAAAGGTATAAGAATTTACATAAAATTTTGTAGAAAAGAAAACTGATGTTATTTCTATTACAGAACTGGTTAACAAAAATAATAACCTAAATGATGGCTAATTTTATCTGATGTCTCATGAAATCTTATAGGCAACCTAAATAATTATTGGGAACAAGTAAATAGTTGTAAAAAAGATGAATGTTGGATGAACTTTAAACAATAATTATGTGTTATGGTGGTTACAGCTTCCAAACTCTTTTTGGCAACTTAAAACTTTAGAGTTTTGCCAAATTTTATGATAAAAATTCAATTAAGTATCTAAATCATTTCCAAATAACATAAGATATTAGACATTGATTGCTAAATGTACGTTTGTCTACTTTTGGCTTTTTTTTATTACAGGAAAACTAAAAGGTGTTTTGGGTCTATTGGTAAACATGTGGTTTATTAAAAGATTGTACTATAAAGTAACATATTTCTAAAAGTTACAAAGTGTTTATAAATTTTCCAAGCCACAAAATACTAATGTAAAAGAAAGTTTATAATTGTTTACTTAGTTTTTACTTACAAATTAAGGTTTCTAAAGGTTAAAATTTCTAATTAATATATGTGATTGAAGCTACTAAAAAATTAAGAAAAATATGTCTGTGTACAAGAAAAGTAAGATGTATAAAGGTACAAAGAATGGAAATATTTTGTTTGATTGATTAAAAAAGATAAATTTGTCCTCAAGTACTAGGAGGGAAAAAAAAGACATGGGACAAATTCTGAAAGTAAAAAGAAAGTTATAGGTTTGTGGAAGAGGAATTCTGGAAAAGGAGTTTTTGCATGGTCAAGTTGGCTAAGATTAAAATAAATTTAATTAAGTAAATGAGTTTTAATATCAGAAGTAAGCTGGTACAAAATTATAAGTTGGTCTTATTTCTCTTAAAAGGATAATCTTCTTGAACTTGATAAAGAGGTTATAAAAGATTTTTCTTTACCTTTGGGTAAGTCTACCTAAAAGACAAAAAAAAAAAACAAAGCAAAATTGTTAAAATAATTTCCTGTGTTCAAAAGACTGAGGTCTCTCTTAAGGCTTTTTAGACTGTTAATTCTCTGTTTGCTTTGACTTTTTATATTTTTGACAAGCTCCCCAAAATTCATATCTTAAATAAAGTCTTTTTTTTTACTTTTTTTCTTTGAGAATTTTCAAAGGGCCCTGGAACTTCTCAAAGATATTTGTTCTCTTCCTATAAGGAGAAAGATACTAAACTTATTAGGCTGATTCAGTATGTTAAATTACATGAAAAACATTGTCAAACAAGTGAAGATAAACCTTCTTAGGTGGTATTATGTGGGTAAATGTTATTGATATAGGTATTTTAAAATTGTATAACATTACTGAAATTCTGATCTGTCCTGGTTATCAGTCATAATTCTGGTTATTATTATTTTAAAGTGTTGTATGTCACAAAATTAACCAGATTTCTCTGTCAATTGCCATTTTGAGGTCTTGTTGTTTACAGAATTATTTCTTTGCTCTAATGCTTTTGCAAAATGTTTCAACTTCAAAAAAATCATGGAAAGGACTCTGACATTTACACTGGAGTACAGGCTTCTGATAAACTTTCTGATCATAAAACTAAACTTGGTAAAAAAATTACAGAAATCTGATAGAAAAACTGATGACTTCATGAAGCCGCTAACAAAAAGATTGGGATCAAAAATAGATTACACAGGACTGAATAAACTGATAAAAATGATTATAATTTTTATAATTTTTCATTTAAAGTATTGCTGAATTTTTAATGTTTTCTTTTTTCAGATTTAAGAAAAACTTTTTCTCTTTTCTCCTGAGCTAGCTATGACATAGCAATTTGGTAAATGATACTTTTGTAAGTAAAATTAAAATATTTATCTTTTTCTCTCTATCTGATCCCTCGAATTTAGAAACTCTTAGTGAGTGAGTATTGTTGTTTTCATGGCAATATAGTTATTTGCATAAGTTCAATAAGAATCTGTTATCCTTATAACAGGACACAATTAGAAACACTGGTTATATTACCAAGGCTGTGACTAGAACATCATATTTGCGATATAACCATACAGCTTTTGAGAAATGAAGATTGGACTTTATAGAATAAAGCCACGTGGAAATATTGGCCTGGTACCTTATGTTCCAAGCAGCACTTACCAGGATAAGTAAAAAATGTCACTTATCTGGCAGGTACAAGGAACCTCAAAATATTGTGGGGAAACCTCAAAAGAGAGGAATTCACCCAAATCTGTAAGTATTACAGGCAAAGTCTGATGACAAAATCCTTGGCTTGGCTTTCCTGGCCTAGAAAGGCCTTTAAAGTTAAATCTGAGATTCCTTATAAAAAGTTCCAGCAAAGCAGATTTAAAAGAGCCTATGTGATCAACTGCTATTCTTGCCGTACTTATGTAAATAATTGGGCCAACTCTATTGGAACTAGACTTATTTTGCAAACTAGTTAGTTTTAATTTGGCTATCTTAATAAAAATGAGGGTGATTTTAGAGAGAAAAATTATATTTCAGTAAAAACTATAGTATACATTTGCGGATATTAGATCCTAGTTTTGTTAATTGTCTTTTGAGGTTTTTGTTTTATATCTGTTGACTAGACTGGATCCTGATTTCTTCTAGTCTCCTAAAATATCTGGCTACAGATATCCAAACTAACGTTTTTGATTTTTTCCATCATTTTCATTTAAAATCACTGAAAACTGAACCTGCCCTTTTTCCTGAAGCCTTACAAACTAAAGCTGATAGACTTGATATAAACTTAAGAGATGACCTGACGACACCATCAGAGACATTTTAAACTGCAAAAGATGCTTTGACGCTGACATCTAAAACCTTAACTGGCTGTCCTCTAAACTCAAAAACTGCTTTACAACTTGCTCCAACCATTAACCTTGTTTTTCTTTCGTTTACACAGAAATGCTTCTATTAAATACTTGATTGCTTGCTTCCATAATATAGGCGTAACCTTAAGAGCCCACCTGCATCACCACCTTCCAAAAGGAACTTAATTGAACTGATCTATTATCAAGACTAAAAAATGTGTTCAGTGAGATAAAACAATCTACCAACTCAGCTTCTAGACTATGAAACTTCTTTAAGTTTCAAAGACTGTGAAACTTTTAGTTTCAAAGGCGGGACTGTGGGAGATCAAGATTTGGCCACCCTGAAATATATCTCTTTACCTTGATTGCTTTCTCTGAGGGACATTTGATCTCCCCCACTAACTGCCTAAAGAATTTGACATGGTGGCTCCTTCCTGGAACAGATCTTCTATCATGATGGCTGTAAAGATAATGTAGGATAGAGGTTACAATAGGAAAGGCACCAAGCCCCTTTTATCAAAAACTCTGTCTCTCCCTGACCACATTATCTATAGATGACCCTGAAAAGAATTGTCCTCCTGCCCTCTGAAGTCCCAGGCCACTACCCACCCCCAACACGCTCCTCGCCTTTAGCTGCAATACTTAAGCAAGCAGCTTAGACAGAGGGACGAGTTGCTCATTTCTGAGTTTCTCCCATGTATACATGTTATTAAACTTGGTATTATTTTCTCCTGCTAACCTGTCTTGTTAATTATTTGGCCAGCCATAAGAACCTTAAGAAAAAGGGCAGAGGGGGATTCTCCCTCTTCCCCCGACAGCCACAAGGCCGCCAGCCTGGTGACTACGGAGAACCAAGAACCAAGAACAAGAAGAACGACTCTGGCGGCCACAGAGAGCGAGAGCGCCCCTCTGGCCACAGGGATCAATAAAGGCCTCAGGGAAGAGATGCGTTTGTTCTTGGCCTGCAGCTCCGAGGTGGAAATGGAGACAGAAGAGAGCGTTTGAAGGAGAAGGCGCTGCAAAAACAAATGTCAAAGGCATGGCTATGGAAGAGCATATGTGAAAACTCTTCAGAACAGAAGGCCCACGGAGTCTGTTATTACCGCCTTCCTTCCCCGGCTAACCCTGCCCCCAGCTCCCACTTCCGGCCACACCCAGCCCTCTGCAGGGATGAGGCTTAACGTGTCCTCCCAAAACTTTGTTCTGCTGTTGCCTCACGTAGAAGGATCTGTGGCTTTTGCTCCCTACGTCCCTTCCTGCTGTTGAAATTCTGCCTTTCAAAGTGTAACTCAGAGGCCTCTTTGGTAAAGCCTTCCCTGATTCTCCCAGTCAGAATTCCAGTCTCTCTCTCTTTCTCCTCCTCCTCTGCCTGATACAGGGTGTGGGTGTGTGGGTGTGTGGGGGTGTGTGTGTGCTGAAGTGCAGCTCATTTGGTTCCCCACCTAGAATACCACCAGCTCCTTGGAGTGGGCTCTGGGGCTTCCTCTGTTTTCTCCCTGGCATCTGGCTCGTGGCTCAAGGAGGGCCCTAGGTTGGTCTTGGTTACTGCCCAGCCAAATGAGCTGACTCCATGTCCTGGCTTTACTGCTGACCAATCGACTATGGGTTCTTGGACAGATTACCTCACTCCTTGTGCCTCAGTTTCCTCATCTGTTAAAAGGTCTTATAGGGTTGATGTAAAGAATGAATGACATTGTGCATTGAAAGTGCATGTTGACTATTATCATCATTTATATTTACTTGTTATGTATGTCTAACATATATCTTACAGTCTGTCTTTGAGAATTCCAAAGTCCTTTTCACCTTGAACCCAGAGATAAGAATTTGCTTCAATGACTGCAATTGAGCAAAAGTCACAGACCTGTCCTTGGGCTCACAGTGACCTGGGACTATTCTGGAAAGACAAAGGAATTCCTGTCATCCTCTTTGCAGCTCAAACCACAGGTCAGGCTTTTAGAAATCCATAAAATATTTAGGGCAGGGCCCTTGCTACACCAGACTTTTCATAGCTAGTTAACATTTTTATAAATAAAAGAACATTATTACTCATAACAATAAAGGGGATGAGAGACATGTGATTTCATTATGTCACCCTGTGGAGAAACGGGAAGTCAGGTGACTTAATGAAGAGTTTGAACATTAGAAATTTGAGAAAAAGTCTCTT
Source organism: Ceratotherium simum simum (assembly GCF_057802395.1). Taxonomy (NCBI): domain Eukaryota; kingdom Metazoa; phylum Chordata; class Mammalia; order Perissodactyla; family Rhinocerotidae; genus Ceratotherium; species Ceratotherium simum. Next base: position 11,844,998 of record NC_141911.1, on the reverse strand, counting down.
GCCTTTAGAAAAACTGTCCGTGACCCTGCTGCTTCTAGAGGAAGCGGCACCTGGGTCTTAGTGGGCAGCGCTGTCCCCTCACCCCCACCCCAGAGCTGTACCACTCCAGGGTTGGGTCCATTCTGGAGGCCATGTTTTTAGGAAGATTGTGGCAAATGGTAAGAAGACCCATCAGGATGATGTCAGGTCTGGGAAGCATATCCCAGGAGCATAAGCTGATGGAACTGAGCCTATTTGGCCCTACGCCAAAGGATATGGCAGCCTCGCCTGCGCAGAAAGTGATATTTGAACCTGGGGAGTGAGGCAGGTAGGGCAGAGATCCAACTCTGTATCGTAAAATTCAGAAATCAGAGAGGCCTTGTGAGGTAGCAAGAATCCCAGCACCCCAATCATTCAAGCACAGGGCCAGTGACCGCTAGCCAAGGTTCAGATTCCTCATAGAAAGTGCTACTGCCTTGTACAGGATGTACGATGGATGTACAGGATGTTGTAGAAGGCAGAGAGCCTGTCAAGACCCTCTCTGTATCCCCAATATCCAGTACAGCACCTGGCACTTACAAGGCCCTTAATCATCTTTAAGTACACTTCAATTTTGAAATTACTTAGACTTTTGCAAAGACTATAATATATAAATAATAATGCTACTGAGAGACACCTTCTCACCAAAGAGGCTCCACTTATGCAGATATATAAATATCCACTAAACACTCTTTCCTCACTTATGCAGCAAACAGCCCATCACAAAAGGTACAAGAGGTGGGTTGTAACACAGCGTGTTTTTGATCTTGTAGCAATACATTTTCTTCATATTCCAGAACCAGCAAACAATTTCTCAGTAATACTAGCCCCAGAAAAGCATCTGAGGGTAGACTCTTGCTTAGAGAGTAATCCTGAGCAGGCTCTTCATGTTTCTCTCTTCCTGGCCATTAATTAGCTTTTACTATTAAATTCTGTGAAAAATACCACTATCACCTCTCCTGCATAATTACCAACTCCCAAACCACAGAAACATTGTGCAGAGAAAGAGGCTAGGGAAGGAAATGGCAGAGTCTCACAATAATGAGCATCTATGGAGGCCACTGCTTGGCTAGAAGCTTTTTACCTGGTGTTATGGGCTGAATTGTATCCCTCTAAAGTGCCTGTGTTGACGCCCTAACCCCTAGTACCTCTGAATATGACTGTGTTTGGAGATAGGGTCTTTAAAGATGTGATTAAGTTAAAATGAGGCCAGGCCTTTGGGGTTGATCCTGATCCAATCTTATCAGTGTCTTTAGAAGAAGAGGAAATTTGAACACAGAGAGACAACAGTGATGCTCAAGGACAGAGGAAAGACCACGTGAGGACAAAGAGAGAAGGCAGCCATCGGTAAGCCAATGAGAGATCTGAAGAAACCAACCCTACCAACACCTTGATCTCAGACTTCCAGCCTCCAGCACTGTAATAAATGTCTGCTGTTTAAGCCCCCTAGTCTGTGGTGTTTTGTTATGGCAGCCTGAGCAGACCAGTGCAACTGGGATATTTCATTTCACCCTTATAACTACTCTGATTATTTTACTAATTTTGCAGAGGAAATTGAGGCTCAGAGAAGTCAGTTAATTTGTCCCAGTTTCACAGTGAGTGAGTGGCATAGCCAGGATTTGATATTAGGTCTGTGAGTTGCAAAACACACATTCTTTCTATCACATCAAGTTGCCTACAACACCATGTTTTCTTGAAAATACTCTAGAACCTATCCCATACTGGACCAATCAATATAGGATGTTTTAACAGAGGGGATTTCTTGCTAATATCATAAAGAAGCTGGGCACGACTAAGTTTAATCGCCTGCACTCATCACCACCCACACAATGTTGTCTGGACCTGGACTGATGACAAACTGACAGGGAGGGCTCTATCAAGCCGTCACATGGTATTAGAGCCACATAGTGTCCAACAGGACCTGACAGGAAGCAGCTGGGGGGTGGGGGCAGGTGTTCTTTGCACTCTCTGAAGGAGACACTATTATACAAACTTGATCTCAGCCCCTATCCTCATCGATATCAGAGAGTGGGGCCCCTTACCTAATAATTACAGTGATGACCATCACCTACAACTTCCATCTACGGAGTACTACGCTAGGCATTTGACATAAGTTATTTCTAATCTTGACATCCATTTTGTGAGATAAAAAAATAACCACTAACCATTCTATAGATAAGGGAGATAAGGTGAGTTTTACTTGAGCCAGGGTGAGGATTATAACCTGGGAAGGCAGTTGCCACAAAGGAAGAAAGCATTCCAGAGAAGCATGGTTTTCAGTACAGTGATACCTTTTTAAAACAAAGAACATACATTAAACACCTAGGATACATATTCATCAAAGTTTCAAAGAGGTATTCAACTGCAAATTAGTAGGTCAACATGACCCTGATGTTGGGAAAGGGACTATTATGGGCATTGGGCATTACCATAGGGCGTAGGAGGGAAAGTATGCATTCTTAAGAGAGTGCATTCTTTGATGGTTAAAGCAGATGTACAATGTATGTTTGATAGGCCATAAGTCAGGCTTCTTTAGTTCAAGCCGAATCAGTTTTGAACCAGAAGTTACCCCATATACCTCAATATGTGAGAATGTCTTGTCAATACTATCCCCATATCACAGATGACAGAGGGTGAAACTGAAGTCACGCAGAAAATCTCAGTGACTTGCTCAAGGACACACCACCTAGCAAGACACAGAGTCTGAATTCCAGCTCCCCAAAGCCTATCTTTCATCTACACTGCCCTACCTCACACCTAGAGAAACCAGAGAACACACGGAGACACACCTGTACAGCTCACTACTGGTGCTTCCAAGACCCCTAAGAAGACCACCCAAGAGACCCCTGAAGCCTCTTCAGTGGGGGAGCCACTACAGGAGCCAGGAGACCTCCAGGGATGGCAACCTCATCACCCCCCCTAATTAAAATGGGAACCCAGCCAGGAATAGACCAAAGATGGTCTACAGATAGTGCGTTCCTGTCAAGCCATCTCCCTGGCTCCTAGCAGCCTGTTTTTCTCAGCCCCACGCCCTTGACTCACAATCCAGCAGGCAGCCAGGGGGCTGGGGAAGCAGCCAGCATCCACACTATGACCTTGGCATTGGTTAACTCTGACCCTGGAAACACCAGCACAGTGATGATCCCTATCAGTGAATGCCTGCATCATGTGTGTTGACATCTGTACCAAGTGGGGATACCAGTCACCTGAGTGTGCCTGGAAGGACGGGCAGCACGGGCAGTGCATTCAGATCCACAGTGCTTAATCCAGGAACTTGGGTGTTAATTAGTTCTAGTTTGGATGGGTCGCATGTCCATGTCATTTCTCTAGGCCTCATCCTCCTCAACTGTCTATTAAGGGGTTAAGCCTGACCATCTCTGAAGATCATTAAAGCACCAGTGTTTTTGGATTCCATTCCCTGGATCTCATCTCCAACCTACAGTGGCCGTATCAAGCTCCTTGTAATAGTCTGGATTCTCCAGAGAAACAGAACCAATAGAATATATATATAGAGAGAGAGATAAGAGGACATTTATTCTAGGAATTGGCTCACATGGTTATGGAGGCTGAGAAGTCTCACAATCTGCTGTCTGCAAACTGGAGAACCAGGAAATCCCGTGGTATAATTCAGTCTGAGTTTAAAGTCTTGAGAACCAGGGGAGCCAAGGGTGTAACTTCCAGTCTGAAGTCAAAGGCCTGAGAGCTAAGGGGCCACTGGTGTAAGTCATGAGGTCCAAAAGCCCAAGAACCAGGAGCTCAGATGCCTGAGGGCAGGAAAATATGGTCAGGCGTCCCAGCTCAAAAAGAGAGAAAGAATTCACCCTTCCTTTGCCTTTTTGTTCCATCCTGGCCCCCAGTGGATTGGATGACACCCCCCCATTGGTGAGGGCTGATTTCTTTACTGAACTCAAATGCTAATCTCTTCCAGAAACACCTCACAGACACACTCAGAAATAATGTTTTACCAGCTATCTGGGCATCCCTTAGCCCAGTCAAGTTTACACATAAAATTAACCATCACACTCCTAGGTGAGAATCAGAGTCAAACTTTATAATTCATACATTTATCCCTTTACTCAATCATTCAGCCACTGTCCACTACGTGCCTACTGTGAGCCAAATGTTGGAATAGCTACAGAAAGACCTTGGAAGAGAGTAAGATAGCACTTGATAACCAGGTTTACCAGACCCCTGGAGGTATGCAGCCTGCAGATAAATACCATTGATTGGGCTGACTGATTAACATCTGTCTCTCCACCTAGATCCTAAGTTCCTTATCAGTCTTGCTTGCCACGCAGGTCCCAATGCCTGGGACAGTGCCTGACACATAGTAGGCAACATAAATGTACAAACACTGCAAATCTGAAGAATACATTATTTTTATATTAACACAAACATTAATATATTATGAATGAAAGTCGAACTTCACATGCATTTTTAAGAAGAAAACTTCAGGGCAGAAATGAGGGAGGGATGAATAGGTGGAGCACAGAGGATTTTTAGGGCAATGTAATACTCTGTATGATACTATAATGGTGGATACGTGTCATTGTAAATTTCTCCAAACCCATAGAATGTATAACACCAAGAGTGAACCCTAATGTAAACTATGGACTCTGGCTGATAATGACATGTCAGGGTAGGTTCATCAGTTGTAACAAATGTACCACTCTGGTGGGGGATGTCCATAGTGGGGGAGGCTATGCATGTCTGGGAGCAGGGTGTGTATGGCAAATCTCTGTACCTTCCTCTCAGTTTTGCTGTGAACCTAAAACAGCTCTAAAAAATAAAGTCTATTTAGGGGTTGGCCCCATGGCGTAGTGGTTAAGTTTCTGTGCACACAGCTTCAGCGGCCCGGGATTTGCAGGTTCAGATCCCAGGTGCAGACCTACGTCGTTCACCAGCCATGCTGTGGTAGTGTCCCACATACAAAATAGAGGAAGATTGGCAGCATATGTTAGTGCAGGGTGACCTTTCCTCAGCAAAAAAAAAAAAAATACTTTTCAATAAACAAATAAAAATAATAAAATCTATTAAAAAAAACTTCAGGGCAAAGTTGCTGTCCAGACAGGCACATCTAGAGCATGTTCTCTCTCCCAGGAGAGCTTCTGGAGCACAGCAATCATGCCAACTGGGAAGGAGCTGTGCCCTCACCCAGCTGCTGGGTCTCCCTGCTGTTCAGCTCATCAACCCTCTACAAGCACACCCTGGAACAGGGGAGGCCCAAACAACTTAAGGCCTTCAGCCATGCACAACCCCACCAGCAGTCTTGCCCTGACCCTTGTGGGAGATCAGAATTGGCCACCTCAAAATATGTCTCTTTACCTTGATTATTTTCTCTGAAAGAAACTTTGACCTCCCCCACACCCCTCCACTAACTGCCTAAAAGAATTTAAATCTGGGTATGGATAGATTGGGAGGGTCCTTGCTAAGCCCATTCCAAGTAAAACCAGAAATTATCCTTTGTAAAAGATATTTACATTTGTAAGGGAAATCTCCATTTGTAAAGATATCTCCCTGTCAGTACTGGGAAGAGGGGGGGATGACCTCAACTCTAGAAACTTGTCAATGCAGAAGGCAAGGCCTTAAATCTGCATAATAACCTTACTCTTGTTTACTGTGCTTTTCTGGTAATCTCCCATAGCTGACTCCCCCCACCCCCAACATCCTCCTTTGTCTTTACCTGAATCTATTTAAGAAGAGAACCTCTGCCATTTTGTCAAGTTACCCAGTGGGTCTCTCCCATATATACATATTGTAAAGCTTTGTTTGATTTTCTCCTCCTATTCGGTCTCATGTCAATTTACTTTGTAGCCCAGCCACAAAGGACCCAGAGTGGGTAGAGAAGTCTTCCTCCCCTTCACCCTCTTAGTTCAGCTGAGCAAGGTTGGAATTTCCAAAAGAAACTTTCTTAGAGAAGTGAAATTAAAAAGAGAGAGTACAGCTGGCCCCAGAACTCTAACTGGCACAGATCTTAGCCTGGAGAGGCCAGGTGGGAGGTAGATGAGATCTTGTGGGTTGAATGTCAGCAAGGACTGAGACCAGAGAATGGGGAGGCTGCTCTGGGTGAGATAGGGAAGGAATGGGTTGTTTTGCTGCTGAAAAGGAAGGGGAGAGATGTAAAGGAGGGAGGGAGCCAAAAAGATGGGGAGTTCGGGACCAAATGAAATTCAGCATGGTGGGGTCACCAAAGAACATTTTCTGAAAGAAGATGCCTCATGTTCTGGATGCATTTCTGCAAGGCAAAACTCTCCTCCATCTCTTGACCACCTCCTCCCCATCCTCACTGCCTACTCCCAAACCTCCATGAGGAGCCAAGATTTGTGGGAGCTTCAGGTGTGTGGAAATCAAGCAAGGCATGGAGTTTTATATCTTCAGAAAGCAGGCACAACCTCCTCCCCCAGCGCTCCTCCTGCATCTGGAGATTTGCAGACATCTTAGGGACAGCTTTGAACATCCAAAGGCCATGAAAATGGAAGATTTCCATCCATTTACCTGGATCTAAAGGGAGGGGAGGCCCTGTTGAAAACCTAAAGTGCAAGCGACAAAATAGAAAAGCAAAAAGGGACAAGTTAACAGATATTTTGCCTTAATTAACTTAGGTTTGTCTTAGACACACAGACCCTGGTTCCCCTCCTGTCCCCTGATCTTGAGCTGATGTGCGGGTCCACTGCAAAGGCTGGCCCCAGGCTTGAGCAAAGCCGGTCCTTTTTCCCTTGGCTTCCTGACCTACATCTGGCTCAGCGCTACCAGCAAACTCTGACGACAGGCCCGGTCACACTAGAATCTTGCCTCCCACATGTCATCTTCCCTCTGTTGGCAGGAGGCTCCATTCTTTTACAGGTTCATGAGCTTGTAACCCTAGCCAAACTTCCATGAAGCTCATGTTCCAGGACTGAAGGCCACTTCTGGTTGAATGAAAGGCAGTAAACTGAGCTGGGATTAAGGCTGTACCCTGCCGCCATCGAATGCTTAAGCCCTTTTCAGCTCTTGTTGCAAAATTCACTAACTTCCCTCACCTGCTCCCCGATGACTGACCCACTTCTTCCTTCGCACACACAAACGAGATGATTAACAATGAAAAAATGCTTTATGTGTCCAGTCACAGACACACATACCAATTAGAGTAGGTCTTTTCACCTACACAGAACCCTAGATAAACAAACAGGATGGAAAGGTCACACAGGTAAACATCTGGAGGAAACAAAGGATTTCTTGTCTCACATGGATTTCTAAAATCTGAAGACATCCTCAAGCTAAAGCAGAATTCATGAAAAATAAAAACACTTCTTTGAAGATTAGTTAATTTTTGAAAATTACTTATTGGCCATCTATAGCAAACAAGGTATTGTTTCTGAAATCAATAGAGAAATTAGACCATTCTCCATGGCTGAATTCACTGGCATCTAAAGTGAGCCAGTGCAATGATTATGCACTTAAATGGGAACAGTTTGCTCTTTACCTTCCCTTAGCAAAAAGAATCTCATACACAAAAACTATTTCTGCCGGCATGTGGTAATAAAACTTTTATCCCGGGGCCGGCCCGGTGGTGCAAGCGGTTGGGTTTGCGCACTCTGCTGCGGCGGCCCGGGGTTTGCCGGTTCGGATCCCAGGCGCGCACCAACGCACTGCTTGGCAAGCCATGCTGTGGCGGTGTCCCATATAAAGTGGAGAAAGACGGGCATGGATGTTAGCCCAGGGCCAGTCTTCCCCAGCAAAAAAAGAGGAGGATTGGCACTTTTCTCCCATTTGGACGGTGGGCTGGGCCAAAAATGATTGAGAAAGCCTTGTCGACTCAAAATAACCAATAACCATTCCATAAATAAGAGCGATAAGGTTCGTTTTACAGGACCAAGCTGAGGATTATAACCTGGGAGGGCAGTTTCCACAAAGGAAGAAAGCATTCCAGATAAGCATGGTTTTCAGTAGAGTTTTATAGTTATTTTAGAACAAAGAACATACATTAAACATGCCCAGGATACATATTCATCAGAGTTTCAAAGAGGTATTCAGTTGCAAATTAGCCAGTCAACAGGACCCTGATGTCAGGAAACGGAACTGATCTTCAGGAGGACTAATACTGGGTACCAATACTGCTGGGCCTAGGAGGAAAAGTATGCATTCTTATCTTAAAAGAGTACATTCTTTTACTTTGACATAATTTTTAATGCAATCTATACTTTAATGGTTAAAGTAGATGTACAATGTATGTTTGATAGGCCATAAGTCAGGCTTCTTCAGTTCAAGCCAAAACAGTTTTGAACCAGAATAGCTACCCCATATCTCAACATATGAAAATCTCTTGTCACCCTGAATTGGGTACTTCCCTATTGTCATTCCTCCTGATAACTTTGCCGATTGGACATTCAATATTCACTGCTGAGGGCATGGAGCTGCTTTTTCACGGAAAGCTAAGTCAATAGGTCTGTCCCTAGAGGAAATTTAGTATCTAGGACAAAAACACTCTGAAACATTCCATGAAACCCCAAGTAGCGGCCAGAAGTAGACTCATCAATTCTCTATAACTCAGACCCTTTTTGCAAGCTTCTCAGCACCGCTGGAGTGGGTCCAGGGGACCACATTGTGCTAAAGACGGTGACTGTGTTCTCAGAAAGAGAGACAGGAAGAACACTGGACTGAGTCAGGAGGCTTAGCTGCTCAAGTGCATATGACCTTGGCAAACCGCCCAGCCTCTCCTCAGTTTTCTCATCTGGAAAAAGCCTACCTCACACGGCTGCTAAGAGGCTCCAAGTAGAAAAGGTTATGAGGATGAGAATGCATTGTGAACTGCATACAAGGGCAAACATGCTCACATGTATTGTCAGTACTTTTGATTTGGAGCAGGCTGAATGATAGCTCATGCTTACTGAGCTTGCTCTGTGCTGGGCACACAGGATCTTACATGTATTAACTACCTGCCATGGGCTGAATTGTGCCCCCCATATCTCATATGTTGAAGCCCTAACCCTCAATGGGATGGTAATTGGAGATGGGGCCTCTGGAAAGTAACCAGGTTGAGATCAGGCCATGAGAGTGCTCTTATAAGAAGAGACATCAGAGAGCTTTTGCTTCCTCTCTCTCCACTCGCTGGCATGGAGGAAAGATCACGTGAGGACACAGTGAGAAGGTGGCCATTTTCAACCCAAGGAGAGAGCCCTCACCAGGCACCAACCCTGCAGGCATCTTGAGCATGGACTTCCAGCCTCCAGACTGTGAGAAATAAAGTCCTGTTTTGTTATGGCAGCCTGAGCGGACTAAGACACTCCCTTGATCTTGTAACTTTCCTATGAGATCAGCCCCATCATCATTGCCATTCTACAGATGAGGAAAAGGAGCCCAGAAAGTTTAACAAACTTGCATAAGGCCAAGGCCACCGACTGGGAAGAGGCAGAACCAGGATTATGAATTTGTGACAGAGACCAGCTAGAGCTCACCTAAACCATTTGTTCTTCCTGGGCACACAGCTAAACCACTTTTCCCAGCCCTGTGACATCCAGAGTTTTCTTCAGTGGAATGGATGTGAAAGCACTGTATACTGCTCATAGGCTAGGGAGGTGAAGAGGACATGGACGTTTCCTCCATTCTCTCCCTTGCCTTTGACAGAGACCTCAGAGTCCATGTGTAGGAGATGGCAGTGCAACAAGAAGGGAGCAGCCTGAGTCCCTCAGTGACACCATGAAACGGAGCACGTTGCTCCAACCAACTCTCACTGGTCTCCAACTTTAGTCTGAGATGAACTGTTGTTGGGATAGGCCTGTTTATTATAGCAGCTTGTATTACTTACCCTGACTAATACACCTGCCAGAGTCCTTCTTAAAGGGACTATTGAACTCTCTCTTGACTATAGCCACAGGCAGCAAGTAGGTACTACCATTTAGGGTGTCTTAACAGTATAAAGTTAGTTCTAGACATCAAGTATCAGCAAGGTAACCAAACCACGCTTATATGTACAAATGATGGAGATATCTGTTTGCAATATAAAAACCTGAATGAATACTACCTTAATCCTAAACCAGGAAACAACACAAAGATAATTTTTAAATGAATATAGGAAAACTCATTTACTATTGCACTTACCTTCAAGAAAATTTACTTTGATTAATAACATATAGGCAACCTAGTCCAACATGGTTTATAGCAAAGTTCCCTTGTAACTTCCAGTACCAGGCACAGCCCCTGTCCCACAATAGACTGTCAATTAACATTTGTTGAGAAAATGACTGGTCTTCACTCCCTTATTGTTTTCTGCTCACTACAGAGTTGAGACACATATGGTCAGGAATGTCCCCAATCAGTTTTTGATCTGAGGTTTCCAAATGGCCTGCCTCTTCTGGGAAAGTCCAAAGCAGCCCTCTCCTCTAGGACAGTGTTATGGACTGAACTATGTCCCTCCAAAATTCATGTGTTGAAGCCCCAACACCGAAGACCTCAGATTGTGACTGAATTTGGAGATTGGGCCTTTAAAGAGGTGATTACATTAAATGAGGACTTTAGAGTGAGCCCCAATCCAATCTGACTGGTGTCCTCAAAAAAAAACAAGGTTAGGACACAAAAAGAGATACCAGGAATGTGTGTGCACAGAAAAAAAAGGATATTTGAGCCCATTTTTGAAGAATAGTTTTTGTGGAGTTGTTTTCAATTTATATTTTGTTTTTGTTTCATATAAGACCAGAACTTTTATTCCAACGTGATATTATGAAAATTTTCAAAGACAACAAAGCTGGAAGAATTTTACAGTGAATTTTATGATGGATACTGTTTCACCCACCACCCAGATTCTACCATCAACATTTTACTGCATTTGCATTATTGCCCATCTGTCCATCTACGCATCCCTCACTTCCTCCATCCATCCATCCATCCTCTTAATGCATTTCAGAGTAAACTGCAGTAACTTCTCTTTCAGCATCCATATCATTAACCAGAATCCAATATTGCTTACAGTGGCTTCTGTTGATGTAAACTCTATCTGGAATGATGAAATGCACAAATCTGAAGTGTATTTTCCCTGAGTATTGACAAGCACATACACCCGTGTAACCCAAAACCCTATCAACATATAGACCATCATCATCACTCCAGAATGTCCACCCTCACTGTCCCCAGAGGCAACCACTGTTATAATTTTTGTGCCACCATACAATAGTTTTGCTTGTCCTAGAACTTCATTTTAAAAAGAATCAGGGGCTGGCCTGGTGGCATAGTGGCTAAGTTTGCACACTCTGCTTCGGCGACCCAGGGTTCGCAGGTTCAGATGCTGGGCGCGGACCTACACACCACTTATCAAGTCATGCTGTGGTGGCATCCCACGTATAAAGTAGAGTAAGATGGGTACAGATGTTAGCCCAGGGCCAATCTTCCTCAGCAAAAAGAGGAGGATTGGCAACGGATGTTAGCTCAGGGCTAATCTTCCTCACCAAAAAAAACAAAAATAAAAGAGGGCATATGGCATGCCCTCTTTTGCGTATGATTTCTTTCACTCAGCATAATGTTTTTGAGACTGATTCTGTAGTTGTGTGTAACAGCAATTTGATCCCTTTTTGTGTTTGGGAAGGATTATTGAATATACCGTGGCTTGTTGATCCATCCTCCTATGGATGGACACCTGGTCTGTTTCAGGTTTTGCCTATTATGAATAAAATTAATACGAAGATTCTTGTACAAGTCTTTTTGTGGCCAAATATTTTCTTTCTCTTGGGTAAATACGTAAAAATGGAATTGCTGGGTCATAGGGTAAGGGGTATATCTAGTTTAAAAAAAAAAAACAATTGCCAGAGTGTTTCTTGAAACAAAGTGGCTGTACCCTCTAATTCTCCTACCAACAATATACGAGAACCCCCATTGCTCCACATCCTTGCCAACATTTGGTGTTGTCAGTGTTTTTAATAAGACCAGAAATTTCTATATATCTGGCTCTAGGCATTAGAAAATGGGAAAAGCTTTGTTATCACTAAGCACATGTCTGTAGGGGCACTGTGGTTGGTGTATTAACAGAACCTAATTTAAATTTATTTCTCATAACAACCTGTTTAGAGGCTGGGAAAAGTGAAGTAACTGTGGAACTAGGATTCAAACCCAGGTTCTTCTGCTTCCTTTTTTTTTTTTTTTGGTACCCTGGCTAGGACTAGTGAAACAACAGGGTGTTAAGAAAGGAGATCCCCATGCAAAGCAGTGTTGTCAACTTTTTCCCATTGGTCAGAGCCCTCCAGGAAACTCAGAAGATTCTGGTTCATGGTAGCACAGTCTGGTGCTTCTGGCCCTGTAGGTTTGGATGAACTGGGACAGGGGATAAGGGGGGATGAAATCCTCCTCCAAACACTTGCTATCTTCCACCTGCTAGAGGCCTCAGGAGATCAAGCTCTTGGGCTCATAAAAGGCCTGAAGGAAGAATGAGCACAAAATACCTTGGCCAGAAGAAAGCCACTCTTTGTCCCTTCCTAAAATCGCACCACAGACTCTGGGGCCCAAAGGTGTGTGAGTTGCAGCCATTCCTATTGCCTGATGAAGCTGGAGAGAGGCTGGGGCTGGGGATTCACGGGGTCCTGTTAAAAATGCTGCTCTGCCCCTAACAAACTGTGTTAACCTAGGATGTATTAGGACTTCTCTGAGTCCCTTTTTCTTCATCTGTAAAATGGGGGCAACTTTCCAACATCACAGGGTTGTTGAGAATATTTTTTAAAAGGTGTGTATTACATAATAGAGTATATTACATAATAGATGATCTATAATTATTCTTTTTCATTCTCCTTTTCTCCTGTTTGGTCAAATAGATTCTTAAAAAGAAAGTTAACTTGTTCTACCGTGTTAGATATTGTCATGTTCCTTTTGGGGATGGTGAAAACGGTTCCATGTTGTCACAGCTTTGCGTGGGGCCTGTGCCCTTCCTTTGTCCTGTTGCCCTTGTACACCAAGCTGGGTAGGAAGGTTGGTCTGCTCCTGCGATTCTAAGCCTGAAGGTAAACTTGAACTAATGGGTTTAAGCAGCAACAATAAAATACAAGATCACTCTTATCAGCTGTCACTCTGTTGGGTCAACACCTGGGAGGAAGAACTGGCCAAAGCCAAAACCATTAGACTCCTCTGTCGACTACTAAAGAACCCACTGAAAGTCAACACACCATCAACTAAAAATCTATCCACCAAAGACTCTAAGGCCCTGGGACTTAGAAGCTGGCAGAGAGAGGTCAGAGAAAAACAAACTTACAAGGGCTTACAAACAAGGGGGAAACAAGTTAGGCATTTCTTCAGAAAAGGGAGTTCTTTTATTTTTTTCGTGAGGAAGACCAGCCCTGAGCTAACATCCGATGCCAATCCTCCTCTTTTTTTGCTGAGAAGACTGGCCCTGGGCTAACATCTGTGCCCACCTTCCTCTACTTTATATGGGACGCTGCCACAGCATGGCTTGACAAGGGGTGCGTCGGTGCACACCCAGCATCGGGACTGGTGAACCCCGGGCCACCGCAGCAGAGCGCACACACCTAACCCCTTGCGCCACCGGGCCGGCCCCAGAAAAGGGACTTTTAAAGGACTGCCAAAAAAAGAAAAATAAAAAAGGATCATTTCTACTTTAGCCTTTTCCAGTACTCCCCTAATCAACCCTCCTGTTTTTGGTAAAAGGTTTATTGTGATATGACTGACTCACCATAATATTCACCCATTTAAAGCATACAATTCAATGGTTTTTAGTATGTTCTCAGGATATATATACATATATATATATATCATCACCACAATCAATTTTAGAACACTTTTATTATTCCTAAAAGAAATCCTGTATCTTTTAGCTATCGCCTCCCAAATCTCCAACCTCCCTCCCCCTCCAGCCTAAGGCAATCACTAATCTACTTTTTGTCTCTATAGATTTGCCTATTCTGGACATTCCATATAAATGCAATCATAGGGGCCAGCCTCGTGGCCTAGTGGTTAAGTTTGCTGCACTCTGCTTTGGCAGCCAGGGTTCGGTTCCTGGGCTTGGACCTACACCACTCGTCGGTGGCCATGCTGTGGCAGTGACCCACATACAAAATAGAGGAAGATTGGCACAGATGTTAGCTCAGGGCAAATCTTTCCCAGCAAAAAAAAATAAAATAAAAAATAAAAATAAACAAATAAATGGAATCATATAACATGTGGCCTTTGTGACTGGCTTCTTTCATGTAGCATAAATGTTTTCAAGGTTTATCCATGTTGTAGCATGTGCCGGTATTTCATTCCTTTGTATGAATGAATAATATTCTATTACACAGGCATACGACACTTTGTTTATCCATTCATCAGCGGATGGACATTGGATTGTTCCACCTTTTAGTTATTGTGAATGCTGCTGCAATGAACCTGCGGGTACAAGTTTTTGTGAGGACATATGTTTTCATCTCTTTTGCTTATATACCTAGGCCTCTTTTCCAGAAGCTCAGCAGGCAAACAGCTTCTGCACATACAGGCCAAGGCTCTTCTGTAAATTCTGAGGGCTATTCCCTGACCCCCAAACCTGGGAGGTTAAGCCAAAACCCTACTCACCTTCAAGGCCCACCTCATTCATTTATGCATTCACTCAGTGAATATGTATTCATTCATAACATGAATATGTGCGAGGCACTCTGCTATGTGCTGGGGATGCACAGGGAATGACACAGGCAAAAATCCTTTTCCTCATAGAGCTTAAGATCCAGAGGAGGTGAGGAAAATAAGTAAAATTATGTGGCATGTTCCTTTCTCCATGGAGCATTCCTGGATGCCCCAGGAAGGACTAATTCTACTCTAGTAGTACTTATTTTTCTCTTGTTTTATTTCAGAAGTGATTTCTACCTTTATAATGGCACCAATCCAAAATTCCATAAAATTGGGATAATGTGTGTAAAGCACTCAGCACTCCTCCTGTCACGCTATAAAGATGAGAGAGAGAGGATGAGAGAGAAAAAGAGAGATTTATCATGGTTATGTGTGTTTCCTCTCCATTTGTGCCTTCTCTTATTAGCTCCATTATGGAATTCAAAAATGATTGACATTCATTCAGAAGGTGACATGTCAAAACATTGATTTGCAGTCTGTAGTCCAAGGCTGGAGTCTCTTCGTCCTTCCTGTTGCCCTAAGTTCCTTGGGAACACCACTCAATTGGGGGTTTAGTAACCTTGTGCAGACTCTGAGACTTCTTTCCTTCCGTATTCTTTTTTTTTTTAATAATTTTATTTATTTATTTTTTTCCCCAAAGCCCCAGTAGATAGTTGTATGTCACAGCTGCACATCCTTCTAGTTGCTGTACGTGGGACACGGCCTCAGCATGGCCAGAGAAGCAGTGCCTCGGTGCGCACCGGGGTGGAACGCAGGCCGCCAGCAGCGGAGCGCGCGCACTTAACCTCTAAGCCACGGGCCGGCCCACCTTCCGTATTCTTAATTGGGACCAAACAGGTGCAATCACATGTCTCCAGAGAGCTCTCTGATGGGCCCTGGCAGGCACAAAGATTATGTGACAACTGATGGTCAGGCATCTGTACGACACAGCAGATGCCTCTTGGATCTGTAGCCAGGGCCTCTTGCAGTTGCCCAGACTTACAGCTTTCTTATTACCAGTAGCACGGGCGTAAAATACCAGACCTTACCAGATAAAATGCCAGCCTCTTGAATAAAACGGGGATCATACCTACCTTGCAAGGTTGTCATAAGGATTACAAACATCTGGGTATTCTTGGAGGAGGGTAGGTCTTGAGTTACCCCACCATCTCCATCAGCCTCTCCAGTCACTCCCCCAAATGAACTCCAGGTGAAATAGCCTGCTGCTGTGTGTGCCCCTTCAGGACAGGCCTCCTGGCACCCTCTTCCAAACAGATTTCCGCCCCTAAGGTCCTTCTCCTCAATAGAAATCCTGACGCAGCTCCTGAAATTAGTACTTAGCTATTATCACACAGCTGCAGTATCTTATAGGCACGTTCTCAGAATATTAAGGATAAAAGGGCCTTTTAAGGCTCTTCTGGGAGGCCTGCTGTCTTGATAATCCCGCCTCTGGCAGTGGTTTCTGAATGAATGAAAAGAGGGATAGTTATGCCCTCCCCCAAGGAGGGATCCAGCAGGCTTCGAATGCGTCGGGCAGCGGCGGGCCCTAGGGAATTTCTCCAGGCTGGGTGGACTGGGCCTCCTTCAGCTCCTTCCGCTCCCCACAGGCCCCAGTCCGCAGGGTTAGAGGCCGGCGGGGCTCAGAGCCCCTATTCCCGGGCCGGCGAGCCGGCGCCCAGCGGGATCTCCCGGAGGCGAGGCGGGAGCGGGGTCCAAAGCGGGAGCTGGGGGTGGGGCTGGAGTCGGGGTGCAGGGTCCGCAGGGGCAGCGCGAGGAGCTGGGGGTGGGGTGCGGAGCCCGCAGGGGAGCCCGCGGCACGGTAGGGTGGGGGCGGGCGGCCGGCTCGGCGCGCTCACGTGACGAGTCAGCCGGGCGCGGGGCGGGGCCGGCGCGGTACATAGGCGCGGGGGCGCGCCGGGAAGCGACTGCGGCTGCTTGGGCACCGGCTGGGGCGCACTCGCAGGCTGCAGGCCCAGGCTCTCGGCGGCGGGGCTCGGTGAGTGCGGGCGGGCCGGGGCGCGGGCGCAGCGCCAGCGCGGCGGAAGTCACCGTGGCCGGGGATGGGGAGACTGGGGCCCCTTGCGCCTTTCTCCGGGCCCAGGCGCGGTCCCGCGGCGTCCCCAGGCCTGGCGGGAAGGGGGGACCCTCGGGCTAGCACAGCCGGGCTGGCAGGGGTGGCAGCCCGCGCACTCCTAGAAGTCCCTGTGGTGAGAGACGCAGAAAACCACCCTCACGCAGCCAGCCGGGCACCTCCGCCCCCACTGCGGCCGGAAGGCTCGCCCCCGCTGGCCTCCACCCTAGGGCTTTGTTCGTGACCCGGCGCAGGGTCAGCGCGACCCCAGGCTGCGCCGGCCTCCAGGCCCGGGCGGGAGGCGGCCGGGGCGGAGCTGGGGAGTTTCCTGGGGAGATGGAGGGAGGAGCCTGCGAGGAAGAGCTTGGCCGGGATCCCGGTGACTGTCGGCTAGAATCTGGCTCCTCAGCCCCTGGTGAGCTTCCGGACCTCAGTTTCCTCAGCAAAATTGCTAAGATAATGGTATCTACCTGCATCTATTTTAGATGTTTTCTTATTGTAAAGGGTTTTCCTGGGCAACTTTCTGCACACAGCCACACCCAATTCCGGGTACGCCAGAAGACAGGAGCCTGGAACTGGGTGGAGTGGGGTGGAACCCACATGAAATCCACGGATGGGAGGAGAAATTAAGCAGAGGATAGGAGAATGTATAGGCATGGAGGCCTCAGTCCTCTTCTCCCTGGGGGTATGGGGGGGGAAGGAGGAGGATGCCACTCCCTACTCCTTGACTGCTATGGAAGGGAGACAGTGCCTCAGGCCCAGGGTGGTGTGGGAGAGAGGAAAACAGGGCAGAGCCCCTGGGGTATCACCTCTTCCCTCAGTTAATGACTCTGGGGGCCTGGGAGAGGGAGAAGTGTGGGGTGACTGAATTGGGGGGCTCAGCAGGCAGTCTAGATAGATGTGAATTGGGTTTGCCTTCTTAGTGGGCCTACATCAACCCCTTCCTCAGGCATTGAGGAAACCAACAGGCTGGCCCAGGGAGAAGGACAATAATCCAGGCTTCCCATGTTTCTACCTGACTCATAGAGACCCTCACACCAGGTGGGAGCGGAGGTGGTTGGGTTCAAAGGGAGACCTAGCACCTTTTGTTACCTTGGAAAAACTGGTCCTCAAGTGCTTTCAGGAGAGGCGAAGGCAGCTGAGATGCATTACAGATGCAGAACAATAAGGTGAAGAGGCTTAGAAGGGTGTCTGGTTTGGTAAAGGCTGCTTTCCTTTTCTTCCATAACATCTTTAATGGAGAATTGTTTCCTGTTGGCGCTGGTGATGGTGACCTAGAGCCTTTGAGCTTCGTAGAGAAGGGGGCTGGGCTGTCCCCCTGTGTGTGGCTTTCCCACACAGGGAGAGGGTTGAAGGTGCCCTGGAGAAAGGTTCTGCTCAAACCTTTTTGGGCGTTTGTCCCAGAGCAGGGGTACTGCTGAATGGAAAAGTGCATATCCCTTCTCTGCGGGCTTCCCAGCCCCCAAGGGGAGGCAACACAGGCCAGACACAGCCCTGGCTCCAGTAACTGCCCTGATGTTGAGTCAGGACAGCCCTGTTTCTGGACTGGTCAGGCGGTGAGGCTGGAAGCCCTTTGGCTCCAGGATGAACCTGCTCATGTGCTGCTGATTCAGCAGCTTGAGCTGAGGCCCTTCTTGTAGACTGGGTCTGTCTCTGACTGCTGGACCTGGGGGTTGGAGTAGGAAGCTGCACACATTTTAGGGGTAAAAGAAATTTTGTGTTACTGTTGGCAGTTGAATTGAGAAGTGAAGGGAGAGCACTTCCAGGGGACACTTGAAATGTCTGGGTGATCTTCTTAAATGTTGTAATGAGCTGTGGTTGTGTAGAATGTCACTGTCCTTGGGAGAGAAGGACTGAAATATTTTGGAGTGAGGACTCACAACGTCTGCTGCCAATTTTAGATAGATTAGCCTAGGAAAGTATTAGCAATATGAGGTTGAACTATATGAAATGGGAATTTATGTGGGTCAAGAAGGATCGAAATCGGGGCAGTTTCATATGGTTCAGCCTCACGTGTAGAGAGAGGGTCGACAGTAAATTGATGAATTGAGTTGAGGCACATACAGGTGTGTATAGTACTCACTGGGTATTGGGAAGCAGTCAGCAGTCTATACCTGGTCCCGTAGCATCATCTCTTTTGGTTTATTCTCTCAGCGCACACTCCAGGAGCCCCCTAAGAGAGGGAGCGTGGGAGAGAAATCCTGAGTCCTTCCATGATTGATAATGTTCGGATTCTACCCTAGTTTGGATAGGGAGGGGGATCAAGGGATCAAATGCCATTACATATCAACCAATTCTGTTTTTAACCTTAAACCTCATCCCCACCCACTATCCACAGTTCCCGGGGCCTCCAAGTCTCAGGCTTGTGTGGGGTTCATAGGATGAGTGCGTTCCCTCTTGGTTACAGCTCCCCTTTGCAGGCTGTAGGTTTCAGCTTCTTTGCTCTGCAAGTCCTTTACCCTCCTGTGCCTGCTCCCAGTCTTCCTGAGGGACATTGTAGCTCTTATCTGCTGTCTCTTTATAATTCTCCTGCACGTTTTTTGGTACTTCTAATACTTTGTATCACTCCAGGAACAATATTATTTAAATTGATGTAACTTAATTATACTGCATGTATCCTTTTCCTCTGGTGTTTATGAGAGTTATTTATATTGATACATACAGATCTAGTTCATTCATCTTAAATGCACAGTGTATCTACTGAGGGAAAATTAGGTTGCTTTTGCTTTTTCCCTGTTGCTCACAGTGCTACAGTAAATATCCTGGTATCTCTCACACACTTGCAAGAGTTTCTCTAGGGCAAAAGCACAAGTAAAGTGCTGGATGGTAGAGTGTGTGCATCTTGCAATTTGCTAGATACTGGCAGTGCTGTCCAATGAGGTTTTACCAATGTATACTCCCAGCGGTGTTAAGGGTTCCTGTTCCTAATTTTTACCAACACTAGATATTACCAGACTTTAATTTTTGCCAATCTGATGGCCATGAAGTGGTGTCCCTGTTTTAATTTTCATGACTAGGAATTCAAATTTAATTTTTTGCCCTAGGAAATTGTTAATTAGTGAGCTTTTCTATTTTTGTTGTTGATGAGTGATAGTGTTTGTGGGTTTTAATGTGTTTATAAACAGTGAGAACTTACTAAGTTTTCTTTAGATCCTAACCTAGATATCTGGACCTCTGAAATTAAATAATGTTTTCTAATTTTTTAACTCTCAGAATGCATGTGAGTTTTGGGTCCTGGCAGTCTGACTCTCCCTCTTTACAGATGAAAAAGCTGAGGCACCTGCAAGTTTGTGACATGATGGGGGTCACTCAGATAATTGTGGTGGAATTTCTCCTAGAATTTGACCTCTTGACAGTTCTCCATCCCTGCTCAGGTAGACCATTCAGGGTTTGCTCTTGGTCTTTTCTCAATCACCCGATTCCTGCACCTGTAAAACAAAAGCCTTATACAAGACCAAAGGTCCTCTTCCAGCATTACTGTTCGATGAATGCTGGGTGCTGGGAAGGATGCATGCCTGCAGTGTTGACTGTGTTATCTGTCTCTACCAGGCCAGTAACTCATTTAGTCTGGTCATCAAGATAACCTAGAGTTGCCAGCAGGGATGGGGGAGGGGAAAGGGACAGATACCACCAAGATAGTAAACTGATTCAGTATAGAGCACTGTGAGAACATCTAGATATTCTGCCAGGAGACCCAGCAGGGGCTGGGCTTCTCCATGACCCTCTGACCTGGACTTGGGCAGGATGTGCGCGTGCACACACACAAGTCATGTGGCCTTCAGGCTTGCGCAAGACCTGGGAAGGTGGTGCCAGCCCAAGGCTTCAGCCACTCCAGGATTGACGCATTGTCAGACATCAGCTGGGAGCCATCTGCTGCCTGTTCTCGATCCACTTAACCCTACAAGTGTTGGAGGGTGCTTTGTTCTGGTGGGCCAGATAGCAGAAAGCAGAATAAACCATCATTTGAGGGCTTATCGCAAAAAGGAGGGGGATCATGATTTTTTATCCACAATGGCATACTTTTGCGAATAAAAACAATTACTCCGGGACAGCAAGAGTTAACTGGTCTGCATAGGGCGGTGTATACTCACCACACTAGTGAGGGAGAGACTTCCTGGTGGCAGTTCAGCGTAAGGGCTGCCTGCTCTGAGCCAGGCTGCGTGGGAGGCACTTTCAAAAAAAACATCTCCTTCCATCTCCCAACAGCCTTGTGAGGTGAGTGTCTCTTCCCAGGGGCCCCAGGAGGGGAAACCGGGGCCAAGCCATAGAGGCGAGACCTTTCCATTACTTGCTTTTGTGGCTGCCAGTGTCTCAGCTGCCCCAGCTGGCAGGGGGATGTAATCTAGCCTGTGATCGAATTAGGGAGCCGCTGTGTTCCTGCGGGCTGGAGAGGCACAGAACACTAATCTCGTTGGAGTCTCTAAGGATTTCTAAAAGCTTTTATAAAGTCATCCCGGGGTCCTTCAGAATCCGGGCAGTGTGCCCATTTTAGAAACCGAGACATGGGGATGTAGTGCCCCCTTCAGCATCTCAGTAAGTCAGTTTCAGAGGCGATGAGCAAAGCTGGTAAGCACAAGCTTCCAGAACTTTGCCCAGATTGTGTTGTTTCTCAACAATACAAAATATTTCGACTGCTGAGGGCCTTTCTGGGGTCCATTGTTTTAAGCCTAAGGTAGTAGTTTTCTTCTGTTTGCGGGATGTGGGCTGCTGTGGCTGATCTTAAGTAATGTTCCATTTGTGGGCACTGTAGCTACATGGTTTCCAGATACTGTGGGAGAGTAGCTTGAGTAGGCTGGCCTTGCTGAACCTGGGGGGAATTAGTCATTTATTTTGGACAGATGATTGGCAGGTGGGCAGCAGGGGAAGTACCTGTGAGTGGCCTAAAGGGTTTAGGTGGGTGAGGCAGGTGTGGGGCCTTCTCACTGCTTCTCCTGGTTCCCTTGGAGCCTGCTGGCAGCCAGCTACAATGGATGCCTTTTCTGGGTCATAACAGTTGCTTGGGGGCATTCAGCTGCAGGGAGCCCAGCTCTGGGGGATGGAGAGCCAGCTGGTGCCTGTTGATCCTCACAGCTTTCAGGAGACAAGTAATGACTAGGAGCCGTTTTTTCTTTTTTTAATTTAAAGATCAAAAGCCAAGAACCAGTTAAACATGTTTCCGTTACAAGCAAAGACATAAAACACGAAAGACCACATCAAAGCTGTGATTCAGACTCAAAAAGGAGAGGTCTTGGGTCTCCTTCAGGTTGATCGCAGCACATCTGAGATCAGGGCACGTATGTCAGCCACCATAGTGCTGCCCCAGCCTTGGGGTGTAGCTGGGCAGACAGAAGTCGAGGGGAAGTGGAGACTGCCCAGCGTTGTTGTGTGGGTGCACTGAAATGGTCGGAACTTGAGGAACAACTGCTGTTAATGACAGCAAGAGACAAGTCTTTGTGGAAGAGAGAGACACTTATAAAGTTCTCTAGCAAGGTCCCACTGAGTCGTCACAACCCTCCCTTTCCACCTTCCCCCTTACCTAGAGCCCCTCTGCTGATATATGAGGCACAACCTTAATTTGTGGCAATTGACAAAACGTAGCCACTCAGTTTTTTGAGTCTTGAGAGCCAGCTGTGAGAGAGGTCAGCAGTATTGGACAGCAGCAGTGGGCAAGGAAGAGCAAGGTACTGGAGGAAGGGCTGTCGGCACACCTGCATTCATCTTTTTCTGTATTAGCCAGAAGATTGCAGCTGGCTTATTTGGAAATTTCACATATATATGTCTTGTCCCTTTAGATCCAATACAGATTTAGAATTCAGTCTACCTGAGGGCTGTATAACCTTGTGACAAAGCTTTTGTAAAAATCAGAGTTGGGGGGCCGGCCCGGTGGCGCAAGCGGTTAAGTGCACGCGCTCCGCCGCGGCAGCCCGGGGTTTGCCGGTTCGGATCCCGGGCGCACACTGACGCACCGCTTGGCAAGTCATGCTGTGGCGGCGTCCCATATAAAGTGGAGGAAGATGGGCACGGATGTTAGCCCAGGGCTAGTCTTCCTCAGCAAAAAAAGAGGAGGATTGGCAGATGTCAGCACAGGGCTGATCTCACCCACAAAAAAAAAAAAAAAGAGTTGGTGGGAGCCAAAACTGATTTCATGTCCTTAGGGATGTCAGGACTTGAGGCCTCCTGCGAGTTGGCATCAGCTTCTCTCCTCTGTTCATTCCACCTCCTTCCAGAGTCCCAAGGTCCACATTAGTCCCAGGAACGGCTTCAAGGTAGTCGGGGGAATGGTTCTGCTGTGAGGGGAGGTTGAAGGATCACCTGGCCACAGGCCCTTTTTTGCACACGACAATATTCTACAGAACCTCGGTGGAATGTGTTTTCATATAAACCATTAAGTGCTATAGGAGTTGGGAGAGGAAAGAAATGTGAGAGCCCATTTTTTTAGCCAGAGATTAGCTTGAAAAAGGGGCAGAGGGGTGTCGTGGAACCCCAGGTCTGCCCAGGAAGTCCAGCTGGCTGGGAACTAGGAGTCACATCTGCCCGCAGCTGTTTCCTCCCTCCACCGGCCCGCACCCGGAGAGGGAGGGAGTCTGTGATTTGTGAGTGTTCTTATCCTGTTTGGGCCCCTCTTCCCCCATCAATAAGGACTTTCTGTTCATTCTGTCCTGCAGTTAAAGGGAAAAACCTCGCACAGTTGAGAAATAAAAGGGAAGTGTATGCCCAACGATGGGAAGTGAAAGCTGGTTCTGTTTCGTGCTAAGGCCGCGGGCCCTGTGACCTGCTTGTTAACAACAGCACAGCTTGTTTTAACCACTTGTGTGTGGTTTGTCCAATGTTCATGATTTGTGTGGATGTGGAGAGGAAGAAAGGTGGCTAGTGCTCACTAGAATGAAGTTGCCATGGCTCTCGGGGTATCTGTGTCTGTCCCTCTAGGAGGAGAAATTTGAGTTAATATTCTTTGGGCTCAGGACCCTCAAAATGAAGCCCATTTGGAGGCTAATTGAGGTTAAAACCTCAATTTTAATTCAGACTCTTCTTTGTGATGTGGAAGTGTTGTGGACAGGTTTGGCGTGAACTGACACAGGCTACAAGTAGGGGAAAGAAGAGAAGAGAGGGAAGGAAGGGAGGAGGGTGGAGAGTCGGAGCTGGAAGTCAAGGAGCCTTCATTGCCTTACTGTTTGGTAGGCACTGTGGCAGGGGCTTCTGCCCACCCTCGTTTCACTCTTGATTTCCACCTGGAGAAACTAATGGTTATTAGCTCCGTTTTACAAGTGGGGAGACTGAGGCTCAGTGAAGGCTGGGTGCTCAAGTAAGTGGAGGAGCTGAGATCTGATTCTAGGTCTCCTGACTCCAAGCCGAGTGCTCATCCTTACCGCCCGCTACAGCGGCTGTTGACCACTTAACCCCAACCCAGACGCTCTCCCATAATGCCACAACGCTGTGCCAGGGGTGCTGGGGCTGGAAGGAAGAGCTTCCCAAGGCTCAGTCTGAGTGGGGTTGGGAGTCAGTTGTTTATGCTGAGCTCCAGGCTCACAGTCACGGGGACCCTGCCTCTCCACCAAGGCAGGTTATGAGGGAGAATAAAGTTGACAGGAAATATGGAGAAGGACCAGTGGAACCAAAGAAAAAGAAGGGTACATGCACGGAAGCCTCACGTCTGGTGAGGTAGCGTGGGAGGCCTGGCAGGCCACAGGACGCAGGCCCGTGATGGCCATGGCAGTCATCCATGCAGGAACTGAGAACCATCTGGGAGGTGGGTGGGCCCTGTGTTCTCTGCCACCACAGAAACCAGAGCAATCTTATTTAAAAATCTGAGTTGCCATGGAAGTGTTCCCATTCTCCACTTGCTTATGATTTAACATCTAAGCAAACAGACAGCTAAGACCCCAGGGGGGCACCTGGGGTCACTCCTGTTTGACATACAGGGAGCATTCTGCCAGGACTGCCTCAGATTTCCTGAGGACCCAGCCACGTCCCTGTCTCCCTGGAGAGGTCATGATGAGAGCCGAGGATGGCGACCCTTCTAGGTGGGATTCTAATGGGCTGTCAGCCAGGCCTCGACGTGCAGGGAGCGCATACTGCCAGTGTTTCCACGCTAGGTTCTCCTACCTCAGAAAAATGTTAAGATGCCGAGTGTAAGTCAGAAGGTGTGAACAGAAAGACAGGAACCCAACCGCTTTGCTTGTCTGTGCAGAAGACATTATAAAAGAGGCCTCAGAGAGCTCCCTTGCCCCTTCCACCATGAGGACCCAATGAGGCATTTACCTCGAGTTTGGAGGCCATGTGGGCCTCTGATGTGTGGTTCTGTGAGCGGTAGCTTCCCCATGAGTCGCTGAAAATGGGAAGGCTAAGTGTTGTGAGCAGAAAGCCTCTCTGGTGAGTGGGGAGACGACTGGAGATGCATTTGGAGGCTCATGAGAACAAGTGTTCTTTTATCAGTTTGGTGGGTATGGATCTTGGGTAGCACTAGAGACTATTCTTCCTAAAAGAACAAAACTTCCCGTATAATAACATGTGCGTTAAAAAAAAACGGAGGGACCGCCCGGGTGGCACAAGTGGTTGAGTGTGCGCACTCTGCTTCGCCGGCCCAGGGTTTGCAGGTTCGGATCCCAGGCGCGCACCGACGCACTGCTTGTCAGGCCATGCTGTGGCGGCGTCCCATATAAAGTCGAGGAAGATGGGCACGGATGTTAGCCCAGGGCCAGTCTTCCTCAGCAAAAAGAGGAGGATTGGCAGATGTTAGCTCAGGGCCGCTCTTCCTCGCAAAAAAAAAAAAAAAAAAAAAGGAAAGATGTATAGTGAAAAATAAGTCTCCCTACCGCAGTTTCTTGTTACTTTTGTGTGTTTTTCTTGCTGTTTTGCGTGTAGTGACAGGCACGTACATGGACTTTGCTTAATGGGCTTATGCGTTTGCCGTGACTCACTTGCTCCTTGCTTTCTTTTGCTCACCGGATATCTTGGGTGTTTTGGCTTTATCAGTACAGTGTGATTCACTTCAGCTAGTTCATTTCTTACTGGCAGCTTTGCGTTCTGTTATTTAACCATTTACCATAACTTAACAGTTCCTGCTTTGTTTCTGGTCTTTTGCTAATACAAAAAATATTCAGTCAACATCCGTGTACCTGTATCTTTGCGTTTTGAGGCTAGCAGGATGAATTTCTAAATGTCAAATTGCTGAGTCAAAGGGCATGCAGGTGGAAAAAATGATGGAGCCGGCCAGGTGGGCCTCTCCATGGTTGTCTTCATCACCAATGCGGTGTCTGTTTCCCCATGTCCTACTGCCACCGAGGTCTATCTGTCCATCCTTTGCTGGTCTGACTTAAGATGAATATCTCCTTCATTTTATCTGCATCTCCCTGTGGTTGAGCGTCTTTTAATATCTATGTTGGCCTTTCTAGTTCTTTTTCTGTAAATTCACTCTATGTCCTTCAGCCATTTTTCTATTATGCTGTTTCTGTTCTGATTTTTAAAAGCCCTTTGCATATTAAGGAAACGAAACCTTAGATATATGTAGGTGCTATTTTTTGTCAGATCGTCACTTTGTATTTTGTTTTTCTAGAAGAGGGGCTTTATTTTCATGTAATCAAACATTTTCCCTTTAAGGTTGTGTTTGATGTCAATCTTAGGCATTCCTCAATACAATATTACATTCTTAAAAGTGCATTTATTTTCTTCATACAACTTTGTGTTTTTATTCCAGATCTTTGGTTTTTTTTGTTTTCTTTTAATGTGCAGGATTAATTGAACACATTTTATGAGAAGTTG
This sequence comes from Ceratotherium simum simum, assembly GCF_057802395.1. NCBI lineage: Eukaryota > Metazoa > Chordata > Mammalia > Perissodactyla > Rhinocerotidae > Ceratotherium > Ceratotherium simum. The sequence continues at coordinate 11,818,624 of NC_141911.1, read as the reverse complement.
CTTGCCAGATATCACTTCCCACAATGATCTGCAGTTTTTTTTCCCCCCCAAAGCCCAGTGCATGGTTGTGTATCCTAGTTGTAAGTCCTTCTACTTCTTCTATTTGAGCCGCTGCCACAGCATGGCAACTGACAGGTGGTGTGGTTCCATGACCGAGAAGTGAACCCGGGCCACTGAAGCAGTGAGAGCACTGAACTTTAACTGCTAGGCCATCAAGGCTGGCTCCCAGATCTTTGTTTTATGTAGCACTTTTTGTGTAGGGAATCAAGTGTAAAGATTCAGCCTTACTTTTTCTTTTCAAAATGCATGGCCAGTTGTGCGAGCACCATCTGCTGACAAGGTGCCATTTCGTCAGTCGCCTCTACTATATACACTAGGTTCCCACACATAGGAGAAGCTTCTGGATGGCCTGTTTTGTTGATTGGACTGTTCCTGGACCAGTGTCGCCTGGGGTTTTATAATACATTTACTGCCCCAGAGGGCCAGACACCACATCGGTGCTCTTTTCCAGAAGTGTGTTGCTGCTATCACACATTTATTCTTCCAGATGAATTATTGCTTAAGCAACAATTAAGTTTAAATTTTCCCTTAACTATAATTCACTCTTTAGGAGGCAGCGTCTTAAGTGCTGTCACCTACATCATCTTCCTGTAATCCTCACAATGACCTGTGACCTGTGGGTGGGTCATTTCACGGAGCCAGTCCTGTAAGCCCCTGAGCACATCCCCCCAACTCACATGCACCCCCATTCCCACTGCACGGGAATCGCACAGGCCCTGAGGTGGTCTGGCACCCAGGACACATGTCTTGTTTTCATCAGAGCTGCTTGCCTCAGAGCGTGATTCAGAGGCCAAGCTGAAACTTGCCAGTCTCCTGAACTTGCAGGCCAGTCCGAGATCTAAGGGCCGTGCTTGTGATGTGATAGTTTCCGTCTCGGAAGCCCTGTCTCTGAAAACAGAAGTGGAGCCCTTTGCTGACTGGAAAAACCAGAGAAATCCCAGGAGACCTGTGCCACTGGCCAGACCAGCTCTGCTTCCCTGGCTCTCCCGGGCCTGGCATATGCTGAGCTTAGGTTGGCTCATGTTTTGCTTGTTTTGTATTCAAAATGTGGCCCATGAAATTTATTTTCTCTTGGATTTTTCTTATCCCTTTGGTCCGCCACTTGACGTAATCACACGGACAGACTGTTAACTCTTTCAGAGCACTAACCTGGGAAGAGGCTCAAGCTTTGTTCTACTAAACCATGGAGACGGAGTTTGGCAGAAGCAGAGAAGGCACTGGACTCAGCGTAGCCTGAAGGTCTAGGTTTATTTGTTCCTTTAGGAAGGTCTTGTTGAGGCTGCTTGTTGCCTGGGCCCTGGGGTTGACAGACCCTGGCGCCATCCTCACAGCTCACAAGATAGTCAGGGCTGCAAACCATCCAGTGAACAGTACCATCTCAGACTGAGCTGGCCCTAGCTCTGAGCGGCAGCCCTGGAGACACGTGTCACCAGCCCGCAGCTGCATGTGGCCTCACTGCAGGCGGCATAGCCCCTGTGCTTTCTCTCTCCCGGCTCCCAGCCACCTGGAGGAGGAGCACACACGATCTATCTTAGCCCGTTCAGGCTGCTACAACAGACCACAGACTGGGAGGCTTCTAAACAAATTTATTTCTCATGGTTCTGGAGGCTGGAAGTCCAGGGTGCCAGTGTGGTTGGGTGAGGGCCCTCTTCCGGGTCACAGACTTCTCCCTGTGTCCTCACATGGCGGAAGAGGTGAGGGATGTTTCTGGGCCTCTTTTATAAGAACACTAATCCTGTTCATGTGGGCTCCACCCTCATGACCTAATCACCTCCCAAGGCCCCACCTTCTAATACCATCATTTGGGGAGTTATGATTTCAACATGAATTTTGAGGGGAACACAAATGTCCGGTCCATAGCACAGGCCTGTGTGCTATGGGCACCTGTTGGGTCTTTAAGATGAGGTCTGGGAGCCCACGGGCACTGTAGGTCCTTGAGGGCTCTCTGCCGCCACACTCAGGCTTAACAGAAGAGGAAACTGAGGAACAGAGGGGGAAAATGGCAGAGCCGGGATAAGAACGTGGGTCTTCTGGCCACTGGGTTGTTCCTGGCCTCAGAACCATGCTGCCTGAGACGGTGCCCGTGTGTGTGTTGAGCGCTTGAACTGAGTGAAGGAGGAGCATCCTGATGTCTTGTGTCCTTCCCTTTCTAGGTGAATCTAGGGTCCAGCTTCCAAAATGTGGCAGCTCTTGGTGACCCTCAGCTGCCTGGTGGTGCTGACCAGTGCCCGGAGCAGGCCATATTTCCAGCCGCTGTCGGATGAGCTGGTCAACTATGTTAACAAACGTAACACTACGTGGAAGGTGAGCTTTGGGGGCCGCTTCCTGAGTGTGTCCCCTCCGAGGGTTGGTCTGTGCACTCTGCTTCCCAAGGGAGGTGGCTGCAGCTGTTTCAACGTGTGAACTTTGGGGAAAGCAGACATTGAGTCTTTGGCAGTGCCCCGGCCCCCTCGCTCTGCTGAGTTGGATGGGACCTCAGGTCTTGTCAGGCCTTGCGTGTGAGCGGCGTGCACACCCACATCTGCCCTGTCCCTGGTAACACCCCCTCTGTTGGTGGGTGACTGCTGTGTTGGGGTTCTCTTCCAGGCCGGACACAACTTCCACAATGTGGACCTGAGCTACGTGAAGAGGCTGTGTGGCACCTTCCTGGGTGGGCGCAAGCTGCCCCAGAGGTGAGTGCCCGCTCCCTGAGGAGGATGCGCTGCAGCACCTGAACTGCTGCCATATTGGCAGCAGGCGTGTGGGCGAGTGGGAAGGACGGAGGTCTCACTTCCCCTAGAGCTGCAGGGACTCTACTTGAGGCCCAGGGCACAGCCCCAAATGCCAGTGTTTCCTGTTGTGCTTCTCCAGGTGTCTCAGAGCCCCTGTGGGAAAGGCCCCGCATCTGGGTCTCCACGATCTGGATGGGCCTGATCTTGAATAATTTAAGGAAAATATAAAGAAAAGCCATGTGATCTGCCATTAATGTTTTATTTTTCTAGAAAACTTTGCAGTGGACATTTTCATGTAGATATTATTCTTGTAGGAAGCATTAGAAAAATCTCACAGTGAGGATAGGGTAGTTAAGTTATGGGACATCACACAAGGGTGAAGATATTGGACATGGTGTGAGGAACCTGGGCACACATTTGTGATTGGGTATGAGGTGGGGGAAGCAAGAAACGCTATCTGGACGCTGTGGCTAAAACTCTTGAAAAATATCCATATGATAAGTCTTGAAAGAAGCTTATGGCATGATAAATTGTGTTGAGCAGTAGAATCAGGTTTTGTTTTATAAAATTCCAAGGGGACATCCCTGCAGACGTCCTCGTGCCTCACTCCCTTGCTAGGTTATAATCCCAAGTCAGCTTGCCTTTGCTGGGGTTCGGGGTGGGGTGAGTGGTAAGATGTAACCTTGTAATGGAGACCTGCCTTATCCAGAGTTTGGTTTGCTGAGGACATGGTTCTGCCTGAAAACTTCGATGCCCGGGAACAGTGGCCAAACTGCCCGACCATCAAGGAGATCCGAGACCAGGGTTCCTGTGGCTCCTGCTGGGTGAGGCCCTGCTGGTGGGAGGGGCTGGAGTGAAGGCGGAGCAGGTGGGGGTGGCAGTGACCAGGGAGATGGGGTGGGACCAACTGTCACATAAACTTCCTGAGTCTCAGTTTCCACCAATGTAAAAATCATAAAGATCCCTACAATCATGAGTTCTTGCAAGGGCTAGGTGGAAGAAGAGACGTGTGAAGCACCCTGCTCAGGGCACGGCCTGTGTGTGGGTTGTGAAGCTGTTTACTTCTCTGTTTGACACACTGTCCCGGTCCATCAGCAAATACCATTAGTTTTGAGCCCTGCCCTGCTTCTTTTTTTTTTTTTTTTTTCCCCGCTGTGAGGAAGATCAGCGCTGAGCTAACATCCATGCTAATCCTCCTCTTTTTGCTGAGGAAGACCAGCTCTGAGCTAACATCTATTGCCAATCCTCCTCCTTCCCCCCTCCACCCCCAAAGCCCCAGTGGATAGTTGTATGTCATAGCTGCACATCCTTCTAGTTGCTGTATGTGGGACACAGCATGGCCGGAGAAGCAGTGCGTCGGGGCACGCCCGGGATCCGAACCCGGGCCGCCAGTAGCGGAGCGCGCGCACTTAACTGCTAAGCCCCGGGGCCGGCCCAGCCCTGCCCTGCTTCTTGAAGCATCCCGTCTGTATCTGTAATCAATGAGCTGTCTTAATTTTGTTTTTTTTCACTGTGGTAAAATACACATAATATAAATTTAACCATCTTAATCGTTTTTAATTGTACAGTTCGGTGGCATTATTCACATTATTGTGTAGCCGTCACCACCCTCCATCCAGAAAGCTCTTCATCATCTTGCAAAACCGAAACTCACCCCATGAAACACTAACCCCCCGTTCGCCCTCCCCCCAGCCCCTGACGGCCACCCTTCTACTTTCTCTGTCTCTGACTTTAACTAGTCTGGCTACCTCATATAAGTGAAATCATGCAGTATTTGTGCTTTGTGCCAGTTGTGTCTTAATGTTAGAAACCAAAAGCCACATGTTTCAGGAGTGAACTGAGTGCTCAGGTAGAGGCTCGGGGTGGGTTGGTCTCTTGCTTTAAAGCAGCGCCTGAGGGCCAGGACCCTCACTTGACATTGGGACAGACTTAGCCACCAAGAAGGTCTGAGGTGCCACTGTGGTCCTCCAAGGTGATGGCTGCAGGGGCCCACAGTCTAGAGTGGGGCTCACCTGGATGGGGTGTGTTCCTTCAGGCATTTGGAGCTGTGGAAGCCATTTCTGACCGGATCTGCGTCCGCACCAATGGGCATGTCAGTGTGGAGGTGTCTGCCGAGGACCTGCTCACCTGCTGTGGTGACCAGTGTGGGGACGGGTGAGTCTGAGGTAGCACCTCCACCGCAGGAGCCCGGGTCCTGGGAATGGTGCCGGGAGACTCTAGGCTGAGGCCGCCTCAGGTGGACGGTGACCGTGAGGGCTCCCGGGGAATGGGAGTGGTACTCCTTCAGGATGGAGGATGGTCCTTCGCCAAGACAGTGTGGGGACCTGGGGAGTGTGGAAGTGGGCCCTAGTGTAGCTTCTGCTTTCTGGGAGCTGCCTCAAACCAGGCTGGCCCCACAGAGCTGGGTGGTGGGTGCTGGGCAAAACAGATGGTCCCAGAATCGGTGGTTAAATTTCTGATCTCAGGCCTGGTTTTTGTCATTCTTGTTCCCTTTTCCTGCTCAAGGAAGTGTAATAGCCTCCGGGCCTCTTTCCTCCTCTGTAATTAAGGATGCTAGGTCCCCAGATTGGTCACACAGAACTGAATCCCTGCCTCGGGTGCCTGCCTTCCACCAACTCTGGCCTTGGTTCTGCAACAGCAGTTCTCAGCTGGGCTGCAGATTAGAAATACCAGATTAAAAAAAAAAAAAAAAGTGTGCCTGGCCTCACCCCACACCAGTTAAATCAGAATCCCTGGCATTAGTGTTTTTTGTAAGTACCCCAGGGAGTTCTAATGTGGTGCCTGATTGAGAATCCCTGTTCTAGAAACGGCACAACCTGGTTTGTTGTAGACGTGACTATGAGAGTCCTTCTGTCTTCTTGAGGATCTTAGTGGGCAAGGCTGGGAGCTTGGGGCCTTGGGCACCAGGCAACTGTCTGGGAGCAGCTAGAACTTCTCTCATAATGAATTTAATGAATGGCTCTTTTCTTAGCTGTAATGGTGGCTTTCCTGCTGAAGCTTGGAACTTCTGGACAAAACAAGGCCTGGTTTCCGGTGGCCTTTATGACTCCCATGTAGGTGAGTATCTGCCCTCAGCCTATATCTGGCCGGATAGATTTTATAAGCAGTGAATAATAATGGTCTCATTTTCCATTATGAAGTGAAGGTTGAGGGTTGAGGGCAGGAGAACTGGGCAGAAAAATGGGGTAGAAAGACAAGCCAGTCCTCTCTGCGGCAGAATTAGCACCAGGTGGAAGAAGAGCATTGATGCTGCAGATTCCCCCCACCCCCCCCAAAGCCCCAGTAGATAGTTGTATGTCATAGCTGCACATCCTTCTAGTTGCTGTATGTGGGACGCGGCCTCAGCATGGCCGGAGAAGCGGTGCGTCGGTGCGCACCCGGGATCCGAACCCGGGCCGCCAGCAGCAGAGCATGCGCACTTAACCGCTAAGCCACGGGGCCGGCCCAATGCTGCAGACTTGAGAGTGACTACAATTCCACTAGCCATTGCCCCAGTTCTTCTCTCTGGCCTCAGGGGGCCTATGTAGGGGCTGTCAGCTGACACCCTCCTTTCTTCTTGGCCCCCCAGGTTGCAGACCCTACTCCATTCCTCCCTGTGAGCACCACGTGAATGGCTCCCGGCCCCCATGCACGGGGGAAGGGGGGGACACCCCCAAGTGCAGCAAGATCTGCGAGCCCGGCTACAGCCCATCCTACAAAGAAGACAAACACTACGGTAAGGTGGGGCCCGGGCTGCCCAACACACAGGCCCAGGACCCACTGACTCCCTTCCCAAGCCAGACAAAGGGAGAGGCCAGGGCAATTGGACCTTGGAGTCAGGGAGACAGGATGGAGAAGGGAAGGTCATTAATACCTCTCTCTCCAGAGGGAGCAGCACACTGCATTTTCTGCATGTTTCCACCCTGAATTCAGCCTCAGGCGTGGTGTCTTAGAGTTACAGACCCTCAGAGTCGGAAGGGACCAAACCCCTCATTTTACAGGGGGATGATCAGATCCAGAATCCTTTCGGATACCACTCTGCCCTTCTTCCAGGGTCTTATGCTCACTGCCCCCTCCCACCACAGAGCCCACTTCTAAGCTTCCAGATCCAGCTCAATCATTCCTCCCTCCGGAAAGCCTTCCCTGATGGCCTGAGCTGGGCAAGTCCCCTAAACGCCCAGTCGTCACCTGGCGACTCCCCAAAAATGAGTGAATAATTGGCTGATGGAGATGCAGGAGGCACGCCTCACTCCCACTTGGCTGGTTCATTTGCCAGGATGCAGTTCCTACAGCGTCCCCAGCAGCGAGAAGGAGATCATGGCAGAGATCTTCAAGAACGGCCCGGTGGAGGCGGCCTTCTCTGTGTATTCGGACTTCCTGCTGTACAAGTCTGGTGTGTGTTGACCACTGTTGGCAGTGCGGGGGAGGGAAGGTGTGGGTTCTGGGGACCCGCAGGACTTGATCAGGTAAGGAAGGCAGGGCCTTCAGGAGAGGACAGTGTCAGACCTCCCATTGCCCGGCTCTCATTCTTTGCAGACCACTCAGCAGCTGGCCCCTGACACTCATAATCACTGCTCTCAGCAGCTTCCCACCTGCTCTGCCCTCTTGCCCGCATTTGCATCTTCTGCACATGTAATTTGCAGATACCCTCTCCAGAGTTTTTCTATAGGGCCTATTCCTACTTATCCCGTAAAGGCCAACTCAAGTATCTCCTTCGGGAACCTGTCCTCACCTCTCTGGAGCCGCTAGCTCCCACCTCTGTCTGGCTCCCTTTATCAGTGTTTTCACATTGTAACTATAGATTTTATGTGTCTGGACTGAGTGATCCTTTTTGTTGACGTTTGTCTTGGCAAAGTCCTAGTATCTGCCTACCGCTGAGTGGATGAGTAAACAAGAAGCACCTTGCTGTGTGCGATGCTGTGGGGATTCAACCTGGGGAACTGGATGGTCCTGGCCTGAGAGCTGTCTTAGAAATCCCACATTCCCGATGAAGAGTCTGTGCTAACTGCTTCTGTCTCGTTTACATGCTGCTGGACTGAAAACTTCCCAGCTCTCAACTCTTAGAAAACAAGGGTTGGACACAAAGGAAGATGATTCTGGCAAGGAAAAAAATGCTGTAAAGCTGGCAGCTCTTAACACAGCCCCCACCCAGTATTATAAAAGGATGCATTTTCAGTTTGACAAAGTGGTTCACCAACGAGGGGATAGCCTGGGTGGCCCCCCTCTGAGCACCTCAGCCAGTGTCTTTCTCCGCTGATCAACATCGGTGGTCGCCAGCTCAGCCGTTCTGCTACTTCACGTCTCCAGGGTGTACCCCAGAGTGGCAGTTTAAAACTCGTTCAGCCACAGAACCCTTTTGAGAAATACATCCTTAAATGGATCCTCTGTATGAAAAACAGATAATTAGTATTTTAACATTAAGTATATTTATTAAATTAGAATTTATTACTTTACTTTTAAAGGCAACCAATAAGCACATTTTGTTGGACTCCATTTTAATATTTACTTAAACATTTGAGTTGTTGGGCTTTCAAAAATATATTTAAATAATTTCCAAATGTTGTGGGAACCCCTGGAGCCTTCTGATAGAACACCAGGGTTTGGAAAGAACCCTCTTTGAAAACAATGGGTCTCATCCTTTTCTTGTGGCAGGCCTGTTGAGGCCTCTGTACCCCATTTGTCCTGACTGGGGGTAGCCACCTGAGTTGGAGGGATGCTGTGGGAGATGGGGCAGCAGCCTTGTATCTGAATGGGTGTTTCCTTTCTCAGGAGTGTACCAACATGTCACTGGAGAAATGATGGGAGGCCATGCTGTCCGCATCCTAGGCTGGGGAGTGGAGGATGGCACCCCCTACTGGCTGGTTGGCAACTCCTGGAACACTGACTGGGGTGACAATGGTGAGTGGGAGCTCCCTTCCTGCCCAGAATAGGGTGTTGTGAGCTGGATCATAGTGGTCATCATGTCCGTTTCTGCTCTACCTGCTGCACAGCTCCAAACCCTAGGCCTGGGGCTTAGCTGTGACCTTCCAGATGTCCAGGTGCCTGTGAGCTGGGGTTTCCTTTTGCCACAAGTGCCACAAGGGCAGTCTGATCCTGAGAGAGGGTGGCATGGACCAGGAACGGGTTCAAATTGCTGTGCCTCCCACAGTGCCCCATCGTACCAGGTGTGGTGACGGTGACGTAGGGTCCAGTGAAGTGGCGTCCAGAGGCCTCGTGATGTGGAGCTGGGCTCCTGGGCAAACAGTAGAAACTGACAGAGCACCTTGGTGCCAGTTTGGTGACTGCTTTGGGGCTGGCTTGGTGACTTCTGCTCCTAGGTCTTACAGGGTCAAAACCCAAGGCCTACTTTAAAGGCATCCTACTTTTGCTTTCCAGGCTTCTTTAAAATCCTCAGAGGCCAGGATCACTGTGGAATTGAATCGGAAATCGTGGCTGGAATCCCATGCACTGATCAATACTGGAAGAGGATCTAATCTGCTGCGGCCTGTCGGCCAGCCCGGGGCAGTTTTTCCCTAAATAGAGCCAGCTGGGGTCGGGGGGGAGGAATGTCTTTTATTGAGTTCAGGTAAGATACAAGAGCTTTTAGACAGGGCCTGAAGGACTGGATTGGGCCAAACCTCGTGTCTGCCATCAGAGTTGTCTTCCAAGGAAACACATCCCAGGCCTGGCTCCCTCCCAGACTGGTCAGCGGACTGCTGTCACAATGCACACACTCAGACCACATAAGCCCCTGCTGCAAGCGAGTGGGTCCTTCCCCCCCAGACTACTACTGTGTGTAGTGCCCGCTGCTCCGGCTCCTGCAACCACCTCCTCCTCCCTCCCCATCCGTGCATCCCCAGGGAGCAAGACAGACCTAAAGGGTTTGTAGGTTTTCCAAAGAAATCCTAAAGTGGACTTCCTAACGAGACAAATTCCCACATGTCGGCAGTACGTCTAAACAAGCAGATTTCTAGATTTGGAATAGGTTGAGAAGAGAAATAGTGGGATGGGCAGCCCTGTGGAGAAAGCCACGTTCTCCCAGGGTCCCTGCGTCTGAGCTTTGCGCTGTTGTTAACCCTCTCTGGTCTTGTCCTTGGCATGATTCTTTTTTAATAGAAGTTTTATTTTCTGTGCACCTCAGCTGATCATGTGAATGAGAGTCTGATCATTGGAAGAGCTGTACTAGTTTTACAGAGACTGTCTCCTTAAAACAAAACGGGGTAGTTGTGATTTGACTGACCTCTAATACCACAGTGAAACTAGTTTGGGAGAAACCAGCTTTTACTGTCTAAAAATCACCACGTCACTCTGTTAATTTACAAGGAAAGGAATGACTGTGCCAATAAAAGTTTACTCCTTCGGTGTGAAGTCTGCGTTCTGCTGGGATCTCGATCATTTGTCACTGTCGGTAGACTTGTAGCTGCTGTCTATCCTTATCTCCCAGAAGGAATCATGTTCTTATGGATCTGGGTGCCCTTGAAACTCGAACCAGGATATCTGGCCTCAGTTGGGTGGAACAAAATAAATACCTAATTTTAACTTCTCTGTGCCCTAGCCATACTTTCGAACCATGGCTTCTATCTCTTTGTAGTCCCATCATTCTCATCAACCCTTCTCTGTGCATCCCTCCCCTACACTGCCCCAAGCCTTGATAAGCTCTGCCCCTGCTTAATTTAAAGAGCTACGAACATAGCTGTACTTGATTTTTTTTTACCAACCACAAACCAGCAGTGACCTGAAGGTTCACATAGGCACGGTGTATTGGTCATGTCCCCAGGTTTCCCTGGTGCCCTCCAACACCGGAATGGGCTAGAGGCAGAGCCTGCATGCCATATTTCGAGCGTTCCCTATGACTCTGATCTACACTGCTGGTTAAGAACTATTCCTTGGCAAAGGCCTACTTAAGAGTCATAGCAATGAAGTACACCAGTTCTTGAGGGAACAGAGGGAACTAGAAGAATTGGTGTCCATCACACTGGCCTGTCAGCACCTCAGGTACTTCCCTTTCCCAACTGACGGACTATTTCCAAAAGCTTGGGAAGTCTGACTTCTGATGTGACTCAGAAGTTAGGAATCAGAAGCTACCTCAAATAAGCTCTTAAACACCTGGTGAACACTAGGAAAATTTGTGAACCTCATCATAGTACTTATGAAATGCTTAACAAGGGTTACCAAAACCACAGATTTGTAATCACTTTATTACAATTCCAACTAGAATACATTCAAAACCTCAGTGAAGTTCTGGTATATTCTACCTGCTCCCAAACGGAGTTGAATAATTCCATTTCCATGTTACTTTCCCCAGTCTTGACCATGTGCCCACCTGCAACTCCCTCCTCATCCTAGCAGCCAGCAGAGATGTGCTCAATGAAGTACCAAAATGAATTGCAGGGTGTCTTCACACTTGGTTTAAGGAGTCTTTGTTAGAAAACAAAAAAAAAAGCAATTTTATGATTGGGATCGATTCCAGTACTTGAATAAAGCTCAAATTACCCCATTATCACCTCATCACCTCAGATCAATTCAGTACGTGATAAGTTCTCCTTGGGTGCCTGTCCCAATAAGATGACAGAAGTGACAGTGACTTTTCATTCTTTAACTGGAGAAGGGCATATTTTTAGACATTTCAGATTTAGAAGTTTGAGCAAAGATAGGTAGTTCAAGCTTTTCCATTCTTTGATATGCATCAGATAGCTTTACTCTGCAGAACCTGGCTGCTGGAAGTGGTCCACAGACCAGCAGCACTGCCATCACCTCGGAGCTTGATAGAAATGCAGAATTTGGGGCCAGACCTCTGCATTGGCATTTGCACTGTAACAAGACTCCAGGTGATTCGTATGTTCACTAAAGTTTGAAGGATAATGCTTTCAATAAGGCATTGGTTCTCAAACTGCTCTCCTGATCAGCAACATTTGTTATCACCTGAGAACTTGTTAAAAATGCAAGTTTGGGGGCACCTCCCCAGACCTACTGAGAAAGTCTACAGTCCTAGCAATCTGAGACTTTCAGGAAATAATGATACACACTAAAGTTTGAGAACCCCAGCCTTAGAGCTCTGCTTCCAAAACTGCTAATAACCTAGAATGCTTAACAAATGGGTAGCCCTCTCCTCCCGCCCCCAGCCCGCCACACACACACCCCAGCCCCAGAGAAATGGCTCAGTAGACGGAAGAATGGGGCTTCCAGGTAGTTGCTGCAAGCACCTGCCCAAAGGGAGAAGGGTGTGTGTGTCCAGAAGCTCCCAAAACATAGAGCTCAGGTCTTTCTCCTATCTCTTAGCCCTAGATTCAGAGGGGTCAGATACTCCTCTGATGAAAACTTACAATATCCCACTGTAAGCAGGAATCAAGTAGACTGTAAGCTGGGAATGCTATATATTTGATTAATTACATTACAAGTGTAGTAGAGGGTGGGGTTGCCAAATTTAGCAAATGAAAATACAGGATGCCCAATTAGACTTGAATTTCAGATAAACTTTTTTATTATAAATGTCCCATGCAATATTTGGGACATAATTATACTAAAAAGAAATTGCTCATCTGAAATTTAAGTTTAACTGGGCATCCTGTATTTCATCTGGCAATTTTAGCTGAGAAATAATCATCTTCCAAAGAGCTTAAGAGTGGGCATAAGAGCTAAGACCTTTGCACAAGCCGGTGATACTAAAAATTGCATAGCTGTATAGCTGGGAGGGACCTAAGAAATCACCTAAACCACAGTGAAGCTTAGAAAGTCCCACAGGTCATGACTGAGCCAGGAGAGAAGCTTCCAGTACGTCCAGCTCAGACCAAGGCCCTTCCACCAGGTTGTCTTGTGTCAACTTTAGCAGAACTAATCTTAGATTTCAACATATAGATTTTTAACAACCTACCTTGGAATCTCAAATCAAGTTTTGATGGTTAAATTACTTGGGAAATTACTGTTAAGTCTGGCTTATAGCTGTACTCTATGTGGCAAGTTCCTGTGTCTTCAGTGTGGTGACGAGTTTGTCCAGGACTGAGCCTCAAATGAACCTGTTAACTGAAGCCTCCATTGATCAAAACTAAGCCAGTTGTGTCAGACAGCGGCAGTGGTCACAGGAGGAAAATCAGTAAGGGTGTGTATCTAACAATGTAAATCCAACATTATTGCTGGAAAAAAACCTCAAACCCAATGATTAAGTCACTGTACACAAAGGACTGCAGCCAAAGAGTAGACTATATACTGTATAGTATATAGTCTGAGAGCATTAGTGGCTTCTAGAAAGTACTTCAATGCACTGCAACATTGCTTCTCAGCCTGAGGGGCTTTTTCAAACACACCCCTAGTAGGGGCCCATGTTCTCCCGTCCAAGCTGATAATCTCAGTGAGTCACTGTGAGCGACAGGACACTACAAGCCTTGGCTGTGCTGGGGTCAAGAGGGAGGCGACCCACTCTGCTAGGAGGATAAGGCCAAGTGTCATCCGGCTCTCAAGCCAATCACCAGAAAACATCTTTTGCCTTACTTGAGACTTCAGTGTATAAACTAGTAACTAAAAAAAAAAAAAAACTGAAACAGAAACCCCTGAATGCAATAAAATTTCTGAATGCAGCTAAGAGAATGAGCCGTAAGTAGAGGAGGCTGGCAGTGAATGCAGGCTATGAGGTGGAGCGGTGAGGCAATGCTGCCACTTGCTCATTTTCCAGCAGGCAGTCGTGCAGGGGCTGGGCGGCTGTGTCCCTTCTCGGTACTGCTCTGGCTGGCTTTGTGGTGGCAGCAGACGGCCGGCCATGGGTCCCTCAATCACTGACTCCATTCCCGAGTTTCATACATGCCATGGTCATCCAGACTTTCAAGTGAACTGCCCTTGTTGAATGCAGAGTAATTCAATCGTTGATTATAAAAATTTTCTCAAAAATGTCAGGCTTAACTGGAGACCAATCTTCCGTAGTGGGGCCAAAGGCAATCCTGCTGTTTCTTTCTGAAAGCCAAACTCCCTTTAAACGAGGAAATAGTACCAGAACACCCAGAAGTTAATTCCTAGCCTTCATGTGCGGAAGACAGTCTGCCTTTCTTAGGAACACAGGAATATTACCTAGAACTATAAACATTCATACCTACTCCATCCAAATCAACTGAAGAAAAAACGAGGAAAAGCAGGAATGGAACAGAAAGAAAATTCACTTCATTTTCTACTAGAATAGATATTGAAAGGTTGCTTCAAATTAAATACATTTAATTATAATCCTTGCCAAGATTCACACTAAATAAGACCTCCCAGCAGGCCCATATGCAACCACTTCCCCGAACCCACGGCAGTGGGTGCTCTGCCATCAGCCCCCATGTGCAGAGGTGAGCAGCACCCACGAGCATCCCCAGGTAGCTGAGGATGAGGCATCCTTCCCTTCTATTCTTATCTTCTTCTCAACTGCATGTCACAGTTTCTAATGGTCCAAGCCCACAGAGTTCTTTTAGAGATTAAAGCAGGAGGGAACAGAGGAGGGGAAGCCAATATCCATCCATGAAGAAAATCAATCCACGTCATGGTGAACCTCAGCTTCCAGACCGATTCCAGATCAGCGTTCTCCGGTCTGAACATAGTCTTCTGTGACCTGGGACAGGGTGCTCAGGTACTGCCAACTCAGGGCAGCCAAGAGCATGACAAATGACAGGTAGATGGGGGAGTAGTGGCTTCGGGAGATCAGCTGACAATTGGGAAGATTCTGTGTCCTGATCCTGGAGATGATCTGCCTTGTTTTACCAGAAGATGGGTCTGAGTTGGGGATTCTATGATAAATCTGTTAAAGAAAGAGGAAAAAAAGTTAAGTGCCACTCACTGAGTCCTAGGAAATTTATAAACACTTCTGTGTTGACTTCTTACAGCAATCCTCAACAGGTAGATATTTTATGCCCATTTTACCAATGAGGAAACTGAGGCTCAGAGAACATGAAAGTAATGACGCCAAGTCACTCCACTAAGAAGGCAGGATGTCACTCCGTGCCTGTGTAATCCCGAAGCCCGTCCAATGGAGCAAGCGGGGAGGCCTGGGCATGTGCGGCAACTGGGCAGGTCCCCAGGTCTGCACTGAGCATCGCATCCCCACACCTCACAGAGCCAGGAGCACAGCAGGCGCTCGGGAATGTCAGCAGTTTGATCAGGCTGAAGCCGAGTAACGCGGAGAAGGGGAAATGGTATTGGAGAGACTGGGCAGACGCAGCTCAGGGACTCAAGATGGAATCTGTGGTGTGGGCAACAGGCCAGACGAAGGCAGGCAAGAGCAGAAGCAGGGCACCTAAGAGGCATCCTCGAGTCCTCCCTGTCCCTCCACACCTCCTACCCGCTCTGCAAACCTCCCCATCCCCCTCTACATGCCTATTGTTACTGCCCTGGTTAGGCCCTCAGTGCCTCTCATCTGAGCTGCACCAGCCTCCAAATTGGGCTCCTGCCTCTGTGCTTGAACCCCTAAATCCACTCACCTGTTCTCCACACTGTCCCCAGAGATGGAAAACCACTGCCTGACAACCTCAGTGGCTCCCTATCTTACCTGCCAAGTAAGGACTGAGCTCCTTAAAGTGGAGTGCGAGGCCGCCCATGACCTGGGCTCACTCCACCCTCCAGCCTCACCTGCTGCGCACCTCCCTCTGCACGCTTCTGTTCCCTTCTTCGCTCACACCACTCCCTCTGCTGGAATGCTCCTCCCACGGTCCTTCACCTGCCTAACTCTTATCTATCGCCCAAGTCTCAACTTAGGTATCGTATCTTCTAGAAAACCTGCCTCACACCCCCAGGTGGGCCAAGAGCTGCTTTCCTGTACATAGTCCTTCCTTATAACTTACACTGAAATCATCTATTTGTATTTGTCTCCCTAACTAGACTACAAGTCGCAAAGGCACGTCTTACTCAGCTTTCTCTCTCCAGCCTGGCCCTGCGGCTGGCACACAGCAGGGCTCCAGAAACGTTTACTGACCCAAACTGACAAACCAGGTAAGAGGTTACTAAGGTGGGAAGTGACGATGATCTGAGCCGAGAGGAAGCAAAGAGGATGAAGAGGACAGAGCAGGCATTAAAAATTTTTTTTCCCAAAAATCTCAGTATATAATAGGTATTTTTTCCACAAACATATCTTATATACTTGCCACCCTCCCTCCTCCCCCGAAAAAAGCACAGCTACAATTTAACATCACAAGGAACTCAAAGAATATGCCTGCAGGAATATGCTAATGATATCTAATATCTAATATTATGCTACAAAGGACAGCTACAGGGAGAAAAACAGAGAAGGGGATGAAACTACAATTTCTTCCTTAATTTCTTTAAAAAAATTTTGGATGATGGAATTATGCTTGTAAAAACAATACAGAAATAAAGTAAAAAGTCAAAATTCCCTTACTCTGGGGCTGGCCCTGTGGCTTAGTGGTTAAGGGCACGCGCTCCGCTATTGGCAGCCCGGGTTCGGATCCCAGGCGCGCACCAACGCACCGCTTCTCCAGCCATGCTGAGGCCGCGTCCCACATACAGCAACTAGAAGGATGTGCAACTATGACATACAACTATTCAGTGGGGCTTTGGGGAAAAAAAAGGAGGAAGATTGGCAATAGATGTTAGTTCAGAGCCAGTCTTCCTCAGCAAAAAGAGCAGGATTAGCATGGATGTTAGCTCAGGGCTGATCTTCCTCACAAAAAAAAAAAAAAAAATTCCCTTACTCTACTCCCCTCAGCCACAGGCTGGTGTACTTACTTTCACACCTAATCTCCCCAGGCCCTTAATGTCTATATATATAAATGTATAAAATGTCATATATATATTAATATAATATACTAGCATAGTTACTTTTATACATTTTGCTATACCCATATAAACCTTTCTATAAACACAAAATGTCATATATATGTATTATATATTATATGCAATATACATGACTATATTATATATAATGTATAAACATATGTGACTCTGACTTATGCATATTAAATTATATGTATATACAATTTTATTTTTAAAATAGGTTATAAACATATTGTTCTATGATTTTTTTCACTCACAGAATTTTTTTATAGACATTTTTTAATGCCAGAACCTACAAATTATGTCATTCTTTTTTTAAACACAAGCCACATAGTATGAATGTACTACAATTTAATCAATTCCCTCTCAATGAGGATTGAGGACAAAATGCTATAGTAAACATCCTTGCAATTTTCTGGTTACTTTTGTAGGTAAAGTCCTAGAATTGCTCAGTCAGAGGGTAACGCACACAAAATCTTGATGAGTATAGAAAGCCTAAAGGTAGACGAGGCAGGACATGGAGATTCCTACGTGGGGTTAGGGAGAATAGAGGGGGACTTGGGGACATTCCCCAGGTCATCTGGATTCCACGATTAGGTGAATGGCAATGTCACGAACAACAACAACAACAGTCTACAACCAAGGTCTGAGCTGGAGTAATCAAGTCAGGAGCGATGAGCACATGGTGCAGGAAGCAGCCACGGCCATACATGAGAGAACCAGACAGCTTCTGTGCAGTGAGAAAAAATGAAAATCAAGACAGAACTCAAGGGGGCCGGCCCCCTGGCGTAGCGGTTAAGTGCGCGTGCTCCACTGCTGGCGGCACATCCCGGATGTGCACCGAGGCACCGCTTGTCAGGCCATGCTGTGGCGGTGTCCCACATAAAGTGGAGGAAGATGGGCACGGATGTTAGCTCAGGGCCAGTCTTCCTCAGCAAAAAGAGGAGGATTGGCATGGATGTTAGCTCAGGGCTGATCTTCCTCACAAAAAAAAAAAAAAAAAAAAAAAAAGGAGGGGGGGAAAAAAAAAAGAGCTCAAGGAAATAGCAGCTAAGGAGCCAGAAAAGAAAGGAGTCGACAGAGAGGTAAGAGGTTAAACAGGAGACAAGTGTCACAGAAGCCACAGGAGGAAAGGGCTTCAAGGAGAGAAAGATCCCATGTCAAATGATACAGTGGGATCATAGAAAAATTTTAAAAATTGGTCATTAGATTTGTAAATCAGGAGGTTATGACATCACTTCGGTAGGAAAAGTTCTAATGACAACGTAGGAACGAAAGCTAGAATGAAGTGGGTTGAGAAAAAATGGGAATGAATAAATAACCTTAAGTACAGCTGCTCTCTCTTGAGGCTCAGCTGTGAAGGAAAGGAGGGAGCGGCGGAGGTGGAGAGGAGTGAATGTGGAGGCAGAGTTACGACTGGTCCCTTCTCGCAGTGAGCGGCCTGAGCACATACGTAAACTGAGAGGAAGGACCCAGGGAAGAGGACGGGTTTGGATACTCGAGGCGGGAGGATCTCCAGCAGACAGACAGGAGGGAAAGAGCATGTGGAGGCGGGGGTCAGGCCTGCACACGAGAGGCGGACACAGACAAGAGTGGAGTGAGTTCCCGACATATAACCTCGCACTTCTTCACATGGTTAAAAGGCAGAGTCACCTGAGAACGAGAGGCTGGTGATACAGAGCAGTGCTTTTCAAACTCTATGGTCACAGGAACCCCTGGGGATCTTGGTGAAGGCAGATTCTCATTCAGTAGGTTTGAGCAGGGACTGAGATTCCAGCAAGCTCTCGGTGACGTAGAAGCTGCGGGACAGAGGCCCACACTTGGAGACAAGAGAATAGGGCTTGAAGAGCATGGCGATGCTCTAGATTAACCACAGGGAGGGTGAAACCGGAAGCTTTGCCAGCTTGAACAAGATTGCCCTTGCCAAGGAATTAACTTTGGTGGAGAAGGAAATAAAGTTTCTGGCTGTTTGCCTGCGCATTTGTTTCTGTCTCAAAATAGCTGCCCGTGGTTCCCACCAGCTGACAGGCATCGAGGCTGTAAGCTGAGGCTGCTCCCGAGGACGGAGGGCCCTGAGGAGCAGCGTCCACCACCTCAGGAGGATTTGGGCTTCACTTCAGCTCTTCCTTTAAACATTAGAGTTGCGTGAGGAGATCTTCCCAGTCCCTGCAGGAGTATTATTGCTACAAGCAGTAAGTCCAGGGGCATGACGGAATAAACGTCTTCTTGTCTTACTGCAAAGGACAGACTTGGTGGGTGAGGAGGAACAGGATCAGACAACTTGTGGACTTCATACAAACAGTTTCAACTTGAAATTTGATTTACAAAATGTCCTTAATACTGACATTAAAACCATTATCACATTCTAGAAGATAAACACACACATGGACAAAGAGAACAGACTAGCGGTTACCAGAGGGGGAGGAGTGTTGGGGGGGGTGGGCACATATATATGGTGACTGACAAATAACAACGTACAACTGAAATTTCACAATGTTATCAACTATTATGACCTCAATAAAATAATAATTAAAAAAAATCACATTCTATTACTTATAGATTTTTATTTATTTTATTTTTCCCCCCAAAGCCCCAGTGGATAGTCGTGTGTCGTAGCTGCACATCCTTCTAGTTGCTGTATGTGGGACTCGGCCTCAGGATGAACGGAGAAGTGGTGCCTCGATGCGCACCCGGGATCCGAACCCGGGCCACCAGCATCGCAGCGCGCGCACTTAACCACCAAGCCACAGGGCCGGCCCAACATTCTATTACTTGAGACTCGGAAATCTTCCGAGATTTTTTTTTTTTTTTTTTTTTTTATAATTTTTATTTATTTTTTCCCCCCAAAGCCCCAGTAGATAGTTCTGTGTCATAGTTGGACATCCTTCTAGTTGCTGTATGTGGGACGCGGCCTCAGCATGGCTGGAGAAGTGGTGCGACGGTGCGCGCCCGGGATCCAAACCCGGGCCGCCAGCAGCAGAGCGCGCGCACTTAACCGCTAAGCCACGGGGCCGGCCCTTCCGAGATTTTTCTGAATCAAATCAACTTAAGTATTAATATTAACATTTCCTCCAAAAGACCTTGAGTTTCAGGAGAGTAACTTTAAACAAAATTACTGATGCCCTAAATCAGGGGTCAGCAAACGTTTTCTTAAAGGGCCAAACAATATTCCCAGCTTTGGGGGCCGCCTTCTGCAGCAGCTACTTGAGCCCGCCGCTGCACTACAGAAGCAGCCACAGACAACACGTGAAGAAATGGGCGTGGCCGTGCTCCAGCAACAAGTTATTTACAAAAACGGGGTCAGCCAGCTGTCGTTTGCCCACCCCTGCCCTAAATCAAACTGTGAATCACAACTAGCATTTAATTCCAATAGTTAAGAGAAACTCCAGAATCCAAATTTTAATATAGTAATAGAACTGCCTACCACATTTTTAAAAAATGGTTTTCTAAAATTAGTGATCAGAATAAAATTGCAAAACTAAAATATTTCTGAACTACATACTACATAAAATGTTTATATATATATAAAATGGAGACGCAGTGCCTAAAATGGCAGTATTCAGTTTGGAAAGGGTAATGCAACCCCTCAGAATCGTGGTGAATAGCACAGGCTCCAAAGCCAGCCAGACCTGGGTCCAAGTGATGCCTCCAGCCATGGAGTTAGGGCCTCAAGTTTCCTTGATATTAATAGCACCCACCTATTCGGTTGTATGCCAGGCACATAGTAAGCCCAAAATAAGTGCTGGCTATATGGTGAACCAGAGTGTCCTGAGTCTTGTCAGTAGCAATATTTTGGTCAATGGCTGAACACTTTCATCTAGTCACTAAAAGGATTTTAGGGTTTTTTAAAAATTTGGTCTTCTCCTATACCTTCTATAGGTGCCTCTGGTGGAAATGCTGAGGTCCAAAACTTGTCAGATAGAAGACATGGAGGAAATACAAGGGAATGTGCAATAGAAATCAGAGGAAATAATTGTGTTATAGACTCTGTTCTAATGAAACTGCTGTTACAAACCATGTCCCTGTAAAGGTATAACCAGGGGACTGGAAGGATGCAGAAAACTAGTGACAGCGGTGATCTCCAGGGAGGCAGGAGTGAGGAGCGTCTTTCTATGTTTTCATATACTTTTGTAGTAGTTCAATCTTCAGTAAGAACATACCTAAGGATCTCGGGGCCTCCACTCACCAGATGGCGGTAGCCAGCCCCCTCCCCAGTTGTGACAATCAAAAATGTCTCCAGACATTGCCCAGTGTCCCCTGGGGAGAGGGAGCAAAATTACCTCCATCTGAGAACCCTTGCTCTAGGGCCTAGTCATTAGAGAGTTCCAGCCTCTAAGAAGAAGTTCTTTTGAATCTAGTCAGATATTATACCCTCCACAGTTGGCGATTCGACTCGAACAAGTATGTTTTGTTTACAGGACAGTTTTGGCATTTAAAACGAGATTTGCATTAGAAAATTTAGAAATAATTGCAACTTGATGGTTTTCCTTTGCTGAAATTCCCTACTGTGGTTTCTCAGTTGAGGCCTATGATGTAATGGAAAGTACTAGATTGGGTATCAGGCAATGTGGACTGGGATCCAAGATCCACTTAGTCAGATGCTGCATTAGCAAACACAAGTCATAGCTTCACACTCCTCACCCACAAAACAAGAAGCTTGGTTGGCCTCTAACATCATCTTCTAGCTCAAAATATCTGATTCTACTTAGGAGCTCCATCCTAAAGCCTTGCTCCTCGTATTTACTCTCACCAGGGTACTGTGCAGCTCTGAACAGTCAGCTCTCTATGCATATACTTTTTCCTAATAAAGGATACCAACTCCTGTCTCTTTACGCCATAAGAGTGAGTTAGAATCATCTGACATCCAAATATGAAATCTTTAAATAGTGACATTATTTAAATCATAAAAATAGCTACAAATTATCCAGGTAATTAAATAAAAACCCACCTCTTCCATATACTGATATATTATAGCTTTGACAGCCGGCATATTGGTGGCATCCATCATTAAGGTCACTGCTTGTCCTTTTCGAATCTTCACTACCCCTTTGAACACCTGCTGATTATTATAACAGGCAGCCAAAGTAGCAATGGCCATCACCTACAGATAATAAGAAGACAGAAAAAACACTGATTCATTTCATTTCATGAACAAAATGAAAAATGGTGCTGTAAGCAATCATCATCATGAAAAGGTAAGAATACCTTCTGTAGAATGAGAAAGCACCAGAGAGCTAAGATGTAACTAACCAAGAAAAAATCCCCATGAAGAAAGCATGTCAAGACTTTTAACCTTCTCACTCCTCCTTTCTCAACAACACACACAATCCAGGGGTCTTTGCAGTCTTAAATAACTCTGTAGTTGAGCCACAAGAGTTCCTTTTTATTTGGAAAAAACAAATACAAGCCAATGCAACATTTTCCATGCTAGAGCAATGAATTATTACATCTGGAAAATATATCTCAAATTAATATCTGAAAAGAATTTTCTATTTTGTTTTTTCTTTCTATTTTTTCTACATCAAACATAATCATTATACATTAAAAAATAACATGAGGGGGAAAAACAATAGAAAAGGGGAGGGTAGTTTCCCAGTTCAAATATAAATTATTTCTAGGATAAATGGAAGCCTAAGTTGGGCATACAGATTTTAGTTCCAACAAACATTCAAGATTGGTCATTACAGCAAGATCAAACCAAGTTTCCAAATCAGTTAAATCCTATGATTTTCTTCATTTATTTGAGTTTAAAATGGAAATAATTGGTAAAGGCATTTAAAAAGTGTAAGGTCTTAGAATATTGAGGGGGTAGGTCCATAGGATCAGATTCTAGGAAAAGGACAGCAGTGCTTAATGAAGACTTTATAATGATAACAGCTTCACCTACAGGAAGCACTCAGCACTCCCATAAATCTAGGCCAAAGCCCTACATTTAATTGTGAGGATAAGGATCTAACTAGTTTAGAATAATTGATGGAAGAAAGCTTCTGGAAAGGAGCAGATTTAACCTCAAGGCTGAGCTGAGTGTGGTGGTTGTGGGGCAAAGGGGAGGTATTGTGAAACACTGCCTACCTCCCAGCAAAAGAAAATAAACTAGAGTCGTCTTTTTAAGGAACCATATTCATGAATACAGCAGACCAAAACAGTAAAGGCATTCTAACCACCCCCATCACACCACCACACCATTCCCTTTAGCTCTGCCTCCCATATACAACAATAGCCCCATTCCATACCTGTGGAATAGCACAGAAGTTAAACACACTTTGGTTTCTAAGTCTTGAAAGGTAGGTGATGACATCTGGGATGTGGTGTAGGGCGTTGGTTATAAGTTCGTTCAGGCATTGCACAGCCAAGTCAATATTCTCTGGCTTAGCAAAATCACCCAACTTCTTAACATACTTGCTCCAAACCTAGACAGATAAGATTAAAAAACAAGTCAACCTGTGCCTAAGAGAAGAATGTATGAGCAATATGAAAGCATCATTGTGAATAAGAACTATTATACACAGTAAAGTCTTCCTTAGCTGCTGACTCATCTTGCACCAAAATCATGTCCGTTTTAAGCTCTATGCAATGGCTATTTTTTTTCTTTTTTCTTTTATTGTGAAATTTTTGTTGTACATTATTGTTTGTCAGTTACAATATAAGTGCATTCCTCCACCCCTTGTGCCCACCCCCCAACCCCCCAGCCCCTGGTAACCACCAAACAGTTCTATTTGTCCGTGTGCTGGTTTATCTTCCACATACGAGTGAAATCATGCACCGTTTGTTATGCAATGGCTATTTACGACTACCAGTCAAAGTCTATCTAATCACAACCTAAGAGTAAGCTAAGTATTTAGGAAAGTGTCCCTTTGCGACAATTAGCACAGCATGTACTAAGCAATACTTTGATGCCCTCTGACTAAAGAGGCCTCCTATTATTCAGAAGGCATTAGTCTATTCCTGAAACATATCCAGATATATACAAAATCAGTTACAACAGTACAGCAAGCTACACATTAAACATTCTCAAGATGGCCAGGCCTCAAAATAATAATGATTAACATTACATTCCCAATTCTGATGAAAGTGCTGCTGAACAAGCACACCTGGGGAAGATGAGCTGGGTCTACACTGTAAGAACATTACCTCCTTGAATCTTAGTAACTTGAAAGTGAAATAACATCCTTAACTCCAATAGTGAGATTGGCTTGATGATTTTTTAATATTATCTAGAGGATTCTCTGAAGCTAGCAAATAACTCACTTTTATTCTTGGGAAATTCTTAAGCTTCCTGAAGAATAATACTTGCTGTAACTTTATACACTCCCCAAAATAAATGACCAGGCCTAAAAGGACTAGGAGATTCTACGGACAGTCAAATTTGTTATCCATTCTGAATTTGCACCTAAACCCACTGAGACCGATGGCACTAGATTGTTCTGCAGAACCTGGAGAAAATAGTTAATGAACTCCTATGTATCCATCCACAGCTTCAACAATTACTGCCATTTGGCCCATCTTATTCCAGCTATACGTCCCCCTGCCGTAGTCCCAGGATTATCTTAAATTAAAGACTTGATATATCATTTTATCCACAAATACTTCATTATGAATTTCTAAAAGACTTGGAATCTTTCTTATACACATATCTTATCACACCTAAATATTAATGATAAATATTTAATACAAAATATCCAGTGTTCAAATTATCCCATTGTCTAAATTTTTTTTTCCACTTGGTTTGTTCAAATAAGGATCTAAACAAAATCCATATATTGCATTTGGTTGATGTCACTTAGGTCTCTTCTGCTCAATTTTTTTTTTTTTTTTTTTTTTTGGTCAGGAAGATTGGCCCTGAGCTAACATCTGTGCCCATCCTCCTCTTTTTTTTTTTTTTGTATGTGGGTTGCTGCCACAGCATGGCTTGATGAGTGGTGTAGGTCCACACCTGGGATCCGAACCTGCGAACCCAGGACACTGAAGCAGAGTGCACTGAACTTAACCACTACACCACCAGGCTGGTCCCCTATTCTGCTCAATTTTTATTTCACTACTCAATGGGGAGCCCAATCCTGGAAGAGAATCTTGGCTGGTCAGTGTCCAGTTCAAGGAGGCTAGTCCACTCCAGCTCCTGTAGGCTGTGCCATGGCCCCCATGGACTCACTCACTACTGAAGAAACTCCTCTCTCCGTTTCACCTGCTCTTCTCAAACGGGCCTCTGTCCAGTGAATACCTGTTGGCTCTTTTGGGGCCTTTCCTGTTCTCAGGCCTCTTAGACACCCTGTGGCCAACCCCTGCTTTCTCCTGCATGGGCTCCGGCAGCAGGCAAGTGTTGTTTGTGGTGCTCGTGTTTTGTCTGCACCCACTTGTGTTGTGGAGTTCCTGGGGATGCTCTGTCACTTAGTACTTTTGTGCATGTTATCCATGGGCTGGGTTTGGGGTATGTTTCTTTTAGTTTTTTTGTTGAGTTGTTTCATCATTTTTTGTGAGAATTTGGGAAAATCCAAAAGCTATGCTGCTGCCACCACTGCCACCATTTTCACAAAATCCAAAATTCCAGCTAATAAATGCAGAAAGGATGATGGAATTAGGATACCACCATTTGGCATCTCCAATGACAATGGATCTAGGCAGTGACCATCAAGGAAAAGAAAAAGAACCATAACTTGTAAGGAAAAGAAAATTAAGTTTTCATTAGATATTCAAAAGCCAGTCTTTAAAGCAGAAGAAAACAGAGTAACACATTTAAGATACTCAATAATGTGAGCTAAAAACTTTATACCCAGAAAAACTGACCTTCAAATATAAAGGACACAAACTATTATCAATATGCATAAATATGGGAAATTGTCATCCTCATGGATCTTTCCAGAGCGTGAGCTTCAGAAAACCAAAACGACTAGAGACATCAATATAAAGACTGGTGGTGAGCATAAAATTAAGACTAAATAAGGGGGAAAAGGGAGATATTATAGTATGTAATGGCTATCTGATCTGACAATTTAGATAGAAATACAACCATAAAAAATAGGAATTAAACTAGCATATGCAAAAAAATATTTTCAATTGTTTTCAATAATCATACTTGGTGATAATAGTATTAGTATCACTATTCAGAGACTGCAGGATCTGGCTGGCCCGGTGGCGCAGCGGTTAAGTGCGCAAGCTCCGCTTCATTGGCCCGGAGTTCGCAGGTTCAGATCCCAGGCGCGCACCGACGCACCGCTTAAGCCGTGCTGTGGTGGCGTCCCATATGAAGCGGAGGAAGATGGGCACAGATGTTAGCCCAGGGCCCGTCTTCCTCAGCAAAAAAGAGGAGGATTGGCATCGGATGTTACCTCAGGGCTAGTCTTCCTCACACACACACACAACATAAATAAAGTCTGGGCCGGCCCCATGGTTTAGCGGTTAGGTGCATGCACTCTGCTGCTGGTGGCCCTGGTTCGGATCCCGGGCGTGCACCAACGCACCACTTCTCTGGCCATGCTGAGGCCGTGTCCCACATACAGCAACTAGAAGGATGTGCAGCTATGACATACAACTATCTACTGGGGCTTTGGGGGAAAAAAATAAATAAGTAAAAAAATTAAAAAAAAAAAAAGAAACTGCAGGATCTGTAATGTGGAAAAAAGCAAGTGAGTAGTTATGGGATATACTATTTCTATCATCTCTTATTTCCCTGAGGCATACGAATCTCAATGAGGAAGAAGTGAGGTAGAGATCTAATACAAAAGAGATTATGTAACAATCCTATAGTCCAGAGTTTGAATTGGAAATATCAATATAAACTTACAAGGTATTTTAACTTGAAAACTAAACACACACACAATGACTACCCTAAGAGCAATGCATATCCCTAGTGCCCAGTGTGGTCTTCAGTAACTGTTTCCCATTAAAAGAAACCTTGGCTTCT
Source organism: Ceratotherium simum simum (assembly GCF_057802395.1). Lineage (NCBI taxonomy): Eukaryota > Metazoa > Chordata > Mammalia > Perissodactyla > Rhinocerotidae > Ceratotherium > Ceratotherium simum. The sequence goes on along the minus strand of NC_141911.1, from coordinate 11,792,251 downwards.
TGAAGAACTAGACTGAGTCCAGATCTCAGGCAAAAAATGGACAAAATGAGCTTAGGACATCTTGACATACCCAATGGTAAGGAAGCTATCAAAGACTATTAGGGTACCATCAAGAGAACTCGGGAGCCAACTTGAACTTTCTGCTGACCAAAAAAGTGAAACTTGGAGCTTTATTAATAGTGAGAATAATTACAATAGATTGAACCCAATCAAATATGTTTTAATCCACAAGTTTATAATGATAACAAAAAATACCTAATTAGTCACCTTCTGAGGATAACAGAAAACCAATTCACTACCTTAAAAGCTGGGAAAATAAAAGAATTGAGTATAAATACTGTCTTCCCTATATGAACTGTACCACCCAGTAACCAAATAGTAGATGAGGGGAGGCATCTCCTTATAAAATCAGTCTAGCTAATAAATGAAAACAAAATTAATAGAACTAAAAAATTATTATTTTGTGGCATAGAATTGAAAGTCCTGGAATAAACCCTCACATTTAGGGTCAACCATTTTCAATGAGGGTGCTAAAATAATTCAATGGGTAAAGAACAGTCTTTTCGACAAATAGTACTCGGACAACTGGACATCCATGCAAAAAAAATGAAGCTGGATTCCTACCTTACATCATATACAAAAATTAACTCAAAGTGGATCAAAGAACCAAATGTAAGAGCTAAAACTATAAAACTCTTAGGAGAAAATGTAGGCATAAATCTTCATGACCATAGATTAGGCAATGGTTTCTTACATATGATACCAAAAGCACAAGAACAAAAAAGAAAATAGATAAATTGGACTTCATCAAAATTAAAACCTTTTGTGCTTCAAAGGACATCATCAAGAAAGGAAAAAGATAACCCATAAATGGGAGAAAATATTCTCAGTTCATATAGCTGATAAGTGACCTGTATCCAGAGCATAGAAAAAATTCTTATAATTCAATAATAAAAACACAAACAACCCAATTAAAATATCTGAAAGTATTTTAGTAGTATTCAGGAAAAGTATCTGAATAGATATTTCTTCAAAGAAAACACACAAATGGCCAATAATCATATGAAAAGATGCTCCACATCATTAGCCACCAGAGGCTGCAAATCAAAACCACAATGAGATATCACTTTATACCCACTAGGAAGGCTATAATCAAAAAGATAGATAATAGGGAGAAGGGAATGGGGAGTTAAGTGTTTAATAGGTATGGAGTTTCTGTTTGGGATGATGAAAAAGTTCTGGAGATAGATGGTAATGGTTGCACAATATTGTGAATGTACTTAATACCATTGAACTGTATACTTAAAAATAGTCAGAATGCTATATTTTATATTACGTACACTTTACCACAATAAAAAAGATGTCAAGTATATATACACACATACAGTTAAAAAAAAAAAAAAGATAAGTGTTGGCAAGGATGTGAAGAAACTGGAACCCCCATACGCTGCTGGTAGGACTATAAAACGGGGCAGCCACTATGGAAAACAGTCTGGCAGTTCCTCAAAAGGTCGGCGTTGCTGGTTCATACAGAGCTGCTGTATGAACCAGCAATTCCTCTCCTAGGTATATATCCAAGAGAGATGAAAACATATGTCCGCATAAAACCTTGTATACAAATGTTCATAGCATTATTAATAATAATAATGTGGAAACAACCCAAACGTTCCTCAACTGATGAATGGATAAATAAAATGTGGCATATCCATACAAATGAATATTATTTGGCAATAAAAAGGAATGAAGTACTGATACATGTTAGCACATGGATGAACCCTGAAAACATTATGCTAAGTGAAAGAAGTCAGTCACTAAGATCACATATTATATGATTCCATTTATATGATAGGTCCAGAACTGGCAAAACGACAGAGAGAGAAAGTAGTCTTGGTTGCTGAGGGATGGAGAGTGGGCGTCAGGGGACAATGGACAGTGACTGTTAGTGAGCACGGATTTCCTCCGGGGTAATGAAAGGTTCTAAAACTGATTGTGGTGACAGCTGCACAACTCCATGGATACCCTGAAAACCACTGAAAACTTTAAAACGGTGAACTATATGGTATGTGAACTATATCTCAATAAAACTGATATGATAAAAAATTACTATTTTGCAAGCCCAATAAATTAACAGAACTAGGCATGAAGTATGACTGCTAACATCAAAAGTGGGCAAAAATCAGACATTATGTGCCTCTTGATGCATCAAGAGGTGCATATCTGCTTTTCGTTAATTTTTTTTTTTTTTTAAAGATTTTATTTATTTATTTTTTCCCCCAAAGCCCCAGCAGATAGTTGTATGTCATAGCTGCACATCCTTCCAGTTGCTGCACGTGGGACACGGCCCCAGCATGGCCAGAGAAGCGGTGCGTCGGTGCACGCCCGGGATCCGAACCCGGGCCGCCAGCAGCGGAGCGCGTGCACCCAACCGCCAAGCCACCGGGCCGGCCCTCGTTAATTTTTGATTTAGATTTAAACATATTTGATGTGTTTCAACCCATTATAGTTTTTATTCTTTTTGATATTCAAACTCTCCCATATGTGGCCAGCAAAAGCCCCTTCAAATTGACTCCTGTATCTTTTTACCGAATCTTTGATAACTCCCTTACTTCCTGGTGTGACACTATGTTCCAAGCTCATCTTGTATATTTCTGGCCCCTACTATTGCTCAGGTTCCTTTTAGTGGGAAATGGTATTAAAAGACCATAATCTTAACACCAGGGATATGCTTTACTACTGGTTTGGGTCACTGTTTCTATACCTTTAAGAGCTAGACTTTTTTTTTCTTTTTTTTTTTGTGAGGAAGATCAGCCCTGAGCTAACAGCCATGCCAATCCTCCTCTTTTTGCTGAGGAAGACCAGCCCTGAGCTAACATCTATTGCCAATCCTCCTCATTTTCCCTTTCTCTCCCCAAAGCCCCAGTAGATAGTTGTATATCATAGTTGCACATCCTTCTAGTTGCTGTATGTGGGACGCGGCCTCAGCATGGCCAGAGAAGCGGTACGTCAGTGTGCGCCCGGGATCCGAACCCGGGCCACCAACAGCGGAGCACGTGCACTCAACTGCTAAGCCATAGGGCCGGCCCCTAGACATTTCATATCATAAATTCATACTGATATTTCCAGTTCCAGATTACGGGAGTTTTTGCTTAACTTCATTGTTTTATATTTGTATCTTTTATTTTAGACTGAAAATCTTGATTCCTAATGATATGAATACAATTACCTATTTGCTTTATGCTACAAAGTTTCTATAATAGTTTCAGTATTTCAATACCAGTATTATTCACAATAAGATTACCGAAATCATTTTATTACTTTTTGTTTTTTCCTTCCATTTAAACTACACACTCTGTTGTGCACCCGTTTTTTTTCATTTAATAATATAACCTGGAGATAACTCCACAGTGTACAATTCTTTTCCTGCCCCACTGGGTGGATATACCATAGTTCATTCCATCAGTCCTATAGGGAGGGACATCTGAGTTATTTATTACAAACAATGCTGTGGTCAATAACCTCCTATAGCCACCACTTGCCATGTGCCTGCCCTCAGGGTTGTACCACTGTATACCCCACAGCACACACAAGGGCCGTTTCCCCAGTCTTGCTCAGGGCTTATTAAACTCAGGACAATTTGCCAATCTGATGTGAGAAATGCTATCTCAGGGTTCTTTTTTTTTTTAAGCTGTTGCAACTGACTAAACACTGTGCTAGAAGTTGATCTCATTTTATTCACACCACCATCCTGAGCTATAAAGCGAACTATCCTATTTTACGTAAGAGGGGAGTGAAACGTGTACAGGGCCGCAGAGCTGGTGCTCATGAACTGCACCGGGCGATGTGCTCGACTGAGAGGCAGTGTGGCATGCTGGTGAGGTGCCAAGCTGGGACCTGGAGACTGAGGCTTCCCTTCCAGGAAAGCCACTGAGGCACGGGGGGTCCTTAGTCAAGCCCCTTCTCTTCTCCGAGTCTTGGTGTCAAAGGAGGGGTGGTCAGGAGCTGTTTCTCAGCCCTGGTTGCACATTAGAGTCACCTGGGAACCTTGAAAAACTATGATGCTGAGCTCAGGGTAGTTTTAGTGTGAATGTTTCTTATTAGGAGTAAGATCGATCACTTTTTCAGATGTTTAAGGATCATTTGCATTTTTCTGTGAACTATCTGTTATCTCTCTGCCCATTTTTCTACAGGACAGTGGGTCTTTTTCTTAACTTCTAGCAGTTCTTTTTATAGTAGGAATATTACCCATTTATCTGCAGTATAAGTTACAAATATTTTTCCCCCTTTGTCACTTGCCTTTTTTTACTTTAAAAGCATTTGGTTTTAGGAAACTATTTAATGGAAAGTAAAAGGTAAATGCTGTGGTAAAATAAGGAAATATTTATAAGACTTTCTAGCTTTGCTTCCAAATAAAAGCAATGTCAGGGGCCGGCCTGGTGGCATAGTGGTTAAGTTGGCACATTCTACTTCGGCAGCCCGGGGTTTGCGGGTTCAGATCCCAGACACAGACCTACACACCGCTTATCAAGCCATGCTGTGGCAGACGTCCCACATATAAAGTAGAAGAAGATGCGCACAGATGTTAGCCCAGGGCCAATCTTCCTCAGCAAAAAGAGGAGGATTGGCAACAGATGTTAGCTCAGGGCTAAGCTTCCTCACCAAAAAAAAAAAAAAAAAAAATCTATGTCAAAGCCTTTCTTTTTCCTGTCCATTTTTTAATTAAGTTAAAGATGAACTCTTGTCTCTTATAATGAACATCTGTAGTTTTTGCCTATCCAGCATCTTTTCCCCATTCTTGCCATAGAATCCTTCTTTGTTAAGGAGAATCTACTCTATGTGTCTTGGGCAGATATAATCCAGGTCTGGACAGAGTACTCAGCCCTCTGGCTACAGTAATTGATTAAGAGATAAGGAACAGGGACCAAACCCTACCAACCAGGCCTTCCTAAGGACTCTTTTGTTATGCTAGTAGGTTGTGAGTCATAGGTTGATATATCTACCACTTGGAGAAAGCTTGTCCAAGAGATGAAAAGAAAGGAGACAGAGCCTGATTATACAGGCTCTGAACCTCTAGATTCAGCCAGTTTACCTGAAACAAACTAAATCTTAACCTAATTTATACATTCTCTTATGCCATCTAAGGTAATTTGAGTTGCGTTTCTGTCGCTTGCAACCAAAAGGGTTTAATGTTTAAAATTATTTTTCCCCAAATCCCCTGAATCTGTTACCTCTTGAGGCCAAAACTCTCTTCCTTCTCGCTGGTCTTCCAGATAATCACGAATGATGTTTGTTTTCTGCAGAAACAGGCCCATAGAGTTGGCACGCTCTTCATCTTCACCAACTAAGGGGTCTTCTAGCTCTGAGGCCGAGAACAGACGGGAAAGGCCAATTCCCACCAGCCCGGCAACATAGTGACAGTACTGTAAAAGATTATTTTTAAAGTACTTTAATAATGAAATTTTTACTAAAATGGAAATGCTAGAGATTATTAGCTACAAAAAAACAGGTTCCAAACAGAATATACAAGATCTGATTTTGATTGAAAAACACAAATATACACTATACACATATAAGGAGTAAAAAACAACCAAGAAAAATGTGTACAAAAGACTTAACAAAAGTGATCTCTGGCTGGTTGATATATTTTTTACTTGTATTTTCTATATTTCTACAATGCACATGCACTGCTTCTAGAATAAAAGGTTGCTGAAAAACTTAACCAGTACAGTAAACTTTTTGATATACAAAACTGTGAGTGAAAGCAATAAGGGAATAAAGAATACTCTAACAGAAACAAGAATGCTAAGTAGAGTTTAATCTTGAAGACATTTCAAGATCTTGCAGTGTCTCAGAATCCTCATGTAGAAGAACAAAATACTACCGCTATGTTCTTGACACTGTTTTAAGCACTCTGCATATTCAATCCTCACAAACATCTTATGAGGTACATACTATTATTATCACCATTTTACAGATGTGGAAACTAAGGAACAGAGAGGTCAATTAACTTGCCGAAGATCACTCATCTGGAAAGTCAGAGGCCAGGGATTCAAAGCCAGGTAGTCTGACTTGCGAGGCACGCTTCAACAACTTTGCTAAAACTCTCTCTCAAAAGAGTCTCCGTAACATAATTCTTGATCGTCAAAGGATTTTTTTTCCATAAAAGTGGTTAGTTTGTTAAAGCTAACTTCCCCTGAAAAGAGTATTCCAAGACAACTTAATGCAACACTCTTATAAAATGAAGGTCCACCGCACAATTCAGAAGGGAAGAGTCGTTAAAGAAGGTACGCTCTGGAGTCTGCAAAGACCACAGAGGAAAGAGCGTCTCTGGTTAACAGCAATACAAAGCCAGAGACCAATCAAGGAGCACAATGAAATGACCAAGAGAAAGCACCTGAACTATGTTCCAGGAGAGGAAAAATCTGGAAAGAGTAAAGATATACTGAAACCAGACAGAGAGAAATGAGCTGTGGACAGGAGATTTAAAAAGAATTAGCAGAAATTAAAAAACATTAGTATATTCATAGTGCTGTCCAAGGAAAAGTATATTTTTACTTTAAGATAATAGTTCTTTGGGTAGAAATACTCCTAGAATGGAAGTATTAATCTTCGTCCAAAGACAGAAAAAAAAGTCTTTAAAAGTATTCAATTTTATCTGGTCGTAACCTCTATTCAACAACCCGTAATTAAGTTTCCTGAACAGATGTGCACAGCAGGAAGGCAAGTTACTGTGTGGATAACTAGTGCTGGTTCTTGGCCAGGAGGAGTTTTAGCTTTAACTTTAAATTCATAAACTGATAATTCTAGCAACAGTCACACGCACGCTCACTTGTGGAGCATAAACCAGGAGCTCCAAAGATGCTGCCAATGAGTTTTGAGGCTTGAAGGATTACGAGGACAAACTTTATACTTACACTCACTCAGTGAATATGTAGCAGTGTTTCTTTTGAGATCCTAACCTAAATACTATTAAAGATACAAAATACGTACAGTTTAGATGTTTAAAATGTCTTTGCGTCCACTGGGGGGATGAATACGTCTCATAAACGCCATTCTTATGGAAAACGGGCAAGACCCCTCCCCGCTACCTTGCATTGTGATGTTCAGTTTAGTTCTCATAGTCAGTTAGGTTACTCTGTCTAAATAAGTGCTCTCTCCCAGGCCCCTACTCCTACCCTGGCCAATATCCTACACGGCTACAGGTTTGGAATAAACTCTGACCAAATAAAAGCCATTATAATTTTATTTGCCACATCATCTGCTCTCATAGCTCTTTCCAGCTCCTTTGTCTCCTGAGGAAGACAACCTCATCTATGTGGGGTCTCCCACAGCTCATCCCCACATATATTCATTTATAACCAGCATACAAATTGGGAGGGGGGTGTCAAGAAACTTGGAACATCTCATGTGGTCCTATTTCTGTAAGGAGATGATGGGAAAGGAAGAAGTAAGGTATTAGAGAGGTGCTTACTCCTCAGCATAACACACCTAGGATCCAAAGTTAACACCTCTGGATTCTCATGAACCGTTCTTGTTTCTAAGGAAACAGACACATAATATAACTTAACAGTCTAACTGATAACTATTTCTCCTAAGTAAATGGGGCCACGCTGGCACTGAGTTCAAATTAATCTTGTGTTAAGATGGAACTGGAAATGACTCAGATACTAAGGTACATATACACACACACATCGTAATGGAAAAGAAGAAAATAACAAAAAACACATTTTTAAGATTTGAAAACTACTGGTATCTCTATATAACATGAAGTAATTGGCCATTTACCTAAAATTCCACACCAAGTCGAAGACACTTTTATAAGCATAATGACTGTATCTCTAGGACAAGTTATATCTACGTTGGCCTAACTTAATGGTAAACTCTCTAGGGCCTGGATTATTTCAAGTATTAAACTATAAGCCCCAATTAAGTGTTTATGATGAGACATTCAAGCTAAACAGAAGGGTGGTAAAACCAAGAAACCTAGAACTGGTGGACAACTTTCTCCTTGTTCTGAACTTCACAGTGAGTAGCCCCAGCTCTGTCTTAGGCACCACACACCGACACTGCTTTACAGAGACACTAACCTTGTCCCATTCTCGTTCAGACGTTACATCCTTATCCAAAAACTCCGCCATCCCAATCCCCATTTTCCGGCAAATGTCAACAATCACTGTTTGATATTTCTCAGCCAGATTTCTAAACTCAAGGGAGATCTGAAATGGAGATCATAAAAAACAGAAAATATGAAATATGTATTTACACTGGGAACCAATGTGGTGCCTATACATCATAAAGCAAAGCAACGGTAGAACTCGTTAATTAAGATGCCCAAATGATTCATCTATAAGCCTAACATCTAGGTTATGACAGTTTTCAACATACTGAATACTAAGCTCAGCAAATTTTATAAATATTAAAATAGAATGGTCTAAAAATGCTAAAGTTTCTAGATTCAAAAGAAGATTCAAAGTCTCTCTATACACTCATCTTGCCAATATATAACAAATGAGATGCTTCCACATAAAACTGGGCATAAGTGTAAGAATTTTAGGAAATGCCTCATTTCAGACAAACCTCATGACAGTGAAGATTCATTCATGCAAACATTATTGAGCACTTCCTACATAATAAGCATTGTCTAGGCACTGGGGATATATAGCTGGGAAACAACCAGAAACTCATGTAGAGTTTACATTCTATTGAGGAGATCAGCCAGTCATTTTCTATCACCAGTCCCAAAATTTACAGCATGAAGTTATAGTGTCTCCCCCACCATAAGGCTACACTTTTTAATTCCTTCAACAACTGAACTTAGCTCAATTTGAAGCATATTACCCAATATTTTTTTTCAGAGCCCAAGCTCCAATGCAGAACAGTAGTATTGATGCTTTTAAAATTCATTGCTACTGCACAAATATCTTATTTAAGTTCAAAGAATTGTTTATAGGTTATTAAAATACAATATTAAAACACCATGAAACTTTTTAAATAAAATGGTACAAAATATTAAGAGCCAACACACAAGACTAAACACAGTGAATAGACTTTGTTAAATACCAAAGGTGTGAGAGATACTTGGTCTGTGTTGACAAAAAGGTGCGAAAAACTTCCTCGGGAAACACTTGAATTTGAGGACCTGAGGGAAAACCAGCTGGTTGCAGGGTACTGATGGGAATCCGAAGCCTATGGTACTTGAGGATTACTCGGAGGAACATCAGCTGTTAAACTCAAAAAAACCCATAAAATCAATTCAATCTTTCCAGAACTCTGTCCTTTCCAGAACAGCTGTTCCAAGATAAAGCCAAAAGGTAACTCCTATTGTTACCAAAAAAGCAACTCTACCAAAGGTTATTTGAATCCCTGAATCTCCCCAGGATCCCGTTCTCTCAACAGATCGTTGGCTAGGTCAGTTCTATTTATAAGAGGAAAGGCCAGGGAGGTGGGGGAGGAGGAGCAGCTTAGACTCTTAAAAACAAATACTCCAAAATAAACACTTCACTGCTGAATATGAACTGTTCCTTTCAACAACTCTTTGGCACTTATTACATAATTATATAATTCAAATAACGAAAACAAAAATATCTAGGAAAGAGTGACAATGAAGAGTTCTGTGTTTTCCCAGAACCCTGAGGGAGGAAGGGAGGGAGAACATTGCTGACTCGCTCCCAGTTTCCATATTCTCGAGGAATAACAGTAAACTGCCTAACGGAGTGAGCCAGGATGGCTGTCCCTCTAGGTAATTCTGCTTCACAACTACAGCACATTTCTAGGTCCCTGGGTCACTCTCTGGTGACCTGGATCCCAAGTACATGAAGGAAGGATACCACGGTGAGTCCACGAGTGTAAAGGAGAAAGGCCACATCCCAAGGAGGGGGCAAGCATAGTGTGACGCTTCCATTAACCTGTAAAGAAAAATTCTCCTCATTATAAACCTTACGATGTTATGATCAAAGCACTGGGTGATTCCACCTTCACCTACATGCAGCTTTTTGTTTTCAACCATTTTTTAAAGGGGTCATAAAGTGCGGCAGTGATTAAGCACAAGGGTTCTGGAGTCAGACCTTTTGGATTTGAATCTCTGTTCTGCCACTTAACTTCATGGGTGATTTTAGGCAAGGTACTTAAATCTCTGTGCCTCAGTTTCCTCATCTACAGAAAATGTGGATAACGGTATATCACATATATTACCTGTTAAAACTACATTAATATAAAATAATACAAATGGTAAATCAATAATGAAATATATTTCACAACTAATTCATAGCTCAATAAATGTATGCTATTATTGCTATTATCATTTAAAAACACCCTGTATTACCTGAAGGGTATTATGTTAAGTGAAATAAGCCAGACAGAGAAAGACAAACACTGCATGACCTCTCTCATACATGGAATATAAACTAACACACGGACAAAGACAACAGTTTGGTGCTTACTGGGGGAAGGGAGTTGGGGGTGAGCACAAGGGGTGAAGGGGCACATTTATATAGTGACTGACAAATAATATTGTACAACTGGAATCTCACAATGTTATAAACTATTATGACATCAATTAAAAGAAAACACCCTGTATTATTCCTTAAGCTATGTTTGGAGGTAGGTCTCTAAGATTACTAGTTTCTACTAGTATCAGATAAAAAAGATATACTCTAATTAATCCACAAGATACAATGAGAGTTCTAGAAAGCCTGACTCCAAGTGATATCAACTAATGACTACTAGAGCATAAAGCGCCAGGTTCAATCTGAGTGCAGACTAACCATACATCAAGGAAGAGTTCACCTGGTTAGAACACTCTGTCTAAGCTTAGCCCTAATTCCATGGGCCTGGGAAAAGAGCACAAGTGCAGGCCCACATACCACATGGCTGGAAATTTAAAAATTAAAAATCAAGCTAGTAACTTGTTAAATACAGTATATTCTATTCTCCTGTCTTGACAAACATACCTTCATAACAACCTGGAGGACTCACATGTGAGTTTAAAATGCTTGGTCCCTTGGGGTTTTGCTCCAAAATGCAGCAGGGCCGAGACTGCTGATCCCCACTCCCAGCCCGCACCCTGCCCTTCCTACCCCAGCTCTGTCCGGCACTGGGTCCGGCACTGGGAGGAGGGATCTCTCACTCATGTATGAGAACACCTCAGCCTGCAGGGCACGGTTTCATCCACAACCCTCCTGAACAGCCGCCCTTGGCCACCCTCAGGCCTAGGGACGCGGTCACTGGTACATGGTCCACCCTGGAGGAGATGGACCTGAGGAAACAGACTGCAGACTCTGGAAGTGGGCTCAAGAAATTAGGGGCAAGGAATCCCAGACACCCAGAACATGGCCTAGAAGGGGGCCGCCTAAGCTCTAGGCAGGCCCACTCCCATGGCCTCAGACACCCCTCACCCCTTTGACGGTGAAGAGGCCCAGAGTGGGGCCCTCTAAAGTGAGGGGCTGGGGGGAGGGGCCCTTCTTGCCTCAGTCTAAGGGCAGTACTACGGGAGTGAGGCCAAGCTATCTGTTCTGCCCTAGGACCTAGCCAAAAACTGACTGTACACCTAACCCCAGGCAACTGGTTCACCCTTCAAATTGTGCAACTCATCTCAAGGAGATGCTGGGACAGATCAGCATATAGACAGCCCAGTCCTTTAGAAGAGTAAGGCACTATGAAGCTCCATATACTCCTATCTCAAGCTGAATCAGACTGAAAGGACCTCCAATTCAAGTATCTTAAAATCACACTCTCATGTATTTCATATTCATAAGGATATAAAAGGTTAACAACAGCAAAACAGTGATGCCTGGCCTGTGCGTTCTGCTACCTTGACTCTACCAGGGGCAAGTCTGCTTTCAGGAGGGTAGTGTCTGTCTGCTCTCTAACCTACCACTCAACACAGGAAAAGATGGATTTAACGTTCAAACTGAAACTTTCCAAAACAAAGTGCTGTTTTTCCATTGGAATGCTACATTTATAAAGGAATAGGCTTAGGTTGTATAAGCATATTGGAATATTGTCTGAAAATTTACTAGCTATACCCCCAAAATTATTTTAGCATTCACACATTTTCATATTCTCTCACATCTGCTGAGTGGATACGGCTGCCTTGATTTTTAAAATACCTATGACATTTATCCCATGACCAGAAAGTATTTAATTGCTATGAATCTCCTCAAAAGTAGTTAAGGAGGTTGTTTTTGTTTTTGGAGGCTCTAGCTAGAATAATATATGGTTAATTTTTTAAAGTGAGAATACACTTCAATCATAAATGGGGTGTGACCCTGTTTGCAGCACTTCCTCTGTTTTAGCAGTTGCAAAAGCTCCTCAATGAATGTCCACAGATTTCCAGTCACAGGGAACCTGTCCTCTGGTCCTGTGAGAGCCAAATCACCATACCTGCCCCAGGTGAGAGCTCTTAATTCCCCACCTAATCATTCTTCACAGATTCTTTTTCTTTTTTCTTCTTTTGTACCGTACTGTGTCAACTCCACCTAATTATTCTTCAGAGACTTTTTCCCTTGGTTTGTATTGCACTGTATTTTATTTTTGGCTTTGATTGAAAATGTGATCTCAGTAATCCGAAATACCCCTTGTTCCGAAGGAGTCTTTCTCAAACCTTCTTTTGTTTCAATAGCAAGAGACACATAAGGACTATTCTTCCCCCAAAATTCTGGCAACTGTGTACAAAAAGAAGTGCTTCTTTGGGCTATTAGGGAACATAAGATTTTGCTAAATCAAACCTTTATTTATAAGTTATGGAAGAAACACTTATTTGTGTAGTAAGACATGCAAATTCCAGAAAACTAAGAACTAGTCACATGTATAACATAAACTTGAGGGATTTTCTAAAGCTCAAGATTTTAATAACCCACTTTACTCCAACAGAATGGACTAAACACCTAATATTTACAGAATACTTAGTATGTACCAGGCATTATTCTAAGTACTTTATATGTATGAACTTATTTAATCCTCACAGCTCTAACTTTACAAAGGAGAGAACTGAAGCACAAATAAAGTTAAAGAACTTGTCCAGGATCACATAGCTGTAGGCAGCAGAGGATCATCCTGCTTCTCAGTCCTCACCTCAGCTGCAGAGCCTGCTCCCTACCCAAGCTGCGACCCTTCATGAGCAGCACAGCACGTCCATGCTACTGGGCTTAGGGCACCCAAGAAGCCAGGAGTGCTATATACTCAGGCTGCATTATACAGGCAACCAGTTTTGTGAGCTAGCCTGAGAATTCATCTTTTACAACATTGGAATTTGAATGCATCTGTCCACAGAAGAAACACTGGACTTCCAAACAACACATTGGTAATAATAATAGCAGCTACCATCATTCTAAGAGCTTTACTTATAGTAACTCGTTTAATCCTCATAACAATACTATGAGGTAGTACTATTACTATCTCTATCTTAAAGATGAAGAAACTGAGGCACAGATAGGCTACGTAACTAAGCACCAGTTAATAAGCAGGAGAGCTGGGATTCCAACCCAGGTGGTCTGGCTTCAGAGTCTTGGCTACCAGAATTCTTAACCACGACATTACACCATGCTGCCTTCACACTGCTTATGTTACCGTTCTCTGCAGGGATGTGGGTTAGCTGACAAGGACATCATCAGTTATAAACACAAACTCTATGCAGAAGACATCTGTAATGCTGCTACCGTTGGGAAGTCCTCGAGCACTTGTCGATCCTTCTCCTTGCTCTCCATGAACCGCCAGTCGGGCTCATAAAGGAAAGAGTGAAAGTTGTGCAGCAGTGGGACCTTCTTCTCTACACTGATGGTCATGTCGTCTTCCAGAGTGTCCAGCGCTCGCAGAACCAGATAAAATATGCACACTGCATGGCTGTAAAAAAGGAACAGCCATTAATATACTGGAACAAACATCCAAAGATACGTATTTTAAAGTAACGTTTCATTTATGCCAGGCCATTTTCTAAACCCTCCTACACCCTAACTCTACAGAACTATAAAGGATTTCCAAAGCTTACTTAACCAAACATCTTAGTTTTCCTTTCTTAGATGGAAACAATGAACTTCTGTAGTTTATTTATTAAAAAAAACCTACCAGCTGGATGTCATTACTACTCCCAGAACGAGTTACATTGAACTAATGTAGAACAACTGTACAAAGACCAACAGGCCAAATGTTTAGACGGAACGAGTATTTTGCAGATAAAAAATAAAAGAAAGACACAATAACCTCTCAGTATAAATACTATCATACATAAACGCAATTGGTCTAAGTTCATGTATGGAATCTGCACAGAGGCAACTTCAGAAGAATTAACCCAATACAACTAGAAATGCAAAATAGCTAAGTGAAGCCAAGAAAAATGCATGACCTGCTCAGAGAGAGGTTCAGCAGCCAGGACTAAAAAAAAGGTAATAACCATCGCCATTCTCCCTGCCCTTCCCTGACAGAGCTGGGCCCGCAGGGACGCTATTAGATGGCGAGGCGCCTGGAAGGGCATTCTAAAGTAAACACATGGGCGTTCCAGCCGGAACGTTTCCTTCACTCTGGCTAAGCCACAAGCACGGGGACTGCCACGCTAGGGGCCATGTCGAAAAGTAGCTTCGAACGACTCCACGTCCCTGGAAAAAGATTTCCTCCCCAAAACCAAAAGGAGCTGCCTCCGCCACTCACCGCATTTCCCCATCCAGCGCCTGGATAACAGCTGCGAAGCTGCGACTGGTCTGATTGAGATACTTGTAGCAAGTTTTCAAGCTGCTGCTGAGCGAGTCCTGCGGGCAGAGCAGACAGGCGGAGGTGGGGGCCGTGGAGGCGCAGCAGTGGGACGGGGGCAGGCGGCCGGCGGCCGTGGGGGCCCGCAGCCTGCCGCACACGCCCTCTCCTCGCGGCCAGTCCTTGGAGGGCCAGGCGGCGGGAGGCAAGGGGCAGCCGCGCGGGGGGGTGCCCGTGCCCGTGCCCCGGGGCCCCGCGGCGGGGCTGAGCACCCAGGTCCGCTTGAAGAGGGACATGGCCTTGGTGCCGCAGGCGGCTGCGGCCATGGGACTCGCCGAGCCGACGCAGGGCTTTTCCTCCATAGAAGCGAGCGGAGCTGGGAGGCGCCCACCGACGGGCGGGGCGGGCTCTCCCTCCACCCCAATAGGCTTGGGGCTGGCCCTCCGGCCCACCCCACACGTGGGGCCCGCCGCCCGCCCCGCCCCGCGGTCGGCTCCACCCTGCGGCCTCTCGCAAGTGCCACGCCGCCCGGTGCCTCCCTCTCGGTCTTCCTCTTCTCCCCAGAACCCACAGGCTACCAACGGAAGCCAGTCCTCTTTTGAGAAGCCTGCCCTTCCTCCCTGTGACAGAATCTCTCCTTGACCAAACGCTAGTCAGACTCCTCTAAATCTCCCCTTTTGTACTTCTGTGTCTATCTTTGCATCGGCCAATTTTAGCAAGAACCCTGCTAAATTGGTTTCGCCAGAATCCTCCATCCCGGATATCTTATCACCCTATCTGACCCGGTTCCTCATCCCCCACCATCCCATCGCCCTGGCCTGCCTCCAGCAGGACCTCCAGTGAGGTCCTTTAGCCAGAACACCTCCTTACCCCAGATGTTTCTTTCCTCTTAGTCACTTTGCTTGCATCCACCGACTCCTCCACTCTGCTTCTTGGCTATATAGTCCCACTTTTCCTCCTTGTCTTCGGAATTCAGCCCAGTTCTATACTGAGGTCTCTTTCTCCTATTGCAATAGCTTTTCTGAATAAAATCTGTTTTTACCGCTTTAACTACTGTCCAGCTCTGGTTTTTCTTGAACACTGGTTAAACCTCTACTATCCTCTGGAAATCTAGCTATTCTTTTAAGATTTCTTCTCATCTTCCCCTTTCAAATCAGTGACTTGTAATGAGCTGATTCCTGAACTCTACCCTTCTCTAAGGAAAACAAGAACTGTTTTTCCAGGGGAAAAAAGCCGTATTTTCAATGCAAGCATATCAGAAAGAATTGTTGACTGTTTTTATGTGGTTTTGTTTTGTTTTACAGAGACTTTATATTTTAGAGAAGTTACGGATTCACAGGAAAATTGAGTGGAAAGTACAGAGAGTCTCCATATACTCCTCTCCCCCAGGGCTCGCCCACTCTATCTTTAAGAGAGAACCAGGAAACATTTGAAATATCTAACAACAGGAGAGTGGTTAAAATATACCCCACAGTCACTTTGGAATGTTAAAAGTGAACCTTGGACCCTAGTGGGGTCCAGGTGAACTATGTTCTTTTTACTTGTGTACATTTCTTCAATTTCCTACCACAGATGTATACTGTTTTGTCAAAAGAGTAAAGCTTTTAAAAAAAAAAAATCACATAATCGTGAGAATTTCACTTTATTGCCATGTTCAATAAAAAGTTATTAGTAAAAATTAATATTTACTGAGCACCATACATTAGTAAAATCATTTAGTACAGTGTCTGGCATATAAAAATACTCAGTGAAGGTTTGATGAATAAATGAATACATTCATAGGTATTTTAAAACAATTCACCAACTCCTTCTCAAAACGTGGAGAGACAAGACCTTACAAGAAACAGAATAGCTGCAACTCAGGCTATTTACTGAGCTCCATGCCCGCTCTTCACATACACTGGTGTTATCAAGCCACAGTGGTTCTCTCACTGCACTGCCAAATGTTTTAATTCTCAGCTACAACTAATAATAGCTTGGGGGCTGATGTCCAACCATGAGTTTCAATAAATGCAAAGGTGCAGCTGCACTGGTTTTGAAGAGCAAACCATCTTAAAGAACGGTACCCTCCTTTCCAACACACCTCCTCCACTAGGTCAGTAAATCACTTTCCTCTCTCCTTCCCCCCTAGTTCTTTCTCCAGTCACCTATTTGTTTTCAGTACCCCAGGCTGTAACAATAATTACCTCACACTACCAAGAAGATACAGGAAGATATGGGAATCAAGCAGTGGAAATTTTTATGGTGAGTAGTGTTTTCCAGAGTGTTTAATAATTATGAGCTAGGGGGAGAAAAGCTAACCCTCCCGCACCTGTCCCTAGAGCCTACTGATGTTTTCCTCTGCTGTCTGAGAGTGAGCACTCTCCCCAGAACTCTCCAGTGGGAGAAAACCAGGATAAAGGGCATTGAGGGGAAGAGTGTGCAGCTGCTGGAAGTACAAGACTGAACTCCTGGGACTGTGGCTCCAGCCTCAAGCTGAAAGACAGTTCCACAGTGAAGAGCTACGAAGCCTCCCCACGGCCTTCCATTGAGACATTAAGTAACACAGCTTCCCTCAGAAGGGGGGGGGGGTAACCCCACAAACTGGAGTTTATGTAACAGCAAGATCAATAACTACCATTTATTGGGCAGCTACTACGAGCCAAGCACAATACAATCATTACCTTTAATCCTTAAAAAACACTTTAAGGAAGGTATTACGGACCTACAATCCATCTGAAATCTTCATGGCCAGATGTGTGGCAGAATTCAGAATTTTTAGTGTTTTAGAAAACAGGCCAAAAAATGCATATACAGCCCCAGTCATCATGCAGTAGCACCCCATAATTGATTATTAACATTTCTTCAGCAAAATATTTGAATATTTACACTAAGTGGGATCACTTCAATTCAGGGCAGTTTTGCTGGCCAAATCCGGAGCCAGACTTAGGAAAAAACGCTTCGCTTTCAGACCATTTTGGAGTTGGGAAATTGTGGTTAAGGGATTGTGATCTGGTATCTCTATTTTATAGATGAAGAAACTGTCGCCTGGAGGTTAAGTTACCAAAAGTTATTCACCTAATAGAGTCAGGATTTAGAAATAGACTTAAGTCTATTTAGACTATAGTCTAAATAATAGGATTTAGACTTGCTAGAAGCCAAATTGGCATGATCACAAAACACCTGCTTTTTCCATTGTGTGCCCTCTGAGTAATCTCACTCAACTTGCAGGTAGCAGTAGGCCCCTAGATTCACTGATATGCTCCTAAAAATTCAGTATAAATCAAGTTTACTGAATTCTGAATTCCTACAACCAAATCTGTGATAGAAATAATCATCCCTCAATATCTGCTAAGTGTAAATTTTTTTTTCTAGCTTGTTACTTCAGAGAAAAAGCAAGAAGAGCTAGAGAGCTAGAAGAGAGAATAGCCCAAGTCTCACTTATAAAAAAATTCAAAAGATTATATACAGAAAAGTCTTTCTCCTACTCCCTTACCATGGCCACCCAGTCTCCTCTCTAGAGGTAACCAATGCTACTGTTTTCTCCAATAGTCTCATTTTATAGAGAGAAAAACAAGACACAGAAAAGTCAAGTGTCTGAACCCAAATCACAATCCTAAAAGCTGTGTGCCCTGACTTCAGACACGCAGATCCCTTGTCCTATTATTTTTCTTTGTAGTACTTATTTCCACCTGGAATATTGTATATTTGCTTTTTTTAAAATTCTCTGTCTCTTCCTCTAGAACATAAATTTTATAAAAGCAAGCTGTTCACCTATCTTGTTTACTGTTGTATCTCCAGCACCTAGAACAATATCTGGCATGCAATTGTTGGTCACATATTTGTTAAATGAAGGAAGGAAGGAAAGAAGGAAGGAAGGTAGGAAGGAAGAGAGGGAGAGAGGGAGGGACGGAGGTTGGTTGCTTGGAAGGAAGCTCATATACAGCAGAACTGGGAAGGGAAGAAAGGAACTAGGGATTGCAGAGTGCCTGTGATGCGCTGGGAGCACATGTGACAGCCTGGGATCTGGTCAGCTGTCTGGGGCCAAAGTCTGTGCTCTTTATCCCAGATGGCCTCCAAACTGGAAGCATGGAGGTCTTCAGACAAGCCTGGGTTGGCATCCTGGAACCACTGCTTGGGAGCTGTGTGACCCTACAAAAGTTATTTAGTTACTTTATGCCACCATTTCCAAATCTGTAAAATGGCAGTAATAATAGTACTTATCTCTTCAGGGTTGTTGTCAAGTGTGGTAAGTTACAAAATAGCCACAGAAGTTTCTGGCTCTTTCCATCAGGAGATGGAGTTTTTTTCCACCTCCTTGAATCTGGGCTCATCTTAAGATTTTTGGGGGGCCAAAAAGACAGTAGCAAATATGACTCAAGTAGACGCTTGGACAGTGCGTGCGCACTGGGGTTTGTGCTCTTCCTGTGGCCACGTGAAGAGTCTAGGGGCTAGCCTGCTGGATGATGAGAAATTTATATAGCCCAGTCTCCCCTTGACACTCCAGCCTACAGCTTGCTAACCACCAGATCTTCCAGCCACAAGCCGACTGGTCAGCTGAGCAAGCCCAGTAGAAAGGGACCAAGCTGGCCCAGACCAGAAGAACTCCCCAGCTCTCCCAGAGAATTGTGAACTAAATAACAGTTATCTTAAGTCAGTAAGTTTGGGTTTCTTGCGGTTTTTTTTTTTTTTGCTAGGAAAGATTTGCCCTGAGCTAACATCTGTTGCCAATCTTCCTTTTTTTTTTTTTCCCTCCCCAAAGCCTCAATAAATAGTTGTATATTCTAGTTGTAAGTCTTTCTAGTTCCTCTATGTGAGCTGCCGCCACAGCATGGCTACTGACAGACAAGTGGGGTGGTTCTGCGCCCGGGAACCAAACTCGGACTGCCGAAGGAGAGTGCGCGGAACCCAGTGGCTCTGGGTTTTTAATTTGTGTTAATAAAATATACATAACAAAATTTACCATCTTAACCATTTTTAAGTGTGCAGTTCCGTAGTTCCGTAGTGTTAAGTACACTCACATTGCTGTGCAACCAATCCCCAGAATTAAGTCACTCAGTTTTGGGGTGGTTTGGTACTCAATGAAAGCTAACTGATACATTGAGATAATAGACTTAAAGAGCTTAGCACAGTGCCTGGCAAACGTAAGAACTCAATAAATGCTGTCTATTATTATTAATACTATCATTATTAATTACTCTAACTCATAATACAATCTCCTCTTAATCTCACTCACCTGCCAAATTAGTGTTCTAAAACGATACTAGCTGCTTTCATCATGTCCTAGTTCTGCCTTTACACACTACCTGCTGTACTTACCACGCTCCGCTGCTGGACTTGCACACACACTTACTGAACTTTGTACTTCTAGCTTACGTTTTCAATCCCAGCAGGGCTGGTGTCCTTATCTTTCCACACACATCGGGCTCAGTCTTTATATGACTTGGCTCATGCTGGCTTTTTCCACTGAGGATCCTCCCCGATAATCTACATCTAACCTTTTCAAGGTCTACACGTTACAAAGCACTTTTCCTGTGTTTTCTGAAAACTTTCCTCTCTAAAACATTTCTACTTCACTAAAATTTCCTGAAATAAAAATGTACATAAGATTACTTGGCACTTCCTAGGTGATCTTACTTTTGTACACCTGTTGTCCTGAACAAGTGCAACTGGGGATCTGGACTGAGCACAATTCAAGTCCACAGCATGAGGAGACTGCCTTAAAAAGTCAATGAACACTGAGGAGCAGGGTAGGGTGAGATGGGGAAAAGGACTTTAGTTGTATCTGGACGTTTCCTAAGAAAAAAAAAATGAAGCAAATACAGCCAAAACTTAATATATATTTAATCTTGGAGATAGAAACAAAATGGTTTGTTATAGTATTTTTTGTACTTCTCTATTTGCTTGACACTTGAATATTATTGTTTTGTATTCTTTAAATTGTTTCATGTATGTACATAAGTTTCATATCACTCAGGAAATATAAGCTTCTTGAAGAGACAGACAGTTTTTTTTTGTGAGGAGGCTTGGCCAGGAGCTAACATCCGTTGCCAATCTTCCTCTTTTTGCTGAGGAAGATTGGCCCTGAGCTAACATCTGTGCCCATCTTCCTCTATTTTGTATATGGGATGCCTCCACGGCATGGCTTGATGAGTGGTCCGCCAGCACCCGGGATCCAAACCTGCAAACCTCAGGCCCCAAAGCAGAGCACAGGAACTTAACCACTAAGTCACCAGGCTGGCCCCTCTGTTTGCTTGAAATATTTTATAATTAAAACACATTTTTTAAAAAGTTAAAGCAATCTTAAGCTATATCAATTAGCAAGACAGCATCCATAAGAAAGGAGTTGGAAGTTCTGAAACAACCAGACCACACCTGAAGTACTGTTCAATTTTGGACACTAGACTTTCAAGGGATAGAGACCAGGTTGGTAAATGACCTGCAATGAATAAAATAGAATGAATAACCACAGGAAAACATTTGGCTCATATATCAGTATTCTTAGAGACAATATGAGCCTTCTCTTAAAATACCTCAAGTGCTGTGTTACAAAACAAGGATTAGACTTTGACTCTAGGGGGAAGACAGAGTGAAGGTTCAGCTCATCACATGGTTAACACTTCCTGAAAACCAGAACTTCCTGGAAATTGAGTGGGTAGTCACCAGAGGTAATGAATTACCTGTCACAGGACGTGTTCAGGAGACTGTTACAGAGTGGATTGTAAAGCAGTGACTATCCATCTGTTTTAGGCCACAGATCCCCAGAAGAATCTGATAACAGTGGACACCATTCTCCTCCCTCCAAAGCACACAAATGTACAATAATTTAAATATTTGCAAATAATTTCAGGAAAGCTCCAAGAACACTTAGTAAGAATCTCTAATTAAACAGATATCTACTGAGCAACGCATAGGAGCAATTTAAAGCTGTATTTCCTTTAGGCATCCGTCAGAAGATTAATCCCCTATCCCAGCCAGAAGTGATTTTTCCCTTCTGTGAATTTCCCTATGGCATTTATTATATTCTGCCCCATTTACTTAAGTTTATCTTGTTTAAAAAGCTAGAGGTTTCTTGAGAGCAGTGCACCCATCTATTGTTTGTTAATTCACTAAGGGTACATCAAATAAGATTCCTATTTTCAAATAGCTTAAAATCAAATATAGAATCTTAAACCTGAAAGGGACTCGGGGAATGTAAAACCAATATACAAATAACCACAAAGCTATGGGACTGACATATGGTAAAATAGGCTAGAGACAATGGTCGAGGGAGGTTCACAGGTAACATGAAAAGGCATCTTGTTATGGTGCCTTCCTGTTTTCTGTGAACAATTTTATAACGTTTTATTGACCTGACAAGATGGTGAGCTCTTTGAGTGTCTTATTTGTTTATACTGCCATCCTGCCAGGCTGCGTCCAGTATAACGTCTAGCACCGAACAAGAGTTCAATACAGGTCTGTGCAATGGTCAATAGAAGCGGCACTCATTTAAGCTAGACACTGAAGGATGAGGATGATTCTGAGTTATGAGACAAAGGGAAAAGTTTTTTCTGATAGAAAATTAAAGCGCTTTAATAAAGGACACCAATTAAGAGTACATTTAAACAAAGAACAGTATTTGCGATATTTTGATTGGGGAAAAAAATTTAAAACTTTTGATATAACCCACTAATTTGGCTGAATGTGTCTATTCATTCAATAATCACCTAAGAATACTTTTCTTGTTGTTATAAATACCTTTGTAAGCATTCATTTAACAAAGGCTACAGGAATGAGGCAGATGAAATATAAACAAAAGCAGGTCTGGCCTTCTAGCAGCCAACAATGTAGCTAATGGACAGGCATACAGATAACTAGTAAGAACCTGGAAGTGTAGACATGTTTTATAAAAAGCGAAAGGAGCAGTGAGGAAGGAGGGACCGATCAGACTGCAGCAAAGTGAGGGAAGCTTATGGAGGAGGTGGTGTAATCGAAAACTGGAAGGATGAGTAAGGTTTCACTCCAGAAAAGGTATTCACGTGACAATATCTGCACAGTTCACTATGTTCACAAAATTCTCTCTCACGTCCCTTCCCACGTCATCTACCCATATAATCTCACTTTGTAACCCATGTATTAGGTCACAGGTAAATGTCAGTGTGCACGGACAGAACGAAATGTGAGGCAAAACTACCTGAAAACCAATGCCTTGAATGAGCTGAAACATTTTAAGCAGCAACACAACTTGAGGGAGGATCGGGGAGGGAGGAGGGGAGGCCTGCCTAGGGGATCAAGTCCAGCTGGGCCCGCCGTGGGGTTAAGGAGAGCGGAACGAGGCTGTGCCGGCGGGGCTGCCTGACGGGACGGCGGTCTGCGCCCCGAGGGAAGGAGGGAGTCTGAGGCTCGCCGCGTCCCTCGCCCTCGATTCTGGGCCCGGCCAGCCAGACCCGGACGCCGGCCCCGCGCAGCCTCCCCGCCCCGGCCGGGATGCAGGGATGCTCGGCCCACCTGGTCCATCTTGGGTATCACCTTCCGCCGGCCCCCCATCTGGAAGCGCAGCAGGTTGTAGAACTCCTCGGGGTGCCCCAAGCACTTCACGAACTCCATGCCGGCGGCGGCGAGATGTCAGACCTCGGGGTCACCTCGCAGAAACCTACAGCTGGCACCCGGCCGCCGTCGGCAGCATTAGGCGAAGGAGGCGCGGTGGGCGGGGTGGGGCGGGAGCGGAGGCGGGCCCAGCGCGGCGAAGCCCCGCCTACTTCCCGCCCAAGTCAACGGGCCTCGGCTCTCGCGCCGCTTCCCGTGGGCTCGTGGGGTGGACTGACGGGCGTTGATTCGCCAGTGCTGCTCGCACCAGGAACACGCCGGCCAATCGGCGGCGGGACGAGTCTGGCGTGACGACCACACCCTAGAAGCTAATTGGAGGGTGAGAAAGAGGCAGGCGAGCGAGATTGGTGCTCCTAATGGGGGCGGGCCCTTCTTTTCCTCCGCTTGCCCTGCGCCAGGCTGGAAGGTGGACAGCCCTCCCGGAGGCCGGCCTCTGCTGAAGCCGAGCAGGCGAGAGTCCGCTATGATTTTGTCAATAAGCCGTCCACGTGTTCAGTTTTGTTTGTCCTGCCGGCCAGATTAGCTCTTCGGTGACGCACTCCGCTCGCGACCGCATCCCGCGTGAGGCTGCCAAACATTTAAAAGGCGGGTGGGCCCACCACCGAGTTGTCGGGTCTTTAGAGCTCAAAGGAAAACAAAAGCTTGGCAGAGTCCCGCAGCACATCCCCCGCACAGGACCTTTCACCTGCCTCCCACACCACACGCAGCCCCATGGAATACCTGCCCCCCCACCCCCGGCAGTTCACTTCGCTCTGGGTGATGTCAGTCACCCCTGGAGTTTCAAGTGCCCTCCTTAAACTGTTTATTTTAGATTCCCCTTAGTCCCAAAAAAGGATTTGAAGCGTTTCTACGACCTACACAAGGGTGATGTGGAAATTTATATCTCCATCCTAGATCTCTCACAAGCTCTAGAAACTACTTGCCACCGAAGCCCCCACTCCCCCTACCAGCGATCTGTTAAGATTTAAGCCTAAATCCCTGCAATGTCTCTCCATTTCACTCAGTAAAAGACAAAGTTCCTACAGAGGTCTACAAAGCTCCGCTTGATTAGCCCTCCACCCCATTACCTCTCTGACCTCCACTTTTACTACTCTCCTTCTCTGGCCTTAGGGCCTTTTGGTCTAGCTGTTCACTAACCTCTTCCTGCAATATTTTCCCCCTAGATATCCAACTGGCTAACTCCTTCACCTCCTTCAAGACATTGCTGAAGTCTCATCCTCTCATTTAGGCCCACCCTGATCACCCTATTTTATACTGCAGCTTGCCCCCCCCACCACTGCTCATCCCGCATCCTGTTCTAATTTTTCCCACAGTATTTATCACATTCTAATATAATACATAATTCACTTGTGATGTTTAGAGTGTTTCCCCTTGCTAGAATGTAAGCTCAATGATGACAGATCTTTTTGTTTTGTTCACTGACACACCCCCAAGCATCTACAAAAGTCCCTGGCACATAGTAGGTGCATAATGAATACTTACTGAATTGAGCTGCATCTAGAACACCTCCTCTTTGATGTCCCCTGACAGTGCAAACTTAACATGTCCATAACTGAAATCTCTCTCCCACGGAACTTATTTGTCCCGTGAATGGCACTAAAAGCCTCCCAATTGCCTAATTATAAAATCCAAACGCCATCCCTAACTTCTCCTTTCCCTCTCTATACCCACCCCTTCAAAATCATTCATCAAATTGTATGGAGTCCAAGAAACAAATGTCTCTCATCTTAATCTCTCCTCTCTGCTCCATCTTGGTTCAAGTCCCATCTTCTCTCCCAAATTATTTTGAGGCTGACTTCCCATCTTTCTCCATCCATCCCATCTCTCTCCATCCATCCCATCTGAAACATATACTTGACTATGTTACTCTCTTGCCTACAATCCTTCAATTTTAAATTCCTCAAAGGAAATGCATTTCAAGATAAAATCAAGGATTCTGGCAGAGCATAAAAACTCCCTCATCATTTGGCACCTACATTCCCTTTTTTGGATTTTAGCTTTCTATCCAGTCACTCCCCTACTTTCAAACCCTGATCCAGCCCTGGCAGCACTTCCAGATCCCAAACAGGCCACACTACTTGACACCCCAGGTCTCCCCTGAATAATTCACCTGCCTAGAATGCCCTGCCTTGCTCTTCACCTAGCTACCCACCAGACCTTCATTACAGCTCAGGTGGAATCCCCTTCTTCAGGAATCCTTTTCTGAAGCTCCCTGGTCTCTCCTCTATCTGTTCTTTAGATTCAACAAACATCCACTGCACACCAACAATGTGGCAGACACTGAAAATAACAAGGACAAGTGAGATGAGGTTCCACCCCAAAGAGCTTCCAGTCCAGAGGAAAAGACAGACATACCTGGCATGAATAGCCAGGTATTCATACCTGGCTATTCATTCCTGGCTTTAATAAATAGCAGCATCAACTGCTATTTATTAATATGCTGCTATTTATTAAAGACACAGCTGGAGCCTAATCCAGCTCCTCCACTCTGAACTAGATGCCCAACCGGAGGCTGCATGTACAAATGGACAATGGTCAGACCCTATAGAATAACAGAACTCTGACCCACAACCTCTGCAACAATTGGCCTAGAATGGTCAGAACCTGATCAATGACGTCTCTATTTTTTGCCCCCACTTTCAACTCAGGACCAACAACGAAAGCCAAATATGCTCCCCAAATCAATTACATAAGACACCTGGCCTCCAGTTAGCCTGCTGTCAGTTTCCCCACGCCAACCTCCTCCAACCACAACACACTTGATGACTTTTTTTTCACTTTGCTTTCCCACTCCCCTGCATGCTTTTGAGTCTCTGCCAAATGCAAGTGATGGCGGCTGATGCCTTTGCTATAGCAAGCTCTGAATCAAGAGCCTCATCTGTTTGTTCTTTTTTTTGTGTGTGTGAGGAAGATCAGCCCTGAGCTAACATCCGTGCAAATCCTCCTCTTTTTGCTGAGGAAGACCGGCTCTGAGCTAACATCTATTGCCAATCCTCCTCCCTTTTTTTTTTTTCCCCAAAGCCCCAGTAGATAGTTGTATGTCATAGCTGCACATCCTTCTAGTTGCTGTATGTGGGACACGGCCTCAGCATGGCCAGAGAAGTGGTGCGTCAGTGCGCACCTGGGATCTGAACCCGGGCCGCCAGTAGCGGAGCGAGCGCACTTAACCGCTAAGCCACGGGGCGGGCCCCCACATCTGTTTGTTCTTATTTTGTGGTTATTTCCACAAACTTCAGTCCTTCCATCAAGTTCAGTGGTTACTCTCATCCTGAACTTTTTATATTCTAATTATCTCTTCTCTGACTCTTTACCTCACCATGAACCCCTCAAGGTCAGAGACCATGTCTAAGTGTACCTGGCACAGCGCTTGCCACATAACAAGTCTCCACTACTTTTTGTTGAATAATAATGCTTGACATCAGGACTATACTAGACCTTTTTTTGTTGTTGTTTGTAAGGAAGATTAGCCCTGAGCTAACATCTGTTGCCAATCCTCCTCTTTTTGCTGAGCAAGATTGGCCCTGCGCTAGCATCCGTGCCCATCTTCCTCTACTTTATGTGGGACGCCACCACAGCATGGCTTGGTGAGTGGTATATAGGTCAGTGCATAGGATCCGAACTTTCGAACCCCGGGCTGCCGAAGCGGAGCACGAGAACTTAACCACTATGCCACTGGGCCAGCCCCCTATGCTGGAACTTTTAGAACACAGGTGGCAGTCACTTATCCTCTCCACCCTAACATGGCACTTTTTCCATAACCTGTTGAAACACTATTAACACTATTGTAACAAGCCGGCCTCCTCCTATTAGTGTAGGGGTTTTCTTGTCTGGTTTATCCCTGTACTCTCAAACCTAGCACTTAGGAGGCATTTAAGAAATATTTATTTAATGACTAGGGCCACTGAAACCTAACATTAAATTCCAAGTTTTTCACAATGTCAGTTATCACAAAACTCCAGTTCATGAGATACATACATCTTTCCCCTAGAATCTGTTGAGTACAAATATCTCACTTCTCCTTACTTCTAAGTGGGACCTGGACTCACCCTCTATGTACCCCATCCTCACCTGCAGTTCTGTCAAGCAAAAGCCTCTCCTTATATCCGACAGGCACATGGACAACAGGAGCCATTCTCTCTGTGCAACTCCCCATCCCTCCTGCTTCTGTACCACCTGTACCTCTTCTCTAACTCGCCTTCAGTCCACTTATGCTACCCCTTCTCTTCCTCCTTGCAGAACTTGGAACTTTCTGCCGAGAGCCTCCTGCCAGGACCTGAGCTTTGGAGAGGAGCGTGGTAGCTGTGGTTTCTGTCAGCTGTCCCCGTTTCCACTTGCCCATTTCTTCCACGCACACCAAGTCCATGTAGTTCCGACAGTGCCCACACAACCTCACAACTCAGCTGCTCGGTGCAGCAGACTGTAAGTCACTGAAGTCAGAGGAATTATACGCAAGTCTGCTCCTGGGAAGACAGAGTAGGCATGGGGATTTTTCTTCCACATTTTGCTCTATAAACTTCTATATTGCTTGAATCTTTTGATGTCCATAATTTAAAAAATAATTAAAAAAAATAAGGATTCTCCTTTGGCCTCTTGGCCTTCCACCATTCTTACCCTGACAACCTTCAACTGTGGGTTAATCTAGCATCCATTTCCTTTATTTTTGATCCTAAACTACTCGACACTGCTGGACAAGGGTGGGAAATGAAGCAACTACCCTGGATCTTCACTGTGGCTCTACAACCCTTCCCTTGAACTCTAAGTAGCTCTAAATTCCCATAATAGCTGTTACAAACCTCCCCACTCCTCCACTGCACCTCAAAAGACCTCACTTCCAGCAAATTTTCTCTGGATCTATTTTTCTTTTCCCATCTTAGCCCAGTCATCTTTAAGTGCTGGCACTGGTGTGCTCTCTCTCCTGGTTTTTTCCCTCAACTAATCATATACAAATCCTCACATTATATCCACCCTTTAATAAATAACTCTCCTCCCTGACCTTCTCTTTCCCATTTCCTTCAAGGCCAATCTTCCTGAAGAGCAGACCATCCTCATCACTTCCACTTCCTCAGCTCCCACCCAGCTGTCAGCCCCTTTAGACTGGCTACCACTCTGCACAAATCGCTCTCTTGAAGATCATCATGACCTCAAATATGATCAACTGCCGAATTCAAAAGCCTCTTTCAATCATTCTGCTCCTTCAATTCAGCTTGATCCAACATTACAGACCATTAGCTTCTACTCCAAGTCCTTTTTTCTCCTGTTACATTTGACTTCTCATTGACTGGCTTCTCTTTCTTCTCTTGCCCCTTAAACACAAGACTTTCTCTAAGGTTTCCCTGTGATTTCCATCTTCGCTCATGCTACATGACCGCCCTTGTTAACCTTCTCTAACTGACAATCAGGCTGAGAGAAGCTCCCAAATCGGCGCCTCCACGCCCAGCCCGCACTTGTAGGGAGCCAGGCCTACTTCCTAGTTATGCTGTCCCCACAGCTTAGGTGGTGTGCAGGCCCCTCAAGCTCAACGTGCCTCAAGTCTGCTCATCTCCCTCCCGATTTTCCGTATCAATCAGGTGGCGGCCTCCTCCGGCTCTCAGGTGCCGGCTGGAGCCATCTTCAGCTCTTTCTCCCTCTCCCCATCTCCACATCTAGTTTGCTGACACCTTTGGAGCCTGTCACTGTGATGACCCTCACATCTCCCCTCTTTTCCACTCCCACTGCTGTTTCTAGTCCCATCACCTCTTTTCTTGACAACCGCAACAGCATTTTTCTCTTTTCTTTTCTACAAATCTCATGGGTGTAGACCCACAGACCCACACTCAGGCTGCGGTGCCCAGCCCAGCCCATCCCCACCTCCGTCTGTAGAGCCTCCCCATCCCATCACCTCTTGCACTCTGGACCCACTGTATGACAGATGTTGACTTACAGGAAACGGTCTGTCTGGGTACCATCTTTGCTCCCTGCTTATGCCTGGCACTTCATGCTTATATTATCTCATATGGGTTTGAAAGGTAAATTTGAATTAAGAAAAAAATACATATATACATATTTTTATATAATACATATTTTATATACACAATGTGCAAGTGTGCATAAATAGATTACTCTAGATCCAAATAGCAATCTATTACTCAAACAGTATTTTCACAGCATCTGGTCTGGTAGTGGGATTTTACAAACTAATGTAAGTTAAAAAAAAAATTAAGGAATGATGGCCTCTCTGAAGTTGAGGACTTTCTCCGAAACCCCCTTGTAGTCTGTTATGGACTGTATTGTGTACTCCCCTCCCCCAATTCATATGCTGAAGCCCTAACTCACAACATGACTGTATTTGGAGATGGGGCCTTTAAATAAGTGATTCAGGTTAAATGAAGTCATAAGGATGGGGCCCTAATCCAACAGGACTGGTGTTCTTTTGAGAAGAACAAGAAACACCAGGAGGACACGCACACAGAGAAAAGGCCACATGAGGACGCGGCAAGAAGCGAGTTGTAAGCCAAAAAAACCTCAGGAGAAACCAGTCCTGCTGGCACCCCGATCTTGGGCTTCCAGCCTCTACAACTATGAGAATAAATGTCTGTTGTTTAAGCCACGCAGTCTGTTGTGGCAGCCCTAGCTGACTAATACATAAACCAAAAGAACTGGCACTTTTTGTAAAGAGAGAGAGATAACTAAGGTGCATCTGTGTAAGATACATAAATACGTGACACAAAGGAGACATGAGGAAAGCCGGAAGGATTTAGATATAAGGAAGCAAAAATGATTTAGATTAGCTACAAGAATGCCATGACTATAAGGGGTTGCTGACGCTGGCTGCAGGCAATGGTCTGAAGAGAAAACAGACAGTGGAGAGGCACATTTGAACACCGATGCAAACAATGCTTGGAGAAGTTCTAGAGATCCTAATGGATAATACTACCATTTTCTAAACCGTATTCCAAAGAGTAAAGGCAAAATGGGTTTCATGGTAAAATAAGGTTTGGAAACACTGAGTAGAGCAAAGGAACAGTTTGCTTTACTGTGGAATTTCTTGGAGCCTTTATGAGCTCCACGAAGCTCCAAGAGGGGGATATGGCATGCAGCATTTCTCAAACTTATTTGATCACAGAACCCTTTTTCTGTGAGATATCGTCGGTGATGCTTCTTCCTTGGATCACATTTTCAGAGCTGATGGATCAAAAGAAACCTGGCTACTTTGAGGGACACACCCCTAACGATGTCGGCCAGGATCTGGCCATGTCCCACAGTGCAGCTCTCGAGGCCCAATACTGAGGGGCTACAATGGGGTGGGGGATCAGCGCATGCCCTTGGCCCCTGTTAACCGTGTGATCTTAAGCAAATTCCTCAGCCTCTCTAGACTTCAGTTTCCTCATCTATAAAACAAAGACAGTAAGAGTGAGTACCTATCTTCAGGGGGTTTTTGCAGATTACATGGCAAGAACTAGGCTAAGTGCTTTACATGGTAAGCACTCAGTATATATTAACTATTACACAGGTTATAGGTCTGCCAGCAAGTGGCTTTCCCTACTGTTTACAACAGTCAGTGACTTAAGACAGATGAGAGGAAAGGAAAGCCAGAAACATCAGCCACTGTTTTCAATTTCACTCACACAAATCACTATCTTCTCCATGCCAGAGGCTGGGGCCACACAACTGAAATCCACCTCTGCTTCACCAGATGTCCTGCCAGTGGAGGGCACCAGAGGCAGAAGAGCAGGTGTGTGTTCACCCCGCTCCTGGCCCTGCTCCTGTTAAGTGGACCCACAGGCCAACTCAAGAAGTTCTACATAGAGTTCTACTTAGAGTAAGAGCCTTTGCTGCCAAATAAAGAGGACAACAGAAAATAACAAAGGGCTTTATTTTCACGTCACTGTCCTGGTTTCTTCTAGCTGTTGTTAACAACCTGACAGTGTGTCTCTACAGCCCTTGATTCCAGCATTGTTTACATTATCACAGTTACAAATATACTACCTTGAAGAGAAAACAAGTAGCTTTTTTCTAAAGCCCACTGGGCACAAGAGGAAAGTGGACAGCTCCCTGGTCCCTGTTGTCCCTCCACCCCTTCTCCTGGTGTCTCCATCCCACGGGAAAGGATCCAGGCAGGAGGCTACCCCATCCTCATCCTTGGATCCCTCTAGGGGAACGAAGAAACACAATTCTGTTTTCCTGTTTCTTAAGTTGAGGGCCTTAAAACTAACCAATGTTTCAAAAACAAAACCAAACACCTGCAGAGCAATGTTGGGGCCCAGCTGTTTTCCATAGGCTTCCATTTTCATTGCCTCACTGTCCTTCTGGGAGGTTTTTCCCTTAACTATCATGATTTTTCTCATCTTTCACAATGGTAGAATTAGATAGGAAGAATTAAACAAACTAGAAAAGAAAAAAAATCTAGTCCTGCAGAAACTCTGCCTTAGACAACAGTACTGGCATCACCCTAACCTACCCACCCTCTAATTCCTGTACCCCGTCCCAATCCCTGCCCACAACCCCTTTCTGGATACTCAGACATCACGGTCCCCAAAGGGCAAGGTTCTGTGAAGAAGGCCCCCGAGCACCTTAGGAGAGCTGGACCTGCTCTGGCTCATCGGGTGGCAATCTGGGCTGGCACTGTGGGCACCACCAGGTGAGCCTCTGGAAGCCACCTGGAGGCCCAAAGGCCTCCTTCATGACCTGGTGCCCGGCAGGGCACTGCTCTTTCTGGTAGATCTGCGTGTGCTGCTGTTTGCCCTGGAACTTGCCCTGAAGCCAGTCTGCACTGAACTCCACCACGTGATCCAGGAGGACCCCAAGTCGCAGAGGACTGAGGAGTGAACCGAGAGAAAGGGGATGGATCCCAGCTCTGTACAAGGCTTCATTCTTAATGATGTTCCCTGGAAGACAGCAGGGAGAGGACAAGGGAAGGAAAAAAGACACATCCACAAAGTTAATAAAGCAAACTGAAGCTGGTAGGATGGCAGCAGGGGAGTGACTCGAAGACCTGGAACCAGCTCTGCTGTGTACCAGGGGCTCTTGGGCAAGTCACGTATTCTCTGAGTCAACTTCTGTCTGCAAAGTGGGTTTGCTAATACTTACCTTTCAGGTTGTTGTGAAGATGAAATGGAATGAAATAAAACTCATGCATGGCCCATTTTATAGCAAAGAGACGATCAAAATGGGCTCTGGAATCTGACTGCCTGGATTTGAATCCCAGCTCAACCAGATCCTAGCTATGTGACCCTAGCAAGTTCCTTAGCTTCTTGAAGCTTCAGTTTCCTTATCTGTCAAATGAGGATAAGTTACCTGGTTTCTGTGAGCAGTAAATGAGGATTGTCACACGCACGCACGCAAACACACACAGAAACTGAGTGCGGTGGCTGGTACGTGGGGAGTACTCAATAAATATTGGCTGTTATTATTTAAAATGTAAAGTGTAAGGTCTGAAATACAGAAAGTGGGAGATATTATTTTATTATTTTTCTACTCTTGCCTCATTCTCTGTGAAGTTAGCCTTGATCCCTCCTTCCAGAATCAACACCTCTCTTCAAAATGTTCCAGCAGTGCACTTTCTTGAACCTCTACCTGGCATTTACTGCAGTCTATCTCAAGTTACCGTGAACTGAGTCCATGCTTTATGGGCTGCTAAACAACAGCCTCCTTGAGGAGAGGAGGTGAGCATGGTAGAGGGCAGGCATTCAGCACGTGTGAAGTGAACGGATGAGTGAAAGTACTGCTCGTTCCAAGACCTTCATAATCACACTCCTGGCTACACATAAAATTTCTCTCTACAATTCACTGCCAGACCACTTGGATGCAGGTATCAGCTGCAGTACTTACTAGCAACATGGTTTTTCCTTTAGTTTCTCCATCTGATAAAAGGAAAATGAATAAATATCCTATGGAATAGCAGTAAGGATGAAACTATGTGCCTGGCACACTGGAGTCATGTGAAAAACGTTGGCTGTTATTACTACTGTTAGTAGTAACAACTAGTAGAGATTTAACTCTTGCTATATATACCCCAAAGGCACTTCTGGAAGCCTCTTTGCCTCTGAGGGTGCAGGGACTCCCATGGTCCTAACGTGAAGATGCAAGGCCACTGTCTGGTGAGCCACTGAGCCTCCTCCCCCTCATGAGGTAAGCTGTGCCTGCAGCGGACAGAATCACATCTCGGATATGGAGGTGACTCGGTCATCACCAGCTCACCCAACTGCCTCAGCACCAACACGGGGCACTTATTCCTCGGCTGTGGCAATAAGAACAATACGCTCTACACCTGTCAGAATGGCTATAATGACCAAAACAAAAAATAACAAGTGTTGGAGAGGAGGTGGAGAAAAGGGAACCCTAATTCACTGCTGGTGGGAATGCCAACTGGTGCAGCCACTATAGAAAACAGTACGGAGATTTCTCAAAAATTAAAAATAGAAATACCATACAATCCAGCTATCCCACTACTGGGTATTTATACAAAGAACTTGAAATCAACAATTCAAAGATATTTATG
The DNA here is from genome assembly GCF_057802395.1 of Ceratotherium simum simum. NCBI lineage: Eukaryota > Metazoa > Chordata > Mammalia > Perissodactyla > Rhinocerotidae > Ceratotherium > Ceratotherium simum. Next base: position 11,758,533 of record NC_141911.1, on the reverse strand, counting down.
CACCCCTATGACATGGAAGCAACCCAAGTGCCCTTTAACTGATGGATGGATAAAGAAGATGTGGTGTATATATACAATGGAATACTACTCAGCCATAAAAACGACAAAATCGTCCCATTTGCAACAACATGGATGGACCTTGAGGGTATGATGTTAAGCGAAATAAGCCAGACAGAAAAAGACAAATGGTGCATGATTTCACTCATGTGTGAAAGATAAACAAACACATGGACAAAGAGAACAGATTAGTGATTACCAGTGGGGAAGGGGCTGGGAGGGTGGGCAAAAGGGGTAAAAGGGCACATATGTATGGTGACAGATAAAAACTAGACTATTGGTGGTGAGCACGATGCAGTCTATCCAGAAACTGATTAATAATGCACACTTGAAATTATAAACCATTATGACCTCAATAAAATAATTGAAAAAAAAAAGAAAAAGAATGGCATGCTCTAGTAGTCCAGCTAATTAGCCATTCTAGTTTTCAAACTGCTCAGCTCTTCTTCCCACCTCAACATGCTCACAGTTTCACTGCTCAGGACACTTGAACAGAGAGAAGGAATCTGCTTCTTCACCCACGTCTTATGTAGACCTGAGACATCTGTCCTTTGACCAGCAGGCAGCTCCATCTGCCAGGAGCGGCCCTGATTAGCAAATGCTCTGCTCTCCCTCAGCAAGCTATGCAGCTTTGAGTTCCCGGCAGACGTGGATTGAGCACCTCCCGTATGCCAGGCACTGCACCAGGCAGTGGAGTCAAGGAGAGAGGAGACATGACCCCTGCCCTTTAGGAGGTCACGCTCAGGCAGACTACAGCTGATGACATAACTAGGGTGTGAATTCCGAAGGCAGGAGAGAAGGTCAAGATTGTCTAACTTCCTCAGTTTAAAAATGCAGGAAGCGAAGCTAAAGAGATTAAGTGATTGCCTCAAGACCAGCATCGAGGCACACTAGGGGTGGGTCTCAGTTTTGTGCCTCTCAGACGAGTGACTTTATTAAATCACTCTGTGGGGCTCATCCCTTTTCCATCGGACATACCTAGGCCTGAGAAGTATCTTTGGTCCAACAGCGTATAGCAGACAGGCCGCTCCTGGCCCAGCGCTTCCAGGGCTTGTCCTCGATGGAACTTTTCAGACAAGATGTCAGAGGTGGGTTTGACCACTGGGGAAGAGCTCCAAGACATCTGACAATTATAAAATGCCAGGAAGCCACCACTGCCAAAGTGCAGGACCAACCTGGGGAGAAAGAAAAGATCGTTAAGTGCATACGGATACGACAGTATTGTCAGATCACATGTACATACAGCTCCCACTCCACAGTCAGGATTAACCTGCGGAGGCTAAGGTCCCCAAAGAGTAAAGGGACGGCTCTGCTAGGATCATAAAAATCTCAGGGCTAAATGGAATAACTAAAAGAAAACATACATATCTCTCCATTTTCCTAATCACAGCAATACATGTTCACTGAAGACAGTTTGGGACATACAGAAAAGTGTAAAGTTCAGGAAGTGTGGCTACCTGCACAAAAACAGGGCTTGTTAGGAAGGAGGACAGAGAAATGATGCTCAAGAGGCACACTCCCAACCCCAGGCGAGATTTACCAAGAAAGACACACCTGGGCTTCCTGAATTCTGAGGAGGGAGGAGGAACCTTTGAACTTTGATAAAGAAACAATAGGTTACTTCATAAGGGAAAATAATCAGACTGGAATTGGACTCCACATGTGAAAGAGAATAAGATTCATGTATCTGACCTAGACGGTACTCTTTTGTGAAAGGAAAAGGACAAATTTAGAGGAACAGGGACTTGGAAAAACTATCTACACACAGTATCTGAGGTAATTAATTATTCAAGAAAAAACACATACCCACTGGAAATTAACTCAGCCAGGATCTCAAGATAGGGGTTGATGAAGAGGACAGGACATAATGAGTAGCACTGGATTTCGTAATGTTTATTGTGAAATCTAAATGGATCATGATCATGACGGTACAACTGAGAACTGTAATACAAGTGTTAGGAAAAAGTTCATGAAACAAAAGATACCTATTAACATGTTTTTAATATTAATTGGTTTAATTATGCATAATTAACAACATAATATAGTTCATTAATTAACAATCTGGAACTAAAATGCTAAACTATCTCAGCAAACGCAGGAGATGGAGTGGATACGACAAAAAAGAAGTCGTGAAGTGGAAATATTTTAAAGGTCTCATCTCAGAATGGTGAAGGACAATGAGCAAAATACCAGTTTCAATAATGAGGGAGAAGAGTTATTAATTTAATGTTATTAAAAATTTGATAGTTATTAACTCAGAAAAAAATATAGGTATAATTTCAAAATAAGATTATTAACAACAGAATAAAGATGAATACCAATACTTCCAAATTAACAGGGGTAAAAAAGGAAGAAAAGAAACTTGATAAATCCAACAAAAGAAAAGGAAACAAGGAGGGCTGGCGGCCTGGGTTCGGATCCAGGCGTACACCGACGCACCGCTTGCCTGGCCATGCTGAGGCCGTGTCCCACATACAGCAACTAGCAGGATGTGCAACTACGACATACAGCTGTCTACTGGGGCCTTGGGAAGAAAAAGGGAAAAAAAGGAGGAGGACTGGCAATAGATGTTAGCTCAGGGCTGGTCTTCCTCAGCAAAAAGAGGAGGATTGGCATGGATGTTAGCTCAGGGCTGATCTTCCTCACAGAAAAAAAAAAAAAAAGGAAACAGGTATGATAAAATGGCAAATGGAAGAAAATCCAAACACCACAGTTACCCCAGTTCAAAATAAAGAGTTTCAGTCTAAGTTAAAAGAGATATAAAAGCCAGCATTCGCTGTTTCTAAGGAACAAACCTAAAATAAGTGAGAAAACATACCTACAACTAAGGGGAAAAAGCCAAGGGGTGGGCCAACCGAACACAGAGCAGCACTATTAATATCAAGAAAAGGAGAAGTCAGGACCAAAGGCAGAGAGAGGGGGTGTTATTGTTTATTAATGAAGCTGCAAAGAACCTACCTCTCGTAGGTCCCTTAATGCCTGGAACCCCAAGGCAGCAAAACACATAAACAAAAACGCTTAGAAAGAGAAGGAGAGGGCCGGCCCTGTGGCTTGGTGGTTAAGTGCGCGCGCTGCGATGCTGGTGGCCCGGGTTCGGATCCCGGGTGCGCATCGAGGCACCACTTCTCCGTTCATCCTGAGGCCGAGTCCCGCATACAGCAACTAGAAGGATGTGCAGCTACGACATACAACTATCCACTGGGGCCTTGGGGGGAAAAAATAAAATAAATAAAATCTTTAAAAAAAAAAAAAAGAAAGAGAAGGAGAAACCTTATAAAACCACAACTACCCAGGTGGACTTTAATGCACCTCTTCCCAAGTTTGGCACATTGAGTAAACAAAAAATAGTCAGAATGGCTAGTATCAAAAAGACAAGAAATAACAAGTGTTGGAAAGGATATAGAGAAAAGGGAACCCTCACACACAGCTGGTGGGAATGTAAACTGTTGCAGCCACTATGGGAAACAGTATGGAGGGTCCTCAAAAAATTAAGAATAGAAATACCATATGATCCAGCTATTCCACTGCTGGGTATTTATTCAAAGACTACAAAAACACTGATTCAAAAAGATATATGCATCCCTATGTTTACTGCAGCATTACTTATACTAGCCAAGATACAGAACAACCTAAGTGTCCATTGATGGATGAATGGATAAAAATGTGGTGTATACACATATATATAATGGAATATGACTCGGCCATAAAAAAGAATGAAATCTTGCCATTTGTGACAACATGGATGGACCTTAAGGGTATTATGCTAAGTGAAACAGTCAGACGGAGAAAGTTAAGTACTGTATGATTTCACTCATGTGGAAACTAAAAAAACAAAACAAATGAACAAACAAAATAAAAACAAACTCATAGGTACAGAGAACAGATTGGTGGTTACCAGAAGGGGAGTGTGTGGGGGGAAGGTGCAATGGGTGAAGGGGATCAACTGTATGGTGATGGATGAAAACTAGATCATAGTGGTGGATCACCATGTAGTGTATACAAATATCGAATTACAAAGCTGTACTCCTGAAACTTACATACTTTTCTAAAAAGTAAACAGAAAGTGAGCATGGACAGACAGAATTTGAGTTATCAAAACAATAACCTGTTCTTAACATATACAGAAAGTTTTACTTTTAATGAACATATTATCTTCATTTATGTACATAAAATATAAGCACAGATCAATGATGTGTTTGGCTGCAAATCTTAATAGATGACAAAAATAGAAAATTTGCAGGCTGACATCCTGACCATAATCCAATAAAAAAATTACAACAGAACAATGACCTCAAACACTCAAGCATTTGGAAAATTATGAAATATTCTTCCAAATAGAAAGTATATAAAACTAATATTATTTGTTTGAAAGACTGACAAAGTAGATAAAACTCTGGCAAGCCTAATTAAGAAAAAAAGGGGGGCCAGCACATGGCGTAGTGGTTAAGTGCACGCGCTCCGCTGCGGCGGCCCAGGGTTGGGATCCCACGCGCGCACCAATGCACTACTTGTCAAGCCATGCAGTGGCGGGGTCCCATATAAAGTGGAGGATGGGCATGGATGTTAGGCCAGAGCCAGTCTTCCTCAGCAAAAAGACGAGGATTGGCAGATGTTAGCTCAGGGCTGATCTTCCTCACAAAAAAAAAAAAAAAAGGGATGGGGGGGACAAAGCAAAATATAAAACATGAAGAAAGGAGACACAACATGACAAGAAGAAATTAAAAAATAAGTGAATGACACGTGTTAAAATAAATTTGAAGACCTGGGGTGAGTCTTGCTGGCGGAAGAGCATTTCAATCCCCTTGCTGGTGACTAATTCAGGAATCCGCACACAAGCAATGAGAGGTTTGCTGGGGGTTCTGAGAAAGCTCTCCTTGCTCATCTGAACTTCTAGAAATGACCCTCTCTCTCTCTTTTTTCTTGTGTGGACAAAAGGCCTGCAACTGCGAGAGTCCCCTGCTGCTGGTCTAAGGACAAAGCCAACATGTGGGAAAGCACAGGACAGGACAATCACAAGAACATGAAGCCAGAAGCTCCGAACTGAGTCAACATCTCCCTGTGAACTTCCAATTACGTGAGCCAAAAAATCTCCTCACCGTTTAAGCCAGTCTGAGTTATTTTTACACTCCAAAGCATCTTACTGGCCCTATATCACTATAATTAAAGACTACAGTTCTGCACATAAAAAAATATAATTACGAAACTTTAGAAAATAGAAAAGTAGTGCGACTTTTGGGTAGAAGGGGACTTTTTTAGCAAGAGGGAAAAACAAGAGCTATCAAGAAAAATACTGACCACTGACACACAAAAATAAAATCCTGAACGCCAAAACACACAAACACTGACTCGAAACAATATTGGCACCACATATCACAAAGGTTAACTAACACACAATATCCAAAAGCCCCTACATATTGCTGAAAAAGTACACAACCAACTCAGGGCTAGTGAGAATTCAGCCAGAGAAGCACTTTTGCAAGGCCACACGAGTGTTCATTCTCTTCGACCAGCAGTGACTCCTCTGGGAATGTACACTGAGGAAATAATCCTAGACATGGACACAGTTTTATGCACCAAGATGTTCTCCTCAACATTAACAGATTAAACACTGGAACAGTTCTGTCCCTAAATTCAGAGTGCACTAGTCAAGCCCAAAATGCTCTTCGGAGACCTCCCAGCCTCAAGGGCCATGTTTGCTGGGAAAGATCTCCCCTTCTCTCAGCTGCCCCAGGATGTCACCATCCCTCTCTGGTGTCGACTGCAGTCTACTTCCTATTACAGGCAGACAGAGAAGCAGCTTCTCTCTCTTGGATGCAGGCTGCTGGGGAGCAGGTTGGAGTGTGCCCGCAGAGCCCAGCCCTGCCCTGCACGGCGGGGGCCATGTGGAACCCTGCAGACCCTGCAGAGCTGCAGCCATCAGAGCCCACCACCTGCTCAGCCACACCATTACCTTGGAACGGGGTCCTTCCAGTCACCCCTCTTGTTTGCTTTCTTCGCTCTGGAGAACTCGTTCACCCAGACGCTGCCAAACAATCCAAAGTGGACCTGCAGCCACCTCTCAGCTCCTCCTGTGGGGGTGTCTCCCCGCAGACACTCCAAACCATCTTCTCCACTGGAGACAACAAGCTCCAGGGACAGAGAGGGCTGGTCGGAGATCTGGCTGCTGGGCCCCAAGGCCTGCTGTTGGTCCCTGGCCTCTTCCTTCCTCTCTCCTTTCTGGAGAGACTCTGGCAGTGGGTTGTTGCCAGAGGATCCAATTTCTTCATCTGGATCAAATCTAAGGAATAACTTCTTTCCATGGACCTAGAAAAAAATGAAGATGGTCTAAGCCTTTGCTATAGACTTGTTTGTGTCCCCCCCGAAATTCATACATTGAAACCTAACCCCCAACATAATGGTATCTGGAGGTGGGTCCTCTGGGAGGTGATGAGGTCGTGAGGGTGGAGCCCTCATGAATGGGATTAGTGCCCTTATAAGGAGACCCCAGAGAGCTCCCTCGCCCTTTCCACCATGTGAGGACACAGCGAGAAGATCACCATCTATGAACCAGGAAGCGGGCTCTCCTCAGATACTGAATCTGCCAGCACCCTGATCTTGGACTTCCAGCCTCCAGAACTGTGAGAAATAAATTTCTGTTCTTTATAAGCCACCCAGTCTGTGGTATTCTGTTATAGCAGCCCAAATGGGCTAAGAAAGCCTTATAGACTCAGAAAGGGGAAGACCAGAAGATGTGTATGCAGACGTATATCCTAAGGCAAATTTCTCCCTTCTTGCCTCTTCCATGAAGCTTTCCCAAGTTGAGCATTTTGGACTTGTCTTTTACTCTGTGCTCCAGTGGTGCGGGCAGTCCACACACGGTTTTCAAAGTGATCGGAAGCAAGTAGAAGAATTAGATTAGCAATGAAATAGATCTATGCTAGACAGCAGGGCCACCCTAGAATACCTGAAGAGAAATGCTCCCAATTTGTTCATGGATTAGCTAAGAAATAAATACAAATCATCATTCTTATGTTAGAAATAATCAGCACATAGGGCCGGCCCCGTGGCTTAGCAGTTAAGTGCGCGCGCTCCGCTACTGGCAGCCCGGGTTCGGATCCCGGGCGTGCACCGACGCCCCGCTTCTCCGGCCATGCTGAGGCCACGTCCCATATACAGCAACTAGAAGGATGTGCAACTATGTCATACAACTATCTACTCCTTTGCGGAAAAAAAAGGAGGAGGATTGGCAACAGATGTTAGCTCAGAGTCAGTCTTCCTCAGCAAAAAGAGGAGGATTAGCATGGATGTTAGCTCAGGGCTGATCTTCCTCACAAAAAATTTAAAATAAATAAATAAATAAATAAAAAAAAGAAATAATCAGCACACACACACGGGCCACACACAAATTGACAGCAGCTAAAGACAACACATCGTAAAATTCGGTACCCCCCACCACTCCCCTCAAATCAGATTTGACAGAAGTAATAGCCACAAAAGAACACACAATAAAAAAACTATAATCAATAAAAATTGAATATCGACACAAAAATCGATCAATGGATCAAACAGCCACCATAAAATGTATAAGGAAAAGAATTCACCTCATCCCAACGAAAACAATTTCAGTAAAAGAAAATGAGAACAGAAAATGTGTGTAAAAGAATGTTCCAGCTGCTTTGTGTCCTACTTTCCTATTGCTAGCTCTAGTATGTAATATGTATGTGGCCAGATTCCAGGATGAGCCTGTTCTGCATGACCTGAAATTCAGGTAGTCTTTCAAACAATTAAAACCAAAACGTCTGGCATTCATAATGGAAATGCCTGTGCTACTTTTTTGACCACCAAAGGTACAAATATAAAGATCATGGTTCTGGTATGATCTCCAATTTCTCAATTAGTAAAAAATTACAACTGCAGCAGTCTTTTGAAATCCTCTCCCCCAAAGAGGGCATTGTCTTTCTAAATAACTCCAGAATAACTTATCTGCAAATTTGAGCACAGCTCTTTGCTGCCACATAGTAGAAATCATTTAATGGAACTATATAAAAAACGGAGCAAGGAATTAAGTGGGCATAATAGAAATGCTTCAGAAAATACTTCCTCGATGTAAATTCACCAAGGTTGGTATAATGCAGATGAAAGTATCTGTCAAATGCCCCTTGTGGTCAAAACATTTACGAGGTCAAAAATGCCAGGTCAGGATATCCTTGTACCCTCTCCAACTATGGCAATTTCTACTGTCCCTCTTCTAAATTCCTGTGACACTGCAGTTACTTCAGTTAACTGAGCTCATGCAATGTGCCAGGCAGTGTGCTAGGCTCTGAGAGGCACATAGAGGAGTAAGTCTCCGCTCCTTCTCTCTAGGAACTCAGAATTTAAAGGGAATGAAGTTCTGACACATGCTACAACACGATGAACCTTGAAAACATTATGCTCAGTGAAAGAAGCCAGTCACACAAAAAAACACATATTGCATAATTCCATGTATGCGACGTGTCCAAAAGAAGGCAAATCTATACAGACAGAAAATAGATTAGTGGTTGCTTAGGGCTGGGAGTGGAGGGTTGGGGGAAATAGGGAGTGACTGCTAATGGGCACTAGGTTTCTTTTTGGGGTGATGAAAATGTTCTAAAATCAAACGTGATGATAGTTGTACAACTCTGTGTGAAGACAGCAAAAGCCACTGAACTGCACACTTTAAATGGGAGAACTGTATATTCTGTAAATTACATCTCAATAAAGCTTTTAAATATTTTTTAAAAATTGGAAGATTAAAATTCTAAGTATGTAGTGGGGTTTAATCCCTAGATCTCCTACCCCACCCAAACTAGGATGGGATAGAAACATCAACAGCCATGTAAGGACTCAATATTTTTCTCCCACGCACCCTTTCTCAGGCAACTCCTGGAGTGTGTGCTCTGCAAAATGAGGGTAAAACAGAAGAGCAGATGATATGGACCAGGTGTACACAGACCGCTGCCTGTCTCTCAATATCCCTCTCTCCTCTCTTCCCTACTAACAAATCTACTGATTTATGGGGACCTCAATATACTCACTAAAAATCTCCCAGCCTCCCTTACAGATGGGGTGGCCAGTGAGATGTATGCAGGAGTGGTCAAATGTGGTTTCCACAAAAGCACTTTAAATTGGGTGAACCAGATTCCAGGTCCCTTCTGCCCTTTCCTTTTTCCTCCCTCTTTCTTCCTGCCTAGAGTGTAGATGTAATGGCTAGAATCCCAGCTGCCATGTTATCATCATGAGGATGAGGGCCACACCCCAGGGAGGGGAGAGCAGAAGAAGCTTGGTCCCCAGTGACCTCGTGTCGTTCCCATACCACCCTGGACTATCTCCTCTGGACTTCCCAATATGTGAAGGGGAAAAAAAATCTCCTGGCTTGTATAAGCCACTCTTCTGAGTCTGCTACAAGTAATTAAATACAATTCCTGATACAGAAACTGGAGAGCTGACAAGCACAGTGAAGGGACATACCAGAAAAACAGCTGGCACAGAGTGCAGCCAATATTATCCCTGCCTCATTAACTAACTTTGCTCATTCCATCTCCATTTTCCTATCTGTGGCTGCTTCTCAACCCTGAAATGCCCTTCCTCTCCTTTGGTCCATCTAAATCCTCTGTCCTTCAAGCCCCACGTCCTTCATGACGTCTTTTCCTCCAGGCCCCAAGGAACTCTTCTTCTACGTCAAGGCCCTCAGCTGAATCTTAAACACATGCTCCGCTTCTCCCCATTTATCGTTACCCAGCAGTTTCGCCTACGTAGACAGAGGTCTTACCTTCCAAATTCAATTCTTAGTTCCTCAGGTGTAGGGACTGACTGACAGAGGCACAGAGGAGGGATCCCACTTACCACTCACATGCCAGGCAGTTCCCCAAGGGCACCTCCTTCAGGCTTCCCTGGGCTCTGCACATCACAGACTCCTGCCTTGGTTTACTGGGAAAGCAGCTCCCAGTTCCATCTCAAGGCTCCCTTCCCACACATTCATCTGTCCACTCAGCCATTCAGAAAATATTCTGAGAGCCAGCTCTGTGACAGGCACCGTGCTAAGTACTGGGGATCCAGAGACGAAGGGATATAATCCCCTGCGAACCTTACAGGACAGTCTGGACAAAGAGTCCCAGTGCTCTTGTGGGAAGAGCACGGACCTGGAGGTCAGGCAGCCTGCGCCCTAGTCTCCGCCCGTTGCTAACTGTGTCAACTTGGGCTAACTGCTCCCATTTCTGAGCTCCTGTCTCCAAACGCAGAAAATACAAGTAAAGGTCTAGAAGACCTCTTCCAGTTCTAACCAAGAATGGTTTTATAACCTGTGGGTGGGTGTGTGTGTCCGTGCCCGTGTGTGAAGGACAAGGTAGAGGAAAGAGAACTAGTATATAGTGACTACCTATTATGCACCAGGCATAAAGTCTGCTGAATAGAACAATTTTAACCGGTAGCTGGTTTGTCCCCATTTCACAACTGTAGACACCAGAGCTAAGAGATTAGGTAACTTGCCCAGGAGCACACAGCCAAGCAGAAACAGGGCTCATTTATTTTGTGTACAGTCAATTACCATATGCTCCTAAAAGCCGGACACTCAGCTAGGCCCTAGGGACACAGTATTAACGAGGACACAACCTCTGCCCTGTTTATCTGTCTCCTCCACTCAGCAGCAGGCAGCACCAATTCAGCAATGAAGGTCCAACAGGAGGAAGTAGTGTGCCCTGGAAGCACAGAGAAGTCTCTCCCCTGGCCCAGCACAGGCAGGGCAGGTTTCAGAGGATGTGGTGGCAAGGCTGAATCCAGAAGACAGACTAGGAATTACCACGGTAACATGAGGGGACAGGAGTGGGGTCACAGGTGGGAGAAAAAGAAAGACTTGCCCAAGCAGGGGAGCAGAATGTCAAAACCGGGGGCAAGAAGGACAGTTAGAGGAGCTCCAGATAGCTCAACAGGATCAGAAGAGAGTAAGAAGCAGGCTAGAGAGGGAGGCACGAGGCACACCACAAGGTACCCTGTGAGTCCCTTGAAGGAATTCTGACTCATGCTCAGGGCAAAGGTGAGCTGGCGTGGAATCTAGATCAGAAGGCTATGCTCTTTCCTTACCTCCTTGCTGGCCCCGTGGGATTAAACATGATTCCCAACCAAAGGTGCACATCCGAGTCAGCTGGAGTGATCAGAATCTCCAGCTTGTGCATGCATGGTTTTTACAGTTCCACAGGTCACTGTGATGCTCACTTCTGGCTGAGAAACATCAGATTGAAAGAGGAGGAGGTGCATGGAGTCCTAGCGTGGTTGCCTTAGGTTCAAGGAAGTGATGCACGAAAGATCTTGAGGGAAATTCTATGGGAGGCACACGGGCTGACGAAGCCGGGCCACCTGTGTGCAGTATCAGCCAAGCCCATCCTAAGGAGATGAACTCACCTGGGTGTCCTGGAGCCACAGGGACTGAAAGCCGGCAGGGCTGAGCTTCTTACTGCTGCCCCCCGTTTTGACCACCTGCTGCCCCACAAAGGTGGAGACCAAATGGTGAAACTTTCTCACAGATGGCCCTTCCGGCATCCCTGCAGGCAGAAATGGGAGAAAGAGGCCACTGGCTTAGCTAGCTTTTCTCTAGCACTGCTAATGGGTGCCAAGCTCCAAGCTTTCAAGCAGCTCTTCCATATATACCAACTTTAAGAGTATATATGGCCAAAACGGGAATGTGGCTGGGGAGGGGGCTCCGATCAAAGAGAAGGACCAGCTGCGGCAGGGTGCAGGCCAGCTTCCCAGGAATGGTTTCCCTTTCCAGCTCCTCTCACCTTTCTTCATGCAGCAAATACTTATTAAGCACCAACGGTGTGCTCGGCGTCATCTCTTGGGCGCCCTCCACTTTGATCCTGTGGCAGCTTGAACAGGAGCTGGCACTTATTATTTTTTGCCTGTACTGTGGGCCCCTAACTCATCTCGACACTTTCTCTGTCCTCCCCCTTCTGCCCCTCAAAACCAATCCTCCCAACCCAGTGCTGCTGATTTATTTCCCCCCTTTGAGGGGAGAGATGGTTACAGAAGAGAAGACTGTAAGGGACACAAAGACATATGTGGATCCAGCTCTCCCAGGACCACTCCCTAGTAGGGGCACTATGTATGTGAGGACCACAGTGCAGAGCTCAGAATCATGACAAGAGCAGACATAGGGTCACGTCAATTCAGAGCAGGGAGAGGCCACATCCAGCTTAACTACAAATAATCATCCCGGGGAACTGAGAAACAACTGGGGTTCCGTTTTAACTCTGAGGTAGGGTTATCTGTGACCCCCATCTCTCCCTGCTCCAAATCATCCAAGTTCCCCGAGAACTTGTGTATGAGGCATTCAGATGGTTGAATCTGCGTGGTCTGCATGCCACTTGTCAAACACAGAAGGAGTCCCCCCCCACCCTTACCCAGGGCACAATACTTAACCGCTGTTCCTCACCTGCACAAGACTCCATAAGCCATGATGAAAACCCAAGGAACTGAGGTACCTGGCATGGTGGTAGCTACCGTATTTCAGCAATTCTAAAAAACATTTTAAAATCTCTGATGGGGATGCCTCTTACAATCCATGCTTTCTCCTAGTTTAATTAGCAGCACATTCACTGACGTGTATTTTAAATTTGATGGTGCTTAGGCTCCCTAAAACATAGAAATATTTCCCCTAATCAAATCTTGAAGACCCTCAAAAGGCCATCCTGACAAAACCGCGGGCTGCAAGACTTGCCATACCGCAGCGGACCTTAACTCAACCAGCTCTCTGTGCCCTGGTCCACTCCAAAAGAGGAAGCTTCTGGAACGCCTCCGTCTGAAATGCACCTAATCCTTAAAAATCTTTCGACACACGGGCATGTTTCTTTTAGGTATATTTATGGAGCTGGAAAACTGGGCAGCAAGTTGCCTAAAAGGTTGCCCTAAAAGATTAGAACCGGAAGGGACACAGATTTGATGGAGAAACCATGCCCATCTGCCCACCTTCAAGTCCCCTCTCTCCAGCGGTTCACCGCGGCGAGGATGGTTAATGGCTCGCTATCGGACCACGCTGAAAGCAGGAGAGGAGAGGGGCGTCAGCGGCGTTCTCTTTTCTAAGATAAATCACTCATTCCCGGAGGGAGAGTCTAAAATGGCTGCTTTTCCCAAATCTCTCTCGGGGTTGCGGGGGACGGGTGGTCGGGAGAGACAGGTGGGCCCAGAGGTGGGGCTGAAGGGCACTGGGGGAGCCAAGCAGGGGAAAATGCAGGGAGGCACAGTGGTAAACAAAACTGGCCAGGGGCCCGGCCCAGCCCATGGCTTAGCGGTTAAGCGTGCCCGCTCAGCTGCTGGCCGCCCTGGTTGGGATCTGGGCGCGCACCGCCGCACCGCTTCTCTGGCCATGCTGAGGCCCCGTCCCACATGCAGCAACTAGAAGGATGTGCAGCTATGACCTACAGCTATCTAGTGGGGCTTTGGGGGAAAAAATAAATATATAAAATCAAAAAAAAAAAAAAAAAACTGGCCCAGGGTGCGGGTTCCATAAGGGACGCTTCTAAAATGTTCGGTACTTGAGTTTTCACTCCGGAAAAAGGTGACGACGCCGCGCGCAGCCTGCGGTGCAGCTGGGGACAGCCCCGCATTCATGATGGAGGGGCTCCGCGCTCTGCCGCGAAGGGGCCCGGCCCGCTCCCCAGCTCCGCGCCGCGCAGGCCGCGGTGACGGCCGCCAGCTGAACTCACCGGCTGCGGGCCCGCGGCCCCTCGGCCAGCCCCGCACCCCTACGAGGCCCGCAGGCTGCTCCGGCGAGGGGCGGGGAGAACTCGGCGTCCGCGCGGCGCTCGGTCCCCGGAGCGGGCAGCGAGGCTCTGTCTTGGAAGGACGGAGGTGGGGTGTAAGGCCAGGCTCCTCCTCAGGGGTGGGCGCGGGGCTCTGGCGGGGGGCGGGGGCAGAGCGGGGCTCCGCCCCGGGGTGAGCGCAGGAGGCGGGGCTTGCCCCTGGGGGTGGGCGCGGGGCCCTGTCCTGGAGGCGGGGGTGGGGATAGTGCAGGGCTCCCTGCCTAAGCCGGTGGCTGAAGGCCGAGCTCTGGCCCAGGGTCCCGAGGAAGGGGTGGGAGTGGGAGAAGGGCGGAGAGAGACTGAGGCGATGGTGGAGAAGCAGCAAACCGCCCTTGGAACACTTGTCTTAGGGAGACAGACGGTTATAGAGAAAAGTTGATAGGTTGCTGAATAGGGGCACTTTGGGTGGTTCAGACAAAGGCTAGCCTGTGAGTTGATTTTGCTCGGCTTCCAAGCCTAGTGAGGTAATTGTGAAAAGGAAACAGGTTGTCAAGAAATTCTCATTAAATATTTAAAAGGTAGGTTCTTTTACTTTATATTAAGTATGATTATTTGAATTTTTACCATGAGCAAATTTTGCTTTAAAAGTAATATTTGTCTATTAAATTTTTATCTCAAAGAATAAAGAGATGTAATAGTAGACTATTTAAAAATAACTATGTTCCTGTGTTGTTAGCTCTCCAAAGAGGATGGAGAGACGGCACTTTCCAGGAAGTCAGCAGGGAAGTTTGGGGAAGTGCTGGAGCAGGTACTCCAAACACTGTCCAGGATAGCAGCACCCTGCACCCTAGCCGAGAGGACCCTGGGGAGGCCTTGGCCAGCACAGGGAGATAGGCCCAGCCCCTCCTCAGGTTGTGTCCTGCTGATTGAGAGGGAGCAGTTCAGGTGGCCTGCTGTGAAGGGGCTAGGGCAGGAAGTGAGGAGAGGAGGGCTGGGAAAGCCTGAGGTACTGGTACCAGGGTCCTCAACCCTGGAGGCAGAGCGCATGAGGTTTGAGGGCATGGGGTTTCCAGCAGGGATCCCCCAAGAGCCTTCTGGTCTCTCTCTTTCTGTATCTGGCCTCTTCTGGAGAACAACATCCCCACCACAGGGTGCCCCCTGCTGTAGGATCAGGTGCTCCCCACCAGTAGCTTCTGGAGCCCCCAGCTCCCCATTCTGTAGACCCTGGCTGAGCTGGGAAGGAAGGCAGAGCCGCAATCCCTGCCTCACCTCTTGGAATGAATGCCTGGTGCCTAAGAGGACTATGCTGAGACCAAAGGGCTATGGAGTTGAGAAACCAAGTGACTCACCCCTTGATTCTGTTATTTCTAGTACTATTGTTTCTTGGGCACGTACTATGTGCAAGACACTGTTCTAAGCTCTTTACATATATTGCCTCATTTTTACCTGTGGGAGACAAGCAAGTCACGGTATCTCTAAATCTATTCATGTGTTAAGTGGGATATCTATTCCATGGTGTTATTATAGAAATATTATAAAGCAGGGCTTCACAAACTTTAATGTGCACGTGAATCGCTTGGGAATCTTGTTTAAACGCAGATTCTGACTCAGGTTTGGTAGCAAAGCCTGAGATTTTGCCTTTCCAACAAGCTCCCCACTGATACTGCTGTTGCTGCTGGTCCAGGGACTACACTTAGAGCAGCAAGTGCTTGGCAGTTGGTAGGCACTCAATAAATATTCTTTGGATGAATGATCAAATGAGATATTAGATATGAAATACTCATAAACTGTAAAGTGCTGTGCAAGTGTATGTAATCATTCTAAGACATGAGGCTGGGGAGTCTGCCTGGAAAAGGGCAAGCTCCTAGAAGAGAAACTCTGTAGAACAGCAGTGAAGAACACTCTTCCTGCCTCAGACAACCTGGGTCCATATCCCACCACTCAGAGGGCAGAGCTTAGGCAAGTAATTTAACCTTTCTGTACCACAGTTTCTTCATCTGTAAAATGGATTGAAAGGCCTACCTCACTGGGCTACTATGGGATTCACTGAGATGATTCACATAAATCTCGTGGCACTGGGCCTGACATATAGTCATAGCTCAGTATATTTTGGTTACTATTATTTGCCTCTTGGGTTGGGGGTAGCCCCAAAGCCCACAGGAGCCTGGGCCTCAGCACTGTGGGGGTCAGTGCCCAGCTTTCTAAGGGCCCTGGAGCCAAATCCTCCCTCTTCCTTTGTGGCCCTGATTTCTCCAACAGGGTTCAAGTTATAATGCACATGAAAATCGATTACAGTACAGCCGCCTGGAAGACAGCAAGAAAGGAAGTGAAGGACAGAGCAGGAGCATCCGGTGAGGAATCAAATTGCTGATGGAAGCGTGTGGGGAACCACACTGAGGAGGTTTCGTATGTTTCTAGAGGCACCTGGGGAGCTCAGAGGGCTGAGAGTGAGCTCCTGGGCTATTCTGGTTGCCCCTCTTTTGAGCATGTGACATGGACAGTAAGCCCTATTTCCCGGTGGTTCTAGGTCCTTTTTTCATCATGTCTAAATTGGGAGAATTTAGAACCAAGGATTCTCCCCAAATTCTAGGAAGACGTTGAGAAACCTCATTTTAGAGTGGGACCTAGACCCAGGCTGTGGGGGCTTTCAGCTTTTAGGTTTCCACTTTTTAGGAGAGGCAGAGGTGGGGTGTAAAAGCCAAAATTCTGGATTCCAATAGACGTGGTTTGAATCCTGATTTTGCACGTACTAGTTTTGTGACCTTCAGTGAGTTTCTTAAAAATCCATGGACCATATCTTCTTTGTGTGCAAAACATGCTTGTGAGGATATATAAATGTTTTATGTGGATAGATGAAGCTGCTTGCAGCGTCTGACGTGCAGTAGTGCTCAATAAGTAGTAGGTACTTATTTCAGCAGAATTTCTGGGCTGATCTCAGATTGCTTGAAAATCAGGCTGTTACATTCTGGAGGCCACAAGGGAGAATGCCGGCGCCCCCACATGGTGAGTACATTAACTGCAAGGACAGTGCCTTCGTGCCAATCTCAGGGCCTCCCTTAGTGAGGGTAAGTGCTGTTCTTCCTCACGCCAACTCTGTGGCCTTGGGCAAGTTCCCTTGATGATGGTGGGACAAGAGGATTTGGACCAAATGGTCTCTGAGACCTCTCATGATCTGTAAATGAGTCAGGCATGGTCTCCCAATCCAGGCATCCTTTTTCCTAGTGGGGTTCAGTTTTCTTTCCCTTCCTTTGGACTCTCCCAGGCCAGCTATTGGAAACCTTACCAATACTAAGTTCCCCAAATCCTTAGCTGCTGCGTCCTGTAGCCCCATTTTACCCCCACAGACCCCAGACCCCTACCCTCCTGTAAGGAAGGGTCTACCAGGAATTCCTCAGCCCTGTCCTTGTGTGAACAGCTAGATTTTAGGCTGCAGGATCTCCGGGGTACCTAGAGCAACTCCAGGGGCCTTGACAGCTGCCCTGGGACTCTTCGATTGCTTGACTTCATACCTAAACAGGAAGGTTTATTCTGGGCCCAAATTGTCCCACCAAGTGTCAGGACTCCTAGGCGGAGCTGATCTGCGCACTTTGACCAACACAGCCTTGCAGCACTGGACTAAACCAGAGCCTGAGAGCAGGCGTTCTTAACCTGGGGTATAAGGAGAAGTTTCTAGAGTTCATAAAACCCCTAAAATGGTGAGTGGGTGTGCAAAATGTCAGGCTATGTGTACCTTTCTGGGAAAGTGGGCATGGCTTTTGTTACATTTTCAGAGAGGTCTGTGACCTCAAAGGTTAAAAAACCACCGCCCCAAATTGCAGAAATCACTTACTTTGAGCATTCTCTATGCACGACCCTGTGGGAAGCCTCAGAGGTGTGTTCCAGTTCCATAACCTGCGGTCGCTCTCAAACCTCATCAGTGCAGCTGGGTAGTGAGGGAAGACACCAAGGTTGTTTGATGGATTTCAGAAAACACACTCAGACTACAGCATAGCGTGCTTTCCTCTTCAGTGTGCCAGCCATCGAAGACCTGAAAATGTCACTTCTGCTTCCTTTGCTGGGATTAGCTTCCAGAGCCTACAGACCATTCAGTAGCTCTTCACTGATGGAAAATTTCTATTCTTTGAAGGAGCTTTTAGAATCAAGACTGGTGACAAAAATTGGTCGGGTAATTGGTCTGATGTAATTCTGTTTGGGGCCCCAAACTAAATGTGGCTAAGAAGCAATAAGCCTGGTTCTCTTAAGCTGATATGATCAGGTTCTGGATAGTGTCTAAAGGGAGTCCCAATGTGTTTTTGCAATGGCTGCAACATTGGAATAAGTAGTTTCCAAGGTGGTTACTGTGAGAGACAATGCTCATTTGGATGAGCATTTGGACGTAATCTTTTTAAACCTCTTAACTTGGGTCACAACAGAGGTACTGTTTTCCACTTGGAGAACATCAATCTGGAGTCTCCAGAAGGGAGACTTGAGGCCCCGAGGTTTCATCTTTACCAACAAGAGTGTGTAAGACTGAGAGAGAGGTGAGCCACTTTCCTCCAGTTTGTGTTTTCAGAGCTGCTGGTCCACAGTGGTGGATGCTAGATCTCATTCAGGGTGTCTCCAGAGAATAATTTCTTTATGTCTTTTCCTGGCTATCCTCACAGCATGACAGAGTACCAAAAAGGAAAGGGGATTTGTGCTCCTCATATGATACCAGACATGACAAGGATAATTTCAGATTACCTGAGCAATCATGACTGCTTAGAGCTCAAAGGAACCTTAAAGATCCCCTGGTTCCAAAACATTTTACAGATGAAGATGCTGAGGTCAAGAGCAGTTTGGTGAACGGCCCAAAGTCACACAGCTAGATGATGGCCAAACCTGGACCAGAATTCCAAGACCCCAGAATTCCTTGTTTCGGGCTCCTGGTGGACTCCCTCATTTTTTGAGGGAGCAGAAGCACGGGTGGATATGGATACAGAATCCATTCCAGGAAGTGTGTATATGACAGCAGTCCCCTCCTGGAGCTGCCAGGACCCAGAGATTCACCCAATAGGAACCCACAAGCCACTTTTAAATAGTCAAAAAAACCCGCAACATAACCATCCATCTAGTAGCCATACCAAGACTGCAAAGCAAACTAAATTGACTGTCTTGGCCTCAGGCAGGAACTCAATCAGCTTGGTGTATCAACTATCTGGTACCTGTTAGCAGTCATGTTTTTTTTCTTCTTTTTAAAATTGAGGTGTCATTTACATGCGTTATGTTTTTGATCTATGAAAAATCAGGAAAAGCCCAAATAATTATGTAGATAAAACAATTTCAAAACATGGAAACTATGGGGGTGGGTCGGGTAAAGGGAATCTGGCCGTGGTAAGGCTGGAAGCCACATTAAGGAAAGCTGCACCATGAACTATGAACTATGTATGTCATGATGTCACAGAGATGGGGAAAACAAGTTGACTTCCTGAAAGTGTTTCCAACCCATACTACTACAGCAATGCCGGGGCGAGTCTGAATAACCCAGCAACACCTTCACAGTGAAAAGCACATTAAATGGCATTACCCATCGCTTTGTTCAGCAGAGTACTGGTCCTAGGCCTATTTAGGATTCTGTTATTTTAGTCTTTTCTCACCACATCTGTCCCCCATCCCAGAAGGGACTCAAAAGTCCCTGATAATCAAGAACTCTAGAAATTAACAATTGTTTTCAATTTTTTATTTTCTTGAGTTCTAAAGGAAAAGGACAGAGGAGGAATGATAAATCTAAATTTTTTACATCTCTAATTACAACCATTTCATTTGAGCAAATTCATCTTAAAGAAGAGGCAGCACAAGAGACTAGGGTATCTTCGTTGTGAGAGGGGTCTACTAGTATTGTTTACTAGTGTTGTCTGCTAGTGTTGAGCTTCTTCTGAATTAACTTCTTGTAATCAGAGATTCACTGATTAGAAACCTGCACCTGCCCAGTGATTACAACTGCAGGTGCACCTAATTAAAAACCTCTTATGAACCCAGTGTGAGGGTCACATGCTTGTTTCTCAGGTGACAGGGCCACCATAGCTGTGGACAGAAGACAATCACAGGAGAGCAGGGAGGGGATGGAGTGTATGTATGTGGGGAGAGTTGGGGGATGATCTCATTTATCACCCTCTTTGAGTCTGTCTGAAGACCTCCCCACATAGGGCCCACAACCACTTCTACAGCCTGGGCCCAAGAACAGGTGCCTCGCAGGCTTTTTCTGACTCCTCTGTTCTTGCTAACCCAGGGCACAGCTGTGTGGTCACCTCTTTCTGTAAAACTAAAACCACCATCCCCTAGGCTTCAGCCAGAAGAGTGAGCTAACAATGCACAGATCAAAAGAAAACTGGACTTTGAAAAATTAGGTCTCTTTTAATGTCATCTTCACTTGGATTGTTTAGTTCTCCTCGTTATTGAATAGTTTTTTTGCATATGCCACTGCCACAGCTACTGGAGGGGAGATAAAAATCATGCTGGAGCCAGAGTGGTCCAGAACAGCAGTGCTCCCTGGGAGGCTACGGGGCAGAGGCCTCAGTAACTGAAATGAAAGCAACAGTGTCCAGGGGCAGAGAGACCTCAGGAGGACAGATGCCTGGATTCCACTTTCCAGGCTAAGCCTTGAGGCTTTGAGACTGGTCCTTGGTTATGGGAGGATACGCTGTTATGGGATGGTGGCAGTTTTGTGTTCTACCTTCACGCAAGGCAAGGATGCAATCTGAAGAGTAGTTTCCAATGTCAGAAAATAATTAAAATACGAAAAACCAACCACCTCCGCTCCAAAAGCAGCTTTCCAAATGGCTGTTCCTCATGCACTCAGTATCCAAGTCAGTATGTCAAGTTCTGGGGCAGCGGTCATTCAAATAACCTCCACCTCAGCTCCATTTGGTGCACGTTCAGTGGATACAAACTTATTTTCACTACTGTCAACCCAAGCCAAACATAATCACAGCTAAATCTGCTATTACTCGCTCTCAAAGGCATTCAAAAGTCAGATATTAAGGATTAATGCTCTCCAACTCTTAAAAATGACTTGACCTGTGCTTCAGAAGATTTTTTCGTAGCAAGAGATGTGACTGTAAGGGAATCGGAGGGATTTCTTAATCCGGACACATGCACGCTGGCTGCTTGGCTCACCACATTAAGCCAGACATTTATTCTAATGACGCCATCATTGTTAGCCCCCTCAACCCCATCCTTCCGCCAGCTACTCCCCAACCCTTTGGGAATTGCATCCTTTAGAATATCCTGTTTGGTACTACTCAGCCTCCTCTGAGGATACTTTGCTTTGGGAAGGCAACCAAGTCTGGTGAGAAAGGAGGCTAAATCAAGCTAGAATATACTACACCTAGGGTGAAGCACAAGTTATGACTATATAAGGAATGAGGTCAATCTTCTGGTATTGTATATAATTTTGTTCTGAAAGCCATTCCTAAAGGGAAGTGGCAAAAATGTCAACCTTTTGAATCAGTACATCAGAAAACATGTACTTCCCAAGGCCAACATAAATCCTGGTAGGTTTTATTTTTGTTTTTAAATCTCTTTTATTACTCTTTGTTGCTAGAATTATCTGCTACTCATCTTCTGGATGGTAGCTACATTTAATAGGTTTGGGTATTCCTTAGCACATTTAAAAGCTTTTCTGATTTTACACAGAAGAATGATGGTTCAAGTTTTTTTTCTTACCTGCTCACTTATAACAGGGGTGCTGTGAAAGGTCAAAGGCCACCAGTTGCCCAGTGGGTTTGGCATAAGCCAGTTGAGAGAAGCAGGAAGCCACCATGAACAGTTCTGAGCGGGGGCGGATTTGCTTGTCTGGGTCCCGTTCTACAGGTTCCGAGTGAGAGGGTGGCCTCCCACCCCCACCCCACTTTTAAGATGAAGCAATTAAGCAATTTTGTAGCCTAAGAAGGTGAAGACAACATGGATAAAGGAGAAGAAGCTTTCATCTCCTCTCCTGTTGGTATGGAGCATCACTTGCCCCTCTAGGGGCTTGTCTGGATCAAACCATATGAGAAGTGGAGGATGGCAAGAACAGCTCAGAGTAACCCTCCCGCACACATCTTAAATCAGGTGAGCTGGAGAGATCACTGCCCTGCAGCTCTGCCTCATGCTCCAGCCCCTGGTGTCCCCCAGGGGAGCTCAAAAATGGGTGACAACTGTTAGGACACAGGAGCTTTAGTTAACACATGGTTCAACCCTCTCCTGGGGAACCAAAGCCTAGAGGTTACCTGTTAAGGTTACAAACTAGTCAGTAGTAGGGCCCGGATGAGGGTTCTTTTCACTAGCCACCACCACATACAGAGGAAGTCTTGGCCAACTGCCAAAAATGAATGACGGGAGAAAATGATTTTAGACGCAGCCTGTGAGTGGATCAGCGAAGGAGCCCTGTGGCTCAAGATTGCCTTGCAAATGGCAGCTGTGAACCTCCCAGTAAAGACCTCAGAGGGAGAAGAAAAGGGAAAGAGGAGTACAGATAAATTTATTAGTTAAATACTGATTTTACAGCCATTTCACCTTAAGACAATGTTAACAGGTTTGTGGGTTAGGGAAGGTACATGAGGGCGGCCTTCATGGAAGAAAGCAATGTAAATGATTAAAACAGAATCTTGGTTTAAAGATATTCTCTGCTACAGTCAGTAGGATTGTAGTGGGGTGAGGCAGGCTGGGTGTTTGGGAGAAGGACGAGGTAAGGCCACGTCAGCTACAGCTCTGTTGACAACGAGGACACGGAAGGGGAGTCTTTGTGACCCCAGGGTCACAGGCAGAAACAGCAACGTGGAGAGGAGGAGAAGGCCAATTCTAGAACAGCACAGAGCTGGAGAGCCCTCAAGGCCCACCCTCAGTGTCTTCTCTAATTGGCTGTCATCTTTCTTTCCGTGAGTTTTGTTTTGTTGTGTTTGTTTCCTTTGAATTTATGTTGCAAAATCCCTAGCTTTTTGCCTGCTGGACAAAAGATTTCTGCTGGAGAAAGGACGCAGGTGCAGGCTCTATGCGCCCCTTGGACGGACTTGGCCTGCTGTCTGACCAAGAGGCACATCTCCACAGAACAACATCAGCATCAGCAGGAGCCAAGTGCAAGCAAGCAGAATCCATGGAAAACCCCCTGCCACCCCATAGTGCTGGCCCCAGCCCTGTGGCCAGTGTCCACCAGACAGCCTCTCCAGAAGGATCTCAAGTCTTAGATGCATGTTTGTCAAACTTGCTTTAGCAGCAGAACCTTTTTTGTTCTTGTTCAGAACCCCCTGTGTGTGATGGGGTAGACGAAGGATCTTGGGGGGCTGCTGTTTGGCTAAACTGCTGAACTCCTGTTTTGCTGAGGGAGAAATATGTTCAAGCTGAAGGCAGAGCTGAATCACTCAGAGCAGTGGAAGGGATTTTTATTTTCAGAGGCCTTGGGGGTGCAGAGAAGGAGCCAAAGGATGAGGCCGTTAGCCGAGGAAAGGAACTTGAGGGGAGGTGAAGTTGCCAAGGTGCCATTTTGTTGAAGTCATAACATGTGGTGGGTGAAGTGGCCCTCTCCTCCATTTTCCCATGAAGCATTCAGTAACATCGGCGCTACACCCAGTGTTTTTGGAGTCAAGATTCAGGATTGAGGGATGCAGGGGTGTGCCAAGCCTGAAGGGGAGTGTTGGCCAAGGGCAGGAGCTGCCCGTGAAGGGGCCTGTCGCATCCAAATGCTCCTCAAACAGATGCCCTGGTTCAGGCTGGAGCAGGGGTCCCAGCGCCCTGCCCCCTCCACTCGCCCTCAGCTCCCTGGTGCTGGGAACACCATGGAAAAGCCACCACCTTGGCCACAGTGGTGGAAAGGTAGGGGAGAAGGACATCTCATCTCTTGTCGGGGGCAGGGCAGGACAGGACAGAAAACAAGAAAGAAATCTCTAACTCCACGGAAGGGAATTAAGTGTGCTCGTAGTGAAGGGTGGGCTCTTCCCAATCAGAGTCTGGGCTCTTTCAGTTCCCCACCTTGGAAAGGTATCCGATAAAATCCAACACCCACCTCCCCTAACCAAATCGTCGACTTCAAGTTTCTTCCCAGTTGTTCTTCTGGAGTCATTCCCAGACAGAGCAGGCTGGCCCCGGGGAGCCCCGAGCCTCCTCTCTGCTGTCCTCCAAGTCCCAAGTCTGTGCAGGAATCTGAGGAGGGAAGGAGGTGACATTACGCAGTGATTATGTCCCCGTGACTGTCAGCCAAGGCCAGGCTGTTCCAAGGGTCCTGCTTGGAGCTGGCCTGCGGTGACTGGCTGACAGAAGACGCGTAGCCTTGTGGGGAGAGCTTCAGGGCTGAGAGGACCGGGTGGATGGAGGGCCCGTGGCCAGACATCGCACTGACCGAGAACGTCTGAAAGCAAAAAGCGCAAGATGAGGTCAATGGAATCACTCCTGAGGGCTCTGGGGGGGAGGTGTGGGCTGCAGAGGGGAGCCCCAAAACGCAGATGTCCCCAGGCTGGCTCCCACCCCTAGGAAAGGGATGAGAGGAGAGGGCCAAAGGACAAGGGCAAGACAAGGGACCAAGCGGCACTTCTCTCTGTTTTTCCTAACGCCTGTGCTATGGGATGCAGAAGGTCTGCGTGATTCATCAGCTGCTTCTGGGCACTGTGACCCAGTAGGTTTGTGAATATTCTGGTTTCTCACAAAGCTCTGATAGTTACGTGAGACATTTTCTACAATCTTATCACCATCAGATCTCCACTTTCAAACAGAAGCCATCCTCCACACCCAGAAGGGGCTCCTGGCTCTCCTGGTTCTGGGGGACCAGCTTCTCTTCACCCTGACAGTAAAAAGCTTGTTAGGACACAGCCTCCCTCAAGTATAGGTGGAGACGAGATCAGAGTTAATGGGAGACGGTGGCCAAACTTGGGAGCATCCTGATCCCAAACGAGGGGAACCGCAGTGGGAAGGCGGTGGAGGAGCAGGGATGCCATCACATGCAAGAGGGAAATGAGGGCGCTGCTGGCCCATCTTCTGGACACACGTAAGAAGCTGGACCTGTAGCTGACAGTCATTAAAACGGCATCCTGCCTGGGACCTCCTCACCAACCCCAACCCACCCGCCCTGCCCTCTGCAGTTTGCCCAAACCAGAAGGGTCCTCCTCCTCCCCTTCCTCCTGTTAAAATCTACCCATCCTCCAAGGCCAAGGTCAAACCATCCCTCACTTAGGAGACAGACTAGCCTACAAAGCACCCCCTCGCCTCCTACAGCCCCCTACAGTTGTACCACCCTCCCCTAACACATGCAGTCTGATTCAGGTTGTAGTTGTATGTCATACTGTGTGCCAGTCCCAGAGTCCCCTCTCCTTGTCTCCAAAGGTCCTGGCATAGAGGAGCTGCTAAACATTTGTGTATCACAACTGTGTGTCCAAATCTTGGTAGCTTGATCAGATGTGCTGAAATACATCCTCATGCAGACAGCCCCTAGCCCGGGCGGGGTTCTGAGGACACCAAGCAGCTCCCACTGGCCAGCTGCTGGGGCCTGGATGAAGCTCGTGCTCCAGTGCTGACCTGGCCACCTGGTCCTCTGGAGGCTACTTCCCCTCGAGCAGTGCTGCCTTCCCAGCCAGGGGCGTACCTGGGACATGGAGCTGCTGTGCCCATAGTGGGACGACAGCCCGGGCTCTGTCTTGATGGGGCGCATCTCTTCACTGCTGCTGGTGGCCGCGTTGCTGGAGTTGCTGGAAGCGCTGCTGGTGGGAGGAAGGCTCTCACTGCCCGAGGGACCTGGAACAAGGCAGAGTCAGGACACCCAGACCAGAGGCAGGGACAAACGGATGGCGGTCCTTTGAGACAGCCAGGGTAGGTCCGCACTAATGGCTTTTTACATTTGCTGGAGAGAGAAGCAGAGGTCCTTCATCACTGCAGGGCAATGGTTCTCAAAATGGGGCAGAAGGATTGGAATTTCAAGGGAATTTTTTCAAATGACGGGCTCACCACCCCTTATCCCAAACCCTGGAGGCCACGTGTGTTTCAGGAGGCCACATGTGTTTTGGATTTTAAAAGGGCAAACACTATAGATTATAGAATATCTCCAGTGGGCTCTGGGAAAACACCCCATAATTAAATACATTAATAGCTCCACAGCAAAACATGTGAATATTCACACATGGGATAACAGCCTGTGTTGGTTTAGATTAGGTTTTGCTGCCAAATCTAGCTCCCTGGATTTGGAATTTCCGATAGGGGATCGTACACCTGCCCCAAATGCCAGCTCTCCCCGTGACTGCAGCAGGTAAGGAGATGAGGTATCCAGGGGAATGTGCTGTACTGATATACAGTGTCAGTGGTCACACAGCAAGAAAGGCTGAGGACCACTGCTGTGAGACACTGAAAATTCTAAGAAGACAGGACTGCCAGAAGGGGTAAGCCATTGTTGAATCTGGAAAAGGAGAACTTTGGTCATGTTCTTGGTAGTTCTCAGAAAGGGGAAATTTATCTGACTTTGTCATGCCTTTGATTAGAAGATAAACTTTCCATCAGATCAGCCAATTTATTTTCTCTGTGACCACAGCATTTCCCAGTGAAATCTTTGATTTGATAGCAGTACTGAGGAGTATGCACTCTTGATAGGGGACATAAGCAGTCCTCATTCTTAATCTAGAAATTGAGAAGGCAGAGTGGTATACTGAACAGAGTATGGACCCTGAAGTGTAAAAACCTGGGTTTTAATTCTAGATCTACCCATTCACAGCTGTACGGCTCTGGTTAAGTCACTGCCCTCTCTAAGCCTCAGTTTGCTCATTAGTAAAATGGGGATAATAAATGGGGTCTTATGGGTGTCTTTGAGGATCAGTGAGATAGTATTTGTAAAGGAGCTTTCTAAAGTACAAAGTACAATATTTTGTTAGTAATACGTTGGCTTGCAAATCAATCTGTGTGAACATGACTCATGGACCCTGTCCTCCTAGACCTCAGTTAGCCCAAAGAGAATAGAAAGGAATTGAGTTCTTAAGTGGCTGCAGCACCTACGATGGAGGGACAGCATAATGTTCCTTTTTCCTTCAGGTCCTTGACCGGTCCAGCTGGCCCACTGCAGCCTTTACAACTGGCAATAATTAGGCCACAACTTGAGTTGAGCCTGCTTCAAAAGCTCCCAATATGTTCCATGCGATGTTGCTTTTTTACTGGGTTATTCATTCTGTCGTGAAAAGCTAGGGATGGAAGATGCTATCATTACCCTTCGGCAGCCTGGGCTGGCCCACCTCACTAACACATGATCTTCACACACTCCGAGGGCTACTGAGTTATTCCTATAATTACACACAGATCTTTTCTCACCTGCTGGTGTCTTAGATTTATTAAGGTTCTTGGGCTTCCGTTTTCTGGTCTGAATCCCCTCTTTCCGCATCGCAAGAGGCCTGGGGACCTAGAGGGTCACAAGTCAATATATATGGTTTTCCATTTGTATATGATCTGATACAGTATTCAAACACACAGTGTGAGAAGGCAACATCTAAGCAATTCCTCTATGAACCTTGGGGCTGAGACTAAGTGAATCAGCCCCTGGAACTCCTGCTAAGACAGAAATCGATTCTAGTCAAAAAAATGATTGAGCACCTATATTAAATGCTGGGTATTATACTAGACCCTGGAGAAACAGAGGCTTAAAGACACAGTGCCTTCCCTCCAGACTTTCACAGTTTATTGGGAAAGACAGACCAATAGAGAACAACCAGACTCATAGGTGAAGCGGGAGAACAGAGAAGAAACACTGTTCTGTCCTGCATTGGGAAGAGGGGAAGTGGCCCATGAGCACAACCAAGAAGACTTCGCTGGGGAGGTGATGCCTGAGTCGTGGGACGTTGTCGAGCAGACATGGGGCAGGCATTTCAGGCAGCAAGAACAGTACGTGCCAAGGCCTTTAATTTATCAGCCACACCAGGACACTGTGAAAGTAAAAAGGGGTGCCACTAATAATTATGCCAAGAAAACAGGCATAAACTGGGACAGTCTCAGAGAGTCAAGATATAAAGTCGCTCCACTTAGAGCAGCTCTGCACTGCACTGAGTCTGGCTACAGCAAACGGTGGTGTTTCTGTGGGTGGTGGGGAGCAGCAAGAGAGTATGCTGGAGAGATTGCCCTGCGGGCAGGCCCTGAGATAACTGTCCGTGGACAATACTTTTATCACATCTGACTTACAAGTGGGTGATTGTCAAGCGTCATGCTCTTAAGCCGTTCACAGATGCCTAATAAGTGTCTGGGGAGTAGGCCTACAGGGTCCTCTTTCTCCTGTTTTTAAATGTTGTGCCTTCCCCACATCTGGTTTCTTTTAGGCCTGGCCAACCAAATCTTTTAGCCCTGGTCTGTGCTTGTTTCCCATATGGGACTAATAAAGGCCACACCTGCAAAGACTGAAAGAAAAGCAATTACCACTTCAGAGACGTGAACATGGAATTGTTAAGAGAGAAGCATACGTGAACCTGAACTTGCCTTCCAGTCACCCGAGAGTCAGATGAGACAGCATTCCCACCTTTAGTGGAAAGTGTCCTCTCCTCCTCCCACCGCCTCCCTCCCCTACCTCACATCGGGCCCTCTTGAAGCCCATCTTGACTTCAGAAGAATCTTTCCGTCCTGTTTACCCCCATCCACCTCAGTACTTTTTAAAAAAAATTGTGGTAAAATACACATAATGTAAAATTTACCATCCTAACCATTTTTAAGTGCACAGTTCAGTAATGTTAAGTACATTCACACTGTTGTGCAACTATCACCACCATCCATCTCTAGAATACTTTTCACCTTGCAAAACTGAAACTCTGTCCCCATTAAACACTAATCCCCATTCTCTCCTTCCCCCAGCCCCTGGCAACCACTATTCTACTTTCTGTCTCTATGAATTTGACTACTTTAGGTCCCTCATATAAGTGGAATCATATAGTATTTGTCCTTTTGTGACCGGCAACTTTCACTTAGCATAATGTCTTCAAGGTTCATCCATGTTGCAGCATGTGTCAGAATTTCCTTACTTTTACAGGTTGAGTAATATTCCATTGTATGGATATACCACATTTTGCTTATGCATCCATCCAGCAATGGACATTTGGGCTGCTTCCACCTTTTGGTTATTGTGAATCATGCTGCTATGAACATGGATATGCAAATATCTGTTCAAGACCCTGCTTTCAATTCTCTTTGGATATATACCCAGAAGTAGGATTGCTGAACCATATAATAATTCTATTTTTAATTTTTTGAGGACACAATCTTTTTAATAGCTGCATAACATTCGTCTATTGGTTTCTTTCACTATTCCCCTACTGAAGAACAACAATTTCTTTAACCATTTTCCTCATGAAGGTTTTTTTCTCCGTTTTCACTATTACAGTGATTCATCAAACATCCTTGTATACACTTCTTGCAGAAAGAAGTGTATTTTCTTATGAATGTTCTTAACTATATTTTTAGCCATTTTTCTTGTTCATTATAACAAGAAAACATGAAAAGATGCATGAGATTAATAACAACCCCTCCCAACCCAGTACCATCAATCCTGTCCCCATGAGGCAATTGCAATAACAGCCTGTTATGTTTCTTACATTTTTTAAAATTCTCAAATATGTGTGTACATATACATATCTATACATGTATCTACATGTGTATTCATCCATCCATCTGTCCATCTATCCATCTATATCTGTGTGTGTGTGTAATGCACCCTCACCCCCATGGTATGGGGTCATACTATGTATATTACTTTGCAATGTGATTTTTCATTACTCCAGGTCAAGATACAGGGCTCTAACTTATTATTTTTCAATTTATGCAATAGTCTACATTATAGGATGTGCCATAATTTATTCAGAAATTCCTGTATGAGGCTTTAAGATAGTTTCTAATTTTTGCCACTAAAAACACTGCAGCAATAAAGTTTAAATCATTATATACTGATTCTTTTATTATTTTATAGGCTAGTTTCCCAAAAGTAGAGCTACTAAATCAAAAGATATGTGTGTTTTTAACCTTAATAAGTACTGCTAGGTTAATTTCCTGCAGTAATTCACATACAAATCAACAATATATGAGAGTATCTATTTCCCCAAATCCATACTAGCACTACATATTATCACACATTTTAATTTTTGCCAAACATATGGGCAAAACAGGGAATCTCAAGGTTGTTTTAATTTACATTTCTCTGGTTTTTAGTGAGGTCCAGCATCTCGGCACATGTTCAATGGCTATCTGGGCTTCTTCTGTGAGTAGTCTGTTCATATCTTTTGCCGGTTTTGGGAAATAAGGGGAAGACTGTCATTTTCTTCTTATTCTATAGGATCTCCTTGTTTTTGTTTGCTTGTTTTGTTTTAGTTTAACTTATATTTGAATAAGTAAGACATGCACATGGACCATCTAAAAGGTACAAAGGGGGTACACAGTGAGAAAAGTATCCCTCCACCTCCCCTACTCCTTTCCCTAGAGGTAACCCATGCCACCCATTTCTTATGTATCCTTCCAGAGGTGCTCTATGTATATAGTATAAGCAACTACATATAAATTATGTTCTCCCTCTTTGTTTATAAAAAGGGCACCATAGTCTGTACAATGTTCTGCACCAACATTTTTTTTTCTTTTTTTTTAGCACTATGTAATGGAGATTGTTCCAAATTAGAACATAAAGAGCTTTGTAGAAGCTCTCTGTATTCTTGAAATATTAACCCTTTTTCTGATATATGTATGTGTATTAGTTTTTCCTTTCCTTAGGTATCTTTTTCATATACTAATATTAAATGTATAACATATACTAATACTAATATTAAATATTGTACAACCAAATATCTCTAACTTTTCTTTTATGGCTTAAGAGTTTTGAAAACTTGCTTAAGAAGTGCTCCTCCCATCCCCAAGGTTGTATAAATACTCTCTTCTACATTTTTTTCTAGTATTTTTATTGTCCCTATTTAAAGATGTTTTACATTTCATATCTTTAATTCACCTAAGTTTACTTTTTAATTTTTATTTTTGTGAGGAAGATTGGCCCTGAGTTAACATCCATTGCCAACCTTCCTCTTTTTGCCTGAGGAAGATGGTCCCTGAGCTAACATCTGTGCCAATCTTCCTCTACCTTGTATAGGGGATGCCACCACAGCACGGCTTGATGAGCAGTGCACAGGTCAGCACCCGGGATCCGAACCTGCGAACCCTGGGTAGCTGAAGCAGAATGCGTGACCCCAACCACTACACCACCAGGCTGGCCCCTCACCCAAGTTTATTTTTGTTTTTGCTAGGAGTTGTTTTCCAGATTATGTCAATACAATTATTCTTAAACAAACTATCCTTTATCCATCGAATTGTTACTTTTGTTATATATCATACTACTATAGATACAGACTATTTCTGAGTCTCCCTATCTGTAAAGTAGAAATTAGACTTATACAATGTTAAAGATGGAAGTGAGCACCAATGTCTCTGCCATGGTCTGAATGTTTGTGTCCCCCCCAAATTCATATGTTCAGAAACCTAGCCCCACAAGGTGATGGTATTAGGAGGTGGGGCCTTTGGGAGGTGATTGGGTCATGAGGACACAGCCCTCATGATTGGGATTAACGTTCCTATAATAGCTGACAGAGCTCCCTTGCCCCTTCTTCCACGTGAGGATACGAGAAGTCTGCAGTCCAGAAGAGAGCCCTCACTCGACCACGCTGGCACCCTTATCTCAGACTTCTAGCCCCTAGAACTGTGGAAATAAAGTCTGTTGTTTATAAGGCACCCGGTCTGTGGTATTCTGTTACAGCAGCCCAAACGGACTAATACAGTCTTTAAGGTTCCTTCCAAATCTAAGTATGTATGTTTGTTAGGGAGGAAAACATTGGGCTGGCCCCCTGGCCTAGTGGTTAAGTTCAGTACACTCAGCTTTGGCGGCCCAGGTTTGGTTCCTGGGCATGGACCTACACCACTCATCAAGCCATGCTGTGGTGGCAACCCACATACAAAATAGAGAAAGACTGGCACAGATTTTAGCTCCGGGCGAATCTTCCTCAGCAAAAAAAAATAATAAGAATAATAATAAAATAAAGAAGAAGAAGGAAAACATGAATTATAGTCTGAAGGAGGAAGACAAGTGACAACCAAGTAATGAGAATGAAAGAGCATGGATGCTGGTCAAGATGGTTGCCCGGCCTGGGGTGGTGGGACTACTTACGCCATGGAGCTTCATGTAGAGGCCGCAGGCATTGCACACGGGCTCACCCTCGGCGTTGCGGCGCCACAGCGTGGTGGTGGTGGTCTGGCAGTTGGCACAAGAGAGGCCCACTCGGCGAGAGGCGGACTGCAACAAGGAGACAAAGCCTTCAAATCCAAGTAAAAGGCAGGTGCTGCTGCTGCTCCTTCACAGGGAGTGCGCGGGGCCAGGCCCTCTCTGGATGGGTGGCAGGAGGAGGCCACAACAGCCCTGTGTGAGAGTCTCAGAGCAGCCACAGCCAGATTCCCCCTTTACCTAAGCCACTCTGGGGGTGTGAATGAGAACAAGAACTTCTACTCCAGGAGAACAAGAGTGAATTCTGGTCCTAACTGTGGCATTATTAGCCATTTGATGTCAGACGAAAAGCCCAGTAAGCACTGGGCACTCTAGGCAGAAAAACTTCTCTGACAAGAATTAATGTGGGTGTCAGGTGCCAGGCATGGGTAGTGGGTGAGGAATTATTTTCTCTAAGCGTCATCAAAGACTGGACGGGGCTTGGTACCTCAAGAAAGGGAAGCCTCAGGGTTTATCCCCTTTGTTCCTCCCTCCCTAATAAACATGAAAGCTAGTTCATTTTGGTCAAAATCAAATTATACTAGAAAAGACCACGGAACCAAGAGCCAAAAACTGAGCTCCAAGCTCTTCCTCAGCCACAGGGCCCACCACTGCTTAATCTCCCTGAGTTTCAGGTTTTATCAGCTGAAAACAGGGTAAGTAACAATATATAACAAAGGAAGAGTTAACCTTCCTCAGGGGGCTGATGTGAACACAGGAGACGTACAAGACGATGCTGGATGGGGACGCAAGAAGTCTGGACTGTGGTCCCGGGGGAGACTCGGTATCTATTTGACTTTGGGCAAAGGCCATTAGCTTTTCTAAGCCTCACTCTTCACTTCTGCATCATTAAGGGGTTGACCTAGATGGTCTGGAACATCCCTGTAGCTCAAGCTAACCCTAAAGGTGTGAGAAATTACTATGTTGCCCGCCCCACCCACCCACCCCCTCAACCCGCACCTTCTTTTAAAGATGACTTGAAGTTCAAAATTCAAAACCAGGGAATGTCCCACCCAGGTGGCAGCCCTGAAGCCAGGTGCCCTGGCCCCAGGCTGCTGGGCTCGGGCAGTCCAGGAACGTGCTTACCAGCCGGCGCTGGGGCTTGATGAGGGGCCGGTTGATCCCATTCATCTTGTGGTAGAGGCCGCAGGCATTGCACAGGTAGTGCCCTGTCCCGTCCCGCCTCCAGAGTGGGGTGGACATGGCCCCACAGTTGACACATTCTCTGCCTTCTGAGAAGTCATCAAACATATCTACTGGGCGAGAAAGAATACAGAGCATTAATTCTTTGTTTATGCTGAGAAATCTTACACAGAGAATCTAGAGACCAAAGAAATAATGCCCTTTCCTTGCAAGGAGTGAAAGATGGATCACCTTGGGCTGCCTCGCTCTCCCTCACTCTGACCTCAACCCCTGGGAGTCAGCTCAGAGGACTGTCCTGGGAAATGGACGTTTCTATTTCCGGGCATCCCAGACACAGCAGGGCTCTCCCCGGTCATGAGAAAAGGAAGGGTCGGCAGCGGCCACCAGCAGCCTGGATTTTAGCCCTTATCTCTCCTTCAGAGCCGGCAGCCCTGAGGTTCTCACCTAACACTGAGTTCCACTCAGACCTTCTTTCTCTCTTTTTCCCCTTTCAAAATTGAGATTCGTTTTCCCTTTGAATAAAAATATAATAAATATTTACTTTGGGAAAATTAGAAAACACCAAAATGTGTAAAGAAAATATAAATCATATGTAATCCTATAACTCAAACATTTTGTTCTATTATATCCTTAACAAGACTTTATACTATATTGACATATATGTATTTTTTTGAGCATTAATTTTTTTAACTTTTCTTTTTTTTGTTATTGTGAAATTTTTGTTGTAATTATTGTTTATCAGTCATGATATAAGTGCATCCCTCCACCCCTTGTGCCCAGCCCCTACCCCCCGAGCCCCTGGTAACCACCAAACAGTTCTATCTGTCCGTGTGTTGGTTTATCTTCCACATATGAGTGAAATCATGCACTGTCTTTCTGGCTTATTTCACTTAACATAATACCCTCCAGGTCCATCCATGTTGTTGCAAATGGGACGATTTTGTATATTTTTATGGCTGAGTAATATTCCATGGTATATGTATACCACATCTTGTTTATCCAATCATCAGTTGAGGGACACTTGGGTTGCTTCCATGTCTTGGCTATAGTGAACAATGCTGTGATGAACACAGGGGTGCATAAGCCTCTTTGGATTGTTGATTTCAGGTTCATTGGGTAGATACCCAGTAGTGGGATAGCTGGATCATAAGGTATTTCTATTTTTAATTTTTTGAGGAATCTCCATACTGTTTTCCATAGAGGCTGCACCAGTTTGCATTCCCACCAGCAGTGGATTAGGGTTCCCATTTCTCCACAGCCTCTCCAGCATTTGTTGCTTTTTGTCTTGGTGATTATAGCCATTCTAACTATATTAACATATATTTTTGCCTAGTTGAGGTCAAGCTATAGAATTGAGCCTGTTTTTTCACTTAATACCAAAGCATTTTCCCACATTAAAAATTCTTCATTAACTCATTTTTAGCTCAGTGCAGTATCCCATCATATAAATGTGCCATCCTTTAACCATTATCATTGAACTTTTACTTAATCATTACTCAGTTTCTGATTTTTGTTTTGTAAATACTGCTCATTTTATACACAAATCTCAGCATTTCTGGTTATTCCTTAGGATACGCCCCTAGAAGTAGAATTATTGAACCAAAGGGACTATATTTTTTGAAAGCTTTTGAAATTTTCAAAGTGCCCTGCAAAAAAGGCTGCAGTTCATTTTTATCATTTCAATATATCCGTATGATATGCTGTATCATAGTTTGACATTTTTTCTTGCTTATTGGTACATAAAATAAAGGTGCATATTATAAGCAATGGTGGCTTAGAGTTGCTCACACTTCCACAGGGAAGTTGCCATCATTTGTCTTTCTCCTGCACTCACTCACAACCCCTTTTGGGGTTTTGGGGGAGGGATCCCCCAAACCTTCATCTCCCACATCTATAGAATTTTACAGTTGACAGTTTCACTCATTTCCATTTCAGTTTCCCTGACAAAATAGGCTGGGCCAGTTTTCTCTTTCCCTGTGATCTATGTAAAGCCTGGCTCAGAACTTCCAGAAGTCTCTCTGACTCTGTGTACTCTGTTTCCTATTTTGAAAAATTTTTATAACTTTTCCAAATTTTCTGTCCCTAAATATAGCTACACGAGTGTCCAGATTGTTCTTGTCCTCCTACCAGAGGCAACAGTGGATTCTTCTGTAGTAAAGGGGGGAGATAACTGGAGAGGAGGGTTGTTAAGAGCTCTCCCTCCATCAGGACCCAGCCCTGGGGTTTAAGGTTGCACATTCTGCTAGGTCTGTGGCCCAGCTACCTGCTCTAAGGGAACGTGTATGATGGGGGGCCCTCCCCTCAACTCTGGGTACACAAACAGTCATTTGCACCTGCAAACAAGTAGCTGTGTGTCCACACCGAGTCAACAGTGTGCAGGTGTGAGGAGCTGTTTGCTCAGGCCAGGAGCTGAGCACACACCCGTCACAAGAGAAGCTATTTTTGCACCTGGGTCACACTAAGACAAGGTCACCTGCTTTCAGAGCCGCACATGAAATGGCGACTCCCATCCACAGTTTGCTTCCCCAAGCCAGGGGGAGGCCAGGAGTGAGCAACAACCTGCACGCCACCCTCAGCACCATCATCGCCACCTCCACCTCCACGACCCTGTGCGGCCTTGCCCCGGGGCGGGTCAGCTCCGCTCCCTCTGCCCAGGCCTTCCCATGAGGGAACTGGAAAGGCCAGCGGAGTTCACAAAAGGACCTTAGACCAAGGAGGGGCGTTCGCAACGTCATCATTTTGTTGGTTATTCACAGTAAACACTAGAGGGCACTACAGGTTCAAAATTGAACCAGGACACTGCATTCTCGGCTAAATCACGCTGGGAGGACTTATCAGATCATCTCTTCAGTCCAAACCCAGCGCAATCCTCGTATCCTAGATATTTGTTTTATTATGGAAAAATTTAAAAACACTCAAAAGTGGATGGAATATAAAAATGAACTCTTGTTTAATCATCATCCAGCTTCCAACAATTTGTGGAAGATCTCGTCTCATGTGTATCTCCACCCTCTTTCCCCTGTCCTGTATTATTGAATAAAATCGCAAACATTCTATCGTTTCATTCATAAATATTTCAGTATATAGCTCTCACAGATAAAGAGTTACACTCTTCTTTTAAAGATTAGCAAACCAGCTTCTTTGCTATGTTCTGATTTATCTAAAAAAGGAACCACAGGAAAAAGTCTGATAATCCATTCCACTTTTTTGGAGGAGAGATTCCCTTTTCTCTTCACATGTATTGCTTTATATGCAGGCACAGAGGCTACCCTAGCAATCCTAGGTCTCTGCTGGTGACTGACCATATGCTGCTTGAGAACCCAACGCAAAGGTTAGCCTTAGAAACTCCTTCTCACTTGCCTCACAGAATGGGTTACACACTCAAGTAACTATTTTACTGGCCAAGGAAAGGCGGTGGAGGTTGGCAAATATCTATTTGTCATCAATAAATATTTACCGAGCATCTGCTATTTAAGCACTCCAACAGATGTCACAGGAGCTAACAGAGTTACCCTCAGAATGCTAATGACCTAGTTGGGCAAAATGGGCCAGAATATCCGAAACGAGTAACAACACTACTCAATTCATTTTCAGAACATACCTTAACCAAGTTGGGGATCTGGGTGCCAGATACTTCTTGTCTAGGGTAGGAAGTGAGGAAGGCCGACCCAGATTGAAAGGTCAGCTGTTACAAAAGCAACTAAAGGAAGAAGCTGGATGCGATATCAAAGCCATGTTTCCCGAAGGCGCACCGTCAGACACACCATGTCTCCCCACAACCCACTACACCCCCAAATCTGCAGAGGTTTCCATATTTTCTACCAGAAAATCTTGCCATCCAACCTATTCAATGAAATGTCATATAACTTTAAATGATTATTACAAAGACAATGTAACAATAGAGGAAAATGCTTACCCTGCATGTTAAAGGGAAAATGCAACACACAAAATGCCATATACACTGTGATGGGAGCCAAACCCACCAGGAAGGAGCTTTTGTTAGGCTAGTTAAATTGTGTGGACTTTTCTTTTTTAAAAACATCATTCTGTAATGTCATAATTGCCTATTTTAAAAAATCTGATAAATGAGAACAAAAAGAAAAAAAATTTTGATCACCTTAAGCAGTTCCAGTCCAGTATGTGGGCAGGGACTATCTTACTCTCTTACATCTGATGCACATATATTTTTTCCCCCTTGGACTGAAGAAAGGAGAGAACGAAGTTCAAATGCTGCTGCTTAGCACCCACTCTGGGGGAAGTGGGAGGCGACAGGCTGTGAGCCCCAAAGCAGCATTAACATCTGGTGGCATGAACCTTGGTAACCACCACCTCTTATTCCTTCATTAGAAATGCACTGGGTGGAACTTCCCGAGGACAAGTGGGCATCGGCCTAAAGCCAGTTTCTAAGCCTGATTTCTAACTTGGAAGGGCAGGGCTATGGCCTTGACTTATGAAAGCCACCCCCCCACCTCCCCCCAGTGCTGGGCATCTTGGGAACTGGTGCAGCCTCTTAGAAGGCGGTGGGAATCTAGTCTCGGAAGTGGGTCAGCATTACCCTGCA
Source organism: Ceratotherium simum simum (assembly GCF_057802395.1). Lineage (NCBI taxonomy): Eukaryota > Metazoa > Chordata > Mammalia > Perissodactyla > Rhinocerotidae > Ceratotherium > Ceratotherium simum. The sequence continues at coordinate 11,720,822 of NC_141911.1, read as the reverse complement.
TTCAGAGGAAAGACTTGTAATAATAGTTGTAAAGTACTTCGCAAATAAGAGGAAAAACTCACAACAATAGCTGTAAAGTGCTTTGCAAACACCAAATGAGATAACAATGATGGATTATTGTGAGGATTGCAGCCATTGGGAGGGAGTGGGGAGGACCACGGACAAACCTTGGTGCTTGGTTATTTCGGGGGAGGGGATAGATAAAAGAGCTAGGAGATTTGGGAATCTGACCTTTTCTCAAACCACCAGGCAATGCTCAGAATTATAAATTGTATGTCACTCTCAGACTTGGCCAAGCTTGAGATGTGCAGGCGGGGAACGAACTGTCTGCAAGGTTGACAACGTATAGTTATGGAGTCTCAAAGCTGCTGCTCATGGGAAACGTTAATTAATGATTATTGTAGCAATCAAAAGCACAAAATGAATTGTGCCCTAACCCCAAGATTGGGGATCTAACTCCTTACTTCCATCCATGCCCCACTAAAAGAAAAAAAAATTTAAAGGATGAAACAAAATTGAGCCTGATTTCTTAGGCATCCAATTTAGTATGGATATTCTCAGGCATTAAGGTAGATTACGCCCATCCAAGTGCCTGAAAGAAAAATGTGGACCAGGAGCTTGAAGGATCCCACCCCTGACTTCCCCACAATGAAAGCCAGGACTCTGCCGACCTCTCCCCTGACCTGCTCCATCCATCTTGGGGAACCCACCCACAAGCAGGGGTGAGCAAGTCAGGGCTGGGAGAAGGAAAGGCGGAAGAGGGGGGCAAGTAGGAGGAAGAAGGGAGAGGAATCAGAGGCCAGGGTCATGGTTGGCAACGCTTGCCGGGCATTGCCCGAAAGCTGGATTTGTCTCCCGACCGCTGGAGAGAAAGCTCAGGCTGACGGCTGCTGCCCAGGGTGTGCCAGCCTGCTGGGCCGGTGCTGCAGAGCCTGGTTCTGCTCTGCTGCAGAGCTGCCCTGCAGGCCTTCCCTCTTTTGAGGGGCTCCCACTCGCTAGGGAAAGCTGGGTCTTGAGCCAGAGCCCATGCTGGAGAGCCCCTCCTCTCTTTCATCCTCAGATCTGAGTCTGTCTGGTTTCAAGCCCTCCACTGTTTCAGGGAGTGGGGGCACTGGAGCCCAAACATTTGCCATGTGTCTGCTGTATTCACCCCTGTAACAGTGCTGGACATAGAGATATATTAGACAAAAATGGGGCAAAATCCCTGCCCAAAGTTGTGGTCTAGCTGGGGATATACAACACAAAACATGTAATTATATTAAATGTGACAAACTGCAATGGTGCCTGGTCTGTACCACAAGCCCCCACCCCTCCATCCCCAGCTGCACATTTTCAGCTGTCCTAGATCACTCTGCAATCTACTGTTGGAGGGAAGACACAAAAACACAATAGAAATTACCCATGCCCAGGGCAGCTATTAGATGCTACAAAATAGAGGCCAGAGGGGATCCAAGGCCTGGGCAACGAGAGGGGAGACCTACCTACCCAGAGACCTCCGCCAGAGCCAAAGGGGCTTCAGAAACAAAGTCCCCAGCCCCACCCGTATGTCCCTTGCTGAACCCCAGCCCCGAGTCCCATCCAAAGTTCACCAGAAATCACGCATGGATTTCCCGACAGGCCCGGATCTGTCCCTGGGGCTGGCGCCTGAGTCTGGGGCACGAGGAGCAAACAAATCCTGAGGTTTTTCTGGCAGCCCCTGAGCCTTCGGTCTTCTGGGCTTTGTCAGGCTTGGCCTGTGACAGCGGGCTGCTGAAGGGAGGGCAGACACAGCGCAAGCAGCGCCCAGGCTGGCGGGGATCAGAGCACCTATTTTGGAAGCTCTGCAGCTGCTGAACAGAAGTGGTTCCTGCCAGGCTGGGCCAGAGCTGCCCTGCGGATTTGGGGGCTCTGCTTCTGAGCGCCAACGAACAAAATGCTGCAGTTCACACAGGTTACCCGTTACATTCTGACTGCGCTTCTGTGAGGTGCGTAGCACTTAGAATGTTACAAACAAGGAAATGAGAATAATCTGTATGAAACATTTAGCACACTACATTTCTTAATAGCCAGTAAATAATATGAGAGACCTTTAAACTTTTCTCCAGCTAAATATTGTAATCGTACTAGAAATAAATTTTCACTTTCACACACACACACGTGCGCGCGCGTGAAGAAAACACTGGCAGGGCCGGCCTGGTGGCACAATGGTTAAGTGCACATGCTCCGCTTCGGCGGCCTGGGGTTCACAGGTTCGGATCCCCGCCGTGTACCGACGCACGGCTTGTCAAGCCATGCTGTGGCGGCATCCCATATAAAGTAGAGGAAGATGGGCACGGATGTTAGCTCAGGGCCAATAATCTTCCTCAGCCAAAAAAAAAAAAAAAAGAGGAGGATTGGCATTGGATGTTAGCTCAGGGCTGATCTTCCTCACAAAAAAAAAAAAAAAAGAAAACACTGGTGTTCATCTAAGAGCCTGGCTTCAGGCTTCAGGTGAGAGTTAAAGAATGTGACCCAGGTTAAAAAAAAAAATCACAAAGAAGCAAGGGCATTCTGAAAGGAAGAAAAAAAAAAAGCACCAAAAACAAGAAGGAAGGGAGGTGGGGTGGGGGGGGAGAAAGAAGGAAGAGGTTGAAGAACAAATGATAGACTGGAGGAAAATATTTACAGCATGTTGCCAAGAGTTAACACCCCCTACTATGCCAAGAGAAATGATAAATTACAAAAAGAAAGATGAGACAAAGACTCTACTAGGCACCCAGTGCCTGTCATTGAAGGAACTGTGGAAGGAATCAAGCATCTGTCTTGTCCTTCCGTGGACCAAAGCTCCAAGCTCCCAAATATCCACTTCCATTCTGGTCTGATCTGTGTTCCCAGTAAGGGCAGAGCAGGAGGTTGGCCCAGGATGGCAGGCAACAGAGGAATGTTAACATGGTTCAGAAAAGTTAGGTCTTGCCCAGTAAATAGCAGAGCTGGGATTTGAGCCCAGACTGGCCAGTCTCTTAACTGTGGGCCCAGGGTCCACCAGCTCCTGCTTGCAGATAAATGACTTGACCATCCTGTTGGGGGCCCAATCCTTTCCCCAGTAGCAGACAGTGTCAACACGAACAGTTCAAAAACCAGTACGCGGGGGTGGGCCCAGTGGCATAGTGGTTAAGTTTGCACACACCCCCACTTTAGGGGCCTGGGGTTCCTGGGTTTGGATCCTGGCCACAGACCTACACACCGCTCATCAAGCCATGCTATGGTGGCATCCCCTATACAAAATGGAGGAAGATGGGCACAGATGTTAGCTCAGGGCCAATCTTCCTCAGGAAAAAAAAAAAAATCAGTACATGTAAGACAGTTGAGGATCATGATATGACACGTTAGCAGCAAGGACTATAAGAACTCCAGGACCCAGGCATGCTGTTTTCCCAGCTCATCTGATCACAGAAGTGTCTCCAAGCACATCTGTTTCAATGCTCTTTAGCATACCAGTTTGGGAAATGCTTCCTAGCCTTCATCTTTGTGCAGATAAGATTTTGAGACCTTCAAGAATCCCGACATGTGGGGATATAATTACAACATAAAGATCTCCCCGTGAAATGCAGCGTCACTCACTAGCTCCAGGAGAAATTTCTCAATGCTTTACAATTAAAAGTTGATCCTCACACCTGTCAGAAGGGCTTTTATTATAAACACAAGAAATAACAAGTGTTGGAGAGGATGTGGAGAAAAGGGAACTCGCACACACTGCCGGTGGGAGTGCAAACTGGTGCAGCCACTGTGGAAAACAGTATGGAGATTCCTCAAAAAATTAAAAATAGAACTACCACATGATCCAGCTTTTCCCCTTCTGGGTATTTATCCAAAGAACACGAAAACACTAATTTGAAAAGATATATGCAACCCTATGTTCACTGCAGCATTATTCACAATAGCCAAGGCTTGGAAACAACCTAAGTGCCCATCAACAGATGAATGGATAAAGAAGATGTGGTATATATATATATACACCATGGAATACTACTCAGCCACAAAAAAGATGAAATCTTGACGTTTGTGACAATATGGATGGACTTTGAGGGTATTATGCTAAGTGAAATATGTCAGACAGAGAAAGACAATTACTATATGACTTCACTCTTATGTGGAGAATAAACAGACAGACACATAGGTATAGGGAACAGATTGGTGGTTACCAGAGGGGAAGGGGAGTGGGGGGAGGGTGAAAGGGGTAAAGGGGGTCATTTGTACAGTGACAGATGGAAACTAGACTTTTGGTGGTGAACACAATGTAGTCTACACAGAAGTCAAACTATGATGTACACCTGAAATTTATATGTTATAAATCAGTGTTACCTCAATAAAAAAAAAGTTGATGCTCAGTGATGACTATGTCCTGGGCTTTTTGCATTGTGCTGAATTAAGTCCATGAAGGATACAGACCGCTGCACTGCTATTAAAAGTTCTATAGTGTTACGTACCAAGAGTATGACTTCGTTTGCCAGATCCAGAAATGTAACACATGTAGACTCCCAGGAGATGGTCACCACAGCCCCTTCCCACCTGGGATACCATTTTTAAAGTAGGCAAATGAACAAAGAAAAGAAGGGAATACTCAAAGATTGTGTTGTGTTATAATTTCTATTTTTAAAACTTTTCCTTATATCAATATTTTGTTCTTCTAACAATAAACGTTTTACAAACACTGTTTTGTCCCGATGTCTCCTCTTCCTCCCTGGGCTTCCCTTCCCTGCCTCCTGTCCATTGCCATCTGGTGAATGAGCTGTCTAGCATCTTCCTGGAGGACCTCAGGAAGAGGCTTGCAGAGTGTGAGCTAGGACTAGTCAGGGCGCAGGAGCCTGGGTCTCTACAGGCTGCTATGTCCAGCAGACACCCTGTGCTGCAGCCCCCACCCTTTAAACCTGGAGCCACCAGCTCTCCTCTTTTCTGCCACCCCTCGGGGCTGACTAGGATGCCACACAACTTATCATCCACAATGGGACACTTCTGAGGGGAAGGGACTTATCACTAATTATTCTGGGACAACAAGCTTAAAACCAGGATGCGTGGCCACTCTTGGCAGAACTCTGGGTGTGAGACCTACATCCCGAACTCACTTACTCTCTCTGCGGTCCCCTCCACTGGTTTCTCCCCAGTGTTACCACCTGACTTTCAATTGGGCGATTTACCACCTCGAAGACAAGCTGCATGCAGAATGCAAGAGGTGCATATAATCTCTCTAAATGCCAGTTCCACAGCTGGACACTGACATCTCACTTCTCCCTGGGTGCAGGCTGGGTTTGGCTCCCTGGGTTCAGCCTTAGGTCAAGCTACAGCCATGGGAGCTGTGACTGGGCATCAGCAATTGAAATGTTTGCCACTTCCTGAAGTCTGGGTACTAAGCCCAAAGCGCACCCTTCCGTCTCTGGACCTGGCCTTGTTTGGTGACTACGGCCATCGGTTAGCTCTGAACATCCCCTAATCATTGGTCCCCCTGTGCTAGCTTGTCTCAGTTAAGGCTCTAAGGCTTCTGGAGGGCAGGGGGCACACAGTCAAAAACTAGAAGTGGTGTTTGGGTGATTCCATGAACATTCAGTGGAAGAAACCAAGGTCCAGAGAAGGTGAGTGACTCACCTAAGCTTCTAGAATGTTCTGTGACCTGATCCTTGCCCTCCCCAGCATCAAGCTGCTCTTAGGCTGGATCACTCCATCTGCAATGCTCTGCACAAGAGAAACTCAATGCAAATTGACTGATCAGATGTCAACAAAATCCATGCCCTAAAGCATCTAATGAGGCAGCAGTAATGCCAGTAGGATGCTGTAAATCTGAGGGCTCTGCTCCCAGCTTGACTACCTGGCCACTGAGATGCTATGTTGGTGGACACACATAATAATTCAGCTGAGTTATCTACACAGGGTTAGGGGTTTTCACATATACATAATGTATGTGTATATAATTATATACAACAGGTGGATGAATGGATGGATAAAGAAAAGTACTCCACGATGCATTAAAAACCAGCCTACTCTTGCTAGTAATAAAACTGCTCTAATAATTCATTGAAATACATCAAAAAGGGCCCCTCCCCCCAAAAAAGAGAGAGAGAAATGTTTATTTTTAAGATGTTCATGGCAAAAGACTGGAAGCAACCCAAATGTCCACTGATAGGGGAATGAGTAAGAAAACTAAGTTCCAGTAAAAAAAATATGAAAATTTGAGTTGATTTTTAAAATGACAGCTACGTGGACTATTAAGATTTTCTCTTCTTGTAACACAGTTTAAATTCATTAAATAAGCAGTCAATTAAACCAACATGTCTGCATCTGGGGAAGAACGTTGGTGGCAGAGGGAGAAACAGTGCAAAAGCCCTGAGCTCGGAGGGAACACACCGTTAAAAATAACATCATGCAACATGAAAGAATCCGGTCACAAAAGACCACTGGGTGTGTGGTTCCGTTTGCATGAAATATCCAGAATGGGCGAATCCATAGAGACAGAAAGTAGATTAGTGGTTGCCAGGGACTGGAGGAGGGGAAAATGGCAGTGATTATTAATAAGTACAGGGTTCTTTTTGGAGTGATGCAAATGTACTAAAATTGATTATGAGGGGCCGGCCCCATGGTGCAAGCGGTTAAGTGTGCACGCTCCACTGTGGCGGCCCAGGGTTTGCCGGTTCGGATCCCCGGCACACACTGACACACCACTTGTCAGGCCATGCTGTGGCGGCGTCCCATATAAAGTAGAGGAAGATGGGCACGGATGTTAGCTCAGGGCCAGTCTTACTCAGGGAAAAAAAAAAAACAAAGAGGAGGATTGGCATCAGGTGTTAGCTCAGGGCTGATCTTCCTCACAAAAAAAAATAAAATAGGGCTGGCTCCGTGGCTTAGCGGAGCGCGCGCTCTGCTGCTGGCAGCCCGGGTTCAGATCCCGGCTCGCACCGACGCACCGCTTCTCCGGCCATGCTGGGGCCGCGTCCCACATACAGCAACTAGAAGAATGTGCAACTATGACATACAACTGTCTACTGGGGCTTTGGGGAAAAAAAAAATAAATAAAAATAAAATAAAAATAAATAAAATTGATTATGAGATGGATGCACAACTCTATGAATAGACTAAAATCCACTGAATTGTACACTTTAAATGAGTGGACTTTACAGAATGTAAATTACATATTAATAGAGCTGCTACAAAATAACTAATAAAACTTAAATTTAAAAAAGCATCACTGCCTAGAAGTCGGAGGATTGGAGATGTCTACTTTATTTCTTCAATTTCCTGGGATTCTCTCATTCCAAAAACAAAGTGCCTGCTTCATGGTGGGCCCAGGTGCCCCCCCCCCCAAGGCAGCCCTCTGGGCTCAAGTATCTGCTATGGCATCCACTATTCTTCCCACCTTACAGAAGAAAGAGAAAGGCCGTCTCCACAGGGTGCAGGACCTGCAAGTGTGGGGATGTCCCTGACGAAGAAATCAAAAGCTGCCCGCCAAGCACACTGTGGGCAAAGTCCGGCGCCCGTCCTGGTTCGTCCAAGTCACTAGGGTGAGTCGACGTCACTCTCCAGGCCTCCTGCCAGCCTGCCTCAGTCATCTAAATGTGCCCTGGGCATAGGAGTGGGGGGAAACAAGCAGTCTGGGCATTGATGGAGAGCATGACATGGTACAGCCCCGGGGGAGGGCAATTTGGCAATAACTTAGCAAAAGTATAAACACATGCGCCATTTGATTTACAAATTCCACTTCCAGGAATTTATCCTACACATGCACTGGCACTTGTGCAAAATGGCTCATGTACAACGATATTCGTTGTGGCGTTTTTTTTGCAATAGCAGAGGACTGGAAAAACAACTTATATCTTCATCAATATGGAACTGGTTAACTCAATTAGAGTACACTATATGGCCACAAAGAATGGAGATCTTTTATATTACTGATATGGAATTCTTTCCAAAATATGCTGTGAAATATTAGAAGCAAGGTACAGACAGTACTTATGATCATCTCTTGCAAAAAGAACAGAAGAGTCTCTACATGGATTTGTTTGTATATATAATAAATATCTCAAGGAGGATAGACAAGAAACTGATGATATTGATTGTTGCCAGGGAGACATCCTGGTGGCTTGGGGATGCTTTTCACTGTATGCTCTTGTGAACCTTTTGAATACTGACCGATGTTAATTTATTTCCTATTTGCGATAAATAATTCTTTTATGTGTTAAATAAAGTAAATAAATATGCCCTGACTAGCATCCTCACTGTTTCATGTAGTATTCTTTTTAATTCAGAGCAGGTTCCATTTTCTGATTTCCCATAAGAGCATCTTATGTCCCACCATTTCAGTCTCACTGACCCACTGTCATCTCTCACAGCGCCCTAGTTCCTGTCCCAGGGGCCTCCAGACCAGCCTCCACAGGGTGGCTCAGGCCCCAGTCCCCAGTGGGTCTGGCTTAGCTTCCAATGCTCAGTTATACACGTGCACACTGCCCATTTAGACCTTGTTCCTTTTATTAATGAGGAAGACTGAGAGGGAGCTTTGGCCAGGTCTTCTATCAGGGCCATTTGAAGAGACTTAAACCAGGCCAGTCTGGGTCCGTTTTGACTCTGCAATCCCTCTCCAGCTTGTTACAAACTGGCAGGATGGAAAGGAAATACTGAACAAATTGCCAGACCAGCTCCCTCAGGGACTAAGACAATGGGTCGGGAGGGAAAAGGCTTTTCCTTCCAGCCCAGTGGCCGGCCGTCGAGAGAAAACAACTTCCCTTTCACCTCCTGGAATGGCAGCAGCCAGCCAGCCAGCTGGGGAGATTTATGGAGATATAATGTGACCTCTTTATTGCCCTGAATGCTAGGGAGGCATTTCAGGAGAGATTTACGCCTTTTAGAAGGGGAGGGGGAGCAAGCCTGTAGAAACATATACACGAGGACTATTTTCCCTATTGGGGGTTTCTTAATCAAACCAAGGTTAAACTCAATCGCCGGCACTTTACATCTTCTTCTCTTGCTAATCCACCTGGTTACCCCGTAAACTTTTTGCATGAAATATGACTCTCCCTAGAGTCAGGAGGATTCAGTTTAGCTTTGAGTTCAGCTAACACAAAACAAAAAAAATTAGGATGAAGACCACATACCACAGGGCCAGGAGACTGTGCCCCTCCCTAGCAATGGAATCGGGCAGTTCACATCTTACCTGCCTACGCCCAGGACCTTCTGTGTAAAATGAAAGAATGTTAGACCAGATGATCTAGGTCCTTCCTAGTTTGAAAATTATCCAGATTAATATGAGATCAAATGCATAAGTTACTCTACACCAGTGATTTTTCTGTTACTTGTTTTTTTAAGCTGCAGAACCCTTTCTTCAAAGAAAATCTTATTTGAGGGCATCTGACATAAAAAGACAGAGAAGTGCAGCTGATTGGGAGAAAGGATGACCCAGACTCTTCCCAAATCCCCCTCTACATGTCTACATCCACACCATGGCCTTGAGGAAGGTCCTCCAACTGCTAGAGGGCGCCAGAGCATAGCTGCAGGAGTGTTACTGGGGACTCTATACCAACGATGTGAATGGGGTCCATCCATTGCTTCAGTATCACAAACTACATTTACCAGACTTAAAGGCTGGGAGCAATGAGAACCAATTCCAGAAGCAATCAGAGGTGGAAATGTTCACCAACAGTAATTTTCTCTCTCTTGCTCTGTTTTCCACAACTTGAAAAAGGAGTTTTTGGAAAAGATTATTTCTAGCTCCCTACTTTTGGAATCATCTGACTTGGCAGTACATTGTAACTCTTCTCATTTATGTATTTTTAAATTGTTTCCCCTAATTTATGTTTAAATTGTATATTTCATAATTGCTATAAAAATTCAAACAATACAGAAGGACGTCACATGAAAAATAAGTCTCCACCATTACCACTCCCCAGAGGCAATTTTTCTATTTTTCCAGACATTTTCTATTTTATTAATTACAATTTTTATTTTAGAAATTTAGAAATTACAGAAAAGTACCAAGAATAATACAGTAATCCCTTTTATTCCTTGTCACCATTTCTTATCCAACCACTATTTTGAATTTAATGTATACCCTCCAATTCATTTTTATACTTTTACACACATATACGGTATATTCACCTCTGAACATCAAAAGTATGGTTTTGTGTTTTTTAAATTTACCCGAATGCCTTTACACTACACATCACATTTACAAATTTACTTTTTTAAAAATATGGAATATTCTAGTAATTGAGAAAAAAAAAAGAAAGAATATAAAAATACTCCTGAACCCACCACCTAGCTTTGTCAAATCTTAACATTTTATCATATTTGCTTCAGATATTTTTAAAGAAATAAAACATTGCAGATACAGTTGATTCCCCTGTATATCCCATCATCCCAGTCTCCTCCTTCGCTTAGTGGAAATAACCTCTATCCTGAATGTGACGTTTATGATCCATGAGAATGTTTTTACTCTTGCAAACATACATGTATATTTTTTCAAAACAATACATAATATTTTTGCATGTTTTAAACTTCATAGAAATAGTATGCTATATATATCCTTCTGCAAGTTTTATTTTTTGCCTATTATGTTGATAAATGTGGAGCTACTTTGAGTTGCTTTATAGTTTTATATTATATTAACATATCATATTTAATTTTTTCATTTCCTTATTGATGTATATTCAGGTTGTTTTCAATTTTTGCTGTAATAAATGCTGCAACAGGCATACTTCTACATATCTGTTTATACACATGAGAAAAGTTTCTCTAGGATAGATTAGACATGTTATAGACATGTTCAAAAATACATTCATAAAACATTTATGTTTGGTTTTGATTCTGTCTAACAACGTATCAGTCAGCTTTTGCTAGGTTATGCTGTAACAAACAATCCCAAAATCTCAGTGGCTAACTATATTTAAGATGTATTTTCTGCTGTTCACATTACATGTCAGCTGCAAGTTGGCTGAAGTTCTGTTATATGTGTGTGCTTCACTCCAGGATGCAGGCTGAAGGAGCAACCTCTATCTGGGTCATGCCAGCCTCATGGCAGGGGGCAAAAAGTGCTGTCAGAATCACATAATGGCTCTTAAAACCTGCGCTTGGAAGTTGCACAAGTGACTTGTAGTCACATGTCATTGGTCAAAGCAAGTCTTGCAGGCAAGCCTATGTTATCAGGGTAGGGGAGAGATAATCCTCTCCCAGGAAGGGGCACCTGGGAAGAACAGTGCCATCTGCCTTGAACACAAATAGGATCATACCACACAGACTCTTCTGCAGCTTAGTATCTTCACGCAAGCACATCTATTTGGACATTTTCCCCTATCAGTACAGATCTAACCTGATTCTTTTAAGAGGATTTATTAGTTTTACGTTCTAAAGGTACATAACATTTACATTCTACTCTGTAATTCCCACAGTTGTTTAGCTGCACTTTGATATTTGAAAGGATCTAATGCTTAATGCCAGTCTTTTCATACCAGGGTTTCCCGTTCCTAATGCCTTGGCTATATTTCAGCAAGTAATTTCTCACTACTACACACAACAGGGCTGTAATGAGCATCACTGTGTTAATTTCTGTGCCAGTATCTGTTTATTTTCATTTGTGCTTATTTCTGATAGGGCAAGTTCTCCCTTCTTCAGTCTTCTTTATAAAAATTATCTTGGCTATTCTTGTACAATAACTCATCCATATAAGTTTTATAATCAACTTGACAAGTTGTGTTTAAGAAATCCCATTGGCATATTTGCTGGGACTGCATTAAATTTATAGATGTGTTTGGGGGCATCTGGAAGAAAGAATACTGCTAAGTTTTCCAATCTAAGAACATAGTATCTTTTCTCATTATTAATGTCTTCTTTTACGTCCTTTAGCAAAGTTTTATAGCTTTCTCCATAGAGATCTTACAAATTTGTTGACCTAAGTTGACTATTCTTTCATCTGCAAATAATGAAAACATTGCCTCTTCCTTTCCAAGCTCATTTATTTTATTACCAGGGAAATTTATACCTGGCTGGAGATCTGAGAGGTATGGATCAGCTCTCCAAGTCTTTCCTTCAATGTGGTCTGAATTTCCATTATATTTGACAGTATTTCTGTAGTTGGGGGTATGAGTTGTTTCCTAGTTTCACTGGAGATAAAATTTTCACTTTATTTTTGGGTTCTTTTCACCTGATTTTTTGGTGTTCAGGGAGGAAGGGGAGAAAGCATACCTTTATTCTGCTGTCTTTCACAGGAAGTCTCTACCCCTTCTTCACAATATATACATCCTTCTCAAATCCTATCACCTGTTCTTCCTCTTTCCATCACTAGCCCTCCCAGACTAATCCAATGTTTCCATGGGTTTATCTGGCAACTAATCACATTGATCTTGAATTACCTATTTTATCCTTGTCTTGGAGTATCATTTAGATCTTTTGGTGTTACTTCATTCTTTTCTCCCAAACTATATTTTGTTCTTAAGCCAAATTATACTCACATAGAGATCAGGACATATTTTACACCTTGTTTATCGGGTTAGTTTTATTTTGTTTCTCCTTTTCTCCCTCTAGCCTCAGAACTCTGTAGGCAAGCAGACATTTACACATTATATATAAAGAAGTGGAGCTTCCCCGCACTCAGCCTCTGCTCCTCCCACCTGAAGCACCGCAGCTGAATCTCAGTGCTCCCAGAGCACATTTGATGACAAAGGTCTAGTGGTTCAATCCATCTTTTACAGCTTTGACATACTTGGCAGACATCTTAGGAAAAATGTGAAGCTGCTACAGGACAGCAATCTTACAGAACAAATTCAGGAGGGATAGTACTACCAACTGTTCCATTAATACCGCTTACCCTTTGGGGAAGGAAATAGAACGCATTGTGGAAAGAGGATTTTCACAGTTTACTCTCTACTTGCTAAGCTTTTGCATTGCCTTTCTCTTTCTATTTTTTTATTCTTAATTGTGGTAAAATACACATAACAAAATTACCATTTAACCATTTTTACATGTACAATTCAGTAGTGTTAAGTATATTCATATTGTTGTGCAACCAATCTCCAGAACTCTTTTCATCTTGCAAAACTGAAACTCTGTCCCCATTAAACAACTCTTCCTCCTCCAGCCCCTGGCGACCACCATTCTACTCCCTGTCTCTATAAATATGACTACTCTAGGGACCTCATATAAGTGGAATCATATAGCCTTGCCCTTTTGTGACTGGCTTATTTCACTTAGCATAATGTCCTCAAGGTTCATCCATGTTGTAGCATGTGTCAGAATTTCCTTCCTTTTTAAGGCTGAATAAATATTCCTTTGTGTATATATACATATAAATCTATATATACCACATTCTGTTTATCCATTCATCTGTCTGCGGACACTTGGGTTGCCTTCCACCTTTTGGCTATTGTTCTTTTTTTAATCAGTAATGTATTCATCTTTACGAAATAATTAAAAATCAAGAAAAAACGCAGAGCTGTGCATTGAATAGTAAAATAAATCAATCAGATTTTAACCACTATGGTTCCCATTTGCTGACCTAGCTGGGGAGATTCCTCACCGCAGGGTCTTCGTAAGACTCAGTCTTCTAGAAAGAAACTCAGAGGTAGCTACAGCTGCACAAAAGCCACCACCAAAAGAAAATTCCATGGCAGCAAGATCCTAAGAGAAGGAACACTGTTCAAGTAGCCCAGCCCCAAAAGAGCTACTCAGGCGCATGTGCAGTGGCCTCAGCGCCCACAATTCCCTGAAATGGGAGGGTCCATGCCATCAGCGCAGCTGACACAAAGGAATGGGAAGGGCACTGGCCCCAGGAGTCAGGCTGACCTGGGTCCTGCCAGCCTCAGCCCCTTTGTGGCCTTGGGCACCCAGTAACCTTGGTTCTTCACCTGCCAATGGACATTGCAATTCCTGCCCGCAGGACAGTTGTTGGGAATAAATAATAAAACAAGGCCAGAGGAGAGCGGCGAACACCGTAAGCTCTTGGAGTGTTTGCTGGGCCTTGATACCACCACCAAATGTCGCAACTTCCCTCTGGAACTGCTCATTAGCTGGGCAAGCTGGACGTGGCCATGGATGGGGACCCAGGCTACATTCTCCTCTTTGCTGCCTGTACCTCTGCCCAGCTGCTGTCCTCAGACACTAATGGAAGAGCCAGACAAAGGCCCCTGCTCTAATCATCCTTCACTTGTTCCTATTTTTCAAATTCTATTTCTATTTTTGGTAGAGTCATTAAAACGTGCCCCTCCAGTTCCCCCCCACCAGGTGTTCACCCTCAGTGACTCTCACAGACGATCAGAGCCGGAAGGGCCCATAGATATAAGAAGCGCCTGGTTCCAATTCATTCATTTTTACGAAGGAATCAGAGCCTGGGAAAGCCCATATGGACGATATAGTTTCCACCAATATCCCTTTAAAAGACGGCCTGATCACTTCCTCTAAGATGGACGGACACCAAACCCGCATCACTCCTGCAGTAGAGACAGAGGCACGAAGAAACCTGGATCCTGATTCCAGCCCATAAAACCAGTCAGGGTAGGAACGCCTAAAAAGGCACATATACTGGCTATTTAAAAAATTTACAAAACAAACTGATAAGCAGCTCCTCCTTTTCTTCATATCCTCCAAACCTGCTGAGAAGCCAGCAGCCACCCTGGGTTAGATGCATTTCCTGGCAGAAGCTACAATGCAGTCCACTTGCCTCCTGCTTTTCAACAAACACAGTTTAGCACCATAATAATGTTAACCACAGTGATGCTTGATTTGGACCCTAGGAAAGACTCTACTGAGGCAACTCAAGGTGGAAGGGGGGTCTCACTTATTCTCAGAGATTCCCAGAGACAGACCCTGTCAGGGCTTTCTCAGAACCCACAAACCCTCCACAGCTGCACCCCACAATCCTTCTTCCTGAGTGCACACCAAGAGGTTTCTTCATTTTTAACTTTTGTTTGGATCTCACTGGAGGCAGACAGCTGGTTCCAACTCCCTTAGAAGGATTTTTTGAAGTATTCTAAAGCTATGACAAAAGTCACTTTTCAGCTATCTACAACCCCAATTAGCCTCTGCTTATGTAAATGTGCCCTCTTATGGAGAAGGAATTAAGTTGGAGACAGGTTTATGTCCCTAAATGTAGATTAATACTGAGAAAGAAGGCAAATTCTAACTAATACAAAACCCTCATTTAATTCAACTCGGCAGCCTTCTGTGCAACCTAACCATTATTAGTGGAACCAAAAAGATCCTATTTGAAATAATATCTCCTTTAATGATAACAGCAAACATTTATTAATAGGTGACTCAACGGCTAACATTTAAAGATAGTTACTAGGTGCCGGCCTGGTGGCGCAAGTGGTTAAGTGCGCGCGCTCTGCTTCAGCGGCACGGGGTTCGCAGGATTCCGGGTGTGCACCAACGCACCACTTGTCAAGCCATGCTGTGGCAGCGTCCCACATAAAGTAGAGGAAGATGGGCATGGATGTTAGCTCAGGGCCAATCTTCCTCAGCAAATAAGAGGAGGATTGGGATCGGATGTTAGCTCAGGGCTGATCTTCCTCACACACACAGAAAAAAAGATAGTTACTGCATGTTAAGTACTACGCTTTATGAACATTATTTCCTATCACGATAACCCTATGAAGTAGCTTCTATTCAATTTTATGGATGTGAAAACTGGAGAACATTGTAAGGGGTAGAGCTGGAATTCTAAATCAAGTATCTGACTCCAGACCCACTCCCTTAACCACAAGCCTCTTCTGCATCTCCTTTATCAGCTGCCAGAGAGTAAAAAGTTGGAGGTCTCAACAAGGAATATAAGCAAAAGTTCTGAAAATGACAAAAAGAAGTCTGGCTAATGGGCTCTGCCTTCACCAGGAACAGCTGGTTAGATGGTCCATTTGGCCAGCTCTCTCCTTCCCAGTAGATCCGTCCTCTTCGTTCTTCTCCCCCCACTGCCCCTTCTGCTTTGTCCTGGGGAAGGGGTCCCCTTTATTAATGCCATTCCTGGAGATGTGTTTACACAGGGCAGGAAACTTAATATCAACATTCCCCGCAGGAGAGTGTCTTGTCACTTCTGTGAAGCACTTCAGGCAGGCAGAGACCAGCCTCCCAAATCAACAGGCACTTACGCCCTTTAAACAGAGTCTGACAAGAGAGTTTGTTTCTACAGAGAATCTTTGAGTTCTGGGCCCGTTTGTTATGATGAGGTTGAGAGGTGGGTACCCGTATACACAAAACTCTCCCCGGTGCCTCAAGAGGCTCTTTAAGAAGGACTTCAGGGAATCTAGTCCAAGTGAGGAAGAGGGAAAACAGTGGATTTAGGCACTCAACGGGTGGAAAAGGACAAACCCTGATGAGCGAACTTCTACAAGTCTCTATAAACTGGCAGGGACAGACGGTAACGGATCTGGCTCCGGGCCCAGAACACTGACAGGATGTGAAGACTTCAGGGGAACTCATGAAGCTCGAGGGAGCTTCAGAGCTCCAGCCAGAGCCCAGCAGAGCGCCACAGGATCAAGGAATGAGCCCAGGTGGTTTCAACTTGTAAAGGTGAAACATGGAGGGCACTTAATATCCATGTTTTCAGCTTCTTTTCTTGGCTCCTCTTGTCCAGCATCTCTGTCACCCTGCCCTGGTCCACATCTCCCTCCCTCCTTCATTAGAGGCCAGCTCTGCAGAGCTCCTGCGCCCCCTTGTCACCTCCCCACCACCCTGGGTGCTCTCTCTCTCCTGTTCTCAAGGCTTCAAACAGAGAGATGATCCCACAGACTCTGGCCCATGCCACCTGCTTCTTGGATATCTCCACCTGCATATCTCTCCCCCATGCCTCAGACCCACCGAGTCCAAAATGTTGGCCTCACTCCCAGACGCTCTGTTTCCTTGTTGTTACCTTTGAGAATACACCACTGGAGTTTTCTACGTTCTCTTTCCTCCTGGCCTTCTAGATTTGGGCTGCCTCTGCATGATTCTTACAGCTCCTCAATCTCCTCAGTCTCTACCCCACAAAGTCCCTCTCCCTGTAAAATGATCGTGGAGAGGGACATGCTCATCCCTGGACTTCTGCCTCTTGGGTTCCTTTTACAAGGATGGATCCTCTCCTCCCTGTCAATGTCTCAGTAGGGCCAGACTGCAGGTATGAATATGTGAGCCAAAGGAGCCGTATACTTTATGATGAATTTCAGACTTTATCTTTTCAGATAATGAACATTTATTTAGTATTTAACATGTAATTGTATCATAGACCCCAAAACGAATGAGGTATAATTCCTGACCTGCAAACACTTCCAGTCTTGTGGAACTATAATCCAAATAAAAGAATAACACCATAAATTACAGAGAACACCTGCCATGTACCATTCTCGGGAATTCTGCCTGGAGACATGTCAAAGGCTGATGCAGAGACAAGGTCACAGAGAGATTCCTTTTTTTTCTTTTTATTCCCCCAAAGCCCCAGTAGATAGGTGTATGTCATAGATGCACATCCTTCTAGTTGCTGTATGTGGGACGCGACCTCAGCATGGCCGGAGAAGCGGTACGTTGGTACGCGCCCGGGATCCGAACCCGGGCCGCCAGCAGCAGAGCGCGCGCACTTAACCACCAAGCCGCAGGGCCCGCCCCCACATGGAGATTCTGATGCGAGATCTCAGCCCAGCTTTCATGCATTCACAACAAGATCTACCTTCTGCTCCCTCTTTGCTCCCAAGAGGCAGAGTGAACCTGTATTCTTTGATTCTTCCTCTTTTCACCTCTTCCACAGTCAAGGTGAGTGAGAACAAGAGACAAAAGTTGTCTGCATAAAAAGCCATTGTGGAATTACTAGAGTAGAAAGAAAAAATGAGACTATCGGGTACCAGGATGGATTGCCAAGGTGCTGAGTAATAATGGCCAACATTGTGAAGTACTTCCTGTGTTCCAGGGCTCCAGCATTCATGCTCTTCCCAACCGTGACAGACACAGCAAGCCTGCCCCTCTAGCATCAAGAGTAGGCCCAGAAGCTCCAAATATCCTGGCCTTCCAACAAAGACCAAGACTCACCGAGCCTAAGTGGTTAAACCCAAGGGACTCTCCAGAAATACAGCAAAATTTGCTCTTCTCTCCATAGGAGAGCAGTCAAAAAAGAGCCTCCTTTCTTGGTCAGTGCCCTTCCTAGAAGTGCCATTGATTTCCCAGCAGTTGCAGGGCTGCCAGGCAGAAGGGGGAAGTGATTAATCAGATTCCCCAGCCCTCGGGCAATAGAGGAGGCTTAAATGGGAATGTGGGATGAGAAATTCTACTGAACCATTTAATCAATTCCCTATTCAAAAGTTTCTCTAGACTTTTCCAATCCAGCAAATTAAGCTTTGAAAAAATGGGTAAAACTTCCTGTTGGGTAAGTGGAATCCCACAGAAGTGAAGAAATGACATTGGCCTGGTCAGCATGACTGGTCAGTAATGTGAAGCCTCAAATCCAGGATTCCTACCTTAATCCAGTGTCCCATTTGCTACTGCATGTCCCCCTTTCCTCACCCCCATCCCCACCAGGAGGTCATCAGCTAAGCAGGGGGTGCCTACATAGCGGAAGGAGTTACTCTCGATGACAACATGGAATCCCAAAAGAAATGAAGTAAACTCAAATGCCATCTCCAGATGGGCAACTTGAGGATAACCCACCCCCAGTCCATGTAAAATGGGGGGAAAAGAGGTGTGTGGAAGTTGTTATACACATACCTCCCACAGCTCTTTCTACTCAAACTATGGCTTGACAGGCTCAAGAGAAAGATAATGACCACCGTCTTCATCCATGCCCTTCCTTGGCCAGTTTGGCCTGGTGATTTTCCCTGGCCTTTCCTTCCATGTCATCTGCCATTATTCACTCATTCTGCAGGCTAGAGAATGCCTCTGACAGCCTCTCACCGAGCCACCTGTCTTGTCTCACTTCCAGCCAGCTATCCCACTCACACACACACACCTGTGTGTATATATTTCCAATTTACTGATTCAATCATATTTGCTCTCTATTCATAAACCCTCAAACTCCTCTGCCTGGTTTTCAAAGTCCTCCACACATGGCACCGTGTCAACCTTGCCAATTCCTAAAGGGGAACCAGGCTGCTGGAGTGCTAGGGAAAGGTTTGTGATACGGGTGATGATGTCCAAGATGCGCAAGGTAGCCATCTAGGGTGGAGCACTGTATCAAGCAGCAAGAGGCAGGGAGAGTCTGCTGTGAGCAACCCAGCTCATGTAGTTGAAGAGGAGCCAAAAGCCAAGAGCTAGAAACTGTGGAGGTAAGCCTTAAGTCCAAAGGAAAGGAATGACCAAAACAAACAGACAAAACTGGTTTCAGAGACCAGCCTGGTGGCGTAGTGGTTAAGTTCGCATGCTCCCCTTCGGCAGCAAGGGAGTCATAGGTTCAGATCCCAGGCACGGACCTACACACTGCTCAACAAGCCGTGCTGTGGCAGTGTCCCATATACAAAGTAGAGGAAGATTGGCAACAGATGTTAGCTCAGGGCCAAACTTCCTCACCAAAACAAACAAACAAACAAAAAATGGTTTCAGTAATTGATTGTTAGTAAAAGTGTTGGTATTGTTTTTCTGAGACTCTATGGATGTTACAGCATAAAGCAAATGAGGAATTATGTCAGGGTTATTGAGAATGGGATTTCTGGTGTGGATGACAAGATTTATAGATGAAGAAATGCATGAAAGATGTAAAATGGTGCAGCTGCCAATGAAAACAGTATGGTGGTTCCTCAAAACCACACAGAATTACCATATGATCCAGCAATTCCACTTCTGGGTATATACCCAAAAGAACTGAAAGCAGGGACTCGAACAGATATTTGTATACCCATGTACAAACCGCAGTATTTTCACAATAGCCAAAAGGCAGAAGCAACCCAAGTGGCCATCAACAGATGAATTGATAAACAAAACATGGTATATAGATACAATAGAATATTATTCAGCCTTTAAAGGGAAGAAAATTCTGACATGTGCTACAACATGGATAAACCTGGAGGACATTATGCTAAGTGAAATAATCCAGACACAAAAAGACAACTACTGTATGATTCCACTTATATGAGGTAACTAGAGTAGTCAAATTCAGAGACAGAAAGGAGAATGGTGACTGCCAGGGACTAGGGAGAGGGAGGAAAGGATACAGAGTTTCAGTGGAGAAAGACGAAAAAGTTCTGGAGAAGGATGGTGGTGATGGTTGCACAACAATGTGGATGCACTTAATGCCACTGAATTGTACACTTAAAAATAGTCAAAATGGTCAATTTTACGTTGTGTATATTTTACCACAGTTAAAAAAAACATGCATAAAGGGAAGTAAAAGCCTTTTAGTTCTAAATTTGAATTGGAAGTATTGGTATCAACATATGATGTATTTTATCTTATCTTTGGGTGGGGTGGGGGAAGTATTTCCTAACTCTCTATATTGAATGACTAATCCAATAGCAAAAAGCACAACTAGCAGAGCTGGCTCTAAGAGTAGTATCCAAATACCATTTCTCACTGAAAGGAGCTAGAGCCAAATCCACGTCTGGGAGGAGAAAATGCATAAGAAGAGCTTGGAACACTTTGTTGTATGAAAAGCAGGAAAGGCTCAAACTAAGATTTTGTCAAAAGAATTCAGGCCAATTTGAACAAGTTCCCACTGGCAAAGATGGGACAATCTGAGCATCAGTTAGGATAATAACTACATGGATTAAAACACATCATATATGTTTAAATCTATGAGTTCTTAATGATACTTTAAAAATTCATTTCATTGGTAATCTTTGAAGGATGCTAGGGAACTAATTCATTATTTTGAACATTGAAAAGTAAAGTGAAAGAAGCAAGCATTTATCCTGCATTTCCTATACAAACTGTATCTCAGGGTAACCAAACATTTGATAAACTGTTTTTTTTTTTATTGTTACAGATGTATTCCAGCTAAAAAATGAAGAAGAGATGAGAGCATTAGAACGTCGTCATTTAAAACCCAAATGAAACAATGGATCTAGGCAATGACCATCAATGGCTGCTGAATGTGGCTGCTGAATGTGATCACGCCTATTTCTCTAACCACTGATTTACATGAAAAACAGGGGACAGAGGAACATGCCCCCTCACATGTCCCCCTAAATGTCATGAAGGGAATGCAATCAACAAAATCTAGGCTGTGGGAAACTCTACAGGAAAAGCCTAGTTTCTTTAGCAAAGATATTGCGAGAAAAAGAAAGGGTGAGAGGGGAACCTATAGATTAAAAGAAAGTTAAGAGATATCAACAGAGAATCTTATTTAGATCCTGAGTTAAACAAACTACAAAGAAAATTAGACACGTGGGGAATTCGAACACTGATTGGATATTTAATGATATTAACAAGGGATACTTAATTTGTATCAGAGCCATACTGGCACTGGGACTATATTTTTTTTTAAGTGTCCTTGTATCTTTTAGACATCCATACAGAAGTATTTATAGATGAAATGATAAGTCGTCTGGAATTTCCTTCAAAGTAACATAGTATGAGGGGAAGGAGGGATATAGATGAAATACAGCTGGTCATGAGTTCATATTTGTCGAAGCTGGGAGATAAATAGTTACTCTTTACTTTTGCAACATGTTTGAAATTTAACATATTAAAAAACTTGTGTAAAAGACAAGAATTGAACTTAAAATCTTCATCTTCACCTCTAAGCCTCCTGGGAGGTAGGTGCTCTGGCTATTCCATCCTATGGGGGCTAGTGATGCACACTGCAATTATCTATCTTCCTATTCAAGGCCACTCCTGGCACCTACCTCACCTTTAGAGACTGTGCAAGAAGAGGGTGGGGTTAGATTAACGATGCCCCTTTTCCTTCCCAGGGCAAGGATCTGGCTTGGGAACTAGAATGGACCTGGATTTCTGCCCCTTCTTTCCACCTCAGCCTGGACACAAACCACACGGCCACACATGCAGTGCCCTACTGCTAAATCATGTACACAGAACTCCTCCAAAATATCCCGTAGCCTGTCACTTCATTTCATTCAGAGTTCTTTCTCTAATTGGGAATCCGTGCAGAAATGCAAAGGGAATGCAGTCATCGCCTTGCAAGAGTGAGGCAGAAACAAAACAAAACTAAAAGCCACTATTTTTATCCTTTCTACACCATAACCAAAGTGATATATCCAAAATGCCACTCGAATCCTGCCACTCCACTGCTCCACTTTCAAGTCTTGTCTCACCGAGGCCAAGTCCAAACTCTTTAGATGCCTCTGCTTGCTTTCCAGTCTCATGTCCTCCCCCCTACACTGCAGAATAGCCAGACTCAAGAGATGTCCTCAGCTTGTAATGTCCTTCTCCCAACGCAGCAAATTCCTAACCAGCATTTAGGAATTCCTTCCCCAGGAAGCCTGGTCTGAACTTCTGATGACAAGGCTAGTTTAAGTATTCTAAGCGCTCCTGTGGAACCCAGATTTACCCCACTATAGCTCTCCATATACCATCTCAGACTGCACATCCACTTTTTATCTCCCCTACTAGACTGTAAACCACTGGGATGCAGAGACCATCTTGTTCATTTCTGATCTCCAGAGCCTAGCAAGTGCCCAGCTCACAGCAAGCAGGCAAAAACATTTGTTGGCTGGTTGACTTATGACGCAAGTGATGTGTCTGGTACTGGTGTCTGTAACGGAGCTCTACCCTCTAAGGATCTTCAGGGCCTCCTAGAACTGCAGACATTGAATGAGTTTAGTAACAACAGAAAAGCAGAACCAACGGAAAAATAAACTGAGACCAACAACAAAATGAAGTCACATAACTCATGGTTTCCCAAAGTTGTTTTTACACTTTAGTAGTTAAGTATTTTATTATGTATAAGAAATAAAATTAGCCCATCAAATCCAAGATTTCACAGATACTCTTGCTTAAAATGAGGCAGGTAGCCATGGAAACCTACTTTACACAGACTGCATGGCTCAAGTTTGATGCCCAAGGAAGCTCATGAAGGTCATGTGTTAGTATGGTAGTTTTGGTACAAGGAAAGACAAAGCCAACATGAACAGTTACCACGGGGGATGCCATAAGACCCTGGATTTTAAATATCTCAAAGGGCCCTGGAGTAGCCCTTCTCACCATTTCTGTGCCTGGCCTGACTTCTTTTTTTTTTTTTTTCAACTTTAATTTTATTTATTTATTTTTTCCCCCAAAGCCCCAGTTGATAGTTGTATGTCATAGCTGCACATCCTTCTAGTTGCTGTATGTGGGATGCGGCCTCAGCATGGCCAGAGAGGTGGTGTGTCGGTGTGCGCCCGGATCCGAACCCTGGCCGCCAGCAGCGGAGCGCAAGCACTTAACCTCTAAGCCATGGGGCAGGCCCTGGCCTGACTTCTTAACCTTACAAATGCAGATACTCAAGCTAAGAGAGGCAGAGTAAGTTGTCCAAAGTCACACAGCAGGAAAATGAGAGCACAGGACAGCATCCTAGGGACCCTCAGTGTCAGACTGATGTGTTTCCACCTCATTGATCTCCCCTTCTAAAAAGTGAGTTGAAAGCTGCTGCTCACATTTCGCAACAAACCAGAGCCTCACAAATCAACACATCCTACAACTGGTCACCTCACTTCAAAAGGAAACCATTTAAAACTTATAAATATCATCTAGCAAACTGACTATACATAATATACTATAAGATTGAAAAACTATGTTTTTACACACAACTCTCCCATTTGATTGGCTATTTATTATTGGTAGTTCTTTCAGTCAATTTCCCATTTTTGCTCTATTTAAGGGAGCTGTCTTCAGGAGCCAGTCTGGATCACTAATCTTATAAGAACTTTCTTCAATGCTGAAATAACTAAACAGTAACTATTATGACTGTTTAAATATATCGATATACACATGCCTGTATATATATGGTAACTAAAAAGTCAAGGATTAATGCCTAACGGTGGTTATCTTTGGATGGTAAGATTACCAGCTATTTGTGCATTGGTTTATATGAGTTTTTCATTTTTCCTTATTAAACATACATGGAGTTTAATACAAGAAGGATAATTAAGTTTTAGGGATACTATTTGGAAAAAAAAAATACCATTTGTTTTTCTGAAGCCATCTTTGACCTGGAAAACATTTTCTTTTTTCAAACAAGCAGTATTTTCCTATTAAGTGTACACTCCATGAGAACCACATTCTTTATTTAGGGTCAAGTTAAGTTCTCTCTATATGCTAGGGAAAGGTTTTATTTGTTGTTTGTTTTCCCCCCACCCCCACCTACTCAATTTCGAGGGGTAACTGGCATTATTGCCTCTCTTTGCCTGGTTTGATTTATGATCTTGGAAGTCAGGTCATTCTTTGCTAAGTCCAAGAGAGAAAGAAAAAAAAGGTTTCCCCACCTAATACCTGATAAAATATCAGAAAAGGTCATTGCAGACCTTGACAGAAACACATACAATTTCAACTCAATCTGATAAAACAACAACTAGAAAACTGTTATCAGAAGAAAATGTAACTTGCCATTTCCCAGCTCAATTGACTGAACTTTTTTTATCTGAAATGACAGACATCATAAGATAGGAAAAGCTGTAGATAAGAAACCAAATTGAGTTGTCTTGAATCAGATCCGATTGTCTGCCCCTGGTTCAAACTCCCACACCTGCTCTGAATGGGTCAATGAGAGTCTCTTGGCATGGTAGCTGAGGGGTTTGGAAACATTGCAAAAGTGGTGAACTTTGAGACTTTAGCGTTTATTCTGCGATTATAATTAACCTGCTCACCAGTTGCTATCGATCAATTCTGAATGGAGGTGATAAAGTTTGACTGGATTTCTAGAAGTAGAAATGGAGATTTAAACTGGGAAGAAAAAAGGAAGATTAAAAAAGTAATTTAAGGACCAAATTCAATTTTAAGAAGCAAAAATTAATCTGTGATTGGGGAATCCCAAAGCCTATGGCTTGATAATCCTCAAAACTTCCCACTAAATTCTGGTGGTACCTCCTTGATTTCTCATCCTCCAAAATAAAGTCTATCTGTGACTATTCAACATAGAGTGCAAGACAGCCTCACATTGCACTTGCAGAGGCTTTTCAATGACTTGAACATGTGGAATGGCTTACCTGTCTGGATTATATTCCTGCTTTGGGGGAAAAAGGATATTTAAAGACATGAAGTCAATTTTGGGGCTCCTGCAAGATGCTGAAGGCCATAAAACCAAATTCGCTTCATTCAGATAAGAGGCTTGAATATCCTGGCTCAATTTTGATTACAGAGCAGCAATAGATAAAACCCTAGGCCCCCTGCCAGAAATGAAAAAGCTTCCACTGATGGCTTCTGTGTTCAGCTCAGACCAATTCCATGGGGCTCTTCCTGCCTGGGGTTTTATTCATTATCTTGATCCATGCCCCTATTCTCATCTTTATTAAAAACATAATTACTGTGCTTTTCTCCTCTCCTTTCTCTGCTCCTATCACAAAAACATTTGAATCTTCAGAGAAAAGGGAATACAGAGAAGATGGTTCTAGTTTTCCTTTAGGAAAGGGATTTTTGAGAGAGCCATATGATTTTGCTCTTCTTATGCAGCCAACAGTCCCCCCAGAATAAGGAGAATCCTCTAGTTTGAAGGGTCTGAATTCTGGGAAATCTCTCTTTAATGCTCTGCACAC
This sequence comes from Ceratotherium simum simum, assembly GCF_057802395.1. Taxonomy (NCBI): domain Eukaryota; kingdom Metazoa; phylum Chordata; class Mammalia; order Perissodactyla; family Rhinocerotidae; genus Ceratotherium; species Ceratotherium simum. The sequence continues at coordinate 11,695,266 of NC_141911.1, read as the reverse complement.
CAGAATCAAGAGGCTGAAAAAGAAGTTTGTGCAAGGCAGAGATTCCTAACATTGCACTCCCCAACTGCAAGTTCTGCAGTATCAGAATGAGATGGAAGGTTACTCGGGGAGACACTGCACCTGGAGAGACACTGGTGGGAAGAAGGAAAACACAGAAGAGAAACTACACTGGCGAGAGGGAGCAGGTAGACAGCTAAGTAATAGAAAATCCTAAAGGGTAAGTCCTTCAACTGCCATGCACCTACTAGTTCTGAAAGGTAAGTGCCCTCATCTCAAACTTGGCAAATGCAAAGTGTGGTAAATGCAGGGAAAGCATGGTCCTGGAAGTTGGACTTACCTGAGTTCTAAGCCATAGCTGTTGCTTACTACCAGTGGGAAGCTGGGCAAATAAATCTTTCTGAGCATCGGTTTCCTCTCCTGCAAAATGGAGATTGTAATATCTACATCTCAAGAAGGACTTAGAAGTCTCTCTCACCTGACAACTTCCTCAGGGGTCAGCCCTTGATAAAGGATCCAACTTACTATATATAAATTGCATATATATAGTGCAAGACACGGGCATATACATATCGCGAGATATAGGCTGCTATTCCTAAAAGGTTGTTAGCTAGTTTCCAAACATTAATGTACCCAAACTTGTAAATTTATTTTGTATAAATTAAAACAGAGATCAGAGGTGAGAGGTTATTCCTATTAAAATCCAACTCATATTACCTTCACTACCTTCTGTAGAAGGAGACAAAGAAGTAGCCCTACAGACGGCCAATAAAACATTTAAATAATCCTTCATGGAGCGTGTTACATGAGACCATGTCATGGACCACTGAGATGCGGTCAATATAACAGAGTGATACCCAGTCCCAATCCACAATCACCTGCACCTTATTCAGGATGTGCAGGCCAAAGAAGTCATGAGCAGACAAATACTTTCAGATGTCAAAAAGGCCCCTTCCAGTTCTTAAAGCAGCAGCATCCCTGGGCCTACAACAATTGCCCTTTTCTAGAGCAAGGCAACAGAAAAACCAGCAGTCCTTCCTCTTTTTTATGCAAACAGAAGCAGCAACATTTGCAACAGGGTCCAGCTCTAAATTCAGTACAACTCAACTGTCTTAAAAGGACAGGCTGAAAAAAAATTGGTTAAAAGACTTACCTTGCCCTGGAGGAAGGTAATTTGTTTTTCTAACACAATCCCATAGGTTAGCGGTTTTCCCACTCTGGCCTCAATATAACCTGAGGAATGGTCACCTGTATCTTTACCCAGGAGGGGATCTTAGGAAGCCATGTCAGTATGGAGGTGAGGCATCTGACAATTGCTGACTGAGATCTGCTATGAGTAGATAGTATTGAGAGTAGAATAAGGGTTTTTTTGTCCTCTCAGTAAAGCAATCTCCTGTTGGATAGGCAAAAAGCAAAAGCCAAATTCAATAAGCAATAATTTATGTTTTAAAGTACTTTTCCTGGGCCAGTCCAGTGGCAAAGTGGTTAAGTTTGGCGTGCTCTGCTTCAGCAGCCTGAGGTTCACAGGTTCAGATCCCAGGCATGGACCTACACCACTCATCAAGCCATGCTGTGGCAGCATCCCACATACAAAATAGAGGAAGATAGGCAAAGATGTTAGCCAAGGGCCACTCTTCCTCAAGTAAAAAGAGGAAGATTGGCAACAGGTGTTATCTCAGGGCCAATCATCCTTGCAAAAAAAAAAAGTACTTTTCCTGTGCATCCATAAACTCTAAATATAGAACTCTGTTTAAAAAAAAAAAAGGGAGACAGACTTTCAGGAAGTTAATTCGTAAATACTGTATGTCTCTTTAAAAACAACTGGCTTAATATGTTTTTTTAAAGTTGGTAATATATTCATATGGTTCAAAATTGAAAAGCTTCCATCTGCACACCCACGTTCCCAGCAGCATTATTCATTTGTCAAGAGGTGGAAACAACTCAAGTGTCTGTGATGGGTAAATGGATAAACAAAATGTGGCATATACATACAGTGGAATGTTAATCAGCTTTAAAAAGGAAGGAAATCATCACATGCTCCAACATGGATGAACCTTGAGGACATTATGCTAAGTGAAACAAGCCAGTCACAGAAAGATGAACACTGTATGATTCCATTTATATGAGGTATCTAAAGTAGTCAAATTCATAGAGACAGAAAGAAGAATGGTGGTTACCAGGGGCTAAGGGCAGGAGGAAACGGGCAGTTGTTATTTAATGGATATTGAGTTTCAGTTTTGCGAGACAAAATAGTTCTGAAAATTTGTTTCACAACAATGTGAATATACTTAACAGAATTGTACACTTAAAAATGGTTAAGATGGTAAAAAACAAAATAAAACTTAACTTTAACCTCCCTGTATTTTAAATGTATTTTCTTCTTCTTTAATAGATTAACAAAGAAGCACAGAAATGACTATTAAAAATGGTTAAGACGGTTAAAAAATTCAAAAGGTTCCAAGGCATATACAGTGAAAGTCCTTTTCCCACCCTATCCCACCTACCTACCCAGTTATCCTCCCCATGGGCAATCAATGTTACCAATTCCTTGTGAATATTTCCAGAGATAAATTATCTTCAAATGCATATATATTTTTTCTTCTCTTTTTTTTACACAAATATCATGCTACACACACATCCTGCACTTATAAACATCTTGGAGAAGACTCCATACCATTACATAATGAACTTCCTCACTTTTTATGCCCACATGATATCCTATTGTTTGCATGTACCATATATATACAAACATCCCCTAATAAGAAACAGTTAGGTTACTTCCAATGTTTGTTATTACGAATAGCGCCGCAACTAATACGTGCAGGTATATTTGTAGAATAAATTCCTAGAAGTTAAATTTCTGGGTCAAGGGTATCTACTTCACAATTTGTCAGATATCACCAAGAGCTCTCCATAAAGGTTGTACCAATTTACACTCCCACCCACAGGTATCAGAGTTCCTGTTTCCCCACACCTCAGAGTATGTTTGTTTTCTTAGCTCATTTAAGTAAAAAAAAAGAAAAAAGGGAGGGATACAGAAGAAAGTTTTATCTTAAAACTGTCTCCTGTGCATCATTCCACCTTTAGCGCTTAGAATGTGCCTAGCAAATGTGGCCTGACCTTTTGATGGGACACAATTGGGCAGGTGACAGCTCTCACTAGAAGAAGTGACACACCTCTGGCCACCCCCCCACACCTTGCCCATTTAATTGGTTTTCAACCTAGCACCACAGACCAGCCCCAACTCTGACTGACCCATTCAGGGTGGTAACCGGAAAGTTAAACAACGTTGGTTTTGTCAAAGACTGACAAATCATTCTCTAGCCAAACAAGCTACTTTGGAGTTGATCTCACAAAGTTCCCTATAGAAATGACTGGCTCTGAAAGCATCTGGCTTAATTGATAAGCAGTCCCCAAAAGATCCAGAGAACACTCCAGAGTTTTCCACCCACCTAACAAACTCTTAGAACACAGGAAATGAAGCAAAGTTTCTAAAGAAACCATTTGGGTAACACTGAGTGATGTATACGTAATTTATTGTGTTATTTTTTTAATCGACCCTTGAAGTGATTCAAAATTTCTGAGATCCTTTGAAAATATAATTGCTTGTTTCTCTATTGCACAAAAGAACTGTTATTCCATAATAAAATACATTTTTATAGCTTTTGCAGTAACATCTACCAGGATGTTATTTCCTTCAAGGCATATTTACATATAATTTCCATTGTCGCCTTTTCAGCCTTAAGTATTTATAAGCATTAATGGCTACAAAAATCAACTTTATTGTGGAGTAACGTACATACAATACAATACTCCCATTTTAATAGTATATTTCCATGAGTTTTGACAAACTGATATGCCTGTGTAACCACCATGATTGGTTCTTTAAAAGGAGACAGCTACGTTATCCTGCAATAGCTATTTCATATGCACACCAACATGGACCCTAGCCCTTGAAATGCAAGAATTCCCTGCACAGCTCCACTGGCAGATGGCAATGTAGTCTCTCCTTAAGTGCTTTCCATGTCCAGGGGTTTATTAGTGAGACAAGCCATATTCCATGTTCTATTTCAACAACTACAATCATGTGTGAGAAAGTATTCTTCTCAAACCTAATAGCTGCTCACCTGGAGCAACACAAAGTTAAAAGACCACAGACTTTTGCCTTTTAGATATTTGTGCACAGTTACTCTCTCCCTCTCTCATCCACCCTGTGACTTCTCCAACATAAACAGCTTCAGCGGTTTCCCAAGAACCCTCTCCCTCTCTGCTCACTCTTCCCTGAGGCTCTCCACTTGGCCTCTGAAGCAGCCATTGTGTGTGGTTTGACCTGGGCAGAGGACTGCAGCAACTCCTTTCTCCATCTCTACCCAAATATTTGCTAAGTGCCCAGCATGGGCCAGGCACTTATATATGAGTAAGATTCTGTACCTGCCCTCAGTAAGGTCACATAATTCCATTAATGCAGCCTAATTAACAATTTCAACAGTTGTTTCAGGGTCATGACTCATATTGAACTTGGAATGAATTAAAGTTCACATATATTGCAGTCAAGGCAGAATAATTCCTTCCAACCTAAGTACAAGGCTTTACAGAGGCCCCTGTTAGCTTTTATTACTTTGATTTTTGCCTTATTCCAATAACCAACATAAGACCTCTGGCAAGACATTAATTATTGTTAAACATTAAGGCAGTTAATATTTTGTAGAAAAATAAAGGTGCTCTCTTATTTCTCCTCATTGAAATTAAAAACAGTTTCTGAGTGATGGGTGAGTTAGTCTGTGTGGTTTTACCTACAGTGATAAATATATTGTTTAAACAAAAGCCAAGCTGTGCTGTATTATTTCACAGTACTACCCACTGTGACAGTAAATGAGAGCATAACTTTTCTTTTTCTTTTTCTAAAATTACAGGTGCTTTTCTTGGCAAATTCCTACTCACCCTTCAAGACCAAATGCAGATCACATCAGTTAGGTGAAGACTTCCCTGTTAGCCAGAGGGAAGACCCATCTCTGTCTTTCCTTTGTCTCAGCTCATTACTCTAGCACGCTGCTGGCTCACTTATCCATTTTCATGACTGTTTAGGGTCACCAACTATCCCCATTTCTTGGGAACTGTCCTAGGTTTAGCAATAAAAATCCTAAGTCCTGGGAAACCCCTCAGTCCTGAGCAAATCAGAGAAACCGTTCACTGTACATGACAGTGACTGTTGAATAAAATAGCCATCATTTACGAGAGGTCTAAGCCAACTACTTCACACACATTACCATATTTTTCTAATTGAAGACAACACTAAAAGTAGCTACAATTATCCCATTTTACAGAAAAAGAGAGGAGACTGAGAGAGGTAAGGAGCTTGCCCAAGATCAGAGGCGCCTGGAATTGAACCTAGGTTGGCCTGAGTCATACCACAGTACACTGTATGGCCATCTTACGGCCCGGTGGCAACTCTGCACAGCAAGCTCCGGATAAATATCATGGAATCAGCAATCACGTCATCCTTCTATCACTCAGTGTTGGCTAGGGCTAATATGCCCGTGCTGGTCCTCCATACAGCTACCAGGCATTTACAGGAAGGTCCATGTGATGGGAGGAATATAAAAAGCATACTTACATGCACTGCTTTTAACTTAACTTGCTTTTACGTAAGTGCCACCCGAGAACATGCTGACAATGTGAATGCCAATAAATTGAACATGTCTCATGTTCCCTCACAAAGATAACATGGAACCTATCATGACTTGACTGTTTAACACACTTGACTGTGTGCAGAAGAGAAAATCCAACTGCTAGGCCAGACCCACGGGCTGTCTTCAGGTGGGACTTTCTGAACTGGTGGGAGACAGCTCAGAGTACCTGAAAGAGAGGCCACACTTCTTGGCAAGGAGGTGCTCCTTGGAGGTCAGCTTGCCCTTTGCTGACACTGGAATTTGAGAACTATTACTTCAGCACCCTCCTGCCATGGTATGAGTTACATTTTAGGATCTAAATACTCAGTGTGCACACAGTATCTTTTTTTTTTTTTTTACATTGTTGTAGTTGTAACTCTGATGACCAAAAAGTATCCTCCATCTTTGAATTTTGAACTTCTCTTTTTTTCCCTAACCAAACACCAAATTCTCAACTCCATGATTACAGGGGTTAGGAAGCAACCTTCGCACCCCAAGTCAAAAGAACTGGAACTATGGGGACCATTCCTCCCTATTTTAAATCAGAAGTTCTAGAGAGAGTTCTAGAGAGAACTCAAGAGAGTTTTAAGAATGCAGGGCCAAAGCGCCCCACCCTGCAACCCGCCCCCCTCGAGCGGCCATTGTATGGAGATGCCACACGCACGCTATCTCGCGCAGGTCCTCCCAAAGGCTCCGGAGCCGGTTGCCCCTCCTCCCCTGGAGGGTGTCGTCTGGCTCCCCCGTGACGGGGAGAAGGAGACTAGGAGCCACAGACCCAGCCCCGGCGCCACTTCCACGGTTAATCAGTTTACCTGGGATGTGTATTTGGCTGGACCCCCCTGGGGACCTTCCCTGGCCACCCAGGGTCAGAGGATAATTTAAAAGCTCTTCAAAGCCCGGACCCTTCTCGAAGCCAGCCCAAGACTGGAAACCTGGGAGGGGCAGGTTTTACTCTTCAAAGTGAGAACAAATGCGAAAGGATTTAGCACTTAGTAGGTAGTCAATAAATGTTAACTTTGTTTCTCAGGTCTGAGCTTCCCCTCCCCCACAAAAGCCATCTCCATACAAACCCGATCCCGTCCCTTCATGAAATTCCACAAGACCAGAGATCGTTTGCTTTTTGAACTAGCGGTTGCCGCTTCCCTTTCTCGCCCAGCCCAGGGCTCCAAGGCTCTTTCTCAGACTTCACTTTGTTCGTCTGTAAATCGGGGGAGGGGGGGCATACCTTTGCCGTCCTTCCCAGGTCTGACATCCAGAGGAAATATTAAATTGTGCCCATCACGATTGGTATTTCTAACCCCAGCCCTCCGGAAAAGAAGAGGCTCAAACACGTGGATGCCACAGCAAAGTCTCCATTAAGTCCGGCTTTATAAAGAAGCCCCTCTGGGCTTTCTGTGTTCGGGGACACTGACCAGGGGCGCGCTTTCAACGCACCCCTGGGCACATCTGCCCTGGCAGACCAGCACAATGCAACAACACGCTCTGGCCCCGAGGCACCCACAAAGTGCCCGCCCCAGTTCAACCCATCGCTACTGCTCCGGTCCCTCCTTTGTCCCTGGTGTGAAATCTCCGACAGAAAAATCATCTGCCACCCCGCGGGCTCCTCCAACTGGGCCGCCAAATGGCACAGAAGATCTTGGGCCCAAGCCAAAGTAATCAGTTCCCTGCGGAGGGCTCAGAGGGAGGGATGGGAGGAAATGGGAGCAGAAACGCAGCGGCTGCCAGCGCTGTCCACCAAGGGCTTCCGGGGCTGCTCCTCCGGCTCTCCAGTGAGCCCGTCGGCCTCCCGCAGTCATCCACAGATGCGCGCTGCCCGGGCGCACAGCGGGCCCGGGCAGACCCGGTGTCTGGGGCTGCGCGAAGAACGCACCCAGACCCCGCCACCCTCCAGGCTTCTCTCTCCTTCAGAAAAGGATGGAGGACAGGCTCGACCTCACTTAACAATCTGGCCTCCTTGGGGCTGTGACCTTCACCGCCACCATCACCCAGAGCCACCAGCTTGTCTTCCAGTTTGCCTTCCTTGGAAACTCACGCATACCCCCCCCCACACACACATATACTTGTGAAAAATTAAATGCCCCAAACAGGGCTTAGGACAGCTTCTGTTCCGGTCCCCAACCGGCCCCGGTACTTGCGCTCCGTACTCACCGAGATTGGGGTGTCGGGCGGCGGGGTTGGCCCGGCCGGGCAGGCTGTGGAGGACCGGGCTGTCGAAGGGACCGGCGGAGGCGGCGGCGGCCGCGGCCCAGGACGCGCCCACGTCGGCCATATAGGCTGGGTAGGGGCTGGAGTAGGAGCCCGCGAAGCCGGCCCGCCCGTACTGCTCGCGGCCGGTGAGGCCCGTGCCCGCCGCCCCGCCGCCAGTGCTGTAGGCCGCGGCTTCCCGGGCTGCGGCGGCGGCGGCGGCAGCTGCCAGGGACCCGGTGGTTCCCGGGAAGGAGAAGCGCGGCGACACGGGCGGCGGGGTGTAGGCGGCTCCCTCGGCTCCCGCCTGGCTCCAGCCCGGGCTGCCCTGCTGGGTCCCGGGCCCGGCGCCCGGCGGAGCCGCCCCGGAGCTGCCGCCCGAGGTGGCTCCGGCCGCGGCGCCCCCGCCTCCGCCCTGGAGGTAAGAGAGGCCCAGCACCGAGGAGGGCACCCGCGGCGTGGGCACGTAGACCGGCGAGGACGCCGCGCCCGCGCTGTGCATGAAGGCGCCGGGGCCGCCCGCCTCGTAGGCCCCCGGAGGGGGGCCGTGGTTGGCGGCCATGGCCAGGCTCTGGTACATCGCCCCTGCGAGCTCTCGGCTTCTGAGTCCTCTCGCTCACGCGCAGGTTAAGGAGCAAAGCGGGAAGAGAAAATAATAACAATAACAATAATGATGTACAGATGAGAGACTGTCACAAAAACGAAGATCAAAAATCAAAGGTAAAAAAACAAATCCCTCAAAAATATATACGTATTAAATCCAGCATTGAGCAAAAGACTCTAGGCTCTTGTGGACTCAGGAAAATCCCAAATTGAATTTTCGGTTGTTCCCAGAGGTGGTGGAGGAGGAGCCGAATCCACCCCAGGGCCTGGAGGTCCCGAGCGCCTACGGGTGGTGCCTGGGCGCGCGCGGGTGTGGGGCGCGGGCCTTTGGGTGTCGTAGGGGCCGTCGCTGCGCACGGTCTTCAGGACAAGCGCGGCCTCGGGCGCAGGGTGCGGTAGGCTGGCTCCAATGCCCAAGGCCCGGCTGGCTCCTTTCCTCCTCGCTGCAGCCGCAGTCCTAAAGGAGGAACGACAAAACGGGAGAGGGGTTCATCCGGAGCTTTCAGAGCCCACTTTCCCTACGCTTGGTTTCTCCCGCACGGCAAACGGAAGCGCCACTCTCGGGGCCCAGCTTTGGAGGCCACGCGGTTCCACGGGAGGCTGCGGTCTTTGTTTTGCCGAGGCCGTGGGGTCTGGGGCCTGGCTGCCCCGGGGAAGCCTTACGGAGGGGCGCATAGAAACGTGGGGCTTCCCGGTTACTGAAAATGTAATTATTGATTGTGACCTAGGTCAACTTTTTTGTATTGCTTGTCAGGAAGGACTTTAATTTTACCTTATTTTTAAAGCGTATTCTTGTCACAGTATTTCATAAGTCCATGGGTTTCGGGTTTCCGCGTAGTGCCTGGGACTCAAGAAATCTCGCTCATCTCATCTGTTCCCCCAACTATCCCCAAGCGTTCCCGTCCATGAAAGAACTTTAGATTGCCCATGGAAGACAACGATAAACTTTATAAAAACCAGCAACTTAACACATTTTTTGTTTGTAATCTTTTTTTTTTAACTAGAGGTAGAGTTTAAATGTTTATAAATGAGCACTGTCTGCTAAATCTCAGTGAAAAGAATTGTGAAATCTCTTAACCATACACTATACCATGTAGATGTCAAATCAGACGAGATACACGTTTCTTGTAAATAGTTATATTTTAGAGATTTTGCAGATTGGATATTAAGACCAGAAAAGTGAGAGGAATGTACCAGGTCACTTTATAGAACTACTCACTGGACATTCCAAGTCATTGAATGGGTCTGTCATTTAGAATTACTGGCCCACTCATGTGTGGAATCAACACCAATGAGACTGCTTGGAGAAAAGATCAGTTTGTAGGACTTGATTATATCCTTGTATCCTGTTTTGATTTTATCAGGCAATTTTTCTGATAGAATAAGTGCTCCACGTTCTGAAGCACCTGCTCTGTTGCAGGTCCTTTTCTCCACAACTCCACTAAGTGGAAGTGTCTCTTCTCATTTTATAAGAGGGAACTGAAGCACTGCAAAGTTTTGAAACGTATCTAAGATCAAAGTACAATTAAAGAGGGTGGGGGATGGGGTGTGCAGAGCTTCAGGGTTTGAGCTGTCCACCACACCCCCTCTTTTCTCCTTAAGAAGCAGCAGCTACTCCTAATAGTGGTTTCTTTTTCACTGCAATACTAGAGACTTACAAAGGTATTAACTGAACTACCTACTGAATCCAGGCTCTGCCACTTACTCAATGAATGACTTCAGACACATTACTTAACCTCTCTGTGCCTCAGTTTCCTCACTTGCAAAAATGCAAATATTAAAGGTATCCAGCAGAATCATTGTGAGGATTATAAATTAATATATGTAAAGCACTTAGAGTATTATAAAACTCATAACAGGCACAAAGTAAGGTTTATATAATTGTTGCCTATTATTATTATCACCGATTTCTAAGAAACTGCCTCAGATGCAATATGTACTATAATAAATGGTCATCTTTATTATTGTAAAAAATTCTGGAAATGGATCTTTAATACACACTATTTAGTGCTTTTAACCATTTTTGCAACATCACTAAAATAATAATAATAATGGAATTAATAGCAAGGTATTTATAGTCACATGTTAACTCCCAAATGGTTTATTATGTGCTTTCAAAACGATACAATAAATTATTGGTTTGGTGGATATTTCCTTCCAGTAAGAAGTTTGGTCAGAGGGTGGATATAAAAAATTTGACCTGAGATCACCAACTTTCCCCTCTGAAAATGAAGGCAAAACATTAATACCTTATAGGAATCTCTGGGCTTCAATAAGTAAATATGTAGGCTTACCTTAATAAAATATTCAGTATTTAATTTTTAAATCAAATAGTTGACCTATTTCATGGTATTTCCTGTAATACTCAACTTCTGCAGTTCTAAAACATAATGTCATTAGTTTTTTTCTCACATAACTGCAGGAAAGGAAGATTTATAATTTTGAAATACAACTTCCAATATACATACAGATGCTAATTTACAAGCTTCCAAATGTAAAACGCTAAAAATGCCACAAATCTAACACTTTATTACATTCTCTGCCTTTTAAACTGCTGATACATTACATCGGAGTTGGATTACTGAACAATAGAAGGTGGAGAAAAAGTCCCTCTGTACCTTTCTGGAAAGACAAGAAATCAACCATTCCCTTAAAACGACTCTTGCTTGTTTCTGTAATTGAGCCTGGGTCCAGGCGTCCGCGGAGGAGGAGCTCCCGAGAATGGCAGAAGAGGTCTGGCCTCGCCGAGGGGGCCCAGGTCTGAGCCCCCGTTTTCCCTCTCCTCTTGATCTCTCATCCCAGTTCACCCCAAATTCACAGGCCAGACAGGAAATGCTTTCTTCCTTCGTGATTTAGCCCACAGCCCTTTTCCGATCTTTTTCTGAGAGCAGGAGGATCGAGAGCGCCCTAATGTTCGCGTCCATTTACAGGTCACTCCGGCTCTTTCGCTCAGCTCGCTCCTTTGCTCTAGGCCTGCTGCGCAGAAAACTGTCACACGCTAGCCGGCGACAATGAAGCTGGCCGCTGCTGGGGACGTGGAGACACAGACGGGTGGGGGGCATCACCCTGTCACCCCAGTGAAACCTTTCTCCCTTTAAAAGCCTGAAACCTGCTCTCGGCTGCCCGTTCCTATTCTGAGAAACAGGAAATGCTTCCCCAACCTTCCCCGCAGCGCCAGCCGCGCTGCCCCGACTCCCACCGGCCATGGGTCCCTCGCCTCCCTCCTCCCCCAGCCGAAAAGCCCCTCGCTCCCTCAATCTGGCGGCAGTTCACCACCTGGGCATCCTCCGCTCCCCTGGGTGACCCCCTAGCCCAAAGCCAAGCGACATAATATCGTGGATCCGGGCAGCTAACCGTGGCCAGCGGAGGGACGTCACTGGTCTCCGCCCGGGTTCCGGCCCTCAGCTAGTTTCACCCAGAAGCAGTGTGAGCAGGTGAGGGTGTGAGCTTCGTGAGGGGCGTTTAGCTTCCTGGACCCCAGTCAGGAAGGCGAGGAGGCCGACCAGAAGGCATAAAAAGTTCGGGCGCTCAGCAGCCGTTCCCGACTTCGGAGCGCCTCCCTGGGGCCCGAGGCCCAGTTGCGCTGCCTCTCACCGCCACTCGGCGTCTCCGGAGTCGCCGACGGGAGACACTCCCCCGTCTGAGCCGCTCAGAGTGCGGCCTGTCCCGGGTCAGTTGGCCAGGGCGATTTCGCACGGCCATTGTCACCACCCAGGCCCTGGCCTGCGAGGTGCAAACAAGGGCTGGAGAATCTGCATGCGGGACGGGTGGGAAATGGGGGGGCATTAAAAACGTTCAAGTTCACACAAAAAGAAGCCAAAAGCACTTCGAATATCCCTCTCCGCTTTCCCCCCAAATCTTACTTTGATTTAAACAAGCTGCTAAGCCAAAGTTAAAAGTAGAGAAGGCTTTGGCCAATTTGGGGGAGGGGGAGTGACCAATATCTCCTTTCCACCTACTAGTTACCTCTTTACTCCCAAGCAAACAAGCGCAGAGGAGCTCTGAGTTCGCGGGTGGCGGGAAAAAGCAAGGAGAGGGTAGAAAACAGCCGTACCTGCCGGGGCTCGAGCTTCCTGGAGGGCCGGCGCGCGCTCCCCTCGGCGCCCCGGGAGCTTCGGCGGCGGCGAAGCCTCTCGCGGCCACTGTGCCGGGCGCCTCCAAGTCCCCCAACTCGCGGCGCGGGTCCCCTCGCCCCTGAGCTCTAGCTCGCCGGCGCTGACTGGCCCGTGGGAGTCACGTGCAAGGGCGGGGGGCGGGGGTGCGCCGCAGCCGCTGCACCTCAGCTGGGCGCCGGGCTGCGGGGCTGTTCAAAAAACTCCCCCCAGCAGGCAAAGTCCAGGCGCAGGGATCGCCTAGGAAAACGCCAAAAGTGCTACCGCCCGGGCGCGGGGCTTCACCCACCACCTTGCCTGAGGTCGATTCGGTTTGCAATTTTGCCCAGGGTCAGCTTTTTAATGAGCCTCCTCTCTCCCACCTCCTCCCACCTCCTTCCTCCACCCCCCGCCTCCTGGTGTTCCGGGTCCTGCAGCGGCCTAGGACTCGGTGGGCGAGGGGCGGGGCTAATAGAGGAAGGTGACCTCTTGGGCGCGATCCCCGATCGGGTGTGGGGCACTGGGTCACCAGGGGTGCCTGGCTGGCTGCAGGTCTTGGGGCGGTAGTGGCTAGTGGGGATCTTGCTAGCCCCGCACTCCGGTTAGGTGGAAGATACCACTGGGACTGGCTCCCTGAAATCTGAGAGCGGAGACCGAAGCCTCCCTTTCGCCTTCCCAGCAGCCGGGGGAGTCCGCAAGGCGCCGGCTCTAGCCCTCAATTTTACGTATTTATGCAAAACGAGCAGCCCTTCCTGGAGACGCTTTCCATCTCCTGCGGCGTCCTGCCTTCAGATCTTTCCGTTTTCTCTGCAGCCTGCAGCGCCGCTACACCAATCCAAGGGACGTAGCGGGGGCTTGGGGAGCTCGGCAGTCCAGCGGAGCTTCTCGGCCGGCCAAGAGGGCTCTTCCAGCGGCCTCAGCCCCCTCCCTAGAGCGGGGGCAGGGAGGGTGGCAGGCCTGAGTTTGGACTCGGCGTCAGTGGCTAGAGGCCCCAGCGCAGCGGGGCTGCGAGCCGGAGAGTCCCTCTGACAGGTCTAAAGGTTAATAGAGCAATCACAGGGCCCTATTACCGCGTAAAAATAACCCATCGATTACCGCAGCCTTCAGCCCCAGATAACAGCTGGCCGGTGGCTCTCACGCTTTCGGTTAATTTTTTCCCCCCTAAGGCTGCGTTTCTCTCCCTAGCGCACGTTTCTCATACCAGATTAGAAGGGTCGGGAAGGGGCCGGGATACCACCCTGCCCGAATCCTGTGCGGCTCCGAATGAAGGGTAGAGACGACACCCGCTTCCGCAGCTGGTAATCGGTTGTGGATTCCCGGCCTGCGCGAGGGCAACCCAGGCGCTGAGGATGAGGCTAGGACTCGGGGCTGATTGGAAGGAAACCCCCCAAAGGGATCGTGGCCAACTCGTGGGGATTCTCAGGAAAATCCCGGAGGAAGGACTGAGCGCGGCTGCGCGGGGAATTTTCTTCCCTGAGCTTAAAGGTGCGGAGGTCCAGAGGGGCCGAGCAGAGAAGAGAAAACTGAGGCGCCCTGCCGGGCGGCGGACGGTCTGCGCGCAGGCTGGGCTCACCGACGCCGCCCTCCAGGCTGCTGCTCGCCTGGGTCCCTTCGCGCAGGAAGCTGAGGGCGGCTTGCTTAGGATCCCTTCTCCAGCTTCCCCCAACTCCTCGCCAGCGCCTCTGCCGAATTCGGCGGGGCAGATCCCAGGGCTGGGAACTTAAGAGGGAGTGGGTCCTGGAGATTCTGGAAGCCGCAGCTGGGGAAAGGCGGTTTAGCGAGGACGCTTCAACCGGTGCACTTTCAGACGCAGCCAAGAAGGGTACACGACCTCAGGCCTGTTTGAAACGGGTCCTCATCCCCATTGGGGTGCAGCGAGAGAGGCACGAAGCCAAAAGCCTGCGTCAGGGGCCTACGAGGGCTTTTTGGAGAGTTCAAAGTCTGGGCTTGGACGAGTGAGAAGCTGCTCCGGCCTCTCTCTTCTGCGTGGGGATTTGTGGCTCAAGCGATGCCCGAGGTCTCATAACTGCCTCCCGCGCGCGACCCTCAGAAGGCGAAAAGGGCTGAGCCTGGGGAGCGGGCAGTGGATTTTCTTAGCAACAAGCCATGGGCTTGGGGCTTAGCCTCCTGTGGAGCGGCCATCTAAGCGTCCTTACCAAAGTCAAGGACACAGGCCGCTCCCTCGCGGGCTTCTTCCAGGAGAGTGGGGTGGGCCGCGGCGCGAGAGCGTGTGTGCGAAGGTTCGCATTAGCTGGGCGACCTACGGCGAGCCTCGCCCCACTCCTCCCCGCTCCGCCAGCCTCCCGGAACTTCAGTCTCCTCCTCTGTACAGTGCTGGGGGCAATAACAGGCCCTGCTCTGTGTGGCTGTTCTGAGACCCTGATGGAAGAGCCTGCTTTTTCTAAGCGCTTGCTTGCGAGGAGCCCCGGATTCACAGTGGGGCCGCTGCTGGCCAGGCCCCTGACAGAGCCCGTCTATCCACGCCCCCCACTGGCACTCTCTTGGTTGGCCGAAGCCTGGGAGCCCGTGAAAGAGTCGTTGCTTCTAGAAAGGCGCCTGGGACAGAGAAATTTATGTCTGTTTCTCGTGGCTTTTTTCTCTGGGCCCAGAGCCCCAACTTTCTCCCCAAAGGGCTCAGCTCAAAGACGGTCCCGAGGGTGGTTGGCTAGCGGCCTGCTCTTATGGGGTGTTTCATTTTCCCTCGCTCCCTCCCTCCTTCCTTCGCTCGCCCCCTCCCTCCCTTGGGCGAGACAGGAGCCGCCAGGGCCGCCGCGTTGCCAGGAGCGGGGAGCATTTCAAGGCCTCGCTGGCCCGCCGGCTGGAGGAGGTTTATCGGCTGCCGCTAGGTTCCCAGGCTTCTCCCTCGCTCAGGAGGCCGCTGGGAAGGGGTGGGGGGGTCCTCTGAGGTTCGGACTCTTGGCTATTTTTAAGATGTCCCTGGGCTGGCCTGGGATGGTGGCCCAACCCCACTCACGTCCTCTTTCCGCTTTTCTTTCCCATAGTCTACGGGGAAAATTTAAAACTGTGAAAGTCTTCGACCTCTTTTTACTAAGGGCCTGGGTCTAATGAATAGACAAGTGAGATTCTAGGCAAGGAAGAATTACTTAGATGTACTGTACGTTAAAAAAAAAATCTCTCCAGGACAAGAATAAGTTGCGTTTCCTTGCTCCATTAAGGCCTCTGGGACTTGAGCCGGTCCATACCCTAGTAGAGAGGCAATTGTAGGCTGGACATGATGTACAGAAAAATCTGAACTCTAGTTCCCCCGCAAAATAGTTAATAAACAGCGGATGGTGGAATTCACAGGGACACTAGCTAGGGTCTCCTCGCCCGGGGTTCCCCGGATTTCCTAGCGGCACCCGAGAAGGTTGCTTTAAGCCCAGCGCAGTGCTGGGTGCCACGATCTCAATTTCCGGCCCATGAGTCGTTGGACGCCCTGCGGATATCAGCCTCCGCGGCCGCCGTACCCCCAAACCAACGACGCCTGAAAAAATACGGGACCCCCAAAGTCTTATAATCGGGAACAAGAAGCCCCCAGAGAGAGAGAACCAGAGAGGGGACTACAGGAGTCATCCCTCGTCCTGTATAACGAATTCCTCCGAGATGTAGACGCTTCTCTGCGGACTTGTGCTCAAGGGCTCCAGGACAGACACGCAAAGTGACCCGCGCCGAACGTAAGCCGGCTCCTGGCCCCACACAGCCCGCGAATTCCCTGCCGGGCCTGGGCACGATACCTCCTCCCCTCTGCAACACTCGGTCCTCACTGCATGGTCCGCCCTGCCCCTGCGCAATCCCCCGCGCGTGGAGCGCGGAGAACCGAGGTGCGGAGGAGGGCCGGTCCCCGCCAATGGAAAAATGGAGAATGAATTAAGCTGCAAGGCTACGTAGACCATCTTCCCCTCCTTGGACACCGGGAATTCTTTGTGGGGGACGTGGGGTGGGGGGAAAGATAGAGACCCCTGCCCCCTCCCAGCGGGAACCGAGCTCCGCACCCCAGGAAGCAGTCATCAGCCTCCTCCCGGCAGATGTGAGGAGAAAAGGCAGCAACGCTTTTTAATTCTCTGTCTTGCTTTTAAAATACTATTCGGTGTTGCAAAGTGAAGCCACGCTCTCACTCACAGACCTCTGCAAACGCTTCCTGGTGCTTCCGGCCCTAAGGATCAGAGTTTTCGGCACACCCCGTCATGTTTGATGGTCATTTCCAGATTACAGAACACTCTTGAATTCCGTTTTTCTCGAGGAAACAACAACATCGCCGCGCTCGAGGGAGGGAGAGATGTTACCACGCTCACGCAAACGGGACCTTGGAGAGCTAGAGCGGTTAAGACGCTTGTCCGAGGCGGCGAAGCCGGTGCGCTCGGCAATAGGTCTCGAATCTAGATTCCTGCGTCTCAGTTCTTTTTTCCATTCTTTTTAATATCGAGTTTCTATAATGAAACCACTTTTTTAATCCCTCATTTTGCTTTTCAGATATTTCTAAATTTCCTTTAATGAGTACGTCTGATATTTAAAAATTAAAATCAGTTTAAAATAAAACGGTTCATGTCTCATAATGTAAGAGCCCGCGGGAAGGGAAAGAAAGTGAAAAGTTTTCATTTTCATTAAGTTCGGGAAGGATGCCAGAGGCTTTCTGAAGGGGAGGGCGCTGCGCAGGTCCTGGGGCCGCGGAGGCCAGAACTGAAACCCGGTCCGGCGCCCGCAAGTCCCGGCACTGTCGCCAGCGGGTCGGCGAGCTCCGAGCGCCCGGCTGCTGCGGCCACACTGACGCCGTCGCTATGCCCCTCTTCCCCCTCCCAGCCTGGGTCCCTGTCCCCCTCCTCATCCAAGGACTTCAAGAAAACAGCAGCAAGCGGGAGCTTCCGGCACCCACTGCCCAGTCTGCGCCGAGACCTGTTCGTGGCCTGCAGACTCTGAGCTGTCGCGGCGCGGCCCTTCTCTTGGGGGACTGAAGCTGCCACCTCCGGGTGGGCCCCAATTCTTTCACTTGTGGGTCCTCCCTCCCTCCTCCCCTGTCAGGGACTTTGGAAGTGGCAGCGCGAGGGGCACCCAGTGCAGAGCAAGAGCATGATAAATGTTTTTGGGATACATAAAATGTTAATTTGCTTTATTCATGGGCACTACGGTCCCTGGAGTTAATAAATCCGTTACCTGTGGTTGGTTACACATGCCCCCTTCCCACACACACTCCAGAGGGTAAGCTCTAGGAGGGTTAGCATCGACCATGGCTGGCACATGGTAGATGCCCAATTAATGTTTGTTGAATGACTAAAATTACAAGTGGGATTGCTAACAGCCTCTCTCAGGTTGCTGGGAATTGGAGAATGGAACACTCCTCTCCAAAGGGAATGTGTCCCCTGGCACATAGTAGGTGCCCAAAGTTGCCACCATTTCTCAGAGTATGATGCTGAGGCCCAAGCCAGACACAGAGTGGCACAGGCTGGCTCGCTGGGGAGCCTATCAAGCTCCCTCCCAAATCTAGGCTGCCCCTCAGCAACCCTGGGCATCTCTGGACCCTGGGGTCTGCAGGAAGAAGGGATTTCCAGGCGCGCAGTCAGGATTTGGGGAGTCGAGTTCAGGTAGGAAGCCGGGTTAGGCGCTAAGGCGGCAGCAATTCGCCAGAGAGGCCGCGGGTCTCCTTGAGAGGAAGACGGACAAAGGACCCAGGTGCACCCTTTCCGAGGCGCACAAGGCCCAGACCCATAAATCCTGGAAAGATGGAGGGACCCAGTCAGACACTAGAACAGAGAAAAAATGAGGGGGTGATGGAGAGAGACAGTAAAAAGAGAAAAAGGGGAGAGACAGAGGAAGACAGAGAAAAGACTGGGGAGCAACGGAGAGTGAGACAGGCCTGAGGAAGCCCGAGAGGGATGGGATTCATTCATTCGGCATTCACTCATTCATTCTATATTTATTGAGCACCTACTCTGTGCCAGGAAATTTCACGGTGCTGGGATTCAGCACAAAACAAAATAAAGAAAAATTCTGCCTCTGGGAGCTTACATTTTACAAGAAGAAGAGGGACAATAAATCAGTCAAATATAGAGAGTGTTAAATGGTGAAGTGTTATGGAAAGAACAGAGCAGGGAATGGACAGGCAGAAAGAGCAGAGACGAAAAGAGACAGAGTCCAGAGAAAAGAGAGAGAGGAAGATGGGAAAGAGAAACAGACCCAGAGAAAGAGGGCGACATAGGAGTCACGAGACCTGGCGACAGAAATAGAGAGTTCCAGACCCCCAGGGAGAGGAGAAAGCAAGCGAGAGAAATGGGAATGAAAGGGCCGGTGCTGGATCGGAGCAGAGGGGGCCAGAACGGGACGAGGTCAACCCGGAGTCTAGGGCTCCCTCCGACCCCCGCCCCGCTCCCGAGGAGGGCAGTGGTGGTGATGGGGACACCAGAGGCTGGAGCGCTGCCAGTCGCCAGGCCCTGACACGCATATCGGAGGACTTGGGGGGCCACCAGAGACATGCTGTTCCCAGCGCCAGCCCGGGCCGTTTCCGCACAGGCCGCCCCCTCCCCCGCCGGCCCCGCACCCTTCCCCTGGCCACCGAGCCCGAGGTGACCCGGAGTTGGAGAAGACGCCCAGGCAGGCGCCGCGACCTGGCGCGGCGGAGCGAGAGACAGGAAAGTGTCAAGGAAGCGCAAAGCCCAAGTGCGAAAACAGCGGCTGGGGGGCAGGGGGGTGGTGGCCGGGGGTGATGGCGGCTGGAGGGCTTGTGATCCTTCCTGCCGGTGAAGACCCACTCCAGACAGGCCTGGGCTTCCCTGTGGTGGACAGAAACGTCACCTCACACGCCACCACCCCTGGTGCAGCAGGTGCCCATAGAGAGTGGGCTGCTGTCTCTCTAACACCCATTGTCGCTTGGAGGTATTTATTAATTGTTTGGAAATAATTGGTTTCTTGCAACAGCAGGAGGAAAGGGGAGGCATGGAGCTTCCAATACCTAAACCTACCTATTTCTGTCAAAAGGGTATTTATTGTATTCTGATCTGAGTGAATAAAAAGACTGGAAGATCCTTGGCATTCCATTTCTTTTGGCTAGTTTCAACTTTTCCCCACATTCACTGTGTATCGGCGTGTTTGATTGAAAGACAAAGGTGCTCTACCTTTAAAGTTTGCTTTTTTCCACAGCCCAGGCCCTTTTCAGCAGAGGTGCTAATAAACAGCAAATTGCCAAAGGGCAAAGAACTAAAAGGAGAAAAACCTAGAAGCAAAGGGTCTGAGTGAAATGGAACAATCAGCACCTAGATAAAGGAGAGCTGGCAGGATTTTAATTATGGAGGTGCAGCGCTCACCCCAGGAGTCTCTGCTAACTTTATCCCATCCTCCCTCCCCCATCTCATACCACCTCCTCACAGGGACTGGGGCCTTTCCCCTGTGAGGGGAAGAGTGCCCCCCCCCATGAAGTCTCTGGAGATGCCCTGTTCCCGCGTAGCCCACAGGCCACTTACAGGTAGGGTGGGGATGAGGTGGAGGGCTCCCAGTAGATGGTACAAGGCACAGCCTTATCAGTAAAGAGTGAATATTTCTCAGTCACTATGTGAGAAATTTGTTTTTACTCCACTTCAAAAGCCCTGAATTTTCATTCTGTCTCTCTCTCTCTCTCTACACACACACACACACACACACCACTCCATATACCACCTTTGTCAGGGACTGTGACATCCTCACGCCAAACTCTTTGAACGAGGCTGCTCAGCAGATATATTATTTGCAATATGCCACAGGATAAGAAAAGCTAAATGTAGTTTGTGTTTTAATCTATGAAAGAGAATTGCTGCTATCTTCAAAAACCTACAGTTTTATTCATAATTGCCCCAAACTGGAAACCACGCAAATGATCCTCAACCGGAGAATAGATAAACAATCAGAGGTACATCCATACAGTGGAATACTACTCAGCAACAAAAAAGAATGAACTGCAATTATACCCAACAACATGAATGAATCTCCAATGCACCAGGGCTGCAAGAAAGAGGCCAGGCTCCAAAGACTAAAAGAATCCATCTATATGACATTCTCACAAAAGCAAAACCCTAGGGACAGAAAACAGATCAGCAGTTGCCAGGCGCAAAGGGTTAGGAGAGAGGTGACTACAAAGCAGGAGGGGAACATTTGGGAGAGTGTCGGAACTATTCCATATCTTCATTGTGGTGCTGGTGACACCATTTGTGTGTTTGTCAAAACTCATAGAACTGTACACTGAAAAGGGCGAATTTATTGTACATAAATTTCACCTCAATAAATCAGATTTTTTAAAAAGCAGGGGGAAAAGAGTATTGCTGAGGCAGGATAAGATTCTTCAGCCCCTATTCTCTCCACACACACGTCCCCAGTCTTTAGTGAGAGTCCACATCCCCAGTACATGTTCAACTCCTGCCTAAAACACTTCAGAAGAGTGACTTATACACAAAAGAAAGCCTTGCATCTCTTTTAAAAGGATCTGGTTTCCAAGGCTGGCCTCCCTATGCTCACCCTTCCGCACGGCCGCAGGAGATCCACAGCGGTCCACCCTGGATGCAGCTCCAGCACCTGTTTGACACACATGCGCTCGTGTTTCACAGCGGGCTGCAGGGAGGGTGACATCCAAGGGAGGGTTATTCTGTTCTCTCCTCCTGAGAGGCCTGGAGCCAGGTAGCAGAAGCTCGGAAATTGCTAAGTCACCCTCAACAACACTGCCACTCCCCAGGCAACTTGCTGGTGGAGAACGGAGAGCCGGGACACCCAGCTGGCCAGAACCCAGTCAGTCAGGGGAGATTGGGCTTTGTCCAGCTCATCCCATGAGGCAAGAGTAAGCCAAGGCCTGGCCTTGAAGGAAAGAGTTTGCCCCTGAGAGTAGGACTGTATTTCCAGATGGACTAAGGGAAAAGCATTTGGTGAAACCTGGCCTTTCCCACACATGATCATATTCAACCCTCACAACAGTTCTGCAGGACAAGTTGTTTTGACTCTGATTCTTACATCAATTTTCATTACGCTCAGCTGCGTTCATGATGTGCACATGGATGGGCTACCACGTGGGCAGACGGGAACCGTAAGGAAACCAGACAAAACCACACTTTGTCTCTGTATTTACAGAAATCATAGTCTGGTGGGCATCTCAGGGGAGTCTGAAAGCCAGGCACTACCTGGGCCAGAGGACAGCTTTGCTACCTTTCCTGTTCAATAAATGTGGGGTGTGTGTGTGTGTGTGTGTGTGTGTGTTTCTACCCCTTCCCAGAGTTGTTGATAATAACATTGTTTCTAACTCCAGTCAAACCACCATGGTAATGGAGGACAAATGAATGTTAAGGTTAACACACACCCATTCGACATTGGCTTTAATCTCATCCTTTCCACTTGAATTAGAACAACAACAATACCAACACTAACAAAACTCCACAAAATATTGCCTTTCCTGTTAGAAACAAAGCAGTTTGGTCTCGTGGATTTCCCTGTTACCCTCATCCTCATCCTTGGAGAGCTTGCTAATTAAGCAGTGAAAGAACCAAAAGGTGGGAAGGGAAAGAAGGAAGTGAAGATGATGCAGGAATCTACAGCTAAGAGAGCATGGTGGCAGGCAACGTTCTGGAAAAAAAGGAAGGGAACCCTGAGGGCCAGGATGGATCTGACCTGACCTCTGGGAGGTAAATCAAGGGCAGCGTTTTGGGCCACAGTCTCCCTCTTATGAAATGAGATTGGACACCATGATCTGAGAGTTTTTTCAGCCTCAATGTCCTCTGAACTTGAATTATTTGAATTCCCTTACACGTGCCACAATTCACATAGCAAACATTTATTGAATGCTTACTATGTGCCAGGCACCATGCAAACTTTGGAGCAATAGGGATAAACACAAGTCTCTACCTTCAAGCAGTTCAGACCAGTGAGGAAAGAGTCCTGCAAACAGACAGCAGAAGAAAGTGCTGGAACAGATAAGTACATGAAGAGGAACACTGTTAACTCCTTGGGGGAAAAGGGTAGGTGGGAGGAGGAAGTAAATGAATTCAAGGAACTGTATTATTTTTATGTGTAGGTGTCTCTGCCCCCGTATACTTCTGCCTCATTTACTGTTCTGTTTCCAGACCTCAGCGCACACACAAACACCCACAAACAGAGGCGGTGACCCAACTTGGGAGCAGGAATTGTGTGGACCTCGCAAAGTTCACGCACTGACAGGCACACCCAGAACCTACAACATGCACGACTTCGCCCATTTCACACATTTGATGCCAAACATACATATCAGTCGTGGGTCCTGCAGAGCGCCAGTGTGGCCGGGCACATGGGCTGGGAGTCGGAGGTCAGAGATGTGGGCACCAGTTTCCATCACCACCCAGTTGTGTGACCGCAGGCATGCCCAGTCCCCAACTCTGTCTCTCAGTTTCCTCATCTGCGAAACGTCCGGGTTGTGCAAGATCACTTCTAAGCTCCCTTACAGCTCCTTAAAAACCAATGAACACATCCTTAAAAGACACTAGGATTAAGAGGTGGAATAAAGTCAAATATTTGTTGATTGATAGAAAAATGCTGCCTCCGAGCCACGCGGGTATGTTCTGGGCTCTATAAAGCCGCCCGGCTCCCCGGTGACCACCGGCCTCTCCCGGGTCCCGCTCTCCGGAGGGGGTGGCCGGCTTCCGGGCCCCGCGAGCCCGCCCCCCGCGCGGGGCGCCCTGCGCCTCGGCCCGCGCCGGCCGGCGTGATGGATGGCCGCGGAGCCGGCGGCCTGTCAGGCCTTATTGATGAGGTGCGCGCTGACGGCCGCCGCGTAACCCGAGGCGGCAGGAGGCGAGCGCGGGGCGGCCGGCGGGCGCAGACTCGGCGGCGCTCGGGGTCAGCCCCCGGCCGGCCGCCCCCACCCCTCCGGCGCGCCCCGGCCCTGCTCCGCGGAGGGGGCGGCGGGCGCGGAAGCGCCTCCCGGGCCTGGCGCCCGGTGCGCGGGCCCCGCTTCCTCCCCGCGGCCGCCTCGCTTCCCGCCCCCGGTCGCCAGCGCCCCTTCCCTCGGGGCCTCGGCCGCGGCCTCGTCCGGGCGCCGGCACCCTCCCTGCGAGGCCCCTCCCCGGCTGGCCCTCCGCTCTCACCCGGGCGGCCGGGTCTCCGCAGGCGGCCGAGGCCGCGGCGACCGGCCGCGCTCCCCCGAGAGAAGAGCCTCCCCCAAGAAGGCGCCGCGCCCTTCGAGGCGGGACTCCGCCGGCAGGAGGATCGAATGCAACACAAATTTAGCAGAAGAGTCAGTTTCACGGGAATCACCCACGCCATAGATGAGAGGAGAAAAATCAGGACACCGGTGCCTATTCCCTTTGAATACAATAGAATTTTAATGTAACGATAGATAAGAAGATGGGTAGACAAAAGTAAATACACCTACATGCAAAGACGGTAAGGTTCCAGGGTTATACTTTTCCTCCGTTTTTATACATTTCTGATTTTCTAATTAAGTATTCGTTTATGATGGCGAAAACGCTTTACTTGTTCTGCTTGAAAAGAGAGGATCGAGCTTAGTTAAACCAAACATCTCCGCTTAATTTTTCCCCCTTCCCCCTTCCTCCATCTTGGTTCTGCCTCGTTTTCCTTCCCGTCCCCCTTCCAGAACGAGAGGAAAGGATGCTGGGCAGTGGTCTGAGCGCCTGACAGGCTGCAGAACAAGGGCAGGTTACCTCAGCCCCTCTGCCCTTCTGGTGAAAGCCCCCAAGGCCACCTTCTTTTTTGGTGACACTAATGTGAGGATCACGAGCATAGTGATGCTCGTGCAAAGCACGAGCAAAGCACTTCAGTTAATGAGAATTAAAGGAGTAAGTCAACACTAGAGACAGCACGGAGCGCTAAGGGGCTCAAGTTTTTTTTTTCTTTGAGTCAAGGGCTAGCCCTGAGAGGTAAAGGGCCCTAATTCTACGTTAGATGTGACCTAAGAACTGGAAAACAGGTAGTCTTTTCTCTGGGGCACAGTAGGGAGAGTGGAGGGAGGGATCCCAGGTTGGTGGTGGCCCCTGAGACTCACTGTAGAATGCAGCTCAAGCAGGGAAGGTTGGGCTCTAGGCAGCAGGTTAGAGTGGTGGAAGCTCATTGATCTGGAAGTCAGGAGTCAGGGGTTCTAATCCTGACTGCCCCCACAGGCAAATCACTTAACTTCTCTAAGCTTTAGTTTCCTGTCTGTAGGATGAAGAGACTGGACCCCTTCCTACAGCAACATTTTGTGACTTTAAGGCTCCCCAAATGGATATCACCAAACCATGCCATTCTGTGCCTCAAATGGTTCTATACCAAGGGGCTCGCTGGTCCTGCACACTGGAAGGGTGGGGATGCCAGCCTCCACGTCTGAACCCAATTTTAGCTACAGACAATGAGTGTGTTCAGTGAGGAACCCAAAATGTGAGGCTGGTGTGAAAGTGTATGGTAAAAGGCTCAGACTTGCAAATGAAAACCTCACTCTATTTACTAGGCAAATGTCTACTGAGTAACAGCTAATACTGGGCACTTACTATGTGCCAGGAATGGAGCCCAGTATGTTGCATGGATTGATTATCTCATTTATATGCTCTCTTCCCCTCATTTTACAGATGAAGTAACTGAGGCACAAAGCTGTTAAGTAACTTGCCCAGCTTAATAGGTGGCAGAGCCAAGATTTACAGGCAAGTAGTTTAATTCCCAAACCCAAATACTGCCACTATGAGCAAAGCATCTGTACTGTGAAGGACATAAAAGGGAAAAACCAAGGGATTTCTTCTCACATTTCCTCCTTAAATTTTTTTAAAATTTTTTAAACTTTCACTCCCAGAATTGATCCCTTTTCCCCTCTGGTTCCACAACCTTTAACATATTGTGTTTCAGTTTAATCTCTCCACATGTCTGCCCGTCTACATACTTCTCTCTCCCAAATTTCAGTCTTCTTGAGGGCAGAAATCTCATGTTTGATATCTTTCTATTTTCCATAGTTTCTAACATGTAGTAGATATTTTTAAAAGTTTGTTGAATTAAATTCAGAAAATTGGAGTTTCCAACTTGTCCTTACACAGTGTAAATTTCTGTCCTTTGTGCCTGAAGACGTAGTATCAGATATGTGGCTGAAACACATGTGCTGTGGTCCCTTCCACCATGTGCAAACACAGCAGCTCACGTGCAGAAATGCCCCATGATGCCTCACCAGCACCTTAGCCCGCATGCCCCTGGCGTCGGGATGACCATGGCCCCGGGTACCTTCGGCCCACTTGCTGGTCATAGGACAGTCTTTCTCTGATGCTGACACTGATGTAGAGCACTGGAATTGTAAGGGACCTCAGGGATTCTGGTCCAATCCACTCATTTAGTAGAGGAGGCAATTAGGACCCAGAAAGGGCTATAGACTTACTCATAGCCACACAGCTATTTTATGGCAGGGCCAGGAATAGGTAACCTGGGACCCTGGTCTTACCCTGCTCTTCCATTTCAACATGCTGCTGTAGGAACTGATATCTCCCCTCTATAAATCTGAATCCCAAGGCCAAGCTTTCCTCACCCTGATGCACTCACTAGGGTGAGAAGATTAGTGATAAGGCAGCACAGAGCTCTGGGGTAGTCTGGGAACCTGGTTAGCGCTGCTGCCCCCACCCTTTGCAGGAAGGTGCAAACAATGACCCTGGCTCAGCCCTGGGTTGGGGGCAGGTGGGGGCAGGAGGATGCAGTAAAGGGTCTTAAGGAATCATAGACATTCAAAACTATAGTCATTCCATGCCCCTCTTAGACTGAGGATAGACCCAGCCAAAGGGGACACTCGGTACATAATACATTTCTAGACTGAATGTCTTCCAGCTATCCTGTAGACTCATAAATATCCCAGCCTTCAAAATAAAGAAAATAAGGCAGCAAAGTGGGGGAGGGGGCCTAGTGGGCAGGGTTCTGGACTTGGTCTTGTTCTGACTCTCATTGTTTCATAGGGTGATCCTGTCTCCCAGTTTATGCCTGCCATCCTGTGTAATTATTAGCAGTACACACAGTCACTCATAATTTCACATAAATTAAATGGTCACTCTCCGTCACTCAAACTTTCTGAGTCTTGGTTTCCCCATCTACCAAGTAAAGGGTTTTGAGTAAACATCTTTCAAGTTCTCTTTTCACTGGAAAATGCTTCAATTTTATGAGTGTAGGGCTCCAGGAGGAGCCTCACATCTTCTTTTGTCTGGGCAGCTGAGAGCAAAGTCGCTTATGGATTGGTGACTTCTCTGTTATTGACTTTGAACTTTGTGCCTGAGGTTCACCATCACCAAACTGGGATTGATTAAAAATAATAATAATAAAATAAACCAGCCCTTCTGAATAACACATGAGAATTCATTAGAGCTCACCTCCCAAATAAGCAAATCATCTGTTAATTTTATGCAAATTCAGCATATGTTTACAAGTATCATCACCGCTATTGGCACCCTGTCAGTCCCCTTCCATCTCTTCACCAGTTTGTTTGTATTTAATATCAAGCTAAATGGAGGACAAGAGATTTTTAGATTCAGTTCTTAATTGGGGCCATCAATTCACTGTCTCGCTTTTTTTCTGCCTGTGACGTTTCCCAACCTTGTTGTCATGACAAAGAAATGTTGGGGACAAGTTTGTGGCAAGGCCACCTCCTCATGTGCTCCTTGTTGTGGCTACTCCAGCAGCCAGGCAGTCTCTCCTTTCCTCCTGTTCCCACACACACATTCCCTTTACGCCCGCTGACTCTGCCAGTTTCAAGTGTGTGTGTTTGTGAGTGTGTGTTTCATTTTGTCACTGCGTTAAGTTTAAAAGGTCCTTGATGGCTGGAATAGTATTTAATAATTCTCTGTATTCCTCACAGTGCCCTGCACACAGTAGGTGTACTCCATACGTACTCAGAAGAATGAATTAGTGATTGCATAAATCTGGAGGACAAATATGGAGTTCTGTATAAGAAATGTGCCCATTCGTGAAACGCAAATAATTTTCCCACACTTACTTTTTCACATTTCAGGAGACCTCAGGCACAGCCACATTGTAAGTGTGTGGCTTTGTAAACCACTTCATTTTTACTGTTTTGATCTCACATGTGTGGGGGCTCTTAAACTGCTATTTGCTTCACTTTATAACTTGCACCTTGGAGAGGCTGGATGATAAATGAGAGATGAATAATTCCTTATTGCTACTTATCTGCCAAATCTATAAACTAGTGTCAGCATTTACTCAGTTGGTTTAAAGCTGTGCCTGGTATACTTATTAACCTGCTTAAAATAAGCCATAAAAATGGGCTTGGTAGGCAGTTGTTTTAACTAATTTTTTAAAATGACATTGGTCATTTTCCACTAACTCATGGGGTGACCTTTGGCAAATCACTTAACCTCCCTGGGCCTCACCTGCAAAATGAAAGGTGGGGAGGGGTGGCTAATCAGTTTTAAGAGCCTTGCAGCTCTGTCATTCCTTGATTCCATGATTTTCAGATGAGTAAATTAAGAGATCCTAATAATACCTATTAGAGAAATTACAAATCAGTTCATGTAGGCTGGCTCATGAATCCTTGGCATATCCCTGGAGGGTGGGGGTTGGGGGGCAGCACTTGGTAGTTAGAGCAGGGCATTTTGAGTTTTATTTTGTTATTTATTAGTGGTGTGACCTTTGGCAATACAACATCTGAGTCTCAGTTTCCTCATCTATAAAATGGGCATACTACTCTAATAATACCCACACTGATTACCCCAGAGGGCAAGCAAATGTGAAGATCAAGATATACGTGAAAGCACTTTGATAAATGGTAGTCATTGTCCTCAATTTACAGATGAGGGGATCAACCGAGGTACTAATAGGTTAATCAGTTTGTAGCAGGGCTAAGGGAAGGATTGTTTGACTTCTCTCATTCTATTTTGATTACATGTGGAAATTATTTAAAAATTATATAAAGATTGAGCACTTAGGATACTTCTCTGGGGACTAGGATATTCAAGACAAATCTGTGCCTGATGAGACATTTCTGGGAATGCTGAATGGCACAGTGATAAGAAAACCAGTCAGTACCTTACTGGCGCACAGACCTAGGAACTCCTAGCTAGTAGAAAATAAAGCATTTTTTGAAGGCTTTGGAAATATGCACCCTTCCCAGCCCTGGTTCTCCTGACTTCTCATACCTCTTGCTTTGGGATGCATCCTGGCCATGCCAAGGGTGCATATGGTCTGCCCAAGGCTTTGAGTTTGATTCCCTTCAGAGATGTGCAGAGAAACTAGTTTTTGCTGAGAATTTTTGCTGTAGAGAATTCAGTTAGCAAAAAACCTAGTTGGTGTCTGGAACGTGCCCTTGTGATAATCATTCTTCAAGACAGTACCTACCACTGTGCCTGTGCAGTGCAGGGGGCTGGCAAGTGTGGCATGAAGATAAATATGGTGCCTGACTGGGCCCTGCTTGCCTCACAGATGGAGAAGGGTGGAGATGAACCGACTCCAGTCTAGAAAAACTCACATTCTGTGGTTCTGCCAAAATTCTACTCATATTCCTTTACCAACAACCAACCAAAGGCTGACCTCAAAGTAAAAAAAAAAAAAAATGTGTAGAGCTTAGAGAAAGAGGATAGGAGTGCTATTTTAAGTCCATATCCCTACTGTACTCAGACTACAATTTTTCATTTGCTAAATGTTTATTTTTGCCAGTTAACAACAATGAAATTGGCCTTTAGCCCAATGTTACTTTCATCTTTTTGATAGAATATGTTACATAAAATTAAAAATTTCAGTACAAGATCTTTTGAAGGTTCCTGAAGTTTATGGTGGGATTTTGTTTCTACTTCTTTTTGTTACCTCTCTCCCCCCAACCCCATTCCACACTCTGCTTACAAAGTGGGAGGAAGGCAGCTTCCATCTTTATAAACGGCGACTTCTTATTTCTCTACAAATTAGAACGATTTCAGTTTCAAACATGGCACTGACATTCATTAATACTTGTCTTATAGTTCACTGGGTCTTCAGTCGAGATCTTAGTGGTTAAGTTTCTTGCTTCCACAAAGGTCTTCCCTTCTGAACACCCTCTCCAGCTTTCTGGCCACCGCTGAAGGTCTGTCTTCCCTCCCCTGCCCAGGTTCCCTCCTCTTCTCCTGGGGTCGGAATAATCAGCTTCTATTTGCAGCTGGACCGGCACCTGACCTTACATTCCACCACATCCTTCTGCTAGCAAAGGGAGTTTTGAGAAGAGGAAAAAGTTACAAGAATTTAGACTATTGTTTTCAATTTCAGAAACACTCAAGGTTGCAAGTTAAATTCTGAGACAATCGGGATGGCTGTGAAAACATTTTCTAAAGAGGGAGGGGGAACCACTTTGTGGAAAAATCACTCCCACCAATTATAAATGTCTCTAGCCAGGAATCAAGAGTTCAGGACTGTTCTTGGAGTTTGAGTCCACTGAGTTTTGGGGACTCTAAAGCTGAATTCTCTAAAATAGATAAGCATTTGTCCTAAGCACAATAGTCATGAATTCTTAGGAAGCGAGACCTGTCTTGGATCTGATCAATCCTCCCCACCCCTCTCAAAATATTTCTTTTTCTAATTTCAAAGAAACAGGAACTCATTGTAGTTCATCTGGAAAATACAGGAAAGTGTAGCAAGGAAAACAAAATCCATCCTTAATCATACCACCCAGAGAGAACCACTGAGAACATGCATGTTCTCTCTTCTCTCTCTCTACCAGTTTCACACTGCAGAGTGTTTTGCAATCTATATTTTTATTTAAAAAAATATGTTATGAGAGATTTCCATATCATTATATATTTAAAGAAAACAGTTTGATGGCTACATTATGGGTTTTGCATAGTTTATGTAAGTAAACTCCTGCTACTCAGAGTTTACGTTATTTTCTGTTTTTCACTACAATAAATAAATGCTCGATGTGTCCTTGTCAAATCCACATAAATTTTGGTAAGTAAAGCATCTTGTAAACCTCTGATTATTTCCTTAGGGTAAATTTCATTACTGGAAAAAGTGGGTCAAAGAATACAAACACTTGTAGGGTTTTGGATACATATTGCCAAATTGCCTTCCAGAAAGGTGGCATCCAAAATTCCCACTAACATCAGCAGCACTCAGTTTTGGGTAGGATAATTTAAAAATATATTTATAAATTTGTCAGGTAAATTTCCACTTCCTATTAGACAAGTTTAATTTCTGAAGCGTTTTGAAGTCACAGGTTAAGAAACAACGCCAAGCAAAACCAAGGGGGACAGCGATGCCCTGCTGAACGAACCATGAACCACACTGTAGAAATTAGGGACTGGGGAGAGGTCCTGTCTGCCCTCTAAGGTTTGTGAGGATTTCAAAATCTAAGAAAAGAAGCACAGACGTCTTAAGTTATTTGCCCAAGATAACATAGCCAGTAAGTAGTGGAGATGAGATTCAAACCACATTATTCTTACACTAGGGTCTAAACTCTTACAGTGCCCCAGGGACAATGTGCACTCAGTATTTCATCAGATCAAAAGTTTCCCGAACATTCTCTATGATGAGCTTATTGTCCAGAAGTTGCCTTTTGTAGCTTTTCAGTTTTCAACTGGCAAATGAGAATTGCTCAGATTATTTCTCAGGGGAAATTTTATCTTTGAAAAAGGTGGCATCCTTAACTATTGAGAAGTATATTCATACATCTCATTTCTGGAATATGCCAGACATAGAAGTGAAATAAATTGCTGGAGGTCACCCAGCCTATAGGCTGGTGCGTTGGGACTAGAATCCAGGCTCTGGAGATTCTTTAGTGCTGCCTATAGTGCTTTCTCTGACCTGGCAGCAAATATCCCCTAAGGAAAGTGAGGAAGGCCAGCTTAACTAAGGCCCACAGTTCCTTCAAGTTTCACAGGGGTTAGTATCCCACAGCTGGGCATCTCCATCCCCTGGGGGAGGCAGAAGGGGAGGTGGCACAGCTGGGTTAGTGGGGCACCTGGGAGTCACAGCAGCATGAGGGGCTTAGCACCTGAGTTTAGGTATGCGCAGGCGGAGACGTCTTCTTCCGGGGAAAGACCTTCCAGTTATGGAGCTACTTGCAAGCGAGAAGCACACGCGGGAGCGATCTTCCCGAGCAAGAAGAGGGTAAAGGCTGGGGCCTCCTTGTGGGCCTTCTGGAAAGGAGATTCCAGCATTGAATGGAAGGCTGGACCAGATAACCTCGAGGGCCATTCCAACTCCTAACGTCTCTGATTTGTATGTCTTAGGGGAAAGAAGTGAGCAGTCACAGGACTGGAATAGTTGATTGAGGGTCCCGCCCCAGTCGCCAGCGTAGCCCTCATCTTGGGCAAATAATTTAACCTGTCAGTACAAGGCACAATGCCTGGTGCAGAGTAAAGCTTTGTAAATGTTTGCTGAATGAATGAATGAATGAATGGGTGGGTGGGTGGATTTAAGTCTCCCAAGTCCCAAGGAATACCGGTGAAATTTGGAATCTTACAGTGCCCTTTGATTGGTGTGGAGTTTGAATGAGACAATGTAAAATACATTGAACAACTTAAAAGAAAATGTGACCCACCCAAACCCAAAGGGATTCTAATTCGTCTTCACACTGACAATGGGTGGAATGATAATTTACTGGCATCAGGAAGCATACTACGCAGTGGTGAGTTTTGAGTCCACACAAAACTCTGTCTCATTAATCCCCCCGCCGCCAATGGGGCAGCTCAGCGCCTCCCAGGGCCGGGTGGGGCAGGCCAGCCCGCGTCCTTCCCTCCTCCCCCGCCCCGGGTAAATGCCGAGGTCTAATGGATTGTTCATACTGCTGTCCAGATTAGATAGCGAGCCCCTCCGTTATCGCGGCTGGAGCAAACCCGAGCGGCCACCACGCTGAGAGCTTTCTAAGACAGCCGCGCGAAGCCTAGGGAGGCTAAGGGCAGCGAGAGCAGAGAGCTGCTGACAAATCCTGAGGCCCAAGGCTCTTTCCACCTAGCGCCTCCTCGCAGAACATGCTCTGAACCCTAAATCCTCCCCGCTCTCCCACAGCATTTAACGAAGCAGGTATCTTCTGAATTCTGGGGAGTAATTCTAAGACAGTAACTCGTAGATTCTGCTTGTCATCCTTCGAGAAGCTAGAACACTTTGAGGAGCCCCCTTAGTAACCAAGAGGTGCTTTTGCACCAACAGGGGCTACCACATCCGACTAGTAGGGTCGCATCTTTCCTTTCCTAATTTTTGGTTGTTCTTGAATCACTGCAGAGGAAGCATAGCTGACTTTCTGACCTCCGTGCTGAACTCCCCATGGTCAAGTTTTTACCTGTTAATGACCCTGTTTCTTAAAAAAAACTTTCTTTAAAGTTTTCTTTAACTTTCTTAAAGAAATAAAACTTAAGTTTTTTTTCTCATGAGCTATTTTGTGGTCTCCAGTCATTGTCTGAAAGCAAACAGGATCTACTATCAGCACTGTTATAGAAATAAAATTTTCATGTATGCTCTAACAACAAATTCTACATAAAACAAATAAAAAACCCTCAAAATCATTATTTATCTACAAGGAGAGACTAATTGTTCTATCATTATTATGATAGAACTACTGTGATATAACAGAAAGCAAATAAAATCCTAGCTGGCGAACAACAGAAAGTTATCTATTTATAGCCTATCAATTTCCTGTTAAATCTTTGGAGTTAGTGAAAAGTTCTAATAAACGGTGTGGCAGGCCAAATCACCTGGCTCAGTATTACACGTTTCCACAACACTAAAAAAAAAAACAAAACAAAAAAACCCTGCACTATGTATTTGAGTGAATAAATCTTGTCAGACATCCACTCAGCTGCTGAAAAATGGTTTTGTAGTGTGCTATTTATTTAGAGGTGGAAATTTAAGAAATTTCTTAAGGGCAAACAAAACAGCTACTGTGTAGTTTAATATTCAGAAATTAAAATAATTTGCCAACAGGAAGCTTCTGAATCATTGAACAAGACATTTTATAGAGTAACTTCTGCATGTAAGCAGTAAACCTGAATTAATAAAAACGAATTTATTATGAGGGGTACGGGTCTTGATTGGGATGAAAAAAGACCAAGCCAGACGCAGAGGAAATTTTAGAGGTGGAGTATGTGTCTGGGAGCATCCTGCAGTCGCTAAAATCAGCCAGGTCTGCAGCTGGCCAAGAACCAGGGCAAAATAGGAAAACTCACAGGTAGAAAAGAAGAGCAAGTTACACAGATAAAGAACAAAGTAAGGGGAAAGGATTTTGATTGAGCAAGAAAAAGAAACTCTGGAACTGAATTAGAAAGAGGAGAATGAGAAATGGAGAGAAAGAGAGAGAGAGAGATGAACAAGGGAAAGCAGAAAACAAGTTAAGAAGACAATACTAAACGAATAAAGAAATCCTAAGAAGGGCGAGTAGAGTGGGTGAGGGAGAAACAACACATCTCAGTATCTGAAGAAAAAGCAGCAGCCATTCCAACCCCTGCCTAACGCCGACCCTGGTGAACACCGCACCCGGCGCCTAGACACTGGCTCCCTGGTGCGGGCATCTGCGCGGGGACTGCAGTTACTGCCCCCGGGTTTATCCACATGGGGTATTGGAAGGGTGTGCCAGGAGTTTTTCTAAGAGCAGGAGGCGCACCGCGGAATGGTCGAGTTTCGGGCGCGGGCTGAGAAGTGATTCAAGACAGTGTCCTTCCCCAGAACCTCAGCGTGCCCAGCCTGCGAATCCGGTTGCTCCTCCACAAGCCCCAAGTCCAGAAGCTGCGCGAAATCTCTACCTCCAGCCTCCACGCCGCCCGGGACCGTGCCTGAAATATGAAGGCTCTTCCGGTGGGGCTGAGGGAAACTACCTGAATCCAGTCTCCATGGGCACTAAGCCCGCGAACCCGGGGTGCCGTCTATGCGCCTCAATAACCCTCCAAACCCGATCCAAGAAAGGATTGATCCAGTGCCTCGCGGACTGGAGTCTGGGGTTGGATGCGACCCTCGACTCTAGTGTGGGAGGTGTCTCTCCGCAAGAGGATACTGACATGCAAACAGCCCAACTGGGGGTTGGTGTGTGTGGGTGTGTAAGAATAACCGTTTTGATGAAACTCCTACTATGATTCTTGGCCTGTTTAGGGACCTCAAGTGGGCAGTGGCGAATGGAAAGACACCAAGGGGGACCAAGCTTCGCTGCGCGCCTCTCTGCCCTGACCGTGGGGCAGTGGCATTGGCGTGAGCAGGTCCATGGTCCCGCCAGCGCCCTGCACAAGGAGAGGGGAGCGCAGGCGGCGGGCGGAAGCCCTGCCAGCCTTCTCCTCCGCGCCTCAGGCCATCCTTGCGTCCAGCGTCCCGCGGACTCTGAGCTCCCCAAAGGGAGCTCCTGAGCAGAGGGCAACCCGGGAAGTGTTCTGAGCAGCGCTAGGTCCAGGCCCGAGGTCACAATCCTGACCGGCTCGGACCTTACTGCCTGGGCCTGGGCTTTCTCGCTCACCAGCCCTGCGCTCGGGACGCTCAGTCCCGCCGGGATCCTGGGGCCGGAGACGCGACCCTGAAGAGCTCGGGCACGACACCGGTCCGAGGTGACCTGGCCCACGTGGCGCCATATCGGTTAAAATGCGTTCAACCCAATCCAGCCTTGGCCTTGCCAGGAATAGAAATGATGAGAGGGAGCTCCGTGGCCTCGTGGGCTGAGCGCGGGAAAGCGGCAAAGAACTCAAGGGGTCTGCTTGTTTATTTGCAAGGATCCTCTGGTTCTAGGGTTTTTGTCGCGCGGGTCGGCTGGGACCCTCTGACCCTCCCGTTGCTCCCTCTCCACCACCACCTCGTCCCCCACCTGGCCACGCGGGCTTGGCACTGACAGCTCAGCTGCAGGGACCAGAGATTCGGACGTTAAACGGCCCAAAACACCCTCTCCGAGAGCAGCGTTCTTTCAGGCTTCCATTGCCCAGTATTCTGCGCCCGCTGCATACATCTCATGGGTTCTCTCTTGGGAAGATCTCTGATGAGGAGTCGTTTAGCAACCGGTTTGAGCCCCTTTGCAGGGGACCCCGGCGACGCAACTTTGGGCAGAGTAACTTCTCCCAATCTTTCTTCTGGTTACGCGAGGAGTGGGAGAAACACCTCGATGTAAAATGAAGTTGTAATCTTTTAAGCGCCTTACAAAAGGGATTAAAATTAATTACTAATTATTACTACTGCTATCCTCTTCCTAACTTTTCTTATTTTGGGACAATTCTCTGCCTCTTTGAGGGGTCCCTGAAGCTTTATTGAATGTTCCTATTATTTGGGAGTCTCCATCCCCCTCCTCCGTCCTTTAAAAAAATGTGACTTTCGTTCCCTTCTCTAAACTCTCAGCAGGGTTAGGACTGTTCGCCCAGGACCTGGCGCATTGAGGCCTCCCCAGGACACTTTTAAGGTCGCTGTTACTCCCGCCAGGCTGCCGCGGGGACCCCACGCAGCCCGCCCGCTCCGGCTCCCTCTCCCGGGCTGCGCGCCCCGAACCGCGGCCCAGGCCTCCGGCCCGCGCCGGGATTTAAAACTCGTCCGTCCTCGGTTCCTTTTCATTTCGCCGACAGCCTTGACAGCCTTGACTCCTCTCTTCCCTTCCAGCCCCTGTCCTTTCCGACCGTCCGCCAGAGCCTGACGCCGCCCGGTTTATTGACCTTAGATCGGCTTCGGGGCTTTATCAGACCGGCGGGGGCGTCCCGCGGCGCACGCCCCCTTCCCCACTGTGGCACGGCGGGAGCCCCTTTTAAGCTTTTCTAGAAACCTCTCCTTCCTGCCGCATCCCCGACTCAGCTCGGAGAACCGACAGAAAAATTGCCAGAATTCGCGTGATCGTGGAAAGAACCCAGGCAGGGCCTTCAGGGCCGCGGACATTTTCCTGTGCCGCCCCTTTATCTAGATAATGCAGGTGAAAGTGCCTCCCTCCCCCGCAATTATTCGGATAATTGTCTCGAATCTCCACTTGGTGCTGTGTTTAGACAGTTGGAGATTGATCGCTTGAATTTCTTCAGTCTCTGGGCTGCCCCAGCCAATCCCCTCCTGTCTACTGTCCCTAGCCCTGAAACATCTCTGGACTTACACATGCAAACTATAATATTCTGTCCTATAAATCACTTGGCAAATATAACGAGGCATTAGAAAGTCATTTGAAATGGATATTTTATTGGGCTTGAGAAATAGAACAGGGATAAAGAGCAACTTATTAACATTTCCTCAACACCAACCAGGCAAAACTGTTTAAGATTTCCGCCCTCCCTGCCAATTGAACCGGCCAATGCAAAATCACCTTTAGAGACAAATTGTTTAGAAAAAGAGGAAATGTCTATGTCACTAAAAATGAACTCTAATGAATTCTGTAAAAAAAGTTCAAAAAGTGGGACTTTCAAATATCCTTTTACTCTAGGGTGATTTATCCAAGTAAGACTAGCAGAAACAAAACACTTATGACTCCTACCACTAACAAATAAACCAAACCAATTTTGTGATGATAAATCATGGAACTCTAGCAGCCTTTCACAGATAGGTTTTCCCTCAGTTCAGATCGGCACTTCCCAGATTTTGCCCTGCTGAAAACCTTTCAGTTTCCCTTAATTTTGGAGAACATGCAGAGGAGTGAGAACATCAGCACTGGGCAAACATGAGGAGGGGTGGCGGAACCAGATTTGGCCAGGGGAAAGATATGTAAAGCAGATGAGTGTGAGTTTTGAGACAGCTTTTGAATTCATCCCACTGGGAGCCGGCAGGGCTGCGGGAGAGGAAACAGGCCAGAGGGAACAGTCTTCCACTCTCTACTTTGCAGAGCTAATATTTGTAGTGAATGTACAGACATCAAGAGCTTTGCACTAAATCCTACTGAATTCCAGAAGAGCACTTGCTTAGTCCTCCTAAGGCTACAAGAGTTAGAATATGCCATTGTATGTTTGCAACCTTTGGGCAAGCAGAGGACGCACAGACAGCCTGGCTGGTTTCAGACTCTCCCAGAGCCGTGGCCGTTAAGCAACGCTTCACTCTGAACTCAGAGTCTCTTCATTCTCCACCTGTGTCCTCTCAAAGCTGCCCCTCTGTCTTTACCTTTGTCTCTCCTTTTCTTTTGGACTCAGCCCTTTTCTCAGCTACAAATAAGATTCAAAGCTCATTTACCCCAACTCTGGATTTATAAGAAGCAGAGGTAATTTTGATCTGTGTGTAAAAGCATATGCAACCAAGCTCTTCAAAGCACGCAGTGGGCTCGGGGAAGGAAAAGGCAATTACTGCGGTACACCTGCAAGACCCATCCCCATCTGGCTGGCTCCAGAATAAATGAAAAATTAAATGCCACACCAGGCCTAGCTGACCCTTGGCCCGTGAATAGGCAAAGAAAAGTATTAGCTCTTGATGGCCCTGAGGCCTGTTCACTGACTCACTGGTGAAGCCAACGGGAAACACTGGGGAGACTTTCTGCCCTGAAAGCATACCAGGCAGGTCTGACGTGGGTCAGGAAGGAGTCTCCTAAGCTTTCCAACGGGGTTCTCAAGACAGACTGTCAGCAGCAGGGACCCGGGGGAAAGCCAGGCAATCTGGGTGTGTTGGAGGCAGCAAAGGCAAGAGGCCCGGGGGCACCTGGTCAGACCCTTTTGATTTTTTGTGTGCTGTATATTTATTTGTTTTTTCTCAAGAGACTGACCATCTCCATTGATTTCTGATTGTTGGAGTGGGAAGCTGAACCGGGAAACAGAGAAACTAAAATGTCACCCAGTTGTGAGAAAGAGAAACAGAGAGAAAATGAACCAGAGAGAGGAAGTGGGAAAGGAAGCCTTGCCTCTGTGGCTTGGCCTGTGAAGACTTTCATCCTTTCTTCCTCTCCCCCAAGGTCTGAGAGCCACTTGCACATCCTCCATCGCATACTGGCTAGTGTTTCCCTCCCCTCTTTCCCTCACCTCCTTTCTGCCCACAGTCTGATATTCAGCGGGATCCCCACCGACCTTCTATTCCTCCAGCCCCGTGGCTCCCGGCCTCCCTGGCCTTCCTCCTCGGCTCCCTCTGTGCATCTCCCTCTCTGCCCTGTTGGAGTGGTCACCAGGGGGACCAGGAGGCGACTCACCCACAGTGGGCGCGTGTCCCTGTGGCTCCTCACGGCCTGGTGTGAGGCAGTCTCTCAAGGACAGTCTCAGTCCCTCAGTGGCAGGGATTCCAGGCTGTTCTCAGCGGGGTGGGAGGGAGGCGTTGTGAGCTGCGTCTCCCAGCTCCCTCAGAGCTCCCAGCTTTCCCCTCGGAATTAGATAACAGGAAAAATAGATAAGAGAAGTGGTTCATTAATTCAGCAAGCCCTTTTTTTTTGGTATGTGTACAACTGGAAGGAAGCCCTGTTGGACATTTTTTTTTAAAGTCAATGTTCACAAAGTTCCAGAGATCCTTCTGAAAGGTCACTCAGAAAGACCTGAGATCCACAGGAAACAAACCTAAGGAATCACCATTCGTGGGGAGAAATGCTGACTTCACAGCATGTGGCTTCTTTACCCCAAGTATCTCTCAGACACTAGTTCTGCCTTTCGGATGAGTGAGGAGGCCTGCTTTGTGGTATTTGCTTGAGTCGTGCAGTTGTCCTCTGAGAGTAGAAATAATAATAACGGCAGTATTACTCTTCTTAGTATGGCAATGAAAAATAATAGATTTTCAAAGCACTTGCTCGTGTAGTATTTTCTGGGCTTCTCACAAGAGGAGCAGGTAGGCAGATTATATAATACTAAGAGATAATTGAGACAATTGAGCTCAGGGAGTTTAGGAACATGCCTGTGGTCCAGTCACATAGCAAGGAAGGAGGTGGAACCCATATTGGGTTCCAGATCAACTGATTCCTAATCCAGGAATAAAGAGATCAATGGATTCTTAGAATTGGCAGATACCTCAGAATTCCCATCTCCTGCCCAGAGCAGGAATCTCCTGTGAGGTGATTATTCATACTCTATCTGAATACTCCTGGTGATAGGGAGCCATCATTCTACATTGTGTGGATGTACAGCTCTACTGGCTGCCATGCTTCCCTACCCCACAAATGACCCAGGATTGCGGGGCTGTGCCAGGCACACAGAAAGAAACAGGGAGTGGCAGCTGTGGCGTGATTTGAGGAACCAGGAGGACCAGATCTCTCTTGACAGTTCTGCTGCGGAATTTTCCCTTCTCACGCCTGGCACTATTTAGGGTAAGTCTCGCCTGTGGAGTCAGGATCTCCCAAAGGCCGTTCTTAAAAATAAGAATAAACACAACGCCTTTATTTTTTAACATATTTCCCACTACCTAGTCTCCCGGAATCCTTACAACAATCTCTGCAAGGTAAGGAGACAAAGTACAAGTTATTACTTATTTCCAAATGTAGACCAGGAACCCGAAACAGAAAAGGTAAGTGAGTGCCAGAAGTCAAAGAGCAAATGTATGGTGGAAAAGGAACTCCAGAGATGAAGGCCTGGGAAAAAAGGGAAAACATACGGGAAAAGTGAGTATTTTTCCTTTCCAAGAATTTTTAGTTATGAATATTTTCATAAGTGATGAATAAGGTGTCTATTATTATTATCTGTCTTTACACTCTTCCTCTGCCAAATAAATTGTAGAAACTATGCCACAGGAAGATTTTAGTGTAAAACTCCCTGTGGTGTCAGATCATTAAAATTCCTAAAGAGTGAGCTGAACCGTACAAGACATGGGTGCAGAAGTGTGGGCCACGCCTTCTTTCTCCAGAGGGGTCTTATTTTCACCAGAGGACTGCCTTGTTCCCATGTGGCTTCCCTTTATGGAGGTTTAAAAAATTATTATGGTAAAACAGATATAACATAAAATTTACCATCTTAACCATTTTTAAGTGTACAGTTCAGTGGCACTAAGTACATTCACATTGTTGTGCAGCCATCACCACAATCCATCTCCAGCACTTTTTCATCTTCCCAAACTGCAACTCTTTCCTCATGAAGCAACAACTCCCCCTTCCCTCTTCCCCTCAGCCCCTGGAAACCACCATTCTATTTTCTGCCTCTGTAAATTTGGCTATTCTAGATATCTTATATCAGTGGAATCATATAGTATTTGTCCTTTTGTGACTGGGTTATTTCACTTAGCATAATGTCCTCAAGGTTCATCCATGTTGTAGCATGTGTTGGAATTTCCTTCCTTTTTAAGACTAAATAACGTTCCATTGTATGTGTATATACATTCATCCATGGATGGACATTTTGGTTATCGTGAATAATGCTGCTACGAACATGGGTGTTCACATATCTATTCTAGTTCCTGCTTTCAATTTTTTGGAGTATATATCCAGAAGCAGAATTGCTGGATCATATGGACCAGTCTATGTTTAATTTTTTGAGGAACCACCATGCTGTTTTCCACCCCTTATGGAGTTCTGATCTTAAATTTGGAGAGGAGGTCTCCATCCTTCTAAGTAGCAAAGAACTGGGAGCAGCAACATCCACTTATCCCAATGGGGTTCTATCCAGGGGCAGATTGCCCCGCCTGCTCAGAAGTTTTATAAAAGAGAATGATTTTGCAGTAGGGAAGAAGGTGGACCATGAGGTTCTCTTGGGAGTTACATTGGAGCAGAGAGAACACTCACTTCTTTATTAAAAGATTAGGGGGATAACTTCTGGCGTGAAGGTGCAGGAACAGGAGCACCTGTGTTTGAATTTCAGCTCGGACATCTTGCCTCAGTCTTCTACATGCGACCACAAGAGTCTGGGGGTCTCACAGCATCACTGTTGGGGCCAGCAATGTCGAAGAAAGAAACACAAGTCACAGATAGCACATTTTGTGTCCAGAAATTAAAATAATAAAAATAATCATAAGAACATGAATGAAACTTCACGTATTTTCATTTCTCCCTACATTTCTGAATTCTTTTGTGAGGTGGAGGGAAGCCCAATTTTGTCCTCTGTGGTTTCAAACTTTCCAGAGGTTTTATATATTTTGGGGAACCTGAAACTCCACTGTCCTGAGGCCTGGCTTGGGGCTCTATCGCTCCAGCCCAGGCCAGCGCCAGCCTTTCCTGGGAGGGATGGGAGCCCTCCGCTCCTCTCTGCCCAGGGAACCTGGTGCGCTTTGGGTGCAGAGTTAGCGAAGCCACCTGCCAGCTACTCCTTCGTGTTCTCGTCAGCAAAGGCTGATTGTTGTATAAGCTCTGTGATTGTTCTATTCGGTCAAAGGATACACCCCCGAGATGATACAGATGATGTAACTACTGATAAAACCAGCCAGAACTCTCTAAAATTCACTCAAAACCCACACCAGGGAGAGGGCCAGAGAGAGACTTTCTAGGGACACCTGTTTTAGGTCTGCTTTGCCTATTCTTTAAACATACACACACAATTTTTATTAGTTTTTATTATTGAAGTGTTACCTATTCACTGTTAAAATTAGAAGTACTGTAGAAGGTAGAAAGTGACAGTCCTTCTTACCACCTGCTCCTCTCTCACCAGGTAACATTCTGACTTCCCAACTGAAGACCGTCCTTTTTCTGGGATGTTTGACATTGAACACATGATTAAGAGAGTCTCCAGAAATTATATTTCTTCCTCTTGTGTGAGAAAATTAATTAACATCTTTAAGCCTCAATTTTCAAATCTGTAAAATGGGCATAATAATAAAATTCTTATCTCATAGTGTTCCTGTGAAGGTTAAATGAGATGAGAATCACTTAGTGTGATGCCTGGTACTAAGATAAATAAATAAAGCTATTATTAATATTATTAGCTGTGGGCAGAAGAGGACGCTGGCCTTCAGCTCAGTGACCCTGCTCTGGCTTCCTATGCCAACCTGCGTCCAGGGCAGGAAATCTGTGGACAGCTGCCTGACGAAGTGTTGGCCAGTAGTCCATGAATCCCTCCAGACCCAGGAACTCGTGGCTGTGCCATGCTCAGTAGGCAGTTCCTCCCATTCTGGTGACATTACTGCTGGTAACAGTGTCCCCTTGGTACCAGGAGACCCTAAGGGGACTAACTTCTGGTGAGGGTGGGAACTTTATTTGGGCCTGAGTCTCCAGAAGAGCTCATTGATTCTAGAATTACCTGAAGTCCCTGTGGCGTGGGCAGAGGTGAGGACAATTTGAAAACAAGTTGCCTGC
The DNA here is from genome assembly GCF_057802395.1 of Ceratotherium simum simum. NCBI lineage: Eukaryota > Metazoa > Chordata > Mammalia > Perissodactyla > Rhinocerotidae > Ceratotherium > Ceratotherium simum. Next base: position 11,652,787 of record NC_141911.1, on the reverse strand, counting down.
TGGCCCAGGTTCTGACTTAACTCTGCATTTCCACCCTGTTCTGACCTATGCTCTTTGCTGCAGCCTGTCAGACTTCATTTTTCTTTTTAAATGAGATATAATTCACATACCATAAAATTCACTCTTTTAAAATTACACTTTAGTGGTTTTTAGTATATTCACAAGGCTGTGCAACCATCACCACTATCTAAATCCAGAATATTTCCGTCACCTGGGTTGCAATTTGATTGGATTCAATAGATGTTTACTGAAAGTTTCTTAAATAAAATCCCAGGCTCTCTAGTTAGAGTGGTTCTTGGGGTTAGTCTAATTCCATTCTACCTTGATTTTCTGGGTCTGCACCCCCATCTTATATCTTCCTGTGTCTAACTTGTTTTTTAATCTTCTTAAGAGAGTCTTTCACAGAGAAAAGTTTGATTTTTATGAAGTCCAATTTATTGGTTTTTCTTCTATGCATCATACTTTTAAAAATTTTATTGAGGTCATATTGGTTTATAACACTGTGTAATTTCAGGGGTATATATCAGCTTCTGTTTAGACTGCATTGTGCTCACCTCCAATAGTCTAGTTTTTATCCGTCACCATACATTATGGATCATACTTTTGGTGTGATGTCTAAGAAACCTTCACCAGGCCCTAGGTTCTGAAGATTTTCTCTTATGTTTTCTTCTAAAAGTTTTATACCTATACATTTTACATTTAGATCTGTGATCCATTTTGAGTTAGTTTTGTATAAGGTGTGCATTTAGTTCAAGGTTTATGTATTTGTTTTAACTATAGAGATCCATTTGCTCCAGCACCATTCATTGAAAAGACTATCCTTCCTCCATTGAATGGCTTTTGCACCTTTGTCAAAAATCATCTGGCTGTACTCGTGTGGGTCTATTTTTGGGCTCTCCATTCTGTTCCATTGATCTTTGTGTCTATTTCTCTACCAATACTCTACTCTACAGTCTTGATTACTAGCACTGTATGATAAATCTTGAAATCAGGTAGAATGATTCCTCCCACTTTACTCTGCTTTTTCAAAATTATTTTAACTATTCTAATTATTTTGCCTTTCTACATAAAGTTTAAAGTAATCTTGTCTGTAGCTACAAAAAGTCTTACTGAGATTTTCACAGGAATTGCATTAAACCTATATATGAATTTTGGGAGAATTGACATCTTTACTTTGTTGAGTCTTCCAATCCACAAACATGATATGTCTCTCCATTTATTTAAATCTTCTTTGATTTCTTTCACCAGTGTTTTGTAATTTTTAGTATACAATCCTTACATGTTTTGTTAGACTTACTCTTAAGTATTTAATTTTTTTGAGCAATTGTAAATAGTATGGTTCTTTTAATTTCAGTTTCCACATGTTCATTGCTGGTATATGGAAATGTAATTGATTGTTGCTCTTGTATCCTGCAACCTTGCTGAACTCATTTATTAGTTCTAGGAGTGGTTTTTTTTGGTAGATTCCTAGGGGTTTTCTGTGTAGATGATCATGTCATCTGCAAATAGTTGTGCTTTTATTTCTTCCTTTCTTTAGCCTATTAATGTGGTGGATTACATCAATTGATGGTGCACAATTCTTTTTATATATTGCTGTATTCTATTTGCTAATATTTTGTTAAGGATTTTGCATCTACATAAATGAGAGATATTAGTCTGTAGTGTTCTTTTGTGTATTTCTTAGTCTTGTTTTGTTATCAGGGTAATACTAGCCTCATAAAATGCATTGGGAAATGTTCATTTCTACTTTCTGGAAGAGATTGTGTAGAACTGGTGCTATTTCTTCATATTCATAGCATTTGGTAGAATTCTTCAATAAAATCATCTTGGCCTGGATATTTCTTTTTTGGAAATTTGAATTACAAATTCAATTTTCTTAAGAGTTATATGGCTATTAAGATGGTCTATTTCATATTAAGTAAGTTGTGGTAGATTGTGCTTTTTGAGGAATCGGTCCATTTCATCTACGTTGTCAAACTTGTGTGTGTAGAATTATCACAGCATTCCCTTATGATTCTTTGATGTTTGAGGGTCTGAAATGATACCCCTTGTTTCATTCCTGATTTCCTTAATTTGTATCTTCTGTCTTTAAAATTTTCAGTTTTGCTAGAGTTTTGTCAATTTTACTGATCTTTTCAAAGAACCAGCTTTTTGTTTCATTGTTTTTTCTCTATTATTTTTCTGTTTTTGATTTCATTGATATTTATTCTTGTTTTTATTATTTCCTTCCTTCTACTTGCTTTGGATTTATTTTGCTCTTATTTTTCTAGCTTCTTGAGGTGGGAGCTTAGATTATTGATTTGAGACTTTTCCTCTTTTCTAATATAAACATTTAGTGTTATAAATTTCCTTCTCAGCACTGCTTTAGTATGTCCCTCGAATTTTTTAATGTTGTATTTTCCGTTTTCATTCAGTTCAATATATTTTGTGATTTTCCTTGAGACTTCCTCTTTGAACCGTGGGTTATTTAGAAGTGCACTATTTAGTTTCCAAGCATGTAGAAATTTTTCATTATTTTTCTGCTGTTGATTTCTTGTTTGATTTCATTGTGGTGGGAGAACACACTCTGTATGATCTCAGTTCTTTTAAATTTGTTGAAGTTTGTCCTATGACCCAGGATATGGTCTATATTGGTTCCATGGACATTTGAAAAAAATGTGTATTTTGTTGTTGTTGGGTGGAGTGTTGCGTAAATGTTGATTATATCCTGTTAGTTGATAGTGTTCCTACAGTGTTTTTGAATGTATCTCTTCATACAGCTTTTTTAGTGGGTGCATAGGTATTACATTATATGTACATAACTTATCACTGTCTACTGGTATCAATATTTTACCAGTTTGAGTGAAGTGTAGAAAACTTACTTCCCTTTAGGTTCCTTTACTCTCTCTCAATTATATCCTACATACATTCAATAATGTACAATGTATTGTCCACTCATTGAGAACCACATCAATGAGTGTTATAATTGTTATAATTGTTGCTTCAACTGCTAAATATAATTTTAAAAACTCAAGAAGAGAAGGAAAATCTATTGTATTTACCCATATTTTCCTATTTATGTTGTTCTTTCTTCCTTCCTGACATTTTAAGATTCCTTCTTTTATCATTTCTTTTCTGTTTAGAGAAGTTTTTTTTAGCCATTCTTTTTATGTATGTCTTTGGCGACAAATTCTCTTAGTTTTCCTTCATCTGAGAATGCCTTGATTTACCCTCATTCCTGATGGATATTCTTGCTGGATATAGAATTCTGAGTTGACAATTCTTTTCTTTTAGCACTTAGAAAATATTATGCCATGTTTTTTTTGGCCTCCATGGTTTCTCCAGAGAAGTCTGCTGTAATTCCAATTGTTTTTTCCCTGTTGTTTTTCTCTCACTACTTTCAAGATTTTTTCTCTGTCTTTATTTTTGTATAGTTTGACTATGATGAGTTTTGGCATGTATTTATTTAGATTTGAGGTTCACTCAACTTTTTGAGTCTCTCAGTTTATATCTTTTGCCAAATTTGGAAATTTTCAGTCTTTTTTTTAAAAATACTTTTTCAGCCTTGCCTTCTCCTCTCTTTTCAAGTTCTCTGAGTCTCCCTCAGTCCTCTCCATTCTGTTGTTGAGCCCATCCACTGAATTTTTTATTTTGGTTACTGTATTTTTAGTTCTAAAATTTCCATTTGGTTCTTCTTTCTCTTCTCTTCTCTTTCCTTGCTGAGTTTCTGCTTTTTCATTTGTTTCAGGTGTGTTTGGAATGGCTTGTTGAAGCATTTCTATTATGGCTGCTATAAAATCTTTGTCAGATAATTCTAACATCTGTGTCATCTTGGTTGATTGTCTTTCCTTGTCAAGTTGAGTTTTTCCTGGTTCTCAGGATAATGAGTGATTTTCAGTTGAAACTTGGACATTTTGTATATTACATTACAAGACTGGATTTTATTTAAATTTTCTGTTATAGCAGATTTCTGACACTACTGAGAGTTCAGCCTTCCCACTAAGCCTCTACTGATGCTTCCCTGTCTGGGATCATCAGAGGTGTCTTGTTACAGCCCTCCATGTGGCCTCCACTCACAGCACAACAAGAAGGGTGGCCTTGTTATCAATGTGTGGTGGTGAAAGTCCTGACTCCATCAGGCTTCCTCTGACACCATCCCAGCAGAGATTGTGGTTGCCTCCTCACTTCTGGGTGAAGTTATGAGTCCAGGCGTCCTATGTGGTCTTCACTGACAATAGAGTGGAGGCCTCTTAAAAAATTTTAGATTCTGTTGAGGGAGAAAAAAGAATTAGAATAAAAGGAAAAACTTAGTGTTGTTTTAGATTGGAAGACTCAATATTGAAAGGTAAATTAATATTTTTTAGTACTTTACAAATTTACCTTGAAATTTATTTGGAACAATAAATGGATGAAAATAGCCATGAAAGAAGAGTAGTCACAGGGGACTTGACCACCAAATATTAAAATATATTATAAAGCAATAATCAAAGCACTGTGGCATTGAAAAAATAATATGTAGACAGATTAATGGAACAGGAATAGGTAGTCCAGAAATATACATAGGAGTTTACTACATCATTAATGTGGCATTTCAGAAAGAATAGATTGTTCAATAAATGGTGTTTGGACAACTGGCTAACCATTTGCAAAGTATAATGACAAGTGTTATTTCATACTGTATATATAAGTAAATTTTAGTTGGATCAAATATATAATTTCAAAAAATGAGGGGCTGGCCCGGTGGCACAAGCGGTTAAGTGCACGCTCTTAAGCCTCCGCCCATCAAGCTGGCTTCTGACTAAGCCGGTGGTGGCTGAGTCCACAGGCCAACGCAGTTGGGTGCTTTGGGGCTGAGGGGGAAGGAGCTGGGCCATGAGGAACCAGGCTGAGTCAGTGCTTTCCTGGAAGTAAAGTCTCCCCTTAGGGAGGTGAATGAACTCTGTTCTCACCCGCTCCACAAGTCACATTTTCCTGGTCGCTTGGTGGAGAGTGCATCCTTCTGGCTTCAACAGCTTATTGTCACAGAACAACTTGTTTCTGGGTGTTGAATAGTGACACCCAAGAGTCACCACCTCACCCCCTTTACGATTAAAAAAACACATAAACACAAACGTTTAGATTCAGATCTATATCTAAGAAAGTTCCGGAAAGATGCTGCAAATTTAAAGCTCTTAGGAGAAGGAGATTAGGAGATTGGGAAGTGAGAGTGGGGGAGGCACTTTTATTTTTACCCTTTATATGCTTCTGTAGGCTTGCAAAAAACAAAAAACAAAAAAACTTTTACAAAGAGCATGTAATAATTTGTTAATAGACCAGTAACAAAGCAGTAACATCAAAGACCAAATTTTAAACTAAAACCCACTCCCAAACACAACTATTTTCATTTATTTTGAAATGTCGCTTTTCCCAGGCACACAGAGGGCACATAGAATGCACATAGTCATAGGATGTGTGCCATTTTGTATTCTGCTATGTGACTTCACGTTTTATCACAGCTGTTTGCCTGTGTTACTGAAAATTCTGAGTATCACTTTTCAGGGCTAGAAAGGTGGACTTTAATATCCAGTGCCTTGCAGCATGAACTTGACTTCCCTGGGTACTGACCAGACCAGATGAAGAAGGTGGAGGGGTTCCTTGTTTTTTTGTTCTTTTGTTTGTTTTTGTTTTTGGTGAGGAAGATTGGCCTGGAGCTAACAGCTGTGCCAATCTTCCTCTACTTTGTATGTGGGACATTGCCACAGCATGGCTTGATGAGCGGTGCACAGGTTGGCGCCTGGGATCCAAACCCAGGAACCCTGGGCTCCCAAAGAGAAGCACGCGTACTTAACCACTACACCACCAGCCTGTCCCTCCTCTCTTTTTTTTTTTTCAACTGGAAAACGAGGCACTGGAAGTGAGTTCTCTCTGGGGTCCCTTGCACGTATCATCTATTACCTTCATGAAGCACATCATAAATAATGATCATTTGGACATAATTCTTTGTAAATCTTTATTTAATCCACCAGCCTTCCTGTTTTAAGATCACTTGGCGTAATGCAGCTCATTTATCCTCATGATGGATACACGGTGGTAGATATAATTTTGTCTTTCATAGATGGAGAAACTGAGTCCAGAGGTGTGGGATGATTTACCACAGGTTGGCCTCTTATCAGGGCAGCCCTGGGTTTGGGCTTCCCCGTGTTCTGTGTGATGGATAGCAGACGAGGTCTCTGCGGAGCGGACAACATGAGGCGGCTTACGTATGATTATTAAATAGATCCATCATTTTCCTGTCACCCCCCTTTTTACCCTCTTTGGATTCCAAGTCACTGTTTCCCTGTAGCATTTCTTGGACATATTCATGAATAGACTCTTTAAACCAGCACACACACACATACACACACAGACAATTTGGTCACACCTATAAGGCAGATAAAGCTGAAGGGAGCCTGCAAAAGGATCTGGAGATAAAAAGTCTGGTATCTGGGCAGGTAACACCCAATTACAACAGAGCAGTGTTGACTTACACTTTTCCTTATCGGGGGAATCAGGTATTCGTGTAAATCAGAAAAGGATTTGATGGATGCTACTTCATAGGAGTTTCTAGTCAAAGGACAGGTTTGGTTAAACAAAATATATATTCTCCTTATCTACAGTGGCAACTATCATGCAACTCCCTGTCTCCCTCCTACTCCCCCAAGCCCTATAAAAACGAGGGCCTTATCTCGAGTTTGTGAGAGCCTAATGTCTAGCAGGGTCTGTGCTAAAATCACTCTGACAACGTTGCAACTCAGGCCCAGCCCAAGCCATTTGGGCAGACAGATGATCTTTCCTTATCTCCAATTGTCTTGGCAATAAATGTCTTTTTCTTAAGATGCGTGTTTAGACTACCTCAGGGGAAAAGCACAGGTACCAATTCCCCTGACGGGAGACATCTTTAAGATTTGGAGACTTGAAAACTGCTCCACTTGCTTTGTGAGGTTCAAGGGCCGTGGTGGGAAAGAACACAAATTTGAAGGAGGAGGCAGCAAATTTGTACAGAAAAGAGAATGCCTGTCACAGTCACGAGGGATGGTGACTTCGGGACGAGCACGACGTCTGAGTTTTGGTAATAGAGAAATACGTATGGGGACTGACACAGAGGGGTGAAGAGGGTCGAAGGAGGGGGCGTGGTTTAAATTAGACACGAGGAAGTTGCTAAGATTTTGGCGCTGCTTCTCGAAAATGATGGCGGCCTCTCTCAGGATAGTTGGTGTCAGGTGGACGACAGCTGGGGGTGGCCGTCCGGGGTTGGCGCGCAGACGCAGTGCGGTGGAGTCAGAGACCTGGGCGAGGCTCTGCTTCTAACCTGCTGGGAGGCCTTGAACAAGCCCCTCTCCCACTCTGGGCTCCAGAGCTGGTCTTTGGCGAGTGTGCTTCATGGCGTTCCGTGCCCAGAAGTGCAGGAGGGCAGCAACACGAGCCTGCGCTACCCGCTTTGCCTGCGCTCGAGGTGCACCGCCCTGGAGCTCACACAGGGTGAGCAGGGAGCTGGGTGAACACGAATTCCCCTTGAGCCTTTTCCACGCATCTGTCTTGAGTTTGCCTTTCCTCTCACTCCTACATGCGCTCGTTTTTTAGGGACAAATGGCGAGCTGGTCAGAATGAAAACCCCGGAGTGGCCTCCAAGTCACCCAGTTCGGCATCCTGTGAGAACTTGCACATCATCACCAGCTTCCCCCCTAAGAGGAGTGTCTAATCTGGTGCTTCAAGCCCACCAAGGAAACAGACGCCTCCCTCTTCCTGGAGAAACCACTTCAGAATTGCACGGGCCTGTCCACGGCCTTCCTCCAGCTGTTTAGCCTAAATTTGTTTCCCTTTCTTAGTTTTGATTTGCTTTTCCCTAATGGTTAGTGATGTTGAGCATCTTTTCACGTGCTTGTTGGCCCTTTGTGTGTCTTTGCAGAAATGTCTATTCAAGTCTTTTGCCCATTTTTAATGGAGTTATTTGTTTTGTTGTTGCTGTTGTTGAGTTGTAAGAATTCTTGATATATTCTGGATACTAACCCCTTATCTAAGATTAGCAAATACCTTCTCCCATTCTGTAGGATGCTTTTTCACTATTTTGGTTGTGTTCTTGGATGCACAGAAGTTTTACGTTTGATGTAGTCCCATTTACCTATTTTTTTCTTTTGTTGCCTGTGTTTTTAGTGTGATCCTTTCTTAGTTTTAACCCACTCTTTTTGGTCTGTAAGGCAACCAGGACTCAGAACACTAGCCCAGCTTGGAGAGAGAGGTCTTCTGTCATGTATCTTCGTGACATTTATTGCAGTGTGCGTGGAGAGACCAGATGGTGACAACCTTGAAGTCCCAGGACTGTCCTCTCTCAGCAGCCAGGGGCAAAATTTGAGATTCATTCTTGGTGGTTATTTCCTCTCTGCTCAGCCAACTCAGCTTTATTTCAACGACATGCTGTCATATTTCTTCCCAAAGCTGCAATTTTCTAGATTTTGTGCACTCCTGCCTTCCTGAGAGGCATACAAGTGCAGAGACTACACTTGCAGATGTCTTCAGGGTCCTTATGGTGTCAGTGGACAGACTGTGAGACAGAGACTGGTCTTGGAGATCCAGGGAAACAGGATTCCCATGAGCACAGGGCCCCAGATGGTGGGAAGAGCAGGGCATTATAGCCCTGTCCTCTCCCTGGCCCCACATCTTCTGGTGTGTGTGTGTCTGTGTGCGCGCGGGGGTTGTAGCTACTTAATCTATTTCCCCATGGAGGAGGCAAACCCTTCTGTTCATATTTGGGTCAGAATCTACCTTTTCCTTCAAGGCTGACTCTGGTTTGAAACTCTCCTAACATTTTGTTCTACTTCAGATACCAGCCTATGATTCATTTTATTTTTATTATGGAAAATTCTGTTTTAACCATGAAATTAATTCATGCTCACTGGACAAATTTTGGAAAATATAAACATATACAAAGAAGAAAACAGGAGCCAGCTGTAAAGCCATTGTTCAGATACAGCCTCACATTACCTTCCAATACATTTCTCTCCAGGCCTAGTAGATAGCAGAGGGTTGGTATGTGGACAGATAGACAGACAAACAAACATAGCTACACATCTGTAGATGTGTATTTTCGTGGTTGGTATCATCCTATATTTCATTCTTTCTCTCTCCCCAGACCTCCTACACCTCCGCCTCCCCCCTTCTCTCACTTCTTATCTCACTGAGAAAATAGAAGCCGTTCGTGTGTTCCCACCCCAGCATCTGCCTGCCTCCCTCTCTCTGGCCTGTCTGCCCTTCCTTCTGCTCTGAGCACGGCTGCACTGTCCTTGCTCTTCTACAGGGCTGCTCCTTCCTCTCCTTGTGGACTGGACTCCAGTCCTGATGCTCAAGGATGTGGCTCCAGCAATCCTCCCCTCTCTCCTTTGACTCATCCACTCTTTCTCTCCTTCTGGATCATTCCCACTACCATCAGACACAGTATAATAGCTTCCTTCTTTAAAAATGAAATTCTCCCTTAGTTAACTCCACATTCCCCTGAAAGAGGGAAAGAGACCATGCACATTCTACGAAGGATGAGTAGATGCATTTGGCTGTGGTACAAAGTACTTAGACTGGGGTCACGGGAGGCGATTCTGGAAGGAGAGGCTGGGGTCAGAGTGCTCAGGGCTTCGAGTGCTTTACTCTATAGAAGATGGGGGAATCATTTAGAGTTTTCGAGGAAGGAGACCAGGGAGGATTCTGGTGTTGCCTTGCCAAGGTTATTCTGGCAGCAGTGAGGAGGGGTGGGGGGAGCCATTGGGAGGTTGGTGTCTCAGCCCACGCAGGAGGGGACCATGGGGACCATGTCCCCAGTGACGGAGGTAGCCGTGAAACAGAGAGGAAATGCTCTGCAAGAGACCTGGTCTAGTACGAATTTTTAAGTCACAGATAGAGATTGGACACAGGTGATGAAGGAGGGAGAGTAAGTAGATTGGATACAGTGCCATTCAGCAGTGGCACTGAATGTCTATGAAAATGGAGTTCTTTCACTTTTTAACAATGGGCCTGAGAGGAAGGTGAAAAGGCAAGGGTTTTCTAAAACGTGGAGATGGGAAGCTTGTTCTGGACGTAAGGCTTCCACTGCAGAGATTGGTGATGAAGGTTTTGTTCCCTGGGTCTTTCAGAGAGTTGACTAGGATAACCAATGGTGGGCGAGGAAGGTAGGAAAGACTTCCTGGGAACCAAAGTGCAGGCTGGCCCTGCCCGTCCCCCAGCAGGCCTGCTCTGGGCAGCAGCATGGGGCTGGTCCATGGTGCCATGTCATGCTTGGGGGAGGTAAGGGGGTGCTTATGGGGTAGGTCCCTTAGTTTTATTCTCCTTCATTTACAAATAAGGTGAGAGAGGCCCGATTGAAGAGATTTCTTGGGAAAGCAGGGAAGGGATTTTGAAGAAGGGCTTTACTGGTCTGGGGTTCCAGAAAGGAAGATGGGGTGGAGTGAAGGGATTGGGGACAGCTCTGGACCGTTACAAGTAACAAGGCAGCTGGGAGTCAGAAGGCGAGAGATGAGGTGGGAAATGTAAAGGAGTCCTGAAGATGACTTCGACTGGGGGGGAGGTCCTTCTGGAAGCAGACGAGACAGGGCTCAGAGGGGAGCCTGTCAAGCTCTGCAAGGCCTCTTGGGTTCCTCTCCTTATTTAGGCGAAACGTGATATTTTCACTACTGAACTTGGAAAGTAGGACCCAACCTCTCCCCTGAAAATGGATCACCAACGGCCAATTGGTTATTTCTTTCTTTCTAATCCTGTAGTTTTATGGGGCTGTAAGCGAGGACGGCAGGGAATTAATGAAAGAGGTGCAGCCAAGACAAATAGCAGAGTCCTTGCCCATGTGGCACTTGCAGTCTAAAGGTGTGCATGATGCAATCCGTGGCCATGAGTGTTCTCAGGAGGGCAGCCAGGAGGTGATTGGGAGGGCTAGGTGGCCTCGACCCTCAAGGAATGACTGATGGAGGATTTTCTCCCAGAGCAGGGAGGGGACAAATGGCAGATTGGCCCGGGGGCATAGGCAGGGAGCAGGACAGTGGAGTAGCTGGAGTGAAGCAGGGCGGGGAGGGACCCATAGGTCATCTTTATCTTGGAGAAGTAACAGGAGAGGCTGTAGTTGAGTGGAGGGAGCAGGTGGACGGAAGACTGGAATAAGCCCAGCAAGTGCCCAGCTTTGTGCAGAGGCTACTCAGAACCCCCAGACCCAGGAGGCAGTTACTGGTTCCGGTTGCCTTCCCTGTGCTTAATCCTGATGAGAGTAAGGGGCCTGGACAGCTCTCAGTGGGACGCAGCCCCCAAAACAAGTTAGTGAAAAGTAATCTGGACGGTTTGGGACTTGAGCAAGGCCTAGAAGTGTGTGGACATGAAGAAGAGGGCTGTTCCCAGGACACGGCTTTATTGGAGGGTGGTCCATGGGGAGAGAGGTCAGTGTGGGTTTGTTGGTGGTTATCTAGTGCAGGCCAACAGGCATTAGAGCCCTCGGCAGACGTGGGTGACTCTCCAGGCCACCACAGTTTGGGCAGAGGATTCTTAGAATCCCTAAATTCAACCTTGAGGGCATTATGCTCGGTGAAATAAGCCAGCCACAAAGGACAAATGCTGTATAATTCCACTTACATGAGGTCCTAGAATAGTCAAGTCATAGAGACAGAAGGTACAACAGTGGTTGCCAGAGGCTGGGGAGAGGAGGGAATGGAGAGTTTTTGGTTTAATGGGGACAGAGCTGCAGTTTGGGAAGATGAAAAAGTTCTGGAGAAGGATGGCGGTGATGGTTGCACAACAATGTGAATGTACTTAGTGCCACTGAACTGTATACTTAAAAATGGTTAAGATGGTACGTCTTATGTTATGTGTATTTTACCACAATAAAAAATGCATTAAAAATTCTAAATTCACTTTGCATGAAATTTCTGTGTATCAAGCTGGCTCTGACTTTGATTTGGCTTCCTGAGCCAATAAATGGTGGCTGACCAGGGGCCAGGCGTGTGTCACCATCTGGTCATAATAAATGGATAGACAGTACCATGTTTTCAAGTCAGTCTCTGCTGAGTGGTGGTCAGACCTCCAGAGGCTGCTCACCTCTGGGAGAAAGGTGAAAGTCCAAGCCCTGAGCCTGCACAGCAGAGGCCCCGGGTCTGAAGCCACAGCGCCCACTGCCCCCTCCCCTCTGCCCCACCGCAGCAAAGAGGCCGGCAAACAGCAGTGACGGCACTGGTCAGCAGCAACTGGCCCTTTGGAGGCGGCATGGTTTTTGGAGGCTGACATGCTTGTGTTTGCATCACCATCATTAAAGGGCAAGCTGCTAACCCACTGTAAGCCTTAGCTTCCAAACCTGTAAAATGGGTTCAATAATATTACTTATCCCTCAGGACTGTGAGAGTTCTATAATATAAGATATATAAAACAGAGCATGGTGATTGCACAGAGTAGCTGTTCAATGTCGTTTACCTTCCCTAGCCTCCCCCCGCCCCCTTTTTTGATGGTATATATTTTAGTGCATTCGGGCTGCTATGACAGAATACCATAGACTGGGTGGCCTGAACAACAGACATTTATATCTGAGTCCTGGAGGTAAGAAGTCCAAGATCATGGTGCCAGCAGATTCGGTGTCTGGTGAAGACCCGCTTCCTCATAGATGGCCGTCTTCTGGCTGCGTCCTCACACGGAGGAAGGGTTAGGAAGTTTTGTGGGTCTCTTTTATAAGGTCACCAGTCCCATTCATCACATCTCAAAGACCCCACCTCCAAACACCATCACTTTGGGGATTAGGATTTTAACATATGAATTTTGGAGGGGCACGAACATTCAAACCATAGCAATATAATTTTTTTTACTTATCTTTTTTTTTAATTGAGGTATAACTGACATACAAAATTATATTAGTTTCAGGTGTACAACATAATGATTTGATATTTGTGTGAAATGATCACCACAATAAGTCTAGTTACCATCTGTCAACATATATAGTTTCAAAATTTTTTTCTTGTGGTGAGAACTATTAAGATTTACTGTCTTAGCAACTTTCAAATGTACAATAGAGTTTTATTAACTATAGTCACTAAGCCGTACATTATATCCCCATGACTTATTTATTTTATGACTGGAAGTTTATACCTTTTGACAGCCTTCACCCATTTCACCCCCCTACCCCATCCCACATCCACCAATCTGTTCTCTGTACCTATGAGCTTAGTTACTTTGTTTTGTTTTTATTTGGTTTGTTTGTTTGTTTGTTTAGATTCCACATATAAGTGAAATCATATGGTATTTGTCTTTCTCTGTCTGACTTATTTCACTTAGCATAACATAGCATTATAATTTAAGAAATACATAGAAAGTTCTTTTCTTTCCCTTGAGATTTCTAAGAAGAGGGTAAATGTCCTTCTGCCATGAAGTTTTGGAGGCAGGATAGGAACAGAATGTCTTCTGAAGTTCCTTTAACCCTAAAATCCCAATTCTCACAGGGGTGGCCTTCTTATGTGTGGGGGCTTCTTTGGGACCGTCTTTTCCTGATTAAGCTTATGAACATCTCTGTGAAAACCCCACCTCCCACCAATGAGCAGAGAGTTTTTTTTAGCCCATCAGCAGTAGAGGTGAAGACCTCTTAATAGCCCTCAGGTCACAGCCAGACCTTTGCAGAGTTGAGGCCCAGGGTTGGTGGCCATCAGGACTGCCGCCCTGACCCACCTATAAGCAGGTCAAAGCAATCTCCAACCAGCTCCAGGCTAGAAGCCAAACGAGATGAGGTGGAAAGTGTTAAGTCATCTGGATTTTATTTTATGTGATGTAAAACATCTGAGCACTAGGAACCACACAGAAATTGAAAAATACATTGGAAGATTGAATTTTCCCACTTTTCACTGGCATAAGTGGAGAGAGATTGGGAGCTGTAGTGAGGTAAATGAGGAAACAGAAAATAACAAGTGTTGGTGAGGATGTGGAGAAATTTGAACTCTTGTGCACTGCTGGTGGGAATGTAAAATGGGGTAGCCACTGTGGAAAATGGTATGGAGGTTCGTCAAAAATTAAACATAGAATTGAATCTGATCCAGCAATTCCACGTTTGGGTATATAACCAAAAGAACTGAAAACAGGGTCTCAAAGAAATATTTGTACACTCATGTTCACAGCAGCATTATTCACAATAGCCAAAAGGTGGAAGCAACCCAAGTGTCCATCAATGGATGAATGGATACACAAAATATGGTCTATCCAAACAGTGGAATATTATTCAGCCTTAAAAAGGAAGGAAATTCTGATACATGCTACATGCATGAACCTTGAGAACATTATGCTAAGTGAAATAAGCCAGTCATAAAAAGACAAATACTGTATGGTTCCATTTATATGAGGCCTCAAGAGTAATCAAAATCATAGAGACAGAAAATAGAACGACGGTTGCCGGGGGTTGTGGGTAGGAGAGAATAAGGAGTTGTTTAATGGGTACAGAGTTTCAGTTTGGGAAGATGAAAATATTCTGGAGATGGATGGTCGTGATGGTTGTGCAATAATGTGAATGGACAATGCCACTGAACTGTACGCTTCACAACGGCTAAGATGATAAATTTTATGTTGTGTATTTTACCATAGTTAATAATAATATAAAAAGAGCTAAGGACATAGATCTGGGCAGAATTTCCTCAGGTGGTTGGGAGGGATGCGTGGTCTCTACTCTCAAGGAATGACTGACAGAAGGGTCTCCTCCCAGTGCAGTGAGGGGACAAATGGCAGGTCGGTGCAGGCGGGCACAGGCAGGGAGCAGGGCGGTGGAGTAGCTGAATTGAAGCGGGGTAGGGAGGGACCCAGAGTTCATCTCCTTGGTTTTAGAGAAGTAAAGGGAAGGGTTTGTGGTTGAGTGGAGGGAGCAAGTGGGCAGAAACCTCAGTTTTCTCATCTATAAAATGGGGCTTGTAAGACATCTGCCTTAACGTTATCGCTACAACACAAGTCCTGTAGGCTTTTGGCATGTGGCTGAGCCTCTGGCTCTGATACTGGGAGGAGTTCACCAGGAGAATCCTTAATAGGATTTCTGGAGATGTGAGAGGGTGTGGGCGGGGTCCTGGGGCTTATGTCGCCATCAATCAGTCTACGTTCTCCCTGTTTTTCCTCTGAATTCTCTATCATCCCACCCACGTGCCCACCTCTCTGAGTTGCTGTTCTCAGTTTACTTGTCTGCCACCCTCTGCCACCCTCTTCTCCTGGACGTCCTTCCTCGTCCTTCACATCCCAAAACACCAAGGATGCCCCACTTTTATGTGAGGCCAATTTTTACTGAAGGCTGGGGTAACAGGGAAGGGACGTTCACCTCTCAGGACAACATAGCAGACACATTTAAATGCAACATCGGGCATTATTGTCCTGGGGTTCTGTGGCCACTTCACAAGAGAATTTGGTGGTGGCAGCCCCCTCGTACATGGTACCAATTGCCGTATGGTCCCTCCTCGCCCCAGACTCTTCTCCTGCTCTCGCATTGCCTCCTTCCCAGACTCTTGTCAGGTTGCCTAGAAACTCAAAATTCCTTTCACTTTATTGCGAACAAGAAGGCAGCTCTGTGTCTGGCTGCTGTGGCCCCGCGAGCTGCGGTCAGGAAGGTGGGATGCGCTACTCACTTTTCTCTTCTGAGAAGACCCAGTCAGGTGTCTCCTGAGAAGGAAAAGAGATAATGTAGGTGAAGGCTGGAGAGTGCAGAGTGCAGCTTAGACAGAAGCAACAATTCTCACCATTGACCCTGACCTGTGGGTCTGCTCCAGTGACGAGTGGGGTCCGGGGGCTGTGGCAGCAGGACAACTGCATGGGTGAGAGGTCCAGGAGAGCCCTCATCCTCTCGCGTCTGGCCTCGGCTCTGCAACAGGACAGGTGTTGGGCTCTGTCCCAAATCCTTGGGGATGGTGTTCCTAAGGGTGGAGGCTGAAGCCCCACATTGAGAGTTCAACGGCCAAATGTGCGGAGAGACACTGAGTTTGCATTTGTGACCTGCTGGCGCTGAGAATCCAGGTGAAGAAGCGCTGTGGCATTGGAGCGAAGAGGTCAGGCTCTCAGGGAGGCACACGCATCCTGGTTCTGCCCTGTCTTAGCTGGGTGATTGGGCAAGTTATCCCCTCTGTGCCTTCTGTGAAGAGTAGAGATAATAATGGTCCACTTTATTGGGTTGTTGCGAGGAGTCAATGAAATACTGTGTGCAAAAGAATTTGGTATAGTAAGTGCTCAACTAAACTCAGCTGCTGGCATAATGATGGTTATCATGGTTGTTGTGCCAAAGTTCCTGGGTTGAAGAATGCGCAGCTCAGCAGGCAGGCCAGGTATGTAATGTCACCAGGGAATCCAGCCTGTCTGCACTGCACCACTCTGTCCTCTTCCTGAGAACACTCAGGACGCAGGTCTGACTCCTTCTCCACAGTCCTGCCTCCCTCCCCTCCCCTCTGCCCTCTCCCTACAGGTGGTTGAAGTGAGCGTAGGGTGGCTGGAGGGGCTGCAGGCCTGGTTCCAGTGACATTACGCTCAGGAGTTGGGGGTGGGGGGAGCAGGGCCAGCCAAGGAGACTCTGGCAGGTGATTTTGGGTGGGTGGGCAGGACCAGGTGTCAGGCTGTAGTTTCCAAAGAGCTGGGCCTAACTGAGGAGGCTGTTAGGCACTTCAGTAGGCATTTCTCAATCTTCCTTGAAAGGTCTAAAGAAAAGGAGAGAGACGTCTATCTTTTGGGGCAGGTTTAGAAATCACAGTTCCTGTCTTTGGGAGGTGGCCGGGGTGATGTCCCAAGTCCTCTGCTTCTGTTTAATGCTCGGTAGAAGATGATACTCTCTGCCATTGGACACTATTCCCAAGACAAGGCAGTTGGGGGGATGTGGACCAAGAGAGGCTTCCCAGAAGTAGAAATGGGTTCTGAAGGATGAATAGGAGTCAGTGTCACTAGAGTTGTTTTGATGGTAGCGTTCACCAGGAAAGGGTACAGACATATTGTTTTCCTTATAATCCACAAATTCTAATGCTGAAGATCTTGGGGAGGGGTGGAGAATGCATGGGCAGAAGGGAGTGGTGGGAAGGCACACAATATGAATACAGGCGCCTCTACGGGAGACATGAGGAGACTTTTTGGGGTGATGAATATGTTCATTATTGTGACTGTGGTGATGGTTTCATGTGTCAAAATTTATTAAATTGTACACTTAAATAGGTGCAGTTTATTGTGTATGGGTTACACTTCCATAAAGCTGTCAAAAAGAGCATAGGAGCCTCAAAATTTCTAGTTGTTTTAAAAAATGTTTATTTTTCAGTATGAAACTAATATAGGATCACCAGAGAAATTTAAAAATTCATGAAAGCAGGAAAAAGAAAGTAAATCGCATATTGTCCTCCTTTTTTTTTTTTTTCTTTGCTTGTAGGGGGAATCATTATTACCAAAACCAAAAAGATGTGCACGGGGCTCAGCAGCGAGCAAGGCTCCTGCCCTGACTCCAGTGGGTCAAGACGCTCATTTGTCCTGAACGGAGAGGCCCCTGGGGACTTGAGTCCTGCAGATGTCCAGCTGCCCTCCCACCCAAGATTTGGCCCCGGCAGTTCTGAGAGGGAGACCTGGAATCTGAATTTAAAGCCAGCTTTCCAAGTTACTCTGATCCAGGCAGTCCACAGTCCACTTTTTGAGAAATGCTAAAACAGAGAATGAATCACAAAGCCCTGGTGGTCCTTGATCTTTTCTCCTGTGGCCCCAACCGTGCGAATAATACCCCAGATCCAGCGATGGGGTCGCAGCTGTGTGGAGAGACAGAACCGGCTGACCCCAGTCTTGGGAAGCCTTTTAGCAGCAGCAGCAGTAACATAATGGTAGTCACAGTAGTGGGAAGGTATCTTTTTTCTTTCTTTCTTTCTTAATTTTCTTTTCTTTCTTTCTTATTTTTTTAATTGAAGTATAGTCGACATGCAATATTATATTATTTTCAGGTGTACAGCTTAATGATTCGACATTTACATATGTTACGAAATGGTCACCATGACAAGTCTAGTAACCATCTGTCACCATACGAAGTTATTATAATATTATGGACTATATTCCCTATGCTGTATATTACATCCCCATGACTTATTTATTTTATAACTGGAAGTTTGGGCCTCTTAATCTCTTTCACCTATTTTGCCAGTTCCTCTACCCCCTCCCCTCTGGCGACCACCAGTGTTCTCTGTATCTATGAATTTGTTTCTGTTTTGTTTTGTTTGTTTTATTTTTTAGATTCCACACACAAGTGAGATCATACAGTGTTTGTCTTCCTCTGCCTGACTTATTTCACTTAGCGTAATGCCCTCAAGGTCCAGCCATGTTTTTGCAAATGGGAGGATTTCATCCTTTGTGGCTGAGTAATGTTCCATGGTGTATATATACCACATCTTCTTTATCCGTTCATCTATCACTGAGCACTTAGGTTGCTTCCATATCTTGGCTATTGTAAATAATGCTGCAATGAACATAGGGGTTCATATATCTTTTCAAATTAGTCTTTTCGTGTTCTTCAGATAAATACTCAGAAGTAGGATTGCTGGATTGTATGGTAGTTCTATTTCTAATTTTTTGAGGAACCTCCATACTATTTTCCATAGTGGTTGCACCAGTTTACATTCCCACCAGCAGTGTATGAGGGTTCCCTTTTCTCCATATCCTTGCCACCACTTGTTATTTGTTGTCTAGTAGTGGTAATATTAATGGTAGTAATCACTAACATTTATTGAGCATTTAATTCATCCAAGGCACTGTTTCAAGAGCTCTACAGGTGTTATGTCAGTGTTAGTAACTGAGAGCAGGTTCCTGCTGGTAGATGTGTGGGTGTGAACTTCACCCTGCCACCACTAGCTTCTTGGTCAAGTTACTTACAAGTCCTAAGTTTTACATTTCTCCAGAGAAGATATACACATGGCCAACAAGCCCATGAACAGAAGCTCAGTATCACTAATCACTAGGGAAATGCAAATCAAAACCACAATGAGATACCACCTCACACCCAGTAGGATGGCTACTATCAAAAAGACAGAAGATCGGTGGTGGGGATGTGGAGAAATCAGAACCCTTGTGCACTGTTGGTGGGAATGGTGCAACCGCTGTGCACAGTATGGGGGGTCCTCAAAAAATTAAACATAAAATTACCATTTGATCCAGCAATTCAACTTCTGAGTATATACACAAAAGAATTGAAAGCAGAGACTTGAACAGATGTTTGTGCGCCCATGTTCATAGCAGCATTATTCACAATAGCCAAAAGGTGGAAACACCCAAGTGTCCATCAATGGATGAATGGATAAACAAAATGAGGTATATACATACAATGGAATATTTTTCAGGTGTAGAAGAGAAGGAAATTCTGACACATGCTACAACGCGGATGAACCTTGAGGACATTATGCTGAGTGAAATAAGCCAGTCACAAAAGGACAAATACTGCATGATTCCACTTGCATGAGGTACCCAGAATAGTCTAATTCATAGAGACAGGAAGTAGGATGGGGTTTGCCAGGAGCTGGGGGAAGGGGAGAATGGGAGTTAGTGTTTAATGGGTAGAGTTTCAGTTTGGGAAGATGAATAATTTCTGCAGATGGACGGTGGTGATGGTTGCACAACAATGTGAATGTGCTTAACGCCACTGAACTGCACACTGAAAAATGGTTAAGGTGGAAAATTTTATGTTATGTGTATTTTACCACAATTAAAAAAAGAGAGAGAGAAAAAAGTCCTAAGTTTCAGTTTCCTCATTTCTAAAATTGAGAAAAATCCTCACCTGCCTCCGAGGCTGTGAGGGTGAATGTGTGAACACAGCAAACACCTGAGGAGCATGGCCGGCCTGGTAGGCAGTGACGCTGAGGGTTGTGACGGTCGTTAGTGTCAACCTGCTGGCCAGTGCTCGCGGACGGTCAGCCCTTTTCTGTGTGGCCTCAGGCACATCCCTGCACCTCTCTGGGCCTCAGTTTCCTCACACAGAAAAGAAGAGCTGGGATCATTGCCAAGGCCCCTTTCCTCCCCTAATTATGATGCTCTGTGCAGGCTGCCCATCGGAATCATCCTCCCGGATCCTTAAACCAACATCTTGGGCCAGGCCTGGCACCTCTATCTCTGATGGCAACGAGGGCTGAGATGGTCCATGCTGGGGTGACGTGGGGTAAACCAGTGTGAGTGACTCGTGCTCCTGCACCTGGAGAAGCCAGACTCTGGCGTTTGACGGACCTATCACCTATGGCCTCCGGACAAATGGTCCCAGTGCATGCATGCGTGTGCATGTGTGTGATGTGCGTGCCCAACTGTGTGTGTACATTCACGCGTGAATGTGTGTGTCTGTATGGGGAGCGGCTGGAGGTGGGAATATGCAGGGGTGGGGGTGCCATGCTGGGACGAGAGACAATAAAGAGTCTTGACCACATTTGTGGGTACAGCATTTTTTGGGACTTAGCTGCACATTGGGGAGGCTTATAGGAATACTGGTGTCTGAGTCCCACCCCTAAGGCTCCAATTTCATTCATTTGGGGGTGGCCTGGGCCCCAGGATTTTTCAAAGCTCCCTTGGAGGGTTTACTGTGCAGCCAGGTTGGGAGCCACTGCTCCCTGGGGCCGAGGAGAGAGGCCCGAGTCCAGACGTGCTGGGGCTGAGCCCAGTCCAAGGGCCGAGGAAGCTGGTGTGGCGTGTGAGGGAGGCTACCTGTAAGCTGTTTATTGCCTGCTTGAATTACTGGGTAAATATTGACCCGAGGCTCTGGTGTCCCAGGAGCTACCTGTTGTTTCCACGGGCACATCTCTGACGCGGTGGGGGCACCTTTGGCTGGCTTGGCCTCTGCCAGCTGAGAGATGGCTGACACAGAGGTGAGGTGTCCCCCTGTGGGACGCGGTGCCAAGTCCTTCAGTGGAGACTGGGTTTTGCAGCCAGGCACATGGATGTGCAGGAGATGGCTAGGCAGTGGAGTCAGGCTAATTTTGCTCATATGAGCTATGAGAACTTTAGCAAGTGTTTTAAGCTCTCCGAACCTCAGTCTCCTAATCTGAAGGACAAGGATAATAGTAGCTGCCTGCAGGGTCACTGTGAGGATGGTATGGCATACTGCATGCAACGTACCCATCACAGAGTAGTCACTCAATAAATGGGCATTTCTTTTATTCTGGACTAGAGAACCAGCTGGCTTCCTGGTCTGTGGGAAGTTGTTTCAGTCTTGCCATCGTCAGGGTGTATTACCCAATGACAACCCGATGGCTTCTGGGGAATGGCTGAAAGAGACAGAGCTCGTTCCCTTTCCTGATAAGGGCTGAATTGTGCCCTCCTGCCATCAAATTCCTGTGTTGAAGTCCTAACCCCCAGTATCCCCTCAGAATGTGACTGTATTTGGAGACAGGCTCTTTAAAGAGGTAATTAAGGTTAAATGAGGTCATGTGGGTGGGCCCTAATCCAATACGAACAACGTCCTCATAGGAAGAGGAGACTAGGACACAGACACATACAGAGGGAAGACCACCATCTACAAGCCAAGGAGAGAGGGCTCAGAAGAAATCAACTCTCCTGACACATTGATCTTGGACTTCCAGCCTCCAGAACTGTGAGAAAATAAATTTGTGTGGTTTAAGCCCCCCAGTCTGTGGGACTTTGTTATGGCAGCCTGAGCAGACTAATACAAGTCCCCATGGCAAACCTGCTCCAGACCCCGCTCCACATCAACCACATCAACATTCACCCTCCTCCTGAAACTTCTAAGTCCTTGACCTCTTCCTCTGCCCCCCGTAGAATCAGTCACTGAGTCCTAAAATCTCCCAGCTTTCTCACTGTCATGACTCCTCAGCCACCTTCACTCTCTGCATTATTGTACTTCGTCCTCTCTTGCTCATTTCCTTGCTCCAGACCATCCTCCATACGGTTAATTTTTCAAGTCCACATACAATCACATGACTGGGCCCCTCCCCACCTGCCTGGCCCCATCCCTCTCCTTCACAGCAGGTAGGCTGTGCTCTAGCTGCATGGAACCCTGCAGAGTTTCTGGAATGTGCCATGTTACTCTTATACCCCTGGGCCTCTGAGGCTCTGGGCCCACTGCCTGAGCACTCTTCCTCCCTTCCCTGCTATCAAACTCCTGTTCATTCTTCACAGCCCTTTTTCAATGTTTCCTTTTCGGAAGCCTTCCTGGACCTTCCGGGTGCAGGATCTCCCCTTCCGCTTCCCTCTGCCCTCCTACCCTAGTGCACAGCCCCTATCTCATGCAGTTTTGAGTTGCTCTCTCTGTGCCTTCCTTCCTATCCAGAGTGTGAGCTGATCAAGTGTGAGATCAAGGACCATGCCTTATTTGTCTCAATTCCAAGCATCCATCCCAATGACCAGCAAGGTTGGTGCTCAATAGCTGCTTCTCAAATGAAGGGGTTAAATGAGTAGTTTAGGTCAGGGTTTGGGGCCAGATAAGTCCTCATTGTGGGGACCGTCTTGTGCATTGTAGGACGTTGAGCAGCATTCCTGGCCTCTACCCACTGGATGCCAGTAGCACCGCCCCCTCTGAAGTTGTAACAACCCAAAACATCTCCAGACATGATCAAATGTCCCCAGGGGACAAAGTTGCCCAGTTGAGAACCACGGTTGGGCCTGCAGAGATCTCTGAACCTCTTGAGAGAAACCCTGTTGGTACATCCAAGGTTAGAATGACACTGATGTTGGTTTTGTTAGAGCACGAATCAGAGATAAACAGCAGTTTTGGAGGCTTTGTGCTGAAGTGGGTCCTATGAGAAAATGGTGGCTGGGGCGGGGCTCCTTTTCTAGCAATAACGTTGAGGAGACCTTTTTTCTTGAAATTTTGGCTGAGTTTCCCATTAAATTGGCTGCAAACCCAATGGCAGAGGATACACTTCTACCAAGCAGAAGGTCTGATGGCAGTCGGGGTTACACTTTTCGGAAATCGGATTGGCACCCATTCCACCTGTCTCCAAATTCAATCCTCTTTTTTCTTTTACTGATTTTCTCCAAAATCACTTTGGCCCTGAGGCTTCTTCAACCACCCCCACCCCGACCCCACCCCCTGTAAGAATCAGTGCCCTCAGAGCACTTTGTGAATACCTGATTTTATTGGATTTATCCACTAAGCGTCTGTGTCCCTCTGTATCCCTGCCGTCCATCTCTCTTTCCTGTGCCCAACTTGGTGGCTTGAGGAAGAGCATGTTCCCTCCCGAGCTGACCCTGACCTGCTCTGGTGGCCTCTTTCTTGGGAGTGAATGGGACACATTTTCTAACAGGATCAGAATAGCTACCTCACCGTGAATGTAAAGAGGTTAAGCGCTCAACAAGGTCAGCGCTTATTAGTCCTACAGGCCAAGGCACAGAGCTTTATCATTTAATGACAAGGTCGAAGACAGCGGGATAAGCTGCCTTTTCTGATAGGACGCAAATTCTTGGGCAGGGAAGGCCCCTTACCTGACAAACCAGCACAGGCCCACACATCCTCCCTTTGAACCACATCACTGTCTACTCTTGTCCTCTCTTAAAAATCAATTCCCCTGAAAGGGCTGCGTGCTAGGTCTTAACCAGTAGAGCTGTGAGATAAAATACAGGCTGCTCAATGAAATTTGAATTTCAGATAAACAACGAACAACTTTCAGCATAAGTATGTTCCAAATATTGCATGGGACATACTTATGCTAAAAATTATTCATTGTTCTTCTAAAATTCAAATTTAACTGGATGTTCTGTAGTTTTACTAAATAAAATTTTAAATTTATTTTCTTAATAAAATTTGCTAAATCTGGCAACCTACTTCCCAGCCGTTGACATCTTAGGTAAATAGATTTGTTGGACCGTTTTCAGAGAGCTGGTTGGACAGGAAAAGAATGTAAAGCGAGTGGAACTTCCTCTTGGTGGTAACCAGTGACAGATTCTTTGCTTGACCAAACTTTAGTCAGGCTCCTGAAACTTCTCCTGGGCCCGTCTGTGCATTGCCTTGTAAAATCTAGTTTTAGCAAGAACTCTGCTAAGTCAGTTTAACCAGAACCTCCCACCTTTGAAATCTGATCACCTCCATATCTGTTCAGGTTCCTCATCCCCACACTCCCCCAGGTGATGTCTGATCATCCTGGCCTGCCTCTGATCACCTGGCCTGCCTTCAGCAAGAATCCTCTTAGGTTGGTTCAGTCAGAATCCCCCCTGACCTCTGATGTTTCCTTTTAGTAATTTTCCATCCACTGACCCTCACCAGCTACAAATTCCCACTTGCCTGTGCTGTATTCGGAGTTGAGCCCAGTCTTTCTCTCCCACTCCCATTGCAGTGGTCCCTACACCTATCGTGATGGTCCTGAATAAAGTCTGCCTTACCATCTTTAACAAATGTCATTGATTATTTTTTCCTTTAACACCAGTACAGTAGCCCTGATGGGTCATTTTGTGTGGATTGTTTCACCAGCTGAGTTTTATCTGTCATGAAACAGCTTTAAAAAAAAAATAAAGAAGCCTAGGTCCTATCGATCCTGTGGCTTTTACATGAAACATGCGTGTAAGGCTTCTGTGCTGGCCCCTTTTCTCAAAATTTTTGGCAAGGATGACCAAAAAATAGCTTCTGTGGAAATTATTTATTTAGTATTAATGGGCAAAGTTAGATCTTGGCTAGACATTTCAAGTAAACAGGATCACTCCACACAGAGTTGTTTGAAACCAGAGATTTCCTGTGACCCCCCCAGAGTTTTAACAAGAGCCAGAGAAGAAGTTATATTTATAGAAACCCCGTTAATTTTACCCCCCCACCCCCACATCTAATCCCAAATACAACAAATCCCGGAACGTCTGCAGACAGCGGCCTGTTTGATGGATGAGGCCAGGAGGCGATCCCTTGATGCAGTTGTGTTGATAAATGGAGGGCTGGGTTGAGGTTGTTACAGTGGGATCGGGGGTGGTTGCCAGTGGGTATACAATATTTTCAAGAAGTTGCAAACACAACCAATTAATAAAAACAGTAATCCCCAGCACACAGTGTCTTTCGGTCAAGTTTCTTGCAGGGCTTTGCAAATTGCTTCTGACCTCAGCAGCTTAAAAGAGTTCCCAGGCAGAGTTGGAAGCACTGTGGCTTTTTCATATTTCTTCTTGAGCAATCCACCATCTCTGCCTAAATCCCCAACAATCGCTCACGTGCTTTGTGGAAGCTGACTTTGGTGGAAGTCCTTGCTGGAGGGGCTGTCAGCTGGATAGACTGCTGTAGGATGACTATTAGAAATTTCTCCTACTCAAGGACCTTCCTAGTGCAGTCAGAGCTTGAGAACTAGAAGAGATTTCCAAAGGTAGAGAGAGGGAAGGACTGAGAGTTTCCAGAATCAGAGGAATCCTCCAGGCCTAACAGAGGATCATCAAAATGCTGGGTGGGGGTTGGGGGAGGGTTGTGGTGGAAAGAGCATCAGAAGACCCAGTCTTAGTTCTGGCCACAGGTGACCTTGGGCAAGTCACCTAGATAGCTTGACTTTTACTTTTCTCATCTGTTAAACAAGAGAATAACATCACCTGTTCTGCTAGGTTGTTCTGAGGGATTTCTAGTGAGAGAATGTATGTAAGTGAAGTATCAATTGTTACTGTAGACAAAAGCTGTACGGGCATCTGAGTTGAGGCATGACCATTGGACCCAGTGCAGTGGGATGACCCATGGGGGTCTGGGGAACCTCACCGGGTCATAATTCCAGCCTTCTCTGAAAGGCCTGATGATGATTTCCAGCAACACCTGAGAGTATATCTCACTAGTGACCTGCTACCGCTTCTGGGGCACCTTTGGGGCCAGAAAGTACCCTCTGTCACCCTCCCTTCAGCTGGTGTTTGCCTGATTACAAGTAGCATTTCTTTTCAATGAGAGAGAAAAAGAGAGATGGGAAGAGAAAATACTAGAATGCATTGCAAATAATCAGGTTGAGTATGAAACTTTTGTTTGTGAAACTTTTGTTTCAGATATTTTATACCCACACACATGTGTATGTGTGTTAGACTGCAATTAAAAAGATATTTCTTACTTTGAGTTGTACTTAAAAAAATTGAAAGAGCTGCTTTAAGCAAAGACAAATATGATTTCATCACTTGGGCAGCTTTGACGCCAAAATCCAGCCAAGGAAGTGAGTGGTAACAGAGTCACCGAGGCGAGGAGCCCAGAAATGCCTTCTTGATTTGAGTCATGGGACCGTGTCATGACTCCAACACTGTGCCATCAGACAGGTTCTAATCCCTGCTCTTAACTCAGTAGCTCTAAGCCTCTCTGAGCCTCACTTCCTACCCCTCAACACCCAGGCTGGCTTCCATGCGCTCCGAGGCCTTTCTCATTGCTGACGTTCTGGGGTCCATTACTTCTTTGTTCTTAGGGAACCATCTGGGCTTCCTCAGTGTCAGAAGGAGCTGAGCCACGCTTCTCATGCCTCAGGACCACTGATGTGGGATGACCGCCTCCCACATCACTCCTCTCGACTCCCTCCTGGGGCTCCGAAATACTGCCTCCAACATCCTCAGAGTGTGTGGAGATAGAGGTGTTTTCCATTTCCCTCTGCTTCTCAGAGAAGTAAGATTTTCCCTCTATGCTGACAGTTTTCACTCCTTCAGATAACGTGGGGGACATTTTGGACAGTTGTGGCTGGGTCTTTGTCAGCAGCAGGATGGGCAAACCGAGGCGTCTCCCAGCTTTGTCCTCCAAAGGGGGTCTCCAGCCACAACGTCGACAGTCCTTCAATCCCCCAGCTGCAAGCCGTCTACATTTACCCACTCATGGAGCTGAGCGGAGGCTCTTCCCTTGTTCTCTCCTTCTCTGTCTTCATCTCTCACTTTCCTTCCTACTCTTCCCTTTATTTTCTGTCTAAATCCTGCTGTTTCTGAAGCAGCTTCCTACTTTGCAAATAGACTTAGCTGGTATATTTTTATTTTGGAGAAAACATTTGCAGAGAGGTAAGTAAAGTTGATCTGTAAAACTGTATCATTGTGACAGTTGCATATTGTAAATATTATGTAATTGTTGAAATAGAGATTACATCAACCTGATGTTCTTAACTGTGTTTTTTGACTCCTTATGATCCCTAAGTCTGAGCCTTAATCATCTGGAATAGTTTCTCACTTCTTTTGAGAAGGAGGGGGATGATTCTTTTCCTTAATTGCCTTCAGTAATTGTCTAACAAAACATTTAAAGATGTAGCCACTAAATAGTATAAAATTGATGACCACCTCAACTGGTAGTAATCAGAAATCAACAGCTTGACGGGTTTTTTTCCTAGAGGGAATGCTTTACCATCTCTTCTTATAACCCCAGTAAAGATGGTATTCCTGAAATTTCTTAACTATTAACAAAATGGTATTGAAATATCTTCCTCCCCAAAGCCTATCGCACTCTGCCCCTTCCCCTCCTGTACTGGGTGGGTGTCAGCATCTCAGAGGTGGCATCGAGGAAAGGCATTCACGAAGCAGAGTGGTTCTGCCAAAGCCACCTAGGTTAGCCTGGGTCCTCAAACAGGATTAGTGTCGGTGGGAGAGAAAATGAGGAGGGAGCCAGGAAAGCTGGGAGAGCTGGCAGTCTGCAAAGCAAGTCTAAATGGAGTCAAGGAGAGAGGGAGAAAAGTGGGCGGAAGTTTCTAGATTATCATGAATCAAAGGCAAGTTTGGGAAAGCAGTAGTGGAGTCTTTGAGCTCACGTTGGTCATCAGAGGAGTCCTGGGTGTCCCAGGAATACTGCCTGGTGTCCTGCTGCACTCACTCATTGGCTGGGAGCAGCCCCGGGGGCGCGGCAAGTGTGGCCTTTCTGTAAACATTGCTGTGGATTTCAGAGCAGCGCAGCTGGGGCCCCTGGTCTGTAGTCGGGGTCTGCCAGGCGCATTCTCACGGCCACACTGCCTGGTCCAGCCATTTTTGTACCTACCTGATGAGATTCTTCTGCCCCCTTCACACCCTCTCTGTTAAAGATCCCTTTGCAGTGGGCAGGACATTTTGTTTCGTTATTAGTTACTAAGTGGGTAATCACAGATCAATTGTGCTGCTTACCACACAGCAAATGGACCTCCTCCAGAGTTTGGTTAGCAGGTTCTGAGAGGTGGAGAAAGCAAACAGCACAGGGAGTGGCTGTGTGGGACCAGAGCGTTATTGAGTTCCAATGGGGTGACTTCGCGGGTGCCCCGTTTATCATCCTGGTGCCAGTCGGGTATATGTTCTCAAGGGAGCTGATTGGGATCACCTCCTTTGCAAGGAAGTAATGCACATTTTGTGTTCCACAGCGCATGAGAGGGTAACCCAGCAATGGACAATTGAGGTGACGTTGACTCTGATCCTTTCCTAGCCTGGTTCCCTTCTGTGAATGGCCACCCTCACTTCCTTAGGGTTCTTGTCTCTCCTCCTGCATCTAGCTGTGCCAGCTCCCTTGTGCCTCCTGCCAGCTGGCGCCACTTTGGGCCCCACACTTCTTAAATAAGAACTCTAATTACGTTTGAATTTCCTAAGGTTAGTAAATTTCCTGAAGCTGTAGCTTTTATGGGTAGGGATCCTCACAGGGACATCCTTCTACCATCTTTCTTACCCCTCCCTCCTCACTCCATGTCCTTTCCAGAACCCTGTGTTCTCTAGAGTGTCAAGTCCCTCAGCCCACACTCAGGCCCCCTGGGGAGTGTAACCACCTTTGCTCTAAGTGTTCCTATCCCGATGCCTCCCCATCCTCAGGCGCCTTCCCCAGGACCCTGGAATTCTGGGGGGGGAAGCCTCTCCATCTCCTTATGATCATTTTTTGTAGACCTTTTTTTTTTTCAAAATACTTTCTGACTTACAAAAGAGTTGCAAAAATACTACAAAGAACTCTGACACACCCAGATTTCCCAAATGTTAACATCTTAACAGAATGGCAGCGCAATGATCCAAATGAAGAAACTGACATTGGTGCTCTTTATTGTCTAATCTGCACGTTTTAGTCACATCTTGCCAGTTGTTCCACTAACGCCCTTTTTCTGGCCTAGGATTCAATTCGAGACAGGCTCCCATGTTGCACTTACTGGCCAAGTCTCCTTATCTCTTTTAATCCAGATTCTAGGGCAGAGGTCAGCAAACTTTTTCTGTAAAAGATCAGATAGATAGTAAATATTTTAGGCTTTAAAGGCTGTGTGGCCTCTCTTACAATTATTTTTATTTGTTCTAAGTGAATAGCTGACACATGTAGGCCAATGGACTCTGTAGATGAAATAAATGGTCCCTCATATAGCATTTCCCCATTCAAAGTGCCTGATAACCACCTGTTTTTATTCAGTGTATTTTAAGCAAACTGCTCTGGTGAATGATGTCCATCAGCTATGGCTGAGCGCTCTCCATCCTTGTTTTGGGCCAAGAGGAGTAAGTATTTTCTGAGCCTGACAGCCTAGGCAGTGGGGCTGGTGCTGAGTCTGGGTTGTCTGCTCTCTGCCATAACTTAGCTAGGAGGCTGCTCAGGCTCTGTCCCTACCTGCCCAGCCGTCCCTCCCCCCACTCCCCAATCAGAACGCCCGGGGAACGGCTCTCCTCCAGATTTCCTCCTCCCTAAAGTGAGACCTTGGAATCCCAGACAGGCAGAGTCAGCTGAGGACGGTGGGAGAGGCCGACAGGAGAGGGAGGGGAGGGATGGGGGCAGCCCTGCGCCTCCTCGGCAGTCAAAGCTAGCATTGTTCTCAAAGAGTTAACCTGCATACCAGTCTTGCAATTAGCAAGGAATAATGGGGTGTGATGGGTGTAGAACAACGGCTGGAACTGATTTTCAGCCTTACAGTGAGAAACTGCCCTGCTGATTCCTCTTCCTTATTTCCTGGTAACTTGCTGGCGGCAGGCTCAGCAGAGCAGAAATCCTTGGGGGAGGGGAGGGCAGGGGCGCAATCTGTCTTTGAATAATTTAAACAATGCAGCACAGCCAAGCTAAATGGAGCTTATCAAATGTTACACCTCTTAAAGCTGCACTCAGAGGCGGCAGGATATTAACTGTAAAGCCCTCGTTCTGCTCAGAGGGAAACCGAGGAACAGACGTGCTACTTACTGGAAAGAAAGAGGAGTTGAGAGGTGGCAGGAGACAGAACTGGGTCCAGTTTGAAGGCCAGATCAACAGCACGAAGGAAGAAGCAGATATCTGAGGTCAAGACAGAGGGACAGCATTTTCTGAGCACCTACTGCATACAGGGATGACAAGCCCCTTTATATAGGATATTTTCTTTAACTTATGCTCCAGTTCTAAGAGGCATGTGTTATGATTCATATGTACTTTTAAATAGAGAAGCAAATCACTTAAGACCCATTTACTTCAAATGCTAGAAAACCCTGACACCAACTGGCCTGAGCAAAGGGATTTTTTCTTCTCACGTAGCTAAGATGTCTAACGGACCAGCCTGATTTTAGAGCTGACACGATGTCACCAGGACCCTGTTTCTCTCCATCTCTTGGCTCTGTCTTCTGCTGTGTTGCCTTTGGGCTCAGGCTCCTTGAAAAGGCAAAATGGTAACAGCAGCGCCAACCCCTGTGTCCTCTGAGGGTCACGTTCAGCCAGGAAGAAGAACTCTCTTCTCTAGAAGCTAAAGCAGGACTTCCATTTCCAGCCAAGATGGAGTGACAGGGACCAGGTTCAGCTCCACCTTAAACAATTAAAAAACAGGACACTCTATGAAGCAATGGTTTTTAGACAATGAATAACAGGCAGTGCAAGACAGGGATCCCTGAGAGAAAAGAAACAAGAGAGAGTTTCTAGGCTGCAGCACACAAGGGGAGACCCAGGGGGAGCCTGGTAGTCTCCATGGGGAGGCCAAGGCAGCTAGAGTCACAGGACAGAGTAGTGGAGAGGACAGAGCTGCCCAGAGAGCTTTGGGGACCTGCAGAGGGTCCCTCTCAAGTATTCAGCAGAGCACTCATGGATGAATGTATGCAAGGGAACTACTGGAGGCCAGGGAAAGAACCCCTTAAAGGAATAGGCATAACCATCCCCAGAGCTCACAAAGATCAGGAATAGTTCATGTTCCCACCAGCCAGAGTGGAAAACCTAGTAATACCTGGGGCATTCGGTAGAGCACTCAGCAAGTTATGGCCTCCATAGTGGCAATAGGTCTGATTAGCTCTAGACTTAGGCTGTTCTGGCCCTGACTAACAAATCTTACACACATCCCTTGAAAAGAACAAGGTGTTCCCAAGCAATTTAACTGAATTTCAGAACAAAACTCAAGAACATCGAAGGGAATACAAAAATATCTAGTACTTGAGAAGGTAAAATTCACAATATCTCTAAGCCAATTAAAAACTACCAAGCATGTTGGGGGCCGGCCTGGTGGCACAAGCGGTTAAGTGCGCGTGCTCCCCTGTGGCGGCCCGGGGTTCGCCAGCTCGGATCCTGGGCGCGCACCGACGCACCACTTGTCAAGTCATGCTGTGGTGGCGTCCCATATAAAGTAGAGGAACATGGGCATGGATGTTAGCCCAGGGCCAGTCTTCCTCAGCAAAAAAAAAAAAAAAAAAGAGGAGGATTAGCAGATGTTAGCTCAGGGCTGATCTTCCTCACACACAAATATATATATATAAATAAAAAAAATTACCAAGCGTGCAAAGAAGCAGGAAAATATGAGCCATACTGAAGAGAACTATCAATCAACAGAAACAGACTCAGAAATGATATAGGTGATAGAATTATCACCTATCTATCTATAGGTGATAGACAAGGACACCAGAATAGTTACTATAAGTATATTCTATACTTTGAATAAGATAGAGAAAGCATGAGCATGACATGCAAGATACAAAAAGAGATTCAAATATAACTTCTAGAGATGGAAAAAAATAAAACTAGACTGAATGAGATTAACAGCAGATTAAACATTGCAGAAGAAAACATTAGTGAACTTGAAGAACTAGCAATAGAAACTATTCGATATGAAACAGAGAAAAAGACTGGAAAACCCCCCAGAACATCAGTGAGCTGTGGGACCACTTCAAGTGGCCTAATATTCAAATAATTGGAGTCCCTGAAGGAGAGCAGGGACTTGTGCATGGAATATGCTCAGTTGTTGAATAAGTGGATGACCCTGCTGCTTTGTGGCCTTGAATCTCTTTCACTCTATGAAGTTGGGTCTCATAATGACAGGGACAACAATGCTGATGGTGATGATGACCATTCATTGATCACATACAATGTGAGAATACATATAATCTTTCATTTTACCCTTGCAACAACCCTGTGAAATCTGTCATTATCCTCACATTACAGATGAGGAAACAGGCATATAAAGTCTGTTTGTTCTATGAAGATGTAGCTAGGACAAACATCTTGTGGGACCCAATTTGATTGTATAAATTCACATAGTTCTGGGAGAAGCTGAGACTCTGGACCCTGGAAGTGATTTGAGCTAGAAGCTTGGGAATTAGGGAATGTCCCTGGTTTTATCTCTCAATTAAAATATGTACATGACAAATCTTTTTCCTTCTCTGGCCATCATGTTTCCTTTCTATAATACGAGAACGTTGGAACAAATTGTTCTCCAAGAGCCCTCTCAGTGTGAACATTTGAACCATTTGTGTTTGTTCCCATCACTTGTGTGTTTCTTTCCCCTAGGGATCATATCATTTGGGTGAGAGGTGTCTCTTGGGTGGTGTGGAAATCCAGAGACCAGCTCACTTTCACTAGCTGAGGCCACATGAGAATAGTTATTGGTTGGAAAAATTTAATTTTGTCAAGTATCTACAGATACCTACCTTGCCAACCATTGAGGCACTGGGTAATAGTTCTGTTGGATAACTCTTAGGATGGAGAGGGGACACACAGCCAGGTCAGGTGACAAATGACTGAAGAAATTTTGGAGGAAGATTCATAGGAGACATGACCCTGGACTTGGGGAATTTGAAGGGCTGCTGTGAAGGAGGGTTAGACTTTGTAGGGGACACCTTTAAGTCTTGCGAGATTGGGAGTCTGTTTTTCTTTATATCTGGAACTGTGACCTTGGAAACAATGGACAGCCCTCTTTCTCACCCCATCCTTCTTTGGGACACTACAGCCCAGAAAAGTGTTTTGCTGAGAAAGGAGAGTGACTTGAACTCATCCAGAAAAACTGGACAGTGAGATGGAGAGAGCCCCAGGACTTTTCTTATGCTTAGCTTTGTTTTTTTCTCTATTTCTGCCCTGAGATTCTGGGAGAGACTCTGAACCCTTACCATAAATTCTTCTTATGGTTTAAGCTAACTTGAGCTGACTTCTGTAATGTGCAACCTAACTTTCTCAGGAGTCCAGCTAGGATTACAGGTGGACGTCTGGTGCAAATGCATTGCACCATAACCTAGAGAAGAAGTGTTAAAGATGGCTTTGCAAATCCGGAAAGGACTACTTTCAGAGGGGGTGATCCCTCATCGTGGATGCTTTGGGCATTCAGGAATGGCAGGATGGACATAAAAGACTATTCAGTAAAATGGGATAGATGGCATCCTATCTTCCCCCACTCCTTATTCTGAGAATAGTGCAGATAATACACACATATATTATTCGCAAGAAAAATGTATTGCATTCCACACATACAAGTTAGTTTTCAAATATGTCTTTTAGTGGGTTCCTTTGGATGCCGACTCAATACACCTCTAAGGACTTGAATAGTCATTAATAATTTTTGATAATGATAAAGAACATTTCTTCATGCTTTCCCTTGTAGAAAAATAAAGAAGATATATTTTTTAACAGCTTTGATTTACTCTGGGAATAAACTCGTTCAGTCTATGCTATTACAGTCACCTTCAGTTATGTGGCATTTGTTTGTACAGATCTTTGTAGCACTAATATTCTGATAAATGACACTTCTTGAAAACATAACTTTAGAAAATGTTAATAATGTTTGATGACCCTAAAACTGGCACATAGTTCCCTGGTTCCCTAAATAAAGGGTACTGTATAACTTTTTCTTGGTGATAGAGTCATCGTGATAAGCGCCATTTCCTATACTTTACAGTAAAACAGCGATGGCCTCCAAAACCGTTTAGAGGCATGCAGCTATTTGCCCTTACACTCGATTACCACACTGGTCTGCTTTTCATGGGTTAAGTTTTGGTAAACTGACTTTAGGCTGTCAGCTCTGTTTCCACTGATATTAGTATGCTTGTCCTTCCAAGGACCCTCCAGTTTGCTGTGGGCCAGACACCATGACAAACACACATGCGTGTGCACGCACACTTGCACACACACTCCCTCCCTTGAGCATGACCACCCTTAGGTTGTAGAGTTGGTTTTACACCTATGATTCTAACTGGACGGGTGTCACATAAGCCACGTGGAGGGGAGGACCACAATGTACATGGAGCATCGTTTCTGTATGGTAGCTGTCCCAAAGTCCTCCCTCTGGGCTCTCGTCTTTGCTTCCCCACAGGCTGCTCAAGCTTCCCTTGGTCCGGCTCCCGAATTTCCAGCACAGCCCAGACCCTGATTCTTCAGTTGCTTTTCTGGGAAGGAGGCTTTGGATCTACATAGTCTTGGCCATTGCCAAGTACTGTTTTCATTCATTCTCACAGTCATTTCTCAGGCATCTGATCTCCTTCTGACCCTCTGCTAACTCGCAGACTCCCCTTTACTGCACACACACAGTCCCAGATATCCAAGGGTCTCCTTTTGTCGTTAACATAATTTTGACTGGTCACACTGACTTCATGTTGCTGTGATGCTGAAAGCTATGCCACTGCTAGCAGGGTCACCCATGATGGGCAGGTTTCAGTGGAGTTTCCGGACTAAGACAGACTAGGAAGAAGGAACTGGCCACCCACTTCCACAACAATTGACTGTAAAAACCCTACGAATAGCAGTGGAGTATTGTCTGATATACAACACTGGAAGATGAGATGATGGTGCAAAAAGACCAGGCAGGGTTCCACTCTGCTATACACAGGGTCACTAGGAGTCAGAACTGACTCAACGGCACTAACAACAACAACAAACACTGACTTCACTCACACTGCCTCAGCTCGGGCTGCTGTAACAGAGCACCATAGACTGGGGGCCTTAAACAACAAACATTTATTTCTCACAGTTCTGGAGACTGGAAGTCTGAGATCAGAGTGCCAATATGGTCAAGTTCTAGTGAGAAGCCCTATTTCTTGTCCCTGACAAGGTCGAGAGAGGTGGATCTTGTGTCTCCTCCTCTTCTTATAAGGGCACTAATCCCATCAGGAGGTCCCCGCCCTCATGACCTCATCTAACCCTAATTACACCTCTACAGCTCTCTGCATGACAAAGTAATAAATGATTTGATCTGTTATACATAACCAACAACATGATATGAATCTATTATCAGCATAAACTCAACAGTTGTAATTACTTTCATAAGGTAATTGCTGTTAATTCCTAGTGTATCTAGCTTGCAGATTCTCACAATAGCATTTTTCCCCTCTAAACTAATACATATGCTGAAGTATTTTACAGTGAATTACAGCTATCGTAACATATCACCCCTAAGTTTTTCAGAACGTATCTCTAAAAATTAAGACCATTTTCTTACATAGTCAAAATAGCATTATAAAAAAAATAACATAATACAAAAAAATTAATAATTACTTAGTATCCTCTAACACTCATTTTGTGTTCAAATTTCTCCATATGTCCTAACTAGAATCTAATCTGTGATCATGCATTGCACCTTGTTGCTACACCCCTTAAATCCCTTTTAATCCAGTGGCACTGACTTGCTGGAGAGACTGGAGCCAGTACTCATACGCGATGTCCCACCTGGATTTGTCTCATTGCTCCGCATGGTGTCTTTTAGCTCGTTGCTCTGTCCCCTGTTTATCCTATAAGGGCTCCAGATGCCTTCCTCTTCCCCCCGCTGACCTTGTATTCTGACCCGTGGCTCAGCACCTCCTCGAGGGGCAAGAGGAGCCTGTTGAGGAGCAGTCCCAGGGAGCAGAGGGAAGTCCATCTGCCCTTCGACCTGCATAATCACCTGCCTCAGGGCTCCCTCCCAATTTCAGAAGATTTTCTCAGAGAAAGAAGGCAAGTGCTCACGGTTGAACTTGATCACTGTTACTTTCCCTTCTGTTCCAGGCTCCACTCCATCCTCCCTTCCCCCTGGCCACCACCCTTCCAAAGCATCCTGCAGTTTAGTTTGGTTCCATTTGACAAAATGTACGGAGCTCCCACTCTGTGTCAGGCAGGGTGCTAGGCGACAGGGTTAAAAGCTGTATAAGACACCATTCCAGCCCTTTAGCTCAGAGACTAGTGGGGAAGATGTGGCTATAATCAGATAACATCAGTGCAGTGCAGTCAACGTTTTTTATTTTTAGTTGTGGTAATATATACATAACATAAAATTTATCACGTTAACACTTTTTCAGAGTGCAGTTCAGTAGTGTTAAGTGCATTCACATTGTTGGGAGTGAGTGTTTTTGTGTGGGGTGCATCAGGGCTCAGAGGAGGAGCACTTCATCCAGCGTGGGGTCAGAAAGTTTCCTGGAGATGTTTCCTGAGGTGCATCTTGCAGGGAAGACCAGATTCTCTAGGCAAAGGAGGGAGGGAAGGGCACTCAGGCACAGCAATCCACTCAGGAATACCACAGGTTGGGTGGCTTGTAAACAACGGAAATTGATTTCTCACAGTTCTGGAGGCTGGGATGTCCAAGATTTGGTGTCTGGTGAGGATTTTCTTCTTGGTTCTTAGAAGGCTGTCATCTCACTGTGTCCTCATGTGGAGGAAGGGACAAGGGAGTTCTCTGGGGCCTCTTTTATAAGAGACTAGTCCCGTTCATAGGGGCTCCACCTTCGTGACCTACTCATGGCCCAAAGGCCTCCCTCCTAATACCATCACATTGGGGGTTAGGGTTTCAACATATGAATTTTGGGGAACACAAACATTCAGTCCAAACACAGGCAGTGGAAACAGCCCAGGTAAAGGCATGGGGCAGGGAAGAGCGTGATGGTCTTGGGGAACTACCAGCAGGTAACGATTCCTGTAGCATGGAGCGTGAAGTGGAAGTGGCAAAGGTGATGGCTGGAGGAGGAAGCAGGGACCGTGTCACGGAGGAGCAGATTTTCTCCACTAAAGAGCTTGGACTTTATTTTGTGGGCATTGGGGACTCACTGAAAGATGTCAAGAAGGGGCATGACACGGTCATGTGTGCATGTTAGGGAGCTCATGCAGGTGGAGTAAGCATGAGCGGGAAGGAGTGAGATGGGGCCCGAGCATCCAGGGGGGGCTCGTGAGAAATGCTGGGGCCTTGACTGAGGCTGGGCCGTGTGGGAAAACAGGGGCAGAGACAGACTGGGGGCAGGTCTGGAGGACTCGGATTAGTAGGGGTTGGGGCTGAGGGAGGGAGAAAAGAGGACGCCCAGGTTTCTGGCCTGGATCACTAGACGGATGTTAGTGCCCACTAACCTATGGGGAGAAACAGTTTGAAGAAGAGATATGGGTCAGGATCGGGAATGATGACTTTGTTCTTGGAGATGGGGAATTGAAGGTGCCTAGAGTGCCTGTATTTTGCTCCACGCATTAGGAGCTGGTCAATCCAGGTGGCAGAGCACGCTTGTCTGGAGCTCTGGGAGACATCTGGGTGGCGGATGTGTTGTCAGCAGGTTAATGGCAGTTAGAATCATGAGAACGAATGATATCACCCAGGTCACAGAGGGAAAATCACAGTGGGCCAAGGGTGGCAGAGGGTCAGAGAAGGTGGGAGAAACAGCAAGCATGGTAGGCAGAAGCAACAGGAGAGAGTTTTAAGAACAAAAGAGAGACTCACAGTATTAAACACTAGAGGTCCAATAAGACAAAGCCTGAAAAAAATGCCTTCAATTTGGGAACAAGAAAGCCACGGGTGTTCTTTGCCAAGGCAATTTTAGCGGAATAGAAGGATACAGTGGATTAATCTTCCAAAAATGGGTCTGGGGTATTCTGAGGAGAGGGGCAGATGGGATCAAAATGATATTGTCAAAATATTCTGAGTCAAAATAGTGGGGTCAAACAGGTGAGGTCAGTGTCACCTCTGTTCCAACCCAACCACGTGTTTATCCTGGATTGAAACCCAATCTCCTTCCCCGGGCTTCGATGGTCCCAGGAATTCCAGATAGACCTCCCTCTACCTCCTCACAAGCCTCCATTCTAGCAGATTAGCTCTGAACATGACAGGTTGTCCCTCCTCTGCACTTCTGCTCATGCCGTTCCTCATCTGGGAATTCCTGCCCCGACTTCTCTGTCCCTCCAGGTCCTGCCTACAAGGCTCAGGCCCTGTCTAGCTTCCTTTGGGAAGATCTCCCTGTCCCCTCCAGCAAAACCCATCTTATCCCCCCGATGGGGTGGTGGGTACAGTCTGTTCCTCTCAATAATGGAAGATCCAGTCTATTTTTTATTGTTCAGTCTCCAAATTACGTAGTTCAGGACCTGGCACCTGGTAGGTGTTCATTAGCCATGGAGGAAGATCTCCCAGTGAGACAGTAGAGCCATCGAGCTGGTTTCCAGGGCCTTGCACACGACTCCGTCTCCGTAACACACCACTTCCCGACTCTCTTCCCAGACCCCAAGAGCAGGAGACTCGGGGCGGGGCCATCAGCCATCATGGCCATCATGCCATCAGCCGCATGAGACCTTCCCGCACACCTGGAGGCTCGGTCTGTCAGGCTTTATAGCCAACCTAAGAAAAGGGCATGTGCTTCAAGAAGGAGCCTGGTTCTCTTTGAAGTGGGAGATACAGACACTGCTGGGCACTTGGTACCTCTCATCTCGTTTAACACAGCCGTAATCGTTCCCATGTATGAATGCCTGTGGTACCAGTGAACTCTCAGGAGGTGGTAGGATTTTAGGTGCAGACCACAGAATCAGGATTAGCTAGCAGTTAAGGCAGGAGAGAATTTATTAAAGGGTGTAGACGAGCTCCAGGCTCTAGGTTGATCTTGTAGGAATGACTCCCAGAGCCAGGCGGAACTGGCCGGGTCAGGGAGCTGCTGCTCAGTGGCCTC
The DNA here is from genome assembly GCF_057802395.1 of Ceratotherium simum simum. Classification (NCBI taxonomy): domain Eukaryota; kingdom Metazoa; phylum Chordata; class Mammalia; order Perissodactyla; family Rhinocerotidae; genus Ceratotherium; species Ceratotherium simum. The sequence goes on along the minus strand of NC_141911.1, from coordinate 11,613,946 downwards.
TGCTGCTCCTCACGCCCCATCCCAGACACCCCCCAAGCCTGCTTCCCTGCGAACACCTGGAAGTCGCACGCGGGTGTGTGGCTCAGTGCAGTCTAAGTCACGGGGCTGTCCCTCGCAGTAAGGGAGGCTGGGAAATAGCTTTGTTTTCTGTTTTGCTTTTTAATTCTACATGAGGGAAGTGGATTTACAACGTGGGGAACTACAAAAATATGGAGAGAATGTTCACAAGGGTTTGGGCAGCGACGTGGGTTAGTGCTGCACATGTATCAATTCACATAAATTCAGACCATTCTCAGATTTGACAGCTGGGACTGAGGTGTCGAGAGGCCCACTCACCCGAGTCACACAGCAGGTGACGGGACGGTGGCGGGGGTTCAGGACTATCCCATATTACGTTCCACTCTTTCCCTGTGGCTTTGAGGTTTAGACTTTCAAAACAGGAAAGTGGGGGCACCTGTGACAGCAACAGGGCAGCAGGAGCAGCTTCTGTGGAGGATGAAGATGGCTCACAGTTAGAGATTTCGACGGGGCCGAGGGGACTGCGGGTGGCCACATCCAACAGGCAGTTAGAGATTGAGAACTGGAGCCATTTTTACCCTGTCTTCCCAGCCTCAGGAGGGTTCTAGACAAAATGCTTCTATAAATTCAGCCTCGCAATCAAAGCAAATAGCTTCTCTACACCCTTCCCGGCACACACGCACACACACACGCATACGTGTTAACTCAGGCACAAGACACACGTGGACACGCACACAAGTCGGCATATGTGTACACACTGACACACAGACACACATGCATCAACACACACATGTGCACAAGCACGGCTAACATCAGTAGCCTGTGACTGCCGAAGTGCTTCCGAGGGCTTTTCTTTCTTGTCCTTGCCTGGGATTTAGAGCACTTGGAAAATGTCAGACGTGGGAGGCCTTTGAGTCTTGGGTTAGGTTAAAACTCCCTCTGCATATTTGGAGGGCGTCCAGGCCCTGCGAGCGCGCTCACGGAGCAGATAACAGTGACCTTGCTGCTGAGGGAGGACAGCCCAGCTGAGGCCAAGGAGCCACGCTGGCTGAGCTGAGGTCACTTCCCCTCCCCCGCTGCACCTGGGTTGGCTCTGATGTCAAAGACCCGGGTCCCAGCATTGGGCAGGAACGCAATGCTCGGCTCTCTAGCAGGAGGGTGAGAGCCGAGGGCTGGCCTTGCAGTCCCTCTCCCCCCGGGGGGCCCACAGGCTGATGGTCAAGCTGCAACTTCATTTTCTTCCCAAAGGCACAGAGCATACCTCTCCAGAATGGTGACAGGTTTCCTGTCCTGGCTGGGGCTGCATCCTGGCCCTCCGCAGCTCTGAGGCCCAGCCTGGCTGGGCCCTGACTGGGAAAGCTCACGTCTGCACCACGACTGGTGTGTATATGTGGACGGGGCCCCAAAATAGAACCGACCCTTAGAGTCCTGGACCTAGAAGGCCATGGAGCTCATCTCATCCAAACAGAAGCCCCTCTATTGCCACCCCCTTCAAGGGGCTATCCTATCCCATTCAGTGACCACGGGTGACACAACTCACTACCTCCAGAAGCAGCCTGTTACAGGTAAACCCCACCAGGTTCCTGCCTCTCTGTTGCTTCCACTCACTGGTCCTGATTGTGCCTCTTGAACCACTCAGGTTAGGACTAACCCTTCTTCCACATGACAGCCTTTCAAATATTTGAAAACAGCTGGCATTCATACGTTGGGCAAATATCAATAGGTGCCTGCTAGGCGCCAGGCCCAGTGCTGAGAGCTGGGGGCAGACATGTGATTGGCCACAAGTAGCTGGTGGTCTAGTAGTGGGGGCAGACGGGACAGGAGAGCAGGCCCTGTAGGTGACGAGCCTTCAGTGCTGGGGGACCAGGTAGGGCTGCACTGTCCAGAGGAGAGGGCAGCAAGCCACATGTTGGAGGTCACGAGAGGTTACTCAGATGGGGTGCCGGGGACTAGAAGTGCTCCAGACAGAGGGAAGAGGACATGCAAAGGTGGGGGGTGCAGCACAGCACCCCTGAACTCCAGGTAATTCAGAATGTTTGGGTCAGACAGCTTCGGGACATGCAGGGCATCAGTTGGAGCTTATCTTAGGTGATCACAGAGGTGGGTGGGTGGGAGCATGTCTCAGAGTTTTAAGGGGGGAAAGACAGGATCAGGTGTGGATTTTAGTGAGACCACTCTGGCTGCGAGGTGGAAGGCATTTCCGGGGCTGTCCTCTGGCTTGGGCCGAGAGTCCAGGAGGGGCTGCAGGAGGCATCTAGGCCGGAGGCGATGGGTGCCTGGGCCAAGGTGGTGGTCACGGTGTGGAGGGCAGTGGGTGGAGTTGAGAGATGGTAACTATGGGTGCAAGGGGAGCTGACAAGCTTCTTCTCTGGACATGCATCTCCAGAGTCTGCATGGACTTCTCATCGGACGTAATTTTGAAACTTCTCACCAGCTAGCTCACCCTCTCGGGTTGGGTTCCTGTTTACAGTTTAGGAAAAATTCAAGTGTGGTGCCCGGGGTGGAATACAGTATTTTAGACGATATCTGGGCAGATGGAATATCTTGGCTCTTTATCTCCTTCCTTCCAGTCTCTATTCTTTCTCTCAGCAAGGTTGACATCAGTGATCTGGCAACCACAGCCCACAGCTGGCTCATAGGAAACCCACACTGTCTTCTCAAGCTCACGATCCTCCTCCACGCTGGCTATCTCAAAGCTACACACCCCCATTTGGAACTTGGGCAGTTGGTTTCTAGAACCTGTTAACAGGAACTCACATTTATTATATTTATTTACATTTATTCCTAAGAAATTCAATTTTCTTAGATTCAGTGCCCCCACCTTCAGCCCTTTGCCCCTCTGAGGCAGGAGTGCTGTGAAGTTTGGCCTTTGGGTAGATTCATGGCTTTCCACTGTAGTTTCATCTGCCATATAGAAGAACAAATAATGTCCGTTTTCATTCCACAGGTATGAAAAAAGAATTTTGTGTTTTTAAAAAGAGTTTTCTCTAGAAGTTGCTGCCTAGGACGTTTTTCTTTCCATCTTGAGGAAACAATGTATTGCTCTTTGTATGGAGGCAGTGGGGCAGCTGGTCAGCTCCATTCACCTTCCTGCAAGCCCACAGCTGGACTTCGGGCTGCCTCTAGTAGGCCCACCAGGTGGACTAGGGGGAGGACACAGTGTCCAGGCCAGCCTGCTCTCCTGAAATACCTCCACCGGGACCTGGCACAGCTGCCAGCTGGGCTTGGACCTCCAAAAGACCGAATAAAATTGCAGTGGGAGTATGTGTGTGGGGGGGTGAGAGGTGGGAGGTGGGAGGTGGGGGTCAGATTATTAGGGGTGGAGGGAAGGGAACTGTTTGATTAATGGGTGTCCTGTGAACCTGCACATTTGCCCAAGGCTGCATTCCTGGGCTTTCAAACCCAGGGCAGTTTGATAAGCTGAGACCAAAGTCCTCTTTCCTCCCAGCAAGGAGAACAAACAGGGCCACTTGCTAATCCCAGCCCTGGCCTCTGGGCCGTCTCTCAGCAACCAGCCCACCAAGTGGCCTTTCACAGGCCAATCAATGGGGCAGCCCCAGGACCTGGGGGAGGCCCGATAGCCAGCTCGCTTGAGCAGGGTGGGAGAGAGGCCAAGGCTCACCCAACATCTAGCGCACAGTCTGAAGGCCCATCCTTGGCCAATGAGGCCCTCCGTAATTACAGCACCTGCTGAGCTGGCCTTCTCTCCCTCTCCTTCCTGCCACCCGCTTCCCCTGCAATCATTCCCACCTGGGCAGCTTATCAGTAGGGCTTTCTCCATTCCTCCAGTGCCTGCCCAGAACGGTTCTTCCCAACCCCCACAGCCTTTAAGCTCCTGCTCTGGTTCCTCCTCCTCCTGGAAGCTTTCCCTGATCACTTCAGCCTACACGAGACTCTCCTTTCTCTGGATTCCTGTGCCCTCAGTGTCGTGGCTCATGACTTCGTAACAGACACTTCTTTAGTCAGTTTGTGTGTGTTGGCTTGACATTCCCAACTAGACCGTCAGCACCCTGAGGGTAGGGCTTACACTTGGGGGGACACCCCCCCTGCCTGCAGTGGAGGGCACACTGGTAGCTTTGGGAGGGTCATGTCGGTGGGGAGGGCTTGAGGGAACAGGTGATGAATCAGGGGTAGAGGTGGGCAGCTTGGAGGCTGAAGCACTGAATCCCAGGAAGACATGGAGAGCAGGCTCTTTGAGATGAAAGGCAGCCACAGAGTTAGGGCCGGGGAGAATGTTTATTTCTGGGGAGTCATAGTAGATACCTGGGGGGCCTGCCCAACCTGTCACCACCCTCCACCCTTCTCTGAGAACTGTTTCTTTTCCTGGTGGGGGTTGAGGCGATGGAGCCGCATCTGTCTTTGCACAACTGGATCCCTCCTTCCTGACCGGAGAGGGTCAGGATTGCAAACCCTGGAGTGCCCTCTGGCTTCTCTTCTCCAGAGACTTTGGTTTAGGACTGAGAGAGACATGTGACTGTCTCTGGGGTATTTGCCTCTGAGAAGATGTAAACTAGCTATGAGTTGGCTCTATGCAGAGAGGAGCTGTGGAAGCCAGGCTGGGAGACAGAAGGAAGCAGCGTGTGGAGAGAGGCCAGGACTGAGGGCACACAGCTTGTCTTACAGCTGCTCTTGCTGCCTGCACGGTCTAAGTCAGTGCTCACGGTGCTCCTGAGAGCAGGGACTGCTATTATCCTCTCTTACCGACGGAGAAAATCTGGCTTGGAGAGATTCAGGAATTAGCCCAAACACACTCAGGCAGTAAGGGGAGGACTTGAACTCTGTCCTGCCGGATTACTGAGTCCAAGTGTAACTCTCCTGCTGCCTTTGCTCTCAACAGCTTTGTAGATCCAGGCCTGTCTTTTGCGAGACCCTGCTCTCCATCCCACACTTTGGTTCCATGAGATACCAGAAGAATGTGACCAAAGTGTAAGAAAGTTTTGTCTATCATCTATCTATCCATCCATTATCTCTCTATCGTCTATCTATCTATTATCTATCTATCTATCTATCTATCTATCTATCTATCTATCCATCCATCATCTATCTATCAATCAACAACTGTTTATCGAGGCCTGCCATGTGCGAGGCGCTGTGGCAGACACTGTAATATGTTTCTGTCTCAGCAATTTGGCGCAGATGACAAGGCATGGTAGATGATCAGGTGTCAAACTGTGTGTGTCTCTTAAGATTCCCCTGTAGCGGTCATTACAAATGCAGATTTGCTGGCTGCCCCATCGCAGGGATTCTAATTCAGAGTGGGAGAGAGGCTCAGGAATCTCCTTTTCCAAGTTACCCAGAGGCATCTGGTGTTGGTGACCCTCAGACCACACCCTGAAAAACAGCTGTCTGGAGAGTGTCGTTCAGTGGAGGAGATGGTCAGTGAGGCCTAAGATGGTCAGAGAAAGCCACCTGGGGTCAAGTCCAGGCACTATGGCGTCCCCTGAGAGGGCCGGGGAAGCAGGAGAATGTGGTGTGGCAGGGGGAGGATGACCTAGGGTGGCAGGCAGCCTGGACAAGGGCCCAGCATCTTCCTGTGATAGTGAGGGGCATGCCCATGGGGGTAGAGGGCGTTTTGTAGGAAAGTAAGGTGCCAGGAAAAGTCCTGTTCAGATGGTTACCTTTGCCCAATAATAATAATTGTTATAACAGCAATCACAAAAAAAGTTTCACCCACTTCGCTTCAGTGGAAGTGGGTAACCTCCTGCATTCATTCCTGGGGGCAGAAGGGATCGTCTGTGGTGAAGAGGGAGGAGGTGGTACCTGATCCAGGACTAAAGAAACAAAGAAAACTCAAGGGCAATTAGGACTGGGGCGGAGACGAGAACAATCGAGATCCCTGGAGGTCCTGGGTTGAATAAGGACTGAGGGATGGTCACCATCATCAAACTAACATTATCTGTTGTTCACGCTCCATGTGCTTTCCACACAATGCCTTGTTCAATCCTCAAGCAGCCCACATCACAGAGGGGAAGCCGGAACGGCGGGCCTCCTGTAGCCTGTTCAGACGGTAGGGAGTGGAGTGCACGCAGGCTCTGAGGCTGCGTCTGGTCTTGGCTCCTCCCTACAGACGGGGCAGCCTCACAACACCCAGAGGGTGCAAATTTGTCTTCTTCCCCAGCATCCCCCACAACATATTGCCCCGGCCAACTCACCATGAAGACCACCATGAGGGACCAGATCCTGAGCGCACTCTCTGGGACGGGGCTTCAGTCCCCGTCACTCTATTTCCAGCTGTTCCTGCCAAGCAGCCTCCAACCAGATAGTGTCTCTCTACCAACCCCCACCCTTCCCCAGCTGGTTTCCCAGTTCAGGAGTCAGCTTCTCGCTCCCACTACAGCCCTTCCTCATCCCGCATCCCCCAGCCTCCCCAGCCTTCAGCAGAAACCCAGTGCCCTGCCTCAGCCTCCCCAGCCTGCCCTTGGCGGCCCGCTTTCTCCCACTCTTTCCTTATTAGTGTGTGCGAAAAGAAAAGGAATTTTTCTTTTGCCATTTATCCCTGGAACAGCCTCCAAAAGGAGTTGAAGGACACACGGCAAAGTGTGAAAAAACAAGGCCTGAGCTTGCCAAGAGGGCCCAAGTCGTTATTTTAATCATGTGGAACAGCCCCTTTTTCATGGAAAATTTTCTACTCCAACACCTGTGGCCATTAAAGGAACCCTCGCTCTTTTCTCCCCTGGGGTCCCAGGGGTCACCCTCTAGCTGGGGCCAGCTGCCAGCTCAAGTAATTATTCTTGCCGCCCTTCCTCTCTGCCTCCCTCATCCCTTCCCAGCCCAGCCCTGCCTTCCCTCAGGCCTGCAGTAGATGCAGGGGAGCACTCTACCCGGCTTTTCTCCTCCTCTGCAGTTTCTGGAGAGAATAAGCTGGTAGACCAGGATTCCCTCCCTCAGCCCTAATTGCCTCTCGGGGCTTCTTGGATCAGGTCTGTCTCTGTCCCTCTGTTGCCACCATCCTCCCCCTTCCTGACTCTTCCTTATGTATACTCACTCCCCACTGGACCCTGGAGGTGGTTCAGCACCTTCCATTCCCTAAAGTGCTCCATGCCCCTCTTAACTCAAATAAAATGGGGGGATCCTTAGAGAAATGACACCATCTGACCTTCTTTTGATACATTGTCCTTCTAAGTGCCCAGTTTTCTTTTTCAGATTATGTATGCTAACTTTGGTTTGCAGAAGATTATCCATACGCTTAGAGATACAGTATAGCTCCCCTCCCGCAGCGTCTTTGGGGAATAACAGATCCAGAGAGGTGAAGAGATTTCCCTAAAGTTGCATGGTGCTCAGGGAAGATGGGGAAGAACTGGGAATAGATTATGTTTGGAAGCCAAACTTCCCAAAGGAGTTGCCTCAACTTTCTCCATTTCCTCACTTGCTCCATGGTCCACTTCAATCTTGCCTCCCCTCATCACTGAAACAGCTCTTAAGGTCACCAATGACCTCAATGTCACTAAATCCAAGGGACATTTTCTCTCTTCATCTTGATGTCTCAGCAGCATTTGACATTGTCGACGCTTCTCTCCTTCACTTTGAAGCACTCTCTTTCTTGCCTTGTTTTCCTCTGACTACTCTGGTCATATCTTAGTCTCCATTGTAGGAAATCTTCCCTCCAACATTTATAAAGTTGGAGCTCCTCAAGGCTCAGGTCTAGGTACTCTTCCCACTCTATAATCTTTCCCTTTTCAGTCTCTTCCAGACTCAGTGTTTCTACCACCACCTACGTCTCCAGCCCTGACTTCTTCTTTGTGCTCCATCTGCTTCTGTACTGATGTCATTGGGATGCCTCAAAGACATCTCAAACTTAACTTGTCTGAAACTGAACCTGTGATGTTCCCTAGGACTCCTGTGTTGTACAACTGTGCTGGGCACCATTCAGCAAAGAGTGCCCTTTTCTTCTCCCCAAACCTGGTCCTCTTTGTGCTCCTGAACTCACCGAGTAGGACCAACCAAACAGTGTTGCAGGCCAGAAATCTAGGAGTCATTCTAGATGACTCTTTCTCTCTCTGTTTCTCCCTCTTTCTCTCTCTGCCTGCCATATGCAAGCCATCACTTGGACCACCACCCTTGTGCAAGCTACTGTCATCTCCACAGTAGCCTCCTAATGATCTATCCACACTCTAACACTAGAACATGAGATAGAGGGCAGTTCAAGTAGGAATAGGGATAAGAGACAGATATAGACTGACTATTGAGATGATGGCATTCCAGCACACATTCTAGAATTTGGACTACATCCCTGCAGGAAATTAATTCTATGAAATTACATCAAGTTAAGAAAGCCAACACGTAGTAGCAAGTGCACCGTGATTTAAGCCCCGTAACACAGACTGTACTAAATTGCTTGGTATAGAAGGTGGCATCCAGGTGAGTAAGTAGTTGACCTTTTATGCCCAGGGCTTTGATTTCCTGTAAGCCCATTTACATGTGCAGTAGCAACTAAAAAAATTGAAAGCAACACCCAAATAAATAAAAAAAGGCAGGGATTTTCAAAATAACTAAAATTCCCCTTGATATTATTCAAATGTGAAACTGATTACCGGAGGAGGGGACTCATAGCTAATTTATCTTTGTATCACCCATAGTACCCAAGATAATGCCTAGCGCATAGTAGTTCCCTATAAATGTTTCTGAATAAACAAATGTGTGCCATCTAAAACATATGAGACTTCACTCTTTATTCATTAGTCAAGCGCTAGAAAATATCAAGCATAATTCAATGACAGTTAGAGGAGGAACTAAAGGTGACCCAATCTATAACTTCCTCCCTGGCCCAGATTTCTCTCCTCTCTGCCAATTTAGTGCTTGCTAGAACAACACCTTTACTGAAGACCCAAGAAGGAGCAGGTAGAAGCCAAGTAGCTATGGATATGGGGTTTTTGGGAGGGGAGTTCTCTGACGGTCTCTTCTCTGGTACCTGGGACCTCAATCTGACAATTCCAAGCATTTTTCAAGATGAACTTGTTAAAAAGCTTCATGTCCTACTCCAAAGAAGAAATGTAAATTTGAGTCCCCTTGTCTCCACTTTGCAGAAGAGTAAAGCAAGACCTAATGAGAAGATGTGGTTTGCAAAGGGCATCTAGGGAGTTGGTGGCAAAGCCAGAACCAGAAACCACGTGTTCAGGTTCTTTCTTCAAGGAGCCTTCTACTATAACAAGTTGCCTCCTGCGGTGACAGGTGAGTCTCACCAATCACAGGAGCCCTTCCTGTAATTAAAATGAGTTAATTTGTCAAAACAGTATTGAAACAGAAGAACAGAGTTGGAGGGCTCACGCTTCCCAGGTTAAAACTTACTCCAAATCTACAAATCAAATTGAATTGAACTAAAATAGGCAGAAATAAACTCATACATCCATGGCCAGTTGATTTTTGGCAAGAGTGCCAAGACCATTCACTGGGGGAAAGAATAGTCTCTTCAACTAATGGTGCTGGGACAACTGGATGTCTACATGCCAAAGAATGAAGTTGGACCCCTTCCTCACACCAACAACCTATATCTAAGAGCTAAAACTGTAAAACTCTTAGAAGAAAAGATAGGGATAAATCATCACAAACTTGGATTTGGCAATGTTTTCTTAGATATGACACCAAAAGTATGAGTAGCAAAAGAAAAAAGAGATAAGTTGGACTTAACAAAATTAAAAACATTTATGTATTAAGAAAATGAAAAGACAACTGACAGAATGGTAGAGAAATATTTGCAAATCATATATCTGATAAACATCTAATATCCAGAGTATATAAAGAACTCTTACAACTCAACAACAAAAAGATAAAACTTCAATTTAAAAATGGACAAAGGACATTTCTCCAAAGAAGATACACAAATGACCAATGAGCACATGAAAAGATGCTCTATATCATTAGTACTTAGGGAAATGCAAATCAAAATCACAATGAGATACCACTTCACACCTACTAGGATGGCTATAATAAAAAAAAAAATCTCTGGGGGCCGGCCCGGTGGCGCAAGCAGTTAAGTGCGCACTCTCCGCTGCGGTGGCCCAGGGTTCGCCAGTTCAGATCCTGGGCGTGCACCGATGCACCGCTTGTTAAGCCATGCTGTGGTGGCGTCCCATATAAAGTAGAGGAAGATGGGCATGGATGTTAGCCCAGGGCCAGTCTTCCTCAGCAAAAAAGAGGAAGATTGGCATTGGATGTTAGCTCAGGGCTGGTCTTCCTCACAAAAAGTAAAACAACTCTGAAAGTAACAAGTGTTGAAAAGGATGTGGAGAAACTGGATCCATTGTACATTGCTGGTGTGAATGTAAAATGGTTCAGCTACTGTGGAGTCTGGTGGTTCCTCAAAAACTAAACATAGACTTAACCATATGATCCAGAAATTCCACTTATAGGTATATGACCAAAATAATAGAAAATAGGTATGTGAATAAATACTTACACATGAATGTTCATAACAGCACTATTCACAATAAATAAAAGGTGGGAACAACACAAATGTCCATCAACAGATGAATGAATAAACAAAATGTAGTTTTACATACAATGGAATATTATTCAGTCATAAAAAGGAATGAAGTACTGATATATGCTACAATGTGGATGAGCCTTGAAAACATTATTCCAGGTGAAACAAGCCAGACACAAAAGATCACCTATTGTATGATTCCATTTATGTGAAATATCCAGAAGATTAATCTGTAGAGACAGAAAGCAGGTTGGTGGTTGCCAGGGGCTTAGGCAAGGGGGATAGAGAATGACTGCTTAACAGGTATGGAGTTTTCCTTTAGGGCGATGAACTGTTTTGGAATTTGGTAGTGGTGATTGTTGAGGTTGCATAACATTGTGAATGTACTAAATGTTAATGAATATACACCTTAAAATGGTTAATTTTATGTTATGTGAATTTCACCTCAATTAAAAAAAAAAAAGAGAGTCACTAAGAAAGGAAAATATTTAAGTCCACCGTATATTCCTTATGGAGCAAATAACTATTTGCTGACAACTTTTCACATTCTAGCCAGTGTGGAAAAAAACCCCAAACCATGTGTATTTTCTGGAGCACGCAGAGTTGTAAAACACATGAACTGAATAAACTGAAATTATGAACTGATTGAACCCAAGAGGCCAATCTAACTAGCTGGCTGAGATTTTCCCTTCTAACCAGATGTACCCCTGACTCCCAGCAGCATTGTCCCTATCCATCTAGCTACACTCACTTTCCCTCTTTTACGAAGGGTTCATCCTCTGTTGGGGAGTATGGTGGAATGAAATGGGAGGGATATTCTAGGAGACTGAGCTTCCACAGCAGGTTGGCTGGGATTGGAGAGAGAGTTCTTCTCAACTAACTGAGGACCAGTTAGAAGTCCAGGGGTAAGAGGCTGAAGCATTTGGTAGAAGAGGCCCTTAGAACAAATCCTGAGGACAAATCTGACCTAAAAAGCATTGCCACCTAGATCCCTTAACAGACCTCAAGTATCAGTAATAGAAATGTCTGTGATGACGGTTGTAGGGAGTAGGTGGCCACTGGATGGACCAGCCTGGTAGATTATAAAGGGAAGAATCAGGAGCCTGATGCGAACTGAGTGATTCAGGACGGGACAGTGAATGGAAGAAGAATGGGAGGTTGCACCTGAAAGAAAATAGCATCTTGCATGCCTGGAAGGACCTCAGAAAGTCATGCCCAGGCATCTAATCAGCTCTGGGTAAACAAGGTTGCTGCTCTCTCACCCTTAACCACCTTCCAATTAACTACAACGTTTACTGGATTATTCGTCTGCACCGGCTCCCATGGGTGACCCCACGGACATGTCCCTTCTATGGCCTCTAACAGCGCTCTGTGCCTTTAGGGCCCAACTGCACTCTACCATAGGTATTTATGTACATAATTAAATCTCTTGCTGACCAAGAGATTTACCAATACCCTTTTGGCCAAGATGAGTCTGATTAATCTTTGTTTTACCCCACAAAGCCTAATACAGTGCTTTATTCTGAGAGGGTGCTCATGAGATGTCTATTACGAGATGACTATAGGGGAGAGGTTTTGTCTGCTGGCAAGCTTTGATTGGATGGAACACAATATGAACCTCATATGGTTCTAATGGGGTATCAAACACAGAGGCCTCAGGGATGGCATATGACCTAGGCTGGTCCAAATCTAATTGTTTACCCCCTCCCCATAGTGATTGGTTCAGATGTGGGTATGAGACCTGAGCAGAGCCAATCAGAATCCTTCCATGAGATTTGACACATGGACTCTGGAAGAATCGTTCTTCCTTTTGGATCATGAGCTGTGAGGACAGGAGCTCAGAGGTTCCTGTAGGAATATTTCTTATCATGTTCAGAGTCTTTTACGAGAATCAAGACAACTGTATGAGGCAGGCAAAGGCTGGATATGCAGAGGGAGACAAACAGATCTTGATGATGTTTAATATTTCAGCCTTGCCCGAAGTCATCATAGCTCAGACTGCCCAATTATAGGGCTGACAGTTTCCTTCTTTTCCCACTTAGTTTGGTTTGAATTGGGTTTTTGTTCCTTGTACCCAAGAGTCCTGACAAATAATCATTGCTGGATCATCAGTGAGAGCACCCTATTCTGAACCTCAGTTGGCAGCAGAAGAAAACTCACGCAGATTTTAGGGAGGACAGTAGGAATTTGGCGTGATGTAGTCCTGTAGTCTGCCATACTCTCAGAGGTTAACTCAAAGCTAGGGCACTTGGGGGAAGCCAAGAAATGCTTAGGCACTTGGAGACATTGATAAACAAAATGCCTGGAGAACAGTGATGAAAGTAGCCCCAGCCATTGGCAGGGGGAGCTGAGGCAGAGACGGGGAGAATGAGAAGACTAAACAGGGCGGGAAGATAAAAACTCAACATACGTGGGAAGTCAGGCCAGTGCAGGCAGCAGAACCAAGTAAAACACGGCCAAAATGAGTAGGGGTTGTCCATGAGTAGAGATTGGCCAGGTTTTGCATCTGTCTCTCTCACCTTCCATCCATCCATTTGTATGCCAGGCACTATGTCACTTGATGGGGTTATCATAGTGAATATAATGACATTGCTGCAGCCCTCATAGAGTTCATTCTAGCAGAGAAGATGGATATTAAAGAAGTAACTACAAGGGCCAGCCCCAGTGGCCTAGTGGTTAAGTTCGGGGCACTCTTCTTCAGTGGCCCGGGTTCAGTTCTTGGGTGTGGACCTACACCACTCATCTGTCAGTGGCCATGCTGTGGTGGTGGCTCACATACAAAAAGAGGAAGATTGGCAACAGAAGTTATCTCAGGGCCATTCTTCCTCAGCAAAAAAAAGAAAAAAAAAAAAAGAAGTAATTACAGAGGAGTACATAGTGGTTTGGAGCAAGGAACAAGAGTACCTAACCTAGTCAGAGGGTTGATGGAAGGCTTCATTGAAGAAGTCTACCTTCCATCTATTTAAATTCATGTAGATATAAAATGCTTGAATGTGGAAACCATACTTTAATCTATTTCTTGTAAAAAAATGGGGGAGGCAGCTATAACCACAGTGTAGAGTCATTATTAGATATTGTGCTTGGCATCCAGAAGACACTGAGCAAATCGTAGCTATTGCTACCACCCATAGTTTCTGGATTAAGCAGAGAAGGGATGCTAATTCCCATCTATTTCCATGTCAATGATTTTTACTCCTATTCTGCTCCAGAAGGATTGAAATGTTGGGAATACAGATTAGCAGATGGTGAAAAAGAGGGTCCTCCATTCACCTAGGAGAGTCCCTTCAGTTCTGCAGATGTTCAGTGAACATGCATTGACTGAGCAGCCACTCACCCTTGCTGCTGATAAATTATTTTAAAAGCAAAATCTTTGTCTTGGTATTTGGAAATATATCTTCAATTCTATGTAAACAGATCTCTAACCACTTTTTTGATAGTAAACCATAAGTGGTCAGGGCTACATATTTTCGGTCTAATTAAACAAATTCAATAGCACTTATTAGGTGCCAACTATGTGCCAAGGCTGGGCTGAGCACTAAAGATAGAGAAAGATAGAGAGACGGAAGCCACAGTGTTGCCTTGAGAAGATTATGGTGAGGAAGAGAGACGATGCAATCATTACAGTACAGCGTTGTTTAAAGGGAGAATAGATAATTTTCAAGAGTTGTGGAAACAGAGGAAGGAGCCATTAATTCTTACTGGGGAAGGGATAAAGAATAGCAACAAAGGGGATATGTCCTTTAAGGATGTGAACATCACCAAGGGGGTGAGGGCATTCCAAGCCGGGAGCACAGTGGGCAAAAGTCTGGAGACTCAAGCAATGTCCTGTGGCTTCCACATGGGCTTTGTGGGGAGGAAGGTGGAACAAAAGGTTGGAGGGGCGGGGGGGTGGGGGGTGGTGAATGCTTTGTAAGGAGTCTGGACTCTGACAATAAGGAGGCCCTAAAAGGTTTTAGTCAGGATCTGAGGTGATCAGAGTGATGTTCTGGAAAGATCGCTCAGGCAGCAGTGTGAAGGATGGACTGGAGAGGGGCAAGTTGGGGCTGAAGACCAGCTGGGGGGGATGGAAATACCCCAGGTGAGACACAGTGGAGGCCTGTACTAGAGTAGTAGCCATAGGAATTTCTAGGGAGGCTCTGCATGTAAAATTGGATATGGCAAACATTTGGATGTGAGGCTGGAGGGAGTGAGGATGGCTCACAGTCTTTCTGCTTGGTGTCTTGGAGAACACGATCCAGATATTGTGGAGGGTGCAGGAATGGAGCAGAGGGGAGGAAGAAGCCAGGCTGCCTTTCCTGGGTGGGCCCCACCACATCCTGATTCCCTTGGTGCAGAAACAGAGAACAAGGGGGTACTGGGCTAGTCACAGGAGTGTGGGGGTCCAGACTGGCAGTGGTCTCAGCAGGGAAGCCCCCTCTCTTGAAATAGCACCAAGAGTCTTACTTTGAGGGAAGCAAAGCACCCAGGGACCAGGAGGAGTGACCAGAGCCTTGCACATATGTGTTGGGGGTGCATATCAGCTTTCCAAACCAGCAAGAGCTTTCTCTGTGGGCTTGAATGGGCCCAGGGGCTGACCAGGTGGGGATGCTGACCGTGGGTGCACTTTCAGGCATCGAAGAGACTCTGACAGTCCCCTTGTCTTATCCACTTTCTCTCTCCAAATAAGTCAAGTAAAAAAAAAAAAAAAACCACCCCCCCGCAAAAAACAAAAACAAAAACAAAACAACATAGTTTCAAATGTGCAAAATAAAGCAATAGATTTACATACTGTAAAGGGATTCTATTCTCTGAGATCTAAGAAAGATTATAAACTCTCCAATTACATCTTGTTCTCTATTTGTGCTGTTTTCCTGCAAAACTGAACGCCACCAGCCAGGTTAATTCAACACGTTTCAACTCAAAAGCCAAAGATTGGCCACTGACAGCTTCTTGTCTCAATTGAATTAAGTTCCTGAGACCTAATCCTTCTTATCACTAGTATCGGCACTTTTGTTCCTGTTTTCCATTTAGTTGATGACATAATGAAGAAAATATGCTAATATAAGACAAATAATTGTATTACTATGCACCGCTAAACAGACAAAGATGGCGACATGGCCAAAAGCAATCTGTTTGTAGCCGGGCAGCACCATCGTGAGAAAGTTCAAAAAGTTCTTTCAAGAAATGCCACACAAAGGTTCGAGATAGGCACAAAAAGGGGAGTTCCTGAGTGTCTAGGTATGAAAGCATAGGATATATTAGAGTTAAATATATAAAATTGAGGACCACCTAGCTTTAATTTACAAATTTATTTATGTAAAAATTTTCTTCTATTTCTTTTTGTGTGTGTGTGGCTTAAACAGTATAAATTCATTTCTTACAGGCTGGGAAGTCCAAGGTCAAGGTGCCAGCCAATTCAATTCCTGGTGAGAGCTCCCTTATGGCCGGCTGCCTTCTTGCTGTGTCCTCACAGGACAGAGGGAGAGCTCTATTTCTTTACTTAAAAAAATATGAGTAGAATATCCAAGGCTCTCCTCTGTGCAATTTGTGCAATTCATACTAAATGTCTTTATCCTATTGTAATCCAGGGGAAAGAGAAACAGAAGAAGGGATAGAAAGTGATATACAGAGAGATGGAAGGCGGAAAGGAGACCAGGTTACCATCAGCCAAGTGCTCTGTGGTGAAGGTGGAGGTCGAGGTCGTGGACGGGGCTCACCCTGACCCAGCACTGCTCCCGCCTCCCACGAGGTCTAGGGCAAATCATTTCTCACTGAGTGTATCTTCCCTCTCCGCCAAAGGACGGGGTTCCATGAGATCTCCAGCATAATCCTAGGGCTTGGCTGCGGTATGTGCTAAATAAAGTGTGTTTCCTGGTGGAACCTGAACTGGGGAGGCCCCTGACTCAGGGGCATCTGGCAGAGTGAAGGGCGGGGCTGAGGCATGGCCCCGACCATGAGGATAAGGGGAAGGTGACAAACTGAACTAACAGACCCACTCGAGAGCCTTCCCCTGCCTCGACTCCAGAATGCAGGAGCCTCCTGTAGGTGCCTGAGACAGGAGGTGGGGACACCGACTAGCCCAAGTCAATGACCAAGTTTTCTCCTTAGTCACCATGGTGAAGCCCCACAGGGCAGATGCCCCTCGTGCACACAGAACTTCCAGTTAGCCCTTTAGTGACACAGCCAAGAGGTCACCACTCGTTTGAGGAAAGTCTCCAACATCAAAGAGAGACCAAGACAAATAGATAAAAGGAAACCGAAGGTAACAAACAATGTGAGGAGCAGAAGAAAACTTTAAAAAAATTATAATATATTTTGGATGATGAGATGTTGCCTTAATGAAATAAGATTAGAAGTTATGAAAAAACAATCAGAAACAAGAATGATCTCTTGAAAATTAAAATATAGCAGGAAATAAAAGGATTTTATAGGAGAGTGTGAAGTGTTACCCAACTTTACCCAATAAAGTTGGGTAAATCTCTCCAAAAGTAGAACAAAACGATAAAGAAATAGAAAATAAGAGATAAAAGGCAAGACCTTTAGACTATCAATTTAGCATGTCTAACATCCAATTAATAGAAGTTCTAGAAAGAGGGAAGAGAAAAGATGGGAAAGGGTAGAAATTAGTCAAGAAATAATACATGAATTTTTCCCAGAATTAAAGGAGGTGAGTTTTCAGATTGACAGCCTATTGACTGATTGTCCAGAACAACGAATGAAAAGACACGTTAAGAAATATCACCATGAAATGTTTCAACAACAGGTAGAGAGAGAAGTTCCTTAGAGCTCCCAATGAAAAAACAAGACAAGTTTCCATACAAAGACTGCGGAATAGGGATGGTGTCTTGAGAAGTCTGACAGCTTCTATAAATTAGAAGACAAAGGAGCAATCCTTTTAAAATACTAAGAAAAAATAGTTTTTAACCTAGAATTCAATACCTTACCAAATAAAAAATGTATCCTTTTTGAGGAAGGTACTGAAGGAGGTGCTCCAGCAAGATAAAGCAGTAAATCAAGAAAGAGAGGACACAGGATCTAGGAGACAGGGTTATAGCAATATTTTTACTGTCAGAATAATCACTGATTATTATTTTACTCAAATATTATAATTATATTGGAAGGATGAGAGAGGAAAAAAGTACAAAGGGGAGCAATGTTAAGTTGCTAAGTTCTCATTTGCCATGTGAAGAAGCCATTAGATAATACCTAAAACGGATAATTAAAGACACAGCAGCATAAGCATATTATTCAGAAATAGAGAGGCAAATATCAGAAGCAGCACTAAGAGCTGACGGTGATTATCGCCTCTGGGGAGCAGAACCGGCCGGGGACTAGGATGGGAAGAGGGAAGGGGAGGCGGCCGCAGGAAACCAGTTTTGTTGTTGCTGTTAAACATTCTTTTATCACTAACTGATTTACAATGTAAAAACTCTGTGCACATATTACTTTGATAAAATTTTTTAAAAATTCTGAGACTCGATGAATCAAGTACACCTGTGAGCAATGAGCAGTCAAGCAACACAGCCCGAACCTCTTGGAGAGGTGTGGGCCGCCTTCCATTTCTGCCTAAGCCTCGGGTTTTTCTTGTAGCTGCAGGCCCGAGGCTTGGGAACAGTAGGTTCCACTTTTGCAGTGTCGCAGCCGTCTAGGAGCCTGAGGCAGGGCGAGGGAAACATTTTACCCCGCGCACTCGGCAGGGACAGAGGCGGGCTGCCTCTATTTGCCAGGCCCACTCGCTGCCGAGATCCCAGAGCACCCTCCGCGTCCTGGAGCCAGCGCCTGCCCTCGGAGCGCTCCCCGCGCCCCCTCCCTTGCCTCCCCTCCCCCCGCGGCGCCCTCCCCCGGCCCGCCCCTCCCCCGGCCGCGGCCTGTGGCCGCTGGAATCCCTGTCGCCCCGGGACTCAGCTGACAGCGGACAGACAATGGCATTTCCCATCAGCCTGGGTATCAGGAGCCGGCCTTATCCAGCGGTGTTTTTCTATTAGTCTAACACCCCATTGTCCACCCCTTATCGCTGAAATGTTGATGTCATGCCTGGCTTGCAAGTGGTTTCTGCATCTCGGCGCTCGGACAGCTTCGCTTTAATTGGGGGGGGGGGGAGGGGTGGAGGAGCCCCTTTATCAGAATTCTCACGAGAATTCACCCCTTTCCTCCTTCCAGTGGGGCGCCGAGGGCGCCACGGTGGGGTGGGTTCCCAGGCGCAATTCCTGGCCTTTCTCTCTGTCCCTGGGTCTCGACCCCGCCGGCCTCCGTCAGAGCTGAAATGCCGAGGAGGGTGGTGAGGACGCTGTGGGCCGCTTTTGTCCCTCCGGGCTTTGGGCTCTGGGCTTTTGGAGACCTGTGGTGTCCCTCTGGTGGCTCTGGGTCGGGAGGGGCCACGGCTCTTCCTTCTCTGAGTCTCCTGCAGCCCCTAAAGGCCCCACCAGTGCCTGTTGTTAGTGGGAGCTCGATAAATGGCTGCGGGATTCAACCAAAGGGCAGCCAGCTGGGAAGGTCCGGTCTGAGAGCACGTGGAAAACTCAAGACCGTCTTCATCTCTACCACATCTCCCCGACCCCCAACAATGCCACCCTGCCAGCTGTGCCAACTCCTCCGGAGAGTTTTAAAGATATGGTCTGTTCTCTCCCCTCCACGCCCGGTCCTTCTCAGATACTGTTTGTTCACAGTGGAGATCTGAGCACAGGAGACTGCGTGGGTGCCTGAGTGTGTGTTTGTGTGTGTGTGTGTGTGTTAGGGGGCACGGTTCTTGTAAAGCCCCTCAGAGAATCTCGTTGAGAGAGAAAGTGGTGCGCTCTGGGATGGGATGGGCCGCTCTGCAGTTTGCTTGGGTGAATTACTTACCCTTTCCTGGACTCAGCTTCCTCATCCCTTAAACAGGTACTGCAAGGTAGCTTCTGGAGGGATTGTCCTGAGGCTGGAATTGAAATAACTGAGGTGCTTAGCAGGATGCCTGGCCCCCAGTGTGCACTCAGTAAAGGGTGGCTGTTCTTAGGATAGCTATTTGTGGGCTTGGGCACAAAGCCTGGTTTGGGGAACTGGTGAGCAGGGCAGAGGAGAGGTGCTAGTGGGGGTCGAGGTCATTCTCCTGGGCCCCTCCTTGGAGAGCTGGGGCAGAGGAGGAGGTGGGCCCCTGTGGGCTAGGCCAGCCTGTGTTGGGCTACCAGAGGCGAAATGAGCCCATCGGGCCTCAAGTTCTTTCCTCAACTTTAAAAAGAAAATAAATGAATACTGTAAGCACGTGGAGACTTCTGTTCTCTATGGAGTCAAATTTGTATGTAATGGGTCTGTTTTGAAGTGCTCCTGAGGAAATTTAATTTGGAACACGGTTGGCTAGCTCCACTTGAAGGTAGTTTTTACCTGTGCAAAGTGGCCTCAACATGTTTTTTTTCTTTCTTTTTTCTTTGGTGAGGAAGATTAGCTCTGAGCTAACATCAGTTTCCAATCCTCCTCTTTTTGCTAAGGACGATTGGCCTTGGGCTAACATCCATGCCCATCTTCCTCTATTTTGTATGTGGGATGCCTGCCGCAGCATGGCTTGATAAGCAGTGCATAGGTGCATGCCCAGGATCCGAACCTGTGACCCCGGACTGGCCCAGTTGTGTAGTGGTTAAGTTCGCGTGGTCAACACGTTAATCTAACTTAACAAACACACGAACCCTGAAGGTCGGTAGTGCTCTCTGCAAGGCGAGTGGTTCAAGGCCTGCCTGATGACACACAGAAGGTAGTGGAGCTGTTGGGCCACTGAGAGTCCAGCCTCCTCACTAAGCTTCACAGAGGAGCCTCTTAACACAGCTGTTGAGACACTTTTCATCCATCCACCCCTTCCGCAGAGCTCCAGATGCTTCAGCTGATAACAAACCCAGTCCCTGAGGGTTAGGGGTCCATGTGGGAACAGCAGACCCTGTGAGGCACACTAGGAAGGACTGTCTGTACCTATGTCATACTGAGGAAGCTGGGCTCACACAGAGCTGGAAAGTCAACCAGGGTCTTTAGAGTCCACATCAGGCCTTTTTCCATGACATCAAGTGACAGCAGATAAAGCACTTGGCTTTGTCTCTTAAACACACATTCCTGGGACGAAAAGAGGCTTAGAAAACAGGGGCAGGGTCTGTCTACTTTGTCATTGTGTTCACTGGGCAATCCTCATTCATCGGGGGCTTGCCACCTTCTCATGTGCACTGCCATCCTTGCAGATCTTGGCCCAGAGACCAGGACTGAGGGCATCAGAAGTCCACGATAGGGGTGCACTTCCTTGGCCCCAATTCCAGACCACACGAGATCCACCTTCTCCTTCCTCATAGGACTCTTTTTTGGAAGTTTCAATAGCTGAAGACTGAGAGGGAGAAGGAGGCAGGAATCACGTGCCATGTGGATAGGAGATGGTTTTTTCAAGGGCAGCCTTAAGCAAAGTAAATCCTATTACCCTGAGGTATTTGAGGGGCTCCTATAGGGCTCAAATCTCTCCTCCACAGAGTGGGGAAAATTCCACCAATGAACCTTCCATCTGTCCCATTTTAAGGTGCAAATATTTCCAGGTGGGCCAACACACAAAGTCATGAACACCTTAGTGTGAATGAGTAACTCACATGCTCTCTTCTGAGAGTGCTACGAGCTGACTTTTTAGTGAGGGGAGAAGGGACCAGTAAGAAGAGGAAAGGGGATAGAAACAGAAGACGAACCATCTATTGACAGTTTCTCCAGACCTGTCACTTTTTTTCTTTTTTTGTGTGTGTGTGTGGGATGGGATATTCTTTCCTTTCAAGTTTCCTGCTTGGAACACGTGTTCCTTCAGTTCCCTTAGTAGAAGCAGCGTTTCCTGGGTGTCCGTTTGCTCAACCCCATGCACTTATGCTCCTTAAGCTTGGATGATTTTCAGGAAGTTAGAGGGTCTAGCTGGGTTTCTTGGAAAATTCTTACATACATTGAAGTGCCTCCTCCCTTCCCAGATAAACAGTTTAGTTTAGAGTTATCAGAGCTTTACAAATACTGCGTTAGCATACAATGCCCAGTTCATCTCTTTAAGCCAGACCCCTTTCTCCTTTCTCCCTTCTGCCTCTGCCTCTGTCCTTCACCTGTCACCTTTCTCTCCTCTCTCCCTCATGATCTGCAAGTTTGCATGTGAAATAGTGACTCACTCAAGAAGTCTGTGGCCTAGATGGGGAAATGTTACATTCTTCCTTGATCACACACCCACTCCCCAATTTTTATCTTTCATAGAACCTTCAATAGCACTTATGTGCTTTGTAATGATCATTTCTTCGTTTCTTGTCTCCACCTCTACATCCCTAGCAACAGAGCACAGGTCATTCTTGCTCCCACTGTGTCCCCACGTCTCAGCACGGGGCTGACACACAGAAGGTGCTCAGTAAATACGGGCTGAATGAATGAATGAGCTGCTGAAGAGTGGGGTGCTGTGCAAAGCCCAGTGACTCTGGGGAGGATGGACTGTGTCCTGAGTTCCTAAGGTTTTGTAGAGGAGCAGTGACAGTGTTTGAATTCAAGCAGGGAGGCCACTCTGGACCGAGGAAACATGGGTTTGCGAAGGCAAGGCGGCTGCTCAGTTTCTTTCCCACATCTCCTCCTCCTAGATCAGGAGCCAGAAGAGATGTGGGAGATCGTTAGGAACAGAGCAGGAAGCTGAAGTTCAGGAGAGAAAATGGTTTTCCAGGGTCATACACCGGGAGAGGGGCAGCGCCCAGTGGGACTGTGCCTGACTTCCACTCTGTGCTGTCTCTCGGGCGCGTAGCTGAGGCCTCGCTCAGCACCCAGCCTGGCTCCGTGGGGAAGCAGTGGGGAGAGTGTCACACTCCATGATGAGCAAGTCAGAAAGCCCACACGTCTGCACAACACCTGGGCCCTGGATGGACAGGCAGCACCCTCCTGTTTCTCAGGAGGGGACGTAGAGGGGGTAATGGTGTGTGCAGAGCCGTAAGCACCTCATGATGAAGATGACAGGACGCAGGCCTCCCGGTTCACTTCAGACACCCCAAGCCAGAGGAGGCCTGGGTACCAGGGGGCTACTGTCCAAGCTTTAGCCAAAGGGGGATAGAGCAGAGATCCCCTACCCCCAGGCCTGCCCTGGAGATGGGGGTCATAGAGAGAAACTGGACCATCCCCAAAGCTACTTTCAGGGAAAGAGAGGAAAAGGCCCTTTAACTGAGTGCCCACTTTGTACCAGACACTTAACCTGCAGCAGCTGGATTCTCTTAGCAAGCACCCATGGAGGAAGCCAGATTTCTAATAACCCACCTCCAGAGCTCCCATTTTTACTGCTGAGGAAAGGACACTTAGGATGGTTAGGGACTTGCTGGAGAAAGTGGGACTTGCCCTGGGCCTGAGCTCAGCGTCTGCTCCCCAGACAAAGGCCCCGCCAGTTTGGCAGCGTCGAGTCAGTCCGTCTTCGAGTCTCAGCGAGGCCTTCCCTTCTCCCCTCCCTGCTGGCACGTCCTCCGTGCTTCCTCACCATCTTCCTCGTGCTTCCTCATCCCTCCGCGCTCCTCCCTGGCTCCGCGGGTCTGCTGCCTGTGGCCGGCCTCCCCTTTATCTTGTCTCCCCGTTTCCACTGCTATCAGCCACTATCTGGCGCAATCCCACCCTGGCAAGGCAGGGCAGGAAGCTGGCCTGTGACTCTCCTCTCTTTACTCTCCATCCTCTTCCTTCTCCAGAGACAAAAGCAAAAACAGCCTGTTAACAGATCTGCCGTTTCCCTTGGCTCCGTGACTCCCATTTCCCACTCTCATTTTTTCACAGGCTCTGCTTCTCCACCTCAGGCTGTCCTCAGGAGCTGCTGCTGAGGCCCGATGGCCCAGGGCTGTCACTTCCTCCAGCTTGTCTGCCAGGAGGCCGGAGCTCACAGCCAATGCTGTCCCCTCCACAAAGCCTCC
The DNA here is from genome assembly GCF_057802395.1 of Ceratotherium simum simum. Taxonomy (NCBI): domain Eukaryota; kingdom Metazoa; phylum Chordata; class Mammalia; order Perissodactyla; family Rhinocerotidae; genus Ceratotherium; species Ceratotherium simum. Next base: position 11,590,645 of record NC_141911.1, on the reverse strand, counting down.
GGCTCCCTCTTATCCTCTCTGAGATCAGCCTGGCCTGAAATGGTCGTCTGGCTGTCTGCGCCAAGGATGGGGCGGGACAGTGCTCTGGCCTTCCTCATTAACGGGGTGGCTGTGGCTCTGATTATAGCGATGGGAGGGTTTTTTTGGTCAAAGAGCATCATGCATCCATTTATTATGTCACCATTCACTCAGACATTTACTGTGTGCTTCCTACGCTGCTGCTGGAGACCCAGAGATGAGCAAAACACGACCTCTGTCCTCAATAGCGTGTAATTTGTGGGGAGTCAGGAGGTCGCTGGACTGAGTTAAAGTGTTCTGTCTAAGGCGTGGTAGAAATTGCTAAGTGCAACAAGAGGGGTGAAGGCCGAGTGCTCTGAGAGTTTGGAGGAGGGAGAGATGGATGCTACAAGGAGAGCTGCGTTCATCGGTGCTTTCTCGGGGCCAGGCACTCTGCTAAGCACTTGCATAGTGGCCTTATTTCGTTCTCGTGACAAACTCATGGGGCAGGTGTGATTTTCATCCCCAATTCACAGACAAAAAGACTGAGGCTTAGGAAAGTTAAGTAGTGGCTAGTGAGTCCAACACCCACGTTCATAGCTAGAGCCCCATTTTCCTTGAAGGCCCCGTTCAAATGCCACCTTCAGATCATCTTCATCCCCGCCTCTCATGGCCCTTGGTCTATAGAGCCTGCCGGGTGGGAGAGGGAGCACTGGAGAAATCTCTGGATCCAGATACTTAATTACTTTGAGTCTCAATTTTTCTCATCTGCAAAAGGAGATGATAACAGTACCCATCTCCTAGGTTTGTTGAGGGTTTAAAGGAACAGTGCATATAGTATGCTTAGCACCACAACTGGCACAGAGTATGTACTCAATACACATTAGCCATGACTATTTTTGTCATTATTATTGCTACGAAAGGAAAGTTATCAAGGGGAGGTGCTTTGTAGGAGAGTGGTTTAGGAAGCGGATTGTCAGGGTTGATATAAATTTTGTATCTGTTTTCCAAGGACCGTGCAGCTATAGCCCTGGGCATTGCCATCTCAGGCTGAGAGGATCTGGAACTGGGCACAGCCTCGGAGTTTGTGTTCCCATTTTTCTCTCAAGTTTACCGAAGTCTCCCCAGTGCTCAAACAACCTGTTAATTTCAAAGTCATCGGGGTCCTTAAGAAGCCTGAGTCCCTTCTCTTGTGATTATTGAGCTTCATTTTTTCTTTTTTTTATTGTGGTAAAATATAGATAACATAAAATTTACCATTTTAATCATTTTTAAGTGTACAGTTCCATGGCATTAAGTACATTCACATTGTTGTGCGACCATCACCATTATTCATCTCCAGAACTTTTGCATCATCACAAACTGCAACTCTACCCATTAAACACTAACTCCCCAGTCCCCCTCCCCCAGCTCCTGGCAACCACCATTCTGTTTTCTGTCTCTATAAATTTGACAACTCTAGGGACCTCATATAAGTGGAATCATACAATATTTGTCCTTTTTTGACTGGCCTATTTTGTTTAGCATAATGTCCTCAGGTTCATCCATGTTGTAGCATGTGCCAGAATTTCCTTCCTTTTTAAGGCTGGATAATATTCCATTGTATGTATATGCCACATTTTGTTTATCCATTCATCTGTCAGTGGACATGTGGATTGTTTCCACCTTTCTGCTTTTGTGAACAATGCTGCTGTGAACATGGTCTACAAATATCTGTTCGAATCTCTGCTGTCAATTCTTTTGTGCTTGTACCTAGAAGAAGTGGAATTGCTGGGTCAAATGGTAATTTCATGTTTAATTTTTCGAGGAACTACCATACTGTTTTCCACAGCGGCTGCACCATTTTACATTCTACTAGCAACACACAAGAGTTTCAATTTCTCCACATCCTCTCCTACCACCTCAGGAAGCAGTTGATTCTTTATGGGGGCGGGGGGCGGTGTGCAAATCTGGTTGTTGGAAAGCTCTTTTTATCCCAAGTTCAAGTCCTCTTGTACCCTTTCCGGCTGGCCTGGCCTTGCCCTGGGAATTAGCCAGTCTGCGTGTGCTCCTTCTTCCCCGGGGTGTCCCTTCAGCAGCCCGGAGCAGCCACTGCCCAAGAGGTCAGTACACTGACACACGCCCTGTGCACGCCTGTGGGCTCCTGCCCTGCCCTGCAGGACACCAACCATGGGGTTTCCTGGCTGATTGCTCATGAGGCACCTCCTGCCCCTGAGTGGGCACAGACGCCAACAGACTAGGGGGACGCCACTCCCTTTCTCGAGGAGGGTGAGTTATTGGAGGGAACGCTGGCTCCCTGAGGAGTTAAATCATCCCTTGACTCAGACAAGAGCCCTTTGCCCCATGGGAGAGCATTACTCATCCCGGCACCCGCGGGACCAGGCTCTATGTCAGGGGAAAGTGCGGCTCCCATTCCCCTCTCTCAGAAACTCATAAATCATCCCTATTAGAATTTCAGCTCTTCAGATAGACATGGAACAGCTGGCAAAGCCGGGTCTCCTGAGTGCTTCAACAGTTTGTTCTGGGGAGTGTGAGGGGCTGCTTCAGAGAATCAGGGGACCCCAGACACCAGGAGCCTGCTTGGACTTCCCTCAAAGCGAGCCAACTCTCCCACTGCTGGTCCATGTGAGACGGAAGGACTTCAGGTCCGGTGTCCCCCAGGACTTGAATGGAGGGGGAACATTGAGAGCCCAAGTGTGGGCTGTGGCCACCATATTCTATTTCACCCTGCCCCTCGGCCAGCACTTGGCCAGGCCCAGGCTCAATATTTCTTGGACAAATGTTGTTGCAAAACTCTGCCCTTAAGTAAAGTGGTTCTCTCTGTTCCTCACCTTCCTCATCTGTAAAATGGACAATGAGACTGGACAATCTCTATGACTCCTTCCAGCTGTAACATTCTCTGACACTAACAATCCAAGAGCTCCACGTGGATTGGCCACAAGTCAAAATCAGCCAGTGCGGAGGTTTGTGTGGCTGTTTCAATTGGAGCCGTGGATTGGATTGACCAAGCTGGAACGTATAAACCATGAAGATAGCACCAGGTCCATGAACAATCGCTTTAAAGAATCAACCTGATATGTTTTCTTAGAAACGCACAGCTGGATTCACAGACAGATGAGCACCTTTTCCTGACAGTGCGAGGGAATGTTGTGCCTGTTTGGTGTGCCTATTTAGAGGCTCCTGAATTCCTGACATGAGCTGTAGCTTAGTGTTGATGCCATTGCTAGCTAGAAGATTGAAAACAATACCGCCCCCAGCACATCCCATGGATGTGTGGGGCAAGTTAGCTAGGTGGTTATAGCGGGGTATTTAGGAGCCCCAGATTATAGTCTTGAACATGGCTGTAGGCTGATCTCACCACAAATTCTGGTTGACTCATCCCCAAATGTGAGCTGTGGGCCCCTACATTTCCTAAGGGATTGAAATAGCACAAATCCATTCCTACCACTGGGTAAATAAGGTCTACCAATGGGTCTAGGAGCGTGAGCTGATGGAGAGGAAGAGTACTGGATTAGGAACCAGAATACGTGAGTGCTCAGCCCAGCAGTGCCATGAATCAGCGGGTGACTTGGCAAACAAGGTGGACAGAGAAGGTGTTCTTCTCTGCTGAGCCTCCCTCCATGAGGTATCACCCACCCCATCATATGCTTAGCCAATCATTGAACTGTGTCTCCTGATACAGTGATTGGTACACGAGGCAAATAGGACCATTTGCATCCTTTCCTGGGATTTGTATAGGCTATTGGGAGACAGAAGTTCTTATTGGGATTGCTAACCTGACGATAGAATTCTAGAGCTGTCGTTAATCCCCTTTCCGCTCTGTATGAAGAAAGTGTGCCAGCTGTAGGAGGCAGTGAGGCCAACACTCCAAAGAACGAGAGCTAAGAGACAGTGGAAGAGAGAGAGTGAGCAAGCTCTGATAACTTCCTTTGAGTCTCAGGATCCACGAGTGTCTGATGTCCCAAACATTTCACTTTGATTTAACCTGGTCTGAGCTGGGTTTTGATCACTTGTAACTACAGGAGTTGCAATACCAAAGGCCACTTCACCTCTAGGGCCTCCTCACTCTTTTTTTTTTTTTTTTTTGTAAGGAAGATTAGCCCTGAGCTAACATCTGTTGCCAATTCTCCTCTTTTTGCTGAGAAAGACTGGCCCTGGGCTAACATCCGTGCCCATCTTCCTCTACTTTATATGGGTTGCTGCCACAGTATGCAATGTGTTGGTCTGCTCCCGAGAACTAAACCTGCGAACCCTGGGCTGCCGAAGCGGAGCATGCACTTACCCGCTACACGACCGGGCCAGCCCCTCTCATCACTCATTTTATTCATTAAAATAAAGATATTGAAATGGGTGATCGCTAAAGCTCTCCCAGCTCTGTGATTCCACTTTTGCCTATGAGAAGTGAGAAAACATGGTCCAGCTGACTTAGAAACTTTACAATAATCAAAAAATAAAAAATTTTAAAAATAAAAAATAAAATAAGTAATAATTAAAAAAAAGAAAGCTTACAACAAAACCTAAAAGCCAGACTTTTTTTCCCCTGAAAATCTTGATATTCACTCCTCTGTGAAGAAGGATAAGGAGTTAACAATTGCTGAGTGTTTACTATCAGCCGGGAACTGTAGACGTGATTTCTCATTGACCTTTCACAATAGCTCTTTGAGGTAGGTGATAGCCCTCCATTTCACAGATGAGGAAACTGAGGCTCAGAGAGGTTAGGTAACTTCCCCAAGGCCACAGAGTTAGTGAGAGCCAGAGACAGGGTTTGAATCCAGATCTGTCTGATTCTGGCGTGCTGGCTTCTGTTCCCCATAGGGGACAAGGTTTTTAGTCACAAATAATCCCACCAGCATTTTTATGTTGGTAAGAAGTGGGCGCCCCACTGCGCTGGCCTGATGCTGGGGGCAGAAAGTTGGCCAGGCTGTCTGTCACTGAGTTCCCATTCAGCCGTTCTCCAAGGCTGTGCAGCTGTTGCTTTCCACACATGCTGTGTTTATTGATGTATGAAGCAATTCCTAAGCAACTGAGTCCTTCTTCCACTGGCTTTTGGAAATCCTGTTCCAATCTCTTGGCTGTCTGTTTCTAGCATGTCTTAAGATTCTGCCTGGACTCGAGCTTCAAACTTGGGTGGGATGTGGCAGAGGATGAAAACTCTGGGGAGAAGGGCAATGCCACCTCTGAGAGGTGTGCACTAGGCCTCCGGAGTGACCTTAAGCAGGGCAGGGAATGGCCTCAATCTTAAGGACAGTGATCATTCATGGAACCTCTGCTGCATACCAGGTACTTTGTGTAGCTTGACTAATCCTTACAATCATTCTGAGAGATGTTATTGCCCCCACTTTACAGGTGGAAAAATAGAGGCTCAAAGAAGCAAACTAACTTACTCTGCTGCTAAATGGTTCCAAAGTCCATGCTCATCCTGGCACACCACAGGTGCACTGGCATGGCCTGGAGATGCCTGGGGATTCCTGCATAGGTGAAGATCACCCCTGGCCCAAGGCACAGCCAGAGTCCAACAGCTGGAGCAGGCAAGCCAGGCCAGGGGTGGGGTCTGCAGCTTTGGTGGTGGGAGATCTGGAACACAGCCAAGGCCTCTCCTTTGATCACTGATCTCTCTTGTGCTTCATCATGACTTTAACAACTGTCGGTCATGTCAGCACACCTTAAACATGCTGGAAAAGCCACTACTTTTGGGAAATGTGTTCAGCAAGTAGTAGCCCTTCTCTTCCTCACAACCAAAGTGGTACAAAGCATGACTGTACAAGGTCCTTGAAATCTCAGAGCTCCCTCTGAGAGGTGGATCCAACCCTACCTCTGAGAAGTTGACCCTTGGGATGTGGAGGCTGAAAGACTAGTCATCTGATGCCCCTCGGCAGAGCCTCCTGTGGAGCTATCCAAGGTCCTGCAAGTGCTTTGACCTGTGCTCTGTGTAACCAACTGACCCTCCATCTTTCTACCTGTGTCCTTGGCCTTCTGGCCTCTCCTGACATTGGACCTCACCAAATCTTGCTTGTCTGACTTACAGTATCATCCCCTTTCACTTACTTTCGAGGTCCTGCTGACCTGAGCTCACTTGACCTGGTCCGTATTGGCCTTGAGTCCCAGCCTCCAAGCGGGTCCAGGGCTCACCCTTAACTACAATTATCCCTGCTGACCAACAGATGAGCTAACTGTCCAGCACTGCATGCCATTCTGTCCCCCAACTCCTCCCATAGCCACCTGTTTTTTTGGGTGGTTATTCCTTGGAATCTGGTCGACTTCCAAGTGACACCCAATTTATTTGATTTTGTCCATTCTTCTTTCTTGGCCCCATAACCAGCCATTTATGAAATGTTTCCTGGGGTTAGAGCAGTGGGGGTATTCTTATTCGATAAGGCCCATGACTTGAGGAGGCCTGTGGCTCTGTCCCATCATGTGGTCACATCTACTCTATGTATCTTGATAGAGCAAACTGATTTTTCTTTAAAGAGAATTGACTAGAAAATGAGCTTCCATTGAAAGGTGCCACCTTGCTTTCTCACGAGAACCAGAGATCCTGTGTTCTAGTTTTGGCATTGTGCCTGACCAGTTGTGTGAGCTTGGGCAAGTCATTTAAGCCATACACTCCTTCATACCTTCTTGTCATCCATTTGTTTTCTCACCAAATATTTATTGACCGTGTATCACGCATCATGCAGTAGGCTAGGTGCTGGGGATGCTACAAAGTGAAAGCTACAGTTTCTATCTTCAAGGCACTCACAGTCTAATCCGGGAGACAAATATGTATATGGTTAACATAAGACTAATGTGGTAAATTATTACAACGATAGGAATGAAGTGCCAAGGATGCACAGAGGCCAGATCTGCCCTTGCTGTTCCCTCTGCTTGGAAGGCTTTTCCCCCCAGACACTTGTATGATTCACATCCTCACTTCTGCAGTTCTTAGTTAATGTCATGTTATCAGAGAGGCCTTCCCTGACCATCCTATTTGAAATAGGAACTCCACCCCTAGCCTGGCACCTTCCTGTATCTCTCTTCTGCTTTATTTTTCTCCATAGCATTTATCATCCCCGGGAAGGGTTCTCTCATCTGTGAAGTGGAGGACTGAGCTAATGACCCCTGTAGTGGATTGAATGACGGCCCCAAAAAAGATATGTCCATGCCCTAGCCTCTGGAACCTGTGAATGTGACCTTATTTGGAAAAATGATCTTTGCAGATGTACTTAACTTAAGGATTGTGAGATGAGGTCATCCTAGATTACCTGAGTGGACCCAAAAGCTAATGACAAGTGTCCTTACAAAAGACAGAAGAAGAGAAGACATGGACACACAGAGGAGAAAGCCACGTGAACACAGAGGCAGAGACTGCAGTGATGCAGACACAAGCCGAGAGACACCTGGAGCCACCAGAAGCTGGAAGAGGCTACGAAGGATTCTCTCCTAGAGTCTTCAGAGGGAGCATGGCCCTGCAGACACCTTGATGTCAGACTTCTGGCCTCCGTAACTGTAAGAGAATAAGTTCCTGTTGTTTTAAGCCACCAGGTTTGTGATCATTTGTGATGAGAGCCACAGCACATGAATGCAATCTCTATATTGTCTCTATGGTCACCTTCAGGCCAAATGGGCTGAAACCTAAATAAGAGTTAGGGCTGGGAACGCCATCCAACAATGCTAACGTTTCCATTGATTCATCAGCTGTGTTCAGGGAGGTAGACACAACTTGGGAATGACATTGGTTGCTGTCCGTCACCCTGCATACGCCACACTGGGCATAGCAAGGAGTGGTCTCTTGCTGTTCCCAGGATGAAGAGAAAGATGCATGGTCATCTAGCCCCAATGGGGACACGAACACCCATCAGCCTTGCCCACAAAATAAAAAAAGGGATGTGTTTTAATTACACCATGGTTTATAATAGAAAAACAAATGAGAAAGAACCCAAATCCTGTAAGCAGATAGTTATATAAACCATATTGCATCCTTACTTTAGAAACCATCTGTAAAAGTGTCTGTTCTATTTCTAGTATATGAGAACAGCATATTAGCATATCTAGTATATTAGTATAGTATATTAGAAATATACTCTATTTCTAAATGTATCTGTGTAAGCATGCAAATCCACTGACAAAGGCCTCTAAGGACACGTGCTTAGCTGATGGCATTGGTTACGCTTCGGGACAGGGATTGAGCAACGTTCAAGGGGATTTTTCACTTCATCTACTTATTTGCATCTTTTTACAAAGACTTGAGCCATTAAAAAATTTCTTTTATTTAAGTAAAAAAAGATGAGAAGACAAGAGCTCAGCTGAGAGGGTGGAGTTGTGATCACTTGTGGCCTTGTAGCTGCTGGCAGTGAGGTGGGAGGTGGGATTTACTGTTCTCTGACGCTCCAGGCTCATAAATGTTGCTTCTACTATGAATTTGTCTGTTTGGTTCCTCGTCATTCTGACGGGGCCTTGATGTGAAACTAGAACCTAGTGTTCCAGGCGGAGAGGGCTGTCCTGGCAAACCAGGGGGAGCTTCCCCTTTATCGCCACTCTTGCAGGCAACGCAGGGAGCCGATCCCTGCAGCAGCCGGGAGGCAGGGCCTGCAGTGATGTTCCTCCACACTGTTTACGAGGAACAGCCAGTAATAGCCCCACCCCAGCCCACCCCACCTCCAAGGCCACCCAGATTCAGAGGGGAAGCAGCTCATCCCACCCTGCGGTGTTGGATGTGGACCCGCGGACTACAGCGGAGGTCCTCAGAGAGAATGGATGCTACTGGGCATGCGTTGTCTTTGTCCCCCTCCCCCACCCTGTGGATTTCCAGGGTTCAGGAAGGGAGGCAGCCCTTCACCTCTCCAAGAGACAGGGGGCTGAGGGCTTGGGTGGTCCCAAGAGCACAGGACACCTAGGACCAGGGAAGAGTATTGAGAAGGGAAAAAGGACTCAAGCTGTCACATGGGGGGAGAATTCTCAAATTGTATGTTTACTAATATCAATTAGTTATCATTTTTTGTGCAAAGGATAAAATGAACTGAGACTATAACAAGTCCAGGCTCTTTTGGGCTCCTTCAGTGAACGGATAAGTCTCATTTGTAACCAATGTATGTTGTTGATAAGCCAAATGATACAATGCTGAAAAATATCATGTTTCTCAGAAAATCCTCCAAGTTTTCCCCCACTTCCTACTTCTGTGCATTCGTAATTTTCCCAGCAAATGCAGCATCTTCAGAATGAAAGAATCAGGCCGGATTGTCATAGCCAAGAGGAGCCTAAGGAGACAGATGACTAAATGTAGTGTGGTATCTTGGATGGGATCCTGGAACAGAAAAAGGACATTATGTAAAAACTAAGGAAATTTGAATGAACTATGGACTTCAGGTAATAATAATGTACCAGTCTTGGTTCTGTAATTGTACCAAGTGTATCATATTAATGTCAGGTGTTAACAATAGAGGAAACAGCGGGGGGGGGGGAGGTATATGGGAGCTCTCTGTACTCTCTTTGCAACTTTTCTGCAAATCCAAATCTATTCTAAAATTTTAACTTATTTTTTTATTTAAAAACATCAGGCGTGGCCTGGTTTGATTGATGCCCACGCCAAATAAAGGTACAGGCAGTGGTGGGGTGAGTAGAATTCAAAACTGAGGAGATTTTGATGAGTTTATCTGAAGTAAGATTTGTGAGTGCTTTGCCATAAACATTCTCTCCCCATTGTCGCAGTTGAGCCTCACATCAACTATGCGAGAGATTATTGTTTCCACTTTACAGATGGAGAAACCAAGCTCAGAGAGGTCACGTGGTTTCCCACCACCCGCCCCACCCGTAATCTGGATGATTTCCTGAGCTTATCATGTCTCTTTGTGTATCACTGCCTTTGCCAAGCACGCTCTCCCTCTTCTTCTTTGCCTGGTAAATTGTCCAGTCTTTTCCGTCTTTTTAAAAGTTCCTCAGATTTCACCTCCTCTGAGATGTCTTCCTTGACATTCCCACATAATTAACCATCCCATACTTAAGGTTCCTTCTCTCCTAGGACTTCTCTGGCCCCACATTGGACCGTGAGCAACTCAAGGGCCAGGACTGTGTCTTTTTCGTCTTTGGATCCACAGCCTGGCCTGGCGCCTGGCACACAGTGGCTGGGGGATCTCTATCTCTTGAATTGACTTAAAGCTAATGTGAAACTGATATTAGTTTGCTCAGGCTGCCATAACAAAATACTATGGACTGAGCAGCTTAAATAATAGGAAAATTTGCTCACAGTTCTGGAGGCTACAAGTCTGAGATCAAGGTGGCAACAGGGTTGGTTTCTCCTGAGGCCTCTCTCCTTGGTTTGTAGACGGCCATCTTCTCCCTGTGCCCTCACATGGCCTTCCCTCTGTGTGTGTCTGTGTCCTAATCTCCTCTTCTTATAAGGACACCAGTAATATTGGATTAGTGCCCATCAAAATGACCTCATTTTAACTTAGTTACCTCTTTAAAGACCCTATCTCCAAACACAGTTGCATTCTGAGGTACTAGGGGTTAAGATTTCAATATAGGAATTTGTAGGGGACACAGTTCAGCCCATAACAAAGTCAGGGCAGGCTGTGGGTTTGGAGGGTGGTGAGGAACAACTCTAAGCATCCACCATTGAAAAGATGCTGTTGAAATGTGGGCAAAGGCCTGAACATTTCTAGGATGGGGTCACCAGGGCGTTTCTACTATTCCAGGACAGGGATGTAAGAGGGACTTGTGTTTGGAAAACGATGAGGTCAGAAGAAGAAGGAGCTACGGAAGAGCCTGGTTTTTATTTGTCACTACTAACGACTGCTTTAACCAGAGGAGGGATCCTGAAAGCCTGCGGTCAGTGCTGTGCCTTCTGGCCTTGACCCCCGCTATCTATGGCTGTGCTCATGGTCTCCCTCTCTTGCTTCTCTTTCTCTTTCACTGTTACTTTCGCCTGGTCCAGCCCACACAGAGTGCAACATCTTCAAGGCCTTGTGTTCAGGGGCAGGGGGAGGCCCCCGAATGGAATTTCAGACTAAACTTACACAGGCAAGCTACCTTCTCAAGGGCACGGAGATGTCTCAGCAGCAGCTGCAGATGCCTGGAAAGAGCCAGAAAATTCTAGTTGCTTGTTGTGCATTGAAGAGAATGGTCTTGACAAACAGTGCAGTCTGGGGGAAGGGCCGGAGAGCCCCATTCTCAGGGAATAGGGAATTGTGCCCTTCCCTGAGGGCACGATTGTCTAGGACCCTAGGAATGCACAAGGACATTTGCAGGACCAGGGGCAGCTGGCAACATTTTATAACTGCTGGTTTTGTGCCATCAACATTGCTACTTTGGGAATAAGGGTTTGTTTTGTCAGGCTGTGGCTATTTATCGAGCATGTGGCAAATACCATCTGCATGGTGCTTATTAGTCTATAAAGTTGACATCTCTCCATTTGATCTGCACAGTAAAGAGTGAGACAGATTTGACTGTCCATATCCCCATCTTGCAGGTGAAGAAACTGAGGCTCAGCAAGGTGGAATGACTTGTGCAGGATTGTTAAGCTGTTAGGTGGTAGAGTTTGCATCTGGAAACAAGCCCTCTGGCTTCTGGCTTCTGTGACTGTGCTCTTTGCTCGCATGAACTCATTTGATCCCCTCAACAACCCTGACAGGAGGGTCTGGTGCTTTTCATTTCTCAGGTGAAGGTGATGGTTGGGGGTTACATGAGTGCCCAAGATCACACAGCCAGTTGGTGGCAGAGTTGACTTCAATCAACTCTCCTGCCTTCTGATCTCGGGTACTTTTTCCTGCATCACACTACCATACCCGGGACAGGTGGGACCCAGCAGGTTTGGGACCAAGCTCTGCCCTCAGTGGGCTTACAGTGTGGCTGCCGGAGATGAATGGTGGCTGGAAGGTTGGGGCGTGCAGGAGGGAGTAGACACATTGGTTCGGGGACTGGGTTGTCCATCTCTGTCTAGGTGCCACGTCTCCTCGATGAACCAGGGACTGTGCTGGCAGCTGCTCTTGGGCCCACAAATGTAGGAGCATCTTGCCTTTCACCAACACTTTCCACTGGAGGTGACCATTCCAGGGAGGAGCCACGAGGTCATGGAAAAAGAACTTGGGCTCAGGAGTCAGATAGATCTGAGTTCAAATGCCGATGCTGCTATGGACGAGCTGCGTGACTTTGTGCATGTTAGTTAATTTCTCTGAGCCTCAGTTGTTCCACTTTTAAGATGAAGGCCATGATGCCTACTTTGTAGGACTGCTTTGGGGATGAAAATGAGATGAGGTGTATCAATTATCTGGCACTGTACCTGAAGGGTAGTAGATGCTTAGTAAATGGCAGCTAATATGATGATGATTAGCATTGTAGGGCTGAGCGCCTGATGTACAGTCCTGAGAAAATGTGTTGGCACCTGTGGCTCAGAACAAGATCTTGGGGTGATTTGTGTACCTCTCTGCACACCCATCCTTACTTGCCCACCGAGGGCAAAGGCTGTGCAAGCATTACAGTTACTAGCTCTGGAATCATGGGCAAGTTACATCACTTCTCTGTCTCCTTTTCCTCGTGTGCAAGATGGGAATAATGAAAGTGCCCTCCTCACAGGGTTGTGAGAATCAAGTGAGGCCATGTATGTAAAGATTTGACACAGAGCAAGCTTCCAATATACATACAGGCAATCATTGTCGTCATTATTATTTCATGTGCCAGCTCTCCAGTCTGTGCCTGGAGATCCATGTGGAAAGGTTTGGGGGGCTGGGTCTCGGTTCAGCAGGGAGAGCGCCATAACTGATCAGTGATGGGTGCTAAACATGGATTAGGAGCATAAAATCCATGAGTTTTCCCCTCCTGAAGTAGATGACCTCTAGGATCCTATTCATTTGAAGTGTGATTCTTTCCCACTTTGGGTCTCAGTTGTCTTCTCTATCGATGAGGGAGTTGGGCTGGCTGGTCTCTGAATTCCTTTTTAGCTCCATCATTCTCGGACCGCAGTGACTCTGTGTTTTGGCTGAGCCGAACATTACCCAGAATGCTCCTCTCCAGAAAGTTGGCTGCAGCCAGGGACAGGAAGGAAGTCAGCTCCGGCCTGGCCCCCCGCCTCCCGGGGTCCTCTGGGAAGCAGCCCCACAGCAGCGGGTCTGATTGTCAGCAGAGCGCCCTTCCAGCCTGCACACGCAAGCCTTGGGGTGAGCCTTGCCTCCGGCCCGGGGTCCCAGCCTGGTGGGGAGAAGTGGGTCCAGCATCTCTGCTGTGCCTTCCACCTCAGGAGCGGAGAGTCTGGTGGAACTCTGTTGGTCTCGGGGCGGGTTGTTGAGTCTACTGGAGTGTCCATGAAACAGGGCGCTCAGAGCTGTTCAGACCCAGGGAGCGATGGACCTTGACCGTCAAAAGGGCCTGTGAACAGCCTTCGTCATCTTCCCAGAGGAGAACACTGCGGACAATGAAGCATGGTCTGGAGAGAATGGACATCTGCTGAGCCTTCACCATGTCAGCACTGTGCAGTTTCTCAGAATACAAAGTGGAAGAAGACAACGAGTCTACTGTCTAAGAGACAGACAAGTTGCTTATCTTTTAGATTTTTTGAATGTCTATTTCCTCCAACTTGATTGTAAGCCACGAGAGAGCAAGGATTTCCTTCATCCTGTTCACCAACGTATTCCTCAGAACTGGCAGTGTGCCTCACACGTGGCAGACACTAAAAAATATTCATTAACAAAATGGAACAATTACAATACTACAGAGTAAGAATGGACATGTGATCAAGGTGTTAGGAGAGTGGTAGAGAAGGTAAAAGCTAGAAAAGTGACAATTGGACTGGGTTTTGAAGGATGAATAGGAGTTCACCAGGGAGTGAAGGTAACAAAGGGGTTTCTTTTTTCTCTTCAGTGAGATTCCAGGATAAACTTGCTATGGTTGATGGGAGGTGAAGGTGTGAGCTATAGAGAAATGAGAGTAAATGTCTTGAGGTTGCCACAACAGGGAAGGGAATTGACGAACATTAGTAGCATGCCCTGTATGTGCCCAGTACTGTGCCAGGCACTTAGTGAACGATATCTTATTCATTCCTTCTAACTGCCCCGTGAGATAGGCATTTGACAAATGTGAGTGCAGGCTCAGAGGGCTTCGGTGACTTGCTCTGGGTCCCAGAGCTCGTTGGGGCTGGAGGCTGGATAGACCCAGGGCTCTCCACCTCCAGATCTCCTGTTCTTTCCTGGGCAGGCTGGCCCTCCTTCAAGGCAGGGGACCTGATAGTGTTAACCATGGAGTAGATGAATGAAATGCCCCTCCAGAAATCGAGCCTTCTGGCCCCAAGGCCAGAGCTTAAAAATAAGCTCCAAGGCCTTTTTTTTTTTTTTTTGGTAAGGAAGATTGGCTCTGAGCTAACATCTGTTGCCAATACTCCTCTTTTTGCTGAGGAAGATTAGCCCTGGGCTAACATCCGTGCCCATCTTCCTCTATTTTATATGTGGAATGCCATCACAGCATGGTTTGATAAGCAGTGCTTACGTCCGCGCCAGGGATTCAAACCTGTGAACCCAGGGCCTCTGAAGTAGAACGCATGAACTTAACCACTACGCCACCGGTCCTGCCCCAAGGCTTTTTAATTGAAAAAAAATCTTTGAGCCTGTGGCCTTTCTGCTTCACTCTCTCCCAGTCCACTCCTGTGGCTCCACTATCCTCCCACCAGCCCAAGGTCTCAGGGACATCAGAAGCTCCAAGAGGAGACCTGAGAAGCTCCATCCATCAAGAACTTGAAAGGCCCCAGGGCAGGTTTGGGGGGTGGGAGAGAGGATGGGGGAGCCTAGTTGTTCCAGAAGGGAATCACAGCCTGGAGGTCCCTAGCCCCATTTCCCTGGAGGGGAGGGCCTAAATGTGGGGGTGGAAAGGGAGAGAGGGGCAGAGGAGGAGGGAAGATAAGCCCGCAGTCATTTGTCTTTTTAATTGGCTCAGATGCTCGGAGGAGAGCTGAGAGCTGCGTTGTTATCCCAGCTCTGGGGCTGGACTGGGTCCAGGCACTAGGCCTCGAGCTGGCGCAGTGTGGGGCTGCAAAGGGAGGCCCGATCTGCCCTTCACCCGGGAGACAGACAGGGTGGGAGGCAGCAACACGTGGTCAGAGGCGGCTTTTGCTTCTCCGGCATTTCAGACATTTAAAACAGTAACTTAGTGACTGAAATAGTCGTATTTTAAAGAATCTGTGGCATCTGAAGGCCCCTCCTAATTCATTCCTCTGCCTGTGGACGGAGCCTGTCAACCAGCTAGGCCCAAAGGTGTCTACAGGGAGAGAGAGTTTTGGAGTTGTTTGTCCGGAACTTAGAACTTTCCTTTCAGAACAATATAGACACTGTTAAGGTACCCGGGATAGTAATAGTATTCCCCCAGATTTGCCAGCTGATTTACTATCAGCAATGCCCTGTTACATTTCTTATCCTGTTTGGGTCTCTGAAACAATCTAGTGAGAAAGGCAGGACAGGTACCTTTCCCGTGTCACAGACAAGGAAACTGCAGCTCTGAGAGGGGAGGCGACATGTGTGAGGACACCCCGCATCGCAGCTGGGACTCACATCCAGGTCTTCTAATTACGCATCCCTGAGCTGGCTCCACAGGGCTGTCCACCCCGCAGAGGAGCTGGCTGCCTGATGTGGTGTGGTGGTCCCCAACAATGGTTGTGGGCACAGCTTCTGGGGGACAGATGGCTCAGTTCAATTTCCCACTTGGAGCCATTGTGGTGGGAGGAAGGATGCTCCCAATGCAGGGAGGGAAGGGGGTTCCTAGGGGCATGATTGGTCCAGAGAGAGAATGATGAGGGCAGGGAGGGGAGGGGGAAGAGGGGTGGTCCTAGTTAGTACTGGGGTATTCAGGCAGCCAAGAGAGCTGATTCAGCCAGGCCTGAGTAGATGTTTGTGGGCAGGGTCCTCGGGAAGCTGAAGGTGGCCTGTAATACCTGGTCCTCCAAGATCTTCCTTCAAGGAGACTCTGCCCCATCTCGGACTAAAACGTAGATCCATTGCCTCAATATGTTTAGACCCCAAGTGCCCAATTTAAATCTCTGAACCCAAAGCAAAAGAAGACACTTTTACTTTGTTTCCTTGAAGCTCCAGGCCCTCGTGAGGTGGGAGCTCAGCTTCAGAATCCTCCAAGTGGTGAGCGGGCAGCTTCTGGCCGGCTGGGAGGCCCGGCCTTTGTCCTCTGGTCCCAGGCTCGATTTGCCTGCCCTCACCCGAGCTGCTCCCTCTCCCTGGAGTTCCCCGAAGTTCCTCCTGCAAGCACAGCTCAAATGCCACCACCTGGATCGTGGCTTAACCTTTCGAAACTTCTCCTGACTTCTGAAGTTCCCTGACTAGTCAGCTGGCTTCCCACTCCTGCACCTGACCCTCCAGAGTCCCCAGGGAAAGGGGGGGCAGACGCCATCTCAGGAGGAGAGAGGATATGACCTGGGGGAGTGGCCTGGTCAAGCAGAGAGGAAGCAAATGCCCTCTGCTTCCAGGCTCCTGGAGGACTGAAGAAGGGAGAGAAGTGGGAGGAGGCGGGTGGTGAGAGTATGTGTCCCAGCCTCTTCTCACCGAGGCGACTCCGCTCCGGCTCCGGGAGGGGATGGCAAGTTAGGCGGGTTGAGTGGAATAGAGAAGTCATGAGGGTCTTTGCTCTGCCTCCCTGTGGTGCTGTGGGAGGGACCGCCTCTCGGGGTGACCCAGGATCCAGCGCAGGAAGCTACATCAGAGAAAAGCCAGCAGTGGGGATGGTTAGCTGGAGGGAGGCTCTGGGTTGGTTCTGTGTGGTATGGAAAGCCCCAGGGGTGGGGGGGCGGTTAGGGTTATTTGGGAGTCCTGCTGGGTGAGTCTGCCAGGGAGGTGGCCCAGCTGAGGCTGAGAGTGAAGTGACTCACAGGGTGGGGCACCTTGGCCAGACTGAACGGGAGTCAGACTCCTGGCCAGGGCTGAGGTGGGGCCACACCAGGTCCCCACCGAGCCCAAGAACTGACCTTAAGTTCGTCAGCCCCGGGCCAGCACAGGGGTTGGACCAGACTCGCTTGATCTCACCGTCATGGTCCCCAATCCAGGGCCAGAGCTGATTAGCGCAGAGCAATGTGGAGACAGAGGGCCTGGAGAATTCCAGCCCCCACTGCAGGTCCGAGGGCCCAGTGCTCTCTCCCAGACACAAGATACTTCCCCTTGCCTGTCCACGCTCCTCTCCTGTCCACCTGGCCCGCCCCAGGAGCTGACCTGCGTGGATGTGGCAGGGGGGCCTCCCGTGCCTTCAGGCTTCTGGCTGGCTTTGGTCTACGAGGGAGAGTTGCCCATGTCAGGAAAGTCGTTTGAGATAAATACTTGTGGAAGGGTGCGAGTGGGTGCTGAAGGGACTGCATTTCAGTCTGGGTTAAGTCCTGTTTGCCCTCAGATCCGTGCCTTTGCTCCCTCTGGACAGGCCCACCCCAGTTCCGGTTTCCTCTGGATCTTTCTGGTTCCTGGACTTCAGGAACACGGCCTCCTCCCCGTCCCCCTGGCCCCAGGGTGGCGTCTTCCTGCCGCTGCTCATCTCCAGGGGCCTCACTGACCTTTCTCCTCTTCTCAGCAATTCCGTTGTCTGAATAACCAATTCCTCAGTTTAAAATCCCGCTGCTGCAAATCTCAGAGCGGATTTCTTGTTGATGCACTTCCCGAGGGCAGTAAAATGCACCCCATTTTACAGATGACATTAACCAAAACTGAGGAGTTGAGTGGCTTGATCAAGGTTACACAACCAGTTGTGGAGAAGTTGGGATTTGACCCTGGATATGGTTGAGTCTGCAGCCCAAGTCCTTTTAGTACAACTGCTGGCAACAGTGTCACCATGACCACCTCATGCTCCAGTGGTTTACAAAGCACTTTGATATAGGCTGTTCCATTTGCTCCTCATCGACTCTTTAGGAGAGAGACTGGGCAGGGGTTAGCATTGTCACGCTCTACCCAGGAGGAGACTGAGGCTCAGAGATGCGGAGTGACCTTCCCTAGACAAGTGATTGTGCTAAGAAGATCAAACTCTACTTCCGGTACTGCATAGAAACACTCCATGCCTTCACTTTTTCCTGTCTTGCTTCCCGGAATGCTATCCCTGCCAGGTTCCAATCTCCAAATATACCTATCTTTTTTTTTTTTAATTATGGGAAAATATGTATAACATAAAATTTACCATTTTGACTTTTTTTGAATATACAATACAGTGGCATTAAGTACATTCTCAATGTTGTGCAACCATCACCACCAGCCATCCACAGAACTTTCCCATCATCCCAAACTGAAACTCTGCATCCATTAAACACTAACTCCCCCTCCCCTTCCCCCAGCTCCTGGCAACCTCCGTTCCACTTTCCGTCTCTATGAGGTTGACTGCTCTAGGGGCCTCATATAAATGGAATCATAAGGTATTTGTCCTTTTGTGACTGGCTTATTTCACTTAGCATAATGTCATCAGGGTTCATCTATGTTGTAGCATGTGTCAGAATTTCCTTCCTTTTAAGACTGAATCATATTCCATTGTATGGATAGACCACCTTTTGTTCATCCATTCATTTGTCCATAGTAACTTAGGTTGTTTTCACCTTTCTGAATCTACCTGCCTTTTAAGACCCAACTCAGATGTCACCTCCCCCATGAAACTGCACCGCACACAGTTGCTGAAGACATCCAGGAATGGAGGGTGAGCGTCACCTGGGAATCCACTTTGGGGAGGCAGCCCCTCTCTCATGCCAGCGTTCCCAGGTGGTTTAAACAGGATAGAGAGCAAAGGTCTGCATGTTTCCCTAAGCCTGTCCCAAACTGGGGCTTGGTGTTGTATTCCTGGTGCTGAAAGTCACTTGATGGAAATAACTGAATAAATCAGACCGAAAGGGTGGCCTTTTCTCCCAAGAAGGAAATGTCTGTGTCAAGTTCAAATCAGGTACCATACTGGGCTGGAAGCCACTGGAGGGCGGGCTGGGCCTCCTGCCCCCAGCTGGGGCCTCAGCTCAACCCGCAGACCTGAGGGAGTGAGGATGGCTGAGCTCAACTCTCCTGGCAGCTCCTGGTGGCTCAGGGTGGAGAATTGTAAAGCTGCTTTACTCTTCAGAGGGCGTCCATAATCCGTTACCTTAGATCCTCTCTATCCACTCCGGAAGGAGGTGGCAGGGGTTGGGGTCCTGAGAATGAGGCACCAACACAGGAAAGAAATGAAAGAAGGTGACAAGGAAAGGAGGAGAGGCAGGCACGGAGGCGAAAGCATCTGGAAGAGTCGGACGCTTTCTGAAGTTTTGGAGAAGCACGGTTCTAGATGCTTAAGAATTTTTTGTTTATTCTTTAAAAAAGAATTAAAAGAAATCACTTTTGGATTTAGATTACACATCACCGACCGCCTCTCGGTGCTGAGACTTCTGAGCTTCCCTTCTTCTCATGTCCCATGGTGAATGGAAGGAAATGGAGAACCACAGTGCTGGGGGCTGGAGGACCAGAGTCCCCAGGGAGGGGTGCACAGTCTGAGCACCGCACAAGAGCAATGCTGCAATTTTCCAGCAGGTGGCGGTAACGTGTCTTGGGGAAAGACAGCTTTTTCTAATTCACACAAAGGCCCCGTATGGGTTAGTGAGAGGCCTGGGATGGGGTGAAGTGCATGACTTAACATTACCTAATTTTCCTTTGCCATTGGACCGATGTGGACTATGACCCGCTGGTGGGTTAGAGACGACTCCACACAGGATCAGGAGAGGGAGGTTACAGCCGTTCTACTCTGGCCCACAGACAAGGAGTAGGATCAAGGAGTAGATGCAATGGGAAAACAAATTTTAATCCACACAGGAAGAGCTTTACAATAATCAAAGGTGTCAAAGATTTATGATAGTGAGATGCCCATCACCAGAAGTATTCAAGGTTGGGCAGATGATTCTTTCTGAGTGATATTGTAGAAGGTCCTCAAACACCAGATGAGGTTGGGTTAGATGGCCTTTCAGGATCTCTTCCAACCCAGAGAGCCTGTACAGTTATTTTACTACAAGGAAAATGATGACAAGGTCTTGAGCTCATTGAAGGAAGGAGTATGCCTTATTTGTCAATGACTCCTGTCCCTAGAACATGTAGGCTCGTATGAGAAACCCGTCAGTGGATAGAGTAGCCTTTGTCAATAATTGGGGGTCAGACACCGGAGGTCAGAGGTGGTGTTTGCTCAGTTGAGTAACTTATCAGGCCCTCTCTCACCTGTCTGATGGTTAATGAGGCCCCTTCCCACCTTCCTGCTGGTTATCTCCCCAGTATCTCTGCTGGTTACCCCATCTACCTTGCCATCTTGAAACTTTGGGCGTACATTCAAAAAGCCCCCACCTCCCAACACTGGTGCTCAGCCTCCACTGGACATCTATGGGAAGGGCAATGGTCCCCAAACTCTCTTTTGCTCTTCCTTTCTCTCTCAGGAGATGGAGCGAGGCAGGAGTGACATTGAGGCTTTGTAACAGTCTGGAGAGCTGGCCTAAGTCCCGCCGAGGACTCCAAGCGTCCTAAAAATACCAGTCCCCACCCCAGTGTCCTGCGCCAGCCCCCAGTCCAGAAATCCCTGACAGTAACCATATGGCAGCACCAAGTCCGTCAAAGCACCCTTGGCGAGTGTCAGCCGCAGTTGCTTATAATCTTCAGGGAGGTAAGGCGGTGCCAGAAGTGACCGGTTTCTTTATCCACATCACCCAGATATAAACAATATTGGGGATCATGACAGGGAGAGCCTGCTAGGCCCGTCTCCCTAAGCCATTTCTCCCTGAGTGAAGTTACTCTCAAGCTCAGGGCCCTAATGGCTCCCGGATTGCAGCTTATTACTCTTATCTGCTGGAGGCGAAAGTACCTCGGCGAGAGACATTTTTGGTGCCCTGTTCTGGATGTCTCGGTAATCCTCTCATTTATGTACGCAGACAAGGAGATCAAAGCCCCCCTGGGATGCATAAAACATGTCAGGGCTGGGAGTGGTACATCCATTACAGCTGACAAATGCTTTGTCCAGCTCATGGGCAGCCAGATAGCCACCCTGTGGGACAGGGGAGCTGCGAGGAGTGAGGCAGAGGAGGCAGCCTGGGTGCAGGGATGGGAGAGGGACCCGGAAAGGCAGGGGCTGAGGAGAACCAGAGCCGGGCCATGTCAGGGTGAATGTGGGGGCCAGGTCCCCCACCCTCCATCGGCACCCCCCAATCTTTGATATGGACAATTGATGTTTGCCCAGTCTTATCAAAAGTGCTGTGCAGAAAAGCAGGTTCAAGATGCCCCTCCAAGAACCCCGAGGCCTTTCCATGCGGACATTCCAGAATCAACAGGCATGGAATAGGAATGGGGAATCCTGAGAGAAGGGAGGGTAGAGAAAAGAAATAAAAGAGAAAAAAGCAAGAAAAGAAACTTAGTGCCATCAATATTCTCTTTTAAAATTCTCGACACTGGGGCCAGCCCCGGTGGCCTAGCGATTAAGTTCAGTGCGCCCCATTTTGTCAGCCCAGGGTTCGGTTCCCAGGCATGGACCTACACTGCTTTGATAGCAGCCACACTGTGCTGGTGGTCCACGTACTAAAAATAGAGGAAGATTGGAATGAATGTTAGCTCAGGGCGAATCTTTCTCTGCAAAAAAACTAATAATAACAATAATAATAATCGTGAGACTGTAGAGTTCACCTGTAACCCGGCCTGTCACCATCGGGGTTGCCGTTGTAGTCCAGTTCTTCCATTACAGGGCAAGAGTGTGCTCTCTGGAGTCCTGCCGAGGGGGAAAAGCCTTCTGGAAGTTTCCGCTGAAGTGAAAGCCGTCAGTTTCTCTCGGCTTTCTGGGGGGTCTCTCTACAAATGGGTGAGCAAAGTATCCACGTGGGGGCTTGAAACTCTCCTGGCCTGTGGGAGAAAGGCCACCGTTCATCTGCAAATAAGGAGAGGTCTTAGGTGAGAAAGTGTGTGTATGTATGTGTATGTGTGAGACAAAGACAGAGACAGAGACAGACAGGGACAGAGAGGAAGAGATCGGCACCCAGGTGTCCATACTTGCTCCTGTTCTCCCAGGACCAGTAGCCCAGAGGACATCGTTTGTAGGTTTAGGAGCCCACAATTCAAGCTGCTGGGCTGTACCGGGGCCTGCAAATATTATTTTGGTTCCATAACTTGTGTGCATTCCACGGGAGCCTCGTGTAACTGCACGGTCTCTGTTGGCTAACAAGACCTGGCTTCTTGGGGCCGGCCCCGTGGCTTAGCGGTTAAGTGCGCGCGCTCCGCTGTTGGCAGCCCGGGTTCGGATCCCGGGCGTGCACCGATGCACCGCTTCTCTGACCATGCTGTGGCCGCGTCCCACATACAGCAACTAGAAGGATGTGCAGCTATGACACGCAACTATCTACTGGGGCTTTGGGGGAGAAAAATAAATAAATAAATAAAATTAAAAATAAATAAATAAACAAAAGACCTGGCTTCATGCTGGAAGTCTCACTTGGAAGTGCGAGCGCGTGGAGACCCAGCTGTGGAATTGTCAGGTAGACCTGGCCTCTAGTTCTGAGAGGTGTTCTGCCCGGGCTATGAAGACGGCACAGGTGCTGAGAGGATAACTGGTTCTCACTATTGCTCTAGCTTTGCTCCTCTGCCCCTGGGTTCCTCTGTCCAGTGCAGGGCTCGTGGTTAGAAAGAGAAGTTCAATCAGTGAGTCCTCTGTCTTTTTCACGTGAAGCTGCGGGGATCTGCTGTCGCCCTTATACCTCCATCCTCCTCTGTAGACCTTGTCTCAACCTTAAAGCTAAACAAGTGGAGGCACAGGCAGCCCCTATCTGTGGATGGTTCACTCAGAGATAGTAACACACTTCCCTGTGGAAACACTGTAATACTTCCAATCCTCTAAAAGCCCCAAGTCTATGAATCTATTGTCTAAAATACCATATATTTGCAACAAAAAGTAAATGCTGTCGCAAACTTATAATTTAATAAACAAAATCACAAATTTGATAAAGCAATCATTTTCCTTCCCCGAATGCTAGTTCTTGGGGAGAGACAGGTTTGAGCAGAAGGTAGAGAGATAGCTGGAGACTTTTGCATTCTTCGGTGGGGGCGCTCCTGAGCGCCACTGAGTGCTGTACTGTGGAGACTGATGACATCGTTCTGTTTTTTAAAATTGCACTTAGCTTCCAACGTAACAGATTTTTCTCTCCTTAATACAGGTCCTTTGCTCTCTCTCATCAATTATGATTGGGGTCATTTAAGAAAGTCTCCCGCTATCCCAAAACAAAATGCAGAAAAGAACAAGAGAAAGAGAAGCAGGAAGGAGAGAGTTTTCTTCTGAGATAACCGGGTAAGAGCTAAGGGAGAGATGCAGGGGTTAAGACAGGACGTGTGTATATGGGAGCATATGTCTGATCCAGAGTGAACTGAGTTTTAGACAGAGAACCGCAGAACATTGTAAAGAGGTGAAGGCAGAGTGTATGTAATTCCTTCAAAAGAGAAATGGGAGATGGCCAGCCTGGAGATCTGGATCTCCCAGGTTTTTTTTGGGGGGGCGGGGGGGAGATGGTCCCAGAGCTAACATTTGTGCCAGTCTTCCTCTACTTTGTGTGTGGGATGCTGCCACAGCATGGCTTGAGGTGCGGTGTGTAGATCTGTGCCTGGGAGTCAAACCCACAAACTGGGCTGCTGACGTGGAGTGCATGATCTTAACCACTACACCACCAGGCCAGACCCACGGGTCTCCCAGTTTTTACTGCCTGCCGCCAGACGGCAGCAGTAGACCAGAACAGTTTTGTTGCTCTCTGGAGTGAGTCTCTAGGTGGGTGAGACCTTGTCAGGACCTGCGTGGTTTCCAGCTTTCACGAAGCTCCTCCATCTGACAGCTGAGACCACTTAATCGCCACCCTCACTCCCAGGTCTGAAACCAATCTTGATCTTAGTCGCCAGAGTTTTAAGGAGCTCTGGTTTTCATGCTTACCCTATGATCTTATCCCTGTATCACCAAAACTTTTGATTTTTGTCCTTGACACCAAGTTCTCACTTGTATCCCAATTCCCACTACCCCCTTTTACCTTTTACCCACTACTAACTCTTTTAAAAAATGCTTCCCTAGATTACTCTTGCTTCTCAGTCTCCTCTCTCCTGCCTGTCCCCAGGATTGGAGCCTTGTCACCCAGTCTCATGCCAGAGGCCTCATCCCTGGTGCAGAACTTCTTGATCATCACTGCTGACTCTGTAGAGAATGACATCCACCCTGGGATTTCCCACAGTTCGATTCTCTGATAAAAACTGCTTGCTTGGATGCTGCCTTTGCCCAAGATGGTAGGTGCTGTCTGAAGTCTCTTCCATCTCCTGTGCTGGGGTTGTCTCTTCAGCACCTGCTCTTTCTGACCTGTCCCTGTGCTATTGCAGTTAAATCTCTTGTGCCGGCAATATCTTGAGGTATGACAATTGCACACTTAGAACCTCCCTTGGTGCCACATTGTCTTTAGGATGAGGTCCACACTCCTTAAGATGGTAGATTCCATGATCTTTCCCCATCTTCTTCTCCCATCTCCCCTCTCCCCATTCCTTTGTGCACATCCTTTTCTTCTAGTCACAGAGAAACCTCTTTCCATCCCCTGTGTAGGCTCTTTTTGCTCATGTTTCTGAGTCCCTCATAAGCTTTTCCTTCTTTCTAGAACATCCTTCTCCCAAGATGAGCCCGGCTAGTTCCTCTACTTGATTTCAAAGCTCAGCTCAAGCAGCACGTCTAATGCGAAGCCCTCCCCGATGGCCTAACCTGAGGTAGGTGCCCTCTCCTGTGTGTCTCTAGCGCCCTATGCTTTCCTCTGTTCCAACTCCCATTCAATCATTTTGTGGAATCACACAAGCCCTCCTAAGCCGATTGCCCACAGCGTCCCCACACCGTGTGAGTTTCTGGTGGACAGGGACTGCGTCTCATGCATTTCTGTATTCCTTGTGCCTAGGCAACGCAGCCTTTACGAGTGAACATCAACTGTTTAATGAATCATGGGGTGAGTCAAAGGTATTTAATGATATACTTAAGCCTTTTCCTAAATGAATTGTGAGAAATTCTATTTCCACGGAATGACGGATATCAGTGGAAAAATCTAGAGAAATTTCTAGAGAAATGCTAGATTAAGCAAGGTAAAATAGATTTTTTTATTCAATCTTTTTCACATCTTTTAATATGCTAATATGTGTTACTATCCCAATGAGTCTGTGATTACATAGGGCTCTGGGGAACATCCTTTGAGAAACTTTGATAGAATTCCTTCATCAATTCTCACGAGGCACACTAACTGGAAAACAGCAGTGTGACCACTCTTGTGGGAATAAGTCATCACGGCCATAGTGACATATATTCTGCTTATATGTTTAATTAACCATGCATCCACTATACTTACTGTCCTCTTATGTGAATAATACTAGTTATTCATAATCTTTAAGATCTGTGGAAAACTGAATGAACTTCAAATGAGGCAACAGAATGTTGGGAGATAAGGTCACTTCATCATTTCTTTATATTTTCAACCAAGCCATTCCCTTAGTCAAGGACCCTCTTCCTTCTCGTTACCAGATTGAATTCATTTGCCTAATTTGTGAGTTTTGACATTATTTGGTCATATTTGGTGGCATAATTATTTCTCTGGGTTTTCATTGAGACTCAGCAATCACTAATTGACTGCCCTTCACCTCTTAGAAACACACTTGTCAGAGAGAGGCTTCGAAATGGCGGCTCCCACAGCCTGGGCTCCTTGGAGCCGTCCTCCTTTTGACTCACAGACTCTGAGAATTCCAAGACTTGGCAAGGGGACTTCCTGAGGGCATATAATCCATCTCTAGCCCCAGTAGAGGACTCATTAATCCTCATAACATTCTGTCTGGGCTGACAGTATGTAAGAGGTGGCTGAGTCCTATTCTTACCCACCTCCCCCCTGCCTCAGCCCCTTGTGGCATCCCCCACCTGCCTCTCAGAGCTCCCTCTCTCATTTCTCAGGGGAAAAGAATTGGGTGAGCGGGTGTGGGAGGTTTAAATCAGAGCAGAAAAGATGTGGAAGAATGTCCCATCAATCACAGAGCATTAAAAACAAGACCCAGGAGGATCAGAGAGACCTCTTCTTTGGCAGCCTTTAATAATATAGACATCGATTTCCTGGAACATTTATTCCTAGGGAAGATTGAAGGTCCCTTCCACATGGGGCATCACAACTGAGCTGGTTGACCTCCGCTCTCTGACAAGGACGGGGAAGGGAAGATGGTGGGTGGAGTGGGAAGTAGGAATAAGGACGAGCAGCGTTTCTACTATGGAAACTACATTCCACTACATTCATTCATTTGCCAAATATCTGCTGAGTGCCTGCCATGTCTGGACACTGCTTAAGGCCCAGGGGATATAGCAGTGAGCAATGTGGCCAGCTCTCTCCAAACATCTGTAGGGTTGTCCCAAATTCTGAAACGAAGATACCTTGTTTAGCAAATAATTTTTAGGGCTACTATTTGCCAAGTTAGGTACGAACT
Organism: Ceratotherium simum simum; assembly: GCF_057802395.1. Lineage (NCBI taxonomy): Eukaryota > Metazoa > Chordata > Mammalia > Perissodactyla > Rhinocerotidae > Ceratotherium > Ceratotherium simum. Next base: position 11,564,237 of record NC_141911.1, on the reverse strand, counting down.
TTAATTTTCTTTCATTTTTTTATTGTGGTAAAATATACATAATAAAACATTTACCATCTTAACCATTGTTAAGTGTACAGTGCAGTGGCATTAAGTACATTCACATTGTTGTGCAACCATCACCACCATCCATCTCCAGAACTTTTCATCTCCTCAAACTGAAACTCTGTACCCTTTAAACACTAATTTCCCATTCCCCCTCGCCCCAGCCCCTGGAAACCCCTATTCTACTTTCTGTCTCTGTGAATTTGGCTACTATATGTGGACTCATACAGTATTTGTCCTTTTGTGACTGGATTATTTCACTTAGCATAATGTCCTCAAGGTTCATCTATGCTGTAGCATGTGTTAGAATTTCCTTCCTTTTTCAGGCTGAACAATATCACATTGTATGGATAGACCACATTTTGTTTATCTGTTCTTCCATTGATGAACACTTGTGTTGTTTCCACCTTTTGGCTATTGTGAGCAGTGCTGCTGTGAATCTGGGTACAGCTGACTTTAATTTTACTTTAATAGTGTAGGCATGCACCGTTTCCAGGAGGAGAGGGAGAGGAGGCAGCATCCCCAAATCACACCCGGCAAAGGTGCCTGATTACATAAGTGTCTGTTGGCTGCAGCCTTACTCCAGCAGATCTGAGAGGCAGGAAATAGAAAGTAAGAGACTCCACGGCAGATCCTGAACTCAACTCACATGGATCTCACAAGTTCAGGGGAAGAGGCAACCTAAGGAAGGAAATGTGAAGCAGAACATGAAATAACCTTGGGGCTCTCCACCTCCCCTGACAGTGGATGAGGCTGGATGAGCAGATAAAGGATGTGAGCCGACGAGCCGGTGTTAGACTTCCCTTAGAGACCACTCTGTGAGTGGACAGACAGGCTGCTGGAATGGAAACGACGGGTCTCACCTGGTTCCAGAATTCTTACAAACTACAGTCTGCAAACCTGCTAGACTCACGGTATGAATACTGGAAACACAGTCCTGCTTGTTGGTTGGGGATTTTCCAGGCCCTTGTTTTCCCATCCTAGTGTCTTTTGCCACCTCTTCTTTGCTGCTTCCTCTAAGACATGTGCAGAGGAAAAGAAATGAGAGAAAATGTAAATCTTTTAACAGAGATTCTCACGAACAGTCCTGACAAAGGAGAGCAGATCAAAATCAAAGGGTTTTAAGCATCTGAAGATTTCAATTTATTAATCAATCACTACGACACTATTTCCTGACTATCCAACCCTCACAAACAGGTGGAGGCTGGGGCAACGGGCCTGGGATCCTGGGTCTGGTCCAGAAAAGTTCGAGGTTGGGGGGCCAGGGCCAAGGCCATGGGAAGAACACTGGGAAAGCAGATGAGGTGATGGGAGAGATGAGAAGACAAAGCCTGGAGAAAGTCCTTGAGCAGAGGATCCAGAACAGAGATGGCCAGAGGAAGGCCGGCACAAGGAACTAAAAGTTTGTTCGTTTGACAATTGTTTGCTGAGCACTTACTGTATGCCAAGCCCTGTTCTAGGCCAGGGCCACAGCAGGGAATGAAACCCACTGCTCTCGTGGAGCTCACATGCAGGCGCTTTGCAAATGTTTAGAAAACGTGTGGCGATTTCTCGGAGTCAATATGGGTTCCCTCAGACCTAATGGGTCAGAATCTTTCCCTTCCTCTCTCTCTCTTTTTCTTCTCTTTCCTGTATTAATTAATTTATCAACTAATTGAGTATGGGATTGCTAAGTAGGAGAGCAGGGGGACGTTGTAGACGTGATGTCCCCCTTAATGTCACTGACTTCGTGAGGGAATTGGAGGGAGAGGCTAGGAATCCAGGCGGCGTTGTCCTTGGGGGCGGGGCGCTCTCCTAGGGGCTGTGCGTTGAGCCTCTTTGTGGCCGCCATGACTCTGATCTGGGTCAGCTGGGGCAGGGCTGATACCAGAGCTCAGGCGCTGGCAGGATTGTCCAGAAGGAAACCGGAGCGGCCCTCCCGCAAAAGACTGCTCACTGTTTGCGGTGAGAGACTTACACAAAATGGCTTGAAAAGGAAACAGGGCAGTATTTTACAGGGGGCAGAAAGGAATGGCTCAGATTTTTAGAATTACAAGAAGTTGGAAGATGTGCACAGAATAGAGGCTTAATCCACAGGACTAAGGAGGTGGGGAAAGTATTTAGAAAAAGCAGTGGAAAGAAAGGCAAGAATTTTGGTGTCAGAAAGACCCAAGTTGTGGTCCAATCACTGCTGATTCTTTGGCTAATTAGTCCTCAGTTTTCTCATGTATAAAATGGGACTAAGAATAGGCCCCATTTGGTAATTATGTAGTAGGCAGAATTCAGTAGTAGGATCAACCTGGCAGGCGCTGCCCACAGGAAGACTGAAGAGGGAAGTCGGGCATCTGGACCATGGGGACAACAGGAGGAGGAGTAACCAGCCGAGCGTGTGGAGGGCCTGGCACGCAGTAAGCGGTCCCCACACATCATTGATTAGTATTGAGTTAGGACTTGCATGGTGGAGCATGGCCTCAACTCCCGGGCTGCACGGTCTGGATGCCCGGACGGGCTGCCTTACCCCTTCTGTGGACTGGGAAGGGAGAAGGCAGGGGGGTCAGGCCGAGTGAGTCTGACCCCGGGCTAAGCTGGAGAAACACCTGGCTACTTGAGCCCCTGAAAACAATGCAAATAACTAGTAAGAACTTTGACTTTATGAAGCTGTTTCTCACTCCTCATCTCATTTATGTGAGATTGGCGGGGAAGACACTGCTATGAGCCCCACGTTGGGACCCGGACTCTGAGGCTCAGGGGGGTTGAGGGCCTGCTGCAAGTCCACGCAGCTCATGAGTGGAGATCTGCCCCGAGCCAGTGAACTGCGAGTCCCGCAGCCTTTATGAAGTAGAGAATTGTGAGTAGGCTGCCCAGCTCTGCAGGGGCCTTTCAGCTTCAAAGATCTGTAATTCCATCAAGACGTTCTCTTCACTGACAGGTGCCACAGACCAGACTGCCTCTGCGGCCTGTCCCAGAGACCTTAGCATCTTGGGAAATGACTTTTGGAGAGGGCAGAAGCATAATGGGAAGGTGCTGACCGGTACTGAGTGCTTCTGGTGCCCAGGCACTGCGCTGGGCACAATCCAATGCTCACAACAATTCTGGGCTAATTAGAGAGGAGGTATTATCATCCATTTGCAGAAGAGGAGACTGAGGTTCACAGTGGTCCCATGGAATTCAAAGGAGTATATGGGGGAATACCAGGAGTAAGTAAACCAGAGGGGCAGTATTTTGGGAAAGGAGGCCTCAGAGAACATCCATTAACCCACCATATGCACAAGGTGCATTGGGCACACCTGTGAGGCACTGCGTCCTTGGGTCAGGCCCTCCTATGCTGGGGTGCTGCCATCCTTGGCCAGGAGCCCCTACCTGCAGGCCTGTGGCTCCCAGCAGAGGGCGAGGTGCTTCCCGGCTCATCCAGATTTGCTGCGGATGCTGTCATGTCCTTCTCAGCCGTGTCCATCTCAGTGTTTACACCATCGTCTCTGAGATGAGAGCCTTGAGCCTCCAACACGGCCCCCCATCAGCAGGGAGCGAGGAGAGATCACGGATGCCTGACCAGCTGCTGGCCCCAGACTGACCCCCGTGACCCCACAGTTATCACAGGGAGACAGTCCTGCGGTGGGCCCAGGACCACCAACGATGCAGCCAAGACGAGGGCGGGGGTGGAGCAAAGAGGAAACTGGGGGAGGGTCCCTCAGGCCCCTGGACCAGTCCTGGCTCCACACGGGTGCTTAATAAATGCCCAGTGCTTGGATGGACAATAATCCAAACACTGGCTAACATCAACTGAGCACTTTACAAACATTACTCCACTTATCCTCACAACAGCCCTTGAGAGAGGGACTGTTATAGCAGACTCCTGTAGCAGAGGAAACTGAGGCACGCAGCAGAGAGAGGGCAAATACCTTACCTGGGGTCACTCCCCACCTGGGAGGTGACAGCACTGGGATTGTGATCAGGTGTGTCAGTTTCCAGAGCCCTCCAGAGCCCTCGCCTCACTCTACTGCCCCGGACAGAAGCCCACTCGAATTCCTGCCAAGCCTTTCCACCAGCATCTGGGGTCAGGAATCCTTGTGGGATGTAAGGAACTCAGAGAGACCCGGGAGGAGAGAACTGAGTGCTCTCAGTGTCAGTGGGTAGATTGCCCAGCACTGTTCCCACACCAGCCCCATCCGAAGGGAACACCGCCATCGACCCACAGCATGTGAGCATCAGGGCTTGGCCAGCCACGGGGGAAGGAGCTTGTCCAAGACCATGTGTCACCTCCCCTGGGTGGGGTGGAGGCAGTGTGGTTGTAGTATCTCTGGGTCTCAGCCATTGTTCCATAAGGCTGATCACAGTTGCAATGAAACTCAAGGGACAAATCATAGAATCCTTGAGCCAGAGAGGGGTATTTCCTCCAGCCCCCTGTCTCCACCCATTGTATTTTTAAAGATTTTTCCAAATACAATTAGGTTGAACCGTATGAAATTGCTAATATTCAATTATTTTTGACCAACAAAAATGGCGGTTTCATATGGTCCAACCTAACACTTGAGAGGGTCACAATGACCCAGTAGAATTTGCTGGAGAGCCCCTGGGTGGAACTCTGAGATCATACTTGACTCTAAGTCCTCTCTCACTCAGCTGACTGTTCCTGGCACAGTGTTCTCCAGGGCCATTTGTGTTGTGAGAAGCTGGGTGCCAGTCCTGCCAACCTCACCAACTACGGAATAGTTTAAAGGGTACTGGACTGGAAATCTAAAGCCACGGGACTTTGGGCAATTCATCCACCTTTCTTGAGCCTCAGTTTCTTCATCTGCGTCTTCTCACAGGGTTTTTATACCATTCAACAAAATGGTCCATGGGAAGTACCTAGCTCCAGGCCAGGCACTCAATTGGTGCTCATTAAGTGTGTGTTGGGTGAATCTGAGTCACCAAGAACAGTGTTTGGTTCAGAAAGGGTCTCCATAAAGATGCATGCCACAGAATGGACTCATGGGCATCAACCACCCCCACCCCAGCTCTAGTGCTGGGGTACACCCTGCAGGAGCTGAAGTCATTGCTGGCTACCATTTGTGTCCGCTTTGGCCTGTCTCTATCCATCTCCTTTGCCTGCTCCACCTCTTCTACCCGCCCTCCTGGGTGTGGTTTGCTAGAGGCCTCACAAATATGTTTGAGCCTGCTGGTGGGGGCTCCGGGTTATGGAGATTGCTGCCCTGAGCTCTAGTTGTATCCCTTTAAGACACACCCTCACAATCCACGCACCTCTCCCTGTAGACCGCCTTTTATAACATCCCCACACCACAGCACACACCCCATCCTTCCATGACATACCCACCCCATGGTACAAGCACCCCCACAACACACCCATCCCTCCATGACACCCCACTCCCCCATAGCCCACTCATCCCCATGACACACCCACTGCTCTTTGATTTTTTTTTTCTGGACCCCTGGGGAGGAGTCCCCAGCACTTTCAACTACCCTGGGAAAGGATCCAGGCAGAATGGAGCAGAGTCACCACAGGCCTCTGGGAGAACTAAGAAGTTGGTGACATTTCCCCAAATCAGCTCCTCTAAGTCTTGATCATCATCCCCAAGAGCTGCAGGATGTTGGACGAGGCTTTCAAGTGCCGGCCCTGCTCTCGGTATTCTCAATTACCCGAGGAGATGGAACTACTACAGTTTTCATGAGAGTAAACTGAGGCACAGGGAAATTACGTAATTTCCCAGAAACCACACAGAGGTCGGGCCCAGGCAAAAGAGATCAGGGGAACTCTGAGCCCCTCCAGCTCTGACAGTCTAAGGGTCCTTCCTATGCTGAGGCCCGAAAGAGCTTCCTCCACTCACAAATGGCATGAGGACCTGGGAGGGAGCTGTGGCTTCATAACCAAGAAGGGATGGAGCTAGAACAGGTGCCGAGTCTCTGAAGCTCCAGGTGGCTTCTCCAGAGACCACGGATTCCTGCTGCCTAAACTCAGGAAGGGATTTTGTCCAGAACTTTCCAAAGCTCCCCCAATCCCAGGCTCCCTCACACTTCTCTGAGGTGCCGTACAACAGGATCCTCCTCCCGTTCAGCCATGCCAACCCTTGTGAGTGGGGTAGAGGTGAGCCTGACTCACAGAAGCTCTGTGTTGGAACGTTGGAGGTTTCAAAAGTAAGGCTGTCCTGATACCTCCAGGGATATAATGTTACTCGAGGTTGGTGGATGGAATTACCAGCGAATTGCTTTCAAAGAGTAGAAGATTCATGGTGGGCACATTCTGTAGGTTTCTGGAGGTTCTTGGAAGCCTTGGCAAGTCGTCTGCCCCACCAGGGTCAAGTATTTCCTCTGCAGTCTTACTTACACTGGTTTTGCAAATCCTAGTTCCTCAAGAAGGGTGCCAAGGAGACTTCACCCGGGCTAGTCAGGATTATAGATAGAGTTGGAAGAAACCTAAAAGATCCTCTAACCTTTCCTCTTAATTTTACAAATGAGGAACCTGAGGCTCAGAGATTGACACAAATGGTGATGATGATGATGATGATGATGATGATACCCCAGTTCCTGACATCCACTTGCTTGACATCCAAGGACACGACTTATGTCGACACCTCCTTTACTCCCACAGGTATTTTTGCTATACCAATTTTACAGATGAGAAAAGTGAGGCTGGCAAGTGGCACAGCTGAGGTTGAGAGAGGCCTGCTGTACCATGAAGCCCTGCCAGGTCTTTGATCCCATGAAGTACACTTTCCACCCCACCCATTCCCTCAAAAAGCCAGGAGACACAAATTCTCAATTAGCAGGGCTCAAGTTTAATGACATTTATGTGAGCCACCCCCAGTGGAGAAGGTCCCTCACCCAGTGCCAAGGATAAGGCAGCAGAATGAGTCACTGCTGGGGTGAGGGGCACCTCGGAGACCTAGGGATGGAGCTGATGAGGTCCTCTGGGACCTCCTGCTTTCCATGGGCCGAAGTCCATGCAGTGGGCCAGGTCCAAATCCTAGTTCTACCCCATATTTGCTAGTGACCTTGGTCACTTAATATCTCTGAGTGCTTCCTTATCAGTGAAGTGGGCACTCCAGTACGTACCTGTTAGGATGGTATAAAGATTAAGAAGAAAAAAAGCAGGCCCACTACCTAGCACAGTGGCTGGCCCATAGTAGGCATGCAATGAATGCTTGGTGCCATCACTGTTATGACAGAAAGAGAGGGCCGTCTGAAGAATGTCACAGGATGTCACAGTAGTGGAGGGAGGAGATGCTGGTGGTCGGAAGTTATCCCCCCACCCCCACTCCATTAGCATGCTGGCCTGGGCTGAGGGGAGGGGGCTAGGTCACCGTTGACCAGCGTCAGCACCCACGGCTTGTGATGTGCGGTCCCCCCACCTCCCACCGGCCTCCCTCGGTGCAGGGATGATAAGACTGGTGATGGCACATTAAAGGCGTGGTGCAGGGCTGGGAGGCTGCTGATAACCTGGTGAGGGGTGCTATCGGAGAGGAAATGGGCTGGAACGGGGGGTGGTGAATGAGGCCCGCGTCAGGAGGGCGCTTAGAGCCCCAGGGCGGGACCCAACCCCGGGGGTCACGTCATCCATTCTCTGCCACCAGGCACAATTGCACCAAGCAATCCATCACTGACCCCTGCCTGGCTTGTTTTCCCTCCAAATGCATTAATGCATTCTCATTCTAAAAGATCCGAGCCATGTGGAGGGACAGCAAAAAAGGTGAGCGCCCTCCCTTATCCGCTTTTGCCCATTAGCCGCCTGCCCCCACCCCCAGAGGTCATGCAGGCTCTCTTTGGTGGGTATCATTCTGGTCCCTTTGCTGCACACTTACGTACATTTGAGTGTGTGTGTGTACATGTGTGTGTGTGTGTGTAGATTCATGCCATATGTGTTTCCCTGCACCTTCTCCCTGCTTGACATGTTTCCATGTCAGTACCTGTGGAAGTGCCTCATCCACTTTGAGGACAGAATAGTAGTCCATAAGACAAATGTGCCGCAATTTGCTTATATCTTCCCCATCGTTGTACCTTTAAGTTGTTTTCAATGTTTGCTGTTTGCTATGACAAACATGTTGCCGTGAAAGGTATTGTGCATATATCTTTGAGAACACGGGCATGTTTTAGTATAGGATAATTTTCTAGAAGTGCAATTGCTCCATCACTGATTATATGCATCCCAGATTTTGAGTGGTACTGCCAAAAATACTCCCCCAAAAAGGCTTTATCAAATTACACCACATCAACACTTGATGAGGGTAACCATTTTCCCACATCGTCACCAATATTTTCGAGTATTAGCAGTATTGCCATTTTGCCATTCTGATGACAAAAAATACCGTGATGCTATTTGATGTGCATTTTCCCATTGACTGCTGTGGGTGGGCGCCTTTCCCCATGTTTATTAGCTGTTCGAGTTCTGTTTCTGTGCAGTGCCCACATCTGATCATTTCTCTATTTGACTTCAGGGCATTTAGGGACAGGAAGGACTCCTAAGCTTTCTTTGCAGGAGTCCTTTGCCGTACAGGTGCCGCAAATATTTTCTCCCCGTCTGACACTTCCTCTTAACTTGTTCACGTGTCCTTCATGAGGTTCTCCTCTGCGGGATGAGCAGCTATCCTATCCTATGCTTCTGGATGTTTAACTCACATTTCTCCCAGGAAATCTGGTAAAAATATTGCCGGTTACTCTTTCATTGAATGCCTGTCGTGTGCCAGGCTTTCTGCAGGGGACTGGAGAGGCATCGTCTCGTCCACTCCAGGCAAGGCCTCTAGTTAGTGGATGTACTTGGCGAGTGAGGAATCAGGCTGGAGGAGTTGGCTGACTTGCAGGCCACTTGGCCAAGCAGTTCTTGAGCCCCCAGAGCCTTGGCCACTGTGCTCTTTACTTCCCAGTCTCAGCCCCCTTTTCCCAGGTGGCTCAAACCATCCTTGCCTAAGCCCTAATTGAGCGTGCTGCTTTGGGTTAATATGTTACTATCTATGGGATGTGGGCAAAGAGCAAAATAGTGACTTGTCCCCATCCATTCATGTTTGTGACAAATATCCATTGAGCACTTTCTATGTTCCAGGCCCTGTGCCAGCAGCTGAGGAGATGGTGGGAAAAAGACACAGCCCAGCTCAACAGAGGGGACAGTCTGGCCAAACCACTCCTTGCTTTGCTTTATCATTTTCTCACTCACTTAATAAATATCTGTGGATCACCCGGGATTCAGGAGGCATTGCACATTTCTCTTAATTTCAGGTGTGGTGCAAGGGGGTGGGTGGGCCTACTGTTTAATGCTAGGGGCTAGAAATGAGTAAGATGATGTCGCCAGACATCCCATGGGAGCCCTCGAGGTAAGAAAGAAACAACACAATCAAGGAATAATGCTAACAACGAAAAGCTTGCATGATTCTGTGATTCAGCCTCCTCCCGGGTGCCCTGTTTTGGTTGGTTATGTGTGCAGGCATGCCCGCCCATGCACGCACATGTGCACACTTGTACACACACGCCCCAACCCTCTCATCCGGCCTCCAGGGTGGAGAAGACGTATTCTATTTGCTCTTTGGAGAGCAGAGGGCACACAGCCCAGCCCCTGTCTGTGCAAAGCCACATTCTGGTGGTTCATGGGAAAAGGCCATTCAGTCCAGAGCAATGAGCAGGAGGCTAATTTTAACCAAGTACCCCAGAGTGACCTTGGCACAGAAGGAAAGGCTCCAGCAGAGACACCCCCAGACGGTACCCTAGCCCTTCCAGAAGACATCAGGCAGAGATTAGGGGACCCCCTTGCCCTCCTGCCTTCCCTTCCTCCCAGGCAATGCTGTCAGCCCACAGGCAGCAGTGCCCTTCACCTCATCAGTCCTCAGTAATCTGACTTCAGACCCCTTGGGACTGGCTCCCATCAGCCCCTGTCAGCCTCTGCTGCCTGCGGAGACCTGGAGGCCCAGGGGCAAAGCTGCTAATTGGAAATGGAGTCAGCTAGGGTGGGGTGGACAGGCCGGGCTCCCACACTGACTCCCAGGGGCCCCCAGAAGGTGCTGTCTGTGTGCCCGGGACCTCGACGGGGAGAAGGGACTGTGCGTGCATTGACCTCCTACTGTACGCACAACCCTGTACCCGAAGCTTTATGTACATTAATTCAGTGCATCCCTGGCTTCCCTTTGAGGTAGGTATGCTCAAGTCCATTTTAAAGGTGATGAAGCGGAGGCTCAGAGAGGTTAAATAATTTGCCAGAGATTCCACAGCCAGTAAGAGGCAGAGCCAAGAGGTGAAGTGAACACGATCTGATTCCTCCAAAGCCTGTTCTTCCACAACACAATCTGCACCTGGCAAGGGAGAGGCCAGAGGGCCGTGGGCAAAATCCCCCAGGAGTTTTGGGGCAGCTCCAGCTCCGCCTCCAGCTTGCCATGTGGCCGGGAGCCTCAAAGCCTTAGCTCCCCGCTCTCCCAGGGAACTCTCCCGGAGGAGGCTCTGCACGGAGGCCCACCTGGGCTTACGTGCCCGCTGTGTGAGCTCGGCAGATGACCTCGCCTCTCAGAGCCTCGGTTTTCTCATCTACAAAATGGGACTAGTAATGGAATCGACTGAGGGTTGCCGTGAGGGCCAAATGAGGTTGAGCGTGTGCAGTGTAAGCACAGCACACGGCACGTAATCCTTGATTGTGAGTGATGGTGATGTGAGTGACCCTCCTACGCGCGAGGACGCATTTAAGGGCTCTCTGGGAGTAGGTTCTTGTCTTACTCATCGCTGTTTCCTTTCAGGGTCAAGTGAGGACCTGAGAAGTCACAAAGTCCCTACAGGTGCCAGTTAGACATCTTCCCTGTGCCCCCACCATTCTGCCCACAAATTGTAACTGTTCCCCATCATCTCCTGGTCATTCCCCGATGGCTATTTTTAGGTCTTCGGCTGATGTCAGGCGGAGTTGTTACTCTGTGATTCATCAACAGCGCTCCTGACCTCACCCCCGGGGACTCTGGCCACCTCACCCCTCTAGGGACTGCTGTTACTGCCTCACGTACGAGGATCCCTGACGCCTGGCCGCCCCCATCAGCGCCAGATGTTTCTCTTCCTTGCTTCTTTTCCACCAGGCATTCACAACCCTTCCTGTCATCTTCTCGGAACGGTTTGCTTAACCTTATTAAAAGGATTGCCCCACGAGGGCCACTCAGCAGGCCCTGTGTGGGTTGTGTCCACCCTGTTCCTCACTTCTCAGGAGCATTTTTAATCTCACTGCCATTTGCTGGGTCCCTGAAGTGCTGGGCGCAGAGCCAGGAGCCAAGCATTCTCGTCCCGGCCCTTCCCCTCTCTAGTGATGTGATGGTGAGTGACTCGCTCAGCGGGGCTGCCTGCCTCCTGTCCAGAACGAAGAGAAATGAAGTGGCCGCACATCTGAGAGGCTGCTGGGGGGACCACCTGAGGCAACACAAAGCGAGGGAAACCCCTTTGTAAACTGTCGAATGCTGTGCCCTTGTGTGGCCCCATTCTTATGAGTAACTGTTTTCAAGGCTCTACACTCTGTTCTGTTAAATAAATAGCTATTCTGGCGTAGTGAAGGAATGGGGTTTTCCATGGAACCAACTATCTGATTTGGAGAGTTCTCAAATATAAGGATTTCTATTTTCAGAAAAATCTGGAGTAAGCCAACATCTGCCTACCAGGAAGCCCAGGTGAGTTGGAGTGGACAGAGGAAGGACCTAGCCAAGTGCCTGAGGGCTGGGCCCTTGTGTGTAGACCCTGTGCAGCTATGAGTCCTTATCTAGGCCTCGGTTTCCCATTTGTGAGAGGGAGAGGGTGGAGAGAGCATTGGACTAGATGGCTGATTTTCAAAACAATTTTAAAACCACACTCTGTTAAAATAACACTTGTGAGGCAGCTGAACCTGTGAAATTGATGAGAGAGAGGCTGCTGGGTTTGAAGTGGGTGGGGCCTTCTCCCCTCCCCCCCATCCCACTGTGACTTCCTGCTCCTGAGACGCCACCGGAGATCCCCAAGACTCCGAGGAGCACAGTTTGAAACATCTGGATTGGATTCTCTCTGGAAGAGTGGTTAAGAACGGTGAGTCCTCACTCCACCATTTACCAGCTGTGTGGCCCCTGTCTCCCTCTCTGTGCCCCAGTCTCCTCATCTGTAAAATGAGGATCACGGGACTACCTCTCTGGGTGGTTGCTGGCACTTGATACTCACTAAATGTTGACTGATGGTGCAGGTCCTATTCAGCTCTCTAAGATTCTAAACATGGTATCAGGGTTGGCTCTTTAATCCAGAAGAAATTACAAGCTTAGCTTGGCTGTGGGGTGCTGACAGCCTACGTCAAAGGCCCAGGTGACTATTGCTTTCTCTGATCTGCCTATGGGTCATGGTGGCTGCTCCCTTCTGCCCTCTCTCTTTGTCACCTCTGTGGCTGAGTGCCCCAAACTGGACACCGTTCTTTCCTGTGATGACTGAGATGCTGTGTGTCAAGCAAATCTTTGTGAGCATTTTAAGACTGAGGTCCAAGCATGTGCCCACCAGGACACACACCCACCTGGGGATGTCTTTTGAGATCCTGGGCAAGTTCCAGGAGACACTGAGCAGTGCCGGGGCAGGCTTACTCGGGGGAAACTGAAAGGCTTTTCCCCCAGACTAGAGTTCTGCCCTCGCCCCAGGGACCTCCATCCAGCTGGGACCTCTCAGCCAGGCCCGTGAAGCCCCCCTCACCCCCAGTGCCCAGTGGGAAACGGAGGAACTTCAGAGGCATCCTTCTGAAGAGGCTTGTCATGAACACGTACAGAAAAAAACCCTGGAAACTTAGAATCACCTGAGGGTATTTCAAAGAGGGCTGAGGTCCTGTGGGGCCCAAAGTTGAAAAAATTGGGGTTATTACTATTAAAATTACACTATCCACCTCACACTCATCAGGATGGTTACTATCGAAAACACAGGAGATATCAGGTGTTGGTGAGGATGTGGAGGAATTGGAACCCTTGTGCACTGTTGGTGGGAACACAAAATAGTGCAGTTGCTATGGAAAACAGTATGGCGGTTCCTTAAAAAATTAAAAATATAACTACTATATGGTTCAGCAATGGGTCTTGAAGAGATATTTGTACATCCATGTTCACAGCAGCATTATTCACAATAGCCAAAAGATGGAAACAACCCAAATGTCCATTGACAGATGAATGGGTAAACAAAACGTGATATATACAATAAATAATGAAATATTATTCAGCCTTAAAAAGGAAGGAAATTCTGACACATGCTACAACATGGATGAACCTTGAAAGTGTTATGCTAAGTGAAATAAGCCAGTCACAAAAGGATAAACAGTATATGATTCCACTTATATGAGGTCCCTAGAGTAGTCAGATTCATAGAGACAGAAAGGAGAATGGTGGTTGCCCTGGAGGCAGAGGGCACTGGGGAATTGTCTAATGGGGACAGAGTTTCAGTTTGGGAAAATGAAAAAGTTCTGGAGATGGATGGTGGTGATGGTTGTACAACAACGTGAATGTGCTTGATGCTACTGAACAGTACGCTTAAAAAGTGCCTAAGATAGTAAATTTTATGTTACGTGTATTTTACCACAATTAAAAAAAAAAATAACAACATGAAGCCTGGGGAAATCTGAGTACTCCTTCTAAAGTACCTAAAGGATCATGTGGCAAAACCTTTTATAAAATAAATCACTAAGGACAGTTTTGCCTTTGTGTAAATCTGGATTTTTCTATGTGAGTTTGCTTAAAGCTAGTCAGTGGTATTCCAGCTTAGCTCTGATCGCCCTTATTTGTAGATGGGAAGTTTATTCACACCAAGTGTTCTTGTTTTTGAAACAAGAATACACTGACGCCTACCATGTGCCTAGCACTGGGCAGGTATAGTGGAAGATATAGGAGAAGAAATAATTGTTACGTTTAGGTGTTACTATCTGTTACGGGTTGAATTGTGTCTCCCCCAAATTCTTCTGTTTTTGACGAGGAAATTGAGGCTCAGAGGACTTGAGTTACTTACCCAAGGTCACACAGCTGGAAAGTGCTGGGGAAACCTGGGTCCTCGACTTCAAACCCCACGTGCTCTTTTCAAGGTTCTGCCCCGAGGGAGGGTGGGAGGAGTATGAAGGCAGATAAAGAAAACTCACAGCCACGAACAGAGAACAAACGCCAAGGGGACAACTAGAAGCCCAAGCAGGAGAGAGCATAGAGGACAGGGGAACCCCGGTTAAGGGCACTGGGGCTGTGGACCACCATCTTCGAAGGCCTTTCTTTGGGGGCTGTAATAACAGTAATAAGAGCTGACACTTCTGAGCATTCACCATGACAGGCACTGTGAGAAACGCCTCACATGTACTCTTTCATCTAAACCTTGAAATGAGCCTATAATATAGGTGTCATTAGTATGCCCATTTGACAGATGAAGAAACTGAGGCTCAGAGAAGTCACACTTCAGGGCAGAGGAAGTGCTTAAATTTGAACCCAGGTCTATCTGACTCCAAAGATCTTGCTGTTACTCATTTTACAATAACACTGCAAATGTGTCCTGTCTCTGGGGAGGGAGAGTGAAGGGACGGCACAATCTCCATCACAGGCAAGAAGGCGACTGGGGTCCAAGGCTGGGTGCAGCCTCACCAGAGCTCTGGGTGAGGGAGCAGCAATCATATGCTCCAGGCCTGGACCCCCTTCCCAGTATCCTCACACGTGCAGATTCGTTGGGAGAATACGGCCTCCACAGCCCTGAATAATCTCCCCTCCCAATCGGAAGACAAAGACCCAGAGCAGGAAATGCTGCTTTTGCCTGTTGGTACTCTCTCTCTCTCCCCCTGTCTCTGTTTCTCTCTGTCTCTGTATATCTGTCTGTCTCTCTCTCTTGCTGTATCTCTCTCTCTCCACACCCTCGCACACTTCACTTTCTGGCTGGGAATGGAAAGCTCTCGTCCCTTATAAACTTGTTTCCTAACAGAAAAGCACCAGGACACTGCGGCTCAGTTCCCGGCACCGCTAAAGCAAGTGCGCCTCCTAGTGGAGAAAAGCCTCACTGGTCCCTCAAGGTTCGTCTCCAGCCTCACCTTCCCCAGGAAACCTCCAGGGGGAACCCGAGGTGGAGGAGGGAATGCTCCTGCCTCGCCTGACAATGTTCCTCCGAGAATGCCCAGTCTTGTGGGTTTCTTTTTAGTTTCCCCAGTTGTGACTTGCGTATTAAAACTGAGAAGAGCTACAGGCGTGAGCTGGTCCTGCAATTCCAGGACCTGGGCATCAGACTACCCCCCCCCCCCAGGTGACTTGCAGCCATGCCTCCTGGGAAGGGTACTGCCGAACCCCACACAGCCTCGCCCAGCGGCTCCCAGTTCCGGCTGGGGACATTTAAAATGTACTGACGGCCAGGACGCCTGCAATCCTGGCACTGGTATTTTAAATGTGCCCTCCCCCTATGTCGTCCTCCCTCTTCCATCCCGCCATGATTCGAACGTGCATCCAGGATTGAGAGCCGTGGATTTAAGCTGGAAATCACTTAGGGTGCTTAGAAAAGATGAAGTTTCCAGACCTTGTCTTAGACCCGCTGGATCAGAATCTCAGAGGGAGAGGTCTAGAAACTTGTGTTTTAAAACAAGGAACTTAGGTGATTTTCATGAATAGTGAGGTTGTCAGAGCACTGGGTGACCCCTTCGTCTTTAGGGGAAGTCAGTGGGGTCCAGGGAGGTGATGAGCCAGCCCAGGCCTTGCAGATCATGGACAGCCAGGGCCCAAGTCCTGGAAACCACATCAGATCAGAGGGGCCGTGGGAGGTGGGAAGTGGTGCCCAGGCCCAGGGGTCAGGGTGTTAAGCTGGAAGGAGAGACCTATTCTTCACCCTACTGATGCGAACTCCCTCCCCAGCCCTACCTCCAGAGGCACCCTTAGGTCCTCTCAGGGCCCTTCTCTGTGGGCCCCATGGGCTCAGGTCTGTCTCTGCCCGGTGCGCCACTCTGGCAGGGGTTGCCAGCTTAGTGCTCACCCCTGATTCTGGGCCAGGCAGCTCCACTTCCCAGAGATTTCTTTCTTCCAGCACCTGGACTGACAGGAGACCTGAGGAGAATGGGGGGACTGGGTGGAGGCACTAAGGCCCTGGGGCTAGGGTTGGGGGAGGCCGAGCTACATTTTTTTCCCGAGAGACTCAGCGGTCACCTCCCCCAAAGAGCCCTGGTTCCTGGGGGAGGTCAGAGGCAATTCTCTGGAGCCTTCACTGTGCCGAGGACGGGGTTCCCTGCCCCAGGGGCCCTCCACCCCCTGCATGCTGGACCACGGGGTGAGGGGGAGATCTGTCCAAGCCCCAATCTGACCACATCACCCCCACCCCGCCCCAGGCTCCACCTGGGAACTGCCCAGCGAGTCTGCCAGACCTCCGCCTGCAGACACCCCCTGCTCCTGAGAGGGCTCTGCTCCCTCACACAGCACTTATGGCGAGAGGCTGGGGGCAAGGAGCCAGCTCAGATCCCGGGTCCAGTACCAGCCAGCTAAGAGCCTCTGGGCAAGCCTGGTGGTATGGAATCTTCGGGTTCTTTTTTTTTTTTTTTTTTTTGTGGAAAAGAGCGTAGGCGTAATAATAAAGGGAATGGCTCCCTCCCTCCCTCCCATGGCTGTCTGAGAGCCTGTAGTACTGAATGTACTCTGGAAATAGCAAGTGCTGTACAGACCTGTGTCCTTCTCTGCTGGTCACCTCTGTTCCCCTGCAGAGGCTGCCCCTCTGTGAGGTCTCCCAGCCCAGCACCTCGCCCCCTTTGCTGCCACAGTCCAGCAGCTCTGCTTGGGTCCACACCCCCATCCCGATACTTATGAGCAGCGTGACCTTGGGAACACCACACAAGCTCTCTGTGCCTTGGTTTCTTCCTCTGTGCATGGGGTGGTAATATTCTGACCTCCTGGGGTTGTCACAGGATCAGAGGAGTCAAAACATGGCAAGTTGGTGGCCAGAGGTTCAGAGAGAGAGAAGGAGGGATGACGAGGTGGAGCACAGGGGACTTTTAGGGCACTGAAGCTACTCTGTATGACACTGTAATGGTGGAGACATGTCATTACACATTTGTCCAAACCCATAGGATGTACAACACAAAGAGCGAATCCCACTGTAAACTATGGACTTCAGTTAACAGCAATGTGTCAATACTGGCTCATCAATTGTAACAAATGTCCACACTATTGCAAGATGTTAATAACAGGGGATATTGGGGGGCAGGGGTGAGGGGTAAATGGGGATTCTCTGTACCTTCTGCTTATTTTTCTGTAAACCAAACTGCTCAAAAATTTAAAATCTATTATAAACAAAACAAAAAACATGACAAATGGGGAGCCTCCGTGAACAGTGGGGAGCCTCGAATGTTCCTTGGTGTTACCATGCCATCGTCATCCGCTCATTATTCATGTGCCTGGTCCCCGGGACTCGGAGCCCAGGGCGCTTGTCCACCTCGCCTGTGCGCGCACCCAGCAAGCGCCGTTCCCGCGGTCAGTTCCGGCGCTTTGCTGAGCAGACGGTACCCGATCACCAGAGTCAGATCCGGGGAGGCCAAGGATTTCTGAGGTGAGGGCGCCACCTGCTGGTCCTGCTCGAGCCTCCCCTAAAGGGCAGCGACAGTGGGGTCTGCGCGGTTGTCCTGGGGTTGGGGGCTCAGTTTCCATCCGAAACCCAGTACCATCCGCGAGTCCCCAGAAGCGCCTCTCCGGCAGCCAGGTACGTCAGGTGTGCGATGTCCAGGCTTGTCACCAGTAACGACACGGAAAAGGTCAGAGCTCGTGACTTTATTACGGAAAAGTCCCAAAGTGCTGGAGCGCAGTCTGGGTCAGGGCCCCGCCCAGAGCCGAAGCGCGTGGACGCTTCTCCGAGCGGACGGTTTGGAGGACCCAGTCCTGCTGCGGGGGTCGCGGACGGGGGCCGCACCGGGGCGCGGTCCGCGCAGGTGGGCGCAGCGGGCCTCCCGGTCACCTGCGGCTGACCTCTCGCTTTTGGTGCCAGCACAGGGGAGCCTTAAGAGTATCTCTTATTCTGAACACTCTGCACATCTTAACGGGGGTTAACTAGTGTAATCCTCATGAGCAACATACGAGGTAAGTACTATGATGTTTCTTCGCCATTGTACACATGAGGAAGCGCAGGCACAGAAAGGCTAAGGAACTCGCCCAAGGGCACACAGTAGAGAGGGGTGGGACTGCGATTGGATCGGCTCCGGAGTCCGTGCTGTGACCCACCGGCCAGGCCGCCTCTACCCCTACTTTCATCTGAGAAACGGGCGTCCCAATCCCTCCCTGCCTCTGCAGCCCGTGTGGGGCTGGAACAACAGCCGCGAGGTGCACGCGCCTCGTGGGTTCCGCGGTCGGGCCGCAGGTGGGAGGCGTCCCCGGGCCGGAGCGCGCCCCCCAGCGGGCTAGGGCTGCGGCTCGTACTGGCGCTCGGTGGCCGTGTAGAAGTCCTCGAGCACCGACTGCAGGAACTCGAAGGTGGGCCGCTCGTCGGGCCGGCTGCGCCAGCACTCGGCGATGACGCCGCGGTACAGCTCGGGCGGGCACGAGTCGGGCCGCGGCATGCGGTAGCCGCGCTCCAGGCTGCGCACGACCTCGGGGTTGCTCATCCCTGGGGCGGAGGGGACGCAGAGCGCGGCTGAGGGGCCAGGGCCTTGAGGCACGGACCACGGCTCCTCCCTTGCGGGTCCCCTGACCGCCCGCCCGCTGGCGCCACCGTCAAACATCCCTCTACTTCCTTTTCACTGCTTGGCGATCGGCTGGAAATGAGGCTGCAGATTTCCGCCTTAGCGCGGGGCAGTTCCTCCGGGGATGGGGCCCTATCTCGCCTACCTGGGACTGCCCGGCACACGGCGAAGCCCATCCCTCACCGGGCAGTGCTCCGTGAAAAGGCACCAGCTCCCTAGGAGAGATCCCTCAGGGGCAGACTGCTCAGCTGCCGGAGCCCTTGACGCGGGGCTGGGGATGGGGCCAGAGGGGGATTTTACCATCACATGGGCTTTCCGGAATACACCCAAGGTGTAAGGCCAAGAGAGGGACAGCCTGTCCTCAGCAGAGAACAAATCAGTTGGGAGTAAACTTGAGTTCAGACCTGGACCTTTACTTAATTCCAGGTTTGGGGGCTCACTGACCTCTGCTGGATGAAGGGGACACAACCCTGCTGCCAAGAGCAATGCTGAGGAAAGGGGCAGAAACCCCGCCCCCAGAGTGGCATGCCTGGCTCTCTGTCCTTACCGTGGGGACTGCATTCTGACATGTCTGTGGGCAGCCCGGGCACCAAGGATGGGTATTCTGCCATCACAGCTGTCTCAGGACAGCAGGGAGCCCCGCATGTCACTGTAGGACGAAGCCGCCTACCTGGGTAGGGTACGCGCCCGTAAGTGACGATTTCCATCAGGAGGATTCCGAAGGACCACACGTCCGCTTTGATGGTGAACACCCCAAAATGGATGGCCTCCGGGGCAGTCCACTTGATGGGGAACTTGGCACCTGAGAGAAGAGCCGCAAGCAGCTTTGTGAGGCCATGACTGACCGCCCCGGCACCCCCACTCCCTGCTCTTCCTGCTCCCCCTGTGCCCCCGCCCTCCCTTGCAGAGCTTGGCATGCTGTACATGACAGAGATGCGTCCAGGGAGTCACTACGACCCACCAGGACACATGGCCAGGCATGCGCAGACTCTGGGGGTCCGCAGCACGGAAGGACAGTATGGACAGATACCACCCTGTCACCCTCTTTGGGGCTTTGCTGTGGGCCTGCGTGGGCAACCAGCATGTGTTTCCATCTGGGGTGGAAGGGTCCTTTGCCACCTCACAGGGGCCTGCTTTAATAACAGGAGCCCACAGCTTGGGCAGTCACTCTAACTGGTCCCTGCTTCAGTTAACCCTTTCCTGCAGAAAGGAAATGATGACGCATGACTTATGTACCTGCTAGGGTCACAGTGAGGAAGGAATTCAAATCCTGCTGCCCCGTAGAAGCCCTGAGGATGGCTGCAGCCCTGGCCGGCATTCAGAGGGACCGACAGCTCAGCTCTTGATTACCTCCCACCTTGCCCTGCTACCTTGGTCTCCCAGCCAGCCTGACGTTCCCTCAGGGAACGAGCCACATGGATCCTTCTCCTGTATCAATGGATTAATGTGCTCAGCTAATATCGCTTGCTAGCTTTCTCGATAAATGTATATGACCACTTCCACTTCTCTTGTGAAGAGGATTTGCACCTCAGTCATACTAACAAAGTAAAGTATAGTGCTTGTGGAAACCCTAATTCAGGTAGAAGGTTGTGTTGCTCATGCTTTAGAGCAATGTTTTCCAGGGTTTGTTCTGTGAAACTCTAAGTCTGTGGGAGGCTAATAGAAGATAACTGGAAAAATTATTTGGGGCTCAGATTAGTGTGGAGACCCCAGGTGAAGCAAATGTACACTTTTCTTTACTGCAGGACTTCTCAGTGCCTTTAGATACTGGTGTGCATTGGGAATCTCCAAGGGGGGCTGGATGGACTAGGCAGGATCTCCACACCTACTTCATCACAGAGCCATTCCTCCTGAGGCACTAGTGCTCTGCGGAGCACATTTAGGGAAATGCTGATCGAGCTGGGGGTAAGGCAGAATTGTGGAAACCGCACAGCTCTCCAATCTCTTCACACAGGGCTCTCCTCTGTTGTGACAAAGGGAAGTCCAAGGGGGTTTGGGGAGTTGGGGAAGGTAAGGCCCAAGGTCTCCCTTGTGGCTGGGGGCTCTGCTCACCCTCTTGGGCAGTGTACTCATTGTCGATGATCCGGGCCAAGCCAAAGTCTGCGATCTTGCAGCACAACGTCTCAGACACCAGGATGTTGGCTGCCCTCAGGTCGCGGTGGATTGAATTCATTCGCTCGATGTACGCCATTCCTTCGGCAATCTGAGGGAACAGGCCACACAGTGAAGGACAGAGTGGACACCTCCATGAAAGGGTCCAGCCCACCCAGTGTCCCCTGCACAGACCCTGTGGGGGAGAGGAAGGACCCTGCCCACTCTCGCCACCAGCCTGTGAACCCAGCCTCATCCTCCCACAGCCTGTGAGGGGAAGGGACGCTTGGGCATTGGGTTTTGTTTCTTGTGGTAGATGCACAGGGGCTGGTGGTGGTGCTGGAGGAGCAGGTTCTTGGGTGGAGCAGAGAGAGGCTTCAACTGCTCCTCAGCTGAAAGCCATAACCCCATAATGTCCTCTACAAGCCCAGAAAGGCGGAGACACGGTCATCAGAGCCGGGGGCTACCTGTACCCCTCAGCCACCTCCGCTCTCCTCCCAGTGTTCCAGAGGAGGAAGACAGCAAATGAAGGCAGGAGAAAAGGAAGTCTCTTGAGAGGGAAGGAAAGGCTTTCATCTCCTTGGCAAGTTGGAAGCCTGTTCCTGGAGCAGGGAGCCCTGGATTTACATCGCTGACCCCCGGCACGTTGCTTAAGCTCCCTGAGGGGTCACTGTCCTGACCAGGAGCAGGAGGGAAGGGGTCTCCAGGACATGGAGTTGAGGGGGGCATTAGATGAGACATGTGGCTGAGGGCCTAACCTAGCAGCGCCCCGTGGAGGGCACTCAGGGAACGTGCGCAGAATCCCCATGGAACAGAGCCGGTAGAAGAAGATGGGACTTCGTTTCTGTCCCTAGTCACCAGCAGTGGGCCAGCAATAGCTGTTTTGGCTGCTCTTGTGCCTTTTAGCTGAGGAAACTAACCCAGGCTTTCTTTACTGCACTCCCAATTGATGGATGAAGAAACTGAGGCCGAGAATAGAAAGCCAATTTACCTCCTCAGACCTGCTATGGCAAGAAGCCGGCACTGGAATCGATCCCACTTCTGCTTACGTTTCCATTTGCACTGGCGAATTCATGAATCCATTCACTTATTCCTTCATTTATTTATTCCTTCGCTAAACCATTCCATCAATATACATTTATTGGTCTGGTACTGTGAGGACCATACAGCTGAATACTAAATATCTTACATCTAGACAGCATTTAGCTGTACTCATCAGTTAAGAAATATATATTAAGCAGGACTAGAAATACAGGGAAAAAAGAAAAAGGTTGAGTAGGACCCAGATCTGCTTTCCAGGAGAAGACCCTGCCATGCACACTACTAACGAGAACACACGAGCCGAGTGCTCGCGAGCACTTTCCCGTCCAGTGGAAACTTAACAGAAATGACATTTGTCTTGGGTCAGGGAGGTTGGTTAAGATTCTGCCAGGAGAGAGGAGAGTCAAAGGCAGAGGGGACAGCTGGGGCGAAGGCTCCTAGGTGTGCAGGACATTGGGGAGCTGCTGTGTGGCTGCAAAGTAGGGCACATGGGGCTGTGGTTGGAGGGGAGCTTTGCACTTCATCCTGTAGAGCAGGAAAAGGGGCGCCCAGAAGGGCGTTAAGAGTGTCTGTGTGTGTGTGTGTGTGTGCACGCGCACGCCCATGTGAGCATGGCGAGCTGTTAGCATGACCAGAATGTGGTCTAGAAGCTGTTCACCTGGGAGGTTCTGATTTGCTGGTTTCCTAATCCTCAGATTCTTGACCACACCTAGATATAAACTCAGGTGGTTTTTCACATCCTTTGCTCCTGGGTGACCCAAGATTTCCCAAGAGATTGAATAAGAGAGTGAGAGAAGGAAAAGAAAGAAAGCGAAAAAAGGAGCAGGCAGGCTTATCACTGTTATGTGGTTTGAAACCGGTGACAGCGTTAATTTTCCAAGACCTTCTCACCAGCCTGCTCAAACCCATCCGTGCTCACCTCAGTGGAAAAAAGGCGTCAGTGACCTGAGTTCCTGTACTGATACTAATAGCAGATAAGGCCAGAGGAGGTGGGGAGGGGGCGGCGAGGGTGGGGGAGGTTTCCTCTCTGTCGGCGGATGTATGTGTGTGTTCATGTGTCTCGCAGGCTGACCACAGACCAGAGCTTTTCTGCTGAGAGTTCCAGTTTTAACAGACACACACTTGGGGCCACCAGATGTGTTTTCCTGCCAGTTAGAACCCTCAGCTAAAATCCCTGGGGAGGAAAGACGCCTCCTCTCCATTTTGCTCTTCTCCTCAAGAAGTTTGAGTCGTGAGTCACCCGCTACAGAAGGCATTTGTGGGCACCATCTCAGGAAGAAATGAGGTCACAACAAGACACTGGCCTACCATGTTAAATGGAATTTGAGTGAACTCTCTGGGTTTCCCAGCCCATCCTGTCTCCCTCACTTCCTTTGTAGTAGAACCCACCTCATGCCATCATGGCTTGGCCCAGAATAAAGACTACATTTCCCAGGCTCCCTTGCAGCTAGGTGTGGCCAGGTGACAGGAAGGTGGGGGGTGGATGTAAGAGCAAGTGTAGTGGGTGACTTCAGGGACGAGTCTCTAAAGGGAGGAAGGTGGGCTTTTGTCTCCCCTTGCTTCTTTCTGTTGGCTGAGAGGAGGACACAACGGTAAAGCATGAGGAGCCATCTTGGGCAATAAGATGACATGCTTAGATACCCACCCGGCAGGTGGAATAAACCTGGGTCCCTGTGACCTCCAGGGGCAGACCCACCTACCCTCCCCAGAATGCCCACCTCTGGATGTTTACACATTGAAGCCATTACTACTTTGGGTTTTCTGTTCTTCACAGCCCAGCCTAAATCTAACGGATACAACCTCTAAATAGTTGACTTTGTTAAGCTGCAGGGCATGGAGGAGAGGGCCTGGGGGCCTGGGCCTGTAGGAGGGCATTGGTACTCTCAGGCCCCGTGCACTTGGTAGCTCACAAACCTGGGCCGACATGTCAATCAGTCTCGGGAGGGACAATCTGCTACCTTCATCTGTCTTCAAGAAATCCAGCAAGCATCCTAAGGAAAGAAAAGTTGCAACTGCACTTGTGCGAAGTGACCCAGCCCTGGCTGCTCCCCACTTGGGGGCAAGAAGGAGGTGGCACTTTCTTGTGCACAGAGAAGAACTCCACCCCCAGCTGCAGAGCGCCTCCTGCTTTCAGAAATTCCCATCTCACTCCTCATAGCACCCAAGGAGGCAGCTGATGTGCTCCCGGCTGCTCAGAGGAAGTAGATTTCCGTCAGGGTCAGTGTCACACAGCCAGGGACCCAGGAGCAAGACCTGTTCCTCTAAGTTGAGTGCTGGTCCCAGCACGACATTCCAAATTGTCTTCTTGCCCCCTTCACCCTTTGTTGACAGAGATTCTGCCTCTGAGGACCAAGAGTGCAAGAAAGTACCAGAATGGAGAAACCCGTCCACTGGGGTTTGTGCAGGGGACAAATGCAGCTCATTCGTGGCATCTAAGAGCTGGGAGGGATGCTCACCTGACGTGCGGCTAAGAGGTGAGCAGGGGAGCCACTGTACCCTCCGCTCAAGGTGGGGCCCACTTCATAACGATTTTTAAGGGACTAAATTAACTGGCAACATTAGGATCCTACAGGAAGCAGGGTCACAGGAGGAGTGAGAAGGAGGTCAAAGGCTGAGGCCCAACCCCAGGCCCACTGCCCCACAAGAGCTTGGCCACACCGTGGACCTCCGAGGCCATCCTGCCCAACCTCTCTTTTCATCCCTGTTGTAAATATTCATACGGTTGCAAAAGGTCCTATGGCCAGTGAGTGGGAGAACTGGGACTGGAACCCGTCCCTGGACGCCCAGCCCACTGCTCTTTCGACTTTGTAAAGCTCTGTCCTCCCCAGTGGCCATCAAACAGTGCCAGACACAGAGGATACACTCCAAAAATGTTGAAGTGGTCCCGAACTGAGGACACAGCTATACAGGAACCATTTACCCGTCTTGTTTCTCACCATCCTTCCCTCCTGCCCCCCATGCACATGGAACACACCAGATCTGCAGGACGCCGACTAATGGATCCAGCCCATGGCTCAGTGACCCCCTGCCAGGCAAACCCACGGAAGCAGATCGGCTTCAGCCTGCCCGGCCCCCTAAACCTGGAGCCCTGCCCCCACCCCTCCCTTTCCGTCTGAGGGACCAGCCCAGTGCAGGGCACCACCTCTGGCCATGTACTCGGTCACGATGTAGATGGGCTCCTTGGTGACCACAGCGTACAGACGGACCAGCCTCTCATGCTGCAGAGTTTTCATCAGGTTGGCCTCGCCCAGGAAGGCCTCCGGAGACATGGTTCCCTCCTTCAAGGTCTTGATGGCCACCTTCACGTTGTTTTTGTAATAACCTGAGCCCGGGGTTGGGGGGAGAAAGTGAAGAAGCCACTGAGAAGACCCAGAGGTTGTGGGAGGTGATCCTTTAACCACAATCTATGTAAGCTTCCAGGAGCCATCCCTGTCCTACAGGCGGGCCCAGGAAGTGGCCCCGGGCTGGAATGTACAGCTCCTGGGGGGATGGACATGCTGGCTTATCTTGCAGGATGATGGCCCATCTCAGCCTCCCTGCTGGACTGGAGCCTCAGGCAGCTGATGAACTCAACCCACCTTGGGGGGGGGGGCATTTCACCTCCTTGCCCCTACACCTGGGGTCTGGGTTGCATTCTTTTGTCCTTCCTGTAGCCTGCCTCCCATCCCTACATGAGTCTCTCCTGCCACATGGTAGCTTCATTGTGGAAACAAACATCACAGCCCATGGTAAAATTGTAGAGGGGGTAGAGGTGCTTGGGGGCCTCCTTCCTCCCTTGCCGTGCCCTGTGGTGTTCCTCTCCCACTCCTTATGGTACCTGCACCTCCACACTCTCCCCTCCCTCCATTAGGTCCCCCATCCATACTGAAAAGTAAAAGACAAGCAGTAACTCAGACTCTCCCTTCTCAGGGGAGCTGAGCAGGGACCCAGGCGGAGCTCCTGCCAGAGATGCCTCAGGCATCAGCCCTGGGCACTGGAGGATTCAGGAGGCAGCAGGATCCTACCATGAAATCATGCCCCAGAAACATGGACCATTCCAGGGATAAAACAAAGCACCATCTTTTATATTCTGATGGTGCCATGGTAAGCAGGGGAGTAGTCATCAGCTGCGATTGAAAGGCGAGGACACAGGGAAGTTAAGTGACTTGGCCAGAGTCACACAGCTGCAACTGGTGGCCTTGGTCTATTATCAGACTCCTGGAGCTCCTGGGTCACCGCTCACCATGTTTAACATACTGTTTCCATCTGGTGAGCCAAAGCTAAGAGGAGTTAGCAAGATGCTCAAGATCACACACGAGTCAGCAGCAAGGCCAGCACGGGGCAGTGAGGAACGAAGGAGAGAACCGACTAAAGGTTGGGAGAGCTGGATTCTGTTCCTTTCCATCACCAGGATGTCATAACAACTGAGGGCAAGTCACTTCAATGTTCTGTGCCTCCATTACCTCGTCTGTAAAATGGGGATCATAGCCTCTGTCCCTTCTTCCTCACAAGCCTTTATGGGGAAGCTTGATGCACTGTGCAAATCCCCAGCCTTCTGCGCTTCAGGACTCAGGGCAGGGAGAGAGGGGCTCCGGGCATGCCACATACTTACCCATCCAGACGTCACCAAACTGCCCAGACCCAAGTTTCCTGACCAGCTTGAGAGACTGCCGGGGGATTTCCCATTCATCCTGGGCCCAGGGGTTCTGAGCAGCCAGGCTCACGCAGGGCTGGGTCAGCCTCTGGCATAAACCATCCCCTTTCTCTGCATTAGGGAAGAAGCGATGGGGCTGGAGGTTATCAGAGCAGCTATAGTCGCATCTCTCCCTTGGGAGCTGTAACATTCCCAGCTGTGTCCCCCTCCCTTTCTTGCCAGGCCCACTCCCACCCCCAAGTGTACATGTGTGAGTGTGCACACACACTACACACACACACTCAGCTCTTTGCATTTGTTTTGCATAAAACAAGTCATGCTATCGTTGACCTGCTCTCTCTAAGACTGAAAATACTTGTTACTCTCCAAGTGGTTGCATGCTGAGCCAGTGGAGGGGATTAGGGACACAGACTTTGAATCATTACGTTGATGGTTGTCAACTCCTTAGGTCCAGCCTTGGGACAATCCCCCAAGATGGCAGCAATGGTTCATGCAACCTTGAAATCTTCATCATAGAGAGATACAAGGGCTCCTCTGGCACAAGTCCCCGCCCCCATTAAACACCCCCCTCTTACTAGAATAGTGCTGCACCAACGCCTGGAGAGTGGGGAAGGTGATTCGGGGGGAGATGTAATAGCCTCCTTCATCCAGGGAGCGGATCTTATAGTGTTTGATCACCTCCCCCTGGGTGGTCACATCCTTCACAGACAGGGAGAAGGCACCTAGAGTGTTAATAAAGACACATGCAGAAGAAGTGAGGCATAAAGAGGGAAAATCAGGATTGGGATTTGGGCTTCATTTCAATGCCTTGGAAAAAACTTCCCCAAAGTCTGCTCTCCATTTTGACCGCTTCTGTCATGTTACCTTCTCCTCCATCTCAACCTCACCCCTTCTGGAAGCCTTCCTTATCAGCTCCATCTGGCTCTGTCCTTGATGTTCCTCCCAAATCTCCCAAAGCTCAGCCAGGGAATCACAGAACTCTGGAGCAGCCTGGACGTTCTCTTAGCAATTGCGCTGTGCTCCCACTTGGAAACCTGGTCACTCTATTCATTCATTCTGGCAGAAAAGACTGACCCTATCCCCACGATCAAGAGCAAATCCCAAACCTCAAGCACTCAGGTCCCTGGAGGAAAACATGATGAGACATTTCCCAGGGGTTCTGTTCAAATTCATCTATGTTAATATTTGTCTGCAGACAAGGGGTAGCAGTTGCTAAGGGTTAAGAGCAATTTAGGAGACAAGAGTTTCCAGCTGAGAAACTTCTTTCTATAAACTTGATGTTTTTTTATAAAATGCCTCTGTCCAGCTCTCTGGGTACCATGCCCCACTCGTTATTTGGAATATGAGGAGGCTGAAGCCCGGAATGGAGACGTCGCTTGCCCCACGTGACTCTGCTGGTTAGCGGCAGGCCTGGGGGCTCCTGGGGCCTCCCTGAGGGCGTGCCTACCGCGAGCAGTACCACGCTCCCCCGCCAGGTGTCAGGCTCGGATACCTCTTTTTTCGGGTGTGGACACTTGATTTTCCGCTGTGCTGTTTGTCTTCAGGCATCTTTCCTCTCCTGTCAGAGCCTCACCCCATCTCAAACCCCTTCTCTCCTCCCATCTCACTTAGCCATTGCGCCTCTCTCATTACCCACTTGCAAAAGGATGGCGAGAGGCCGTGCGCCCAGCTGGCGCGCCTTCCGCTGCCACAGTCCACCCCACGCCCCCCGGCCCCAGCTGCAAACAGTCCCCCCTGCCTCGCCCCGCGTAGCTGCAACTGTGTGCCCCGGTATCTAAGGAACCGGAGAGTGGCTCTAGGGAATTCATTCATCCTCGCACCACTGTAGTGAGGAATAAGGCTTTTCACCCCATTTCTTCGCCCCTCGCTCTTTGTAGGGTGCCTAGCGATAAGCCAAGGAGACCTCTCTCTCCTTCACGCAGTGCTGCTGCGGAAGCTCGAGATTTAGGGTCCCTCACTTGCCTGGGCTCAATCCAGGGCCTATCGTTGATATCTTTTTACAATTTGGTATTCTTCTTAAAGGGGACCTGCAGATCCTATCAGCTTCGGGTTCACAAAACCTGGATCTCCTACCCTGCTGGACACGCAGGGCGGGGCTCCCAGAGACTGAGATTTCCTAACACCGGAAGGACTAGGAAACTAGTCCGTCCTCACACAGATACCCATAAACTGAGGCTTAGAGGCTAAGGGACGTCCTGGAGGCCACACGGGCTAAGCTGGCTCCCCCTGCTTGAGGGCAGCTTTCCTTCCCTGTCTGGGGAGGACAGGCCCTGTCTGGAAGCCACAGCCTCCAGATGCAGACAGAGGGGTCTGGCTCTGGAGTTGGGAGGAGCATGTAAGCAGGTGTGTGTGCACGTGTATACAGATGTGTGAGGGCTGATGATGCTTGGACCGCCCTGCAGCCCCAGCTCTGTCTGGCCAGTTCCCAGCTTGGCTAGCTTCCCAGGGTGGGCAAGGACAGGAGGAGACACCCCCGCCCTTAGAGAACCCCTTTCTCTTCCACACTGAGGACTGGGGTCCCTTTCCCTCCAGAGGGCATCTTAGCAGTAGGCAATGATTAAAACATCATTTCCAGAGTGAAATGACATGATATCTGGGATTTGCATCAAAATGATAGGATGAGTGGGGATGGATGTATATGAAACAAGATTGGCTGAGTTGATCATTGTTGAAGCCGGGTGTTGGGTACAAGGGGTTCCACTATACTATTCTCTCTACTTCAGTATGTACTTGAAATGTTCTACAACAACAACACAAAACATTTATGTCATCAGTGATTCCCATATTGTTTCTTGGACACAGGTAATCTGCTGTTAAAATGGAATAATGGCAATGTCCTAATATGTATGTATGTGTATATATATATATGATTTAATGCAACCATTGATGCATTTCAGGAAATTCTGCACAGAGCACCCCAACTTACCGGCACCCCTCTTCCTCCCCAGCCTGGCCCTGCCCCTTTGAGGGCCCATGAGGCCAAGGGTCTTCCCTGAGCCCCACAGGGTATTATAAGCAGCTCTCTGTCCAGCTTCTGTTGCTCTGGGGCTTCCACTTGCTGTGGTTCTCCAGCCGTGAATGGAGCTAAGGGACAAGCCCGGAGGGGTGCTCTGACCAGGCAAAACCTGTCCATTCTCACTGCCTCAACCCCAGGGAACCAAAGTCACGGTCCAGCCACTCTGTCTCCTTTTCCCCCTCTGATGTTGCTGTCACCACCTCCTCTCCAGTTAAAAATTGGCCATAAGGATGCACCAGGTCCCTATGTGCAATGTCCTGATAAACAAAGGCTTTCTCCATACTGCTTGGGAAATTCCCCTCCATCACCCCAGGGCCAGCCTGACACACTTTAGGGCTTGTGAAGATATTCGGAGCCTCATAGATGATATGGGCTCTGACATTTTTCACTGCTGGCCTCATGTGAGCCACTTCCTCCCTCAGGGGCTCAGTTTCCTCATCATTCAAATGGGGGTATTGGCCCATGTCAAAGATGGAAGACTAGTGGCAAATGTGTATCAGGAAGTGTATATAATAAGGTTATAGCAGTTCAAACAACACCACGTCCACCAAGATTAGAATGGAGAAATAGCTTACGGATAGCTTCAGAATGTTCATATACTGGATTCTCTATAGCAATGAAATGGAACAGACTATTGCCATACTCAACAACATGAGTGAATCTGGCATGAGCTGAATTGTGTCCCCCCCCCCAAATTCCTATGTTGAAGTCCTAACCCCCAGTACATCAGAATGTGACTATATTTGGAGATAGGGGCTTTAAAGAGGTGATTACCTTAAAGTGAGGTCATTGGGGTGGGCCCTAATCCAGTCTGACTGGTGTCCTTATAAGAAGAGAAGATTAGGACACAGACACACTTGTGTGTGTCTACAAGCCAAGGAGAGAGGCCTTAGAAGAAGCCAACCTTGCTGACACCTTGATCTCCGACTTCCAGCCCCCAAAATGTAAGAAAATACATTTCTGTTGTTTAAGCCCCCTAGTCTGTGGCATTTTGTTACAGCAGGCCTAGCAAACTAATACAGAATCTCACTGACAATGCTGAGTGAAAGGAGCAACACACATAAAAATAAAAATAATATGCTTCTATTTGTATAAAGCTGAAAAACAGACAAAACATGATGGTAAAACTATAAAGAAAAGCAAGGAAGGATTTCCGTGAAGTCAGGATAGCCGTGACCTCTCTGGGGATGGGGAGGTTGAATCAGAAATGGGCACAGGTGGAGGAATGAGAGGGGCTCTGGACATTCTGGAATGTTCTGTCTTGTGGTTGCACAGGTTTTTACTTATTATTACTCTATATTTATAATTATACAATTTTTATATGTGTTTTAGGTTTTATAACACAAAGAACTTTAAGAAGGAAAGAAGGATAGAAAACTAAATGTACCAGAGAAAACCTAGTGGCCTGAGGGTGGCGGCAGAAATGTTTTGCTGGGTCAGTGGGTTTGAATCCATGAGTCCCTCCAGTTCTCCACACCACCACCCCTTCTTTTGTATCCAGCCACAGGCCATCCCCCAAACTTCTGTTACCCTCCAGGCTCCTGTAAGTGTCTGAGGTCACAGGCTCTGGCTGAGATTATCTCTAAGGATTCTTTCAGCTCCCAGATCCTTTGATTCCAAAATGAGGCTCTGGTTACACCCCCTCTTCCCACCCCCCAGCCTCAGTGCTCCTGCTGACCGGAGAGGATGCACGGCCAGCCCGGGAAGGGAGCAGCTTTCCAACGGCCTCTCCTACCTGTGCCCGGGCGCATTGCCAGCCTGGGCCATGGGAGAACTGTTCATGTGTACAGCCTCAAACCCAACAACTGGGCACTAGCTGGGCTGTCCAGGCAGGGCCTGAATTGAGAGGGAGGCCTGGGCCCGGACCTGCCAGGTTCTCCTGGCTGGCATTCCCCTCCCACTCTGCTCCCAGCAGCAAGGCCTCAGGAGGGGGCTTCCCTGACTGCAGGAGGAAGGGAGGGCGGGCCGCCCACGCTTACCTTTGCTGGTTTCACTCTCTCTAATCAGAAAGGAGCCCACCTTATTGATTGGAGCCAGAAGCTGCCTCTCGGCATCTTTCCGGCTAATTGATCTAAAGAACCACCTGGAAAAGGGCAAAGGCAGGCAAACCTCAGAGAGTGGCCAGGATCCTCAGAATATTCTCACCCAAATCTCCCTCCTGAGCTATACCTCCCACCCAAGAAATAAAATATCGTGTTCCTGTGCCCAACTCAACCCCGAGCTAAGACTCCTCATGTCCTGATACATGAACTGCCCCTCACCCCCTATGCCCCCTTATTCCCACTTCCCATCAGCGGATGGACTTAATGTTTTCTTGCAATGAAATGAGAACATTATTTGGGTGCCTTTGTTAATTTTGCTCCGGGAAAATGCACCCAACCAGCTTCCCTCAAAGCACACCCTCCTTGGGGTCAAGTCTCTGAATTAGACAAACTGCTGAGACCCTCAGGGCACGGATTCCCACCATGTTCCCCTTGATCCTGGACTGGTCATTGTGGAAGTGCCGCATGGTCCACGTGCTGTTCTGGGGAAAGGCACAGGAGTGTTGGACAAGGAACCCTCCTAAGGGCAACCACCACAGGATGAGGAACACGAGGTGAGGTCACTAACTCTGTTCCAGCACTTTGCCTCTGAGTTCGACAGACTCTGAGCTCTTTCAGGGGAGGAGCCACGTCTTACTAGGTTTACATCTTCCCTAGTCTTTGGATAGAGCTGGGCTCTGGGTACTGTTTGCTTAATGCACACTGTGAGTGAGTTAATGACTGAGGCCCTGGCTGGCTGAGGCAGACCTTCCTGGTGCTGTGTGGGAGTGGGTTATGAGGATGCTGCTCTCCTGTAAGCCAATTCTGAATGAGACCACCATCCTGTGAGTCCCGGCAAGGTCCGAGCCCCTGAGTCCTGCCCACTGGGGGCATCGGAGGAGTGGTAGCAGATCACGGTGCCTCGCTGTTAACTTGCAAGGCCATGGGACACTGGGGACATTTCTATCCTCGTAAGCCAGGAAAGGGATGGTTCTCAGTTCACAGATGGGAAGAGTGAGGTGAGCACAGAGGAGTGACCCCCAGAGTTGTCTGGACCGGCAGATAAGCCTTTCCCCCTAGTTCCAGTTCCCTGCGCCTTCCCTGCTCCCTCCGTGCTGGGTTCACCCACGCTCGCTTTTTAGCCACTTTCTGGCTCCACCCTGCACAGCAGCCCACAGAGCACAAGCAGCAAGCGCGCCTCTGCTTTGAGGGCTCTTCAATTTGTCCACCTACTTTTCCACTTCCACGGTCTCTACTCGGGCCACAAAGTTGCTGGGCACGTAGCCTTCTCTTCCTGTGATGAGAGACTTGGCCAACCACCAGTCTCCAGCTCTAAGGTGGAGAAGGGAAGAATAAAAACGGGATAGTGGCTCCTATGGGCCTCACTCTGGGGCACTCACAGCCCTCTGCAACATGATCTCGTCCCTGGGAGACAGAGGACTCATGGAGGTGGGCTGGCAGATGAGAGGGAGCTTGTGCGAGGTGCCCAGTGACGTGGGGGCTATCTGGGTTATGTCTAAGTCACCGAGCATCTGACAGGCCCAGGATGCTCCTGGTGCAGGGGAGAAAGGGAGATGACGCAGCCTCTGGGGTAAGAGTTGGCCAGACAGCCTGACCAACCCAAGTGGGCTGCTGTCTTCTAGTGAGTAGCCTTCCTCTTGATTAATGGGACTTGTTTAGAATTCAGTGACTGAGTACGGACTGGACAGGAAAGTCAAAAACAGGAGGAGGGCTGCTGATGAAAGGAGGCACCAGGCAGCCCACGGGGTCAAAAGGTCAGGGCTTTCCTGCTTTTGGTGCAAGGCCACTGCAGAACTTCGAGAACAAAAGCAGGCCCTGAGAGCTCCACAGGACGAGCCTGACGTTTGAGAGAGAGCAGACTTCAGAGGAGTTTCTGACAAGGAACACTGGAAATAAACGAAAACTGATTTCATGAGGAGAATCCTGTGTAAGATCTTTTCTGGCAAGGGAGACAAACGTGGACACAACTGACCTCAACACAAGCTGTGACGGTGCAGCAAGGCAAGTGATGTGGGTGCAGGAGGGTGGCACGGAGGAGGGGACATTAGAGGTGGGTTTTGAAGGAAGAGTAGGATTTTGACAGCGGAGCAGGAGGTAGTAGATGGAACCACCCCCAAAAGACTTTGGAAAGGTAGGTGGAAGGAAGGCGATTGGGTCAAGTTTAAGAAAATGCTGAGTGACTTATTGGGGGGGCAGGGGAATGGAGAAGATATTCTGGAGGCAGCCGTGGAGGATGTGGTGGGGTGGGGTGAGGTAGGGAGATGGATGGGTGGGAGTTCTGCTGTGATAGGGAGCTGCAGAGACCTCTGACCTTGGACAGGATTCTGGAAACTTACTCCTTCAAGATCTGCAGCTTCTCTCCCTTTAGCATCTGTAGGTCCCGGTCGTTCCCTGCGGTGTAGTCATACAGGGCCACCACGAAATGCTCCTCTAGAGTGAACAAGGAAGAGATGGCCACCCCTTGGCCCACTAGAGTGATGGTAGGGGCTGGGATAAGTCTGTGCTACGAGCCACCTTCGGGTACCAAGAGGGTCAGGAAGAGGCAAGGATGGAGGGGAAGCCGTGGTGAGCCTTCTCGGTCACTGATGCAGAAGAGGAAATTCCTGTCTGGTTGACTGATTTCCCGACCTTCCTGCCAAGAACTAGGACAGGCTGCCCCTCAGGGCCCATCTTGTCTTCACTTCTGGACCCCACGTGGAACCCCTAAGGCCTGGACAGGGCTATTGTGTAAGGGAATCGACAGCCTGAGGATCTAGGGAGACTGGCTTCATGGATCTGATGGCTGCAGACTCAAGTTTGGGAACTGATGTTGGCTGATCCCTCATCACCTCGGAGGCACAGGGGCTTCCCCTCTCCTCCTCTTCCCCACCTGCACCTTCCTGGCTCTATTCCAAAGGGGGTAGAGGTCTTGAAACACAGCAGCTGTAACTTTGACCTATAACCATGCCCAGGGCCCCGTCACAGTGCTTCTGGCTGGCAGTACCCCTGACTTCCTGGTGGTCCCTGGAACAGAGGTGGGGAGAGGGCTCCCTAGCTTGGCATGTTGTCTTTCAAATGACCACTGCTAGTGATGAGGGCTTTTCTGCACAGCTCTGGGGAGCCAAGACTCACCTGGACAAAATCACCTAGAGACCACTTAGCTTCCCCGAGGCTAGATGATGCAGTCACTAATGCATGTCATGACCTTGGGCTGGTCACCTCCCCTTGGCGGGAGGAGGGGGTTAGAATAGATGACAGCAGCCCCCTTCATTTGGTTCTGGCGCCAAAGGCAGTTTATTTCCTTCCCCTGGGCTTTCTTCCTGGAAATGTGACCCCCCTGGCAGGAAGTGAAGGGCCTCCCCTGACGGTAATTAATAGTGATCCCCTAGCAGGATAAGAAACACCAGGTGAGGTCACTAACCCGGTTTCAGCACTTTGCTCCTGAGTTTGACAGACTCTGAGCTCTTTCGGGGGAGAAGCCACATCTCACTCATTTTACATCTTCCCCAGTCCTTGGATGGAGCTGGGCTCTGGGTACCATTTGCTCAGTGGATACTGAAGGAGTGAATTAATGACTCAATCCCTGGCTGGCCGAGGCAGACCTTCCTGGTGCTGTGTGGGGTTATGAGGATGCTGGGGGTGCTGCTATTCTGTAAGTCAATTCTGAACAAGGCCACCATCCTGTGAGCACCCCCTGAGGTCAGCCCCTGACCCAGGTAGGCCAAGGTCATTCATAATGTCACCTCCACAGTCCTGCTCATCAGAGTGGAAGTGGAGACTGGAGGTGAGAGAGGGTGGCGTGGGTGGTTAGAAGTCGGCAGGCGGCTTTTGAAAGTGGGCTGGGAAAGAGGGAAACAAGATGGTGCTTCTACAGGGAACAGACTGAGGGCTGGAGGGAAGACGCAGAGCAACCAGCCCTGCACTTTGAGGTTGGCCGTTAGGATCTTTGAAAGCCTGGATTCATGATGCTGTTTGTGTTTACTGTAACTCTTGTCTTTTCGTGCTCATTCATCGTTTGTAAAGTCCTTTTATTCTAAAATCCCACCCAGGATCAGGGACACTAAGGGAACTGGTGCTTGGTTCCTGGAGAGGCCCCCGAGGGCAGGAGAAGCCTGGGAGCTGGGCCACACGCCTAGTGGCTCCTCATTCAGCCTCTCCCAGCCTTCTCCTCTCTGGCCCTAGGGGGCCTGCACCTCATCTTCCCCAGGGAGCTGCTCCTGACTGAGTCCCTGTTCTAAATGCACAAAGCCGAGGCCTGGGGGAGAGGGCCGTGGAGCCTCAGTTTCTAAAGCAACCCCTTCTTACCTTGGTCTGGGTGCATGTCGGGGGGTGCAGGAGCCAGGTGGTTAAACACGACCTGGAGCAGAAACACACGCACTGTGTTAGTTCAACACCCCAAAGCTTGGGCAGGGCCTGGGGGTGGGTGGGCTGCTGTGCCTGTCAGCTGGATGGTCCGTGGGGAGCTGCTCTGTTGGCACAGGTAAATTCTACATATGCTGCCGCAACTTGCCAGGTACCAGTGCCACCTCGCACAACCCCGGGACCACCTGCCGTCTTTGCCCTGGCCACACACACAGTTGGAGGAGGGCTATGTGGGGATGCCCCAACTTTTACAGCCTACAGCTGTAAAAGGCAGCTGTGGAGTGGGGGGAAAGCCAGATCACTCGGCTTAAAATCCTGGCTCTGCTATTAAAGGATGAAGTTGCGAAAGAGTATTTGTTCTCAAGAAAAATTATTTAAAAAGTGTATTTCCCTAAAACTCAGCAAATATATTCCTAGGTGTACACCCTCTAGAGAAACCTTTGCATATGTGTATTGGGAAACATGTACAAGAATGCTCCCAGCAAAAAACGTAATAAGATAAAAATTGTCAAAGCATGGAAATCACCCTTATGACCAATTACAGAAGAGTAGACAAATTGTGGCACAGGCAATGAAATCCTACACGACCATGGGGGCTAATGAGCTATAGCTACATGCATTGATGTGGATAAAGCTCACAAATGGAAGGTAAATCTGAACCCCAATCTCAGAAGAAAACATGGTGTTGGATTCATCTGATTTCAAGTTCACAATAGCAAAATTAAACTAAATAGTGTTTAGGAATATATGCATATGTGATGGTACAAAAAAACCAAATTAAGGAATGATAAACACATTCAGGGTAGTGGGGCCTGGGGTGAGGGGGCTGGACTGGGGGACAGTAGAGGGCTGCAGTGGAACCGTTCTCTCCTCTTCTGAAGATGGGAGGAGCTGTGCTAGGTGCTCATTTTATTTTCTTCTTTCAACTTCACAGATGTCTTATAAATATTCTTTTTTTTTGTATTCCATATTTATTGAACACAATTTTGAAGTAGCATTTTGCAAAATGGTATGTATGGTGTGGTTCCATTGAAAATATAAACACATAATGTAAATAACACACAGAAAAAGGGTCTGGAGACAGGAGCTCTGAAGTACTAACTCGGGTATCATTGGGTAGTGGGGTAATGAGTACTTATAATTTTTTTCTGTAATTAATATATGTTATGTGACTTTTTTAAAGTTAAAAACATTCCAGGCTCTACTACTTATAGCATATAATTGAGGAAATTGCTCAGTCTAAATCCGAGTTTGCCTGTTCAATCACTCATTCATTCAACAAGCATTTTATTGTTATGTGTCACACCCCGCACTAATTTGGGATATAGATAGATAAGATGCCTGGTTTATCTAAGACATGGGATTAGCAATCCCCACCCCCCATCAGGTCACTGTTAAAATAAAGCGATGACCAGTTGGATGTGCCGGTGGAGGTAGAGAGAGCAAGAGAGGGGGTCCAGGCATGACTCCCAACTGTCCAAAACCAAAAGGAGGTAGGTGACTTGGCAGGGGGACATGAGCAGTCATCTAGAAATGCATCTTTGGGAATGCAGCAGCTGTCAAAGGGTGCTAAATGCTTTGTAAACAAACCAGAAGTACGTGACAGGCTCCAGGAAGAGTTGAGGGCCTGCTGGGGACCTGGGGGGGGGGGCGGGGGAGACACACAAGCGCCTCCAGTCCTGGGATTCCTTTCCCAGGAGAGTAAGCTCCTTGGAATGCCAGCAGCAATGCCACGAAGGGGACAGTGACCTCCAGGAGCTTCTGGGTAGGGGTGGGGGCAGCAGATGTTGCTAAATGCCCCAGATCCTTCCGCACCACACCCTCTCCTCACGCTGACCTTTTTCATTTCCTTTTCTCTTCAAGGCTGCCCTTGCGAAATGAAAACTGGCTGAGAATTATTGGGGGCTCACCACGCCTGGTCTTGTGCTAAAGGCAATATGTTATTGTGTGGCATACTTGTATATACATTGCATATTGTTACATCCCTAACAGAAAGGCACTTTTGCTGTACCCATTTTACAGATGCAGAAACTGAGGCATAGGGGAGTTAAGTAAGCTACTTCAAAGCACACAACCTAATAGATTTAAACTCCAGCAATCTGGCTGCTAAACGTTGAACTACACTGCCACTCCAATGTGAGTTAGGGTGGCCCTGTTTGTCAGAGCCCTGAATTATCTTGAGATGGTGCTGGGGCTGGCAGGAAACAAGCAGCAGCCCCCAGGGAGCCACACATGCTCGGTGCTTTCCCTCCTGCCCGTCCCTCTCCAGCTGGGAACAGATCACTCACCAGGGGTGGCAGTGGCGGGGGATCTTTGCTCTGGGCGCTGACCTTCACAGGGCTCCATCGGCCCTTCTCCTTCTCCTTCTCCTTCTCCTTCTCCTTCTCCCTCTCTTTCTCCTTCTCCTTCTCCTGCTTTTTGCTGCTCACCATTCCCATCCTGTCGGAGAGCACACAGCAGATTGGCGATGTGAGTAGGTCTTCAGAGCCTCTGTGCAGAAGAGCTCCCCCAACCCCTTCCAGGTGGCCAATCAGAAAGTGGGGTGGAAGTGGGGGCGGTGAAGGTCCAAGTCAGAACACAAGGCAGAAGGGGGCTGGGTGAGCGGAGCTTGCATCCATCTTTTTTCCCAGAGCAGGAAGAAGTTGCCTAGGGAGGAGAAATGACTGGATTTAGGACACAGAGATGATCTGGCCTAAGGAAACCACCAGAAACTGGTGGGGTGGATCCCAGTCCCCTGGGGACAGGAGCCTTGGCGGCGAGGCCACATGGGGTTCTAGAAAGAGTCTGACCGACATGTCTGGATTTTAGTCTTCCTTTAGCCACTGGCTGCGTCACTTGGGAAAGGCACGTTTGCCTTCTCCGCCTGTTAGAACATGTCTGGGGTTCTTTCCAGCTCCGATTTTCAGGTGAGATGCTTTAAATTTAGGGCATGCTGATGGTACAGGCCTCTAAGGCAAGCTGCAGCGTCTCAGGAACATCAGGGAATCTTTTTTAGAGGTAAGAGAAACGTGGTCAAGATTTTTTTGGGGTAAAGAATCTTGGGGTGACAAACGTGGAAAAGACCATAGAGACCAGGGCCGCCATCACCACCACATCACCACCACCCTTGTTCCAGGGGCAGCTACGTAGAGAGGGCTTACTCTTGACCAGCACCTTCACAAACCCTATCTCGTATCATCCTTTCAACTCTTAAGTAAGCATAAGTGGGTATCATTACTGTCCAGGACTGAGGTTTGAAACATTAAATGGCTGGCTCGTGGTCAAACAATTAACCAATGCAAAGACAACTCTGGACCCCTGGCTGACCCCAGACCACCCCACGCCACCTCACAGCTGGCCCAACCCCGAGAGGCAGACATGGAGAGAGGAAAGGGCCTTGAGTTCCCGTGCCTGCCTGAAGGGCCGAGGGGTTGCTGGAGAGTTCCTGATTGCCTTTGGAAGTACGCACAGTATTTCATCGATTCTAAGATGCATCTTTTTTCACATTTCAATATCTCTGAAACTGGGATGTGTCTTATATGTGACGATGATTCATGAAGTAATTAGCAGCATCATTTTTTTCTCTTTTAGTGATACATAAAATAAAAGCTAGCCTTCCAAGCAGGGTGTCTTAGATTCAGTGATACGCGGTAATGCTTTTCTTCCAGAGAGGTGAAAGCATACGCCTCATATTATTTCTCCTCAAACTCACCTTGAAAAGACTATAATAATTTTGAATATAGGACAGAGAGCCATAGTAACAAACAATCCACAAGTATTTTTTTTTGTCTGTCCTGCATACAGAACATGTAATACTTTACATTTGTAAAGAAGAATACTTTTTGTATTTAAGTAGTTTCTTCCTATCAGTTCGGATCAACTTTAGCATCAAATGAAATACAATGCCAAAGTTACAGGCCAACATTCCAGTTTTCAGAGATTTTTGGGTATCAGAATTTTGGATAAGGGATTACGGGTTTGTATTAGGAAGTGCTACTGAATTTTATCAGGTGCCTATTTAGTATCTACGAATATAATAATTTTTCTCCTTTAATTTGTTGATGTAATGACTTGTGTTGATAATTTTCTGCTATGGGAACATCCATGCATTCTGGAATAAAAGCTATTTGGTTACAGTGCATTAGTCTTTTTGATACATGGATGGATCCTATTTGTTAATATTTTATTTAGAATGAGAATCTATAATCCTAAGTGGAATTCGTCTATGAGATGTTAGCATTAAGATGATGCTGGCGTCATAACACACACTGGGGAGCTCTCTATCTTTTTTCCTATGGTCTTGGATAGTTTAATAACATTGGGACTATCTGTTCTTTAAAGACTAGATAGAACTCAGCGGTAAGTAATCTGTTCCCGGGGCCCTTTTAAATAGTAGATCTTTAAATACATTTCCAATTTCTTCTACGGGAATTGGTCTGTCCCCATTTTTCCTCCTCCTTGCACCATTTTGATGATTTATATGATTTACAGGAGATATTTGATTTACTCTACATTTTCCAATTTGTTGCTATAAAGTTTTACATTGTATTGTCTTGTAATTATTTTAATCTCTTCTCTTTCTTGATTATACTTCTTTCTTGTTCCTAATATAAATTGTGTACTATCAATATAATTACAATTTTAATTGGATAAAATTATCTGAGTAAAGTTTTAACTCATCTTTAAAATTATGAAAAATAAGACTGTAATCAAAACAGCATGAAATTGGAATAGGACTAGACACGTAATCAGTGGAGCAGAATAATAGGCATGCAAATAGATTCCAGTATATATGGGAGCTGCGTATATGAAAAAGGTGGCATTTTAATTCAGTGGAGAACTGATGGTTTATTTTAATAAATGATGTTGGGAAAATGGCTATCTACCCAGAAGAAAATATTTTTCCCAGAAAAATTAGAACTCTACCTTACACCATATTAAAAAATAAATTCTAAGTGTATTGAAGAAAAATATTTAAAAAAATTAATTGGAAAAGAATTAAAGAGACTATACAAATGACTCAGAGTTTGAAGATAACAATTAACAAAGATACAATAGCCGGAAGCTGAGAGGCCAAAAAGACAAATTCATAAACATTAAAGGTATTACAAAGAAACCATCATAAAGTCAATAGATAAAGCAATAGACTGGGGAAAAGATTTGTGAAGCATACGGCAAATAAATGCCTATTTATAATATACACAGAGGTCATGAAAATTGACAAGAAGTATGGGCCTAGTATACAATCCACTCAATAGAAAAATGAGTAATAAATAGGCAATTCATCCAACATAAATCCAAATAGCTAAGTAAATGTGAAAAATGTTAAAATTACTTACCAATTGGAAAATGCAAATTAAGATAACAATAAAACATCACATTTCATCAATAAGCTTGAGAGAAAAATGAAAGGAATGATAGACGAATTGTTGATAGCAAAACAAGGGAAAATTGTGTTTTCACACTCTTGGTATAAAAGTATTTATTATAGTTATTATTTCATCTGTTCTTCCCCACTCCATTTCTAAGATGAAACCTCTAGGAGGGCTGGGTTCTTGTTGAATCCAAATTGCTAAAACAGTGCCTGGCACGGAGTACGTGCTTAATAAATATTTATTGAACAAATAAAATATGAAATATGACCGGCCTTTTAGAAAGCAATCTTTCAAGTTCTGTTAAAAATTACACATAACTTTTGATTTACAATCCCACTTCTGGGAATCTCACGGAGTAATAAAACATCATTATACAGGAATATATGAGATACAAAAATGTTTATGGCAGCAATAGTTGCAGCAGCAAAAAAAAAAACAAAACGAAACTTTGTAACTGCTCATCTATTGGGGAATTGTTGAATAAAGCTGCAATCTGCAAGTCTCTACGATACGCAACTGTTAAAAAGAATGTACTAGATCTTTACCAGTGAGGCTAAGAGGCATTTCTACAACGTGCCATTATGTGAGAAAAGCAAGATGCGAAGAAGAGCATGCGGTCATCCCATATTTGGAAACCAAAGAACGAGAAAAGAAACCCCTGCTTGGCACGCGCATGTGCTTTTACATGGGGAGAGGTTTGGGAGGATGGACACCAAGCTGTTTACTTTGGTTATTGGTGGGGGAAGTAGAAAGGAGAGGTGAAAGGCCGGCAAAAAGCACAAATTAAAAAATTTGTGTGGGGGGATGAGTAGGTTAATGCAAAGCAGTGCCCCAAAAAGACATTTCCTAAAATGTTAATATTGTTTATCTC
Source organism: Ceratotherium simum simum (assembly GCF_057802395.1). Classification (NCBI taxonomy): domain Eukaryota; kingdom Metazoa; phylum Chordata; class Mammalia; order Perissodactyla; family Rhinocerotidae; genus Ceratotherium; species Ceratotherium simum. Next base: position 11,522,232 of record NC_141911.1, on the reverse strand, counting down.
AGGTGATAAGACTTCATATGACTTTTACTTTCTTTCTTATAATTTTATATATTCCTTGAATTCTTTAATAGTAAGCATATATTATTGGATCAAGCAGAAAAATAGAAAGAGAATGTGAATGACTTGCCCAGCAATAGAGAGGGCATAAGGCCTGGAGCCAGGGCCAACTCAAGTTCTGGAGAATGGCCACTGAACCTCAGGCCTTTCCTGACCTCTCCCTGGCTCAGCAAAGAGTCAGCAGGTAGCAGCTTCTAGAATTTTCCAGACTTGAACTCCTGCTTCTGTGCCTGCCCAAATGACCAGCCCTATCTGTTCAGCCATATTGCCACCAATTGTAAACTTCCTGGGCAAACATTTATGTCAGCTTAAACAACGTAATCGAACATTTCAATAACTTGACAGAAAGTAAAATTCCTAAAATTAAATCACCCGCTACTTACACTTCTTTGTCCTCCGACTCCTTAGCAGTGTACGTATATACAGATGATTTCCCATGGGTGTTATAAAAACATAGGTTCTCTATGGGTCCCTCCGCCCCAAAGGCTCTGACTGGAGAATAGTTACTCTGGAGGCCATGTGACAACCCGGGCTGTGTCTGGTGCTCGAGGTGCCACCTGCTGTGATATTTTAGCAGTTTCAGGCTGGGTGGAGCCGGAAAATGCAGAAGTCCATGCAAAAGCAAAGTGCAGCACGTGCAGGTCCCAGGTGGCTCCAGGTGGCTCTGCTGCGTGAAGAAGACACTGGCCTCCTTTCCAGCGGGGAAGGGTGGATGGGAGAAGGGTGTGAGTTTGAGTGAGTTTGTGTGTGTGTGTGAAAGAGAGAGAAAGAGCAAGCACATGCACCATATACGTATGCTTGTGTGTATCTGTGTGTGTGTGTGTGTGTGTGTGTCAGTAGTGAGGGGGGCTAGCAAGAGGAGGAGAACGTGGGGGAGGGGACTTCTGTTTGTTTATTTGGAATGGATTAGATCCCCACACAGAGTTTAACCAGAGCAGGGAGGTCAATGTTTGCCCAGGGGAGATGCTCAAAGCCTGAAACAGCCTCAGCCTGACAGGGGATGTGGTGGAGGCAGCAACTAAAAATAGAGAAACTAGAAAGCCTTTATTTACAGTTGCCTAGCATTTCACAGGTTGAAAAGCACTTGACATATGTGATTTATTTGATATTCCTGATAGCATCGTTAGGTTGGTTACAATTATCCTCATCTTACAGCTGAAGATAGAGTGGCGAGGTGGCTTGCTAAGGTCACACTGACGGCGGCAGAGATAGGAGCTGGAGGGTGTTTTCTGTCCCAATCCTGCCCCGTACTCAGTGCCCAAAGCAGGTGCACGGGTGGCCCACCTGGGGCTCCATCCCCCTCGGCCCACAGTTCAGCTTCAGGCTCAGATACCCTGTCCTCCTTGGTCAGGGCTGCTGCCACCTGCCTCCAAAGCACTCGTGTCCAGAGGAGAAGCCTCCTGGGGAGCTGCTGGAGAGAGGTCTGGGGGCTGGGGGCCACTCTGGAATTTCAGGCAGAGACCTGGACAGCCTTCTCCCTCCTCCCTGGTCCAGCGGAGTGAGTGGGTGGTTCAAAGAACCGAGACTCAAAAGCAGGCTACTTATTGGCTGTGTGAACTTGGGCAAATCCCTTAATCTCTCTGAGTCTCGGTTTCGTTACTTATAAAATGGGGAGGTGTGAAACCGTCCCTTGTTTCACACATAAAGCCTTCCTGAAAAAGCATACTCAAAGGTGAATGCTGAAAAAATGGTCAAACAATTAACTTTCCTATTTTGGGGGGAGGGGGCCGTTCTGTTTCTGCAGAATTCAACCATGTTATGAAATTCTCAACTCCACCCTGCCTATTTGGTAAATCTTCACAAGGTATTTTCAGCCTTTTGCAGATGTCTTTTAATTATGCACTTATCCATGGCTATGGGCGTAATTCCAGTGACTATTTGTGTAAAACTAGGGAAAAATGCACCAAAATATTAGAACAATTGTGCAAACACTACAACCCAGATGAAACGATCATCCTGCCAAGACTGAGCTGCTGGCGTGCTGGTGACAGTCCACCGTGATGGTCAGAAATGTTCGTTCACCAGCTGACGTGCTCAAGTCCAAATTCAACATATGGAAAATGTTTTGGGATATTGACACATAATGAGCAAATATGTAGGCTTTATAGAGGTCAAGGACTAACGGCCTATACATAATCCACATGGTTGTCATGTGAACCAAACAAGATGAGTGTGAGAAAGAAATGAGAACACACAGAGCACTAAATATATATTAGCTAGAGAATGACTGGGGCGTTCGGGTGACATCTTCCCTCTCCAGAGCTTCATGATGCCCAAGGTGGCCCTGGGATCCACTGGGATTTCCTACCTTTCCTTTGGGGCTGAGGGCCTGGTGTTGGGAGCCAGGGTGTTTGGTGGTGGTGGTGGGTGGGGAGACAAAGGCCATCGTGGATGGTGGGCTGCTGTGGCCCAGAGAAGTGTTGATGGCTCTGAGTCCCTCCACTTGCACTGGCTGCTCCAGGAGCCCAAGCATGTCATTTTAGAGACAGAGGGATGATTTGGTTGAAAAAAATCTCACGCATGATGTCAACCCTGGAATGCATGTGGTTTCACGACAGAAAAATCAGTTTACTGTTTTAAATAGCAGGTACTATCATGTGTTAAGTGATTCTCATGTGCTAGACACTGGGGCGGACCCCTACAGACACTGTCCTGTTCGAGAGAGGCCACATAGCACAGTAGACAAGAATGCTGAGGTCTGATTCCTAGTTTCAGTATTTTCTCCCCATGTGTCCTTGGGTAAGTTGCTTAACATTTCTGTCTCTTAGTCTCAGGATAATAATAGTTTCTATCCCGAAGTGTTGTAAGGATTAAATTAGTTATTACATGCCATTAGCACATCTTGGAACAGTGCCTGGCCCATGGTAAGTGTTTAATAAATATTTCACTATTGTTCCACATATACAAATAATCAATAATAGTAATTTCTTTAGTAACTGTGTGAGATAGGCATTATTGCCTTCTTTCTACAGATGAAACAGACTTGAGACAGGAAGCAACTCTCCAAGTCAAGCGGCTAGTAAGCTGTCAGGCTGGCCTTCCATCCAGTTCTCACTGGCTCCTGTCTGTGACCTGGAAACCTTGCTGTGTTATCTGCTGAAAGCTTTACTTTTCTAACTTGACCTGCCAGACATGGGTGGACAGCAACAAGGTGGAACATGTGAGCCTATCCACACCGCCAGGGCTCATCCTGGGTGTTGGCTGCCATGATGAGATGCCAGCTTCCCATCGGTGAGTTCCCTCTTCCCTCACAGAGCGTTTGCCAACATCCAGGCATTCTAAGTCCTGCGCCCTACGAATCCACTAATGCGATGCCCATTTCCTAGATGAGTAAAGTATAGTGATGGGCTTATGACTGTGAATTAAAGAGGCCAAAGAATTTGAATTGAAATCCCATTTTTAGAGTATCAACTTCAGGATAACTCACTTGAATGAGGCTACCTCACCTTTGCCTCTGTATTGATTTCTCCGCCTGTGAGTATGAAACAGTCACAGCATTGGCTGTGCTCATTCAGTCACTGTCAAGCATGGACCGTGTCAGGCATAGCAGAGATACAGAGATGAAACACGGAAGGAGTCTGCCCTCATGGTAAGACAAAGAACTGAGACGTATTCCCAAATCACGACAATTCAGGGTAGGCAGGATTACATATAGAAGAGAGGTTCTGTGAGCTCAGCAAGAAGAAATCACTTCCACCTGGGAGAAAACACTAGCTGGATCTTAAAGGATGGTTCAGATATAATTTTTTAGATTAAAACTATTTTTAATGAAAAATTTCAAAATATAAAAAATAAAGAGTGTAATGAACACCCATATATTCATCACCCAGATTCAACAATTATCTTTAAAAATTATTTTCTTGATTGAAGTATTTTAAGACAAATCATTTTATAAATAAAGGCTTGAAATTGAAATAAAATGAGATAAATACCTTGAAACATGCCATGCCACCTCCACATGTTTGTATGTGTCTCTAAAACATGGAGACATTTTCTCACAGAACCACAATGTCATTATCACACCTAACAAAACTAGTGATAATTCCATGGTATTACCTGACATCCAGTCCATAATCAGATTTCCCCAATTGTCTCAAAAATGGCTTCTTGCTCGTGGTTTGTCCTATTCAGGATTCAAACAAGCTTCACACATTACATAGGATTGTTATGTCTCTTAAGTCTCCCTTACTGGAGGTGCCCCCGCCCCCCACTTAAGTTTGTTTCATGCCATCGATTTGTGAAAACCAGGGTGGTCCTATAGAATGTTCTGCATTCTGCATTTTGCTTCCTTGTGATGGCTCATAATGTGTTCCTCTCTCTCCCTATTTCTTGCACATAGAGTTAATTCTATAGGCTCCATTAGATTCAGGTTCATCTTTTTTCTGGTAGGGGTGCCTTATGGGGGTGACATGTGCTGCATGTCACATACTATCAGGAGGCTCACTCTGTCTGGCTGCACCACTCTAGTGATGCTAAGATAGATCTAGATTGAGGTGATGTTGGTCTGATCCCTCTGTTGAGAAGCTCCTCATCAACATTTCAACGAATGGTCCATTCGGGGGTTACTAAATACTGATGCTCTAATTCCGTCATTGCTCCCACATTCGTTAGCTGGGAGTTGAGAGTGTACAGGATGAGAATGAGAGAACACTACAAAAAATGCGGTGCATAATTCCCCCAGGGTTGGGTAAGTGTTTGGATATAGAGGAATAGTTTTTTCCCAAAGACATAGAGACAGGAACCTTGTTCAGAAAACCGAGTTTTTCCATTGGCTGCGTTGTAGAGCATATGATAAAATTATTCAAGAAACCACAGTTAACCCCTTGTGGGATACTTTTAAATACCAGTAGAATATTTGCCCAGTACTAACATAGGACATGACGTAGAGTTGTAACTCCTGGCTGAGTGTGTAAGGGCCACTGTGCACCTGCGGGCCACCCCCCTCCACCCCACCCCATCAAGGGGCGAGTAGCAGTGACGACTTGTGACTTGTGTGTGCCTTTGGGCAAAGTGGCTGCCAGTTTAGGCACAGTGAGGAGGAGACACACATGTAGCTTTTTCAACTTTGTAAAGTGAAAATATATCCGCAGTGGAAATTAACTCCCCGCAATGGTAAAGTTGATGGAAAAGATTTTCAGGTGGTCAAAAGTGTGAGGGGCTGAGCAAAACTTCAGGAAGGAAGACAGCATTCTGGTGAAGCTGTGTTAAGTGAAAAATAGACAGATGTTCACTGAGTCACCTACATTTGATTCTGCTGACATAGAGAAGCTTGAAATCTGTTAGGCAATTATGCAGAAAAGTGGCACCGTGTTGATATTTAAATTCTTACGATAATTACAGCCTGCGAGTAAAATTCATTTATTTGGAGACATCATGTAACTATATATGTATAAGTTAAAAAAAACCCACAACAGTGATAATTAAAACATGCTACTGAAACGTATTTTGTACTGGTGGGTCTATGGACCTTAGTCTACTTTTCAGTTTCTAAATTTTTTCTGCATTGTTTTCATTTTTAAAAGTTGAAGAAAAAGTTAAGTTGTGAGTTCACTACTTCCTAATGGGGTCAGTTACAATTCCTTAGCACAATAATTCTCAAACCTCAGTTTGCCTTATAACCAGCTAGGAGTCTGTAGACTCCTGAGGCCCAGCCCAACAGTTCTGACGTATAGGTCCAGGGTGGGGCCCCAGGACCTGTATTTGTAACAAGTACCCCCGATGATGCTGATGTGACAGGTTCATCAACCCCACTTCATGAAGTGCCTTTCTCTTATACGGCTGCGCTTCTGAAGTATAACTTGTGAAAAGGATTAAAAGACAGTCCTGCAGACCTTGGGTATTTCTTCATATGAGCCCCTCATAAATAATGCTTCAGTTTTCCTGCCAGGGGTCCTCTTGTCTTTAAATGAGATGAATTTTTTCTGTCCTCCATACACATGTTCTTTACATATTAATATAATTCTGCATAGTTTTTTGACATGGGGGAAATAACTTCTCTTTCTATTGTAGCAACTAGCGTCTCTCTGATACTTGTGGTTCACAAAGCATTTTCACACACTGCCTCTCAGGAGCCTCAGACGACCCTGTGAACTAAACAGTGTCGTCATCAAGACCCTCGTCCTCAAACAGGAGACTGAGGACAGACAGGTGAAGGAGCTGCAGCAAGGAACAGGGATTTGAGGCCTGTCTCTGACCTCAGAGCCTTGTTCTCTCACACCCGGGCTCACAGCTATCTTCCCAGATAGGCATCTGCTCGCCGCTTGAATTTCTTTAAAAAGACACTATCCCTCATTCAGCCTTTTTGAGCCACTTCTCCAATGTTTATTAAGCACAACTCAGAGATGGAATTTGTAAACAAAGGGAAGCTGGTGAGGAGAAGCACCTCTGCCAGGTTTGGGGCGGGGGTACTATTTGGACTGAAAAAGCTGCCTCTATTATCTGCTTTCAAACACAAAGTTGTAAAAGGTTAAAGACAGAAAAAGAAAAAAAGGTCTTAGGTACCTGACATTTTTCAGTTAATTGTAATTATTGGGTGGATCTAGGGACATAGATGTCCAGCTAGAGACACAGAGATTTAAGATTAACTTAGAAAACTTTGTTGTAGGATTTGCCTATCACATGAAACCATGAACACTCATGATTACCATCGCAGTGCCTAGTACTCCTTCCTGCTCAAGGCCCGACGATACTATGCTATGTGCTCTACATAGAGGATACCTAGCCCTGACAGCAGACACACTCCTTCCCATTTTACAGATGATGAAACTGAGGCTCAGGGAGGATTAAGGACTTGCTCAAGACCATACAGTGAGTCACAGACTTGGTATTTGAAAACCGATTCTATCTGGCTCCAAAGTCTGGCTGATTTCACTCTGTGCTAAAGATGTGAGGTAATGAAAATAAAATCCTTGTGATGACATCTGTGACGAACGTGAAACTAATTAGAAAATTATGTGTAAGTGATAAATAAGTAAAAGTGGATTATAGTAGGATTTTAGAACAGAATGAGGGTCTTGGAGATTTTCAAGTGATTCATTTATTTATAATTGCAATTCTCATTCTGGACCAGTTTTGTTATCCAGGGCCAGGCAAGCTTGTCTGAGTGAGCCACCTTACTGAGCAGTGTGGAATAATAGATTAATCTCACATTGAGGAAGGTCTGTGGTATGAGCTTTAGGGTTCTACCTTTAACCTCTCGTAGTCAATATTTTATCAGCAATTTGTATGCAGACATAACAATCTTGCTCATTAGAATTTGAGAAGATATAAAATGAGAGGAAAAACTAATAGAGCCAGAATTAAAAGAAAAAAAATCCCTCAGGAATGATTGCTCAAAACTAATAAGTGGAATTAAAATAAGAGTAGAAAGCATGCAATTTAGGCTCAAAAAATCACCCAGTGAGGCCCCACAGCAGAGAGGTCTGCCTCAATAGTAGTGTGTGAGGGACAACACTGTGGGTGTGATGTTGACAGCACTTCTTGACTTTGGGAACTCACAGAAATGTGTTGAATTTTGGCTTTGCTGCTTAAGCTGTTTGACAAAGATAATGTGATCTATCCACTCCAAGCCTCTGTTTCCTCATCTGTGTAATGGAAATAGAATGCTTACCTTGCAAAATTGTTATAAGAAATAACGACAGTGTATATAAGAGGCTGGCATATAGTTTGTGTTTCATAAAAGTAGTAATTTTTGTCTGGAAAAGACTTAGAAGTGCCAGTAGGTAATAAGTTAACAAATCTGGGAACAGCCACCATCACGACCATTGTGGTCATTCATAGCAGTGAACATGATTATTGGTGGCAGGCACTACAATTAGCATTACGTACCTTGTTTTACTTTTTTAGAAAGCCAGTCTTGTTGTTACCTTCTTACCTATTTCTCACACTTTTGGAAGAGCCCACACTTCTCACACAAAATGCACAGTCTGTCCTTCCATTCAGGGAAGGGGCCTGTGAGGAAACAGTTCTGCACAACTGCAGAGGAAATCTATATCAGCTGTCAACACGGAACAGTGCAGTCCTTTATCCATAAATACAAACAGTCAATCAAGTGTCAGAAGAATCAGAAGAAAATGAGCAACATGAAAAAGAGGATTAAAAATAAACAGAATAATTCAGGAGGAAGCAGAGATACAGTGCAGAAAATAACTTTTTTTTTTTTTTTTAGCTGAGGAAGATCAGCCTTGAGCTAACATGCTGCCACTTTTCCTCTTTTTGCATGTGATCTGCCACCACAGCATGGCCACTGACAGGCAAGTGGTGTAGGTCCATGCCCAGGGGAACTGAACCTGGGCCACCGAAGTGGAGTGCACTGAACTTAACCATTAGGCCACCAGGGCTGGCCCAGAAAATAACTTTTAAGAAAACCTCTAATTAGTGTCCTCAGAGAGATTCTACAAGATATTATATAAATTTAAAAGGAATAGGTTGATGTGAAAAAAGAGAAATCAGAAAAAAAAGGAGTTCTTTTATGGGGAAGGGGGACGGAGGAGGGCAAAAGGGGTGACAGGGCACATGTGTACTGTGACAGATGGTAGTTAGTCTTTGAGTGGTGAACATGATGTAGTCTACACAAAAATCAAAATATGATGTACACCTGAAATTTATATAATGTTATAAACCAATGTCACCTGAATAAAAATAAAGAAAGAAAAGAAAAAAAGGAGTCTTGTAAATTAAAACTGTGATTGAAAAATAATAAGATGGATATGGCTGAAGTTCAAGTTCATGATCTGGAATATAAAGTCAAGAAATAGCCTAGGAAATAAGATAAAAGACTAAAATACAATATCAGGAACAGGCGAGAATGTCTGCTCTCACCACTCCTACTCAATATCATACTGGAAGTCTTAGCTAATGCAAAAAGACAAGAAAAGGAAACAAAAGGTATACAGATTGGGAAGGAAGAAATAAAACTGTCTTTGTTCACAGATAACGTGATTGTCTATGTAGAAAATCCCAGAGAATCAACAAAAAAAAAACCCTCCTGTAACTATAAATGATTATAGCAGGGTTGCAGGATAAAAGGTTAATGTACAAAACTCAATTGCTTTCGTATATACCAGCAATAAACAATTGGAATTTAAACTTAAAACACAATACCATTTACATTAGTAGCAAACAAATGAAATACTAAGGTATAAATTGCACAAAATATGTACAAGATTTATATGAGGAAAACTGCAAAACTCTGATGAAAGAAATCAAAGAAGAACTAAATAAATGGAGAGATATGTCATGTACATTGACAGGAAAGCTCAACATTATTATGTCAGTTCTTCCCAACTTGATCTACAGATTCGATGCAGTCTCAATCAAAATTCCAGCAAGCTATTTTGTAGATATTGAGAAACTTATCCTAAAGTTTATTTAGAGAAGCAAAAGACCCAGGATAGCCCTGGGTCTCCACAAAATTGAAGGAGAAGCACAAAATCAGACGACTGACAGCACTTGACTTTAAGACTTACTCTAAAGCTACAGTAATCAAGACATTGTGGTTTTGGTGCAAGAATAGATAAACAGATCAAAATATAGTTAATTGATCTTCGACAAATGAGTGAAGGCAATTCAGTGAAGAAAGTATAGTCTCTTCAACAAACAGTGCTGGAACAACTGGATATCTACATGCCAAAAACAATAATAATAATAATCTATACACAGACTGTACACCTTTCACAAAAATTAACTAAAAATGAATCATAGACTTAAATGTAAAACACAAAACTATAAAACTCCTAGAAGATAATATAGGAGAAAATCTATTTTCCCTTGAGTTTGGTGATGACTTTTTTTCTGGTTAAAATTAACGGTTTTATTTCCATCTTTCATGCTAGCAGAGGAGTCCAAAACAGACTGATGTACATGGATATAGTTTGAATGTGACAAAAACAAAAAAAAGATTTGAACTATGTACACCAAAGAAGGAAAAGGGATTCTTTCATATCAACTTTTTCCCATTTTGCAATTTCTGAATAAGTAGAAACTAAACACACATTTCCCCCAGTTTAATTTAGGATGAAATAATACAACTTTCTTGATCAACCACTTTAGTTGTCTTTAAGCATAAAACTTAAGAGACTTTGAAATGGGAGTCAACGTATATTTTAGTCAATTGGATGAATGGTCTCTTTGGCTCCTGAAGTCTGAATGTCATTGAAATGTAACAAAATTTTTAAGTCTTTCCTTGAAGCTCAGAAGGAACTTAATGGCAATGATGTCCGTTCTACACATCACACTGATGAAAGTTGAGATAATTCTGTCCTCCTTGACACCAAGTAGGAAACTATTATTTTTATCCAAGCTAACAGGAAGTGAACCAAACGGTTAAAAAGTCAGAATAAAGGGGCTGGCCCCGTGGCTTGGCAGTTAAGTGCGCGCGCTCCGCTACTGGTGGGGTTCAGATCCCAGGTGTGCACCAATGCACCACTTGTCCAGCCATGCTGAGGCGGCGTCCCACGTACAGCAACTGGAAGGATGTGCAAGTATGACATACAACTATCTACTGGGGCTTTGGGGAGAAAAAGGGGGGGAAAAAGGGAGGAGGATTGGCATGGAGGTTAGCTCAGGGCTGATCTTCCTCACACACACACAAAAAAAGAGTCAGAACGAAGAACACAATTGCTGTTTTTCCACATAGAAGAGGGATACTCCTTCAGTCCCATTTAAAGTAAATTCTGTGCCGAATCCCTGCACCTTCAGAAGGAGAAACTGAAGGCCAGTTATTTCTAGGAAAGCCAGAGGTGGCTGCTTTTCTCACTTTGAAGATGATTCACACGAAAAACTTGTTGGTTTGGCCTGAAGCCCTCTGAGGAGGCACTGACTTTTTAGATACAGTACCAATAGCACAATCCATGAAAGAAAAAATTGGTAAGTTGGACTTCATTAAAATGAACAATTTCTGTTCTATGAAGGACACTGTTAGAGAAAGGAATGACAAGCCATTCTGGAAGAAAATATTTGCAAAACATATTTGATAAAGAACTGGTATTCAAAGTAGACAAAGAACTCTGAAAATTCAACAATAAGAAAACAACCCAATTTAAAAATGGGCAAAAGATCTGAACAGATGCCTCACCAAAAAAGATATGCAGATGACACAAAAGCATGTGAAAGGAGCTCAACATCATATGTTCTTAGGGAACTGCAAATTAAAACAACAATGAGATACCACTCTACACCTATTAGAATGGCTAAAATCCAGAACACTCACAACACTAAATCCTGGCGAGGATGTGGGGCGAGAGGAATGCTCATTCATTGCTGGTGGGAATGCAGAATGATACAGCCATTTTGGAAGACAGTTTGGCAGTTTCTTAGAAAGCTAAACATACTCTTACCATATGATCCAGCAATCACACTCCTTGGTATTTACTCAGAGGAATTAAAAATGTATGTCCACACAAAAACCTGCACATGCATGTTTATAACAGCTTTATTCATAATCGCCCAAACCTGGAAGCAACAAAGATGTCATTCAGTAGGTAAATGGATAAACAAACTGTGGTCCATCCAGACAATAGAATACTCAGCACTAAAACGAAATGAGCTCCCAAGCCATGAAAAGACATGGAGGAATCTTAAATATATAATACTAAGTGAAAGAAGCCAATCTGAAAGGCTACGTACTGCATGATTCCAACTGTATGACTTTCTTGAAAAGGCAAAACTATGGAGACTGTAAAAACATCAGCAGTTGCCAGAGGTTCAGAAGCGGGAGGGAGGGATGAATAGGTGGAGCACAGAGGATTTTTAGGGCAGTGAAACTATTCTGTATGATAATCTAATGGTGGATACATGTTATACATTTGTCAAAACCCATAGAATGTACAACACCAGGAGTGAACCATAATGCAAACTATAGACTTTAGGTAATAATAGTGTATCAATATTGGCTCATCAATTGTAACAAATGTATCACACTAATGCAGGATGTTAATAATACTGGAAAATGGGAGAGTAAGGGAGGTATATGAGAACTCTCTGTACTTTTCATCATCTTTCTGTAAACCTAAATCTGCTCTAAAAAAAAATAAAATCTATTAATTAAAAAAACTAACATATGATCAATTCATATAAGAGAAATTAACAGATGATCATTAGGAAAATAGCACTAAGAGTTCCATCCATACAATGAGAGTACCAGAAAAAGAGAATAAGGACCATAGAAAAAATAAATAATATTATAAATAATAAAAGAAATTTCTAAGAATTAAAAAAATAAGTCTTAAAATGGAAATAGCCCTCTAATACCTAAACAGATTTTTTAAAAATATAAACATATTTAATAAAATTTCAGCGCTCCAAGAATACATAGGAAACCCTAAAATTTTTTATACAAAAAAATGTTTTCTTACAAGGGAATGTTCATCAGATTATCATTAGATTTGATGCTAGAAATGGAACCATATTTTTAAAGTTCCTAGTGGGAAGTATTCCAAACCTAGAATTTCACAGCTAGTAAAACGATCAATCCAGTTTGAGGGGAAGGACAGTTTTGAATATACAAGAATTCAGAAAATTCACCAAGAATACATTGTATACCTTTTAAAAGATTTCAGCCTCCATTCTTGAATATTTAACTCTACAGGAATTGCCCTCCCCACTAAAACAACTAGAAAATTGGACAGAAAACCATTTCTAGATATTGGACAACAGGCAGCATTGGACTATGATCCCTGGGAAAAGGGAAACAAATCAGGTGAGCCTGGGTCCTACAATTGCCCAATTACTGCCAGAAAACAGTTCCCAAGCTAGAGAGAACTCAATGGTTCCCCTGAGTTGAGGGAACAGAGATTAGAGTATGAAGAGGCCATGGTGGCTAGAATTTGCAGGGCAGATGCTGAAGAAGAGGGAGCTGCTCACAGAGAGAGAGCACAGTCGACAGATTGCAGAGGGGTACCCTCAAGTCTTTGACCTCTCCTTGAATATCAATTTGTGCACACATAAAACCGTCAGAAAGAACTACTAGGAAACAGTAGTCTTATCAATTCTCAGAGCTTACACAGGGCTGGAAATAGTTCAAATTCCCACCATCCAGAGTAGGGAGACTTTGTATTGCACAGAGCATTGGATAAAGTCATTTGAAAAGTCTTGCCTTAGTAGTGCGGCTAAATTAGCCCTAAAATAAAGTTGGCTCTGGACAGGCCCTAATAGAGCTTAAAAGCAAACCTTGAAATGATCAGATTGATCTACGAGTACCTCAATAATGTGCTATAGGGAAGCCTAACACTCTTTAAAGAAACACGACAATACTCAGCACTCACTGTAAAATTCACCATGTCTAGCATCCAATAAAAATTACTAGGCATGCAAAGAAACAGAAAAACAGAACTCTCAACCGGGAGAAAAGTGAATTTATAGGAACAGAACTAGAAATTACAGAAATTATGTAATTAGTAGACAAGAACCTTAAGACAGCTATTACAAATCATATAAATAGGCCCAAGTATATCACTGAAAACATTAAAACAATGAGGAGAAAAAAGAAAGATAAAAAGACCTGAATGGGCCTTCTAGAGATGAAGAATACAGGATGTAAAATTAAAAAAAAAAAACACCTCTAGATGGGATTAATAGTACATCAGACACTGTAGAGGAAAGGCCAGTGAGCTTGTAGACACAGCAATAGAAACTACCCAAAGTGAAGCAGAGAGAGAAACAAAACTGGGAAAAAGGGACACAGCATTGGTGACCTGTGAGACAATACTAAGTGGTCAAAAAACGTGTAATTGAACTATCAGAAAGGGGGTGGAAGAGGAAAAAAATATTTGAAGACATGAAAGATAGAAATTCCAAATTTGGGGCCGGCCCCGTGGCTTAGCGGTTAAGTGCACGCGCTCCGCTATTGGCGGCCTGGGTTCGGATTCCGGGAGCGCACAGACGCACTGCTTCTCTGGCCATGCTGAGGCCGCGTCCCACATACAGCAACTAGAAGGATGTGCAACGATGACATACAACTATCTACTTGGGCTTTGGGGGGAAAAAAAGGAGGAGGGTTGGCAATAGATGTTAGCTCAGAGCAGGTCTTCCTCAGCAAAAAGAGGAGGATTAGCATGGATGTTAGTTCAGGGCCGATCTTCCTCACAAAAAAAAAATAAAAAAATAAAATATTAAAAAAAAAAGAAATTCCAAATTTGATGAAAACTATAAATCTAAAGATTCATGAAAGTCAATCAACCTCATGTATGAAGAGAACCACATCAAGTTACATCATAGTCAAATTGCTGAAAACTAGTGATAAAGAAAAAAATCTTAAAAGCTGTTAAAAAAGATACATTATATTTCTAAAAAAATCATAGGAAAAAATCTTTATGACCTTGGCTTAGGCAAATAATCTCTTAGACTATAAAAGAAAAATTGATAAATTAGACTTTTTCAAAATTAAAAAGTTCTGCACGTTAAAAGACACTATTAAGGAAATGACTAGGTAAACCACAGATTGGGAAAAAATATTTTAAAAACATATATCTGATATGAGACTATATAAACAACTTTTAACTCAATAAAAGAAGCTAAGAATTTAATTTAACAAATACTTGAACAAAGAAGATATATGAGCAGCAAACAAGCACACATAAAGGTGCTCAATATCGTCAATGGTCAGGGAAAAGGCAACTGAATCACCGTGAGATACCTCTCCACACCCACTAGAAAGGCTAAAATTAAAAGACTGGTCATACCAAACGTTGGCAAGACTATGGGGAAACTGCAGCTCTCATACAATGTTGATGGTGAGCTGAAATGGAACAGAAACTTTGGGAAACAATTGGGAGCTTCTCATCCTGTGACCTGGAGATTTCATGTCTAGTTATTTATCAAAGAGAAATGAGAACGTACGGCCGCAAAAAGACACACATGTGTGTATATATTCATAGCAGCTTTATTCATCTTAGCTCGCAACTGGAAACAACCAAAACATCTATTAACTGATGAACGGTTAAAAAAAACTGTGATTGTAACAGACTACTGATACCTACAACAACATGGGTGACTGTCAAGAGCATTGTGCTAAGAGAAAGGAGCATGAAGAACACATACTGCATGATTCCACAGACATGAAATTCTGAATAAGGCAAAACTATAGTAACAGAAAGCAGGTCAGTGGTTCCCAGGGGCTGGGGGACGGGGTGAGGGGATTGAAGAGAAAGGAGATGTATCTAAAACGAAACTATTTATTAAGCTTGTAAAGGTAACAAAAAGGAGATTTAAAAACGAAAACAATTGCTGGCTTCTAGAAGAGAGCCTCAGCAGGTGGCAGCGGAGAGAAACTTTTATTTTTCAGTTTAGACCCTTTGGGGCTGTCCACGTTTTTACAAACAATATTCATAGATAACTTTTTAAATTAAACTTTTTTTTTTTTTTTGGTGAGGAAAATGGTCCCTGAGCTAACATCTGTGCCAATCTTCCTCTACTTTGTATATGGGATGCCACCACAGCATGGCTTGATGAGTGGTGTGTAGGTCCATGCCTGGGATCTGAACCCACAAACCCCGGGCTGCCAACACGGAGCATGTGAACTTCGCCACTACACCACTGGGCCAGCCCCTTAATTAATTTTTGATTGAGGTAACATTGGTTTATAACATTATATAAATTTCAGGTCTACATCATTATATTTTGATTTCTGTGTAGACCACATCATGTTCACCACCCAAAGTCTAGTTTCCATCTGTCACGGTACACGTGTGCCCCTGTATTCCTTTTGCACCCCCCTTCCCCTTTAGTAATCACCAATCTATCCTCTGTGTCTATGTGTTTGTTTGTTGTTGTTGTTTTTATCTTCTACATATGAGTGAAATCATATGGTATTTGTCTTTCTCCCTCTGACTTATTTCACTTAGCATAATACCCTCAAGGGCCATCCATATTGTCTCAAATGGCAAGATTTCATCTTTTTTTAATGGTTGAATAGTATTCCATTGTATGCACATATACCACATCTTCTTATATAATAATGAAATCTAACTCAGTAAATGAATGTGTAGATAAACAAATTAGTAAAAGAATAAAAGAGATCTGAACTGACAAAGAAAAATTCTGGAATATATTATTATTCGTGAAAGAGTAAATTGCAGAATGCTTTGTATAATATGATCCATGTTGTGTAAAAGAAAAAAAAGGAGTGTATAAATATATTTGCAAATCAAAAGAAAATGTCTGGAAGCAATTTGTATAAATGAACCTGCTAACAGGCCCGCTTCTGGAGAATGAAATTCGCAAGCAAAGGGATCGGAGGACTTGACATTTTTGTTTTCCATACTTCTGTTTGGTTTGGATTAAACCACGCAATAAGCTTAAATACGTAATACCCTTAAATACTGTTTTTAAATGTGAAGTTAAAAAAAAGAAAATAGGCAATTACCTAAAAAAATACGGGAACGTGTGCCCCTGAGCAACGTTAGACAGGATGAATGAGGCGACAGAATTCTATCCTTTATATGTTCAGGCCGTGCTTGTAGGACTCCGCCTCCTCTTACAAAACACACTAAATATACTCTCCTCTTTACACAAGTAATTTGCTTTTGTTACAGGAAATTCAGAAAGTAGAGAGGAATATAAAAATTACCTACAACACCATCATCCAGAGGTAACCACTGTTGATATTCTGGTATGTAATTTTCCATTGCCAGTTTTTAAAAAAGCAAAACTGGGATCATTATCTACATCCTGTTTTGTGACCTGCTTTTAAAAGAGTGTGGCACGGCCCTCTTTTCCTGTCGTTACCTGTTTGCCTGTAGCATCGTATGCAAGGCTGCAGGGCATCTTATCGGAAGGTTGTACCATACTGATTTATCTACTCCTTTTGTGACACACCCAAGCTCTTCTTATTTTTTTAGTATCAGAAATAATGCTGCCAAGATGTCCTTTGCTCACGTACTTTATCCTTGTTCATGTCCCCCATTAATCTAGAAGTGGAATTGCTAGGCCCGAGAGCATAGCATGTTTAAGTCTTCTGATACATTTTGCCGCATTGACCTTGAGGCATTTCACATGGCAGTATATGAGTACGTATTTCCCTGCACTTTCTCTAATAAAGGTCATTATTCTTTTTATATTTACTAAGTTAATTTATTTTAAAAGTTATCTTTTACTTTTTAACCTAATTTTTTGTTAAGCAAGTAATACACGCACATTGAAAATCAGAAAATTCAGATCTACGCAAAGAAGATAATAAAAATCACTTGCAATCCCACCACGTATGGAGAATCACTATGAACACTTTGGTGATGAATTTCCAGAGTTTTTATATCTGCATATACACTTAAAAAACGGGGCGAAACTGTTATACAGTGTCATAACGTGGTTATTCCAGTAAACAGTACAGTGTAAACTATATAAAAGTTAATACAATTTTGGAACCAATATTATTAACTGCATGCCATTGTACAGACTTAACATTAATTTATTTAACCACTATTGGTCAAATATGTTATTTTTAACCTTGACTATTATAAATAAACCTGTAATAAACCTCCTTGTAAAATATGTCTTTGGTCGTTGGTCCAATATTTTTAAAGCTATATTTTTATAAGTGGAATTTCTAAGTCAAAGAAGATGCACATTTTTAAGGATCTTGATCTCTGAAGCTAAATTGATTTCTACAAATGTCATACTGATTTACATTCTCACAGTGATGAAGACAGCCCATTTCCCTGGTCCTTTGTCAACGGCTTTTATCAAGTTTAAAAAAAATCTTTGTTAATCTGCTAAACAAAAAGTGATAAACAACATAGTTTTAATTTCATTTTCTATTAATATTTATCATGTTTTTATCAACCACTTATGTTTCTCATGTGATGAATTGGTGGTCCATATCCTCTGCTCGTTTTTACATTGAGGTGTTTATCATTTTCTTAATGACACATAGGACCTCTTTATATGATAAATATGTTTAATTTATACATTGATTTGTCATATATATAATAAATACTTTTCCCAATTTGTCGTTTGCTTACTAATTCTGTTTATGATATTTATTGTGCACAAAAGGTTATCATCTTTATCTAGTCAATTTATTAATCTTTCTTACCAATCTTTGCCTTGGTGTTCACACTTAGAAATATCTTCCCCACACCAAGATTATAGAAATATGCAAGTAGTTTAATTTTTTTCACTATTAATCATGAATATATGTATAAAAAGCACAGAAACTAATTAACAGCACTCATATCAAACAGATATTACTATTTCGTCACACTTACTCAGTTCTTTTTCTTCCTTCTTCTCTCCCTTTTTATGTCACAGAAAAAACTAAATCTTGATCATCCTCTTCTCCTCTCTTTGTTTCCCAAAGTAGTCATTATCTTGAAGTTAGCGGGTGTTATTATCATGTATGAGTTTGTACATTTATGGCATAGGTACAAACAGCCACAAGAAATATGTACTCTTGCTTTGCATATTTTGCAAAAATGTCTTCATAGTGCATGAACCCTTTTTGCAGCTTGCTTTTTTGTTTTTAACCTGAAATTGCGTTTTTGAGATTTTTTCATTTTGCTACATAGATCTCTAGTTCTTCTATTTTTCGTTTTATCCTATTCCATTAAGCGAATAAACCTCATTTTATTTATCCATTTATTCATTTTTTACTTAGGAGCAGTTGTCTTCACTTTTTCACGATGACAAACTGCACTGCGATGAGCACATGTCCCTTGTGGCTACATGTGAGAATTTCTCTGAACAATGTAGCTTTAATTCCCTTTGTGGACCTACAGGGCAGTAGCACGAGCTCCTTTAGCTCTACTACGAATTCCCCAAATGGTCCAAAGTACCAATTTATACTCCCACCACAATACCTAAGAGTTCTCATTTTCCCCATATTCTCGCCAAACCTGGCGTTATCAGACATTACTTTCTAATAATTGGATGAGTGATAAATGGAATCTTTTTGTTTTATTTTTCCTTTATTACTTTTGAGATGTTTATTGGTTGTATGGGTTTTTCCTTCTGTATATGGCCTATTCATATCCTTTAACCATTTAGAAAAATGCAGTTTTTTAAAAAAAAGTACTCATTTCTAATACCAATTAAAAATACAGTTGCCTAGGAATATATCTAACAAAAATGTGCACGGGCTGGCCCTGTGGCATACTGGTTAAGTTCTCGTGCTCTGCTTCAGTGGCCCGGGGATTGCAGGTTCGGATCCTCAGCATGGACATGCGCATGGCTCATTAAGCCATGCTGTGGCAGGCGTCCCACGTAAAATAGAGGAAGACGGGCACAGATGTTAGCTCAGGGCCAATCTTCCTCAGCACAAAGAGGAGGATTGGCCACAGATGTTAGCTCAGGGCTGGTCTTCCTTGACAAAAAAAAAAAAAAGTGCAAACTTGTATGAAGATATGCACTTTATTGAAAGACACAGAAGAAGTACCTACACAAAAGGAGAGCTATACATTGATCATGATTAGGAAGACTCATGTCTTAAAGATGTATATTCTCCTCACATCATTCAAAAACTGAATGTACTTTCAATCAATATTCCAACGGGTATTTTTGAGGAACTTTACAAGCTTGTTCTAAAATTTTATGGATGAGCAAAGGCTGAAGAACAGAAAAAATATCCCTGAAGAAAAAGAATAAGAAAGAGAAGAGACTCCTATGAGATACCAACATTTACTAAAAGCTATAGCAATTAAAAGTGGAGTTGGCACAGGAATATACACATAAAACAGGGGAACAGGATAGAGGGACCCAAACAGACATTCACACATGGGAAATGGAACATTCTAGAAGAGACCCTATAGATCACCAGGGAAATGATGAGCCATTCAACATATGATGCTGGGACAACTGGTGTTCCATATGGAAAAAACACGAAACTATACCCTTACCTCACAATCACTCTCAATTATCCAATCCAAATTGATTACAGACATAAATGTCAAAGGCAAAATTCAAAACTTTTTTTCAGAAAGTATAAAATATCTCCGGAATAAAGAGAAATATTTATTGAATTGACAATAGAATATTATACAATAAAATTTTTTTAAAAACTCAACCTTCTCACTGATTTGAAATGCCTCCCTTATCACATACTAATTTCCACATACTCCTGGGCCTATTTCTGGACTCTCTATTTGTTCTTGCCTAGAACCACATATACTAATTACTCCAGTTTAATAACACAGTTTAATTTCTTCTTTTCAAGACTTTCTTTATTCTTTCTCACTCATTTTTCTAATATAATTTAAGAATAATTTTGACGAGTTAAAAATAACTATGTTAATTTTTATTGGTATTGCATTTAAATCCATATATTATTTTTGGAAAATTAGTTTGGTAATGTTATTATTGGAAAAAGAAAGCTATTGGGTTTTGTATATTTGAGTTATTTTATTAGTTCTAATAGTTTTTCAGTTACTTGTCTTAGATTTCCCAGGAAGACAAATGTATCATCTGTTATGCCTTTTCCTTAAATACGTAGAAGTTTTACTAATTTTTCTTGTTATATTATACTGGCTAAAATTTCTAAAACTAAGTCAAATAATATCAATGTTAGTAGGCATGTCTGACTTATTATGAATTTGGCTGTTGGCTTTTGTTAGATATTTGGAAAGTTTCCTTTTTCCTAGGTTACAAGAAGCTTTTACAAGTATGCTGTTGAATTCTGTTGAATATCTTTTCAGGAGAGTCAACAATTACATTCTGCTTTGACTTTCTGATGAGACAAATTGCACTAATATTTTTCTTAATTTGAATTCTTTTATGGTGGAATAAACCCTACTTAGTTACAATATGTTAAATAGCATGTTTCACTCAAATTGGTTTTTTTAAAAAAAATTTTTGCTCCTATATCAATAAGCCAAATTTATCTGTAGTTTTGTGTGTGACAACTTATTTTTTTGTGTGTGTGAGGAAGATCAGCCCTGAGCTAACATCCCTACCAATCCTCCTCTTTTTGCTGAGGAAGACTGGCCCTGGGCTAACATCTGTGCCCATCTTCCTCCACTTTATAGGGGACGCCGCCACAGCACCGACGCACCTGGGATCCGAATCCCAGGCCACCAGCAGTGGAGCGGGCGCATTTAACCGCTACGCCATGGGGCCGGCCCCTGTGACAACTTATTTTTAATAAAACTCAAAACTTTGTATGAAAATAATATGTGTACATTATAGAAAAAATTTTAAGTATAGGAAGTTATAAACAAGAAAATTTCCCATAATCCCAACACCCAGAGGCAACCTCTGTTAATATTTTGGTGTATTTCTTCTTAGTCTTTTGGCGGGGGGTGTGGGGAGGGTGGGGATTGAAAAAATTTTTACAAAGCTGAAATCAGTACGGAGCCTGGTTTAAAATGGTTTTTGGAATGAATTTAAATCCTGACTTTATGATTTATGAACTGCACCACATTTGTCAACTTCCTTGATCTCTTGAAGTCTCAATTTCCCAGTCAGTAAAATAATAATAACTGCCTCATGGGGTTGTTGAGAGAATTAGGGAGTATAAGTAAAGTCCTTGGCATGGTGCCCAGCACAAACAGCCTCTAAATACATATTAGCTATTATTACGCCATGTACACACTTTTGTATTCCTCTTATCACTTAATACTACATCATAGGCCTTTTTCATATCATTCAGACTTATAATAAACATAATTGAAAAATTTTCCCCTACTATGTGCATACACACACACATATAGCTTTATCTGATATTTGTGTATAAATTGCTGCCTACATTTCAGACTTTTCCCCCCTTTGTTTAGGCTCTCAGAAGGAAAGTTGCTTTGGACCACTATCCTGGAACTGTTTCAGGACTCCTGATCCACGCTGTCAAGTTGCTTTCCAGAAAGGCTGACAGAGTGGGTCCCAGCAGCCGCGTGTGCCAGCGAGCCCCACCTGACTGCAGCGTGGTGCTCCTGCACCCGGGGCAGTCCAGAACCGTCTCACCCCTCCCCGTGAGGAACTCCTTCTCCCCACAACAAACACCTTTGAGCACAGACTCAGGGCCAGGCTGTGGGGTGACTGCTGGGCACACAGTGGGGAACAGGACAGACCGGGTTCCTGCCGTGGAGCTCGCATGCCAGTGAAGGTGAAGCTGGAGGAGAGCAAATAAGCAAAGTAAATGGCCAATGGCTTCCAAAAGAGGTGAGTGCTGTGAAGAAAGCAGAGGATGGTGTGAGAGAACTACCACAGAGGCACTGGGTTATTCGGATGACGAGGAGAGAGCCCCCCGCCCCGGGGTTGAGATTTCTAAACCGGGTCTGAATGAGAAGGAGGCAGCTCTGCAGGTCTGGAAGGGCAGGGGGAATGGCAGGACGGAAGGCCCTAAGGAGGGTGTGCACTTGGCACATTCTAGGAGTGGGAGGGTCGGCGTGCTTGGAGCAGAGCGGGCAGGGAGGTGGGAGGAGGTGAGAGCAAAGACAGAGGGCAGGCGAAAGAGCTGGGCTTTTTTTCAACATGCTGTGTTAACCCATTGGGTGGTTTTAAGCGGGGCTAACTTACCTTTTAAAAAGGTTACTGCAGCTGCTGTGTGGAGAGGATTGTGGGGCACGAGCCCGGAAGCAGGGTCACTAGGTAGGAGACCACTGCAGGAGGCGTGGGGAGAGGTAGTGGGCCGAGGCTATCGTCAGTGGAAATGGGGGAAGTGGATGGCAACGGTGAGATGCCGACGACAAGGTGATGATGACCTTCAGATGTGGGAGGGTCTGTCTGTGGAGGGGAAAGTGATACCCCTCAATGCTCCTGAAGAGTTAGACTCTTCTGCCTGCACTCTCTGTCCCCTGCTATGGGGTGTCTGCATTCAGAATTAGAACCTAGTATTCAGCAGGGATTTGACAGGTCAGTTTTTGAAAATTGAATGTGCTGAAGAAGCACACATGAAAGTGGATGTTAGATCTGGGAAGCCAAGCTCTGCCAGGAGCACCCACCATCTGGAGCCTTAACTGGAGCCTGAATTTGAAAGTTACTCTGCTCCTTGTTTAGGATAAAGGGCCCCTAATGCCTGTGTGAAGTCAAAGGGCTGCTCATGGGGGGCTGCCAGAGCCCTGGCAACTAGGAGAACTGGGTGCTGGACCTGATTCAACCATCAACCGGCTATGGACCCTGCACATTCCCTCAACCTCTCTCAGCCTCAGTTTCCCCTTCTGTAAAGTGAGCTCTGAGAGGCTGCCATCCTTGGCACTCACTGATAATCAGACATCCGGGGACACCCGGCTCCCACATCTTTCTGGTGACTCCTCCTGGAGCTCCCCCCACCTCTGTGGGCACAGGGCTGGGCTGCTCTCGATGCTGCTGCTGCAGGGAAAAAGTACTTCTCTGGCTTTCCAGAAGTCATTCTCAGCTCTGAGAGGAGGCCCTTGACTCAGGGTCCAATTCTGCAGTTCTGGGGACTAGGACCCCACCATGTAACAGGGCCAAGAGCTCTGACGGCAGAACCACGCTGCACCAGCGGCAGGCAGGGTCTCAGGGCAGCCTGCTCAGCTAGGGAAGGAGAGTGGTCTTCAGGAGCTGGGAGGCTATCTCCTGCTCGCACAGGGGCTGCTCACTCCCACACACCCAGGAAAGGCTCTCTCTCAAATATGACTCAGAAAGCAGGCGAGGCACACAGGAGCAAAGCATCACCTGCAGCGACAGGAGGCTCTTAGAAGCCTGGAGGCATCTGGAGGGTCCAGATGTGCTTGGAGGCTGGGAGGTCCATGACACTCACGTGGGAAAGAGCCAGAGAAAGGGGTTGGTAGAGCTCAGAGAACCAGCTGACATCACTACTGATACCGCCACTTGGATTTCTAGAAAGTGGCTCACACTTCAAATGGCCAGAATGAGCCCCCAGTCTCCCCCAAACCTGCTGGTCTCAAGGCTTTCCTCATCTCTGTAAGTGGTAACTCCGTCTTCTAGTTGGTCAAGCTCTTTCTCCTACATCCCACAAACAAACCATCACTAAGTTCTGTCGACTCTACCTTCAACATACACCCAGAATTGGACCGCTTCTCCCTGCCTCACTGCTGCAATCCCAGTCAAAGCTGCGATATTGGAGTAGCCTCATAACTGATCTCCCTGCTCCTTTCCCTGCCTCCCACCAGCCTATTTCCAACAACGCAGCCAATTGTGATCCTGGAAAATGTAGGTCAGACCATGTCACTTCTCTACCCAGAACCCTCCAACAGCCCCCATCCCACTCTGTGTAAAATCCAAAGTCCTGAAGGGAAGTTCCTCAAAAAATTAAACATAGAATTGCCATATGATCCAGCAAATTCAGTTGTGGGTATACACCCAAAAGACCTGAAGGCAGAGACTTGAACGGATACTTGTACACCAACGTTCACAACAGCATTATTCACAATACCCAAAAGGTGGAGACAACCCAAGTGTCCATCGATGGATGAAACAATTAACAAAATGTGGTATATATATTCAATAGAACAGTATTCAGCCTTAGAAAGGAAGAACATTCTGACGCGTGCTACAACAGGGATGACCCTTGAAGGCATTATGCTAAGTGAAAGAAGTTAGACACAAAAGGACAAATACCGTATGATCCCACTTATATGAAATACCCAGAGTAGTCAAATTCATAGAAAGTAGAAAGGGGGTTGCCAGGGGCTGGTGGGAGGGAGAATGGGGAGTTATTGTTTAATGGTGTGTTCATTTGCTAGGGCTGCCATAATAAAATACCACAGACTGTTTAAACAAAAAAAATTTATTTTCTCACATTTCTGGAGGCGAGAAGTACAAGATCAAGTTATCAGAAGAGTTGGTTTCTTCTGAGGCCTCTCTCTTTGGCTTGTAGATGGCTGTCTTCCTTTGGTCTCTTCACATGGCCTTCCCTCTGTGTATGTCTGTGTCCTAATCTCCTCTTCTTATAAGGGCACAGTCAGATTGAATTATAAAATAGTGAGTTCATTTGAGCTTAATTACCTCTCGAAAGGCTCTTTCTCCAAATACTGTCACAATCTAAGGTACTACGGGTTAGGACATCAACAACAGGGTGGAGGGCACAACTCAGCCCATAACTAACGAGTACAGAGTTTCAGTTTGGGAAGCTGAAAAAGTTCTGGGGATGGCTGGTGGTGAGGTTGCACAATAACGTGAATGTACTTAATGCCACTGAACTGTACACTTAAAATGGTAAATTTTATTTTATACATTTTACCACAATAAGAAAAAAGTCCAAAGTCCTTTCAATGTCCTACAAGGTCCCATGATCCTCACCCTTCTCTCCTCTCTCCTCGTCTCCTCTCTCTCTCCCTCTTGCCCACTCTGCTCCCAGCACACCAGCTTCCTTACTGGCTTTAAACAGGCAAACACACGCCCACCTCAGGGCATTTGCTTGTTCTTCTGCCTAGAACATTCTTCCCCAGATACTGCTGGCTCCTTCACCTCCTTCAGGCCTCTGCTCGAGTGTCACCTGATTACCAGAGGGACCTTCCCTGACCTTTGAAAATAACACAACCCCAGCCCACCCGCATCCCAGGCACTTCACTTGGATTTATTTTACTCCACAGTCCTGATCACCACCTGACACTGTTTATTTACTAATTTGTGTACTATGTCTCCCCCACTGGAAGGTAAGCCCCATGAGGATAGGCCTTTATTTTGTCCATGGATGTCACTCTAGTGCCTTTAGTAAAAGTACACAAATATTTTTGAATGAATGAATGGATGGCTCCTCTTCTAATATGGCGTCCATCCTAATCTCTGTTGTGGCAATTGAATGTGTCATCAAATTTGCTCCTTGCAACAGCTCTGTGAGGTTTTGGAGGGGAGGGTACTGAGCTTCAGGCTTATCCAATGATGTGTCGGGATACAGATCTCATCCCCTCATTTCAGTCCATTGCCTTTTTCGCTTCACCTCATGGCCCAGAACAAGTGTTATCACTTTTCCCAGGATAGCAGGAATAGCAGGGATTTTAAATCACAACGAATGCATTTAAGTCATAGCTCTGCCTCTTCTTAGCTGAACTCCACTCTTCTCAGCTGGGAGCCACCGTGAGGCGCTCACGGCATCTTACGTGTGCAGCACTGTACAGAAGTTATAAACCAGGTGCTGATGTAGCTGCTTCATTAAACGCGCACCCCATACTTTCACTTTCAATAGACTCCCCTCCAAAATTGTCAGAGAGAAGAGAGAAAAAATGTCTCCCTTTGGGCATACCTGTAGGTCGGTTCATAGCCACTTCTCCTCCCCGCAAAGGAGACCTAGTGTGCACTCCTGAAGGCCCAGCAGGATGGAGCACTTCTCCCTGTCACTTCTGCAGAACAGGCCCGAGGTGCCCAAACCCTGTTCCAGCCCTAGGACGGCTTCCAATGAGCCGATTAGCCTCCTGAGGTTACAGAGTGTTTGTATAAAATCTGCAAGTCTGAGAAATCTAGACCACATCCGTCTTTATTCCCACCTGCTTCTTTTTTCTTTCTTTCTTTCTCTCTTCTTTCTTTCTCTCTTCCTTCCTTCCTTCCTTCCTTCCTTCCTTTCTTTCTTTCTTTCTTTTCTCTCTTTCTCTCTCTCTCTTTCTTTCCTTCTTTCCTTCTCTCTTTCTCTCTCTCTCTTTCTTTCTCTCTCTCTCTTTCCTTCCTTCCTTCTTTCTTTTCTTTCCTTCTTTCTTTCTCTCTCTCTTTCTTTCTTTCGTCTTTCTATCTCTCTCTCTTTCTTTCTGTTTCTCTCTCTCTCCCTCCCTCCCTCCTTCCTTCCTTCTTTTCTTTTCTCTCTCTCTCTCTCCTCCCTCTCTCCCTCTCTCTCTCTCTCTCTCTCTCTCCTTCTTTCCTCTCTTCCTTCCTTTGTTCCTTCTCTCTCTTCCTCCTTCTACAGTTAGTGAGTATGCTAAATACTTGTCATTTCCTTTCTTTCCCACAGCTGATTCTAGTTCTTGGGAAAATGGGAGAAGATGGAGAATGTACAACACCTACTAGATTATCTTTCCCTCAATAGACATAAGTGTTTCTCGAGTAGATCAGGAATTTTCCTTGGGAAGTGAGAGCAACAGAGCCACAGCAGCCGTTCTTCTGAACTGCTCTCTGTTGCACCACAGGGGAGGTGAGGTCTGGAACCACACAGGTATGAGCACCTCATTGTGCTGTGTGGTCTGAGGTCATCCACTGCAGTGTTTGTCAACATTCTTTTTCTTTGTTACTATGACCATCGGTAAGAAATATACTGTACATCTGCAGGGTAGAACACCCAGGTGCGCACACACACACACATCCCCCTTGCCATGAAATGTTTCTTACCCTTACCTCAAGTAATGCACTTGAATATTTTCAATTCTATTCTATTTCTTTATTTAGAAAAAAATTTAATTCAGAAAATATACATAACATAAAATTTAACATCTTAATTTTTAAATGTACAGTTCAGTAATGGTAAGTATATTCACATTGTTGTGAAACCAATCTCCAGAACTTTTTTGTCTTGCAAAATTGAAACTCTGTACCCATTAAAGGACCATTCCTAATGTCCCCTCCGCCAGCCACCGGCAACCACCATTCTACTTTCTGTCCCTATGAGTTTGACTACTCTAGATACTTCATAAAAGTGGAATCATTCAGAATTTGTCTTTTTGTAACCGGCTTATTTTACTTAGCATAATGTCATCAAGGTTCATCCATATTGTGGCATGTGTTTGAATTTCCTTCCTTTTTAAGGCTGAATAATATTCCATTATATGTATATGCAACAATTTATCCATTGTTTATTCATTCAACCATGGCTATTGTGAATAATGCTACTATGAAAATAGGTATGCAACTATCTCTTTGAGACCCTGCTTTCAACTCTTCTGGGTATATACCCGAAGTGGAATTGCTGAGTCATATGGTAATTCTATGTTTAAGTTTTTATTTATTTATTTATTTATTTATTTATTTATTTATTTATTTATTTATTTTTTATTGATGTTTTAATGGTTTCTAACATTGTGAAATTTTTGGGTTGTACATTTTTGTTTGTCCATCACCATATATATGACTCCCTTCACCCCTTGTGCCCACCCCCCACCCCCACTGCTGCTGGTAACCACAGTCCAGTTTTCTCTCTCCATGTGTTGGTTTATATTCCACATATGAGTGAGATCATACAGTGTTTGTCTTTCTCTTTCTGACTTATTTCACTTAACATAATATGCTCCAGGCCCATCCATGTTGTTGCAAATGGGACGATTTTGTCTTTTTTTAAGGCTGAGTAGTATTCCATTGTATATATATACCACATTTTCCTAATCCAATCGTCAGTCGAGGGACACTTAGGTTGCTTCCACTTCTTGGCTATGGTGAATAATGCTGCAATGAACATAGGGGTGCATAAGCCTCTTTGGATTGTTGATTTCAGGTTCGTTGAATAGATTCCCAGTAGAGGGATGGCTGGATCATAGGGCATCTCTATTTTTAATTCTTTGAGGAATCTCCATACCGTTTTCCATAGAGGCTGCACCAATTTGCATTCCCACCAGCTGTGTATGAGGGTTCCTGTTTCTCCACATCCTCTCCAACATTTGTTGTTTTTTGTCTTGGTGATTATAGCCATTCTAACGGGCGTGAGGTGGTATCTTAGTGTTGTTTTGATTTGCATTTCCCTGATGATTAGTGACGTTGAGCATCTTTTCATGTGCCTATTGGCCATCTGTATATCTTCCTTGGAGAAGTGTCTCTTCATTTCCTCTGCCCATTTTTTGATCGGGTTGTTTGTTTTTTTGTTGTTCAGTTGTGTGAGTTCTTTATATATTATGGAGATCAACCCCTTGTCAGATGTATGTTTTGCAAATATTCTCTCCCAGCTGGTTGGTTGTCTGTTCATCTTGATTCTGGTTTCATTAGTCTTATAAAAGCTCTTTAATCTGATAAAGTCCCACTTGTTCATTTTTTCTTTAGTTTCCCTAGTCTGGGTAGGCACGTCATCCGAAAAGATTCCTTTAAAACCAGTGTCAGGGCCGGCCCTGTGGCTTGGTGGTTAAGTGCGCGCGCTGCAATGCTGGTGGCCCGGGTTCAGATCCCGGGTGCGCATTGAGGCACCACTTCTCCGTCCATCCTGAGGCCGAGTCCCACATACAGCAACTAGAAGGATGTGCAGCTATGACATACAACTGTCTACTGGGGCTTTGGGGGGAAAAAATAAAATAAATAAAATCTTTAAAAAAAAAAAAAAAACCAGTGTCAAATAGTGTGTTGCCTATATTTTCTTCTATGAGTTTTACAGTTTCAGGTCTCACCTTCAGGTCTTTGATCCATTTTGAGTTAATTTTTGTGAATGGCGATAGCACATGGTCCACTTTCATTCTTTTGCATGTGGCTGTCCAGTTTTCCCAACACCATTTATTGAAGAGACTTTCCTTTCTCCATTGTATGTTCTTAGCACCTTTGTCGAAAATTAGCTGTCCGTATATGTGTGGTTTTATTTCTGGGCTTTCAATTCTGTTCCATTGATCTGTGTGTCTGTTTTTGTACCAGTACCATGCTGTTTTGATTAATATTGCTTTGTAGTATGTTTTGAAGTCAGGGATTGTGATGCCTCCTGCTTTGTTCTTTTTTCTTAGGATTGCTTTAGCTATTCGGGGTCTTTTGTTGCCCCATATAAATTTTAGTATTCTTTTTTCTATTTCTGTGAAGAATGTCGTTGGGATTCTGATTGGGATTGCATTGAATCTGTAGATTGCTTTAGGTAATATAGACATTTTAACTATGTTTATTCTTCCAATCCACGTGCATGGGATATCTTTCCATTTCTTTATGTCATCATGGATTTCTTTCAATAATGTCTTGTAGTTCTCATTGTATAGGTCCTTCACCTCCTTGGTAAGATTTATTCCTAGGTATTTTATTCTTTTTGATGCAATTGTAAATGGTATTATCTTTTTGAGCTCTCTTTCTGTTAGTTCATTATTATCATACAGAAATGCAACTGATTTTTGTAGATTGATTTTGTACCCTGCAACTTTGCTGTAGTTGTTGATTGTTTCTAATAGTTTTCCAACAGATTCTTTAGGGTTTTCTATATATACAATCATGTCATCTGCAAATAGTGAGAGTTTCACTTCTTCGTTACCTATTTGGATTCCTTTTATTCCTTTCTCTTGCCTAATTGCTCTGGCCAAAACCTCCAGTACTATGTTGAACAGGAGTGGTGAGAGTGGGCAGCCCTGCCTCGTTCCTGTTCTCAGAGGAATGGCTTTCAGTCTTTCCCTGTTGAGTATGATGTTGGCTGTGGGTTTGTCATATATGGCCTTTATTATGTTGAGGTATTTTCCTTCTATTCCCATTTTATAGAGAGTTTTTATCATAAATGGATGTTGTATCTTGTCAAATGCCTTCTCTGCGTCTATTGAGATGATCATGTGGTTTTTATTCTTTGTTTTGTTGATGTGATGTATCACGTTGATTGATTTGCGGATGTTGAACCATCCCTGCGTCCCTGGTATAAATCCCACTTGATCATGGTGTATGATCTTTTTAATGTATTGTTGTATTCGGTTTGCCAATATTTTGTTGATTTTTGCATCAATGTTCATCAGCGATATTGGCCTGTAATTTTCTTTCTTTGTACTGTTTTTGTCTGGTTTTGGTATCAGGGTGATGTTGGCCTCGTAGAATGATTTAGGAAGTGTTCCATCTTCCTCTATTTTTTGGAATAGTTTGAGAAGGATGGGTATTAAATCTTCTTTGAATGTTTGGTAAAATTCACTGGAGAAGCCATCTGGTCCTGGACTTTTATTTTTTGGGAGGTTTTTGATTACTATTTCAATCTCTTTACTTGTTATTGGTCTATTCAGATTCTCCATTTCTTCTTGGTTCAATTTTGGGAGGTTGTATAAGTCTAAGAATTTATCCATTTCTTCTAGATTGTCCCATTTTTTGGCATATAATTTCTCATAGTATTCTCTTATAATCCTCTGTATTTCCGTGGTATCCGTTGTAATTTCTCCTCTTTCATTTCTAATTTTATTTACTTGAGCCTTTTCTCTTTTTTTCTTAGTAAGCCTGGCTAAGGGTTTGTCGATTTTGTTTATCTTCTCGAAGAACCAACTCTTTGTTTCATTAATCCTTTCTACTGTTTTTTTGGTCTCAATTTCATTTATTTCTGCTCTGATTTTTATTATTTCTCTCCTTCTGCTGGCTTTGGGCTTTGTTTGTTCTTCTTTTTCTAGTTCTGTTAGGTGTAATTTAAGGTTGCCTATTAGGGCTTTTTCTTGTTTGTTAAGGTGGGCTTGTATCGCTATGAGTTTCCCTCTCAGGACTGCATTTGCTGCATTCCATATGGTTTGATATGGCATATTATCATTTTCGTTTGTTTCCAGATAGTTTTTGATTTCTCCTTTAATTTCATCAATGATCCATTGGTTGTTCAGTAGCATGTTGTTTAAGTTTTTGAGGAACTGCCGTACTGTTTTCCATAGTGGCTGCACCATTTTACATTCCTACCAGCAGTGCACAAGTGTTCCAATTTCACCACATCTTTGCGAATACTTGTTATGTTCCTTTTTTTTTTTTGATAGTAGCCATCCTAATGGGTGTGAGGTGATATCTTGCTGTGATTTTGATTTGCATTTCCCCAATGATTAGTGATGTTGAGCATCTTTTCATGTGCTTGTTGGACATTTGCATGTCTTCTTTGGAGAAACGTCTATTCAAGTCCTTTGCCCATTTTTTTTTTTTTTTGTGAGGAAGATCAGCCCTGAGCTAACATCCATGCCAATCCTCCTCTTTTTGCTGAGGAAGACCGGCCCTGAGCTAACATCTATTGCCAATCCTCCTCCTTTTTCTCCCCAAAGCCCCAGTAGATAGTTGTATGTCATAGCTGCACATCCCTCTAGTTCCTGTATGTGGGACACTGCCTCAGCATGGCGGGACAAGCGGTGCATTGGTGCGCACCTGAGATCCGAACCCCAGGCTGCCAGTAGCGGAGCGTGCGCATTTAACCACTAAGCCACAGGGCCGGCCCCCTTTGCCCATTTTTCAATTGGGTTATTTATTCTTTAGTTGTTGAGTTGCAGGAGTTCTTTATATATTCCAGATATTAATCCCTTATCAGATATATGATTTGCAAATATTTTCTCCCATTCTGCAGGCTGTCTTTTCAGCTTGTGACAAACCACTAAATTGATTTTATGAACCACTAAAGGGCCATGATTCCCCACTTGAAACCACTGCTCTGAAGAAAACAGAGGTGAATGAAGCAACTCATGGAGTTTATGCCCCACCAGGCACACACCTCATGCAACACAACTGTGTAAGATACAAGGTAGAAAGGAGTACAAACAGCTAAAATGGTGCATCTAAGGAAAATGTATATTTTAAATGCTTATACTGATGTTAGAAAAGACAAAGACCCGAAAATTAATGAGGTAAGTGACCAGCTTAAGCAGTCAGAAAAAGAATAAAGTCAAAGAAAACGGAAGGGAGGAGAAAATAAGTGCACAGATTAGGGCAACAGAAAACAAGCAAAGAGGGGAAGTAATGTTATAAGAAATATGGGAGTTAAGGGGGCACAGGGGAGAACCAAAAGGCACCAGGTGCCTACTTGTCCCAGGTACTCGCCAGGCTGTGGGGACTCAGGGTGAAGCCACTGACATGCTCTCCAGCCTCGTGGCACTGTTTCAGCTCCCATTTAATCCTCACAACCTCCTGGGAGGCAGGCATTGGTGATCCCACTGTACAAATAAGAAAAAAATGGAGATGACAGAGCAAGGTTTGTCTGAGGCCCCTCAGCTGGCTGTGGAGTCAGGCAGGCCTGCAAACCCAGGCCCATCCTTCTCATTCCTCTGCCATGGCACCTCCACTGCCAGCCCAGGGGGTGATCTTTCCCTCAAGGCACTTACTGGCAAAACAGGGTGAAA
The DNA here is from genome assembly GCF_057802395.1 of Ceratotherium simum simum. Taxonomy (NCBI): domain Eukaryota; kingdom Metazoa; phylum Chordata; class Mammalia; order Perissodactyla; family Rhinocerotidae; genus Ceratotherium; species Ceratotherium simum. The sequence continues at coordinate 11,489,425 of NC_141911.1, read as the reverse complement.
CCCTGAAGACACGTGCGTGCGTAAGGACCGTGGGTGTTTGTGGTGACCGCTGGGCCCATATTGGGGAATAGGGGAAGGATTCCCAGAAGAGACACTGGATCAAGGAGCCAGTGGGAGGAATCGAGAGGAGGCCAAGGCCGCATGTGCACTAACCCTGGAATGGGGACATGGCCAGGAACAGGCAGGGCCGAGGTGAGGTGGGTGGGTCCCAGTTCCTGTGCTGGTGAGCGTATTGGCTGGTTGTGTTAGGAACGATCTGGGACTGTAGCTGCTTCCTGGGCTCCCCACATGATGCAGCAAGTCTGAGGTGGGGCCAGGAATCTGTTTTTTAAAGCCTCCCCTCCCCCTGGGTGATTCTGATGCACAGCCAGGGTTGGAACCAATGCCCCCGTAACCCTGGGGGTGGTCCTGCTACACAGGCACATTCACCAGCGAACCAGCCTGGAGACAGTGACCGGCCCAGGGGCTGCTATAGCTCAGAGGTGGGGATGGTGGAGGGTTGCAGGGGTTGGGTGGGCAGAGAAGGCCCACAAAGGCAGGGCGGCCAGGAGCACCTCTGCACAGGCTCACTTGCCCCCCCCACCCCCCCATTATTTCTCCCCTACCTCCTACCACTCGAGCTCAGTGTTCAGGAGGGGCCCTCACTCTGCTCTTATAAGGCTTGGGAGAACTGGGTGGCCTGTTGGGCCTCAGAAACCCTGAGGGAGGCCATTGCGGGGCTCTCGCCTACAGCACCCAGACACCCTTGTTCCCACGTTTAGTTCTGCCATGACGATGGCTTCAGAGTGGGACTGAGACATGAATGCATCATTCACAAAGGGACAACTGGGTTTTCTCAAATTTAGGTGAGCAGTGTTGGGAGCATCCTGTGGACAGACTGTGGCCCTATTATTTTAGTTGTGTTTTTCAGCTGAGCTGGAATGACCATTGACTCAGCAATTGGCAGCACATGGTCCAGGTGATTGGGGCAGAGAAATTGTCTAGACTCCATTCAGGTAAAATCTCAGGATTTTCCTTAAAATTCCTGAACTCCTGAAACAAAAATTTCCGTTGTACGAGAGGGGAGGATCCCAGATATCTCAGCAGATCTGGTGTCATTACAGGTTTTATCAGGTTCAATATAATAAAATACTGTAGCCATTGTGACCTGTAAAAAATTCCAAATATTTCCCTCACAAGAGACAGGCCAATCAATGAGTTAAATACCCTCCAAGGCGTAGACTTCTCCAAGTTAACGGTAAAGTATGAAATGTAGCTGGGCTGGGTACTGGGCTGCTGTGGTCACCCCAGTCTTTTTCATACAGAGTCTCCATAGACACCAAAGTCTGCCAGCCGTCCTCGTTTAAATAACGTGGAATTTAATAAATGCTCCCAACTGGTTCTGAGCACATCCTACCTCTTTCTGACTGTTCTGAAGACACTTTAGCACTTTGTAATGCCTTAAGGGCCTCTTTGGATCACTCAGTATCAATTTAGTAGCCTGTGGTGCATCTCGGGCAGGTCACCTCTTTGCTCTGTCTCGAGGGCTTTGGATGGATGATCTCCGCGTGGCCCCCAGCCCTAACATTCGGTGGGCCCATGATTCCACTGCAGATTTATGGAGGCACAGAGGAACAGCAGTGTCTAGGTGGTAACCTGAGCTCGGCTCAAAGCCGCCAAGAATGGGGACAGAACAGGGAGATGGTCCAGGCCCTGCATTCTCATGGCCCAAAGGAGCCCATGGCGGTTACACAGAGATCCCGTTAGGAACGATTCTCTAGTTTCTCTTCCCCTCTCAGCTCCCTCTCTGCCTCCATCACGGTCCATGAATCACCAGTCCTCATTTCTGCTGCCCTCAGCCCGGTTCCCCTGCCTTTGTCATCCCCACCTCCCAGCCTATTGACACTCTCTTTCAGATTCAGGGTCCCAATTCCTGAGCCTGCCACACAGTGTCATCAGCAGCCCCAGCTAGGCCCAGCGTGTGGACACACCCTGGGACCCAGGCACCTCTGCTGACGTTCACCACCAGGGGCCAATCCAGGCTGTGGGCGTGGAGGTGAGGGATCGAGTAAATTGTGATAAAACGTGAAAATAAATATTCTATCAAGTGCAAAAAATTTTGAGATAATCTCCCTTCAGCCTTTATCAATTAATTAATAATTAATTAATAATTAATTTTTAAGAAAACAATCATACTATGTTGCCCAGAAAAGCTTGAAAGTGAATAATCTGGACTCATCTATAAGATGAAGCAAAGGCAAAAAAGCCAAAAATGCTTTGATTAAGCAAGTTCCTGAATGATTTAATATTAAATAAGATGAAATATTATAAAGTACTTAGAGTAGTGCTTTAACACATAGTAAGCACTCAATAAATGTCAGTAGTTATTATTAAAGCCTAGCACAATAATATAGTATAGTAGTGACCCCAAACCATCAAGAAATAAGTATATTTATTTACTGAGAAGCCTGTGTGATTTGGGGCAAGACTTTTAAATCTCTCTGAACCTCAGTTGCTTTATCTATAAAGTGGGGCTAGGAATATATTTCCTGCTTGCCTTAAAGGATCAAATGATATCATTTCAGTAATTTGTAAACTATAGAGTGCCATATAAAAATCTCTGTCGAGACCAAAATTATAAAATCTAAAAGTTTAGAACCATCGGTCTTCCAGACTATCCACATCCCTGTTGAATAACTGACATGTTGTCAGCTGATTTCAGAGTGGTGTGTGGAATGAGGATTTTTACATGCTAACAAGGATATTGATTAGACCACATTAATAAGGTCTGGAAAAGAGCTAAAGAAACAGTCAAGATGATTTTCTTGGGTGTCATTCCCTGGGTCTGATTGAAGAACTAGTCTTCATTCAAGACATAGTCAGGCTTTATCAACTCCGGGAGCCTTTCTGGCACCCTGTATCCATTAAATCACCCCCTCCTCTGTGCCCGCAGCACCAATCACAGTATACTGGGGCTTTTGTGTAATGTCTGCTTTCTAAATTAGACTCCTTGTGAGTGCCTCAAGGAAAGGGGCTATTTTTTTTCATCTTTACATCTTCAAGGCCCATCTCAGCACTGGGAACATACTAGATATGAAGTAAATTTTTCTTTTCTTTTGAGTAAATGAATCAATCAATCAATCAGGAAAAACCCAAACATAAGAAATGCCTACTTATCTGCCTCCCTCCAATACCCCACTGCCAAAAATTAAAAACAGTTTAACTTACCAGGACAATGGTAGAAAGATATTATTTATTCCAAAGCCAGTGTTATTCTATATACTGATTTTTGATCATTAGCCAATACTTTGGGGCCAACAAGGTACATTGATCCAATGTTTAATGTTGTATTACATCTAAGATGCCCAAGATAAAATTACAATTTACTCTCTTTTATTGCATGATTATTTTCCATATTTCAGGAAGTCTTTCCTCTTTAAGGGCTGCCAATTTTCAGTAATAATAAGTGGTTAACTTAGCAGAGATTCCTAGAGGAAGCAAGGAGACGTGAAATTGAATTATAGCCCATCTTCATCGCCTCCAGGTATACACCTGAGTTTAAGGAGATTCAGGACAGGATTACTAAGAAAGAAAGGAAAGCAAAAACATTTAGGAAGCCAAAGTCACTTACTGGTGCCAAATAGTTTATTGTTAATAAAAACATCTATTCGAAAAGGCCCAGTGATATTCAGGAAATCGTGGGCTGATGTCTCCCACCCGTTGGGTTGAATTGTCAGATTTGGTCTCTTGAATTTCAAAGTTTCTTTGGCTCCTTAAGCCTTGAGTGACAACATTTCAGTTTGATAAACACGGCTTACCTCCTATGGTTAATGTTTGCAGCAGGAAAGAACAATTAACCAACCACAAATATTTCTGTGTCAGCCTGACTCCCTGGAGGGAAATGCAAGGCTTTAAACAAATGCCAAAACATTTCCTTTAGTTAAGAACCATGGATGACCATAATCATGGCAGAATCTCTTACTTTAACACATTAGCAATTAGCTTTGTGTAAAGAAGTAAAAATAGAGGCAACTTTCTTAACCATAAGACGCTTTAACATAATGGGTATTCGCACACAGACTTGGGGCAGTGAAACAGACTTGGGTTCAAATCCAGGATTCCCCACATGCCAGCTGTGTGCCCTTAGAAGTACTTCAGAGCCTCAGTTTCCTCATCATTAAAATGGGGATAATACGTTCCCCACCCCATGACTGGACCTCTATATGTAGACACAGGTCTTTAGGATTCTTTCATTTAAATCTCAGACTCCCAAAAGGTGGGGAGCACAGGGGAGAGAGACAAAGAGAGACAAAGAGAGAGAGAGAGATCAGTTGCTTTTTAAAAGCATTTTGGGGGTCACAGCCTCCTTTGGGAATCTGGTGAAACTACAGATACTCTCCCCAGAAAATACACTTATGCACATACCCGTCAAATTTTGTGCCCAGTTTCAGGACCTTCCGCCCAAAACCCCCACAACAATTCCTGGACCTCTGATTAAGGACCTTCGTTTAGACTACAGGACAAAGGAGGCCAAAGCCTTAGATTTTGTTTCCTTATGAGTCATTTCATTTCACAGAGAGGAAAGTCTGTTCTCTGGCCAAAGACCGCATCAGTGGTCAACCCTGGCCAGCAAATACAGCTGCTGACAATAAGGGAGCTGGATAAGAGGATGCAAATCTCAAGCCACTGTCACCATGACTTAAAATGCAATTTGAAGTCCACCCTGCTCCACCCCCAAAATGAGCAGTTTGTTTCCCTATGTAATTGTCATTCTTTGGAGGGAGTAGGAAAGAATAGCCTTCAGCTGCATGACGTACTTCCGAATGGCTTTGCAAGCTACACGTTCTTTTGTTTTTAATCATAGTCCTCTATAACGTTAAAAAAAAAAAAAAAAAAAAGGAAGCAAACTAAATGTCCAGTTGAAATGGGTAAATAGAGTTAACGCAATGAAATATTATGCAGCCTCAAAAATGATCATTGGGAAGACATGTAGCCGTGGGAAAGATGCTTATGTTATGAAGAAAAAGAAAGAAAGAAAGAAAGGAAGGAAGGAAGGAAGCAAGCAAGCAGAAGTGCTATGTCCCTTATGATTTGAGTGATGAAAAAATGCATCCTAGGAAGCAAGACAAGTAGCTCTTGGGTAGAAACGTGAGGTTTGTGGAGTTATTGATGGCTTCTGTCTGTTTTCAATTTTTTTTGGTATTACATAATTTTTACAGTTTTAAAGAAAGGAGATAAATGATGCAGCTATACAAAACTAGCCTGTTCTTCCGAATGGCTGGGGCCCTCTTCCACTTCTAGGCAGCCAGCTCTTTCTGTGATTTCCCTCCTGAGCAGGCTGAGAAGGCAGGCGGGCACGGCAGCCCCAGTCAGAGCTCGCACAGACCCAGATGAGCACAGAACCCAAGCATGCGGCTGAAAGAGGAGTGAGAGCACATCCATCACTCCCAGCATTCGCCCTGGTTCCCAGCAGGCACTGCATCTGAGTCTGGGCTGATGGGGAGACTAGTTCCTACAAGCAGCATGAGGAATTTCATGTCTAAATCTATGTGAGCCTCCGATTTTTAGATTCACACCACCCACACATAGGCTGATCCGCAGAGTCAGAAGTAAATGACTTGTCAAAGGCGACAGACCTGTTCCTGGTTAGATGGCATTGGAGTTCCTCTCCTGCCGAGCCTGGGGCCTGTCTGGGCTTCCTGCTCCCATTTGCTGATGCTGGAGACACGGGGTCCTCACAGGGTCCCCAAGGGTGCTGGGAGGTTAGCCACTCTCACAACAGCCACTGAGAGAAAATTATCGAAAAGCTTCCTACAGTGCAACCTGCCAGAGGGGCAGCAGCTTCAGCAATCAGGAGACCACTTGACCTTCTTAAGGGTCATGGTCAGTGCGCTAGTCATTAGTACAGAGCTTGCTAAGTAAAAGCAGCGCCCGCTGCAGCACAGCTCAGACCTCAAGGCCTGGCTCGCTGCCCACAGGCCAAGCTCCTAACTGTCTCCTCTCGTCTGCGCCTGATCTGGGATACAAGCGGTAAGAGCAGCAATCAGCACACTCTGCTCTCGGGGTAGTTCCTTCCCAGTGCAGGGCAGGGTTCCCCTGAGCCCCATGAAACCCCTCCTCCTGAAGCTCCTCCATCAAGGCTCTTCTGGCCCCTGATAAATGAGTGGCTCCCTCATCTGATAGCTCCAAAGCGTGTGGCAGGACCTCAGTGACAAATCCATCACAGGCAGATTCGGATGAGAAGGATGGCTGTACATGTGTAATTGAACGGCGACTCGTTTCTGAGCCCTCAGGGCCTAGTGAGAGTCTGGCTGACTGCAGGTCACAATAAGTAACAACTGACGACTGACAATTACAAGACGATAAGGCAGGGGGAATTCCGGGAGAGGTCTGATCCCGAAGGGTAGACAGACGTAGGGAGCAATGGAGGAAAGGAAGTTGCAGCAAGGAGGCTTGAGCTGATGGGCAGACAGGGATGATGCTCACCAAGAAAGGGAAAAAGGAAGCTGGCGTGTACCAACCCAGCCCACAGGACAAGAGAGACATTCTCTGGAGGGCCTTTTCTTCAGGCAAGCTTGTGCCAGACGCCTCCTAGCAGAATAGGAGCTTGCTCAGGCAGATGTTTCCCAGACGCTGTGTGAGAACCACCCCGAGCTCCCCTGTCCTTGGCTCTCCATTTCTGCTCAGTTGCTGTGCATCGTTCTGCAAGCTGCAATTTCACAGCCTGTGTTTAGCCCTCACCTGGATGTGGGTGATAAGGTTCTCTTGCCTTACTGTACTGCCCAGGTCGGTGCTCTGCACGCAGTGGACAGTTGATAGTCTGACTAACGGAGAGTTAAGAGCAGTGATTTTGGAGTCACACAGACTTGTGTCAGCATCTGGGCTCTGGCCTTCCTGCCCGGGCCCTTGGAGGGTTCCTGATGATGTCACAGGGCTCTTGTGGGGATTAAGTGAGCTCATGTGCACAAAGCACCGGGCACATTTCTTGGCACTCAGGGACTGGCAGCTCTTCCACATTTGACCAGAATGCATTACATGCCAAGCAGACCCATCAAAGGGTTGACTGGAAAGAATGCTCAGAGGCCATTTAGTCCACACCCTCGTTTGGCAGAGTTGGAACCTAAAGCCCAAAGAGAAGAAGTCACTGAGCCAAGACGGCAAGGCCAGTGCCCAGCTGTAGAAACACAGTCTTAGGAACAGAACTAGCTTGGCACACACTGGCACTCTTGGGCACTCTCTTCCCAGCTCTCTTGGTTTCAGGCTCCTCCTCCTGTCCTAATTTGAGGTTATTGTCCTGTCTTGCTAAAGCCACCTGCACCCCCATGTGTGGTTGATCTTTGGCACCCTCTCAGCTTTATCTCCTCATGGGCCCTTGTATCCCACAAACCCTCAAGTCCGCCCACTGGAATTCTCTGATTAGCCACTCATATATTGCAAGCGTTTGCTGGCCTCCTGAGCTGGACCTTTTATCTCCACTGGGGTCACTAGGCTCCTGTCCCTTTAAAGTTCCTTTAGAGCACTGACTTCCCTTCCTCTGACAGCTCTCAGCAGCTGGGATGGGGGTGTCTTCACTTCCAATCAGAGCAACCTACCCTCCCCAGGGGTAGAGGCCCCCATTCCCCCACAGGATCCATCAGTGCCCACCTGCATTTTGACATTCTCCTGGTGGTCCAAGATCCACCAGATCTAGGCTTATTCCCAGAGGCAGGGTCTGTTGCAGGTAGGAAAGTAGAACATTCTGCTTTCTTCTTTCAAAATCCCACTGTCCATCCTTCCCTCAACACGAACTAGTTGGCAAGCTGTCCTTCTTCCTTAATCCTGCCTCAAATCCCTTCCCCCTTCAGTCTTCCCATTCCATGGCTGTTCACAGCTCCCTAACCTTGTCAACATAGTTCATAAACAAAGTTCCCATTTATGCTGGAAAAAATATCAAAGCCACAAGCCCCGTGTTGCTTACACATGGCTCTGTCAGCAGGTGGAGCAGACACATGTTTTTTGAGATATTAAAGCATGTTCTTTCTTCTATTGGTTTATGACTTTACTCCTTACCCACATTCAAGCCATTGCCAGAGGGGAGCAGAAAGTAGAAATAAGAGAATTTTCTTGGCTTAGACCAGACGATGTGGACCGACTGAGAGAAATGCTGTGAGTCAGTCTGGGCAGATGGCAGCTCAAGTGGTCTCACCGAGACCCCCCAGCCCAGTGGCCCAGAGGGAGTGGCACGATGATTCTCACATCGGTGATGTGGCTCAGAAGTCCTGAGAAAAGGCTTGACCCGGGTCAGAGGCTGGAATGAGACATCCTAGCAGCAGATTGATAATGAAGACCAGATGGGCCACCCCCAAAGTCTTGAGCCCCACAAGCCCCCCCAGAACTTGGACCCAACCCTGGAGACGGAGGGAGAGCTCTGAGCTCACTGGGGTTATTTTCCACCACCCAGCAGAAGTTAAGATGTTCAGACTAGATGTTGTATTTTTGCACCAAGTGTGGACTGAGATTCATACTCACCCCACACGGACCTACTGTCTCATGACTTCCCTGAGCCCCCAGATGTTCTTCCAGAGATAGGAACACCTTCGTAATAAACGTGCTCAACCCACTCTACCTTCTGTGAAGCTGGTGTCATTGTCAACAATTTCAAAGATTCCCCTTAGCCTCATTGTTCTTGCAAACAGCACATTCTTTTTTTGGTGGTGGTGGGGAATGATAAATGAGCCAAATACATATTCCTGAGTGTCCCCAGGCTGTGTGACCTTGGGAAGGTAAAAGGGAGTAAAGCAAGGAGACAAATTCAGCACTGCGCAGTCCTCCCCTCAGGTCTGTGGGACGTGGGAGAGCTGTCTTAGAGAGGCCCCCTGTGGTGTGGCCAGACAGACAGAAGTGAGGAGCGAAGATCTCCGGCCGAAGGCCAAGCTAGTTGTGGTAAGGCTCTCTGCTCTCTGGGTGTGCGAATGGGGCCTGGCAATACAAACGGGCTGTGTAAGTGGGGAACTGGGATAGAGAGCCATGTCCACCTGGCAGGCAGCCCAAAGCCCTTTCCGCTCTAGCTCCCTGCTGGGCCCAGTGGAAGAAGACACTAGACCTGGTGGTGCCTGGGCTGGGGTGGCGAGGAACGGCCATGAAGGCTCACGGATGCTGAGACTTTAGGACTGGACCTTCGGGATACACAGGAGCTCTCTTCGGGGAGATAGACATTTCAGGCATAGAGGAGGGTTCGGCAAAAGCTCTGAGATGCGATGGGCACCAGGGAGTCCTTGGAGACAGGATCGCTGGGCCCAGCGTGCCTGGAGAAGGACACCAGGAGAGAGCTGGGAAAGGAGACCCAGCCTGCCTGGTCTCCAGAGGCCTGGGCTTTGTTCTCAGGCACTGAGGAGTCAACAGAAATCTTACCCTGGGGGGTGACAGGGCCACAGCTGAGCTTTAGAAAGACCTTGCCAGCCACGTGTAGGATGGATTGGAGTGGGAGAAGCTGAAGGCAGAGAGATGAGCTCCGAGGAAGTGGCAATTGTCTAGTCCACAGGTAGGGAGGACCCGAAAGAAAGTGATGGGGATCTGGGGACACATTTGAGAGAGGAAGGGACAGATGTTATTCCAGCGTTGCCCTCACTCAGGGACACCTGTGAGTGTTAAAATTGTCCTCCGGCCTTTGCTAAGACTCCTGCTTCCCCCACTTCAAGTTTCTTCTGCAGGGAACAAGCCTTCTCCTGGAGATGCGGGGGGATGATAGTCGCCCTTAGCAGGGGGTGAAAGACTGGCAGGGGTCCCCAGGGTTTCAGACCCGCCCCTTCCATGTGGAGGCAGGAAAGTAACGCCAAGTCCCGGGAGAGCGGCAGACCTGGCACCTCCTTCATCTCCCTCATCCACTGCTCTGCAGTCCCTCCTCTGACTCCGTCCCCCACCCACGGTGTCCCCGTGGGGAACACGCCAGGCTGGGCTCTGGGCCGAGGCGAGTAGGAGATGGATGCTCTCTGCCTCCTCAATACCTGCTCAAAGTGGAAGACAGAGATTTTTTGCCATTTCATGACAGAAAACTTAGTACGACAGAAAGTATGAAGAATGAGAAGAACTTTGAGGAGGATGGTGCTCCAGTGACTAGATTTCTACAAAATAGGTGAGGCCTGGAAATCTCTTTATGGGGCAGAATTTATTCATTCACTTTTGTTGCAATGGCATTTGCTGTGATGGGTGGTTTTGTTGTTCTTGATAAATATATGTGTGTCTGAGCATGTGTGTGTGTCTGTGTATCCATGTGTATGTATGAACCTGTGTGTTTGTGCATGTGTGTTTCTATGTGTGCTTGTGTGTCTGTGTCTGTGTCTGTGTATGAGCACACGCTGTATCAATAACCCCCTTGTCTGCAGAGATGTCCTCTTTTTTATCTTTCTAGTTATAAAACCCTTAAAACAGAGTCCAAAATGGACCCCTCACCCCAACACCGCATGCCAGAGACTGCCAGGATACCCAAGGCTCACACTGCAAGTGCTCCCTTCTCAGGCTGAATCTCACAGGCTGGGAGATAAGGGCACACTGCTCAGTCACTCAGGCCGACCTCAAACACGGATCACCACGTTGGAAACAGTTTTTGAGCACATGTTCAGTGGAGATTGGCTAGCAGTCACTCCCACCGGCAATGAACTAAAAGTATTTAACCATGAAGATTCATAAAAGATCTTAAGTATAAACTTTACTACATTACAGTAGGCCCCCCTTATTCACGGTTTCACTTTCTGTGGTTTCAGCTAACCACGGTCAACCACGGTTCGAAAATATTAAAGGGAAAATTCCAGAAATAAACAATTCATAAATTTTAAATTGCGCATCATTCTGAGCAGCATGATGAAATCTTGCACTGTCCCTCTCTGTCCTGCCTGGGATGCTGCGTGACAATCCTGTGTCATTCCCCTCACTTCATCTCATCAGGTAGGCGCTGCATCACCTCACATCATCACAAGAAGAAGGGTGAGTACAGCACAATAAGATATTTTGAGAGAGAGAGAGACCACATTCGCATAACTTTTATTACAGTATATTGTTATAATTGTTCTATTTTATTACTAGTTATTGTTGTTAATCTCTTACTGTGCCTAATTTATAAATTAAGCTTTATCGTAGGTATGTATGTATAGGAAAAAACATAGTATACATAGGGTTCAGTACTATCCTCAGTTCCAGGCATCCACTGGGGTCTTGAAATGTATGCCCTGTGGATAAGGGGTACTATTGTATACATATGGACAAAACCAGCTTTTTAAGGCCCATATTTCTCCCACATTCTTTTTTATGCCTTTTTCTTCACTCAAGTGTCAACAAGCTTTTCAATCAATAGAAAAAAAAAAGATCAGACGTGGAGATGTCCATTTTCTTACATATAGGGAGAGGGGGATAGGGAGAGGGGCGGCGTGCACATCCCAAGAGAGAGGCTTTACATGTAGGCAGCAATCAGGGGAACCTGGTTTTACAACAGAAGGCTCTAAGCCGCTGAGATGAATACTGCAAAGTCATTTTGCATGGATGCAATGAATGTTGCATTGACCCACTGCAATCCACGCTCACCCTCATCAAGAGGCCTTGTGGAGAGAGGTTTTAAACCCTTTTTTCTATGCCACAGAGGAGTGTGACCTTATTATGCAAACAAATGAGATCCTCCTGAAGGCCAGGGCCCCAGGTGCGAGGGAGACATCAGTAACAGGGCCTGTTCTCTCACCTCCGAGCTAGGAGCCTCTCTGGGGGTGCTATTTTCACTTCCTATTTGCTAGTCCTCAGAGGATGCTTGTCTTGGTGACAACGTGGAGCAAAGGAGCTTGGGAAGATTCATTTGACCAAGAGGGGAAGGTGGGAGCTGGCCCCTGTCACCAGCAGCCCAGGCAGCAAGCAGCTTCAGCTGAGGTGAGGCCCCAGCAGAAATATGGATGCAGTCCCCCTTCCCTCCTCTGCACCTGTGATAGGGCCACCGGACCCGGTTGTCAAGAGAGACATGAGCAGGTGTCTCCGCACCAATCACAGTCTCAGACAGTTGCCAACAAGAACCCTCTGTACTTCACTGAGCCCTGGCCCACTCGAGGAAACATCTCTGCCTCATACCTCTAGCTGACACAAGTGACACACCTCCCAGGTGAGCGCTGCCCTGCATGGTTCTCGGAACAGGAAGAGAATCCTACGTTGATCCAAGAGAATATGGAAAAACCACCTTCTCCCCTTGGGAGTAAACCAGAAGCCAATCCTTCCAGTGCCAGCAGCCCCAAACCTTCCCGATTTGATGAAATCTGATAAAAACCATAAATGTTCTTTGCAGAAGAGTTCCCCATGTCCACAAAAGCTTGCAGGCAGGTTCAGAGAGCTCATAGGCTCCGTGAAACTCATCAGGGGTCCATGGTCTCCAAGAATTAGGTCACCAGCTGCAGCAACTGGTACAGGGACACGGCAGCTGTAGGAAGGTTTCCATCCAGGGCCGTGCACCCCCCAATCTTTCCCTGCCACCGAGCACACAGCAGGACCACCTGGGTATCTGGGCCTCTTCTGCCAGCCTCAGGACTCAGGAAAGCCCAGGAGGCAGGTTCTTCTCCACTTGTCCTGGCTCAGCAAAATCAAACGCAGAGAGGATGCTGATCCGCAGTTTGGCACTGAGATATTCTGCCTCTTAGCGGTGTACCAGGGCCTGCTCGTGCCAATTTGTAAGAGCCAATTGTTAAATTTCAGGGAATTTTTTGAGCCATTTGTTAAGCACATCATTATTCCAAATTTAACCACAAAAAATTAAAATTATCTAAAATTAAATTATATAAAATATAATTAAATGAATTATATTAAAAACAAAGGTAATAAACACTAAAATCTTATCACTTCCTTCTTATTTTACTACGTTTTACTCTTAGCTCTGCTCCTGAGGTTGCTCACGTCAATTCTATCTGTATGGTGGAAACACTGTATAATGGTGTGCTGCAGCACATCTCTTCCCAGCTTCATATTCAGTCATGTTGGCAGCTTGGAGTGTTTACACCACAGGATTAGGCAAGTGCTACAAATCTGGGGTGATTCGTTTGTTGATTTTCCAGACTTAACACAGTGATGGAAAAAATGTTAATGTAGATTAAGCTTAAAAACATATCCTGTTTGTAGCTGTGAATAGCACCAAAAAAATTGATGACATTTTTTTTTGAGTGATTAGAAACTATTATTCAATTCAGCAAAGAAGTCAGTCACATCACTGACTAATGGTGCAGTTCCAAGACGTCTTTGTTGTCTCACTTTGGTCTTACTTCTTAACACAAATGAAAAGATCAACGAATGTTCATGCCAACACTACACTCTTGCATCAATTGCACCCTTGCTTAACTACAGATACAGGAGTTTGGCAAAAGTCAACAAAAGCATTCTATGGAGAATCAACTGGCTATATGGTATTCATAATAAAGGATATCTTATATTTTGTTACTATTCGTAAACTATGTATTACATATCCTTTATACCAGTAAAAGGTATAATAAATTTATGTATGGCTACACGTGTGCATTTGTTTCCCCGGAAAGCTGGTTGTGAAACGGTTAACAGCACACCACTGCTCTCATCTAGAAGATACTATCTATCTTAACCTAACACTTCCCCACTGCACTGACAGGGGCCCGGGAGTCTCTCAGACAGACTGACAGATACTGCAAACCGGAAAAGTTTCCTTTTCCATGTTAACATGTAGGAAAAGGAGAGTTCAGCCTTTCCCATAAGGCCACCCAAATAAAATCATGAAATTTGTTTATTACTTTTGATCCCATCTTCAAATGAAATTTTTTTAACAAAATGAATTTATTTTATTAAAAACATTGTGTTGTACTATAGACATTGCAGGAATGAAAGGAATCTTTGCATGAAATAATTATATATAATCTTTGTAACAATACAAGGTGGAAGATCTGTAAAAATAGTTGAAATTTAGGCTATTTGTGTAACTATAATAGACTCACAGCTGAATATGTCACCATAAATTGGCCCCCTTGGTAAAAAAATATAATAGGGTTTTCTGTTTTGTACACAGAAAGGGAACTAATTCTTATTGAGTGCCCACACCATGCATCAAGCTCTTTCAAATATTCTGTCCTGTTCTTGTTTATTTATTCATTTCCTGGTGTTTCTAAATAGATTTGAGTCCACTTGTAAAAATAAATACAAAACAATAGGAGAGAAAAATAGATGAAGAAATCAGACGAAAGGGTAAGTTAGGGCCACAAAGCAAATTTGAGGGCACAGCTGGTACACAGAAGTACAGACCATGAGATCCAATTGCTAATGGTTAGAGGCAGCTTTGGCTTTAGGGGTCCCGGAGTCCAAAGCAGAGTGGGAAATTATCAGTTTTAAGAGTCAGTGTCCTTAGGACATCCGTTGCTCCAGAGAAGCATGGATTTTCCAGGTCTGGAATCTGAGAGTAATTCTCTCTCAGCTCCTCCTAGGGTGGTTCTGAGTGGGATGGTGAGCGCAGGCTCAATGGCGTAGCAGCAACAATGCCACAGTGAGTTTCCCACCTAGGTCCTTACAGCAGCCTTCAGCACGAGCCCAGGACGGCGTGCCCTCGCCAAGAGAGTGTCGGAGCCTGATTCAGGGGTGCGATTCCTGGACACTCCAGCACTGAGATCCAGACACAGCTCTCAGACTGACTAGCTTGATACAGGTGAACACCCAAAATGTCTAGATTCATGTTTCTCAATCTTATTAAACTCATTTCCTCTTTTGAGAATCATAACAAAACCACGCTCTCCCTCCCTTTTCGAGATTTCAAAATAAGTACTGTGCATTAAAAAAAGTCAAAGAAGTTACAATGTGAAATGTGCCTTTTCAAGTTGCAAGGACTCCTCTGGTGATTCTTACATGGAGACCTGAGTAGAATCCAGATGGAAATATTGTGTACTCTTCAGTTTCAACTCACCTAGAATTAGGGCTTTGGGGTTTAATTTTTATAACCCTGCGATGTGCTATTATCAACAAATAAAGAAATAAGACTTGAGGTAGGTAAGGATGTCAGTACAAAGTGAGGTCAAACTATTGTTATTTCATGAAGACATTTGGTGACTTGTCCAAGGTCGCACGGCCAGGAAGCAGCAGGCCTGAACCTTGAACTCAGGCCCTCTGGTCCACAAGGCCCGGCGTCCAGCCTCTACGCTACAGAACCGTTCAGCCACGGCTGCTTTGTTTTACTCCTATGCCCAACCTCTTTCCACTTCCTCATATCTACAACACACTGAGAGATAAAATTAAATTATTCTTACTAAATATTGGACTTGGTGATTTCAAATGTTTTGGGGTTGGCAGATCCTTTAGGAATCTGCTGAAAGCCATAAATGCTCTTTGCAGAAGAGTGTGCATGTCCACAAAAGCTTGCATACAAGCTCCAGGAGCTCATAGGCCCCATGAAACTCATCAGGGGTCCATGGTCCCAGAGGTCAGAACTCCTGACTTAATCCATTAAGCTCAGATCATCTCATACCCTTGTAGACACTCCACGAACATACACGAACATTCCCTGCACTTGAGCGACCCTGAGAGGGAGGGCCTCCTTAGATTTTGCACCCCTGGTGCCTCACTTGCCTCACCCTGGTCCTGGCCCAGCAGCCAGGTATCAAGATGTGCAGAGAGGCTAGCAGAGAGCTGTGATGACGAGGCACCCGAGAGAATCTTCTTCCACCAGGTGGTTTTGGAAGCTTCAGCCCTCTGGTGAAGGAGCACCCATGAGCCACACAGTGGCCTGTGGGGATCAGGGGTCACCCAGGAGCAGCAGGGACCATGGCAGAGCCTCTTCTACACCTCAGTCTCCGTGCTCTCATCATCTTGTTCAATTTAGTTCTCATATCCGTGCTTGGAGCTGTGTGCGACTGTTCCCATTTCACAGAGAGCTCGGTCATCTGCTCACACTCCCCCAGCTGGCAAGTGGCAGAGCCAGGTCTAGCACAAACTGGCTGGCCCCAAGGCCCACTGTCCTCTGGCCCACACTGCCTTGTAGGGAGCAAAACATGCCAGAGACCTAGTGACACCGGTCTCCTTCTGCAAGGACCCTCGTTAAAACCCTCATGTGGCGATGGCATCAGAGCTCATTGTGGCTAAGGGTGATCCCTAAATCTTACACGTTTTTCCTCCTTCAAGCTTTCTTCCTCATGTCTTAATCTTCACTTGCATTCAAGAATTTGTCCTCGTTTCTTTCACTCAAGAGCCATTTCACGGGGTACCCACCCTGTGCCAGGCACTGTTCTGGGTGCTGGGACCCAGAGGGGAAGGGATGGAGGGCCTGGTCCCTGTCCTGGAGGAGCTCAGGCCCAGAAGGGCAGCAGACCTGCAAACAAATAGCTTTAAGCACGTGCTGGAGGTTCACGGGGACACAGGGGGTGATTTGGGCACTGGTGACTGAAGAGAAGACATTGGCATGGGTCCTGAGAATTAGAACAAGTGGGACTTACCTAGATGAGACAGCGGGGAGGGGATCCTGGGCAGAGGGACTAGCAGGAGCCTGGCCTGGTGCTTTCCAGAAGCAGTGCGTGGCTGCTGTAGTCAAAGCATTCAGGTTGGCAGTGGGGGAAGCAGGAGATGTGACAGGAAGGTACTTTAGGCCCAGTGGTAATTGCAGCTCTTTAGTTTTGATCTTCATCTAAGTGGTGTGATTTTCATCTAAGTGCTGTCTTCCTATGGCTTCATAATTCTTTCTTCTTTCTCACCTGCTTCTGAAGCATTTCTCTAATCTAGCTGAGACATCATCTTTGAGCAAGGGCACACCTGCTCTGCGGGGCCTGTGGGGGGTGTGGGGGGGGATGGTGGGGGCATATCAAGCTTCTCCACACAGCTGGACCTTACAAGCAAGGATGCTGGCCCCTGGTGGCCTCCTCTGGCTGCTGCAGATTCTAGGGCAGTAGAGTGGGCTCCCAGGCCAGGTTGTCACTCAAGCAGGAGTTGGCTCTTCGAGTCCCACTCTGCATCCCTCGGGACACAGCTTCACTCGCAGGAAAGTGTTTTCCAGCACACCTCACAGCTGCTTGACTGGCCACAGATTCTGTGGGGATGGTTGAGCCCCGAGGATGGCAGAATCCATCCAGTATTCCACACAGTGTCTGGCCTTCACTTGCCTCCATTCTCGGCCTTCTGCTTCCTTACCAGGGAGGGGTCATGTTTGGGTAGCTGGGCATGTGCTTGGAGCCCCGAGAGCCTGAATCAGCACAGTGAGCTCTGCCGGGCAGACAGAGGGTGGGGGACTTAGTCCTAAACACTCTGACACAGAGTGAGGGCTCAGAAAGCATGTGCTGAATGAAAAATTAGATGAATGATGAGAAATACCATGAGGAGAGGGAGATAAAGAGCTTTCCAGGAATAAGGTGGGGGTTGGGAAAGAGAATGGTAAAAAATGCAAAAGGCCTGGTATGTTCCAGAATGTTCAAGAGACAGTGGGGACCACTGGGCCATGGATGCCAGCTTTCCCAAGCATGTTCAGATTTTGACCATTTCTGCCTTCAGGCAGGATGAAGATAAATTGTTTTTATCATTTTATTTTGGGCTAATTTTAGGTTTACAATAAAATTACAAAGACACTATAGAAACTTTCCATATGCCCTTCCCTCACCTTCTCCTAATATTAACATCTTACCTAACATGCTACATTTGCCAGAACTAAGAAATCACATTGGTACAA
Source organism: Ceratotherium simum simum (assembly GCF_057802395.1). Classification (NCBI taxonomy): domain Eukaryota; kingdom Metazoa; phylum Chordata; class Mammalia; order Perissodactyla; family Rhinocerotidae; genus Ceratotherium; species Ceratotherium simum. The sequence continues at coordinate 11,471,793 of NC_141911.1, read as the reverse complement.
TGATATTAATTAAACTCCAGACTTTATTTAGATTTCGTCTACTTTTACCAATGACTTTTTTTTCCAGGATCCAGTCCAATCCAGGATGTGAATTCTGGACTTAGTTGTCGTGTCTCCTTACTCTCCTCTGATGTGTCATCGTTTCCCCATCTTTCCTCGCTTTTCATGACCCTGACAATTTTTAAGGTCTAATATTCAGTAGACTGTCCCTGAATTTGGGTTTGTCTGATGTTTTCTCATGACTCGACTGGCATTGCGGGTTACTCTGTTAACCTGATCACCTGCTGCTGGTGGAGTCTGTCAGGATTCTCCAATATGGAGTTACCGTTTCTCCCTTCCCATACTCTGGTCTACATCCAGTCCTCACTCAAAGTGAGGGGAATCAAGCTCCCGTCCTGAAGGGGGGAGTATCTACATGTATCATGCAGAATTCTTGTCTATAACTATGGAGCACGACAATAACAATTCTTTGGTTCCTTGGTAATGTGGATAGTTGAGGGTGGAAGCAATGGACAATTAGAAAATGACTAGAAAAGTTGTCAAAACCCTAGAATTTAAAAAATTTTCTCAACATATATTATCAGTTATTCTTTCCTTTTCGAAGTTGGCCAAAATAGAGCTCTTAGGCAAAAGATCATCATTAAATCTATTCCGTCACCCTACCCATGGTATCTGAAAAATGGAAAACTTGATTCAAAAACAAACAAAATAAAACAAAAGCAACACCCAATCATTGACCTTGAGTCAGACACTCTGCATACATCACTGCCAGCCCCTGTCAGCTCTGCATCGTAAATGTCAATACTGTCACTTTTAGGGAAGCTGAGTAACATGATTGGTGCCCACAGCTGCCACGTGTGTGCCCACCCATCTCTCCACCCCACAGCCTTCTCCTGTCTTTTCTCTGTGGCACATCCACTGCCTTTTCCAGCTTAGAAAGCCCAAGAAGCAGAGTCTACCCAGATGAATTTTTATAAATGAAAAATCTCTCTAAAATAGAAACAAACAAACAATGGGGCAGTCTATTCATAGCTGTGGCTCAGATCACATTAATGTCTTCTCTCTCTGTCTATAGCCTCCACAGTGATGTTCCTGCCCGCTCTCCCAGCTACAGGCCTCAGAGCACTGTTTGCACAGTTGAAGGAAATGAGACGATCAGGAAGGCAGAAGATGTAGAGTCTTACCTTGGCGATGCTCAGTGGCTTTTCACCATAGTTCTTCAAATCCCAGCGCCCTTGTGGTGACGCAGCCTTCTAGCTATAACCTGATGTAATCCCAAAGGAAAAGCCCATCCTAGTCGTCTCAATCAGTTCACGGAGCTCGTGGCTTCCTGCAGGCAGCAAGCACCAGGCGGAGATGGCAGGTTCCCCGGTCTGTGGTCAGAGCCTCACCAGCCGCCCCCAAGGAGCCCCGCCCCTCCACCCGGGTGCTTCAGAAAGCTTCCAAGGGCTCACTGGGCCCAGTGGGCACCACTGTCCCAGAAAAGCCCATGAGAAAGGGCCACAGGCAGCTGGTCTTTCTCCTGCCCCAGGCCACATTGGTCATAACGCCCCTCCGCCCCCAGAAAGTTTTCTCGTGGGCTTTTGGTTTGACAACACAGGTGGTGTTTTTCCTGTACCGAGCCTCGCAGAGTCAAGCTAACTCTACAGGGTATTTCGCCCTGGCTGGCCACATTTGTCTGCAAGACAAGAAAGAGCTTGGGCTCTGCTGCCTGTGCCATTCGTGGGAGCCAGGGCAGCCATTCTCTCAGCCGTATTGGTTTTGCTTCATCTTCCAAAAAGTGCTGATAACACCTAGCCCATAAGATCCTATGAGCACAAATGATAGAATGGGTGTGAGTGACAGGCACAGAATTGGCTCTCAATAAGTAAATGCTAATTCCCTGTTTCTTTTTTATAGCACTCTAGCCAGTTGTTGATTCTGATCTCAGGGCCTCTTCAATTGTGCTGCTTCACTTGGCTATGAAAACTCAGAGGAGCAGAGAATGATGGAGGAGGTGGGGAAGGGACCCTAACATCTAGAGTGGTGAGATGTTGTCCTGTACTACACCAGCTGAGGGACCAACAGGACCAAGAAGGTTGCTGAGATGACCTCGGGAGACTTGTTTGTCCATCCAGACATGGTGAGCCATTGCTCGCCTGCTTTCTGACACATGGACCAAAGGGAGCCAATGGGGGGGCTCTTCTCCTGCCTCTATGTCTGGAAACCTTGAGGCGGATAGAATTCAGATAGGCCTGCTTCTACTCCTGGCCTGGCATCACAATCCAGAATCTCAGTTTCCTCATGCAGTTTCTTTCCTTGGATTTTAGGACTAAGACAATACCTCGCTGTTAGTTCCTGGTAGGAAAGAGCTTTCTGACAGATGTGCACAGCAACAACAGCAGCAACATAGAGTTCTTAGGATCTAAGTCTCCCTGGAAACTATCTGCTTCATTTCCCCAAAAGGTTTTTATGAGAATAAGTGGATTAATGCATAAAAAGTATCTATTACAGTATTTAGCACATAGTAAACTTCAAATAACTGGTAGCTGATGTGAATATGTCTAAACTAAGTCTCAAATCTTATCTTTAAAACTGCTTTGTCTTCTTCTATCCTGGGTAGCAAAGGGCCCAGAAGAGTGTTCAGAACCAGCCATGCTCAGTGAATCATACCTATTATGAATTGATTATTATATTCACCTCCTGGCACCTGAGAGTTAAACCTAAGCATTAAACACAAGTTGAAAAAATCCCAAACTCCTTAAACTTATGATTTCAAAAGTTACTGATTTGAGATAAGATTATTGTCTTGTTATTTCAATTCAACTAACACAACAAACTTTTGTGAGTGTTTGCTCTGTGGTAAGCACGCACTAGAGGCTGAGGGTAAAGACAGAAATAGACATGACCCTCCTCTGATGGTCATGGGAAGGGGGTCTGCTAGACTGACAATTATAATGGGGTATGGGATATGGTAAGTGCAGCCACAGAAGCCTCAACAAGGCACAATATTAGACCAGAGGCAGGAGGAATAACTCCATCAGGGATTATTGGGGGGAGTTACCAGGGAGAAGGCCTCGAATGTGATTTGTGACTAAGAATCCTACAGACTCTTCGAGGCAGATATCTAGATGGAGGCTTTTACTGAACAAGGATCCAATGATGCTGTTTGACTTATGTCTAATGTTTTTATCAGTGGGGACTAAATAAGTGACCTTTGGACAACTTTTATATACTTGGACCTAAGGATATAGAGAATATAGTGGGGAGCAGGAAATCCACTTTGCTAAGGAGAAAATCCATTTTCCTCTGACTCTGGCTCATTTATTCAAGCTTGGAGTGAGAGGGGATGTGAGAGTTTGCAGGGAGGGGAGGTTCAAGGTAAGCTGGCCTTTGTGTGGTCTGGAAAAACATCTTCACCTTTCTGTCCACCTCCAAAAGACAGGCATTGAAAAAGAAAAACAACAAAAATGGACTCCAGCAGTCACTCAGAAAAGAACAAGGAAATGACCTTGCTCTTGGGTTTCAGATGTCTGAGCAGAAGTGAAAGTTAATTTCAGCCATTTTCACCTTCAGAGAGTCATAGAATCCATGAGAAAGGCAGACGGGAGGTGGGGGCAGGACCCAGGGGAGAAGATCAGAAGCAGTGAGATGTGTTAGGTGAGGCTAGGGGTCTCCTTTTTAAACACTTTTGTTAGAGAACCTCAGAGAGCGCTCTCAGGGCTGCACTGAGACCAGACCCCAGCTTTGAAACGCCCAGTTCAATGTTCAGCCTCACTGGCTCCCCTATTTATTTTTGCACAATTTGAGGTGACTTATGCAAAATTTGGAGCTCTCTTTCATTGTGTCTACATCAGCCTCCTGACACCAGTAACTTTCTGATCAAAATCAAAAGCTATGGGCAAAAGAATGTTTAAGTGGAAGAAACATTAAAATAATCCAGTCCAAAATTCACTTCAGGAATGGTGGTATGAGAAAATGGGAAATTTCCCTCTGAAGAAAAGTATAAAATTAGACAAAGTTGTCAAAACCAACCATTTCAGGGGACTCGAAAAATGACCAAAGGCAGACAATAAACTAAATGTTTAATCTTGAAAAACTGCTGCTGCATCAGAATGGCCATTCTGGTCTTCTTACTTGGAGGTGCTACGTCCTCTCCTCCCCTATCCTGTAGCTTGGGTGATAAGAATCACAGCTTTACCAGTGGGAATGTGGGGCTTGGTTTGAGGGCTGTTAGTGAAAACCAGCAGCTTTATCAGCTGGAGTGACAGACTTGGTCTGGGATGGAGAAATGAAAATCTGCAGTTTTATGGGTTAAAGGTCATGGAATCAGTTCTAGACAGAAAGTGAAAAACTACAGCTTTACCGGCTTGAGGTTATAACCTCTGTTCAGAGTGGGCAGAAGATTACCCAGAAATGTAATGGGAGAAATCCTGGAAGTAAGAAAGCCAAGAAAGGCCTGAGACAGTAAACTTCCCATACATCCCTGACTGAGTGCTAAAATACGCATGCGTCAGGGAGACCTGAGAGAGTACAGCAAAAAGTGAAAGCCAGGGTAGACCTGACGACTGGCTGTAGATTTGAATTTGTTCCTCCAACCATGCAGCTTGGGCAGCAGAAGGTGGAAAGTTTACAGGTTCAAAATGTCTCAGCATAACCTCTGTCCAAATAATTGCCTGACCATTAAACAATGCAGAAACGGGATACCCTTAGAGAATCAGACTAAAAAACAAAGTGAAATACTAAAAATACAAATTGCACAGTGATATCAATGGCTGCACACCATGGAGGTGACCGGCTTTGTGATTCAATGTCCAATTTTCAACTAGAAATTACTGGATATGCAAAGAAAAGGAAACTAACCACACAAAACAAGTTAATAGACTCTGACTGCAAATGGGCCCAGATGTTGCATTTAGCGAAGACTTCAAAGCAGCTGTTATAGTTATGTTCAAGGAATTAAAGGAAAATATGCTCAAAGAATTAAAGGAATTTATGTTAACAACAAGTCAACAAAAAGAGAATCTCAACAGAGAAATGGAAATTATAAAAAAGAATCAAATGGCATTTCTAGAGCTGAAAACTACAAGAAGTAAGATTGAAAATTCACTAGATAGGTTCAATAGCAGATCTGAGATGGCAGAAGAAAGATGTGAATTTGAAGATAGAACAATAAAAGTTATCAAATCCAAAGAAAGAGATCCAAAAGAGTTAAGAAAAATGAACAGAGCCTGAGAGCCTGCCGGACAATGTAAAGTGTTCAAATATAAATGTTATAGAAGTCCCAAAGAAGAGGAAAGAGAGAAAGGCACAGAAAAATTATTCGAAGAAAAAATAGTTGAAAATTCCCTAATGTTAGTAAATAACATTAACTTAAAGAGTCAATACTATGGTCTGAATATTTGTGTCCCCCCAAAATTCATATATTGAAACCTAATACCCAATGCAATAGTATTAGGAGGTGGAACCTTCGGGAAATGATTAGGTCACAAGAACGGAGGCTCATGTAAGTTGAATAGAAACAAATTACCTCAGTTTTATTTATCTGAAAAAGAAAGAGAATTAGTACCCTTATAAAACAGGCCTGAGAGAGCTCCCTCCTCCCTCTCGCCATGTGAGGTTTCAGTGAAAAGACAGCCATCTATGAAGCGGGTCCTCACCAGACACCAAATCTGCTGGCTCCTTGATCCTGGACTTCTCAGCCTTCAGAACAGTGGGAAATAAATTCCTGTTGTTTATAAGCCACTTACTCTATGGTATTTTGTTATAACAGCCCAAATGGAGTAGGACAGTCAAGAAACTGAATGAACCCAACATAGCATAAACACAAAGAGAACCACACCTAGACATCATGGTCAAAATACTGAAAACCAAAGAAAAGAAATAACCTTGCAGGCAGCAAGAGAAAAAATGATGAATCACATTTACAGTAACAATACAATCAATGGTTGACTTCTTATCAAAAACAATGGTGGCTGGAAGGCAGCAGAATGACATATTTAAAGTGCTAGGGGAAAAAAAAAGGAAATGTCACCTAAGAATTCTCTATCTAATAAAACTATTCTTAAAAAATGAAGGTGAAATAAATACTTTTTCAGATAAAGAGAATTTATTTCTATCTGATTTAAGCTACAGGAAAAACTAGAGGAAGTCCTTCTGGCTGAAAGAAAATGATACCAGATGGTAACCAGTTCACAAAAAGGAATGAAAAGCACTGAGAATGGCAAGCACATAGGTACATTAAAAAAGAAAAAAAATATATATATATATAAAATACAAATATATATTATCTTTTATTTTCTTAACTTTTTAAAAAGACATATGATTGTTCAAAGCAGAAATTATAACATCATACTGTGAGTTTATAACACACATAAATATATATGACAAAAATAGCACAGAGGAGGGGGCATAAGAAATGGAGCTATACTAATAATGCAAAGTTTTTTTTTCACCAAAAATCAATATTAATTTAAAGCAGATTGTGATAAATTGAAAATGCATATTGTAATCCCTAGAGCAGACACTAAGGAAAACACTTCAAAGAACCTTAGTAAAAAGCAAAGAAGAGAAGTGATCTCAGCAAGATAGCACACTAGGAGTCCCTCCCACAAAAAACAACACCAGTAATGAATAAAGAATTACAAACAGATGAAAATAGCACTGGGAGGGCTGTGTAATACAATGAAGAACTTGCAGCAACTCAATGGAGCATGAAAACCGAGGATGGCTGAAGAGAAAAGCACAGGAAGTATCTTACCTGGATCACCCCATCCCTCAACCTGACACAGCTCGCTGCCAAGAGGAATTTCCTCAATATGACCTCCCCACATTTCCCATGGGGCAAAAGGAGATCAAGAAGTACCCCAGCAGCATTTGCCACTGCTGTGGACATCCAAAATTTTCACCACTGAAGACTCCCACAGTATTTGCTGATGCTGACCTCAGCTGGCAGAGCTACCTGGAGTCTATGATGCTGTGTCCCCCAAAAGAAGAAGCCACTGCTATGCCCCCCACTTCCCACCCCAGGGAACCATTGATGTGCTCCCTACCCTGAGAAGGAACTGCCACTACATCCCCCCAGGGCCAGGGCTACCATGCCTCTACACTTGCCTCCCCTACACTCAATTGCATGGATGTCCCGGACTCTAGCTCAGCAGCTGCTCTGTGCACACTCACACCTCAGACACTGGCACCACCACTACAGGAAGCATTCCTGTACACCAGACCCTGGAACTACAATTGCTCTGCACATGCCTGTGCATCAGACTTGGCCCTGTGACCACTCCACTGCACCTCAGACACTGGTGCCACCAGTGTTGTGAGCATGCCTTCATGCCACACCCAGAACCAAGAGGGATCTTCTTGGCCTTGACATCCCCCTGTGGGGAATAAAGAGAACAGAAGGATCCAGCAGTCTTCACCAACAGGGACACCAACAGCCCTCACCATCACTGTGAACACCCACAGCCTTAGATGTCAAGGACCTCTGCAGTCTTTGCTGATGCTAACCTTAGCTGATGGAGCTGCACAGATATTATGCCACTGTGCCCTCCTCAGAGCTGGAGCTGAAACTACGCCCCCTAGAGCTGGAGCAACAGCACTTCACCCAGCCTGTACCCTAGAATCCATAGGCGAAGCTCTTTTCCCATCCAAAGCCAGTTTGTAAAGTCTGGAAGAGGTCACTGCTTCATCAAATCAACACAACACAAGACATCAACATAAGGCTATGTGAAAAACAAAACATCAAGGAAACATGACACCACCAAAGGAATACAAAAATTTTCCGATAATTGACCCCCAAAGAAGTGGAGATCTAAGAGTTGCCAGACAAAGAATTCAAAATATTATTTCAAATTCAAATTATTCTTTGAATTATTCAAATTCAAATTATTTCAAAGAATCTTAGAAAGCTACAAGAGAACACAGAGAGATAACTCAGCAAAATCAGGAAAACAATACATGAACAAAATAAGAAGTTTAACAAAGAGATAGAAATCATTAAAAAGAACCAAACAACTGAATAATGCAATTAATAAAATAAAAAATGCAATAGAGAACTTCAACAGCAGAATTGATCAAGCAGAAGAAAGAATCTACAAACTCAAAGACTTGATAATTTGAAATTATCCAGTTAGAAGAGAAAAAGGAAAAAAACAATGAAGAAAGCTTACAGGATTTATGGGATAGCATCAAACGAATCAATATAGGCATTATGGAGTTTCTGGAAGAAGGAGAGAGAAAGAGAGAGGGAGACGGAGAGAGAGGGAGAAAAAGAACTTATTTAAGGAAATAATGGGTGAAAACTTCCCAAATGTTGGGAGGAAAAAGGACATCCAAATTCATGAAGCTCAAATATCCCTAAACAGGATCAACATAAAAAAGTCTACGTCAAGACATATCATAATTAAATTGTCAAAAGTCAGGGATAAAGAGAATTTTGAAAGCAGAAAGAGAAAAGAAATTCATCATATATAGGGCATCCCCGTAAGACTATCAGTGGATTTCTCAGCAGAAACCTTACATCCAGGAGAGAGTGGGATAACATTCTTAAGATACTGAAAGAAAAATCTTCCAACCAAAAATACTATAACCAGCAAAATTATTCATTAAAAGTGAAGGAGAGAGAAAGTTTTTCCCAGACAAATAAAAACTGATGAGAGAGTCCATCACCACTAGATGTACCTTACAAGAATGCTTAAGGGAGTTCTTCAGATTGAAACAAAACAATGCTAAACAGCAACACAAAAGTACCTGAAAGCATAAATCTTACTAGTGAAGGTAAATATACAGTCATACACAGTTAATGTAACACTATATTGGTGGTGCATAAATTACTTTTAACCCTAATATAAAAGTTAAAACATAAAAATTTATGAATGAATACACAATATAAAAAGAAGGAAACTCTGACTGCAAAAACACAAATTTTGTGTGTGTGTGGGGGGAGTAAAAGTGTAGTGTTTTTGTATTCAGTTGAAGTTAAGTTGTTATCAACTTAAAATAGAGGGTTATAACCACAAAACATTTTATGCAAGCCTCAAGCTAACCACAAAGAAAAAACCTATAATAGACCCACAAAAAATAAAGAGAAAAGAATCAAAGCAAATCACTACAAAAAATCATCAAATAACAAAGGGAGACAGTAAGACAAGAGAGGAACAAAACAACTGTAAAACAGACAAAAAATAACCAACAAAATGGCAATAGTAAGTCCTCACCAATAATTACCTTAAATGTAAATGGATTGAACTCACCAACTAAAGGGCATAGTGTGGCTGAATGGACAAAGAAACAAAATCCAATGATATGCTGTCTACAAGAGACTCATACTGGATTTAAATACACACATCGGCTGAAAGTGAAGGAGTACGAAAAGATATTTCATGCAAATGGTAATCAAAAGAAAGCGAGAGTGGCTATACTTATATCAGACAAAATAGACCTTAAGTATAAAACTCTCTAGAGACAAAGAAAGATCTTATATAATGATAAAAGGGTCAATTCCACAGGAAGATATAACAATTATAAATATATATACATCGAACATCAGAGCACTTAAATATATAAAACAAATATTGACAGATCTGAAGGCAGAAATTGACAGCAATACGAACATAATAGTAAGGGACTTCAATACTCCACTGACAATAATGGATAGAACATCCTGACAGAAAATCAATAAAGAAACAGCTGATTTGAACAACACTATAGACCAAATGGATCTAACAGATATATACAGAACTTTCCACCCAATAGCTTCTCAAGAACACACAGAACATTTTCCATGATAGATTACATGTTAGGTCACAAAACAAGTCTTAAAAAACTTAAGAAGTTCGAAATCATTCCAAGTATCTTTTCTGACCACAATGGAATGAAATTAGAAATCAGTAACAGTAAGAAAACTGGAAAATTCACAAATAAGTAAAAACTAAGCAACATACACTTGAACAACATCGGGTGAAAGAGGAAACCAAAAAAGAATTTAAAAATTATCTCAAGACAAATGAAAATGAAAACGCAACATACCAAAACCTATGGGATACAACAAAAGCAGTATTAATAGGCAAGTTTATAGTGATAAATGTCTACATTAAAAAAGAAGAAAGATCTCAAACAAGTTTACACCTCAAGGAAATAGAAAAATAAAAGTAAACTAAACTCAAAGTTAGCAGAAGGAAGGAAATAATAAAGATAAGAGCAGAAATAAATCAAATAGAGAATTAAAAAACAACAGAAAAAAATCAACAGAATTAAGAGTTGGCTTTTTGAAATAACATACAAAATTAACAAACTCTTAGCTATATTAAGAAAAAAAGAAGACTCACATAAATAAAACCAGAAATGAAAGAGAAGACATTACAAAGGATGCCTCAGAAACAAAAAAAAAGATGATGAGACTATAATGAACAATTATATGCCAACAAGCTGGATAACCTACCAAGCAATGGATAAATTCCTAGAAACATACAACTTACCAAAACTGAATCAAGAAGAAAGAGAAAGCATGGACAGACTAGTAATAAATACAGAAATTGAATTAGTAATCTGCCAAGAAAGAAAAGCCCAGGACCAGATGGCTTCACAGGTGATTCTACCAAACATTCAAAGAAAAATTAATACTAATACTTCCTAAACTCTTCAAGAAAGTAGAAGAGAGAATACTTCCAAACTGATTTTATGAGGCCAGCAGTACCCTGATATCAAAACCAGACAAAACACTACAAGAAAAGAAACTACAGACCAATATTCCTGATGAACATAGATGTAAAAATCCTCAATAAAATACTAGCCAACTGAATTCAATAGCACCCTAAAAGGATCATACAACATGAGCAAGTGAGACTCATTCCCAGGATACAAGAATGGTTCAACATACGCAAATTAATCAATGTGATACAACACATTGACAAAATGAAAGAAAAAAACCACATGATCACCTCAATAGACACAGAAAAAGCATTTGACAAAGTTCAAACATCCATTCATGATTAAAGCTCTCAACAAAATAGGTATAGAAGAGACTTACCTCAACGCAAGAAACGCCATATATGAAAAGCTCACAGGTAACATAATCAATGGGGAAAACCTGAAAGCTTTCCCTCTAAGATCTGGTACAAGGTAAGGCTGCCCACCTTCACCCCTTCTTTTCAACATACTGCTGGAAGTCCTAGCCAGAGCAAGTAGCAAGAAAATGATATAAAGGCATCAAAATTGGAAAGGAAGTAGAATTATCTTTGTTTGCAGATGACATGACCGTATCCATAGAAAACCCCAAAGACTCCACAAAAAACTCTATGTTAGGGCTAATACTCAAATCCAGTAAAGTTGCAGGATATAAAATCAACATACAAAAATCAATCACATTTCAATACACAAACAATAAACTAACCAAAAAGGAACTTAAGAAAACAACCCCATTCACAATAGCAAAAAAAGGAATAAAATACATAGGAATAAACTTGACCAAAGAGGTGAAATATTTGTACACTGAAAATTATAAAACAGTAATGAACAAAATTAAAGAAGACAGATAAATGGAAAGACATCCTGTTATTCATGGATTGGAAAAATTATTAAAATGTCCTTACTACCCAAATTGATCTACAGATTCAATGCAAGCTCTATCAAAATTCCAGTGGCATACTTTACAGAAATAGAAAAAACAATCCTAAAATTAATATGGAACCACAAAAGACCTCAAATAGCAAAAGCAATCTTGCGAAAGAAGAACAAAGCAGAGACATACTTCCTGATTTCAAAATATATTACAAAACTACAGGAATCAAAACAGTACAATACTGGCATAAAAACAGGCATATAGAACAATGGAATAGAATAGAGAGACCAGAAATAAATCCATGCATCTACGGTCAGCTGATCTTCAACAAGAGTGTCAAGAACACACACAGGAAAGGATAGTCTCTTCAAAAAATAGAGTTGGGGGGCCAGCCCAGTGGCGCAAGCATTTAAGTGCGCTCACTCCTCTGTGGTGGCCCAGGGTTCGCAGGTTGGGATCCCGGATGCACACTGATGCACAGCTTGTGAAGCCATGCTGTGGCGGTGTCCCATATAAAGCGGAGGAAGTTAGCTCAGGGCCAGTCTTCCTCAGCAAAAAGAGAAGGATTGGCAGATGTTAGCTCATGGCTGATCTTCCTCACAAAAAAAACAAATAGAGTTGGGAAAACTAGATATTCACATGCAGAAGAATGAAATTGAACCTTTATCTCATACCGTATACAACAATCAACTTAAAATGGATTAAAGACTTAAACGTGAAGACCAGAAACCATAAAACTACTAGAAGAAAGCATAGGGGACAAGCTTCTTGACATTGATCTGGGCAATGAATTTTTGGATATGACATCAAAAGCACAGGCAACAAAAGCAAAAATAGACAAACGGGATTGCATCAAACGCAAAAGCTTCTGTACAGCAAAGGAAAAAATCAGTGGAGTAAAAAGGCAACCTATAGAATGTGAGAAAATATTTGCAAACCATATGTCTGATAAGGGTTAATATCCAAATATATAAGGAACTCATACAACTCAATAGCAAAAAAAAACCCCAAGAAATCAGAAAACTGATTAAAAAATGGGCAAAAGACATGAATAGACATTTCTCAAAAGAAGACATACAAATGGCCAACAGGTATATGAAAAGGTGCTCAACTTCAGGAATCATCAGGAAAATGCAAATCAAAACAACAATGAAATATCACTTTACATCTCTTAAAATGGCTATTATCAGAAAGACTAAAGATAACAAGTCTTGGCAAGAACGTGGAGAAAAGAGGGTCTTTGTACACTGATGGTAAGAATGTAAATTGGTAAAGCCATTATGGAAAATGGTATGGAAGTTCCTCAAAAAATAAAACTATATAATAATCCCCCCTCTGGGTGTATATCCAAAGGAAATGAAATCAGTATCTCGAAGTGATATCTGCACTCCCATGTTTATTTCAGCACTATTCACAATAGCCAAGATATGGAAACAACTTATGTGTTTTTCAAAGAGAAGAATGAATAATGAAAAGAAAATGTATATATATATATACATTTATACATATATATATATACAAACACATATATACACACACAGAATAGAATACTATTCAGCCTTAAAAAGAAGAAAGTCCTGCCATTTGTGACAACATGGATGAAACCGGATGATATTACATTAAGTGAAATAAGCCAGATGCAGAAAAACAAATACTGCATGATCTAATTTACATGTGGAATCTACAATATTCAAACTCATAGGAACAAAGAGTAGAACGGTGGTACCAGGGGCTGGGGGAGGGGGAAATGGGGAAATAGTGGTCAAGAGGTACACAGTGTCTGTTATGCAAAATGAATAAGTTCTGAGGAACTGGTGTACGGCAATGTGACTATAGTTGACAATATTGTATTGTGTATTTGAATTTTGCTAAGAGGGTATATCTTGGGTGTTCTCACCACAAAAAAAGGAGAAAAAAGGAAATGGTAAGGGTATGAAATGATGGAAACGTTGATTGGCTTGGTGGTGGTGAATATTTCACAATGTATACACGCATCAAGTCATCAGTTGTACACCTTAAATCTACACAGTTTTTGGTAGTCAATTATACCTAAATAATGTTGAAGAAAGAAGTAAAGAGGAATTAAAATGGTATACCAAAAATATTTTTAATACAAAAGAAGGCAATAAAGGAGGAACTGAAGAACAAAAAAGAGATAAGACAAGTAGAAAAAAAATAGTAACATGGTAGATCTAAAGCCAAGCATATAAATGATTACATTAAATATAGATAGATTAAACACTCCAAACAAAACACAAAGATTGAAAAAAAAAAACAAGATCCAACCTTGTGCTGGCTGCAAAAGGTGCACTTTAAATTCAGATTGACATTAAAGCTAGACCAACAAATAGGTTGAAAGTAAAAGATAGAAAAAATATATCTGATGCATACAATATAAATATAACAAACTAAAGTGCCTATATTAATATCAAACAAAATAAACTTTAAGATAGGAAATATGACTGAGAAGAGAGGGTGATTTCATAGTAACAAAAGTGTCAATAAAGCTAGAAGACCTAAAAAATTATAAATGTCTATGCACATAAAAAGTAACCCTGAAACATATGAAGCAAAAACTGACAGAATTAAAAGGTGAAATTTATAATCCAACAATTATAGTTGAAGATTTTGATACTCCTCTCTCATGAATTGATAGAACATGTAGAAAGAAAATCAGTAGGGATAAAGAACTGAAGAATGTTACCAACTAACTTGATTTAACTGACTTATATAAACACTCCACCCAGCAACATCAGAATACCCATTCTTGAAGTCTGCATGGAACATTCATCAGGATAGACCCTATGCTAGGCCATAAAACAAGTCTCAATGACTGTGAAAGGAATAAAATCATATCAAGTATATTCTCCAACCACAATGGATATTACATTAGAAATCAATAATAGAAATAAATCTTGCAAATCTCCAAATATGTAGAAATTAAACAACACACCTCTAAATAACCTCAAAGAAGAGAAATTAGGAAATATCTTGACCTAAATCAAAATGAAAAAAAGCACATCAAATTTTATGGTAGCAGCAAAAGTACTACTTAGAGGGAAATTTATAGCTTTAAATGCTAAGATTAGAAAAGAATAGAAAAAATATCTAAAATCAGTGAAAAAGAAGAGCAAAGCAAATCCAATGTAAGTAGAAGGAAAGAAATAATAAAGATCAGAATAGGAATCAATGAAATAGAAAGCAAGCAAACAAATAAAAAGAGATAATCAATGAAACCAAAAGGTTTTGATAAACTTTTAGCTAGATTAATCAATACAGTAAAGACTCCACTGTCAATAAAGAAAAGAGAAGACCCCATTTTCATCACAGAATCTCCTGAAGGTTCAGAAATTAGAAATGAAGGTAAAGGTGTGCTAAAAACAAAATGATTGATGGAAGATTACTCAGGAAGCAGTCAGACTCCACCCCCTCACTTTTTCTCCCTTACTCAGCACATCTGGGCATTTGCTCCTCCCTACCCCAGCAGAAGACTGGAGGTTTGTTCTCTGTTGAGGTTACAACAGAGGGACTCTGAAGTGGGACACACCAGGCACAACTGAGGACACAGCTACCATACTGAGATCAGAGGGAATAAGTGAAAATTTGCCTACTGAAGGTTGAGCACCACCAACCCCAGCCTTCTTCCCCACTATGCATCCAAAACACAGGCATCCAGCCTTATGCCTTCAAGCAGGAGAGTGGGGAAAGTCTTCTCTGGGGACTCAGACCAGCCCAGCGTCTAAAGAAGCTAACACTAATTGTTTCCATGGAAACAGCCCAAGCCACATCACCCTACAGTGAGAACAGTTGACAATCCCCACCCATGGCCTCAGAGTTTCCAAACAGTTTTTTGAGTCCACAACTCTAAAAAAGGAGTGACCAGTCAAGAATAAGTAAGTATTTTTAAAAAGCATCTGATATGTCAGACCAAGACAAAACAAACAGGAGAAAAAAAAAAAAAAACAACTTGGAGGGAACAGTCTATGCAGGGAAAGGACAATTTCAAAAAGAATATTATTGATATTTTTAGAGAGTTAGATAATATTGAACCATGAAATAAGAAAAACAGGATGCTTAAAAAAGAAAAAATGTTCATATTCTTAAAAAGAAAATTCTTAGGGATTAACAGAAAAATGGAAAAGTTGAAAGATAAAGCTAAATAAATCTCAAAGAAATAAAGAAGAAAGAAGATAGAAACAGAAGAGAAAAGAAAGGAAAATTAAAGAACCGTTACAGAAAGTCCAACTTTTAAACAACAAAAATATTCCACAAAGATAGAAAAGAGAAAGAAAGAAATGATCAAAGAACTAGTTAAAGAAAATTTCTTCGAGTTGAAAGATATAAGTTTCCAGATTGAAAAGTTCCCTTGAATGTTCAGCACAATGGATATAAATCAGCCTATACCAAGGCATTGCATCATAGAATTTCAGAACAATGAAGTAAGAGAATATCCACAAGCTTCCAGAAAGAAAAACAGGGAACAGAGGACCAATAACCAAAATAGCTTTGAACTACTCAAAGTAACTCAAACTACTCAAACTACTGGAAGCCGGAAAATAATGAAACAATGTCTTGAAAATTCTAAAGGAAAGTTATCTCCAACTTAGAATTCTGTCTTAAACCAAACTATTAATTGGGAGTGAGAGTAGAATAAAGACATTTTTGGGCATGCGAGGTCTCAAAACATTGGTTCCATGTCCCCTTTCTTAAGAGGAGACTCGATGACGTGCTTCACCAAAATTAAAAAATAAACCTAGGAAGAAAAAACGTGGGATCCAGGAAACAGAACTGCCAATATTAGAGGGGTGAAAGAGATTCCCAAGAAGATAGAGGAGAGAGATCTCAAGAAAACAGCTGTGAAGCAGGCCTAGGAAGCAACGCATTCATTTCTGGAGCAGAGACCTCCGGGGGGATTTCTTCAATAAGGTGATATTACCATATTGTCTGATGTATTGGACTATATTGAGAAGAGATTTACACAACTAAAGACAACTAGTTTGAGGGGTTGAATTAGTGATAAACACATAGATAATTAAGCAAATAAAAAATCAAGTCAATTATATCCAGGGAAAACTTAATATTGTGTTTGAAAAAAATAAGCATAGTACACTATATGGCTCAGCTGTAAGTAGAGTTTATATATTCATAGTACAAATATTGAATACTTACCTAATAAAAATTATTATATAGCTATACTGGAAAGACAGGGAGATAAGAAGGATGTGTTGGAGAGACTGAAAAAGAGCTAAACTTTTAGTAAGAAGTAAAAATATCACATCTAAAATTGAAAAATCAAGAAGTAGCAATCTAAGCATGTTATTTGGTGAAATGGAGGTAAGTGTCACAATTGTCAGTTGAAAATACTGAAAGCATGCATTCTGGGGAGCAGAAAACGGCAGGCAGTTGGCAGAGGCTAAGGAGCCCTCCCTTTTTTCATGCAAGGCTCTCTGAGTCTCTAAACCACGTACATGTATGACCCCAATACACAATAAAACTAGATTTAAAAAAAATCAAGAAAGACAACGAGATGACCCAGGTTTTGAGGAGGAGAGCTTCTGCACTCATAGGTGGAATACTGCCCAGAAACAAAGGGAGATTCTGGGAGTGTGGCCCTGAGAAAACTCTCAGAACAGTGAATGGAAGAGGCAGCAATGTGATCTTTAGCAGCCATCCTGAAACTTACCAAATTGGCAGTCTTGTTCCTAATCCTTGGGAACTCCAATAGGAGATGGACTTTTTTTTTCCAGAATAGCTCAGTTCAAAACTAGAGAGAGTACAGGGCCTATTGTTAGGGTTATGACTATCATAACCCCTGGGCCCTAGAGGGGTGCCTGCAGACAAAGGGACAGGAAAGCACAGAGCTGTGACTTCCATTTTTTTTTATTGTGACCCACAGTTTACATTATAATCCAGTATACACATGTGAATAACTAAACCCAAAGATTCACCGAAAAATACTTATCCTCACCTTTTATATATTCTATTCTATTTTATTTTACTGTGTTCTATTCCCGTCTCTTCTCCTTTCTTCTGTGGGCTTTATTCTTTTCTGTTACATTTCATTTTTTAAATGCTATTTTGACCTACCGAATTGATTTTCACCACCACTCAGGCATCAAGCCCCCAAAAACACTGGTGTGAAGCATCCCGAGGCGACTGTGGTGAGCCTGGGAAGCAGCTGGATCCAGTGGGAAGAGCACAGGCTTTACCATTGTGTAGCTCACAATTGAATTCCCACTTTTACAAACTTACTGGCTGTGAAATTCTGTGTCACCTAATCACCTGGAGCGTCAACTTCCTTGTCTCTAAAACTAAGATAACAAAACCCAGCTCTTCAGGTTCTTGAGACAGCAGGTCTGTAAAAGTGCCTAGCTCTCAAGAGGCACTCAGAAAATATTCATTACCTTTTCTTTTAAGTCGAAGACACAATGCCCCAATAATATAGGTCCTCACGAGTGAGTCCTCACATGTCCCTGAAATAGCTCAGTGGTTAAGACCTTGGAGTCTGGAGCAGGACTGCCTGGGTCACGCCCTACCATAGACATTTAACAGCCCTGAGGACTTGGGCAAGTGGCCCAACCTAGCGGGGATCTGTTTCCTTACCTTAGAATGGGGGTGATAGTAATACCTGTCTCTTAGGGTTTTGTGAGGGTTCGATGAGCTGATACATACAAAGCATTCGAATGCTTCCTGAGACATGAACGCCACGTAGACGTTTACCACCACCATTGTAATGGCTCACAAATGCCATGTAGACGTTTATCATCATCACTGTCATTGAGTTGGCTGGACGCATGAAACAAGTGACAGTGAGGCAGGATCCAAGGCTCCCTGGGAGGGCAGAGAGCACTAAACATTCAGCCTGTCCACACTGGCATAGCTGCAGTGGTGGTTTTCAGCCAGAGACCATGTTGACTTGTCAGTGTTAAACATTTTGAGAAGCACCGTACTTGTACCTCATTTTCTTAGCATGTCCCTGTGGCACCCTCCAACTGCCCCTCCCTCCCTGCTACAAAGGAGAGAGCTGAACACGAGGTAGAATCCAACTTGCAGTAATATGCACAAACAGGGAGGGGCAGCAGCCTTGACGTGGTTGTTCATGATTTTCCAAGCACTCAGAATGTCTTAGGATCTATCTATACACTAGACTTGGGCAGTTGACCGACTCACCTGTCAGAGTCCGGCAAGAATTGTGTGGGGGGTGTGGAGGGCATACAAGAAACTCATCAAAGATGTTTGCTAGGGAGAACTGAGAAAGGTTTGGAGCAAAGTTCGCCCTTGTACCTTCCTCACACCCAAGGGACATGGATAAGGACTCCTACCATTGACTGTCTACCAGGAGTGGGCAGTTGAGAAGGTTGGAAAACGTCATAGGAACTGTGGTTGCCTAGCTACTATCCACTCCCCTTCCTCCTTCTAATAAAACTCAGATTTTCATTTGGGGATCCTCTCCTCTCCCTCAAGTCCAAGTGGTTTGAGGCAATCTGGCCCCACCCTACTCCCAGGTACCCATCAGCACATCCCATCCCTGAGACTGTAGCCATTGGTTCAAGGGTAGAAGTTGTTCTAAGTGGATCCAACCAGGGTAAATAAGAGGGCTCTCCCTTGCAATTATAGGACACGAAGGCTTGATTCAAACTTTGTACTCTGTCTAATTCCCCCTCTTTCTGCAGTGTGGCCTGGGAGCTCTTGGTAGCTACCAAGATCATACAGGAGCAGCCTTAGGGTGAAGCCAACACTGCAGATGCAAGAACAGAGAAATGTAAAGGCACTAGTCCTTGGAGATGTTGTTGACCTGCTGGATTAAACCAGTGCTGAAGTCTGCCCTACTTCTAGACTTTCCAGTGATGTGAGAGTATAAATTCCCTTCCAAATTGAGTTTTCAGTTATTCAGCAGAAAGAGTCCTGACTGATGAACAAAACAAGCCTAAATGTTGGGATTGCTTGGGGAGCAGAGCAGGGTAAAGACGGCTGGTAAATGTTCACGTCTTCGTGTGACATTTATTGTGAAATATATATTTGGTCTTGGTCCGGGTTTCTGACACAGAGCTCCTAAAATCCTTAGAATTTCCTAAGTGCTAAGAGCGATAATACTGTCTTTTGTTATGCTAATGAGGTGACTTTCAGAAAGCCCCTAGGTAACCTAAGGATGACAGCTGATTGCCAGAAGAACCAACCATGTGTTTAAATGGTTGAAACTTTCAGTCCCACTTGACCTCAGGGAGGGAAGAGGGGATAAAGAATGAGTTAAATCACCAATGGTCAATGATTTAATCAGTCATGCCTATGTCGTGAAGCCTCCATAAAAACCTCCAAGGATGGGATTCAGAGAGCTTCTGGGTTGGTGAACACATAGACATTTGGGAAGAATGGCTGACCTGGAAAGGGCATGGAAGCTCCACGCCCTTTCCCCACACCTTGCCCTATGCATCTCTTCCATCTGGCTGTTCCTGAGTTATATCCTTTTATAATAAACTTGTGATCTAGTACGTAAAATGTTTCTCTGATTTCTGTGAGCTGCTGTAGCAAATTAATGGAACCCAAAGAGGGGGTCATGGGAATTTCTGATCTATGGCTCATCTGTCAGAAGCATAGGTGACAACCTGGACTTGTGATTGGCATCTGAAGTCAGGGCTGGGGCACAGGCTTGTAGGACTGAGCACTTAACCTGTGGGATCTGATGCTATCTCCAGGTAGATAGTGTCAAAATTGAGTTGAATTGTCGGATACCCAGCTTGTGTCAGAGACTTGCTTGGTGATGTGGGGAAAAACTCCCACACACATGGTAATTGGTGATCAGAATCGTACTTCAAAATGCCCAAATCCATGCCATTCCAGTGCTTTCTATGGTGGTCATCCACACTCTCAGGGCCAGCAGCCCTTAGATGCGCCCAGTCCAGAGATCTCAAATGCACAGCCTAGGACACAGACCCACAGATGTCTCTTGTTTCCCCCTTTGCCTCCAGCATTAGTCCATTTATTTTAGGTTTTGAATTTGTTGACAGCAATTAAAAACCAGGAGATTATATGTGAAAATCCAGATTCCTGTCTATTTGGAAAAGTCCTCTAGACGGCCTTCCCTCAGGGCCACGATCAGGTGAGCTGGGTGGTGGCCACCCCTTAGCTGGAGCTTTGTCACAGTCTCCCACAGCTCAAGGACTTTCAGTTGCCATTTATCCCCGTGCTGCATTGCTGCCTTATTTGTCCCAGTTGGGGCCCAGAGAGGGAAAGGGGTTTACACAGGGTAACTCAGCAGGATACGGAACTCCTAATTCCTCACCCACGTTTCTGTTGTATCCAGTGCCTTCCAGATAAATATCGGATGTCACAAGAAGCTTCTTTATGCACTTGTGAACATGTCCTCTCCCAGCTAGGAATCTGAGGGCATGTTGCTTTTTAAAGCTTTGATTCTTGGCTAACGTCCTCCCCAAAATCCCTGGCCTCTACCTGGTAAAGAGTAGAAAGAGTGTGGGCTACACCAGAAAAACTTAGTGTTGGCTCTATCACTTACTAAATGTGACCTTGGTCAAGTTACTGAAGTCTTCTGACGTTTAGGTTTCTCCTTTGCAAAATAGAGCAGCAATCTCCAGTCTGAAGTAGAGCTGTTATTAGGAATAAACGTGAACATTTGTACAAAGCCTGGCATGCAGTCAGAAAGCCCATTCCCTCTCCTCATCCTGAGTAAGGAGTGTATTCAAAAACCCAGGGTCTCTATTACCATGACCCTTGCCTGCCTGTCTAAATATTGATGCATCCCTGGGTGCTGGCTTTGCTGTTTACAAAGCACGTTTGTGAGCGTGATCATACTTTGACTTCTCAACAGACAGCCCAGTTCGAGAAGACTCCTCATCCGCTTCGTACAGATGAGGACGGTGACTGCCCCAAGCCACATAGCTGAGAGAGCAGCCCTGGGATGCTGGCCACTGCTCAGCACTGGCTTACTCTGTAACTTTGGACAAGTGGCTCCAGGACTCTGAGCTTTACCTACAAAATGCAGGGAATGGACTTGGTGATTTCTGAAATCCTCCTGAAGTTTGTGTATTCTGTATATCTCAGACTTCTGCAGATGGAGTTAGTTTTCAGCTGAATTGTGTGCCCCAAAAATTCGTATGTTGAAGCCATAACATCCAGGACCTCAGAATGTGACTGTATTTGGAGATAGGACCTTTAAAGCCACGAGTAAGTTAAGGTGAGGCCGCGAGGGTGGACCCTAATCCAATCTGACCAGCGTCCTTATAGGAAGTGGAAATTTGGACGCACAAAAGAGACACAAGACATGCACACACACAGAGGAAAGGCCATGTGAGGACAAGGGAGAAGGTGGCCATCTGCAAGCCAAGGAGAGAGGCCTCAGAGGAAACCAACCCTGTCAACACCTTCATCTTGGACTTCCAACCTCCAGAATTGTGAGAAAATAAATGTCCGTTGGCTAAGCCCCCAAGTCTGTGGTATTTTGTTATGGCAGCCTGAGCAAACTGACAGAGTTCTGCAACACTCGACTATGAACAGCCACGGGCTCGGTGCTGTTGAGGTATCCATTTAAGTCGACCACCACCCTCTCAGACAGTAGACAAAACAGTTTGGGGCGATCTGTAGAAGACTGTGGAAGTTGTCGTTTTTAGTCTTGCTTTAGTTTTTGTCTTGTTTTGTTGGCTTTTTCTATTTGCCTCTCCAAATTTCCCATCCCCCTTCTTCTGTTAAGAGATGTGCTCCCTGGTCACAGGGAAGGGTGACGACCCAGGACCTGACCAGCCACAATAGCCCACCTGTCTGACACCAGGGATTGGCCCATGGAGTGATCTTGGACCCCAGCAGGGCCCAAGAGAGCCCCTCCCAGGATTGCCACACAGTAACAGTAACGACAGCTGACTCTGACTGCACCTTACTATGACCGCCTCCTGTTATAAGCCCTTTATAGGTATCATCTCCCTTAATCCTCAAACAACTCTGTGAGATGGTTTCTTTTGCTATTTCCTGAGAGGTTAAGCGACTTGCCTAAAGTCACCAGGTTAATGAAGGGCTGAGCGGGGATGGATATCCAGAGAGCCTGGCTCTGGTGCCCACGCTCTCTGCTAAGGACATTAAGCTGGAGCCACCGGCGGGTGTTTTCCCCACCGCACAGAGGAGGCCTGTTTGTAGACCAAGAGGCTGGGTCATTTGGGGTGATGGTGCCCAAAGAACGAGCCAGCAGTTGCTCCGTATTTGAAAACCGCCTTCCATGGGATAACATCAGCATCCTCCAGTCTCCACTGGCCTCCTTTGGCAGCACTGACATGGAGCTGACGCCTGGGTTCCATCTAAGTCCCTGAGTCCCTGAGCACGAGCTGTTCTCTGCTTGTCCCTTGGGCAGGTCAGAGCTCACCTGCCCTTTGCAAAGATCCCAGGCCCTGTCCTGGGGCTGAGGTAAAGACCCCAATTTGGCCAACAGCCCCAGGCCACTCCCTAAGCATCTATCCTACCCCTCAATTGCAAATGGAGAGCTACCAGACAGAGTGACTGTGGGGTTTAACAATGAGCTGACATGGGAAAGGATCTCATATTCGGCGAGGCACAGGTGCTCATTAGGGACCCTATCATTTTAGTACAACTTGGAGACAATAGAGCTCGTCTCCAGAATTGCTAAGATGGTTCAGTATCCCAGAGTTCACTGGCTGCAATCACCAGAACCCAAACCTATAATTTTCATGCCTGATGTAAGGGCAAGAGCTGCCATGCGGGGTCCTTGGGTACCCCTTTCCCAGCAGCTGGCATCCTCTTTGCCTTCTAAGCTCCCTCAGGAAAATAGGCTTTCCTCGGCCCCAGGAAGCTCCTCACACCGAGATCAGAGGGTTCTGGACTGCTCAAATTCAGGTCCCAATCTAAACACCCCAACAACTCCAACAATCCTTTGGATTGGGGCTTTGTTCCCTTTCCCCTACGCACTCCTCCCCCTCCCCCCCAAAAAAAGAGAGGGGAAAGTACTCCACCAGCTAGAGAATAAGATGCCCAGTGTCACTGATCCCTCAGTGAAAGGCAGTCTGCGGCTGCTTTCCTACTTGTCAGCTAACTGGGAGCTAGGCCCATGATCCAGGATGTAACGGGTATGGATTTTGTGCTGAGAAGTGGGAACAGCCCCAGAGCCATCTGCCAAGGAAGCTTGTGGCCAGCACTAGGGTGCCTGAGGCACTGGGCAGTGTGAGGCCATTTGAAAGGGGATAGGGCGGGTGGAAATGTGTAAAGAGACCTAGAAACCTACGTCCACACCTCTGGACCCTTCAGTACATGTGTGCCCTTCGTATCTGCTCTACAGCTAGGCATCATGCTCCAAAACAGGGTCCCTGACTGCCTTCATCTCATCCCCACTTGGGAGCCAACTTAGGGTCCCTGACTTAACATGTCCAAGACCAATCTCTTGATTTTCCCTCCCAGACCCACTTATTCCTTGATTCAATGAATCAACACCGTCACTGACTCTGGTGCTCAATCCAAAATGCCTAGCGGTCATCCTCTCGATCCCTTTCCCCCAGTCAGCAAATCCTATGGGCTCTAGCTCCAACATGATCTAGAATCTACCCACTTGTCTCCACCCCCATCACCATCACCCCAGTATAAGGCACCGTGGCCTGGATAATGGCCTTCTCTGGCTGCTTTTAACTCCCCTTTCCCCAGTACTCTCCCTTGCGGCACCTTGTTTTATTTTCTTGATGGTACTTCTCAGTAGCTGAAGTTACCTTGTTGGTTGGTTGATTTCCTTGTTACCACCTATCTTTGCTCATCAGAGCACAGGTAAGCCCCAGAAGAAGGGGCCTTACTGTTCTCGTCCATCACTGTACCCTAGCCCCTTGGCCAGCTCTCAGCACCTCGGAAGTGCTCCATCATAGTTATTGAATGATTGAAGGAATCTTCATCTGGTTCTTGTTGTCTCCATTTTACAGGGTTAAGAGAAGGAAAGTGATGTGGTCAAGGCTACAAGCTGGTGAGCAGTAACACCAGGACTGGATACCAGGTCTCCTGACCCACAGTCCAGTCCTCTCTTTTCTCCAACACTTGGCCCCTTAGAAAATTCTTCCCAGACTTCCATTCCACAATCCCACTAATGACTGGTTTGAGTTGAGAGGAAATGTTCTGGGAGCTTCAAACCCTGAAGGCTGAGCTGCCACAAATCAGACTTGCTCAGTAGCTTAAAGAGAGGTCAGCAATGTCTGCAGCCTGGCAACTGTAGGCACCCTCTCCAGATTCCCCAGGGGGCCACCCCAGCCTGCAGGGGCCCACACCTGGTGAGTCATGGCTGAGTCAGTGGAAGCTCTTTCAGGGCTGAGTGCCTAGGAGGGTCCTGGCCTCACACAGGGCGGCAGCAGAAGCAGAGACCCAGCTGGGTCACTCAGTGGAACACAGACCAAGCCCCAGGAGCATGAAGAGCCGGGCCACAGCTGGGGCTGAGGCTTGAGGGACCACAGTGGCTGCAGGGGTTGGGATCTGGAGAATTCTCTCCAGTGAGGTGGAGAGGGGCCCCAGAAGCCTTTGGAACCCCCTAACTCACTGGGATCAGGCCCCAAAGAGCTCCCACCTCTACATGAAATACTTCACTTTAATTTTTCATTTATAGATCACCTTGCTACCTCATTCCAAAGAGGACTGCAGGCTAACTAAAAAGACGCACATAGACAATACGCCAAAAGAAAACATTTTTAGAGTAGATGGGGGAAAAATGAGTCAAAGGGGAGAATAAGAGTAGAAAAGTAAGATGGAGCCAGGGATGAGGATAGAGGACCCAAAGCCTGCCGTGAAGTCCTCTCCACTCCTAAGGAGGGCACACCCTTGGCTCTGGGTTTTCTAGAACCCAGAGTGAAGAGCACAGCACCACAGCTCAAGAATGACAGTGTCCAAAAAAGAAAAGCAAACCAGCTGCTCCAAGAAGCCCAGTTCTCCTGAGGTTGAAGCACAACAAAGTCCGTCCAATGCACGAGTTGTCCAGTGGGCCCTCTTGGGGGGACACTGCATAATGTAGGACACAACCTCCCCAACACTCCTCACAAAAGCTCAGGGATGGGGCTGTTATCTGTAGCGCATCACAGTGAGTTTAGGTCACAACAAAGGGTGGCAAGGCCTAGGGAAACAGAGTAGGCGGGGGAAACAACAGGGCCCCATCGGAAGCCCCTTTTGGCAGTGGGTGCTGGATGAGACAGGCCATGGACAGATCAGTTTAACTCTGGCTTTCAATTTCCTCATCTATAAAAAGAGAATAATACTTATTCTCACAGAATTTCTATAGGGATTAGCAAAATTATATTGGCACTGTTATGGACTGAATGTTTGTGTCCCTCCAAAATTCCTATGTTGAAATCCTAACCCCCAGTGTGATGGTATTAGGAGATGGGGCCTCTGGGAGGTGATTAGTCATGAGGGTGGAGCCCTCATGAATGGGATTAGTCCCATATAATAAGAAACACAAGAGAGATGATTTCTCCCTCCGCCACGTGAAGACACAATGAGAAGGCGGTTGTCTGCAAACTAGGAAGCGGGGTCTTACCAGACGGATGTGGAGCACTTGGACCTTGGACTTCCCAGCCTCCAGAACGGTGAGAAGTAAATGTTTGATGTTTGAGCCACCCAATCTACGGTATTCTCTTATAGCAGCCCAAAGTGACTAAGACAGGCACCAATATACTATAAAGCTATAATAATTAAAACAGTGTGGTATTGACAATTCAGGAATAGACAACTAGACTAATAGAACTGAATAGCAGGATCTGTGCATATATGGAAATGAAATGTATTAAAATGTCGGCATTTTAAGCCAGTGGAGAAAGGATAAATGATTTAATAAATGATGTTGGAGCATTTGGGTAATCATCCAAAAAAAATAAATTATATGCTCAACCTCAGTAGTAACCAGAGAAATGAAAAGTAACAGTGAGATACCATTGTCCCCCATCACACACACACAAAGTCAGACAATATCAGGAGTTGGCTTGGTTAATGGGTAAACGGGTCCTACTGGTTGGGATGTAAATGGTTACCTCACTACATGTAGGGAAATCTGTCAATATCTAGCAAAAAGGAAAAGGCCCAGTCATCCACGATGTCACCTCCAGGAACCTATGTTGGAGAAGCGCAGGTAGATGAGGATGGTACTGCACCACGGTGACGGGGAACAGCGGAGACGTCCATCAGGAAGGAAGTGGGTCAGGGAAGTGGCTCAGATCCATGTGTATCAACATCAAATGCCTACTGGGGAGGAAAAAGGCAAACTGCAGAGCAATACTTACAGGATTATTCCATTAGGAAAAAATACAAACAAACAAAATGAAACCTTGTGTATGTGCTTTATATATACTCGTGTGTATAAAAGTAAAGCCATGAATAAGGAAAACACACCCCAAACTCATAGCAGTGATTATTTCTGGGAGGAGGGGAGAGAAGTAGTACAGGGGAAGGGCAGGTGGCAGGGGCTAGTCAGAGAGACTTAGCCTTACCCATAATGCTCTCATTTTTTATAAATAAGAATCAGTTTACTTACAACTAGTATACTTTTTAAGACAGTATACAGTATGGAAAAACAGTATAGTATACAGTATAGAAGCAAATATGCTGAAATATTAATAATTGTTAATTATGGATGGTAAGACTGTGAATGAATGTTCTTTTCTCTTCTTTTTGAAGTTTTGATTTTTCATTATTTTTCAAATTTCCCACTTCTGCAAAGAAAGGGGACCAAAACTAAAACAGAAAGCCCCAAAACATTTGTCTCCAGACTACCCCAGGAACAGGGCTCTGGGGTGAGCAAACAGGCCGGGTTCTGGCAGCCCAGGCCCAGAGTGAGCAGCGAGAAGACTCAGGCTGCCTGGCCTCCTCTCAGGCCTCCCAGGAGGCGGGTCGCCACTGCTTTGCCCTCATAACACACTCCCACTTAGCCCATTTCTTTCCCACAGACTCTGGCCTTGCCTCGGCCCCAGCCCCCGCACTCCAGCCCAAAACAGTCTCCCAAACAGAACACATGAGAGAGTTTCCGGTCTCCACATGGCCTAAAGCCAGAGGGGGCCTAAATTCTCACTCCCTTGCTCAAGCCATCAGGAGGGATGACCTGCCACAGGAATGAATTCAAGGCCTGGAAATGCACTGGGACGCATATTCCCTAACTCTGCCCCCACTGGGCTCATACCCAGTCCAGATACCCAGGTGCACACACCTCAGCTGCCTGGGCCTTGGGGGAAGGTGGGGCAAGTTGTGGAATTTTCCCAAGTGATAACTACTGAATGGAAAACATTTTAATGAGCCTTGCTCCTGAGCTCTGGGCTGGAGGGGAGTGGCAAGTCCCAGACTAGCAGCCAGCTTCCCATGTGAGCTGCGGGGGCACTTTGGGAAGTGAGCTCTCTCTAGCCTCAGCCTCTTCATCTGCAGAAAGGACATAGCAGAGGCTGCCCCTTGCTGATTTCCTGAAAACGGAGACAGAGTAATCTTCTTTTAGCTCCTTAGAAAAGAGGAGCAATCACACAGGCCCATTAGTAACAAGAAGAGACTGCTTCTTGTCTTTCTGTAAGTCAGTGTTGGGGAGGCCAGTGGTGGCCAGACTACCTGTGAGGTGAACTAAGTGAGCCCCATCCAGCTCATTCCTAGGTTGGGAGAGATCAAATGGTCCAGCGCTGAAACCACCCACCCCATCGCCAGCTGCCCATCCAGGACACTCCTGGCACCCCCAGCTTAGCTTGTTTCCCTCCCCTTCCTTCTTTAGCAGAGGGAACTAAACACAAGGGTTTATAAGAATGGGTGCTCATTCATTCATTTGTTCACTTACACAAGCATCGTTGATTAGATACTCTCCATGTTCCAGCCCCAAGCTGGGCACTGGGAACATTTCTGGGAATGGAAATGAGTAAGACATCACTCCTGACCTCAAAGGCTTAGAATCTTTTAGGAGAGATGGACAAGAGATCAGTGACCTCAGGGTGAACTGTTAGAGCAGGGGTTTGCCCTGGTGATAAGGAAGCATAGATAAAGGGCACTAACTCAAGCTAGGGGAATGGATGGGGGCGGGGGGGTCAGCGGATGGAATCAGTACATTTAGGGAAAGAATAGAGAATCTATGTATCCTAGGACCTGAAAATAAGTACATCTGACCAGATTTATTGAACATTTCTCTACTCCCCTCTAACACATAAGTCAGATCACAAAAATATAATTATCTGGCCCAGAACCAAGTATTTAGCAGGTACTGGATATATTTGGGTGGGCATGTTTGCATGTGAGCAGGTTTTAGAAATCTAGTGGTTCTTCTGATGGCAAGAGAAGTCTTTTGTAAAGACATACTTCAGAAGGACTATGATGTTTAAAAGCTTGGATCTCAACTGTACTTTAAACTGGGCCTCTGATTTCTTTTTGGTTCCATCTGATTTTGTTTAGACTCTGAGATCCCACAGGCCTGAGTTGTTTGCATGGCTGGACTTCAGGGTAAGAAGGGCCAATGAGGAGTGGGTGGGGTTGAGAGGATTTTATTCAGTCACTCTGAGGTGCTTTCTCTCTCAACTGCCAACAGGTCATTTTTCCCCCTTGGAAAACTTCAAAGATAATCCTACTCCTTCAGCGCCATAAGCCCTGACTTGCAAGGCTGCAGAAATGCCCACTAGGGAAACTGGCTCCAAAATCTGAGGTCAGGCCCGGGGAGAACAGAGTGGATCCTACAGAGAGAAGGCATGATGAGACTGCTCTGAGGTGGGGGTGTGCCATGGGTAGGGCTCTGCCGCAGAACTCTTAGACCAGGCTGACCTACCCTTCCTGCAGTAGCCAGACTGCCCAGGCCTGCATGGACCACGGCTCTCATGGGAGCGGTGGGCAAAATGTCAGGCTATTAGTTCATCCTGGCAGCATCCTGTTCACTTACACAGGCTCCTGACTCCAGGACACCAGGCCACTGAGGAAGAACGGATCCTACTCTCTTAGTCTGTTCAGGCTGCTCTAACAAAACACCACAGATTAAGTGGCTTATAAACAACAGAAATTTATTTCTCACAGCTCTGGAGGCTGGAAGTCCAAGAAGAGGGCGCCAGCAAATTTGGCGTCTGGTAAGAGCCTGCTGTCTGGTTCATAGCTGGTGCTTTCTCATTGGTCCTCACATGGCACAGAGGAGAGGGAGCTCTGCGGGTTCTCTTCACAAGGGCGCTAATCCCATTCATGAGGGCTCCACTCTCACGATTTAATCACCTTCTAGCACCATCACCTTGGGGGTTAGGATTTCAATGTATGAATTTTGAGGGGACACATTCACACCATAGCACCATTCTGAACATTTCCCTGCCCTTCTTTCTTTTTCCTCCTCTTCTTCTTTCTCTTCTTCTACTTCTTCTCCTTCTTCCTCCTCTCTCTCTCTCCCTCCTCCCTCTCTCTCTCTGTTTCTCTTTCACGCTCTCTTTCCTTCTCATAAGCCTTTGGCATCATCACAACCAACCATTTCCAAGGAGGGCTGATTCCGTTTGCTAAACGATCTGATCATGAGACATTAATCTGAAAGTGATTCATCAGGGGGTCCTGCAGAAGTGGTTTCTCTGTGTGTTCATCAGTCCGTCGTCTGTCCCTCGGTTTCTCTCGTCCTTGAGTGCAATAAGTCAGCCCATCACCATGTGCCTGCATCTTTTTTTCTCTCCCTGTCTGCTGCCAGTTCTCTCTGTGAACTAGGAACAGGCCTGGTCATAAGACGTTAGTCAGCAGAATGGCAGCTGACCACACTGAAGTGGCTTGCTGAAACCCCGCCAGGAAGTGCTAGGAGTCTGTGCCTGAAAACTGCGGCTGAACCGTGGGGTATGTTTGCCTGCTCTGTGCTCCGTCCTGTTTTCCTGGTGTCAGATTCCAAACAGAGCTACCTCATGTTCAAAGAAGACACACAGGGCAGCTAAGATATTCAGGAATCTTGCCAGCTTGATTGTTAAATATTTGCTCGTGCTGTGCGTTAGACTAGAATGAGCAACTGGGACGGCCTTTTCAGGCGGTGCACGGTGGAAGAATCGGCTAGTGCACAGACATGATAAGAAACATCATTTGTTGGGTGCCTACTCTGTGCCAAACATTATGTCAGGCATTTTATAGGCATTAATTCTAATCCTCACAACAACTCATAGTGGTAGATACTGTTAACTCAATGTGTGATGAGGAAACTGAGCCTCAAAAGTGTTAGATATTTGCCCAAAGCAGCCCAACAGCAAGTGACAGAGCCAGGACTAGACTCAAGGTCCCCGAAGCCCAGACTTGCACACAGTATACTTCCTTCCCACCTCGCTGGGCAGGACGGGGTGGGAGAGAAAGTGTGCATCCCATTTGTTTTAAGAGCTAGGGGGTCAGTCGGTTTGAGTTGATTTTAGGAGAGCAGATAATATAAGGGAGATTCCATCCCCAGTTAGGGAGTTCTGTCCTCGGGGCAGAATTCTTGGAAAGGGGCTGAATAAGAAGATCCACAGACCAGCTTCCCCCAGAACCCCTCAGCAGTCCTCTGCCTGGCAGATGACAAGCACTCCATTATCTTTTGGGACCTAGTCTTGATCCTGCCTCCAAAGCCTGTACTTATGGTCTGGGTTTTCTTAATGATAGAATGATTAAGTTTGACTTTATCTCCGTGTGCAATAATTTCTCCTTCTGACACCCTCTTCTGGCCTCTCATATCATCAGAGATTGGCTGGTGCAAATGAAGTCAACTCCTTAGCCGCAGCTGTTGGCTTGGCCACTAGGAGCGCTGTTGAGGTCGTGAAGCAACTGGGGGTCCCTGACCTTGCTTCCATAAGGCGCAGAGCTCTGCTGCACGCCCTAGGCTTCCTCATCCTGCCTTCAGGTCTGCCTTTCCTGGCCCCCGAGGTTAAAGCAGGGCAGAGAACAAGCAGGCTCTCCTCCAGGATGTGGGGGTGCAGCCTTGTTCATGAGTGTCTCACCTGCCAGCTCTCATCCAGACTCAGGGCAAGCCCACCATACTCTTTCCCTCCATCTAGCTGGTCTTGACTTCCTGCTAGCCCAGACTTGGAGTAACCACCAGACATTCCCATTTTGCAGTTTCTGGTCCTGCCTCCTGTCACTGCCCAGCATGACAGATTCTATTCAGTGGATGTGGGGTATCCTGGAATTGTGAGTCAGAAGATGCCAGAGCTTGAACCCCTTGTTCCAGTGGGGAAGAAACCATCCAATGGGGGAAAGTGATTTGACAAAGGTCTAATTAGTAACTGAGCCGGGACTGGGACCAGGATCTCCTGATACCTATCCAGGGTTCTTTCCGTTGTTCAAAGGAGCTAGGCCCCTTGGGTGAGATGATGCTTGTAAGAATTTAGAAGGCTCTCCCCTGCCCATCAGGGCTGTTGCACCACCATCACTAGCGGCATCATTTCTGGTTTCCTTCGAATGCTACACATGCCTGGGGAGGCCTGGTTGTCATCCAGTTGTCACTAGGAGGTGCTGGAGCTGCGCCTGGAAATACTCTCTGCAGCATCTTCTAGGTGGTGATTCTTACAAGTGTCCACAGGATAAAAGGGCCAACTCTGCAGGAGATGCTGAGATGCCACGAAGGAGAGGAAAGTGATCTTAAACAAACCACAAGCCAGGCCTGTAATTGGGCCCACCTCTAACATTTGAGAGGTCCAAAGCAAACGTGTAAATGGAGGCCCACATGCCATGTGTCTGAATATTTGAGAATTATAAACCAAGGTAACAAACTGTTAGATAATGTTTGTTCTTTCCTCTTGCCTTGACAAATATATCTTTAGAACAACTTCAAAGGCAGGTTCCAGTTGTGCACCCTTGGACTCCTGGAACACAGAGGGGCAGGGAGAGTGAGGTTGGCAAGAGAAACCCAAGCCTGAGTCCCATCTTCATGCATATTCCACAGACCAGGAAAGAGGCCTGCACAGCCCCAAACGTGGGCTATTTGGGCAGGAACTTCCTGGGTCCTGGATACTTACAGCCCAGAGTAGAAAGAGAGGAATAGACTTTTGAGTGGGCATGTCCCCTGGCCCCATGGCCACCTCACATGGAGGAGGCCCAGAGTGGGGCTATCTAAAGCATGGGGTCCAAGGCAGGCCCCCTTGCCCATGTATAAGGACAGTACTATTAAAAGTATTTCTATTTTATAGATGAAGTCACTGCAGCTCAGAAAACTTGAGCGACTTCTTACAGTCACACACCAGTGTCAGAAGAGCCAGGACTTGACCCTAAGTCTGCCTGCCTCCAGAGCCCCTGCTGTTCTCCTTCACCGTCCATCATTACTGGGGAGTGAGTCACTCCCTGCTGTGGGTCTGGACTTCCATTGCCCTCACCACCAGTAAAATGGAAACAATCTCTTTATTGGTCTCCTTGCCTCCTGTCCTGTCCCCTCATCCATCTAGTTTCTCTGAGATACAGAAGCCATAACACACTCCCTCTTAATCCCTTGCCTTCAGGATCATGTCCAAAGACTTACCCCTGTCCGTCACTCCTGCCTGTACTTTTCTTCTCAGCCATGCTGAATCTCTTTCTGTCCTACACACTTGCAAATCCTATTCCCTCTCCTGCCTTGGGCCTCCCCACCACCTCTCCTAGCCAGCTCCCACTCCTCCTCAGCTGGACTTAGTGGCACCTGTCACCTCCCCAACTCCAGTTCCAAGGTAGATGCTTTGTTAATCATCTTCCTACAGCAATAAGCTGAAGGCACCGTACCCCCATGCCTAGCACCGGATGGCACAGAGGGAGCCGCCCACAAATGCTCATTGAACTAATGGGTTCCTTACAAGATAGGAAGTTGGCCCCATCTCCCTTCTGTGCCTCAGCCCTAATCAACCCCTTCTGAGAGATAAGGGCAGAGAAGAGCCATTACTGTTGCCAGCATCAAAGCCATATGACAAATGCTTCCTGGATCCTCTTGAAACGCTGGGCCCTGGGTGGAAAAGTCCCTCTCAAAGGCAGATGGTAGAAGCTAGCAGACTCTGGCTCAAGATTGCGAGTTCTAATTGCTCCCTGGAGCAAAATTAGGGGAGGATGTCACTACCCACTGTGTCCTCCGTACAATAGAGCCGAACAGAAATTTCTTCCTTCCTTCCTTCTTTCTCTCATTCAACGAATAGGGACCAAATTTTAATCATAAGGGATACACAGGAGCCTTAGACAATGGAGTTTGCCCTTGAGTAGCTTAAAAATTCCCCCAGGAACAGGGGAGACTAATTTAGGGAATGCTTTACGCTGGGGGAGTGCCAAGAAGGCAGAGACCCAACCCAGCTGCGCATTCTGCGCATTCCCTTGGGAAAAAGGCAAAGCCTTACAATGGTCTGCCAGGTCCACGGGATCTCCCCCAGCACCCTGCCCTGTCACTTCCCTGGCATCATCTCCCATAGCTCTTGTCATCCCCCTGCTCGCTGTACTCTAGTGTGAGGCCCCTTTGCTCTTCCTGGATTGCATCAGGCATGTTTGCTTGCAAGGTGCCTTTGCACTGGCTATGTCTTCTGCCTGGAACACCCTTCCTGCAGATACTTCATGACCAATTCCCTCATCTCCTTCAAATCTTTGCTTGAAAGTCACCTTATTAATGAGATCATCCCTGCCCACCATGCGTGGGTCAAGCATGTTTTGATCACTGAGACTACCTTGCCCACTGCTTGGAGGGACTGCAGGGTCAGTGTAGTGCAGTATGAAGTGTCCTAGACTCAGAGTCAGACAGTCCTGGGACCCCTGCCACTCCCCGGAGTGCGACTTTTGGTAAGACCTTAACCTCTCCCAGTTTGATGTCTCGTAAGTAAGATAGGGAGAATATTTCTTGACTCTGATATTTCACAGGATTTCTGTAGGATCAAAAGAGATGATGTCTCACTCATCTTGGGACCACTGGAAAGGAAACCACTCTGTAGCCTGTAAAGTGGTGTGCAAACGTCCGTGAGGCTGCTGCCGGTCGCCATATGCACTCACTAAGAGGGTCCAGACACCTGGGCCAGCCATTCACACATCAGTACATCTTGCCTCTTGAAAGTCAAACTGGATCGATAGGAATGATCCCACAGGCAGCTCTAGAATCAGTGTGCTGTCGCCGAATCCAGACTCATTTTTGTGGACTCAGCCCAATGTTCTCTGGTCCAAAGGGCCAACTAGAGGGAAAGAGCCCCCAGGTGGCCCTGCTGCTCTGAGCCACAGGGATCCCCCCCCCCCCATCACTGGGCTCCAGCCCAGCCGTACAGCATCTCATATAAAAGGCAGCTCCATCCACAGCAGGACACATCAGGTTCCCCAAACACAGGGACATCTTTTCTTTATAGTAGTGTTTCCTGACATTGCTAATTACAAAAACTATTCAGTGTAGAAAATTAATGCAAGTCTATAGAGGAAATGTTAAGTCCTCTGTTATCCTGCCCCCCCCGAGATAACCACAGCTAATATTTGCATATACCTTCCCAATCTTTTTTTTACACATATAAAATAATTAGATATTAGATATTAGATTAAAGGTTTCATAATGTCTTATTTACTTAGACATTTGGTGTTCCAGTCTTATTTACTTAGCATGAAATCATTAGCATTTCCCTATGTCATCAAAAACATTTTGAAAATATTATTTGTATGGCCACATACTACCCAATGCTGAAGCTCTAACTATGATTCATTTGACCACTGCATATGGCTAGACATTAGAACTGAGACTCTTCCCACAGAGACCTCCTCTTCCCTCCCTCGCTGACTCTCCTGCTCCTGTCACTGATCACCCTCCTGCCCAGGCCTATGCCAGGCAGCATGGGAGACACGAGGGTGAGACCCCATCCCTGCCCTGGACAGGCTGCCTGTCTATGTGAAGACAGAAGACAGCGCACCCACAAGAAAGCAAGAACAGGAACCCTATGCCAAATGAGGGGCTAGGCGGGTGAAGATGGGAGAAAGCATTTCCAGATGAGGTGGACGGCCCTACCAAGGAGACATTGGAGCACTTACCACGTGCTGGGGCCGGAATACACTGGTGAGCAGTGAGGCAAAAGCTCAGTATTCAGCACAGGCCCTGTGGCCAGGGACAGCCAGCCAGGAGGATGCCAAGTCCCCGAGTCCAGACCCAGCCTTCTGCCAGCAAACATGGTTCCTGCCCCCCAGAGCCTACAGCCTCGGAGAGAGACAGATACTAATCAAATAACCTCACAGTGAAGATAAAATTACAACTGGTCCATGAAGGAGAGGTAGGTGGGGTTATGAGGACATGTAACCTGGGGTCCCCTCAGGAGGTAGAAGTGTGGTCAGCCCCGTGTGGGAGGAGCAGGTGTGTAGAAGGACCTGGAAGAGTGTCTGTCTGGAGAGCAGAGCATCAGAGCAAGGCGAGACCCAAGAGGTGGGCAGAGCCAGACCACACAGACCTGGCAGCCCAGGTGGGTTTTAATCCTGGGATGATTAGGAGCTGTTGAAGGGCTTTCAAGCCCGGAGAAGCAAGGATTGGATTTCCATTTTGAAGAGTTTGCTCTGGCTGTGGAGGAATAACCGGCTCTAGGGGAGACAGTCGAGGGCCAAGATTGGGTGCAGCGTGGTCAGTAACAGGCTGTTGCTGGAGGGGAGCAAGCTGATGGTGCCTCATGCCAGGGCAGTGGCAGAGGGGATGGGAAGAAGTGGAAGGATTGGATGGATATTTAGGAGCTGGAATCAAGAGGGTGGGTTGATGCTGTGACTCTCCAGGAGACCCCTGCTCTTGTACACTTGCTAGCTTAGACGCATTAACCCCTTAGCATGAAGAGGTGCTCCATTAGCAGGATGTCTTCTTAGACAAAGTCCCTTACAAACGTCCTAGTGAAGAGGGAAAGGCAGGAAGTGGGACAGGGCCCAGCCGAGGAGTTGCAGTGAAGGACACGGGCACCAGGGGGCAGCACAAGGGTCTCGGGCATCTGGGGGGCTGAGTCCCCACAGAAAACAAGGCCAGCCACTTCCCCATGGAACCCCAGAGCAAGTCACTTTGCAGCCCCACTGCTCAGTGTGCACATCTGTCCACGGAGATGACAACAGCACCCCCAGTGCTGTTGTGAGGATGGCAGATGAGATAACTTTGAAGGACCCTGCCAACCCCAGGCATCTAGGAAAGGAACCTGGCCATGTTTCAGGCTACCCCGAGAATGAGGCCAACTTCCAGTACTCAGCCCTGGGATCAGGGGTCCCAGGAGGAGGTGGAACCCCAGGATCTGGACTGGAGCCCCCTGTATGCAGTCAGGATTGGTCCTAAAGGCCAGGATGGGGCAGCCTGGCTGCTGTCCTGTGTATGTCTTAGATGTCAGGAGCTCTAGGCCCTGATGGAACCGGGCCTGGATCTTAGAAGAGCGCTATCTCTAGTGGTGACACAGCACAGAGTGTTATAGCCGTGAGGCACCCTGTGGTTAGGGGGGAAAACATGTGCTCTGGGGCAGGCCCACCTGGACTACTCCTAGCTGGTCTGGGAGACAGCTCTGGAAGAATGTCTTCTTCTAGTTAACCTCTGGTTTCTTCTTGGCCTCTCTGAGCTTCAGTTTCCTCAGCTGTATGCGGGAGATGCCCACGCCTGCCCTGCTGCGGCTCTGTGACGGTGCGGCACGTTAGGCACTGGGTCATGGGAGTTGCTGCTGGTGGTTTGAACTCAGACTGCATCTGGGTGGAGTGTAGGCTCTGGGCTTGCCGACGCAGGAAGGGGGTTCTCCGGCCCCCTCCACGCAGGCAAATTGCTGACAGTGGCAAAGCCACGTTGCCATGCTTGAGGGAAAACTGTCTTGGTTTCGGGTTTAATTAAAAAACGGATATTTGGGGTTGGTTTCGCCTAGGGTTTGGCAAACGCGTGTGGTTTTTGCTTCTACTTGCGGCGGGCCGGCTGCTCCGGCTCAGGTCCTGGCGGGGACGTGCAGCTGGAAGGGCTTTAGGACCCGGCCGCGCGTCTCCCGGACCCTGCGCGTCCCAGGTCCCCGGCCGCGGGCGGACAGGCATGAATGAGAGGCTGGAGGGGATGGGACTGAAAGGGCTCGCGGTGGAATAGCTCTGCCGTCGCCAGGCAACCGCCCTGACGCAACGCAAAAAAAAAAAAAAAAAGTCCCTTAAAAAAAAGAATAGTGCTGAGAATTCACGGGAGCACAAGAGAAAGGGAGGCAGAAGCCGGCTCAGCCCCCGAGGCCGGGGCCAGAGGCTGCGGAGCGGGGAGCCCGCGTTGGGAGGAGAAGGCGGGGACCTCGCTGACACCCCTGGAAGGGGCCGCGGAGCGCCCTGGAAGGTGGGTTCGCTGCAGGGGCGGGGACCTTCCCAGGGCTGGGGGCCGGGCTGGGGGTGATGTGGCTGTGCCCGGCTGTGCCGGCTGGGGAGGGGGCTCGGGGCGCCGCAGGTCCCCAGGGCAGACAGTGGCGGGAAGGAGCCCTGCCCGGGGCAGGGGGAACATCGATTCCAAAGCGCCCTGGAGTGGACACCCCGCACCCGCCCGCAGGAGAGGGGTCCGCCTCACCCGCTCCTGGGGCCTCACTTCCCGCAGGGGAAATGGGACAGCGGTGGCTGAGTTCCATCTCCCATATCCCTGCTGGCCCTTTCCAGGGTTAAGATCTGGGTGGAGATTTGGGATTCGCGGTATGACGGGGAGGAGCCCCACTCAGTCTCTCTAGGTCTGCTCCCAGACCGCCGGTCATCTCCAAGCCCACCCTGTCCCCTCTGTCTACTTCAGACTTGGTGACATGGAAGTTCCTGGCTCCAGGATGCAATGTCTAACTCAGGAGAAGTGACCGATGGCACTTGGGCCCAAGGGTCCTCTGAAGGGCTAGAGCCAGTGTGGATGCCAGCCCAGTGGCACAGTGGTTAAGTTTGTGTGCTCCACTTTGGTGGCCCAGGGTTCGAGGGTTCGGATCCCGGGCACGGACATATGCATTGCTCATCAAGCCATGCTGTGGAGGCATCCCACATACAAAATAGAGGAAGATGGGCGCAGATGTTAGTTCAGGGCCAATCTTCCTCAGCAAAAAAAAAAAAAAAGAAAGAAAGAAAGAAAATAAAGCCAGTATGGTCAGAGGGAACTGCCCAGCCCAAGACCCCTCCTGGAATGAGCAGGGCAGCCATGAGGCTGGGCACCCCGGGTCACTGGGAGAAGGCAGGAAGGTCTGTGGTCCCAGGCAAGGAGGTAGGTGTCTCCTTCCTCCAAGCCAGGTTGGATGTTCTGCTTTTTTAAAAAACCCTTATTGCTGGTATCTGGGTTTCATTCTCCTTGGTGTGTGGTTCCTCTTGAGAAGGTCTCGAAGGTGTGATGGTTCTAGGTTGGTGGACCACAGCCCCTGTCTTAAACCCACA
Organism: Ceratotherium simum simum; assembly: GCF_057802395.1. NCBI lineage: Eukaryota > Metazoa > Chordata > Mammalia > Perissodactyla > Rhinocerotidae > Ceratotherium > Ceratotherium simum. Next base: position 11,433,038 of record NC_141911.1, on the reverse strand, counting down.
GGCAGGTTCTCCCAAATTAAGTTTCCACCAACTCCCAGCCATCCCTGGTGGATGGCCAGATGAGGTGAGCGCAGGTCCCTGTCAATAGGCAATCCTCAAAGTGCCCGAGGGAGATGTGGCTCTAAAGCAGCTTCCTGTCCGATGCCCCAGAGACAGTCCTGCCACCCACCAGGCCTGGGATCGAGTGTAGAAAGTGCTGGGCAAAGTCCTGAGAGAGCAGAGGTGGCTGTGATGCCTCTAGCTGGACTGTGTCTGCAGGATGGCAGCTTCTGCCAGTCTGTGTTTAAGGGGCTTGGCAAAGCAGCCACGAGCTGTACTTAGAGTGGATAAAGATGACAGCTCTTTCCTGAGTGCATTTACCGACCAGGCACTGCTTGAGAACCCTTCGAGTCTGTTGGTCACTTGATCCTTACAAGCGCCCTTCGAGAGGACATTACATCCCCATTTTGCCGACAGGACTCTGAGAAGTTCAATAACTTGGTGCAGCTCACGTGGCTGGTGAAAGAGCAGAAAGATTCAGCCTCACGTGCCTGACTCCTAAGACAGTGCTCTCAAAGGAAGGCTGCTTTAGGAGATCGGAGGAGAAAGGCCAAGAGAGCGGGAAGAAACAGTCACACCCAGACCTAATGAGAGCTGTGTGGCAGGGTCGTCCTGTGACCTAGGAAGGTCCCTTGCTACCTCGAGGGTCCCTGCGGAGCCAGGAAAGCCATTTCTTGTGTCCGGAGCCTGAACGACTCTGCTATCAGGGATGGCTCACTTCAACCCTACTCGCCTGAAGTGGAGAGAAGGGTCCTCCCTCGCCTCTCTTTTCCTTCTTGCCCAAAGACCCCCAACTTCTCATGCACTTGCTCCCATCTTGTCCTCCCAATTATACGCATGGATTTCCACTAAATTAACAGTCTCGCTTCCATATCTACCAGTTTGGCCTCCCTCCAAGAGGGACTCTGGCAGGGAAGTAAATTAACGCAGTGCCTAACTATTTGCTGAGAGAGTTCCACAGAGCCCCAGGCCAATGAGGAAGAAACTACTCGGTAGGCTCCTCACACACTCAGGTGGTTTTCTCTAGGTAAATTTTGCTAGTGGAAATCTCCCTGGGCCCCACAAGAGCGTCTGGAATTCCTAGAACCCTCTGGGAGCTGTGCTCTCTCTGGCAATGGCTCTTTGCTTGACTGGGATGTTGAGCTACTTGCCATGATGGAAGGTGAATGATAATCTGAGCAGTTTACTCCCTGGTTTACAGACTAGGGGTGGAGGAGTTCTCATTCACTAACTGGAAATCCTTTAGCATTAACCAGGATGGCTCTTAATATGCAAATATGCCCTGGGATTTGGATTGGGGTGAGGAGAAAGGAAGGAAAAGCAAATTCGGAAGCAGACCTTGAAGGGGTGAGGATGGGCTAAAGAGAGAGCAGTGGGCATGTGGGAGCAGGAAAGATGAGACTGGAGGTGGGAAAGGGTTTAGAAGGAACTTAGCAATCAGCCTGTAGAATTTGAGCTGCCACAGAGGATCAAGTTGCCAACATGAGTTTGGAAGGCTGCAAATGTCAGCCTTTCCATGGTTAGGACAGTTGCCCTGGTGCATGAAAGCCCAGTGCTTCCCGACCCTGACCCTCCCCCCAACTTCTCTCTGGAGAGGAAGGAAAGATAAAGAGAGAGATGAGCAAGAGAAGTAAGAGGCTCGTGCTGGCCCACGCCCATCTCCTTTCCTCTTAAAGGCTACCCCCACACCCACCGCCACCCCGCAACAATTCTCAGCCATGAACAGCTCCTTCAAGACGGGAATGCAGAGAGCAGGAGCCTGCTTCCCTGTGGGCATGACCCATCAAGGTTGGGCTCTCGTCTCCAGTGGCGGAGGGTAGTGAGCGCTCCAGCATCAGGCTCCTTCACACCGGGGCCCCTGCCCAGCAGCTTCTGCAGATCCTGGGGAAGAGGTGGGGGTTCAGATTCTCCAGGGCGCAGACTGAGTCCCTATTTCTTCAAGGTGACCTCTCCAGTATGGCCGGAAATTCCGCTCGGGTATCCTGATCCATATGTGGGAGCTGGTAATGGGTCCCCAAAGACTTCCTCATAGGGCTCGTCCCTTGGGACCTCGAAGGGAAGGCCCAGCTCAGAGCTGGTTTTCCAGGTACGTAATGGCCCAGTCAGTGACCTTGGCCACAGTGACCACAGTTTCAGGGCTTGTTGAAGGCTGAGCAGTGTTTCCTCATTCCAGGAAGCCAGCAGAGCCTCTGCATGTAAGCTGGGCGCTTGATGGGGAACTCTCAGGGTGATGAGTACCCAGGAAGGTTCTGGATCAGCACCCTTGAGTGGGAAGCCACTTAGCCCCTCCCACGCTCCTGTCTGCCATCAAGTTAAAAGTGACACTACTTCCCTCATCCTCTGAGCATTTACGGGTGCGAGGCCCTGGGGACACGGTGGTACTGTGAACTGACCTAAGCTCGTTTGGTCCTAACTCTCTGGTTTTGTTGTGTTGTGTTGTTTTGTATATTTGTTTGACAGCATCCACTGAAAGAAAACTTTGAGGAAGGTGAAGGCAAACCTCATTATCAGGTTGAATGAAAGCAAGCCTCAGACCAAATACTGCCACACGTGTAGACATTTTTTGAACAATTGTTTATTTGCAAATGGGTCCGGCAGTGTTCATACCGCCTGTTCTGGGGGCTCGGTGAAGGCAGCCATCTGCTCTTTGGGTGCCCTGACCACACATCCCCCGAGATCTCACTAGATCCTTTCACCCTGCTCTTTCAAGAGTCAAGAGTGCCTCAAAATTTGTTTGGCCAACCCACATATCTTGAATACCTCTGTTTTCACCAAGGAGAATGCATTTCTAATGTTTACACTACTAATCATCAAATGCCTGGTGTTGAGCAGAGAGAGAGACAGCCAAAGTGCTTGCCATAGCCCCTCTGGATTGGGGACCCTCTGCACGGGGCTGCTGGCCTGGGAGCGGGGAGTCCCAATCTGAATGCACACTTGTTGAATGCAGCTGGTTGCAGCTAGCCGAATGATACCACACAGAACATCTCACCATCTCTGTGAAGGGTTTTAAGATTAATAATAGACATCCTACCAAGGAAGCATAAGACAATGGTCCTGCCCTCAAGGAGTGCGGAGTCTACTCAGGGCTGCAGATGAGAAAAGGTAATTTGTGCAGCCCGGGTACTGGGCTGACTGTAAAGTGGTGTTCTGCACATTCTAGAGCACACAGATACACATGAGCTATCTTTATTTTTTTTTTTTAAACATCTACTCCATTACTTTTTTTGTTTTTTTTTTTGTGTGTGTATGTGTGTGAGGAAGATCAGCCCTGAGCTAACATCCATGCTCATCCTCCTCTTTTTGCTGAGGAAGACCGGCTCTGAGCTAACGTCTATTGCCAATCCTCCTCCTTTTTCCCTCCAAAGCCCCGGTAGATAGTTGCATGTCATAGTTGCACATCCTTCTAGTTGCTGTATGTGGGACATGGCCTCAGCATGGCCGGAGAAGTGGTGCGTCGGTGCACGCCCAGGATCCGAACCCAGGCCACCAGTAGCAGAGCACGTGCACTTAACTGCTAAGCCACGGGGCCAGCCCACACATGAGCTATCTTTAATGGTTCAGTAGCCATTCCCTCTTTCGATAGGCCAAGGAGAGGTCCAGCCAAGCGCTGTCATGGGCGGGAGGTGACAGTCCTATTAGAGGCATAACTAAGAATTCACATACGCTTTCTCTCATTGGATCCTTCCAAGGCTTTGAGGTAGGTTCCATTATGATCCCCATTTCATGGATGAGGAACCTGAGGCCTAGGGGTTTGAATTGATTACCCAAGGTCATAGAATTAGAAAAGTGTCAGGGCTGGGATATCAACCCACGTCCACCGACACCCAGCCCTGCCGCATCCCTAACCTGCTCTCTCTTTCTCCTGTTCCTGATTCCTTCCCTCTAAGGTATGAACTCAAGCAGCTCAGCGGCCCAGCTACGGTCAGCTCAAGCTGACACAGTGCCAAATGTCCCCTCCAAACCCCTGTGTGGGTGCCATGCTGTACCTTGGGTTAGCTGCAGGCAAAGCCGGACATTGCTAGCCAGGCTGAGGCCACACCGAAACCACCCCCTCCACCCGAGTCCTCAGGATGGTTGCCCCGCAAACACCGGGAAACTCTAAGGGCCCTTCAACCCCCTGAGAGGTCAGCACACCCAGAGGGTGTATGAAAGTGAAGTGACCTGCATAGGCACAGAGCACACTGTGAAACTTCTTAGGAAGTCCTTGTGAAACCAGTGGGCTTGGAACTCGCAACGCAGAGTAAACTAGAAAGCCGATCCTCAGAACAAATCCCATTTGAGCTGGACTTTGTTGATTCTATTTATTTGAAGTTGGAGCCAATTATCCTGTGGATTTGGATGGTCTTAAACCTGCCTTGTTTGGGGGCTGAAACAAATGCCAGTTAGGGGACACTTTGGTGAGCCAGACCCCACGGGGCGAGGAGGTACATCCCCAGTGTCCTTAGCTGTGAAACAGTACCCTGAGGTCCAGTCAGCTGTGAAATGTTCCCTGTTCTTATAGCCGGAACACCCACTTGAACTGTGTTCTACTTTGATCTCTGCAAATTGCTTTAAAGAGCACTCTGTGTCTGCTTTCTGCCCCCTAATCTCTGCTGCCATGGCCTTTGGCCAGAAAAGTCCTGTGGTCACATGCAGCGGCCGGCCAGGGCAGCAACAGGCTGCCTCAGCCCCCTCCTGGGCATCTCTGCCTTGTCAGGCGTTTTCATGGAGGAGAACCTCTGCTTCAGACTCTGCATTTCCCATGGCCAATTCTGCACCCCCCTACCCCCCACGGAACTGCTGGATTCTCAGGCACCTTTCTCCCTGCCTGTCACAGTAGAGCAGCCCTTTCCCAGAGCCTCGCAGCCTTGGAAGGGACACGGTGGCGGTGACTCTGGGTAGCCCGGCAGCAGCCCTCAGTTTTCTACTCTCCTTTCAGTGAGGCAATAAATTAGATCTATGGCTCCTAGAAGCCAGGGCCTCTCCCCCACCAACGGGCAAGCACACCTCTTTCTGGGCGATTTTCTTGGCAACTTCTTTCACTGGGCAGAATGATAGGAGAGGTTTCCACATTCCCAGCCTTACAGCAGGAGGCCTGTGTGTCTGCTCTAAGCAGCCAGGAGCAGAGCCCATCAATTATTCAGCATGGACTGAGCACTTTGAATGTGCAAAGGTCTTAACAAGTATTTTTATAGATTCTTGCCTCACAATATCCCAGTGAGACAAAGTAAGGTTTCCCTGTATTCTAAACAATGGAAGCTCAACTTGGAATCAGAAGCCGTGGGTCCAAGCCCAGCCAGCCCCATGAACAGTGCTGTGTGACCCTGGGCAAGTCTTATGACTGCTCTGGTTTGCAGTTTCTCTGTGGTATAACTCTTGGGAAGACCTCTCCAGCCCAGTCCATCATGTGTGGGAAAAAAATCTGTAACTACAGTGTGATTTCAAAATGTTTGTGATTGCTCTTGTTATTCCAGGTGTGGAAATGGAAGCTTTGAATGATAAGTGGAGGTGCAACCATTAGCAGAGGACATTGCAAACTGAGCTGCACTGGGAAACACGCCCAGGAGAACGCAGGTAGGTGGGTTCCTCTGTCCCCCTACGTGCTGTGCGTGCACTCCGTGACATGGTGACAACCGCACCGACTGCTGTGGTCCAGACCTTGTGCGTGTCGGGGTGGAAGGAAGTATGGAAGAAGCAGAAGCCCTGAGAGGGAAGTGAGCTGCTGCAGTCACTCAAAGTGGGATGGGTCCCTGGAGCTGACTTCCAGGCCTGAGGCTCTTTTCTGGCCCACCTGGGCTGGGTCTGTCTGAAATGGTTGTCTCATTCCCATCTCCTAGCATCAGTGCTGGGATCTTCGGGGCCGCTTGGGCTGCCTGCATCAGGAAAGTCAAGGGGAGAGAGGAGCACAGCCCACCCGGCTCTCCTGGGGTCCTGATCTGGGCCTCACACCCATCTGCCCATTCTCCCACACTGGCAGCCTCAGGTCTAGGCATGCAACTGCCCCTGGGACTGGCCTGGGAGCCCCCCACCCAACAGAAACAGTGGATAAACGAAGTGAGTTCTGTCCCTCACCAGGCACTTTGCTCAAGTTCTAAACAGGGGGGTTTCCCGTCATGAATGGCAGAACCTTCCTTAGGCTCAGTTCTCCTCGCTGCCCGGCCCTGCCCTTGGAGGAGGCCTCCTGCCCAGGAGAGACCCTCACGCTACAGTAGCTTCGCTCCCCAGCATCAGCAGAGAGGGACTCCAGTCTAGGTGCTTGAGTCTCACTCTCCTCGCCTGCCCAGATCAATTTCACAGGAAAACACAGCGCTGCCATAAGAATGTTTAAATGTTATTATTTGGCCCTGGGAGTCCTAAGAATGCTGGGCTTTAAAACACTGAAACACTTGAAGCGCTTGTTCCCGTCACATTTCTACTTATGACCATTTGTGACGTGATCACAATGCTGGAAGTGGGAAGACTGGGACTGAAATGGTGATTCCTTCACTTACCTTCATCTGACCTGTGAAGTAGGGTAATACTAGTCCTATCTCAGGGTCATTTCAAGGATTCAGCCAGACATTTGCACAGGGCCTGGCACATAGTAGCCACTGGGTAATGGTTCTCGTCTCCTTTTCCTCTTGATTCTAAGAATTTTCATTTGTTGCTGTATTCAGACAGAGAGAAAATGGCCATTTATATATTTCTTTTATTTATGCAGAAAATATGCATTAAAGTTGAACTGGTTATACCAAGCATGTAGCTGTGAGAAGTATGGGGAAGAATTGGAGACAGACTCTCCCCTCCAAGATCTCACAGTCCAGTGTAGGTAGGTTACTCAGGCCCCTTTTGATGGCAAGGGACAGAAGCCCAGCTTAAATGAGCTCAAGCAAAGGAGAGAATGTATTAGTGCATAGTATTGGAAAGCTTGGGGTCTTTGGGCACTGCTGGGTCCAACCGATCAAAAGATGTTATCAGGTCTCTCTCTCTTTCTTCTCCTTATTGAAGGCTTATTCCTTCGTACTGCAAACAGGCTTTCTCCATAACGCTGAGAAGGTGGGCCCTGGTCACTCCAGGTTTATATTCTCCCAGCTGGGCTGTCCCAGCTGAAAAGACACCCTATTTCTCCAAGTGTCTGTATTTAAATCCCATGAAAATATTCAGATCGGCCTTGCTTGGCCATTTGTGCACATCCATTGGACCAGTCACTGTTGCCAGGGCAAGGGCTAAAATGGATGTCTAAGTGTGGGTCATGTGAGCATTCCTGGGGGTGGGGGTGATGGGCAGGGAGCTGTGACTCACAGTCCCTTTGGAACTACCTGAAATGATATGGGGGTGGTTCCCACAGACGGAGTGCTGAACAAAGACACATCCGTCCACCTCACAGGATCATCAGAGACAGTGATACGATTCAAGGAGACCAATGGTCAGGACCTAAGACTGGTGCAGAAAAACACTAAAAAATATGCCAGGGGAGGAGGTGATCATCTCCATTCAGAAGGAGCATAGAAGACCGTAGAATGAGGTGGTGTTTGAACTAGGCTTGAAGACTTAGTCAAATTCAACCATGAGGTTATGGGGAAAGGATAAAACATCAAGTTGAGACCAGCCTCCCAAACCACCCCAGCCCCGCAATTCAGACTCACTAGAAACATTCTGACCTTGAAAGTCCTACCTATGACCCCACAGGAGGTCTCCTATAGGCAGGAAACCATCCAGAGATGTGAACGCTCCGGCTAGAACCTGTTCACTGATTCCCAGCATCGCCGTCCTCAGCATTTACTGAACATCCACTGTTTGCAGACCCTTGTGCTCAGGACACAAAAGAGAAAGTAATGCCCTTCCCACTGATGAGCTAGACATCTGGTCAGGGAGACAAGACACTCCCACAGCTCAAGATCGTACAGTGTGCGGTGGGTGTGACGGAAGCCAGCGCCGGCTGGGAGCATTCAGAAAGGAATGGTCTAGAAGGTGGGGTATTCTCTAGGGCATTGGAGAGGAGGCAGCCTCAGCTGAGCTTTAAGACAGAGCTGTAGACTCAGTGAGGAGGAGCGAGCTCCCAGAAGAGCCAATGACGGGCAAAGGGATAAAACAGACTGCCCAGAAAGTCCTTCTTCCTTCATTCATCTGTTCAATTCCTTGTTCATTCATTCAACAAGTTGACTCAGTGCCTACTGTGTTCCAGGCACTGTTCTGAGTGCTGGGGACACAGTCTTGAACAAGAGAAAGTCACTGCCCTCACAGGGGTGAGACACACGATAAGCGAGTAAACCAATCTACATGTAACATCATAGTTATGAGTGATAAGAGCTACGAAGAAAAATAAGTGGAGACATCTCCATAGATGGTCTGAGCTGGTCTGTGTGTGGAGGTGACATCTGAGCAGACTTGAGTGACATGGGCCCGTGAGAGCAGGGGGCCGTCAGTTGACGGAGCTGAGGCTTAAGGGCAGGAGCACAGCCTCAGACTCGTAGAAGAAACGGCCGGATTCTCACAATAGTTTGCTGCCTGGAGGAGTAATCCAGGCAGCAAAAGAATGGCTTCCATGAAGTGGGCAGCATGCAGCCCCTGCAGTGTGCTCTGCTCTGGGGTGTAGCTCACATGTGCCTTTGAGGAAGACCCCACTGTCACGCACAACCCTGACACCTCCCCACTTCCCTTACTAGCATCCCCCACCACAGATGCAGAGCACACACGCAACAATATAACCCACCCAACCACACACATACACACACACACACGTGCACACACACATACAATGTCCCAACACGGTTCACCCCCACCACGTACACACAATTGCTGCCAAGGGTCCAGTCCCTGCACAATGTCATTCCCCCATCTCAGGCACTCCCAACACCAGCTCTGACCAAGACCAAGACCTTGAATAAAGAAGATGAGCCTGGAAAGATGATCTGTATAGGGCCAACCAGCGGGTGTCCCCTCCTGCTTCAGTCACCATGGCAACCTCTGATGAGGAGGGAAAACACACTCTCTGGCTGCTCCTCACAGCTCTCTGGCTCCTGTGAGCAGCTCTGCAGGGCACAGGCTGTGTCTCCCAGCCTCTCAACCCCAGTCATTAGCATTCCTGCAAGTTTGCCAAGCACAGAAGGGAATTTCACAGGTTCCATTGGCCACCGGAGGTCAGTCCTGAGTCCCGGCCCTGGGCTCCTCATTTAAGATAAGCATCGGGGTTTTATGATTAAACCCAGACCAAAGAGCCTGCCTTGTCACAGCTCTGCCTTTCTGTCCCAGACCTACTGAACTCTCACCCACCTGGAAAAAAAAAGGGGAATAGCTGCTTTAGAAAAGGAAAGAAAAAGATTCAGGTGTGAGCTGTGGTCTGAGCCATGCTGAATTTTTTTAAGTTTATAAAAAGCACTCTAGTCTACCAAGCCCTTTCCTCTCACTCTTGTTTCGTCCTCGCTGCGGCTCTGCAGAGTGGATGCTGCAACAACCCCATTTTCAAAAGAGAGGCCCGAGACCCAGAGAGATGAAGCCAGGTGACTCTCTGAGTCTCATGGCTCCTGCAGGAGGTGGGCTCCCGTCCCAGACTGCAGACCCCACAGCCTGGGGAGCTGGGGCCCCCTTTGTTCTCAGCCTCCGTCAGCCTCTGATCCACTCTCAGGTCACAGCCTGTGGGCCCTGCTTTCGTCTCGGGTAGAAGGTGGGGCTGTGTGGCTCTGCTGAGAGGTGGGAGGTGGGTCTGGCTTGGCTTCCAGCCACTCCTTTGCTGACTCGTCTGAGGCCTTGCCCACCGTCCAGGCTGGTCCTGGCCTCCAGCAGCAGATCAGTGGGTAACAGACAGTGGGGGCTGGGGGTGAAGGCAAGAATGGACCCTTAAGACATCCTATAGCCCTAGACCTGCCTTGCTGAGGAAATTCAGATCCTGTGGGGGCCTAAGTCACAGTGTAGCCAATTCTTCGTTGCAGAAATGTCCCCGCAGGAGACAGACCACAGCAGTGGGGCTCACTCCCACTCGGTCTGTATTCCCCACTGTGGCTTCTGCCACCTCTCTGCTCATTCACCTTCTCCCTCTGTGGGCCATCACGCTCCTGAGATAAACAGAGGGGTCACTTCTTGAAAGAGAGCACCTCTGTTGAGTGTGCTGCATGTGTCACCAAGCCTAAAACCAGAGCATGTCAGTTTTTGCACAAGGACCATGGGTGGCACTTCTGCTAAAAGGAGCAGTGTAAGTGTAAATTTACACATACGGAAAACTGTTATGATGTCCTCACACCAGCATTGCCTGTAGTAGATTCTAAACTAGGAAACATAACTATGAATGCAGATGGACTCTCAGTAAAAGCTTCTTTAAGAGGACAGTGGTCATCCACCCTGTGGTTCTCAACTGGAGGTGGCACCACTCACCTCTAAGGGACACACGAAAACATGGGGGAGGGCAGCCTTTTTTGGTTGTCACACTATTTTATGACACTGCTCAGCCCTCAGTTATGTATTTTGCCTCCCCAAATGGATTGTACGTCCACCCACATTTCAGTCAGGGCTCTTGGTTGTAAGCAATGGAAAACGTTACTGAAAGGCGTTCACAGAATTGACGGGAGGTAAAGACCCAAGGGAGAAAACAGGGAGAACCAGGGCAGCTCCAAAAAACAGAGAGGCGGGAAGCCTGGTAAATTAAAGATCTGAGACCAACTCAGTGGAGTGCTAGGTTTCTACTCACACAGCACTCTCAGAACACTTCGGACACCAGGTGTGAGTTTTCCACACCAAACAATTTTCCAGTTGTCTGCAGCCACCAACTGGGTGTCCTACAATTTAATGTGGTTTTGACACTGTCTACCTAAAGTTAGCATCAGATCCCACAAGTTAAGGGCTCAGTCCCACAGACTGCCCCCCACCTCAGGCACCAACTGCAAATCCCAGGTTGTCATCTGTACTTCTGACCTACTGGCTATAAATCAGGAATTGCCCATAACCCCATCTTTGGATTTAGTAATTTGCTAGAATGGCTCACAAAACTCAGAAAACTTTTATTTCTGTTTACCAGCCAGATGAAGAGGTATGTAGGGTAAGGTATGGGGAAGGAGCATGGAGCTTCCATGTCCTCTCCAGGCTCCACCCTCCTAGCACATCCACGTGTTCACCAACCTGGAAGCTCTCTGAACCCCTTCAGTTAGGGTTTTTATGGAGGCTTCATTACATAGGCATGATTGATTAAATCATTGGCCATTGGTGATTAACTCAACCTCCAGCCCCTCTTCCCTGCCCAGAGGTCGGAGGCAGGGCTGAAAGTTCTAACTCTCTGATCACATGGTTGGTTCCCCTGGCAACCAGCCCCATCCTACGGGGCTTTCCACAAACCACCTCATTATCATAAACTCAGGGGGGGTTGAAAGGGGCTTGTTATGAATAACAAAAAGTGCCTCTTTCACCTTTATTGCTCTGGAGCTGGTTCAAGAACAGGGGGAAAAAAACAGATATTATAAGAAATACTCCTGTCTCTCTCATCACTTAGGAAATTACAAGGGTTTTAAGAGCCCTGTGTCAAGAACTGGGGACAGAGACCAAATACATATTTCTTATTATGTCACAATACCATGCCCTCCAACAGTCCTTTAGCAGGACGATTTGGCTAAGATGATGCTACCTTCCCTGCACTTCACATCTGCCTCCAAGGCTTGCCATGGCCACAGATGAAGCCTAACCCTCCCTCCATCCTGGCCTCACCCACACCAGATTCAGATACCTGGCTCTGGGCATCCGATTGGCTAAGCTCCAGTCACATGCTCACACCTGGTGGCCAGGGCACTGGCCAGGGAAGAGGTGGGTATGATCCTCTGGTCTCAGAGAAGAAGGGCGCCCAGCCTGCCTGCTGTCTTGCACAAAATGAGGACCTCCCTAAAAACAGGATATGGAGAACAAACAAATAAAAGACAAATATGAACAAATATCCACTCTGTTATTTTATATTCTTTGTCCAACACGTGCTTATGCTGGTTACAAATGGCAGAAACTCAGTTCAAAGAAGCTTAAACAAGAGGAAAATATAGGCTATATAATCACGGTCAGGTGGGGTGGCTTCCAACAGGGCCTAACTGAGGGCCTCAAACTATCTCATCTGCTTGTCTTGGTTGTCAGGCAGAACCTCTCCCTGTGGTGAGCAAGATGGCCCCCAGCAGCCCCAGGCCAGCATGGAAGACTGCCGGCTTTTGGATGGTTCCGGCACAAAAACCCAGGAGGGCTCTCATGGGCTCAGCTGAGTCATGTGACCACCCTGAGGAAAGAGAGGGACCATCAGTCCCACGAGAAGCATGTGGAAGGACTCCCCACAAGAAAGATAAATGCTCTTTCCAGAGGAGGGAAGGGATGCTGAGTGGAAATTACCTCATGATGCGGGACCCGGAGGAGGTCCTTGAGCTGTATCTGTGATGCAGGATTGCCCTCTGTGCGCGCCAGCTCCCAGTGCAGGGTGAGGCTGTTCCTGTCTTCCTAGGGCCTGACGGCCTGTGTTGAGGACTCTGAGGTCAGGGCAGGTGTCATGAGGACAGGTGGTGAGGGTGCCATCACAGGAAGCCCTGGGCTCCTCTGCTTCTCTGGGCCCATCCAGACTGGCTCAGGCTTGAGCAGGTATAGGCCTAGTGAGTGGGGTGGGGGGAAATCTGTTCTATTTGCTCATTCATTCCACGACCGTTTAAGGAGAACAGCATGGCGCTAAGTGCTAGAGGTTCCAGGATACAAAGCCCAGTTCTCGGCCTGGGGAAGCTCAGAGTGGGGGTAGAGGAGACCATCAGGAAAGTCCCTGGTAGAAGTGCTATGGCTCAAGAGGGCTGGTAAGCCCAGTGGTTGTGAGCCAGGCTGCGGGGCTTCAAATCCCAGCCTCACCAATTGTTAGTTCTGTGACCTCGGGCAAGCTCCCTAATGCTCTGAGCTTCAGTTTCCTCATCTGTGTAATGGAGACTGTGATAATAATTGTCGTGAGGATTAAATACGTTAGTATATGTAAAGCCCTTAAAACAATGCCTGGCTTGGTATGCTCCAATATTGTGGTGATGACATAATTGTTTCTCCCACGTGCTCTCGTTGCATCCCAGGCACACACAGCTTGGCGAGTCAAGGAAAACTTCCTGAAGGAGAAAATCCCTGAGAACCGAGGCATAGAAGGGAGGGAAGGGTGTTCCAGGCTGAGGGAACACCTTGTGCAAAGTCACGGGGGCGAGAGGAGCGTGGTATTCAGTGGGACAGGAGTGTTGGAAAGATTGAGTATCTTTTCGTTGTATCATTGTGTATCATGGAGAAGAAGTGAAACGGTTCTAGGGAAGAACCCCAGACTGGAAGGAGCAGGCATGAACCTGTGGATCCAAACAGAGAGAGGGAGCTTTTGAGTTTCTCAGGAGAACGCAGGGCGATAGGGAGGGAGGGAGGGAGGGAGTGCTGCCAGGGAATGGGCTCACACTCCCTTCACCAGTGAGAGACAGAGACAGAGAGAATGGTCAGCTGCCCCCAGCATCCTTCCCTGACTTCACAGCCAATCTAGGAAGTGGGTTTGAAAGTTGTCCCAGTGGACAGATTAGGTCATAACAAGACGAGGTGTTGGCTGAATGCCTGAGCTGCACCCACCTGGCTCCTCCAGCAGCCGGAGGAATTGGCTCATGGCTGGCACAGGCTCTTTCGTGGCAGTCGCTGTGGGCCGGAGCGAGCCAGGCAGCGTGTTTGAACAGCAGTGCCTATGTGCAGCATAGGTCCCCGGGCTCTGGCATGTCGCTGCTGCGAAAAGGCTGACGCCCCCCCGGGGCTTGTCCTCTGCTACGGGAATTTTGGGTTCTCCTGCAGCCGGGTGGCCTGCCTGGTGGGGCACACCTGAACCTAGTGGGATTGTGGTCTGACCTTGTTTTTCCTGATGCCCCGTGTCCCAGGTTTGGCAACGTCCTTTAGTTTTCCTCCCCAGGCCTCTCTGCCTTTTCAAAGCCCAGAGTGAGAGAAAATGTGCTGCTAGGCAGCAGGAAAGACTTAGGCTAGATGTAAAGAAGGCCTGTTTGCCCAGGTGTTGGAGGGCTCTTCCTCCCAGGGCCTGTGCCCCGAAGTCCTTGGTTTGTCCAGAGGAAAGGGAAGTCCCTCCTGCCCTTGCAGCTCAGGAAGCTCGTCAGTACTGGCCTCTGCTTCCCTGCACCCGGCCAGCACCTCTCCACCAGCTCAGCTTGGTCAGCTCAGTGCCCACTAAGTGCCCCCATCCCTGGAGTGACCTGTGTGGGTGACATTCCAGCTCAGCTCCCAGGCGCAGCTGGAGGGGAGGGAAGAACCCCATGGGGCCTCTCGGGCACCAGGGCATCCAGAGGAGCAATGCCCCCTGGGACATGTCTGATGACCAGGAGAACAAATCCTAACTCAGCAAATCCTCACCACTTGGGTGTGCTGGGGGTAATAGGCAGTCTAGGGCTTGGTCCAGCCTGCTACGTGTGACCATGCAACCTAAAGTGGCGAGTCCCTGACTCAGGACTCCCCACGTCCCACACATGCTTTGATGGTAATAATAATCCTCAGGTGGGTACAGCTCTTTACAGTTTGTAGAGCGTTCACGTACGAGATTCCAGCAGATCCTCACAGCATCCTTATGAGGCAGATGGGGGTGGGGAGCACCATTGCACATGTTAGGAAACTGAGGCCAAGAAGCTTGGTGGTAGCAGATCTGGGACCAGAAGAGAGGCATTCAGCCCCTCCACCTTGCTCTCACCACATGGCAATCACAGTGTCAAACCTGGGTCACCCTGGCCCTGAGCTGTCGGCAAGGGTGTTTAAAATGTGAGCAAGGAGGGAAGGGAGTGGGGTGTAGAGTGGTGTTTTTGTAAGCTGGGCCTTTTTTCTCCCTCCTATGGCAGACATGCTGTCCCAGCGTGATGAAAATGCAAGTGAGACTCGAAAATCTGGGGGGAGAGGGGGTCAACCGACTTCATCTTGTGTGGCTTCCAGGAAAGGACGGAAGGATTCAGAGATGGGCTCAGGCCACCCAGCAGGTCAGGGACCAAGAGGATGACTGCCCAGCACAGCCAAAAAGCGGCCATCTGGTGACGTGATTGACAGAGCACTGATAGGTCTCAGCATCTGTTGCCAATCCTCCTCTACCTGGTATGTGGGAGACCAGCACAACATGGCTTGATGTGTGGTGTGTAGATCCTCGCCCAGGATCCAAACCCGCGAACCCTGGGCCACTGGAGCGGAGTGTGTGAACTTAACCACTACACCACTGAAGTGACACGCCCAAGGTCAGAGAATTGGGTGCCTGAGGGGTCTCACTCCAAGCCCCATGCCCTCTGGAGTAGAAAGAGGCTGACCCAGGGTCAGAGGACTCTGTGCCCAACTCCCACTGCTGGCACCTGCCTGTGGCCGTGGGTGAGTCGCTTCACCCCTCCTAGCCTCGATTTTCTCATTTGTGGAGTGATCCTGCCTGCTCTCAGGACTGCTGTGAGGCTCGAGTGGAACGATGTGCACACAGATCAAAGGATCGTCATTAGCTGACTCAGCGCACTGGGGCTCCTGTAATGCCTCCAAATTGTCCTGACACCTGACATCTTTGCAGGCCTCTCTGAATCGATTTTGACACCACTAATTAAAACAAACTCCCCCTACCAGAGGAAGCAGCCACATAAAGTCATCAAGTCGTACCTGTTTCCCACCCCAGTGGGAAGACCCTTCCCTCACAGCTTCTTCCCGGAGCCATTGAGGGCCCTGCCCTCTGCAGTGAGTATACAGCAGGGGGAGAGTAGGGGAGAGGAGGCTTCCTATCTGGTTCACCGGCTCACAGATCTATGGTCGAGAGGGTTTGCTCATGGTTTGTCTGCAATTAGATCCTCTCCAAAAAGCTTCGCTGGAAATAATCAGAGCTCCCCTGCTAGTGGGAAGAAGCCCTGTAGGGTAAAGCCACCCCAAGGCACACTCAAAACAGATTCTCGCACCTCAGCAAAGAGGCAGACGGCACCTGGGAGGGGCCCTAGAAAGCAGCTAATGGGTCTTTAGATTTGGGGAGATTCTTAAGGAGCCTGTGTGACTGTGAGACTGCACCTAAAGGCCCCGTGAGAACACCCCACGTTGGCGGGGCATGCTAAGCCTACAGAGAGTGCCTACAAACCTTAGTTCTGCCAGTCCCCAAAACCCCGGATTTTGGTATTATCACCCCCATTTTACAGACGAGGAAACTGAGGCTCAGCAAGTCTGAAAAACCTACAGCTGGGCCATCTGATCCCAGGTCTAGTGTTTGTGTCTCAAGACCAGGGGTTCTCAACCCTAGCCACTCCTTGGATTACCAGGGGAGCTTTAAAGATATGCTGATAGGGCCGGCCCCGTGGCTTAGCAGTTAAGTGTGCGCGCTCCGCTGCTGGCGGCCCAGGTTCGGATCCCGGGTGCGCACCGACGCACCGCTTCTCTGGCCATGCCGAGGCCGCGTCCCACATACAGCAACTAGAAGGATGTGCAGCTATGACATACAACTATCTACGGTGGCTTTGGGGGGATAAAATAAATAAATAAAATCTTTAAAAAAAAAAAATAAAGATATGCCGATGCCTGAGTCTCTCCCCAGATCAATTTATTCAGGACCCCCTGGGAGCGGGGCCTGGGAATCCACGTTTGTGAAAGTTCCTCGGGGGATTCTCACCTGGGTGGCTCTGGCTCTAGGTGAGAACTAGGTTTCTCTGCCATCAGTTGGGGTGGAATATTCCTCCTCATTTCTCAGGGATTCCCCAATGCAGGGGCTGGGCTCAGAGCATGGGAAGGATGAGGAGGGTGTGGAGGGCGGCCAGACTTCCTCTGGTCAGAGCCCGTTGCAGCAGGTATTGTAGAAACCACCTGGAACAGACAGCAAGCCCTGCTCTTCTTGGTCATCTCCACGCCTGGGTCGGAGAGGATGGGTGGCCCGGCCTGTGGTTTTTTGCCCCCCTTCTCTGCCCCGTCCTGTGCCTGCCCGCCATCACCTCTGTGATGCCCAGTTCCCATCATCCCAGATGAGCACAGCTCTTAGTTTCAGTTTTTCTCCTTGTAGAGATCTTTTTAGGCACATACAAGTCAATAAAAATCTCTCTCCCTTCCCCTCCTTTTCCACACCAAGAGTGGTGTCCTCTGCAGGCTGTGAACGTCTTGTTTTTTTATATAAGCTTTATCTTGGGCATCATTCCATAGCAGTTCATTCTTTTCCACAGCTGCATGCCCTCAGCATGGAGTTTTAAAACTCACCCTGAAAACCAAGGACTTCTCTCCCCACTCCGAGTCCAGTGCCTCCTACTCTGATGCACCATCTCCAGTTGCCTGAACCCTGTGGGCGCAGGGACGCAAAGGCTGAGAGGCCTAATTCTAACACGGAGTTATTTCTCTTCCCTGAGCTCTGACATCGTGGGGCAAGAACCTTGGCTCAAACCTCTTCTCTAGAGGTGGGAAGCCCAAATCAGATCAGAGAGCTGCAGCCCTCGCCCAGGGGGCCCTGCTGTGTGGGCATTTTAGGTGACTGTGAGAACCATCTTTCTAGAACGGTGAGTCACGAGCTTTGCTCGGTTGAACAATCCACCTTGAGTGCAGTCGGCTCTTCCCTCAACTGCTGCAGGTGTCTTCCTCCTCTGAAGAGGTGAGGTAAGGTGTTGTTCTTGGAGGAAGCTGACAGTGTGCAGTAAGACTCGCCCAGAAGAGCCAGTGCCTGCGGCGGGTCAGGGGGTCTGCATGGGACCAACGGGCAGCTGCGCTCAGAGGAGGGGCCTGTGCTCTGAGAATCAAGCCGCCGGGCCTTGTCCTTGCTAGGCTCTGGGAGCTCCTGGGTGAGTCATTTAACTTCTCAGAGACTCAGCTTCCTCAAGTGTAAAATGGGACAAAAACAAACACCTACAGACTTGCAGTGAGGATTAAATGAGATAGTAGAGGTAGAATCATTTCATAAACGGTGAAACACTGTGCAAAGTATTGATATATTATTAACTTCTCTGCATTGAGTTAAGGTGTTAAATTGCCTCGCTTCTAGTTCTGAACTAGCAATTAGCAGCCCTGTCACCGAACCTCTCCGAGCCTCAGTTTCCCCTTCTGGGCAAGGGGAGGGATTAGTACTGACATCATTCGCATCTTTCCTGCAGGGCCTCATACCAGCCAGCAGCTTCTCACCGCCTGCCGTTCTCCAAGAGGAGGGAGCTCGGCCCTGCTCCCCCGCTGGCCTCTGATCTGCCTACACCTCCTCTGGGACTGAAAGATCTTGGCAAAGCTGCCCCCAAAGATTCCTGCTAACACTTGTCTGTTCCTGCCTTTTGTGAAGCCTGGCACTCGCAGGACTCGGAGAAGAATCTTAAACCCCAGCCTCTGCAGCTGCTCCAGAGGGCGCTCTGTACAGCTCATCCACCACCCGGCTCAGCTCCGGGAGCTGCTCACATCCTAGCGATGCCCCGGGGAGTGTTGGTCCCAGCTGGATGAGACCGTTCCCGAGTGGGACTCAGGCTTGCCACCGCCAAGACTCCCACGCTGCCCCCCCACCACTTCTCATGTCTGGCTGCCCTGGCAGACTCTAGAATGTCTGTGCCCCAGATCCAAGTAGAAGAAGTGGCCGGTGGGGAAGAAGGGCCGGCCGGAGCAGCCCCGCCTCCTGACGACCACCTGCGGAGCCTGAAGGCCCTCACCGAGAAACTGAGGCTGGAGACCCGCAGGCCCTCCTACCTGGAATGGCAGGCCAGGCTGGAGGAGCAGACATGGCCCTTCCCGAGGCCGGCTGCCAAGCAGGGGGAGTGTGGGGAGGAGGAGCCCAGGCAGCACCCTGCACCCAACAGGAGTCCCAGGGACGACGGCCCCAGGGCCACTGGCAAGCTGGAGGGCTTTGAGAGTATCGACGAAGCTATAGCCTGGCTCAGGAAGGAACTGGTAAGTGGCAGCCTCTCCAAGGATCCCCAGAAAAGATTCCATTCTCTCTCTCTCCTTTTGTGTGTCTCTCTCTGGCTCTATGTGTCTCTGCTTCCATCTCTCTGTCTTCCTTCGTCTTTCTCTCTCTCTCCCCCCATCTCTACCCCTCCTAATTGCACATGGGTTGTCTTCCTATTAAATCAAGGGTAGACCTCATTACTACGTGATTACATGAGATCCACCTGTCGATCAGCACCTAATCACAGGTTCTCATGGAGGAAGGAAGTTACCGGTAAGAACCTGAGCCCAGGGATGGGCCCAGTGGCATAGCACTCTGCTTCAGCCACCAGGGGTTTGCAGGTTCGGATCCCGGGTGCGGACTGCCGCACCACTTGTCAAGCCATGCTGTGGTGGTGTCCCATATAAAGCAGAGGAAGATGGGCATGGGTGTTAGCCCAGGGCCAATCTTCCTCAGCAAAAAGAGGGGGATTGGCAATGGATGTTAGCTCAGGGCTAATCTTCCTCACAAAAAAAAAAAGAAGAAGAAGAACCTGAGTCCATGTTTGGAACCTGTCCCTACACTTCCCCAATGTCACTCCTGGCATCGAAGTCTCACATTCTCCTTCCTGCACTGCTCAGGGGGCTCCTAGAGTGGGACTTCCCCTCCTTCTCTCTGAAGCCCTCTGTCTGTCATCTGCCCAAGTTCCCAGCTGGCTCCTGTGACCACTTGTTTCAGCAAGCATGAGTGGCCGCTCTCCCCATGGTGCTGTGCTATACAGCAGGGCTGCATGGGGCGAGCATAGGGCGGAGCGGTGCGGGGACAGAGCTGTGTGGGGACTGCTGTGCGTAGCTCAGGCTCAGCCTGGCAGTGCTCCACTAATACTGAGCCATGTACAAAGAGCTGCCCAGAGGGAGGCGTGGCTGATCAGGCCTGGGATGAAGGCTTTTGCGCTGGACCTTGGAGGCTGAGTAGGAATCTGCCCTGAAGTCAGGGCTGGGAGGGCGTCCAGGTGGAATGAGTGTGAGCAACGGGCATGCGTTTGGGAGCTGGGGCCAGCAGCTCGAACTTTTTTCTGTCCACGGGTACAGCAGACTCTCATCAGTGGCATCTGTCAGCACATAAAAAGGGGTAGGCATGCAAAGCTGTGAGCCAGTAACCCAGAGGGGAATCACTGGTCCCAGGCATGATGCTAACCCTCCCCATGCTCTCAACTCCTGCTCTGCCCCATTTCCTGTGGCCCAGGTCACACCTGCCCAGTCAGGCCACTCTGGCCACAAGTGAGCCAGCAATCAAGGGTCAACTGCCTTGCAGGGTAACTAGTAACTCCTGGGTCAACAGAGTAGGCAGAGGTCTGCTTGGTTTGTTCCGCAGAATCCTGAAAAATAAACCCTCACTGGGGCCTGGAACTCCTATTGAGTTGAAATAAATAATTGGGGCTGGAGACTCAGGGACTCAGGTATCTGATTAATTGGAAATCTTTTTTGGTTTTAATCTTTGATGTTAAGACTGCTTCTCAAAATGCACCATTCCACTGTCTGTCTTGAGTAACTGGGGTGTAAGTTGGCTTGCATAGAAGATGGGGCACCTGTGGAATCCTGCTGCGTCTCTAACGCTCCATCACCACTGGGTGTTCATAGGGGTGTAAGAGGTGTGGAGAGATGGACACTAGGTGGCCAGGATGGACCCTGGAAGCTGCTCTTTAAATTCTTGAGGCTGAACTGCTTTGATTTGTTTTCATCAAGAAGAACAAAAAATATTCCCATTAATCAAGGATTCAGTTTGTTTGCTTTGGGTTCATTTGAGGTTTTATTGCTTCTGGGAGTGGAAGCTTTTACTTTCTAAGTTAGCATTCCCCATGGGCCCCCTTCAGGGTGGAGATCAGAGAAGGGATTCCTGAGTGTAAACAGTCGGGAATTCTCCAGAGCTTGTCATCCTCATCCTCTGGATGAGAGCGGCACCTCTCAACCCTGGCTGCAGATTGAAATCACCTGGGAAGCCTTGCAACCTCCCAAATCCTAGACCACACTGCAGACCAATCAAATGAACGTATGGGGTGGGACCCAGGTATCGGTAGCTTTTAAAACTCCCCAGAGGCTTCCAAGGTACAGCCTAGGTTGAGAGCCATTGCCGTAGATCTACAGACTGTGCTCATTTTTCTTGCCAAGCCATTGCAAGCCAAGCAAGGGAGGTACCCTGGCCAGAGTACGCTGACCGAGAGGAGGAAGATGGGCCAGGTCAAGGACAGCCCTGGGTAATGCATAGGGTAATACTCCGTAGGCAGAGAGAGGAGTGTTGTCAGCACTAACTTTGCTGCCAGAGGCTGTCTTAAGTAAGTACAGGGAATGCCAGCATTATTAATAATGCTTTATATTTGCATGATATTTTCCACCCTCCCTGCCACTTCCTTGTGCTTCCAGGGGTGAGTAATAATAGTAATAATAATAATACTGAGATTTGTCACTAATTGAGTTTTTACTATGTGCCAGGTACTTCACATGCATCACTTACCTCTTCTGATGGGCACATCACCTTCCTGTTACCCCCATTTTACAGAAGAGGAAGCTGAGGCTCAGAGAGGAATGTAGCAATAAGTGAGACAGTAGAAATTTGAACAGTGGCCCATCTGGTTGCATCACCCATGCTCTTCTTAGCCACTAGACTACATAGTGTCTTCCGAAGGCAATTGATGTTGCCATGTGATTCCTAAAAGTGCAAATTCACAAAGATGTCAGCAGTCAACAGAATGCATGGGGGTGGGGGCAGAGGAAGAAACAAGATTGAATGAGGGAGTCCCAGCCCTCACTCCACTATCTCTTGGATTCTTACAACAGAACTGTGCAATTGCTGTTATAGTCTCCATTTTACAGAAGAGTAAACCGAGGCTCATAGAAGTCAGACGACCTGCCTAGGATTATATGACTAGTAAGTGGCAGAGCCAGAGCTTGAATTCAGCCTTCACCCTTGAGAGTAGCAAGCTTTGGGGGGAGAGGCAGGAGATGAGGCAGGAGAGGTGGCCTTCCTGCAGAGGCCCAGTAGGGCATGCCTGCTCAGCTGCAAGGTAGAGAGTCTCTTAGAGCAGTAACTCTTAAACTCTAATGTGCACACAGATCACCCTGCTCTCCTGTTAAAATGATGAGTCTGATCCTACAGGTCTGGGATGGGGTCCACAAATCCAAATTTCCAACACGCCCCAAAGTAATGCTATCTGCTGGTCCATGGATCACAGTTTGAGAATCAAAGACTGAAGGGCAGGCAAGACTGGGGCCAGGGGACCAAGAAGGGGCCTCAGAGGGAAGCCCCAGGCATCCCCAAGCCTGTGCCCCAAGCCCTGTCCCGGCCATAACTGCCCTTGCAGCTTGTGGCTCAGCCAATGAATGGGCCTCCAAGAATGAAGTCAGAAGTCAGAACATCCCGCACTGAGTGGTCCAAGAACCTTCAGAACCTTCCTTCAGAATAGTGTATGTCTGAGGTCAAGAGCAGACCGAGTGCAGACTGGCAGGCAGGCCAACTGGAATGTGCAGTTCTGCCTGCTTCGAAGATTAAACAAAGGCATCTTGTAAAATTCTTTGATTGAATGGAAACAGAGAATTCAACATTTGAACAAACCCATACTCACGCTTTTAAGTCACAGTCAAAACATTAAACTTCACGTCATTGTTCATAATCTGATTCATAATCTATGAACTCATGGAAGGTGTCATTAAAAATTAACCTATTTTTTTTTAACACAGTGAAAGTGATTTCAAGTAACCTTTGTTTTATTTTAAGCCCAGAATCAAGTTTTCTATGTACCTGGGCAGGCGCTCTCTGCCGATTTGTCAGGCTCAGGTGCAATTTGTCTTTTCTCCTGATGTGGCCAAGGAAACAGGTTAAAAATCTGTACTTCAGTCAGTCTTGTGGTTGTGTTCCCTACACAATGCCAAACACTCTATTTGATGGAAGTTTGGGTTCCCTTGTGGGTTTGTGCCCAATAGAGGGCAGGCCCTGAGCAGCTCTCTGACCATCGCAAGTCTGTCTCAGGAGCAGTTCATGCCACCAGCGAGGCGTTTGCTGTCAGTGTTGGCCTCTTCAGAGGCAGGTGATGTCAGGTCTGGAAGGATGGCTGGTCCACCCCCGCCGCCTGGGAGGCCAGCTAGAAGGCCAAGAGTGACTGCCTGAATCCAAGGCAAGAAGGGATCCTAACAGCTCCTGCAGGATCCTCTCTCCCTCTCAGCTTTCACTGCAGGAGAGATGATAGTCCCTCCCGTCACCTCCAGGGGCCTGCTAGGAGAGTGGGTTTCTCTTCAGGTTCCTGCGTTGGGGAATACAAGAAGGCGGAGATCCTCAAACCCTGTTGGCATTACTCTTCCAAGCTAAGAAAGCCTGCCCTTCAGATCCCCGAGTTCCAAGTACGTGTCGCCACTGGCTGTGGCAGGCAGGGCTGCTGCCTCTGCACTAGGTGGCTTCAGGCCACCTGACTCCTCCAGGCTGAGGTCCAGCCTCCCTGTTCTCGGGACCAACTCAGAGCCAGGTTAGTGGCCCTTGTGCCACTCTGCTTGTTCCCGGATGCTCATGTGGCTGGGAGGTTACCACCTCCAGCTTTCCACCTTCGCGGCAGCCTCACTGGGTGGCTGAGTGGCCTGGGCTGGGTGGGGGCGATGCTTCAGGAAGGGGTGAGCTGGGAAAGGCATGACCCTGGAGCTGTGGGACTCAGCCCTCTAGCTGAGTCTGGAATTTAGAACATTTCGCAAATGCCTGTTGCCAGAGCTCGCAGCACAAGGGGAAAAGGACGCTCCCTCCTGTCTTCTCCCTTCAATCCTGCTGAAAAGTTCCCCTTGCTAACCCTGAAAGATAAAGGAAAGGGAGAAATCTTCTACTTGGCCTGTGTGGTGCCAAAACTAGAAACAAAACATCCGGCTTCCTAAGGGTTGTCTTTGCGGTGAGAATCCCTGGGTGTTGACAGATATTTTTCTTTCAGCCTCACGCAGGTCTTTGATCCCCACAGACAGAGCCCCCTAAAAGGTGTTTATGGTTGTTAGAAAAAGGGAAAAGAAACCTGACAAGTTTTAATAATTCCAGGGCCTTCTGTGGCAGGAGGCCTGTAGGCCTGGACCCAGCTGGCCCCTCTGTGGCCGGCAGCTTGACTTCAGCCTCTCCCAGTTAACCCTCCTTGCCGAGGCTGCCTGCTTGGCAAGCACGTGACTGGTGTGTCCAGGCACAGCCCTCTGAGGCCAGTGTTATCCATTTCTGCTGAATGATACGGCCAAATGATAGTTCAAACTCACTGAACATCTTCTCATGGGGATGGAGGTGCGAAATGTGAAGGTGATGGCCATGTTAATGCCTCCCATCTAGGGAGCACTGTATGGTCCCCAAAGCACTTTTATGTACAGGAGCCTGTGAGAAGGCTTGGAGGTATTGGCTGTTCCCATTTTACAGATGAGATGATTGAGGCTCAGAAAGATGATGAGCCTGAGAGTCAGAGAGTTTAACTGACTTGCCCAGGTCATATGCAAGGATGTGGCTAAACCAACACATAGACCCACATCTCCTGGCTCTGGATCCAGATCTCTAGCCTTGTGCTAGGTATACATACATCAAATGTTCAAGTCAGTGAAGCCATGAGTTGTCAAAAAGCTTGCGTTTAAAACCCTAATTTCAGAACGGACACGTGTAAAGGGTTACAGAGAGTTATTAGCAACGCCTCGTAACAACACTTGAGTGGGGAATGGGGCGGCTGTGCCTGTTCCATGATGAGCATAACTTGCTCAGAGCTTCCCAAGTTGATAATGGCTGAGCTGGGGTTTGATTCACAAGAGTTTCTGGTCCAGGTGTCCCTTTGCCCAAGGCTACGTCTTCTCAGCATAGCTGGGGGCTTTCAGCCTGTCTACACCAGCAACCTGCAGGAGGGGGACTGTTCTAATCTGGCCAGATACTGGCCCTTGAGTGGTTACTGAAGAATTTATAAACAAAGGAACCAGCAAAGGAAATACTCCAAAGCATCAATGATCTTCATCAATGAAATGCTCGTACTAATATGACTCTTGGGACTTTTCAGTAGTTTCTGAAATTTCTAACATAGGAATATATATGATTCGAGAGAAAACAGATTATAAAAGACAAAAGAGAAAAAGAACCAAGCTCCTCTCTGTCTTGCCAATGTAATTGCTACATGTTCCTCACCTAGTGGCCCATAGATTTAAAAAAAAAAAAAAAGATTTAGAGTCTCCTAGAATAAGATAAGAAAAATGAGGCCTGCTATCCCCAGAAATACCCCACACAGCGTGAGGGCTGTTGCAGTGAGGACTGCCGACCAATGAGACGAAGTCGACTCCGGGTCAGGAGATCTCGCCCGTTCCCTTTCTTGGCTGTCGTGCAGAGCAGGGGAGCAGGAGAGGGAGGAAGAAGAGGCCTGACAGCAGGACCTAACCAGAATAACAGCTCCAGGCAGTCCTGGAGCTGTGAGAGACAGGCCGGGGCCTCTGATCCAATCCTCTGTTCATTCAACACAACCTCTGTTCACTGAGTGCCTGGGCGGGGGGCTGGGCGCACCTAAGGTGAACAGGACAGGCTTCCTGTCTTGATGGGGTTTCCTTTGTGGAGGAGACAGACACGTAAATACAGTGACATGGTATGAGGAGAGCTATACCAGACGTACAATAAATATAGTTCCAAAGTGCTTCGGGGAGCTGAGGGCCGATGTGCCATGGTGACTGGTCCCTTGTGCCAGGTGCAGTGGACAATGACATTAACCAAAGAGAAGAAACACAAATCCCTCACTTCCTCAGCAACCAGAGCCCCATCTTTAAGCATGACTGGCATTAAGCTTCTCCTATTTCCCTTTAACATTTCTCCTATAGTAATTAAAACCCAGTTCCTCTGATGGGCGCCCTCCTGGTTATAAGAACTACATTCCATGCTCGTGTGTAGTGACTATTGGACGAGGCACCCAGGGCATTTGTCAAAAATACAGATCCCTCCCAGGTCGTCTGTGGAAATACAGATTCTGTAAATCTGGGGTGGTGTCAGGAATTTAACAAGTGCCTGTGGGTGATTCTAATGCAACTGGCCCATTAACGGGTCACAGCTGGAGTGGGGAAAGCATAGAATGTGTAACTAGATTAGACTTCTAGTTCAATTCTACCACATTCTAGCTGTGTGACTTTAGGAAACCCAATTAACCATAGCCCTGGTTTTTGTCACTGTAAAATGGGGATAATAAATACCTTTCTGGCAGGGTGTTGAAGGGGAAGATGAGGAGGGCAGAGGCAGAAGGCAGGGAGCACTTGCTGAGTGCCTGGAACAGTTAGGTACCAGGTCATGCACATTTATATGCGTCGCATCATTTCATTCTCCCAGCGCTCTTTTAAGGTAGGCACTATTACTATCCCTATTTACAGATGAGAAAATGGAGGTCAAGTAACTTGCCCAAGATCAACCAGCAGAGCAGGGATTGAACCCCAATCTGCCCCACCTCAACCCCTGCTTTGAACAGCTGCTACACAGCCAGTTCGTCCCACGATCCAATGAGCACGAATGCACTTTGTAGTTTATGAAATTTTATGCTCGTTCAACACATTCTCTCCCCTCCTGGAACTTTGTGCTGTTGTTCTCCCAAGTTTACTGATTTTGCCCTCTTTCCAAGAACTCCCCTCTCTCTCTGAGAAGGACGCTCATTGTTCTTATACCAAGGCCAGGTCTGGTGGCACACACGTTCAGAAGGGACTGTTCAAGCCTGAGGTGTGCCCCTGGGCTGGACAATCCCTTGCTTGGAGATGTGTTATTTTACAAGCTCCTGAACCCGCCTCCTGTCCCCAGGCTGCTGCCAGGGGCTGAAAATCCGGGCACTGCCCATTGGCTGTTGGTCGTGTCCCTGAGCACAGGCCTGAGACAGACACAACCAGTGAGCAGAAGAAAGCCAGGGAAACGTCAGAGAGGCTCACTCAAGGTGGCTAGGCCCTCGGCCGCTTGGAGACAGTCTGCAACAAGTCCGCACCAAGGGCCTATCACTCAGGAGCCACAGTCACAACCATTGGTCCAGGCTGAAGCCCGCAGGCCACTCAAGAGCCAGGAGAGAAGGAGGGTCCCAGGCCGGTCAAGAAGTCCTGGCTTCTCTGCTTCCCACAGAGCTCCCACCCAGGGCAGGTACCCCACCGGTACTTATGACTAAGGAAGACAAAAGCTCCTCTTTCTAATAGTGCTAATTATGATAGTGCTGGTTAGGGTTATGAATGAAATCATCAAATGCTAGAGCAGGAAGGAACCAAAGGGATGATCAACCGTCAGTTTTTAGCGAAGGAAGGAGATGTGCAGAGAGATTCGTGAATGTCCATCAGGCAGCTCACAGGCTCCATCCCAGCCCTCTCCGTCCCACGCCCTTTCTCGTCTCACACTTATGTCAGCAGCCCCATGGTTGGTGTGGCCACATTTCATGGTACTCAACAGTTCCAGAGACCTTCCTGAGCACTCAGGGTGCATGGGGTGCAGGGGCCCAGCTCCAACTCATCCCCTAACTCTGGAATATGAGGGGGGACCCGGGTCACAGACGCTCCACAAGCACAGCAAATACTCTGCTGAGATGGGTTCTTAGTTTACCCCAGGACCGTAGCCTACTGTGAGGCCCCTCCAGTAGATGAAGCCCAGACCATCTGTTCTTCCTAAGGAGGCAGGTTCCAGGGTAATGGAGTGTGAAATGACTTTACAGAGCAAAATGGCCTCAATCAATCCTGGAAAGTGAGGCAGAGAATAGATTTGCTTCACCTCCTTTTGGAGGCACGGGCGGGAATCTATATATAGAAACTACTGGTGGACGGGAGCCCTAATTACTCACACAAGACCCAAGTCCACAGAGTGCTCGTCCCATAGCAGCTCTCCCTCACTCTTGGTCAGTGGAATTACTCCCTCTCTCTTGGTCCGCTAGTGTTACTGGCTGGTTTGGGGCTCACTCAGCATCAGATGTGCAAGTGCCACTCCATCAGTTTCCAAACTGGGAAGCCCAGAACCCAAGACAAGTCTACAAGTCCCAACATCGGTGCTCCAGGTGTCTTCTGAGGGCTCTCCAAGGATGCCAGGGCACCTCAGCACCCTTTATTCCCATCTGACAACTGCCCTGGCCAAAGCTGATCTCCAGGTACTCACTTAATGAAGCGCAGTCCTTGCCTGGGGCGGTTAGTACTTCCTGCAGGTGGAAGTTCAGAAGGCAATGCAAGAGCAGGCAGACAGTCCCCATCAGGGGAGTCTTCTCTCTGTCCGCTGTCTCGCCCAGAGACACCCCTGCAGGGCATGCTGGTTTGGAGAGGTGAAGGAGCCAGCCCTCCCTGCAGTCTTGCAGGGGGCCCAGCAGGAATAGCCGTGCCGTGGGCCCCACTCCAGTAGCCTGGCATGAGCAGCACAGTCCTGGGACTGGCTGTTGGCCCAACAAGGCTCCTGCGTGCTGTCCAGGGCAGTGGCAGGGAAGTTAGGGAAGGCCCTGGCTCCACCCTGGGGACCTGGACCTCATCCTGTGCCAGCCCTGCCTGGGAGGGTCCCCTGCCTCCATTTCAAATCCTGAGGTGCTTTGGCATTACTAGCTTTGTGATTCACTTGGTGGTGGAGATGCTAATACTGCCCTACCAACCCCACCAGCCGTGCTTGGGAAAGTGCAAAGAGTGACACAGGTATCAGGTGTACGTAATCACTCAGGAAGTATGTGCGAAGCGTGGGTTGGTGACTAGCTCTGCTCCAGGCACTGTTGGGGAGCAAGGAAGAATCATACAGGGCCTCCGCACCCAAGAACTCCTATAACCTAGAAAGAGAGATGAGAATGTCATATGGGAAGTAACAACAAAAATTGAATGCTTAGCTCTGTGGTTCTGATCATGAAGAAGGATAAAGTGGAACTAATATATATGGAACCCCATGTCCTGTACCAAATGTCTTAGATATGTTTTATTTAATTCTCAGACTGGTTATTATTACTATACCCATTTCACAAATGAGGAAATTGAGGCTCAGACAGCTTGAGCAACTTGCCCAGAGTCATACCACCAGTGGGTGGTGGAGAGGGACCTTGAACCCACGAGCTGATGCTCTGCTCATCCTACTCACTGGATCTCCACAGGCCTGGAGGGCAGCTAGGGTAGAAAAGTCAGGAATGGTTTTCCCAAGATCGTCCCAGCTGTGGAAAATCAAGACCTGGCTCTGGGGAGCTATTCATTCATTCATTTGTTTGTTCATTCAACAAATGGCTTCTGGGATCCAGAGCTATGCACCAGGCACAAGGATGGGCCTGGTGAGCACACAGTCTTGATCTCTCCTTGGTGTTTGACCATCTGGTGGGGAGACGGATGAATGAACAAACACAATGCTGTGTGTAGGTGCTGTGGGAGGAGGCACCCATAGTAGGGGTGTCACTCAACCTGCAAGGATCGAGGGCAAAGGCTAAGCTGGGCCTGAAGAATGGTGGGGTGGGAAGAGTGGTTCTAGGGGAGGGGACAAAGACCCAATGCGGCTGCCCTGGGGGGCGAGCGGCTCAGAATGGGAGAGCGAGGCTCAAGAGAATAGGAGAGCCAGGAGGCCTGGCTGTACCTTTGAAAGGTTTGAAGAAGGGGAGAGACATGCCCATCAGCCTCTTGAGTGTAGGACCAAGTGCAGAGTGGGAGGGGAGGCAGAGAGGAGGCCAGCCAGGAGGCCAAGGTGTGGGGCGAGAGGTAACTGTGGTTACCTCTATGCTAATGCAGGCCTGTCTTTCCAGGCCTGTCTCTCCTGCTCTTGCTTTCGTGCACAGAATTCCTTCCTTGGGTGTACAGTTTTCTGGCCCCCCTCACATCTGGCATGCAGCTTATGAGGTGTGGGGGTGATCAGCATCCCCTTCCACAAAGCGCCCAAAGCCACTCATCTAGTCAGAGCCTGAACTGGGACTGTGTCTTAGTCTGTTCAGGCTGCTACAACAAAATGCCCCAGGCTAGGTGGCTTAAACTTCGGACGGTTAATTTTTACAGTCTGGAGGCTAGAAGTCTGGGTACCAGCATGGTCAGGAGAGGGCCCTCTTCCGGGTTGCAGACCCCTCACTGTGTCCTCATGTGGTGGAAGGGGCGAGGGAGCTCTCAGGGCCTCTTTTATAAGGGCACTAATCCCGTCCTGAGGGATCCACCCTCATGCCCTAAGCACCTCTCAAAGGCCCAGCCTTCTAATACCATCATATCGAGGGTTGGGATTTCAAAATATGAATTTTGGGGGGACACAAACATTCAGACCCTAGCCGATTAGAACCCAGAGCCTCTGAGGGCAGATCTGGGGGCCCTTAGAATGGATCAGTCAGTCCTTCCCAAAGGCCAGCCTTACCTGTGACAATGGCGGTTAGGCCTAGGACCTTCCAAGCTTGAAAATCAAAAATCTTATGACATATGTAGAGCTTGACACATCCGAGGGGTTCCAAGGGGAGCACAAGAGCCCCTCGGAGGAGCCCAGCCAGACAGACGAGTCATCTCCTGTGGAGGGGATGGAAGCCAGGGTGCCCTCTCGCCCACCCACACCCTAGGCCAGGGGCATCCAAGAGAACCCAGAACCAGCCTGGCACCTGCCCCGGCCCAAGGCCAGAGGTTACAGAGCGTGTGGCAGCTGTGAGTGTGGCCTCTGCTGCCAGGAGCAGTGGCCTGCTGCCTCCAGAGTAGAGACCTCCGAGAAACACGTTCCAGCCTCCACCTGAGTCTTCCCCTGGAAGTTGTTCCCCTGTTGAGTCTTCTCCAACAGCTTCCCCTGGAAATCAATTCACAAACACAGTTTGGTTTCTAGAAGTGTTTGAAAAAAATTTTTTACATTTTTCCCAGAATCTAAAGTTGCCATCCAGCAACACGCTTCAGTGACACCACTCGCTTTCTTTCCTAATAGCATTATTCTGGCTCTTTCTCAGAGACCAAACCCAAGATCAAATAATGAATAATATTTTATCCAGGCTTCTAATCAGTATTATGTTCCTATGCAACACTGATTAAAGCAATAAGCTGGACCTTTCAGTTAAGTTAAATAAATCCTGTGACAGGTTACAAAAACTATTTCCAAGATTTAAGAATTACGTCTCGTAGAGAATAGATCATGTTCTGTCCCTTCACGCACAGCTGAGAAAATGGCCAGGATTTGATACCCAGTCTCGCTTCAACATCAGTCAGAGATCATTGTAGTTGTTGGGCTGGGATAGCTTAGATACGAGCCTCAGAAATAGGGACTAGACAAAACGTCTTGATCACCTTGGGATTTTTTCTGTCTGCCTGGATCTGTGCTAATTAGGACGCTCTGCAATTCTGCTCGTTTTTTCACCTCTGGTTGGTCCTGAGGCACTGGGATTTCTCTGGGGCAAGCTTTAAAGATGCATTCTGAAATCTCTGCCCCAAATATGCTTTCAGATTTTCACAGGGTCGTGTCTCAAGCCACTGTCACTGTCTTATTTTTTCTCCAAACTGAGAGAATAGAAGCTTTCACAGGCAGAATTCTCCAGAAAATGAAGAACTAGAGAATAGAAACAAAGCAGGTCATGATAGGGTTCCAGGGAAGACTTTTGTTGGGAAGAGGAGGATCTGTCTGACAGCCCCTACGTCTGCACTCATTTTAGGAGGCAGGAGCTGCAGTGGTTAAATGTGGCACCTTCAGAAGAGTCGCTCCTTGTGCTCCTGATGGTCTGATATTTACATGTCCTTTGTTTTTTTTTAACTCCTAAAATCTTCAGGACATTTTTGACCTGTAGATATCAGACTCAAGGAAGCAGTCAAGCAGATCCCATTGGCAAGTAGGAATAAAGGCATCTGCTTCCCTGGAAAGCCAAGAAATCATTCAGTGTTTTCGATGGAGCAAGTGAGCACAGAGCACGTGGGCAAAGGGTGCTGAGGAAAGAAGCCAATTCTCCAGATTTCCACAAAAATGGTGCTTATCCCCAATGCTGCAGGGGTCATGGGCAAAGAACAGAATGCTCTCTCCCCTTGCCAGTTGCCCCTCCTTCCATGGCTACCGCTCCTCTCACCCTCCTCGGAGAGGCCTTCAACCTCCCAGGCCACTCTGCCTTCTTCAGGATCTGGTCAGTTCCCAGTGCCACCCAAGTTAAAGAATGCATCACGCAGACGGGTCCCTGACTGTCCAGGACGGGCCCCCAGTCACCCACGCCTGCAGCCAGACTTGCTGCAGTAGAGTGACCAACCATCCCTATTTGCCCAGGACTGAAGCGCTTTCCAAGACATGGGACTTTGGGGGCTAAAACCAGGAAGGTCCTGGGCAACCCGAGTTGGGGTGATCACTTCAAAGTTGCAGCTTTTGTTGTTGTTTTTTAATTGTGGTAAAATACACATAACATAAAATTTACCATTTTAACCATTTTTCAATGTACAATTCGTTAAGTAGATTCACATCACCACCATCCATCTCCAGAACTCTTTCATCTTCCCAAACTGGAACTCTGTGCCCATTAAACAATTTCCCACTCCCCCTCCCCCTGACCCTGGCAACTACCATTCTACTTCCTGTCTCTGTGAGTTTGACTCCTCTAGGTGCCTCATATAAGTGGAATCATACAGTGTTTGTCCTTTTGTGACTGGCTTATTTCACTTAGCATAATGTCCTCAAGGATCATCCATGTTGTAGCATGTGTCGGAATTTCCTTCCTTTTTAAGGCTGAATAATATTCCATTGTATGTGTATACCACATTGTTTATCCACTCATCCATCCATGGACACTTGTGTTGCTTCCACCTTTTGGCTATTGTGAATAATGCTATGAACATGGGTGTATGAGTATCTGTTTGAGGCCCTGATTACAGTTCTTGTGGGTATACACCCACAAGTGGGATTGCTGGGTCACATGGTAATACTGTGTTTAATTTTTTGAGGAACTGCCATACTGTTCTCCACATCATTTTAAAGCAGCCTTTGTTTTTATTGCACCGGGCCTGGAGGGAGGAGTCAGCCCCTCTTCTAACTCCCCAGGAGATCACTAGCGCCCCATGAGACTTGCCTAAAGAGACCTCACAGCAAATCCCTACACACTTATAGTACCTGTTTCTGTCCTCTGAGTTTCCTTGGCTGGCCATCCTCCCGGTTTCCTCTCTTGCTCCTTCCCCCACGGCCTCACTATGTCCTCTCCCCCAGGGCCCTTACCACCCCCTCATCTCACCAGGCAAAGCTGAAGAAATCTCCTCCTCCTCTTGCAGGGCAGTTTAATTACCACCTTGAGTTACTTAATCCCACTCTTGAGGATTCACCTTCTACCTTAAGAAAGAACTGGGCTCTCCCAAGAGGCATTCTTGTCTGACTCAAAGAAACAACCAAACTCAAAGAAACAAACTACAGCCAAGTGTAGACCACAAGCACAGCTATTGCATCAGGGCCACCGATCATCTGCCACCCCCCTCATGTGCTTCTCACCCCGTGGGAACACACCCTTCCCCACAATGCGCCGAGTCTCCCCTCTCACCAGTACTCTGCCCTAATTACAGGGTTGCTGGAATTACAGGCCACACCTCTGAGAACCTGCAAATGCTTTTATCCTGCAGGGGCAACAGGCCACCCTGGGAGGCGGGATTGGAAATCCGCACGTCCTACAGTTGAGCCTTGGCCAAGGAGAGCATTAAGCCCATGTTGGTGGGGCCAGGTCTTAGGGCCAGTGTCTCTGCCTCTTTAATAAAAGCTTAAAACTGGGAGGCCCTGGCCGGGTTCCACATTCTGAACCTTGGCCTGGAGAGAAAGAACTTAAACAGTGAACTTCTTCCCTTTATTTGACCAGCATTGTTCAGCTTATATGGTGTATTACTTATTATCTAGCTTGCTTCTCACAGTCCTTGGATGAGGCCTTTTCAGTAGATGAAGAGACAGAAGTTCAAGGAGCGTGAGTGACTTGCCCAAAGCCACACAGCTGGTGAGGTGACATTCTCCTTGAACTCACATTCTAACTCCAGAGCAATGGATTTCCCACTTCTGCTGCCTCGGGGACCCATCCCACCTCCAGGAAGATAGGAGCCATGGAGAGGACACCAGCTCTGGGCTGTTGGGCCCCAGGTGTGGTCCAAGTGCCACCAGCACAGGCTAGTCTGATCCTGGACAGTTCTTTAACTTCTCTGGGTTGGTTTCCTTGTCTGTGAAACAGATCAAAATACCTGTCATCTAGAGTTCTGGGAGACTCAGTGAAATAAGGTATGTAAAATGCATCTGATAATATGTGGTAGAAGATGCGGGTGTGTTGTCATTGCCACTCGAATGCCTGCATGGCAGAGAAGAGAGAAAAAGGAAGGAGGAGCTCCGTGCCCGGCCTAGACGCTGCTCTCTGTAACTGTACCCGCATCGCAGCCTCTGCACCTTCCACAGGAACTGCCGTTCTTCTGACTTACTCTAAATAGGCTCAGAGAAGACATATGTTCATTAAAAATTTTTGAAAAGGTTTAATTTATAAAAAGCCTCTTAACTGTATGAACCTTAAGGAAATTGTGCTAAGTGAAATAAGCCAGGCACAAAAAGACAAATACTGTGGATTCCACTTATAGGAGGTACCTAGAGTAGTCAAATTCATAGAGACAGAGAGTGGAATGGTGGTTGGTAGGGGCTGGGGGAAGGAAGAATGGGGAGTTAGTGTTTAATGGGGAGAGAGTTTTAGTTTTGCAAGATGAAAAAAGGGAATGGATGGTGGTGATGGTTGCACAACAATGTGAATGTACTTAATGCCACTGAACTGTACACTTAAAAATGGTTAAGATGGTAAATTTTATGTGTATTTTATCACAACTGAAAAAGAAATTCTGGAGGGAAAAAAAGCCTCTTAGCCCTGCACATTTTGCTCAGGTTTCTTTGGAGCCTGTGAGAACTCGTTGCTATATGGATTTGGTTTGATTACAGCGGAGTTACCTTTTAAGTGAAGATTCAGCTTAGGGTTTAAGCTGTGTGGCCCACAGAGGAGGTGAGAATAGGGTCAACACTGCCAGTTTTCCTTGTAGTGCTGGAACAAACACCATTTCTTTGAGCATCAGATGAAGTAGTTGAGTCAGGGGTCATAACAAAATATATATGCCAAGTGATTCCTAGGGCAGGATGCTCACATTGTGAGATGCTCTCAGAACAAAGGCCTGCTGAGGAAGCAGTGGGGTCCCAGCCCACTCCTCATGTTCCCTTGGGGCACAAACAAGTAGAATGACCAGAATTGCCATCCCTGTTGAAAGTGTGGCTTTACATCTCTTCTTTTGCTTACGTAGAGTTGAATGCCTCCAACAAGGGGTGTGAGAGGTAGCTCCACCGGGGTGGCCTTTGTCCAGTCAAAGGAAACTGGACAGATGCCCCACTTTCACTCCTTTTAGCTGACTCTGATGAGTGTTAAACTCTAGATTGTTCTCTGACTTTTGACCGGATCTATCAGCCATAGAAAAATAGACCCTCCCCCCACTAGGTACCCACCGCAGGCCACATCTCACAGATAGTCCCAAACACCTGCTCAGACCTGAAATTCTCCAACTTTAGAGGATCTTTGCAGACCTGAGATCCAATTCCTGATACCACAGTTCAGATCTAAGCCATAGAGTTCCTAGCTTTCCAAAGAGATCTATCCTCAAATTACAGAATACTCTGAAGAGAAGCGGTTTGAGCAAACCCCCCAGAAGACCACATTAAAGAAAGAAATGGGTGTGAGCTGCACTGTCTTTCAGACAAATTTGACCCTCATCTCCTTCAGAAGGGCTTAGGCAGCACCTATCCCAGTTCCAGGCATGACCAGGGGCTCCAAATAAATGAATGAATGACCACCTGCCCTGTGGCTAGCCCAGCATCATTAATTTGGCGCTATTGTAGATCAATAGACTTTCTGATGCCAATAAATTTGCATTGTTATGCTCAAGAACTGAGAAGTAAACTAATGAACGGGAGGCTATGAACTTTAATCCCAATTTTGCCATTAAATACTTTGCTGATCCCCAGCAAGAATTTCTGATTTTTCTCATCTATAAAATCAGGAGAAAAGAGATCTGTGGAAGCACATAAAAAAATAAGAGAGAAAAGAGAACAAAGAAATGCTTCCTAGTGAAGCTGCGTATTTTTTTCCCCTGCAATGCACTCCATTCCAAACCTGAACAGGGGAAGGGTGAGAACATTTGCATTCATTTGCATAACCACAGGTGGGTCCCTCTGGAGTCTCATGGTTGATTTTTCTAAATCAGTTTGGCTCCAAGCATCAGGTGAATGACATGATTGAGCGTGAAGACGCAAAAATACTAAAACAACCACTCGCAAGCCTAGGCAGAGTAAACGGTGAGAAGGAATTAGACCTCTTGTCATGTAGGAGCGGCTGGTGTCCTGTCTTAGTGTTGTTGGAAAATGCTCTGCACTAGGAGCCTGAAGAGATCTCATGAGCTCCCATCCCGGTCTCTGCCATCGCACAACTGGGAAACTAAGCAACTCATTGAAACTCTTCCAGCTTGTAAAACACTCAACCAAACTGCCCTGCTGGTAACTCCAGGCTGGCTGTTCAGTTCCAACAAGATTAACATGAAGATGAATTTTGGAAACTAAATGTTAGACCAGGTGAGGAGTTATTCTCACATACCTTCTTCAATAGGAAACACTGAGGCCCTAAAAATATTATGAACCTTCTAGTAGGTCACTGAGCACAGAACTAGCTCCATACCCCACACTCCAGCTCTACCCGAAGAGGCAGAAGAACTTAGTTGTCGGTAGTTTGGGTTCCCAATCCCAGCTCTGCCATTTATGAGCTTTGTAACTTGACACAGTGACTTACTTTGCTGTGCCTCTGCCTCTTCATCTCTAAATTGTGGATGATGATGGTAATATTACTTCACAGAGTTGTAGTGAAGATTAACTTGGGTGTTAATATACCCTGTTATGGACTGAATGTTTGTGTGCCCCAAAAGTCACATGTTGAAGCTCTAACCCCCAATGTGATGGTATTTGGAGGTGGAGCCTTTGGGAGGTGATTAGATTTTGAGGTCATGAGGGTGGCCCCCGTGATGGGATTAGTGTCCTTATAAAAAGAGAAAGAGAGACTAGAGCTTTCTCTCTCCATCCTGTGAGGACACAGCCAGAAGGTGGCCATCAGCAAGCCAGGAAGAAGGTCTTTACTAGGAACTGAATCAGCCTTGAATGTGGACTTCCTGACCTCCAGAACTGTGAAAAATAAATATCTATTGTTTAAGCCACCCAGTCTATGGTATTTTGTATGGCAACCCCAATCACATTTCCTCCTTCCCGCCCAGAGGTAACCATGCTTCTGAATTTAGCATTTATCATTCCTATGCATACTTTATGCGCTTACTCCATGTGTACACAATGAGACTGAGCTGGAAATACCTTAAAGCCAGGACTGACATGCACCTCTTCCAGAGGATTTAGACATAGTATCTGGCCTAGCACAAAGTATAGTTTGGCAAGCACGTCCTCATTTGTCATCTCTCTATGTGTGTCTTTTCACCTCTTTGAGCTGAGAACGTGCTAATATCTCCAGGTGGACCAGTTGATGATACAAGCGATTAATTAGGTCTCCTATTAACGGGTCTGTGCTTGTCAGCGACTATGAGGGGTGCTGTAGCCCCCCTCACGCAGCTTGGTGCTGATGCCTCCCCCTCCTGCCTTCCAGACGGAGATGCGGCTTCAGGACCAGCAGCTGGCCAGACAGCTCATGCGCCTGCGCAGTGACATCAACAAGCTGAAGATAGAGCAGACCTGCGACCTCCACAGGAGGATGCTCAACGATGCCACCTACGAACTGGAGGAACGGGATGAGCTGTCCGACCTCTTCTGCGACTCCCCGCTTGCCTCCTCCTTCAGTCTGTCCACGCCACTCAAGCTCATTGGAGTCACCAAGATGAACATCAACTCCCGGAGGTTCTCTCTCTGCTGAGAAGCCCTAGAAGGGGGCAGAAAAACCAGAAGAGAGAGTTTGGGAGGCAGGGAGAGGGTGTGGGAAGGGTGTTGAGGCCAAGTTACCCCAAGTGGGTCTCCCCATAGGCGAGACCTGTGAACCGTGGGCCCCCAGGACCTGTCGGCAGGTGCTTTCTTGGGGCCCCCAGCTATGGATCCCAACATCCCATGACTGGCTCTTGCTTAACACCCAAAGAGTTCTGCCGAAGGGCCCCTCCACCCAGATGTTCAGTGAGACCTGGGTTCCCAGCACGACACGTCACAGTCCTCCCCTCAGTGCTCTATATTCCTGTTTCCCAGAATCACTGGTGCTATGAACTGGGATCCCAAATGGGGCCCCCCAAAAACTGTGATTCTTGCAGAAAGCTTCCCCAAGGGTACTGAGCCCCCAAGGGGGAGGTGATCAGATATGTCAGACATGCCCATCTCCCTGTTACTGTCCTCTAAGTACTGGCTCAAATTCACCCTAAATGGGTGACTCAGCCACCTTGACAGGGACCCACAAGGAAAGGAATAACCAAGTGCAGCTTGGGGACGCAGGCCCCACAGCCAGCAGGCGGTGCCCTGGTGAGCGTGAGGTCCAGGCTGTGGTCAGTCTTCGACCTTGGCACTATAGGTGGCATGTAAATGGTTTCTGTTTCTGGTGTGTGCCAGGACACACCAGGGTAGCGTGGGTGCAGCAAGCACAGATGCCCTCTGTTGCCTGCCCTGGCCACGTATACCAATCCCAATCTCGAAAGAGCACCTCTGCCGCCACCCCACAGCCCTGGGGGAGTGCCTGGGAGACCACTGGTGACTGAACTAGGCAGATCCGTCAGTGGGTTTCCCATAACAGGATCCCCCTTGGGGGCCAGCAGAGGCCTCCTGGTGGATTCCAGCGGTGTCACCCACATCACCTTCTTGCCCTCCCCAGAAGGACTCGAGGGAGCGAAGAAGCTCACCCTAAGCCTCCTCTGAGATTCTGGGCCTGACTTAAAGGACTAATTTTAATTGAATCAGACTGTTACTAATCTGTTGCTAACTTGTTAATAACTGTTTGATTTTTGTCCAAATGGTGAACCAGTTGGGTAGGTCAAGTACAGAGATTCAGGATTTGGTTTCAAAAGTTTCTTCCTAACAACAAGTGTGAAGATCAGCATGTG
The DNA here is from genome assembly GCF_057802395.1 of Ceratotherium simum simum. Lineage (NCBI taxonomy): Eukaryota > Metazoa > Chordata > Mammalia > Perissodactyla > Rhinocerotidae > Ceratotherium > Ceratotherium simum. Next base: position 11,394,236 of record NC_141911.1, on the reverse strand, counting down.
AGGACTGAGGCCTCAATAGGCTAGGGAAGTTAACCTGGTAGAAGACCACGTGGCAGGGGATTCCCCGGCAGCTGGGGGGTTTGACCTTTGACATCATCTAGTCGAGCCCTCTCATTCATAAAGGAGTATAGTGAAGCCATGGAAGGAAAATGACTTCCCTGAGGTTCCACAGCTCTTTGTTGGCTATAGAATGTTGATGTGTTGAATCATTATTAATAATGCCTAGACAGATCATGTATCAATGAACTTGAACCCCAAAGATTGCCCTACTTCTTTGCCAAATCCACAAACTGCCAGCCCCTCTACTCTCCACCTCATTCAGCCCCCATGCACACCTCCCACTTTGCAATTCAGAATATTGGGATCAGAGTCAGAGCAATGCCTAGACAGTGGACCCACAGCACATGTATCAACAATCCCGATTCCGTATAGGAAGTGAGGTGTCCTACTGCTCTGCCTTCATGCTTCATCTTCCTGTATAATCTCATTGGGTCCCATGCACACTCACACTCACAGACACGTACACACACACACTCCATGACCCACACTGGGAAAGGTTGCTTTTCTTTTGTGGGCCAGGAGTAGGAGGATGCAGATGAATGGTTCCTAGTTAGAAAAGAACTGGTCTCTTCCTTGTGATTTCAAAGAACCAGAGGGTTTATGCTTCCTTCAAAGAAAATATAACCACATAGCCAAGATTTGTTTTCAGCCTGACTCTGAGCAGTGACAGAAGTCTGAGGCCCAAGGGACTCTTCCACGGAGAAGACCTCGGAGGAAGGCCAGGGCTATTCCCCCTCAGGCAGGAAAGGAGGGAGATTTTCTCTACCCTGCAATGTCCCTCCTCAGGGATTAGGTACAGGCACTGCCAAGTCCTACAGAAGCAGTCCTGCGAGGCTTCTTCCAGACGAGTCCTCAAGGTCGTGGGATATCAGGCTGGCCTATTACACACACTCACCACTCACTGTATAGAGACACACGTACACATACCCAGACCCTCACAGGAAAGCTCATTCTATATTCTGAAGAAAATGCCAAACTGATTTTTTTTTTCTTTCTGGAAATTATTACAGTAACTGAAAAAGTTGGATTCAACTAAAGCTGAGTGATTTAGTTAAATTTTGTCAACCCTATTGAACTGGAATCAACTGGGCAATTTAGTTGCTCAGTTAACCGAATGCTTCTTTCCTTTCTTTGTTCTCTGAGAGGAAACTGAAGTCAAGGCACCCTTTTTTGGATAGGTTAGATGTCTCGACTCTTTTGCTTAGTTCATCCCAAGAGAATTTTCTTTTGGGATAAAGAAGGAGGAGAAGGAGGAGGGGATCTGAGGAGAGCAGTAGAGGGGAAAGATAGGTGTGTTTTCTTACTCGTTGTCCAGTGTCTGTTAGCTCCCTTGTCTCCACAGTGAACACAGACAACTAACCAAGCCGATTCAGCCTTGTGAAGCCCCTGCCTTGTGTGGTGAAGAGCTGTCTGTGAGTGAGCCGCAACCTAACCTGCGTCGCCTGCTCCCCAGGGCGACCTTCTGGCTTACCACGTGTATACAGTACTGTTTCCAGTTTTACTCATTGTCTACCCGTCTCTCTGTCATCCCCAAGGACCCCTGGGTATAAAACATGAAGTCTCCATTGACACTGCAGCGTGCGGTGATGTCTGAGGCCTTCATGGGCTCGGCAGTGATCCCAGAGGCCTGGAGAGCTGGGCAGGCTTGAGATGCCCTGACCAGCCCCTGGCCTCATCCCTGTAGCAATACCAAGTGCTATTACATAATCGATGGACAGTTTATAATTTTATTTTTTATGATTATTTGTTTCTATATTGCTGTTAGAAAAAGTGAAATAAAAATGTTTCAAAAGAAGATATCTATATAAAGAGGAGAAGTTTGCTTCCTTTTACCTTGTTCCTGTTATAGCTCATACAGGACCAAGCACTTAACTGAAAGGAAGAGAGAGGGAGAGAGAGGGAGAGAGAGGGAGAGAGAGGGAGAGAGAGAGAGAGAGAGAGAGAGAGAGAGGAGAGAGGGAGAGAGAGGGAGAGAGAGGGAGAGGGAGGGAGAGGGAGGGAGAAGGAGTGGGAGGGAGAGGGAGAGGGAGGAGGGTAGGAGGAGAGGAAAGAGAGGAAGAAGAGGAAGGGAAGAGAAGGGAAGGGAAGGCTTGATCATTCAACCCTCAAATGTAGATGTGGGAGGAAGGAAGAGATTCACCCTAATCCCTCTTCTTCCTTTCTCGAGCCTTCGGCCAAGGAGGGCTGCTTGGTGCTGGTTGCCATCAGGAGCTTCCCTGCGGGGGCTAAGTGAGCTCAAGATGCAGAGTGAAGAGACGCAGGCATTATTGCTGTAAATCCATTCTCTCCTACGGTAGCCCCTTCCAAAGGTGACTCTGACTGGATTCAGAATGTTTGGGTCAAACTCAGAGCAATGCCTGGACAGTGGACCAACAGGACATGTATTTCAAATCACAGTTCCATCCTGGAAGTATGGCACTTAGCATTACTGCACTCTGAGGGGATCTTGTGCCTTAAACTTTTTCAGCCTCTTGCAGCAGCAGCCCTCAAAATCCAGCCTGCCTGAGGATCCCCTGGGCACCTGCTGCCAATGCCTATTCCCAGGAAAACCCCTGGGCTCCACCTCAGGGATTCGCTGTGTAGCTCTGGCACGGGGCCCAGGAACCTGCCCCAGGAGACTGACACGGTGGGTCATAGACCCTTCCAGAAATCTTCAAAAGGACAAAGCAGGCAAGGGAAGGCATTGTTTTGAATGCTCCTATCAGTGTTATCAGGAGACGCCTATGTCAGAGCATCAAAACGGTTGTTAGAAATCCCATTTCGTGGAAGAACAGCTAAAGAGAAGCTCTCTAGCAGTCCCTTGAGATTATATCACCTGCCTACGCCAAGAGGATGCGCGACTAGGATCTGTTTCGTACAAAGAGCACACAGCATAAATTGGACGTGTGGACTCTGGGTTGTGAGGTGAGGGGCAGAGTGGGCACTTGGAAACCCGCCATCACCATTGGCCGTGTGGTTCAGAGGGACTGAAGAAGCACTGGGCCTTACCACCCCTGCAGACGGGACCACACATACACTTTTTTAGACCAAAAGGACACTGCTCTAATTTGTCCTCCAAACAAATAATTTTAAGTGCCACAGAGAAGAAAAAATGCAACAACAGCCTCATGTGTGGGAGGCGGCTGCTTTTACCACCTCGTCAGGGAAGGCTTCTCTGAGAAGGTGCTGTTTCAGCTGAAACTGCAGCCACACGAAGATCAGGAAAAAGAGTGTTCCGGATAGATAAACAAGAGCCCAGATTCTGGGGCAGGAAGGAGCGTGGTCTGTAGCGCAGCCAGAGTGCAGAGGTGCGGTGGGAGGGGAGCTGCAGAGACGGGCCGATCATGTCAGCCTCATAGGTCAGAGTAAGGAGTCTGGGTTTTATTTGGGTTGTGTGTGAAGTGTTTTGAGGTTTTTGAGCAGGGGAGTGATATATGATCTGATTTGAATGTTAGCAAGACCCATGTAAAAACTAAGGCGGGAGTGGGTCAGAAGTGGAGTCCACAGAGGAATTAGGAGGCGGTTACAATAGACGTGAGAATGACATGGATGCGGATAGCAGTGGTGGAGGGGGTCACATATGGTCTGATTTGGGATTTACGTTGGGATGTACTTTGGAGGTAAAGCCAACGGGACACACTGATAGCTTGGATATAGAGTGGGAAGGAAATGGAGGAATTAAGGATGGCCCTCTGGCCAGCAGCTGGATGGAGAGGGGGGCCATTTACTGAGACGGAGAGAGTTTGAGGGGAGCATGCTTGGGGGAAGACGGGCGGCATCAATGGTTCTGTTTCAGCCATGTTGCATTTTCATGTGTATTAGACATCCAAGTGAGGGTGAGGAGGTGCTTGGATGTAAGGACCTGGACTTCAGGGAAAGGCCGACGTTGGAGACATATATTTGGGAGTCTGGATTTGGGGGTCTGGATGATATTAAAAGCACCATACCTGGATAAACTCCTCTCGGAAGAGAGTGTAGACATAAAAGGGACTCCAACATCTAAAGGCCTGATAAAGGAGGAGGGACCGTCAGAGGAGACTGAGAAAGAAGACCTAGTAAAGCAGAGGAAAAACCAGATGAGAGGTGTCAGGAGCCTTAAAGAAGAGAAGAGAGTCGTCAGCATCAAATGCTGCTGAGAAATCGAGGAGGAAGTGGACAGAGATAACAGTGGCTTCAGCACAATGGAGACCATGTAGTCATTTATCACAGTGGTAATAGCCATTGTAGTCCAGGGGTGAGGACAGAAGTCCCGTTGTGTGGGGTTGAGGGGCAAACGGGAAGTGAAGAAATGAAGGCAGCAAAGAGAGCCCACTCTTTCAAGTGTTTGCCACCAGGGAGCAGAGAAACAGGAGCTGGACAAAGACATAAAGACAAGAAAATGATGTTTTGTTTTCTTGAGACAACATAAAATAAATGTATAATAAAGTAGCATTGTATATTAACAATGTATAATAATAAAAATATACAATAAAGGTGTTGGCGTCTAAGATATGCCAATGGGAATAATCTGTCAGAGAGGCAGAATTTGATGGTGCGGGAGAGAGGAGAGGGTAATTACAGTGAAGTTCTTGAGGAAGAGAGGGCCCTGGAGCCAGAGCATAAGTGGGGAGGTTGGGCTGCACGAAAAGCAAGGAGCCTTCTTCCACTGAAGCAAGAGGGAAGGCAGGGGGTCGGCTGAAGATGTGCGAGTTAGGGAAATCCCTGGTGGGAAGAGGAGGAGAGTCCTGCTGGATCCTTCCTATTTTCTCTATGAAATAGGAGAGTGACTTGTAGGCAGTGGAATATCAGAGGTTTGAGGAGAAAGAAGTTTTGAAATAATGATCTCATGTTAATTTATTAGGAAGGGGTAGTCGAATCTTCCCACGGTGTTGGCTCCCCATCTGAGGCTTGTGGTCATACAGGTGAATGTGGTTGAATGATTTTTTTCTCCAGCAATGGTTAGCTGTCCCAGTGCAGACACAGGCCAGGCAGAGAGCAGAGAGGGGATGTGCCAGGCAGGGCCACCGGAGAAGGAGGAAGGCAAAAGTTAAAGTGTTTTGCAAAGGAGCAATCATAGTGTTGGACCAAGGAATCCAAGCGGAGTGAGGAGGAAAGAGGGGACATGGGGATGGGTGTGACAGCAGTGCTAGAGCACTGGGGTCTGTGGGTGGAGGTCTCAGTGCCATCTGGGCACTGCCGGCATGAGAGTCCAGAGAAAGAGAGAGTGCGTAGAAGGTGACGATCAGAGTACTGGGGGAGTGGAAGTGACATTTAGAGACGCTGCAGCTTTGTCATTCAGAGACACACCCTGATGGTACATTCACTGCCCAGTGGCCCCAGCCAAGTGTGTGCCTCATAGACTAGTGACATCAGTCAAAACTGTGGCTGCCAGGGCCTCCCGCAGATCTTATCTATCTTATTTAGAAAGGCGTTTGAACTCGGTTGACAACATTCTCTTTGGCTTCTCAGCAAGAACAGAAGCATCTCCCCCTTCCTAATTCTTTCCGTCAGCAACCTAAAGTCTGTGGTCTTGATGGCAGAGGAAGAAGGCTGTGGTGGCCGGGCTGGAGGAGAAAGACGACAGCGCGGCCAAAGGCGGCCCTGCCGGCACAAACAGGCCCAGCATAACTGTGAACCGTATCTGATGGGAACTGCTCAGCCTTGGCTATTTTTAAATACCCTGTTCACAGGCTCAAAGCAAACAGCGATGGCGACAGCTAGGCGGTCTCCAAAGGAAATTGATTCAGGAAGACAAACCTCAAAGGTTTGAGGGCTCTGGAAAGCAGTCATCCACCACTCACTGCAGGGAGATAAGTTCACTGTGGACATTTCCCCGACCGGCAGGGACCGGACCCAGACTGTGTGGAAATTCCCTGGAAAATAACCCGGCGAGGCTGGTTCCGCTTTGCAGGACTGTAGCATATTTCCTAAACCGTTCTGTCAGACTCCGTAGCTCTTCTTCCTGCCTCCTTCTCCGCGCAGGGACAACTGAGGCACTAAGAAAGATGACTTGCCAAAGAACATCCAGAGTCCTGCGGGAAACCTGAGTTAGGAACAACAAACCAGCCTCCTGTCTCCCTCTAGGAGACTCACCTCCCCAGGTGGCCGGCCCAGGCACAGAAGTGGGGGCCCCATCTGGAAGGGTGCTGCATTTGGGGTAGCACAAGGCTGGGGGTGGAACAGACGCTCTCTCCTCTACCCCAGCTGCACCAGGCAGGGTTTGTGGGAAAGTGGAAGTGGCTCTCGGCATTCCAAGAGAGGAAAGAGCTGATACAAGGGATTAGGGGCTTATGGCACCATCAGAAGAGTCAGGGAAGTGGCTGCTAGAAGGGACGGTCCACAGAGCTCGTCCTGAAACTGCGCTGGGTTTCAGCGAGCTTGGCAGGTGCCTTCCGGGACTTCCTGAAGCACCTAAGCGGGTGATTCTCAACAGGTCTTCCGTCTACACCTCTGCCTGCCGCTGCCACAGGGAGATAACGGCTTCAGATGCTGTCATGGACAGAATTGTGTCCTGTCAACATTCAAATATTGAAGACCTAGCTCCCGTACCTCAGAATGTGACAACATTTGGTGATAGGGCCTTTAAGGGGTGATTAAGGAAAGATGAGGTTATTGGGGTGGGCCCTAATCCAGCATGACTGGTGTCCCTATGAGAAGAGATTAGGACACAGACACACACAGAAGGAAGACCATGTGAAGACACAGGGAGGAGATGGCCATCTACAAGCCAAGGAGAGAGGCACAGAAATCAACCCCACTGCCACCTTGGTCTCAGACGTCCAGCCTCCAGAACCATGAGAATATAAACGTCTGTTGTTTAAGACACCCAGTCTGTGGAACTATATATGGCAGCCCAAGCCAACTAAGACACTTGCTTTTCCTCTGTATCTCCCTCTTCCTCCACCCCAGCTCTTAAAGCATCTACCTGGAAGTGACTCATGTCACTTCTGCTGTCATTTCTTTGGCAAAAACAAGTCACATGACCAAACTGGACCTCCAGGGGTGACGAAGTGCAAGCTTACCATGTGCCCACGAGCAGAGGAGAACTGGAATGTTTACGAACAGGAGGTTAATGACTACCCCACCCCACCATTCTTCCCCACCTCACCTGGGGGGACCTGCAAAACCCCATTGGCCTGTAGCACTAAGGACAGCTTGGCCAGCAGGCTCCCAGGTGTGCTATAGGCACCTGGGAGCGCCCGAGATGATGCAGTAGGTCTGAGAAGAAAAGATGCGAACTTCCATTAATATTTTTAATCTCTTCTTATCTACTTTTAATATGCTTTAAATGTGCATAATGTACTGGTACAATAATACATTATATGAAGTGTAAATCTGTTGGGGGGTCCGTGCAAAGCTTTTTGCAGATGAAGTGCAACATCAAACAAGTGGGCGACCCGGCCTTTGCCTGCAGAGACATGTACGGGATTTCGCCTGCTGCTGGGCCCGAGGCTGGGCTGGACCGGACCCAGAGATGGATGATTCTTTCTCCTGAGAGGTCACACAGGTGCGTCCTGTGCCGAATGTCCAGCTGCCCCTCTGTGGCCACCAGAGGTCAGTCGCTGCACTTTAGTCTTTTGGTAAAAGGCACCACGTTCCTGCCAGTCTGCGGGGCTCTGCTCCCCCCGACCACAGAAAACAAAAGATAGGAGAGGAAGAAAGACGAGGGAGAGGGAGAAAGCAAGAGAGAAAAGGAGAGGAGGCCTTTTCTCCTTGCAAGCAACAGCAAAAGCAGTGAGGATTTGTTTAAGTGTGGAGTTGGCACCAAATCGGAGAATGTGAAACAGGCTGCTTCCTCCGCTGCACCCCCACCATTTTTATAATGTCTTGGTCAATTCTTAGAACAGGGCCCAGAAATCACAGTTTCTGGGTCTGAGACTCAGGGTGCAGGAGTGGGTCCAAGGCCAGGGAGCCAGAGGACGTGCCAGTCACCCCATAGCCCATGTGAGCCCACACCCTAGTGTGAGCAAAGCTGGCCAATCTTGTGCCCACTCATCCCCCCACCCCCTGCAGCTCCCCAGGGGGCCCTGCCAAAATGACCATAGCTCAGCCCACAGATGGAGGGGCACTTGGAAACCCTGGAGAGTCTGGGAGCTGGATGCAGGGAGGAAGGAGGTACCTATTGCCTGCTTCTTGGAGGAGACAAAGGAACACAAAATGTCATCTGCTGTCCCTTGTTCCCGTCCCCACCCCGGCACCCTCAGCCTAAAGTTGCCTCCAACCTCTGCTATCTCTCTCTCCAAGGAAAGACAAGGCTGAATGAACCATCGTAAAAATGTTGCAGGGCGCCCAGGGAGGTGGAACTAGATTTTCTGAAAGCAAGTTCCTGTTCAAAGTCTCCAGCCACTTCTATTTCTAGCAGTGGAGACAGTGAGTCTCCCTGAGAAAAACCGCCTGAGTGGTCCCTTTCAGGGAAGTAGATGAAAGTCGTCAGCAACCGTTCCTCTGGGGAGAGTGAGCCAGGACTGTTGGCCTCGACAAAGACCGTCCTCCCCCACTCCCTCTACATGGCTAGGTTGCTAAGCAGGGGTGGACAAATTGTGTCAGGGCCAAGAAGCCTTCTGGGAGAAAGGGATCTGGTCTCCTTTACGGACTCAAAGCTATTCCAGCATCTCTGAAGCACCTATGGTGCCAGACGCCTGACTCCTTCAAGGAGACGCTGATTGCGATCGCAGACCAAGCGGGACAGCCAGACACGCAAGAGCCGCATCACAGGGGCTGTGACACTGGGAGCCCGGGCCCTAGAGGAGGTGACAGTCCAGACTTCAAGGGGCAAAGCGGAGCACAGGGAGCAGCGTCAGGGAGTGATGAGTCTCAGGGAAGAAGGAAGAGGAGAGAAACAGACTGGCCATGATGAAATGGGGCTCAGAATTATATCATATAAAATATTAAAGGAGCTGCTGAAGTGGGACATATGTGCTCTCAGTCAGAGGGCTTTAGCGATCAGAGCACAGACCAAGAAGCAGGTCCAGGAGGGGGAGCAGCTGGCCAAGGTCACTGTCCAGTTGGTGCAGAGCTGGGTGTGTCCCGCGGTCTCCTGACTCCTCATGTGTCTCTTCCCAACACACTCTTTTCCCTGCAGCTCCTCCACCTCTGAGTTCTTCTCACCAGAAGCACGCAGAGGAGGACTGAGAAAGCTGATCTGTGAAGTTCGTCCCCTGAGGAGTCAACAAACGGTTTTGCCAGACTTGTAATTCAGACCCACTGTGTTAAGGAAATCCTAAAGTGCCCCCTGCTGGAGAAACGCGGAATCTATTCACATGTGGATTTTTGTCAAATAGTTTAGCAACACCAATAATTTACACCTTGATGTTTGCTTGATTTCTTGCAGTTTGCTATTGTCATCACTTTCCATGTTTGCTGGAAAATTTCAAGTTCAGATGCTGTTTCCAGCACTCAAAACCTGAAATCTCTATATGGAGTATTCTGTCTCAATGTAATTAAATTCTACAAATACTTTTTAATATTTAGTATGTGCCAAGCACCGTGCCATCTCTAGGAAAGCAAGATGACTAAAAACTGAAGAGACACAACGCTTTGGTTTCATTCATGCCATCTGAACCGAAATTCGTGTTTCACCTCAGTTCTGGAACGCAATCGTTTGTAAAGAAAATAAAATGGCCGTTAACCTGAAAATAGTGTAAGTTTTTAATTTTATTGTTTAATTTGGTGCTTTCCTTTACATTGTGAAAAGCTACAATTGCTAATTCATGCAGCTATTTTCTCCATTACAACTGAAAATCAAGAAACCCTTCCATCTTTCTCTCGTTTGCTCTCTCATATCAGAACACCTGGACTGCTCCAGATTTCCCCCACGTTGGCTTCACTCAGTTTCAAAGCTCTAGCAGTCGCTCAGCTTGCAGCTAAAATCTGGCTTCCTCATCAAGAGGGAAAACTTTCTTTTTTTTTCTTTTTTTTTTTGGTGAGGAAGATCAGCCGTGAGCTAACATCCATGCTAATCCTCCTCTTTTTGCTGAGGAAGACCGACTCTAAGCTAACATCTATTGCCAATCCTCCTCCTTTTTTTCCCCCCCAAAGCCCCAGTAGATAGCTGTATGTCACAGTTGCACATCCTTCTAGTTGCTGTATGTGGGATGCGGCCCAGCATGGTCGGAGAAGCGGTGCGTCGGTGCCCACCCGGGATCCTAACCTGGGCCACCAGTAGTGGAGCGCACACTTAACCGCTAAGCCACGGGGCGGCCCCAGGGAAAACTTTCTAAGACAGTGACTCAAGTAATTCAATTTGCTTCTTCAATCCCTCACTGTCCATCTCTGTCTCTCAATTTCCTCCCATCAGTCAGAAACAAAAGGATGGCATTTACAAAATGCTTTCTGTTCTTTGTCGTAAAAGTTTCCTCATGACTAATTGTCCTCAACTGGATGTGTCTCAATTCATTTTGTTTTTATGGTCTTGCTTTTTTTTTTTTTTTTTTCCCTTTAAGAGGAGATGCCTCTCTGAGCTGCTCCCCTCTCTCCAAATGGCCACCGCCCTTTCCAACAAGCAGTATATCTTCACCTTAATTATTCCTGGCAGTATATCCAGATATAAGTTAGCACCACAGTAAAGTCCATGTGATCCATTATTAACAGTTTGTGGAAGAAAAAAAGGTGGGGAGGGCTTTCTTGAGCTTAATATTAACTTGAGTTCAAGAAATAATGCAATTTATACCTATAATTTTTTCTCAAAACCTGAATGGGAAAATGATTGAAAGGAAGGAATAAACAACCCAAACCATCCCAACAACCTCTATAACCTCAGGAACTGGATGTGTGATTCTCCTTTTCTGGGCCGGCCCAAATTCCAGCTTAAAGTTTGTCAACAAACATTAAATTGTTAATAGTGAACATATTAAGCATCCAAACTATACAATACCCACAACATCAGAATATTTCTGACCTACTGTCCAGGTCAGTGGTTTTAAAAAATGTGTAGATACAGGTACATGCGTGAGTGTGTATGTGCGTGTGTGTGTGTGTGTGTGTGTGTATATATATATATATATATACATATAATTTTCTCCCTGCCTCTTTGAGCATCTGGTCCTCTTTTCCCTGTGTTTGTCCCAACTCCACAATTAGCCTATAAGTTTCCTCTCTAAACTCCTAGTACCTAAGTCAGTAACCAGAGCGGTCAGGGCCCTCAATAAATGTGAGGAAAATGAGTAGACCCAGAATTATTTTAAGGGTCTCATCTACCTCAAGTGTTTACAGAAAGTGACTCCGGGTCCTGGGGAAGAACAACGCTCTTGCACGGTTGTGACTGAGCTGAGCCAGAAGTGGGCGTTCTAGACCTGGACAGTCACTTCCCATGGCCTGAGTCGCTGGCCCCCTCTGCTGATGGTCCTTCTAATTGTCCATGAGTACAGCAAGTCACCTGCAAATCAAGACTGGGCCCTTCTAGGCATGGCCAACCTCAAAGTGTCCTTTGTATGAAGACATCACACTTGGATCTCAGAAAACATTAGAGATAGCAGGTGAAAACAAAAGTCCCGCGCATACCACATCCTAGAGAGGAGCCAGAGGCAGGAGAGGCAAACCCAGTGAGCCTGTGCAAACGTTTCCCTTCTCTAGACCAAGGCTCTTTGAAAAATCCCCAAATAATTGGGAATTAAGCAACATACTACTAAATAACCCACGAGTCAAAGAAGAAATAAAAAAGGAAATTAGAAAATCTTTTAAGCCAATTGAAATGAATACATGACATATCAAAATTTATGATATTCCAGTTAATGCAATGATTAGAGGGAAATTTCCTTTAAATATTTATATTAGAATGAAAGAAAAGCCTAAAATAAATTTTCTAATCTTCCACCTTAAGAACTTAGAAAAAAAGAGCAAATTAAACCTGGAATAGTAGAGGGAAGAAAACAATAAATATTAGCACAAAATTCAATTAAATAGAAACAGAAAAACAATAGAGAAAGTCAATGATACTGAAAGTAAGTTAATTGAAAAGATAGATAAAATTGATAAACCTCTAGCTGGACTGATCAATTAAAGAGAGAGAAGGAGAATAGATACAAATTACCAATAGCAGGAGTGAAGGGGAACCGCACACAGATTTCTGTAGAAGCAATAATAAGGGAATGTTATGAAAAATTTCATAGTTAAATTTGACAACTTAGATAAAGTGGAAAAACTCCTTGAAACACACAGATCATCAAAGCTGACTAAAGTAAAAATAGAAAATGCAAGTAACTCTATAACTACTACAGAAATTGAATTCTTTTTTTTTGGTGCGGAAGATTAGCCCTGAGCTAACATCTGTGCCCATCCTCCTCTATGTTGTATACGGGATGCTGCCACAGCATGGCTTGATGAGCAGTGTATAGGTCCGTGCTCAGGATCCGAACCCACAAACCCTGGGCTGCTGAAGTAGAGTACATGAACTCAACCACCACGCCACTGGGCCGGCCCCCAGAAATTGAATTCGTAATGAAAAGCCTTCCCACAAAGAAAGCTCCAGGCCCAGCTGATCTCACTGCTAAATTCTATGAAATATTTAGACAGAAAAAGAATACCAATTCAATGCAAACTCTATCAGAAAATAAAGGAGGGCACACTTTCCCACTCATTTTATAAGGTCTTTATTACTCTGATACCAAAATCAGACAAAGACATAAAAAAGAAAGAGAAGCACAGATTAATATCTCTCATGGAAAACAATACTGGCAAATTGGATTTAGCAATACACAGAAAGTAAGATTTATCCCAGCTATTCAAGGTTGATTAAGATTCAAAAATCAATTAATGTAATTCACTGTAACAGGATAAATGAAAAAAAAGATTATCTCCATAGATGTAGAAAAAACATTTGAAAAGATTCTATTCTCACTGATGTTAAAAACTCTTAGCAAACTAAGAGTAGAAGACTTCTTCAATGTGATAAAAACATTTATGAAAAACCTAGAGCTAACATCACGATTAATGGCAAAAGACTGAATGTGTTCATCCCCAGTTTGGGAACAAGGTAAGGATGCTCACTCTCATGGCTTCTTTTCATCGATGAACTGGGGATCCTAGCCTATGTAATAAGGCAAGAAAAAGGAATAAAACATGGGGCCAGCCCAGTGGCATAGCAGTTAAATGCACGTGCTCTGCTTCAGTGGCCCAGGGTTCATGGATTTGGATCCTGGGCGGGCACCGATGCACTGCTTGTCAAGCCATGCTGTGGTGGCATTCCATATAAAGTAGAGGAAGATAGGCACGGATGTTAGCCCAGGGCCAATCTTCCTCAGCAAAAAGAGGAGGATTGGCATTGGATGTTAGCTCAGGGCTAATCTTCCTCACACAAAAAAAAAAATTAAAAGAAAAAAGAAAGGAATAAAAGAAAGATTGGAAAGTAAAAAGTAAAATTATTTTTATTGCAAACTACGTGATCATATATATGGAAAACCCTAAGAAACCTACAAGAAAGCTATTAGAACTAATGTGAGAGTAACAATATATCAAGTTACAAAGTCAATATACAAAAATCAATTGTATTTCTATATATTAGCAATTAGAAATTGAAATTTTTGGGGGCTGGCCCCATGGCATAGCGGTTAAGTGTGCGCGCTCTGCTGCTGGTGGCCCGGGTTCGGATCCCGGGGGCTTACTGATGCACCACTTGTCAGGCCATGCTATGGCGGCATCCCATATAAAGTGGAGAAAGATAGGCACAGATGTTAGCCCAGGGCCAGTCTTTCTCAGCAAAAAAGAGAAGGATTGGCATGGATGTTAGCTCAGGGCTGATCTTCCTCACACACACACACACACAAAGAAATTGAAATTTTTTAAAATTAGCCTCCCAAAACATGAATAATTAGAGATAAATTTAACAAAGTATAGGTAAGACCTATACATTGAGAAATATAAAATATTGTTGAGAGAAACTGAAGAGGCCCAAAATAAATGGAAACATATACCATTTTAATGAGTTGAAAGACTCGATCTCCCTAACTGATCTATAGATATAACACAACTCCAATCAAAAACCCAGTAGGCTTTCTTGTAGGAAGAGACAAGTTGATTCTAAAATTTACACGGAAATACAAACGACCTAGAAGAGCCAAAATAAATTTGGAAAGAAGTACAAAGTTAGAGGCCCTCACTATCTGATTTCAAGACATCATGCAGTGACAGTAATCAAGACAGTGTAGTAATAAGGATAGACATACAGATCAATGGACGGAAAAGAGAGCACAGTAATGGATCCCCACTTATATGGTCAATTGATTTTCAACAACTTGCCAAGGTAGTTCAATGGGGAAAGTATAGCCTTTTCAATAAATTGTACTGGAACAACTGGACATTCATATTATTCATATAGAAAAAAAGTGAACCGTAGCCCTTACTTCACAACATTCTCAAAAATTAACTTAAAATGAATCATAGACCTAATATAAAAACTAAAATCATAAAACTTCTAAAAGAAAATGTAGAAGAAAATCTTTGTGACCTTGGGGTAAGCAAAGATTTTTTAGAAAAAAACACAAAAGGCACAAACCAAAAAGAATTTGACAAATTGGACCTCATCAAAATTTTAAACTTCTGCTCTTTGGACGATATTGTTAATGGAAAGGTAAACTATGGACTGGGAGGAAATATTCTCAATATATATGCCTGATAAAGAACTTATATCCAGAAAATGTAAAGACCTCTTACAACTCAATAATAAAAAGACAACCTAATTTTTTTTAAATAAGCAAAGACTTTGAACATGCCCTTCACAGAAAAAGGTATACAAACGGCCAAAAAGCACATGAAAAGACGTTCAACATCATTAGTCATCAGGAAAATGAAAACTAAAACCACAATGGCATACCACTTCACACCCATGATGATGTGGAGCAAACTCTCATACATTGCTGGTGGAATTGTAAATGGTACAGCCACTTTGGGAATTTCTTATATGGTTCAACATATACTTACCACAAGACCCACCAATTCTACTCTTAAGTATTTACCCAAGAGAAATGAAAACAGGCATCCACATAAAGACTCGTATGACTGTTCATAGCAGCTTTATTCATAATAGTCAAAAACTGGAAACAATCTAAAATGTCCTTCAGTAGGTGAACAGATAAAAAATTGTGGTATATTTTTACTATAGAATACTATTCGGCAATAAAAAGGAGTGAGCTACTGATAGATACAACAGTAGAGGAATCTCAAAAACGTTACACTGAGCAAAAGAAGTGAAACACAGAAGACTACAAACTGTATAATTCTGCTTACATAAAACTCTACAAAAGACACATTTAATTTAGGGTGACAGATGGTAGCTCAGTGGTTACCTGGGGCAGGGATGGGGACTGACTGGGGATGAGGCACAGGGAAGTTTTTGGGGTAACAGGAATATTCTGTAGCTTGAATGTGGTTGTATGAACGTATACATGTGTCAAAGCTCATCAAGATGGGCTCATGGGCCGGCTCCGTGGCTTAGCGGTTAAGTGCGCGCGCTCTGATGCTGGCGGCCCGGGTTCGGATCCCGGGCGCGCCCCGAGGCACCACTTCTCCATCCAACGCGAGGCCGAGTCCCACGTACAGCAACTAGAAGGATGTGAACCTATGACATGCAACTATCTACTGGGGCTTTGGGGGGAAAAAAATGAATAAATAAAATCTTTAAAAAAAAAAAAAAAAAAAAAAAAAGATGGGCTCAGTAAATTATACTTCAATAAAGTTCATTCCAAAAAAAATGTAGGCTCTCTGGGGAAAAATAAGGCTTAGAAAACACTAGAGATTAACAGATGGAAAGGAAAATCATGACTTTTTGGAGTCCTAGAGACGGAGGCCAGAAGACACAAGAGGTAAAGCAAGTGAGATTCTGTGAAACGCCTCTCCCTCTCTGAGCCTCAGTTACGCCTGTGGTACAATGGACAGGACCCTGTCTATTCACATCTAGGTTCGGTTGACTTTTTCTCTGCATCAATTGCCAGTCGTGCCTATCCACAGCTACAACCACCATCACAGTAAGCCTTTCACATATGCGTTGGATTTTACGGTCTGTGGCCAGACATCTTCATATCTTCTTATTCAATCCTCACATGGCTCTTGACTCAGATACTATCGTCATCGTCATTGCTACAGAAAAGGGGACTGAGGTTCAGAGAAATTAGTGATTTTTCCAAGATCACACAGAAAATGATGGACCTGGGATTCAAGTTCAAGTGCCAATGAACTTTGATTTCCAAATTCTCTTACCTCCCCTATCTTCCTGTCCCTTGGAAAGGTAACTCAGTTATTATGTAATTAATTAGAATCACCATGAGCAACAACATATCAGTAACAAAACAGTAACAGATCTGAGAAGAACTATGATGTAACCTTCATTTTCTTGCTCAGGCCACTCCACATGTATTTCTCAAAGGATGGAGTGACTATAACTCTGCTTGTTGTGTTAGGCTAGGCTTTACTTATTAATATTTCAATTCAACAATGTATTGAAATAATAATGCAGGCAAGGCATTATTTGAAAATGGGCATTCAGAAATAAATAAGGCACAGCCCTTGCCTTCTAGGAACTTAAAAGTCAGTCCTGAACCCTTCTATTCAGCTCAGGACTGTTACCTCCTGTGCATGGTCCTAACACCAACTGTTACCTCCTACTGAAATCCCATCAGATCTCTCCTAGTGACTCACAGAATGGGGGCAAGGTAGGGGCACCACGTCTGGATTTTCTGTTTTCCAAGAAGTACAATGGTGTTTCCCAAAGCCAAACAGAGGCAGGATCTGATAAGTGCAAAGGCACTGGCGGTCACAATAGAAAAGAGTAATTTAAATCAGACCTAGCTTGTGGAATGCAGAATATAGCCCTGTTCTGTACAGGGCTGTAAGCTTCGAGCTAGACATCACCAACCTACTTAAGAATTGGTAATGTTAATTATTAACAGACATAAAAGGATAAATAGAAAGTAACACAATGATATTGGGGACTTTAACATTCCACTTATATCAGTGGATAGATTATCCAAACAGAAGATCAATAAGGAAACATTGGCCTGAAATGACACATTAGACCAGATAAACTTAGTAGAACCATTCCATCCAAAAACCATAGAATACATATTCTTTTTGAATCCACATGGAACGTTCTCCAGGATAGATCACATACTAGGCCACAAAACAAGTTGAAATAAATTTAAGAAGACTGAAATAATACCAAGCATCTTTTCTGACCACAACAGTGTGAAACTAGAAATCAACTACAGGAAGAAAACTGGAAAAGCCACAGATATGTGGCAATTAAACAAATGCTACTGAACAACTATTGAGTCAACAAAGAAATCAAAAGAGAAATCAAAAAATACCTGGAGACAAATGAAAATAAAAATACCACATGCCAAAATGTATTGGATACAGCAGAAGTGGTTCAAAGAGGGAAGGTTATAGCAATACAGGCCTACCCCAACTAACAAGAAAAATCTCAACTAAACAATCTAACAGTGCACCTAAAGGAACTGGAAAAAGAAGAACAAAGCCCAAAATCAGCAGAAGGAAGGAAATAATAAAAATCAGAGCAGAAATCAATGAAATAGAGATTTAAAAAACAATAGAAAAAATGAATGAAACTAAGAGCTGGTTCTTTAAAAAGATAAACAAAATTGACAAACCTTTAGCTAGACTTATGAAGAAAAAAGAGAGAAAGCTCAAATAAATAAAATCAGAAACGAAAGCGGAGAAATTACAACGAACACCTCAGAAATACAAAAGATTATAAGAGAATAATATGAAAAGCTCTACACCAACAAATTGGATAATCTAGAAGAAATGGACAAATTCTTAGAATCATACAACCTTCTAAAACTGAATCAAGAAGAAATAGACAATTTGAATAGACCAATCACCAGTAAGGAGATCGAAACAGTAATCAAAAACCTCCCAAAAAATAAGAGTCCAGGACCAGATGGCTTCCCTGGCGTATTCTACCAAACATTCAAAGATTTAATACCTATCCTTCTCAAACTCTTCCAAAAAAATTGAGGAGGAGGGGAAGCTTCCTAACTCATTCTATGAGGCCAAAATTACCCTAATACCAAAACAAGACAAGGACAACAACAAAAAAAGAAAACTACAGGCCAATATCACTGATGAACATTGATGCAGAAATCCTCAGCAAAATACTAGCAAATCAAATACAACAATACATTAAAAAGATCATACACCATGATCAAGTGGGATTTATTCCAGGGATGCAGGGATGGTTCAACATTGCAAATCCATCAATGTGATATACTACATCAACAAAATGAAAAATAAAAATCACATGATCATCTCAGGAGATGCAGAGAAAGCATTTGACAAGATACAGCATCCATTTATGATAAAATCTCTGAATAAAATGAGCATAGAAGGAAAGTACCTCAACATAATAAAGGCCATATATGACAAACCCACAGCTAATATCATTCTCAGTGGTGAAAAACTGAAAGCTATCCCTCTAAGAAAAGGAACCAGATAAGGATGCCCACTCTCACCACTCCTATTTAACATAGTATTGGAAGTCCTAGCCAGAGCAATCAGGCAAGAAAAAGAAATAAAAGGGATCCAAATTGGAAAAGAAGTGAAACTGTCACTATTTGCAGATGACATGATTTTGTATATGAAAACCCTAAGGAATCCACCAAAAAACTTTTATAAATAATGAATGAATTCAGTAGAGTTGCAGGATACAAAATCAACATCCAAAAATCAGTTGCATTTCTATACACTAACAATGAAGTAGCAGAAAGAGAAATTAAGAATACAATCCCATTTACAATTGCAACAAAAAGAATAAAATACCTAGGAATAAACCTAACCAAAGAGGTGAAAGATCTGTACACTGAAAACTATAAAACATTGCTGAAAGAAATTGAAGACACAAAGAAATGGAAAGATATTAGATGCTCTTAAATTAGAAGAATTAACATAGCTAAAATACTTCCTAAAGCAATCAACAGATTAAACGCAATCCCTATCAAAGTCCCAATGACATTTTTCACAGAAATAGAACACAGAATCCTAAAATTTATATGGAACAACAAAAGACTCAAATAGCCAAAGCAATCCTGAGAAAAAAGATCAAAGCTGGAGGTATCACACTCCCTGATTTCAAAATATACTACAAAGCTATAGTAATAAAAATAGCTTCGTACAGGCACAAAACAGACACACAGATCAGTGGAACAGAATCAAGAGCAGAGAAATAAACCCACACATCTACGGACAGCTAATTTTTGACATGGGAGCCAAGAACATACAATGGAGAAAGGAAAGTCTCTTCAATAAATGGTGGGAACACTGGACAACCACATGCAAAAGAATGAAAGTTGACCATTATCTTACACTACACACAAAAATTAACTCAAAATGGATTAAAGACTTGAATGTAAGACCTGAAACCATGAAACTTCTAGAAGAAAACATAGGCAGTACACTCTTCGACATCAGTCTTAGCAGCGTATTTTCAAATACCATGTCTGACCAGGCAAGGGAAACAAAAGGAAAAATAAACAAATGGGACTACATCAAACTAAAAACTCTGCACAGCAAAGGAAACCATCAAGAAAACAAAAAGACAACCTAACAATTGGGAGAAGATATTTGCAAACCATACATCTGAAAAGGGGTTAATATCCAAAATATATAAAGAACTCATACATTTCAACAACAAAAAAACAGACAACCCAATTAAAAAATAGGCAAAATATCTGAACAGACATTTTTCCAAAGAAGATATACAGATGGCCAACAGGCGCATGAAAAGATGTTCAACATCACTAATTATTAGGGAAATGCAAATAAAAGCTATGATGAGGTATCACCTCATGCCCATCAGAATGGCTATAATTAACAAGACAAGCAATAACAAGTGTTGGAGAGGATGTGGAGAAAAGGGAGCCTTCATACACTGCTGGTGGGAAAGCAAAATGGTGCAGCCACTATGGAAAACAGTATGGATATTTCTCTAAAAATTAAAAATGAAAATACCATATGATCCAGCTATTCCACTGCTGTATATTTATCCAAAGAACATGAAAACATGAATGCATAAAGATATATGCACCCGTGTGTTCACTGTGGCATTATTCACAATAGCCAAGACTTGGAAACAACCTAAGTGCCCATCAACTGATGAATGGATAAAGTAGATGTGGTATATATACACAATGGAATACTACTCAGCCATAAAAAAGGATGAAATCTTGCCATTTGTGACAACATGGATGGACTTTGAGGGCATTATGCTAAGTGAAATAAGTCAGAGGAGAAAGTCAAATACAATATGATCTCACTCATAAGTAGAAGATAAAAACAACAACAACAACAAAAAACAAACACATAGATACAAAGATTACATTGGTGGTTACCAGAGGGGAAGAGGGGAGGAAGGAGGGAGAAAGGGGGCACATGTGTACGATGATGGATGGCAATTAGTCTTTGGGTGGTGAACATGACCTTGTCTACACAGAAATTGAAATATAATGATGTACACCTGAAATTTACATAATGTTATAAACCAATGTTACCTCAATTTAAAAAAAAAAGAATTGGCAATGTTACTTTAGAGTTTGGGGCTGTTTTTTAACATAATTGCCAAATCTGATAAGTCAAGCGAGCACAGTCCAAAAGTCTCCTTTGTCTTCCCCTACAAATTTTAAAACACCTCTTATGTATTATTTCATATACCTCAAGTCAAAACTTCTCTGGGAAAGGAGATGGTATAGAGAGGGGCACTTGGTGCATCTCCATCCTTTTTACAGTTTTGACATATTCACGTGTCCTTCTCTAATGCCACATCACACACATTCATTTGAAGAATTAAAGTGAACTACACCTCACTTTTTTCATGTCATAACATGTAAAGTTAGTAACTTTCACTGCATTTTGTTTATGTGGAACAGAAAGGGTGACACAAACCTGATTCTTGGCTTCCTCAGACAGACATGGCCCCCTCCAGATGCACCCATGTTGACGGCACACAGAATTACCTTTGCCTGCCCTCTCACAATCAAGTTCAGCAAACACCAACCCGTGAAATGCTCTCTCCAGTTGTCTGCCTGGTCAACACTGGGGTGCCCCCTGGTGGCAGAGATTTGTATAACTTTCAAAACCAAAATTCCTCAGTTTTTAAAAAAATCGCTCTGTACCCTATCATGTCTTCCCCAACGATGTAAGGTCCATGAGAGACTGGATCTTTATCTTTTTAGCTCTCTGCAGTGCCCTAGCAGTTAAAACAGTGCCTGGCACACAGTAGGTGCCCTATAAATATTTGTTGAACAAATGACTGAAATCACCAGTAAGCTCTCCCTGCCCACACTTGGCGGTCTACGGAGGCCGCTGTATGTTCATATGCCATGTGTAGCTGAAGCCTCTCTACCAACTTATCAATTGAAACTCACCTCCAGCCTCTCCTCCCTGAAATGAGCTCCCTGTGCAGCTGTGATCTGAAAATATTTAACAGCAGGAATGGTAATGTAAATCATATGCAAATCAAATCAGCAAAAATATATTCTATTTCATATCTAAATAAACTGAATTATATGAATACTATAATGGCTTATCAAGTGATACAAATTATTGTGAAAATAAATCGCCAAATCATTCTAGTAGTTTCCAAATCATGTATTTATTTTTAGAAGGTTTTGCCATAATTTTTTTTTTTTTTTTTTTTTTGGCTGGTTATCACCTGCTAGATGATACCCTTGCCTGAGCCATAATTTGACTTGGGAATCACATCAAACTGTTTTCAACAACTTTCCCACTAGGTTGATATTCAATAGGTGACTTTTTGTCTTAATAAGTAAATTTCTCTTAGCATCAATAATTTGGGTTTTGGTGCTGAATCTTCTCTTGGAGTCTACTGAACTGACAGGAATTTCACTAAAGAATTTCTTAACCCTTATAATATTGTTTGATATTTCTATTTATTCAATAGTGCTATTATCAACTAAATCATAAGAATGTTTATTGAAATGTCTTACTAAAGAATTGGTTTAATTTTGTCACATATGTTCGTTGGCAATCCATGGGGCTTTGTGAATATCAATCAGCCGCACTGAAAGAACTTTGAATTCATTATGTCTTTTACTCTTGTCATCAAATAAACGCATTTATATATAATTTATTGAAAATTAATAATTTTTCTCTTGTGATTGGTATTTTATTTTAAAATGATATATTTCTTCATTATTTCCTCATTTCTTAATATCTTCTGCTTCTCTTTGTTATTTTTTGTATTTAGACTTATAAGTTTAATGATTTTTATCATTCACCAAAATAATCTATCAGCTTTAATAACTGAAATATTTCTTTCTAGTAAAGCTAAACAAAGTTTTGAGGTCTGTCAGATATTATTTACTGAAGCCAAATCTATAATTGAAAATATATTTCCCAAACATTTAATGACTCCCATTTCACAGTTTCTATGTAAGAGACTATATGTAAGTCTTGAACTGATTTCCAACCTGCTTTGCAACACTAGCAATTCAGGTTATCATTTAAGGTTATTAAACATTTTTAGTATCCTCTCTGCTTATATTGTTAGGAAATCTAAGCACATTATCTGTAGGTCCCTGCATTGGAAAAGTTTGCTGCTCTATAGGAATTTGTTCACATTTAGATCTAAAGTCCTCAACTATTTAAACCATATGCCCTTTCCTTCCGTAGATAGTCTAATAGCCAAGCAATACTCAGAAACATGGGGCCAGGCCACCTGTACCATTTGCCCTTGCAATGGGCACCATGATAATGGACCAGCGCTAGGTACCCAGTACCTGGATGTGCCAGTCCTGGGCTTGGTTGCCCTCAGATCTGCTCCTCACCGTTTCCCTGCTCTGCTGTATATTGAAGCAGTGTCCTGCAGCCCGCGAGCCCGCTTCTCAGCTGTTACCTGGGTTCAGCCCAATGGGAAGAACCAGTGAGGAGGAAAGGTGGGAGAAGAGAAGCCAGGGTATTCTCCCTCCCTCTCTGCCTCCGGCGGCATCTCCAGCAGCATCTGTATTTCGTCGGTGGTTTCAGCCACTACCGTGCATGCCCTCTGCTGCTGAGGTTCTCCCTGGGGACCCCGGCCCCTGACTCTGGTAACCACCATCGCCTCCTCACACTTCTCTCAGCCTAGGGATCGAGTGACCTCCTGCTGCTCCTCATCTCGCATTGTCTCTGGTTCTGAGCCCCTCCATCACCTGGGTAACCAATTCTCTGCATTAAAGCTCCTTTACTATAAACGTGTTTTCCCTGGTTAATCTTTGGCTGATGCATCACAATTTTAACGCCAAATAGTAACATCCCACAAGGAGGCTCTGCCCCTCTCTCCCACTGGCCTCGAGTTCTCCCTTCAACACCTTCCACAGCTTGGGTCTGCCCATTGCCATCTCTTCCCAACTCTGCTTTCAGCAACATCATGTATGTGGCTTGAAATCAGCCGTAGGGGGAGCATTTAGGTCATGGAAATCTGCAAACACTACAAACCAAGCCCACCCTGCCCCCCGCTGACTCCACCAAGAGCCAATTGTTAAACATTTACCAGGACACCACTGGTCGAGATCTTGGTGAGTTGTGTAATGGACATTTGTCCATTTAACTACTGACAGAGCAAAGGGCTTCTCTGCGGAGGTGGGTTTCTGGCTTGCCCCACCTAGTCTTAAAAGAGCACTGGTCCAGTGTGAAGAGAGTTGTCGGCCCTAGAGAGCCTTGGCTAACTGCTGTCTCTGGAGCAGTGTGAGCACTAGGCTGAGGTGAGGGAGGAACTCGACTCGGGTGCAAAATTATAGGGGGCATCAAAAAACTCAGTGATCAAGATGACTAGTATTTTAATGGAATATTTTAAAAGATCAAAATTAATGCCCCCCAAACCCTGTGATGAAGAAAATATCAAAATTTTAAGTGAAGACAGGATTGGACAGAGCCAAGATTAGGGTGAGGTGAGTAAGGAGAGTCATGCAAATGTGGGTTGGATCCTGTCAGTTATATTTTGATAGTTTGTTCATGTGGATTTTTTTGCATTAATTTTGATTTTTTAAAAAAGTTCATGACTTTGCATTTGGCAATGATTTCTTGGCTATGAGACCAACAGCACAGACAACAAAAAGCAAAGTAAATTAGACGATCAAAATTTAAAACTTTTGTGCATCAAAGGACACTATCAACAGAGTAAAAAGGCAAGCAGAATGGGAGAAAATATTTGCAAATTACATCTCTGATAAGGGATTCATATCCAGACTATATAAAGAGCTCCCAAAACTCAACAAAAAAAAAAACCAACAATTAAAAAATGAGCAAAAGACTTGAATAGACTTTTCTGCAAAGAAGACATACAAATGGCTAATAAGCACGTGGAAAGATGTTCAACATTACTAATCATTAGGGAAATGCAAATCAAAACCACAATGAGATACCACCTCATACCTGTTAGGCTAGCTATTACCAAGAAAACAGAAAACAGAAAACAAGTGTTGGAGAGACTGTAGAGAAATCAGAACTTGTTCATTGCTGGTGGGAATGTAAATGGTGCAGCTGCTGTGGAAAACAGTATGGTGGTTCCTCAAAAAATTAAACATAGAACTACCATATGATCTAGCAATTCCACTTCTGGATATATGGCCAAAAGAATTGAAAGCAGGGACTCAAACAGATATTTGTACATCCAGGTTCATAGCAGCACTATTCACAATAGCCAAAAGGTAGAAGCAACTCAAATATCCATTGATGGATGTATAGATAAACAAAATATGGTATATATGTACAAATGAATATTATTCAACCTTAAAAAGGAAGAAAACTCTGACACGTGCTACAACATGAATGAACCTTGAGGACATTAAGCTAAGTGAAATAAGCCAATCACAAAAACAAATACTGTATGATTCCACCCATATGAGCTTCCTAGAGTAGTCAAATTCATAGAGACAGAAAGTAGAATGGTGGTTGTCAGGGGCTGGGAGGAGGGAGGAATGGGGAATTAGTGTTTAATGGGCACAAAGTTTCAGTTTGAAACAGTTCTGCAGATGGATGGTGGTGATGGTTGCATAGCAATGTGAAATGTACCCAAAACCATTGAACTTAAAATTGGCTAAATGGTAAATTTTGTTATGTATATTTTACTACAATTTTTAAATACTGCATTAAAATATTATTTATCTTGATTACTAAATTTTTTCTGGCACCTCCTTAAATTCTGTGCCCGAGAAGAGTGCATCATTTGCCTCACCTTAGTCCCAGGCCTGCTCTGGAACATTCCTCAGGCATATGTAAACAATTTTCTGGTTTCCTTATCAGGAGAATGATACTTCCCCCCAGTGAGCTTAGCCAGTGGCTGTTGATGACCTTCCACTCCTGGGTCAGGCAGCGGGGAGGTGAGGACCTGGTTTGGGGTGGGGGTGGGGAGGCAGAGTGTAGCCGACTGTTGATTTGGAATGTGGCGGTGCTGACCCAGCTACAAAGAAATCTTTGAGAAAAGATAGAAGGTGCCAAGGAGAGAGTGGGCTTATGGGAAGTGGCCCATTTACAAATAGCTGTAGAAAAGAGGTCTTCAAAGAGCAAATGTGCCCACCACACAGTGGTGTGCAGAGATCGAGACTTTCTCTCAACTCCAACCCACTCCAAGGGGGCTGGGAAAGATCCTGGAGAGCTCATAAGTTTGAAGCGAGGGCTCAGGAACAGGGCCTCAGGGACAGAAAAGGCCTTCCGGGCATCTCCCTCTCAATCCATCACTCACCTCTGTCTGCTTGGCTCAGTTCTGAGGATGGTTTCTCTTCCCATGTCTGGGAAAGAAGCCTCCAGCACCCAATTCACATTCTCCCAGCTTAGCAAGTCTGACAACAAAGATTTTCTTTCTTCCATTGTCCACCTGCCAATTCCCAAAAAGGACCCACATTAGTTTGCTCCGGCTGTCGTAACAAAGTACCACAAACTGAGGGCCTTAAACTGAGAGAAATGTGTTGTCTCACAGTTCTGGAGGCCTGAAGTCTGAGATCAAGGTGTCAGGATTGGTTCCTTCTGAGGGCTATGAGGGAATGGTCTGCTCCAGGCCTCTCTCCTTGGCTTGTAGATGGCCATCTTCTCCCTGTGTCTTCACATTGTGTTGCCTCTATGTGTGTCTTGTCTCTGTCCAAATTTCCCCTTCTTATAAGGACATCAGTCATACTGGATTGGTGACCACATTTTAATTTGATTACCCCTATAAAGACTCTATCTCCAAATAAGGTCACCTTCTGAGGTACTGGGAGTTAGGACTTCAACATATGAATTTGGGTGGGGGACACAGTTCAATCCATAACAGACCTTATTGGACACCACAGTTGCCAAGGAGACTGGACAGTGTGTTTGGCCATACGGTGTCCCTGTAGCAGGAGGTGTGGTGCTACAAGGATGCTCCCTCCTTGAAATGGGAGAGGACGTTTTCCCAAAGAAGGAACGCTGTGAAGATAAAGAAAACATTGGCCGGTCCATTGAATAATAGAACTTTCAAGCAAACCTTCCTTCTACATTGAGTTAAGGAAATTCTATGCTTTGATGTCTATGGAACATTAAGATATGAAATACACATAAATTATGAGGTGCTTGTTCAGTCCATTGTGTGTGAACTTATGGCCACCTGCATTCAACATCATTGCTGGAGGTATGTGTGGGGGCCCAAAAGGGAATGCAGCTCTGAGGCGAGAACCACATTCCAAATGTCCTCATTTAAACTTATTCAATAGAAGGGTAGTTTTAGGCCCTGAACTTGTGGACTAGTATTCATTTTAATATAACAAATGCTGGGGAAAAGTAATATACTAGAAAAGACACTGGTCTGGGAGTAGAAGGGCTGTCTGGAGACCCAGTTCCAGTTTCAACAAAATTTTCCTCTTTGGGACCTAGTTTTTTCATGTATAAAATGAGTCTTCTACTGGTCAGGAAATATCACTAAGACACTGTTAAGTTAAAACAGCAAGGTGCATATATACCAATATGTGAATATGCCATATTCACAGCAGCATTATTTACAATAGCTACAATGTGGAAGCAACCCAAGTGTCCATCAGTGGAGGACTAGATAAACAAAATGTGGTATATACATATAGTGGAATATTATTCAGCCTTAAAAAGGAAGGAAATTCTCACACATGCTACAACATGAATGAAACGGGGACATTGTGCTAAGCGAAATAAACCAGTCACAATAGGACAAATACTGTATGAGTCCACTTATATGTGGCACCTACAGTAGACAAACTCGTAGAGACAGAAAGTAGAAGGGTGGTTGCCGGGGGTTGGGGGGAAGGGAGGAATGAGTAGTTAGTGTTTAACGGGGACAGAGTTTCAGTTTTGAAAGATGAAAAGAGCTAGGCAATGGATGGTGGTGATGATTGCACAACAATGTAAATGTACCTAACACTACTGAACTGTACACTTAAAAAATGGTTTAAATGGGGGCCAGCCCAGTGGCGTAATGGTTAAGTTTGCATGCTCCACTTTGGCTGCCCAGGGTTCACGGGTTCAGATGCCAGACGCGGACCTACACACCACTCATCAAGCCATCCTGTGGCAGAATCCCACATACAAAGTAGAGGAAGACTGGTACAGATGTTAGCTCAGGGACAATCTCTCTCAAGCAAAAAGAGGAGAATTGGCAACAGATGTTAGCTCAGGGACAATCTTCCTCACCAAAAAAAAAAAAGAAAAAGTTAAAATGGTAAATTTTGTTATGTAGATTTTACTAAAATTTTTAAAAATTGGGGGGAAAAAGGCAAGGTGCAAACCACTCTCTGCAATAGGTTACTTTTGTGTTAAAAAGGGGGGGAATAATAATCTAGTATTTGATTTGCTTGGTTATGCATTTCTAAAGCTCTGGAAAGGTGCATAAGAAACTAAGAATAGAGTTTACCTGGGGGCGGGTGGGAACTGGGCAGCTGGAGGTCAAGGGCGAGTGTGACACTTGTCAGGTTTCCTTTGTAAGAAGTTCTAATTCTACGTAAACAGGTCTCAGAAATTCCCAGCTGCTTATGGAAAAGCAGAAATGTCCCTATTTGGGGGAGTTGCGCCTTGGTTATGTGATCTCCTCAGAATGATAACTCCTTCTGACCGGGGTTTACCTTCACCTGCCATTGACCGGTGCCTTTTTTTCTGTCTTATCTCACTTGAAACCCAGCAGGAGCCCTCAGGCCAACCCAGCAGAGCATTTTCCTCTGCAAACAGCCCCACTCTCTGACAGCAGTGGGCCCAGGGGGGCTGAGCCAGCTCAGCTGGGAGCCTTCCCTCTGCAGGTAGTTCCATCTTTCTGCTTGGCTCTCTATCGTCTCCGTGGACATTCTTTCATTCGGTGATCCTGCCCTGGTCTGTTCCCAGACCTAGTTGCCAAGCTCTTTGTTTAGGAGAAAGATTCAAGGGCATCCTGTCCCAAGCCTTTCTGAGGGTTGACCACTCCTGGCGCTGTCGGGGAGAGATGACTAGAAGCATGGTGAGGACAGACACCTTCGGGGCTTGCTCCTCTTCACTCCAAAGTAACTGCTCTTCACCTCTCCTCTCAGCCCTCCCTGCTCAGAAGCATTAACCCAAGGCCCCAAGTCCATCCCCTCCTTGCCCACCTCCTCTGGGGCCTGGCCCTCCAGTCCTCCCCTCCCCCTCCCGTGCAGGAGCCCTGCCCCATTAGCACCAGTTTGCAGTCAGACGCAGGTGGGTTTGAATTCTGGCTCTGACCCTGGGGGAGATAGTCAACCTCCCTGAGTCTTGGTTTCCTGCTATTAGTGTAAAATAGGGACACTAATAAAGTAACATGTAGGTGCAGTTTCCTGCAAGAGAGTCCATGCTCCTCACTCACTTCCAGGTGCTGACAAGGTTCTGTCTCTTGAGTTAGTTGGTGGCTACGGAAGACTTTGCTTTATAATTATTTGTTAAACCATACATTTTTGTTTTATGCACTTTTCTATATGTATGTTATATTATGCTGTTTCCAAAGGGGAAAAAAAAACAAGCCTATAGAAGAATATGTTAGGTGCTGAATAAATGCTGGTTTAGTTAACTCCCATAATACCATCCCAATTCTCTACTTTCTTAAAAGTCTTTTTGATTCTCTATAGCAAATCTCTTTCTTTTCTCAGCCAAGCCCCTAAAATGGCTAATCTAAACCTGTTGCCTCCACTTCTCCCTCCCCTGTGTTTTTGGCGAGTGTCACTTGGCAAATCTGATCTTCTACCATGTTTCTGAGGGGCTGGACCATCACTCACTGCCATGACCATCAGGAGTGTCCTCTTCCCACTGCAGGGAATTTCACCTTCCAACAGTAGTCAGCCTCTTCCCAGGCACCAGGCACTCTCCGGGCACAATTCCAGGTAGTAGGTTCTGTAAGTGATATGAAGCAGTGTCACCTGCCTTTGCAACAGAATTACCTGGGAGCTCTTAAGGATGCCCATTCCTCAGCCCCACCCCTGAAGAATCGGCCAGGACGGAGGCTCCAGAAAGAGAATTCTCATCCACCAAGCACCTACTGTGCACCAGGCACTTCACATAATCAGCCTATTTAACACTTCCCCTAGTCCTATGAAGCTGGTGCTGTGATTGTCTTGGTTTTGCAGGTGAGGAAACTGAGGCTCAGAGAAGGTGAGTAACTTGCAGTGGGTTGCGTGGGTGGGAGTGGTGTAGTCAGGTTTGAAACCACAACTGTGTGGCTCTATCTGCCACACTTTGCCCTGCGACCGTGCTTTTCCTTACACCACTAACTTAGTATCTGGTAGAGCAGCGTTTCTCAAAAACGTTCATGTGTACTGAATCACCTGGGATCTTGTTAATTCTGACTTACTAGGCAGGTCTGCGGTGGGGCCTGAGAGTCTGCATTCTAACAGGTGATGGGGCTGGGGTAGGTGGAGCTCACTTTGAGCAGCAAGACAGGAGAGGAGGCAGAAGTGTTCATAAATGTGCCCCAGCCAATCACTGGGGTTAAGGATGGGTCAGCTAAGGTGCTATAGACTGAAAGTTTGTGTCCCCCCAAAATTCGTATATTGAAAACTTAACCTACAATATGATAGTGTTAGGAGGTGGGGCCTCTGGGAGGTGATTAGGTCATAAGGGTGGAGTCCTCATGAATGGGATTAATGCCCTTATAAAAGAGGCCCAGAGAGTTCCCTCGCCCTTTCCTCCATGTGAGGACACAGAAAGAAGACAGCCGTCTACGAACCAGGAAGAAGGCTCTCTACAGATGCCAGTGCCTTGATCTTGGACTTCTAGCCTCCAGAACTGTGAGAAATAAATGTCTATTCTAAGGGTTCCCCGGAGCCGAGGGCATCAGTGTTGGCACACCTGTGCTGTGCTCACAGCCCCCCAGTCAAGAAGCCCTGGGTAGAGATTCGTACCCTCCTCTTCAGGATGCTCATTTCCCACACATTCTACTGACACCATCTGTCCCTGTGTCTCTGTGTCCAGTAGAAGTCATCAGAATAGCCTGGAGAGACTATAAACAGGCAAGTGTTACTAGAGGGAGCCCAGCATCACTAGGGCTTTAAGGTGACCTGGAGGTGGAGGTGAATTCTGAGCTGGGTCCTCAGAGTGCAAGCCTACCTGGTGTCACTGAGAGGGTGCCTGCCGGCTCTAGACCCACTCCTGGGTTGCAGCCTCTGACAGGGAATGATGAGCGCTCTCTCTCTCTCTTCTGTGCCAGAATTGTTCATCACTCTGGCCCCTCCCTTGTTCCCTGACCTGAAGCCTAGGAGAATGTTCTCTGCATCTGTGCAACCTGCTGTGAGATGCCACACAGCAATGGGCGGGAGATGCCGCCTCTGAGTCCCAGGCAGCTTCTGTTTCTAAATCCGCCCCACATGGACCAGGGTCTGCTGAGTGCCAGGGAGTGACTGCCTGCTCATAGGCACATCTACAGGCATAGTCATCAACAAAAGCAGCAGACTGGTTCAGGGTTCAGGTTGCTTTCTGACCAGAGAGGGGGACCTGCTGATCCCAGCTCCCTGGGACTCTGCCTGCTCGATCTGACCCCAAGGAGCTGAGTCGTATCCATTGCACCTGCCCCCATCCAGTCTCAACCGGTGCCACTCATTCCAACCTGGTTGTTTCCTCTTGTTTCCCAAGAACAACAAGTGTGGCCTCTTTCTCTCCTTCTTATGAAATTAGTTTCACAAAGAATGAGAAGTCAGGGCTCTCTCAGGTCTCTAAGTTCCATAGGTATGATTTTGCCGTAAATCATTCCCGTGACAGCTTGCCCATCTGGCCTGATGTGCTTTTCAGAATGCATAGTCTACATTCTTGTAGGATGCCTTTCTAGTCTTAACCATATGCAGAACTTGCTTCCTTCTTCTGGTGGTGTATGTATGTAGGAACCCTGGTGTGGAATCCTTGCAATTCTCCACAGTATGACATGGAGCTTGCACAGAGCTGGAGGCCTCTGCAGCTTTGAAAGCACATAGAATTCCTGAGCCTGCAAATGCTCAGCTGATCACCATCTCTTCCCCACCTCTGCAGCCTGCCCCCGTCGTAATCCAGGGGTGTTTGCCAACCACGGGTTCAAAGCTTCCTGCCCGGGTGTTGATGCTGCATTCCTGCACATGGCTTTGGTTTCTGGAAGCACAGGGCCCTATGAGGGTTCTTGCCAGTGAGAAGAAATGTCTGTGGGGGCAAGATTTGAAGAACGGTTGACTTCACTTGACAACAAATCCCAGAGAGCCCTAGGCAGGGAAGAGATGCTGCCCTTAGATCCACTGTCTCAAATAAGCGCTGCGGGGCCTTGGGAGGAGGGAAGATGGGGAGAGAAGCCAAGGGGGCCTGTCAAGATGAAGGCTGAACACACCTGCTGCCTTAGTGACAACGTGGCATTCAACCTCCTTTCTAGGAACCACCGCCAGCTTCACAGGCCCCAGCAGTGTTGACTCTGGCAGGAGGGGAGGATGCTATCAGCTCTCAAGGCCTTCACTTCAAGGCAAGGGCAGAGCTGCTGATAAGTTAAGTGGGGTCTGGGAATTGCTCCAGGCGCAGGCATACGGCCTGCCGAGCTGCTTTTCTCCAGCCGACCACAGCTGAGGTTACGGAGGATGGCCCAGCTCAGGCCTGGCACCCTGGGCAGAGGGTGGGAGAAGACAGCCAGCCCACGCCCCCTAACATGAGCTGTGTGTGTTTTCTTCCAAATGTGCTGGTGAGGATCCCCTAACACCGTGGTTCTTTACCTTCTGGGCTACAGGGGGACCCTTTGAGAATCTGACGAAAGCCAGCACCTCCTGTCCTGAAAAATGTGACATCACGTGTACAGCTGAGAGTTGGGTTTTAGATCCATCTGAGACCTGGTTGATAAACAGACAGGATCAGAGGATGGGAAGCTACTTGGAGGTGGGGACAAGAAGCTGGCAAAAGGCCTCTGGGGTCCCGGAGGGAGGGGAGTGGGACAGGGAGAAGTGTGAACCCTGAGGAGAAAGGAAAGATGGGAAGCACTATCTCTTAGAGTGACCGATGGAATAAAGAAAGGATGGCAGATCCCAAAATGTGGAGTCACGTGTGAGCAGAGCATTTTCGGGTGGTCCTGACCTGATCACCTGGCCAGGGAAGACTCCAGCAGAAGACTGGGAACATAATTCATGAAAGGTTTTGGGAGTACCACAGAAGTATCTCCTTACCCCCTTTTCTCATTGAGTCTTAGTAAATAATTTTACTATGTCATGATGAATTCTGTGCATGGCCTTCAGGGTGCTGGACAACTGTCAAATTTGGCAACGGTGATGCATAGACTCTAAGGTAGCCCCCACGATCTGTGCCTCCTGGTGTTCATTTTTGGGGGTCACCCCCTACCCTTGGGTGTTGGAAGGGAATTCCCTCCTAGAGGCAAGACTTTGCCTCTAAACAATAGAATGTGGTGAAGGTGATGGAATGGCACCTCCTTGATTAGGTTACATTATATAAGACTCCATCTTGCCAGCAGACTTACTCTAGAGACTCTCCTTGCTGGCTAAATGAAATAAGTGGCCACGTTGGAAAAGCCTATGTAGCAAGAAACTTCCAGAGCTGAGAGTGGCTTCTAGGAGCCGAGGATGACCTCTAGCCAACAGCCTACCAAAAGCCAGGGCTCTCAGTGATATAACCACAAGGAAATGAATTCTGCCAGCAACCCGAATGAGCTTAGAAGGAGATTCTTCCCCAGTCAAGCTTCGAGATGAGAACCCAGCCCTGGATGACACCTTGATTGCAGCTTTCAGAGAGCCTAAGCAGAGAACTGAGCTAAGCTGTACCTGGACTCCTGATCCACAGAAACTGCGAGATAATTGATATGTGTTGTTTTAAGCCGCTAAGTTTGATATACAGCAATAAATAACTAATACGGCCATGGACCAGGAAAGTAGTTAAATGGCTTTCTGTACCTGTGTTGTGGTAGTTAGGGGTGTCCATGTTGGCAGACAAAAGTAGAGAGATTCCAGGACATGGATAATGGTCTATCTGTTATGTCTCAGGAATCATCATGTTTGTTTAAAGTTTAGAATTTATAAAGTCCTGGACATTATGCTGGAAAGGAATTCTTTTTATTCTGTGAATTCATTCTATATCTAAACCTTATCCCTGGAAACTGTTACTGTGAGCCACCATCTAGGCTTTAAGGGGACTCAAATTTGCTTCATCCTCAAAAGACCCAAGATAAAGACAAGGAACTTTCATTGTCCCTGATGGTTGCAAAAGCAGAGCTGGCAAAACCTGTCCAAGGTCTTCATTGATGTCTGAGTGTCCAGGCTGAGTAACCCTACTCATTTGGAGAGTTTTCATATGACTTTGGATTACTTGTGTCAGCCTGATTTTTGATTACCAAATCTTTCTCTGGTTTTACAGGTTTCCACTTACTTTTGATGCATGTCTTATTAATTGTTACATAACGCTAACATTTGTGTAATACTCAATGATATATTTTTACTCTTCTATGTAACTAGCATCTATTAGATGCCAACTGTGATGCCTGGGACCATGAGAGCTGACAGAGGATGAACATCAGCTCAGGTTGGTTAAGTGACTTGCTCAGTCACGTAGGTCATAAGTGATGGGGTTGAGGCTGGAATCCAGTCTTCTGGTTGTTGAACGCTTTTAGTCATAATGTGACATTGTGGGAATCTCCCTAATCCCTTTACTTCAAGGCTACCCTTAATCTTTCAAAGAACATCCATTCTTGCTCCTAATCAATTCAGTCCAATATACAATCATTGCACACCTACCACCACAGTCTCAGAGACAAATGCTGGGCTGAATGGACCACTTAAGGAATCTCTTCGAGAGAAGTCAAGATGGCAGCATAGGCAGACTCTGAACTCACCTCCTCCCGCGGACACAGCCAGTTTACAACTACTCGTGGAAAAATTACCCCTG
This sequence comes from Ceratotherium simum simum, assembly GCF_057802395.1. Lineage (NCBI taxonomy): Eukaryota > Metazoa > Chordata > Mammalia > Perissodactyla > Rhinocerotidae > Ceratotherium > Ceratotherium simum. The sequence continues at coordinate 11,359,940 of NC_141911.1, read as the reverse complement.
AGAGAAAACTGAAAACTGGATAAGAGGAACTCCTGCGACAAATGACAATCCTAATTGAGGTGGAAGAGGCAGAAACTCCCTTCTGGAGAGAAAAAACACCACCTTCACAAGCCACAGTGCCTCATGGCCGCCCAGGGGCAGCCCAAAGGTCCGCAGCCCTCCCTGGAGGAGCGGGGCCCTGAGCTGGGGAGCGCACCCGCTATAGGCATTTTTGGACCCAGCACAACCGAGAGGAGCGGCATAATATCTGCGTTTGCCTGCTACTAAAACATTGGGGAGTAACCCCAGAAAAGCTGGTTTACAAAGAAACTAAAACTGGCTCTTAAAGGGCCCACGCACAAATTCACCCATTTCAGAAAGCAACCTTCGATGACCAGAAAGGTGCACAGTGCTTTGGTGAAAAGAAACTCACCTGACAGGCTTTGAGTGCATCTCTGTGAGAGGTGAGACCTCTCCAGGGACTGGGACATTGGCGGTGGCCATTGTTGTGGCCTGGTGTGGGTGTGCTGACACAGATACTGTCAGATGCCATTGGAGTTCTCCCTGGGGCCTGCTAGCCCAGGGTCTGCCCCACCCACTAGAGCACTGATTTAATCCAGCTCAGCCAGGGCAGGCAGCCCACCCTAGGGACTGGCCCCACCCAACAACAAACCCTTAGGCAACTTGTGGACCTGCTAAGTGAGCTGCCTGTATTCTCTGCAGCCTGGTGAGTCAGTCCACCTCTGTGGGGCAGGGCGTGTGCAAGGGGTGGGTGGAAAGTGTGGGGCGGGGGTGGAGAGTGTAGGGTGGTGGTGGAGTGTGTGGGGCTCCCACCTTGGAGAGACTGGGTACACTTCAGGAGGTCGGGGCACACACACGGGGCAGGACTGTGTTGACTGTGTGTATGGACCTGTGGATAGCGGGGCTTGTCAGCTGCAGAAGACTTGTGCTTCTCAAAGACCCACAAAGGGGGTTAGCCCCACCTTCCAAAGCCTGAAACAATTGGGTGCTCCCATGCCTGAGGCCAGCCCCACCCAGCTGCAATCCTCAGAGAGCTGACAAGAGACCTAAAGGCTGGGGGCTTATAGCAATTGTAAGCCCCTGAGCCTAACAACCTGCCACTCTGGGGGTCTACTCACTTAAAAGAAAAACTGCAACAGGAATGTGCCATTAGAACTTGCAGCCAACTGTGCTGGGGATCCCCAAACCTGATAAAGACACTGAAAAGCCCACAACAACTATGAGCATCTGAGAATTACAACAGCTGGCCAGGGGCATAGCTCAGCCTCCCTGGGCACCTACTGGGAGAGCAACCATGCCACAACAGAAGGACTCTTGTAGCTCACATAGGGGTCACTCCTGGAACATTCAGAACTGAGGGAAGCACACTGCAAGGCCTCATAAGGCATCACTTATACAAGGTCACCTCTCCAAGAGCAGGAGACATAGCTGACCTACCTAATACATAAACACAAGCACAGGGAAAGAGGCAAAATGAGGAGGCAAAGGAATACGTTCCAAGTAAGGGAACAGAACAAACCCCCAGAAAAGGAACTAAGTGAAACAGAAATGAGCAACCTACCTGACGGAGAGTTCAAACAAAGAGTGTTAAGGATACTCACTGATCTTGGAGAAGAATGGATGAACTTAGTGAGAATGTCAACAAAGAAATGGAAGATATAAAAAAGAACCAAGCAGAAATGAAGAATACAATACTGGAAATTAAAAATCCACTAGAGGGACTCAAAAGCAGAGTAGAGGATACAGAAGAATGGATCAGCGAGCTGGACAAAAGAATGGAAGAAATCACCCAAGCTGAACAGGTAAAAGAAAAAAGAATTAAAAAGAGTGAGAACAGTCTAAGGGACCTCTGGGACAACATCAAGTGCACTAACATCCATGTTATAGGTGTCCCAGAAGAAGAAGAGTGAGACAAAGGGGCAGAGAATCTATTTGAAGAAATAATAGATGAAAACTTCCCTAACCTAAGGAAGGAAACAGACATCCAGGTACAAGAAGCACAGAGAGCACCAAACAAAATAAACCCAAAGAGACCCACACCAAGACACATCATAATTAAAATGTCTAGAAATTAAAGATAAAGAGAGAGTCCTAAAAGCTTCAAGAGAAAGACAAGTTACACACAAAGGAAACCCCATAAGGCTATCAGCTGACTTCTCAGCAGAAACCTTACAGGCTAGAAGAGAGTGGCATGATATATTTAAAGTGCTAAAAGGAAAAAACTCACAGCCAAGAATACTCTACCCGGCAAGGTGATCATTCAAAATGGAAAGAGAGACAAAAAGTTTCCCAGACGAGCAAAAATTAAAGGAGTTTGTCACCAAGAAACCAGTACTACAAGAAATACTAAAGGGACTTATTTAAGGGGAAAAGAGAAGACCACAAATACAAAAAATTATCCATTTCCATGATAAGAGGGTAATGGATACAAATGCACAAAAAAGAGGTTAGATATGATATCAAAAACATAAAACTGTGGGAGGATGAGAGTTAAAGAGTAGAGCTTTCAGACAGAGGTCAAACTAAAGAGACCATCAACTTAATATAGATTCCTATATATGTAGGTTACTGTATATGGACCCCATGGTAATCACAAATCAGAAACCTATAATAAATATACAAAAAACTAAGAGAAAGGAACGCAAACATAATACTAAAGAAAGCCATCAAACCACAAGGTAAGAGAGCAAGAGAAGAAGAAAGGAACAGATAAGGACTACTAAAACACTGAGAAAAAAAAGTTTAAAAAAGGCAGTAAGTACATACTTATCAATAGTTACTTTAAACATCAATGGACTAAATGCTCCAATTAAAAGGCACAGGGTGGCTGATTGGATAAAAAAACAAGACCCATATATATGCTGCATACAAGGGACACATTTCAGACCTAAAGATACTCACAAACTGAAGGAGAAGGGATGGAAAAAGATACTCCACGCAAATGGCAATGAAAAGAAAGCTGGGGTAGCATACTCATATCAGACAAAATAGACTTTAAAACAAAAACTAAAAAGAGACAAAGAAGGGCATTACATAATGATCAAGGGAACAATCCAACAAGAGGATATACCACTTGTAAATATCTATGCACCCCACGTAGGAGCACCTAAATATATAAAGCAATTATTAACAGACATAAAAAGAGAAATAAACAGTAATGCGATAATAGCAGGGGACTTTAACACTCCCCTTACACCAATGGATAGATCATCCAAACAGAAGATCAATAAGGAAACACTGGCCTTAAATGACACACTAGAACAGATGGACCTAGTAGATATATACAGAACATTCCATCCAAAAGCCAAAGAATACACGTTCTTTTCAAATGCACATGGAACATTCTCCAGGATTGATTACATATTAGGCCACAAAACAAGTCTCCATAAATATAAGAAGATTGAAATAATACCAAGCATCTTTTCTGACCACAACAGTGTGAAACTAGAAATCAACTACAAGAATAAAACTGGAAAAGCCACAAATATGTGGAGATTAAACAAAATGCTACTGAACAATGATTGAGTCAATGAATAAATCAAAGGAGAAATCAAAAAATACCCAGAGACAAATGAAAATGAAAATACGACATGCCAGAATTTATGGGATACAGCAAAAGCGGTTCTAAGAGGGAAGTTTATAGCAATACAGGCCTATCTCAACAAACAAGAAAAATCTCAAATAAACCATCTAACAAGGCGTCTAAAGGAACTGGAAAAAGAAGAACAAACAAAGCCCAAAATCAGTAGAAGAAGGGAAATAATAAAAATCAGAGCAGAAATAAATGAAATAGAGACTAAAAAAAAAATAGAAAAAATTAATTAAACCAAGAGCTGGTTCTTTGAAAAGAGAAACAAAATTGACAAACCTTTAGCTAGACTCACCAAGAAAAAAGAGAGAAGGCTTTAAATAAGTAAAATCAGAAATGAAAAAGGAGAAATTACAACAGACACCTCAGAAATACAAAGATTATAAGAGAATACTATGAAAAGCTATATGCCAACAAATTGGACAATCTGAAAGAAATGGATAAATTCTTAGAATCATACAACCTTCCAAAACGGAATCAAGGAGAAATAGACAATTTGAATAGACGAATCACCAGTAAGGAAATCGAAACAGTAATCAAAAACATCCCCAAAAATAAAAGTCCAGGACCAGATGGCTTCCCTGGTGAATTCTACCAAATATTCAAAGAAGACTTAATACCTATCCTTCTCAAACTCTTCCAAAAAATTGAGGAGGAGGGGAAGCTCCCTAACTCATTCTACAAAGCTGACATTACCCTGATACCAAAACTAGACAAGGACAAGACAAAAATAGAAAATTACAGGACAATATCACTGATGAACATTGATGCAAAAATCCTCAACAAAATACTTGCAAATCGCATACAAAAATACATTAAAAAGATCATACACTATGATCAGGTGGGATTTATTCCAGTGATGCAGGGATGGTTCAACATCTGCAAATCAATCAACGTGATACACCACATTAATAAAATGAAGAATAAAAATCACATGATCATCTCAATAGATGCAGAGAAAGCATTTGACAAGATACAGCATCCATTTATCATAAAAACTCTGAATAAAATGAGTATAGAAAGAACGTACCTCAACATAATAAAGGCCATATATGACAAACCCACAGCTAATATCATCCTCAATGGTGAAAAACTGAAAGCTATCCCTCTAAGAAAAGGAACCAGATAAGGATGCCCACTCTCACCACTCCTATTTAACATAGTATTGGAAGTCCTAGTCAGAGCAATCAGGAAAGAAAAAGAAATAAAAGGGATCCAAATTGGAAAGGAAGAAGTGAAACTGTCACTATTTGCATATGACATGATTTTATATATAGAAAACCCTAAAGAATCCACCAAAAAACTTTTAGAAGTAATAAACGAATATGGTAAAGTTGCAGGATACAAAATCAACATCCAAAAATCAGTTGCATTTCTATACACTAACAATGAAGTAGCAGAAAGAGAAATTAAGAATACAATCCCATTTACAATTGCAACAAAAAGAATAAAATACCTAGGAATAAACTTAACCAAAGAGGTGAAAGATCTATACACTGAAAACTATAAAACATTGCTGAAAGAAATTGAAGAAGACACAAAGAAATGGAAAGATATTAGATGCTCTTGAATTAGAAGAATTAACATAGTTAAAATATTTTCTAAAGCAATCAACAGATTCAATGTAATCCCTATCAAAGTTCCAACAACATTTTTCATAGAAATAGAACAAAGAATCCTAAAATTTATATGGAACAACAAATGACCCGAAGTGCTAAAGGAATCTGAGAAAAAAGAACAAAGCTGGAGGTATCACACTGATTTCAAAATATACTACAAAGCTATAATAACCAAAACAGCATGGTACTGGCACAAAAACAGACACACAGATCAATGGAATAGAATTGAAAGCCCAGACATAAACCCATACATCTATGGACAGCTAATCTTTGACAAAGGAGCCAAGAACATACAGTGGAGAAAGGAAAGTCTCTTCAACAAATGGTGTTGGGAAAACTGGACAGCCACATGCAAAAAAAATGAAAGTAGACCATTACTTTACACCACACACAAAAATTAACTCAAAATGGATTAAAGACTTGAATGTAATACCTGAAACCATAAAACTTCTAGAAGAAAACATAGGCAGTATGCTCTTCGACATCGGTCTTAGCAACATATTTTCAAGCACCATGTCTGACTGGGCAAGAGAAACAATAGAAAAAATAAACAAATGGGACTACATCAAACTGAAAATCTTCTGCACAGCAAAGGAAACCATCAACAAAACGAAAAGACAACCTAACAATTGGGAGAAGATATTTGCAAACCATGCATCTGATAAGGGATTGATCTCCAAAATATATAAAGAACTCATGCATCTCAACAACAAAAAAACTAACAACCCAATTGAAAAATGGGCAAAAGACCTGAACAGACATTTCTCTAAAGAAGATATGCAGATGGCCAACAGGCACACGAAAAGATGTTCAACATCATTAACTATCAGGGAAATGCAAATCAAAACTACAATGAGATATCACCTCACGCCCGTCAGAATGGCTATAATTAACAAGACAGGAAACAACAAGTGTTGGAGAGGATGTGGAGAGAAGGGAACTCTCATACACTTCTGGTGGGAGTGCAAACTGGTGCAGCCACTATGGAAAACAGTATGGAGATTCCTCAAAAAATTAAGGATAGAACTACCATACAATCCAGCTATTCCACAGCTGGGTATTTATCCAAAGAACGTGAAAACACCAATGCGTAAAGATACATGCACCCCTGTGTTCACTGCAGCGTTATTCACAATAGCCAAGACTTGGAAGCAACCTAAGTGCCCATCAAGGCACGAATGGATGAAGAAGATGTGGTATATATACACAATGGAATACTACTCAGCCCTAAGAAACGATGAAATCCAGCCATTTGTGACAACATGGATGGACTTGAGGGTATTATGCAAAGTGAAATAAGTCAGAGGGAGAAGGTCACATACCGTATGATCTCACTCATTAAGTAGTAGATAATAGCAACAACAAACAAACACATGGAGACAGAGATTGGATTGGTGGTTACCAGAGGGGAAGGGAGGACAGAGGAGGTGGAAAGGGATAATTAGGCACATGTATGTACTGATGGATTGTAATTAGTATTTGGGTGGTGAACATGAGAACATGATGTAATCCATGCAGAAATAGAAGTATAATGACGTACATCTGAGATTTATACAATGTTATAAACCAATGTTACCACAATAAACAAAAAATAAATAAATAAAATAAAAATTAGAAAAAAAGGAATCTCTTAAGCCTGAATACAAGGCTTTCAAAAGGCTCTGAAGATGGCAAATGGGGGCTCATGTCCTTACACATACCCTGTCTGGTCTTCAAGGTTATCTGTGGGGATGGGAGACCCTATCCTTGGATGCCCCTAGGCTCTGTTGATCAAGATCAAGTCTCCCATGACAAGTTCCTGAAAGCAAAGACTCTGTAACTGACCTGGTTTATACAAGAGCCATCCAAGGAGAACTAGGACTCTGTGCCCAGCACCCCAGGACGTATTTCCTGGGCCCAGAGTAGAGCAGTGTGATATTGTGATATAATACGAAATATATATTTTGGCCTTCATCCCCAGCTCCTGGCTAGAGCTCCTAAAATCTCTATAATCTCCTAAGTGATAAGAGCAGTAGGAGCATTTTTTTTTGTTATAATATTTGATTTTTGTCCCCAGCTCCTGAGACAGCTCTAGACTGATAAAGGTGAAAGGAGCATCTTTTGTTATTCATAACAAGCCCCTTTCAACCCTACCTGAGTCTATGTTAATGTGGTGACTTTTGGAAAGCCCCCAAGGATGGGGGGCTGGTTGCCAGGGGAACCAACTATGTGATCAGAGGGTTGGAACTTTCAGCCCGACACTTGACATCTAGGGAGGGGTGAGGGGCTGGAGGTTGAATAGATCACCAACAGCCAATGATGTAATCAATCATGCCTATGTAATGAGGCTCCATACAAACCCTAACTGAAGAGGTTTGGAGAGCTTCCAGCTTGATGAACACATAGAGGTGCTGGGAGGGTGACACACCCAGAGAGGGCATGGAAGCTCTGCACCCCTTACCCATAACTTGCCTTATGTATCTCTTCCATTTGGCTGTTCCTAAGTTGTATCCTTTATCATGAACTGATAAAGCACTTTCTTGAGTTTTGCGAGCCATTCTAGCAAATATCAAACCTGAGGACAGGGGTGTGGGAACCCTTGATTTAGAGCTGGTTGGCCAGGACAGAACGTCTGGACTTGCAATTGGCATCTGAAGTGAGGGAACTTCTGTGGGAGTGAGCCCTTAACCTGCAGGGTCTGCACTAACTCTATAGTTAGTGTCAGAATTGAATTAAATCGCAGGACACCCGGTGTCCACAGAGAACTGCAGAATTGCTTGGTGGGGATAACCCACACATCTGGTGTCAAACGGTTGAGAGTAGAGGAAACAATGTTTTCCTTTGTTGGAGGTGTTCTTTTAGGCAGACATTCCTCCACTATCCCTACCCTGCCCAGGCCCAGCTTGCTCTCCTACAGCTCAATCCACCAGGGAGCTCTGTCCACAACAGTGTCAGGGATTCTGAAAGGTTATTTGGGGTTGAGCCCCCAGGGCCACTTCTCCCTTGCCTGCTCCCTGAGCTCCCACAAATATTCTTGAGTCTTCCTGAGTCTCCTTCCCTCCATCTGCACAGGCTCCTCTCCTCCAGCCTGGCTCCCAGCTCCTCCATGTCCAATCCCCACCCAGCAGCTCTCTCCTTTCTCTTTCCTCCATGAGCATGTTGCTGGCAAGGACAGAGTTCTCTTCTGAGCTGCTCTCCCTAGCCATTTATCAGGTTGTTGCCTGACTCCCTTTTTCCTCCTGAATGGCTCTTAGAGAGCCGTAGCACAGGTCCCAGATTCTGGAGACAGAACTGTAGGACTTCACCTGGGCACTCTCACCTTTTCCTGAATGTCCTCTTCCCTTTCCAGTGCTCCCCAATCTCAACCTTTCATCACTTGCCCCACCTCCTGCCCCAGGGCCATCCCCAGTCCAGACAACCTAGACTGAGGGATGGGTACTCCTAAGATCCACCTTCACCTTCATATGGGATTCCTCAGCAGCATTTGCAGCTCAAGCTGGGACGTAGGAGCGGGTTTCTCCACATTTCTTGAGGGATCCTGGTGTCTTGATTCCTGTAGCACTAAACACAAGTCAGCTGTTCCCAAGAGGTGGCGGTGGATAGAGTATCAGCACATGGCCAAGGATGAAAGCCCTCAGTGAGCCAGTTTCCAGGGTATGGAAGGCTGCACTGATGAGAGCCCAGCAACCTGTCCCCCGAGGTCGGGCAGAAGGAAATGCATCCAGTCTCTGCCACATCTGGCCTGGGCAGAGCTGGCCCTCACGGGCTCTGAATGCCTCCTTTTCATCCCAGCTGTATCAGGTTCCTTGAGAAGCAAAAGAGACATGCCACTTTTGGATCCTGCCCGCAGAGTTTTCCTGGCTTCACTGGCAGGCTGGCGAGCGTCCAGACTTCAAAAGAACTAACGCTTTTGTGCATCTGCTCTATTCTAGGCACTGTGCTTTTGCCACACTCTTTCATTTCTTTCTCACAGCAATCCTCTAAAACAAATCCTGTTCTACACAATTTTCATATAGCACACTTGTTTTCTGGGCACCTATTCCAGTAATGAACAAATGTGTTTGGGGTAGAACCGAGCACACTCAGCTATCAGAGGGCTCACGGTGCAGCAGGGAGGCAGATGTGGAACAATGACCACACACTGATCTTGGGAAGAAGGGCCCACGGGACTCTGGGTCCTTTGAACATCAGACACCGAGATGGGATTAGATGTGTAAGAGATGTATTTGGGGAACGTGCCTGTAAGGAAAACGGGGGCTCCCACTTTGTGGTATGAAGGACCTCCCCAAAAATTTGAGAATCAATGCTGTAGGGAAAAAATGAAAGCCCAAGTACAGTTGTATTTCTCTGTCACTCTTTCTCCTTGGACAACCCCAACCATCATATTAATTTTGTGACTTTAACCAAAGTGCCTTCTATTTTAGAGAGAATACTAGGAGGTGGGTAAGAGAGAACTGTCTGTCTTACACAAGCATTTTAGCAGAATAGCAAAACTCATGACCACACCTAATAACATAACATTCTACAGCCACGTGCATCCCTTTTACATCTTCTTAAAGTGGCAAAAATGAACACAGCCACTAATGTGACTCCAAGATGTAGACTCTCTATAGCATAAAAATAAGAAACAATAGCATATAAACTTAAAATTATGTTAGTAATCAATGTTTTGATATTTTATAGTGTTTAGACATTATCTGGATATCCAATGATTATCCATTAACTAATTCAACAATATCAAGTGTCAGATTACCATAACATCTGGTAAGGTATCTTTCAGCTACAAAAACATAATTACTGTTGAAAGAAAAAGTTTTTCAGAATAATGATTTAATTTAGTTAAACACATATTTATATATTTAATAATCCTAAATGTTATGTAACATTGTTAGCATATTTGATTAGTAAGCTTGTCTACATTTGGGAAAGATAAAGTAAGTAAAAGAAAATGTATGCTTGTGTTATACACTGAGAAGTCAGAGAAGTGACATGCTATGTTTTAAATCAAAATGATTAAACTAGTCTCATTTGCCATAGATTAATTTTAAGTATATAAACTTGGATTCTAAAATGTTTCTGAATTGGTATTAGATTTCTGATTTCCTTGTTTTCTGAGATTGTAGGAATATTCAGTTTACATGAGCACTTAATTATCTCTAAAGCCAATCAGAAAAGAGCTCCATTAAATTAAGGAACATTATAATCTAATGTATTAATAGAGCTAGAGGAACATTTCACACTCATGCCACAACAGACATATAGAGAGCTTATAATTTTTTCTGTTTCCACAATTTTAGCTATAAATCAAGAACAAGTTGCAGAAACACAAGAGTCATGAGTTAAGCTTGTACAAGGTAATAAAGAGCTGTTCTTCCCAGTGGTCACAGGATTCTCCATTGATTTGAGCTAAAAATAGACAAATGGAAAAACAAAAACAGATGAACAAACCAGATTCTCTGTTGCCTTTCACTCAACAGAGAATAGATTAAAAAATCCAGAAAACCAAATTCCCTCATTGCTGCTACTCTGGGAAAATTGATTATAGGGCACATGAGAACCAGAAATAAAAACAAAACACAAAATCAGTAGAGAGGGAAAAATTAAACTAGAGAAACAGAGAACCAGCAAAGTTAAAGTTCTGTGGCTTCTTGGATTCTCTCTGGAAATCTAGAAAATATGTACCTGGGCTTATGTCAGAAGAGAGGTGCCCTTCCCTGGCAACACAGTTTACCTTGCTCTGTCAGGTGGATCCATTGGACAGCTCAGTGGATGACCTCCAACACTGTTGAAAATTTTTTTGAAAAAGATTAAATCATAACTATTGCAGAAATATAAAATAAACAAAGATTGTGTTTAACTCATTAATGAATGAGGGAACCAGTAAGGTGCTACAGTTAACTCAAAGAAGAATTCAAAGAACACACACACACACACATACACACACACACACTCACACACGTGCAATGAAGAATGCCAAAATGAATTTGTTAATAGATACAAAACTGACTTCTTGCAGATGGGGATTAATTGTACGTCCACCAAATAAAATTCATTTGCATTTCTACGGACAAGAACCCTTTGCATTACTTTCAGTTAACTTACAGAGTTGTGAAATAACTCAAAGATAATGAACGGCACAGATAACCCAGAAGAGTGTGCTAATGATATTTTTGCCCATTTCGAATTCTTTCACAGATTTTCCTGACGGGAGCAAGAGGTCTATTGTGGACAAGTCGAGTTTGAGATGCCATTTGTGTGTGCAATTGGAGAATTAAAAAGTCAGCTGGATGTACAAGTCTGGAGCACAGAGGATGAGTGCTTAGGTTTCACCTCCTTAGGGAAGTGCATCTGACCAACATCCCCCTGGACGCCACCTCACCACAAGACTACGTGCTCCTTCCGGTAAAGCATACACTAACTTTTTTTTTTTATTTAGCCTCTATCGCAGTATATTCTACTTGCCTTTATTTCTATTTCTCCCCCACTAGACTCTTAGCCGCTTAAAGGTGAGGCTATTTCTTTTTTAGTATAGGACCCCCAGCACCCGGCAGAGACCCTTGCCAAGGGAAAAGTTAGGATAGATAGGGTTGCAACCACACTGTTGTACCGTTCTGAGACCTGCCTGCGTGTTTGATAAAGAACCTGATGATCCCATACTGACATCACGGTCCAGTGTGTGATACGGTGGAAGCCAGAGAAGCAGGTTGGAATGGTCCAAGGGTCTAATGAACTGTATCCACCTCCAGTCATGAATAAATTAATTAAATAATTAAACTAAATAAATTAATAACTAAGTTTAATTAGTTAATTAATTTCTTGGAAAATCAGTGAAGCATTTACCTAGAAGACTAAGCTGAAACTCTCAGAAGAAGTAGGAATGTCAATGCAGGAAAAGATGCTTCAGGAAAAAGAGAAAGTAAATATAATGATTCTGAGGTAAAAGAACAGGAAATGTTTGAAGAACCACAAAGTGGGCAGCATTACTTGAGCCGAATGCTAGGGAGCTAGAGGGAAGAAATGAGTCTGGAGTGTAAACGGGCTGAAACACGGAGGGTTCTATAAGCATGCAAAGGATATTAAATTTTATGCTGCAAACAATAAGAAGTTAACTGAAGAATTCTGATCAGGAGTGTGGCACAAATAGACTCAATATGCTTATCAGTGCAAAGAATTTATTAGAAAAAGGTGAAACTAGGAACAGAGTGACCAAGACAGCTTGATTAATCTCATTTCCTGCAACATTGCTAAAATCACTTATTAATTCTAATAGCCGTTTGTGCATTCTATGCAAATTTTTAAATAGCCTATAATGTAGTCTGCTAGTAAAGACAATTTTACTTCTTCCTTTCCAATCTGAATATTTTTTATCCTTTTTCTTACTGTTATTGCACTGACTAGTACAGTGTGAAATAGTAGTGGTGAGAGCAGACATCTTTGTCTTATTCCTGATGTTAGGGGGAGAGTTATCAGTCTTTCATCACTAAATATGATGTTAGCTGCAGGTTTATTTTGTAGATGTCCTTTATCAAGTTGAGGAAGTTCCTATCTATTCCTAATTATTGAGATATTTTTTGAAGAATGGATGCTGGGTTGAGTCAAATGCTTTTTCTGCATCTATTGAGATGCTATTGTAATATAAATTTCATTTTGGAGTGTTCATTGCTAGTGTATAGAAAGGCAATTGATTCTTGTATATTGATCTTGTATCTTGCAACACTGTTAAATTTCTTTACCAGTTCTAAGGGGGATTTTTGTGCATCACTCTTTTACTCTTAACTTATTTGTGTCTTTGTATTTAAAATGTGTTTTTTCTAGACCCAACTATAGTTGAGTCCTGCCATTCCATATTATTTTATTGGTTTTTTATTACAAATTAACACATGTGATGGGGGAAGGGAGGAGGAGGGGGATGGGTTTTTAATTTTTTAAAAAGCAATCCAAGACTTCCAGGAAAATGAAGTGGACTTATCTTTCCCTATTCCTCCAAGTACAACTAAAATTCCTGGTTATTACATATAAAGCAAACATAAGAAGACACTAAAATGTAGAGAGAAGGCAGACTGGCTGGGGATCTCAGGACCTAAAGGAAAAGACAGTAATGAGTTCTCTGGGTTTTCTTTTTGCCTCATATATCCCAGAGTGGGTGCTGGAGAAGCTGGCAATCTGGAATTGCCAGTGGGCACAGGAAAAAAAGCTCCCCAAAAGTCTGCTCCCTCTAGCCAAAGAATCAAGAAAGAGGCAACCTAACAAGACAGAAAGTTTTTAGGAAATGCCCACTCTATTGCAACCGAACACTACAGGAAAAAACTGTGGACCCATCACACCCACACGAGCTAATGTCAAGTGGGGAGCCTAGACTTCCATCCTTGCCAGGATATAAGGAGGTGCCCAACGACCCTGCTGGGGTGGTGTCAGAGAAGGTCACACAGTGGAGGAGGTAGGAGGCCGGTAAAGAGCAATTAAGCAAATGACTCCTAAAAGGAAATTGAGTTTACTGTACATACTATTACTTGGACTACTTTTGTTTTTAAATTTTTTATTTTGAGATAATTGTGATTCACATGCTGTTGTCATAATACAGAGATCCCCTGTACCCTTTAGCCAGTTCCCTCCAAATTGTAACATCTTGCAAAACTGTAGCACAATATCACAACCGCCATATTGACACTGATACAGTCAGTATACAGAACATATCCATCACAAGGATCCCACATGTTGCCCTTTACAGCCACACCCTTTTCCTCCCACTTTACCCTTCTTTCCTAACCTCTGGAAACTACTATTCTGTTTTCCATTTCTATAAGTTTGTCATTTCAAGAATATTATATAAGTGAAATCATACAGTATGTAACCTTTTGGGTTTGGCTTTTTTCACTCAACATAATTGTCTTGAGATTCATCCAGGTGGTTACATGTATCAATAATTTGTTCCTTTTCATTCCTGAGTAGTATTTCATGGTATGGATGTACCACAGTTTGTTTAACCATTCACCTGTTGAACGACAACTAGGTTGTTTCCAGTTTGGGGTTGTTACAAATAAAAACAGTATAAACATTTGTGTACAGTTTTTGGTAGGGACTTAAGTTTTCATTTCTCTAGGATAAATGGTCAGAAGTGCAATTGCTGGGTTGTACAATAGTTGCACATTTACTTTTTTAAGAAACTGCTAAACTGTATTCCACACTGGCTGTACACTTTTACATTCCCACCAGCAATGTACGAGTGATCTGGTTTCTATGTATACTCACCAGCATTTGGTGTTGTCACGATTTTTTTATTTTAGCCATTCTGATAGGTATGTAGTAACATCTCATTGTGGCTTTAATTTACATCTTCCTAATGGCTAATGATGTTGAACATCTCCTCATGTGCTTCATTGCCATCTGTATATCTTCTTTGGTGAAACGCCTCTTCATGTCTTTTGCCTACTTTCTCGTTGAGAGAAGTAGGCAGTGTTTTTTTCACTGTTGAGTTTTGAGGGCTCCTCATCTATTCCTGATATTAGTCTTTTGTCAGGTATGTGGTTTGCAAATATTTTCTCCCAGTTTGTAGCTTATCTTTTCATTCTGATAACAGAGTCATTTGCAAAGTAAGTGTTTTTATTTTGATGAAATCCAATTTATCAACTTGTCTTTTCATAGATCACACTTTTGGTGTCAAGTCTGAGAACTCTTCGCATAGCCCTAGATCCTGCAGATTTTCTCCTATTTTTTTTCCTAAAAGTTTTATAGTTTTATGTTTTATATTTAAGTTCATGATTTACTATGAGTTAATTTTTGTATAAAGTATGAGACTCGGTTAGATGTTCATTTCTTTTGCCCAAGGACGTCCAATTGCTCCAGCACCAATGGAGGCTATCTTGCCTCCACTGAATTGGTTTTTCATCTTTGTCAAAAGTAATTTGGGACTATATGTGGGGGTCTATTTACGAGTTTTCTATCCTGTTTCTTTGATCTATGTGTCTATCCCTCTGCCTATACCAAACAATCTTGATTGCTGCTGCTGCAGAGTCAGTCTTGAAATCAGGTAAACTGATTTCTCCCACTTAATTCTTCTTTTTCAAAATTGTTTTAGCTATTCTAGTTTCTGTGACTTTTCCTATAATTTAAGAATAATCTTGTCTTTATACACAAAATATCTTACTGCAATTTTTATAGGAATTGTGGTAAACCTGTATATCAATTTCAGGAGAATTGACATCTTTGCTATGTTGACTCTTCCAACCCATGAACACGGTATATATTTCCATTTATTTAGATGTTCTTTGATTTCTTTGATTATTTTGTATTTTTCGTGTTGTACTTATATTTTCAGCATACAAGTCCTGTACACATTTTGTTAAATTTACATCTCAGAATGTTTTTGAGACTTGTATATAATACTGCATTTTCAATTCCAATGTCCATGTGTTCGTCAATAGTACATGGAAATACAATTGATTTTGTATGTTTATCTTATATTCTGCAACCTCGATGAACTAACTTATTAGTTCTAGGAGGTTTGGTGCGTGTTTTTTGGGGTTTTTTTTTTTTTTGGTAGAATCTTTGGGATTTTCTATGTAGACAATTTGTCATTTGTAAATAGAGTTCTATTTCTTCCTTTTTGATCTGTATTTCCTTTCTTTCATTATTTTACTGGTTTGAACTGTGCTGAATATGAGCAAAAATCCTCTCCTCGTTCCTGATCTTAAGGAAGAAAGCATTCAGTTTTTCACCATTAAATATAACATTAGCTGTAGAATTTTTGTAAATGCTCTTTGTCACATTGAGAAAGCTCCTCTCTTTTCCTACTTTTTTGGAGAGATTTTATCATGAATGGGTGTTGAATTTTGTCAAAGGCTTTTTTTGCCTGGATTGATATAATCACGTAATTTTTATTTTTTAGTCTGTTAATATGATGGGTTACATTGATTGATTTTTGAATATCGAAACAACCTTGCACCCTTGGAATAAACACCACTTGTCATGGTGTTTTTTTCTTTTTATATGTTCTTTTTATATATTTCTTAATTCAATTTGCTATTATTTTCTTAGGGATTTTTGCATCTATATTTATGAGAAATATTGGTCTGTAGTTTTCTTTCTTTGTACTGTCTTTGTCTGGTTTTGGTATCAGTGTAACACTAACTTTATACAATAATCGGGAAGTATTCTCTCCTCTTCTATTTTCTGGAAGAGATTGTGTAGAATGGGTGTTAATTTTTCTTTTAACGTTTGGTAGAATTCTCCAGTGAAACCATCTGGGCCTGGAGATTTACTTTATGAGAGTTTTTATCCTGCTTCTTATTCTCTGATCTCTCTGGATCTGTGGTTTGGTGGCTGATATTAATTTGGGGAAATTCTCAGTCACTATTGTTTAAAATATTTCTTTTGTTCCTATCTCTTTCTTCTTCTAGAATTCCTATTATGTGTATGTTATACCTTTTGTAGTTGTCCCACAATTCTTAGACATTCTGCTCTGTTTTTTTCATTCTTTTTTCTCTTTGGTTTTCAGTTTGGGAGGTTTCTATTGAGACATCCTCAAGCTCAGAGATTCTTTCCTCAACCATGTCCAGTCTACTAATAAGCCCATCAAAGGCATTTTTCATTTCTGTTACAATGTTTTTCATATCCAGCATTTTTTATTGTTTCTTTGAATTTCAATGTCTCTGCTTACATTGCCCATCTGTTCTTGTGTCCTGCCTACTTTATCCATTAGAGCCCTAAGCATATTAATCATAGTTGTTATAAATTCCTGGTCTGATAATTTCAACCTGCTGGTGATGGTGCTCAGGGCAAGCTACCCCAGGAGGCACCACTCTGGTATGCGGATTATTTCGAGCTGAAGACAATAAGGACTCAGAGAACTCAGGAAGAATATTTGAGTTTCCCCTCCCAAACTGCCTAAAGAATTTAAAACAAAAGAACTGTTTCAGGAAGGAGTTATTATCTTGATGGCTGTAAAGATAATGTAGGACAGAAGTTACAATAGGAAAGGCACCAAGCCCCTTTTATCAAAAATTCTATCTCTCCCTGACCACATTATCTATAGATGACCCTGAGAATAGTTGGCAGGCAAACATTTGCATTTCTATCTCCCTGTGAGTTGTCTTCTTGCCCTCTGAGGTCCCAGACCACTACCCACCCCCAACACCTTCCTCGCCTTTAGCT
This sequence comes from Ceratotherium simum simum, assembly GCF_057802395.1. NCBI lineage: Eukaryota > Metazoa > Chordata > Mammalia > Perissodactyla > Rhinocerotidae > Ceratotherium > Ceratotherium simum. The sequence continues at coordinate 11,342,603 of NC_141911.1, read as the reverse complement.
ACAATACTGAAGCGGGCAGCTTAGACAGAGGGACGAGTTGCTCATTTCTGAGTTTCTCCCATGTATACATGTTATTAAACTTGGTATTATTTTCTCCTGCTAACCTGTCTTGTTAATTATTTGGCCAGCCATAAGAACCTTAAGGAAAAGAGCAGAGGGAGATTCTCCCTCTCTCCCAACACTGGTCATATCTGAATCTGGTTCTGATGCTTGCTCTGTCTCTTCTAACTGTGTTTTATGCCTTTTAGTATGGCTTTAATTTTTTATTGATAACTGAACATGATATACTGGGTAAAAGGAACTGCTGTAAATAGGCCTTTAGTAATGTGGTGGTGAGGTGTGGGGGGAGAGGAATTGTTCTATAGTTCTATAGTTCTATGAGTAGGTATCATTTTTATCATGAGTCTGGACTGTGAACTTCACACATGCTTGTCAATTCCATGCCCCCCCTTAGGTGGGACTGGACAGCTAGAGTGGGCTGGAGCTAGGTATCTCCCTTCTTATATGGAAGTCTAGAGCCAGCTTGAGTTGGGTATTTCCCTTCTCCCAGGTCAGTTAGGATCTGATAAAACCCCACCCAGCAGGTTAGGCTCTGCCTAAACAGTTTCTCCTTCTTAAGAAGAACAGAATGCTCTGGCACATTTCAAATTGGTTCCTTTTTCCCTCTTCATGCTGGAAACACGAGGAGATTTTTCTCTGATGTTCACTGTGAATGGTGATGTTCACCATTCAAGCTCCTGAGTAAAATTCATAAAAATGTGGAGGCCCCTGATGACTAAGTCTCCCTGAAATTTTTAACTCTCAGACTTGTCCGTGCTAAGCCTACAGCAATTCATTAATTACAGTTCAGGTTTCCCTACCTTGGTACTAGTTCCCACAGAGGTCTGTGCTCCTGCATTTCTGCTCTGGTAAGTTGTGATTCTCTATACAGTCATGTGTTGCTTAATGACAGAGATACGTTCTGAGAAAGGTGATTTTGTCATTGTGTGAATATCATAGAGTGACTTACACAAACTTAGATGGTATAGCCTACTACACACCTAGGCTATATGGTACTAAGCTTATGGGACCAGATCACAAAGGGTTTCAATTTGTAGCCTGCGACATTGACCCCAGGCAAGACTGTTACTCTATTCTTACAAGCATTGAAACCTGGCATTGACTTGGCATCCTTATGGATGAAAGTCCTTTCAGGTATTTGTTTCCAGAATAGGGAGTTTTCACCCATATAGAATATTTGCTCTGGTGAGTAATTTTCTTCCATAATCAGCTTATTTAGAGTTTCCAAAAATTCTTCAGCTGCCTTCACATCAGCTCTTGCAGACTCACCACTCACTTTCACACTGTGTAGTGAATAACAATTCTTGAATTGTTTAAACCACTCAAAGCTAGCAGTAAATTCAACATCATCATTGGGTCCAGCCTTTTCTTTCAACACTGCAAACAAATTTTTGGCTTTGGCCGTGATCATCATGATGCTGAGAGGGATACTCTGTCTGGTCTTTAATCCAGGATATTAGAAGTTTCTCCATGTCTGATATAAGCCCTTCTCAAATTTTTGTTAGTCTTGTTGCCTTCAGTGAAGCAGATAGGAATTTTTCGGCTCCATTATAATCTTATGGGACCATCGTATTCGCAGTATGTCGTTGATCGAAACATCGTTATGCAACACATGACTGTATTCACCTGTCAGTTTCTCCAGTTTTGCAGGCAGCAATCTGCCCTGTGACCTCACTTGTCTGATAGATCTAAGAAGAGATGTTTATTGTTTCAGTTTGTTCAGCTTTTTACTTGTTGTTAGGACAGAGTGATGACTTCCAGCTTCTTACATGTGGAATTGGAAACCAAAGCCCTTATGGGAGTTTTAAAATTATGAATTCAATTTCCTTTATAGTTATAGAGTTATTCAAATTATCTATTTCATGTTGCATGAAATGTGGTAGTTTGTGTATTTCAAGAAATTGGTCCATTTCATCTAATTTGCCAAATTTATGTTTGTAGCGCTGTTTGTAGTATTTCCTTATTATCCTTTTGATGTATACAGGATCTGTAGTGACATCCTCTGTTTCATTCCTAATACTGATTGTTTGTATCTTCTCTCTTCTTAAGTTTGTTACTCTTCCTAGAAGGTTGCTGACTTTATTGATCCTTTCAAATAACCAGGTTTTTGTTTCATTTATTTTCTCTATTTTTTTCTGTTTTTAATTTCATTGATTTCTGCTCTTATTTTGATTATTTCCTTTCTTCTGCTGGCTTTGGGTTTATTTTGCTCTTCTTATTCTAGGTTCTTGAGGTGTTATTTTAGATTATTGATTTGAGACTTTTCCTCTCTTCTAATTATGCATTTAGTGCTATAAATCTCCCTCTAAGCACAGCTTTAGCTGTTTACCATAAATTTTGATATGTTGTATTTTCATTCAGTTAAATGTTTTTTGTTTTTTGTGTGTTTTTTTTGGTGAGGAAGACCACCCTTGAGCTAACATCCAATGCCAATCCTCCTCTTTTTTGCTGAGGAAGACTGGCCCTGGGCTAACATCCATACCCATCTTCCTCTACTTTATATAGGACATCAAGCATGGCTTGCCAAGGGGTGCATTGGTGCACACCTGGGATCCGAACCGGCAAACCCTGGGCCGCCACAGCGGAGCGTGCACACTTAACCACTTGTGCCACCGGGCCAGCCCCCAGTTAAATGTATTTTTTAAAATTTCTTTAAAACCTCCTCCTTGACCCAAGGATTTTTTTATAAGTGTGTTGCTTAGTTTCAAAGTGTTTAGACAGTTTCCTGTTATCTTTCTATTATTGATTTCTACTTTGATTCCATTGTGGTTGGAGAACACATTCTGTATGATTTTAATCCTTTTGAATTTGTTGAGGTTTCCTTTATGGCCCAGGGTATGATCTATCTTGCTATAAGTTCCGTGGGCACATGAAAAAAATGTTTTCTGCTGTTGTTGGGTGGAGTGTTTGATAAATGTTGATTACATTCTGTTGGTTAATGCTGTTGTTGAGTTCTTCTGTGTATCCTGGCAAGGGTAGAAGTCTAGGCTCTCCACTTGACCCTTGGTGTGGGTGGGACCACAGTTTTATCTGTGGAGTTTGCCTTCAGTAGAGTGGTTGTTTTCTAAAATTTTTCTGTCTTGCTAGGTTGCCTCTTTCTTTGTTCCTTGGCTAGAGAGAGCAGACTTGGGCCTATTTTGTCTGCACCCATTGGCATTCCCAGGTTGCCAGCGTCTCTAGCACCCAGTCTGGGATAAATGAGGCAAAAAGAAAACCCAGAGAAATCACCACTATGTCATTCCTCAGGTCCCAAGGTACCTAGTCAGTCTGCCTTCTTTTCTACATCTTTCACAGTTGGCTTATGTTTGTTTTATATATAATGTCCAGGAATTTTAGCTGTACTAGCAGAAGGAATCAGGAAAAGTACATCTATTCCATCTCCTGGAAAACAAAACTCCTCATATATTTTAATACCAATTTATCATGGTGGATAAAAATGACTGATGAAGCATTCCAATGCTGTATATAAGATACAGTTATATGACCTCCTGTTTTATTTACCAGTAATTCATACCTCACCTATTTTAATGAAAGAATTCTCTTAACTGCTGTGTTGAAAGCTTCCAGTCATGCCCATTAATATAGATCCAAAAGATCAATTGTACAATATTATAATAGATACATTGCATTTATGACGATTCACATCTACCTCTAGAAATATTGTCTTTTGAAGATGTCTCCACTGGATGGCCAATCCCATGAAATCAGAGACTGCCTATTAATTGGCCACTATATATTTTATCATCCTCTTTCCTTAGTAGGCACAAAATAAATATTTTATAAATTGAATTCACTCTTTTTCTACAATCACAAAATCTATGAGCTTCAGAATTCTCCTTTAATTCAGTTATCTGATCTTCTAATGAGTTTCTCCTTTTGAACTTTAATGGAAGAAAAACTGACTTCCCTATAGAAAACAACCTAACACATATTTAAAGAAGAAATAAAATAAAATATTCTTTGGTTCAGTGATTAAAAGAATATTGAACTTGCTTTTTTTTTTTTTTTTTTTTGGTGAGGAAGATTAGCCCTGAGATAACATCGGTTGCCAATCCTCCTCTTTTTGAGGAGGAAGATTGGCCCTGGGATAAAATCCATGCCCATCTTCCTCTGCTTTTTATGTGGGACCCCTGCTACAGCATGGCTTGATAAGCAGTGCATAGGTCCACACCTGAGATCCAAACCTGCAAACCCTGAGCTACCCAAGCAGAGTGCGCAAACTTAACCAGTATGCCACTAGGCTGGCCCCTGAACTTGCTTTTTAAAATTACCCTTCGGAGATGGTATTAGTTAATTTGAATAATGTTCAAACCAAGCATATAACTTCACCTTCCTCAAACCTAGCCCCACTCATGATTCCCTTTTTTTATTATGATCTATAATATTATATAATACTAGCTTAGTTCTAAGCAACAGAAATCAACTTTGGCTTATTTAAACTGAAAAGAACTTATTAGAAGAATTTTGACCCACAAAGAAAACCTTAGGCCCAGATGGGCTTCATTGGTGAGTTCTTCTAATATTTAAGAAAAAAATAACACCAAACATATATAAACGCTTTCAGAGAATAGAAAACATTCCTCATTTCATCTTATGAGGCTAGCATAATTTTGATAACAAAATATAACAATTACATACATGAAGGAAAATTATAGACTAATGTCCCTCATCAACATAGATGCAAATATCCTACATAAAATATTAGCAAATCAAATCCAATTAATGTAGAAAAAACTAGTATCTCCAGGAATGCAAGTTGATTTAACATTCAAAAGTTAATCAATGTGGCCGGCCCCGTGACTTAGCGGTTAAGTGCGGGCGCTCCGCTACTGGCGGCCTGGGTTCGGATCCCGGGCGTGCACTGACGCACCGCTTCTCCGGCCATGCTGAGACCGTGTCCCACATACAGCAACTAGAATGATGTGCAACTATGACATACAACTATCTACTGGGGCTTTGGGGAAAAATAAATAAATAAATAAAATTATAAAAAAAATTAATCAATGTAATTTGCCACATCAACAGAATAAAGGAGAAAAATCATGTGATTATTTTAATAGATGCAGAAAAAGCATTTGATAAAATTTATGATAAAAACACTTAGAGCAAAGTAGAAATAGAAGGAACTTTCTTTAATCTAATACAGATATCTATAAAAAACCTACAGCAAATATCATGCAGGCATACCTTAAAGATATTGTGGGTTCCATTCCAGACCACTGCAATAAAGTGAGTCACGTGAATTTTTTGGTTTCCCAGTGCATATAAAAGCTGTACTCTATTAAGTGTGCAATAGCATTATGTCTAAAAAGACAATGTATAGGGCCCAGTCTGGTGGCATACTGGTTAAGTTCGGTGCACTCTGCTTCGGGAGCCTGGGTTCACAGGTTTGGATCCTGGGAGCAGACCTACACCACTCATCAAGCCATGATATGGTGGCAACCCACATGAAAAATAGAGGAAGATGGGCACAGATGTTAGCTCAGGGTCACTCTTGCTCAAGCAAAAAGAGGAAGATTGGCAACAGGTGTTAGCTCAGGGCCCATCGTCCTCACCAAAACAAACAAAACAAACAAAACAATGTATATACCTTAATTAAAAAACACTTTATTGCTAAAAAATGCTAACCATCATGTGAGACTTCAGCAAGTCATAATCTTTTTACTGGTGGAGGGTCTTGCCTCAACGTTGATGACTGATCAGGGTGGTGGTGGCTGAAGGTTGGGGTGACTGTGACAATTTCTTAAAATAAGACAATGAAGTTTGCTGCATCTATTGACTCTTCCTTTTACAAATGATTTTTCTGTAGCGTGCAATGCTGTTTGATAGCATCTACCCACAGCAGAACTTCTTTCAAAATTGGAGTCAGTCTCACAAACTCTGCCACTGCTTTATCCACTAAGTTTATGTCATATTCTAAATTATTTGTTGTCATTTCAACAATCTTCACAGCATCTTCAGCAGAAGTAGATTCCATCTCAAAAAGCACTTTCCTTTCTCATCCATAAGAAGCAATTCATCTGTTAGAGTTTTATCATGAAATTGCAGCAATTCAGTCACATCTTCAGATTTCACTTCTAATTCCAGTTCTCTTGCTATTTCCACCACATTTGCAGTTACTTCCTCCTCTGAAGTCTTAAGCCCCTCAAAGTCATCCATGAGGGTTGGAATCAACTTTTTCCAAACTCCTGTTAATGTTGATATTTTTACCTCTTCCCATGAATCACACATATTCTTAATGGCATCCAGAATGGTGAATCCTTTACAGAAGGTTTTCAATGGACTTTGCCCAGATCCATCAGAGGAATCACTATCTATGGCAGCTATAGCCTTATGAAATGTATTTTTTAAATAGTAAGATGAAAGTCAAAATTAGTTTTTGATCCATGAGCTGCAGAATGGATGTTGTGTTTATCAGGCATGAAAACAACATTAATCTCATTGTACATCTCCATCACAGCTCTTGGGTGACCAGGTGCATTGTCAATGAGCAGTAATATTTGGAAATCTTTTTTTTTTCTTTTTGTGGGGAAGATTGGCCCTGAGCTAACATCTGTGCCCATCCTCCTCTATTTTGTATGTGGGATGCTACCACAGCATGGCTTGATGAGCGGTGCATAGGTCTGTGCCCGGGATCTGGACGTGCGAACCCTGGGCCACCAAAGCAGAGTGCGCAAACTTAACCACAATGCCACTGGGCCAGCCCCAGAAAGAAACCTTTTTACTGAGCAGCAGGTCTCAACAGTGGGCTTAAAATATCCAGTAAACCATGTTGTAAACAGATGTGCTGTCATCCTGGCTTTGTTCTTCCATTTTTATAGCACAGGCAGAGTAGATTTAACATGATTCTTAAGGGCCCTAGGATTTGGGGAACGGTAAATAAACATTGGCTTCAACTTAAAGTCACCAGCTGCATGGCCCCTGACAAGAAAGTCAGCTTTGAAGCTGTCCTTTGAAACCTAACATTGACTTCTCCTCTCTAGCTATGAGAGTCCTACATGGCATCTCCTTCCAATATAAGGCTGTTCTGTCTCCATTAAAAATCTGTTGTTTAGTGTAGACATCTTCACTAATTATCTTAGCTAGATCATCTGAACAATTTGCTGTAGCTTCTACATCAGCACTTGCGCTTCACCTTGCACTTTTATGTTATGGAGATGGCTTCCTTTTTTAAACCTCATGAACCAACCTCTGCTGGCTTCAAACTTTTCTTCTGCAGCTTCCTCACCTCTCTCAGCCTTCATAGAATTGAAGAGAGTTAAGGCCTTGCTCTGGATAAGCTTTGGCTTAAGGGGATGTCGTGGTTGGTTTCATCTTCTATCCAGACCACTAAAACTTTCTTTACATCAGCAATAAGGCTGTTTCACTTTCTTATCACTTGTATGTTCACTGGAGTAGTACTTTTAATTTGCTTCAAGGACTTTTCCTTTGCATTCACAACTTGGCTAACTGTTTGGTGCAAGAGGCCTACCTATTGGCCTAACTTGGCTTTTGACATGCCTTTCTCAGTAAGCTTAGTCATTTCTAGCTTTTGATTTAAAGTGAGAGACATGCAACTCTTCATTTTACTTGAACAATTAGAGGCCATTGTAGGGTTATTAATTGACCTAATTTCAATATTGTCGTGTCTCAGGGAACAGGGAGGCCTGAGAAGATGGAGAGAGGCAAGGGTACGGCTCGTCAGTGGAGCCGTCAGAACAAACACAACATTTATCGATTGTTTGCTGTCTTAAGTTTGATGTTTGGGGTGCGGTTCGTGGCATCCCAAAAAAATTACAATAGTAACATCAAGGATCACTGATCACAGGTCACCATAACAAATATAATAATAATAAAAAAGCTTGACATATTGTGAAAATTACCAAAAAGTGACACAGAGACATGAAGTGAGCAAATGCTATTGGAAAAATGGTGCCACTAGACTTGCTCAACCCAGGGTTGCCACAAGCCTTCAATTTGTAAAAAATGCAATATCTGTGAAGCACAATGAGGTGAAGTGCAATAAAACAAGGTATGCCTGTACTTAATGGTGACATATTGAAAGCCTTCCTGCTGAGGTGGGAACAAGCAAACCTACTCATGAGTATCACTTTCATTCAACCTCATGCTCCAAGTCCTACCCAGCGCTAAAATGCAAGATAAAGAAATAAAAGAAATGGATTGGAAAGGAAGAAATAAAATTGTCAAGATTCACAGATGACATGATTGTTTTACAGAAAATCCAAAAGAATCTATAAGCAAACTACAAGAATTAATAAGGAATTTAGGCAGGCCAATGTACAACTGTCAACCGTATTTCCAGAAAAAAATGAAATAAAAAATTTTAGAGATACTATTTAAATAACACTGAAAAAAACTAAATACCTAAGACTAAACCTAACAAGAGATATGCAAGTCTTCTCTGTGCAGAAAAGAAGAAGATATTGTTGAGAAAAATTGCAGAAGATGTAAAGAAGTTGGGAGGTGGGCCTCGTTTGTGGATTTAAAGACTTAATTGTAAAGATGTCAATTCTCTCCAAATTGATCTATAGATCGAATGCAATCCCAATAAAAATTCCAGCAGATATTTTGAAGAAACTGACCAGATGACTTTTTAAATCTTATGTAAGTTCAAAGAGCCAAGAATAGCCAAAGCACCTTTGAAGAAGAAATGTAAGGTGGGAGGCTTTGTCGACCAGATATCAAGACTTCTTATAAAGCTAACGTAATAAGATAGTGTGGCATTAGTGTAAGAATAGACAAACAGACTAATGAAACAAAATGCAGAGTCCAGGAACAGATCCACACATAGACAGTCACTTGATTTATGATCATGGTGACACTGCTGGGTAGTGGGGAATGAGAGGACTTTTCAGGAAGTGGTGTTGGATCAACTGGAAATCCATACAGAACAGAAAGTGAGTCTTGAGTTCTACCTCACACCACACACACATCAATTCCAGATAGACTGTAAATCTAAATGCAAAAGATGAAACACTAAAGCTTGTAATAAATAACAGAGATTATCTTCATGACTTTGGGATAGGTAAAGAATTTCTCAGAGGACACAATAAGCCTTAACCACAAAGGGGATGTTTGATGAATTGGATTTCATTAAATTCAAGAACTTTTGCTAATCAAAAGACTTCATCAAGAGTAAAAAGTCAATCCACAGAGTAGAAGACATTTGTAATTCATATATCTAACAAAGGTCTTACATTCAGAATATCTAAGCTCCTAAAAATGATAAGAAAGACATAAACAACTCAATTAGAAAAAAGTGGGCAAATCCTTGAACAGACATTTCACAGAAGAAGATATCTCAAAAGGCCAATAATCATATGAGAAATTGTTCTACTGAATCAGGGATATAAAAAGTTAAAATCACAATGCAGCACCAGTATAATATACCCACCAGAATGGCTAAAATGAAAAAAAAAAAAAAAAAAGGAAAACTCCAAGTACTAGCAAAAATATGGAGCATCTGGAATGCTCAAACTCTGCTGATAGGAATGTAAATTCACACAACCACTTTGGAAATCGGTTTGCCTATATCTACTAAACCTAAACATATGCACTCCCTGTGTCCCAGTAATTCCACACAAAGGTATAGAACCATGTAAATGTATGTGTGTACTGAAGGACATGTACAAGGATGTTCACAGCAGCATTATTCATAATGGCCCCACACTGGAAAAACCCAAATGTCTATCTAAATGCAGATGGATTGTGGTATATTCTCATAATGCAATATTACTCAGCAATTAAAAGAAAAATTTTTTGTTGAGCAAAAGAAGCCAGGCACAAACTTGTACATATCATATGATTCCATTTATGTGAAGCTGAAAGACAGGCAAAACTAATCCAAGATGATAAATCCCAGAATACCACTTTAACTTTGGGAGTGCGGGCAGAAGAGAAACTTCTGGCTTGCTGGGAATATTCTATGTCTTGATCTGGGTAGTGGCTCAATAGGATATATGTAGGTAAAATTTTATTAATTGATAAGCTAGTCTTCATTAAAATTAAAAACTCTGCTCTGCAAAAGACAATGTCAAGAGAAAGAGAAGACAAGCCACAGACTGGGAGAAAATATTTGCAACAGACATACCTGAAAAAGGATTGTTATCCAAAACATACCAAAAAACCTCACTTAAAACTAAACAATAAGAAAATGAAAAACCCAGTTAAAAAATGGGTAAAAGACCTGAACAGACATCTCATCAAAGAAGATACATAGATAGCAAATAAGCATATGAAAAAGATGTTTAGCATCATACGTCATCAGGGAATTGAAAACTAAAACAACAATACCCCCACACACTTATTAGAATGGCCAGTTCCCAACACTAGCAACACCAAAAGCTGGCGAGGATGCGGAGCAACAGGAACTCTCACTCACTGCTGGAGGGAAGGCAAAATGGCACAGCTACTTCGGAAGACAGTTTGGCAGTTTCTTACAAAACTAAACATACTCTTAGCATATGATCTAACAATCTCACTGGTTGGTATTTACCTAAAGGAGCCGAAAACTTATGTCCACACAAAAACCTGCACGTGGACATTTATAGCATCTGTATTCACAATTGCCAAAGCTTGGAAGCAGCCAAGATGTCCTTCAGTAGGTGCATGGATAAACTGTGGTACATCCAGACAATGGAAGATTATTCAGCACTAAAAAGAAATGAGCTATCAGCCACAAAAAGACATGGAGGAAACTTAAGTGCATATTACTAAGTGAAAGAAGCCAGTCTGACAGGGCTACATACTGTATGATTCCAACTATATGACATTCTGGGAAAGGCAAAACTATGGAGACAGTAAAAAATCAGTGGTTGTCAAGAGGGAGGAAGGGATGAATAGGTGGAGCACAGAGGATTTTTAGGGAAGTGAAACTATTCTGTATGACACTATAACGTTGTATGCTTGTCATTATACATGTGTAGAAACCCACAGAATGTACAACGCCAAGAGTGAACCCTAATGTAAACTATGGACTTTGGGTGATTATGACTTGTCAATGTAAGGTCTCAATTGTAAGACATGTAGCACTCTGGTGGGAGGTGTTGATAGTGTGGGAGGTTGTGCATGTGTGGGGGAAGGAGGTATATGGGAACTTGGTACTTTCTATTCCATTTTGCTGTGAACCTAAGATTGCTCTAAATAATAAATTCTATTAAAGTGATAAAAAAATTCTATCAAGCTCAAAAAAAATTTAGCCAAGCTCTGCCCATATGATTTGTGTACTCTTGTGCACATATATCTCAATGAAAATTAAACAAGGAAATAAAAACCACAACGAGATCCTACTACTCACTCACCAGAATAACTGAAATTAAAGACCCTGACAATACCAAACGTTGGCAAAGACATGGAGCGTTCATGTACTGCTTGTGAAGAACTGTTGGGTAGGATATGCTAAAGCTGAACTTACACAATAACCCAGCACATGCTATAGACCTAGGGTCTATGCTCAACAGAAATGCAAATCTTCATTCATCAAAAGACACGTTAAGAGAAGGCTCATGGCACCCCTATTCATAATAGCCCCAAACTGTAGCAGTTACATAGATGTGCATATTCGTAAAAATGCATCCATCTGTACACATAAGATTTGTATATCATATTATACTTTCATAAAAAATGTTTAAGAATATTGAGATCTAGTAAAATTACTTATGCATTTACCCTCAATAGAGTCAATAACAACATACGGCACACAAGTGAATAAAATGAAGAAAGAGAAACAAGATTGTAAATATGCATGCATCTTTGAAGTGTAAAGGGGGAAAAATATCAAATCAATGTTTTAAAATTTCTATTGGGAATAGGAGAGGTATAAGTGATATATTTTAAAATTGTGAAGTCATTCTAGGTTCCCCGATATTTGTTGTGAAAAATGACAGCAAAACAAAAGCGTTTACTAAAGTGAGTATTAAAACAAAGTAAAATAAAAAACAATGTTTATTAGTGCAAAGGAGTCTTTCCAGGCACTTGTAAATTGTCTTTACTTAACAGAAGTGTTGAAAACAGTTTCCATACAATTATGAACTACCACATGACCAAAATTCAATATTAACAGGGACAGTTTTTGAATCTTTTATTAAAACAGAAAGATTCTTAAAAACCATTCCTTTCTCCCCTTCAAACAGAATCCCATCTGTTTCAGGACTGAATAAATATGTCAGCACAGCAGTTCATTTCCAGAACTTAGTAAACACTGCAAAATTAGTTTCAAAGCATATAGCAGATATTTAACAATTTTTTTCCCCCAAACGACTTTATGACTTAAGGAGGAAACTAAGAATTTTCAAACGGTTGCCATATTTATGTTCTTCTTATTTCGCTGAATGGAAATCCCTAAATCAGCCATTATATATTCCTCAGCAAGACAACTGAATAATTTTGCTTTAACATGAATGTGCTGAATAATTCTAGGTCAAGTATTTTTTAAATTCAGGTATTTTGACAATAGTTTATTCAAAGGAAAAAAAGGAATGGAAATCCTGCCTCATCTTCCTTTAGAACCTTACTGTCTCACCAGCGAAGTGAGGACGTGGGCTGCACCGTCCACCTCTGATCAGCAACACCGCACAAGAGAAGGCCGGCAGGTGAGGGGGGTGCTCGTGGGAGCGCTCAGCGCCTAAGCACGTTGTGGGGTCACGGCAGTTTGTTTTATTATATTTCATAACTTACATATATTTACAGATATTCTTTCAAAGGTACCCAGTGGTACTTTTTCAAAAACATTTAAGTATGGTATATTTCTAACTCCCTGATTAAAGCCACAGCTTTGGGGGTGGTGGGGAAGCAGCAGCCCCGCAGAGGCGGCTCACGCCGGCTCCCACGCGGGAGGAAGCGACTCAAGACCGGAAGTGACTGTCAAGATTCACAGCTGGAGGCAAAACTCGGGCCAGGATTCGTTTCTAGTCCAGGTGCAAAGCTTTTTCCACAAATCAAACCTGCCTCTAAAATCAGATTTTCACACTATTATACTTGTCTGGAAGATACGTAGATTTCTACCATGGCCGACAGGCTCATATTCAAATACAAAAGCGTAATCAAGGAAAGAATGAAGACAACCTCTCAGCGTCACTGGGTATTTGCTAGGGTATTAGTGTCCTTTTTCGTTCCTTAGATCGTGATTCATGGCAGACCTAATTGAGGGGTCTGGGAGTAAGACTCCTCACACACACGCTGTCTGCAGGCTTTATGGCGCTGAGAGCGGAGAGAAGCATAGGAATACGGAGCCAGTAGAAGTGACTCCTCAATGGATGTGTATGACCAGTATCTGCACTTTTAGGATTATGCTGAAAACACAGGCGTTCTTCCATTTGCATTCTAAGTGTTTATTCATTATTGATTCAACACAATACTTCATAACTTTGTGCAGAAATTGGTAAGCAGTTACTCTGATTATCCTGATAATGCTAGATTATTCCTTTCAGATAATGAAATTTTCAAAATGGAAAAATTCAAGAGGATTATTTTCTTATTAATTTGGAATAGAACATAAACCATGAACATCAATAATTTAAACTTAGTAAGAATGAAATAAGGACCCAGAGAATGACAGGTCGATCCACTTCTACAGCAGCTGCTCTCTCTTAGCAACCAGTCTCCCAACTGGAAAGACAATTTAAGAAACAAGATATTTATTCTACGTGGCTCCTGTCGTAAAAACATTTGGGTAAATATAATAGCACTACATTTTGTTTTAAGTGAGTTCTTTGTGTTCATTCAATACATTTTTATTATGTAGGAAAAAAGGGATATTGCCCTTCAAAGAACTTCGTTATTTGTATATAAAAACTCTCTCCTTCAGAACTCCCAGAAAGTGACTTTGGTTCTTTCAGCCAATAAAAGTGTACTATATTTGCAGTGATGTTCTTTGCAGCATTGTTTGTAATAGTAAAAGACTGGAAAGAGTCAAGTGTCCATCATTAGGGAATCAGTTAAATATATTTGTGTACGTCCATCCAATGAAAAGTTACACAGCTTTTAAAAGAAATGAGGTAGTCCAAATGAACTCATACTGAAAAGTCTCCTAGGTTGTTAAATGAAAAAGGCATGGTACCCACACATACACTATATATATATGTATATATATGTGTGTGTATGTATATATATATATATGTATATATAGCTGACTGTGCAAAATATGCATCCAGTCATGATAGCCTCTAGAGAGGGCAACTGAGAGACATGGTTTTCACTGTATTTACCCATTTGTACTGCTTGAATTTTTTTTTTTTTTTTTTTTTTGCTGAGGAAGATTTGCCCTGAGCTAATATCTGTTGTCAATCTTCCTATTTCTGCTTGAGAAAGATTCTCCCTGAGCTAACACCTGTGCCAGTCTTCCTCTATGTTGTATGTGGGTCACTGCCACAGCATGGCTGCCGATTAGTGGTGTAGGTCCGCACCCAGGAACCAAACCCAGGCCGCTGAAGCAGAGTGCACCAAACTTAACTACTAGGCCATGGGTCTGGGCCCCTCGTACTGCTTGAATTTTACCATGAGCATAAATTTTCTTATATGTTTTTTAATGAGATATAATTGACATATAACATTCTTTCAGTTTCAGGTGTATATAACGTAATGGTTCGATATTTGTATATATTGCAAAATGATCACCAAAATAACTCTATTTAACATCTGAAAATTTTTTTAATGAATTAAAAACTAAAAAAACATGTAGGTAGATAGATATCTAAACTGGAACCTCAACTTCTGTGGTTACCAGCTAATACTGAAAAAAACGATACGGTATATATGTTTTTCTTTTTTGAAGATCTCTGGTTTCATGTTGATTCATAATCTCAGATATAGAAGTATTGGTAGATGACAACTGTATCACGAACAAATTCTTCCAGAAATAACAAAAGCTCTTTCTCCTCTTATTCCAGCCCCCCCCTTTTTTAATTTGGAAGGTGCTGGTATAATCAAGATATAGGGCAGACCTCCCACAGGCAGCCTCCCGTTCTACCCATGCCCTTAGAGGACATTCCCTGCCCTGTGTGGTAGCCCCCCAAATAGTTGCAACTTCATTAATGGGAAATTGAAATTTAACCTGAAATCTCATGGACCAAAAGAAATGAATCACATTAGGAACCATGACTGTAATGTGACTTAGACCCCACTAGACAATCTGTTCTTTTACCCAAGTTCTCTCCTGGCAGCTCACATCTCCTCTCCTCCATAGGTTTACACATCCTAACACTTTGCTGTCATCCTTAGGAACTCCTCTAGCGCCCACCTTATCTGTTAACCCTCCCAGCAACGTAAAGGGCAGGTAGTTGGCCCTACAGTGGCCCACTATTGCAGAGCTTCCCCTTCGTCTCCTCAGCCCTCAAATGTTGGCCTGAGCAGGGCAGGGGCTGCCCTTGGATTCCAGTGGATACAAGTGCAACCACATCTAGCTATCTGTGCCAAGACACATTTTCTTCCACACTCTAACATCTTTGAAATCAGGCTGTATCTTACAATCACTGTTGACCAGGTGGCCATTCCAATAGTGTTGGCATTGCCCACACAGGCACCATCAAAAACACAGCACCAAAACCTGCAGGGTGGGTGTCAGCTTTTTCACCCCTAGCAACCAGAGTTGTAGGTTTGGGGTGAGTCAGATCTATTAAGCCACAATCCTGAAGCAGGAGTCAAAAGTGGACTAACTTGATATAACTGTACAGCTGGTTTACAGCACCAAGGACTTTTAGTTTTTATGAATTACTTTTAAGAAATGCTCTATTGTCAACACTCTTATTGGCACAGAGACTAACACTGGGTGGAAAAAAAAGAGACATCAACAACTGAGTCAAAAAGTGATTCAGAAAAGTCAGACCCGAAGTTTTAGGTATACCAAACATGCATTTGACTATTTCTCTTTTTATGTATGCACAAGTGACAAAAATCTATGTCTAGTAAAGTCTAAAGGAGTTCTTCAGAAAGATATAAAATAAAAATACTAAGTAATGTGAAAGCATTGTCTGTCTAATTGAAAAGGCTTTTTTTCCTTTCTTAATGGAACAGAAAAATAATGGTTTCTGTTATAAATAATGGCATATTTTAATGACATTTTTTAATGATATATTTTTTGGGTGCCTTGAATGTGAAAAAATTGGGAAAGCACATTGTTGGGGGAGGAAGGGCTTACTCTGGTTAATTCTTGCACACTACAAGTTATCTTTAAACTTCTTTCAATAATCTGTACATTTTAGATTCCTGAAGTTTACATAAGAATTACACTCAAATTTAAAGAAAGAACTGGGCAAAATGAAAATCTCAAATTGTCTCATTAACAAATCAAAAAAGAAAAAAAATTTTCTTAGGGATTTCGAACAAATGTATCAATAGACAATATATCACACATGCCCCAATGAGGCAAAATTTTCTTCCAAAAGTATCCCTTAGAGGCTCACCTTAGATGAGACATCACAAAATCTTTTAGAATACCCTAAGCACTGTCAGTACCTGAATTGAACGCTGTTTGTGGAAATATATTATTAGCCTCAGACAACCTTAGGCAATGCTAATACTGGTGCTGGTAGAACAGACTGTAAAGAGGGCAAATTAACAGATTTGCTAATGCTCCTTGAGATCATAACGCTACAATTTCAAGCATTGGGTGTCATTGTTTAAAAGTCACTGAAAGCAGTACTGTAAGTGATGGTGTGGCAATCACAGGATGGATTTTAAATGCCCTGGTGTTATGCACAGGGTACTTGTGGTTTGGGATAAAATTTCCATTGACAGCATCACACATGGATTCAAAGAATGCTGCATCTCAAACAAATTGGAAGAAAAGATCATTTGCTCTTGATGGATTAGATGACTGCAAAAGTGAACGTCAAAAGTGCATTTGAAGTTTGAAAACATTCATGAAACATGAATGTAATGAGGGAAAAGCTCATTTCTTGGCTAATAGATGAACAAATTTGAAACACATAACTAATATTAAAGGTATATATTTTATCATCTCATCTACAACCCTAAAAGTTATATTTTTAAGTTGGGCAGACAGATTTTGGGTGGATCCTCACATTGGAAGATGAGCCATTGCCTGTTCAATTTAATCCCCTTAGAGTCAAGCATACATGATATTAAAGACATACAAATTGACATGCGATAATTCTATTTTCAAAAAAGCAAGTACCAGGGGCTGGCCTGGTGGTGCAGCGGTTAAGTGCTCGCACTCCGCTGCGGCGGCCTGGGGTTCGCAGGTTCCAATCCCAGGCATGCACCAACGCACCACTTGTTAAGCCATGCTGTGGTGGCATCCCATATAAAGTAGAGAAAGATGGGCAGGGATGTTAACCCAGGGCCAACCTTCCTCAAGAAAAAAAGGGGAGGATTGGCATGGGATGTTAGCTCAGGGCTAGTCCTTTTCACACACACACACACAAAAAAAGCAAGTACCCTAATTTATCTTAATGAAATGTGATTAAAAAATAGGATTATTATCTTATGGGTGGCTTATGGAACTAATGCACTGATTTAGAAGCAGTTACCATTATATTAGTCTGAGATCTATTATCTTTTTCACATTAGTTCAAATCTCTTTCAATTAGAATCTTAAGATTCTCCAGCAAAAAAAAAAGTTTATATTCCCAAAACCTTTTAAAAAATAAAACTTTTAAATAAATGTAACCATATCTTTGTAAATAAATATGTACTAAGAGAAAGAGTGTTGATGGTAGAGAAGAATTTCATCGTAAATTAATGCAGTTCTTTCTCTGTAAGAATTAGACTATGTAAAATTAGGAGGCAAATAAAGTGTTCATACCCTGTGACCTAGCAACCGTACTTCTGGGTTTCTAAGTAAAGCAATTAAATCGTGGAATGAATACATCATTATGATCTTCCATTCAATGGACTATTATGCAGTTATTTTTAAATGGTAAATATTAAAACTACATTTAAGTTATTATAACACATATGAGAGGGAATATTAAAAAATAGCTAGTATGTTGGGTGGCAAAAATTGCAAGTGATTCTTTTCCAAAACTTTTGGAAATGTTGTCTTAGCACTACTTTTCTAATTTAAAAAAAAAAAAGGTTGGACTATCTGATTCTCTGTTGTACAAGCATGGGGCAAAAAATACAGATACACACTACACTGTTATCATTTACTGACTGGGTTTAGAGGAGAAGACAACTTTTTTCACTATATATCTTTTAATTGCTTGAATTCTGAATAGAAACATATTTTTAAATAAAAAAATTTTAAATATTTTTTTGAAAACACGCAGGCTCTTACCACATGATACAATAACAAATTGGCGATCTGCTCTATTCGAGGTGAAAAATACTGTCAGCATTCACCTCCCTCTACAGTAAGCGTCCAAAGCAGCACAAAATATTCATTGCCCAGAGCCTGTTTCTCAGTTTTAAACAGTGTACCTTGATGGCAGCCATCAGGCTGTGCTGTATGTGGAGGGACACAAAGGCACAGCATGGCAATGCCACACAGAAACACGTTAGCAGAACTAATAACCACACTGCAGTCTTGGAAATCCTCAAGGTGAAAAACATCAGAGCAAAGTCAACGTTTGTAATCTTTTCATTTAAAATAAAAACACTACTTTTGTGGTTAAACCCACACTTTCCCCTTCTAAGCAGCTTTCCTATCATTTCCTAATGAACCATAAAAAACCCTTTCTCCCCACAGAAAGAAAAGCTTTTTTTTTTTTTTTTTTGTGAGGAGGATCAGCCCTGAGCTAACATCCGTGCTAATCCTCCTCTTTTTGCTGAGGAAGACTGGCTCTGAGCTAAAATCTATTGCCAATCTTCCTCCTTTTTTTTCCCCCAAAGCCCCAGTAGATAGTTGTATGTCATAGTTGCACACCCTTCTAGTTGCTGTATGTGGGACGCAGCCTCAGCATGGCCGGAGAAGCGGTGCGTTGGTGCGCGCCTGGGATCCGAACCCAGGCCGCCAGTAGCAGAGCATGCGCACTTAACCGCTAAGCCGAGGGGCCGGCCCAGAAAAGCTTTTTATAATAAAACATTTGAGTCATCTCCTGGGATCCCAAGATGTGCACCAGATACTGAGTGTTTAGATGGAAAGGGTGACTCCAAATTTAGCCTTAATTAGAGTGCGAAGATGCCAGTGCATAAGAATCATCTGTGCAATCTGAAGCTTTCATTGTTCTTTTATGCTTCCTTGGGGTTCTCCTGGAGGTGCATTTACAGATTTAGAAACATTAAAGGAAGCTATTCTAGAACAAATCCCTCCAAAGGGCCCCCATTACAAGGTCATCCAAGAAACCTTGTGGAAATGCTGGAAGACTAGGGTCTAAGGGACAAAGGGTTACTCAAGTCAGTTTCGTCTTCCCTTCCCAGTGAAGGAGAGAATTATTTTCTGTTCCTTTAAGATAACTGAGAATAAATTAAGAGGACTTAAGAACTGTTTTTCAAACTGTGAACAATAAGAAACAAATGAGCTTCAAAACCCAATTATCTACACAAATATTCATAACAGCATTATTCATAATAACTACAAAGTGTAAACAACCTAAATGTCCCTCAACTGATGAATGGACAAACAAAATGTGTTATATCCCTAAATAGAATACTAATTAATGGTGAAATGAATGAAGTACTGATACACGCTGGGACATGGATGATCCTCCAAAACATTATGCTAAATTAAGGAAGCCACTCACAGAAGACCACAGATTGTATGATTCCACTTATGTGAAATGTCCAGAATAGGTAAA
Organism: Ceratotherium simum simum; assembly: GCF_057802395.1. Taxonomy (NCBI): domain Eukaryota; kingdom Metazoa; phylum Chordata; class Mammalia; order Perissodactyla; family Rhinocerotidae; genus Ceratotherium; species Ceratotherium simum. Next base: position 11,322,849 of record NC_141911.1, on the reverse strand, counting down.
TCCATAGACACAGAAAGTAGACAAGTGGTTGCCTAGGGTGGGGAGGGCTAACATGTGGTTTCTTTGTGAGATGTTGAAATGGCCTAAAATTAGATTATAGTGATGGCTGTACAACTCTGTGAATATACTGAGAAATCACTGAAATATAAACTTTAAATGAGTGAATTTTACACTAAGTGAAATATATGTCAGTAAAGTTGTTAAAAAAAAAAAAGCACCTCGTTACTAGCTGTTTGGTTCTAGAAAATAAAACGTACTGGGGCCGGCCCGGTGGCATAGTGGTTAAGTATGGCTTAGTGGTTAAATTAAGTGGGTTAAGTATCCACTTCAGCCACCCAGGGTTCGTGGGTTCAGATCCCGGGCGCAGCCCTACACACTGCTCATCAAGTCATGCTGTGACGGGCGTCCCACATGCAAGGTGGAGGAAGACTGGCACAGATGTTAGCTCAGCGACAATCTTCCTCAAGCAAAGAAAGAGGAAGATTGGCAACAGATATTAGCTCAGGGCCAATCTTCCTCACCAAAAAAACCAGAAAAGAAAATGTACAAATGTAAGCTTAATTCTACTAAGTGGGGAAAAAAATAATATCCACATAACTATTAAACAATTCAATTACCTAAAAGTTCTCTAATTAAAAGGTAAATAGATTTTAAATCCAGTTATGTCTCCAAAAAATTCACATTTCTACCTAGCAGTTAAAAATTCCAAATACATAACATTGTCATTAAGTATATAAAATAAATGCATTTTAATCCTTGACAGCTGTTGTCCAATATACCCATGATGACTCTGCAGAGTCTCACTTTCTAACGATGTTACATGCAGCACCTCCTGAGGCAGCAGGGAAAAGGTGACTCTGTATATATTTATGCAGTAATTGCTTCAGATGGTTTGGAGTAGCTCTTCTGAGGGCTCAGTCTAAGAATGTATAAAAAAAGCCCCAACAGGGGCCGGCCCAGCGGTGTAGTGGTTAAGTTCATGCACTCCACTTCGGCAGCCTGGGGGTTCACAGGGTAGGCTCCTGGGCAGAGACCAATGCACAGCTTGTCACGCCATGCTGTGGTGGCGTCCCATATAAAGTAGAGGAAGATGGGCATGGATGTTAGCCCAGGGCCAGGCTTCCTTAGCAAAAAGAGGAGGATTGGCAATCGATGTTAGCTCAGGGCTGACCTTCCTGACCAAAAAAAAAAAAAAGCCATAACAAGAAACTTCTCTTTAGAAAACAGTGTTTGGAACTCGTCTAAACTAGCGGGCCCTGGCTGGCATAGAATAAGCAGGGGCACCTTGAGATTCCCATCCCCATGTGCCAACCTGCAGGGGTGGAGCCCAGAAACCTGGATATTTAGACAAGCTCCTCTGGGAGACTGACAAGCTCGCCAACAGGAAGCCAATCAAAATAAGAGAGATGCTACTCTTTACTATTAGATCATCTCGGACATTCCTAATTTCCTACAGATATATCTTCTTACAGAAAAATTAGAAGTGATCATTTTTGAAGAAGTGTTAAAAACTCTTGAACATTATGATCATGATGTTCTGATGAAATAGTAAAGAATATTTTTAAATTAGGAGATCACCTTTGATAGTCTTCAAAATGTAATCTTTGGTCTCTAGTCAAGAGAATAATGGAATCTTAGGAGTGATATTTAAATTAACTTTAATTAAATATAAATGTCACATACTTCCACCTTCCCAGAAATGGTCACTTCATCTTAATTAAGAAAATGAAAACTATTATGATTTAAGTCTTCATTCTGTGATGTATGTGTTTAGACAAGTTTAGGCAAACAGCAAAAATTTAAAAGTCCTACCACCAGACCTACAGCATTTTGAAAATGCTAAAGCAAACTCAATTCTCCACGTGGCAGTTCAATATGAGCTGCGAAAATTTAGTCCAGTTAGTCCTTCGACACCAGATAATTGAGATTCCTCGGGGTATATAACCTTGGGGTCGTTATGGTTTTCCCTTGACAGCTGCCCAGGATACACGAGCTCTTCCTCTGGTTCCTTCAGTTTGCTTGGGCAACTCTGGTATCAGAACCATGGAAGTTCAACATTGTCGTCACCAGCTCTGGAAGATCAAAATCATGTTTCCATCCCCAGTCCTTCCGAGCATTGCTGTCATCAAGGCTCACTGGCCAACTATCCGCTAGGAAAAGATATAGAAGAGTAGCTTAAGTTATTCAGGCTCTAGATCTGCAAAAAGGTCTAGAACATTGTATATCAGGTCTATCATACGAGGTACCACAAAACAAATTCCTTCTTTGGAATTCCCCCTTTGAGCAGACCAGAGTAGCTATTATTCACACACATAGTCACCCTCTTAGATTGGAAGACTATTACGTGTCTACCATCAGGCACTCTGAATTGTCACATACTATTAAAATCTCATGCAAACTTGTAAGGTAGGAATCTTGTACTCAGAGCAACAGAAGGGCACAGTCACAGCATTTGAAAACCCTGTTTTCATACTCTGTTTGTTTTATGTTAAACTGTAAAATGGTGAAATGCTGACAACTGTTTATTTGAAATGGAACTATTCCATCCACTTTAGGTATCATTTCCCAAAATTGCAGCCTCTGCTGGCTTTGGCTCAACAACAGCTCCTTTCCCAGAATGTATCAGGACCTTCGGGAAGGTGCTGTGCTCTCCGTTATCTTCCATTGTTTAGGTCCTCAAGAGACTCACAGTGCAGACTGAAGCTTAATTTTGGTTTTGAGGGGATTTGCAATGATGTACCAACCTATGGCCTGTCGAACAGAATCCACGTTGTATGTGATCTGGAATTCTGGTATGTGCTTGAGAACCTCCTGGGCCAGTTCCTCTGGGGTGAAGCTCATGGCACTGATGTTGTAGGTCCTCATGGAGAGGGACTCTGCTGGGGCCTCCATGACTTCCAGGGTGGCCCTGAGGCAGTCATCAATATACATCATTGGAAGCCTCGTGCTGGGTTTCAGATTGCACTCAAATTTGCCATTCTTTACAGCATCATGGAAAATCTGGACTGCATAATCTGAAAGAGAATCCTGTCCGTGAGTCTTATCACAAAATGATGAACGAGCCTCTTGGATGAAGGCAGTGGTTCTCAAATGTCTCAAGTGTCAGAAACTCCTCATGCTCTTAAAAAACACTGAGGACCCCCAAAGAGGTTTTACTAATGTGACTTGTGTCAATATTTACTATATCAGAAATTAACTGAGAATTTAAAAAAATATTACTACATTTTAAGATGATAATAATAAACCCATCACATATTTGTATGTACAATATTTTATATGAAAACGAACATATTTTCCAAACAAAAGAAAATTTAGTGAGAAGAACGGTGTGCTTTACATTTTGAAAATCTCTTTACTGTCTGGCTTAATAGGAGAAGCTGGAGCCCCCCATCTGCTTGGGTGTTCAGAAACAACGCTTACCAGTTGTTCCTCCTCCAGGCTGCGAGTCAGCTGAAATGATTCCAGGATACCTTAGGCATCGGAAATCTAACCCATACCGGTAATAATAATACTATGAAAAAGAAAACTTACTTTAAAAAGAATCCTTTAAATCAGATAGAGCAATGCAAAGAAATAACAGCCTTTTTCTGAGCTATCATTCCATGCAGTTAAATTAAAATACTCCTAAAGGAAATGAAGAGGCAAGAATTTCTAAGAGTCACTCATTTTTCTTAAATAAATAATCCTTAAGTTTTTATCTTCAAAGAATCATCATTCTGGTGATACATCAACATGGTAAATAATCAGCCTACAGTAGGATTTCCAACCTTTCTTTGGAAGAGAGTCACTGCTCACTGTCCTAAACAATTCTCCACAAGCATGTTCCTGCAATGCAGCACTGGAGACAGTACCCGGGAGGATGGAGGGAGACAAGAGAGCAACGACTGCGATGTACCAAGACACCAGCTAAAATTTGCTATCGAGTTATAAAGACAAAGAATGTAAAAAAACATAAAAGCAAAAAGATGTTTTAAGTTTTCCATAACACAAAGTTTTAAAATTCCCTCCAATAACTACCACTATTGGGAATGCAAAAGAATGGTGCAGTACAAAAGATGAGAAGCAAACGAAGGAGGGGCTGCCATTTGAGGGGCCTCTAGGAGTGCTGAGCGTTATATGGCTGAGGAGTTCTTCTGGAGCTACTGGTACCTGCCCCTGGGCAAACACAAGCAGTTGATGAGCATTTCTGGGGCTGGGATGAGGGGAAGGGGAAAGTCCCCTCCTAGGATGAATCAGCAAGAACAGAAAAAGAAACACTGAGTCAGCTTGCCAAGTAATGCTTACCTCTCCCATTAGCTCTGCGTGGACCTTGGACACCCCGTAGATAGTCCTGGGTCTCTGAATGCAAAGATCAGGGGTTGGGTTCCGGGGAGAAGTAGGTCCAAAGGCTCCGATCGTGCTGGGCACAAACAGTCGCAAACTGTGTTCCGCGGCAACGTCTAGAATATTGTGCAATCCTGAAACAAACAGACGTCATCACAATCTGAAAAATCGCTTACCAAAGAGCTGGAAAAATAGGCAAACAGATCATTTTCAGCAAGATCCAGGGACCTACCAGTGATATTTACGGCTTTTGCCAAGGATACGTTGGCTTCTCCAACCGCACTGAGCAAAGCGCTGTAATGAAACAGCCAGGTGATGCGGTTGTTTACCACGATCTCCCGGAGATTCTTGTAATCCAGAATGTCGGAATAAATACACGGGCCTGCAGGGAACACAGTGAAACCACAGAATTGAAAAGGTTGGGGTCTGAAAAGCTAAAAGGACCTTTCCCCCTCTCCCCCACTGACTGGTGAATTCCATTAGTATCAACCTGGTAACTAAACCCCGTGGACACTAGGCAGCATTCTTCTTATGGAAGAAGAAGAAACCCCAACCACCCCACAGTTAATAAGAGCTAATGCTTGTACAGGACTTACACTTGCCAGGCACTGTCCTAAGGGCTTTCTGTATATTTAGCTCTCATACAGCCTTGGAGGCAGACATATTTTACTGATAAGGAAACTGAGGCACAGAGAGGTTAAGTAACCTGCCAGGATCAAACAGAGAATAAGTGGAAGAACTGGGGTCACAACCAGGCAGCTGGCTCGAGTCGACGCTGTTAATGTCCCTACGTGCACCTAGTGATTTCACTCTGCTTTAAAGTTGCATATTTTAAAAGGAATAGAGAGATGGGTTTTTAAAAAGCCACACAGCTTGGTATAGAAGAACCACAAAGTATGAGTTCATCGCACCTGCTTAGGCTAGAGGTAGAGCCGATTTTGCTCAGTGCCAGTTTTCTCCTCTTACAGTCATTACCGCTCTTCCCCATGGTGAGCAGCAAAAGGCTAACACTGAAGCAAGAAGGACGAGGAGACATTACAGAAACATTTTTGAGGTAGTAGAAAACTCGACTAGAGGAGTCTGAGATTTGTGTGTGTGCGCGCAGTAGTTTAAGAGCGAGCCTAGGTTGAAATATGAGGATTTCTCCAAATTTTTAAAGTAAATTTTCCTCTTCCAGAACTTGATTTTTGTTTGTAGTAAGCCAAGTTAACTAAAAACTCAAAAAGACAGGAATTGAAGCTTTTATTCCAAAGATACCACTCCAAATAACATCCAAAGATATTATTCCAAAACTTGACTTCAAGTTCAGAAGAACTCGCCTGTTCTTGTGACATTTGAACAAAGAGCAGCATTACTGTAGACATTTTACAGAACTACTGAAGAAAAAAATATGAAATATTTTTAAGAGACACAACTGTGCCTCAATAACTCCTTTCTTTAATTCACAAGCCTGGTTAGGAGCTGTCGCACACACTGATTCCATGAGCTGCCTCTCCAACTACCCTTTGAAAATTAAAGATAAAAGAAGGCGTATTGATCTCTTACCACTATGAAAGATGTGATCGGGGGGTTTCCTTATGTCAGACAAAATCACATTGTCCTTCCCAAATCGTTTCCTAAAGGGAAAATCAAAATACCCGAGTTGGTACATCTAGGATATAACTGGTCCTATGAAAACCCTCTTTCAAATATGAACTGTAATCTCCTGTCAGCCTCCAAATCCCTCTTTTGCACATCTTTCCTCCCTCTTCTTCCCAAACACACACACCTTCAGTTCTGGCCATACTCAGGCCTCCCTCTACCTACTCATCGCCCCAACTTCCGTTTCTACTCTCACTTCATTATCATCCCTATATTTGTCACCAATTTCTTCCCAGTACCCCTAAGTTCCTACCTCTCCCTTCTCATTCTTCTCTCCTCTCTTCTTATCCTTTTATCCCACTCTCTCCAAATCCCACACTGTTCCTTTTCAGTTTCTACATGCACTTCCCTTTGCCCCCAAACATCTAAAAAATCAAGTGATTTGTGTGGAGTGACGTCTTATTTTGCCTAACTTAGCAAAAAGAGAGGGGAAAGGACCAGTGTGGGAGACGCTGCTGAGGACTGCAACAAATGTCTATGATATTAAGAGGCAAATGAAACGTATTCTAAACAGCCATTTAGATATATCTTAAAAATAGTAAGGGGCAAGAGGGGAGAGGAAAGATTAAATGGTTAAATGGTACCAAAGACAAGCTTCACATTCTGAAGAATTCAGATTTTAAATTTCAACTTTTAGGGCTCTTACCTTAAAAAGTTAGCAAGCCCCACTCCAAGCTGGCCAAGACCCCCTAGATGAAGAAGAAAAAAGTGAAACTTCAATCCAAATCTAATCAATTCAATTCTTCCCAGAATGTAATAAGACTATATTGACAATCTTAGCTAATGAGGTAAAGCCCCAGGTTGCCCTGCTAGAACTGAATTACCTGCTCCAAGCAAGGACCGCGATCAACACAGGTAACACTAATTCCAGAGACAGAGCTCTCTCCAGCACTGAGTGGCTAAGAGGACACAAGGGTGGAGGAAGAGAAAAATCACAAGAAACCCGGACAACCTCCTAGCTCCTTGGGCCAGGAGTTCACTCCCAGCTTTGCCTTCGTTACATGATGGGCTCTGAGGCTCGTCCGCCTTGGGTGCCGAAACACTCGAAGCCAAATATAATAGTTTGCTATCAACCTCTGGTGGGATTATCCAGAACCCCATCCTCCATTAGAAATGGAATGGGATATGAAAGGACAAAGAGGAGGGACAAACCGAGAATCCACCTGAGAAAAGGGCAGATAACTAAATCGATAAGGAGCCACTAAGAAAATTTAAAATGGGTGCTGGCCGGTGGCGTAGCAGTTAAGTGCACATGCTCCACTTCAGTGGCCCAGGGTTCTTGGGTTTGGATCCCCGGTGCACCAACGCACCGCTTGTCAAGCCATGCTGTGGCGGCATCCCATATAAAGTAGAGGAAGATGGGCACAGATGTTAGCCCAGGGCCAATATTCCTCAGCAAAAAGAGGAGGATTGGCATCGGATGTTAGCTCAGGGCTGATCTTCCTCACAAAAAAAACAAAAAGAGAATTTTAAATGAATATTAGAGCTTCCTAATTTGGAGGCCTAAAAATGCCATTGATAGAAATCAGAAAGCTGCGAGGTTGAGAGCACACTTTGGGGAATACCACCATAAATTTCATTTGGGAGAAATTAATGAGGCAGGAAGATACAGAAAGTGAGATTTCCTGTAAGCATTTGTTAACATGGGACTAAAACCAGGCCCACTGAGATACTAACATCGGGTCCTGGAAGATGCTTCATGATTGGAGGTAGGAGGGAATAAAACCACACACAGACAACAAGCTGGGTGATCAGGGAGCCAAGTGCAGTGGGGAACTGCACTCTTTACACCTGAAACCCATTTCCAGGGGGCGAAGAGAAGGAGGCAATGAATGAAACATACACACACACAAACTGTGAGAACAGAATAAGGATAATGACAGGAAGCCAAGAGAAGAAAACCTGGCAAGAAGTACATAAAACATGTCAATCAAATCAGAGGTGGCTTGGGTTGGCTGGAAGTACTCGCGGAGGAACAGAGAAGTTTGGCGTGAGGAGGGTACAGAATCAGGTGTTGGGTGTACACAAGGTGAGGAGGATGAGGAAGCAAGTCTGGGGACGATGAGATCGACAGCCACACAAGATGATAGTGCTGAGTCCCTCGGGAGAGGCCCTAACTTATCTCCCCTGTCTCCAACACACAAACATGCAGTAACTGCTTGGGATGAATGACACTGAGTTTAGGCTGAGGAGTTTGGCCAAGAAAAGATGCGCCTGATTCCGGAATCCACGCTCTAGTCCCTGCACACTCCCTCTCCATGAGCCTTTGCTCCCCAGTCGATCCTAATAGGCAAGGAGAACTGAGTTCCACCACAGCTTTTTGGGCCCCAGGTTCCCAGGTCCTCCCTTCAGATGATAAAAAATTATGTCAGGCGGGGCCAGCCCCCGGGCGCAAACGGTTAAGTGCGTACGCTCCGCTGCAGCTGCCCCGGGTTCACAGGTTCGGATCCCGGGCGCGCACCGACGCACCGCTTGTCAAGCCATGCTGTGGCAGCATCCCATATAAAGTGGAGGAAGATGGGCATGGATGTTAGCCGACGGCCAGTCTTCCTCAGCAAAAAGAGGAGGATTGGCAGATGTTAGCTTAGGGCCAATCTTCCTCAAAAAAAAATTATGTCAGGGAAACCAACTGCTAGCAACAGTGACAAAATAAGGATTTGAGACTTGCAATATTCTGGAGGAAGCCAATAGCAGAAAAGGTAGTTTCTGATTAATAAATGTTAGCTGGTGGCATGCTAGACATTCCAAAAAACACAGCCACACAGAAGCTGCACAGAGGAGAAAATAATCAAGCCGCAAACATGGAAAAAAGAAAAAAAAACCCAACCTGTAATTAAGACGCGTGGCTGGTCTGTTTCAGAGAGAGAGGCCGAGTGGAAGTTGGCATCTGCCGGAATGTGCCAAAGCGAGGTGCCCAGAAACCGGGCGGGCAGGGCAGACGTCCGGCAGCCACAGGCCGGGCCCTGCAGCAGCATCTGGCCCACGACGTGCTGCAGCATCCTAACGACCGGCATTTTCTCCTCAAATTCCCTGTAATGAGAAAGGAGCAGAGTTCATTATGTAATCTTTCAGTCTCCCAAGCCCTCAAAACATAAACTCTATAACCAAAAGTAACACTAAGATTGTTAGCGCAGGAGCAAAGCCATGTTTTGGATTCATGAACTGAACTAGAGACTGCTGAGTGCGCCAACAGGAAGCCAGTCAAGAGGCTCCGGTGGGCCGGGCCCTGGGAGAGGGGATCAACGGCGCTCACGCAAACTGCAGGCGACCAAAGGTGGGATGGAGATCTAGAATTGGATTCACACAATGCTGACACCAACCGGGATCTAATGTCACAGTGAAGGTTACTGCGTATAGAGCCAGAAACACCACATCAGTGGATCCTCGCGAAGGCTTCACATCTTTGCAGCTGTTATCAATCTGTCCACACACCATCGGAGGGCACAAATAGGTCCCAGATTAAATAACATAGTGCCCTGTAAATCTTGTGTTGACACTCAGATCTTCTCTTGAGAATGAACCAGACTAGAGAAGCAGGTTAGGATAAAAAGGCCCCCAGCAATAGTCAGCTGTGACTAATTTCTGTTTTATTGCCATCTCTTTAGCAAGGATCTTTTAGAAAAGCCATTTTCTCCTGTCTTCCCAGATCAGGTATATTTTATTTTAGTCTCGCTCCTCGTCCTCATCAGCCTTACCGCTGACTGACCATGAAATCAGTTCTGGCCTCAAGAGGTCAGATGGTCCAATCACATACGGCTTGAGACTGGACACACATGCAGGGCCTCCATTTTCCCCACTCTGTCCCCAAGACCTGGCACTCTGTCACAAGAGTAAATCAGAGCCACATAGCTTGCTCTGCTGGTTCTAACAGCAAACTTCCCACCGTCAAAAGTCAGGCCTATTGACTCTGCACACAGCCTGTGGCCTCCACCTCCGTCAGTTGTTAGATTTCCAACAGAACTGGTAGATGAACCTTCAGAGCTGACTGGTGCCCCACTTCCTCACAAAGAGATAACCAGATTTCAACCATCTTATATTTTGCATGATAAAAGGAGAAAGGGTAAACCACAGTTGAAGACATTTCCAGTTTAAGATCTAAACTTCACCTGCCGCCATACTCAGCTCAGTGCCTTGAATAAGAAAATAGTCATTTAAATTAAAACGCCAGAGGTACCAGGAACTTTCCTATCATCCTTAAAGTCCAGATTAAGGAAAATACAATTTTCTGAAAACATATGCTTTAACACTCTTTTACGAGCCGTGGCAGTTTTGTTCTTTAGGACACTGAAATAAGGCGGGTGGAGCCCCAGTGGCTTCTGTCGGGTCAGTGGCTTGGCCCACGAGGCCCCCAGCATCAGACACAGCCCCACAAAGCTCCTAAGGCCCTTCATCCCAGCTAACTTCCCCAAACAAGCAGAAGAGAACCTTTGGCTGATGCATCCCTGGCTTCAGGCTTCAGGTCAGGATTGGAAGGGGGCATCCAGGGTGGGCCATGTTACAGGAAAGGTCTGAGCTTGTCTTCAGGCATCCCTCAGAGGACCTTTGAGGACATCATCCTTGCCATCATTGTTGACACCCAAGACCAGGTAAGAACTCTGATTCTTAAAGTCATTTATTTCAGCAAGTTCAGAGGGATGGTGAGGAAGCCAAGATGCAGCTAGACTTACCAGAATATTTGAAACTCAAAGATAAGTCTCTATTCCCAAAAGAAAAATAATGGATGGCCAGAGTTGAAAAAAAACGTTTTCTGTTCAAGATTGATGAGACTGGAGTCAGGGAAAAGCCAAACCCTGATGATATGAAACAGATACAGCTCTATTCATCTTTTCTTTCCCCAAAAGGGGAAAGCACGAAGGAGACACAAATTCTTAATTGAATATAAAGCATTTTAGTTTAACAATGCGGACAATTCATAATTGAGCTGGTTTTTCTTATGTCACTACCATTAATAGCTAACATTTGACGCTCTCTATATGCCACAAGCCGGTGAGTGCTTTAATGCACTATCAAATTTAACCACGGACCCAGTTCTTAACCACCAAGCAGGACTATTGTGTTACGAGATTGCTTTAACAATGCACGGACATTAAAAACAAACCAAAACCTCCAGCCATCTACAGCATGTAGCTTTTCCAAGTCAAGATGATCACCTTGCTACTGCCAAGTTCAATTTAATAATCGAAAGGCAGTTCTCAAGTTTTCTGGTCTCAGGACTCCTTTACACTCTTAAAAATTGAGGACTACAAAAGCTTTTGTGTAGGTGGGTTATATCTAACAACGTTTGCTGTATGAGAAGTCAAAACTGAGAAATGTTTAACAATTAATTCACTTAAAACCAATAAACACGTTAACAGAAACATTTTTATGAAAATAACTATGTTTTCCAAAACAAAACAAAAAAATGCAGTGAGGAGTGCCACTGTTTTACATTGTGCACATCTTTTTGATGTCTGCCTTCATAGAAAACAGCTGGATTCTCACATCTGCTTTTGCACTCAATCTGTTGCTCTGATTGAAGTATATGAAGAAAATCCAGACACACAGCCAAGTAGTGGGAAAAGGGAGCAGTATTTTAAAAGCCTTTTCAGATAATTCTGGATACTCATTTTTGATATCCAAAACTCAACACTAGTTTCTAAAAGGTGAGCTGCAATGTAGAATCTGCAGCCTATCAATGAACCTTTCAGACCCTGTTACATCAAAACCCACTGGTCTTTTACCCCTGCATGGTTTTATAATTTCATGCATTGGTCTTCTGAAAAATATTGGTTCAGTGAGTCATGCAAAGCTTCAAAATGTTAACACATTTCACTATACAATATCAAAAAGTCATTCTGGTTAATATTACCACTGATCTCATCAGAAAATTCCTAAGTATTGGGAAGCTATCAAGCTCACAGTGGTGGATACAAGTTAATTGGCAACAAATACCATTGGTTGTTCCTTGAAGTGACAGATTCACCTGGTTCATTTTTTAGAAAATGTGTTCTGATTATCCAAGTATGAATAACCATAGTTTGTCTATCATTCTTCAAAGCAAAAATGGTTGTCTATGAAAAAAAGTGGCCAGTTCAGCTCACAATTCAATCACACAAACACTTTACCTTAAGACAGCCATCATACTAAACTACAGAAAAAGTGCATCCATTCACCACATGGCGTACTAAAAAGATATGTCCTCAAGGGTTAAGATTTAACCCTTAAGTAAAGCTGCCAATTTTTTCTTCATTGCTTTTGCACCATCAGTGCAAATTTAACACAGTTGTTCCAGAATAAACCAAGAAATTCAAAAAAGTTATTCTACACTGAATACTTTGGCAATACTTGTGTTTGCTGCCAAGCACTCACTAAAAAGATATTCTTTGATGACTGGTTTGGTGCTCATATCAGATGAATACAAACAAAATGCTGAATCCCACCCTGACCACAAATTCTTCCATTTGTAAGGCAAAAGTACACTTCTACTGCTAAGATACTAACTCAGTCTTCATGTTTGCAGCTAAATCTTTAATTTGACAAGTTTCTGTATTATTAGAAAGCAGCAGTGCTATGATTTCTTTCAATGTTTTTTCATCCAAACAAGCTCTATTGTGTGTTTCTCCAGCCACTGCAATCTGATAACTTCCCCTGTTAGATGCTTCAGTAGCTTTTTTATTCCTAGTTTGGAACTCTGTAACAAATAATTTTTGGCTTTTAAAGAGTTCATCATACCTTTATTTAAGCCATTCAATTCATTTTTCTTAAATGACTCTGAATGGTTGGTCTCAGAATAATGCTACTGGCACCATAATATTATTCAAAAAACTTCTGTGACATAAGGCACATAAGGCAAATTTCTAATATCTGTTAAAACTGAGGAAAGCTTTCATATTTTTTTGTCTTATTTAGTTTTGCCCATTTCTCTGGAGTAAATTCCTCCCTTCTGCTAAAAAACAAAATTCAACTGAGTAAATTTGAAGATCTAATTGGCTTTATTCAATGATTCATGATTGGGGCAGCATCCCATCTAGCAAATAGAAAGGAGCTCCGAGGAGTGGTACAAAATGGAAGGCTTTTATATCAGAAAGGGGAGAAAAATGGAAGTTTCTATCAAAGAGTGGATTGTTTCGGACAAGGTCACCTTCCTTTGGGGAAAGGTGGTGGTCTATCAGGCAGATTACCCCTGTGGTGCTGAGCAGGTAATTCCAGATTGACTGGTTAAAGGTCACGTTCCTGCCAGAGGCTAAAAAGGCAATTGGGTTAGGTGCCCTGACATAGGGCTTAGCCCAAGTGATTCCATTTGGAGCATGTTGTTTCTTTTTTAACATTTCCACGAGTCAGGGAACTCTGATATGTCTTTCATTTTTTTAGCATTTATAAACATGTATGGTATAGCTCTGAGTAGAAAAATCAAGACTTCTAATATGCCCCTTTTAAAACAATAGTCTATCCTTAAATATAAAAAATATATAAATTAATATCCTTTTATTTTAGAATAAAATATTAAATTTGAAAAAATTTTTAAACTACTTAAAAATTTAGAAAATTTTTCAAATCAAGACTACAAAGTATACTTACTTTTTGTTGTTTTTCCATAAAGGCACAAGGACAATTTTGAGATTGCAAAGTAATTACTTATTAAAAGAAAATGAGGTCACAGAGATGATAAAAGATATAACAGAAGGTAGCTAGTAAGTGCACAGTAGGAGTACAAAGAACAAACTGAGTTCATCTCAGAAAATGCACATATTTATACTCTAAGCCTACTATCCTTAGAAGATTCTAGAAACACAAGAATACACAAGCACATATTTATTAGCCATCAGAGGAAAAGCTCATCACAAGTCATGTAGCCTCTGGAAAACTCCACCATACACTTGTAAGAGAAAAAATGAAAAAGGCAAATAATATCTTAGTATTATTTAAAAATAGTTTTGACCTCACAGATGCTACGAAAGGTCTCAGGGAACCCCAGGGTTCCCCAGATCACACTTTGAGAACAGATGTTCTAAAGTAAAACTTGCTTTGCCAAGCTAGTTATTAAATTTATACAGGGAAACCATTAAAGAGATTCTCAGTCCCTCTTTCTTCAAGATCAGATGATAGTCCAGAGACTTTCTTCTCCTTTGTTTAACTACAAGAGATGACAAAGAAACAGGTCAACAGACTTTCCTCCATAAATAATGGAGCGCCTCCCCAACCCAGGCCTCTCCAGGGTGGTTATTATATATATATAACCTCTCCCATCTCCCGGCATAGAACCTTATCTGCGTTAACCACAGCAGAGCTCTAAGACAGCAGCAGCATCACAAAGTGGGTGGGGGTGATAGAGATACAGACTCAGAGCTCAGCTGGCTTTGGTGATTGTTTGGATGGGGGGGGATGGTGAAAGACTGGAGGAGAATAATACTGAGGTCTCTAACTTGTGCTGCTGCAAGAATGGGCTTCCTGGAGCAGCAGGTCAGGTGAGAAGAGGAAGGGGTTTGGTTGGACATGTTGGTTTAGGCGCCAGGAGACAACATGACTGCCTCTCCCTCAAAGCTGTGAGGTCTGCTGAGCAGTTCCTAGCAGTGCCTGATGCGTGTCAGTACTCACCGAACACCGTGTCGAACAGGCGGACAGGAAGGAGAAACCAAGAAATGTCCGAGTTTTGTCTACACCATGAAAAACAGAATGCCTCTGTTCTTAGAAAAAATTACTTCAGTTTCTTGGGGAAAAATAACTTAATTCAATTGTGATTGCTCTGAAGATAGATAATTCTACTTCAGGAATACTAAAAGAAATTCCAATTTGAAATATTGAAGACCAAGAAAATAGGCCTTTTCCCTGAGGACACACCATCAATTTCCCTTAATGTTCTTGCTTTCTTCTGATCTCCCCAAATTTCTAGCTCTAACTATTCTCAGCCATGGAGATAGTAAATAAGGGTGTACGAAATAATGTCTCAGACACATTAAGCATGAAGCTAAAAGTATCCAGACCCCAACAGATGAATAAAGAAAACATGCTATAAACATACAATGGACTATTATTCCGCCTTGAAAAAGGAGATCCTGTCACATGACATAACATGGATGAACTTCAAAGATATTATGCTAAGTGAAATAAGCCAGTCACAAAAGCCAAATACATAGTATGATTCCACTCATGAGTTATACAAGTTATCTAAAAGTACTCAAAATCACAGAAACAGGAAGTAAAAAGGTAGTTGCCAAGGGGTAGGAGAAAGAGTAGGCGATATTAGTGTTTAATTAATAGGCAAAGAGTTTCAGTTTTGCAAGATGAAAAAGTTCCAGAGATCT
This sequence comes from Ceratotherium simum simum, assembly GCF_057802395.1. Taxonomy (NCBI): domain Eukaryota; kingdom Metazoa; phylum Chordata; class Mammalia; order Perissodactyla; family Rhinocerotidae; genus Ceratotherium; species Ceratotherium simum. The sequence goes on along the minus strand of NC_141911.1, from coordinate 11,307,604 downwards.
GTTACACAACACTGTGGACATACTTAACACTGCTGAACTACACACTTAAAAATGGTTAAGAAGGTAAATTTTACGTTATGTGATTCAAACCACAATTTAAAATAAAATATCTATCCTGCCCCAAGAAATGGTCTGTGCATATATATATTGCTGAGGAGCTAGGAAATTTGCCCAGTGGAGATCAATTGCGCCCCCAGAAACCTGTCAGTTCAATTTGGTGCCTACTAAACCCCAGTTCTGCCCAAACCACTAACCCTCCTCCCACTGAACCCCCGAATGGTTCTTTTCCCTCTGCTTATAGACCTGCTGAAACCTATTGTTATCCTACTGCCTTCATTTTTCCTTCAGTCTCAGGGTCTCCAGAGTGTTCCCACTGTCCCAAACCTTCATTCCCTGCCCCTCAAAGTGGGCTTTTTGCTCTGCACTCAGTGAAACCGCTTTCACAAAAGGTCAGCCATTGCCTGTGGACAACTAGCCCTAGCGCCTCTCCCACTTCCCAAGGACACTGCCGACCACACCCACCTTCATGTCCCCCTGGGTTCTCCCACCTCATACTCTGCTTTAAGGACCAACAGAGCTTACAAGACACATTTGCAAGTCAGCCTCAGCTTTAAATCCTCCGGTTCATTAAAAAATAATAATAGGGGGACCAGTCCCGTGGCCGAGTGGTTCAAGTTCCGCTGCTCCGCCTAGGTGGCCCAGATTCATGGGTTCGGGTCCCCTGCACGCACCTACTCCACCAGCCATGCTATGTAGGCATCCCACATACAAAATAGAGGAAGATTGGCACAGATGTCAGCTCAGGGCTAATCTTCCTCAAGCACAAAAAATAATAACAATAATAATAATTAATAATAATAATAAATGTGTCCTCTTAATAGTAATGACCTAAGGAAAAATCAGGCGCCTCTTAACTACTGAGCCTTGACAAAGCACCTGCTTTCCTGAACTCTTATTTAATGTTCACAGTAATCCCAAAGCTGAGATCTTTTCTCCATTTTGCAGCATGAATTGACCTGCCCAAGGTCAGGCAGATACTAACTACCAAGAGAAGGGGGAGGAAACCAGGTCCGTTGAGTCTCAAACCCTTCTCCACCACCCCTACTCTTCTCCCTCAAGAAAACAGAGACGATCAGGTACCTAAGGGAGAGGACAAAGAGGAAACACTTCGCGATCGCGCAGGGGGCACCTTTCCCGCCCCCCGCCCCCTCCAGCGCGGCTCTTCCTGGCCCCTCTTCCTCGCCCCTCCCCAGGAGAAGAGCACTGGACCAGCCTGAGGGGTGGCGGCGGTTCAAGGCCAGACACGGCCACTCCGTCTCTGGGCGAGCCTCTGTACGCTACCTTGCCAAACCTCAAGTTTTCTCATTCTTAGAAAAGGGGCAATGAGAGGACCACCACATTAGACTGCTGAGAGGATTAAATAAAAGCAATCTATGAAAAGCACTTAGCAAACTACTCAATGTAAAGACTCCATCAATTAGCTGGGAAAGTCTAGACTTAACGTGGGGATGATCCAAAAGCCAGAATGGGGATGGGGATGGGGGTGGGGGGGATCCTGGAGCTTTAAGCGTGAGCTACAGAGGGTCTCAGAGGGACGTCTGGCTCTACGGAGCGGACGTCCCCTTCCTCCCGTGCACACCTGCCCGGGAGGGCGAACCCAAGAGACGCGGGGGACTTGAGCCGCAGACGGGTCTCCGGCCTCTGCCTGACTCCCTGTGGAAAGAGTGTGGGGTCCCACCTCGGCGGGAGATGACTGGATAAACCGGTTTTATGAGAACAGCAGAGCCCGTCCCTACTCCCTAGCAGGCAGAGCCCTTCCGAAAAGTACAGGGGCCTGGTGTCGCGTCCTGCCGACCCCAGCAGCGCCCCGGCCCTCCTCCGGTCCCCGCGCTGACCTCCCAGCTCCGCGGTGACTACTGGGGACACGCGCTCTCGCCCGAGAGCGCAGAGTCCCCGGCACCGCCTCTGGGTCACACCGATCCCGCCGCAGGCCCCGCGAGGTCGGCCTCCGTTCCCAAAGTGGGCTCAGCACCCCTGGACAGCCGCCGGGGCAGCGTCCAGCCACCTCCGCACTGACCTTCCGGCGCAGCGGCCCAGAGATGCTGCGGCGCGGAGCTGGAGGAGCACGTGGTCCGGAGTCGGAGCTCGGCGTGCAGAAACTGCAGCTGGTGCGGGACGCGCGGCGCTTTTATTCTCTCGGGCCCCACACCCTCCCCTTGGCGCACCAATCCCCTTCTTTGGCCAGGGCCGCCCCGGCGTCATCGCCCGGTCACCGGAGGGGTCGGGTGCCGGTTGCCATGGCAACCCTCTCCCCGCGGGTCTGGGCCGCGTTGCCGGCCGCGCGCACCCCTCACGCCGGCCTCCGCCTGGGACCGACAGAGTGGAGAATGAAGGGACGGCGAGGGCCGCGCTAGAGTCCCGCGCGCGCAGCGTCTCCGGCAGCGGTTGCCAGCCTGCCCATCTTCGCGTGGGCACTGTCAGGGTGGGGGCTGCTCTGCAAGGGCCTTCCACTAAACGGAAATCGGCCCCTCTGGAGCCCCAGAGAACCGGCTCGTGCTGGCGTTTAGCGGCTCCGCAATGGACGTGGGGAAGAATGCGGGACGCGGAAGACAAAGCTGGAAAAATTGGCTGAGGAAATAGCCGGAACCGAGAGTCAGGAGATCTAATATGCAGAGATCTTGAGCGAGTCACTTCGCGACTTCCAAGGCCACAGAGCAGCAGAGTCAGCATCATCTGGGAGCTTGTTAGAAAGGCAGATTTGTATGAGTTCTTTATATATTTGGATATTAACCCCTTATCAGATATATGATTTGCAAATATCTTCTCCTGATTGATAGGTTGTCTTTTCGTTTTGTTGATGGTTTCCTTTGCTGTGCAGAAGCTTTTTAGTTTGATGTAGTCTAATTTGTTTATTTTTTTGTTTCCCTTGCCTGGTGAGACATGTTATTCAAAAAGGTGCTGCTAAGACCCATGTCAAAGAGCATATGGCCTAAGTTTTCTTCTAGAAGTTTTATGGTGTCAGGTTTTACATTCAAACGTTTAATCCATTTTGAGTTAATTTTTGTGTATGGTGTAAGGTAACGGTCTACTTTTTTTCTTTTACATGTGGCTATCCAATTTTCCCAGCACCATTTATTGAAGAGGCTTTCCTTTCTCCATTGTATCTTCTTACAGCAAGTATGGAAAACAGTATGGAGATTTCTCAAAAAATTTAGACTAGAACTACCATTTAATCCAGCTATTCCACTTCTCGGTATTTATCCAAAGAACATGAAAACACCAATGTGTGAAGATATTTGCACCCCTGTGTTCATTGCAGCATTATTCACAATAGCCAAGACTTGGAAACAACTTAAGTGCCCATCAATGGATGAATGTGATGGGGTTCAAGGCAGGGTGCCCCAAGATGTGCCACTCTTATATGCAGATTATTTCGAGCTGAAGACAATAAAGGCTCAGAAGACTCAGGAAGAACAATTGGCCATCGAATTGCCTAAAAGAATTTAAGATAGAAGGCCTGTTCCAGAAAGGAGCTAATACCACAAGATAACTATAGCATAATGTAAAATAGGTGTGATAAGAAAGGCAAACACAAGCCCATTTTATCACAGTTCTGTCTCTCAGGGCACATTCTGGTGGCTCAGCAAACAGTTGTCTAACAAACATTTGCTTTCCCATCTCCATGTGAATTGCCTTCCTCCCCTCTGAAGTCCCAAACCACTGCCTCCAACATCCTTTGTCTTGAGCGGAAGCGACATTGGCCATTGTGGCAAGTTGCTCAGTTTTCCTGGGTTTCTCATATGTATACATGTTATTAAACTTTGTTTTATTTTCTCTTCCTGACCGGCATTATGTCATTTTAATCATTTGACCAGCCAGAAGAACCTTAGGGAAGGGGTGGGGGAGATTCTCCCTCTTCCCCTACAAATGGATAAAGAAGATGTGGTATAAATACACAATGGAATACCCCTCAGCTATAAAAAAAAAGATGAAATCTTGCCGTTTGCCACAACATGGATGGACGTTGAGGGTATTTTGCTAATGGAAATAAATTAGAGGGAGAAAGTCCAATACCATATGATTTCACTCATAAGTAGATGATAACAACAACAACAAACAAACACGTAGGTCCAGAGATTAGATTGGTGGTTACCAGAGGGGAAGTGGGCAGGGACGAAGGAGAAAGGGTGACAGGGCACATGTGTATGGTGAGAAGTGGTAATTAGTCTGGGTAGTGAACATGATGTAGCCTACACAGAAATAGGAATATAATGATGTACACCTGAAACCAATGTTACCTCAATTAAAAAAGGAAAAGAAAGGCAGATTTGAGGCCCCATGCCAGACCTGCTGAGTCATAATCTCTGGGGGTGGGGCCTAGAGAGCTGTGTTTTAACAAGCCCTCCAGGTGATGCTGACAGGCTAGTTTGAGAAGGGCTGGTCCAGGGCAGTGGTTCTCAGTCTTAGCTGCATATTAGAATCACCGGGGAGTTTTTGAGCCTCCCAATGCCCAGGCTGCACTCAAGACCAAATGAATCAATCTTGTTGGGGGACTGGAGGGGGAGGAGAGCCCAGGCATAAGTACTGTATTTTTTTTAAAGCTCCTCAAGTGATTCCAATGTGCTGTCAGGGCTGAGAACCACCGATCTACCCTAGAGGCTTGGTACTCAAAGTGTGGTCCCTGGACAAATCAGCCCCCACCCAGATCTACTGAATCACAATCTGCAGTTCAACAAGATCCGCATGTGATTCTCATACACATTAGGGTTTTGGGAAACAGCTCTAAGGTCTCCTCTAACATTAAGAATCTACGATTTTGGGCCGGCTCCGTGGCTTAGCGGTTAAGTGCGCGCGCTCTGATGCTGGCGGCCCGGGTTTGGATCCCAGGCGCACCCCGAGGCACCACTTCTCCGTCCAGCGCGAGGCCGAGTCCCACGTACAGCAACTAGAAGGATGTGAACCTATGACATACAACTATCTGCTGGGGCTTTGGGGGGAAAAAATGAATAAATAAAATCTTTAAAAAAAAATCTATGATTTTGTGAAATATGTCTAATTTTCTGTTTTACAGGCTCTTAGAAGGCCCCATTTCTTCAACGTTTTCTCATATGATATGATCCTCATTATGAGTCTTCCTCTAGTGCACTTGAATTTTGAAATCTTAATTACAGACTTTTAGCCTCTCAAGAGACCTTAGAGACCATCAAGGCCACTATACCCACTTCACAGTGGACGAGGTGAAGCCCTGCCCAGAGAGGTGAAGATATTCACTCAAGGCCAAGGGGACCAGGATGCTCACCCAGGGGACACCACATCATATCATGGGGAGTTATTTTTTGTTTTCCTCAAACCTTGGGGTAGGTTCGGAGGTGACACGGAGCTTGCTTTGAGTGGGGTTGCAGGCTGGGATGTTGCAGAGTGGAGCAAGCCACTGACCTTGCTGCTGGCCTGGGAGGGGAAGCGTGGCTTCAACCTTTGTTCCTGAGGACGGGGCAAGGAGAAGATCTGATTTCCAAGGGACTGAAAGGTGGGTGGTTTCTGGCTGCCTATCATCTATTTCCCCTCCTCCCCATAGAAAGAGTCTGGTATGAATATCATCAGCCCTCTGCCTCCCCCAGCCAAGGGACAGATGCTCCCTTTGGATTTGAATCCTGACCAGAGTGACTGAGAGGTTGAGGACAGCAGGTGCTGTCCTCACCAGCAGAGGCCCTCTGAGAAGGTCAGTCCTGCTGGGGGCCACTGCCTGTGGGCTTCCTGGCTCTGGGATCACCTTGGGTTCTTGTCCCTTTCCAGGCTGGTTCCCCAGCCTTCCCAATGAGTCTGTGTCTTCCTCATATTGAAGCTGTGTACCTGAGGGGTACTGTAGATATTAAACTAATTTGCTGCTGATGGGGTTCAGGGCCGGCGGCCCCAAAATGTGCCACTCTGGTATGCGGATTATTTCGAGCTGAAGACAATAAAGGTTCAGAAGACTCTGAAAGAAACTTTGACATCCCCTCAACTAAAAGGATTTAAGATAGAAGGCCTGTCCCCAGGACAGGCCATCACCATAGAATAGTCTGGGTATGGATAGACTGGCAGGGTCCTTGCTAAACCCATTCTTATCAAAGCTCTGAAAACCAAGTAAAAGTAGAAGTTACCCTTTGTAAGAGACATTTACATTTATAAGGGAAATCTCCATTTGTAAAGGTATCTCCCTTTCTGTACTGGGAAGAAGGGGGGATGACCTAATCTCTAGAAACTCTTATCAATGTGCAAGACAAGAACTTAAATCTGCAAACTCTTGTTTACTTTGCTTTTCTGGTAATCTCCCAGAGCTGACTCCCTCCACTCCCAACATCCTCCTCTGTCTTTACCTGAATGTGGTATTTAAAATGAGAACCTCTGCCATTTTGTCGAGTTACCCAGTTTTTCCAGGTCTCTCCCATGTATGCATGTTATAAAGCTTTGTTTGATTTTCTCCTGCTATTCTGTCTCATGTCAATTTAATTCATACCCTAGCCAGAAAAGATCCAGAGTGGGTAGAGGATAGTCTTCCTCCCCTTCACTGCTTTTCCTGTTTAACTTGAGGGGTGAGTCAGGGGTCTTGAGGATTTGTGAGCTTGTTTTGCAGAAGAAAGAGAATGTCTTCAGGGAGGTTGCGATCACCAGATGGCAGGCCCTCAGCAGCCACTGATGCTCAGAAGTTGGATTGCCCAGGGGCTTATAGGGAGTGGCCCCTTTGTTTCTCTGAATCTCCTCCTGCCAAAACCCTTCACTCTATAAAACCCCCCTGGTTTCTGTTCTAAGGAAGGCAGATTTGAGCAAACCCTGGCTCCCACCTACTCGTTTTGGCCAATTCAAATAAATCTTTCTCCATTTCTAAGCACTGATGTGTCAGTGTTTGGCTTCCTGTGCATCAGGCATATGAATTTGAGATTAAGAGGTTTGGTATCAATGTCCTTTGGCCTAAGTCAGCAAAGTAGTTTTCTGTTGCTCTAACTTAGTGATAATATTCAGACTTTCCCTCCATTTTCAGAGTTGAGATTTTGGCTGTCAGATTACAAACCCAAATAATAAAAAAAGAAAATAGCCTCTAGTCCGTATTGGTATATATAAATAACTGAATTAATGAATAAATAAATGAGGGAAAAGGGATAACTCTTTCTTACAGAAGAATTCCAACTGATAAATGTGGAAAGAATGAGAGAAATAGACATTCCCCATAAGCACACCCAGCAATAATTGCTGCAGGCAAGATCCACAGGTAGATGCTAAAATTAGTGAGTAAAAACTTAAGGAGAAGCAGGATATTTGCATAGTCTCAAGGTATCTCTCCCAAAATAGATGTTTTTAATCACAAGGGATAAAATAGTAACTTCATGGTGAAGAAAACTGGGAGTTGTCACCTTAACCAGGTGACCGAGGTTAACATCATCAGAAATAAGACATATTGACATCATGTACCCCATGATATGACACACTGGGAAGAGCACGTCATACCTCTGTGGTTTCCTTCTCAACAAGGCATAACCTCAATGTGATTGTGATAAAACATCAGACAACATAAATAGAGGAACATTCTACAAAATAACTGACTCTTCAAAAGTCTCAAAGTCATGAAAGACAGGAACTGTAGAAGATTAAAGGAGAATAAGGAGACATGGTGACTAAGTGTAAGGTGGGATCCTGCATTAGATCCTGGAACAGAAAAAGAATGTTAGTAGAAGAACTGGTAAAACCCAAAAATGTTTGAGTTTAGTTCATAGTATTGTCCCAACGTTACTTCCTTAGTTTGGAGAGTTGTAGTATGGATATATAAGATGGTAATATTGAGGGGAAGTTAGGTGAACAGTATAAATGAACCCGCTGTACTATTTTGATACACTGTAAGTCTAAAATGATCTTAAAATAAAAAAGGTTACTGCCTATATTTTTTTCTAGGAGTTTTATGGTTTCAGGTTTCAACTCTTTAATCCATTTTGAGTTAATTTTTGTGTATGGCATAAGATAATGATCTACTTTCATTCTTTTGCATGTGGCTATTCAGTTTTCCCAACACCATTTGTTGAAGAGACTTTCCTTTCTCCATTGTGCGTTCTTGGCTCCTTTGTCAAATATTAGCTGTCCCTAGATGTGTGGGTTTATTTCTGGGCTTTCAATTCTGTTCCATTGATCTATGTGTCTGTTTTTGTGCTAGTACCATGCCGTTTTGATTACTATAGGTTTGTAGTACATTTTGAAGTTGGAGTGTGATACCTTCAACTTTGTTCTTTTTTCTCAGGATTGCTTTGGCTATTCAGGGTCTTTTCTTGTTCCATATAAATTGTAGCATTCTTTGTTCTATTTCCATGAAGATGTCATTGGGATTCTGATTGGGACTGCCATGAATCTATAGATAGCTTTAGATAATATGGACATTTTACCTATGTTTATTCTTCTAATCCATGAGCATGGAATATCTTTCCATTTGTTTATGTCCTTTTTGATTTCTTTCAATAATATCTTATAGTTTTCAGTGTATAGATCTTTCACCTCCTTGGTTAAATTTATTCCTAGGTATTTTATTCTTTTTGTTGCAATTTTAAATGGGATTGTATTCTTGATTTTTCTTTCTGCTAGTTTGTTGTTAGTGTATAGAAATGGAACTGATTTCTGTGTGTTGATTTTGCACCTGGCAACTGTACTATAGTAATTAATTATTTCTAATAGTTTTTGGGGGGGTTCTTTAGAGTTTTCTATATATAGAATCATGTCATCCACAATAGTGACAATTTTACTTCTTCTTTTCCTATTTGGATCTCTTTTATTTCTTTTTCTTGCCTAATTGCTCAGGCTAAAACTTCCAGTACTATGTTGAATAAGAGTGGGCATCCTTGTCTTGTTCCTGTTCTCAGAGGAATAGCTTTCAGTGTTTTACCATTGAGTATGATTTTGGCTGTGGTTTGTCATATATGGCCTTTATTATGTTAAGGTACTTTTCTTCTATACACATTTTATTGAGTTTTCCATCATAAATGGTTGTTAGGTCTTGTCAAATGCTTTCTCTGCATCTGTTGAGATGATCATGCAATTTTTATTCTTCATTTTGTTAATGTGGCATATCACATTGATTGATTTGTGCATGTTGAACCATCCATGCATCCCTAGACTAAATCCCACTTGATCATGGTGTATATTCCTTTTAATGTATTATTGTATTTGATTTGCTAATATGTTGTTGAGGATTTTTGCATCTGTGTTCATCAGTGATATTGGCCCCATAATTTTCCTTTTTTTGTGTTTTCCTTGTCTGGTTTTGGTATCAGGGTAATGTTGGCCTCGTAGAATGAGGTAGGAATATTTCAATATTTTGGAATAGTTTGAGAAGAATAGGTATTAAATCTTCTTTGAATGTTTGGTAGAATTCACCAGAGAAGCCACCTGGTCCTAGACTTTGTCTTTTGGGAGGTTTTTGATTACTGTTTCTATCTCTGTACTGGTGATTGGTCTATTCAGATTCTCTATTTATTCTTGAATCAGTTTTGGGAGGTTGTATGATTCTAAGAATTTGTTCATTTCTTCTAGGTTATCCAATTTGTTGGTGTATAGTTTTTCATAGTATTCTATTATAATCTTTTGTATTCCTGTTGTAGCCATTATAATTTCTCCTCTTTCATTTCTGATTTTATTCATTTGAGTCTTCTCTTTTTTTCTTAGTGAGTCTGGCTAAGAGTTTGTCAATTTTATTTATCTTTTCAAAGAACCAGTTCTTAGTTTCATGAATCCTTTCTATATTTTTTCAGTCTCTATTTAATTTATTTCTGCTGTGATTTTTGTTATTTCCCTCCTCCTACTGACTTTGGACTTTGTTTGTTTTTCTTTTTCTAGTTTTTTTTAGGTGTAGTTTAAGATTACTTATTTGAGATTTTTCTTGTTTGTTGAGGTAGGCCTGTATTGCTATAAATTTCCCTCTTAGTACTGCCTTTGCTGCATCCCATAAGAGTTGGTATGTTGTGTTTTCATTTTCATTTGCCTTTGGTATTTTTTGATTTCTCATTTGATTTCTTCATTGATCCAATGGTTGTTCAGTAGCATGTTGTTTAGTCTCCACATATATGTGACTTTCTCAGCTTTTTTCTTGGCGTTGATTTCTAGTTTCATACTGTTGTTATCAGAAAAGATGCATGATATGATTTCAATCTTCTTAAATTTATTGAGGTTTGCTTTGTTTCTCAACATATGATCTATCTTTGAGAATGTTCCATGTGCACTTGAGAAGAATGTGTATTCTGCTGCTTTTGGATGGAACATTCTATATATATCTATTAAGTCCATCTGATCTAGTGTTTCATTTAAGTCCACTGTTTCCTTGCCAAGTTTCTGTCTGGATGATATATCCATTGACATAGGTCGGGTGTTAAGGTCCCCTACTATTATTGTGTTGTTGTCACTTTCTCCCTTGAGGTTTGTTAATAGTTGCTTTACATACTTTGGTGCTCCTGTTGACATCAGTCTTAGCAGTATCTTTTCAAATACTGTGTCTCCTCAGGCAAGGGAAAGAAAAGAAAAAAAAAAGGGATTATATCAGATTAAAAGGTTTCTGCAAGGTAAAGGAAACCAGCAACAAAACACAAGGACAATCCACCAACTGAGAGAAAATATTTGCAAATCAAATATATAAAGAACCTATACAACTCAACAACAAAAAAATGAACAACCCAGTCAAAAAAGGGGCAGAGGATATGAACTGTCATTTTTCCAAAGAAGATATACAGATAGCCAACTGGCACATGAAAAGATGTTCAACATCACTAAGTTTTAGAGAAATGCAAATCAAAACTGCAATGAGGTATCACCTCACACCTGTCAGAGTGCCTATAATTAACAAGAAAAGAAATAACAAGTGTTGGAGAGGATGTAGAGAAAAGAGAACACTTATACCGTGCTGGTGGGAATGCAAACTGGTGCAGACAGTATGGAAAACAGTAGGGAGTTTTCTCAAAAAATTAAAAATAGAAATACTATATGATCCAGCTATTCCACTACTGGGTATTTATCCAAAGAACATGAAATCAATAATTCAAAAAGATATATGCACCCCTATGTTCATCACTATTCACAATAGCCAAGACATAGAAGCAACCTAAGAGCCCATCGATAGATGAATGGATAAAGAAGATGTGCTATATATATATAATGGTATGCTGCTCAGCCATAAAAAAGACAAAATTGTGCCATTTTCGACAATATGGATGGACCTTGATGGTATTATGGTGAGCAAAATATGTCAGACAGAGAAAGACAAATGTCATATAATTTCACTCATATGTGTAAGATAAACAAACAAACACATAGATAAGGAGAATAGATTAGTGGTTACCAGAGAAGAAGGAGGGGAGGGGAGGGCAAAAGTGCTAAAGGGGCATATATGTAAGATGACGAATAAAAACTGGACTGTTGGTGGTGAACATGATGCAGTCTATACAGAAACTGAAATATACTGATGTACACCTGAAATTTACACAATGTTATAAGCTAATATGATCCCAATAGAAAAATTTTCTGTTTAAAAATAGAATTATTTTTAAAAGTAAAAAAAATATTGCATGCAGTAAAATCTGTCACTTAATAAAAATGACTAAATATATTCCTAACAAAATGCAAATATGTGTAACTTCACTTAGGAAAAATAGACTTGGTAGAAATAATGACCACAAAAGGAGACTCACAATGGGAGAAATTGTATTTGTTTAAATCTGAAATGATCAGAAAAAACAAATGATGAAATAAATCTTTGTTGTAAAATTTAATGGAAAGTATAATTCCAAATAAAAGTCAGTAAAGTAAAATTGGAAAGGAGGGGAAAATGAAATCATTTACAGAAAACTGATTACAGGCTTATATTGACTTAATGAAAACATATTTTTCTTTCTATGCAATTAGAGAATATGGAAAAGTTTATGACCATAAATTCCTAAACAGAGCATGTCCAATGGTAGTGTTTTTGTTTGTTGAAGATACCTGCATGTGTAATTAAGGAAGAATGAACAATACACACAAATTCTCTGTTTGGTTTGAGGATCCCACAGTACTTTAATCTAAAATACGAAGGCAGGGTCTTGCTTCTGTGTAAAGTCTAGTAGGGTTGCCTGGACAACGACTTGTGCTCAGAGGGAGTAATAGAATTAAGCCCCAGGGAACAAGTGACTAAATGACATCACCAGGCCACAAGATCTGCCCCCAGTTTTTGAAAGAAAACATCAAGGATCCCCTTCTAGTTGCAGGCATAGAATGTCTGGACTACACTGTCCCACAGCCACTTTCCACTGTGTGGCTACTGAGCACAGTAGGTGCGACTTGCACTGCGACCAGTCGGAACCAAGATGTGCTGTAAGTGTAAAGCACACGCCAGATTTCGAAGATAGAGTATGAAAAAAAGTAACGTGGACTAGTATGTCATTAATAAATTTTATATTGATTACATGTTAAATGGATAAGATTTTGAATATGTTGGGTTGAATAAAATATATTACAATTAATTTCACCTGTTTCTTTTTACTCTTTTGATTGTGGTTAGCAGAAATTTTTAAATTACATATGCGGCTCATATTGGAGGCTCACGTTATATTTCCATAGCACGGCACTGGTCTAGAAGTTTCCAGAAAAGGCTCTGCAGGCTGTGGGGATCCTCTCTCTCTCCTTTTTGTAAAAGGCCTCAGGATTGCTTATACCCTTGAAGTTTTCCACCTTCCAGCAGAACAGATGAAAGCAACGCAGGCAATATCTCAAAAAAAAAAAATCATCCAAGACATGTTCTATAATTCATAACCTCTTTCTAGAAAGAAGTTAATATTTTTGAAATAAATGCTTAAGGAATTCTCTGATTAGGACTTGCTCTGACAAGCTAGTTACCCACCCACCTCCACCTCCCCATTGACTGTCTGCAGACAGTTAAGAGGCTAGTGATGTTGAACCCGACTTTTTCTTTAAGCCTCTAGCCTAACAATTATTATTAAATCCAGTGATTCTCAAACTTTTGGATGCAACAGAATCACCTGGGGAACTTGTTAAAACACAGATTTCTGGTCCCCACCCCAGAATTTCTGATTCAGGAGGTATGGGATGGGGTCTGAGAGTGTATTTCTAGCAAGCTCCAGGTGAGGCTCATGCTGCTGGCCCAAGGACCACACTTTGAGGACCATTGCTCCAATAATTTCCTTTGCCCGTGATATGTCCCTATCTAGAGTGAATCTTTGAGCTGACCTGTTAGAAATATTTCCTCGGTGTACAAGATTATAATTAAATGTTGACACATGCTCATAAACAAATTGTCTGACAAAAATTCTTTAGTATAAGTTAGTTTGGGCATGACATTTAATAAGACACAGCCCACTGTCTGTCTCTTGGAGTGCTGAAATTTCTGTCTCATTGTCATCATGATGGTTAATTTTATGTGTCAGCTTGACTGGGCCATGGGATGCCCAGATATTTGGTTAAACATTATTCTGGATGTGTTTGTGAAGGTGTTTCTGGATGAGATTTAACAGTTGAATTGGTAGACTGAGTAAAGCAGATTGCTCTCCCCAATGTTGGTGGACCTCATCCAATCTGTTGGAGACCTGAATAGAACAAAAAGCCAAGTAAGGGAGAATTTGTCCTCTCTCTCTCTCTGACAGTCCTCAAGCTGAGACATCGGTCTTCTCCTTCCTTGGGACGCAGACTCGGACTAGAACTTACACCACAGGCTTTCCTGGATCTTCAGCTTGCAGATCTTGGGATTTCGCAGGCTCCATAACTGGTGAATCAATTCCTTATAGTAAATTGATCGATAGGGGGCCGGCCCTGTGGCTTAGCGGTTAAGTATGCATGCTCCACTACTGGCGGCCCAGGTTCGGATCCTGGGCGCACATCGACGCACAGTTCGTCGGGCCATGCTGAGGAGGCGTCCCACATACAGCAACTAGCAGGATGTGCAACTATAACACACAACTGTCTACTGGGGCTTTCGGGGGGGAAAAAAAAGGAGGAGGTTTGGCAATAGATGTTAGCTCAGGGCTGGTCTTCCTCAGCAAAAAAATAAAAAATAAATAAATTAAATAAATTGTTCGATCGATAGATAGATAGATGGTGATAAAATAATAAGTTTTCAAGTATTGAAGTGTATGGGGAAGCCATTCTGGTTTAAATCTGATTCGGCCTAAAACTTGTTTTTCCCAGAGCAGCCTGACTTATGGCCCACCAAACATGCACTGTACATCTGCTTCAAACATTTTCCCAAAGCAAAGACCACACTCCTTAAAGATAGGGATGAATGTCTCCCACTCTCTGACACTGATATCAGTACTTCATTGAAGATAAGCTTTTCTTCCCAGAGAACTAAGGTAAAGTTGACCTGCTGTGTACATGCTAAACCTCCTTGTGACTTTGGAGGAGAAAACTACACACTTGATGCATGTTCTTTGTTCTGCAATGGTATATAACCATGCTGTAAACCACACTTCCCCGGAGTGCTTTCTTCTCTGTGAAAGAAAGCACTTCCAGACTAGTCCTCACATTAGGCTCAATAAATATCACTCTATCTTTCTATTAATAGATTGGTTATTGATTATTTGCATTGACAATAGATAGATAGATATAACCTATTGGTCCTGTTTCTCTGGAGAACCCTGATTAATACAGTCATTAGGTGGATCTGGCAATTCTGGCAGATAGGGAAGTCACCTTGATCCGAGGCAAATCTCAAAAAAGAGTTAGCAGCAGAAAATAGTTCCTCAATGAAAAAACCTAACATTTGCATGATTTTTATTGAAATGTTTATATTTATGAACAGAGTCAAAACATCTATCGGGTCAAAATGATGGAACAAAGAGCTCTGGACTCACATTAATATCTTAGCCCTTGTAGGTATCACAGCACAGGAAGCCCCCTTTTTAATTAGGGGAAAGGATCTCTGTTGAGTGTGTGTGTCAGAACAGCGTCTGCAAAAGAAATGTATATTTGGCATAGTTTATTTACACGGTAATTGTGAATACCATGCAGCTTTTATATTTATATAAAATATATTTATGAATAATTTAGAACTAATCAAAACATAAAATTATCACTTGGATAACTGCATTTAAAAAAGGTATAGTATGAATAAAATCTGGATAGGAACAACAAAACAATTGTTGGAAGCAATAAATGTTTATAAAAGTTTCCTTTGACTTTGTTTTGACATATACATGGCAATTTTAAAACATAAAGAGACTTCAGGGTAAATGTAGAATATTGAAAACAAAGCTTTGAGTTCTGCTCCCTAAGCATTCTCTAAAATGACTGTAATGGAATAAAATGGGTATAAATAGATCACGATAAAGAGAGGAGGAGAAGAAATGTTGGTAGACAAGAAAAATCAACGTTTTGGAAACTGGAAAATGGATGAGTTATTTATCTGACCTAAGAAAATTTCCCCCAGGTCAGTTAGGCTCTGCCTAAATAGTTTCCCCTTGTTAAGAAGAGCAGAATGCTCTTGTGTATTTCAAATTGGTTCCTTCTCCCCTCTTCCTCCCAGAAGCATGAGGAGATTTTTCTGATTGTTGGCTGTGAGAACCCAGTCAAGCTCCTGCATAAAATTCACAAGAGTGTGGGGCCCGTGATGACTAAGTCTCCCTGGAGTTTTTAACTCTCAGACTTGTCCATGCTGAGCCTATTGCAATTCATCAATTACAGTTGAGGTTTCCCTACCTCGGTGCTAGTTCCCACAGGTGTTTGTGCTCCTGGCTCTCTGCTCTGGTAAGCTGTGATTCTCTCTACATATTCTCAGTTTTGCTGTCACAACTATTCAACTCTGCATAGTAGAGCAAAAGCAGCCATAGTCAATATATAAATGAAGGAGTATAGCTATTTTCCAACAAAACTTTATTTACAAAAACAGACAGTAGGTGAGATTGGGCCAAATTTGGCCTTAATTTGCTGATCCCTGTTCTACAGAATAGCCAAACCATCAAGGTCCCTTCAGACTGTATTGTCCCAGAGAGTGAAAAATTAACATAGACTTAGGGCAAGATCATGAATGAATACTGCTGACTGTACCCTGGGAATACAAACTGCTTCCTGTTCTCCTTCCTGACAGGGACTAAAATGAGTAAATTTGCCAGCTAAGTATTAGTTCACCAATTGTCAGAGGCTCTGTTGGTCTGTTCTAGTAAAGATACAACATCTGGGCCTACCAGCTCTCATTGGAGCTCCCACTTGTTTAAGTTGACACTAATTCACCACTATCCACCATAACTCACCTGGATTTGCAAGGGTCTGACTCATGAATTAAATGGAAATGTGAAGGGGATTGACACTCCTGAATCCTTTAGTCCTTGAAGATGGTACTAATCTCTGCCACTGTGACCTCACTTGTCACCTGGACTCATATGGCCCCACTCTAACAGGTGGTCATGATGATGTTGAGGATCTCATGATATCTTTATCCATTCAGACGTTACATCTAACAGACCTCAAAAGAGCAGGGGATGCCCTTTCCCCCAGTGGACAGTTATTCTGGCAAATGGCCTCATGTTCCTTTGGGGAAGGATTGAGGAAAATTGCTACTGTGTAAACTTGTCATGGTGTTGCAGAGTCATTCAATGCAGGCTGGGGAACCAGCCTCCTCTTCAATCAATAGACTCTGGGTCTTAGAATAGCTGAGATTTGAAAAGTAAGCAAGGAAATGTGATTCTCCATTGTGCTGGCTGACATCAGTCTTCAACTCACCCACTCTTGCTCACATCTTTCTTAGGGTTAAGCATTACCATCACTGGCTGTCTGTCTTGTCCACAGGATCACCATGGTCAATTAGCCATTGCCACAGATCCCTGTGAAAAAGGGTCCCCTGGTCACCATTCCAGCTTTGCTTCCCATTACAGTAATTATGTCTACCTTGCTACTGAAGATTAATTGCTGACATCTGTCCTCTGCTATTCTGAAACTCTACCCTCCCCAGTGACACTATGGAGCCCAGTTCTAAGAGCCACCTCCTCTATAATCAACACTGACCTACAAAGGACAGCCACCACTGAACTTCCCAACAATGCCAGTGCTACCTCAGTAGCACATTTCTTATTGCTACTGTGAAGGGAGTGTCCCTCCCAGTGAACAGAAAGGGAGCTGGTCCATGTAATGGACCTTATTCTGTCATGCCCATCTCGGTGTGACATTTAAGTCATTCCTCAATGCTCTGCCAAGGAAGTTCTGGCATCCCCACTTCATTTACCGAAGGCCATCATTTTTAAAGCATCAGCTCCAAGTGTCCTTGCCAGGATGTTAAATTCTGAGTGATGGGAGAGTGGCCCTATATCATTACTCCTCCTTACCCAATCTTGTACTCCACAGCTCCCAGGGCAGCATCCTCAAGACACATTCTCAAATGTGTTCCCCCAAACATATTAGCCAGGTCCTACAGGTCTGGTGGTGAATATTTATCGCCATGCTGAGCTTCAACACTATTTATAGTCATTGTCTTAGAAGCGTTGAGGAAAGGCGGCAGCAAATCCTAGGAGGGAAACAATGGTGAAGAATCAACCTCTAGAGCGACTTGAAGGAAGATGGCAGAATAGGAAGCTCCAGGAATCCATCTTTCCACCTTTATTGTAGCAAATGAACTTAACCATTGGTTCCTAGAATACATCTATCAATCTGGTGAATTTTTTTTTTTTACTTCTGTATACCAATTGCAAGGATCACTAGAAGTAGTTTGCTATTACCTAGCTGGGCCAAGAGCCCATTTTCACAGTCTTGCCTCAGGGATATGTCCACTCTCCTGCTCTCTCCCATGTATATTTGCCATAGATATTCTGCAGAGATTTCTATTGTTTTGATGTTCTTACAATATCACAAGGTGACATCAGCAACATGGCAGAGTGAGTTGTTCCCTTTGTCTCTCCCTTTTAAGCTACAACCAGTAGGACATCCATAGACCAACAAAGGACTTTCTGTGCAGCACACCAGTACGCCTGAGAGATCCATGCATTTATACATCTGAAGGTGGGTGTACTGGACCTCCTGGAGGCGGTGGAACTAGGGGAGCAGCCCCTCCCTCTCCCTCAGCAGTGATCCAAAATGCAATTGCTCCTGGCAGTGGTGGTGGTGCCCTGACCTGAGGTTTCAAAAAGCACACTCATGTGTGCCAGCAACCAGAGACTGCAGGAGCAGCAATGGTACTCGCAGCTTAGCCCCTGCCCCTTCCCCAGCAATGCCAAGTAGCACCTGAGATATGAGGCTTCAGGAGCCACAGAAGAACCTGTGACCCAGCCCCCAGTGGTGGCACCCCTGACATTAGCTCTACCAGCAGCGGGGGCTGCATGCAAGACCTCAGGCCCCTGGAAGTGACAGCAACACCCATGAAACCAGCCACCCTGGCAGCAGTGCTCCCAGCACCTCTAGATGACCCAGCGGCAGCAGCATAGGTGGTGCATGGAGCAGCAGCACCCAAGCCCATGGAAAGCCAGTGGGGGAACATGAGACCCAGGCAACCCTGGAAGGAACAGAAGTTCCTCAGGCAACATCTGAGACTGCAGTGACATTGTAAGCAGCAAGGCACCAGCAACTTTGATGGCACAAACAGCACAAGGAGGGCAGTGATAATGTCTCTGGCAGAGGCAGTAGATGGTGAAAAGTGCAGAATCTCAAATACAACCAGAAGCAGCTCAGAACAAAAGTAACCAAGGCCTTACCCAAATAAGAAAGGTGTTTATGACCACAAATGCACTGGCAAAGGAACAACTCATCAAGAATCATGAAGAACTACAGTAACATGGCAGAACTGAAGGAAAATGACAACTCTTCAGAAACCAAACTTGAAATCACAGAAAATTACAATCTAACTGACAGAGAATTCAAAATAGCTGTCATGAAGAAACTTAATGAACTATAAGAAAACTCAGACAGACAATGAGCTCAGGGATAAAATTAATAAACAGAAGGAGTATTTTGCCTAAGAGATTGAATCTCTACAAAAAAAACAAGCAGAAATTCTGGAGATGAAGAACACAATTAATGAGATGAGAAATACAGCAGAAAGCATTGGATATAGAGCAGACCATATGGAAGAGAGAATTAGTGAGCTCAAAGATAGAAATCCAGAAATGATTCAGGTGGAAAAGGAGAAAGAACTAGGACTTTTGAAAGGTGGAGAAATTCTACAAGAAATATCTGACTCAATTAGAAAAAGCAACATAAGGATAATGGGTATCCCAGAAAGCGAAGAGAAGGAGAAAGGAGCAGAGAGCTTATTCAAAGAAATAATAGCTGAGAGCTTCCCAAACCTGGGGAAGGAACTGGATATACAAGCTAATAGAACTCCTAATTATCTCAACACAAAAAGACCTTCTGCGAGGCATAGTATATTAAAACTGTCAAAAGTCAATGACAAAGGAAGAATATTAAGGGCAACCAGAGAGAAGAAAATAACTTGCAAAGGAGCTCCCATCAAGCTATCAGTGGATTTCTTAGCAGAAACTCTATGGGCTAGGAGAGAACGGAATGGTATATTCAAATATTGAAAGACAAAAACTATCAGCCAAGAATACTCTATTTAGCAAAGTTATCTTTCAGGTATGAAGGAGAAATAAAGGCTTTCCCAGACAAACAAAAGCTGAGGGAGTTCATCGCTACTAGACCTGCCTTTCAAGAAATATTGAAGACAACCCTCCTACCTGAAATGAAAAGGCAAAAGTTTACAAAGCTTTGAGCAAAGAGATAAATAGACAGACAGAATCAGAAAATTGTAATTCTACATCAGAATAAATTAGTAAATATTTAATTATAACATAAAGGATAAAGGGAAAGAAAGCATCAAAAATAACTATAACCACTTCAATTTGGTCATAAACTCACAACACAAAAAAGGATAATTTCTGACAGCAAAAACATAGAAGAGGAAGAGGAAAAGAATGGAACCTGCATAGGCTAATGGAGATAAGATGCTGTCTGCAGAAAATGGACTAACTCATCTATGATATCTTTTATAAAACTTCTTAGTAACCACAAAACAAAAAATCAGAGCAAAGTCTCAAATCATAAATAAAGAGGAAACTGAGGAAAATATCACAGAAAACCACCTAACTGAAATGGCAGAAAAAATACAAGGAAAAAGAAACAATGAAAATATAAAATAACCAGAAAAGAAAAGATAAAATGGCAGTATTAAGCCCTCATATGTCAATAAGCACTGTAAACATAAATGGATTGAATTCACAATCAAGAAACACAGAGTGGCTGGTTGGACTAAAAAACAAGACCCAACAATATGCTGCCTCTGGGAGACCCATCTCAGCTCTAAAGACAAACAATAGGCTCAGAGTGAAGAGACAGAAGATGATACTGCAAGCAAATAGCAACCAAAAGTAAGCAAGTGTAGCCATACTTATATCAGACAAAATAGACTTCAAGCCAAAAGAGATAACAAGACAAAGATAGACATTATATAATGGTAAAAGGGACATTCCACCAAGAAGACATAACACTTATTAATATATACACACCTAACAACCTAACATAGGAGCAACAAAGTATATAAAGCAACTATTAACAGACCTAAAGGGAGAAATTGATAGCTACACAATAATAGTAGGGGACTTTTTAACACCTTCCCCTTACATCAATGAATATATCATCCAAACAGAAAGTCAACAAGGAAACATTGGCCCTAAATGAAATAATAGACTAGAAGGACTTAAGAGATGTATACAGAACATTCCATCCAAAAGCAGCAGAATACACATTCTTCTCAAGTTCACATGAAACATTCTCAAAGATAGACCATATGTTGGGAAACAAAGCAAGCCTCAATAAATTTAAGAAGATTGAAATCATATCAAGTATCTTTTCTGACAACAATGATATGAAACTAGAAATCGACTATGAGAAGAAAGCTGGGAAAGTCACAGATATGTGGAGACTAAACAACATGCTACTGAACAACCGTTGGATCAGTGAAGAAATCAAAGGAGAAATAAAAAATACCAGGAGATGAATGAAAATAAGAACACAACATACCAAAACTTATTGGATGCAGCAAAGCAGTACTAAAAGGGAAATTTATAGCAATACAGGCCTACCTCAACAAACAAGAAAAATGTCAAATAAGTAATCTAACAAACACTACATACACCTAAAAGAACTAGAAAAGGGAACAAACAAAGCCTAAAGTCAGTAGAAGGAAGGAAATAATAAAAAACAGAGCAAAAATAAATGAAATAGAGATTATAAAAAAATAATTAAAAGGATCAATAAAATTAAGACCTTGTTCTTTGAGAAGATAAACAAAATTGACAAATCCTTAACTAGATACACTAAAAAAAAAAGAGAAAAGACTCAAATAAATAAAATCAGACATGAAAAAGGAGAAATTACAATGGATACCACAGAAATACAAAGGATTATAAGAGAATACTATGAAAAACTATATGCCAACAAATCGGATAATCTAGAAGAAATGGATAAATTCTTAGAATCATACAACCTCCCAAAACTGAATCTGAATAGACCAATCACAAGTACAGAGATAGAAACAGTAATCAAAAACCTCACAATACACAAAAGTCCAGGACCAGACGGCTTCTTGGGTGAATTCTACAACATTCGAAGAAGATTTAATACCTATCCTTCTCAAACTTCCAAAAGACTGAAGAGGATGAGATGCTTCCTAACTCATTTTATAAGGCCAACATTACCCTGATACCAAAACTGGACAAGGACAAACACAGAAAACGAAAATTATAAGCCAATATCACTGATTAAAATAGATGCAAAAATCCTCAACAAAAATATTAGCAAATCTAATACAACAATACATTTAAAGGAATATACACCATGATCAAGTGGGGTTTATTCGGGGGATTCAAGGATGGTTCATCATCTGCAAATCAATCAGTGTGATACACCACATTAACAAAATGAAGAATAAAAATCACTTGATCATCTCAACAGGCACAGAGAAAGCATTTGACAAGATTCAACATCCATTTATGATAAAAACCCTCAATAAAATGGGTATAGAAGGAAAATACTTCAACATAATAAAGGCCAGAGGAGTGACGTCAGCATTATGGTGGAGTGAGCTTTCCCTTGAACTCTTCCTTCGACAAGATACAACAAAAGGAACAGCCACAGACCAACAACGGAATCCCAGACAGTGAAAAGCTAGAGCGGAGGGATCCACACTGCCGCACATCTGAGAGCGGAACGTGCTGGGCCCCCGGAAGGAAGTGGGGAGAGGTAAGGAGAACTCCTCTCCCTCCCCATCAGATCAGCGATCCCGGTCCGCGGGGCTCCCAGAGAGGGGGGAGGGGTGGCCCTCGGCGGGGAAACCGTGGCTCTTTGGACTCTCTCAGCCAGTGGGAAACTCCGGCACAGAGGACTCAGAGGAGCCACAGGGCTACCATCAACATCTGAGCACCCCAGAGAGCGGATAAAGAGGGGCAAATGAGAAGCCTCCCATGTCAGGGACCCAGAGGGCAAAAGAGAGAGCTCCCCCCTCCCCGCAAACTGGACTCTGCAGCTCAACCGACTAGACCAGACCTAGCGATCTGTGGCAGACCCGACCAAGTGATCCACGACAGACCAGACCAAACAATCCACGGCAGACCTGATCAAACGACTGGACCCGTGGATCGCAGCGGGGAAAAAAAAAAAACAAAACTGCGGATCGCAGCAGAAAAACTGGGGCAGAGCGCAGGGGGCTTAGACTACACAGCCCTTTACCACCAGACAGTGGCGGCAGGTGGAAATTGCAACCAGAGATTTCCAGGATGAGGAAAAACAAAACCAACACAGGAACCACAATGCAAAAATATATGAAATCACCAGACCAGAAACAAAATGACAAGCACCCAGAAATCAACCCCAAAGACACAGAAATCCATAAACTAAATGACAGAGATTTCAAAATAGCTATCATAAAAACACTCAACGAAATACGAGACAACACAGACAAACAATTCAATGAGATTAGGAGTTTCTTCACAAAAGAGATTGTAATCATAAAGAAAAACCAATCAGTGCTGATGGAGATGAAGAACACAATGGAGGAGATAAAGGAGAATCTGGAATCTCTAAAGAACAGAGCTGACAATATGGAGGAAAGAATTAGCACCTTAGAGGATAGGAATACAGATATACTCCAGATGGAAGAGGAGAGAGAACTAAGACTAAAAAGAAATGAAGAAAGACTCCGAGAAATATCTGACTCTATTAGAAAATGTAACATAAGAATTATAGGTATTCCTGAGGGAGAGGAGAGGGAAAGAGGAACAGAGAGCCTGTTCAAGGAAATAATAGCTGAGAATTTCCCAAATCTGGGGAAGGAGCAGGAAATACCAGTAAGCGAAGCCAACAGGACACCTATATATATTAACAGACAAAGGCCTTCACCACGACACCTAGTGGTAAGGCTAGCCAGGGTCAACGACAAAGAAACCATATTAAGGGCAGCTAGACAAAAAACAAAAAATAACGTACAAAGGAACTCCCATCAGGCTCTCAGTGGATTTCTCAACAGAAACTTTACAGGCTAGAAGAGACTGGAATGATATATTCAAAATACTGAAAGACAAAAACTTTCAGCCAAGAATACTCTATCCAGCAAAAATATCCTTCAAATATGATGGAGAAATAGTAACTCTCCCAGATAAACAAAAGCTAAGGGACTTCATGGCCACAAGACCCCCACTACAAGAAATACTCAAGAAGGCCCTCAGGCCTGAAAAAAAGAAGAGAAAGGGAACACAAAGCTTGGAGCAAGGAGAAAAGTAGGTAGACAAACTCAGAAAAATAGTAGATCTTTACCAGAATAGGTTAGCAACCACTTAAATACTAAATTCAAAGATCAAAGGAAGAAATTCACCAAAAATAAATTTAACCTCATCACTGTAAACACACAGCCACAACACAAGATAGAATAAGGTATAACAAGAAAAACTTAGAAGGGGAAGAGGAAAGTGACTGAATTGACTTAGTATAAGGAAATAGGAGGCCATCAGATAATGGACTATCTCATACACAAGATTTTTTGCCCAAACCTCAAGGTAACCACTAAACAAATAATCAAAACAAAACCACATATGATAAACAAAGAGAAAACTAGAAGAGTCATAAGACAGAACAACCAAACTGAATTGGCAGTCCAAAACAAATGGGACAAGAAACAAAGGAAATGCAAAAGAACCAGAAAATAAGTGACAAAACAGCAACATTAAGCCCTCATATATCAATAATTACCCTAAATGTAAATGGATTGAACTCTCCAATCAAAAGATACAGAGTGGCAGGATGGATTAAAAAGCAAGACCCAAAAATATGCTGCCTTCAGGAAACACATCTTAGCACTAAAGACAAGCACAGGCTCAGAGTGAAAGGTTGGAAGACAATACTCCAAGCTAATGGCAAACAAAAGAAAGCAGGTGTTGCCATACTCATATCAGACAAAGTAGACTTCAAGATAAAACAGGTTAAGAAAGACAAAGAAGGGAAATATATAATGATAAAAGGGACACTCCATCAAGAAGACATATCACTTATAAATATATATGCACCCAACATAAGAGCACCAATGTACATAAAGCAACTATTAACAAACCTAAAAGGAGACATCAACAACAATACAATAATAGTAGGGGATCTTAACACCCCAGTTACAGCAATGGATAGATCATCCAGACAAAAAGTCAATAAAGAAATAGTAGACTTAAATGAAAAACTGGACGAGATGGACCTAGTAGACATATACAGAGCACTCCATCCAAAAACAGCTGACTACACATTCTTCTCAAGTGCACATGGAACATTCTCTAGGATAGACCATATGTTGGGAAACAAAGCAAGCCTCAATAAATTTAAGAAGATTGAAATCATAACAAGCATCTTTTCAGACCATAAGGCTATGAAACTGGAAATGAACCATGAAAAAAAAACTGGGAAAGTGACAAAAATGTGGAGATTAAACAACAGGCTACTGAACAACCAATGGATCATTGATGAAATTAAAGGAGAAATCAAAAACTATCTGGAAACAAACGAAAATGATAATATGTCATATCAAACCATATGGGATGCAGCAAATGCAGTCCTGAGAGGGAAACTCATAGCGATACAAGCCCACCTTAACAAACAAGAAAAAGCCCTAATAGGCAACCTTAAAGTACACCTAACAGAACTAGAAAAAGAAGAACAAACAAAGCCCAAAGCCAGCAGAAGGAGAGAAATAATAAAAATCAGAGCAGAAATAAATGAAATTGAGACCAAAAAAACAGTAGAAAGGATTAATGAAATGAAGAGTTGGTTCTTCGAGAAGATAAAGAAAATCAACAAACCCTTAGCCAGGCTTACTAAGAAAAAAAGAGAAAAGGCTCAAGTAAATAAAATTAGAAATGAAAGAGGAGAAATTACAATGGATACCATGGAAATACAGAGGATTATAAGAGAATACTATGAGAAATTATATGCCAACAAATTGGACAATCTAGAAGAAATGGATAAATTCTTAGACTTATACAACCTCCCAAAATTGAACCAAGAAGAAATGGAGAATCTGAATAGACCAATAACAAGTAAAGAGATTGAAATAGTAATCAAAAACCTCCCAAAAAATAAAAGTCCAGGACCAGATGGCTTCTCCAGTGAATTTTACCAAACATTCAAAGAAGATTTAATACCCATCCTTCTCAAACTATTCCAAAAAATAGAGGAAGATGGAACACTTCCTAATACATTCTACGAGGCCAACATCACCCTGATACCAAAACCAGACAAAGACAGTACAAAGAAAGAAAATTACAGGCCAATATCGCTGATGAACATTGATGCAAAAATCCTCAACAAAATATTGGCAAACCGAATACAACAATACATTAAAAAGATCATACACCATGATCAAGTGGGATTTATACCAGGGACGCAGGGATGGTTCAACATCCGCAAATCAATCAACGTGATACACCACATCAACAAAACAAAGAATAAAAACCACATGATCATCTCAATAGAGGCAGAGAAGGCATTTGACAAGATACAACATCCATTTATGATAAAAACTCTCAATAAAATTGGAATAGAAGGAAAGTACCTCAACATAATAAAGGCCATATATGACAAACCCACAGTCAACATCATACTCAACGGGGAAAGACTGAAAGCCATTCCTCTGAGAACAGGAACGAGGCAGGGCTGCCCACTCTCACCACTCCTGTTCAACATAGTACTGGAGGTTTTGGCCAGAGCAATTAGGCAAGAAAAAGGAATAAAAGGAACATAATAAAGGCCATATATGACAAGCCCACAGCCAAAATCATATTCAATGGTGAAAAACTGAAAGCTATTCCTCTGAGAACAGGAACAAGACAAGGATGCCCACTCTCACCACTCTTATTCAACATAGTATTGGAAGTCCTAGCCAGAGCAATTAGGCAAGAAAAAGAAATAAGAGGGATCCAAATTGGAAAGGAAGAGGTAAAACTGTCACTATTTGCAGATGACATGATTCTATATATGGATAATCCTAAAGAATCCACCCAAAAACTGTTATAAATAATGAATGAATACAGTACAGTTGCAGGCTACAAAATCAACATACAAAAATCATTTGCATTTCTATACACTAACAATGAACTAGCAGAAAGAGAAATTAAGAATACAATCCCGTTTACAATTGCAACAAAAAGAATAAAATATCTAGCAATAAATTTAACCAAGAAGATGAAAGACCTATACACTAAAAACTGTAAGATATTATTGAAAGAAATCGAAGAGGACGTAAACAAATGGAAAGATATTCCATGATCATGGATTAGAAGAATAATCATGGTTAAAATGTCCATATTATCTAAAGCAATCTACAGATTCAATGGACTCCCAATCAGAATCCCAATGACGTTCTTCACAGAAATAGAACAAAGAATCCTAAAATTTATATGGAACAAAAAAAAGACCCAAAATACCCAAAGCAATCCTGAGAAAAAAGAACAAAGCTGGAGATACCACAATCCCTGACTTCAAAATATACTACAAAGCTATAGTAATCAAAACAGCATGGTATTGGCAGAAAAAACAGACACATAGATCAGTGGAACTGAATTGAGAGCCCAAAAATAAAACCACACCTATATGGACAGCTAATTTTCAATAAAGGAGCCAAAAACATACAATGGAGAAAGGGAAATCTCTTCATTAAATTGTTTGGGAAAACTGGATAGCCACATGCAAAAGAATGAAAGCAGACCATTATCTTACACCATAAACAAAAATTGATTCAAAATGGATTAAAGACTTGAATGTAAGACCTGAAACCATAAATCTCCTAGAAGAAAATAGAGTCAGTACACTCTACTGGTCTTAGCAGTATTGTTTTGCATACCAAGTCTCCTCAGGCAAGGGATACAAAGGATAAATAAACAAATGAAACTACATCAAACTAAAAAGCTTCTGCACAGCAAAAAAACCATCAACAATACAAAAAGACAACCCACCAACTGGGAGAAAACATTTGCACATCATATATCCAATAAGGGGTTAATTTCCAAAATATATAAAGAACCCTTGCAATTCAACAACAAAAAATTAACAACCTGATCAGAAAATGGGCAGAGGATATGAAGAGACATTTTTCCAAACAAGATATACAGATGGCCAACAGGCACATGAAAAGATGTTCAACATCACTAATTATTAGGGAAATGCAAGTCAAAACTACAATGAGATATCACCTCACACCAGTCAGAATGGCTAGAATTAACAAGACAAGAAATAACAAGTGTTGGAGACACTGTAGAGAAAAAAGAACCCTCACACAACTGCTGGTGGGAATGAAAACTGGTGCAGCCAGTATGGAAAACAGTATGGAAATTTCTCAAAAAATTAAAAATAGAAATACCATATGATCTAGCTATTCCACTTCTAGTTGTTTATCCAAAGAACATGAAAACACTAATTCAAAGAGATATATGCACCTCTATGTTCATTGCAGCATTATTTACAATAGCCAAGACTTAGATGCAACCTAAATGCCCATCAACAGATGAATGGATAAATAAGAGGTGGTATATATGTATGTATGTATGTATGTGTATATATATATGCTGGAATACTATTCAGCCATAATAAAGACAAAATTGTGCCATTTGCAACAACATGGATGGACCTTGAGAGTATTACAATAAGCAGACAAGTCAGACAAAGACAAATACCACATGATTTCACTCATATGTTGAAGAAAAACAAACACATAGACACAGAGATCAGATTGGTGGTTACTGAGGGGGAAGGGATGAGGAGAAGGTGAAAGGGGTAAAGGGGGGCCTGTATATGGTGATGGATGGAAACTAGTCTTTTGATGGTGAACATGAACAGTCTATACAGAAGCTGAAATATAATGATGTGCACCTGAGATTTACATAATGTTATAAACCAGTGTGACCTCAATTAAAAACCCCACATCACTACATGCAAAAAAAATTGAATACCACACTGGGTCACTCCATGATGACATAAAGCTGATTGACATAAAGCTGATGAGCAGGAAGTGGCAAGTTCTTTATGTATGTTAGCAAGATATATGCAAGGCAGAAGGTAGAGGATAAAGCCCACAAAAATTCAGGGACCTGCCAACTTGATGAAGTTCTTTGTGTACAATGGTCTGGAGCCTGTCAGGATATCCCTCTAAGGTAAAAGAAAATTACTAAACTTTTCACAGCCAACCACTAAAAAAGAGGCACAATGTTTTGTAAGCCTTTTTGGATTTTGGAGGCAACGTATATCACATTTGAGTGTACTACTTAGACCCATTTACTGTATAGTAACCCATCAGTCTGCTAGTTCTAAGTGATTACCAGAGCAAGAGAAGGCTCTGTAACAAGTCCAGAACGTAGTGCAAGTTGCATTGCCACTTAGAGATTTAGTGATAACTTGAGGTGTCTATGGGAAATCGGAGTGCTGTATGGAGCTTCTGATAAGTCTCAATAGGAGATCACAATCCATAACTCTAGGATTTTGGAGCAAAGCAATGCCCTCTTCTTCAGACTACCATTCTGCCTTTGAGAAACAGCTTCTGGCTTGCTATTAAACTCTGGTCAAGATGGACCATGGACCATGGACCATCAAGAACTCACGCAACCTGAGGTACCCATTATGAACTGGGAGTTATCTGCCTTACCAAGCTATAAGGTTTGGTGTGTACAGTAGTAATCCAACCTCAAGTGGAAACGGTATTTGAGATGGAAGCTGAGCAGGTTCAGAAGGCACTATAAAGTTGCATGAGCAGGTGCTTCAGATCCCCTTGACACCTACATCTGCTTGCATTGTCTTAGCTCTCCTTTAGCCCAACGTGGAATTCCTTATGACAAGTTAACGAGAAGGAAAAATATTGGACCCATGAGGAGACATTGTCCCAGGTTGCAGAACTTCAAAGATGTATTTGCCCACTTTTATGGAATTATAGATGGCCAGAAGCACAGATCTATATTGATTCGTGGGCAGATGATGTGACTGGATGGCGAGGGAATTGTAAAGAACATGATTGAAAGATTGATGTCAAGGAAATCTGGGGGAGATGCATTTAAATAGACCTTTAAGAACGGGCACAGAATGTGAGGATATTATTGTCCCACATGAATGTTCACCAAAGTTTATCCATTGCAGGGGAGGCTTTCGATAATCAGGTGGACAAGTTGACACATTCTGTGGATCATAGAGCTTATGGATCAGTCAGCCTCTGTCTCCAACAGCCCTTGTTCTTGCTTAATGGAAATAGATACAAGGTAGCCAAGGTGGCAGGGATGGAGGCTGTGCATAGGCTCAGCAACATGGACTTCCTCTGACCAAGGCCAATCTGAGTACCTCCACTCTGATCACCAATCCCATCAACAACAAAATCTTATGAAGATCTCTTGGTGTGACACCTGTCTCTGGGGGAAACCAGCCAGCCACCTGGTAACAGGTTGATTACATTGGACCTCTTTTATCATGGAAGGGGAAGCAATTTGTTCTCACTCAAATAGACATATATTCAGTATATAGATTTGCCTTCCATGCCTGTAATACTTCTGGCTATCTCTGGATAGAATGTGTTGTTCACTATCATGGTATTGGTTATGTGTTGAATTGCATCACCCACAAATGCAACTGTTCTAGTCCTAACCCCCAGAATGTGACCTTATTTGGAAATAGGATTATTGCAGATGTAATTGGGTAAGATGAGGTCATTAGACTGGAACCTAATCCAATATGACTGGTATCCTCATAAAAGGGGAAATTTGGAAACACACACACACACACACACACACACACACACACACACGCTTCTCATCCTCACAGCCTTAAGGTCTGCTGGTCAGGGGTCTTATTTACCAAGGGAAGAATGCATCCACCAAAGGGCATAACAATTGTTTTTGATTCGGAAATTAAGGCTGCCACCTTCCCGTTTTGGGTTCCTCATGCAACTAAACAGACAAAGAGTATTGTTCTGTGGTTGAGATGACTGATCTTGACTACCAAGGTAAAATTGGGTTGTTTTCACACAGTGAGAGCAAAGAGGATTATGTTTGCAAACCAGGGGATTCTCTGGGCCATCTCTTAGTCTGACCACGTCCAATAGTAAAATGTATTGAAAATTTACAACAACAACAACAACAACAAAAAGGCAACAGACCAGATCATTCAGAACTTTCAGAAATGAAGGTTTGAGTCACCTCACCAGCTAAAGAACCCCAATAGTGTGATGTTTTGGTTGAAGGTAAGGAAAACATGGAATGGGTTGTGGGAAAAGGAATTATAAATGTCAACTGCAGCCTCATGACCAGTTACAAAAGTGAGGATTATAGTTAGTGTGCACATTTTCTTCATTGATGTGTGTGTGTATTCTCTCTCTTCCCCTTTTCCTCGTATTATTTTATATAAGAATTGTTTATGTTGGTTAAATTTTCAATTTAGTTTTTAGGTTATAAGTCAGACTATACTTAATTTTCAGGATCATTAACACTTCTTAGAAATGAATAATATGAACATTGCCCAGAGATGGATACAATGACTATACGATGATTTTGTGTCTCACCATTTAAGGTAGAAGCCAACAGCATCTTTGTTTGTGTGAAGAACAGTTAAATCTTGTTAGGTGAAAACATAAAGTTGTTACTGTCGAATGGAAAGCCAACTATGTCTAGAAGGATGGACACAGATGCAGAGTAGCCAAGAGTGGACTGAGCTAGTTTAGAAGGTATTTGATATTTTCAGCTTTTAAGCACCTTGTATTAATCAGGTTTCACCAGAGAAACAGAAACAATATTTATAAAGAGATTTATTATAAGAAATTGGCTCCAATGATTATGGAGGCTGAAAAGTCCTATGAACTGTTATCTGTAAGCTGGAGACCCAGGAAAGCCAGGGTGAGGTTCCAGTCTGAATCTGAAGGTCTGAGAATGAGGAGAGCTGATGGTGTAAGTTCCACTATGAGGCCTGGAGAAGACCGACGTCTAAGCTGAGGAAGTTAGGCAGAGAGAGTCAATTCTCCCCTGTCTTATCTTTTTGTTCCACTCAGGCACTCAATGGATTGGAGGATGTGCACCCACATTGGGGAGGGCTATCTGCTTGATTCAGTCTATTGATTCAAATACTAATCTCACCTGGAAACACCCTCACAGACACACCCAGAAATAATGTTTAACCAAATATCTGAGCACCCCATAGCCCTGTCAAGTTGACACATGAAACTAACCATCACACACACACACACACCCTTATATATTCTGCTTTGTGATGTGGGAGATACAACTCTTCAAACTATGTTTCTGTTGATGGACGCTTATGTTGTTTTCACCTTTTGGCTATTGTGAATAATACTGCAATGAATATTGGTACGGAAGTATCTATTTGAGTCCCAGCTAGAGAGAGAGAGAGAGAGAGAGAGAGAGATAGATAGATAGATAGATAGATAGATAGATAGATAGATAGATAGATAGAGACTTATTATGAAGAATTGGTTCACATGATTATGGAGGCTGAGAAGCCCCACGATTTGCTGTCTACAAGCTGGAGACTCAGGAAAGTCGGTGGTGTAATTCTAGTGCAAGTCTGAAGGTCTTAGAACCAGGGGAGCAAGGGTGTAAATCCCAGTCCAAGAGTAAGATTGAGGTCCCAGCTCAGGCAGGCAAGCAGAAAGGGAACAAATCCTCCCTTCCTCTGCTTTTTGTTCTATTTAGGCCCTTCATGGATTGAATAATAGCCACTCACATTGGGGAGGGCAATCTACTTTAAAGTCCACTGATTCAAATGCTAATTTCATCTGGAAACGTCCTCACAGACACATCTAGAAATAATGTTTAATCTTGGTACCCAGTCAAGTTGACACATAACATTAACCATTGTAGTCTCCATCGTTTTGCCTTTTCGAGAATGTCATATAGCTGGAATCAGGCAGTATGTAGCCTTTTCATAATGACTTCTTTCACTTAGGAATATGCATTTAAAATTTCCTCCATGTCTTTTCACAGTCTGATAGCTCTGAATAATATTCCGTTGCTTTTTAGCGCTGAAAAATATTCCATTATCTGGATATACCACAGTTTATGTAACTATTCACCTACTGAAGGACACCTTGGTTGCTTCTGAACTTTCTCAGTTATGAATAAAACTGCAATAAATATCCTTGTGCAAGTTTTCATGTAGACATCAGTTTTCTTCTCCTTTTGGGTAAATACCAAGGAGTACAATGGATGGATTATATGGTAAGAATATGTTGAGTTTTGTAAGAAACTCCCGAACTGTCTTCCAAAGTGGCTGTACCATTTTGCATTCCCACCAGCAATGAATGAGAGTCCTTGTTGCTACACCTCCTCACCAGCAATTGTCAGTGTTTTGGATTTTCACTATTCTAATAGTCGTGTAGTGGTATATCGTTGTTTTACTTTGCAAATCCCTATTAACATATGATATTGAGCATCTTTTCATAGGCTTATTTGGCATCTGTATATCTTCTTTGGTGTGGCACCTGTACAGATCTTTTGCTTACCTTTAATTGGATTGTGAGCTTTCTTATTTTTGAGTTTTAAGAGTTCTTTGTATATTTTAAATAACAGTCCTTTATCAGATGTCTTTTGCAAATAATCCCTCCCCATCTGTGGCTTGTCTTCTCATTCTCTTGACAATGTCTTTTGCAGAGTAGAAGTTTTTAATTTTAATGAAGTCCTGTTTACCAATTGTTTTCTTCATGGATTGTGCCTTTCATGTTATAACTAAAAAGTCTTCGCCATGTTCATGGTCATCTAGGTTTTCTCCTATGTTATCTTCTAGGATTTTTATAGTTTTGCATTTTACATTTAGGTCTATGATCCATTTTGAGTTAATTTTTGTGAAAGATGTAAGGTCTGTGTCTAGATGTCTAGATTCTCTCTCTCTCTTTTTTTTTTTTTTGCAAGTGTATGTCCAGTTGTTTCAGCACCATTTATTGAAAAGACTATCTTTTCTTTATTGTGTTGCCTTTGGTCCTTTGTCAAAGATCAGTTGTCTATATTTGTATGAGCCTATATCTGGGCTCTCTGTTCTGTTCCATTGATCTATTTGTCTGTTCTTTCACCAGTACCACACTGTCTTGATTGCTGTAGCTGTAGAGTAAGTTTTAAAGTTGGGTAGCATCAGTTATCCAACTTTGTTCTTCTCCTTTAATATTGTATTGGCCATTCGGCTCCTTTTGCCTCTCCATATAAACTTTAGAATTATTTTGTCGATCTACAAGATAACTTGCTGGGATTTTGATTGGAATTGCATTGAATCTATAGATCAATTTTGGAAGAACTGATATCCTGACAATATTGAATTTTCCTATCCATTAACATGGAATCTCTCTATTTACTTAGTTCTTCTTTGATTTCTTTCATCAAAGTTTTGTAGTTTTCCTCGTATAGCTCTTGTACATATTTTGTTAAATTTATACCAAAGTATTTCATTTTGGGGGGGTGCTAATGTAAATGGTATTGTAGTTTTTTGGGGTTTTGTTTGTTTGTTTGTTTGTTTTGAGGAAGATCAGCCCTGAGCTCACATCCATGCCAATCCTCCTCTTTTTGCTGAGGAAGACTGGCTCTGGGCTAACATCCACGCCCATCTTCCTCCACTTTATGTGGGACGCCACCACAGCATGGCCTGACAAGCGGTGCATCGGTGCATGCCCAGGATCCGAACCTGGGCCGCCAGCAGCACACTTAACTGCTATGCCACGGGGCCGGCCCCTGGTATTGTGTTTTTAATTTCATATTTCACTTGTTCATTACTGGAAAATAGGAAAATGATTGACTTCTGTGTATTAACCTTGTATCCTGCAATCTTGCTATAATTGCTTATGAGTTCCAGCTTTTTGTCAATTCTTTCCAATTTTCTCCATAGATTATCATGTCAGCTGCAAACAAAGACAGTTTTATTTCTTCCTTCTCTGTCTTTAATTTCATTTTCTTGTCTTATTGCATTAGCTAGGACTTCCAGTACAATGTTGAAAAAGAGTGGTGAGAAAGGATATCCTTGCCTTGCTCCTTATCTTAGTGGGAAAGCCAGTTTTTTACCAATAAGAATAATGTTAGCTGTAGGCTTTTTGTAGATGTTCTTTATCAAGTTGAGGATGTTCTTCTTTATTCTTAGTTTGCTGAGAATTTTTATCATGAATTAGAGCTGGTTTTTGTCAAATGCTTTTTCTGAATCCATTGATATGATCATGTGATTTTTCTTTTTTAGCCTGTGATAGATTACATTAATTAATTTTCGAATATTGATCAAATCTTGCATACCCAGGGGAGCATGTTGTTTTGTTAATCCATTCTGCCATTACCTGCCTTTTCTTGGAAAATGTAATCTATTTACATTTAAAGTAATTACTGATAAGAAAAGATTTACTTCTGTCATTTTGCTATTTGTTTTCTGTATGTCTGGTAGCTTTTTGCCCCTCATTTTCTCCATTATTGCTATCTTTTCTGTTTAGGTGATTATTTGAAGTGACAGTTTTTTATTTCCTTCTCATTTCCTCCTTGTTTCCTTTTCTATGGACAGTGTCTTTGTGGTTACTATGAGCATTACATACAGCAACCTAAAATTACAACAATCTAATTTGAATTGATATCAATTTAACTTCAATAGCATACAAAAACGCTACTCTTACACAGCTCTGTCCCCACCTTTTTTGTTATTGATATCACAAATTACATCATTATATATTGTGTGCCCAATAGTATAGATTTATAATTATTTTTTATGCCTTTGTCTCTTAAATCTTGTAGAAAATTAAAAGTGGAGACACAAACCAAAGTTGTAGTAATATTGTTTTTATTTGCCCAATTTTTTACATTTACCAGAGATATTTATTTCTTCATATGAGTTTGAGTTATTGTACAGTGTTCTTTCATTTCATCCTTAACAACTTTCTTTAGTATTTCTTGTGGACCAGATCTAGTGGTAACAAGCCCCCTGAGCTTTCATTTATGTGGGAATATCTTAATTTCTTAATTATTTTTGAAGGACAACTTTTCTGGATATAGCATTCTCAGTTAAGTTTTTTTTCTTCCAACATTTTAAATATATCATCCCACTGCCTTCTGGCCTCCTTGGATTCTGATGAGAGATCAGTTGATAATCTCACTGAGGATCCCTTGTATGTGTCGATTCTCTCACTGCTTTCAATATTTCCTCATTGTCTGTGACTTTCAATAATTTGATTATGTGTTTCAGTGTGGGTCTCTTTGAGTTTATACTTCTTGGAAGTCATCAAATTTCCTGGATTTGTAAAATCATGTCTGTTTTCAAATTTGGAAGTTTTCAGCCCTTAATTTTTCAAATAATCTTTCTGCTCCTTTCTCCTTTTTCTCTTTCTTTGACTCTCATAATCCATATATTGGCCCTCTTGATGGTGTCCCATAGGTCTCTTAGGCCTATTGACTTTTCTTCATCCTTTTTCTTTCTGCTTCTCAGACTGGATAATTTCAATTTTCCTATCTTCAAGTTTGCTGATTCTTTCTTCTACCTGATCAAATAATTTGTTGAACTCTTCTAGTGATATTTTCATTTCAGTTGTTGCATTTTTCAGCTCCAGAATTTCTGTTTGATTTCTTTTTATAATTTCTATCTTTTTATTGATATTTACATTTTGTCCATACATTTTTCAATTTCCTTCAATTCTTTGTTTATGTTTTCCTTTGGCTCTTTATGCCTATTTAAGATAGTCATTTTAAAGTCTTTTTTAGTAAGTCCA
The DNA here is from genome assembly GCF_057802395.1 of Ceratotherium simum simum. NCBI lineage: Eukaryota > Metazoa > Chordata > Mammalia > Perissodactyla > Rhinocerotidae > Ceratotherium > Ceratotherium simum. The sequence goes on along the minus strand of NC_141911.1, from coordinate 11,271,405 downwards.
ATGTCTGGAATTTCTCAGCGATAGTTTCTTTCAATTTATTTTGTTCACTTGAATGGGCCATACTTTCCTCTTTTTTTGCATGCCTTGCGATTTTGTTGCTGTTGTTGAAAACTGGACATTTGAATATTATAATGTGGTAACACTGGAAATTAGATTCTCACCCTTCCCCAGTTTGCTAGGGGCTTTTTTTGGTTTATTATTATTGAAGGCTATAGGAGTCCATTTGTTTACTTTTTAAAACTAGTTTTGCAAAGATTATATTCCTTGTCATGTGTGGTCAGTGAGGTCTCTCTTCCTTCAGCTCCTGTTCATCTAATGTTTTGGCAGAGATTTCTTTGAATATCAGAAGCTTAAAAAATAAGTAAAAACAAGCAAACAAAAAATACCTCTTCCAATCTTTGCAGATCAGTTCTCTGTTGGGGCCCTCCTTCAACACCAGGCTTGCACTGGGTTGGAATCACAGGAATCACTAGGAATCATTCCTAAGTGAAAACTTAGGGTCTTCTAAACACTTTTCTAAACATGCATCTTAGCCTAGGCCTTCTATATTACCCCATACACACAAGTTCTTTTGAATTATCTTAATTTCCCAAAGAATCGCCCCCAGCTTTTCCTCCCAGGCCTTAGGTATCTTAGCTATTATATATCTTGACTAGAATATTTTGCCCAGGTGTTTGTGGGTTGTTAATTCTCCTTGCAGTATTTGCAATCAAAGTCCACAGCCTTTCCAGCCTGATCTCTGAGTTAGGTGAAACAGAGATAAACACCTTCTGTCAGTCCTGTAGGTATTCTGCAGACAGGTTACAACAGACATAAGCAATAATTTTTGACTAAGGCCTTCTTTACTCCTTTCAGAACCAGACACCAGGAGTCCACAATGGTAACACAGGCTGGCACTGTTTAAAGACTGTCACCGTGCTGGAGAGGGGGTAGGACAACTGCAAGTAAAAATGCCACAAACTTTTTCCTACAGTTTTCAAGTTGTCTTTTAATTTATTCAGCATTTGCTTGGTTGCTATAAACCTTGACTGTTTTCTAGAGTTCTGACGGACTTGGTTCTGAAGTTTGTTTTTTGATGTTTCTGTGTGCAGATAAGAGGTTGGATCTGCCTACTTTATCAGTTTGCTGATGTCACCCTATACGCTTTTTCAATGGCTTATTTTTTCCTGAACATTACAGTAGTTTAAAAATATTTAAAAATTGGAAAGTAGGTGTATTAAACTCACATTATTTTATTATAAATTTTTTAATAGTGGTGAAAAACATAACATAAAATTTACCATCTTAACCATTTTTAAGTATACAGTTCAATATTAAGTATACTCACGTTGCTGTGAATATACTTAACAATACTAACTTTTTCAAAATCCTGCAAAACTGAAGCTCTATATCCATTTGAACAATAACTCCCTATTTGTCCCTCCCCCCAGCCTCCGGCAACCACCATTCTACTTTCTGTTTCTACAAATTTGACTGCTTTAGCTACCTCATATAAGTGGAATCATACAGTATTTGTCTTTTTGTGACTGCCTTATTTCACTTAGCACAATGTCTTCACAGTTCATCCATGTTGTAGTACGTGACAGGAATTCCTTCTTTTCAAGGTTGAATAATATTCCATTATATGTATATACCACAATTTTGTTTATCCATTCATCCATCGATGGATATTTAGGTTGTTTGGCTATCGTGAATATTACTGCAATGAACATGGGTGTGCAGATATCTTTTTGAGATCTTGCTTTCAATTCTTTTTGATGTATATCCAGAAGTGGGATTGCTGGATCATGTGGTAATTCTATTTTTAATTTTTTGAGGAACTGCCCTACTGTTTTCCATAGTGGCTGCACCATTTTACATTCCCACCAACAGTACATAAAGTTTCCAGTTTTTCCATATACTCAACACTTGTTATTTTTTGTGGCCACCTTAACGGGTGTGAGATGATATCCCATTGTGGTTTTGATTTGCATTTCCCTAATGATTAGTAATGTTGAATATCTTTTCATAGGCTTGTTAGCCATTTGTACATCTTCTTTGGAGAAATGTCTATTCCAGTCCTTTGTCCACTTTTTAATCTGGTTATTTTGGTTTTTGTTGCTGAGATGTAGGAGTTCTTTATACATTCTGGATATTAACCCCTTATCATATACATAATTTGCAAATATTTTCTCTCATTGTGTACCTTGCTGTTTCACTCTGTTGTTTCCTTTGATGTGCAGAAGTTTTTAGTTTGATGTAATCCCATTTGTCTATTTTTGCTTTTGTTGCCTGTGCTTTTGGTGTGACATCCAAGAAATCATTGCCAAATCTAAGGTCATGAAGCTCTTTGCCTATGTTTTCTTCTTTGAGTTTTATTATTTTAGGGCTTATGTTTACATCTTTAATCCATTCTGAGTTAATTTTTGTATATGGTATAAGGTAATGGTCCAACTTCATTCTTTTGCTTGTGAGTATCCAGTTTTCCCAATACCATTTTTTGAAGGGACTGTGCTTTCTCCATTATGTGGTCTGGGCACCCTTCTTCAAGATCATTTGACCATACACACAAGGGTTTATTTCTGGGCTCTTTATTCTGTCCCATTGGTCTTCACGTCTGTGTTATTGAAGTACCACATTGTTTTGATTACTGTGAGTTTGTAATACAGTAAGCCCTGAATGGTACACTATTCCTTTTTTTAACCTGAGTCAGTTTGTTTTAATTTTCTCTGTAGTTTACAGCATAGAGCTGGGTTTTGCTTTATAAGCCAATTTTAAGATCTTTAAATAGATGAATCAAGTCCATTCACATTTATTGATATGTCTGATGTTTGGTTTCATTTGTCGTACTGTTTTGTTATATTTACTGTGTGTATTGTATTTACTGTATTTTTTTATGTTGTTCCTTTGGACTTTTTATTTCTTTGGGTATAAAAAGATTTGGTTTTTTTCCAGAGATACCTTTATAATACTATTTATAAATGTGGCCATAGACACCATTGTCCTAACTTAACATTCTATACAACTTGATTTATTAGGTTTAAATGATATCTTTGATGTCTACCTATTACTTAAATGACAGTCAATGAGCTACCCTTTCTCCCTTTTTTTCCTCTTATTTTAAAAATTGCATTATTTCTACTTTGTCAGAATACTTAATTTCTACATAATATTCTTCTACTCTTGTCTCTACCTTTGTCTTGGTCTTGGATCTACAGTTACAATATGTTCAGAGCCCTAAGCTATAGTTTTCCCAGTGTTCTCTTAATTGGATGAAACTCATCCTTTCACAGATTTCTCAGGACACGCTACTGACTACAGTAGTCCCTGAGTTCTTGCATGCTTAAAAACTTTTCAACAGCTTTGATTCCTAAAGTACAAGTTGGCTGAATAAAAAACCTTGGCTCATACTTTTTGTTATTTCTCAAAAATGCTGTTCTCCTTATTGTCTTACTTGGTATGTTCTTGTTGAGAGTTTTAATGGCAACATGATTTTAAGGGATTCTTTTTCCTAGATGCCCTGGGGATTTTTTTCCTCTTCATATTTAAAGTCTAAGATTTTACTAGGCTATGTCTTGGAATTGACCAATCTGGATCCAACTCCACTCAGACCTTTTTTTATTTGTGGAAACTTTTCTTGCATTACAGGTTTAAACATTAGTTCTGTTATTTTGCTCTTCTTCTTCAGGGACTCCAATTACTCATACATTGGCTCTTTTTTGTGTGTCCTCTGCATTGACCACTTTATCTGTGATCCTTTTGGCTTATTATTTTTATTTTCACTCTTGGCCTTGCATGCTTTTCTTCAATGCTCTTTAATAAATTTTCGGTTGAACCTATTCTTCTTGAGTATCTTTAATTTTATCTTCAAAATGACTTTGTCTTTAATCCTCAAATTCTTTCCTGAGTTCCTTCAACTCTTGCTTTCTACCTTCCTGTTTTGATTTGTTTTCGGTCTATTTCTGTCCTGAGTTTTGTAATTTCTCATTTATTTTTTTTTTTTTCATATCTGTAAGTTTTGTTTAAAGGTATTTATCCCTTTTGGAATGTCTGTTACAGTTTCTTCTGTTTAATATTTCATTTATTGGGGGATAATTTTCATCAGCTGAAATATTTTGATTCTAATTTTATAACTTTGTATGAATGCCATCTGCTGTTCTGTTCACTTTGTGCTTTAAAAATTTTTTTGAAATAATTTCAAACTTATAAAAGGTTTTCAGTTTTTCCTTTTCTTCTACAAGCTTCATCATTTCTGTAAAGAATACAGACCAGTTGTTTTTAGAATGTCCCTCAATTTAAGTTTGCCTGATGCTTCCTCATAATTAAAGATGTTTTTGTAAAAATGCTACAGAAGTGATGCTGTGTTCTCAGAAGATTATATCAGAAGGCACATGATGTTGGTATGTCCCATTAATAGTGATGTTAATTATGCTTGGATAAGGTAGTATCTACCACGTTCCTTCACTGTGAAGGTACTGTTTTCCCCCTTGTAACTACTAAGTATTTTATGGATACTTTGAGACTATATGCTTTTCCTTACAAACTTTCATGCTAGTTTCAGTATCTGACAATGATTTAGTAACTGATGACAACTCCTAGATCAATTAATTATTACTGTGATGATTGCCAAATAGTGACTTCCTAATTTTATCAATCTACATTTCATAGTTGGTAATCTACTCTAAGAGGAGCTTTCCCTATTCCCTCATTGATTATTCATATCAATACATACTGAGTAAATAGTATATATAATACATACTCCTAATTCTTGGGATACCTGTGAAGTATTTAGATGGAAAGGTCATGATGTCTGCAGCTTACCCTCAAATGTTTCAGCAAAATAATAGTAATAATACACACACACTCACACACTCAAGAGTGTTAAATCAAATGTGAAAAAATGTTAACAGTTATTTAATCTAGGTGAACAGTAAATGGGAGATCATTGTAGTATTTTACAATGTTTTTGCAGACCTAAATTTGTTCAAAATATATATAGTAGCTTTAATTGAGACACTGCCAAAATCTTCACAAATATTTGAAAAAAATTAAAGTCAGCCTACAGACTTAATTTACTAGCACTTGAATATATTCAAATTTTATTACCATTGTCTATAGAAATTTAACACTAGCATCTGTGCAACAGTCCTCTTAAGCAGAGGGAGAATACCACAGACAAATCTTACACACTAAGATAACAGTACCACGTTCAACAAGACTGTTTCTTCATTCAGTAAACCAAGCTTGACAGAGCAGCCAACTCAAAATGAATGATTCCAGTTTTAGGACATAAGTGAACTTATCACTTAGGGAACATTACAAATAATATTAAAATGTTACATAGACTTTAAAAAGTTCAGAATTTTTCCCTAAGACTATATACAGACAGGTTCACAATATAGAAACCTGTACAATACAGCACTCTGCAGTTTTAGCAAAGCATACATTATAGACACATTTGCCATACAGTGCAATTTTATTGTGTAAGACATGAATAATAGTGCACTTAGATCCAAGAGTCACATTCAAATATATCAAGAGTACAATCCAAATACCCGGCTATTGAAGAAATACATATTCTTTTATGTATATATATATAACTAAGTTGTACAACATTTTTAGTGTAGATGGTAATAGATCTATAAGGATTCTAAACGATGAAACTCAGGGTGTATTTGTGTAGAATAATCCTCTTCAAAGACATGTGCATTTTAAAAGTGAAGCAAATGTCTTGGGCAGACAGACACAGGTAGTGTTGCACAACTTGTTTTTATTACATATCACAAATACAGTTAATCTGTATATTCACAGATGGTTAAACAGAATGGCTCTAAGTCAGTAAGCTCTTATCAGGAATTATTTTTCAGGATAATGTAGTGTCTACAGTGAGCCCCACTATCTTTCACTAAATTAAGCACAAACTACAGTTCTGCGGTGTAGTTCAAAAATAGGACATTGGGTTTCTTAAAGGGAATTTATATAACAAGTTCAGACTTTCTAAAACCTAGTCCTAGAGTTTCAGAGGGTCTCTTCTGGGCTATTGGTTTAAAGGAAGAAGATGCTGTGGACACTAGATTATAAAAACTGAGTGAAGGTAGAAGTAGTTTTATTCAGGAAAACAAAAATTAGAAAACTGATACTGTAAGAAAATTAGCATTCCATATCATCTGGAATAAATATTAATGGATAAATCAGTCTTTTAATGTTTTTTGTTCAGATGGTGAATTACATAAAAATACTATCTGGTAATCACTTAAGATACCAGCTCTGGAGGGGGAAAAAAGATCTGACCCTCGTTAAAGAATAAGAAATAACTAATCTATGTTGTCTTGAGGTATAGCATAAACCTGTATCAGATGTACTGAAAGACTTCATTCTCTGGTAAATTTCAAAGCTGCCAGAACAGGGGATCAACTATTCTAAAAGTTGTCCATTTTTTTTTGTCCAGGAAATGACTTTCTGATGAAGAGTGCTCATAATACCCTCATGTGGTTTTCATTCATTAAATCTGGAGATGGGTAAATACCAAAACTTTTGCTCAGGTTAAAGCCTGATACTAAGCGCACCTGATGACCTAGTTAAGCCTGATAATTAAAATAACTAATCCTGAAACCAGATTAACTACACATCTTTAAGCAGATGTTTTAAAATGCAGCAAAATATTCCTCCTATTTTTCACTTCAAGAGACAACTACTGGTCAAATCTTTTCCATGATATTGCTTTTTTATTTAATATAAATACTGACTGAAACAAAGACTAAAATCTCACTAAACTTCATCCTTTGAAATGAAAAGCAATGGCAACACCTCTGTAACTCAGGCTTCAGAGTTCAAAGAAAAGTTTTAAGTTCCCCATATGGGATCTGAAATGACTGTTTATTGTCTTTCAAAGTTTCCCAAACATCGCTTTAAAATCTTGCTTCAAAGGCCTAATTTTTCTTAGAAATAAAATACATTAATAGATTGTTTTAAACCTATTAGATTTTACAATTTCTGCTTGTTTTCTTTCCATTTAATGAAACCAAAATAAAAAATTTTCACTAATTATTAAAAAGTCTTACCACCCAAAAGGTTACAGCATTTTTATATAATCAACCAACTATGTTCTTCTGATTTTTAAAAAATTATTAATTTAAATCTAAGCATCCTTGTATGGCTGATAGAGGACTGTAGCAATCCTTTTTATTTTTAAAATATTCTTTGTGGGGCCTACTTTTTGCATCCCAAAATGTAAACCAGCCTTCACTATAAATGAATACGGAAGATGCCTAATATACATGAACTTGATTATATCTCACTTTATTATTGGCACCTATGGGGCAATTTGCTTGCTCACTTTCTGCCACAATTTTCTTCACTAAAGTTTTTAAAACCACATTTATCAAAGACAATTCTCCAAACAATGTTTAGCAAGTATCTTCTCATGAGTACATCCATTGTGTCTATTCTTCTCATCCAAGTGATGGGTAACTTAATATTATTAAAAACCCTCTTCAAATTAAATTGATAATGCACTTGTTTTTGACAGAGTTCTAGAGTTTGGGAAAACTCTAATATTTGCATTATTAGATGACTCCTTTGAAAGTGCACTGATATCAAAGTTTGTTTTTACGTTCTATAAACAGAACTGAGGTTTGGACAATCCCTAATTATAAATTAATACAAAATGCTAACTTGTCCAAACAGCTTAAGATTGCTGTCCCAATAAGAAGAAAAAAAATTGAAACACTATGCTATTATTGTACTCTGGCTACACATAAAATGTTCATCAGGAAGACAGGTGTAAATTGATGGCATATAATTTCTCCACGACCAAGCCTAATAAAAACACCCTCCAAAGTTTCCACCCATGGAAGCCCTGTGGCCAATCAATTTCACCAGTGGAGTCACTTCTAAAGAATCACAAAAAAAATCTCTAGATGGTTTTCCTTATGGGTCCGTTAACTGAGAAGAAAAAGGCTCCTTCTTCATATCTAGTCTTGAGACAAAAATAGGAGAAAATGAAAAGGTCAACTGCCTGAACAAATGCAGCAAGCAATTTCGAGGGGCCATAAAAAAGCTAGGGTATTTCCTCTTTTAAAAAATTAATATAGACATTTCACACAACACAGAGATATCTATAGCAAGACAGCACATCTCCTTGGCTCCTTGCCTTATTAGCCTTTTTGTGAGGGCTTTAATGCCCTGAGATTCATAACTACAGGCAAGAACAAAAGGGAGCTTAGAGAAGAAGGCAGGCAAAATGACCAAAAGAGTTCTGACTGTGAACTGTTGTGTAGCCTTTTGCTACAAAAGTCTGAGGAAACAGAAAAAAGATAAAGCTTGGGCAACTGGAGATAGAAAGTATTTGCCACTTTCTAAGGCTTCTTAATGTGGCCACAGATTTTGCTAAAGTCAGTTTTTAAAAACTGTATTTTTAGCTCAATACATAGCTCTAAAGCAGGGTTCAGTTTTGGTGTGCTTTACACTGAAATGGATACGTACAGATGGGGATAAATAGTATTAAAGATTGTTCTTCAACTATCCTTTAAAGGAAAACTAGAATTGATAGTATTTATTAAAATGAGCAGTGCCACAAAACAGAAACATACATGGAAAGCACTGAACCGCAAACTTTTAGAGTCGCAGGCATAAACCAGTACAGCATAAATATAGTCATCACTGTTTCCATAACACTGAAACATTTCAAATCTGTTTCTGAAGTTTAAAACATAGCTGCATCATGTTCATAAATGTTCACGTCCACTTAAATTATATTTGCCTAACATATAATGGACAAATCAGCAGAATCAAGATAAATTTTCAAAAGGCTCAAGCCAACATGAAAGTTTTAACCTTAGTATCAGTAAACTCTTAGAATACTTAAAACGCAATAAAACAGACACACGTACATAAACCAGAGCAATAAGAAGTTGAGACGAGAGGAGTGCATCTCCGGTTTAAGGAAACCATATTTGTAGCTTAACTATAACAAATTAACATCTATTCTAAATGATGGTGTAATGTGACATCCAGCATTTGATATACATTTAATATATATGGTCAAAAACCTGAAAAACCAATTCAACAGTAATGATACCGTATCAGTGACAAATTCCTACTTGATTTCTATATTGCACATACTTTTAGTGTCTACTGTTAAACTTACTTCTTCTCAATGTAAATGTCAGAAGACTATACCTATTGCCCTTGTAAAAATAATTTACCTTGAATAAATATTCAGATTTTCCTTTCTTGACAAACCAGAATGAGAATGAATTCAGCTTTGTTAGTCTAAGACTATTTTAAAGAGAATGGCTATTTTATGTGGCAAAGATACCAGACATGGCATATTAAACACAAAATTCTTGGTTTATCAACCATTTCAGTTTTGAAAAAATTTCCATATTCAGAGTGTTTAAAAGTCTGATCATTTTTTAAACTAACAAATATTCCCTAAAGAGATTAATCATATCCTTGACTGGTCTGGAGCATTGTTTGGAAAGTGGACACAGAGAGAAGCTTATGATGAAATGGCATGTAACAGGAATGGCATTACACTGGTTACCTGTTTCACATAAAATAAAATGACTAGCACCTCCTTCCTGCTCCCAAAGTGAAGAGGCCTAACAGCCACATAAAACGTGAGTAATTATAGTAAGTTTCATTCATAAAGTATTGAGAAATCCATTACATTAGAGGGTTCTCACATCTAAAGCCTCAAGTTCAAGGCTACTGTGTAAAAGTGAACCGAAGGGCAAAAGGAGAGAGAGGCGGGATACAGGTCTGGGACGGTCCTCACGAAGACTGTGGGGAGATCTTTCAGGGACTCTCCTGCATCCCATCCTCAGTTTCCAATTCTGCCAACTGCCTCCTAAGGATATTTACTTTTGCTTGTAATTCCTTGTTATGTTCAATGATGTTAACCATTTCTTCATATGCTTCATCCAAATACTTGGAGGATCTGTTCCAACGTAAGAAAATACCTATTGAATCCAGGAAAGGAAAAGAGGAGGGAGAAAGATACATACAATGAATTAATATCATACTTGTGAATAATACATAATTCCATGCATTACACATTATTTTTTCTTTTTTTCACAATTCACATCTGTTTTATTATGCTCTAAAATATACAGGAATCTTGAGATACCAAAAGAGTGCAATTAAATACAGTATTCAAGAAGTCTCTATTTCTATGTACACAGTCATTAATTCTTCAAAAAAACCCCACAAAATTATGAAATAGATCAAAATACTGTTCTGTGATATATTCAGGAAAACAAGCTAATTTATATGCCATAAACTTTCCAGTTTCACAACACAAATCTTTTTTTTTTTTTACAATTATAGAACTTTACCCAGACCTATAAGACTTCCTCTGTGTGAAATCATTTTCACTGGAAAAGTGGCAGTTAGTGTAAAAGCAGAACCACACAAATTGTTATTTAGAAGCCTAAACTTCAGCACTCTCTCTCCTCTCTCTTACTTAAAAGGTAGTTTTCCAATTCTGCAGGCAATTGCTTCTTTCCCCGAATAATAACAATTATCCTTTTATTATGGACTAAATGGAGACATTCTCTCATCTACATGGACCTATATTAACTACATCATCCCAAAATAATTGCTTAAAGATATTCAAATAAGGAGGTACAAAATGTTTCCAGGCTGCAACATGTCAGGCAGCTGGCAAGTCCACAAAAGTTTTACGTTCATTAAAACACTTTCTATAAACCAAACTGCCCTGGGCCCTCAAGAGTCCTTCTGGACACGCCCAAATGCTAGTCTCTATCAGAAAGGGAAAAACAGAAGCACAAAGACTGACCTGTGTTGATTTTTCTACTATACGAACCTATTTTTAAAATTCTGTTCTTCAATACAAGAATTACTTAATATTAATGGTTAACTATGACGTAAATATAAACAGCAGAGAGACATTTTAAGACTAAAGAGTAGTCTCACTGAACAATCCATATACCTACCATGAGAATATTTTATCTAACACAGAATTTCTTCCAGTTCTAAGTTGAGGAGGCACTAAACAAATATAGAAAGTGTGTTCTTAATGGAATGGTAGGAATTCATTCCTGTAATAACAACAAAGACTTCCTTCTATCACTTAATCCCTAACCTCTCAATGAGGTTTGGTAAAAACTAGTTAAATCAGCCTTTAGGCCATCCAACTCCCAAATTTGGCTTTTCTCCCAAGTAGTAAGTCTCTCAATTCAGTTATTAAACATGACAGTGGCTTCTAAGTAAACTGTCCCAGAAGTGTTAAACACGAAGCTGGGCTGCAATCTCTCATTTAAGAGATAACTTATACTGTACCTATGACCGTCTACAACAATCAAGAAAGTAAGCAAGAAGTAATCAAGAAAGTAAGCAAGAAGTTCTGAGTAGCCAAAAATTCCCAAAGCACTAAAGCTCGGGTTCAGAGAATCTTGAGACTATCTGAGGCCATTTCCCCACAATTCTAACTAAGGGACACCTCAACAGATAAGATGAGAAGCATAAACTGAGGGGGGAGACAGCAGCTAATGACAGATATGCCAAGAGGAACAAGATGTGAGAGCGGACATCCAGAGAAGTGACAGAAACAGACTCAGTCTCAAACTGAGAAAGCAAAGCAATCTGAGACCCCTTTACACATAAAGGGCAAACAGTTTTCCACACGAGTTGCCCTTGAGGGCATAACATATTAGAGCACAGTATAATAACTGACATTTATGGTAATTAAGTTCAATTTACCAAAAAGCTACCACTCCTATGTGTATACCTTATGCTGTTTAATACAAAGACGAATAAAGATGTACTTACTACCTTAAAAATGATTAAAATGAAATTAAATGATATTTACAGTCTTCATTTAATGAATGGCTAATATATTTTAGATAGCTTTTGGTTATTTTTTTTAAAAAAAGCTTTGGTATTTAAGGAGATAAGCTTCAGGAGTCTGAAAAATTACTGTAGGTAAAACTCCTTTAGAACAGATTTGAAAATTAAGCATAGATTATTGTTCCACGTGAATTCCAAGTCTGCATTACTGCACTGATGGATGGCATTTGTGCACATTTACAGAACCTTACTAGAATGACTAGCTCACATAATCCTTCAATAGCATTTAACAGAAGAACCTATCCTAAGGACTGCTTAATAAAGTAAACAGGGAGAAGCCATCTCTTAGGAGCTTAAAATTTATTCCTGTCCCAACCACCTACCAACTTTCTTACACAAAAAGTAATGTACTTTCCCTCACACCCATTAAGACAGCCACTACTAAAGGGGGAAAAAACCCAGAAATTAACAAGTGTTGGCAAGGATGTGGAGAAAGTGAAACTCTTGTGCACTGTTGGTGGGATTGTAAAATGGTAAAACTGTTATGGAGAACAGTATGGAAGTTCCTCAACAAATTAAACATAGAATTATCATAGGATCCAGCAATTCCACTTCTGGGTACATACCCAAAAGAATTAAAAGCAGGATCTTGAAGAGATATTTGCACACCTATGTGCCAAAAGGTGGAAGCAACAAAAGTGTCCATCAGTGGATGAATGGATAAACAAAATGTAGTGTGTATATATAGATAGATAGATATAATGGAAAATTATTCAACCCTAAAAAGGAAGGAAATCCTGTCACATGCTGCAACTTTTGAGTACGTTGAGTGAAAGAAGCCAGTCACAAAAAGACAAATGATTCTACTCATATGAGGAACCTAGAGCAGTCAAACTGACAGAGACAGAAAGCAGAATGGTAGTTGCCAGGGGCTGGAGAGAGGGGCAATGGGAAGTTGTTTAACAAGTATAGAGTTTCAAATTCACAAGATGAAAAGTTCTGGAAATCTGTTTCACAACAGTGTGAATATACTTAACAATACTGAATTGTACACTTAAAAATGGTTAAGTTGGTAAATTTTGTTTTATTTAATGACGATAAAAAAAGTAATGTACCTTCTTATTTTAACCTTCCCTTAATAGGGAAAATATCCAATACAAACAGCAGTATCCATTAAATAATCACTGTTAATGTCTCAAATGGGGACTGAAAAAAAAAAAAGTGTGACCAGATAACAGATATGAAAGAGAGATCCATGCCCTTATTGAGAAAAAAATAATTACACCAAAGTCTGAGGGTCAGGTCCACCTCACTATCTTCAAATATCAACAACAGCATGTACTCACAGGCAGTTGAGAGAGCATCCTTGACTATTAATCAAAAATTTGCAAAGGATGCATGGCTTACCTTCCCAAAGGTGAAGACTCTGTGGAGCAACTGAAGGCCAGATGACCAGATTGTTGGCTTCAAAGAGAGGACTGGTGAATTTACTCAGTTCACTGGGCCGATTGACCCAGGACCACAGAGACATTGTTTTCTGCTGTAGCTTCAACTTACATCTGATCAAGAAAGAAAATTGCCATTAAAGCAGTTAATTTATAATAACCATTATTACATGCTCCTCCTAATAGGACAATTTCTCTCTGTATGTTAGAAAGCAAAACACAAGACTTTTAGAAGAACAAAACATTGTAAAATAAAAATGTTTGTCAGAAAATTCAACCTGCATCATATAACTCTCAACAATCACAAAACAAACACTGTTTTACAGGCTTCCAAAGCCAACAAGAAGGATAAAATCAGAATCTGGTCATGTCAGGTTCGGTGTTAAATATTAACCCAGAGAGAGTTACTATATGCAAAAGTCCTTTATTTTATCTGGGATTGTATTTTAATTTAAAATTGCTAAATATAAAAAAAACTTTCTAACTTTTTTGTTTTGGAGAAGACTAAAATGTAAAGACACAAAAATCATACATATCATATTAAAAGTGGAGGTTGAGTCAAATGTCAAACAAAAAATTTTTTAGACAGCTTTTAGAGCAAATAAATTACATGTACATAAAATACTATCAAAGATTAAAAATAAATATGCATCTTGATGTAAATGCAGATTTAATCTAAATTTATATAAAATGAACAGTCCTCATAATAATTCTGAAATTCTATAACACTCTTTAACATGGAATAAACCGTTAGGGAGGGAAAGTGACCTGACACATTTTAGAAAAAATAAATTTTAAGAAGGATTTAAAGATAATTTGTGGTAAACCTTATATTAACCAAAAAGATAATATATTCAATTTTCACAGGATTATGTTTAAGCTGAAATTTTACTGTAAAATTGGTTTTGTCTCTGAAACTAATTGATTACTTATAAGCTTCAGGCAAGTAAATTATGTGCATTCTTTTTATGCTAGCAATAAAAAGAACGCACATAATCACAGAACCCATGTGGCACTGGAATTTAATTGTTAGGATAGCAAGTCCCATACTGGGTTCCCAGGAACCAGGCATGGTGAGGACAGGAGACCACTGCACCCCCAAGCCAATGGCTAGCCAATCACTGAAACTTTTCCAACTAAGCCCACCCCACACAGCTTCAAAATCCTTCTCAGTTAGTACTACTGGTAGGCTCTACCCAATGGGAATCAGAATGTGAGATAAAATCTATTTGTGCAGGGGGTCAGCCCGGTGGTGTAGCGGTTAAGTTTGCGCGCTCCGCTTCAGTGGCCTGGGGTTCGAGGATTCGGATCCCAGGCGCATACCTACACACGCTCATCAAGCCACACTGTGGCGGCATCCCACAAACAAAACAGAGGAAGACTGGCATATATGCTAGCTCAGGGCCAATCTTCCTCACCAAAAAAATCTGTTTGTGATCTCTTTAATGAAAGCTAGTTCTGAGGGATATTAATAGGTAATAACCAAAAAGAAGTCCAGAGTCAAACATATTATTTAAATGATGAATGAAAGTTATATACATTGCTTTATCAAAGGGCATCTTAAAGCCTTTAATGACTGTTTCATGACTCTCTGAGAGGGGATTATTTTATGCCACATTCCCCAAATTTCCTTGACTATGTGAATCACTAATTCCCCCTCTCCTCCCATCACAGTACAGTCCAGGGCTAAGTAGGAAATGCTTTAAGAAATGGTGGGATAGGATATTAGATTCCTGATACATTTAAGTGCCATGAAAAGAGTTGCCTTTGTGATGATTATTTGGACATAATCTTTGATCTCCTAAAAACCAACCAACAAACAAAAATCAAAATAACAACAGTAAAGCCTCTTCTACATACACAATTTTGTTTTGTTCAGCATTTTAAAAGCATATCTGACCATGGAATCCTTTTTAGTATAATATTTTTTAACATCCCTTAGTATTAATGTCTAACAAATGAACTGTAAAACAGGTTTCATCTCACATGCTGACTCCCACTAGAGGTTACCAATTACTTTTCCTTTTTTTGCATCCGATGACACAGAGCATGAGTTACTTGCTATCATGTTCAGTAGAATCAAAGTGCCAGCCAGAGTAATTTTGTGGCTCTGTGTCAAAATGTCATCAGTGGTCTGTTCTAGGCTGCTGGCTGAGCTGGTGACAGATTCAAGGAGGAATGGATGAATGAACTAACATTTTTTAAATGCCTATGAAGTGACAGGTATCATGCTAGGAGCTTTCACATGTTGTGTTATTTGATCCTCACTACAACCCAGTGAGGCAGATATTAATTTTTGCCTTTAACATCAGAAGAAATAGATTCAGAGAAGTTACACAGCTAGTAAGTGGCATAGTGGAGCTTCAAACTCAGATCTTCTAATTTCAGTCTTGAACTTTTTCCATTAATACACTGGAGAAAAGGAGAAAGGGGCTGATGACAATGAAAAAGAAATGTACCTAAAGTTTCTCAGGGCATAGTTTAAAATGTTGCATTTAGGCGGGGAACTTCTGGAATGGCAGAGGAAGGACCTCCATATATCATCTTCAAAAAGTAACAAATAGTGGCAAAAATACTCAAAATAAACATTTTCTCAACTCTGTTCTCAACTACCAAAAGGCTTCCAACAATCTGAGCAGCATTTCTCCAAGAAAAAATGCTGAACCTCTGGAAGAACAGCAGGATTTGGGGCATTTTTAACTTGGCCTACTGCCAACACCCTTTCCCCAGCTCTACAGTATCACTGAAAACCAGCAGCCTTGCAGCCACTGGAGGGGTAGACCAGGTTTGGAGCTCCTCAAAAAGTACCACCCCCAGAACACATCACTATTTATATGTCTTTCAAGCTCCCTGGCAAAGCCTCCTTTGCAGAGTGGTGTAGTTATTTGACTTGACTCCGAGTTCTCTCTGAAGAAAAAGCCTTATCACCCAGCGTATCTGTCACAAGCAACGAGCAGAAACTGTCTAATACCACAGCTGCCTGAGGCTGCCCTATCAGTTGGGGCGAAGAAGAGGCTGGCCAAAATCATAAAAGGAAGATTTAGGGAATGAGACGTCCACAGTGGGGTTTTGAAAAGCTCTGACGTAAGCCTGAGAGTTTACAGGGGTGTACATGTGTGCAGGGCTGTGCACATGCCCAGAAAACACTTGCGACAGCTCCAGTTTTTCTCCTCTGGCTGAACCTGAGGCCCTGTTCAAGCTGAAGGCTAAAGCAGAGTTGTAAACTACCCAAGTGTTGAAGCCATGCCCCAAGACACACACAGAGCCCCTCAGCAAAGGGTGAAAGATTTATTCATTCACGACATTTAAAGAAATCTCTGACTAATTGTTAGCTGACCACTAAGTCTAGCTATCTGAGCAGAGACTTCAGTGGCTGAACACTAGAGGAGATAAAAATTTTACAGAATTAGTCCAGGAAAGGGACTAAACAGAAAGAAAGACAAAAAAAGAAAAAAAACAAAAACAAAAATCCAGCAACAACAACAAACCCTTGCAAGATAGGGGGATCTAATTTCCATATTTGCCATATTATATTACCTATCAGTTTTCAAAAAAAATGGTAAGACACACAAAGAAACAGAAATGTACAGCCCATACACAGGGCAAAATAGCTGACAGAAGTAACTGTCCCCAGGAGAGAAGAAAGATATTGGACTTACTAGACAAAGACTTTAAATCAGCTATCACAAATATGTTCAAAGAACTAAAGAAACGATGCCTGAGAAATTAAAGGAAAGTATGACAACAATGCCATACCGAATAGACAATATCAATAAAGAGGTAGAAAATATAAAAAAGAACCAAATAGAAATCCTGATTTGAAAGCATAATAACTGAAATGAAAAATTACCAGAGGAGCTCAACAGTAGATTTGAGCTGGCAGAAGAATGAGTGAACTTGAAGATAGGTCAATTGAGATTATCAATTTCTGAGGAAAACAAAAAAAAAGAATGAAGAAAATTGAAGAGAACTCCATAAATCTGTGGGATACTACCAAGTATACAACATATGTATGCATAACAGGAGTCCCAGAAGGGGAGAAGAGAGAGAGGCAGAATAATGTTTGGAAAACAATGTTTCAAAATTTCTCAAATGTGATGAAAAACATTGATCTACACACCCTAGAAGCTCAAAGACCTCGAAGTGGGATAAATTCAAAATGGTCCACACTTAGATACATCAATATCAAACTGTTAAAAGCCAAAGAAAAAGAGAGAATTGTAAAAGCAGCAAGAGAAAAATGACTTATTACATACAAGGGATCCTCAATAAAAATAATGACTTATTATCAGAGACTATGAGGCCAGAAAGCAGTGGTATGACATATTCAAAGTGCTGCAAGATAAAGACTGTTGACCAAGATGTGTATATCCAGGAAAATTATGCTTCAAAAATGAAGGAGAAGAGGGCCGGCCCCGTGGCTTAGCAGTTAAGAGCGTGCGCTCCGCTGCTGGCAGACCAGGTTCGGATCCCGGGCGTGCACTGACGCCCTGCTTCTCCAGCCATGCTGAGGCCGTGTCCCACATACAGCAACTCGAAGGATGTGCAGCTATGACATACAACTATCTACTGGGGCTTTGAGGGAAAAAATTAATTAATTAATTAAAAAAAAAAAAAAATGAAGGGGAAGAGTGATGCCAGCAAAAATGGCAGAGCAGGCAGCTCCAAATGCCCATCCCTCCACAGAAACACTGGCAGAAACTGTTAGAACCAACTATGTCAGACCTCTGGGAAATAGGCAAAGGTTTATAGCACACAAGCAAACACAGAATCAAGGAAAAGGTAATTTAAAAACAACAGGAAAGCTTTATGGCATTTTTATTTGCTCTTGCCCCACCCACTCCTTAGCTCATGGAGGTCCTGAAGATGGCAGCCCATGTTCCCAGTATGGGACACTGGTCCCTGGCTCCAGAAGGAATAGCGCAGTCTTTATTCACAAAGAATTGTGTCTGTCCTTTCTAACCTGTCCAGGGGCTACCTGAAGCACTTGTCTTTGTTACACCTAACTCAGAAATCACTGTGGGCAGAAAAGTGGCGGGCATTCCTAGAAAACATTATAAAGCGAATGAACAACCTGCAGTCATTTAGAAGAAAAGATTATGGTGGAGGGATACAACAGAGCATCAAAAGCCCAGAGAATAAGGTCCTTTGGGAAATCAGGGAATGCAAAGGTGCCGATGTATACTGAGGAATTTAGAAAGCTACATGCACTCCTAAGGCAGGAAACATGCTCAGAAGAGACCTGAGAAGATCCCAAATCTTCAGCTCTGGCTGCTCTCTAGGCTCAATGAGAGCAGGAAGTGAAGGCTAAGACCTGACTAAGCATTGAAAGAACATTCCAGCACAAAGCCAATCTGTAAAGACAGTGAGAGGATTTTTTTTTCTTTGTCTTGAGTTGTTTTCCTTTTTTCTTTTCCCTCCCTCTTTTTCTCTCTCTCTTTTGCCTCCTGGTATTCAAGGAAATTGCTGTCAAAACACTAGCTGAACACAAACTAAAAGAACAGGTACTTCAGAGACCACACATGAGAAAGAATACACACTTTACAAAAATAGTTTAGAAAATGACTAAATAAATGAACAGCTACAGCCTACAGCAAGCAACAAAAACAAACTCCAAGGAGTGGGAAGAATCTGATTTCTGGAGAACCACATTACAATATTTTAAATGTCCAGATTTAAAATTGCAAATGATGCAAAAAAAACTAGAAAGTATAGCCCATTCATAGAAAAACATGAACAGAAATTGTCCTGAGCAAGCACTGACTTTGGACTTACTGGACAAAGACTTTAAATCAACTGTCTTAAAAAATGCTCAAAGAGCTAAGGAAACTATGAACAAAGAACTAAAGGAAACCAGGAGAACAACGTCTCAAAAAAAAGAATATATCAATAAAGAGACAAAAAATTATAAAATGGAAGCAAACACAAATTCTGGAACTAAAAAGTACAATATCTGAAATAAAAAACTCACTAAATGGTTTCAATAGCAGATTTGAGCAAGCAAAGAAAGAATAAACAAAGATGAAGCTAGGTCAATTGAAATTACCCACTCTTGAGGAGAAGAACAAAAAAAAAAGAGTGAAGAAAAATGAACAGAGCCTAAGCGAACCTGTGGTGCCAACATATGCATAATATGAGTCCCAGAAAGAGAGGAGAGAGAAGGGGCAGAAAGACTATATAAAGAATTAATGGCCAATTTGTCAATTATACCCCAATAGAGATGGAAACAAACAAACAAACAAAAAGAACCACACACAAAAAAAATTAAGAACTGAAAACTTCCCAAATTTGATAAAAGACATGAATCTACATATTCAAGAAATTCAGTGAGCTCCAAGAATAATAAAGGCAAAGAGATCCACACTGAGACACATGATAATCCAACTCTCTAAAGCCAAGGACAAAGAGAGAATCCTGAAAGCAGCAAGAGAGAAGTAACTCCTCATGTATAAGGGATCCTCATTAAGATTAACAACAGATTTCTCATCAGAAACCATGTAGGCCAGAGGGAGAGCAATGACATTTTTAAAGTGCTAAAAGAAAAAAACTACCTACCAAGAACTCTACATCCAGCAACACTATTCTTTAAAAATTAAGGAGAAATTAAGACATTCCCAAATAAATAAAAACTGAGGGAGTTCATTGCTAGTAGACTTGCTTTACAAGAGAAATGCAAAAGGGAGTCCTGAAAGCTGAAATGAAAGGACAATAGGCAGTAACTCGAAGCCATATGAAGAAATAACTCTGGTAAAGATAACTACATAGGAAAGTATAAAAGTAAGTTATTATTGTATTTTTGGTTTGTAACTCTTTTTACTTCCTACATAATTTAAAAGAGATGGATAAACACAATTATAAATTTATGTTAATGGGCATATAACGTATAAGGATGTAATTTGTGACTACAACATACAGGGGAGCAGAGCTGTATAGGAACAGTTTTGTATGCCATTGAAATTAAGTTGGTATTCAAACCAGATTGTTATAAATTTAGGATGTTAACTGAAATTTGCCTGGTAACCACTAAAAAAATATATTTTTAAAATATATACAAAAAGAAACGAGAAGGGAATCAATAGTACACTATAAAAAATCAATTAAACACAAAGGAAGGTAAGTAATGGAGGAAATGAACAAAAGAGGTATAGGACATACAGAAAACAAATAGCAAAATGGCAGAAATAGGCGCCAGCCCACTGGTGCAAGCGGTTAAGCGCGCACACTCTGCTGCGGGGGCCCGGGGTTCGCAGGTTTGGATCCTGGGCGCGCACCGACGCACTGCCTGTTAAGCCATGCTTTGGCGGTGTCCCATTTAAAGTAGAGGAAGATGGCCACAGATGTTAGCTTAGGGCCAATCTTCCTCAAGAAAAAAGGGTAGGATTGGCATCAGACGTTAGCTCAGGGCTAGTCCTCCTCACGAAAAAAAAAAAAAATTGCAGAAATAAGTTTTTCCTTATTAGTAATCACTTTAAATATAAATGAAGTAAACTGTCCAATCAAAAGTCAGAGATTAGGGGCCGGCCCTGTGGTGTAGTGGTTAAGTGTAGGCACTCCACTGCTGGCAGCCCCGGGTTCGGATCCCAGACATGCACTGATGCACCGCTTGTCAGGCCATGCTGTGGCGGCATCTCATATGAAGTGGAGGAAGATAGGCACAGATGTTAGCCCAGAGCCAGTCTTCCTCAGCAAAAAGAGGAGGATTGGCATGGATGTTAGCTCAGGGCTGATCTTCCTCACACACACACACAAAAAAAAAAACGGAAAAAAAAACAAAAGGCAGAGATTAGCAGAATGGATTAAAAAACATGATCCAAATATATATTGCCTACGAAAGATTCACTTTAGAGTCAAAGACGCACATAAATTGAAAGTGAAAGGATAGAAGATTTTCCATATAAATAGTAACCAAGAGAGAGCTGGGGTGTATATATTACATCAGACAAAATAAACTTCAAGACAAAAACGCTTACAAGAGACAAAGAAGGACATTATATAATGAAAAAAGGGTCAATCCATCAAGAAGATATAATAATTATAAATATATACGCACCTTGCACCAGAGTCACAAAATATATGAAGCGAAAACTGACATAACAGAATAGAGAAATAGACAATTCTACAATATAGTTGAGGACTTCAATATCTCACTTTTGATAATGTGTAGAACAACTAGACAGATAAGGAAATACAGGATTTGAATAAAATGTAAGAGAAATATAGAATACTATAACCAACAACAGAATACACATTCTTCTCAAGGGCACATGAAACATTCTCCAGAATGGATCATGTTAGGCTACAAAACAAATCATACAAAGTATCTTGTCTAACCAAAATGGAATGAAGTTAGAAATCAATAACAGAAGAAAAACTGGAAAATTCATAAATATGTGGAATTATATAACATACTTTTAAACAACCAGTGGGTTAAAGAAGAAATCACAAGAGAAAGTGGAAAATACTTATCAATGAATGAAAACAAAAACACAACACGCTAACACAACTTATACGGATCTAGTAAAAGCAGTGTGCAGAAGAAAATTTATAGCAATAAACACCTACATTAAGAAAGAACAAAGAGGGCCGGCACTGTGGCGTAGCGGTTAAGTGCGCGTGCTCCGCTGCTAGCGACCCGGGTTCAGATCCCGGGCCGGCATAGATGCCCTGCTTGTCAGGCCATGCTGTGGAGGCATCCCATATAAAGTGGAGGAAGATGGGCACGGATGTTCGCTCAGGGCCGATCTTCCTCACCCCAAAAAAAAAAATTAAGAAAGAACAAAGATCTGAAATCATTAACCTAACTTTGTGCCTTAAGGAACTAGAAAAAGAAGAGCAAACTAAACCAATGCTAGCAGAAGGAAGGAAAAAATAAAGATTAGAGAGAAGACAGACAAAACAGAAAATAAAAAAACAATACAAAGCATCAATGGAACCAAAAGTTAGTTCTCTGAAAAGACCAGCAAAATTGTCCCTTTAGCTAGAATAACAAAGGAAACAAAGGAGAAGATGAAAATAACTAAAATGAGAAATGAAAGTGGGACATTACTAACCTTACAGAAATAAAAAGGATTATAAGAGAGAATACTATGGATAATTGTACACCAACAAATTAGATAATCTAGATGAAACAGACAAATTCCTATAAACACACAAATTACCTAAACTGACTCAAGAAACAGAAAATCTCAACAGACCAAAACAACAACAACAAAAGATTGATCAGTAATAAAAAACCTCTCAACAAGGAAAAGTCCACGACCAAATGGCTTCACTGGTTAATTCTACCAAACATTAAAAAAAGAATGAACACCAATCCTTCTCAAACTCTCCAAGAAACAGAAAAGGAAAGAACACTTCCTAACTTATTTTATGAAGTTATTATTACCCTGATGCCAAAGCCAGACAAAGACATCACAAGGAAAGAAAACTACAATAATACAATATCCCTTATAAATGAAGATGCAAAAATCCTCAAAAAACTACTAGTAAACCAAATACAAAAGCACATTAAAAGGATTATACACCATGACCAAATGGGCTTTACCTCAGGTATGCAAGAATGGTTCAACATAAGAAAATCAATCAATGTAATACAACATATTAATAGAATAAGGAAAAAAACCACATGATCATTGCAATTAATGCAGAAAAGGCATTTGACAAAACCCAACATCTTTGCATAATAAAAACACTCAATAAATTAGGAATAGAAGGGAACTTCTTCAAATGATAAAAGGCATTTATGAAAACACCAGTTAACATCATATTCAATGGTGAAAGACGGCAAGCTTTCTCCCTAAAATCAGGAATAAGACAAGAGTGCCTGCTTTCACCACTGCTGTTCAACGTCATACTGAAAGTTCATTAGAAAAGAAAAAGAAAGAAAAGACATCCAAATTGGAAAAGAAGAAGTACAACAGTCTGTATTTGCAGATTACATGATCCTATACATAGAAAATCCCAAAGAATCCACAAAAACTACTAGAGCTAATAAATTTGGCAAAATTGCAGGGTACAAGATAGACAAAAAAAGTCATGTTTCTATTCGCCAGCAGTGAATACTCCAAAAAAGATAAGAAAACAATTCCATTTACAATAGCATCCACAATAATAAAATACCAAGAATAAATTTAACCACAAAAATGAAAGATTTGTATACTGAAAATTATAAAATACTGCCAAAAGAAATTAAAGAGCTAAATAAATGGAAAGACATCCTTGTTCATGGATTGGAAGACTTATTATCGTTGAGGGAGCAATACTACCCAAAGTAATCTATAGATTCAATGCAATCTCTATTAATATTCTCTTACAACTCAACAATAAAAAGGCAAATAACCCAATTAAAAAATGGGCAAAGTATTTGAATAGATATTTTTCCAAAGAGGATACACAAAGAGCCAACAAGCACATGCAAAGATGATCAACATCCTTAGTTATTAAGGAAATGCGAATGACTATAATGAGATACCACTTTACACCCACTGGGATGACTAAATCAAAAAGGCAGACAATAAAAAACGGTGTAGATGTAGAGAAACTGGAGCCCTCAAACATTGCTGGTGGGAACGGGAAGTGGTACTGCCACTTTGTTTCACAGTTCTTCAAAATCTGAGTTACCATATGACCCAGCAATTCCACTCCTAAGTTTACACCCAGGATAAATGAATATATGTCCACACACAAAGCTGCAGACAAATGTTTAATGCAGCATTAGTCATGGTGGCCAAAAGGGGAAAACAACCCAAATGTCCATCAACTGACAAATGGATATATCTATGGAGTGGAATATTCTTCAGTAATGGAAAGGAATGAAGTGCTGATATATTCCACAACATGGATGAAACTTGGAAACATGATGCTCAGTGAAAGAAGCCAATCACAAAAGGCCACATGTTGTATGATTCCATTTATATGAAATATCCAAACAGGCAAATTTATAGACAGAGAGCAGATCAGTGGTCACCAGGGGTTAGGAGATAAGGGAAGAAGAATGCATAATGACTGCTAATGGATATGGGGTTTGTTTTGGGAGTGATGAAAATGTTCTAAAATTAGATTTGGTGATGGTTGCACAACTCTGAATATACTATGAACTAAAACCCACTGAATTACACACTTTAAATGGGTAAATATTATGGTAAGTGAATAATATCTCAATAAAGCCGTTTTTTAAAAAGGTTGCAGTTTCCCTTTTAACTGAAATTGCCTTTCACCAAGAAGTTTCGGTGGTTTTTAAAGATTTTTTTTATAGGACCAGTTAATGTTCCAATCTCCAAATTCAATAGGTTCAAGTAATTTTAGACTCTGTATTAATAAGAAACCTTAAAACTTCTTATTCTTGTGTATATAATATTTAAAAGGAAAAAAGTATGGTCATTGCTTTCTCTTTGGTCATCTCTTCTAATTAAACTCTCTCCTTTGTCTAGCAAAATTCTAGATTTTAGAACAGAGGTGAACAGAACCCTAAAGTCAGGAAGCATTAAACTTTCCACCTCCTGTTAATAAGGAAAGAAATTATCAATAACTATGTTTTATTTGGATTAACTGTGGTGTTACAGAATAGTTTCTGGAGTGGGAAAGTGAAATATTTATGACATCTCCATCCTGAGTCAATTCAAACCCTAGTTTTTAGAAGCAGACCTGTTCTTTTGGCATAAGTAATGAATATAAGTATAATAATATTTAAGTATAATCATTACTAGAAAGTCAACTTAAAATGACACCAAAATACCAAAAGTAAATTTCATATTAATGAAATTATGAAAAATGTGTGGTACAATGTTCAAAGATTCATTTAAGCCTAAACTCTTAATAAAAACATCCCAGGGGAAAACCCAACTACCGACCCATCTAAATGTTTTTACAAAGGTTCAATTTTATAATGCCCACATGAGACATTTCAGCTTGAACATGCCTACAAACAAGCAAATCCTGTCCCAATTCCATACTATTATGGAAAGCATTCAGAGCAAATACCCTTGGGAGTAAAGAAGAAACAGTATAAATTATAAACGCATCCATTAAATTACCTTTCTAGTCAAACTGATCATATGAACATGTGTGGCTGCAGTAGCTATAGCCAAAGCACAATGGAAAAACTATGTTGACAGAGAACTTTCTAGAATGCTCAGTTCTAAATTTTTTCCTACTTCTGAAGACAAGAATCTGTAAGAGACTCTCATGTTGAAAAGTAAAGTAAGTAAGTAAGTAAGTAAAGTAGCTCTAAGTAAAAAACATGTATTGCTCTATGTGCTTGAATTTTAAACTGGTAAAGATGCAGTAATTCCATTTGTGAAAAACTGTTCATTGTTTAAATTTATTATTCAACTAAATGATGCCAGCTACCAGCCAAGGAACAAATCCTGTCTCCCACCCAGTAGAAGCCTTTTGATTGTACCCAAGTGAGACGATTACCAGTTAAGCCCCTTTACAGATCATTCTGATATGAAGCTTCTCAATAAACCTATAAAACTTGATGGTGTCCTGGCTGTGAAGTGAGACTGTCACTCTGGGCCTGAGGACAGTTTCTAGGTGTAATAGAGAAAGTCTAGAACAGGAGTAGGAAGATCTGTACTATAGCCATGCTTTTGGTGACCAACTGGCTGTGTGTCCCTAAACAAGGCATTTAACTTCTCTGGATATTATCTTCCTAATCTATAAAATTGGATGGAGGGAAGAGTTGGATTAAAGTTGGATTAAAGAAGAAGTTAAAGCTTCTTCGAGATGTTAGATGCTATGATCCTATATAAGGAAATTAACATTTAAAATGGTTGCCCAATTTACTCAAAGCTTTTTAATTAGTGTATGGACTAATTTTAATCTAATAGAACAAAGTCTAGGATATGCTCTCACTTAGCCTGTGATAGACTCATAACAGGAATACACTTCACGCAATCTAATTTATACTAACTGTAACCTCTACCATCTTGTAAATAACAGTAATGTAGAAGCAAATTCAGGTCCTTCTTAGGAAGTGACCAAAACAACTAAAAATGAAATGGCCCCATGGGAGCAGTGTACCCACCTTTCACTTTCATTGTTGCCCAGAAATGTTCCAAACTGTGAGGCATAAGCGTGCTCAAAAAGCATGATGAGGAAATTCTCATTAAATTCAAAAGAACAGGGGAACTGACGAAGTATCTGCCATACACAGTCCAAGAAGAGAAGAAATACAGGCGACTCCCACTTCTGCCTACTATTACAATAGGCTGACTGTGCACAGCGCTGCTGGAATGGGTGACCAGCCTGAGAAAAGATGGAAATGTGACAGTCATATCCTAGCGAGATCACATTAGAGCACATTCTATTAACATTATTTCACACAGTTACACGCAACTCATTAAATGAAACATCGTATAATTTAGGTGGCTTGCTGTTTAGGTTAACGATTTCTTGATTTAAAACAATTTTCAGCAACTAAGGAAAAAGACAATTTTCAAATACTTACTGAGGCTGTGCAGTTAAGACATAAGCATAAGAACTGCAGTTGTCCTTGAAATATCAAATGGAAGAATAACGAACTTCAGCAATGAAAAACTTACACATCTTTCTAGGTCTGAAATTTGGAGCAAAGTCAAAGGACATGAGCTCTTCAGGTACAAAGCGAAAGACAGCTATCACCTTCTATCTATCCAAAGCATTGTAGACGGTAAGCTACATAAGCCTCACCACTAAATGGAGATAAAGGTGGTGCGCTTATAGACAAACTGTATAAGGTCACTCCTGATAGTAAATCTTTAATTACATAAGAAAAAAGTGACTGTCATGAAGAGATCTTTAGGAATATTTTTATATTAGAGATAAAGCTGTCCTTAGTTTCCATGTTCTCCCAAAAAGAACTGGAGGAGTCTGCCATCTACTGACCACAGGAAATTTAAGAATAATTTTTGGCTCTCTGGCCTGCCCAGAACCTGAGCACTGACCTTATCCCAAACCTGCTTTATCTTTGGGCCATCATACTACTTTATCTGACAAAGATAATGCCATGAACATTTTCCAGTAGCTAATGGGATTTTGATACCCACTAAAATGGTAATATATAAATAAATAAATAAATCATACTCATTTGTTTGTTTGCTATGCATCACGAGGAATGTAGCTGAATAGATCTTCACCAAACATTTAGGATGGTCTGACTTAGAGATAAAGGTCAGTTGTCAGGCAGGGTAGACATGGGGTGCATTAACACATAATACACCCGAATTGTAACTAGAAGGGCCAGAAATGATTTTTCTCTAGAGATACTTCCACTTTCAAGATATATCTTAAATATTTGTTTCCAATCACAATTATTTACTAAATTACACAGTGTATATACATTCATAAATTAATCTCTTGACTTGGAGAATTTCCATCTATTTTATGAGACCTTTATTTTAGTTGTCATTCAGCATTAGGTGACAATACTGTGTTGTATCCTAGGGATACACAGATGAATTGGACATGGTTCTCTGGCCTCAAAGAAGTCACTTTATTTGGGTCTAGTTCAGGAAACATGACATGAAGAAAATGCATCCATTTCATCTGTGAAGGAGGTTAAGGTCCCAAAGACTTCATGAAAGCAGTGATATTTAGCTGGATCTTAAGGGAGGCGAAGGGTTTCACCTGGCTGGGGAAGAGGACGGGATGAAGCCAGATGAGCAAAAGGCAGAAAGCGCTGAAGCATGCGCCTTGTATTACAAGTCTCTACTTCCCCTTCCCCCTGGCTTACGTCTTTCATCTCTGACAAGACTAAGCTCTGCAAGACACGACCATGTGTTTACATTCTTTGTATTTCCCCTGTGGGTAACAATACAACTAATGAGAGTTTGTTAAGGGAATAAAGTGCCAAACGAGCAATATAAGCAAAGAGAGATACAGAAATTGAGAGGCAGTAAAGATGACAAACATTTATTAGGAGGACGATAGATTAATTGTCCCCCAGAAAATTAAAGATACAATTTAAATAAGTTAATCAATTACAATTTCATACATAGTATCTGCTCCCACACATCAGGATCACAACATCAATTATTAGCAGTTCCTCTGCCCACCTGCAGCCACTCTCTTTCTATCAGGGCCTCAAAACCACGGATGGTCCTGCTTCTTGGTTCCAAGATGATCTGGGCCAGGGAGGTGACCTGAAGTGTGGAATCGGTTCCTTCTGTTCCATGAATCAATATGGATGCTCCTTCCCTGATAGGAAAATCCAGAGTACAAATGAGATACTCCCAACATGTCAACCAACTCTGTTAATAATAAACATTTATTGAGCACAATATTTCAAAGTCTTATATAGTCTGCACTGTGTGGTAAGGCTAAATAAGGCATATGAAGAAAGCTTCCCTTGGCAAAAAAATAAAACTAAAAGGAGTCCCAAATTTCACACGGCAAAAACCGCTTTAAGTTCTAACAAATTTCACAGAACCCTTTAGCTGAATTTCTTCTCCCTTTACAAAACCAAAAAGCAGTCCTTATCACATATGGTAGGTGCTTACCTTTTCTGCTTTAATAGTTGCTTAAAGCCTTTCCTCATCAAACCTAGAAACATACACTTAGTTATTTTTCTATATCTCTCTGATCTTGATTCTACCTTTTCACCATCTGCTGACTGTAAGGACGCCTTCATAAACTGTAATGGATCTGGGAAACAAGTCCTGAACCACACTTTGAGAAACATGAAAACAGAAAGAAATACAAAACACCCCAAAAAATGTTAATCTAGAAAGTCTGTGGCAATGATACCACTATACCACAATACTTAGGAGCTATCTGGGACCCCCTTATTCTAAAGAGAGTGGGAGAAGACACCAAAAACTAAATTAACTACATCTTCTCCCCTCCCCTTCCTTTCATTTCTTTTTATTGAAACGTCAGTGAAGAAAATTTCACAAAAAAGGAAAATAAGCTCACCACTTTCACATAAAAGTTTCATGTTTGGTTAGTACTATTAATTCTTTTCCCACGTATGTACGTACTTTACATAGCTATAACAAAAGGTAATTTCTTATTATTTCTACTTTTATTATAAACATTTTCCCATGTTTCTATGTCATCTTTAGAAGTATTGCATTAATGGTTATATAATATTCTATTAAGTGATAAACTACAATTTACTTAATTCTATAGCCTGACATTTAGGTTATTCTCAATTTTTGTTACACTGTAGATAATGTACTTAGCTTTTTTGTCTTTTGCTGAATTATTTAAGAGTTCTTAATTTAAAAATAAGGCTCCCTGATGTTTATCTATGGTTAGGTTAACAACCTCATTCTTAGGATGAAATCGAATGATTAAGCTGAAGGGTATGAGGAAGTATTTTAAGGCTTCTGAATATACTGAATATGTATCTTAGTTATCTGTGGTATATTCTGAATTTAATTCAATGAAGTTAAGGTCTATTTTTACATTTTGAGTAATTAATTATAAGGGCAGATTTTTATGGAGGTATAAGTAATAAGCTAATATGTATCAGAAAAGGGAACTCAAACATGGCAAAATAAACCCAAACCTTCAATCTCCTAAGAGTGTGGAAGTCCCTGTTTGTTTAAGGTGGGCAGCCCAAACTAAACAAAGGTAGCGATGACAAATACCGTTCTGTATCTACGGTTGCTTTGACCTACATCATCTCGTTATTATGGCTGAAAACTCAGACAACACGGTGACAAGTGTCTATTACAATTCATGTTTCATAAGAAAACAGAAGCCTCTGCACTCATCATGTAAGGGGAAATCTTTTTAAGTTAGGTTAAAAAGAAACAAAACTCTTAATAGTAATACCTCATCATTCTGTATTATTGATTTCTCTCCACAGAACCTTGGTCTTTAACTCCCGTGTTTTATTAGATAAATGAGCTTTGCCCAAAATAAAGGACAGTGACAGCCTCGGAATCCTGACACCAAGAGTCTCCATCCATTTTTGGTTCTGTCACTGTCTTACCACAAGATCTTAAGCAACCCATTCTATTATCAATTTCTCACTAACCATAAAAAAGTTACATATATATTTCCTTAATTTGGAAGCATCAATAAAACAAATTGAAGTCTCAAAGAAAAGTGCCATCCAACTATTTAGTGGCAATACTGATACCTACCTATTGTTTCAGTAGGAATCCCCTTCTTAAAAAGGGCATTCTAAGCTTCTGCAACAACTTATACCAATCCTTCTGCCTCTGTTCAAGTCTTCTGCCTCAAGTCTCAAGGATTAGCAACCTTCAACTGAGTGAATAAACTAAAATCACTTCATATACTTCACATCACTACTTGAGATCCTGCTATAACTGCACATATCAAGTAGTTTGTAATAAGATGTCAGAGAGATTAGAATCATTTTACTGTGAAACAAAACTACATGTTTTCTTTCACTGATATTTCAAAAGTAAGAAGGCAAGTTTGGCCCTCTGAGAAGAAATAAGAAAACTTCTTTTCATTCTTTTTCACAGTTTAAGAAAAGGAAATTGGTAGATTCATAATTTAAGGATTTTGTAGAAAAAATAGGTCCTTTAGTACTTAGAATATTTGTGTCATAAACATTAATTATCAATTAAATGCCAGAATCTATGCACATACTTCATTAATAACTAAATGGCACTGACTATCTTATATAGTAATTTATAAAATGATCTGAACATAAGATATACAATAGGCACCAACTTTAACATAATATATAAACATATGTCTGGATAAAAGCAAAGTCTAGTCAGCAGTGCATGTCCCATTCCAGAAGGCAGAAATGCACTTTACCTGTCAATACATTGAGCCGCTAGACACGCAGTTGTAAGAATCTCTTTGATGTGAGTCAGCCAGTTCGAGGCTTCTAATTTACTGAGCCATCGGTCCATATTATGTGTTTGGTCATTACAAGCTTCCACAAGTTTGATTAAGCTCTCCTGAAGTATGTGATACCTTTGAAAAAAGAAGAAATAGTAAAAAAGAAAACAAAAAATACAATGTTGAAGGAAGAAAACAAACCAAAAACTCAGCCTCCAATATATCAAAGAGCAAAAGTAGCTCAAAATACTATAAAAAGAGTTACCTCGCTGTACAGTAACTTGAGTATTAAAGAGTGAAAAACGATATTTAAACATGGTTGCAAAAATGCTTAAAATGCCTGTCATGGTAAACTGTTCCTCACCTGAACAGATTAAACCCAGTTCGCATAGCTGAATTATCTGACTAGGGAGAGGGCCAGAGCACTGCATTTTATGACAAGTCATGAGACAGCACCACTGACATCTGCAATCCTATTGCCATGGATCCAACATGAGATACCTGGTATCGTTAGCAGGGATGCCCAAGGCCAGCTCAGACTCCATTGTTTTATTAGCTCCAACTCCCACCTACCCATCCAGAAGCACTTCTAAACCACTACTTACAAACATAAACATGAGATAATATAGGTGGAGGAAACAGGGTGTGAGAATTGGTAGGTATGGGGGAAATGAAATCTCTCAAGTCTTTTGACTTAGGAAAATATAATTATCCTTAGCACATCTGTTCAATAAGTTTGGTGACCACTGATCTACAAGTAGAGGAGGAGACCTTGTAATGATAAAACTTCAGGGCTGACTTAGAGAAAGAATGCTGTTTGACTAAAACTCACCTGTGGGCATCCAAGATAAGTTTTCTGCTTATCATATAAAACAGAATGATAGGCTATCCAGCCAATTTTTGACTCTAAGTTAATGTGTGGGTTCGTTTGAAAACCTGTGATTTTTGAACAGCTAAGGGCTCACTCACTCTAATTAGCTTCAAATAAGAGTCCATTACTGTCTCCAGAATCTTTTACCTCTCAATGGACTTATGAATCCGCCTCCACTGGGGATAATGAGCTTCTTGTTCAAAGCCACCTCCTTTGGCTCTAGCTTGCTGAGCTACAGTCAGAGATCGAGTGTCAATGATATAGCCACGCTTTCCTGCCCTGAGAGTAGCATTTATCAGCTTCTCATCTTCTTTGCACCGTCTCCCATTTGTGCCAGTGAGTGGCTGACCACTTCGCATAATCACCTAGAAGCACAATGCAGTTTAAAATTTAATCGTAGCTGTTTCTGAAAACAGAAATTAATTAGCTAGATTAACAGTATCTCAAAAACAACTGTGTGACACTTTAGAAATGGATTTGATCCTAAAACAAATAAATATTTCTATGTATTGACAATAGTTACTAATCGTAAAACAAAATAAGGCTGGGCCGGCCCCGTGGCTTAGCGGTTAAGTGCGCGCGCTCCGCTGCTGGCGGCCTGGGTTCGGATCCCGGGCGTGCACCGACGCACCGCTTCTCCGGCCATGCTGAGGCCGCGTCCCACATACAGCAACTAGAAGGATGTGCGACTACGACATACAACTATCTACTGGGGCTTTGGGGGAAAAATAAATAAATAAATAAAATCTTCAAAAATATTTAAAAAAAAAAAAAACAAAATAAGGCTTACACTTTTACAGTTTTTCTTCCTACTACCTCAAAATACTTTCACATGATAAATTATAGTTTAAGATCAAATATTACAATTCATTTAGTCAATGAATTGATTACAGAGTGGACCTGGCCCTATAATAAAGATAATAATAATGGCCTATGTGCCAGTAAACTTTTGCTTCAACTACATAAACTTAGGATTGGCAGGTTTTTGTGTGTGTGTGTGTGTAAGGATGATCAGCCCTGAGCTAATATCCATGCTAATCCTCCTCTTTTTGCTGAGGAAGACCGGCTCTGAGCTAACATCTATTGCCAATCCTCCTC
This sequence comes from Ceratotherium simum simum, assembly GCF_057802395.1. Taxonomy (NCBI): domain Eukaryota; kingdom Metazoa; phylum Chordata; class Mammalia; order Perissodactyla; family Rhinocerotidae; genus Ceratotherium; species Ceratotherium simum. Next base: position 11,238,447 of record NC_141911.1, on the reverse strand, counting down.
CTTTTTTTTTTTCCCCAAAGCCCCAGTAGATAGTTGTATGTCATAGTTGCACATCCTGCTAGTTGCTGTATGTGGGACACGGCCTCAGCATGGCTGGAGAAGTGGTGCGTCAGTGCGCACCCAGGATCCGAACCCGGGCCGCCAGTGGCGGAGCGCATGCACTTAAACCGCTAAGCCATGGGGCCGGCGCAGGATTGGCAGGTTTTACCAAGAATTATGAAGAGAAAAGGCACCAATGGCAAAATAAAAAATTTTATGCACTATTCTTGTTTTCGGAATCATTTTCAATATCTTGAAAGCTGCTTGTCTATTATTTATTCTCCAGTGGCTTTCTTCCATCCTTTTCAGTATTCCAGGACTTCACCACTTGTCTCCAAAGACTACCAAGTATATATTTTCAAAGGTTTGCTTTTGAAACTTTTCTCAAGAAATCAGTGTCTGTTATACTGATCTCTTCTCTAGTGAATAGTTTAGAGTTATTTCCATTTCACCCCACAATATATACTGTTATCTTTATCTTGAAATTCAACATGATCAAGAAAGGTCAACCAGAAGATGACAATGGCTAACCCGCAGACTGTGCTTCCCACGTAAATGGACACAACAGCATATTCAGTATCATTTGTTAAAATACTTTATAATGAACCCTACTGAAGAGAAATACTACTGAGCAAGCAGGAGAGATGATGTGATGCCAAAGTAGCAAATTTTTAGAAATCTTTTTATCCTAAATATCCATTTTTACTTGTTACCAGGGGAAAAAAGAAAATGGAAGATAGCTATAACCCACTATTATACTATTGGTTTCAAAATGAGAAGCAGTTTATTGACTGAGAGATAATAAGAGGAGAGAAACAGATTTAGAAAGTATTTAGGAAACAAATACACAGTGAGCACTTGCCTATTCAATTCCTGACTCCCATGTTTACTTAAGTTGTGACTAATGACATGTGTCACTCTTCTCCCTTTTGAAAACAAAAATGTTTGCTTAATTTACCTTTCACAGGGAAATTTGGTGAGAATAATTAAAATAAAGTGTCTTACCATTATTCTGGTCATAGAAATTTATTTTTCTAAGAGTGCTACTTTAAGAATCAAATGAACATTAGTTCCCTTTGTACTGAGTCCTAAAGATAAACTTGTCTTGGGCTTTTCTAAGGTTGAGCAGCATCATAGAAAGAATTCAAAGTCATATCCTGATCACAGAAAACACTCTACTCCTGATTCCCTAAAGTTTAAATGAAGGAAGATGTAGTAGGAGAGACTAATCACTTCAATGACCAAGTACACAGAAAGGGGGAACATTTCTAAGAAAAGATTCTCAAATCAAGTCTTTCAGTAGGTCAAGCAGCAGTGCGGTACACTTACCATTCCGTTTTTTTTATGATAATAGCTGAGTACTGGGAAGCGTCCTCCATGTCGAAATGTAGCTACCTTCCGAAGAGCTTCATCATCAATGGATTTGGGCACTATGACAATTGGTGAGTAAGAGGGGCATACAGCAAATTCCTTATTGACGTAGCTTAACCTCCATTCACTGGTCTGAAAAACGCAAAATAGTTCAAAGCTAAAGAAGTATCTCAATGTCACAAAATAATCTGAAAAATTTTGGAGGACCTTAGAGATCAACTTTCACACAATGAAGAAGCCATCTCTCAGGAATTTAATGGAATATCTAGCCCATAGTTAAATACTTCCAGAGAAAAGGAGCTCCATTCTTCAGAGTCAGCTTCCTGCAATGCTAGGTATCCCTAGTTCCTAGAAAGTTCCTCCCCATACTGAGCAAAATATGTTGCTCTGTATTGGTTTTTACCATGATTTCAGTACAAGTTCCCTATTTCACATGGCATCCTCTCAAATATGTAAAAGACAGTTGTTTCTCCCCTAGTCTTCTATTCTGCAAGTTAAATATATTAAGTATATCCACGATTATCAGGGCCAACATCATCTCATTCATCCTTTTCTGGGTACCATTTACTTTGTTAATGGTACTCTTCAAGTATAGCAACAGGAAGACTATAATATTCTAGATAATGCTTAACCAGAACAGATGAGAATAAAGCTACTACCTACTCTAAATCCTTGTTCCTTTATGTTATTTAAAAAAGGAGAAAAATATAGAAAGATTGGTAACATCTTTCTTACTAAGATTACACTTAGAAGTCAATGAAATAATTTCTAACTCAATATGCTAAGGACTAAAAGTATACAATATAAAACTATCAAATGACAACTTATTTCAAATATCAAAAATGAAAACCACTTGAAGACTATAAAAAGCTTTTTATGGTAAAAGAATAATTAAATAAAATTATGTTTATGTAAATTTCAATATGTTCCTGTAAATCAGCGTCGGCCTAACATACTGGCCACCAGGAGGATAAAACTGAAGTATGTTAGATGTACCGTAGGACAAAGTATTTTTTCAAAAAACCCTTTTATACAAGATACAATATTGTAAAGAAATTTTTCAAAGTTATTCATTATCAATTTTAAAAAGATAATTTCTAAAAGATACATTATTTTAAAAAAAGAAGTTACCTGTTTCCTGCTCACCCATCTCCTAATTCCCCTTTCCCAGAGGCAACCATTTTCAACTCTTCTAGCTTTTTTTTTTTCTTTTTTGGTGTTCACCTCCAAATTTCTAAATAACATGATTATACTGTTACTTCTTGATTTTTCACTATTAGGTATTATTTACTGATTTCTTACTCTAGAGAATAATATGATTCTCTTTGATCTGCAATGCCATTTCTGTTATATATTAAGTTTCCATACATATAGGGCTTTCTATTCAGTCCCACTGATATACCTATAGTAAGTCCCATAGCTTTTAGAATAAGCTTGATATTTAGTAGGCTGTCTCCTCTTCTCTTCTTTTTGTTCTTTAAGAACTCCTTGGCTCCTCTTGGTCCTTTGCTCTTTCATGTAACTTTTACCAAATTCTATGTAAAAACCCATTGGTTTTAATAAGATTGCATTGACTTTATAGACTGATTTGGACACAATTACAGGTTTATAATATTCAATCTCCCTGTCCATGAGCACAGTGTCTCCCCACTTTTTTAAAACTTTCTCAATATTTTTCAAAAAAGTTTTATAATTCTCTCAATAAAGGTCTTGCATATCTTTTCTTGGATATATTTCTAGAAGCCTTATATTTTTGTTGCATGTTTTGAAAATTGTAGTTGGTGTAGAGAAATGTCTACAATCTCAAGATTCCTTCAGTTTCCTATGAGGACAAGCATATCAACAAATAATAACAATTTTGCTTCTTTCATTTCAATCCTTATATCTTTTATTTTTCCTTCTTGGTTAACTGAACTGGCTAGGAGTAGTGGTGGTGGGCATCCTTGTTTCTCTCTTGAACTTAAAGGGAATGATAAAAGATTTGCTTTTTGTATGTTTTGGTTTTGGTAGCTACCCTTTATCAGATTAAATAAGTTCCCTTCAAATTCCACTAAGTGCTTTTATCATCAATAGATGTTTAATTTTATCAAATTGCTTTTTCTCTTCTAATTTTGTTATACCATGTATGTAATTTGTCTTTTCTCTCTGGCTAATTTTGTAATATTCTCTTTGCCTTACCATTCAATGGATGGACTGTAACACATCTAAGTGAAGATTTCTTTTTGATTATTCTGCATGGTGTCTGCTGGGACACCTTAATCTAAGGATTCGGCTTTTATTGATTCTGGAGAATTCTCAGCCATTACCTATTTGAATATTGTCTTTCTTCCATTTTCTCTATTATCTTCTTGAACTCCCATTTAATAAGTATTGGATCTTCTTTGTCATCATCCACGCATGTCTAACTTTTCTATCATTTTTTCCATCTTCTTTATTTCTCTGTTCTGTATCCTGAGTAATTACTTTGATCTATATTCCATATAACTAATTCTCTCTTTAGTTGTTTCTAACCAGCTACTTAACCTTTACATTGTTATTCTTTTCTCTTCTTTTTAATCAACTTTAATGAGATTTTATCATTTATATGAAAAATAAACTAGATCCATTTAGGGTGCACGATTTCATGAGTCTTGACAGTTGTATACACCCATGAAACCACTGCCACAATCAAGACAACAAACATTTCAATCATCTCCCACAAAAATCCCTTGTGTATTTTTGCAATCCATATCTCTCCCTCCACACCCAACACTAGGAAAGTATTAATCTGCTTTCAGTCACTTTTGGTGTCATATCTAAGAAATCTTTGCCTAATCCAAGGTCATAAAGATTTTCTCTTGTGTTTTCTTCAAGAAGTTTTATAGTTTTAGCTCTCAGGTTTTGGTCTATCATAGATTTTGAGTTAATTTTTGTGGATAGTATGAAGTAAAAAATCTAAGGTTCATCTTTTTTTAATATATGGTATCCAATTGTTCCAATGCCATTAGTCAAAAAAGCTATCCTTTCCCTATTGAATTGCCTAGGCATCTCTGGTAAAAATTAACTGACCGTAAATGGTAGGGTTTATTTCTGGATCCTCTATCCTGTTCCATTGATCTATATGTCTATCCTTGCGCCAATACCATACTCTCTTGATTACTGTAACTTTATAATATGTTTTGAAATCAAGTAATATAAATCTTTAACCTTTTCTTTTCAAAGTCATTTTGGCTATTCTAGTAACTTTGTATTTCCACACAAATTTTAGGATAATCTTGTCAATTTCTACAAAAACATCTATTGGAATTTTGATGGCAATTACACCAAAGTTATAAATCAATTTGGAAAGAACTGTTATCTTAATGAGAAGTCAGCAAACTATAGTCCACAAGCCAAACCCAGCCCACTGCTTATTTTTGTAAATAAAGTTTTACTGGAATATCACCCATTCATCGATGTATTATCCATTGCCTTTTTTTTTTTTTTTTTTTTGTGAGGAGATCAGCCCTGTGCTAACATCTGCCAATCCTCTTCTTTTTTTGCTGAGGAAGACTGGCCCTGGGCTAACATCCGTGCCCATCTTCCTCCACTTTATATGGGACGCTGCCACAGCATGGCTTGCCAAGCAGTGTGTCAGTACGCACCCAGGATCCGAACCAGTGAACCCCGGGCCGCAGCAGCAGAGCATGTGCACCTAACAGCTTGTGCCACCGGGCCGACCCTCTATTACCATTTTCATGCTACAACAGCAGAGTCGGATAGTTGTAACAGAAGCTGCATGATCCACGAAGCCTAAACTATTTACTGTCTGGTCCTTTACAGAAGTCAGCTCACTACTGATCTTAACCATACAGTCATGTGTCGCTTAACGACGGGGATACCTTCTGAGAAATGTATTGTTAGGCAATTTTGCCATTGTGCAAACATCATAGAGTGTACTTACACAAACCTAGATGGTATAGCCTACTACATACCTAGGCTATTTGGTACTAATCTTATAGGACCACTGTCATATAAGTGGCCCGTCACTGACTGAAATGTCATTATGTGGTACGTGACTGTATTGTCCTCCAATCCATTAACATGGTATATCTCTCCATTTATTTAGATATTCTTTAACTTCTCTCAGCAATGTTCTATGTTTTTCAGTGTACACATCCTGCACTTCTTTTGTTAAATTTATTCCTAAGTATTTTATTCATTTTCAGATTGCTTGTTGCCAATACAATTAGTTTTTGTATACTTAGATCAAGCAACCTTGCTAAACCTGTTTGTTAGTTCTACTTATTTTATTGATTTCTGCTCTTATTTTCATTATTTCATTCTTTCCAGTTACTTTGCTCTTTTTCTAGCTTCTTAAATTGGAGCTTAAATTAGCGATTTTAGACCTTTCTTTTTTAATTTATGCATTTTGAAGCTATAAGTTTCCCTCTAAACACTGCTTTAACTATATTCCACAAATTTTGATATGCTGCATTTTCATTATCATTCAGTTCAAAATATTTTCTAATTTCTTTTATGATTTCATTTTTGACTCATGGATTATTTACAAGTATTTTGTTTAATTTAGAAATACCCGAGGTATTCCTAAATACCTTAGTGTTATTGATTTCTAATTTAATTCCTTTGTGGTCAGAAATTATACTCTGTATGGTTTCAATCCTTTTTTTTTTTTTTTTTTGTGAGGAAGATCAGCCCTGAGCTAACATCCATGCTAATCCTCCTCTTTTTGCTGAGGAAGACCGGCTCTGAGCTAACATCTATTGCCAATCCTCCTCCTTTTTTTTTCCCCCAAAGCCCCAGTAGATAGTTGTATGTCATAGCTGCACATCCTTCTAGTTGCTGTATGTGGGACGCGGCCTCAGCATGGCTGGAGAAGCGGCGCATCGGTACGCACCCGGGATCCGAACCCGGGCAGCCAGTAGCGGAGCGCGTGCACTTAACTGCTAAGCCACGGGCCGGCCCTCAATCCTTTTAAATTTATTGAGATTTATTTAATAGCCCAGCATATGGCCTCTCTTGAGAAATATACCATGTGCTCTTGAATACTGTTTATTCTGCAGAAGTTGAGAGTAGCATTCTATAAATATCAGATAGTGCTGTTCAGATTCTCTATGTCTCTCCTTGTTTTGTTGTTGTTGTTGTTGTTGTTTTAGTCCAGTTGTTCTATTAATTGCTGAGAGGACAATTTTAACAATCTCCTACCATGATCATAGAATTGCTTATTTCTTCCTTCATTTCCATCAATTTTTGCTATTAGGCATATATATATATAGTTATATCTTCCTGAAAAATTTTATGATGATGAAATAACCCTCTTTATTTGATGGTATTTTGTGTCTTGAAGTCCTTTTTTAATCTGGAATTAATACAGCTACTTCTGCTTTTTTATGCTTATTGTTTTCATGGCATATTTTTTTCTACCCATTTATTTTCAACCTATCTGTGTCTTTACATTCAAAATGCATCTCCTGTACACAACTTATATTCAGGTCTTGATTTTTTTCCCTGTAACTAATTCTGACCATCTCCACTTTTCAACTGGAGTGTTTAGCTCATCAATATTAAAATAATTATGGATATGGCTGTAGTTTAGTCCAGCATTTATTTTTTATTCTTTCAGTTTTTATTGGTATTTTTTGTTTCCCACCTTCTTTTAGATTAAATACTTTTTAGAATTGCATTTTAATGTATGTATTAACTGTTTAATTATACCTCTTCACATTTTTAAAAGAGTGATTGCTCTAGGACAATGGTTCTCAACCAGGGGTGATTTGGACAATGGTTCTCAACCAGGGGTGATTTTGCTCCAAGCGAACATTTGTCAATGCTTAGAGACAATTGGGGGAGGGAGAGAAGAATGCTACTGGCATCTAGTGGTGCCAGGGATGTTGCCAAACATCCTACAATGCACAGGACAGCTTTTCACAACTAAGAATTATCTGGCCCAAATGTTAATAGTGCCAAAGTTGAGAAACCCCACTTTAGGGATTATAATATATATCTTTAACTTAAATATTAGCCCACATTATATAAAATGTAAAAACTTTAAAACTGTACAGGTCTATTTATTCATTCAGCCACCCCACTTAGTCACCTTTAATGCTGTAATTTCCATATGTAATATGTCTACATACACTATAAACACCATAAAGGCAATGCTATAGTTTTTGTTTTAAATAAACATACATATTTTAAAGACATTAAAAAGGAAAAAAATAGCCTGTTATATTTACCATTTCCAATGTTCTTCAATCATTCTGAGCAGTCAAGTTTCCCTCTGGTATTATTTCCTTTCAGTCTGAAGAACTTCCTTTAACATTTCTCACAGTGAGGTCTCTTGGCGACAAATTCTTAGTTTCCTTTTATCTGAAAATGTTGTCTCACATTCATTCTTCAAAGATATTTTCCCCAGATATAGTATTCAGGATTGGCAGGTTTTGTTCCTTTCAGCACTTTAAAAGATTTCTCTTCTGGGCGCCATAATTTCTGATGAATAGTTCAAGGTCATTTGAATTGTTGTCTCCATATATGTAATGTGTTGTTTTTATCTGGCAGCTTTCAACATTTTCTCTTTATATTGCTCTTCGACAGTCTGACTATGACGTGCCTAGGCATGGTTTTCTTCATATTGATCCTGTTTGGGGCTTGCTGAGCTTTCTAAATTTACACCATTCATCAAATTTGGAAAGTTTTTGAACATGATTTCTTTAAATATTTTTTCTACCTTATTCTCTCTGTTCTCTCCTGCTAGATCTCCAATTACACATACGCTAGACATTCTGATACTGTTCCACAGGTCCCTGAGGCTTTGTTTATTTTTCTGCAATTTCTCCCCTCCCCCTTCTTTCTACTGAATAATTTCTATTACTCTAATTTCAGGTTCGCTGATTCTTTCCTCTGTCATCTCCTCTCTGCTATTTAGCCCACCCAGTGAATTTTTTATTTCAGATATAATTTTCAAAAACTTCTAAGAGTTCCATTTGATTCTTTTTAATATTTTCTATTTCTCTGTTGAGATTTCCTGTCTTTTCCTTTCTGGAAAATTGGGCAGTTTTAAAAGCTGCTTTAAAGTGCTTGTGTGATAATCTGAACATCTGAGTCATCTCAGGGTTGGTGTTTGTCAATTATCTTTTCTCTAGAGAATGGGTCACAATATCCTGGCTCAATTTTGGATTGTATCTTGGACATTGTGAATGTTATGTTGTGGAAATTCTGCGTTCTATTATACTCCTTTGAAGAGCATTAATATTTTTGTTTTTGCAGGCAATTAACTTGGTTAGACTTAAACTGCAAACTCTGTAACACCTGAGGTGCATAGCAGCTCCGATCTTGGTTCCAACTGCTCTCAGTCTGCCCCATGCAAGCGTGGTTCAAGAGTCAGCCAGAGATTTGGGGTTGTACACAGAATCAAGGTGCCCCTTCTCTGGCTCTCTGGTTGCTCTGGGCCCTTCCCCCACCAGAGAGAAAGTGGGCTTTCTACTGGAATGTTAGCTGTTCCACACCATCAATCCCACAACTGTGCTGCCCTCAGGACAAAGCCCTCCAAACAGGAAACTCACTCTGCCACACACTTTCTCTAAGTTTTCACCCCCTCCAAAATATGCTGCTTTCTGTTCACTTACCAACACTTGCAAGTAGTAGTTTTTTGTATTTTATTCACAGTTTGTCATTGATAACTGCAGGACGGCTTGTCGGATAGGAGCTACTCAACCATCACCAGAAGCAGAACAGAACCTTAACAGATGATAAGGTCATCTGTTTTGTATATAATTTATAAAGTGGTAGATTGGAAGAGTACAGACATATATGTGTATTTCAAAGTATCTGAAATAATCTTTCACGATATCTTAGAATAAAAGCATGCTAAAACTGAGAGGAACTCAAGAGATCATTTTGTTCAATACTTTCATTTTGTAGACATGGAAAAGTCCCAGAGAGTCAAGCAGCCAATAACATATCTGGGATGCAACACAAGATATCCTGACAGTTAGTTTTAGTACTCCGTACTCTCAATAACACATGTCTCTTTTGGACATAATAGAGAAGTGAAGACTGGCTAATATTAATAATTAAAGAGTTTTTCAGATGGTCAAAAAACTCTATTCAAAGAATACTGATTAAGTGATAGAGGTCTACCTGGCAGAGGATTTCTAATGATATATAGAAGGTCTTATTGCCCTTTTGTCCTATCCTACATAAACACATGCCTACATTCATTCACTCAACAAATATTTACTGCTTGCCTATCATGTGCTAGGGATACAGTAGGGAACAAGAATGACGTGGTTCCTGCCCCTCGTAAAGTTTATAATCCAGCAGCTTATATTCTATTATGAAATTTGCAGGAAAATGACAGAACTTTGAATATACAAATTGCTTAATTAGCTAAACCAAAAAGGAAATGCCTACTAGGAAAAAAGTGTTGAATCTAAGTAAAAATAAATAAATAAAATAACAGAAATGTAGGGAGGATCTCTTAACAACACATGTGAAAAGATGTAGGAATTTTAGTTTATTTCATTAGCAATTTAATTCTCAAAAAAGCTAATGCAACTTTAGGCAGCCTTCAAGTATCAGTAATAGTTCCAGTCTACACTAAATGTTATGAGTACCATATTTTAAGAGAATCAATGACAAACTGAAGATCCTGCTGAGAAGAGCAACCAGGACAGTGTGGGGCCCTGAGATCAGTGTTATTAGAAAAGGTTGAAGTAAATACTGATATTTACAGAAAGGAAAACTTAATGGGGACATTTGTTTAGTGCCGTCCAGTCAATTCTGACTCCTAGCAACCCTGCTTACAGCAGAGTGGAACCCTGCCCGGTCTTTCTGCACCATCCTCTGACCTTTCGGCGCTATCTCAGACAATGCTCTGCTGCTATTCATGGGGTTTTCGTGGCCAATTTTTTGAATGTGCATGGCCAGGTCCCTCTTCCTAGTCTGTCTTAGTCTGGAAGCTCCACTGAAACCTGTCCACCATGGGTGACCCTGCTGGTATTTGAATACTGGTGGCATAGCTTTCAGCATCACAGCAACACGCAGCTGCCACAGTATGACAACTGACAGATGGGTGGTGTGGTTCCCTGACAAGGAAACAAACCCAGACCATGGCACCGAATCTTAACCACTAACCCACCAGGGCTGGCAATGGGGATATAAAATTTCTTAATTTGAAGAAGAGTTCACAGTAGACGAATAAAACAAGCTGAATAACACAAGGTAACATCAGAAACTTTGGGTCTAAGTACAGGGAGACAGAGTTCAGCTCGGAGTATTAGAGTTGTCCCCAAATGGGACATTATTGTATGATTTGTGAATTCTCCTGCACTAGAGATTTCAAGTAGAGGCTGGACAACCACATCGTGGATGTATTTAGCACAGGGAATTTCTCCACAGAATAGGAGATTGACCTGAATGTTGACTTGTAGAATGTACTTAGACTGCTTCACTTATGGCACCTAACTCCAAGTAAATCATGGGCAGGTCATTTGCACAGACATTTTTAGGTAACCAAGTAAACTGTCCAGACATCTCCCTTCCTGATCACATTCTGACTGCCATTTTCCATCTAGGAAATAACTCAGGATTCCTCTGAGGCAGCTGTGAGGTGACAGTTAACTGATACAAGAGAAAAGCATCACACATTTGAGAATGTTTACCACATAGTTTTTAATGCAATAAAGACACTGAATATAAGTGTAAATATAGGTAGTTATCCACGAACTACATAAAAATGTTCTAAACATAACAATGTAAAATTCCCTTTCCTTTCTCACTTTGCTGCTGTAGACACCTTTGTTCTTTAAATTACATGGTACCCTGGTCCCTACTGCTTGATCCCCTCAGGATCCATTTACAGAGGTATGATGGAAGAAGAAAGAAGTAAAATGGTGAATGAGAAAAAACACTGGTTCTAGTAACCTGGTCTTAGTAACCCAAATTATAAAAACACAAAAATCATCCCACAGACACAAATGTGATCCACGTTTCTCTAGTGCTGGCTTAGGTACACGGTGGGTTCAACAGACATTTTTTGGGATGGCTCAGAACCTAATTACTACATATAAAGTTGTTTCTATGGAGACACTTTTAAAACACCCAACAATTAACTCAAAACATGTCAGGACTATCTTTATGAAGATCTTAACGTTTTATCAATGTCATTTGCAAAATTTAAAGAAGTAACATTTGGAATACAGTAAATCCCTAGAAGAAAAATCACTTGAGCTGCAGCACTGAGAACAAATTATGCAAATCTCTGAATGGCAGAGGCTGCAGCACTAATAGCTAATAGATTACTTATTTTAGGCATGGATAAGTCAACCGAACCTTATTACTTATCAAAAGGAAGTGATCACTTTCACAAGTAAAGTAAGGTGTTGGGTTATTTCTCATGAGCCAGAGTTCTCTCAAAAGTTACTCACAGCTGAAGAGTAGAATTCAAACTCTTGCTCCGGAAGGAAAGAATGCCAGCCGTCTTCTATCACTTCAAACATGGGCCGGTAAAAGAAAGGGTACATCAGAGTGATGGAGTCCAGGGTGGACAATGCCTAGGGGGTAACAAGGAAATAAAGAAAGGAAAAAAGGAACATACCGTAGTTTGAAACACTTTCTAACTGCCAAATTGGTATGAAACAAATATGGCCTAATAATGATGGGCACCCAATATATTTCTCTAACGTATATCACTAGATACAATTATAGCTTATTGAAGCTAATTTCCACGCTTCCAGCATCTAACAAGATACCTGGCACATAACATATACTCAATTAGCATTTGCTGAATGAACAAAGGACAAAAAATATGCACCCCTATTCTAGAAGAAAAGTGAAATAACTCCTTGACACCACTTAATAAAACCTAATACAAAGGTCCAAATATTTCTGGAAATCTGGGAACAAATACATTTTGGTTAGTCACTAAAGCCTTAGCTCAAAATCCAGGTATCAACTATATAAACATAAATAAATTATTTAAAATCAGGGTCTGTTAGTAACTGTGAAAAGGGTGATATAGCTTAATGGCCAAAGAGTCAGACTGGAGTCACACTGCTGGACTCAAAGTCCAGATCCCAGGGCAATACTCGAGCACTGTGCTTGAGTTAAGTAATGCAACCACTGCATGCCTCAATTTCCTCAGCTGTAAAATGGGGAAAATAACAGTGCCTAATTCATGGGCTGTTGGGAGCATTAAGAAAGATAATGTATGTAACAGGCCTAGAATAGTACCCGGCACATAATAAACTCTGAAATAATTTTAGCTTTTATATGCTCCATATATTATATGCTCTACACATGCTCCATCAATGGTCATTTCCTCCCTGCCTAGAGTGATATGCCATTTGGTCAGGTACCATCATATCTTTGCGATGCAGTGACCCATTCTCAAGCCAGGGCAATAAGTGTGGTCCCAAAATGAGCCTATATTCATCTGGAGCCTTGAATTCTGGGTAACAATGCCAGGAAACCCTGACCAGATGAGAGGAACAGACAGACGACACTTTCGTCCTTCTGACAGGGAGTTATAGACAGCATTTCTATGGCTGAAAAAACGGGCACCAAAATCAATTAGCATAATTCAAACTGCAGTAATTACGGAGACACTCAACATCATGCTAGTACCCCAAAAGTCTCAGAATAGTTACCTCCTAAGTCACAGAAGAACCAGGCTCACAAAAGTATGGGCCCATGACTTATTAAAAAACAGATAGATGTGTAGTTTAACAAAAACATCTCCATCTGAAGTTATTCTGCTATCTGTCCATAAATCATGAAGCCTTCCCCCAAAGCTCATAAAACACAAAATATGGAGAAGCACAGCTGTATAATCCATTATCCACTTCCATATTGTCTTTGGCTGCCAGTCACACCAAACAGCAGCAGAAAGACCACATCTAATCTAGGCCAGAGCTGTCATCAATCAATACAACCATTATTTTATTTAATTTATTTTTAAGATATTCTTTGCAATATTTTTAAAATTTTTCTCAGCTTTAGTTTTTTTTCACTTTTACTGAACTGACAAAACTGTTTAAGATATTTAAAGTGGTGATTTGATATATGTACACACTGTGAAAGGATTCCCCTCACTGAGTTAATTAACACATCCATCACCTCACATATTTACCTTTGTTGTTGGGGCCAAGAATTTTTTTTCTTTTTTTTGTGAGGAAGATCAGCCCTGAGCTAACATCCATGCTAATCCTCCACATTTTGCTGAGGAAGACCGGCCCTAAGCTAACATCTATTGCCAATCCTCCTCTTTTTTTTTTCCCTGTTTCTCCCCAAAGCCCCAGTAGATAGTTGTATGTCATAGTTGCACATCCTTCTAGTTGCTGTATGTGGGACGCGGCCTCAGCATGGCCAGACAAGCAGTGCGACAGTGCACGCCCAGGATCAGAACCTGGGCCACCAGTAGCGGAGCGCAAGCACTTAACCACTAAGCCACAGGGCTGGCCCCCTGTGGCCGAGAATTTTTAAGTTCTACTCTTTTAGCAAATTTCAAGTATATAATACAGTGTTATCAACTATAGTCATCATATTATACATTAGATCCTTAGACCTTATTCATCTTATAACTGAGAGTTTGTAACTTTTACCAGCCTCTCCCTATTTCCCCCACACCCAAGCCCCTGGCAACCATTTTTCTAGTCTCTGTTTCTACGAATTTGATGGGTTTTTTTAGATTCCACACATAAGTGACTCCCTGCAGTATCTGTCTTTCTCTGTTTGGCTTATTTCACTTAACATAACGCCTTCCAGGTTCATCCATGTTATTGCAAATGGCAGGATTGCTTTCTTTTTTAAGGCCGAATAATATTCCATTATTTTCTTTATCCATTTATTCATCGACAGCATGAATAATGCTGCAATGAACACGGGAGTACAGATACCTCTTTGAGATAATGATTTTGTTTCTTTTGAATATATACCCAGAAGTGGGATTGCCAGATGATATGGTAGTTCTATTTTTAATTTCTTAAGGACCCTCCATACTGTTTTCCATAGTGGCTGGTACAACCATTATTTTAAATGCAAGTCAGCAACCACTCTGGCAGGCAATAAACACTCACACTTTGATGTGTTGTGATTAGATTTTATGTCACTAGAGATAGGACTTTTCCTTTAAACACAATAATTCTGAAAGAACTGAAAACATTTTCACTCCAAAAGGCAGTTGAATCTACAAAGAAAAAAGCTTCATCAGACTTCCTGCTACAATTTAGAAAACTGAGCAATTGCCAGTTATTCTTCCAATGGAATTCTATTTGTGGCAGCAGAATATATTTGGATATATGGACTCTTGATTATAAAAAACAGCTCAACTCTGCTATATAAGAAATTCACTTATTACCCCCAAATCATTCAAGATATATAGAGGGAGGGAGGGAAACGGGATGCCAGGAAAAGGCTAGAGGCCAAGTTCACTACAAGTATTTACTATGCTATAAAAATGATCAATATAGCATTCACTTTCTGAGGTCAAATTATGAGAATGGCTCATAAATTATGACTTCTTTTCAGCAGTCAGGGCTTCTATATAATCAGTCAGTTTCTAAAGAGCTTTAGGTAACATATATATAGCTAATTGAACAACTAATTAGCGTCAGATCCTAACACTAAGCAAAGTAAATGCAATCAGAAAGTGGGGTAATATGCTCTGTCCCATTTCTTCACCACTGTGCTTCATTCAGCACAGGCAACTTCACTAACACCCACCAACCAGCTATCTTACAAGTTATAAAAGAAATAAGAAGAAAAACATAGACAGGTCAGTGAAAATCAAAGCCCATAATTGGAAAAAAAAACAAACATGCTCAACTGAAGTGGGTCAGTAGTATTACCCTGCCCAAACAGCAGGACATATTTCAATTTAACAGCCTATAAACCACAGTGCATTTCTCACTCATGTTAGCAAATTCGTCAAATCAACATTACTATGTTCCTTGCAAATGAGAGATATGTAAGACAAACAGTTGAGCTAATCTCACTTCCTTAAGAAAAATTCAGCAAAGGCAGAAAGAAAAATGTTACATGCTATTTTCTCAGTACCACAACAGTTCCTCTATTTCTCCATCCTTGTTTAAAAACCAAATAAAATTCTACTTACAGATTTTTTAAACCTTTCTGCCCTCTTAATAGTTAAGCCAATAGCATTTACTTTGGACACGAGCCCAGATTAGTTACCCAAAGACAGAGGGAAAAAAACCAGTGTCTCTCTATAATTATGTAGAAAATACTGTAAACATAAAGTTAATTGCTATAATTTAGTGGCAATGATTTAAAACAAGGCAATTTAAAATCTGAGTGTATACCAAAATAGTTGGTTAGAGTGGGGAAGCAAATAGTCTGAGCTCTTCAGTTTAAATATTAAATTACCCAAGTAAAATTTCTATTATTTGTAATCTGAACAGATATTCAATATTGTTTATACAAATATAAAACAAACGCACCCTGTCTTAGGCAAACATGACATATGGAAATCCAGATTTACTAAAAACAAACGAAAGGCTACAATCATTGTTACTTGCTCTATAAAAGAAGTAACTTTTAAAAAAAGCCACACCATGTATCTACACAGAATGGAATATTATTCAGCCTTAAAAGGGAAGGAAATCCTGTCACCTGCTACAACATGGATGAACCTAGAAGAATAAGTAACACTAAAAACCGCTATAAGTGGGCCAGACCCATGGCTTAGCGGTTAAGTGCGTGTGCTCCGCTACTGGTGGCCCGGGTTCAGATCCCGGGCGTGCACCGATGCACCGCTTCTCCGGCCATGCTGAGGCCGTGTCCCACATACAGCAACTAGAAGGATGTGCAACTATGACACAGAACTATCTACTGGGGCTTTGGGGGAAAAAAAAGGAGGAGGATTGGCAATAGATGTTAGCTCAGAGCCGGTCTTCCTCAGCAAAAAGAGGAGGATTAGTATGGATGTTAGCTCAGGGCTGATGTTCCTTACAAAAAAAAAAAAAAAAGACATTTCAGTATTTAATAAAGCTATTCTTTAAAAAAAAAAAAAAAAACTGCTATAAGTCAATAAAATCCTATTACATTCCTATGACAATGAATCAGGGTGAGGCTTTTCCTATCAGTCTTCAATATTTGAGTCACAGAACATGATTAAATATCTAATGAAGAAACATAAGAGCTGCACTGAGTCAGAATATAAGGTTGTTTTTTATTACTATTTATTTTCATCAGATTTTGCTTCTAAAATACTCACCTCAATGGAACTGGCTATATTCAAACATTCCTCCATTCCAGGAATATCCAACTGAATAATTCGAAAATCTTTACATTTTATGATGATGGTACCCAGTGGTCCCACAAATCTGTAAAAAATTACAAATTATGTTTAGGAACATATATATTCCTAACTCTATGATTATTTCATTGAAAAGAGAATGTAGTTGTAAACACCATCTATCTTCAACTTTCTTCTCCCCAATTAGTCTAATTAAGGAAGAGTCAAGCCTGCATCATTGAAATGTAAGCCATAAATTATTTAAAATCTATGTATTTAAAATTTTTCAAATACATAAAGTAATTCATACTAGGCCAATTCACTTAATGGAGATTATTTGGGGCTTTACTTCAAAGAATAGTGAAAAAAGATCTGTAATGAATGTGTTCAGTGTTTGTGGAGGGATTTCTGAAGCACAGGAAAACAGTTCATTTCAGATCTACTTACGTCCAAGTTTGCAGCAGTTATTTTAAAGATAAGTATCTCTTTTTCAGTCTTTAAAAATTATTAACTTGCAATATCTATTCTAAATCAAGGAAAATTTCAGAGTAAATGCCATATCTTATCATAAATTTTGTATCAGTAAGTTTGATATAAATTTAATTTTACCTGAGCTAGGATTTTTATCCTCCATTTATTGTTATAGTCTGTACTTGATGATAGCTCTAGTTTTTCTTTTTCTTTGCCACTGATTGCCTCCAGTGCTTTTCCATTAATACTTCTGAGTATTCCCTAAACTAGGAATTCTTAGATTTATCAAAAGCTGATCATTTTACTTATACTTTGCCCCGTTTAGAAAGACAACTCCTACAGTACTTTTCCTGAGTTCCACCTCAACTGTTAAGTACCCCCATGCCTCACATCTCTGCACTGTTAATCTGGAAAGCAAACCATATCAACATGGGTCAAATCCCAGTAAAGAAAATTCTACCAGACATCTACAGCTGACCAACACAGTGGAATATCTCTTACAAAATCTATTTTGAAAAATCATACTCTTGGCATTTCCACTTCTGGCAAAGGTAGAGAATAACAGGTCCAGAGACTCTTCCACCTGAAACAACCAAAATAACTGGGACAAAACATAAGGCAGGAATGTTTCAACACACTGGACACAAGGCAACAAAGAAGAGAGATCTTGGGAGATGGGAAACAAGGTGAGTCCTACAACTGCCCCAGTTTGCTGTCTTGAGATTTTCTGGGCTACACAGTGCAGGGAGAGGGAAACTGAGTGGGGCTAATAGTCTGAGGAGACCACCTGCACTAGAAAAGAAGGAAGGTCTCAAATTAGTGACTTCAGATTCCACTACACTAGAAAAAGAAGAGCAAGTTAAATCCAAAGCAGAAGAAATTAAAGAAGAAAGATCAAAGCACAAATCAATGAAATAGAAAAGATAAAACTACAGAGAAAAGCAATAAAAGCAAAAGTGATTGCTTGAAAAGATCAATAAAAGTGATAAACCTCTAGCCAGACTAATCAGGAAAAAGAAAAAGAAAGTCACTTGCAATGTACCAATATCAGGAATGAGAGAGGTTACAATAATTACAGATTTTACAGACGTTAAAGATAAAAAGAGGAGATTAGGAACAATTTTATGACAATAAATTCAACAAGGTAAATGATATGGACAAATTCCTCGGAAGACACAAACTATTAAAGATCATTCAAGAAGAAATAACCTGAATAATTCTGTATTTATTAAATAAACTAAAATTTTCATTAAAATCTTCCCCACAAAGAAAACTCCAGGCCTGGTTGGCTTCCCTGATGAATTCTATAAAACATTTAAGGAAAAAATACTAACAATTCAAAACAAACTATTCCAGAAAATTGAAGAAGAGGCAATTACTTCTCAACTCATTCCATGAGTCTAGCCTTACCCCAATACAAAAACCAGACAGGGGCTGGCCCCGTGGCATAGTGGTTAAGCGCACACGCTCCGCTGCTGGCAGCCCGGGTTCGCATCCCAGGCACGCATCCGACGTACCGCTTGTCAGGCCATGCTGTGGCAGCATCCCACGTAAAGTGGAGGAAGATGGGCACAAATGTTAGCCCAGGGCCAGTCTTCCTTAGCAAAAAGAGGAGGATTGGCATGGATGTTAGCTCAAGGCTGATCTTCCTCACCAAAAAAAAAACAGACAAAGACATTACAAGAAAAGAAAACTACAGGCCAGTATCCCTTATGAACTTAGATATAAAATTTCTAAACAAAATATTAGCAGATTAAATCCAACAATATATAAAAAGGCTAATATATCATGAGCAATTGGGGTTTATCCCAGGAATCCAAGGTTGATTTAACAATTGAAAATCAAAGTAATTTACCATATTGACAAACTAAAAAAGAAAAACTACATGATCATCTCAATAGATACAGAAAAAGCATTTGACAAAATCCAAGATTTATTCCTGACTTTAAAACAAAACAAAAAAACCCAACTCTTAGAAAACTATGAACAGAATGGAACTTTCTCAACTGATAAGAGCATTTACAAAAAAACCCTACCACTAACAGCATACTTAATAGTGAAAGACCGAATGCTTTCTCACTAAGACCAGGAATAACACAAGGATGTTCACTCTCACCACTTCTATTCAACATTATACTGACAGTTACAACCAGAGCAATAAGGCAAGAAAACAAATAAATGGCATACAGATTGAGACAGAAGAAATAAAACTGTCTTTAGTTACAGATGACATGATTTTCTATTTAGAGAAGCCAACCAAAACTATAAAAAAGCTATTAGAATTAATAAGTGAGTTTAGTAATGCTGCAAGGTAATATACAAAAATCAATGGTATTTCTCATACTATTGCAATGATATTTAAAATACCAAGGATTTTGTTTTCATTCAGGTATGGTGAAGCCAACAGATGAGGAGATGACTGTCATTGAAAAGACGGGGTGTTACTCACAGTTCCCAAGAGGAGGGGGGGACACCATGCCATGCAGGGCCACGTGGGTAAGCATGAGGGTCAGTCAGGAGGCAGAAAGAACAAGACAAAAGCATGAGCCAGAGCCTTCATTGTGCTGTTTCAAGGAGGGCAATGGGTAAGGCAGGGTAGGCAAGCTAAGCAAGCTTAGGATTGGACAGTTTGAATAATTTTGTTGGGCTTTGGGCTATACAGTGGTCCCTAGTTGTCCAGTACCTGGCCCTGGGGTGATTTAGGGCAGAGGGATAGTGGCCCTGATTGCAGAAGCCTAATAAAAGGAGGCAGATAAAGGGTATGCACTCAGGATTGGTTGGTTTGCATATCAAAGGTATGCTTGCAGGCAAGTTATTTTCTATCTCTAGGAATTAGCTAACCCTGAGAGGGGCAGTCCCTCTCCAGGTCTGCAAGGCCCTAAGATGTCAATGTATCATAAAATAGAGACAGTAAAAAACATGATTAATACAAATAGGCAATTGGAAATTGAAATTAAAAATATTGCTTGCAATAGCATCAAAAAATATGAAACACATAGGGGAAAATCTGACAAAAGATGTAAAAGACCTATAAATGAAAACTATAACACATTGCTGAAGTTAAAGACCTAAATAAAATAAATGGAGAGCTATACTTTATTCGTGGGTCAGAAGACTCAATATTAAGATATCAGATGCCAATTCTCACCAAATTCATTTATCAATAGATTCAATACAATTCCAATCAAAATCAGAGGCCTTTTCTTTAAGAAATTGACAAGCTGATTCTAAAATTCATATGGAAATGCAAATGACCTTAAATAGCCAAAACTTTGAATAAAAACAAAGTTCAATAGCTAACACTACATAATTTCAAGACTTGATATGAAGTTACTCTAAGACTGTGGTAATAGCATCAAGATAAACAAATCAATGCAACAGAAAAGAGAGTCTAGAAATAGATCCACTTATACATGGACAAAAGCGCAAAGACAATTCATTGAAGAAAGGGCAGACTTTTCAAGAAATGGTCTGATATCTATATGTAAAAATTAAAAAAAAAAAGAATTTGGATCTATACCATGAACCATATATAAAACCAACTCAAAATGGATCATATACATAAATGTAAAACCTAAAACTTCTAGACAAAAACATGAAAGAAAATCTTTCTGACATTGGGTAAGGCAAAGATTTCTCATATAAGATACCACAACCCCAATCTATAAAAGAACTGATAAATTGGACTTCTTCAAAATTTAAAATGTTTGCTTTTTGAAAGACACTGTTAAAGAGAATGAAAAGAAAACTCACAGACTGAGAGAAAATACTTGCAAATCTTATGTCCAATAAAGGACTTATATCTAGAATGTACTTTTTTTAAAAAAAGAAAAACTCTCAAGACTCAATAGGGGAAAGGATTCTGGGAAGACAGTGGAGTAGGAAGCACGAGGAATTTGTTCCTCCACCTACACAGCAATTGCACTGACAAAATCTGTTTGATGTAACTATTTTGGAACTCTGGAGTCTAGTAAAGGCTTGCAACTTCCAGGGGAAGACCTGGATGATAAATTGCAGTTAATTTTGGATAAATTCAGCTCCTAGCAAAACAGCAGCTACCCATCCCCACAGCCATGTGGCAGGCAGCTGTGCACATGTTCCTGGAGCAGCTGGCACACAGCTTGTGGAGCCAGGGTGGGCAAAAAGGACCCTGTCCTCCAAATATCAGGGATCAGTGCTCTGATCATGGATTGCTGCTTCTGATCACAGAGGTGCAGACAAAGGTGAACAGCTATTATTGTTGCACCTCCCCTCACTGCTGCAAGCCTCTCCTCGCCAAGTAACGTCTAGGGATTTTAAAAGGCTAGCTCCCTTCCCCCCCACGTCATTTTTCACTTTTCCTCTTTCAGGAGCCAAACATTAAACACTAGGACATTCAAAAACAACTGCATATATGGGGAAAATTAGGAAGTGACTGCGCATGCCGAGGGAAAGGCTCAGAAAAGACCTAAGAAGACCTTAAGTTTACACCTCAAGCTGATCCTTGGCACAGGGTAAGCCTACAACAATCAAAACAACCAAAAATAATAATGAAAAAAATAACAAGAGACAGCAAACCCTGTGGAAGGGGGAGAATCTGATTTCCAGAGTTAGCACATTATTAGATTCAACTGTCCAGTGTTCAACAAAAAAAATCACAAGGCATAGAAATAAACAGGACAGTATGGCCCATTCAAAAGGAAAAAAATAAATCAACAGAAACTGTCCCTAAAAAAGACCTGATGACAGATATACTAGATAAAGACTTTAAAACAATGATCTTCAAGATGCTCAAAGAACCAAAAGAAGATGTGAAGAAAGTTAAGAACATGATGTGTGAACAAAATGAAAATATCAATAGAGATAAAAAACCTAAAAAAAAAAAAAAGAAATTCTGGAGCTGAAATGTACAAGAACTAAAATGAAAAGTTCACTAGAGGAACTCAAAGGCAGATCTGAGCAGACAGAAGAAACAATCAGCAAACTTGAAGATAGGACAATGAGTCTGAGGAACAGAAAGAAAAAAAACTGAAGAAAAAGGAACGGAACCTAAGAGACCTGTGGGATACCAACAAGCAGACCAACACATACATCGTGGGAGTCTCAGAAAAAGAAGAGAGAGCAAAAAGGGCAGAGGGAATATCTGAAGAAATAATGGCTGAAAATTTCCCAAATTTGATGAAAGACATGAATATAAACATCCAAGAAGCTCAATGAACTCCAAGTAAGATGAACTCAAAGAGACCCACATCGAGACACATTATAATCAAACTTTCAAAAGACAAAGCGAGACTCTTGAAAGCAGCAAGAGAGAAGTGAATTGTCACATACAAGGGATCCACAATAAGATAATAAGCAGATTTCTCATCAGAAACTTTGAAGGCCAGAAGACAGTGGGCTGATATATTCAAAGAGCTAAAAGAAAAAAACTGTCAATTAAGAATCCAGCAAAACTATATCTGGCGAAACTGTCCTTCAAAAGTGAGGGAGAAGTTAAGGCATTCCTACATAAAGAAAAGCTGAGGGAGTTTGTGACCACCAGACCTACTCTGCAAGAAATGCTCAAGGGAGAAATGAAAGAACACTAGACAGCAACTCAAAGCTGTATGAAGAAGTAACTCAATAAAGGTAAATACATAGGCAATTATAAAAGCTAGTATTATTGTAACAATGGTCTGTAACTGCACTCTTTGTTTTCTACATGATTTAACAGACTAATACATTTAAAGAAAAAAAAAATTGTTAGTATAAAAGCTAATATTACTATATTACTGTAACTTTGGTTTTTAACTGAATTTTGTTTTCTACATAATTTAAGAGACTCATGCATTTACAAGAATTATTAGATTATGTTTTGGGGCACACGATGTATAAAGATGTAATTTTGTGACATTAACAATGGAAGGGGGGGATGGGGCTTTAAAGGAGCAGAGTTTTTGTATCTTATTGAAGTCAAGCTGGTATAAATTCAAATTAGAGTGTTATAACCTTAGGATGTTAAATGTAATCCCTGTGGCAAACACAAAGAAGATAGCTATAGAATATACACAAAGGAAAATGAGAAATGAATTTAAACGGGAAATGAGGGACAAAAAAGCTTTAAGGCATGTGGAAAACAAATAGCACAGTGACAGAAGTAAGTCCTTCCTTACCAATAATTGCTTTAAATGTAAATGGATTAAACTCTTCAATCAAAAGACAGAGATTGGCAGGATGGATAAAAACACATTATCCAACTATATGCTGTCTTACAAGAGACTCACTTGAGATCCAAAGACACAAACAGGTTGAAAGCCAAAGGATAAAAAATACATTCCAGGCAAATAGTAACAAAAAGACAGCAGGGGAGGCTATACTAATATCAGACAAAATAGACTATAAATCAAAAATGGCTACAAGAGACAAAGAAAGACATTATCTATTAATAAAAGGTTCAACACAGCAAGAAGATACAACAATTATAAACATTTACACACCTAATGACAGACAATCAAAATCTACAAAGTAAAAACTGACAGAATTGAAGGGAGAAATAGACAGTTCTACAATAATAGCTGGAGACTTTAATACCTTGCTCACAATAACAGATAGAACAATCAGACAGAAGGTAAGTAAGGAAATAGAGGACTTAACACAATAAACCAACTACATCTAACAGACATATACACGCTATCCAACAACAACAGAATATACATTCTTCTCAAGTGCACATGAGACATTTTCCAGGACAGACCATATGTTAGGCCACAAATCAAGTCTCAACAGATTTAAAAAGATAGATATTGGGGCTGGCCCGGTGGCATAGCAGTTACGTTCACACGCTCCACTTTGGCAGCCTAGGGTTCGCAGGTTTGGATCCTAGGCACGGACCTATGCACAGCTCATCAAGCCATGCTGTGGCAGCATCCCATATACAAAATAGAGGAAGATGGGCACAGATGTTAAGCTCAGGGCTAATCTTACTCAGCAAAAAGAGGAAGATTGGCAACAGATGTTAGCTCCAGGCCAATCTTCCTCACCAAAAAAAAAAAAAAAGATAGGTATCATACAAAGTATCTTCTCTGACCACAATGGGATGAAATTAGAAATAAGTAAGAAAAGGAAAAGTGGAAAATTCACAAAATTGTGAAAAACAACACACTTTTAAACAACTAATGGATCAAAGAAGAAATCACACAGGAAATTAGAAAATACTTAGAGACAAATGAAAACACATGACAAAACTTATGGGATACAGCAAAAGCTGTGTATATTATATATACATATATATAAAACCACTTGATATATAATAAAATCAGTCAAGGATGGGTTGTTAGATGATAGTATTAGGAAAACTGGCTTGCTACATGGAGAAAAACAAAATTGGATTCTTATCACACTTGAAACAAAGGTAGAATCCAAACAAATTAAAGACCTAAAAATGAAGGGTAAAACTATAAACCTAACATGGAAGAAACTGTAGGAGAATATCCTAGTTATCTTGGGATAAGGAAGGACTTCTTAAGTAAGACTTAAAAAGCACAAGCCATAAAGTAAAAATTTGATGAATTTTGCATTAAAATTAAGGACTTCTGCTCAACAAAGGGCACCAGAAAAGTTAACAAATGGGTGAGAGACTAGAAGACATTTGCAATATCTAAGTGAAGAATTAATACCCAGAGAGTATACAAGGAACTGTGCAAATCAACATGAGAAAGACAACAAACCCAATTTTATTTTATTTTTTTAATTTTATTTATTTATTTTTCCCCTAAAGCCACAGTAGATAGTTGTATGTCATAGTTGCACATCCTTCTAGTTGCTGTATGTGGGACGCGGCCTCAGCATGGCCGGAGAAGCAGTGCGTCAGTGCGTGCCCAGGATCCGAACACGGGCCGCCAGCAGCGGAGCGCGTGCACTTAACCACTAAGCCACGGGGCCGGCCCAACAAACCCAATTTTAAAAAGTGGGCCAAGGAAATTCACAGGCAATTCACAGAAAGGAAAAAAATTTAAAACTGAATTGCTAAAAAGTGTATAAAGAGATACTTAAACTCACCAATAATTAGAGAAATACAAATTAAAACAAAGAGATACTATTTCACAATCATCAGACTGGCAAAAATTAGAAAGACAATAATACCAAATATTGGTAAGAAGGTGGTAGAAATATCTGCTTTCTGGCTTAATCCATCCTAGGCACAATCTCAGAGAAATACCTGTACAAGATTATAATGGGACCCAAATGAGTACGTTTATCAGAGATGTTTGTGACAGCAGGGAGTTGGAGGTATGTAAAGGGTCAGATAAGTAAAATGTCGTAGACACTTAGGAATTCTATGCTGCAGTGAGAAGCAGTGCAACAGATGTACATTCAGCAATATGAAGAGATCTTGAAAAAGAGTACTGAATTAAAATGTTGAGAAATAGAACAAGATCTACAACATAGTCCTACTCAGGTAAATTAAAGTCACACGCCTGTGTGCACACACCCATACACAACAGTGACATATGCTTCATAGGGATATATCCAAGGACAAATAACAACATTTAACATAGCTGCCTGTAGGGACTGAGGATGAGGTGGAAAATGGGAGTGAAAATTAGGGCTGAAGAAGAAGAAAATAAAAAACCAAGAAAACCTTGTAAGGAATCAATCATGAAAATGATGAGTCATCAACTGAATAGGATCAACTCAACTTTATACCTCTAGAGTCCATCAAAAGAGAAAAAAACTATAATTACAAAACTTGTGTACAACCTTGTCTGCTGAAAGGATCAAATAAAATTACGTATGTAGTGTATTCTATAAGCTGGTAAAGCGTTATTCAAATATAAGTTACTACTAGATATGAGAGGGGTTGTCTTCCTCTTATGTGATAAAACTGAGATTCAGAGAGGTTCAGCAGCTTGCCCAAGAGCACTTATCTAATACGAGGCAGAACTGAAGGAGTCATCCTCAATACTGCTCTTCCTCTCACACCCCATTTACAATTCACCAGCAAGCACAGCAGCTCAACCTTCAAAATACATCCCAAATCTGACTGCTTCTGACCACACTACTACTGCTTCCACTCTAAGTCCCCACCACCTATTACCTGAGCTACTCAACAGTCTCCTAGCCCGGCCTGCTGCTTCCACTCTTGCCCCCCTACAATCCATTTTCTGCCGGCGGCCAGAATCATCTTCTAAAAAGTCTATCAGCTGCTACTTCCTTGCTTTCAACTCTCCAAGGGCTCCCCATGAAAACCATCACAACAGCATGTAAGGTCCTACACCATCTGGCCCCTGTTTACCCCTCCAACCAGTTTCTGCCATCCTCCTAGCCTCTACTCCTTGCTCACTGGCCTCCAGCCACTGGCGTCTTGGTTCTTCCTGGTACATGCCAGGTAAGTTCCTGTCTCAGGTCTTTGTATTCCCAGTTGCCTCTGGCTGGAATGCTCTTTCCTCCAGTATTCACACTGCTAGCTTCCTCCCTTCATTTGGATGTCATTCATTCAAATGTCACTTGTCTTCTCTGAAATTCTTTGTAAATACACTGCCTCCTGGCATTCTCTATCCTCTCATCTTCCTTTATTTTCCTTCCTGGCACTTATTACCTGACACTGTTATATATTTATTTGTTGATTAATTTGAATGTTCATCTCCCCCACTAATACATAAGCTCCTAGTCTGTCTTAGTCACCACTGCATCTGCAGAGCCAAGACAGTGCTCAGCACCTACAAGACACATGGAAGTAAATATTTCTTGAAAGCAACAATTAAACTCTGATCTGACCACCTAGCTCATGCTCTTTCCATTACATCATGCTGCTTCCCAGGAAAAAGATAAACGTGTGTACAGTTTGTCATTTCCCCTCTAGCAGATTAAAAAGGTCTATGTCTGGGCCATCCCGTGGCTTAGCGGTTAAGTGCGCACGCTCCGCTACTGGCGGCCCGTGTTCGGATCCCGGGCGCTCACCAACGCACCGCTTCTCCCGCCATGCTGAGGCCGCGTCCCACATACAGCAACTAGAAGGGTGTGCAACTATGACATACAACTATCTACTGGGGCTTTGGGGAAAAAAAAGGAGGATTGGCAATAGATGTTAGCTCAGGGCTGGTCTTCCTCAGCAAAAAGAGGAGGATTAGCACAGATGTTAGCTCAGGGCTGATCTTCCTCACACAAAAAAAAAAGGTCCATGTCTTATATACTTCTTTAAGCCCTACCAGGCCCACCATGTAGTAAATGCTAGGTAAATATGATGAAATGAAAGAGTGAAGAGCAACCACAAAAAAAGTTAAATAAGCAAGAGAGTTGATGGCATGGAGAAACTCTAATTTGTATTCTATGCCACCAATGACCATTCAGTGGTCAATTCTTTGTTTATTTCCGATGTGCCTATCCACCCAAGTCAGAGGAGTTTTGAAGGAAATAAAAATTAACCAAATGCAAGTCCTTGCTTCAAGGAGCTAACATATATGCAACTATCAAAATACAAATTTTAATATACACCTATGAGAGAGGTATAATTAAAGAGCTACAGGATTTCAAGGTGAGGGAAATTACTTCTGGTTGTGGGATTAACAGAAGAATGTGTGAAAGAGCTGGCAGCTGAAATGGTTAAACTGAATATTGATAGATGGGTAACAGTTGGATGGTAGCCCATCAACTCCTGAAAGACAAGAACTATATTTCATTCATCTTGGTGTCCTTAATGCCTCACAAAATGTCTGGACTATAACGACATTCAATAAATGTTTAACAAGCTTGGGAGGAGCAAGGCATTCCAGGCAGAAGGAAGCGTGTCGGTAAAATACAGACATGAGAGAATGCAGCATATGCATGAGCAAAATAAAGAGTGAGGACTGGCTAGTGAAAAGGGTTCATGAAAATGAATGGCAAGAACTAAGGTAGGAAACATAGCTTAGAGCCAAAACATGGCTTGCCATGAATGACAGACTAAGGGGTTTAAGACTTTATTATGCAGGCAAGGAGAGACCATTGAAAACTTTTACAAAGAAGAAGGTGACCTGAAGAAGACTGTAGTAGGAGCCCTCTGCTCGGAAAAATAAATCTATCACCACTTCACCCTTACTGTTTCAAATTCTACCATTGGAAATTTTTTTCTGTTAACACATAACCTCTCTAGGAATCTTCTTTATATTCAAATTCTCCTGAGAGATAATAGAAAAGCTATTGTCATTCATTTATACTTTAGTATAAATTGGATAATCTATTTATCTTCTCCTGGCTAGACTAAGTACACAGAGCTATTGGGGAAATGGGAATTTTGACCGCAGATGGAAATATAACTTTTTGACTCTGAGACACTACCTTAGAAAGACAGAGTCTAGGGTGCATGGAAAAAAAGTTAATTAATTAATACCTTTGCTTAAGAGCCAACTCTGTTCTTTCCAAAAGCAGAACTGAGTAAAGATAAATACATAAAAGATATTATAATCTCCCATAGTGGGAACTACTAAACTGATGACCCAGAAAGTAAGAATTAGGAGAAATATGATAAACTGAACAATTTTGAGGGGGGGAAAGGTTCTGTGGAATTTAGACCCTACATCTGAGTTCTTTGAGTTTTCCTCAAAAGTGGCCAGTAAAGACTTTACCTAAATCACATTCAATCACAACTTCATGAACTGTGATAGACGATTAATATTCAAGGAATGTAATGGTGCAAGAAGAAATTTAAAAAGAAAACGTTAAAAATCCACACAAATGGTGTATGTACCAAAAATGAGAATCGCGAGGACAATAAACATGTGATAACCCTGGGAATTCCATCCAGACTTCATGGAAACCGGATATCTCATTTGGATGGTTTTCTGCTTTCTAACTCAAATCCTCAACCCAGGCCACAGGGGGCTCGTCCACCCGGGAACCCAGGCTCCCGCGGAAGAGAGGGTGGGACGGGACTCACCGCTTGTCGATGGCGTCGATGTTTGAATGGAGGAGCCACAGCTCCTCCGTGTTGTCCTGCCGGGAGGACAGGATCAGGTGGTGGCCAGTCAGACACAAGGTCCCCTCGACGGCGGGATAGAAAGGCCGGTGCAGCACCACATTGTCCACCCGTGGGGTCCTAATCAGCTCCGCAAACTCCATGTTCCCCAGCAGCCGGAGGCGGGGCACTGCCGGGTGGCGTGCGTGCGAGGCGGTTACACCGTCGCGGCGCTGAGGCGGAGAAGGACCCGGCGCTGGGCCGGCCGGAGGGGCGGGGAGGCCGGGCCCCGCCCCAGGCCGGAGTGGGCGCGGCGAGGCCTGTGGCCACGGTCACTGGCCGCGGGAAGCCCGCGCTGGGGCTGGGCCAGGCCGGGGCGTTTCCGCCGCAGCTCCCGCTCCCTCTAGGCCCGGGGCTCGGCCAGAGAGAACGCTCCGCCACAGGCCCGGCCGCAGCCGCCGTCTCCTGGGGACCCGGCCTCCGGCGGACAGGCCGAGGGGAGACGGAGGAGGCCGCTTTAGGGCCAGTTTCCAAGTCCGAGCCGCTAGGGACTCCTGACGGAAGGAGCTGCTCGCAGCCGGAGCCTAGAGCAACTCCGGGCGGAAGCGGCGGAGCTCGAAACCTGGAGGACGGGGAAGTCAGAGCCGGAAGTCGGTCCCCGCCTAGGTCCCATAAGAATGCTTCCGGAAACAGCGAGAATCGAAGATTTGTGTTCCTACCAGGAAAAAGTTCTCTCTGGCCTTCACGCCCACCACTGCACCTCCACCCCCTCCAAATACTGTTCGTAAAAGGCCGGGGACGATGGGATGACGAGAAGAGGTCGCTGACCTGCCTCCCTCCACTCGAGTAGTCATCCCTCCAAGGGCTCTCCCGAGGGTGGGGCTGCCGTAAATTGCAGCGATTTTCACCCATTCGCCGTGAAGAGATGGCAAGGGTGGGACCGAATCGGTGACTGACTCCAGAGAAGCCGCCAGGGGTAAGGGCGGGTCACGGGGTGGGCGCCGCGGACTCCCAGAGAGCGCCGCGCCGGGGTGCTGTGACCTTGACCCAGACGGAGGGGAACAGACACCCGTGAGAGGCACCTAGGTAGACGTACGTACAGTGCACAGAAGGGGAAGTGACTAATCCTGTCCTGAGAGGAAGCTCAAGCGACTTGCTAAAGCGCAGTTAGTCTGTAGCAAAGGCCGGACTTCCATCTAGATCTATGAAATCCAAGGCGTTGGGGCATTGGTCACCACCGCACAGCCTCCCCATGAAATACAACCCGACTGAACTACTCCCAGACACCTAGATTATGCCAGAAGTTTACTCAAATTAGTTTTCCTTGCTTGGTGCCATTCTCCCCTTAAACTGTCATTTTCATTCTAAGATAGGGAATTAGGGGGGAAATATGGAGTCCCAGTCTGCTGTCACTTCATTAACCTTTGAAATCCTCACCATCTAGTACCTAAGAACAGCGAGTTGGCAAAAGTCTCACAGCAAAGACAAAATAAATTGCCTCAGATCTCATCATCACCCAACACGTGTCCCTGCTTTTGTCCTTGCCCTTCCTAAAATGTTCTGGTCTTCTTCTTCTCTTTTTTTGTTTTGAGGAAGATTGGCCCTGAGCCAACATCTGTTGCCAATCTTCCTCCTTGTTTTCCCTTCTTTTTCCCCAAAGCCCCGGTAGATACTTGTATGTCATAGTTGTACATGGTTCTGGTTGCTCTGTGTGGGATGCTGCCTAAGCGTGGCTTGATGAGCAGTGTGCAGGTCAGTGCCCAGGATGGGAACCGGGGGAACCCCGGGCTGATGAAGCGGGTCAGGAGGACTTAACAGCTACACCCCCATGCTGGCCCCAAATGTTCTCTTAAAACAAAACAGTTTATAAGATTGTTACACCTGAGTCTCGTTTTATTTTGTTTGTCTGCAAAAGAAAAACAGGAACCAACAGAGAAGCGAGAATGAGGGGAAATAACTTATAAAGCTATTTTTTTAATTGGAATTTTTGTTGTCCTTCCACTATGTGGTTCATTATAACAATTACCAATTGTGGAAGGGAGAATTTACTTCCAGAATGAAGAATCAGGGAAAGTTTTACAGAAAAGGTATCATTTGAAAGGAGGACATTGAAGGATGAGTAGGATTTACACCCTAAGTGGGAGTGTAACCAAGATAGATGTCAAGTTTAATATCTACCAGAGCTAAGGAAAAATTCTTCAGAAATTTCATGACTTTTTTCTTTTGGATTTCCAGAAGAAAAAAAAAGCCTATGAAAGGACTATTGTGTCATTAAATTTAAAATGTTTAATGTTCCGTAAAGACATAAACTTTTTGCCCACGAGAGAAATTATCAATATCATGCTGGGTTGTTATAACGGAACACGGTAAACTTTCAGAAAATTACATCTACTCTAGGTTGAAGCTCAGCATAGAAAGCCATTGAGATCTCAAGAAAACGAAGATTCAATAGTCAAGAATGGAGGGAGTGAGGACCACAATATGTTAACTTACTACATGAGCAGTAGATGGCAGTAGAGTTCGAGGTAATGGGATAGGCTTCAATTCCGTTGAAATGATTCAATGAAGCTTTAGTCAAAGTCATTATCCAAATTCCCTGGATGTAAAGGTCTCAGAGGATTCTGATAAACCAAAGAAGATGATGGCATTTATAATTCATATAAAGCACTCAACACCTTACAAATATTATTATTTTTATCATCTTTTGTGAGATAATAAACAGCATTGATAAGTAATCTTCTAGAAGTTATTCTGTCAAATAGTCAGCCAGCATGTATTAAGTGCTGACTTGTTCATCAGCACTGTGGGAAATGGAAACAACAGATTTGACACAGCCCTTGCCCTCCAAAAGTAATAGCTCATTTGGGAAGGCCGACACACCCACACAACTAATGAACAAAATAAGAGAGTAAGTGCTAAATTTTGGAGTACAGATTTACTCGCCTAGTTTTGTGTTTCTCTACTAGGCCTTGAGTAGTTAGTAGAAATTGAGGCAGTTTGAAGGTAGTTTGAAGAAAGCAGGTCAAAAATTGCCAAAAGTAGAAGGAGCATCTAAAATGCAGAAGACGCTGCCTGTGTGCCATTGATGAGCAGCTATTCTCCATGTGCTTTGTAATTATACGTGGACTGTAGGCACTTGAAACGAACCTGATAACCTCATGCATGTCTTTCTTGTGTTCTCTATCCCCTTCATCCCCCAAGCAAATCAATCACCAAATTGTTGATTGTATCTTCTAATAGCTCTTGAATTCCACCCCTTCTCTCCATTCCCAAGGCCACTGCCGTAGTTCAGGCCACCATCGTTTCTCACGTTCTGTTACTTAACAGGAAAAGCCTCTCAGTTGGTTCCCTGTCTTCTAGTGGGGTTCCCTTCCAACCCATCTTTCCACTTGGCAGCTAAAGCCCTATTTGCTGTTCCAAGTTTCTGTTTTTCTTTTCTTAACTTATAAGTCCCTTTGTGATTTAGCCCCTTAGGCAGTGATCAGCATTGCAGATCTTATCTCTCCTCCTCCCTCCCTACCCAGCGCAACAGCCCACATAAACCCATTCCTTGTGATTTTCACGCCAACTGTTCTTAAATAGCTCACAGTTTCCTTTTGAGGTTTTGCACTCAGAACCTTTTTACCAAGTGGAAGAGTAGGGCAGGGACCAGCATCATCAGCATTCCTTGGGAACTTTGTTAGAAATGTTCCACTCCATAGCTACTGAATCAGAATCTGCCCTTTAACAAGATTCCTAGATGATTTTTATGCACATGAAAGTTTGAGATAGCACTGTTTTAAAGAATCTCGGTGTTCCTTCTGCCTATTATATACTCACCTCACTCCTAATACCTTGTCCCTTGACCTGCTAATTCCTATCATCCTTCAGATCTCATCTCTAAGTCACGGCCTCTAGGAAGCCTTCCTTGATTTCCCTTCAAAACTATGTGCTCCACATTATATTGGCTTCAAAACCACGGAGTCCGCATGATATATATATATGTATATATGTATATACACATATATATCACATTTTATGTGATATATATAATATATAAATGTGATACAGGGCCGGCCCCGTGGCTTAGCGGTTAAGTGCTTGCGCTCCGCTGCTGGCAGCCCGGGTCCGGATCCCGGGCGCGCACCGACGCACCGCTTTTCCGGCCATGCTGAGGCCGCGTCCCACATACAGCAACTAGAAGGATGTGCAGCTATGACACACAACTATCTACTGGGGCTTTAGGGGGAAATAAAATAAATAAATGAAATCTTTAAAAAAAAATGTGATACATATAGCATATATCATATATATATATATCATATTTTTGAGTGTTTACTCTGTGTTCAGATGTTGTGCTAAATGCCTTACATGTATTGACTCATGTAGCCCTTCTACAATTCTCTAATGTTGGTTATGATTCTTCTTTTACTGATGAGGAAACTGAGGCATAGAGCTCTTAATAACTTTTCCATGGTCAGACAGCAATAAGTGATGAAATCAGAATCCAGACCCAAGCAGTCGGGCGCAGACTCAGTGCTCTTCGCCACCGTGCTACATTGCCACCCATGAGACCTGAGCCCACCTTGGTTACTCTCTCTGATTTTACCTCTTAATAAACTGTATTGAAATAGACTCTTTCTGTGTCCATAACGTTCCACTGGACAATAAGCTCCTTGACAGCAAGGACCATTCTTTGTTGCAGTAGGCCCAGCATCTACTTTAGTGCCTATACCTCATAGACACTGTGTATATTTGTGAACAGATTCCCTGTATTTTACTTAACATATTCCACCCTGACCTCTCCTCCCCCTGCCCCAATCTGAGTGACTTTAGCTAGTCTTGCAGATGTTTATAGCAGCGTTTTGATGAGAGCAGGAGGAAGGTGGTGTTATATTGCTCCCACCTTGCAGATGAGGAAATTAAAGCAGATGAATAACTTCTCAGTGATGATGATATTGATACTCTCTTACGTTTGGTCTTTGTTTTATAATTCACGGAATGTTTTCAAATATGCTATCACATATGGCTCTCTCAATGACCTGGTGAAGTAGATAGGAGAGGTATTGTTCCCAGCTCAGAGAGGAAGAACTGAGGCTCAAAGGGATGTTGATGTCATTTCAATGACAAAACCAAGCAGTGAGGCAGAAACCCAAAGGCAACACTTCTGAGTCCAAAACCTGGGCCCTTGCCATCATACTGTTAATTTAAATTAGACTTACTTTGCACTGCTTTAGTCTGTTAAGATTCTGAACTGTGGGTGTTAGGAGAAGACAGCCGTTCTTAAGTAAGCAAAGGAGGGCTAAGTTCTCATTGCACACAGCAACAAAAGGAAAGCTCTAGGGACAATGATATGATCAATGGGTCTGTGTTCAGATACTTCCTTCTAATAGCCACATTCCCTCTGTCTGGTTCCTGTGGTTCAGTCACTGAGCCACTTCATTTTTTGAAATCAATCAGAAGAACAGGAACCTAGCACTTTGGAAGAAAGTGGCAAACTGGAAGGAAAAGGGACTGTTGCTATTGCACCTGAAATAAATCAGCCCATTGCTTAAAACAACATCCAGCAGTTGGTAGCTGAAGGTGGAGTGGTGGGAGGGGGTGAGGCAAAGCAGCTAGCGGGTGGCCAGGCATCCGTTCTGCAGTCTTAGGGTCTCTCCCTGCGGTTTTCTTGCAGGTAATTTGATATTCTTGCTAGTACGGTGGCCTCAGGGCAGGCGGGCTGCATACAAGGCAGCTGAAGGTGTCAAGAGTGAGTATTCCCAAGAGCAAACCAGAAGCTGCATCAACTCTTAGGACCTAGACTCAGATGTCACATAATGCCACTTTCACTGCACTCTATTGATTGCAAACAGTTACAAAAACCCACTCAGTTTCATGGGGAGAGGACATAGATCCCATCTCCAATAGGAGCAGTGTCCAAGAATGTATGCCACAGGGATGCAGTTGACAGTGGGAAACACTTATGTGTGAACTCAACATCCCCTGTACACACTGTGAGCTGGAAAGACAGATAAAGAGAATATTCGGAAAGTCAGCACGTTCTTTTTTGGCCAAGTGCTTTTCTGCTCGTAGCCATAATGAAATGAACTAAGAATATGCAATTACATATAATTGGATATAATTAAAATAAAGAGACATGTCTAAAATAAAGGCCTAATTAAGAAGTAGGCAAATGTACTAGGTGGGAATGTCAGCC
Source organism: Ceratotherium simum simum (assembly GCF_057802395.1). Classification (NCBI taxonomy): domain Eukaryota; kingdom Metazoa; phylum Chordata; class Mammalia; order Perissodactyla; family Rhinocerotidae; genus Ceratotherium; species Ceratotherium simum. Next base: position 11,203,266 of record NC_141911.1, on the reverse strand, counting down.
ATGCTGATTCAGTGACTACTGTTGGAGTTTATTTTATTGTCACTGAACCGAAGTCAGGGTCAGTGTCCAATAAAGAAGGGAAGGAACCTCAGTCTGCTCTCAACTCTTTAATCACATCTCCCTAGCTTCCCATTTCTTCTTTCCCCACACAATTTAGGGGAAGCTTTATACAGATGTTCCTCAACTTACAGCGGGGTTACATCCAGATAAACCCATGGTAAGTTGAAAATATCATAAGTAGAAAATGCATTTAATACACCTAACGAACCGAACCTCGTAACTTAGCCTAGCCTACCTTAAACGTGTTCATAACATTTACATTAGCCCACAGTTGGGCAAAATCATGTAATACAAAGCCTATTTTACAATAAAGTTGAATATCTCATGTAATTTAGTAAGTACTGTATTGAAAGTGACAAACAGAATGGCTGTCTGGTACAGAATGTTGTAAGTGTATCAGCTGTTCACCCTCGTTCGTGATCACATGGCTGCGTGGGATCTGCGGCTCACTGCCACTGACCGGTGTCACGAGAGAGGATCGCATACCGCTAGCCCGGTTTCTACTGGATGCATATCGCTTTCGCACCATCATAAAGTCAAAAAATCATAAGTTGAGCCATCGTAAGTTGGGGACTGTCTGTATATAATTTTAAATGTGACATAGTTTTGTTTTCAATCCTTTAATCTGTTGAACAGGCGATAACACCTGTTCCCATTGCCCCTCCTACGCCTCTCCTTGCTTTTCTCTCTTTGGCTTTCCTCCACTGGCCTTTCCTTTCTCATCCTATTCTGCTTTTCTCTCCCCCATCTTTTGTTCTCACATGACCACCATAAGAGGACAGATCTACAAGTATCACTCCACAGATGACTAAATAATTACAAAGAGAAAAGCTTCTCTTTATAATGGAGTGATCTGGTGATCATCACCATAACCAACTGACCAACAGTGCGACCCCCAGACATTCTGTGCTCCTGACATGAGGCAATGACAGGTACACAACATCACCTGGGACGCGCTCTGGCCAGACACGCTTAACTCGAATCTAAGCATGAGGAAACCATCATACACATCCACAGAGTGGGATATTCTACAAAGCAATTGGCCTGGGCTCTCCTAAAAATTCAGTGCCATGGAAAACAAAAACAAAGCAAAAGGCAAGAGGGCCATCCCAGATTCAAAGAGGCTAAAGGGATGTAACAACCAAATGCCAGGCAGGAAACTTGATTAAATCCCCAATCAGAAAAAACAATTACTACAAAAGGCATTTTTGGAGAAGTGTGAACATGGATTGTATACTAGATAATATCATTAAGTTAATGTTAATTTTCCTAGATGGGATAATGATAGTATAGTTATGTAGGAAAATGTCTTTTTTCTCAAAAGATGCATACTGAAAAAGTTAAAGATGAAGTATCACAATGTCTGCAGCTTACTTTCAAAGGTTTCAGAAGAAAAGTGACTGTATATTGTTTATATATGTGTGTGTATATATATACATATATATACACACACATAGAGAAAACACACACATAACATTTACATGTACACAGACAGAATAAAAATGTGGCAAATTATTGATATTTGGTTAATTTAGGTGAAGAGTTTAAGGATGTGTAGTGTATTATTTTTCCAACTTTTCTGTATTCTGAAATTTTTTCAAAATTAAGATAGAAAAAAACAAAATAAAAAAAGACATACCAATTTTGACATGCCACAATATAATGGGCATTAATGCAAGTTCTGGCATTTGATGGACAAGCACAATAACGGACTTGGAGCTGTGGCTTATGTCACATGTGGTCTGGAGTGGCCTAGATTGGTAATTTGATTTTAATGTGGCCTTGACATAGGGAGCATAATTGCCAACACTTCTCAGGATGTTAAGATCCTAAAGATCACCAAAGACCACCAAAAGACTTGGCAATAGTAACTACTGCAGGGAACTTGATTGTTTTACTGTAAGGGGTTACTTGCAGGAGTTCAAATATGAATTGTTAAATCACACATTCGTAATTTAAAGTCTATGTAATGTAATCTTGTCATCGGCTGGAACTTCTCTACATCTGAAATTTTCAAATCCTGAAATTCCACCTTCTGACCACAGTTTCCTTTTCCTGACTGTCATTTATGCTAAATCTGCCCCGCTCAGATAGACTTTGAGGCTCTACTAGCCTAATTTAAGATCACTTCCTTCCAGGCCCAGGCCCCAGCCACTGGTCAGTGATATCCATTACCCTCTCCAGCAATTGTAACTCCTTCACCTGCGTGAAGGCGAGGACTAGGTTTCATTTATCTCTGTACCCCCAGAGTTGAGCACAGTAACTTGTACATAATAAGTATTTGATACATACATCTGAATTAAATAGAATTTTCTAATCCAACCCTCTCATTCTACAGATGAGGAAACTGAGGCTAAGAGATGTGAAATGACTTACCTAAGATCACGCAGCTAGTTAGTGGCAGATTGGGGACTAAAATCCATTTTCTTTTAACTTTCTGATCAATGCTCTTTCTATTGCCAGTGCTTCCTTCACCATCACTTAGTCTGGTTTTGTTTTTATTTTTTGAGATAGGATGGGTGAGGAACAGGGAAAGAATGAAGAATCAGTTTGTCTACAGGTACCAGCTAACGGCCCAGGACATGTCTCCCATAGGCTGGCCTCTGGTCTCTGCTTCCTCCAACTCTTCATCCCCAGGAGAGTGGAGGCATATGTGACTAGACACCAGGGAAAAAGTAGTAGTTCTCTTCTAGGCTGGTCTTCTGCTACTTTTTTAATCAGTTCCTCCTCGCCAAAAAATCTCTAGTGCCTTAATTCACTTTCACCTTTTCTCCTTGGTTTCAGCGTGTGTGTGTGTGTGTGTGTGTGTGTGTATCCCTCAGGTTTTTACTTTTAAGGAGCAACGAAAATCTGTTTTTCACAACTTTCAATTTGAGGACATCTCCTATCCTAAGACTTAAGAGGACATTCTGTCATCATCAGTGTCAAAAATAAACAAAGCCAGACACAGGTTAAGTGGTAAGAACAGATTTTAATTAGCAATGTACTACTGCAATAGGGAAAAGAGTCCAGAGTGAACTGAACTCAGCTTCAATTTGTTCAGAGGTGACTGGGCATTTCAAAGAGAGAATAAGGAAATTAGGAGCAGGAACCACCAGGGGTTTGTGCAGAGTTAGGGGAGTGAAAAATTACAATGACTTGGTCACTAGGCCAGCTGGGTCTGTTAGCTGGCAGTTATCAAGTTAGGCTCCTATCCTCCCACAGACAGGGAGACAGGAGCCCTATCCTTTCTAAGGATTGCATTTCGAAGGAATGGCTTTCAGGTCCTTGAGAAAGACACTCCTGAGTTGTAGGAAATACATATACATCTCAAAGGGACAAGGAAGTATTCACAATTGTAAGCCTGTTTAGTAAATGCTCTATAAAGTGGCCTATCATCCAGTGTTGGCTAGAACAAACAGTAAATTCTTTTGGTAGCCCTGAGTTTTTTCGTTTTTTCAGGCAGATGCTGTAAAGCAGCTGCAATCATCCTAGGGATGTGGCCTTGAGCTGTTAGACATCATATTAGTGTCTATTCAAGGCTTTTTATGTGTGTGTGTGGGGGGGGGTAAAATCATTTGTGCAGAGATTCTGCGGTTTTTATAGGCAAACGTTGAGACCTAATGGAGAAAAAGGCTCAGAGGGCCTCACTAGAGTCTGGTCCAGGAGAGAGTCTTTGTCATCACTACCAAGGGAAAATAGTTTTTAAATTGACCTTATTCATCATGTCATCAAATTTTAAATCTGAATATTGAATTTGGTCACATATTTACTTGGTTCACACTTGACATTCCTTTACTCATTCCCTTCTTTCTCTCTTTTGTAATATTCCTGGTCATATTAGTTTCTCACTAAGACCATATGATTTTTAGAGCAAAAGATCTAAATCCTATTTATCTTGAGGCTTCTTCCCCTCTCAGCGTTCTTCACAGTGCTAGGCACATGGAAGGCTGTTTGGTGCTGGTCTCAGCAATAACCAGCCCTTGTGGTTCTTATTATGATTGCAAGATGCCCTTCAGCATTAACCGTCAGGAAGCTATGAAAAAATCAAGGTTTATTACCTATAGGACCTGGAAATTATACAGCACACCCGGGGCCACACAGTGATGTCATGCATAGAGCAAGAGTGCATGGTCCTGGGGTTCTGCTTTTATTGGGGTTTAGAGTGGGGGCCTAAGATTTCATGGGATAACTCTTTATTGGTGAATTTAAAACATAAGAGCAAGAATTTTAAGCATGAGAAGAGAAAAAGCAAGTGGCCCAAATGCTCAGTTAATGAAATCAACCAAGGTCTCTAAAACCAAGGAACCTCAGTGTGGAGAGATTCCACACTGAGGCTCTTTATCTGGTCGTGTAGCTGGCAATGTGTTTATTTGAGGTAGCTGTCATTGAAGTGGATGCCTCTTTGAAGTGGAGGCAATAAAAGCTTTAGTCAGGCACTTGCCTTACAAAAAAGAAAAAAGAAACACCAACTGTCAGGGTTTACACTACAAAGGCACTCAACAAATGTCTGTAATTAAAAAAAGGAACAATCAAAAGTGGGTAACCATGTGTGTCATCATGTCATACTTTCCAAAAGCCCAGAAAGTAAAGTTGGGGAAGCAACATGAGAGAAGTTCTGATACACTGCTAATTAGAAAGGGTTTATTTTAAACTAATAATTTACTTGTGGATCCCCCCAAAGATATTTCTTTGCCTTTGTTGTCTAAAGACCAAAGAGAGTTCCTTCTTAGATAGATATTTAAAAAGCAATGTTATTACCTATCCTGGCCATTGGTAGGTAGATGGATTCTATTTGGAGTAAGACCAACATTTTCTCCCGTATGTATATTTAGTCTTAGGGGGAATCCTGATGTCCTTTAGCTAACATCAAGCCACTGAGGAGACCTCAACAGATCATATCAACACATGCTACTGCTAGTCATGTAGTCTTGGGATGGTCACTTCGACTTTGCTCTTTTCTCACCTGCAAAATCAGGATAGCAATACCAACATAACAAAGTTATGGTTTATGAAATAAAGCTGTAAACTGTAAAGTGCCATGGAAATATAAGATCAGTATGGTGTTTAGGTTTCTATTATAACTGAGTGTGTTGTCAGAATGATGGTTCTTTCAACCCAGGTGGCATCTTCCCCTTGTTATAGTCATGCGGGAAAAGGGCAGTTAAGACGCACATAAGAGAAGGTGGCAGAGGAAAATGGTGGCAGAAGGCCTAATGAAGCAACGCTCTGATGGACCTGTGCTTTAACCACTATTTTCTCTTTTGAGGAAAAAATTAAAAAGCTTGAATAGGACTGAAGGCAGACATAGGCTGAATTGCGTCCTCCCAAAACTCCTATGTTGAAGTTCTAGTGTCCAGGAGCTCAGGATGTGACTGTGTTTGGAGATATTGTCTTTTAAGAGGTAATTAAAGTTAAATAAGGTCATGTGGGTGGGCCCTAATCCAATATGACTAATGTCTTTATAAGAAGAGGAGATTAGGACACAGACACACACACAGAGGGAAGACCATGTGAAGACACAGGAAAAAGACGTCATCTGCAAGCCAAGGAGAGAGGCCTCAGGAGAAACTAACCCAGTCTGTAATACTTTGTTATGGAAGCCCGAGCAAACTAATACAGATGGTCTTCTTTTTATTAAAAAACAAAAACCAAAAAACTGTGCAACACCAAAGATTAAGAAATGATTGACAACAAGAACAACTCAGACCACTCTGGTCCCCCTCACTCCTCCATCCTGGTTCTCTGTGTGCCATGATTCTCATCTCTCTCATGTTTGGGCCACAGCTCATCAGCTTGTCCTCACAGCTTCCCACCCCAGCTGTAGCCCTTATCCTGGACCCAGGCTTCCATGTCCATCCACCATGGGAGAAGTGAATCAATGAAGGAACTTGGGGAACGCTGTGGACTAAGCAAAGTCTGGACCCCTAAGTTCATGCCACTTTACCAGATGGCATTCCTTGGGGACAGCAGTTGCCAGTGGCAGAGAAGTGCTGCTGGGTGGGTCAGGTTGTGCGCTGTGGCAGCCCAGAATTCTCCCACAGGCAGTCAACTCATTGAAAGAACATGGAGCCCTGCCTGAGCACTTATCAACTATGTGACCTCAGGCAATTTACTGAACCTCTCTGAGCTTCAGTTTCCCCACCTATAAAATGAAAATAATAGACTCCTCAGAGCTGTTAAGAGGATTGAATAAAATTATATGATTACTTAAAATACATAAAGTGCCCAGTTCAGGCTATGTTCATAGCACAGAGCCTGCTAGGTCTCAACTACTAATAAAATTGAAAACAAGGCACTATTGTTTGTGGTTCAGCTGGGCACCATCTCTTTGACTCCTAGGGCTGTTCTTGTAAACTTCATGTTTGTGATTGTGATAAATGTAGATTCCATCAGTTCCTAGGAGGATTTGCCAATGTCTTCCCTGTGATCATTTTTATGGGTTCCAGGAAAGGGCATTTGGATAGTCTGCTTCATTCCAGGACGACCTATACGGGTCCTCTAGAAAGGCAGGTCTGGAATGAGGAGGACACCCTTGTGATGTCTGAGACTGCTTTCAAGAGCATGTTTTAAACTGCTTTTGCTTGAGACCCTCCTCCTGCCTGTCTCCATCCCCTTGGGGTGACCTTGGTAGTGACAGCAGATCATTATTGGCTATAGGCAGTGTTTCTTAAACTGTGGGGTGCAAAACATTTACATCGGGATTTCCTGCGGGGGTGGGAGGAGTGGGAGAACATGCAGGTTCCCAGTCTCCTCCTCAAACCTACTGAATCAGAATCTCTGGGAGCTTAAGCTTGTTCTATAAGCTCGGCATGTGGTTGTGAAGCTGCAGGTGCCATCACACCTTGATACAGCGAGTGTTCAGCAGATGGTGGCCAGAATATGTGTATGATGGGGAAAGTGGGGCAACCAAGAATTATCGAACATGTACTGTGTGCCAGCCCCTTACATACTGTATATGTTTCCTATGGCTGCTGTAACCTATTACTGCAAACTTAGTGGCTTAAAACAATACACATTTATTTTCTTACAGTTCTGGAAGTCAGAAGTCTGAAATTATTTTCACTGGGCTAAAATCAAGATATTTGTCGGCAGGGCCACACTCTCTCCAGAGGCCTTAGGGCAGAATGGTTTCCTTGCCTTTTCCATTTTCTAGAGCTGCATTCCTTGCATTCCTTGGCTTGTGGCCCTTGCCTCCATCTTCACAGCATCTTGCTTCAGTAGCCACATTGTCTTCTTCCTTCTGTAGTCAACTCTCTCTCTGCCTCCCTCTTATAGGGATATTTATGATTGAATTTAGGGCTCACTAGGATAATTTCCCCATCTCAAGATCTTCAACTTAATCACATCTACAAAGTCTCTTTTGCCATAAAGGGTAACATTCACAGGTTCCAGAGATTAGGACCTGGATGTCTGTGGGGCCATTATTCAGCCTACCACACATATATTATTGTATTTAATCTTCAAAACAATACTGTGAGGTGGTTAGTATTCCCCCGTTTTCAGATGAATGAACTGAGACTCAAAGAACTTAAAATGACCTGTTGCAGATGACTCAGCTGGGGAGGAGTTCGGATTTGAACCCAAGACCACCTGGTTCTAAGACCTGTAATCTTTTCTCTGTATCAGATTGAACTATAATACCTGTCAAAGGAATCCGACCAGTCACTGCCTGTGAGTCTTTTAGGCGTCTGAGATGGCCACCGAAACGTCCCCATATCATCGCATTCTCAGTTCCAAGTGAGAAGTCCAGCTTCTGAATTTAAGTGGGTTATTTGGAAGATAGCATACAGACAGAGATAAGTCGGGTCCATGCCAGATTCTTGGAACACCTCAAGAAGACACAGATGATTGCCAAACAGCCCTCCAGGCCCATTCTTGAGATAAGAATAACTACCTAAATTTAGAGGCTTCATTGTGCTTCTGCACATTTTAAGTAAAAAAGAGTTTTTAGGAAAAACATCTAGGCTAGGCCTTGAAGACAGCCTTAAAACGCCATCTCCTGGAGGTGTTAACTAACCTTATTGTAGTAATCATTTCACAATAGATACATGCATCAAATCATCACGTTGTACATCTTAAACTTACATATCTTATATGTCAATAATATCTCAATAAAGCTGAGAGGAAAAAGCCATCTCCTTGTTGTTAGATGACATCTTCGAATTTGCTAATATTCTGCGTGCTCAGCCAAGCACAGAAATCGGACATGGAGCGAAGTGAAGAACTATTGTAATAGTGACTGTAAAAGCAATCAGGAGTATGTAGTCATCGGACTGTCTGTAAGTTAGGACTATGAAAACACTGTGACAAATGCTCTGTGAATATCAGCAAGGTGGGGATAAATAAACATGGGCCCCTTCCGAGTAGAGAGGCAGAAAATAAAAAAAATATATATCTAGGCTTCACTGCAGGAAAAAAGTAAAAATAGAATATTGGAACTTCTATCACATAGATATAACTTAATTATAATATTTAGGTTGTAATAAAAAATAGTGTCCTCAAAGAGGAGAGAGAGTAGGGGCTGGCCTGGTGGTGTAGCGGTTAAGTGCGTGCTCTCCACTTCAGCGGCTCAGCGTTCGCAGGTTCAGTTCCCCGGCACACACCAATGCATCACTCGTCAAGCCGTGCTGTGGCGGTGTCCCATATACAGTAGAGGAAGATGGGCACAGATGTTAGCCCAGGGCAAATCTTCCTCAGCAAAAAGAGGAGGATTGGCATTGGATGTTAGCTCAGGGCTGGTCTTCCTCACAAAAAAAAAAAAAAAAGAAAGGAGAGATAGTAAACTTTTCTATTCTAATCAAAGGGTAGGAAGGGCTTCTAAAGTTGGATATTTTAACCTTTAAATAGAAGATAGTCTTCATTTAGCATTCTCTCATTTCTAAAAAGGCTGTGTGTTGTCATTTAAATCTCTCCATAACAAAATCACCTTCAAGTTCTAGTCAATGGCTTATTTATTTAGTACATATTTGATACATCAAAGAATTAGGACAGTTCTTTGAAGTTGATTGCAATGGGATTTATCCTGGGTTCTAAGTGTCTGTATTTACTTGGGGTTGAATTTACAGATCAACTATTCAACACTTACTCATTTATCAGCATCCAGATTACCTTTATGTGGACCTAAACGCAGTTCAAAATCCTAAAATCTACCCACCATCCTATTTGCCCATCTTTATTCAGGTCTACCTTCCCAGAGGAGTCAGGTGTAAAATAATAAAGAGCAAATAGAAGATCCTCATGGATAAAGCTCAATAGGAGAAAGCTAGCATATGAGAGGAGAGGAAATGCAGTGAATGAAGCATTATAAAAAAGAATAAAGGTCATTTTGAACCTTTGGTATCAAAAGAAATCAGGCCTGGGGGGGATAGCAGACATTAACCAAAGGTTTGAAGGCAATGTGTTTATTACTTGATATTTGCTTTTGTGCATCATTTTGCCCTTAAAACTGAACTCACCAAAGTTCCTAACACACACCCATTCTGTGCCCATTGTCCATTGTACTTTTCCTTTTATGCTATTTAAGTCTACAGAATTGAAATTTAGCCCTACCTTGAACTAATCACAAAAATAAGTTCTAGCTGAAATAAAGCTTTAAGTGTAAAAAAACAAAACTATTGCCTTCCATTTTTAGCAATATGGCAGACTACAAACTCTAATAACCCTTTTGGTATAAAACACTTATAATTGTCTATTTTATTTATTTATTTATTATTTATTTTGCTGAGGAAGATTCGCCCTGAGCTAACATCTGCTGCCCATCTTCTTTTTTTATGTGGGTCACCACCACAGCATGGCCACTGACAGACAAGTGATGTAGGTCCACGCCTGGGAACCGAACCTGAGCCACTGAAGCAGAGCACGCCAAACTTAACCACTAGGCCACCGGGGCTGGCCCTTGTTTATTTTAAAAACAACAAATCTTTTAAAATATTTAAAAAACCCAACAAATTACTAAATGCATAACTGGCTGGGCAAAAAAGTAAAAGAAAATCCTCAAAGGCCAAAAATAATGGAAATTATGAATTCAGAGAAGTAAGCAAGGATACTGAAGCAGATACTGCGTAAGGAACATCTAGGGTCCTGGAGTTTCTATTTAAATGGTTTGGTTAAGGGAGAAAGGAGACAAAGACTAGTGCCTAACAGGTGGGAAGTCTACCTGGAGCCCTTCCATCATAAGGCTGGGAACCTGAAAGCCACACCTCATTAGGTAATCCAGGAAAAATAATCCTTCCTCTCTTAAAGAGATAGCAAGGAAACTTGTCTGTCTTGACCTCACCTCTGAGTGAAGAGAAGACAAATAAGTTTAAGAATTTGCATTTCTCCCTCACACAGGTTTAGGGCCAGAAGGTATACTATCTGAGAATCCCAGAAACACCAAACTGATAATTTAGCATAAAGACATCCTAAATTGCTAACATATCAGACACCTGCAAAACCAAATGTAATTATTTGCTCAAGGAATTCACCTTAAACTCGTCAAATTAGTACAGATAGGTTCCGTGGAACAGTCTCACAACAACAAATTATAAGACACAAGAGGAAACAAGTCACATGAGTAGGAGTCAGGAGAAAGAAGAAACAGTAGAAACATATTCACAAAAGACTGAAGAGACTGGAAAAGAAAGTAAAATAAATATTTTAATATGTTTATAGAAATAAAAGGGAGTGTTAGAAGTATGACTTTAGAAAAAATAACTGAGATCTGTACTTAACTAATAGAAACCAAACAGAAAACTACAGAGTATCTGCTCAACTTAGCAAAGACATGCTAAGATCTGCCAGCAAAGTCTTAACTAATGTTTAGACAAATTAACATTTTATAAGCAATCACTTTAGCAAACAATCTAATGTTAACAACCTAATTCTGCATTAAAAACCCTCCCCCAAGAATCTCAGGGAATCTGTTATTTGACTGTATACTATGCATACCGTAAAATTTTGACAAGGCTTAATTCTGTTGCCCCTTTGTCTGTAACATTTTTGGAGGTTCAACAGAGATCACCCAATACTTGGAGCTTGCACTTCAATTCCTGACCTGAAGACATTTTGGCAGCATGACAAAAGGTCTCTGTGTCTCTTGACCTTCTTGCCAGAGAGTCCATCACTGACCAGAGAGTCCACGTTGTGGGAATGATCAGGAACCACTGAGTTCTTGCTTGTCAAATCTCCCACAAGTAGGTAGGAGATTGTCAAAGCTGAGTGGTGAGTACGTGAGAATTCATCATATACTGCCTCTACTTTTATATGCATTTGAAATTTTCCATTTTGAATTTAAAAATAGAATCTGCTACATCTATAGAATACTCCTCTCAACAACAGCAAAATGTACATTTTTCTCAAATGCACATGGAGTATTCTCTGGGATAAATTATATGTTAAACCATAAAACAAACCTTAATAAATTCAAAATGACTGAAATAATATAAGTATGTTCTCTGGCCAAAATGGAATTAAATTAAAAATCAATCAGAAAGTAATTTGAGAAACTCATAAAGTAAACAACGCAATCCTAAATAACCAATAGATCAAAGTATAAATAAAAATAAAAATGAAAGTTGAAAAATATTTTGAGATAAATGAAAATGGATATATAACATACCAAAACTTGTGCAGCTAAGGCAGTGCCTGGAGGAAAATTTATAGCTGTAAATGTCTATATGAAGAAAGAAAAGATCTCAAATCAATAACCCAACTTTCCATCCTGAGACAATGGAAAAAGAGAAGCAAACTAAACCTAAAGCAATCATAAGGAAGAAAATAATAGATATTAGAGCAGAAATTAATGAAATAGAAAATACAAAAACAATAGAGAAAATCAATGAAACCAAAAGTTGGTTACTTGGAAAGATCAACAAAATTGAAAAAAATTGACCGAGAGGGGCTGGCCCCATGGCCTAGTGGTTAAGTTTGGTGTATTCTGCTTTGGCGGCCCAGGTTTGGTTCACTGGGTGTGGACCTACACCACTAGTCAGCGGCCATGCTGTGGTGGCGACCCACATACAAAACAGAGGAAGATTGGCACAGATGTTAGCTCAGGGTGAATCTTCCTCAGAAAAAAAAAATTGACCAAGAAAAAATGAGAGAAGACTCAAGTTACTAGAATCAGAATGAAAGAAGGGACATTATTACCAATCTTACATCAATAAAAAGGATTATAAAAGAATATCATGGGGCCAGCCCCGTGGCTTAGTGGTTAAGTGTGCGCGCTCCACTACTGGCGGCCCGGGTTCGGATCCTGGGCACACACTGACACACCGTTTCTCCGGCCATGCTGAGGCCACGTTCCACGTACAGCAACTAGAGGGATGTGCCACTGTGACATGCAGCTGTCTACTGGGGCTTTGGGGGAAAAAAAAAGGAGAAGGATTGGCAATGGATGTTAGCTCAGAGCCAGTCTTCCTCAGCGAATAGAGGAGGATTGGCACGGATGTTAGCTCAGGGCTGATCTTCCTCACAAAAAAAAAAAAAAGAATACTATGGACAATTGTATGCTGATATATTACATAATACATGAAATGAACAAATACCTAGAAAAACACAAACTACTGAAAATGACTCAAGAGGAAATAGAAAATCTGAATAGACCTATAACAAATAAAGAGATTAAATTAGTAATCGAAAAACTACTCACAAAGAAAATCTCAGGCCCAAGTGGATTCACTGGTCAATTCTACCAAACATTTAAGGAAGAATTAATATCAATTCTTCGCAAACTCTTCCAAAAAATAGAAGAGAATACTTCCCAACTCATTCTATGAGGCCAGTATTACCCTGACACCAAAACCAAAGACATCATAAGAAAAGAAAACCACTGTACAAACATCTGAACCTGTAGCTTCAATAACTTGAATATTGAATTCTAAAGCCAAAGTAAATATCTGAAAAGCCTTTTCCAAACACAAGGATTACCCACAAGAGCATTGAACATTTTATATTTAAAAACTGACACAGAAAGACATAGTATCAAATGAAAAGAGCAAATAAAACCATATTTGAGTTATAATGAGCATACTTACTTATAGAAAAAAAATCTGATAAGATATTCACCAAGATGTTAACTGCATTTAACTCTGAGTGGTGTGATCCATTTTGGGGCTTATCTGAATTTCTCACCTTTTCTTCGGTGAATGCGGCATCTTAGTTTCCTGTTGCTCCTGTAACAAACTACTACAGGGCCGGCTCTGTGGCTTAGCGGTTAAGTGCGCGCGCTCTGATGCTGGCGGCCTGGGTTCGGATCCCGGGCGCATCCCGAGGCACCACTTCTCCGCACAACGCGAGGCCGAGTCCCACGTACAGCAACTAGAAGGATGTGAACCTATGACATACAACTATCTACTGCGGCTTTGGGGGGAAAAAAATGAATAAATAAAATCTTTAAAAAAAAAAAAAAAAAAAAACAAACTACTACAAACTTAGTGGCTTTAAAAAACACAAACACATTCTCTTAAAGTTCTGGAGATCAGAAATCTGAAATCAGCTTCACTGGGCTAAAGTTAAGGTGTGGTTCCTTTTGGAGGCTGGAGGGAAGAATTGTTTTTCTTGCCTTTTTCAGCTTTGACTGCATTGCTTGTTTCATGACCCCCTCCTCTAATCACTGCAACCTTTTGTTTCTGTTGTCCCATCTCCTACTACCATGACTAACTCCGTCTGTTTCCCTCTTATAAGGACCCCAGCATTCCTTGGCTCTTGACCCATTTCCTTCATCTTCAAAGTCAGTAACAGGGGATCGAGTCCCTCTCAAGCTTGAGATCTCTCTTGTTTTTCTGTCTCATCCATCTGACCTAACCTGGAACATTCTCCACTTTTAATGACTCATGTGAATGGATTGGGCCTACCAGATAATCCAGGATAATCTCCCCATCATAAGATCCTTAATCTCATCGCATCTGCAAGAGTCCCTTTGCCTTATAAAGTAACATTCACAGGTTCCAGGGATTAGGATGTAGATATCTTGGAAGGCCATTATTCAGCCTATCACATGTGATGATTTTGTAATTTTCAAAATAAAAGAAAAACAATTGTTTAATTGAGGTATAAAAATTATAATTTTTCATGTGGAGAAAATTCTAAACAGAAACGATTATACAAAATCAAGTTCCTTTTCAAGTGGCTCTAGACCCATTGACTTCCATTATTTTTCAAGAGCCAGAACATTCAACATTATAATTTCTGAACAAATAATTCTTAATATTACTCCAACAGTATATTCATCAACAAAACCAAGGGGACAATAATAGGTATAACTCACATATCTGCTTCACCCAGCTATGCCTGTGAACATCTTTCTTTTTTTTTAGGAAGATTGGCCCTGCACTAATATCTGTTGCCAATCTTCCTCTTTTTTCTTTTTTCTCCCCAAAGCCCTAGTACGTAGTTGTGTGTCAAAGATGTAGAGTTGTAGCTCTTCTACGTGGGCACAGCCTCAGCATGGCTTGATGAGTGGTGAGTAGGTCCATGCCCAGGATCTGAACCAGCGAACCCTGGGCTGCTGAAGCGGAACGCCAAACTTAACCACTACACCACCAGGCCAGCTCCAGCCTGTGAACATCTTAAGAAAATATGAGTTACAGCTTACACATTGTTATTGTGGGACAATACAACTTCCAAATTTTTTTCTCCCTACTTGTTTGCCTACTTGTTTTTGAAATATAAAACAAGTTTCCTGAACAATCAAGGGCATTCATGTACAATTTCTCTTTTTTTGCTAACCATGTTATACTTTCACCAGAGCAGAGATAGTGTTATCTCTCTGCATGTAAGTCAGTGTATTTTGCCTTTATGATGGTTGCCAAGGGTGCTGAAGCTTCAAGGAAGGCCTTTCTGTTTACCTATTTGAATTAATAAAGATAATATAAACTACTAGAATAAGTAAAATTATTTTCTGTTTGATACAAAAAACATGTACATATTTATCATAGTATCTTGATTTATATTGATTGGTTGGAGAAAATAAAGCTAAAGTTATTTTAAATACTACATTCAAAGTGAGATTTAATTAATTGGTTTATGAAGTCAATTCTAAATGTTGGTTGTCTTTTCATCTTTAAGTTATACAGAAACTTTTACTCAAAGAGGATAACATTCTAACCAAAAGTTTTTATTTGTTTTCATTTTTAGCTTAAGACTCCATTTAGAAAAGTTACTCAAAGTGACATGGCTAATGTATATAATCTGATGACTCTTTCTATGAAATAAATTCTAAATGTAACTTTGCTTTTATCTTTAAATGTATAAGGACTTTTTGCCAAAAGGTAATAAAACATCAAAAAAAAGAAAGAAAACTACAGACCAATTTCTCTTATACATATGAATGCAAAAACCCTCAACAAAATGCTAGCAAACCAAATTCAGTGACATATAAAAAAATTACCCATGATGGGGCCGGCCCTGTGGCTTGGTGGTTAAGTGCGCGCGCTGCGATGCTGGTGGCCCGGGTTCGGATCCCGGGTGCGCATCGAGGCACCACTTCTCCATTCATCCTGAGGCCGAGTCCCACATACAGCAACTAGAAGGATGTGCAGCTACGACACACAACTATCCACTGGGGCTTTGGGGGGAAAAAATAAAATAAATAAAATCTTTAAAAAAAAAAAAAAAATTACCCATGATGAGCAAGTGGGATTTATCACAGAAATGCAAGGTTGGTTCAACATCTGAAAGTTAATTAATGTAATATGGAATATCAATGGAATAAAAAAAAACCCACACGATTATCTCAATAGATGCAGAAAAGTCTTTGACGAAATCCAACATCCTTTCTTGATTTAAAAAAAAACACTCAACAAACTAGACAAAGGAACTTCTTCAATTTGATAAAGGACATCTATGAAAAACCCACAGCTAACATACTTATTGGTTCCCTAAGATCAGGAATGAGACAAAGTGCTCTTGTCCCTTCTATTCAACATTGTACTAAAGGTTCTAGTAAGGCAATTAGGCAATAAAATGAAATAAAAGGCATCCAGATTTAAAAGGAGGAAATAAAATTATCTCTATTCACATTCAACATAATCTTGTATATAGGAAATCCTAGGGAATTCACTAAAAAAAAACTATTAGAACTAATAAACAAGTTCAGCAGGGTTGCAGGATGCAAGATCAACACACAAAAATCTATTGTATTTCTATATACTTGCAATGAACAATCTGAAAATAAAATAAACAACTCCATTTACAATTACATCAAAAACAGTAAAATATTTAGAAATAAATTTAATAAAATAAGTACAAAATTTATATTCTGAAAGGTACATAATATTGTTGAAAGAAATTTTAAAAGATCTAAATAAATGGAAAGACATCCCATGTTCATGGATTGAGAGCCTTAATATTATTTTTAAAAAAAACTCCCCAACGTGATTTTCAGATTCAACATAGTCCCTATTGGAATCCCAGCTAGCTTCCTTGTAGAAATTGACAAGCTGGTAATAAAATTCTTAGGGAAATGCTAGGGACCCATAAGCCAAAACAATCTTTAAAACGAACTAAGGTGGGGACTCACACTTCCTGAACTCAAAAGTTACTGCAAAACAATGGTAATCAAGATAGTGTGATATTGGCATATGGATAGATATGAAGATCAATGAAGTAGAATTGAGAGTCCAGAAATAAACCCATGTGTCTATGGTGAATTGATTTTAACAAGAGTGCCAAGACTATTCAACAGGAAAGAATATCCTTTTAAACAAATGGTGCTAGAACAACTGGATAGCCAAATGCAAAAGAATGATGCCAGACCCCTGCCTCACACCATATACAAAAATTAACTCAAAATGAATCACAGACTTGAAAGTAAGAACTAAAACTATAAAATTCTTAGAAGAAAATATAGGGACAAATTTTCATGATGCTGGGTCTGGAAATGGATTCTTAGATATTACATAAAAAGCATATGTAACAAAAAAAATAGATAAATTGGATGTCATCAAAATTAAAAACTTTTGTTCTTCAAGGGACACTCTCAAGAAATTTAAAAGACAACCCACAGATGGAAGAAAATATTTGCAAATCATATATTTGATAGGGGATTTGTATCTAGAATACATAAAAAACCTCTTTCAACTAAAGAATAAAAAGACAAATAATCCAATTTAAAAATGAGCAAGGATCCAAATAGACAGTTCTCCAAAGAAGATATATAGAAATGGCCAATAAGCACATAAAAAGATGCTTGAAATCAGAGAAATGTAAATCAAAACCACAATGAGACACCACTTAGGATGGAAAGAATCAAAAAGTCAGTTAATAAGTCTAAGAATTTGAAGAAATTAGAATGGTGCGACCACTTTGGAAAACATTCTGGCAGTTCCTTTAGTTTAGAAAGCTAAACATAGAGCTACTATTTGACCCAACGATCCCCTCCTAAAGAAATGAAATCATATATCCACACAAAAACTTGTACAAGAATGATTATGGCAGCATTATTCATGATAGCCAAAAGGTAGAAACCCAAATGTCCATTAACTAATGAATGGATAAACAAAATGTGGTATATCCATACAATAGGATATTGTTCAGCCATAAAAAGGAATGAAGTACTGATACACGCTACAGCATGGATGAACCTTGAAAACATGCTAAGTTAAAGAAGTCAGTCACAAAAGACAACATATTATATGATTCCATTTATATGAAATGTCCAGAATAGGCAATCTACAGAGACAGAAAATAGATTGGTGGTTGCTTAGAGGTGGAGGGTACAGGGGCATAGGGGGATGATAGCTAAAGATATAAAATTTCTTTTTGAGGTGATAAAAATGTTCTAAAATTGATTGTGGTAATGGCTATACAGCTTTGTGAATATACTAAAAACCGTTGAATTGTACGGTTTAAATGGGTAACTTGTATGTGAATTATATCTCAACAAAACTGTTACAAGAAAGAGAGAGATAGAGAGGAAGAACCTACTGCTAAGGGCAAACACACAAATTAACATAGGTTTAATGCTTAACTGGTATATGTTTCAGAGAATACGGTCTAAATCAGCACAGTCCAGTAGAAATTTCAGTGATGATGGAAACATTCTGTTCTGTCCAATAGGGTAACCACTAGGCACATGCAGCTACTAAGCACTTGAAATGTGTCTAGAGAGACTAAGGGACTGAATTTTCAAATCTCTTTGTAAGTGTTTGCATTATGGGTTATTCTGGTTCTATGGAAAGAAATCTTTCTCCAAAGAAACTCCTGATTTCTATGTGTTCATACATTATGGGAAAGAGTCTTACAACTAACTAGAAAAATGAAACTGGTATACTAGTTAACCCATACTTGCTATGGCCTTCATAGGGATAACTTGGTATGACCAAAGCAATTCATTTTCAAGAGGCTTTTAAATCTAAAGTTGTAAAAATTCCCAAAGTGCAGTGGTTGCCTTAAGTCACATCAGGAGCCTTGGTTCCACCTACAGCTACTCCCATTTCCATTTTCCATGCCACTTGGTATGGTCTGTATATGTCCCCCCCAAATTCACATGTTGCATCCTAATGCTCAATGTGATGGTGTTAGAAGGTGGGGCCTTTGGAAATTGATTAGGCCATGAGGGTGGAGGCCTCATGAATGGGATTAGTGCTCTTATAAAAGAGGTCCCACACAGCTCCCAAATTCCTTCCACCATGTGAGGAGGACACAGCAAAAAGGCAGTGCCTATGAACCAGGAAGAGGGCTCTCACCCAACCAGGGTGGCACCGTGATCTTGGACTTCCAGAACTGTGAGTACAATTCACAATTAAAATTAAAAATTAGGATTGAGTGATGTCAGCATCATGGCAGAGTGAGCTTCCCCCCATTGAACTCTCCCCCTCTAAGACACAACAAAAAGGACATTCATATTCCAACATAAGTTATTCACACAACACAAGGGACATCTGAGGCGTCCACGCAGCCATATACTTGAGGGCTGAGGTGCTGGAATCCCCAGAGGAAGTGGAAGGAGGTAAGAGGAGCTCCCTTCCCTCCCCAAGGACTGCGACACTGAGACTGAGACCACGTGGCTCTCGGAGAGAGGGGGGAAGGGCAGCCCTCTGTGGGAAAACCAGAGCTCTCCAAGATCTCTCACAGCCCATGGGAAATCCCCCTACAGAAGGAGCAGAACTGTTGTAAGTGTACTTTCAACAAGCTGGCCCTTTGGGGGAGCGGAGAGTGACAGCAAAGCAAGAAAATCCTGAGACCACGGAGGCAAATGTAAGTGCCCCTCCTCCCCGCCTGCCCAGTGCTTCAGCACAGCAGCCCTGCAGCCTCAGCTCAGCGGCACTTCAGCTTGGCCCCAGCCCCAGTGTCAGTGGCAGCAGCATGCCCGTGCCCAGGTCCCAGAGGTGGCAGCTCCCCAGAGGCCCGGCACCAGCATTGGCAGCATTCTCATGCCCCGGCCCCTGCAGCAGCTACACCCCAGTGCCTCGGTCCCAGCGGCAGTGACCCCCAGTACCCCAGCCCCCAGCAGAGGTGGCGGGCACCAGTGGCAAGAGCATGTCCACACGCTGGCACCCGCAACAGTGGCTCACTGGTGCCCTGGCACCTGCGGCGACAATGCACCCATGCCCTGGCCCCAGCGGCTCCTGTGTGCCCACACACTGGCCACAGCAGATCTGGCTCCCTGGTGGCCCAGCCCCAATAGCTTAGGCCTGACCACACCCAGATCCCAGCTGCCCTTGCTTGACCACACAGGGCCTCAGCTGCCCCAGCTCAACTGCGCCCCGGCCCCAGCTGCATCAGCTCGACAACAGCCCAGCCATAACTCCTTCGGCTCGACTGCACCCTGCCCCCAGCTACTTTGGCTCAACCACCCCATGGCTGCAGCTGCTTTGGCTTGGCCACACTCAGGCTCCGGCTGACTTGGCACCAGCTACTTTGGCCCAGCCATGCTCCAGTTCCAGCTACTTCAGCCAAGTGGCACTCCAGCTCCTGCTTCTTCAGCCCAGCCATGCTGCATCTGCAGCTGCTTCAACTCTGCCACTCGTTGACCCAGCCATGCTCCAGCTCCAGCAGTTCCCGTGCTGCTTCCACTCAGCCATGCTGAAGCTCAGCCACCCTCCAGCTCTGGCTTCTTCTGCCCACCCACACCTGAGCCCCAGCTGCTTCAGCCTAGCTCCAGTCCCAGCTGTTCCCATGCTCCAGCTCCAGCTGTTCCCATGCTCCAGCCCAGCAGCCTCCACTCAGCTGTGCCTCAGCTCAGGCATGTCTCAGCTCAGCCACAGTCCAAGCAGAGTGCCCACAGATCGAGGTGTGCACAGAATACACAGCTCTTGACCTCCATCCCTCAGCGGCAAGAGGAAACCATGACCAGATGTTTTCACTATGAGGAAAAATAAGCCAACACCGACAGGCACTATGCAAAAATATATCAAATCTCCAGACCAAAAGGAAAATGACAAGCACCCAGAAATCAACCCTGAAAGCACAGAAATGTATACTCTTCATGACAGAGAATTCAAAATAGCTATCATAAAAAAGCTCAACAAGATACAAGAAAACACAGATAGACAATTCAATGAAATCAGGAATTTATTCACAGAAGAGATTGAAACTACAAAGAAAAACCAGTCAGAAATCTTAGAGATGAAAACACAATAAAGGAGATAAAGACAAATCTGGAAGCCTTAAGCCTCAGAGCTGACAATATGGAGGAAAGAATTAGCAATATCAAGGACAGCAATGCAGAAATGCTCCAGATGGAGGAGGAAAGAGAACTAAGACTAAAAATAAATGAAGAAACTCTCCAAGAAATACACGACTTAATTAGGAAATCCAATATGAGGATTATAGATATTCCAGAGGGAGAAGAGAGGGAAAATGGAGCAGAGAACTTGTTCAAAGAAATAATATCTGAGAACTTCCCAAACCTGGGGAAGGAGCTAGAAATACCAGTGAATGAAATCAATAGATCTCCTAAATATATCAACATGAAAAGACCCTCTCCAAGGCATATAGTAGTAAAGCTGGCAAAAGTGAACAACAAAGAAAAAATATTAAGGGCAGCTAGACAAAAAAATAAATAAATAAATAACGTACAAAGGAATTCCTATTAGGCTCTCAGCAGATTTCTTGACAGAAACTTTACAGGCTAGGAGAGAGTGAAATGACATATTCAAAATTCTGAAAGACAAAAACTTTCAGCCAAGAATACTATTCAGTGAAAATATCCTTCAGATATGATGCAGAAATAATAACTATCCCTGATAAACAAAAGCTAAGAGAGTTCACTGCCACAAGACCGCCATTACAAGAAGTACTCAAGAAGGCCCTCATGTCTGAGAAAAAAAAGAGACAGGGGATACAAAGTTTTGAAAAAGGAGGAAAACAGGTCAACAAAATCAGAAAAATTGCAGCTTTCTATCAGAATAGATTAGCAAACACTTAATTATAGAACCAAAGATCAAGGGAAGGAAAACACCAAAAATAAATATAACCTCATCACTTTAAATAGAAACTCACAACACAAGATGGAATAAGTTGTGACAACAATAACTTAGAAGGAGAAGAGGAAAGGGATCAAATCGACTTAGTCTAAGGGAATAAGAGGCCATCAAAAAATGGACTATCACATCCACGAGATTTTTTTTATACAAACCTCATGGTGACAACTAACCAAATAATCAGAACAGAGTCACACACGGTAAAGAAAGAGAAAACTAAGAGAACCTCCATACAGAGCTACCAAACTCAATTGGTAGTCCAAAATACACAGGACGAGAAACAAAAGAAATGCAAAAGAACCAGAAAGTGAGTGATAAATTAGCACCATTAAGCCCTCATATATCAATAATTACCCTAAATGTATATGGACTGAACTCTCCAATCAAAAGACACAGAGTGGTGGGATGGGCTAAAAAACAAGACCCAACAATACGCTGCCTCCAGGAAATGCATCTCAGCTCTAAAGACAAACATAGGCTTTGAGTGAAAGGATGGAAGACAATACTCCAAGCTAAAGGCAAAGAAAAGAAAGCAGGTGTTGCCATACTTATATCAGACAAAGTGGACTTCAAGATAAAAAAGGTATGAGAGACAAAGAGGGGCAATATATAATGATAAAAGGGACACTCCACAAAGAAGACATATTACTTATAAATACATATGCACCCAACACAGGAGCACCAAAGTACATAAAGCAACTACTAACAAACATAAAAGGAGATATTAACAACAACACAATAACAGTAGAGGATCTTAACACCCCACTTACATCAATGGATAGATCATCCAGATAGAAAGTCAATAAGGAAATAATGGACTTATACAAAAAACTTGACAAGATGGACTTAATAGATATATAGAGAGCGCTCCATCCAAACACAGAAGATTACACGTTCTTCTCAAGTGCACATGGAACATTCTCAAGAATAGACCATATGCTGGGAAGCAAGGCATGCCTCTATAAATTGAAGAAGATTGAAATCGTAACAAGCATCTTTTCTGGCCATAATGCCATGAAGCTAGAAATCAACTATAAGAAAAAAACCGGGAAAGTGACAAAGATGTGGAGACTAAACAACATGCTACTGAACAACCAATGGATCATTGATGACATTAAAGGAGAAATCAAATCATATCTGGAGACAAATGAAAATGAAAATACACTGTACCAACTCATGTGAGATGCAGCAAAAGCGGTCCTGAGAGGGAAACTCACAGCAATACAGACCCACTTTAACAAACAAGAAAAAGCCCAAATAAGTAACCTCAAACTATGCCTAACAGAATTAGAAAAAGAAGAAGAAACAAAGCCCAAAGTCAGCAGAAGGAGGGAAATAATAAAAATCAGAGCAGAAATAAATGAAATCAAAACCAAAAAAAAACAGTAGACAGTATCAATGAAACAAAGAGCTGATTCTTTGAGAAGATAAACAAAATTGACAAACCCTTAGCCAGACTCACCAAGAAAGAAAGAGAGGGTTCAAATAAATAAAATTAGAAATGAAAAAGGAGAAATTACAATGGACACCACAGAAATACATAAGATGATAAGAGAATACTATGAAAAACTATATGCCAACAAATTGGACAATCTAGAAGAAATGGATAAATTCTTAGACACATACAACCTCCCAAAACTGAATCAAGAAGAAATAGAGAACCTGAATAGACTGATCACAAGTAAAGAGATTGAAATAGTAATCAGAAACCTCCCAAAAAACAAAAGTCCAGTCCCAGATGGCTTCTCTGGAGAATTTTACCAAACATTCAAAGATTTAATACCTATCCTTCTCAGACTATTCCAAAAAATAGAGGAAGATGGAACACTTCCCAACACATCCTATGAGGCCAACATCACCCTGATACCAAAGTCAGACAAAGACAATACTAACAAGGAAAACTACAGACCAATATCCCTGATGAACATAGATGCAAAAATCCTCAACAAAGTATTGGCAAACTGAATACAGGAATACATTAAAAAAGATCATACACCGTGATCAAGTGGAATTTAAACCAGGGACACAGGGATGGTTCAACATCCACAAATCAATCAATGTGATACACCACATTAACAAAACAAGGAATAAAAACCATATGATCATCTCAATAGATGCAGAGAAAGCATTTGACAAGATCCAACATCCCTTTATGATAAAAACTCTCGACCAGATGAGTTTAGAAGGAAAGTACCTTAACATAATAAAGGCCATATATGACAAACCCACAGCCAACATCATACTCAATGGGGAAAAACTGAAAGCCATCCCTCTGAAAACAGGAACAAGACAAGGGTGCCCACTCTCACCACTCTTATTCAATATAGTACTGGAAGTTCTGGACAGAGCAATTAGGCAAGAAAAAGGAATATAAATAGGCAACAAAGAAGTGAAACTCTCACTGTTTGCAGATGATATGATATTATATGTAGAAAATCTTAAGGAATCCACTGGAAAACTATTAGAAAAAATCAACAACTACAGCAAAGTTGTAGGGTACAAAATCAACTTACAGAAATCAGTTGCATTTCTATGTGCCAACAATGAACTAACAGAAAGAGAACTCAAGAAGACAATCCCATTTACAATTGCAACAAAATGAATAAAATATCTAGGAATGAATTTAACCAAGGAAGTGAAAGACCTATAAAATGAAAACTATAAGACATTATTGAGTGAAATCAATGATGACTTAAAGAAATGGAAAAATATTCCATGCACATGGATTGGGAGAATAAGCATAGTTAAAATCTCCATACTACCTAAAGAAATCTACAGATTCAATGCAATCCCAATCAGAGTCCCAAGGATATTCTTCACGGAAATAGAACAAAAGATACTAAAATTCATATGGGGCAACAAAAGACCACAAATAGCTAATGCAATCCTGACAAAAAAGAACAAAGCTGGAGGCATCCCAATCCCTGACTTCAAAACATACTACAAAGCGATAGTAATCAAAACAGCACGGTACTTGTACAAAAACAGACACACAGATCAATGGAACCGAATTGAAACTCCAGAAATAAAACTTCATATCTATGGGCAGCTAATCTTTGACAAAGGAGCTAAGGACATACAGTAGAGAAAGGAAAGTCTTTTCAATAAATGGTGCTGGGAAAACTGGACAGCCACATGCAAAAGAATGAAAGTAGACCATCTTCTTTCACCATACACAAAAATTAACTCAAAATGGATCAAAGACCTGAAGGTGAGACCTGAAACTATAAAACTCCTGGAAGAAAATATAGGCAGTACACTATTCATCATCAGTCATAAAGAGATCTTTTCAAATTCCATGTCTACTCGGACAAGGGAAACAAAAGTAAAAATAAACAAGTGGGACTTCATCAGATTTAAGAACTTCTACAAGGCAAATGAAACCAGGACCAAAATGAATAGGCAATCCATCAGCCGGGAAAAAATATTTGCAAACCTTATATCCGACAAGGGACTAATCTCCGTAATATATAAAGAACTCACACAACTGAACAACAAGAAAACAAACAACCCCATCAAAAAATGAGAAGAGGAAATGAACAGACACTTCTCCAAAGAAGATATACAGATGGTCAATAGGCACATGAAGAGCTGTTCAACATCACTAATCATCAGGGAAATGTAAATCAAAACCACACTAAGATATCATCTTACACCCATTAGAATGGCTATAATCACCAACACAAAAAACAATAAATGTTGGAGAGGCTGTGGAGAAACAGGAACTCTAATGCACTGCTAGTGGGAATGCAAACTGGCACAGCCTCTACGGAAATCAGTATGGAGACGCCTCAAAAAATTAAAAATAGAAATACCTTATGATCCAGCTATCACACTACTGCGTATCCACCCAACGAACCTGAAGTCAACAATCCAAAGAGGCTTATGCACCCCTATGTTGACTGCAGCATTATTTACTATAGCCAAGACATGGAAGCGACCCAAGTGTCTCTCGACTGATGAGCGGATAAAAATGTGGTATATATATACAATGGAATACTACTCAGCCATAAAAAAAGACAAAATTGTCCCACTTGCAACGACATGGACGGACCTGGAGGGTATCATGTTAAGCGAAATAAGCCAGAAAGAGAAAGACAAACACCACATGATTTCACTCATAAGTGCAAGATAAACCAACACAGACAGAGAGAACTGTTTGGTGGTTACCAGGGGCTAGGGGGGTGGGGAGTGGGCACAAGAAGTGAAGGATGCATTTATATGGTGACTGACAAACAATAATGTACAACTAAAAGTTCACAATAAAGAAACAAAAAGGAAAAATCAAAAACAAAATTATTTTAATTAAAAATTAAAAAAATTTTTAAAACAATGTATAAATAAGTCATTAATAGCAGTGTAAAAAGTATTCCTGCTTTCTAACCATTTCTCTCTAAAAAGCTTTTGGATCAGGAAAAGGAAAAATGCAACTTTAGTTTAATAACATAGAGGTTCCTGTTGCTAAATTGTAAGGAATAAAGAGATGCAATCAGCATTAGGCCAACAATTACCAGATAATGGTTCTACATAAACCTTTTTGTGTTAAAATTTTAAGTAAAATTTTAAGAATTTTAATATTGCTTAGTAAAAATAAGTACAAGAAAATTATATAAAAGTCCACATTTCAAGTTCACTTAATACTCCTAATCAATTATGCATTTTGATTTAAAAGATAGATATCTTCTCTCTGATTTTATCACAGTGTGCAATATAATTTAAATATAACATTTTAGTTTATGCAAGACTTTGGAGTTATTATTTTACCACAAGCTTAACTAAGTAGAATATCCTAAATTCCTTACACTTGTCATATAGGTTATCATTACTTACACGAAATATTTAAGACTGTCAATGTAAGCATGTGCATTTAACTAACGACTAACAGCTTCACGTAAAACACTGCGGACTATGGGAACCTATAGAATCACTCCACCGGCACCGTCTGGAATGTATTTCCCCAACAAATTGTCATAATAACAGTGATTATATTTTCTTTAATGTCAACTTAAAATACATTTCCCAAGATCCCTAATTGACTTGAGACCTCTAAGTATCAACTGAGGTAGTTAGGGAGTAACCTTTATGTATCTGAAAATTCTCCAAAGAAAGAATTTTAAATTTAGAAAGAAAGAGAAAGTCAAGTACATGCTCCTGTGGCTTTGGCCTCCACATTTCTTGTCCACGTAAACACATATATCTTTACCACACTCAATGAAGATAGTAAAAACCGATCTATTATACATTGCCTACTAGCGTGTTTAAGATGATTATGTTTATAAAATTAGAGTTTCAAAGGGTTAAATAGCGTTGGCATTTAAACATTGTTCGGGCACAAGGCCAATTTAAACATTGGGCACAAGGCCATTCGGGCCAAGGCATCGGAGAAGCCCTGGGGAGTAAGGGGCGATGGCCCGTCGTCGTCGGGGCCTGCAGGGAGGAGTCCCCGCCGCGGCGGCACAGCGCCTGTCCTGGATTAGCGCGGGGCGGCGCAGCGTAGGCGGCGCCCGCGAGGAGCCGCGCGCCAGCTTCGTCACAGTGAACGCCTGAGCGCGCCTGGCTGGCCCGGCAGAGGCCCGCGAGCGCCCAGCGGCGGGCTCTCGTCGCGCTCCGCGGGGACACGTGACCTTCCTTCTGCGCCGGCCGCAGAGCCAGTAGAGATTGTCCTCACCCTGGAGTGTGCTCTGGCTTCTCGAAAAGTCTGCTAACAGTGGTACGGACTCGGGTTCAGCTTTCGGGTACTTTCCGACTTTATATAAAATCGTAATGATTGTAATATTACCCCCAGACGTGGTTGTTATAAAATATATTAGGCTAGTTAATAACGGAGCGAAGACAATGGACATTTCTTGTTTTCTAATACCTTTTATCAGAATAAATTTTTGTTTTATCTTAATAAATTTTTTCTTAATAAATTGATAATTCTCTGTTTTGTTTTTTAATTGACTTCATTTTTCAGAATAGTTTTAGGTTTACAGAGAGTTTCCATCTGTTCCTTCTACCCCGCCCCCACCAACCCTACAGTTTCCCCTATTACTTACATCTTGTATTAGTGTGGTACATTTGTTATAAGTGATTAACCAATATTGACACATTAATGTTAACTGAAGTCCATAGTTTACATTAGAGTTCACTCTCTGTGTTGTACATTCTGTGGGTTTTGAAAAATGTATAGTGACATATGTTCATCACTCTGTATCATACAGAATAATTTTCCTGTCCTAAAAATCCCCTTCTTCTAGTTTTTAATTTAGTTTTAGTTGCTGTTTCCAAGATACAGCCCCATATCGACAACCTGACGGGCTTTTTGGAATCCCCTCATCTTTAATTTTCCCAAAACGGCCACTTGGTGGCGCCTAGATGAATACACGTACTCAGCTCTGGGACATAGCACAGGCCAGAAAGGCAAGAATCAACGCCTGAGTACGAGAATACCCAGTGGTATGGAAATTTTATTAAATCTTCCTTCGTACAACTAGTTGTCTCGCCTGCCACCAGCCTAACCCTAGGATGTCTGTAAAGGTGTGGCGAGGTCGTCAAGCAGCACCGCCAGGTCCGTGTGAATTGTATCCCTGCACTTACGGAACATGTCCTCCAAGCGAGTGTGTTTTCGGATTAGGTGAAGTCACTTCTTCATCGCAAAGCCCGCCTTTATCCTGTTGCAAAGATGTTAGTACAGTATGTCATTTGTTCTAACCTGGAGAACACCTTCAGTGCCCCCTACGGACAGAGGCTCACTTGACAGAACAAGTTCTTTTAGCTATCAGGCAGGTTACTGGGGCCACTTAGCAATTTCACTACCCATGTCTATATCCACATTTCCCAAACTTGGAAAAAGTGAAGCAGGTTGATAGAATTGTCAAAACCAAATTGGCTAATCCAGTTGGTGAAACTGAAATGTCTTGGTCTTCTCTTTCTTCTTTCATACTGATGAGAATTGATTCCTCTGCACAAGAAAATAACAAATCCTTGTGAAATAGCTCCTGGAAGGCCTCTGCATTTTAGCGTGGTACCCCCATTGCAGGACTCTGCTTGGGGTGATCGTACATCCTAGTTTTTCCAGTCCTAGTTTCTGCTTGTTGTCTGTAATGGTTAATTTTCCATGTCAACTTGACTGGGCCACAAATGCCTAGATATTTGGTTAAATATTATTTTGGTGTGTCTGCGAGTGTGTTTCTGGAGGAGATTAATGTTTGAATCTGTAGACTGAGTAAAGCTGATTGCACTCCTAATAGGGTGGGCCTCATCCAATCAGTTGAAGGCCTCAGTAAAACCAAAAGGTATATAAGGCAGAATTCTCTCCCTCTTTCTCTCTCTCTCTCTGCCTGACTGAGCTGGGATGTTGGTCTTCTTCTACCCTCAGAATGGAACTTACACTTGTTGGCTGTTGGTTCTCAGGCCTTTGGATTTGAACTGAAACTATACCACCAACAATCTTAGGTCTCCAGCTTGCTGACTGCAGATTTAGGACTTTTCCACCTCCATAGTAACATAAGCCAATTTCTTATAATTTATACATATGTATATTTCCTGTTGGTTCTGTTTCTCTGGAGAACCCTGACTAATACATTGTTCCAGTGTAATTATTCATACCCACCCCCTCATTTCACTCTCGAAAGTGTCCGAGTTTGGATTACACATTATATAGCTGCCCTAACTATCAGCTGTTACATTCTGACATTGTCCACTTTTGTAAAAGCTAGACTGAGCTGGCCAGTGTTCTCCTCAGCAGGTCGCCGCTATCTTGCCCCTGACGCCTCACTGAGGGCCATGCCATGAACTAGAAACCAGAGACAAGAGGAACACCGAGAAAAAATAGCCTTCAGATCCCAGTGGAAGGACACCTGTTGAGTCCACTCAGACACTGCAGTAGCTCCACAGGGAGCAGACCTTGAGCACCCACCAGAGAGCAGATTAACTCTGTGTTCCCAAGTGTAACTCTTGAATGGTACAATCTACAGGAAAATTAAAACCGAGCTCTTCAAGATGGATTTGCTCAAGATGCAAGCACAGGGGGCCGGCCCCGGGGCTTAGCGGCTAAGTGCGCATGCTCCACTACTGGCGGCCCAGGTTCGGATCCCAGGCGCGCACCAACGCACCGCTTCTCTGGCCATGCTGAGGCCGCGTCCCACGTACAGCAACTAGAGGGATGTGCAACTACGACATACAACTATCTACTGGGGCTTCGGGGAGAAAAAGGGAAAAAAAAAAAAGAAGGAGGATTGGCAATAGGTATTAGCTCAGGGCCAGTCTTCCTCAGCAAAAAGAGGAGGATGGGCATGGATGTTAGCTCAGGGCTGATCTTCCTCACACACACAAAAAAAGATGCAAGCATAGGATCTCCCAAGATTGCTGGACCAAGACTGTCCAGAATAGAACTGTCCAGAATCTCCCACGATTGCTGGACCAAGACTGTCCAGAAAACAACCTGACAGAAGAGACACAAAAGCTGTTATTTGTTTGGAGCTGTTTCTGTTCTTAATGTTCCATCTGCTCCTACTATCATGATATTCCATCACTTACGTTTAGTCTTAATTCTGATCATATATGTGTTGCCTCAAATTGGGATGCCCACCCATGGATAAAAATTCATAAAAAGGGGGCGTTAAACTTAAATGCTAAATTGACACGTGATATTCGAACTCTGGTAAAGGACATTTCACTGACAATTTCAGTGAGGACAGTTGGATATATATTTTAAATGGATCACTCTTCAAATTTTCTAGAGGACACAGTAAGGGTCCCTGTGTATGATAACTTTGTAGTTATCAAGCAGTTATATTTTACCTTTTACAACACTGGCTTTGACAATAAGACAACTAAGAACCATGGAGGTAAGAATTTTGTCCATGTGCTGCAGCTAATAAAAGGCAGAAGCAGAATTTGATTCAGTTCTTTCTGGCTTCCAAATCTATCATTTATGGGTTAACCATTCCAGATCCTTCTATTCTTTCTTACAGGATGTGAGTTTGAATGCCTTTGCCATTCTGGTCATTTTGCTCAGAACATACTTGAATAACCTCCATCTGCTTAAAGTATAAAGCCCTGAACGATGGGGCTGCCTCACGGAGTGTCCCATACAAAGGACAGAAGCCCTGTCACTCTACTCCCCGTGTGGGCTAAGATCACAGGGTCTTGCCGCAGGCCCCGTCTACCCCATCAGCAGCTTCCTGCCGACATGCAGCTTCCAAGTCTTTGCCAGTTATGCTGCTGCTATCAAGCCAATTTCCTCCTCATCCTGTGCTGATTTGTGCTGTTGACCCAAGTGCAACCTTTTACAAGTACACTTGTTAAGTTTCTTAGTTCTTAATTTAGGCCCAGCATACCAGCCTCTCAAGGTCTTTTGGGATCCTGATTCCACCATTCGGCCAATCCCAGTGCTACCTCATCCACCAGTTTCACCAACACGTCTGTTGTATGCTATTCTTCCTTCATGAGTCCGTTCGACTCATGTTTACTGAATGTCTACTGTGGGCCAGCTCTGTTTCAGGCGGTCACAGAAACGAGCAAGGCAAAGTCTCCGGACTTCCGGAGTTCACATTCTAGTGATGAAACAGACAATAAAGAGATTAGTGAATGGTTAAGATAATGCCAGGTACTGATGAAAGTTATAAAGAAAAATCAAATATGATATGGTGTTTGAGGGATGTGCTATTTTAAGCATAGTGGTCAAAGGAAGTGATGTTCACGCAGAGTCTTGAAGGAAATAGAGGAATGGGCCGTGCGGTTATCTGGGAAAAGAGCCTGCCATGAAGAGGGAACGAAGAGCAAGAGCGAGGGCCCTGAGACAGGAGGTACGGGGCGCGTGCGGGGAAAGCAGGGTCCCGTGTGGCTGGAGTGTAGGGCCAGCTCTCAGCTGAGGAAGGAGTTTGGATTTCATTCTGAGTGAGGTGGAAAACCATGAGGGACTCAGAGAAGACATATGAAATGGTCTGATTAACTTTTCTTTTTTTGCAAAATATACATAACATAAAATTTACCCTCTTAATCATTTTTAAGTGTATAGTTCAGTACATTCACATTGTTGTCTACCATCACCACCATCCATCTCCAGAACTCTTTACATAGTGAAAAGCTGAAACTCTGTATCTGTTAAACAACTCCCCATTCTCTCCTCCCCTCAGCCCCTGGCAGTCACCATCCTGCTTTCTGTTTCTATGAATTTGACTACCCAGGTACCTCATATAAGTGGAATCTACAGTATTTATCCTTTTGTGACTGGCTTATTTCACCTAGCATCAAGGTTCATCCATATTGTCATATGTGTCAGAATTTCTTTCCCTTTTAAGGCTGAATAATATTGCATTGTATGGATATACCACGTTTTGTTTTATCCATTCATCTATTGATGGACACTTGGGTTGTTTCCACTATTTGGCTATTGTGAATAATGCTGCTATAAACATGGGTGTACAAATATCTCTTTGAGTTCTGCTTTCAATTCTTTTGAATATATACCCAGAAGTAGAATTGCTAGATCATATGGGAATTCCATGTTTAATTATTTGAGGAACCACCAAACAGTTTTCCACAGAGGCTGCACCATTTCATATTCCCACCAGCAATGCACAAGGGTTCTAATTTCTCTACATCCTCATCAACAATTATTTTCTGTGTGTGTTTTTTTTAATAGTAGCCATCCTAATGGGTAGGAGGTGGTATCTCATTGTGGTTTTGATTTGCATTTCCCTAATGATTAGTGTTGTTGAGCATCTTTTCATGTGTTTATTGGTTGTTTGTATGTCTTCTTTGGAGAAATGTCTATTCAAGTCCTTTGCTCACTTTTTTTTTTTTTGGTGAGGAAGATCAGCCCTGAGCTAACACCCATGCCAGTCCTCCTCTTTTTGCTGAGGAAGACTGGCCCTGAGCTAACATCTGTGCCAATCTTCCTCCACTTTATGTGGGATGCCGCCACAGCATGGCCTGACAAGCGGTGCGTCGGTGCGCACCCGGGATCCGAACCCGGGCCGCCAGCAGCGGAGCACGCACACTTAACCACTCCGCCACGGGGCCCGCCCATTTGCTCATTTTTTAATTGGGTTCTTTGCTTTGTTGTTATTGAGTTGTAGGAGTTCTTTATATATTCTAGATATTAATTTCTTATCAGATATGTGATTTGCAAATACTTTCTCCCATTCCATGGGTTCACTTTTTACTCTATTGATTGTGTACTTTGATACACAGAAGGTTTAGATTTTGATGTAGCAAATTTATCTATTTTTTTTCTTGCCTGTGCTTTTGTTATGATATCCGAGAAATCACTGATAAATCTAATGCCACGAAGCTTTCCCTCTATGTTTTCTTCCAAGAATTTTATAGTTTTAGTTCTTGTGTGTAGGTCTTTGATTTATTTTGAATTAATTTTTGACTTTGTGTATGGTGTAAGGTAAGGGTCCAATTTCATGATTTGCCTGGCAATATTCAGTTTTCCCAGCATCATTTGTGGAAAAGACTGTCCTTTCCCCATTGAGTGACTTCTGTCAAAAATTAGTTGACCATATATGCAAGGGTGTATTTCTGGGCTCTCTATTCTATTCCATTGGTCTGTATGTCTGTCTTTATACTAGTACCACACTGTTTTACTATGGCTTTGTAGTAAGTTTTGAAATCAGGAAGTGTAAGTGCTCCAGCTTTGTTCTTGAGATTCTATATGAATTTTAGGATGGATTTTTCTCTTTCTGAAAAAAACCGTGTTGGTATTTTATTAAGGATTGCACTGCGTCTGTAGATCGCTTTAGGTAGTATGGACATTTCAACAATATTGAATCTTCCAGTCCATGAACACGGGATATCTTTTCATTTATTTGTCTTCCTTAAGTTCTTTCAGCAATGTTTTATAGTTTTCAGTGTACAAGTCTTTCACCTCCTTAGTTAAGTTTATTCCTAAGTATTTATTCTTTTTGATGCTATTGTAAGTGGGATTATTTTATTAATTTCCTTCTTAGATTGTTCATTATTAGTGTATAGAGATGCAACTGATTTTTGTGTGTTGATTTTGTATCCTGCAACTTTGCTGAATTAGTTTATTAGTTGAAACAGATTTTGGTGGAATCTTTAGGGTTTTCTACATATAATGTCATGTTGCCTGTGAACAGAGATAATTTTACTTCCTCCTTTCCCCTTTGGATGCTATTTATTTCTTGCCTAATTGCTCTGGCTAGGATTCCAGTACCATGTTGAAGAGAAGTGGTGAAAGTGGACATCCTTGTCTTGTTCCCGACCTTGGAGGATCTGACTGACTTTTTAGAGGCTAACTCTGGCCACTTGTGCCCAGGAGGTGGCAGGGTTGAGAGAGGTCTCACAGAGTGCCTGCCAGGCGAGGAACGCAGGGCTTGGACTAGGGTGTTGCTCGTGGAGGAGGGAGCAGAGGTCAGTGGTGGGATTTATTCTGGGTAAAGCTCACAGAATGTGCTGATGAATTAGAGTTTGAACGTTCTACCTCTCCGAGGAAGGCCGTCAAGCTTACATGGATCCACTGGAAAAATCTCCTATCAACTTCCATCATGACGAAGCCGCTCTTCCTCAGGGATGGTCATTTTAAGGGCTGGAAATAGGAAGAAAAAGCTGGTAGAAGTAAATAAGGATGAGGATGTGAAATGTGTGTGCAGGACTGTGCCACCTCCTTGACCCCCCCCCGAATGTAGGTAAGGGTCCAGCTGGTCTTCCATCGAGTGTTAAATAGGTGACAGAGGTGTGAGAGAGGTGAGCTCTGGTTTGGAAGGGTGAAGAGGGGCTTCCTCAGCAGTGACAGGGAGCGCAGGCTGTTCTAGCACAGACAGCACCCCCCCCCCACCTACAGAAGGATCAACGCAGGGTGTCCCAGTTGGGACGCAGCCTGCCGCTCATTACCTGAAGCCTGGAGTTCACTTTCTTCATCACAGGCAAGCTGGAGCCCATGACTACACACAGGACAGAGGGGAGGACCAGAGCTGCTTTGAGATATGGATGGAAGCAGAGAGCAGGACTCAAGGGACATGGGTCACTGCTCTAATCTAATCGACCTGCAGGAAGCCACAGGCTAATCAGCATGGGTTGCAAGGGGTCGGAATGCAAACCTCCCTTCTGCCTTTACAAGGATTTATCTGCAACTTGTTGCACCTTTCTAGGCCTCCATTTATCGGTCTTCTGGATGGGGTCAATAGCAAAAGGATAGTATAGCATAGCGCTGTAAGACGTCCCTGAGGCCCTAGAGTAGTTAAGCACCGGACCTCTGGAGCCAGAACGTCTGGCTTTGAATTACAGTTCTGCCACTGACTAGCTGTGATCTGGGAAAGTTACTGAATCTCCCTAGGCCTCAGTTTCCTCATCTGTAGGATGGGGATGGGATAATTATAGTATCTGCCTTGAAAGAATCGGGGAGAGAAGGGAGGAGAGATTGGGGAGCTATTGTTTAACGGGTACAGAGTTTCAGTTTTACAAGATAAAAAGAGTTCTGGAGATGGATGGTGGTGATGGTAGCACAACAATGTGAATGCACTTAATGACACTGAATTGTACACCCAAAAATGGTTCAGATGGTAAATTCTATGTTATGTGTATTTTACCACAATTAAAAATAATTTGTAAAAACTTTAAAAAAAAGATCTGGGGGAGGAATAGAGAGCTCATTTCCATACCATGCCTGGAGGAGTGCCTGGTACTCCATGAACTCTCCATGAGGGCTTGCTTGCTGTTCATATCATTATCTGGGTGAGGTTGAGCAACTTTGCTTGACTTCTCTGGGCTTCAGTTTCTGCACCCATAAGTTAAAGTTACTGCAAGAATTAGAAATAATGCAGATACAACTGTTTGACATGCAGTTCTATCCTTAGTAAATGGTGAATAGTTGTTACTAGCTTGGAAGCTATTGGGGAATGGAGTTGGCTATACTGCTTAACCCTCACTGCAGACATGAAGGGATGTTGTTGCTTTCCCAGAGGCCTTCCAATATGGGAGCGGGAACTTTGCTTCCAGTGCAAACCAGAGGAACAGAAACATTGCAACAATGCCAACTAGAAGGAATAGAAACATTGTCAGTTTCTCTCAATGGGTAAAAACTGACCAAGTTCCATGGAGGGATGAAATTATATATCACAGGCGAGCTCATAGCCAGAACATACTCACAGCAGGGCTTTCAATAAATCATCCCTCCCTGACCCTGCTCCTCTGTCTTGGATGAGCAAATTGAACACTTCTGTAGCTTGCAGACCAAAGTAGCTATTTGTTAGGTACTCTAAGATCTTCCCAAATAGGGCCTCCTTATATGAAAGGAAGGTGCAGCAGTGGGATGAGCTTGGCCTTGGAGAGGATTAGGAAACTGGCAAGAGCTAGAGGAAGTGGGAGGGAACCCACACGGCTCAGCTGGAGCTGCCGATCTCATTTTCTCCACTTCTGAGAAGCTTTTCCCAGCCCAGCACTACTCTCCCAGCTTCTCTAAAGCAGGATCCAGTTTCCTGATAAAGAAGGCCTCCCTTCCTTTCTTAAATGACTGTCAGCAACTGGACACCTCCCAGAAAGGGAGGTGGAAAGCAAATTACGTGGGACTTAAGACCAAGGCGAACCTTACATAATTAAGACCTGGGAGTGGATCATTTCTAACAGCCCCCCTCCACTATACAACAAAATTACTTTTAGTAACAGTCATGTAATATTCAGTAGTAATCATTATTTTCTGGATTCAGTCTATAGTTTCAAAACACACACCTTAAAGAAAGAATACATTTCAATTTAAATATATTCAAATTTAGTAATATATTTCATGTATGAACTAAATTTGCACTTGCCAATAGAAAATATTAGATCTCACTGTCTCAGTCTGTTTTACTGTTAAAATTTTTTTGAGAAATAATTGACACATAACATTGTATTAGCTTTAGGTGTACAACATAATGATTTGATATATGTATATATTGCAAAATAATTACCACAAGAAGTTTAGTTAACATCTGTCTGGGAGAGAGATATTCTCTCTTTAACCCCTCTTGAGTTCTTATGGCTGGACTAATAATAAAATTGACATAAGGCCAGATTAATAGGAGAAAAAACAATTTAATATGTGCATACAGGAGATCATAGAGAAATGATGCTCTCCAAGTGAACAAAGCAGGTAGTTTATGTATCTATTTATACCAAGAAACAATAAATTTGTGAGGAAATGACAGAACAAAGAAACTTAGGTTTGGGGTATGTAATTAGTGAGGATTTGAACAGAGTTTAGGTTTGAGGTAGTAAAAATTAGTAAAAGTAACAAGGTTTGTTTATACAGGCTTCTCAACCCTGAATTCCCTAGCTCTGGTGATAAAAATGTCTCTATATCCTGGTGTGTGGAGTGTACCTTTCACATGGGAGATTTATTTCCTGCTTTCAGGGGGAACAGAGAGAGAAAGGTCAAAACTTTAAGCCAAAATAAGTAACTTTAGTTTAAAATAATCAGTATGCCATTGTGGCATATTTTGGGGCAGTTCTGGGCTCCAACAGTTCCCTCCTCTGAAACTTTCCTGGAAGTTTCATATATTAAAAGTTGAGCTGGCAGATTGTTCCATTATTCTTTTAAATTACTCTTTTAGTCTTAAAAAATAAGTCACTTCCATTAAACAATTGTGTCTCATTTCAGAAGGCAGTGATGCAGGTGGATTCTCAAAGTTAGGTCTATGGTGCAAGCCATCAGGTATTTAATAAGAGGCATTTCTATGGAAACAAATAAAAATAATGGTTAATGGTTGGAGCAAATTATAAATCAGTTGCTGAAACTAGAGGGAAGCCAGTCAAGAAGATTTCTAGACGTCAGGGTTGAAACATCTTTTGCAGTTTGAAATATCTCTGATGATGTCATCAGGTGTTCAGGCAAACTTTCTGAGTGGCTTACACAGCAACAGGCGTGAAGATTGTCTATTTACATGTCTAATACTTGGGCTGTTGTGGTGATCTCGCTAAGTTTATACCAAGTTGTTCAGCTTCAGTTTGCAGGGCTTCCAGGAAAAGGGCAGCTTTAGTTCTCAATGATTCCAAGTCAAAAGAGGGAGAAAAACTGGAAATGTTAGTTTAGAGAGTTGTAGCCAGATATTGGAGGAAATTAGAATTTAGGATCCAGTCCAGTTTTTAGGTAAATAACAAAACTTCAAGGAAAATTAACAAGTGTGAATTACAGTTTCTACTGAAACACAATTTTTCTCTCTAAAGTCACCCTCATTTTTTTTACCAAATATAATCAAATTAAGACTAATTTGCTTTCAAAATAAGTCTAGTTTTAATAAATTTGGCTTAGTTATCTACACAAGTACAGCCAGAATAGCAACTGATCATATAGGCTCTTTGAAATTTGCTTTGCTGGAACTTTTCATAAGGAATCTCTAGGTTGAACTTTTAATAGCCTCTTGAGGTTAAAAGCCAAACCAAAGACTTGTCATCAGACTCTGTCTGTAATACCTATAGATCTGGGTGAGTGCCTTTCTTCTTGAGGCTCCCAACATATGTTGAGGTTTCTGCACTGGCCAGGAAGTGACCCTCTTGGCTCACCTACTTAGGCTGTCGGGAACCCTATATGTAAGTAAGGTCCCAGGCTGTCTTCCCAAGGGGCTTTATTGGCTTCATAGAGTCAACCTTAGTTTCTTAAAGCTGTTTGGTCATATCTGACTTTATGCATGTTTCTCTCAAACATGACATTTGAGTCAAAGCCTTGGTCATGTAACCAATATTTTCAATTGTGTCCTGTTAACAAGGAGAACAGATTCTTTTTGAACTTATGCAAATAAATATATTGTCATGAAAATATGAATACTCACTGAGAGTTTCTGAATTCTGGAGGGATCAACTAGGGAGAAAAAGTGATTGCTTCAATTCTGCTTACAAAGTTATAATTCACCAAATTGCCATAAGTCATAGATAGCTGAAGAGAAAAGAAAAAAGTTTTCTTTAAATCTGGAAAAACAAAAGATTTTTATTTTTATTTATTTATTTTATCTTTATTTTTTATTTATTTTTCCCCAAAGACCCAGTAGATAGTTGTATGTCATAGTTGCACATCCTTCTAGTTGCTATATGTGGGAGGCAGCCTCAACATGGCCGGATAAGCGGTGCGTCGGTGTGCGCCCGGGATCCGAACCCGGGCCGCCAGCAGCGGAGCATGCGCACTTAACCACTAAGCCACGGGGCCAGCCCTCAAAAGATTTTTAAAAGACAGTAATATTTCAGATAAAAAGTCTTAAAAATTACAATCATCCTCATCTGTTCATTTAGCCCCATGTAGTTAATTCTTGTTCTGCTTGAATCTAGTTTTTCCATTAGTTCTTTTGACCTTGTCTGATGATTGAGGGTGATAGGGATAGTGATAATTCCAAGAAGTTTGCAAGATTTTTGTTAAGGCTTGTATGATTTTCCCTGTGAAGTATGTACCTTGATAGCCGAAGATTGTGGAAGGTATATCCCAAGGGGGAAATACATTTTCTAATAGGTTCTTTGCCACAGTGAAAGCATCAGCTTTGTGGCAAGGGAAGGCTTCAAAACATCCGGAAAACATACATACAACAACAGGAACATATTGATGACCCATACTAAGTGGCAGGTGAATTAAATCCAACTGCAGGTGCTCAAAGGACCTAAATGGAGGAGTCCTGAGGCCTCTGGGGACATAAGTAGTTTTTCATATGGTGGGTGAAGGAATGCAAAAACCAAAAAATGGGGTTTTCCAGGAAGCCAGGAAGAACCAGGTGGCTGACGTGGGTTTCCCATAGCCCTGGCTGTTTGTTTCATTTATAGCCCTTGTTCACACATCTTAATTATTCTGATTTAGGAGCAGACTGTTGCCATGTTACAAGGACATCAGGATGGCAAAAGTCTGGCAAAGAGAAGTCACTTTTTTTGTGTGTGTGTGAGGAGGACCAGCTCTGAGCTAACATCCGATGCCAATCCTCCTCTTTTTTTTGCTGAGGAAGACTGGCCCTCGGCTAACACCCGTGACCATCTTCCTCTACTTTATACGGGACGCCGCCACAGCATATCTTAACAGGTGGTGCATCAGTGCACACCTGGGTTCTGAACCAGCAAACCCCGGGCCACCGCAGCAGAGCGTGTGCACTTAACCGCTTGTGCCACCGGGTGGCCCCAAGAAGTCACTTTTTTTGCAGAAGCAGAGTGGACTTCATTCATATGTGCCACAAACTTTATAGATTCTGTTGCTGCTGCCTTTGCGTGAAAGTCAGCCAGGGCATTTTCCTGATGCTCAGATTCAGTCCTGGTATTGTAAGCCTCAATTTTGATAACAGACAACATTTTATATCAGGACATATCAGACTTCCAGAAATTTCACATAATTTCTGGAACTCTTATAACATACAGACATAACATAAAAAAGGCTGAATGTTATGTCTTATTTGACAATGCTTCCCATGTAATTTAACATGGCAAATAAGCCTAATTAGTTTAACATCTCCCTTTTTTAAGGAGAGAGAACACATCCTTTGAAATGTTCCAGGGGCCCTCTGAAAAACTTCAAAGTTAGTTGTGGTCAAAAGACTTCATTTAGAATTTGATTTTGGGAAGTTCGTCAAAAATATCAAAAAGGTTTTAAACACTGGTCAAATAGGATCATAGGTTGGTGTAAAAACAATACTTAGTTACCTGTTTAACCAGTGATAATAAAAGATTTTAAAGGCAAATATGGAAAGCTACACAACTGTTAGCAAAACTTAGCTCTTACAATTGAGAAGATTCAGTTTTCTTAAGTAATCAAAGATCTAATAAAGCACAGAAAATTATTTTGGCAAAACATAAAATCTTTGCTTTCTTTTCATAATATCTTATCAGGAGCAGATCAATATTCTAAGAAAACTTTGTTCTTTTAAGAAATGAAAAGAATATCAAGTTCCAGTTTTACATAAGTACACTATTGATATTAAAGCTTATATTAAAAACTCTTAAAATAATAGTTTAATTTTAGCTAGTTTGGCCACACAAGGTAAAATTTCTCTCTCTCTTTTTTTCACTTTCTATTTACTTTATCTTTTTAATAAAGAGAGAAAACCAAATCTTAATTTTGTACCAGCTTACTTTTGATGTTAAAACTTATTCACTTAATTAAATTTATTTCAATCTTAGCTAGCCCTGACCACACGCAAAATCTCTTTCCAAAGACTCCTTATTCATAAATCTTCTATAATTTTTTATGTCCATTTTAGTTTGCCCCTTGTTCTCTTATCCGTTCAGAAATAGCCAGCTTTATTTTGGGACAAAATTATTTTTCTTTCCCTCAACAAAAGCGGATCTCCGCTCTTTGTATTTTTTTTCAAAAACATATATCTTGGGGCTGGCCCGGTGGCGCAAGTGGTTAAGTGCGCGCGCTCTGCTGCAGTGGCCCGAGGTTTGCCGGTTCGGATCCCAGGTGCGCACCGACGCACTGCTTGGCAAGCCATGCTGTGGCGACGTCCCATATAAAGTGGAGGAAGATGGGCATGGATGTTAGCCCAGGGCCAGTCTTCCTCATCCAAAAAAAAAAAAAAGAGGAGGATTGGCAGATGTTAGCTCAGGGCCGATCTTCCTCACCAAAAAAATACATATATATATCTTATTTTCCTTGCATACAGAGATTCTTTCCTTATTATTTTAGTAGCTTTAATTATATATATTAATTAGAATTCTTAACTCTTAGAAAGCTTAATTTCTGGTGAAAACTAAGTAGTAAGCAATTATGAATGGCATGTTATACCTATATTCTTTAGATTGGCAAATTTATGAACACATCTTATAATTTCTAGAAACATATGTTTCTTCATAGTGCAATAATTGAATGTTGCACAGGACATGTTTCTTAATTGACCCAAATTTATCTTTAGTTTCTCTGCAATAGGAAGCCAAAAGTAGATAAACCTCTGTTCGGTAATTAATGTTTTACTATTTTATCTTATCTGGAAATGATCTAGATATTCAAAGAATTTCCCATCATTTAATTTAATTTAACAGATCTCTAAAGTTTCAAGTTACCAAAGAGATTTGTGGATGCTATTTTTAAGTACTCATAGCATAAAACATAATTGTTGCAGATGTTCATCAACATCTATATAATTCACTTCTTAACAATTATACTTAACATTATTCATGAAAATTTCGTGGGACATTAAAGCAGTTAGCCATCATATCTTAAGTTATTTTTTCTTTCTGACAAATCTTATAACAGAGATAACATGAGTTTATTTTACTAATAACCCAGGTAAAATAAAAGTTACGTGTCTGCATTATATCCAATACTGATAACTCTGAAGGCATGCCTATTTTAATTAAGCCAACAAATTTAAATAAGCTTTTATTTACCAAAAATTATTTTACATCATGCTAACTTGAAAATCATTTGGATTAGTTTCTATTACATTTAGATATAATTTATATAAGTGCTTGCTTTAAGTCAATTAAATAGAGCTCTTTTAGAAAATAATTTTGCTACTACCATCCAGTGGTAGAAAAATACCATATCTATAACATACATAAATATGTATAAACAGACAGAGAACTTATAGCCTTTATTTTAAAAATTTAGCCATGAATCAGGTACAATACAAAACTCACTAGTTTATAAATCTCTAGCAGATGGAACAAGTTAAGATTACCTGCTTAAATTTTTTTCGTTGTTAATATTTGTGGAGAAGACTTCTAAGATTTATATTTACCCTAGACAACTAATGTTAAGGAATTAGATTTTGGGCAAGAGAACCTTTCTAGCAGCTTGCAATTTAAAATGACCATTGTTCCCTTTTTTGTCTTGAACCTCAAGCTTTACTGATTGAGCTAGCCGGGCTTAGGCTCAGCTGATTGTGGGCTATCTCCTGGGTGTTTACATTCCAAAGACATGGTAAAATCTACAATTTCAAAAGACAGGGGGGAATAAATGCAAGTTTTTTCCTAGGAGTTTCAGGGTGACTGTTATTTAAATTTTTCCTTCAGTCTTAGGAATTGGGGATGGTCTAGATAAGAGTTCCTGGAGGGGTTACAAGCCTTTTGAGATAAATAGCGAGGTTTTGGGATGGGTGAGGGAATGGGTGGCATCTGAACTGCCTCCAGACCTGTATTTCCAGTTTTGCCAAGATTTGTAAGATAAGGACAGTTGCGCTCAATTCCTCAGAAATTGGGTTGTAACTTAAATGACATCAGAGGTTTATCTACCCCTCCAACAACTTTATTCCTAATTTGCTTCTTTCACTCTGGGTACATAGTTTTATTTTAATTTTGGGAAGAAGGCCTATAAAACAATTCCTATCAGGCTCTGAATGTCAGCTTCCAATTTGGCCAATTTTGGGCCATAGAGATACTAAAAAAGCCCTTCTAAATACCCTGTCAGTTTTCAGCCGGGACAAACAGTGAATATTTCTGGCAGTATTAGACAACTGCATGCACCCAAGAGGCATCCTCAAAGGTTGTGACCTTCCCAAGCTCTAGAGTCACTCCCAAAGACAGCCAAAAGAAAGAACCACCAGCCTGCACGTCCCAGGCGGGCAGAAAGCCAAGCCAATCCCTCAGACCAGCAAGGCAAAATGAGACAAGCAAGAAGGCAATAGCTATCCTTGAGAGAGAAAGCGTCAATAACCAATGGGTCTGGATTTGGAAAGGAAGGGACAACGTGAAATTTTACTTTCCTCTCTTGACTGGGCATTACAGATGGCCACTGAGTGGAGGTAAAAGGGCTGTTGTCCAGGGCACATACATTCCCTTGGAGGGGATTCTAGGATATATCCACAAAGGACATTGCGTAGGAAGGCCTGAAGCTGGCGGAGCCTGATCACAGAGCCCAGGAAAGCGAGCCCTACTGCCTGTCCCAGGTGCTTCTGCTGAATTCATTTTCTGCAGAGTAACCTGCATGAATAACCTGTATACTTTTAGAGATTAGGCTAGAGTAAATCTCTGTAAATCTTGTAGGAAAGGGAAGCTAAAACAGGCAGATGGGGCTAGATTTTAGAAGGGAGTTTTACATTAGATTTTAAGTCTAAATTTTTCTTCTTTCATCTTGTTAGGGAGTCCCTAAGTCTAGCTATTATGTTATTTTTTTTTTCTTTTTCTACTTAAGTGCCAGACAATTGTATTTCCAGTGTCCTGATTTTTTATGATATCTGCAAATGTCTGAAGGCAAATAGGAGTGGACTTTGATTTTTGCTCTAATTTTTGTTCTTCCATCTTATTAAGGGAGTCTTAATGGCTAGCTGTAATACCAATATGAGAGCTCTCTAGAAAATTTTTTCCAATTTAGAAGTTTGTCCAAGTCAAAGGATCCATCATCTGGCCATTGGCAAATAGGATCTTAATACGACTCAAATCAATAAGCCTTTTTATGGCTTAACCATGGATACAAAAGGCATCCCCAAAGGAGAGGGCAAAGGATGCAGCCCTCACCAGATCCACAGTTTACCCCCAGAGGTAGCCTGCAAAAGTAAAGGCAGTATCTATGAGAGCCTCTGTTTTAAAAAACCACTCTAAAACACAGGCGATCACATACTTCCCCCACTTTTGAACAGAATAGGGTGACGCACCAAGCCAAAAGTTCACCCAACATTTTAGATCCCCTAAGCTCAGATCCACAGCTTACTCGGCTGCCTGCCAGATGCATATACATCCTCCAGCTGGTGGAACAAAAAGAAAACAATGACCATCTTTTGGAGAAATGAAATCAACAGAAAACAAGAGTACTCATCCCAAATCTTTACCAGAGTTGCTTTTGCCCAAGAAATTAATTTCACAAATATTTTTTCCTGCTAATCTAAATTTAGAAATAGGAAAAAAATGATTCTCACCACTTTCATCCTGACTAGATTCCCGCAGACAGAGATCCGGGAGGCTGATGTAGTAAGAAATGCTTAATTTTTTTGATGGCTTCTGTCAGACATCCCAGGATCCTTCATCTGCAGTAGCCTCAGGGAGAAAGCAATTTCCCAGC
Source organism: Ceratotherium simum simum (assembly GCF_057802395.1). Taxonomy (NCBI): domain Eukaryota; kingdom Metazoa; phylum Chordata; class Mammalia; order Perissodactyla; family Rhinocerotidae; genus Ceratotherium; species Ceratotherium simum. The sequence continues at coordinate 11,158,932 of NC_141911.1, read as the reverse complement.
CAGGGATTTTTCCTTGCTGGCTTGCCAAAACTGTCAGAAAGGGGGAAATTCCCCTCCATACCCCTCATGAGTTCTTATGGTTGAACTAATAATAAAATTGACCTAAGACTAGAGTAACAGGAGAAAAACCAATTTAATATGTGCACCCAGGAAATCATAGAGAAATGATGCTTTCCAACTGAACAAAGCAGACAGTTTATAAATCTTTTTATACAAAGAAATAATAAATTTGTGAGGAAATGACAGAACAAAGAAACTTAGGTTAGGGTACGTAATTAGTGAGGAATTTGAGCAGAGTTTATCTTGAAGTAGTAAATTAGTAAAAGTAATAAGATTTGTATATACAGGCTTCTCAGCCCTGAATTCCCTAGCGTTGGTGATAAAGATGTAGCTATATCCTGGTGTGGGGAGGGTTCCTTTTACATGGAAGATTTATTTCCTGCTTTCAGGAGAAACAGAGAGAGAAGGATCAAAACTTTAGGTAAAAACAAGTAACTTTTAGTTTAAAATAATCAATGTGCCCTTGTGGCATATTTTGGGATGGCCCCAACACATCCATCACCACACATAGTTACAATTTTTTTTCTTCTGATGTGAACTTTTAAGATTAACTGTCTTAGCAACTTTCAAATATATAATATGGTATTGTTAACTATAGTCATTCTGCTGTATATTATATCCTCAGGAATTATTTATCCCACAACCTGGAACTGTTTTAAATTTTAAACACAAAGACAAAAACTCCAAGTTTGTATCACGTAGAATGACAAAAGTGAAATAACTCAAAGCTTACTTCTTTGCCTTTTAATCACATGGTTTATTTTGAATCTACTATTTAAACAGGTGTTGGAGACAGTTGCTGTTCAAGAAGCAAACCCCAGGCTCAAAATGTTTCTGAACTGAATGGAACTTACCCTGGGAGGAAAATGTGCGAAGCTAAGTCCACACAGCAGGAACTTCTGCACAACTGGGTGTTCTCTGAATTAGCTTCCAGGTAGAAAACAATTATTAATGGATAACTAAGGAAAGGTACCAAATTGAAGCTTATGTATGTATTATTAAAATACAATTGTACCTGCAGAAATTGTTTAGAACTACGAACAACAAAAGATTTTTTGTGGAAAAGAGTGGGTAAGGTATGATTCTATTTTACATGCAATTCTAGAAAATCAAAAGTAACCTATAGTGACAGTGGATATATTCACTATCTTGACTGTGGTAATGGTTTCATGGGTTATGCTTATGTCAAAACTTATCAGATTTTATACTTTAAATATAGGCAATTCATTGTATGTCAATTATACTTCAATTTTTTAAATAAATTTAAAAAAGAAAAAAAAAGATTTTTCGTGGAGTATTTTGTCAGGACATTATTCAGAATTGCTGACACATGGTGATCTAAAAAAAAAGGAACTGACTTTTAGTCAATTGTATTCTTGTCTTTAAATTCTCTACAAATGATAATCCTTTACTGCCTGCACCGGGGGCCGGCTGCTCCCGCAGCTGTGTCCTTCATCTGCCGCTGGTTTAAAGGCATCGCCCTAACGCTACGAGGTTGTACATCTGTCTTCGTTTATACTAACAGTCTTGAAGTTGAGTGTTTTTATTTTAGGTATAGGACCTCTCAAAGGCAAAAGGGGAAACAAATGGAAAGTCTGCTAAATCCTTTTTCTCAAACATAAATGCTTAGGATTTTTAGAGCATGTTTTACATATTGAGAATTTGGGGAAAAAACTGAACAGCTTTTTCAAGTTCCAGGACAGTGTTTGGCGCCATCTGGTGGACAGTTTGAAAATAGAAAGATCAGATACTGTATAAATTAATAATAGCTTACATTGCTTATTAAGTACCATGCATTGGGCTAGGCCTTTTGTGTGCATTATCTCATCGTTACAATGGCCTATAAATTAGGCATCTGATTCCAATTTTACCAGTGATACAACTGACTCAGAGAGACCAGGTAAATTGACCACAGCCGCACAGCTAGCAAGCAGCAAAGCTGGGATTTGCAGTTTTGTCTCATTCCAGAATCCAAGCTCTTAACCACCAGGGACACACCACCAGCTCCACACCTCAGAGCCTGGGGGCTTGAGGAGTGCCCACCCCAAACTGTGCTTCCAGAACTATAGTTACTTGCAGATTGCAGCAGAAAGATCTAAAAGTAGTTTTTTGATGTTCACTTAAATCTTGTGATTTGCTCTCAAAAGTAAGCCACTGTTGCATGGTTTGTCATTATTTTCTTCTTGTATTTTTGTTCCTTTTGTGTCTTAACGTGTCCTGGCCAGTTCATGGCAATGGCCTTCAGTGTCTAGCAATAGTAACTTTCAAACTTTAAAGAACATTAGCAATGTACTTCACCTGTGGAAAGACCTTGGGGGTTACCAGTTTAGTGATGTGACAATGTAGGCAGCTTGAAAACCCATGGAGGAAGTCTTAGTTGTCACAATGATTGGAGGGTTCTACTGATGTTTAGTGGGAGGGATCCTGGATATCCTGCAATGCCCAGGACAGGTCACACAAGGAAGAGTTTATCCAGGTCCCATAAGACTTTCCAATGTCTTGTCAGACTTTCTGAGATAAAATGTCTGCTTCGACCTGTGATGGGCTTTCAAGATCTGGGATTTTTTTCCGCCATATTTCATCACTCCCGCATCCCATGTCATCACAAGGAATTATTTTGGCACTGAACTTATAAATAAGGCCTGGATGATTTGCAAGAATATCCTACTTCCTTATTTTCCTTTACAACCTATAATTTATCTTGGCATCTTATCCTTACTTAAGGTACTTTCCTTTCCCCTGTCATATACAAATCAGTCAGATCTGTTAATACTTAACACTAACTTTTACCCATTGTCTAGCCCTTCTTCTGCTTTCTTCTCTGTCCTTCTAGAAAATGGCTCCTGATCTTCTGACTTTTCTTAAATCTAAGTTTATTCGTTCTTAGTAGGTGCAATAAACCATTTCCTAATGTCTTGCACTGTGGTTCTGTCTGTTTAAAAAGTATTTGTATTCATGGACAATTTGAGGTATAGTCAGGCCAAAAGACCAGGAGACAACTGCCATTGAAATGACAGTTTGTTACAGTTTCCAAGAGGAGGGGGCAGACCACACCCAGGGGGGCGGGGGGCACTTGGGGAAGCACCAGAGTGGGTCAGGAGGCAGAGGGAGTGAGGGGAAAATGTGGGCAAGAGCCTTTATTGTGAATTCCGTGAGGAGGAATGGGTGAGGCAGGGTAAGCAGGCTTAGGATTGGCTGGTTTGAATAATTTTAGTGGGCTTTGGGGCATGGGGGCTGTCCCTAGTTGCCTGGTGCCTAGTCATGGGGTGATTAGGGCAGGGGGATAGTGGTCCAGAGTGTGAGAGCCTGATAAAGAGGGTGATTGTGGGGTGTGGGCTCTGGACGGGTTGATTTGAATTTTAAAAGCCCTGTCTTGGGCTAAATGCATACTATCCCCAGGAATTGGCTAACAGTGGGAGGGGCAGTCCCTCCAGGGTCAGCAAGGCCCCAGATGTCAAAGCATCAGGATACAGACAATAAATGACACAGTTAATACGCTGCCCAAGCCTTTACATATTAAAATATATATTATTTTGTTATAACCTATTCACTTGAATTTCCCATTTAAATTATAGTTAGAGCCTCAGAGTCATTTAAAAAAATTATGTCTGTGTGTAGTTATATCTAGGATTTTCATTTTAGAACAGCAAAGATGATGTTACAAATGTTTATTTCAAAATGGGGCACAGGATGAGATGAGATTGGGAGCTACAGATGTTTTATAGAAGAGGAAACTGAGGCTCAGGGAGCCCACATGCCTCTCAAGGCCACAGTGGGTTAGTGAAATGGTTGGACCCAGCACTGGTTCCAGACCCAGTCTCCTAGTACCCTCAAGGTGTTCTTTGGCACCAAGCAGCCTCAGCTAAGTAAAAACTCCAAAAAGATAACATTAATGTGCTCTGCAAATACTCTCAATGAATACTTAGGATAGCGTTCTATGTATGAAGGTCAACCATAAATAATAAATTTACTACAGCAAAAACATGCCAATAAAATCAAGTTTGTGTTTCCAGTTTTGGTAAGACTGGTGGGGCAGAATGCTTGCATACCCTTCCCTGCCTCCTCTCTGCCTTTCTGTTACCTCTTCTGCTTCTGCGTTGGTCCAACAGAAGTGGTGGTTTGCTCCGCCCTTTATATGCTTTTAGCAGCCCAACTTCTCCATAAAGTCTGTCCTACACTAACGGTGAGACCATCATTGTTTCCCTGAGACTTCCCCCGGGCTGTGGATACCCTACACCAGTGCTTCTCAAGCCTTCATATGAATCACCTGGGGAGCCTGTGAAAATGCAATCGTGTTTCTTTTTCTTTTTTTTTGTGAGGAAGATCAGCCCTGAGCTAACATCCATGCCAATCCTCCTCTTTTTGCTGAGGAAGACCGGCCCTGAGCTAACATCTATTGCCAATCCTCCTCCTTTTTTTTCCCCTTTTTTCTCCCCAGAGCCCCAGTAGATAGTTGTATGTCATAGTTGCACATCCTGCTAGTTGTTGTATGTGGGACGCTGCCTCAGCATGGCCAGACAAGCAGTGCATCGGTGCTCGCCCGGGATCCAAACCCAGGCCGCCAGTAGCAGAGTGCACGCACTCAACCGCCAAGCCACAGAGCCGGTCCCCAAAGTCAGTGTTTCTAACAAGCCCCCAGGTGATGCTGAGGCCCTTAGAACAAGGACCTCAAGAACAGCAAGACTCCCAGACTAAACCCGAGGTTCTCGAAACAGGCTTATCATCACAGGGAGCTGAGTAACTTTTGAAAAATACAGCCTCCAGCCCCCCTGCAGACCTATGCTATCATAGTCTCTAAAAGCAGAGCCTAGAATGTGGAATTTAGAAGCTCTCCAGAGAACTCTGGTAATTAACCAGGTTTGAAAACCCTCTGCCCAACAATAACAACAATAAAATGTAGACCTAATGTTTATGCCTACTACAAAGCTGTTATAACTTAATTTGAAATTGACTTTCAGAAGTAAGCTTCTTGCAGGCTGTTGCAAACCTGGAGTCATCATTACGTATTTTTGTGTTCAGGCCAGATTCCAAGAACTGTACCTTTCCACACAATTACAGGACCAAACCAGATGGGGAAACAGTCTAAAATGGTTAATATCTTATTCACATGTATTTATACATCTCTTAAGATGATCACAGTAGTTGCCAGAAATCCAAACTGAGACATTTTACTGCATTAGAATTTAAAAACTAGGACATTGATGTATATTTCACCAGAAGTATGTATTTGCATAATTATGAGCAGCCTGCATTTTCTTGGGCCCATCTCTGTGTCTTAGTCAAAGGCTTGAAGCCATTCTGGCCTCGGCCCAATCTAACAGAGGACAATTCTTAAAATAGTCTCTTCCCTACCTCCAGAGAAGGTAGAAGAGGGCAGGAGGGAGACGAGCAGTGGAGGAGAACCCCCAAATTAGAATGCTGCTATAGCGTGAATGTGTCCCCCGAAAATTCATGTCGAAATGCTAACCCCCAACGGTATTAGGAGGTGGGGCCTTTGGGGGTGATTAGGTCATGAGGGGGGAACCCTCATGAATGGGATTAGTGTCTTTATACAAGAGGCCCCAGGGAGCTCCCTCGCCCCTTCCACCATGTGAGGACACATCAAGAAGATGGCCATCTCTGAACTAGGAGGTGGACCCTCACCAGACACCGAATCTGCTGGCACCTTGATCTTGAACTTTCCAGCCTCCAGAACTGTAAGAAATAAATTTATGTTTTTTATAAGCCACCCAGTCTATGGTATTTTGTTATAGCACTCCAAATGGACTAAGATAAATGCCCTTCTGAGCTACAGAAACACTTAAAAACAGTTTTTTTTTTTCCCAAAAGAGCACACCAGAGAACCTCAATAATGGACTGTGCCAGCTGCAGACATAGTTTGTCCAATCTGACAAAGAAATACTGCTAAGGCCCTGATGGAAGGATTCAGACAGGTCATCAGGGCTGCTCAGAAAACTTGGGAAATGGCTCTGGTGGCGACGAGGAGTTCTAAAAGGCAGGGTCTTCCTTCCTGCCTAGCATGCCATGTGGTCAGGGGTATACCATGTCTTCAGGCCCAAATGAGCCCAGAGAAATGCATCTCCAATTTCGGATGACAAGTGAGTGTTCTCAGGGGGCCATTATGCTCCACAGGCAACTGCTTAGGACTTCACGTAGCCGGTCCCGGTTGGCTCGGCAGCTTGACCCTAGGCTCTGCGAGGCAAGGCTGGGTCTGTTTGGTTCACTGCTGTCTCCCCAGCACCCAGCATGGTGCCTCACTCATGGCAGCTACTCGATGAACACCTGTTGACTGAGGCACTGAGCGGACAGTGGTTTGCTTTTTAATTCTAGAGGTGCCTTCGCTGATATACCTCGTAGTTTCCACATTCTTCTGGAGTTAGGCCTTCACAGTGAGGTGTTTTTTTTTTATTTGACTTTGTATTGTGTGTGTGTTCTTATTCCAATGCTTTGACATCTGGGGCCTTGCTGACCCCAGAGGGACGGCCCCTCGCAGGGCTGGCCCTTCTTAGGTACAGTGAAGGAGTCGGCTGTGAGCTTACCTTTCACATGCAAATCAGCCAATCCAGAGCCCACAGCCACCTCCTTTATTGGGCTTTCATATTCTGGGCCACTATCCCCCTGTCCTAATCACCCCAGGGCCAGGTACCAGACAACTAGGGACAGCCCCATGCCCCAGAGTCTGCCGAAATTATTCCGTCTAGCTGATCGTAAGCCTGCTCCCCCTGCCTCGCCTGTTCCTTCCCTTGGAAACCACAATTAATGCTCTTGCCCGCATTTCCCCTCACTCCCTCTGCCTCCTGACAGACCCCTGGTGCTTCCCCATGTGGCTCCTCCCTTCCCCCACACAGGGTACAGTGTGCCCCCTCTTCTTGGGAACTATGAGTAACAAACTATCATTTCAATGGCAGTCATCATCTGGTCTATTGGCCTCACCAAACCTGAATATAATAAAACTTACTTTTTAAAAACAGAAATATTGTGAAGTCATAGGATATCAGACCCATTTATATTCAAGTGTAGGCTCCAGGACAGTTTCCATTATCAAGAAGGAATATTTCCTGTGGATAATAAATAGTGCAGCTCATTGAGACTCTTTAGGGTCTAGTCACAGCCAGGTTCAATACGAGCAGCAGCGGCACTGGAATCTATGTCTCGCTGTGTAGACTACCAGGGTGTTTGCATGGCAAACTGCCTTGGAAGAGAGCAGTGTATAGCCTTCTGCAGCAGCGGGCAGGTTTGTTTACTGTCTAATGTGAGAAAGACAATGCCTCCCCTGGAGCAAAGTTCAGACAAGCTTACTGCCCATTACAAGACTTGGGCTCGCAAAGCAGGAGCCTCTTCTGCATAAAGCCACCCGCTGCCTGTGCAGGCAGTGCTGGCCCTCAGCACATCGCCCTCTGGGAGTCGGGGCTGGGGAAATGAGCACTAATGCTGATACTCTGGGTACTGCTGTTGCCACAAGTAATACGATCCAGAAGTATCATGTCTTCTGCCAGCAAACATGAAACTATGGCAGGCTAACTTGTTCGTTTGTGAGTAGGGCAAAATCTTAGACCTTCCCCCGTTGTTGACGCTCCCTAACCAATACCAGCGTCCTGGGGCAGGGGGAAAGGGTCTTGTTCCTGCTTGCTCTTCCCTCTATCACTGGTCAGTGAGGATGGTCTCCATGAGGAATTGCTCTATGTCCTGCTCTGGAGGGACAGGCATCAGGAAAAGTCAGGGCCAGGCTGCCTGTGCTGATCCAAAGGAACAGTCATTGACAGCTGGGCCACAGAGGCCCCGCCACCACAAAGCCAGGTGACAGAAAGAACTTCCTTTGGGAAAGCCCCTTTGTTAGTCAGCATGCGCTGCCCTAACAAAATACCACAGATTGGGTGGCTGAAACAGCAGAAACTTAGTGTCTCAGTTCTGGAGGCTGGAAGTCCCAGATCAAGGTGCTGGCGCTTCATTTCCTGATGAGGGTGATCTTCCTGGCTCGCAGGTGGCCGCCTTCCTGCTCTGTCCTCATATGGCCTTCCTCTGTGTGTGTGTGGAGAGAGACAGGGCCAGTGTCTCTTCCTCTTCTCTGAAGGACACAAGTCCTATCGAATTAGGGCCGCATGCTTATGACCTCATTTAGCCTTGATTACCTTACTAAAGGCCCTCTCTCCAGATGCAAATACAGGCACACTGGGCATCAGTTCAACATATTAATTTTGAGGGGAACACAATTCAGTTCATAGCAGCATCCAGATAGCTGTGAGGTGGTTCAGCCACTTTCACACTCATTTTAAAAACATGATCGAGCATCTTAAACCACCTACCTGGGGAAGGAAGAGCAGAAGGTAACTCCCCAGGAAGACAAATGGAGAGAAGGACTTAGAAGCACTGGCGGCCCTTTGGCTTCCGAGTTGGGTTTTCTGTGATTTTCTCCATGATTTTTGTCTGGTCAAGACACCATCTCACGCTGTGGTGTCTCCCTATGGAAAGCCATTGCCTATTTTGTACCTTGGAGGAAGTGTGGGGAAGAGCAGACCATCCAGATTCCATCTACACCATAGTGTGGAGAAGGCACACAGAGGAACTTACCAACACGCAGGAAGTGCTCAGAGCCCCCGGGAGCTCCAGCCCCATGACCATGTGGTAGGATAAGGCAGCGGCCCCCAAGCTTGCTCTAAGCGCGCCCACTGCCCTCTATGATCTGCTGTGATGATGCCCACTGGACCACCCCAAACCCCTGCAGACCCCCCTTACCGTGTTCTCCGTGTTTCCCGGCCTTTACACAGCCTCTTCCCTCTGCCTGCTCATCCCCGCTCCCCTTCCTCACTTGGCTAATTCCATCAAGACGTATCTTGGGCAGCAGCTTTATTCCTAATTCCTAAAACTTAGAAGCAATCAAGTAGTCCTTCAGCAGGTGAGTAAATAATAAACTGTGGTACCTCCAGACAATGGAAGATTATTCAATGCTAAAAAGAAATGAGCTATCGAGCCATGAAAAGAGATGGAGGAAACTTAAATGCATATTATTAAACAAAAGAAGCCAATCTGAAAAGGCTACATACTGTATGATTCCAACTATATGACATTCTGGAAAAGGCAAGACTATGGCGACAGTAAAAAGATCAGTGGTTGCCAGGGGTTATGGGGGAGGGAGGGACGAGTAGGTGAAGCACAGAGGATTTTTAGGACTGTGAAACTAATCTGTATGACACTATCATGGTGGACACATGTCCTTATAAATTTGTCTAAATCCATCGAATGTACAACACCAGGAGTGAACTTCTAATGTTCACTATGGACTTTGGGTGACAATGATGTTTCAGTGTGGGTTCATTGATTGTAACAAATGTACCACTCTGGTGGGGGATGTTGATAATGAGGGAGGCTCTGCATGTGTGGGGGCAGAGGGTACATGGGAAATCTCTACACCTTCTAATCAACTTTGCTGTGAACCTAGAAATGCTCTAAAAAATAAAACGCATTAATAAAATAAAATAAATAATTTTTAAAAAAGACTTACCATGGGCATCATCTTTTCCAGCCTTGATGCTCTGGTAAATCGCGAGAGAAAATCTGTCCCTGGCATGCATGGTGACATCCTTCCATCCAGTAAGGTTTCTCTATCTGAGAAGCCAGAGCTGATATTTTCCAAGTAGCTAGTCCTTCAGGCAAGACCAAAGGAACAGGTAAGAAATGAATCCCTGGATCCCAACATTATTAGCTGGAATAGCTCATCCTCTTTCTTGGTTCCATAGCTCCCCGTGTTTACCTAAAGGGTACCATTTATGTAGTCTTTGCTATGTGCCAAGATGTGCTAAGAAACTGTGATATAATTCTCATTATATCCCCAGGAAGTAACTACCATTATTACCTCCACTTTGCAGACAAGGAAACTGAGGCTTGAAGAACTTGCCAAAGACCCAGCAGCTAGTGAGTAGCAGTGCCAGGAGTCAGGTCAAGTCCAGGAGTCAGGTCAAGTCACTGCAATCCATCCCTCACCATGTGCGCAGCAGTCTCGCTCCACACAGGCATTATCACCCTCTGAGGTGACTGTTCACTTTCCCTACCAGCCTGTGGACATCATGGAGGTGATGACTGTGTCTTGTATTTGCAGCATCTTAAGAACTCAGCACTTATCAGTATTTCAATATGTAGTATTTTTGAAAAGAAGCAAGTTGATTTGCAATTGCTCAGTCTAGGTGAAAATGGGATAGCCATCAAGGTCCTGGTGGGAAACAGATGGCACACTAAAATTAGAATAATCAAGGAGTGTTTAATGGAAGGACTATTTGCAATGATATGGGCAAGATATAGGGAACCAGGGACAGGACAGTACCTGGGGTCTAGACTAGCTGGGCATCTTGCCATCTGTAGAGTTGAAGGGGGCAAGGGGAAGGAATGGTTACCAGAACCTGGAGACAGACAGGGGTGTGTGGAGAGGGTGCCTGACAAGAGCTGGGACCTTCTGGTTGAAGGGCACAGCCAGCCTACAGTGACCCTGCAAGGGGGAAGCTAGGGAAAAATACACTGACCTTTTCCACCTGGCTCATGGCCCACAGGAGCCCCCTGGAAGACAAAATGTGTCCCGAGTGAAAAGCTAGAAGGGGAGAAATGCTGTTAGTGGCACAGATCAAGTATGTGGGGGTTCAGGGAGAGGACAGGCTTCTTCCAGTGGGTAATCAGGAAAGGTCTGATAAAGGCATTTGTACCAGCCAAAAAAACCGGGTAGAGTTTGCAAAGATAGAGAGGCCCAGAGAGCATTCCTGACTGAGAACACAGCAGGGCACAGGCCCAGGGGCCAGGAAGCATAAAGTGTGTCCACACCACGATGGGTTGGGTCGCAGGGCTTGGTCAGAGAGCAGAGCCAGTGAGGGGCAGAGCTACAGAGAAAGGCTGTGTGGAGCCACAGTGAGAGGGTCCTTGAGTGCCAAGCTAGAGGGTTGGAAATGTTTCTCTAGGGTGTTGAGCAGGAGAACGGTGTACTCAGAACTGTGCATAAGGAAGATTGTAGCAGAGTTAGCATTATGATGGCCCAGAGGGGATTTGAGGAAAGTAGTGGAGAAAGAAGTTAGGAGGCTACCAAAACAGCATAGGTTAAGGGCTGAATTGAGATCTCTTAAAACTCCTATGTTGAAGCCCTCACCCCCCAGTACCAAAAAAAGAGGTCATTAGGTGGGCCCTAATCCAATCTGACTGGTGTCCTTATAAGAAGAGGAGATTAGGACACAGACACACACGGAGGGAAGACCATGTAAGGACACAGGGAGAAGATGACCATCTACAAGCCAAGGAGATTGGCCTCGAAAGGAACCAATTCTACTGGCACCTTGATCTCGAACTTCTAGCCTCCCAAACTCTGAGGAAATAAATTTCTGTTGTTTGAGCCCTCCAGTCTGTGGTTCTTTGTTGCAGCAGCCCTAACAAACTAGTACAGCCCCGGAGAGAAAATGATAAGGAGACACACCAGGAGAAGGCTGGCCACAGGACGCTGTCTGATTGGACAAGGGTATTGGGGCATGAGGTGTATCGAGGATGATCCAAGCTTTCGAGCCCAATGGCTGGGAGGATGGTGGAGCCACTGACAGAAATGGGGATGCAGGTGGTGTTTAGCAGCAGGAAAACAATGTTGGCTTTTGATCGGGAGTTGGAGTCACGAGGAGGATGTCTGGGCAGAGTTAGCCTTCACGTGGCCTTAAATGCTGACCCAAAGTCAAAAGCCTTGCTGGAAGTGGAGATGCAGGTGGGGGAATCTTGAGCATGGAGAAGGCACTGATTCAGGGGGTTGGATGAGATCACCTTGGGAGTGAGAGCACAGGGAGAAGGCTGGGAGGCAGGCTCAGAGGGAACAGCAGAGAAGCATCAAGGAGACAAAGAAGGAATGGTCAGAAATACAGAGGACAGTGTGCTAGAGGCCAGGAATGGGGTGCTGATGCCCAGGCCCACTTTGCCAGCAGTGGAGGAAGACAAGCGCTCACGGGCGACCTTTCCAGGGAGCGGGTTAAGACAGCAGGGTGGGCAAAAGCCTGATTGCCAAGGGGTGAAACACCAAGGAGTTTAGGAAAGGAAATTGCAAGTTTAGGGTATTCTTTGTGGGAGTTTGGAGAAAAGGAGAGAGATGGCAAACAGGGCCATGGAAATTTTACTGTATTTGTTTTATTTTTTTATTGTGGTAAAATATACATAACATAAAATTTAACATTTTAATAATTTTTAAGCGTACAGTTCAGTGGCGTTAAGTATATTCATGTTGTTGTGCAACCATCATCACCATCCATCATAGAAATTTTCCATCTTTCCAAACTGAAACTCTGTCCCCACTGAACAACAACTCCCCATTGCCTTCTCTACCCACCTCTTGGCAACCACCATTCTCCTTTCTGTCTCTATGAATTTGACTACTCTAGGGACCTCATGTAAGTGGATCATACAGTATTTGTTCTTTTGTGACTGGCTTATGTCACTCAGCATAATGTCCTCAAGGTTCATCCATGTTGTAGCATGTGTCAGAATTTCCCTCCTTTTCAAGACTCTGGGATTTCATTTCTAATAGTGGCACAGCCCTGAGTATACTATAAGCAGACGGAAAGAAAACAGTAAAGAAATCTGGAAGATGAGAAGGGTGAGGGTCAGGGAGGAAGGCACAGCAGAGGAGAGGGGGAGTTCGGTTTGGAGTCAAACAGGCCTGGGTTCAAATTCTGGTCTTTCTGCAGGGTGCTTTTCAGCAATTCATGTCGTCTGCCCAAAGCAGCCTCCTTGTATGTGAAATACAGATAGTGATGCCCCTTCCACGGGATCATCGTGTGTATAAAGATTCCCACAGAAGGGAACCCACTTTGCTGAGTGTTTGCCTTGTGTCCTCCATGGCTGGATACTTGGAAAAGGTTGTCTTATTTAAGAGGGTTTTCCCTCATTTTCTGCAGGAAGAAACAGAGGGATAGAGAGGATGTGTGACCTGCCCAGAATCCCCCAAATGGTGAGAGGAAGAGCTGCAATAAAGACCCATATTCTGATTCCCAGCCCTCTGCTCTCCCCAGGACACCAGGCTGCCTCTGAGCACCACCCCATGCAAAGCAGGGCTCTGCACCTGTGCAGTCTCCTCCTCTTCCCCTGGAGGAGAGAGGTGCCATCTACCTGCCAAAAGCGAAAGGGGAGTTGTTGGGAGTCAACTTGAGAATGAACGTGAGGACCGCCATGGGGCGGTGAAGGGCCACCCCACCCGTCACTGTGACTGGGGGCTAGGTAGAGAGGGAGCTCGAGAGCCGACAGGAAACTGCCCCAAAACGTGTGAGAGGGAGACTGGTGAGAAGAGCATCCAGGATGCAGGATTAACACCAGGGAATGGAAGGCTTGAGAGAGTGTAGGAGACCACCAGAAGAAATCCCTGGTTAGCTGGGTTCAGTCTTGCTCAGAGGCAGCCAAGTAGATGGAGTCAGTTAAGACCTTTCCAAATGCCAGTGATCAGAGGACTCTGAGGAGCCACCAACATGGGCTCTATATCCTGCGGGAGAGAAGTCGGGAAGGAAAGGCACAGAGCCCTTTGCTGCATGTCTGGTATATTTTCTCCACGACAGGCGCAGGGAACTGGTGCTCTCGTGCTTTCCAATGTACATATATGACTTTTAGTGCAACAAACAGACATCTGTTCAATGCTCTTAAGCACCTGCCAGCCATGGAATTTCAGATGCATTTCTTAGATAAACTGGTTTTTTTCCCCCATTGCAAATCACTGAGTGATGAAAACACAGATTCTTACTGGGACTGCGGAATGCTGGCAGTGTTACCCTCAGGCAGCTATCTAAGGAAAACATTCTGTTGAGGCCTTTTGGACAACATGGTTTCATGCGCTCATTTATTTCACACTCATGTTTTAAAATAATTCTTTTCATCTGAAAATGTATTTTCACCTAAGATAATAGATGCAAGTTGTAAGCTGGTTACATTCCCCAAGTGACATTAGCATATGTGCCACATTTCCTCCTGAATCCCACCCCCTCTCTCCTTTCTGCTTTTCTGTCTTTTTCTAGTTCCAAAGAGGAAAATTAGAAAAGAAAATATTACCTATAAAATATCCCTGTTTCTCACCTCCGTTCCCCCAACCATTTTACTGGAGAAGGTGCGAATCTTCTGACTTCAGTCCCTCTACTGTGTTTACCAGTGGGAGAATCTCCTTCACACCTGTCCCTGCTCCTCCACCCCCACTGCCTTTGGCTGAGTCAGGCCCTTGCCTTCTCTGACCTGGATTGTTACAATACCCTCACCTTCTCCAAGTGGTCCAGCAATTTTCAGTTTTGCCTTATAATCCATCATCCACACTGCAAGCAGAGTGATCTCTCTAAAACTGCAAACTAGGTCCTGCTACTCTCCTGTTCATCCTTCAGTTCCTTCCCATTAGTTACAGGATGCATCCAGCCTCCTTACCAAGCCACTCGTCTCTCACTCTTCTGCCCTTCCCCTCCAACACTCCATCTGATTTCAAGTTGTTCTACTCATGTACGAGGCTCTTCTCTCTTACCGAAATGCTTTTTCCCTCCTTGTCCACCTGGCAAACTCCTAGTTGCTCTTTGGGATGTGGCTCAAGCAACACTTACACTTGGAAACATCTCAGGCCCACCCAAGCAGAACTGATCAATTCATCAGAGGCTCCTGCACCAAGCATGGCACATGTCCCTGGGAGTCTCTGATGTCGTCCTTGCTTGACTGAGTACCTGGCTACAAGGACCAACCTTTCTCTTCTTTGCAACTCCAACATCAGTCCAGTGTTTGACTCAAAGTAGACTCTTTAAAAATATATGTTGAATTGAAAAGTCATGTGAATGAGATGTCCTGAAAGTGTATCCTCCAGCCTCGGTCAAGCCTTCAGATGAATGCAGTCCTGGCTGACATCTTGACTGAAACCACATGAGAGACCCCAATACCAATATTAATATGACCTAGACAAGCTGTTCCCAAATTCTAGACCCACCTAAAGTGGTGTGATATAATAAAGGTTGTTTGTTGCTGCTGTTGTTATTTGAAGCTGCTAAGTTTTGGAGTAATCTGTTAAGCAGCAATAGATAACCAAAACATATGTATTTTTTTTTGGCTGGCAAGTTAGTGCCAGCTATTGGCCAGAGGCCTCAGTTCTTCACTACATGGACCTCTTTGCAAGGCTTCTTAAGTGTCCTCATGATATGATAGCTTTCCCCAGTAAGAGTGATCCAGAAGAGAGAGCAAGGTGGAAGCTGAAATGTCATATATAATCTAGATTCAGAAGTCACATTGCATCAATGTCCTTCTGGTTGCACAGGGCAGCTCTATTCAATGTGTGAGATGACTACACAAGATCATAAATACCAGAAAATGAGAATCACAGGGAGCCATTTCGGGGGCTGACCCTATCCCCAAAGGTTAAATTCAGTATGCCTAAGTAGGACCCAGGGCTCTGTTTTTTGGTTGTTTATTTATTTGTTTTGCTTTTTCTTTCTATTATCTTGTTGGCCTTTTAACTTTTCATTGAAATATAGCATACATATAATACCTAAGTCATACACAAATCATAAGTGTTCAGCTGGATAAATTTTTGTAGAAGCACACACCCATGTAATTTATACCCAGATCAAGAAACAGAACATTACCAGCACCCCAGAAGCCCCCATTATGCTCTCTTCCAGTCACTAAAACCTTAAGAGTATGTGCTCACGACTTCTAACAATGTAGAATAGTTTTGCCTGTCTTTAAACTTTGTATAAATGGAATCATATAATATGTGCTCATTTATGTCTGGCTTCTTTTCACTCAACGTTATGCTCATGAGAGTTATCCATTTTGTTATATGGCTCTATTTGTTCATTCTCATTGTTATATAGTAGTCCCTAGAGTAAAATACCCAATCCTACTGTGTTCCAGTGTTTGGCTACTACAGTGCTGCTATGAACATTCTTGTAAATGTCTTTTGGTGAATATACGTACATTTTTACGTGGGGTATACACCTAGGAGTGGAAATGCTGGGTCATAGAGTATGTATATGTTCAGCTTTATAGATTCTGTGAGACAGTGTATCAAAATGGTTATACCGGTACACACTCCTATCAACAGTCTATGAGAGTTCCAATTCCACATCTTCTCCAATACCTAGTAGGTTCCGCCTCTTCATTTTAGCCACTCTGGTTGGTAAGAAGCAATATCTCATTTTGGTTTTAATTCACATTTCCTTGATGACGAATGAATTTTAGCACCTTTTCATAAGTCTATTGGCCATTTGGATGTCCTTCTTTTGTAGTGACTGTTCATGTCTTTTGCCCATTTTTCTATCGAGTGATACTCCTTTTTCTTATAGATTTGTAGGTTTTTAAACATATTCTGGATAAGAATTTTTGTTAGATATACATATCACAAATGTCTTCTCCCATTCTATGGGTCACCTTTGGCTCTCTTATTGGTGATGTTTGATGAACAAAAGTTCTTGATTTTAATGTAATCCAGTTTATCCATTTTTTTTCCTTTATGGCTATTGGTATTGCACCCTGTTTAAAAATCTTTACTTCAAGGTCATGAAAATGTTCTTCTATTTTTTTCTAAAATCTATGTTGCTTTACTTTTCATGTTTGATATGCAATCCATCGGGAATGGTTGTTTTGTTTATTGTGAGGTAAGAATCATAATTCATTTTTCCCCATACGAAGATCCAATTGATTGAGTGGATCAATTCCTCATCCCCATATCATCCCCATTTAACAGCACCAACTATTGAAAAGATCACCCTTCCCACCCCACTTCAATGTCACCTTTATTGTATTTCAGGTGACCATATATGTGTGGGCCTATTTCTGGACTCTATTCTGTTCCAGTGGGTTACTTGTCTATTCTTGCACCAATATCACATTGTCTTAACTATTACAGGTTTCAAAAAGTCTTAATACTGGGAACGTAAGTCCTCCAGTTTTTCTGAAACTTTCTCTCCAAATGAGGAACAAGGTGAGATTATCCACTGTAGGGGAGGAAAAGAAATCCTCTACCCCCTCTAGGTCCTTCTGGCTGGTCTATGAATTAAATTGACATGAGACAGAATAACAGGAGAAAATCAAACAAATCTTTATAACATATGTACGTGGGAGACACTCAGGAAAACTGAGTAACTCGGCCATCTGGCCAAAGCTGCCACCTTAAATATTATCTTCAGCTCAGTGCAGAGGAGGATGTTGGGGGTAGTGGTTTGGGATTTCAGAGGAAAGGAAGACAATTTACATGGAGATGGAAATGCAAATGTTTGTTAAAAAAGTTTTGCTGGGCCAAAAATGTGCTTATTGGTGCCTGTCTAGCACACCTATTTTACATTATACTATAGCTATCTTATGGTATTAGCTCCTTCCTGGAACGGGCCTTCTATGTTAAATTCTTTTAGGCAGTTTGAGGGAAGGTCAAATGTTCTTCCTGAGTCTTCTGAGCCTTTGTTGGTTTCAGTTCGAAATAATCTGCATACCAGAGTGGTGTATCTTGGGGCCGCCTGCCCTGAACCCCATCACCACCGTCATCACTTCTGCTCAACATTGTCCTGGCAGTCCTAGCCCACACAATAAGGCAAGGGGGAAAAGACATAAGGATTGGAAAGGAAGTAAGAAGACTCACTATTTGCAGACAACGTGATTTCATAATAAATAAATTTAGTGAGGCTAACACAGGGCCAATATATAAAAATCAACTGTATTTCTGTATATTAGCAACAAACAAAAAAGAGAAAATTTTGAATATTACCATTTACAGTGGCATCAAAAACTACCAACTAGAGGTGCAGGCCTCTACACTGAAAACCACCAAAATTTATTGAGAAATTGTAAAAATACCTAAATAAACAGAAGGATATACTATGTTCTTGGATAGAAAGATTTAACATTTAATGCAGTCCCAGTTAAAATTCCAGCAAGGTGTAGGTGTGTGTTCGAGTCAATCAGCCACGTATAGGAGTCCTCCAAGCAGTGAACAGAAAAATGGGAGAGCATCCCTCCCCCCAAAAAAAGAAAAGAAAGAGCTGGCATTGGAGAGCATTCCATGAACAAGTAAGGAGTTAGCATAAGATCATGGAAGTTAGAATGTGCACAGCATATTCCAGGAACATAAACAATCTGAGGTGGTTGGAGCTCAGGTTGAGGACGGTCCAATGAGAGATGAGGTAGGAAATGTAGATTGACAGCCTGAATGTTAATGGCTTTGAATGTCATAGAGAATTCTAATTAAAGTATGAGCTTTATCTAATTCTATAAATTGCCCACAGTCTTTTTAAGCAAAGGAACAGCATGCTTTGCACATGTTAATTCATAATCTTCGTGACAATCTCAAGAGGTGGACACTATCATCATCCCCATTTAACAGATGTGGAATGTAAAACAGAGAGAGGTTCAGTAACTTAACCAACCCAAAGACATAGCTTATAGGAAGCCAGACTCAGAATTCAATCCCAGAAAGTCTGGCTCTAGAGTCTGTATATACTTTTAGTTTCCATGCTATGCTGCATTTCACTATTAAAGCTTCATGAGCAAGTTAACTTTGGTAGCAGTAGGAGGGCTGGTTTGAGCCTGTGATAGGAGAAAATTCAGAGAGATAATTTAGGAAGCGATCAGTGCAAATTTCTGAAATAGAGCAATAGCAATGGGAGTGGAGAAGGGATGGATATGACCAACATCAGTGAACTAAGAGGACCAGATTTGGAATTCCCTCAACTGAGAGTTGAGTGAGAAGAGAAGGGAGAAACAGAAGTCAACGAATAAACCATGCATAAAGGTTGTACTATTTTCTTACATAGTTCTCTGTTGGGGAAAGGTTACACATGTACTCACACTCAGCATTGGAGGGATAGAAGCCCTTGCAGTGTGTTTGGGAAAACAGGAGTATTAAGTTGCAACAATGCAAACAACTTGAAATTCAAGTTTATATAGTCCAGTTCCCCAAAAGTCCCTAAGTTATTTCCAAACCATCGCTTCAGCCTCCATCTCTGTTTCTCTGTAGCTCAGACCTTCATTCCTTCTTATTTTCCTTCTCCCTTATTCATTTTAAATGCAGAACAGTTCAGGAATTGGTGGGGTTTTTTTCAGCCTTAGCAAGGCTAATTCATGCCCTCCGGACATCAATGTCCAGTGCCAATAGGCTTATCAAAGACAACTCCCTTTCCAAGAGGAATTCTGGTGACAAGTGTTAGGATAACACATTTATTACTCCATTAAAGAACTTATGGTCTTTCATTACATCATAAATTTGACTCTAGAGGGGTCCACCCTGAAGCCTGATGTCCTCAACTATGAACTGTTATATTGGTGTGCTGGTTCTGTATTTTACTTTATAAACTGAAACCTTAAAACAGAGCTCTTAAATCTTAGTGCGGGTTCACAGTCACTTGGGGAGCAGGTGGAAATGCAGGATTCTAGGCTTCACTCCTAAAGATTCCTTTTCAATAGGCTTGGAGTAGGGCCAAGAAGTCTCCTTTTCTGACACCTTTAAATACTCAGTCTCTGTCCCAGCTGGTTTTAAAGGAGGAGCTGTGACACCACACTGAGAAGCAATGTTGTAGTGGGTGGTGGAAACACTTTTTACTGAAGTTAACGTTCAAATCCAACTACCTTCCCCAAACTCCTCTTTCTCTTCCTTCTTCTCTTCTTCCCTCCCGACTCCTCCCTGCTCCCCTCCGTTTCACCTCTTCTTCCTTCTTCAGCACCCCCCTTCCCTATCCCACTTCTTTCTTGATCTTGTCTCCTCTGCCTCTCTTGCTCCCTGTCCTGGGAGGTCTGGGTTGCCGCGAATGTAGCTGCATGTCCCCGCGGCTTCCCCTCCCTTGGGAGGAATCTGCAGCTCCTTCATGGCTTCAGCTCCACCTCTGGGCCCCAGCACCAGTCACGGCAGGAGACAATGCATGTTGCTCAGCCAACCCTCACCTGAACTCCACTTGTGTTCAAGGGACCATACAGGGGGCTACAAGAGTCCGGGGGGAAAATGAGGTCTCTGCTTCCAAGACACCAGAGACATGAAACACAGAGGAAGGGGATGAGACATGGTAGAAAGTGAAAAGATGTTATGAGAGAGGTACAAAGGGATTCCACCCCAATCTGTTCTTCATCTGTTGCCTTTTCTACATTCTTACCGCCACTGCGTTGGTCCATCATTCCCCCGGATCCTGGTTCATCTGGTCTACTGCAGTGGCCTCCTTAGGGCTTGAGCGTGCATCAGCATTACCTGGAGGGCTTGCCAAAACACAGAGGGCTGGGCCCCACCCCCAGAGTTTCTGACTCACCAGGTCTGGGTTGGGGCCTGAGAACTGTCATTTCTAACAAGTTCCTGCTGGCCCAAGCACCACACTTAGAGAATCACTGTGCTCATTGATCACAGCTCTCATCCTCCAAGTCATCCAATTACAACCAGTATGACTTGTTGCTGTTTTAACAGAAATCTGCTCATATTTCTCTCCTGCCTAGAATCAGTTAGCATTTTTACCTTTGTTTTAGGGGCCACGTAGCCCTCACATAGAGCAGAACTCCTCCCCGATCTGCTCTCTGCTGCTTCTGAGGCTTTGCTCAGGCTCTTCCTTTTTCCTGAGATCCCTTTCCCTCTCTCTGGCTAATTTCTAGTAGTCTTCAAGACTCCTTTTAGCTCCCCACCCCTGGAAACCCTTCCTACTCTCCCACTGGCCCATGCACCCCAGCACCCTCTGCCTGCAGGCATCCATCCCTCAGCACACTGGCACATCTTCCCTGCCTTTCTGTTCTGCCTCCACCCACTAGACTTTCAGCTCTCTAAGGACAGGGACGAGCCTAGAACTGTCTTGGAGTGGATGCTTCATACACGTGCCCAGATTATCGCTTTTCTGTCCCATCTTTCTCTCTCGGCTCCCACAGTGCGTGTATTCTTGTGTTTATCTGTTATTCATGGCACCAGGTATTGACAACTTACACAGCTGTACTCCACTCTCCTTCTGAAGTATCAGCCTCGAGCCACTTTTGGTTTAGTCTCACCAAGACACAGGCCCCACATCTGAGCATCTGCCTTCATGTGAATTCCCCTCCAACCTTACGTTTACTCACCTGCCTGCTGCTGCAAGCCCCTTCTAGAAGGTGCCACAGCAGATGTCTTAGAATGTGCCCCTCTGCTTCTGATGTGGCAACATTTCTAAAAGCAAAGCGTTTCCACTTAGTGAACTCTTTCCATCAGTCCAGCTAAACTCAGCCCTGTGTCTCCTTTTGAGAATGGGAATTTCAGAGAAAAGGAGAGAGGTGAGCTGTACACATAAAAAAAGGCAAATAGTTTTTCCTTAGCATTTGTATTGTGCTACCTACAGCAGCACAATAGCAGTAGGAACTATTTTAAACTCTTGGATAATTTGATCTTAATTATATAGTATGCAGAGGCACTAATAAGTTTACAAATCTGCCAGCGACACTAAACACATATGTCTTCGAAAATGCTACCCTTTTCCTTGCTTATTGTAGGACCAGGAACTTGGGTAATTGTGAGCAATTAAGAGGGAGTGACCAAACGGTGATTCAGGAGAATCCTGCAGAGACAACGATACCAGGGGAAGAGAGAGTCTGGCTGGGTGGGCAAGGGGCACGTGGAGGCTGGGGAGGCGGCCTGGAGCCCAGAACTGTGGACTGAGCCATCACAGCTGAATGTGATCCAGAAAACTATGTCAGGAGAGCCAAAAAACTGCTCTTTCCTACCTCACACGGATACCCAGAGGCCCAGTGATAGCTTTGAGAAGAAAAACACTGTGGGAAACACAAGCTTCCACTCCCAGCGCCTCATGTCATGGTGGAGTAGAGCTGGCGTGGGCCCTGGGATCCAGCAGTTTGCATAACTCCCAACCTGGGTCTGCCACTCACCAGCCGAACGCCATTATGCATGTTACGGTGGGTGTCCCTTGGCTTCTTCATTGTAGAACAGGGGAAATACCTCCCTTGGGGGAGCCATGTTAGAAGTAATTGACATGGCTCATGTACCACCTCAAGCAGATGTCCTGGCAAACAGTAGGTGTGAAATTAATGTTCATTCATTTCGTTCTCTGACTCCTTTCTTCAGAAAAGGATAAAATGCTTTTACTAGGGTCATCTACGATTGGTACATTTCCGGGCCTGCAGAAGGTACTTCATCAATATTTGTTCAAAAAAGGAACAAATAATCAATAAATATTGTTTCCTGCTAAATTAAGATACTGAAACACAGAGAGGCTAAGTAACTTGACAAAAGCACACAGCAAGTGGGTGGTAAACCGGCCTTTAGTCATACAAGGGGTCCAAATTCAGCACAGCCAAATTCAATATGACAGAATAAAACTACAGTATGGGGTTCTATTCCTTGATCTTTATTCTGAAGTTGCAATATTTTACAAGAATGTTTATTTCAAAGAGGATAAAAAGAACCACCCAAAAAGCTGAAGGAGTGTGAATGCCTGATTACAGGCTTCTTTGGATAAAATAGAAACTTTGCTTCTGTGGTATGTGTGTTTAGGCAAATTAAATTCATGTTTGATTACAAACCCCAGGATAGAAGCAAAATAAATATGTCATGAAGACTAGGAATTCCCCAAGGGAGAAAGAGAAAAAAATCATTAGTTAATACTCTGGTGGCTGCTGTCTCTAGGAGAGTCTAGATAGATCTCACCACGGCATCCCTGTGCTCAGAGACCCTTGGTGGGTGGCTCCCCATTTCCCCAGAATACCCACGCTCCCAAGCATGGCACTTATGACCCTCCTGTTCTGTCTGAATCCAACATGTTTTCTGGCCTCATCTCTCCTGCCTTGCCCTCCTGCACCCTCTCCTCAGCCACAGAGCAGAAGGTTACTGTACCTGAACACCTTCTGGGCTTTATTGTCGGAAGGCTTCTGCCCCCTCCCCTTCCTTATCTGTGGGGAAATATTTATCAATCTTTTAAAACCCAGTTGAAATGGATGAATCCCCTCTAAGTCCTTTCCTTGCACCTTGGCAGGAAGTGATTGCTTCCCAAAGCACTTGGTAGTTTTCTTGTTCCATTCATCAAAATCTGCCTTTTATTAAAAAGACATTTATTTGTGAAAGTGTCTGACTCTCCCCCTGAATCTGTAAACACCCTCTTGGTCCTCCACTTACAGCACCCTGCATGTAATAAGTGTTCAAAGAATGTTAATTGATGGACAGCAATTTAAATGTCCCAAAATAGAGGTCCAGATGAGTCAGGTATGGGACAGCCATGCAGTGGAGTTTGATGCAACTGTTAAAAATGTAATATGTGTATTTAAAAGATACAGAAACATAGGTATTGACATTTACCTTTCTACTACCCTGGCATGACCACAGCTACTCATGGAACATTCCATCTGCTTTCACGCATCTCCCTGTCCCCTTGCAGTGAGTTAGGTGATGCCATGTGAGTATTCAGCCAACGGAATGTGATCATAAGAGATCCTACTAAAGCAATGAAAAGCCCATGCATGACTCTCCAGGCTTTCTTCTTCTGCCGTGGTGCCCGAGATGGCCATGGGCTCCAGAGAGTGATGAAATGGCAGTGCCTCCATCAGTGGGTACCTGAGTGACCGCGTGGAGCAGAGGTATGATGGATGTGTTTCAAAAGGGAGAAATAAAGCTTTTTGTGTTAAGCCTGTGATTTTAGTGAGCGAAACACAAAACAGGGATGTTAATACCTCCCTTATAGGCTATCGCAACAATGAAATAATATTACAGCACCTAACACAGTGCTTGGCAGATAGTACTCGTTAAATGCTAGTTCCTATCTCCTCTTCTATTGTCCCATGTGGTGAACTTTAAACCATCCATCGGTAAATCCAGCTATTTAGCAGAGTAGAAGTTGTGATGGAGGATTGAGAAAGAGCCCAGAGCACATGGTGCTGCACTTGTTCTAAGTGTGGGCCCAGATGAGTTGTCTGGAGGGAATGCTGGGAGGACCAGCATGAAGGCTCCAGGCCTCCAGCATGGACACAGAAATGGGGACCCTAAGGGCGGTCCAAGTTTGGTAGTTTGACTTCTGGCTTGTTTACCCCTCTTATACAATGGAAGTAATTTATTCTTGCCTGGGTGGAGCAAGAGGGTGAGGGAGACAGAGGGATTTCGGGGTGTTCGCCATGATGGCCAGGGCAGAGATCTAGAGGGCTGTGTGTGGGGATAAAAGGTTGTGAAAAGGGGTGAGGCTTAGGAGGCTGCCAGAGAAAGAGAAGTGTCATGTTTAATCCTATTTGTTCTATGGGAGTTTTCCCAAGCCAAAAAAGGACATCGTATCTAATGCCCAGTCTCACACACAGACGTCCGGGACAGTCTTTGTGTTCTTTTTAAACTCTGCACACACTTGGCTGCACAGATTAAGAAGGACAAAGGTTGTTTTAATAGTGTTAATGGGGGGTGATGGGCGAATCATAATCTTATAACCAAAATGGTTTACTCATTTGTGTCAGCTATTGAAAGCGAAGACTCTTTGGTAGGTAGAGAAGAAAAGGATTTGAAATTGCTTGCCACCCACCTCCTCCACAGGAGTGCTGTGTGCGTTAATGAAAGAATGTCTCAGCACTGTGAACGTCCTGCGAAGAGGTTGCTTTGCCAACTCCAAATATTATTGTGACTTTCTTAGGCAGAGCTGAAGGAACGATGGGGGTGGGAGGCTAGCTACTGCATGTAGTGTTTTTCTTTCAGGGCTCCCAAGTGGCTTCAGAAGCAGAACTACTGCTGATAAAGACCCCAAGGAGAATGGAGCACATATTCTGGATTCCTTTTCCCACAATGCACTTGCCTTTCTGAGAGACCCTGGTCTACATGGGGTGCCTTGCTGTGGCTTCACGTGGCTTCAGCTGCTGATTTTAAGCTTAGTTTTGGAAAGACACATAAAGAACTGCAAATAACTTAAAGCTTGTTGGGAACATGCAACTAAAGAAATACCATTAGAATAACAATGAAATGATGGTAGAGCACAAAATTCTTGTATCATCTTCCTTGCAAAATAGCTTAAAACGCTTCCAAGTAAGGATTTCATTGGTATACAACTGTGTAGAACTACTGAAGTAATAATAACTGTCTCGCATTTGTAAAGCAGTTTAGAACTCACACAGCACGTTCCATGTACTTTATCTTCTGTGGTCCTACAGCACTGAATTCAGGCGAGCAGGTGAATGTTATCGCGATTGTCTCCATTTCATAGATAGGAAGAATGAGGCTCCCCAAGTCAAAAGGTCTGAGCAAAATGGCTACTACGTAAAGTCTTCTGTTTTCCAATCCCTTTTTTTGTTTCACCAAACAAAAAAAGAAACATACCAAAATGAAAAGCAAACTACTCCAGGAAAAATAACAAAGATGCATACTCAGTGATGGGAAAAAACCAACGTTAGAAGTTTAAGCAGTGACTTCTAAACAAATTTTGTTTTGTCTTTCGCTTAAGGAAACTGCGGTACAGTTTAGTGGAAGAGTGGGGAAAGCAGCCTTTCTTCACGCGGAAGAATGGAATGTGGAGAGTTATAGAGGCAGCAGGGAATCTGAAGATACAGTGAATACGGAGTGGTGGCGAGAGGGCTCTTAGATAAATTAGTGGAAAACCTCAATGCCCATGATTAGTTTAAATTTGACTCAAGAAGCAATTGGAAGCCTGCAGAAGTTTCTAAGAAGGGGTGTGACAGGAGCAAAACACTTGAGAGAGATGATGCTTTTTATTTTTTTATGTTGACTCAATATTCTCAGTTTCATTGTGTATGTTCTGACAATACATCCAAATTCTACCTAGTTTACATTTTCTTTCTTTTCTTTTTTCCTTTTTTGGTGAGGAAGATCAGCCCTGAGCTAACATCTATTGCCAATCCTCCTCCTTTTTTTCCCTTTTTCTCCCCAAAGCCCCAGTAGATAGTTGTATGTCATAGTTGCACATCCTTCTAGTTGCTGTATGTGGGACGCGGCCTCAGCATGGCCGGAGAAGCGGTGCGTCGGTGCGCGCCCGGGATCCGAACCCAGGCCGCCAGTAGAGGAGCGCGCGCACTTAACCATTAAGCCACGGGGCCGGCCCTGAGAGAGATGATTCTATGGCACGCCAAGCCATGCAAAAGGGGGAAATGGGTGTGCAATTGGGAGACATTACAGAGGGAGAGGGGATAGGACTTAGTGACAGAAAGAACTCCCAGGAAGACGGAAAAGAGTCACACTTGTCTTTGGAGCTGTAGCTGGGATGTGGGCAAGTATGTAGGAGGCTGACAATCAGTCACCTAAGAACTCATTGGAATGACAAAACTCTCATCCTCTACCCCCACCCTGCTCTTCTACCTACCTCTCAAGATTCCAGACAGACTTTCCAGGGGTTGGGTGTGTCTCGGGGAGAGCTCTCCCAGTGATTTCCAGTCTCAGGAAAGCTTAGGTCTAACACATGAGTAAATAGTAAACCAGAACTGCAATGTGCTGTGCTATATGGTATGATAGAGGTATGTAGAGAAAGTTCTGGAAACTTACTTGAAGGAATGATTCATGCTACATGGAGAAGAGGAGGGTCACAAAAAGGTATAAATGAATCCTTCTCAACCCTGGGTGCATATTTCAACCAACCAATTAAATCAGACTCTCTGTGGGCAGGGCCTGGGTAGTAGTATATATATATTTTTTTTTTTGTGAGGAAGATTGGCCCTGAGCTAACACTATCTGCCTCTTTTTGCTTGGGGAATAGTGGCCCTGAGGTAACATCTGTTGGGAAGTAGTATTTTTTAAAACTCCTCAGGTGATTCTAGTGAAAGTAAAGTTAAGAATAGCTGTTAGAGATGAAAATTACCCCAGCCATTTGAACAAGGAATAGATGTTTTCTAGGCGAAAAGACTAATGGAACTCACAAAGGCACAGGGCTATGTAAGCAACATGTTTGGAGAATGGGGAAGAGTTTAGTGTAGGACTTGTAATGAGGAGGAGATAATGGGAAGGTAAGCTGGGGCTGCATTGTGAAGACGATGGTAATGGCGAAGAAGAAGAAGGAGGATGAGGGGGAGTAGGGGGGGGAGGAGGAAAGGAGGGGAAGGAGGAGACGAAGGAAAAGAAGAAGAAGAAGAAAGAGAGGAGGAGGAGGGGGAGAGGAGGACAAGGAGGAGGACGGAGGGGGGAGGAGAGGGGAGGAGGAGGAGATGAGGATCATCCTGAAAGTATTATGACAACATGTTTTTTAGAAGCATGATAAGAGAAGCTTACGTTTTATAACAATTCTGGAGAGTGAGGATGGATAATAAGAGACATAAAAACTTGGGCTTAATTTCTTTGGGCCATGGGGCCCATTTTTGCCTATAGTTGTGATAAAGCAATGCTCAGTGAGTCTTTGAACGTCATCTGCTTGATAGCCACAAAGATGATCAGCTTAAAAGTGTCAGGGCCCACTTCCCTTCCAAAGTACCAAAGTGGGAGTTTGTCTCCTTTCCCCCCATTGATGACAAGGAGAAGTGATTTCAAGATTGCCTATCCTTCCAAATTAGGAATTTAAACCCCCAGCCCCAGCTTTTTGTATCAATTTCATGCAAAGCATACGTATCATACACATTTAAAGGCAGGCATTTTAAAAGCAGTTTTAGACAATGAGGCAGACCTTTGCCCCTTGGTCAAGGGGATCCCTGCCAGTGGGCTTTGCGTCCTTCTTTTTCTGTGTCCTTTCTTGCAGTGTGTTCCTTAAGTGGCTTTAATATTAAACTGAAGTTTATTTTAATTTTGCTTAGCTTTTACTAAATAATTTTATTTCTGTTTTGAAATTTGAAAGTGGATGAATAAAAGTTCATATTTAACCCTTTTTAAAATCTTTAAGTTGGGGCCGGCCCCATGGCTTAGCGGTTAAGTGCGTGTGCTCAGCAATTGGCGGCCTGGGTTTGGATCCCAGGCGTGCACCGACTCACCGCTTCTCCGGCCATGCTGAGGTGGCGTCCCACATACAGCAACTAGAAGGGTGTGCAACTATGACATACAACTATCTACTTGGGCTTTGGGAAGAAAAGGGGAAAAAAAGGAGGAGGATTGGCAATAGATGTTAGCTCAGGGCCGGTCTTCCTCAGCAAAAAGAGGAGGATTGGCATGGATGTTAGCTCAGGGCTGACCTTCCTCACCAAAAAAAAAAAAAAAAAAAAATCTTTAAGTTGACTTGTATGTGCATGTTCTTGGATTGTGCGTTTTTTTCTTTCTTCTCCTTCTGTGAATCCATAGCCGTTAATATGAAGTACACTACCACAAATATTGTTGCCCTCTGGTAGTGAAAGTTCAGTGGTGGGGAGGAACACGGAGGACCTGAGGATTACAAATGCTTGA
The DNA here is from genome assembly GCF_057802395.1 of Ceratotherium simum simum. Taxonomy (NCBI): domain Eukaryota; kingdom Metazoa; phylum Chordata; class Mammalia; order Perissodactyla; family Rhinocerotidae; genus Ceratotherium; species Ceratotherium simum. Next base: position 11,130,653 of record NC_141911.1, on the reverse strand, counting down.
TTTTATTCTTAGACTCCTCAGATGGATTTTCCTTCTTCAGTGCACCCTTCAAGCATTCACTGAATACCCACCGTAGACCAGGCCCCCTTGGGGGATAGATTATTTATATAGGCAGTCCTCGATCCCACCTCATCTTCCTCATAACTTTAAGATATAAGTGGGGAAAAAAATTATTTTTACATAGTGAAACTGGGGCCCAGAACGTTAAGGGTACCGATCAAGGTAAAACAGAAGTGGATCCCAGAACATTCTATCCTTGGAGTGATGCTGAAATCAAATCCTTACGCTATATGACATGTTTCAGCAGTACCTGAGTTACTGAGGTAGCGGAGGCAACTAATAACTTAAGTTTCTATAACGGAAAAATTAACATTTCCATTATGCACCATTGTTTTGAGATTTTAAAACGTGGACTGAAAAGAACCTGGTGAGTAGTCATTTACTATAAGGAATCAAATATTTCTTCCTTAACTGCTTCCTGTTAGAGAAGAACGAAATATTTTAATAAAACATTTTAATAAACGTTTAAAAAAATTTTAATGTTTTAATAAAACATTTTCCTCAAAATCCTTTTATAATGGCAAACTGTTAAAAAGTATTAATTGAGCCAGAGACTATTAACTTCCATGTGATTTGTACTTATATTTTTAAAATTTTGAGGGTACTGATAACAATGGTGATGGTTTTATATTTTCATATAACTATCCTAAAACTTTGAAGTACCTTGAAAATATTAAACAGTAAAATACTAAAATCCTTGACTACAAAGAATCCTTCTGGCTTAACCCAAACCACTGTTTTACACCTTAAAAAAAAATTCTTATCACATCCTTAAGGGATCCTGTAATTCTTTATATCTCAATTCACCCCCGAGCTTCATTAAAAAAAAAAAAAAAGCAATAAATAGCAAAATTTCTGAGCTATTGAATAGACACATAGTTACACTTTCCCTTTTTACTCGCTCCTATGTTTTTTCCTTCCTCCATGCCATGTCTCTCTTTTTCCTTTGCATAGTAGAGGTGGTTTTGATTACTTCCTTAAATTAATGCAAGTAGCTAAAGTATAATTTATTAACTTCGTATTTTACGTTTTCAAAGTTGAAAGTTTACCCACAGTGGTACTAAGGACTCTATTCCACCATTTCCTACCCTCACTCTGACCAATTCTTGCATTATTCTACTTTGCCTGCTGGGTCTCCTGCAAAGAGAGTGAACTCTTGCAGCCAACTTTCAGATGAACTGGAATTAAAACCCCAGCTTCACCACTCAATGGATGTAAACTTGGGGAAATCACTCAACTTCTCTGCATCTGAGTCTCCTCGTAGGCAAAATGGGGATAACTTCTTGTCTTCAGGAGGGTGGTAAAAATCAAATAATAATGCATGTTGAACTCCTGGCCCAATGGCTGGTACAGATTAAGTCCTTAATTGAGGTGAGTTTTCCTGTCTTTGCAAATAAACAAACAAACAAACAAAAACCCTACTCTGGGCACTTCCCTTCCTAGCTTCTCTTTGTTTTAAGTCACAAATCACGTTCAAAGACTCTTCACTCCACATCAGGTATTTTCAAATGGGCGTGCCATGAGAGCTGGTTCTTATTTCCATTTTCTAGAAAAAGAGCGGCCACAGTAACTCTCTTCTCCATTGGGAATGCTAGCTTTCACTTCAGAAATCAGAATCCTAGGGGTTTGAAATATACATTTTAAAAGTCAATTGGGTTGCAATTTTAAGTACATTTAAGTAAGTTAGGAGTATATTTTATCATTTCTTTTTCTAATAGTGAATATTAAAGGTGGATGCTCTTACCAGTTGGACAACCACTCATGGGTATAAAGGATAAATCTGTTTGCTGTGGACTTTTGTGGGATTTTCTGCCCAGCATACCCCTTCTCTAGGGCCTACCCTGCAATGTTCTTACCTGACTCACTCTGCCTTCCACCCCAACCATAAGTGATTGGCCCAGGAGAGGGCACCTGGAAGCAGGGCCAACGAGTTCTTTCTCTGGATTTTTGGCCTCAGGGTAAAATATGTCAATTAGCATTTCTCTGGTGGCACAATGTACGAGATGTGAAACTTGAGAACACCAGTGGACACATTTCCTACCACACGGGTAAATCTGGTGAGACAAATAGAGATGAAAGATGGAGAGTGAGTCCTGGAAGTCTCAGGTGGCAGTTGCCACCCTCATCCCAAGGGAACTTGTAATTGTCCAGCAGATAGCTGACCTTGGGGGTCCGCTTTTCTTTATTCCCAAGATAAAGCGTTTTGAGTGTGGAGGTGGGAGATGGGAAAAGGAGGAAGGGAAACTAAGTCCTCTCTCCTTTGGGAAAATCTTCTCTGGAGGCGGTTAGTTTTAAATCAGTCAATCTACTCGTAACAGAATGAAGCAATCACCATGGGTTATTATTTAAATGTTTGCAGACCACAGCCTGCAATCAACTATTTACTGGGTTGTCTGCCTTCTCTTTGCCAACTAATTGACCCATGCTATTGTTAGTATAATCATTTTGGGTGAGGATCAGAAGACAGAAAGTGTGCATCTGTGTGTGTGTTTCAGGACATCTGGGGCACAATATTTCACAGTCAAAATGAAACCACAGCTAATATTCATCATGTGCTTTCTATGTGCCATGCACTGTTCTAAGAGTTTACATGGACCAACTCATTTAATTCTTACGACAACCTACGTCGAAGTCGTTGTTGTCATCCCCATTTTATAGGTGAAGATACTGTGGCTCAGAGAGCCTAAGTAACATGTCCGAGGTCACACAGGTAAAATGCAGGAGTAGAATCAGGATTCAACTTAGGCAGCTTGGCTCCAGAGTCCTTACTCTTCTTGTTCACGGCACATGGTTTTTTTATGGCTGGATGCAGGATATGATCCTTCACAGCAGTGCTTCTCAAGCCCCACGGGATCACTGGACTCCTCTTGGGGAGGGAAGGTTGTTTTAGACCTGCTGTCATTATCTGTTCACGGTGGGTCACGGGCTCAAGTATTTGTCCAATCACTACCATCTGGAGCTTGTTGGAAAAACCAAAGCTGGGGTCCAAACGGCACTGGCCAACTCTGTTGTAAGATATTCTGCATTTAGGGAGTTATCAAAAGCACAAGGATATCCTTACACCTAGTAACATCTAATAAATAATTGATGAATAAACAAATGAGTAACAACTAGTTATAAAGACTGTCTAAATGTACAATAGGGATCTAAAACATAATGGGCCATTTCTAGGTTGGAAGGGCTACAGATGATTTTCACTTTATGTTTTTCAAGTTTTTAACCAAGAACATGTATCCCATTTTTTAAATCAGAAAAAAAGTATGTTTTAACAGACGGGTATTCAGATGCAATAATTATCATATGTTGGTTTTTATGTTTTATACTCCAAGGTCAGGAAATATTTCATGACTCCCTGGTACAAAGTTTAATGTAGGAACTCAGTAAAAACTTGTTGTCATAATATTTGTTAATAATGTATTCATTCCATTTCTATAAGACTCTGTCATTCTTGATTGAAAAAAAATCATACAATTACAAAATACTAAATGGAATTCTTAGAACACTGGAATTAGAAAAAGTACAAACACTCATGGATACATGTATTAACCATATGTAACTAAATCGTAGTTTGAGATTCTAATTTTTTCTACATTTTTTATTTCTTTCAATTCAAGTAGATGTTTCATCACCTTAGGGAAGTCAGTGGCAGGCAGAAAGTAGAAAGAGTCTACCATATCTCCAAGTTTTTTTTTCAAAAAGTCTAATTCATTAAGGATGATAGAGTCCGAGGTAGAGAGGGTCATTTCAAAACCAAAAAGAAAAATTTCCCATTTGGATGACAGAAGCGAGGATTGGGGGTGTTGGAATAGCAGAGGCCTCTCTATCATTACCCTGGGTGCAGGGTAGTGGTGGTAGCAGTCTTGCATGGTGCAGGATGTGCTTAGGACAAGGGACCACGGACACTAGGGGATCCAAGCCTCATGGACTCAGCCTGGTACCCAACACTGCTTGAAAGCAGCAGAAAGCAGTTGGCCTAAATGGACCTGGCACCTTGTGGCCAGATATAAGGCTCATATCTCTGTTTGGAAGCCTGGCTGATGGGCAGAGGGAGTTACTCCATTCTAGGATGTTATGGGCTGAGTTGTGTCCCCTTACCCCTGCCAAATTCATGTGTTGAAACCTAGCCCCCAGTACTTCAGAAAGTGACTGTATTTAGAGATAAGGTCTTAAAAAAGGTAATTAAGGTAAAATGAGGTCATATGGCTTGATTTTCTTTTCTTTCTTTTTTTGGTAAGGAAGATTGGCCCTGAGCTAAAATCTGTTGCCAATCTTCCTCTTTTTTTTTTCCTTGAGGAAGATTAGTGCCGAGCTAACATCTGTGCCAATCTTCCTCTATTTTGTATGTGGGTCACTGCCACAGCATGGCTGACAGTGGTGTAGGTCCACACCTGGGATCCAAACCCATGAACCCTGGGCCGCCAAAGCAGAGCATGCGAACTTAACCATTAGCCACTGGGCTGGCCCCTATATGGGTTGATTTTAATCCAACCCTACTGGTGTCCCTATAAGAAGAGGAGATTGGGACACAGACACACACAGAGGGAAAACCTGTGAAGACATAGGGGGAAGATGCCATTTAGAAGCCAAGGAGAGAGGTCCTCAGGAGAAACCAACCCTCCTGACACTTTAATCTCAGACTTCTAGCCTCCAGAACTGTGAGAAATAGATATTTGTTGTTCAAGCCACACAGTCTGTGGGATTTTGTTTTGGCAGCCTGAGAACATGAATACACAGGCATTGACCCTCCATGAGACCTCAGAACCCTATCACATCCCAGGGAGGACCATGCTAGGATGACTGAGGTGGAAAGCTTGCCAATCTTGTAGGATTAGGGCGTGGAATAGAAATTCAATTGTTTACTGGAAACTGAAACAACATCTTATTCTTTTCATAACCAAATTTGAGCTCTATGATTCACATTTATTACCCATGCTATTTTGTTTCATGTTGATTTTGCTGTATTAAATTTTGAGGGATCTGTTTTCATTTCTACTATTATTCATTCTTTACATATATATATATATATCTTACAACTCATTATTTTATGACCCATTGTAAAGTTGTTCAAAATAACCTAGTACATTTCTCACTTCTTTATTCTTTGCAGGAAGCTCCGTTATATTGATTTTTGTGTTATGTTCAAATCTGTATATATATTTTTTTCCGTGGGAAATCTTTACAAAGAAATTTCACTATAGAGAACAGACTTGGGAGAAGGAATTGGAAGCCAAATCCTCCAGTTTGCAGCCAATTCAGCTGATAGAAGGCAGAATAAACTAGCAATAAGTAATGAAACAATGGAAAAGGCTTGGAGACTTTTGTGATTTTATCAGCAAATGTCAAGTGTAATTTAATGTAGACAAGCTAATAACTAATTGGGGAGCAAGGAGGCCAGTCCAGTGACGTGTCTAGGCAGAAAAGAATCCTCTAACACACAGATCAAGAAAAGGACTTAGGGATTAAAAAATCATTAAATCTATCAGTCTAGTGCATAGTTCTGGGAACAAAGGCAAACACGGTGTTAGTAAAGGGAGAGCACAGAAACCAGAGGTGGCACCTGTTAGTTTGAAACGAGGTTGTTTGATCTAGTTAGGAATATCATCTTGTTAGCCATTATTATGCAAGAAGGCAATAGAAGAATGATAATAGCCCAAGAATCAAATGTATTCACTTATACAGGAGGGATGCAAACTCAAATGCCTTCAAGGACCAAGCAGGTGGTAAATGTGCGAGCTGTCCTGGTGATACTTTTGGGAATGGTGGGAACTGGGTCAGAACGGAGGGTGCTTAAAGGCTTTCAGATTCTCTCTCTCACACACACACACACACACACACACACACACACACTGTATTGGCCCAACAAAACACGTCCGCCTGCCCATTTCAGCTCTTTGGCCACCAATGTGGATCCCTGACTTAGAAAGTTTTGTTTTGTGCCTCTCTTCTGACTCCCTCCAATCTCAGGGTCCCTGGAGGATAGGGCTGTGTTTTACTTAATCTTGTATCCTGCACTGCATTGAGCGTAGTACTTCGCCCCATGAGGATTGGTTGAAAATGTTGCAATGAAGAAGGAGCTCTATGCTATACATAGCAGAAAATGTTACTGATGATTGCTGTGTCTGACGTTGCATGTCTAAAAGAGCTCATGAGTGGGCCCCAAAGCCTACTTTGTGCTTGACTCAGACTCACGGTACCTCATCTGCATGTGGTGTGTAAACTATTTCTGTCTCTGTTATGCATGATTCTGCGTGTTCTCTCTTCTGTCCGCTCCTCCCACCAAGCTCGGCCTTTCTTCATCCCAGATCTTTCCCTTCTCTTTTTTAGCAACATAAAAAGAAATTTCTCAGTTGGCTTTTCCTTTTCTGTCCTCTCATCCTGGTTTGTTTTGCTTCTTACCTTTTCCTTTTTCTCATTATACTTATGCTACAAAAGATGAGCAACAAAAACAATCTCAATGAATTATATCCTCAGGGAAGGTGATATTCTGGTTAGCACAGTTTGTGTTTAACTGACACTCCACTCCTTCAGACAGCACAATCCTTTTCTGGTAGGTAATGGAAATAGATTAACAAGAAGTACATTGATCTTAATGTTTATTTATATTTTTAAATTGTGCACTGACATATACAAAAGAACCTATATAACGTATATATGTAAATTATAAAGCATAATAATAAATGAATGCCTGTGAACCCACCTCTCAAGAACAGATCATTAAAAATACTATTGAAGCTCCTGTTTTTTACTTAGTGTTTCTTTGATGCCTACCAGTCTTGCCTTAGGATCATTATTATGAGAGTCAGTTATGACTGTACAATACTATGGATGCACAGGATAATGCTTTTGTCAAAATATAAAATAAGACTCTGAGTTGCTTTCTTGCGTCTGTCACCTTTTCTTTATCCTAGATGCCACTTCTGTGGCCCAGGCCCTGAGGAGGTCATCTAGACCATGACAATAGCCCCCTCATATTTCTCTCTGTCTCCATTTTCATCCAAGGTTGAACCAGCAGCTGGATGAAGGGGCAGGCCAGTAGGGCAATTATGGGTGGGGGGAGTCCGTCTATAAGAGGCATGAAAATAGTTGAATAAGTTAGAAATATAGTGCCAATTAATTGAATTTTCATACAACTCTAAATAACTAGCAAATTGTGGATTGATTCTATTTACATGCTGTATTAGTTTTCTACTGTTTCATAACAAATTACCCCAAGCTGAGCAGCTTTAAACAACACACATTTATTATCTCACAGTTTCTGCGGGGCAGCAGTTCAGGCACAGCTTGGCTGGGTTCTCTGCTCAGCTCTCACACGGCTCTAATCAAGGTGTTGGCTGGGCTGCATTCTCATTTGGAGGCTCGACTGGGGAAGAATCTGCTACCAACCTCATTCAGGCTATTGGCAGAAATCCTTTCCTGTGATCATATTACCAAGGGCCCCAGCTTCTTGCTGGCTGTTGTTAGGAGGCGGGTCCCCAGTCCTAGAGGTCACTGTGCCCCCTGGGCTTCTCCAACATGGCTGCTGGCTTCATCCAGCCCACAAAGAGAGTCTCCAGCTCCAGCCTGCTAAGATTGTCTTATCTAATGCAATGTAATCCAGGAGAGTGACATCATGTCACCTTTGCCATGGGACATGGCATGATTCTATGGGTTAGAATCAAGTCACAGTTCCTGTCCACATTCAAAGGGAAAGGATTACACAAAGGTGTGAACACCAGGAGGGGAATCATTGAGGGTCATCTTAGGGTCTGTCCACTACTATGCCTTAGTAGACAGTGTTTTGGAGTAGAAAAAATAATCCTAGTCAGGCATATATATTTTGTTAAAGTTCCTTCCCAAAGATTATGTGTGATTATAAATAACTGAAAGTTGGCATTCTGTTGAAATTTTAAAACCAAATAATACATTGTGAAGTGCTAACAATTTGGAAGGAGTGACTTATTTTAGCATCTAAATTTTAAATTCTTTAATATGCTTCCCAAAAGTGCTTCAGTTTAGAAAATCATAAAATAGAACTGATGAGTGAAAGAGAACTATATAAAAGAAGAAACTATTTTGCCAATTTTAAAAAAGATAATTGATTCCCTTTGGGCTAGGAAATTTTCATCTATTTCTGAATATGACTTTTATCAAAAGAATATTAGTTTCTCCCTGTCTCCACTAATAAATGTTGAACCAAAAAATACTGGCTTATAGAGACATCAATTAATTAGTCAGCTTTGGACACCCACTTGTTCTCAACTTTTGCTCTAACTTCTACACTGTCATCAAAGCTATTTGTCTAAAACACAAACTTGATTTTGTCACTTCTCTGAATCAACGCCTCTGATGATTTCCCCCTGCCTTAGGATCAACTTTAAAGTCTTAAGCTTGACATTTATGAATGCTGAACAATTGGCCCCGGTCTACACTTACCATCGTACTCTCCTTTCACACTTCTCCCTGCCTCCGGTGCTGTAGAGACACTAAGCAGTTCCATGAGCCCCACCGCTCTTTCATCTCACTGCCTCTGCACATGTTATATCCTCTACTTGGTGTGTGTCCATCCTCTTCTCTGGGAGTTCCAGAGACTTTGCTTTGCTTGCCACAGGATTTCTTGGGCAAAGTGCTTAATATATAGTAAGTACTCAATAAATATCACTTGAATAAATAAGTCTCAGAGTCTTATTTAAAATGAGAGATTGGATGAAATGATGGTTCCTTATGGCTCTATTTTTTTTAATCATTACCTGAACTAAGAGAATGTAAGACTGTGCGTAAATAAATTAAAATGTGTGGTAGAGAGTCTAAATACTACGGGATTTCAGAGGAAGAAGGTATCATTCTGTGTTAGACAGTCAAGGACATTTTTGCTGAAGAAGGTGGGATTTGAAGCAGGTATTGAAAGGTAAGAGTGATTTTGAGCCATTGCTAGTATGACATATTCTCCATAGTAGGCTTTCATTAGAAGTTTATTGATTTGAATTTTTGAATTGAATGATAGACAAAGAGGAGGAGAAACGACCTTGTGAATGAATAAAAAGCAAGGTCAGAAGCTCCAATGCAGGAATGAGCCGGACATGTGTGGACAGTGAGGAAACTTTTCTGATAAGGGTGTCTTCTGGCCAACAGCAAAAATTAATTTTGGCTGTATAGGTTGGGAACAAGATTATGGAAGATCTGAAAACTAAGGAGTGTGGTTTGGATTTGGCATGGTAGGCAATAGTGAGCCATTACACATTCTCACAATAGCATGATAGTATTGTAGGTTTATTAGTCTGATAATGGTAAGCAGGCTGGATGGGAAAAGAAGAGAATAAAGTCAGGGAGATTACGTAGGAGGCCTCAACTTGGATAAAAATCATTCCCTAGATTTTTTACATCTTTTTATGATTTAGAAAGCACCCAATAAACCTACGAGAGAGGTTCTTACAACAAGCCTTGGAGGAAGGTAGGGCAGATATTAATATTCTTATTCTACATGAGAACTGAGATTCAATTGGTATTTGCCCAAAGTCATAGAACTGGTAAATGTTGTCACTGGAATTCAAACCTACTTTTGTCTTTTAAATCTCGAAGCCCAGTATTCCTGTCATTAAGAAATAGAGATGAAAGAGGAGATACAGAAAACTGAAAACGAAGGATCTATGTGACTTGATAACGTATCTGAACCAGCATAATTCACATTACGTAGTATTAAGAGTCTTGGCCTGAATATCAGGAAATTTAAGTCCTAATTCTTGAGTTAATGTGAAGTAGTGTGACCTTAAAATAACATCTTCTGTGGTTTGCTTCCTCTTCCTCATCTGTCACACAGGAATTGTACACAAAATGCTCTTTGAATCCATTCTGTCTCATTGGTCTTGGAGTTTGTGAGTGAGTCATCAGCTGGAGGTCTAGATGACCAAGTGAGGCTGGTATCACGGCAGTAAGAAAACTGGAGGGCAGAGTCGACTTGAGGGCCAGGGATGATGAACTCAGGTTTGCACATCAGGAAAAAGTTAAAGGGAGTGGTAGAGAGAATAATGGCCCCCTAAATATGGCCACATTCTAATCCCTGGGACCTGTCAATATGTTACCTTACACAGCAAAAGAAAATTGCAGATGTAATTAAAATAAGTATTTTGAGATAGGGAGGTTATCCTGGATTATCTGGGTGGGGAAAAAAGGAGGAAGGAGAGTCAGATTTGGAAAAGGATATGTGATGACAGAAGCAGAGGAAAAGCGATTACTGGCTTTGAAGATGGAATATAAGCCAAGGAATGCAGGCAGCTTCTAGATCTAGAAAAGGTTAGGAAATGGACTCTCCCCTAAAGTCTCCAAAAGGAACATAGCCCTGCTGACACTTCGAAACCCACTGAGACCCATTTTGGACTTCTGACCTCCAGAACTGTAAGATAATAAATTTGTGTTGTTTTAAGCCACTAAGTTTGTGATAATTTGTTATGGTAGCCGCAGGAAACAAGTACAGGGAAGAAGGATTAATATTTGTTTAGCACCTACTGTATACCAGGCATTGATATCACAATAAGCTCATCGGGGGAACAGTACGCTCACTATTTCACACATCACGAAAATAAATCTGAGAGCTGAAGTGATTTGCTTGCATGACACAGTAAGGGGATGGGCTGGGAATTCAGACTCAGGGCTGCTGATTGCTTGGTCCATCACACAATTTCTAGTAAGAAAGATAAAGTCCACAGGAAGCCTACACAGTTACCTAACCACACAGTGCTGGAAAACAGGAAAAAATGTGATAGGAATCAATGGCTCAGGGCTTGGGAATGAGGAAGATTTTCATAAAGATTTGGCAATATGAGGCAAGCAAAGGCCAGCATCGACCACTTATTCAGCAGTGGGTACTTTTTATACACATTATTTCATCAAACCATCACAAATCACTCTATGAGGTAAATTGTATCCTCCCCGTTTTTATGACTGAGGAACTGAGACAAATAAGAAAGTACCTTGCCCCAAATCCTATAGCTAGTTAATGACAGAGCTGCAATTTAAATACAAAGGGTATCTCCTGTGATGAAAGAGACAAAAAACTTTTATTCAGGGGCCGGTCCCATAGCGTTGCGGTTAAATGTGCGCGCTCCCCTGCTGGTGGCCCAGGTTCGGATCCCGGGCGCGCACCGACGCACTGCTTTTCAGGCCATGCTGAGGCGGCGTCCCATATAAAGTGGAGGAAGATGGGTATGGATGTTAGCCCAGGGCCATTCTTCCTCAGCAAAAAGAGGAGGATTGGCATGGATGTTAGCTCAGGGCTGATCTTCCTCACACACACAAAAAAGTTCCATTCATAGCATGGTCCAATTTTATGTTAACATTTCAGTGAGTCTTCATGGTAGCTGTATCATTGTAACTGATCTTAATTTTAGAAACTCCTGGGTTCTACAATGTATCCCTTCCAAAAAAGGCAGAATGATAAAATTGGTGAAACAGCAAGCGTAAGGTTGAAATCACTTGGCAGTCTGTGCATCTTATATACCTACTTGAAACTTCAATTGTGATAAACTCTTTTGACTCAGTCTCATTTGTCAGCCTTATATAGTGAGTGTAATTTACTTAGCTAATTTCACTAGTATATTACATTTTTTCAGGACACAGAGAAATAGGAATCATAAATATGTCATTGCTGCCTGCTTTTATATCGCATAGCCTCACAGGCTTAAACAGAGAAAATATATTTAAAAATACAAATTAATTGTACATATTTCCTAGAAGTATTTCAAAATGCTTTCATTAATTAGAGATACCAAATCTACTGAATGATAGAATTTGAGTAACTATATGTTAGTACTATGCAAACATAATATTAACAATAGTAATAACACTAATAATAATAATAATGGCAGTTACCATTTATTTAGTGCTTACTATCAGGTATGTTGGGAGCCTTGAATGGATTACCACTTTTAATCCACCCAACAACTTTTCAAAGAAGGCACCTCCATTATGTAATGGAGGAAACAGGTTTAAAGAGGCTAACTATCTTGCTCACATTATTCATGTTGTTATTTTAGTGGAACTGGGATCCAAACCTGAGTAGTCCTACTCTACACTTGTGCCATCTTTCTAAGGTGTTATTAATTCAAATTCAGTAAAGAAAGAAATAGAATCCCATCTGTATGCATAAATAATCCTTACCTCCTGGCTATAAGTTTTACTACCACAGGAACAAAGAGGCATAAATCATAGTTTGACATAAAAGGATACAGTTGTGTGACTTGTTTCCAAAAGTAGATTTTGGAATTACTCCTCCCACCTCTCAATGGCTAGGGTAAAATTCTCTATGAGTACTTTCTGTAAAGTCTTTACAGGTTTTACTTTGGCGTAAATACTCATGAAAACTTGTGTCCTAAAATGTGGAGTCCTCATCTTGCCCTGCCACACCCAAAACTTAACTAGGTGCTATGTTGTTCAATTATCATATACCTCAAAATAACAAAACTGAAAATCTCAAAGGCACTTTTCTTACACAGAACCTCAGTGCCATACAAATACTACGTAATTTGTCCTCAGCATTCCAAAAAATGTTATTGGCATTATTAGAAAGTATTACTGAAGGGAGAAGTAGACAGAATCAGAAAAAAGAATACAAAAACTTAGGGAAGTCAATGAGAAAATTCAGGGTTTAAAAATTTTTTTCTTTTTTTAACTTGAAAATGTTCCTTTCACCTGATCAGTAACAACTGTGACCATCTAGCTTGCTCTATCCAACTTCAAACATACTTTCACTGGAAGATCATTGTAATTCAAATCCATTCAGTGCTGCTTCACTTTTGTAACTTGTTAGTTAAGATTAAGTAGTGTACCCTGCACCTATTTTAATGATATAGCACATTGATAACATTTTCGCTCATTTAAAGCCATGTTTACTGACAAAAGCCTTAGCACCAAAAAAATTCCAAAAGGCAATCTTCACACATTCAAATAGCCTAAACAAGTTAATTGATACAGCTTAAACCCTGGCTTGTTCTGAATTTTCCAAATTAAGGTCATGGAATTTTAAAATCGCATACTTAAAAAAGTTGGTAGAAATACATTTCAATGGTGAAGAAAATACACTCAAGGTCACTCTACGCCAATTCAATCTTCACCCTAACACTCAAGATGCAATCAGGCTAATTTTTAAGTGGATTTTGCCTAGAGTTTTCTTAAGGGAATGGTGGAAACTTTATTACACAAGATGGTAAAGTTGTTAGTGACAAGAAAATCAGGGGGTCAACAGAGGTAAAATAGAAGGGAGGTGTCTAAACAGCAGTGAGAATCAGTAAGTTGGGTGTTGGAATCTAAATTCACTTAGTTCTAAAGACCCTCAAAATAAGAAAAGTATAAAGGAGAAATTTAAAAGAAAAAAAAAGAAATAGGCAAAGAGGTGAGACATAGCCATTCTGATGGGGGGGGTGTCTAACTACACAATGAGGTCATCCTATCTCCCGGAAGTGACACGTAATCACCTGCTTTGCACTAGCTCCGCCCCTTCCCTCAGAGGTCCCGCCCCTCCGCCAGCAGCCAGGAGGGTGTTAGGGGGCGTTTCTCCAGGAGGAAAGCTGGGAGCTGCGACGCTGAGGAAGGGGACCCCAAAACGTCTGGCACTGCCCCCTCCAGGGATCACTTTGGACCGCCTCACTCGGCCCAGCGGGATTCAGAAACGCCGAGGGGTCAACCTGATGGGTTTCGGGGTCAACGGAAGAGGGGAAGGGGAGCCCTGGCGGGGAGAACCCCCCGGTCCCCCGCCCAGCAGCTGAGGCACAGGAGGGCGGCCATCTTGGCCGGGAGGGTAGGGCTGGGGAGCTGCGGGCGCCGTGCGATTGGGGGGCTCGCCCGGAAGTGACGCCAACTACCCGGAAGCGGAGGGGGTTCCCTGGCCCACTCCCCCCTCGTTCGTTTGCTCCCCCGCTTCCTCCCCGCCCCCCTTCCTCTCCATTCGTTTCCCCCCCTCCCCGTTCCCTGCCTTCTTCCCCCAACCGTCCCTCCCCCCCCAACCTCCGGAGCTGGGAAGAGAGTCAAGATGGCGGCGAAATCCGATGGCGGTGGCGTGGGGGTGGGCTTTGCCCAGCTGCACAACCTGGACGAGGCGGTGGGCAGTGGCGGCGAGGAGGACGGGGAGCCCGGGGGAGGCGGCTGCGGCGGCGGCGGCGGCGACGAGCCCGGCGAGAGCAGCTCGCTGCACATCTGCCACTGCTGCAACACCTCCTCGTGCTACTGGGGCTGCCGCTCCGCCTGCCTGCGCTCCCTCCTGGGCAAGAAGCCGCGCCGCAGCGCCGCCGCCGCCGCCGACGGGGGGGACCAGCCGCTGCAGCCGCCCGCGGCCGCCGGTGCCGACCTCCAACCGACGCCCTCGGCCGCGCCGCCGCAGCCGGAGCGGCCGTGGCTCGACTGCCTGTGGATCGTGCTGGCGCTGCTGGTCTTCTTCGGGGACGTGGGCACCGACCTGTGGCTGGCCCTCGACTACTACCGCAAGGGGGACTACGGCTACTTCGGGCTGACCCTCTTCTTCGTGCTGGTGCCGTCGCTGCTGGTGCAGAGCCTGAGCTTCCGCTGGTTCGTGCAGGACTACACGGGCGGCGGGCTGGGCGCCGTGGAGGGGCTCAGCAGCCGGGGTCCCCCCATGATGGGGGCCGTCTACGTCCGCGGCGGCCCGGGCGCGCAGCGCCTGTGCCGCCTCTCCGTGTGGATCTGGCAGACGGTCATCCACCTGCTGCAGATGGGGCAGGTGTGGAGGTAAGAGCACTGCGGGGGTGGGGGCGGGGGCCTGGCCAGCCGGCCCTGCGGAGGGCCCCGCGGTTGAGGCTGGAGCCCTCCCGAGCGCGCTCCGCCCTCGAGGTGCCTCGCAGGTGGGCCCCTCGGCCCGGCCGGGCTTGGGGTCTCGAAGGAGGGGTTTGCCGCGCACTTTCCCGGGCGTCTCAAGACCATCGTTTGATCTGGATCTGTGGCCACGCCTTTTGGCCCAGGGAGGCCCAAGTCCCGCTGTTGGTCTGTCTTCTTCCCTGGGTCGCACCTAGCGGAGACCCTGCCTCATCCTTTCCTTCCTCTCCATCCCTGTAGCCCTCTGTATCCCGTTGTCCCTTGCCCCTGTATCCCAAGGTAACCAGCCGCTAGCGCTTTTTCTCTGCACCCCGGCTCGCCTCCTGGGGGGAACCTTCCTCCCTCTAGCCGGTTTGCACTCGGTTTTGTCCCCCGGTGAGACAGCTTCCCCTCTTCCCCCGTCTTCTCTCCGCAGTGGCCTGTGTGGTGCCCTGTGCAAAAATTCTCGCTGCCTCTCCTGTTAGCGCTCCTTTATTCCACGCCCCCTCCCCCCCTTCCTGCAATCCCGTCCCCTGCAAATGACTCCAAACGCTGTTTTCCTGGAAGGAAAAATGACTTTTTGGCCAGATTAGACGTGCCCGTTTCTTAGTGCCAGGTAAAATTGTGTAGTAGTGATGGCTGTAAGCTCTCACCTTCAGAAAATCAATTAGCCACCTGGGCACCTGTTCTGGTGGAACATTGTTTTTGGTGTTCAGGCCAGTGTGTAGGTGGTTTATGTTTACACGAGTCCGGAGCTTGGCCCTGCGGCCCTTTCCCCTTTTGTAAGTTTCCCTTGTGCCGGGTGAATTCCTCAAAAACCACTTGCAGACGTTCTTTTTGCCACCAGCCTTAACTGGCTAAACTAAAGACATGAGCCCATTAAAACCTTGGTAAATCTGTGCCCTCCAGCTTAAATCAGCTTGAGTGTATTTTGAAAACAGTGAGTTGTAGGCAAGAGCATTTGCAAGGGAAAAAAATCTTCCTGAAGATAAATTACACAGAGCTCTTGAGGTACACTGCTTCTGTGAGAAGACATTTTGCCCAGACTGCTCTGACTTCTTTGCCTGGTAGGAGATTCTAGGTGCTCTGTGTTTCAGTTAACGGAGGTGAACTCAGGGTAACTGAAATAAAGTTGATTGCCTTTGAATTGTTTGTCCACATCTCCTTTCAGAATTTTAAATAAAAACGTTTCAGAAAGTATGGGATTGAATTAAGTCATGTAAGTGAATGCAAGAACTTTGTCCTGCAGAATTTACATGCAAATTCAGGATGAGGGACATGGGAGTGGTTCTTGCTGTTCTGGTCTTTCCAAGGTTGTTTACTGGTATTCCTAGATTGAGCCAGGCAACCTTTTTTCTAGCTGTATTTATCTGCAGATAATTTGTTTCCTGATGATAAGTTTATAAGAAGGGGGGAATAAAATAGAAAAGAATGATGATTGATTAACTTTTAGCCATTATGAGCATAGCTTGTGGTCAAGTAGAATTTTGAAATATGTTTTGAAATTGAAATCTAAGTCTAAAAACAGCCCTCAGCACCCAAATTTGTACTGAATCAAAGGTAGAATGTTTGATATTGGGGATACCCTTTTTGGTTTCTTGCAGGATGGTAAGACGCAAAGGAATGAAGGGGGAAAAAAAAAGTATAGGGAAGACAGAGTTTGAAATACTGGTAAAATTTAACAGCATGTCTCTAATAACTAGGTTTCTCCTGAACAAGTCAAAGTCATCTCTCTCTCCATGTCTTAGACTCCTCAGTGTGGGCAATCATAATCTTAGTGTCAGGTTAAAATTGCTGGGAGAATTGTTTCTAACATAATCTATCCTAGATATTTACTGATGGTAAGCCTTTGGGACATGATGAAATTGGAGTTCAGTTTCACAAATTTTTGTAGGCAGAATAATTTTTCCTCTGTTGACCTAAACCTTAATTGTATTTGGGCGAAGTAGAAGTCCAGATTTTGGGACAAACTAAAAAGTACATTTTAAGTGTAAATTTAGCTTTTATAGTTGGTTAAAATAGTAGTGTATTATTTTTCCAGATTTTCATTGAACTTACAAGGTCTGCAGTGGTATATATACATTTTAAAAAGATGCCTGTGATTTTACTATTTCTAAATTAGTCTTTTTTTCAAGATTAGAATATATGTCTAAATGGTTCATAAAGTTAAGTATTAAAAGACGCTAATTCAGCTAAGTTATTTATTACAACGTAGCTATACTTCAAAAGAAATATTTACTGAGGAAGGATTTTATTTTTTTATTTCAATTTTTTTTTGGTAAGCTGGTTTTGCTTGAAATATTTCAGGAACAGGATCTGCTCTTCGATACCTGCTAGGCATGTGGCTTGCACGGAAGTCATTCATATGTAAAAGCTTTGGAGCAAGGTTTTTATTCCTGTTTTAATCTCTTGGCAAACAATTACTTGTCAGTGTGTATGAACATACATCATCTCAGTTTTTACTGTGCCGATCTTTTGGGGTTACAGTTGTTCCTTTAATCATATTTGCTACTTAAATTTTGCTATTTCTCGTGGTCACGTGACATAAAGGTTAAGGTCTAGGAATTATATCATTGATATGGGCCACATTTCTAAGAAAAGATATTGGTGAAGTTGTATATTGTCAAAACTGATTCCGTTAAACCATGAATACCTGTCTTTTCGCATGCCATTTTTTCTTTTTAAATGTAAAATTATTTGACTTCCTTGGACAAAGCACAGTGCTTATTTAAGAAAATTTAGTTCCTTTGGTAGTAAGATAGTAAACTTCTATGCGTGCTGCCTTTCCTGTCAAGAGGCAAAATATTTGACATCTTTTCCCTCAAATGACTAAAGAATGTAAGAAAATGTTTGTGGTGGGGCCAGAATTGGAGTATGGAAGAGTAGTTGTCTGTAGGATGATGTGGTTTCGTACGCCTCCTTTGAGGAGCACCGATGTGTTATTAAAGTCTATTTAATGCCTGCTTTACCCTCACTAATTACTTAACAGGTAACTTACCTTGTAGCTTTACCTGCTCCGTCTTTCAGGTGCTTTTCCCAGGAATGGCAGGTATGTGAGGCACTCAGACCAGGAATGTGAGGCACTCCGGGCTTCAGTTTAGTACAACATGTTGTTATTAGAAAGTGAGATCATTTTCTTGGAGGGTTAGACCTGAGGAACATTTTGATTTAGTTTGCATATTACATTGTTGTATGTAAGTTTTCCTTCAGTGTATCGGCCTTGCTTTGCTTTTGTGTTACTTCTAGAGAGTGCTTAGTGTGTTGGCAGTTCTCTGCAGTCAAGAAGCAACAGTTCTTTGACTAAAACTTCATCTAATGTCATGATCTCACAGCCAAATCATTATTCGTCCTTTTATTTATTTTTATGGGTGTGTTTGCACTCTTCTGTTTCACAGAGTAAAAGAGGAATTTACTTAAAATCTTCATAGTATTGGCCATTTTTAAAGAACATCAGCTGTTCTTTCTCTTGGAAGATGGAGTAGGGCGGAGGGTTGTGTCCAATGGAGAAAAAAGAAAATGGTGTTTCATGTATCATAATGGCACCATCAGTCTAAAGGCTTTGTTTTAGCGTTTTTTTCTGTTTCAAGACTTCGGTGTAACATAGGGACACAGCTCGCTGTATAATCAGCAGCAAATGTTGCTGGGCTAGTGAAGATGCTTTTTTTAAAGTCCTTCCTCTGCATCCCTCCCTCCTTCTTCATATGTAGGGATACTTAGTATATTATGGGGTTTTGTTCTTGTTGAATATTTTAGAATAGTGGGTCTTAACCCTGGCTGAGAACAGGACCTACTACAGCTAAAAAAAAAAAAAAAAAAAGAAATGCCTGAACATTGCTGGACCTGCTGAGGAAGAATCCCAGGGTGGGACCCAAGCAATCTTATTTTTAGAAGCTCCACAGGTGATCTCATGGGCAGCCAGGCTTGAGAACCACTTTTAGAATTGGCTTTCAGGCTTATTCCATTTGGAGATTGTTATTGGATTTGTGTTCTTAATAAATATGATGAAACAGTTGGGAATGGAATGATTTGGTACTATGAAGTTTGGTTCCTGGACAACAACATAACAAAATGATTTTACCTTGGAAATATGAGTGTCTGAAAGTACTCGAAGCTGTCTCAAGTAAATGCATTTACGGTACTCTGTTTTTTTCTTTGAGCCCAATATGGATCTCATTCTAAAAATTCCTAAATTCAAAGCAGTCTTTAGTAAATGTAGCTCACTTCTTTGCCTTTTATGTGATCCAAATAGTACTTTTGTGATTGTGTTGCATGTAAAAGGGATGTTAATTTTAATTTTGAAATGATTCTCTTAAATTGGCTTGAGGTAAACGTAACTGGGATTGCAAGAGGTGTTGGACTAAGTGATCTGTTATGTCCCTCTAGCGCTAAGATTTTGTGATTTAAGAGTGGAAATGTTATGTTACAAATAAGGAAATTCATTTATGTGGGGCGGGGTACCAGGCACAGTCACACTAACAGATTGTGTGTGTGTGTGTGTGTGTGTGTGTGTGTGTAGAGGGCTTTATATATCTGCTTATTACTGGGTGGAAATCTCAATATTGTAAAATATCGCTTTTTTCATTTTATCCATGAATTTAATGGAATTCTGCTTCAAAAGAAACTTAATGGGATTTTTTGAGGAGAACCGAGAAAAATTGATCTGAGAAGACTCAATGTGTTTGAGTAGTCAAAAAGACCTTGAAAAAGAAAACTGTTGAGACTTACCCTGTCAGGAAGTGGCTGTGCTGTAAAGTGTCAATAATTAGAACAATGTGCCTCTGGCTGAGGAATGAAGCAAATAGGTGGTGAAGCAGAATAAAGAGTGAAACAAATTGACAGGTTTATGGGAATCTAGTAGTTAGTCAGGCATTTCTGATCAGTAATGGAAAAAGGATTATTAAACAGATGATATTGGGGCCGGCCCCGTGGCTTGGTGGTTGAGTGCGCGCGCTCCGATGCTGGTGGCCCGGGTTCGGATCCCGGGCGCGCACTGAGGCACCACTTCTCCGTCCATCCTGAGGCCGAGTCCCACATGCAGCAACTAGAAGGATGTGCAGCTATGACATACAACTATCTACTGGGGCTTTGGAGGGAAAAAATAAAAATAAAATAAAAAAAAAAAAATAAACAGATGATATTGAGGCAGTTGACTACCCACTTGGGGGAAAAATTGATCTCTACCTTATATAAACAAAAATTCTGAAAGAATTAAAGATGTAAACATAAAATATTAAAACTATAAAAACACTAGAAGAAAATACAGGATAATAATTTTATAATCTTGCAGTGGGCAAGACCCTTTGGTACCCTCAAGGAAAACAGGGACAAATTGAACAATATAAAGTTGTCTCATCTAGTTATCCTCCCCACCCCGAATACTCATAGAAATACACGCTTAGCTTTGAGGGTAGAAGAGCTATTTCCTAAAGGCGAGTGACTGTGAAGAGAGCATCTCTGAAGGTAATTTCTCATTTTTGAGTGAGTACAAACAGTAAAAACTTGACATTTATGGTGAATTTTCAAGGGAAGGTGATGAAAAAATGGCGTATTTTGAATAAAGTTGCAACTGTGATAAAGGATAGTTATTTCCAGAATGATCCAGAAACAAAACATCAAAATCTGTATTACAGAAGTTTACCATTCTGGAAATCTAGTAGGCATGTGTCGGAAATCACAAGCAGTTAATTTCTGTCTTTTAACATCATTTGCTTTGATTTTGCAAACTTTATCCATAAGGTCAATTAGTTAGGCTTATGTAACGGATAAATTCTGGATTATTGGAAAGATTCTGTGGGGTGCAGAAAGAAACAAACTGTCTTAAATGTTACCTTTTCGCCTTGGGCTGGTTTGCTTTACAGCATGGTCTCCGCAGACAAGTTTATAGCTACAACTTTAGTTTACTCCTCATCATGTTCTGTTTACCTATTTTCTTCTGGTCAGAAATTCTGGATTTCTTATTTGGCTCTGAAAGAGTTAAAAAATTTTCTTTAAAAATCATGAAAATATAGCCTCATTTAAAAAGTTCAGTGACCCTTGACTGTTGCCTAAAGATAACCCACTGTTTACCAATATTAGAGATAACCCACTGTTTACCACTATTAGAGATATAGTATGAAGGCAATGCTGGGGTTAAGAAAGCGGGTTTCTCATTCTGCAAGTTACAAAAAAATCTCTGGTCTCAATTTCCTCATATTTATCAAATAAGGAATTAAATTGGTTGATCTTTAAGGTCTCTTGAATTTTAAAAAGTCTATTATGCTATAGGTATTAGCACTCTAAAGTTTTAAAGAAGAATTTCAGACTCTAGTGTGAACAATTAAAAAATCTAAAAATGTATAGGTTTCCCAGGAACTGCTTTGAAGTCTGTCTTTTGTTATTTTGACTTATTATTAAACAAATTCTCATTATTTTTAGTCACTTTGCTACCTGTAGAGGCATTTTATATATCTCTTTAGTTAATGTTAAAATTTGTAACAGACTCGACTTCCTGAGAAGCTAGTTATGCTGGTTTATTAGCTAATTGTGTGAATTTGCTATTTCAGCTAAAATTACAGCATTTGAAGTGCTCATTCACCTGTTTTAAATTTTTTACTGTTAGAGTAAGCTAAAGCAATGCATGTATCTAAGTTATGTATTTTGGAAGTTTTTCTGAATTGTTTACCAAGATTATTTCTTGGTTGGGGAAGAACCTCAGAATCACCTACTGCAATTTATTGTTTGATATGTATTCTCTAACTTTGAAAAGTTGGTGTTCGTAAATTTTTTTTTTTTTGTGTGAGGAAGATCAGCTCTGAGCTAACATCTGTGCCGATCCTCCTCTTTTTGCTGAGGAAGACCGGCCCTGAGCTAACATATATTGCCAATACTCCTCCCTTTTTTTTTTTCCCCTTTTACTCCCCAAAGCCCCAGTAGATAGTTGTATGTCATAGCTGCACATCCTTCTAGTTGCTGTATGTGGGACGCGCCTCAGCATGGCCGGAGAAGAGGTGCGTCGGTGCGCGCCCGGGATCCGAACCCGTGCTGCCAGTAGGGGAGTGTGCGCACTTAACTGCTATGCCACAGGGCCAGCCCCTAAAATTTGTTTTTTTAATGACAGCTTCCATGTCAGTTTTGAGCTGTTTTAGGAAATAATTCTAGGTGATTTTTTTTTTCTTAGATTAAGGTATAGATACTTTTTTGGTTTAAGTTGAATTTTTGGGAAAGATGGGCTTTGCTTGCAGAATTCAGTGAATATTGTTACAACGACATTAAATACATTTGTACATAAAATTTAACCTTAGCTTGTTCTTATGTCTAATGTGGGTAGATCTTGGTATATTGCTGTATTTTAATATAGCTTAAACCACAACATCCTAAGGTATTTTGCATAGTGCTAACAAAAAGTTTCTTCTTGTTCATCGCTTTTATCCTGAAATAGCAAACAAGTGGTTTTTAAAGTAACTTTTGTTTTGAATGCAATGTTTTTTAGTTGTGAGGAAGCTATTTCTGTTTTCTGTTGGTTATCAATGTGTAGAGCATGGACTATATGCTCCTCACTCAGTTCTAGGAAGAAATTTGAATATTCAGTTCCCAGAAAGGTAAAGGGCAGTTGTCCTCACAGCACTCTTAGAGGGGAGGCAGCGTTGATCATTATTGTTCACCCTGGTCAGATGCTTTCGGAGATTCATAGGTACTTGAAAGAGAAACTTGCTCTCTCACCATTATGCTCCCTTGTTATTGCATCTTGTATGTATGGGACCCGTGAAGAAGAGGAGGAAGACACCAAATCCAAGGCTTGGGAAGCCTGCCATTAAAATAGAGCTGGGAGGGAATTAAGAAGTCAGGCCCTTGCAGAGAGCAGACGCACGCCACTTGCTCTCTGCAGCTGTTTCCTAGAGTGGTCAGAGAACCTTCTGTATTAGGACAGGCCTGGGCTTGTTAAAATGCAGATTTGTGGGCCACTAAAGGCTTAAGGAATCAGAGCCTCAGGGACTTGTGCCAAGGAATGTGTATTTTTGCTCAGTCTTTATTATGAAAACTTTGAAGCTTACAGAGAAGTAGAAAGAGCAGTGTATTGAGCACCTGTCACCATCTACCTTGATTCATTAATTAGCATAGATTGCTTTATCTGGGTGTGTGTTTACCATGTATCCTGAGGTTGTACCTCTCCATACTTCACCTCAAATACTGAATAATTGGAATACTTCTACATAGCTACAATACCCTTATTCCATCTAAGACAGTTAACAATTCCATAATTATTTCATAATTGTATGAAATCATCTAGTAGTTGCTTCATATTCAAATTTGCCCATTTGTCCCCAACCGTGTCTTTTATAGGTTTCCCCTCCTTCAAATGGATTTAATCAAAGTTCTTGCATTGTTTTTATGTTTCTTTAACTCTAAAACAATTCTCTTACATTTTTTTTTCTCATGGCACTAACTTTTGCAGAGTCTAGGCCAGGTCTCTCGTATGTTCCATATTTTAGGATTGCCTAATTGTTTCCTCCAAGTGTTGTTTGCCCTCTGTATTCTGGGTAAACTTTAAGGTGAATCTAGGGGCTTGATAATATTCAGGCTACATATTTTTATCAAAAGTACTGCTTCCTACTTCATATTTGCATCATATCAACAGGCACATGATACCTGGTTCATCCCACTATTAGTGATGCTAAGTTTTATCTCTTGGTTAAGATTCTCTCTGCCAGATTTTTCTGTATAAAAGTACATTTTCCCCTTTGCAGTCAGTAAGTAACTTGTGGGGTAATACTTTGGCAAGGTATCAGTGTCCTATTTCCTAACAGTCTTTTACCTAATAGTTTTAGTGGCCGTTGAGAATCCTTGCCTGGATCAACTATGAAATTGTTGGTGGGAGGTGGGATTTGTATTTTAAACAAGCTCCCTAGTAATTCTTCCTTCTCTGAAGTGTGAGAGCTATTGCTCTACTGGAATCAGGGCCTGACAGTAAAACGCAGAGAATTCCCTGCTGAAGGAGTTACTGTGAATCTAGGTGCTGGTGGATTTTCAATGGGTTGTCAGTAGACAGAGTTTTAAGTGTCACGTTAGTTTTGGAGGAACAAAATTAAAGTATGCCTCAAGTAATAGCAGTAAAGTGAGGTGAGGGCTAATGGAAGAATACGTAACATGTTAGAATGTATGACTAAGTTTAAAGGAGAGTGGAGGAGGCATATAGAAATTACTGAGGAGGAAAGGAAACTATAGAAAATTCTGTTTTTACAAGGATTGTCTCATTTAAATTTTCATAATTTTTTCGTGTCCGTTTTAGAGATGAAGAAATGGGTTTAAAGAGGTTAAGTAATCTAATAAGTCACTGATGACTGGTGGAGGAAGGTTTTGAAGCCAAAATGTGGTTTTCTACATCAGACTTCTCTTGTAATGATCAGGACGCTCTCCTCACTAATTAGTTTGCTTTACTTTGGGACTTTGCTGTTCTGGCTTATTGAAAGTGGAGGAATGGTATTCTTGAACCACTGGGACTTCTTGATGTACAAGCTGAGGTTCTTTGAGACCTCTTATTTCTAGTCTAATGTATTTAACTCTGCAGAGAATAGGTAGGCTTGTGACTCTTTTAGTTGATTGTAACTGCTAATGTGAGTCACATAGCTAAGTAGTACCGCCAGGTCTGTATCCTTAGGAAATTATTTTCAGTACTTCACCCCAATCTCTTTCTCAGGGTAGATACACCTTCCAACCCTGTGATTTCCACATTACAGAAAGAAATATGTAGGGTTGGCAGTACCCTCTTGTTCACTCTTTACTCCTGCAGGTCCCACCTAAATGCTGCACCCTTATGTTGGTTTTCTGTTGACCTGTTGGAAACACTGAGAGCAGCAGCTCTTTCTTTAAAGTTGTAAAGTGATTGTTTCCAAATCTTGTCTGGGTGTCAGAATCACCTGGGAAGTCAGATATTTGCATTCCACCATAAGAGATTATGATCCAGTAGGTCTATATATTTTAAAAGCGTTAGTGTTCAGAAAGTTCCCCAAGCAGTGCATAGACGGAGATGAGAACCACAGTTGTATAGCTGATTTCTACTGGTATTTATAGTAATAGTTCTCCAGAAGGCATTTATATTAGAATCACTTGGAATTTTTTTTGTGAACTTAAGCACTAGGCATATCAGATGTAGAGGGGTGGAATGTATAAAGGAACCTCTGATGATGATTTTATTGGAACACTAGTATTTAAACTCTGATTGGACCTTACTCTTAGCTGGAATGGGTTGGCTAAAGTGTGTTAATCAAATAGTAGTTATATTTGCCTTTATTTGCCTTAGCTGTACTATGGCATATGGGTTGCCATATACTGTACTTAAGATTTAGAATACTGTAAAGACATATAACTTTAAAACTGTATGGCATATAATTGAATATTCCTTTGATTCAGAAGCTTCTTTGGAAGTTTGAAGTACTTCAAGGTCATTATTAATATGAATTATCATCATTGGTGCTCCAGAAGTGCCAGGTTAAAGGCATTTTATTGGGAAAATTGATATTCAATCCAGAGTGAATTCTATGTCTCAAATTTTCAGAAATGTTATATTTGTTGAAATCAGTGCTAAGGACAGGATTACTAAAAAGAAACTGGTGAATGAAAAGGGAGAAGTGACCTAATAGATATTAAATGGTTGTCATTAGAGTCAGGAACGTAGGGAGCACAGAAGAAAAATGACTTAACTACATTTTGCTTGATAGATTCATGGGGAGGAATAGCTAGGGCGGGGGCTAAGAAAGAGGTCATACAGTGTGTTACTTGACTACTCTGTGCTGGATAAGATATTAGTACAGTGGATCAGCAAGTATGCCTAAAATCTACACACACCAAAATAACATCCCTTTGAGTTCCATCTATGAATGTACTGTGGCAGTGGTGAGAAAACCCAAGAACCTTGTAACAGGGAAGTGGAGGGTCGGAAATTCCAGGAGAGGCTGGCAGAGATGGGACACAGGGTTTATGGGCAAGCACAGTGTAGAGCGAACAGGCTGGATCCTCTGTGATTCTGTATCAAAATGAGCAGAACTCCAAATCTGTCATTTTGCTTGGTCATAAGGAAAGCAGCTTTTGAGTAGTCAACTAAATAGTAGTTATAAATAGCCCTATATATTTAGGATGTTGCCATTTTGCCTTTTGTGAGGCAGTTTTCGTCAAAGCTGACTATGAAGGAAAAGATTATGCCTTCCAATAAAGAAATTATATATGCAAAGTTTAAGCAATCTCAAATGGTTTTGCTTAGACCTAGTGGGTGAGGGTATGTATGCCTTTGGATTGGAAGAAAAGAGAAGCTACATAAAGGATTTATTACTCCACTTGCAGATTAAACAAAAGTTGTCAAAATGAGGGTGAAGTTAAAAGCAATTACATTGTGGGCTGGCCCCGTGGCTTGGTGGTTAAGTGCACGCTCTCCGATGCTGGTGGCCCGGGTTCGGATCCTGGGTGCGCACCGAGGCACCACTTCTCCGTCCATCCTGAGGCCGAGTCCCACATACAGCAACTAGAAGGATGTGCAGCTATGACATACAACTATCTACTGGGACTTTGGGGGGAAAAAATAAATAAATAAAATCTTAAAAAAAAAAAAGCAATTACATTGTAAATTTGGAAAAATAGAGAATTAGAGTATATTTGTAGCATTTGTGAACAATATTTGTGCTTTCCACTATTTGATAGGGGCCACATAATTTTTAGGTAGTTTTTGAGATGTAGTAGTCTAGGATTAAATGAGATGGTATTTGTCAGGCATGTTACAAGATTTTGAATGGGGCCCTGTGAGGTTGGAGTGTGTCATTTTGCTTATTTACTTGGCATTTACAGTTCACTGTACACTCATATCTACTGTAATGTGATATATGCATAGCTGAAAAACCTCTCATTCTGCAAAATCACGTACTAAAAATAACAGAGCTATGGAAAAAAATAGGATTAAGGCTAGACTGCTTAAAACTATGTAGCTTTGTAACCAGAGCACTAACGAAAACAATGACAATCCAAATAAAAATGCTAGCCTGGTAGTATAGGTGACATTTGCACTCAGCGTCATCCCTAGATGATTCTTGGCCTTATTTCATCCTGAGATGAAATATGTAGATTCTTTGATATGTAGATTCTTGTAGGTATTAGGTTCTACGGGAGGTTTTGCTTAGATCTAGTTTCACCAAAATTAAAGCTCTGCTCCGGAGTGTGGCCTTCCTGTGTGCCCACAGCATCGATAGGTAGTGGAAAGCATAGCGGTATCGAACCTACTAAACCAGCCACCACTACTTGTACAAAGGAAGGTACTTTGGTAAGATTCTTTTTTTCTTCGAGTCTTTATTTCCCCCCCCAAGTCTCTCTCATTATTTGTGAAAAATCTCGCTCTTGATAGCTTCAAAACATTAACATGCTGGGGAAGAATCACTCATGAACCAACACTACTTCCCCATTCCATTGTTGTCATTGCCATTTCGCCAGTCATGTGTGAAGGAATCCATGTTACAGAACCAGGCATTGTGGCATAACTGACATTATTTTTGAATCTGTGATGGTGTCAAGGTGTAGGTCTTGAAAATGTCAAGGTTCCATTGTTTTGGGAAGTTCGAGTTTTGGAGATACTGCCGTGTTTCAAGGTTAAGTGAAACTTAATACTCTTCTCATGCTTTGTTGGCCCTTATATATAAAAAAGAAGTGAAAAGGGGCTATTTCAATTCACTTTAAATTTCTGCTTCTGTAGCATAGTCAATGGATGGAATGTGATAATGTCTCAATGCCACATTAGCACTTGAACTACAGATATGGAGCAGGAATGATTTCAAATTTCAATTCATTTGAAATGTAGTTATAGTGAGGTTTTCAATTAAAATTCATCTGAGCATACAGTAAACAGAAAAAAGAACAACAGTAGCCACTTGTCAAGGAAAAGACTGATAGGTAGAATAAACAGACGGCTTTCAGCAATATAAACAATCTGTTTTCATAGGTTTTTTTTTTTTTTTTTAAGGGTGATTGGGAGAACTTCCAGATTAAGTAGAAGTTAGTTAAATGTGAAAGGCAGCAAATGTACAACATGTATGTTAGTGACTATTACAGTTTGTCTCCTCGATAACTGTAGTAATAAACTTCAGTGGCTTAATATAATAGAAATGTATTGTCTACTATGGTGGTCCTGGCTGATGGTGGCTTTGACATCCTTTAGAGACTCAACATCCTCAGCATTCGGCAGTGAAAGGAAAGAGTATGTGGAGAAAGCAGAGTTGCTTCTTAGAAGCCCTAGCTTGAAGTGTGATATACATCACTTGTGCTGACTTTGGTGGATAGAGACTTCGAAAGAAATAATTCTGTGCTTGACCAGGTGCCCTTCATAAGGGAGGGGTGTGTGTTTGTGTGCGTGTGTGTGTATAATGTAAATTATTATTGAGTAAAGTATAAAAAAAGACAATTTCTTTTTAAAACTTTGATTTGTTTTAATTCAATATTTTAGGTTTTATGAGCCAGGTCAGGCCTCTATCTCACTGTGCCCTTTAAAAATGTAAAAACCATTCTTAGCCTGAGGGTCATACAAAAACAGGCCAACACCTATTTTAATTGGTCAGGTAAAACAAGTAACTATTTAAATTAGCTTTTAAAAATCATACCTAAGTTTAATTATTTTAAGTGTGATCCATGCTAATATACTAAATTAAAATATAATGAAATAATACAACTAGAGTTTTAAATAATTTTTCTTCAGATGAAATTTCATTGAGGTAAAAATGACCTTCATAGACTAAATAAAAAGTATTACAGCCCTATATCTAAGCCTTGTCAGTGTTTCAAGTCTTAACAAAACTAGTTTAGAACAGTTTGGGATCTTGATATGTGACCACAGCTGATGTAACTTTAACAAAATCGTGTCCCATACTTGGGCACTATTTCCCAAGTAACTACCCCCAAAAGTCACTCCTTGTTTTTCATCTGTTAATTGTACAGGCCAAATGTATAACCTAAGAAATGTGCAAAATTCACACCTAAATTTGGAAATTTATGCTAAACTTTTATATTACTAAAACTTAACTGGATTCTATTTGGTTTGTGTGTTAATAACCACTGGGAGTGGATTAAAATTATCTAAAAATTTCTTATAAAGGTGTTAAAGCATCTAAATATGATTTAATGTAAAACTGAAACTAAAATCTTTTCATCAAAACTTGTCAGTATGTTTCATAAGTTCTTGTAGAAATACATGAAATAATTAAAAAATAGAGACCTATTAACTCTAGTATTGAAGGTTTAACAGTCAACTGTTCTAAGATACTTGTTCTGTTAATTCCGAATGTTATTTAGGTTACATTTTATGATATTCTTAATTGGCTTTTAAAAATTAGGTTACTAAAGCATTAAAATAATAAATATATGTATTTATTTAGAGGCTATGTAATAAAGTTCCTCTATATAATATCACTAGCAGTTGAGTCTGTACCAGGAGTCTAGATGAGAATCCTTGTTTTTTCCCTTACAAAGCCAGAATATGTGACCTGTATGGCTAATAGGTAATTAATATCTTCTTAGACTATTGTACTTGAGAGATAAAACTGAAGATTTTAATTAGAATAAAAACTATACACTAAAACCTTTAACAGAAGCTATAGGATGTTGTAGGTCAAATACACACACTACAGGAGATAAAATTTTTTGTCTAGCTGATCTTATTAATATAATTTTAATACTTTTAATATATTTACTTATATTATCTGGTACTGGCTTAGTCTTTTCCTCCCACTGTTCCATCTGTTGTAGCCAGGGGATATTGCTTAGACTACAAACAGACCTGACTCCCCAGTATTGTGTAAAGCCCCTGGGTGATCCTGTCTGAGCTTGATCAAAATAAATACTGTTACATTCATGGATTTCAGAATGTAATACTGCTGCAGCTGTTATAGTGCTTATGCTGTATTTAAAACCTTATTCATAAGCTTTTTCAGTTTTCCTAAGCCCACTAGGGTGGCCTCACCAAAAATCTTACTTAGTAGTATTATAGTATTATTAATCACCATAGATCTTAGGGCCTCTTCTCAAGACCAAATAAAAAACAAATTGCTTAACTTTACATAATAGTTATTCTTGATTGACACACATATAACCTTGAATAATAATTAAAAAAAAATCCAACAAATAGCACCTCACACCTATTAGGACGGCTACTATCAAAAAAACAGAAAATAACAAGTATTGGTGAGGATGTGGAGAAATTGGGACCCTTGTGCACTGTTGTTGGGAGTGTAAAATAGTGCAGCCATTATGGAAAACAGTATAGTAGTTCCTCAAAAAATTAAATATGGAATTACATGATCTAGCAATTCTCCACCTGGGTATATACCCAAAAGAACTGAAAACAGGGACTTGAAGAGATATTTGTACACCTGTGTTCACAGCAGCGTTATTCATAATAGCCAAAAGGTGGAAACAACGCCAGTGTTCATGGATGGATGAATGGATAAACAAAATGTAGTATATACATATAATAGAATATTATTCAACCTAAAAAGGAAGGAAATTCTGACACATGCTACAACGTGGATGAACCTTGAGGATATTATGCTAAGTGACATAAGCCAGTAACAAAAGGACAAATACTGTTTGATTCTACTTTTATGAAGTACCTAGAGTAATCAGATTCATAGAGATGGAAAGATTGGTGGTTGTCGGGCTGGGAGGAGGGGGAATGGGAAGTTAGGTAGAGTTTCAGTTTGGGAAGATGAAGAGAGTTCTGTGGATGGATGCTGGTGATGGTTGACAACAGTGTGAATGTACTTCATGCCACTGAACTGTACACCTAAAAATGGTTAAGGTGGCAAATTTTATGTCATATGTATTTAACCAAAATTAAAAAAAATCAATGAACAAACCCTTCATTTTTATTTTTTCCTAGCCCTACTCACAACTTAAGCAAACATACAAACAAATGAGTGAACAAACACAATCTTTTCCGCTTCCTTTCCCAGGACTGTTGCCAATTTAAAAAACAAAAACACTACTAATTATGTCCCCATAGGCAACCCATTTAGATCAAGACATACTTCTTATCAGTGTTCTAGCTAGACTGTCCAGCTGGGGACTAGTCTCAACTGTGTTAACCTAAAAATATTATTTTAAAATTGGTCGCTTCCGCTTCCATAGCACAGTGTGACCATTGTCAGGCAAAAAGTTAGTCCTGGTGTTAGTCTCCACAATGATACCTGTAGTGTCAGATTTGAAAAAGAGAACTCCAGTGTTATTAAATCTGAAATTATTCCAATAAAGGATGGATGGTATTTTAAATCAAGAAAGCACTTCTCCACGTTCTCCCTCCTACAGTGGGACCTGATGTGATGAGGCCCAGCAACACCTACTAAGGAGGCCCGGGGAGCCAGCAGAGCGTGGGCCTTCAGAGCACGCCTTTTGGAGCCCCAGTGCTTGGTCTCAAGCTTGCCTTGGACCAGTTGTTAACTTGGATAAGTTATTTAACCTCTCTGTCCCTGAGTTTCCTCATAGGTAAAATAGTGCTTATTTTGGGTAGAAAGATCAGGAACAGCTCTATGGAGGAGGATATTACTACCTTACAGGGTTGGTTTGAGAATTACGAGTTAATACATGTAAAGTCTGAGAATAGTGCTTGATACACAGCAACTGCTCGCCAAATGTTAGATATTAATTAACAGCTTTTTCTGCCTGGCCCACAGTATTGAAAATTGTACCCAGCATTGATAAGGTTCTACTTGGCCAAATTTTCCTCCGTTATCTAACTGTTATCCAGTCCTCTTTCTATACGTATAAAAGTGCCTTGCTTAGGCACAAAGTAAATTCTCCAAATAAAGATTTAATAAAGCAGTTATAAATATGTATCTATTAAATGATTTTTCTTATTGTAACTAAAACCAGGGAGAAAACTGTAGTCACTTTGTAATTTATTTACATATTGATAAATGCTTGTATAAAAAGTGGATTATGCATATTCAGTAATAAAATTAGGCAGGCATGTCTTTTGAAATAGAGTTTGTCTAAAAGTCAAAACATATTCTCTAGCACCAAAAAAAAGTAAAAATGTTTATATGAGCTTTTTTAAGAAAAATTATTACAAAGTGTTATCATGCATGTATAAGCTTTTGACAGAAAAAGAGTTCACCACCCTTTAGTTGATGAGAAAAATATTGAGTATAAATGGTTTAACTAAGCAACAGCTCTTTAAAATCCCCTCAGCAAAGGACATTAACCAGCCATATTACAGCCTCTTCAAACATTATCGACAGATCTTAGTTCTCTGAACCCGCTGCTGCCAGATCAAAGACCTTCATTGGACCCTCTCTGTTCACAGAATACACCTCAAACTTTTAAACCCAAGTTTGAAGGCTTGTAGTTCCAGAAGACATTTCTAACCCCATATTTCATGACTTTATTACTTTTTAGCCCCAACCATCATAATGAAACATTCTTACAACACTCTGTATTTCAACCAAACCATTCTCTTGCCCTTTACTGTTTGTTTCCATGTCTTTGCACCTGCAGTTTCCTTCACCTGGCTCTCAACAGGTCAGTTTTGCTCCCCTTGACACTTGTCAGTGTCTTGGTGACTTTTTGGTTGTCACACATGCTCCTGGTATCTATTGGGTAGAAGCCAGGGATGCTGCTGAACATCCTGCAATGCACAGGACAGTCCTCTATGACAAAGAGTTATTCAGTCTGAAAGCAAAGTGCCAAGGTTGAGAAACCCTGACCTAGGCAGTCCTTTGCATTGCTCTTTGTTCAAATTCTTACCATTGTTTCTGACCTCTTTTTATTGTTACATCTTCCATGAAGGTGAGTCCTGGTCTTTCCATCCAAATAATTACTCTTGACTTTGAACTTTTCTGGGGAAGTATTTTAATCTTTTTATCCTAGTTATTTATAATCAGTTATTCTCGCCCTTACTAAACTCCTTTAAGAGTAGGCTCTATGTCTAGTTCATCTTCATTTCTTGCAAAGAAATTTGTTTATAGTAGAGTGCACTATCTGTGTGAATGAACGAACCAACAGGCATTAAAGCATTGCTCTGTGTTGACACAGGGCAACTAAGCCAGGTGCAACTGAACGATAGATGATGAGTTCATTAGCAGAGGGGAGTAAGGGGAGTCTCTGAACATGTGCCCTGAGTCAGGCTTCAGTGGAGGGTGGGCCCTAAACACCACAGTTTTGAGGAAGGAGACACAGGACTCTATGATGCAAATGTAAGTATAAATAAATGCACCCCCAGGCCCCCAGGAAAATATTTCGTTCTAATGCTACCTTGAAAACAGCAGCAGCCAACTTGGGAGGTTTGCTTGTGACAGTTCCCCAGGGTCTAGTTGGTTCAGGAGGTGGTTTTAATCTCTTGCCTTTGAAACGTTAGACGAACTGAAAGTATGTAGAGGTTTATTTTAATCTGCTTTCTATGTATGGTGGTTAATGTCCAGATATCCAGTAGGAATTAGTAGGTTAATCATCAGTTACTTGCTTTTTATAAAGGAGGCATCTGTCAACTAGTGGTCTGACTGTCAGCGTTAGATGGGTCTTCTCTAGCTACGTGCCTGTTCTTTAGGCTCAGACAGTACCAAAACCAGTTGGAAAATGCAGAATTAAAGAGAAGAGTTCACTTGATACTTCAGCAACTGTCTTTAAGTGCTTTATCTCAGTTCTATTTACAGCCAAAATTACAGTAAAACTAGAAGTTTTCTGTTTGATACAAGCTTCTCTCCCATTTCCTATTTTTCTTTAAGCTCTCAGATGTTTATACTTGAAAATTAGGTATTTTTTAAGTGATTTCTCCATGGTTGGGATATTTTGTATCTTTTTTTCCTTAACTTTAATGTGTACGTAGAAGAAAGTTTCTTTTTGATTGGAATTCAGGTTATACCCTTTCATAACTGCTTGATGACCTCCTGAAGTCACATAAGTAAGACTATTTAATGACGTAATGCATTTTTAATAGATTATTTTTTTGGCCCATTTGTAATTTTCAGAGTTTCATAATGTTATTAATCTTTGAGGTTGCTGCAGGTCCATCCCAGAGCTGATAAACTTTCAAAAGATTTTACTAGAGTAGACTAATTCATTGTTGAGGATGTGAAATTTCTGATTTGACTAGAATACATTTTTGTGGTCTGTTTTCAGTAATTTTGCCCTCGTAGTGTTCATTAGGCTAATCTCTCTCTCCATAGGACAGTTTCCTGCTGCTTCTGCCTCTTGGTTGGAAGACTGGCTCCCACCCAGCCTTTATGGCTCAGTACCCTGTGTTGTAATGATCTCTTGTCTCTGTCATAAGACCAAGATGGTGGGATCAGTTCTGTGTAGTTTGCAGTTAAGAAGGACCTCAAACTTCAGGCTTCCTATGTCAGCAGGTCCTCAGTTGTACAGTACTTTGGAGTGTGTATTGGTCCATTGTATTAGTTTACTCCTAAGGCTGCTGTAACAAAGTATCACAAATTGGGTGGCATAAAACAACAGAAGTTTATTCTCTTTCAGTTCTGGAGACGAGAAGTCTGAAACCAAGTGTCAGAAGGGCCATGATTCCGCTGAGACTCTGGATAGACCGACGCCTTCCTTGCCCTGTCCTGGCTTCGGGTGGTGGCCGTCAGTCCTTAGCATTCCTTGGCTTGCAGCTGCTTACCTTCATTATCTGCCTCCGTTGTCACGTGGTGTTCTTCCCTCTGTGTCCGTGTCCAAGTTTTCCTTTTCATATAAGGACACCAGTTATGTTGGATTAGAGCCCAGCCTACTCTAGTATGACTCCATCTTAACTTATTACATCTGCAACTACCCTATTTCCAAATAAGGTTGCATTCTGAGATGCTGGGGGTTAGGACATCCACATATCTTTTTGGGAGACACAATTCAACTCATAACATGCATGATTTTTTCTTCAGCATAGTGAGTTTTGAAATTCTCTTTTATAGTCAGTCCAATGTCAGTCTGACTAAAAATGTTACTTTTTACTGTAACAAGTGGAAATATGGTGGGGCTTCCTTATCCATTACTCTAACCCCGCAAAGAATGCATTTTTCTCAGTTTCCGTAGTGCCATGGACTTGGGCTTTGAAACAAATTACAGAATTTTCAGAGCCTTAGTTTGCCTGTTGGTGGAATGAGAACTCTACCTCCCTGGTAGGGTTATTCCAGGTTTGGATGAGTTGATGTTGGCATAGTGTCTGGCACACATGGTGTGTTCGCTCTGTGGGAGTTGCCCTCTCCTCCTCTCCATCTTCTCTTAGCCTTGGCCACGCCGAAAGTGGCTGTCAGCGAAGCAGCTGGAGTCCGCCTCGCTGCCAGCAGTAACATCTTGCTGCCAGTGGTGCCAGACTTTGCCCAGTGTTGAATTGCCTAAAAATAGTAGCCAGGAAGAAGGCCAGAGGAGGTCTCTTGCTCTGATTTAAAGGCTTTGAAGGGGTTTTCTTTGAGAAAGATATTCCTGCTTTATTAAGATGCACTAATTGCTTGTGGGTCTTACTGTCAGCTGGTACGGTGCTATGGGGCACCGTAACACTCTGTGCGCCTGGGAGTGGATCTCACCTGCCTTCTCATCCAGGTTTTTAAACAGTCCTTGGATTTGGGGATGGTCGAGAGTACTGTGGGGCAGTATCTTCATGTTTTGGAAAAGAGTTTGATACAAAATTTGGCTTGACATAACTTTTTAAAAAGTGTGTACATTTATTTCTTAAATAAAATGATATTGTAATAAAAACACCAGTTTACCAGTATATTTGAAACCATTTTTCTTCCTTTGAGGTATCAATATCATGCTTAAGTTTTCTTCTGGGGGAATTTACTCTTGACATAGTAAACATTGTCAGATCCTTGCTTATCATCTGTTATGTTAGGCCATTTTCCTCAGCTCACCCTCAGTATCTGATTCTGTAAAATGGAAATGATAGTACCTATTTTACTAATCTTAAAATGGTTATAAGCATCAAAACAGGGTTTAGACATATGTTGGTCAATTAGATCATTTCCCGGGTTTTTTTCGATTATGAGATTCTTCACTTTTTTGAAATCAGATAACTTGTAAAAGTGCTTTAAAGATGCTAAATGTGTAGGGCAGTGATGACAATGTCAGTTTGGCAACACTCGACACGCAAGTTGGGAACCTTGTAAAATTAGTTTTACGAGGTCATTTGTTTTACACTCACAGGATAGTGTATGATGCAGCCTATTTCTCAGGAGTCAGAAATTAGTGTTAATTTGTTAGGCTTTACATGCAAATTAACATTTCTCTAATTTTTTGAGAAGGATGAAGTTGCAAGCCTGTATTTTTGTAGTTGCCTTATGCTATTTGTATAGTCAAAAAAGATCATGAAAAATGCTGATTAGTACCATTGGTGCTGTCAACAGACTGCTGAAGATGTAGTGATTATGTTGGGGTGTCGCTTGTCTGGGAGGACAGGGAAGCGTAGTGGACAGGGTTTAAAGATCATGTTGCTTTCAAAGTGAAATAATTATCTTCAAGTAGATAATCAGAAGTTAAAAAATTGTTTTGGAAACCTGTGACAGAGGGATCTGAGGAATAGATCTTGCAAACAAATTCTTTTCTATATCTCTTCCTCCCCTTTATTTTTGTAAAATAAATTTTCACTTACCTATTTTAGAAAGGGGAAAGGGGATCCTAATAATTTTAAACTACTTTGGAACTCTGATTAAATATTCTTATATTCAGAATGTGACTTTTGGGAGTTTGAGAAGCGGAGAAGATCCTTTGATTGGTCTTTCTCTTTGCTGCAGTGGATATTGGGAATGAGCTAGTGAGGAGAGCCATGGGACCTGCTCAGGAGACTGTAGGTTAGAGCTAGAATCAGAAGAATGCTAGGGGCAGGGTCTCCACTCGCTAAGTCAGTATAACTTCCGAAGGGATTAATACGCCACCAAAGGAAGGCACTCTGTGTTCCTTGCTACGTCACAGCTGCTTTGTTCCTTGAATTAAAGGAAAGAACAGAATGTCTAATTATAATAATCTTCTAATAATTACAATATTTTGCATTCATTTTCTTTAAAAATCTATTTGAGTAACTACTAGCCTTCAGAAGATGTTGGAAAATAGTATTTAGGCAGCAGCTGGCAGCTACCAGTGTTGGAGTCTGTGCAGTGCTCAGCTCGTAAAAGATTTCATTAGTTGGACATACACTTTGATTTCCTTATTGCTGCATGAGTACGTTCTCTTGAGCAGCTGCTTTGGAAAGGAATCTACAATAAACATTTCTACACTTGTTTTAAATATGTGGGCTTTGTTGGAGTGTTGCTCGCCATCTGGTAGAGAGGAGCGACTTACTCTTGTAGAGAGGAAGTGTTTGGAATCTCTGCATGTGTTCCTAATGCAATTTCAGGTCCCCTCTTCATTTTTCATTCACTGAGAGGAGATAATTGACAGCTGTGATTATTTCACTCTGTCATATCCTTAGGAAGAACTACATGTGGGATAGGATTTATAGAAATATGTTTTGAACTGTACCTGGCTAATAGTTGTTCTAATTTGAAAGCAAATGTTTTTCATAGTGTTTATTGAAAGTTAGCATTTTTAAACAAAAAAAATGATATTGTAAACAAGTCAGACAAAAATACTGATCTGTGTAAAAAAAAATGTGGAAGTCTTCCCCTCATCCCAAGTCACCATCAGTCAGCAGGAAGGTGCTGCCTTCATCCCTCTTTTTGTTTTGTGTGTCTCATCAACTAACTAGTTATCAGAGTGATTTATGATCACTGGAATTCTTCTAGTAGTGACTTATGGTTGTGTCGTAACCGCGTTAATTGCTGTTAATAATGGCAATCACATATTTGTTCTCTGGAGGCAGCAGGGGCATTAAGGGACTGGTAGGGGTGGGTTGAGTAAAGGAAAACCCTACTTCAACAGGGAAGTAGCCAAGAAGGTCATTGTCCAGGTACTTACTCATAATTGGAATAACCGCCATCACAACGACTGACTTATGTTGAGGGTCTCCTGAGTGCAGGGCATTAAGTGCTTTATGTATACATTATTTACTGGGTCCTCACAGCAACCCTGTGAGGTAAGGGCTGTTATCCCCGTTATACAGAGGTGGACACTGAAGCACAAAGAAGTGAGTAACTTGCCCAATGTCATACAGCTTAGTAAGAGGTTCTAATTTAGCTAGTCTGGCTCCAGAATCATATTCTCACAATGTTTTGCCATCTTTTGGAAACACACCTCTATTCTCTGGAAGCTGTTATATTTTTAAATCATACTTTAGTCCAAAAATGAGGTAAATGGAAATTATAGATATGTTCATGAGTTAAATACCAGATAAAAAATTTTGTGTGATTAATTAAATATATGACTTGAAACAATTCCGCTGTTGCCAGACTGCTTGCAGGAATCCTCCTTCTGGTTTTGCTTTGTTAAAGTAAACCTTTTCCCCATGAGTCTTTTGTAGTGTTTTGTTCTTGGTATTTTTCTTTGGGGCCTGCATGCTTTCTGGCTTTTGTCCCTGCTGAGTAGGCAAACATATCTGGAGACAGCCATGGAGTAAAGGAAAAGAAAAGCTTTGCAATTTAAAATTGATTTATGTGGAAGCTTTTGCTGTGGTTCGAAAAAAAACAAACCTCCCCTCCTTTCTATATTATGGTCCCTGGCTACAGCAAACCAAACCCATTTTATTTGGGAGGTAGGCATGAGTGTGTGGAAAGCACCCAGAACAGGGAGGTAAATGCCACTATGATAATCAGGTGACTTCCCTGGGGAGCTATTGTTGAGAAAGTGCATTTGTGCGAATATGAAATGTGGAGGAGAAAACCCCTGAAGATGGCCAGACTGACCTAGAGTATGTGCCTTGGTGACAGAATGGCAATTTGAGGGCTGCAGCTCTTAATCTCTGGTAATTAGTAGTGAAACAGGCAATATGTCCTGGACTGTTGTTTTTTTTTTTTTTACCCCCTCAGCCATCTTATGAGTTAGCTCTATGTATGTGTACGTGTGTGTGTGTGCACGTCTGTGTGTATATGTTGCCCTTAATTCTAGCACCAGCAGAGTTCTTAATGGCGGTTTTTGTCTTGAGGTGCCTGATGTACACTTGACCTCTCTGATGGCCCACACTCCAGCAAATCCTTTCTTCCTTATGCTGTCCTGTCCCCTCACCTGACCAGGCATGTGACGTTTGTGATAAAGTAGACCTCAGAAACTCAAGAATAATGTAGGTAAAGAGGACAAAGTATTTTCTCAGTTTTTTTTCCATAATTTCTAAACTAGTAAGAGTCAGGAATTCAAGGTTGCTAATCTAAATCCTTAAGTTGGAGTAGCCATTGTGAAGGGTGATAGAACAGAATATCATTCTAACAGCAAAAGTATTAAGTATTAACGCTCTTCTGTTAATTATTCAAATCTAAGAATATTTTCCAATATTGCAAAGACTTAAAAAACAAACAAGAGTTTTGAGAATGTATTAGGTGTACAGATACTATTATTTTTCCCCTCTGAGATTTTGCTTCAGCATTTGAGATGAGGATCTGAATGTCAAAGGGCAGCAATTATTTTTAGCAGCTTAAGATATAACTGACATGCCGTAAAATTTACCCACTTAAAGTGTATAATTCCATGGTTTTAGTGTATTCACAGAGTTGTGCAACCATCTCCACAATCTAATTTTAGAACATTTCCATCCCTCCAGAAAGAAACCCTGTCTCCATTGTAGTCACTCCCCATTCTCCCTTTCCCCCAGCCCCTGGGAACCACTAACCTACTGGCTCTCTCTGTAGAGTTGCCTATTTTGGACATTTCATGTAAATGGAATTGTACAGTATGTAGTTTTTTCTGACTGGCTTCTTTCACTTGCATGTAATGTTGCAAGGTTTCCATGGTGTACCCTGTATCAGTACTTCATTCCTTTTTATGGCTTAATAATATTCCACTGTATGGAGGTAACTATATTTTGTTCATCCATTTATCAGTTGATGGACAATTGGGTTGTTTCTACTATTTGACTATTATGAATAGTGCGGCTAAAATTTGTGTACACGTTTTTGTGTGGGATGTGTTTTTGTTTCTGTTGGTCATATATCTAGGAGTGGACTTGCTGGGTCCTGTGATAATTCTATGTTTAACATTTTGAGGAACTGCGTAGGGTAGTGAGTTAGCACTGTAATTCATTCTTTGTTCAGTTCAAAACATTGTGTCATAACCAGGAGCTTGTTCAAGTCTCCTTTGTTTAATGCTACCCTGGGGTCCAAGTCCCTAACCTAGATCTAACATCAGATCCAACTAGAGGTTGCAGACTTCATTTTCATGCCTCTACAGGAGAAGTTTATAATACATCTGTGAGATCACAAAGACTTTATTCTCTTGCTTTCTTTTGGTTTTTACATTTAGAAGAATTCTATTGTGGTAAAATATATTAACATAAAATATACCATTTTAACCATTTAAGATTTTTATCATTGTGGTAAAATATGCATAACATAAATTACCATTATAACCATTCATTTCTTCTTTTAGTGTGGTAAAATATGCATAACAAAATTTACCATTTTAACATTTTTTATGTGTACAGTTCAGTGGCATTAAGTACATTCACAGTGTTGTGTGACCATCACCACCATCCATCTCCAGAACTTTTTCATCATCCCAAACAGAAACTCTGTACTTATTCAACAATAATTCCTCATTACTCTCTCCCTCCAGCCCCTGGTTACCTCTATTCTACTTTCTGTCTTTATGTGTTTGCCTAGTCCAGGTACCTCATATACATGGAGTCATAAATTTGTCCTTTTATGTCTGGCTTATTTCACTTAGCATAATGTCTTAAAGGTTCATCCATGTTGTAGTGTGTATCTGAATTTCATTCCTTTTTTAAGACTAAATGATATTGCATTGTATGGATATATACACTACGTTCATCAGTTGATGGACATTTGGGTTGTTTCCATCTTTCGGCTTTTGTGAGTAACGCTGCTGTGAACACTGGTGTACAGATATCTGTTTGAGTTCCTGCTCTCTCTTCTTTTGGGTACATACCTCGGTGTGGAATTGCTGGGTCATATGGTAATTCTGTGTTTAACTTTGAATAACCTCCAAACTGTTTTCCTCAGCAGCTGCACCATTTTACATTCCCACCAGCAGTGTACAAACGTTTTAGTTTCTCCTCATCCTCACCAACACTTGTTTTTCGTTGTAGTTATCCTAGTAGGTATGAAGATATCTCGTTACGGTTCTGATTTGCATTTTTCTAATGACTATGTTGAGCATCTTTTCATGTACTTATTGGCTATTTGTGTATCTTATTTGGGGAAATGTCTGTTGAAATCCTTTACCTCTTTAATTGGCTTGTCTGTCTTTTTGTTGTTTAGTTGTAGGAGTTCTTTATATATTCCAGATATTAAATCTTTAACGATATATAATTTGCAAATATCTTCTCCCATTCTGTAGGTTGTCCTTTCACTTTCTTGGTATGGCCTTTGATGCACAAAGGTTTTTAATTTCAAGTTCAATTCATCTAATTTTTCTTTTGTTGCTTGTGCATTTTGTGTCATGTCTAAGAATCCATTGCCAAATCCAAGGTCATGAAGATTTACCCCTAAGTTTTCTTCTAAGAGTTTTATGGTTTTAGCTCTTATATTTAGGCCATCAATCCATTTTGAGTTAATTTTTGTATATAGTGTGATGTAGGGCCCAATGTCGTTCTTTTGCATGTGGAAATCCAGTTGTCCTAGCACTGTTTGTTGAAGAGACTATTCTTTCCCCATTGAATGGACTTGCACACTTGTCATAAATCAGTTGATCATAGATGTGTGGGTTTCTGGACTCTCAGTTCTATTCGGTTGTTCTATGTTAATCTGTTCTTACGTCAGTTACAACGCTGATTTGATTTCCATAGTTTGTAGTAAGTTTTGAAATTGGGAAGTGAGGGTCCTACAGTTTTTTCATTCAGGATTGTTTTGCCTGTTCAGGGTCCTTTGAAATTACACATGAATGTGAGGACTGGCTTTTCCATTTCTGGAAGAAAAGCTATTAGAGTTTTGATAGGGGTCGCATTGAATCTATAGATTGCCTTGGGTAGTTTTGCCATCATGTTAACATTGTCTTCCAATCCATGAACACAGGGAATCTTTGCAATAATTTAGGTCTTTGTCTTAGTCTGTTCAGGCTGCTATAACAAAATGCCGTAGACTGGGTGGCTTAAACAACGTTTATTTCTTACAGTTC
Organism: Ceratotherium simum simum; assembly: GCF_057802395.1. Classification (NCBI taxonomy): domain Eukaryota; kingdom Metazoa; phylum Chordata; class Mammalia; order Perissodactyla; family Rhinocerotidae; genus Ceratotherium; species Ceratotherium simum. The sequence goes on along the minus strand of NC_141911.1, from coordinate 11,088,686 downwards.
TGGAGGTGGGGAAATCTAACATCAAGGTGTTGGCAGGTTTGGTTTCTTTTTTTTTTTTTTTTTTTTTTTCTTTAAAGATTTTATTTATTTTATTTTTTCCCCCCAAAGCCCCAGTGGATAGTTGTATGTCGTAGCTGCACATCCTTCTAGTTGCTGTATGCGGGACTCGGCCTCAGGATGAACGGAGAAGTGGTGCCTCTATGCACACCCGGGATCCGAACCCGGGCCACCAGCATCGCAGCGCGTGCACTTAACCACCAAGCCACAGGGCCGGCCCAGGTTTGGTTTCTGGTGAGGCCTGCTTCCTGGCTTGTGGACAGCTGCCTTCTTGCTGTGTACTCACATGGCCTTTCCTTGGTGCGTGTGCATAGAGAGAGATATCTCTGTCTTCTTATAAGGGCACTAGTCTCTACTCTCATAACCTCATCTAAACCTAATTACCTCGCAAAGGCCCCACCTCCAAATACCATTACACTGGGGGTTGGGGCTTCAACATATGAATTTTGAGGGGACAAAAACATTTAGCTCATAAGTCTTTAATTTCTTTCAGCAATGTTGTTTTCATCAGTGTATGTGTCTTTCAACTCCTTGGTTAAATTTTATATCCTAAGTGTTTTATTTTAGATGTGATTGTAACTGGAATTGTTTTCTTAACTCCCACTTTAGATTGTTCATTACTGGTGTATTGAAACACAGTTGATTTTTGTGTGTTGATCTTGTTTCCTGCAAGTTTGCTGAATTTTTTTATTAGCACTAGTAACGTTCTTATAGATTCTTTGAGATTTTCTGTATATAGGATGGTGTTGTCTGCAATAGAGATAGTTTTACTTTTTTCCTTCCAAATGGATGCCTTCTATTTCTTTTCCTTGTCTAATTGTTCTGGTTAAGACTTCCAGCACATTGTTGAACAGTAGTGGTGAAAACGGACACCCTTGTCTTGTTCCTGCTCTTAAGGGGAGAGTTTTCAGTTTTTCAACATTGAGTATGATGTTAAAGGTGAATTTTACGTAAATGCCCTTTATTGTGTTGGGAAGATTCCCTTCATTTCCTAGGGTTTTTTTTTGCGTAAAAGAGTGTTGGATTTTGTCAAATGCTTTTTCTGTATCAGTTGAGATGATCATGTATTTTTTTCCTTCATTCTGTTAGTGTGGTGTATTACATTGATTAGTTTTCATATATCGAACCATCCTTGCATTCCAGGAATAAATCCTGTTAGGTCATGGTGTATAATCTTTTAAATATACTGTTGGATTTGGTTTGTTAGTATTTTGTTAGAGATTTTGTGTTTATATTCATAAGAGATGTTGGTTTGATAAGGGATGTTGGTTTGTAATTTTCTTTTCCTGTGATGTCTTTATCTGGCTTTGGTATCAGGGTATTGCAGCCTCGTAGAATGAGTTGGGGAGTGTTCTCTTGTCTTCTGTTCTTTGAAAGAGTTTTAAAGGATTTAAAGGAAAAGGATCAGTGTTACTTCTTTAAAACTTTGGTAGAATTCCCCAATGAAGCCATCTGGTCCTGGACTTTCTTTCTTGGGAGGTTTTTGATTGCTAATCCAATCTCTTTACTTGTTATAGATTTGTTAAGATTTTTTGTTTCTTCTTGAGTCAGTTTATGTAATTTGTGTGTTTTTAGGAATTTGTCCATTTCATCTAGGTTAACTAATTTGTTGATGTACAGTTGTTCATAGAATTCTCTTATAATCCTTTTTATTTCTGTAAGGTCAGTAGTAATATCCAAATTTCATTTCTGATTTTAGTTTTTTAGTTATTTGTGTCTTCTCTTTTTTCTTTGTAAGTCTAGCTAGAGGTTTGTCAGTTTTGTTGATCTTTTCAAGTAAGCAACTTTTATTTTCATTGATTTTTATTGTTTTTCTGTTCTCTATTTCATTTATCTTTTCTCTGCTCTTCATTATTTTCTTCCTTCTGCTAGCCTTTGGTTTAGTTTTCTCTTCTTCTTTAGTTCTTCATGGTATAAAGTTAGGTTATTTATTTGAGATCTTCTTTTTTATGTAGGCCTTTACAGCTATAAATTTCCCTCTGAGCACTGCTTTTGCTGCTTCCCTAAGTTCTCATATGTTTTTTGTTTTCATTCATCTCAAGATATTTTCTAATTTTCCTTGTGATTTTCTTTTTGACTCACTGGTTGAGTGTTGTTTAATTTCCACATATTTGTGAATTTTACAGTTTTCTTTCTGTCATGGATTTCTAGCTTCATGCATTGTGGTTGCAGAGAATATACTTGATGTGATTTCAGTCTTTTTAAATTTATTGAGGCTTGTTTGATGACCTAACATTTGGTCTCTCCGTGTGCATATTCTGCTGTTGTTGGGTAGGATATTCTACATATGTCTGTTAGGTCTAGTTGATTTATGTGTTGTTTAAATGCTCTATATATTTATTGTCAAGTTGTTCTATCCTTTATTGAATGGGGTGTATTGAAGACTCCAACTATTGTTGTAGAGCTTTCTCTTTCTCCTTTCAATTCTGTCTTATGCTTACTTACTATATTTTGGGACTATGTTTGGTGTATATATGTTTGTAATTATTATATCTTTTTGATATGACTTTTTTATTAGTATGTAATATCCTTTGTCTCTTGTAACCGTTTTTTACTTAAAGTCTATTTTGTCTATTAATATATCCTCCACATCTCTCTTTTTGTTATTTGCATGGAATATCTCTTTCCATCCTTCTTCAACCTATTTACATCTTTGCATCTAAAGTGAGTCTTTTATATAGTATATACAGTTGTATCATATTCTTTTATTCATTCTACTAATTAATTCATTCCAATTTGCCTTTTGATTGGAGAGTTTAACCCATTTACATTTAATGTAATTACTAATTGGAAGGACTTCTGCCATTTTGTTATTTTTTTTCCTTACACCTTTTCCTCCATACCTCCCTTTTTTGTGTTTAGTTCATTTTTTTGTATGAACCATTTTGATTACTTTCTCATTTCCTTTTGTGTATATTTTCTAGATATTTGTGGTTCCCATGAGGATTACATTTAATATCCAAAATGTATTACAATCCAGTTTGAACTGATACCAACTCAACTTCAGTAGCATTCAAAAACTCTGGGGGCTGGCCCGGTGGCATAGCGGTTAAGTGCGTATGCTCCGCTTCAGTGGCCCGGGGTTTGCAGGTTCGATCCCGGGCGCGGACCTATGCATGGCTCATCAAGCCATGCTGTGGCAGCATCCCATATAAAGTAAGGGAAGATGGGCATGGATGTTAGCCCAGGGCCAATCTTCCTCAGCAAAAAGTGAAGGATTGGCAATGGATGTTAGCTCAGAGCTAATCTTCCTCACACACAAACAAAACTCTTGTACAGCAGTGCCACTCCCCATGTTGTTGTTAGTGCTACAAATTACATCCTTATTCATTGTGTGCCCAATAATGTGGATTTATAATTTTTTATGCATTTGTCTTTTAAATCACGTAGGAAATAAAAATTTGAGTCACAAAAAAATAATAATGATCATAATAATAATATTGGCTTCTATTTGCCCATGTAGTTGTCTTTACCAGAGATATTTTTTTTCATAGATTTTCAAGTTACTGTTTAGTGTCCTTTTATTTCCACTTTTTAGCAATTCTCATAGAGTAGGTCTGGTATTAATGAAATCCCCTCAGCTTTTGTTTATCTGGGTATGCCTTAATTTATTTCTTATTTTTGAAGGACAGTTTTGCCAGATTTAGAGTTCTTGCTTGATAATTTTTTTTGTTCAGTGCTTTAAATGTGTCATTCCACTGCCTTCTGGCTTCTGTGGTTTTATGATGAAAATTGGCTATTGATCTTATTGAGGATCCTTTGTACATGAAAAGTACCTTTTTTATGTCAAGATTCTGTTTGCTTTTTGACAGTTTGATCATAATGTGTCTTGGTGTGGATGTCTATGATTTTTTCCTACTTGGAATTTGTTGAAATTCTGAGATTTTAGATTAGTGTATTTCAGCAAATTTGGGAAGTTTTTGGCCTTTATTTCTTCAAATTTTCTTTCTTCCCCTTTTTGTTCCTGTTGTCCTGAGACTCTCATAATGAATACGGTTGATCCACTTGGTGATGTCCTACAGGTCCCTTAGGCTCTGTCCAGTTTTTTCTAATCCTTTTTCTCTTTGCTCCTCAGACTGTGTAATTTCAATTGTCTTATCTTTAATTTTCCAGTTTTTGTCTTCTGCTTGCTCAAATCTTCCATTAAACCTCTCTAGTGAATTTTTCATTTCAGTTATTGTACTTTTCAGCTCCAGAATTTCTGTGTGGTTCCTTTTTATAATTTTTCTCTCTTTATTGATAGTCTCATTTTTGTTTATATATTGGTTTCCTGATTCTCTTTAGTTTTTTTTGTCCATGTTTTCCTTTAGCTCTGTGAGCATATTTGAGACAGTTATTTTAAAGTTTTTGTGCAGTAAGTCCAATGTCTGGCCTTCTCAGGGACTTTTTCTGTCAGTTTATTTTGTTTCTTTGAATGGACCATACTTTCTTGTTTCTTTTTATGCCTTGTGATTTTTTTGTTGTTGAAAACTGGACATTTGAACAATATAACATTGTAGCTCTGGAAATTAGATTCTCCCCCTTCGCTAAGGCTTGCTGTTTTTTAGATTGTTGAAAGCAGTAGTATCCCTTATTTCTAGTGACTTTTCCCACCTTTTTTTTTCCCGTAACTGTATTCCTTGTCATGTGTGGTCACTGAAGGCTCTGCGTCTTAGCTTGTGTTCAGCTAGTGTTTTCACAATTTCCTTGAATGCCAGGAGCTAAAAAACAAACAAACAGACAAACTTCTCCTAGTCTTTGCAAATTGGCTCTTGGCTGGTGCCCATTTTCAGAAGTTAGCCAGACTTGCACCTAGCCCAGCATTCAGCCTAAAGTGAAAGCTTAAGGTTTTGTCTGAGCGTGCATCCTGCCATGGGTGTGCATACAGCTTTCTAAATGCCCCCATATACGTGGGTGCTTTTGACTGCCCTAATTTCCCAAAGAAACTCTTTTTGACTTTTCCTCCTAGACCTCGGGAAATTTATTGTATATTTCAACTGTAATCTTTTACCTCAGGTGTCTGCAGATTGTTCCTCCACCTTATGACGTTTTTGAGCAATGCCAGCCACTTCTCCAACCTGGGTGAGTTTGAGTTAGGCGAAACAGAGGCTGCACCTTGTGTCAGTCCTTCAGATGGCCCCCAGACAGGTTAGAACAGAGTTGCACGATAATTCATAAATAAGGTCTACTCTGCTTTTTCTGGAACTAGGGTGCAGGGTTCCATTCTGAGAACATAGGCTTCTGTTGGACCGGAGATGGTGTCAAGCAAGGACAAGGAAAATGCCACAAAGCTTTCCTGCCACTTTAAGTTGACTTTTCCTTGATTCAGTGTTCACTTGGTTGCTGTAAGTCTTTGATTGTTTTCCAGAGTTTTGATAAAGTTGGTTCTGACAGTTGGTGCTTGTTTTTTGATGTTATGGTGAGGTAGGTGGGGGGTGCTAGATGGGAGCTTAGAGCTGCCTACTGCGGAATTTTGCTGACATCACCCTGTTAGACTTTGTTCTCCTGTGGTAGTACATTTCAACACCTACAGAAATCATTTTGTTCTACCACCTCTACACAGATAAGAGATTCCTCATTGCTTGTCAGTCTCTCTTCCTATATCTCCCTGGCAATCACCACAGTTTCTGTTATGCTATTTTCAGTATTGTTGTTGACTGGGTAGTAGTGTTAATATTTTTTTCCTGTTAAATATTAGTTAAAGAAATATTAATTACTAAAGAAAAGATTTGAAAAATGTTTGATGCCTTGTGATCTTTATATCTTGACGCCATGCTCTTGGATCTTTTCCCGCTCTGTGCAAAAGCACTTCTGAAATAACCCAAGGCAGTGGTAAATATGGTTTGCTTTCTATACAGTTGTATTTTTATTTTTATTATTATTATTTTTTATTTTATTTTTTGCCCCCAAAGCCCCAGTAGATAGTTGTATGTCATAGCTGCACATCCTTCTAGTTGCTGTATGTGGGACGTGGCCTCAGCATGGCTGGACAAGCGGTGCGTCGGTGCGTGCCCGGGATCTGAACCCGGGCCGCCAGCAGCGGAGCGCGCGCACTTAACTGCTAAGCCACAGGGCCGGCCCTATACAATTTTATAGTTACGCATTTACTGGCAAAACTGAAGTACAGCTGAAATGGTCTTTTATCTATTTGGTGGATAGTATGCATTTATAATTAGTCTGCAGGTGTGGAAAGTTGGCATCATTTGGCAGAACATTAGACAGTGACCATTGCATGTGGCTTTTTAAGACCTTACTGCCCTCTTATGTAATATGAGACAGTATAAGACAGAGTATATTCAAGAGAAGACAAATTCTAGCATTATACATGGGCTAGAAGTGACCATTTGGACAAGAGCTTGAGGCTCTTAGATGCAGGAATGTATAATGTGTTTTTGGTGTTCTTTGGCCAGTTTGTCCTTGATCAGTCATTTTGGTACTGGATTGGGATTCCCTGTTAACTTTTCAGGAGTTTGACTTAAGAGTTAACACGTTGCATTTATTCTGAAGACTGAGTTGGGGAAAAATAGAAAGACAGTTTGTAATAAATTACAGTTTGTACTAAGGGAACCTGAGGCTGCTGTGACCCTAGACTGCATGCCATCTTCCCAGCTATCCCTCACTGCCCACTTCACCTTGTTTGTCCAGGCATCAACTCAAAACATAATTTGGCTAAAATTCTCCATAGAAGTATAAGAGTTAGTGGATCTGCAGTTCTCTGCTTACAATAATTATTGCTAAGGGAAAGGTTGGATTACTGAGTATTGACAGGTTGCTTCAGGGGATTTTCTTGGATTGAAGATGTATCTTAACCCTTTTGGTACCTCTAGTTCTGTGGTGTACTTAGTACACATTATCTCCTTTGAAACCTCCTTGGGGAGGTGGGATTACCTTTATTTTACAGATTTTTAAGCAAAACTTCAGTGACATTGTTTCTTAAGTAGGTGATGGCGCTGTTCTAGGAGCCAGGTCTCAAGTGTGCAAGGGTAATGTTCTTTCTGATATTTCACATCTGACAAATGGAATTTTAGAAGTAGTTGACTATGTGGTTGGAGAACAGTGTAGTTAGAAATTAGTGGATAGAAAAGAAAAGGGGGGGCCGGCCCTGTGGCTTGGTGGTTAAGTGCACGCACTGCGATGCTGGTGGCCCGGGTTCGGATCCCGGGTGCGCATCGAGGCACCACTTCTCCGTTCATCCTGAGGCCGAGTCCCACGTGCAGCAACTAGAAGGATGTGCAGCTACGACACACAACTATCCACTGGGGCTTTGGGGGGAAAAAATAAAATCTTTAAAAAAAAAAAAAAAAAAAAAAAGAAAAGAAAAGGGGGATCCTAAGAATCAAAGACTCACCATTATGGCTTATATGTTTGTGTGTGTGTGTGTGTGTTTATTTATTATATTTAGGCCATATTTTTTGTTTTAATGCGGTTCTTTTGAAAGGAGCAAAGCCACATACCTTTTAAAACAGCAACCTAAAACAAGAACTTTTTGAATTTTCATTTCATTTCTTTTTTTCTTTTCATACCTTTCATTTTATCCCACAGGAATCCATATGGGAGAAGACTTAGAATAACATAAATGTAGGGGCAGTAAAACCAAGGGGAAAAGGCTAACAACAGCTCTGAGTGAGTGCTGGGAAAAGAGCCTTCACACCAGGGGTGGAGAAAAAGGAAAAGTCTAGTGAGTGCCTGGAGTAATTGACCTCATTCCAGCATGGCGGCTATGACACACAATTGCAGAGTTTAATATTATAAAGGATCAGAGAACTGTTGGCTCTGCTTGAGGCACTTTCAAACCTCACTACTCTACCTGAATTGAAGCAGAAGGGACGGTTGGCATTCTGGCTGTGAATAAGCTGACTCCATAGGGAAGCGAGTAGGAGGAAGCAGTGCTGGCCTGATCACGTTTATTCGTCCTCTTTCTAGACAGGGGAGCTAGGAACGATGAAACTAAGATGAGAGTGGCTCCTCTGAAAGCCTGTTTTCACGTTACCATTCAGAAGCTTGTGTCTGTAACTTACCAAGGTAGCTGGGTTGATGAGTGGTTGTCTTTTTGATATCTGTTTATCTTTTTGTTTTGCATGCATTTTTCAATGAGGGCTGGGCCAGGGACAGCAGAGGAGATTTAGAACAATGTAAAATTTAAACCTTCATTTAGCTCTGTGACCCTGGATACCTTGGACATGTCAGTACACTCTCTGCCTCAGTTCCTCAACTGTGAACTGAGGTAACAACAGTACACCTACTTCACAGGTAGAATGAATGAGTTTATGTATCTAAACTGCTGAGATAGTGCCTAGCACAAAATAAGTGCTATATAAATGTTGTCAGAAACTGAAAAAAATAAGTGATAGACCATGCAAACAACAAAATGAGTATGTATTCTATTTCACCTGAATAAGTGCCTCTACTAAATTTAGTATGTGTTTTGTTATTCACTATTTGTTTTTTAATTTTTGCCCTTAGATTTTATCATGGGACTTCATTTTATCATGGATGTCTGTCGCCGGCAAATGCAGGACATAGTTAATTAAGTGACCAAGGAAAGATATGGTACATACAGATTTGAGTGGATTTTTTGGGGTTTTTATACTAGGTCAGAACCTGGAAAATGACAGTGGCAACAAAAGGCACAGAGTCTCTGATGTGCCGGTCACATTTTTCCTGCAACAGTAATTATTTATTAGAATTAAGTGCATATGGAAATAGACTTGGTAATACGTTATCCTGGGTGATAAATGCTGTGCAATGTTTATACTTTATGCAAAACTGTATTTTTAAAACCCTCTCATGTTTGAAAGAATGGTAATTATTGGGACTGACCCTCACAGAATATGCTTTAATGTTTTCTAACAATTTTTATTAAATTTGTTGATTTTTTAATCATTTTAAATGGCTTGATTTTATTAGAAAATAATTTTAGGTTATGATCACTTGTGTTTGGTATGGTATCATATTAGTGAAGGGTTCTATTTTCCCTGTTTTCATGTACAGGGGAAACAAATTGGATAAAATAAACTGTTTCTCTTTAAAGAGCTGTTTTCTTTTTCCTAAAGTGATATTTTTGGAGCCCCATGGTCAAAAAAGATTAGCTGGACTGAGAATGAGGTAAGTGATGAATGCATGAAGAATGTCTTAAATGCTTCTACTATGTAGTTCTGCTAGGACTCAGCCATTGGATGCGACATTGCTATTAATGGATACTGGTTTAAAGAGCTACTGAAAACACTGTGGCTCATCACAAAGTTATTTTTCTGGCTCCCAAGTGTCAGCCAGACAGACCGTCTTAAAACTTCATGGTTAATGCCCCACTAGGTTAACAGTAGGCATTTTGTAATAATGTCTTAAGTGTTTTAGAAAGTCGAAAGTCACACTTCTATATAAGCCCAAACAACAACGAAAAGTGAAGTTTCTCTTTTGTAATTTATGGAGAAAAAAGTATGTGCTATAATTTTTCACTGTCACAGTGTCATATAAAACCATTTTCAAATTCCAGTTTAGCTGCCTTTAAATGAAATTTGAAATACAACGACCTAGTACCTGATTATAATAAAAAATTAGAATTTTTTCCCTTTTACAGTTCATCAGGACCACTCTGCCTTAAGTTGTGACCTTGGTGAATCGTAAATCACCATTTGGAACATTAAGGCCGTAGAGCTTCAGTGAGTTCAGGATATCCCAGTGTAGCTCTTGTGGACTAGGAGAAGGAGAAGGAGACTTTTTCTGGGTTTACTGTGGTAGGCGTAGACACTCCTATTTAATTTAAGACAGCCCATGTGCACTCTCTGCTTCTCCCTTTTTCCCCTCAACTTTTTGTACCCTTAACTCTTGGATTTGTTTCTCTGTTCATTCTTTTAAAATGTTCTGGAGGCTTTCTTTTCTAGCTTTCTTTTATAATTAGATAGGTCGCTACCTTGGAAAACAAAAAGGGAGCTTTTATAACTTGGGCATAGCACTTAATTTTTCTGGATCGCTGTTTTTATATGTAAAATATAATGGAATTGGATTACTTTCCAGATATGACATTCTGTGAAGTAGGATGAGACTGATCCATCTGTAGACCTTCCTCTTGTTTTCTTTTTCTTTTTCATTTTTCTCAGCTCCATATATTTGCTATGACCCAGATAACTAAGTATAATTAGTTTTTACAAAGGCAGGCCTACCTTTTATTCTTTACTTTCCTTCTTTGTTAGTTAAGCCAACCAGAATTTTGAGTTGCAGTCACTTGGTGATATAGTTTAGTAACTATTTTACCATTATATAAATATATTAAATATTAAATTCCCACTGAGGAAGATTTGTGATAGCTTCTAAAGTGATCGATTAATCAATAAGATTTATTAAGGGCTTAAAATGCTCCCAACATTGTAAAGAACTGTAGGGGCCCCTGAACATGTTTACATTATAATTGGAAAAATAAAAATGTCTGAAAGAAAGAACAATCAGGTGCTGAATTTTGCTCTCTTGAGTAAGTGCAGTCCCAGAATAGAGGATGATATGTGCATTATGGTAGTTGTTGGCAGTTACTGGAAGAAGAATCGTGGATCCATCCTAACCACGGGACTGGGTATTTTGGTTGCACTTTGCGAGATTTGCAAATTTCCGGTGGGCGAAAAGGGTAAAGACGTCCTAGGTCTGTAGGGACATCATGAGCGAAGGCACTAGACAGGAATTAGGCTGGGAGTGGGTGGGAGAGGAGGGTTATGGATAGCTTTGGGATATGGACACTGAGTAGATTCCTTAAGGAGTACAAGATGTATCAAAGTTAGTAGTGGTGATAGAGAGACAACTTTAAATACTAGCCAGAGGAGTTTAGATGGAGGTAGGTAGATATTTAGAAGTCTTTGTTTATTCTTTGAAATGAACACAAAGAAGGTACCTCTCTCTTCCAGCCTTTAGATATTGTTGATCGTTGATGTGATGCTTAGAGCTGCTACAGCCATCTTATGACCTGTGAAGGTTCTGAGTTCCATCTTATATCCTTGATTTCTTGAATTTAATTTCTCTTAGGTACTCTGCCTAGATCAAGTCCTATTGGCAGTTTTGATGTGATTGTATGTTTTAATGAGTCTTCTTACCTTTCCTGTATTCTAATCTGATCATAATATTTTGGCATCTTAAAGTTAGAAGGGTCCTTGGAGGTAATCTGATCCACCTTCCCAACCTGTGCAGGAATCATGCCTTTAGTTTTTGAGATAATTGTTCTGTTTCTGCTGGAATGCATGAACCGTCTTTTAAGACAACTCTAAGTGATTGTTCTGGTTCTGCTGGCATGCGTGAACCATCTTTTAAGACAACTGTTTGCATTGGTAGATTTCATTCTTTAGGTTAAAATCTGCCTTTCCTAACTTTATCTGGAGCTATACAAAGTCTGATTCTTTTTCAGTATTCCAGCCCTTCAGATACTTGAGGACAGTTATGATGCCATCTTCTAAACTTTCTTTTCTCCTTCTAAGTATTTTAGTTTCTCTTACTTTATATTTTCAAGATTCCTCACCATTATTCTTGCCCATCTTTTGTGTATTCTGCATCTCAGTGGAGACCCAGAATCAAAATAATATCCTTTTAAAAAATCAATTATGATATTTTTTAGCAGCTCTTATCTGGCTTAAACAATAAGGAATTTCTGGTTTTCCATTCAAAGATGTACACTTTCTGCATATTTGAATATTCCTTAAATTGAGACATTTTGAACATTTATGTGAATAGCATGTCAATTTAGTTGACAGTATTTTTCCCCCTTGATGATTCATAAAATAATGATGTATCTTACCATTGATATGTATTAAATTTGATGAAACCTGATATCTCAAATATCAGGAGGTTTCGTGGATAGAGTGGATCCATGATTGGTTGTTTTTTTGCCTTGATTATAACAAGGATCCAGTGTGGCAGAGTGGTTTTTGGTTTGCCCTCACAGGGTTACAAGATGGCTACAGCAGCTCTAACCATCAAATTACCAATCAACAACATCTAAAAGCCCGAAGAGGGAAGGTCCCTTCTTTGTGTTCATTTTTAAGAATTAGCAAAATTTCCAGAAGTGCCCCCTCTTTGGTCAGAATGGTCACATGTCCATTCCTAAACCAGTCACTGACAAGAGGTAGGGAGTTACTGTTATTAGCTCAGTTGTTCTTGATCACTAGTTCTCAAACTTGTATGCACCAGAATGACGTGGAGAACTTGTTAAAACACAGATTGCTGGGCCCTAATTTCTGATTTAGTAAGTTTGGGGACTGAGAATTTGCATTTCTCACAATGCAAATTCTGGGTGATGCTGTTGCTGCTGGTCCAGGGAATAGAGATGGGCCCAGTCTCCCTTAAAGTGCATGGCCAACTAATATCCAAACAAAATCAGGGTTTTGCTAGCAAGAAGTGAGGTGGGGCATGTGAGATAGATATCTGTCCATTTCTGTCACAGTCTAGATCAGTAGTACTCCTAGGTGTTGTAACATGCTGAAGTGTGGTTATTACTGTGGGTTGTACAGAATATATTATTAATAGTAAACTAAGTTTGAAGAATGATTTACTTAACTCATATAAAGTAGATCAAGTAGATTCAAGACAGCTAGTAAGTGGTAGAGCTGGGTTTCAAAACTGGGCAGTTTGGCCTCACAACACATACTTTTAACCATATATTCTACTGAATTCTGTCAGATGGGTCCTCTGTTGCGGGAAGGGTAAGGCTGGGAGGTTTATTTTATAGTTTTGGCTTGTGCCAGTGTGGCAGGATTAGTGTTTTGGTAATTATTCCCTCCCCTCGTCCTTCCGTTTCTTTCCTATTCATCTCTGTCTGTATTTATGTAATTGATGCATTGGAACATAGTGTAGAACTTAAAACATAATGTTAGCAGTGTCTGCCAGCTTTCTGCCATCTATGCATTTTATAAACCTACCTTCCTTGCACATAGTAGGGGAAAGAAAATTGTGTAGATAGGATTGAGCACAGAGACCTATGGTTAAACACTTAGTTTTTGTTGTTGTTGTTGAACGTTATGATGTGGAGGCTAATTATCTTCCTAAGAGGGATTGTGTTGGTCAGAGTCTTTATGGCGAGTAATGAACTAAACACAAAGATTTTTAGTTGCTCCAGAATTTTTGAGAAAGCTAAAGAAACTCTGGGCCAGGCTTCTAGGCCTGACTCCCAAAAGCAGACTGAAAAACTTGGCTGCCTCATTTCTTAACCTGCCCTGCTTAGCTCTGTACGCTGTAGCCATATGGAACAACTGGCCATGTTTTCTCACTTGTGGGTCTTTGTGTAGGCTGCTCCCTTCACCTGGTATACTAAGTCCTCCTCTTTCTTGACTAATGCTTCTCATCTTTCAGGTCTCATTCTAGATTTTACTTAAAAATTTTTGCTGATCCTGCCATCTTAATTTCCCTCAGACAGTCAGATGCTCCTGCTCTCTGCTCCCACTGCACCCTGGATTCCCCTGTCATTGTACCTAACCATTTATTACCGCTCGTTGGTCTGTCTTTCCCCACTCCTCACTGCGTCCCAGTGCCAAGCACAATATGATGCCCTAATGTAGGGAGTTGAGTGGTTCAGATACAAAAAGTCACTAATTACACATTTGAAGCTTCATTATGAAGAAATAGATGCCAATCACTAACTTCTAAGTTGTAATTTATAATTTTTGTAATTATAATTAACTTGACAGATTTTTGCTTTGGTTTGAATATAACACCCCTTATAGCATGTCTGATGTGACTTAATGGAGATTGGACAACTGATCTGTTTGCTAATAATTCTTTGAAGTTTGGAAACTAGGAATCTGAGAAGTTTGTAACTAGATGAAAACTACTTGAAAAAATAAACCTTTTATGGGCCAGCCCTGATGGCCTAGTGGTTAAAGTTTGGCACACTGGGCTTCAGCAGCCTGGGTTTGGTTCCTGGGTGCAGAACCACACCGCTTATCTGTTAGTGGCCATGCTGTGGTGGCAGCTCACATAAAAAAAAAAAAAAGTGGAAGATTGGCAACAGATGTTAGCTCAGGGCGAATCTTCTTCAGCTAAATAAATAAATAAATAAACCTTTATTTATTTTGTTAAAAAAATACACAGGACAGGAAAACCAGAGAGTAAACATAATTTAATTTGTTTTTTTTGCTGAGGAAGATTCGCCCTGAGCTAACATTTGTTGCCAATCTTCCCCTTGTTTTGCTTGAGGAAGATTAGTGCTGAGCTAACATCTGTGCCCATCTTCCTCTATTTTGTATGTGGATGAAGGCATTTTGTATTCTGACAAGTGGTATAGGTCTTTGCCCGGGATCTGAACCTGTGAATCCCTGGCCACCTAAGTGGAGCATGCCAAACTTAACCACTATGCCACGGGACCATAAACCTTTTATTTTTGTATAATTTTAGGTTTACCAAAAAATTGCAAAGACAGCACAGAGAGTTTTCGTATACTCCTCATCCAGTTTCCCCCATTGTTAACATCTTGTATTACTGGGGTACATTTGTCCAAACTAACATTGGTACATTACTATTAACTAAACTCCAGACTTCATTTGGCTTTCACCAGTTTTTCCATTTGTGTCTTCTTTCTGTTCCAGGATCCAGTCCAGGGTACCAAATTGCATTTTGTTGTCACATCTCTGTCATCTCCTCTGGGCTGTGACAGTGTCAGTCTTTCCTTGTTTTTCATGACCCTGACGGTTTTGGGGAGGACTGGTCAGGCATCTTGTAGAATGTCCCTCAATTTGGGTTGGTCTGATGTTTTTGTCGTGATTAGATTGAGGTTATGGATTTTTGGAAAGAATACTGCAGGGGTGAAGTACCCTTCTTGTCACATCATATCAAGGGGTGCATGAGACCTACATGACATGATGGATGAGGTTAACCTTCATCACTCAGTTAGGGTGATGTTTGCCAGGTTTCTCCACTGTAAAGTTACTTTTTTTCTCTTTTCCCACACTATTCTTTGGAAGCAGGTCACTAAGTAGCCCACCCTCAAGGACTGTGTGTGTGTGTGTGTGTCTGTGTATGTGTGTGTGTGTGTGGGGGGGATTCAGCTCCACCTCCTGGAGAGGGCAGTATCTACATGTGTTTTTTAGAATTCTGTAAGCAAGATTTGTTTCTTCTCTCCCCCAAAATAAATATTTAGATTTGTCACTGTGTAGTCACTTTGTAAGTATATTGATGACAATTTAATAGACATTTAATGGATGTCTACTATGTGACAGATACTGTGCCAATTTGGGGAGTAGTAATTTTTAACTTCTTTGGGGTCTCATACCTCTTTGGGAAACTAATACTTGCTATAGACTTTTCTCTACAAAAACATAAGATGTACAAAATTTTGCATACAATTTTATGGGTTTCACAGATCTTTGAAACTCTTATGACTTCAATCTCTGCCCTCCAATAATGCAGTCCAGCTGAAGAGATAGGCAAGTAAGAAAATAGAATATGATGTGTTGCATGCTGTCAAGGAAATACAAGTAAAGTGTTATGGAAACACAGTGAAGGGAGTTGTTTTACTTTGGGTGATAGGCTAGGGAGAGCTACAGAGAGGATATGCCATTTGAATTTGGCCTTGAAAAATGAGAAAGAGTTAAATCAACAAAAGATTGGAAAAGCATTCTAAGCAGAGGGAACACAACCAACAAAGACCTGTGCAAAAATGCATGATGTGTTTGGGAATTGGTGAGGATGTTGATCTTGCCATGGTATAGATGAAGTGGAAGGTGGATTGGATATAAAATTGGAGAGGTAGGAGAAGGTATAGAGTGGAAAGAGTCTTGGGTAAGTTTCTCAATTTATACATTTTGAAATGTTTAAATGACTGTATAATGATTTTATACACAAATTATTGTCATCTTTAGTTTCGTGGCTCAGTAAGTTACTACTTCACTTGCGTCGTGCATGTATGAGTTAAGAAGTGACTAGAAGGTGAAGAACTGCAGACCGCTTTCTCAAGAAGTTTTGATATGAAGGAGAGGGAGAGAGCTAGAAGAGATTTTGGGGTCCAGAGAAGTTTTAAGTTGGGAGAGACTTGAGTGTGTTTAAATGAGAGGAAGGAACCAGTAGAGAAGGAAAGTGAATAATTGAAATAAGCCTCCTGAAAAGGTGGAAGGGATGATCTAACACAGAATAGATACTTTGCATCGGGGAAGAATGAGGATATAATCTAATTCGTACTTAATTGCTTGTGTATATTGTACTTAGAATGATCAGACTTATGTAAGACTTAGAGTTGGCCCATAGGTAAGTTCAGGCTGTAGCTTGACCATCTGTCTTGCTGTTACTGTATTCAATGTGCTTATTTAATTCCTTATATTATTATAGTTAAGGTCTTTGCTAGTTCTGGTGTTAGGAAAAAGTATCAAAGAGTCCATACCCTTGATGAACTTAGCTGAGGTAATTAAGAATACAAGGCAGATGTATAAAAGGATAAAAAATAATGTCAGAAATTCTACAATTCTTCCTCAGGCATTGGGCTGCAAACTCTGGCCAGAGCAGTCACTCTGTCTTAATGTTTTTTTTCAGGGTCTTGGGGAACATGAAGTTAGGGTCTGTGGTAGTTTATCTTGCTCTAAATAGTTTCTCATTTAGAAGTGAATTCAGCTGCTTCTACACTTCGTGAACCCTCGCTGAGCATTTTTCTTTCCCTCTTAGATAATTTTAACTATGAGCTATGAAGAGGACTAATTTTTACGATGACCTCTTTTCTTTCTTTTCTTTTAACTTAGGCCACGAGGTTAATCGCTAGTTTCTAATCTGATAGATACTATTTATACAGGAATTGAACCTCTTATGAAGGAAATTATTCCTAAATAAAGCATTAAAATTTAGCATATGTTTGAACATAGATTTGACCCTATGCTTAACAAAAGGAGGTTTTTGGTCATAATTATAATGCCCTTTGGGCATGGTGTTAATTGACTTTGGAAATTAATTTAAAATGAAGCTTCATTGGGCAGCCATTACTCTTGCATTTATATTCTTTCTGCTCTAAATCCTTAGTGAAAGCACACGCTCTTTACTCTAAATACTCGAAAGCTGTATACTGAAGTTTTATTATTGAAAAACTGTCTAGTATTATAATGATAAACAACTTTCACTTTAAAGAAACATTTTCCTCTTGTGATGGATTTTTGACAGGAAATTTTAATAAAATTATATCATTTTACTAATAATTGACTTTGAAACCTTTAAAATCAGTGTATTTCATGCTTCTGGACACGTCCAGTTAGCAAATATGTGCAAAGCGCTGGGGGTATGTACACTGAATGAGTGAATAAGAATAAGCAGTGAATAAGAAAGACATGGTACCTGCTCTCAAGCTACCAGCGTAGTGGAGACAAATTGAACAAGGGTGGTCAGTGCCGCAGAAGGTAAAGTGTCTGATGTGGGCGTATGTGGGGAGCGTACCTTGTTTTGTGGGAAGGTATCAGCAGAGACCTCCTTAGTAGTAGGAAATCTGCAACCCAAAGGATGAGCAGAATCTGGAGGAAGGATGTATGAGGCAGAGGGAACAGTTATGAGGGAGTGTACCTGGGGGGTGCAGGGGTCCTGTGGAAGCAGACCTGGGAGGCTGAAGTGTACATATGAGGGGGGAGAGCAGGACATGGTGATTAGGGCCCCAGGGTGAGAGTCTTCTAAGCATTTTGACTTTATCTTAAAGGCTCCAGAAAGCTATTGATAGGAGAGGATCAGATGTGCATTTTGCACAAGATCACTCTGCAATGGAGTTGGGTGGCATGAAGTGGAAAATTGATGGGAGGTTTGAGCAAATGTGGGGAGGTCAGTTAGCCTTCTATAGTAGTCTCTGCAAGGGATGATGATGGGTGCCTTGTGAGAACTCGGTGTTAAATTCTACATTCTGAGAGACCACTGAAATAGGTGAAAACTGCATATGTGTATAAAATAGCATATGCCTCTTTCAAGAAGTGTAAAGCTTTATATGCATATAGTTCTTGAATTTCATCTAAGGATCCTGAATTCTATTAAAGATATGTATCCTAAAGATAATACACAACTATTGTGAAATCTTTATTAATTTATTTCTCAGGAAGGTGGCCCCTTGTTTATTTTATAAGATGAACCTTTTTAATATTCAAATTGTAAAGTCTTTGATCATACTGATTTAAAAACAAATTTTTCTTTTCGGTTTTAAACAAATCCGATTACCACTCTGAAATACTTGACCCATAATTAACTAGTAAGGTAGGGAATTCAATCTGCTCAAATGTTAAATAGTGCCATTTAAAATTTGGAAGCCTGAAGCAAGACAATAAGGCTGTGGTGACCATAGCCAAGCCAAGCAGACTCTTCTTGAGTAATAAAATAAGCTTGTGAAGTGAGCACAATTCCAGGAGTATGTCGTATAAAGACTGAGGAAGCAGGTGCCAGTGGTTGGGGGCCTCAGGATGAAGCCATCGGCCTGGCCAGAATATTTTCATTTGTTTTCATCTCTAGTGCAGCCCAGATAAATATGAGGCTGTGCTGGTAGGAAATCTTTTGTATTCCCTATTTGTCTTTCCCTTCCAGAAGGAGTAAAAACTTTATATAGCAGATTTATGACAATATCATGAGAAAATTTTAGAATTCAATTTTGAGTCCCTAAAGGAGTATAGACTACCTTACTGAAAAGATTTGAAGAGAAGGATAGAAGCAGTCAGTGGAGAGAAAAGAGGATGGATGGGAGGGTACTTTTGTTTTCTCTTAAAGAATGGGAGGGTAGACCATATTTATAGGCAGAGAAGGAACCAATAGAAGAGATTACATGTATTTTAGAAACTATTATTTTGCAAGAAAACTACAAACCACACTGCTAAATACCTTCCCAGAGTTAGCCAAACTGCAAGGTTTGAGTATGCAGTCCCCAAGACTGCCCTCATTTCTGACACCAACTGCAAGTTCAGGGGGTTTCCAAAATCACCCTCAGATTTGCTAACTTGCTAGAAGGACTCACTGAAGTCAGTAAGAGCTGTTATCCTCACAGTTACAGTTTATTACAGGGAAAGGTTACAGATCAAAATCAGCCAAAGGAAGAGACCCATAGGTCAGAGCCTGGGAGAATTCTAAATGTGTAGCTTCTGTTCTCTTCTCGCAGGACGGGTTACCCTCCCGCTGTCAATGTGTGGCAGTACACATGGAGTAATGCCAACCAGGGAACTCACCTGAGCTTTGGTGTCCAGAGTTTTTATTGGCGCTGCATTACATAGGCATGGTTGATTGATTGCCCATGGAGTTGAACTCAGTCTCCAGGTCTGCTGATACTGAGTGACCCAAAGCCCTCACCCTAAATTGGTCTTTCTGGCATGGTCAGCCCACACCCTAAGACTGTTGGGTATGACCAACTCTACACTAAGATCCAGTGTCATTGGCCCTTACCCTAAACAAGGATGCTTCTATCAGATATGACATAGATTACTTCCCAGAAGCTGAGGCAAAGGCCAGACCTGTCCTTGGGCAAGGCCAACTTTATTCCACACTTAGATTTTGAAAGAATTGCCTTGAGTTTTATGTTGAGATTGGTCTTGAATAGGGGCAAGAGTGGAAACAGCCCAGTTAGGAAGACTATTTGTGGTAGTCTTGAGGGAATGTTGGCTTGACCCCTGGTGATAGTGGTAGAGTTAATAAGAAGTAGTTCCAGTCTGGAAATACTTTGAAGGAGCAACAGGATTTGTTGATGTATTGGATGTATGTATGAGAGAGAGAGAAGTCCGAAATACCTCTTGAGGCTTTTGGCTTGAGCAACTGCAAGGATGGAGGTGCCATTACTGAGATAGGGGAAAGTCCATTGTCTATCATAAGAATTAGGTGGCTCATACCACTACTGCCAATTAAGAAGAAATCACAGGGGCCGGCCTGGTGGTGTAGCGGTTAAGTTTGTGCACTCCACTTCAGCCAGTCGGGGTTTTCGGGTTCGGATTCTGGGCGCAGACCTGCGTACTGCTTATCAAGCCATGCTGTGGCCAGCATCCCACATATAAAAAAAAGGAGGAAGATGTGTACGAATGTTAGCTCAGGGCTAATCTTCCTCAGCAAAAAGAGGAGGATTGGCAATGGATAGTGGCTCAGGGCTAATCTTCCTTACCAAAAAAAAAAAAAGGAATCATAAAAACCAGTCCTGTACTGATAGTACATTGCAGGTCATTAAAAGAAAATCATTCTGTGTGATTCAGATACTTGAAAAGAAAATCTGTTGTGCTTTATAACCCTTATGTCAAGGCTCTGAATAAACAAAAGACCAACTTACATGATGTTAATACTCTTATATTGATTCCTCTCTAATAATATTATCAAAGTGATCTAAACTATATTTAGATATTATTATTTCTAAATAGCAACAGTAGTAGAGTTTCTGGACCTAAAGTTCTTCAGTCTATTGAAACTGATCACATTTTCAGAAATTCTTGCTACACTGTATGTTATATGTGCTACATGCATGACGTGTCATATTTCTTCATTTCTAACAGAGGAAATAGTTTCTTCATGCTCTCTGTTGACCTAGTAAATTGATTTATTTGGGTCAATTGAGAGCATTTATCTAAAAAAAATGATTAATATTGAACTCAGTTGTTCATTGTTTTCATGTAGCTTTCATCTACTTTGGCGGTGGTCATTTTTTTTTTATTTATGTCATAATAGTTTATAAAATTGTGAACTTTTAGTTGTACATTATTGTTTGTCGGTCACCATATAAATGCCTTCTTTCACCCCTCGTGCCCCCCTCCCAACCCCCTTCCCCCTCGTAACCACCAAATTATTGTCTCTGTCTGTGTGTTAGTTTATCTTCCACATATGAGTGAAATCATGCATTGTTTGTCTTTCTCTGTCTGGCTTATTTCACTTAACGTAATATCCTCCAGGTCCATCCATGTTGCAAATGGGACGATTTTGTCTTTTTTTTTTATGGCTGAGTAGTATTCCATTGTGTGTGTGTATATATATATATGTATATATATACACACACATACATACACCATGTCTTCTTTATCCAGTCATCAGTCAAGGGAACTTAGGTTGCTTCCACTTCTTGACTATAGTGAATAAATGTTACACGGAAGATAGGGGTGCATAAGCCTCTTTGGGTTGTTGATTTCAGGTTCTTTGGATAGATACCCACTAGTGGGATAGCTGGATCGTAAGGTAGTTCTATTTTTAATTTTCTGAAGAATCTTCATACTGTTTTCCATAGAGGCTGCACCAGTTTGCCTTCCCTGATGGTGGTTATTTTTATACAGGCTCAGTTTCTTCATTGAGTTAAACTGTGAATGTTGGCAGTTATAATTCACTGACTGATGTAGAATAAAAATTTGGTAATTAAAAAAATTCTTTCAAATAGCAGAGTTTTGTTAGTATTACTTTCTGTTGATGTACAATCAGAATAATACCAAACCATTTGGATATCCATCTATATCAGTACATAACTTGTCATCTGACAAATCTGTTAGCTAGAGTTTGTGCTGTTCTCAAGCCCCAGTGACTCAGTAATATCTTTGTTGCATTATGGAAAGTAAAAAATTTCCTTACAACTGCTTAGGAAAACTTCTTATCATTAGGAATTGTGATTAGATGAACTCAATTCTAATGATATTTAAATTTGTTTATAACAGTTGAAAGGAATAACTAGGAAAGAAATATTCTATTCAGAAGCAAATTGAGGATCACATTGTCATTTCTTGGCTTTCTACTGTGGTTTCGTTCTCTGGACTACTAACTTAATTCTATCCTTTTGTTTTGGAAAACAAACGAATTAGTGAAATAAAACATTGGTGTTACTAAAGTTAAAATAAAATAAAGAGAGAATGAAAATCTTTGGTCAGATACATACTTTATTAGGTAAAAAGTTCAACTAAAGTTCTTCAGGTACAAGAAATCTCATCCTGGTAGTGATAAATTATTCTTAAATGATGGTGTGCATTGACTTTTCCTGTCTCCCTCCCTCCGTTTCTGTCTCTTTCTTTCCCATGATTTGTTATATATCAGGTTCAAATCTTAAAAAAAAAAAAGTGAATATAGTATTAGCCTAGCTTTAAAAAAATGTGTTCAGCCTTGAATGATGCAGATAAGACCAGCAATATATGCTCAGATATTTTATGGAATCAGAGCTAAGGGCCTTCTCCAGAATATTTCAGAGAGGACCACTGTACAGAGCAAGGGGCCATGCTATTATTTTTCTTCAGGGAAGACTCCCCATACAGCCAGTATCCCACAGCTGACATTACTAATTTATTCCAATATTTTCACGGCCCTCACTGCTGGGAAATTTTCTTAAGATATTATTTGAATTCTGTATACTTTAGCAAGAGTGTATGTATGCTCTTAATGTAAATTGAGAATTTCAAAAGACCTCTTTCTATAGCAATTTGTTAGTAAGTTTTGGTTACCACTGTCCTCCTTTTTTCTGTGATCTTCTTGTCTCTAAGTTGCATTCAGTCTTCAGTTTAATATCCTGTTGAACAGGGCCTGTTCTTCACTTCCCATCCAGTACTAAGAATGATCCTATTGCTTCTATATAACCAAAATTATGACATTAGAACAGGTTTATTAATAATTATTTCCTTTGTTCGTGGGAACTGTTAGGAATTTTTAAAGGCAAATTTGTAGTGGTATTTTTAAAGTGGGAGGAAATCTGAGGCAAAAAGGAATGTGAATGGATGTGTTGACAAAGTTTGAGAAAAATAGAAATAAAATACTTGCTGACAGATTATCAAATGGATCTTAGGTCTAGATTTTCTGAAACTAGAACTCAGATTTGTCTGATCTGAATTCACCACGTTTTCCAAACTACTCTGTTGCTTCTATTAATGCTGTATAGTTTTTCACATGAGATTTTAGGGTAATGTCACGTCATGTTTACATGGGTAGAATTATATTAGATTCTTCCCTTACTGATCGTGAACAAAGTTAAAAGTCTTACCATTCTGAACATATTAAATAGTAGAGTATAGTAAATTATGTTCATATTCTTTGCTCTTACACAGTTACCTGCAATCCTACATAATACTTTTCCAAAATACGTATTTGGAACTGGTGGCTTTTTATATACACACATAACTTGTCAGATGCGGCAGTTTGTACTTATTTTTTTTATTAGCATATGTCAACTTGGGTGTAAGTTCAATAAACATAGTTTAAAATTAGGAAAGAAAAATTAAGACAATTTAAGCTTGTTTACTTTTACTAGTAGAAATTCTCAGCTTTTTGTGTACTTTGGGACAAAAATTATTGTTTTCCAAATATCCAGTGAGTGTTTATATGATTGGGGAAAAAAAGAGGAACTGGAAAAGAAATCCCAAAGAAATTAGGGACTGTGCTTTTTCAGGGCTACTCACGGAAAGTCTTTTGTAAGAATCAAATTAGTTTGGATTTCTCCTTTCCTTGGGAGAGATTCTAACATAATTTTAAATTAAGGAAAGAGAAGATAAAACTCCATCCAGTGAATACAGTGAACAGTGTACATATTTTTATGATTAAGGGAGGTAGACAGAAGAAAAGAGAAGGGAAAAAATAAGGGCTTTCAAGGTTGGAAGGAATTTTAAGTGATCATTCTGATCCACTTCCTTTTTTCAGATGGTCAGATATTCCCATTTGAGAAATGAGATGGAATCCAAGGAAGAAGTAACAAAAATGGAGGGGAGTGAGATGGAGAAGGAAGTCCTTCTAACCAAATTTTCTTTTACCTTGTTTTCTACAAATTGGTTTTGCATAAAGGATAAAACAACAGTGAGTTTTTGAAGTTTTAAAGCATAGGCATTCTTGAAATATTTTAGTCTCATTAATTTTTTGTATGGTCTTTTCACTTTGCAAAAGTGTGATACATGCTTATTTCAAACATGAACATGAAATGCAGAGAGTAAAACTTCCCTGTAATTTCACCCTCACAGAAATAACCACTGTTAAAAGTTTGTCTAGTAATGCTCCATATTGTTCTTATTTACTTTTATAAAAATGGGAGTATACCATACATATTATTTTACAATTTGATATTTTAAGTTAACATCTTGCATGCCTTTTTTGTATCATATGTATAGCTCTGATTGTTCATTGTGTATGTAGAATTCCATTTTGTTGTACATTACATTGTGCCATAATTTGTTAAAACTATTCTTTATTGAAAATACTTGATTTCTAATTTTTTATGAATACAAAAGTATACATACGAATACGAAAAGTTCTTCACTAAACTTTTTTTATCCAAGTCACATTGGTTTATAATATTATATAACTTTTAAGTGTACATCATTGTATTTCAGCTTCTTTATAGACCGCGTCGTGTTCACTACCAGAAATCTAGTTGCTGTCAACGTACACATTTGCCACTTTACCCCTTTCACCCTACCCCCGGCCGTTAGTGAACTTCTTGATATATGTTTATCTTTTGTATTTGTGTTAGTATTTTGTAGGATAAATATTTCTGGACCTCAGGATAGAAACATAAAAAATGCTCTAAGTAGGTACTAATTTGCATTTCCTTTAAGGAAATATTATCAGTCTTTTAATCTGATAGCCAAAACAGCTATATTAATTTGTAGTCCTTGTGTCTCTTTTATGTTTTAGCTCAGTGAATTTTGACAAAGTGAATACTTCCATGTGACCAGCTTCTAGATGGAGAAACCAGAAGCACGGAAATACCTTTGGTGACCCTTTAGTTACTAAAACTACTCTTCCTCCCTCCTCCCTCCCCTCAGGGGTAACCACTTATCTTGACTTCTAATACCCTATATAGAAGAGTTTTACCTGTGTGTGAATTTTATATGGACAATATCATACAGATTCTTTGGTCTCTGACTTCTTTTTTTTTTTTTCTTTTGGTGAGGAACATCAGCCCTGAGCTAACATCCATGCCAATCCTCCTCTTTTTTTTGCTGAGGAAGACTGGCCCTGGGCTAACATCTGTGCCCATCTTCCTCCACTTTATATGGGACGCCGCCACAGCATGGCTTGACAAGCAGTGCCTTGGTGCGCGCCTGGGATCCAAACCCGGGCCGCCAGCAGCGGAGCGCACGCACTTAACTGCTATGCCACGGGTCCGGCCCTGGTGTCTGACTTCTTTAGCTCAACATTGTTTTTGAGATTCCACCACGTTGTTGGGTATATCTGTAGACTGTACTTTGTGTAGTGTTCCATTGTCAGAATATACCGTTTACTTATCTGTTCTAATATTGATGGGCCTTCAGGTTGTCCTAGTTTTTAGTTATTAGGAATAATGCTGCTATGAACATGCTTGCATGTGTCTTGTGATGAACATCTATACACACTTCTGTTGGGTATGTTTCTAAGAGTAAAATTGCTGTTATAGTTTTATTTGTTTTAATATATCTTTCATCCACTTGAACATTTTTATGTTTGGTTTAGCTTTCTATCATGTTATTCTTTGATATTTTTATTTGGCTTTTTCTTTCCTTTTTTTCTTTCTGCATATTGTCTTATGATCAGTTTTAGTAGATACTGACCTTTTTATAAAGTGGTTATATCAGTTTGCACTCCCACTAACAGTTTGCCTCACATCCTTGCTAAAACCTGGTATTGTTTGTTTTATTTTACCTATCCCCTAGAATAGGGTATATAAAACTTATTACAAAATAAATATGTTGAGATTTTTATTTAGAATTTTATTGATTTATAAGTTATGTTAATGTGAATGGTGCCTTGCAATCTTGACCCTTCCAATTCAGAATCAGACATGATTTTCCAATTAATTCAAGGCTTCTTTTATGTCCCTCAGTTGAGTTATATAGTTTCTTTATATAGATTATTCAGATTTCTTACTAAGTGGATACCTCATTGTGTTATGCTTTTAAAGTCTGAATATGCGGCCAGCCCGGTGGCTTAGTGGTTAAGTTCGGTGTGTTCCACTTCGGTGGCTTGGGTTAGGTTCCTGGGCATGGACCTACACCACTTGTCTGTCAGTGGCCATGCTGTGGTGGCGGCTCACATAAAAAATGAGGAAGATTGGCAGCAGATGTTAGCCCAGGGCGAATCTTCCTCAGCAAAAAAAAAAAAAAAAAAAAAAAAAAAGGTCTGATTATGGTATTTTCTT
The DNA here is from genome assembly GCF_057802395.1 of Ceratotherium simum simum. NCBI lineage: Eukaryota > Metazoa > Chordata > Mammalia > Perissodactyla > Rhinocerotidae > Ceratotherium > Ceratotherium simum. The sequence continues at coordinate 11,062,654 of NC_141911.1, read as the reverse complement.
CTTTTTTATCTTCTAATTGGAATAAAAACCTTGATAAGGTGTATTTTTTAAATGTTTTGCTATAGTCTTTCTATTGGATATTATTTTGAATATTCCTTAGTTTTCAAAAATGAGATTAACATTTTTTATGTGTGTATGTTTTTATACATTTTTTATTATTATTCTCCTTTCTAAAAGAAATTGACAGATTTTGTTTGCAGTAACAGTTTAAATAGCTTTAGAACAACCTGTTTCTTGACTGTATAAAAGATCATAAATGAAGTATCTGGACTTCATTTTTGTAATGTAGCTTTTTGCTTTCTCAGTTCCATACATGGTATTATCTGTTTAGGTTTGCTATTATTCCTTGAGTCAGTGTTGCTGACTTTATTTGCTGAACCTTAGTCTCAGATTTATGAGCACTGAGTTAAGAAAATACTCTCTTATAATTTTTTACTTTCCTGTTTTTTTTTTTCTCATTTTCAGTTTTTGTGTATTTATGGTTTCTCTCTTTAAATTTTGAGTGGGATGATTAGTGATTTATAGGTTATACTGAATTTTTATAGGAGGTATAGCCTTTGTGCTCTTTTTTTGTAAATTTCAATTGATATTGTTATTAATTCCTCTTCTGTGACTTCCTAGAGTCATGGTATTCTTCTTCATTTGTATGCTTATTAATTTATTTTCATTCTTTCTTGGTAATATCGATATTTAAACTATAAGCTTTCTCATGTTACAGATTGGCAGTGACCCATAGATTTTGACATGGTTTTCATTTTAATTATAATTTTCTAGATAATTTATAGTTGTGTCTTTGATTTCCCCTTTGGCCTAATATTCACTTATCAGAGAGTATTTTGAATTCTAGTAGGTTAGTGGAGTTTTTGTTGTTATAAATCTCCAGTTTCATGGCATCATGATTAGAATGTTTGAATGATTTCTTCATTTTATAATTTGTTAAGATGTTCTTTACTGGTCTGATATGTGTTCACTTTTTCTGTAGCATTGTGAATCCTTGAATAGAAGCATAATTCTCTTTTCATGATGTAGAGTTAGATGTGTGAGTGTGCGCGTGTGTGTCCCAACTTAATATTTTTCTATGTTCTTAGTTTTTTACTTACTCGATCTGTCAAGGCCTGGAAGAAGTTTATTAAAAACCTCTATTGACTGATAATTTTGTGTCAGTTTCTCCTTTGTAGTTTTAAATGTGTGATGTCTACATATTTAATTTTTTTTAAGTTTTGTTAAAATATAATCGACTTACAGAAAGTTACACACGTGAATTAAAGTCATGAGTTACTTAACGGGTATACATTCTGAGAAATGCATCGTTAGGCGATTTCATCGTGTGAACATCATAGAGTGTACTTATACAAATCTTGATGGTACAGCCTACTACACATCTAGGCTATATGGTATAGCCTGTTGCTTCTGGGCTACAAACTTGTACAGCATATTACTGTACTCAATACTGTAGGCAGCTGTAACACAATGGTGTTTGTGTATCTAAACATATCTAACCATAGAGAGGGTACAGTAAAAATACCATATAAATGATAAAAAGTGGTACACCTGTATAGGGCACTGACTGTGAATGGAGCTTGCAGGACTGGAAGTTGCTCTGGGTGAGTCAGTGAGTGAGTGGTGAGTGAATGTGAAGGCCTAGGACATTACTGTACACCACTGTAGACTTTATAAACCCTACACTTAGGCTACACTTAGTTTATAAAAAAATATTTTTCTTTCTTCAATGATAAATTAACTTTAGCTTACTGTAACTTTTTTACTTTATAAACTTTTTAATTTTTTTAACTGTAATAACGCTTAGCTTAAAACACAAACGTAAAGCTGTACAAAAATATTTTCTTTATATCCTTATTATATCAGATTTTTCTTTTCTTAAAATTTTGGATTTTTTATTTTTTTTTACTTTTTAAACTTTTTTGTTAAAAACTAAGACACGAACACACACATTAGCCAAGGCCTACACAGGGTCGGGATCGTCAGTGTCACTGTCTTCTACCTCCATGTCAGTACCTCCTGAAGGACCTGCCTGAGGCTCTTCTTGAGGAGGTGTCACTCTTTTCAGAAATATGTCCATGGTGGCTTGCCTGGTTTGTTTCTTTTTCTCATCATAGATTTTCTTGTAAGCAGATAAGGCACCATGAGCATTCCTCTTTATTAATGAAAATCTTTCAGTGTTGGGGTCCATGTTTTCATACTGTTTAAGGAGCTTGTTGAGGTCTACCAAAGCTTCTGCTAAACCTTTCACTGTGAATTTTCTTGGGGGTTCTTCTTCTTTTTGTTCTCCTTCAGTTACCTTTTCTCTTGCCTCTTCTTCAGCTATGCCTTCCTGTTCTAGTTTCAACAACTCCTCATTAGTCAGTTCCTCAGGAGCCATCTCTAGGAGCTCTTCAGTGTCATCCTCATCCATACCCAGGTTAAAGTTGTTTGCCATCTCACTCACTGCCTTGTTGATTTTTGCAACCTCCTTGTCCTTGGGAAATCCTTTGAAGTCATTGGCGAAGCTTTTAAGTGTCTTCTTCCAGATGCCATTCATACACTCCTTGGTGACATCACCCAAAGCCCAAGCAAGTTTCTTGATGTAGTCATAGATGTTGTAATCCTTCCAGACTTGTGTCAGTGTCTTCCTCAGTTGCAGCAATAGCCTGGGCAAAGGGCCTCTTCAGGTGGTAGGCCTTAAAACTGCTATAACTCCTTGATCCATTGGTGGTACTTAAAGGGAGAAACATTGCTTTCATATTGGGATGAAGATCGCCAATAAAAGGAGGTGTCCAGAAGCATTATCAACAATAAGCAAAATCTTGAAAGGTATGTGATCCTCCACACAGTGCTTCTCCATTTCACTGGCATAGCCATTCAAGAGGGCATCTTGGAAGAGAAGCTGGGTCACCCATGACATCTTATTGCTCCTGTAGTAACTGGCAGTGTGTGCTTATTGATATGCTTGAAGGCCCTGGGGTTCTCACTATGCCACATCCTGAAGGGTTTCAATTTGTAGCCTGCAACATTGCCCCCAAGAAAGACTATTATCCTGTCCTTGAAAGCTTTGAAACCTGGCATTGATGTAGCCTCCTTATGGAAGGAATTCCTTTTAGGCATCCATTTCCAGAATAGGAAGACTTAATCCATATTGAATATTTGCTCTGGCAAGTAATATTCCTCCACAATCTGCTTATATCTAGAGTTTCGAAAAATTCTTCAGCTACCTTCACATCAGCGCTTACAGACTCACCACTCATTTTCACATTATGTAGTGAATAATGATTCTTGAATTGTTCAAACCACCTAGAGCTAGCAGTAAATTCAACATTATAGTCTAGTCAAGTCCAGCTTTTTCTTTCAACATTGCAAACAAACTTTTTGCTTTGGCGGTGATCGTCATGGTGGTGAGAGGGATATGCTTCTGTGTCTGGTCTTCAATCCAGGATCATTAGAAATTTCTCCATGTCTGATATAGGCCCTTTTTGAATTTTTGTTAGTCTTGTTGCCTTCAATGAAGCAATGAAGTTTAACAGCTTCCGTCACTTCATTCTTATTCTTCAAGATTGTAGCTTTGGTGGAATGGGACATGCCTGACTAGCGAGCAATAACCATCACTAATTTTCCGCCTTCATAGTCCTTAAGTCACTTTTAATTTTGTTTCCAGGTCAATCACTAGACGTGGCCCCTTACTGGCAACATTAGGAGCCAATTTTGTGTGCTTAGGGGCCATGTGAACAAGCATGAGATTGAATTAAGCACAAGAGAAAATGATGAAATTTTTTTTTTTTTTTTTTTTTTGAGGAGAATTAGCCCTGAGCTTACATCTGCCAATCCTCCTCTCTTTTTTGCTGAGGAAGCTTGGCCCTGGGCTAACATCCTTGCCTATCTTCCCTTACTTTATATGGGATGCTGCCACAGCATGGCTTGGTAAGCGGTGCGTAGGTCGTCGCCTGGGATCCGAACCTGCAAACCCCGGGCTGCCAAAGCGGAACGTTCGAACTTAACCGCTAGACCACTGGGCAAGCCCCGAAAATGATGTAATTAAGAGACATGGTAAACACAAGATGTGTGAGGCTGCTGCCGGTCTAACACAGCGTTGTTTTACAGTAAGGTTTTTTTTTAATAAGTAGAAAGAGTATTCTAAAATAACAATAGAAAGTATATTATTGTAAATAGATAAACTAGTAAGATAGTCGTTTATCATCAAGTATCATGTACTGTACATAATTGTAGGTGCTATTACTTTTATACAGCTGGCAGTGTAGTAGATTTGTTTACACCAGCATCACCACAAATAAATGAGTAATGTGTTGCGCTGCGATGTATGACAGCTGTGATGTTACTAGGAGATAGTAATTTTTCAGCTCCATTATAATCTTATGGGACCACCATCATATATGTAGTTCGTTGTTATGCAGCACGACTATATATAATTTGATACGTTTTGAAATATATATCCCCACCCATGAGATCCATAATCAAGATAACCAACATATATATCACCCCCCAAAGTTTACTTATATATATTTATAACCCCTCCTTGTTATCCCTGCCATCTCCAGTTAACCACTGATCTGCTGTCTTTCCCTATATATTAGTTTACCTTTTCTAGAATTTTATGTTAATGAAATTATACACTGTGTCCTCTTTTCTGTTTGGTTCCCTTTACTCAGCATAGTTATTTTTAGAATCACTCATGTTGTTGTGTGTATTAATAGTTCATTCCTTTTTATAGCCCAAAGTATTCCATTGTATGAGAACACTAGTTTGTCTATCGATTCATCTGTTAATGAATACTTGGGTTGTTTCCGGTTTGGGGCTATTACAAATAAATATGCTATGAACATTTTTCTACCAGATTTGTGAGGACATAATATTTTTTTAGGGGGAGTTAAATATCTAAGAATGGAATGGCTGGATCATATGGTATGTGTTTCAAGTTTTAAGATACTGTTACTGTTTTTCAGAGTGGTTATACCATTTGGCATTTCCATCAGCAATATGAGAATTACAGTTGCTTCCTTCATATCCTTACTGTATCAGTTTGCTAGGACTGCCATAACAAAATACCACAGACTGGGTGGTTTAAACAACAGGAATTTATTTTCTTATAGTTCTGGAGGCTGGAAGTGCAAGATCAAGGTGTTGGCAGGGTTGGTTTCTCATGAAGCCTCTCTCCTTGGCTTGTAGATGGCTGCCCTCATGCAGGCTCTTTCCATGGTCTTTCTCTGTAGTCTTTTTTTGTGTCCAAATTTCCCCCTCTTGTAAGAACACCAGCCAGATTCGATTAGGCCCAGCCTAACCTCTTTTTAACTTAATCATCTGTTTAAAGGCTTTGTCTGCAAATATGGCTACATTCTGAGGTACTGGGGGTTAAGGCTTCAACATATGAATTTTGGGGAGACATGGTTCAGCCCATAACACTTGTCAACACTTGGTATGATCAGTTGTGATTTTAGCCTTTCTAATAGATGTATGATGGTATCTCATTGTGGTTTCAATTTGCACTTCCCTAATGATTAATGATGTTGGGCATATTTTCATGTGTTTATTGCTATCCATATATCTTCTTTGATGAAGTTCAAATTTCACGCCTATTTTTTAATTGAGGTTGTTTGGTTTCTTGAGTATTGAGAAATTTTTATTTTGGATACAAGTTCTTTATCAGATACATGCCTTGAAAATATTTTCTTCTAGTCCTTGTCTGGCTTGTCTTTTCATTCTTCTAACAGTATCTTCTACTGAGTAGAAGTTTTAAATTTTGATGAAGTCCATTTTATTAATTTTTTCTTTTATGGATCATGCTTTTGGTGTCATGTTTTAGAGATCTTTACCAAACCTAAGAACACAAAGATTTTCTCCTATTTTTCTTCTAGAAGTTTTATGGCTTTATATCTGGGTCTGTGATCCTATGGCTTTATATCTGGATCTGTGATCCATTTTAGGTTACTTTTTGTATATGGCATGAAGTATGGATGAGTTTTGGGTTTTTTTTTGGCATATCAGCATCCAATTGTTCTAGTACCATTTGTTGGAAAGGTTATTCTTTCTTTACTGAATTGCTTTTGCACCATTGTCGAAAATCAGTTGACCATAAATGTGTAAGTCTATTTCTGAGCTCTATTCTGTTCCATTGATCTTTTTATGTATCTTGATGCCAATACCACACTGTCTTAATTAATGTAACTTTTTAAATTAGTCCTGAACTCATGTCCTCAAACATTCTTCTTCCTTCTCAAAGTTGCTTTGGGTCTTCTTGGTTGTTTGCATTTTCATATGCATTTTGGAGTCAACTTGTAAATTTCTACAAAAAAATGTGTGCAAGTTTTTGATTGGGATTGTATTGAATTTGTAGATCAGTTTGGGAAGAATTGAAATCTTAACAATATTAAACCTTCTGATCCATGTACATGATATATATCTCTCCATTTACTGAGGTGATCTTTAATTTCTCAGCATTATTTTGTAGTTTTCAGTGTAAAGTTATTGTGTGTCTTTTGTCAGATTTATCCCTAATATTTTGTATTTTCTGATACTATTGTTGATGGTATTGTTTTATTAGTTTCAATTTCTGATTGTTCATTGTTGGTTTATAGAAATGCAATTACGTTTTTTTTATTAATGTATCCTGCAGCATTGCTAAACTCATTTATTAGTTTTAGTAGCTTTTTTGGTAGATTCCATGGGAATTTCTAGATGATCATGTCATCTACAAATAAATTTCATGCTAACATACCTTAATGTGGATCTTTTCATCCTTTATTCTGGTTCTTGGTCTTTTCAGCAAAGAAAATCAGTATCTTTAGTTTTGGGAAACTTTTCTAGTACTATTTTTTTTTATCTTTTTTTTTTTTTCCTTCCTTTCTCTTTGTAGTGTCAAACCTAGCTGCCAGTATTCTAGTGTGTGAACAAGGAAGGGCTCTGGAGATAAGGATTTTTATTTCTCTTGTGGAGTCAAAATAGAAGGTAATTTTTTTGCATATACTCTCCCCATTCTCCCAATTTTCTTTAATAGTTGTACTGTGTCAACATATTATATAGCCATCACATATTATAATCTCTCTCTTTTACCTCTTACTTAACCTTAGTTCTGCAAGTAATTATATAGTTTATGCTTGTACCAGTCTTTATATGTCTCTATAGTCATTTTAGTTTTCTGAAGCTTATTCTCTGGTAGATTCCTCAGGAAGTTGAGAACAACTTTTCTTGAGTTCTTACATAGTGATAACTGTCCACTTGATACTTGAACGTCACATTTGCTGGATATAAAATTCTTAGCTTGCATTTTTTCTTAAATATGTTTCTCTGTTTTTTTCTGGCATAAAATATTCCTGGCAATGTCCAAATGATATTTTCCTCTGTAAGTCATGTGCTCTTTTTGGCTAGAAGTCCAAGAGACTGTATCTTTAAAGTCTAGTAATTGTTTTAAATTTTATTTTGTTTATCTGTTGTTTTTTTTTGTTTTTTGTGAGGACTAGCCCTGAGCTAACATCTGATGCCGATCCTCCCCTTTTTTCTTGAGGAAGATTGGCCCTGGGCTAACATCCCTGCCCATCTTCCTCTACTTTACGTGGGACGCCACCACAGCATGGCTTAACAAGCAGTGGGTTGGTGCGCGCCCAGGATCCGAACCCGTGAACCCTGGGCCGCCGCAGTGGAGCATGCGCACTTAACCCCTGTGCCACTCGGGCCAGCCCCTCCAGTAATTTTTTTAGAATATGTCTGATGTTGGTCATTTGGTGTTGATAGTCTCAGATATGTAGTGTGTTCTTCCAGTATGAAGCTTCACATCATATTTTTTTTTTTTTTAGGAAAATGTTCTTCAATTATAGTTTTCAGTATTTGTTCTATTCCATTGCTTTGTTGTTGTTTTAGTCACAGACTCCTATTTTCTGTGTTAGAGCTTCCTTGCTCATCTTTAATATTTGTTATTTTCCCTTGCATCCTTTTCATCTCTTCATTTTCTTTCTTTTCTTGTTTTTTTTTTTTTAACTTCATTTATTTTCCCCCCCAAAGCCCCAGTAGATAGTTGTATGTCATAGTTGCACATCCTTCTAGTTGCTGTATGTGGGACTCGGCCTCAGCATGGCCAGAGAAGCGGTGTGTCGGTGCGCACCTGGGATCCGAACCCGGGCCGCCAGCAGCGGAGCGTGCGCACTTAACCACTAAGCCACGGGGCCGGCCCTCTTCATTTTCTTTTAAGAAATTTTCTCCTTCTAACCATCTGTTTCTTTTAAAGATGTTTGTGTTTATTTGTTCTTGTCTTCTAAAATAATTTTCATTACTAAAATGGTGTTTTCTTTTGTTATTCTTCCTTGAGTTTTATCACCTCTTTTCTGAATTTTTTAAAAAATTCTGATTTAAATTCTCTCATGCCTTGTATACTCTAATATGTTTTAGCTGGTTTTGAAAAAAAATTCGTTTTTGTTATGCTTTCATTGTCTATATGGGATCTGACTTCAGTACTTTCTATTCCTCAGAAGTTAGTTTTCTGCAGCTCTTAGAAGGAGGATTATTTAGTTTGCTTTCCCCCCTTGTAATGCTCCTCCTTTTGTGGTTTGCGCAGACAGCTTGCTGTCTGACGTTTCCTGGTTCCCCTCTCTCAGTTTTGCCTAGACCCGTTCGTTCTTTCCCCTCTGTTGTCCCTGTTTTGTTCAATTTTGATTCCACTCACAGCGTTTTCTCCTTAGTGTGGGTCCTTGTCCTGGAAGGGGAATCCTGGAGGGTCAGTTGCGAGAGTCCATGGGGGCTAGATTGCTCCAGCCCCTTCAGGCCTGCACTCCCCTGCTTTTGGAGAGGGCAGAACCCCTCCCGGTTTCAGCTGCTAATCTGAAATTGGTGTGTTCTGCTTTCCAGCAAATGCCCGGGGGCTGTTGGGGGTTCTCCTGTTCTGCGAGTGGTCCCATTGCTTTTCTCTGGTTTCTTCGGCACAGAAACTAGTAACGTGGTCTTATGGCTGCTGGTGCTTTGTGCTTGCCTGCTTGCACTTTGGAGTTCATGAGGATTCTTATCATCTAGTTGTGTCATAAATGTTGTCTGTGAGATTTTGGTTTTGTTACCTAAACTTTTTTTATAGTCTGTTTTCGTATTTCATTTAGAGAAAATTTTAGTTTTCCCTACAGAAAAGTGAAGAATTTTATATCTTATTTCACAGAGAAAAGAATCTGCTTTTATAGAGTAATAGCCTTGTCATGAAGGCTAAGAGGGTAAATTGTCTATTAAAGCTTTATAATTTGCATTTAATATTAAAGGTTAATGGTTTTATTGTGAAATTACCATAGAGTGGGTTAGAGAACTAATTTCTTGTATTAATCACCAATAAGTAACTAAAAATTATCCAGAATGTGGCATCTAGTTGACTATATGTTAGTATGTTACTGAAGATTTCATCTTGAGGTCAATTTTTTATCATCAGCTAATGAAGTGGTGGTACAGATACTTCACTGTAAAAAAATGCTTCTGACTTGGGACATAAGTTATTTCTTTTATATAGTTTTTCCTATTTTGAGAATATAGAACACTTCAAATAAAATTAGTCATTTTATGAAGATTCAGAGAGCTGGGAATTTGTCTAATTGTCCTTCCTGCTGTATCAGTCCTAATTTTCCTGTTTTCATCAACTTGAAGACCCTCTTGGTTATAAGAGGATTTTGATTTTGATTTTTTTTTTTTTAAACTGGCTACCTCCTTTGTCGTGTGGATTGGGGGAGGGCCCAGAAGGGAGAACTAAGAATAAATAAGATAATTCTGCTTCATAATACCTTCTCGGCTAATTATTTCAGTAAGAATATGAAATCAAATATAGAATGGAAAACAAATGTAGGCACACCATCTGAGAGCCAACAGTATAGTTTAGACATCAAATCATAGCATTCATTCAGGAGCAGTTTGGGTATCTATGATATGCTTTGTTGTTAGTGACGTCAAATGGATTGCAACTCCTATTGACCCTGTGTACAGCAGAGCAGAACCCTGCCCGGTCTTTTTGCACCATCTTCTCATTCTCTGGTGCTATATCAGACAATGACTCGCTGCTATTCATAGGGTCTTCATGGCCAGTTTTTTGGGAAATGGTTGGCCAGGTCCTTCTTCCTAGTCTATCTTAGTCTGGAAGCTCTGCTGATGTGATATGCTATATTGAATGATAGTTGTTAACAGTAAAAACTTGCTTGAAAAATGTAGTTTTCTTTTCTTATGTTAGCTGCCTAACCAGTGTTCTGTTCCTCAAACAAAATGGTTCTGATTCTAACTCTCGGTTATTCATACTAATGGGAGAAGGTGGCAGGAAAGCCTTATCTGCCAACCTTTCGACACAAGACTTAATACAGATCTGTCCTAAGTATAGGCGATTCATTGTGGGAAGTACCTGCAGGATCTCCATATAATCTTTGCATTTATAAAATTTTTCTGGAGTAGATTTTTAAGGGCAGTGTTTTAGCACTTGTTTATATGTAGTCAGTTTCTAAGGTGGAGGCAGACCTTCTCCTTAAGAATGTTGTTTACGTTGAATATAGTGACGAGAAGACCCTACCTTACTGCTCTTCCCTCTTCAAAGATGGAAGGGGGTTGCTGCCTGCTTCAGGTAGGGCATTTAGAAGGGGCTTAGTTGATTTACTGTGGGTCAAGGGAGAGTCATGTGAAGAAATAGGATTTTGGACTTAAGTTTTATTTTTTGGTCTGTTTAATATGTCAGTCTTGTTCCAGTGTTTCTTTGCTTACCTTCATTAAAAATCTTAGAATTCTTGTGCAATTCAGAAAGCCTGAGGTTTAAAGGGAGATGATAAAGAGAAAAAAAAAAGACTAGAAGGAGATTCAGAGCCAACCTGTTTTCTACTTACTTCAGTTTAACTACTTCTTCAACAAAAGCTCTCTGCTGCTTGTGCTTCACACATATGTTGCTTGCAGTGTGCGATGGTATTTTTCCATTTAGAGAAAGTATTTTGTCTCCCTAGTCCATTTGATCTAGAGCAGGTTCTAAAGAGCAGGTTCTAAAGAGACCTTATTCCTGCTCTCCTTTTCTTCTAGAAAACTGGAGGTGGTGGAGATATGGTGGCAGTTTGCCTGACCCTCACCTAGGATGGGATGGTAGAGAACTTAGCTTCAGATGAGTGACTTGAATGAGACTTTCATGAGGCCTTAAGATAAGAGGGATACCATCTAGGTTTGAGAGAATTTCTCTAACTATTCTGGCTAGAATATGTGAATGAAGCAAGATTTCTATTATCCTTGACCCTCTGTATTTTTTACAATTATTTCTTTTCTCTTTCATTATCAAGTGTGTGTTGGTTTCTTGAAGGAATTAAAGCATAACTTCAGTAGACATTTCCTCACCACATACAGCTCTTCTAGAAAGCTCCATGGCAGAATGATGGCTCTTTTCTGCTACCATGCAATCATACTTTTTAGCATGACCATGGATTGACTGGACTGGAGCTAGCAGCAGGGCTAATTATGCACTGCCCTAGTTTCAAAAATATCAGAGAGGAAAGTGGAGACATTTAAAAAATATTCATGTTTTTATTTATATGTTTTATTTACATTTATATGTCCACTACAATATGATATCTTCACCATCTTATTCCTCTTAAGTATGAACACTTAGCAATATTCTATTTAAATATTACTTTTTTTCTTTAAAAAAAAATCCATATGGCAATTGTAGAAAATTCAGACAATTAAAAATATGCAAAAAGAAAAAGAAATGATGAGACCCATAGCCACAGTGTTCATAGATGTTCTCTGTGTGGGCTGAGAAATAAGGGAAGAAATCAACATTTAAATTCTATATGTAAATCTTTAAATCTTCTCCCTCTCTCTTAAAAAATGACCCTCTTTTCATTGGCCCTCAGATCCTGTTGATTGTGGGATGCCGGCACTGGTTTCCATGTTCTAAGAAAGAAAAAATGGCAGTTATTTATAAGGTGCCATCCATTGTAGGAAATATCCCAATTACATAGGTAAAACAATGTCTTTAAATTGTTGAAATACTAGTATCTTAGGTTGTGTAAGTAATATATGAATCTGTTCTCCTTTTAAGTTTTTATTAGTGTTTTTCTTTATGGTTGTTGCATTTTGGGCTTAAGAAAGATTTCTCCTACTTTAAAATGTTCTTTTCTGTATTTTTGTCTAGTTTAAAGTTGCCTTTTTTCTTTCTTTTTTTCTTTCTTTCTAAGTATTTAGATCTTGGATCCATGTGAAATTTATTTTTGCGTATGGTAGTTTTTTCACTTTTTCTTCTTTGAATTTTTTCTCCTCTAATTTGAAATTCCACTTCTGTCATATTAAAAATTACATATGTACAGTACATGTTTTCAGACTTTTTATTCCATAGATTCATCTGTTAGTCTGTTCCTGTACTAAGACCACACTATTTTAGTTAGTGTGATTTAAAATATAGTTTGATGTCTGATAGGGACACATCCTCCTTCTTTGGGTCTTCAGGTCCTAATACTTGCCTTGGTATTGAAAGATCACATCGTTAAACTATACATCATGATTAAGTTAACCTTTGATTGCCAGTGTATCGTTGGGGAGATTCTAAATAAAGCGATGGGAGAAACTTAATTGTTTTCAATTAAAACAATCTAGTACTTTTTTAATGCATATATTGACATATATACTTCATTTTTTCAAACAGACAAGCAATCAAATAGTTTGTAGTCAGCTTTTTCACTTTAACAGTGTGACAGCAATATCTTTCTGTATCATTAAATCTCATTCTACAGCATGTTTTCAGGATTGCATAGCATTTTATTGTGATTGTATTGTGGTTAATTAGCTGATCTATTATTGGTCATTTATGCCTTTTCCAATTTTGGCTATTATAAATAACACCTTGGCAGACATTTTTGTAGCTACAGCTTTGTGTATATCCATGATTATTTCCCTAGGCTAAATTGTGTTTAGCAGAGAATATGGATAAATACACACACGTGTTTGTGTGTTTATTCAAATAGCCTTCATAAAAGATTGTACCAATTTACATTCACACTCACAGTAAAAAGACCATAGAATCCTGTCTTTTCAAAAAATATAAAAATATTCCAGGTGCGTATTCTCTATGTTTCAGTTCTGTGAAAATCTAGCAAATGAAAACACTAGCTTGGATCTTATTCCACATAGTCATATAGCACACAATGAATGCCTGCCATTGTGCCTTGGATACAGAAATAAGAGTCAGAGGGTATACGTGTAGTCTTTTTACTTATAATAGTCACTGCCAAATTGTCCAACAGTTATGAGGTTACCCATTTTTCTGCATCCTTGCTTATATTTAATAGTTTCAGATGTTTTAATTTTTGCTAAGGCCAAAGATAAGTAAGACAAAAATTCTTTTCCTCAAGACCCTTAAGGTATTGGCAGGGGAGGGGATAATCCAGACAAATGATAACCTGCATTGTGATAAGCTCTGTTAAAAAGGTGTGGAGAAGGTACTTGGGGACACCAAGGAGTGGATCTCAGGAGTGGTTGACAAGGAAGGCATCAGAAAGGAAGGACTGCTTGACTATTTTGAATGTTGAGTGTAAGAGTTCTTACACTCAGGAACCAGGGGAGTGAAGGATATTTACATAGAACAGTAGCATGTGCAAAGGCACAGAGGTGTGAACCTACAGGATGCTTTTGTGGAAGTACAGGTGATTTGGGAATGAGGCTTTTTGATAGAAGACCTGGGCAGAAAGGTGGGAGGCCAGGTCATGAATGGCCTCGTAGGCAAAGTCAAGGTATTTAAACTTTATTCTGTTAGTGAGGGGAGGTCATTGCTAAGTTTTAAAATAGGAGATGACATGATCTGATTAGGTCTACAATATAATGGAAGGCATAGAATTAATTATGTTTTGGGTGTGGGATGGTGAAGAGACTTATCATTTCCTTGAGAAATAACATTGGTCTTAAAAGGAATTGGACTGTTGGGGACTGGGAGGGTTTTGGGCACAGGGTGTTTCAGCTGCGTCCTTCTTTCCAAAGGAAGGTCTTTAGCCTTGCCAGTAATGCTTTTTCCAGTAAAGATTGGTCTGTTCTTAGGCACACAGTTCTTCCAGGACTCAGACCTTTGCTGAGTCCTAGCCCATAACATACTGGCATTTGTTCCTTTTCAAATCTCCCTGGATAGTTCTGGGTCCAGCACGGGGTCTGCTCTGCCTTGCACTTTTATAAGATAGTTAGGATCCTTGGTTTTTGCCCTTCTCCGGGAGGGGAATCTTAAGGATATTGTTCACATTTGGCCCAAGGATCTGAGTTATGTCCAGGGTTCAGAGTCATGATTTAGTGCTCCAGTCCTCTTCCAGCTTGCCTCTCACAAAGAGATGCTCTGTATGAAGCTGGCACCATGATTTGATAGATCTGTCAAAATGTGATTCTCGCTGGTTACAAATGTGGCAATGATCGTACTTTACTTCTTATGCCTAAAAGCAATAAAGCTGTTAATAAATATGCATTTAAATTTCAATTCCTGGTACCCATTTGCGCTCTCTTCCTTGTGTGCTTGTATTGAAAGCCAGTTATAATCACGTTTGCAGTATAACTTGCAGTTCAGTATTTCCCTTTGCTATAACATTAGATGTCAAATGAATTTCTTTTCCTCATTTTCCTTACAGAGGTTTTTGATCTCAAAAATGGGTAGATTTACTTCTAACCTTTCTTTTTAACTTGAATCTTTTTAGTCTGACTCAAGCAGACTTCTGTCCTTGGGGCATTTATTTCTGGCATTTCCACTGGAATATTTTTTTCTTTGCACATCACATTACAGGTGAAGAGAAGCATAATGGCAGCAACTAATAAAACATCTACCAAGAATGTATATAGGAAGGGAAGAAAACAGTATGAAGGAAGTAAAAGTTGAAGATTAGGTGATTAGCGAGTATGACAGAGAGGTTTGAACATGTTTAGTTGAGAGGAAATGATTACAGACTGTAACATAAGAGTTGCTTTTACAGTAGCGCTGGAACCACTGCCTGTGGCTGTGTGTGATGCACTCTTTGACTTTGAAGACATCTGGTGTCTGTAGTAGATGACTTGATTGGATTAGATCAGTGCTTTTCAAAGTTTGGTCCTGGCACAGCAGCATCCCATCACCTGGGCGCTTGTTAGAAATGGATGTTCTGGGACCCCACCGCAGACCTACTGAACCAGGATCTCTGGGGTGGGGCCCAGCAGTGCTGAAGTTTAAGATCCACTGTATTAGAGTTTAGAATGTAGAGAAAATGTGGCTCTTTGGGTCAACAGTGCTAGGAAATAACGCTAGTTATGTAATTGAGTACCCTGTTTTAGAGATTCTTTCTCACGGGACTTCTTTTTTGCTGTGGTAATCCTTGTTCATAGCTATGATTTCAATGAAAAAAAATTCCCAAGACTTGACGTTGTACTGAATTGAGCGTTTATGTGTTCTGGTTCCACCCAGTGAGCGTCTTTCATTTTCTCTAGCTTTACAGATCTCAGCCTTTCTCTGTATTTGTTACACAAGACGGTACAACTATACCCTCTTTCTGTTTCTTTTAGGTTCTTAATCCGGATTATGCCTCTTTAGATTTCTATGTGGAAATGTGTGCGTGGATTTAGAAATTGAAATTTACTTGAAAGATGTAAGTAAGATACAAGAAAGAGAGTGGTAATTAAAATAGAAGGCATGATGGGAAACATTGAGTTTTTTTTTAAATTTATGATATAGAAATGGAAAATTCCTTAAAACATAGTTAAATTTCATTATCTCACTAAAGCTAATATTTAAAATTATTTTAAATGATTTAGTAGCATAAAATTCAAAAGGTAAACTAGGGTATATAGTAAAAGGTCTTCCTTTCATCCTTGCTACTGGTTCTCCTCCTGTGAGGTAGCCAGTGTTGTTTGACTGTCCTTTTATATATATGTGTACACATACACACACGTTTGTATATATATAACTGTATATATATATTTATTTTACCATAAACGGTAACATACTATACCTTTTATGATGGACAATTATATTTTTTGAAATCTTTTGCTATCACTGTTGTGAGTAATAATGTAAGTGTATATGTATGCCATGCATGCATACATGTACACATACACATCTAATCTTACACGTGTTAGTATATCTGTAGAACAAATTTCTAGAAGTTTACTGGTTGTGTCAAAGAATATGTACATGTGCGATTTTGATTGATATTGTCGAATTGCCCTCCATAATGGCTGTATCAATTTGAACTATCACCAGCACATTAAGAAGGTGCTTATTTCTTCACAGCTTCACCAACAGAAAATTTTGAATTTTTGCCAATCTGGTTGATGAAAAATAGTCTCTCAGTGTAGTTTTAATTATGTATCATGTTGATCATCTTTTTATTTGTTTATATTCTTTTCCCATGAATTACTGATAGCTTTTGAATACCTCTCTAACTTTTCATTTACTCAACAGATATTCTTTGAGGCACTTTGGGGGCTTGGGAGATACCAAAATGAAAAATTCACTGTGGGGTTTGTTTTTAAGATGGAAGACACTTTGAAATGAAACATGCTGAAGAGGATAAGCCAGGAGAGAGGGTGGGCTTGAAAATACATGAAACAAAGTGACTGGTTGATAGAGGATTTAGGGAACCAGGAATGCCTATTTAGTCAGAGATATGCTTACATTGTGTGATGTCATGACATCATTTCTTGGTCTTCTGCTCAGAATTCAGGTAGTTTGACTATAGAATCTACTATTTGAGAACACATTTGTTTTTCCATAAGATTCGTGTTAACATTGCCACAGTAAAGTGGATTATAAAAAAGGACTGAGGTTCTGACGTTATGGTGATTCTAGTAGGTGTGTACATACATGGGTCCAGTGTTCTCTATAAAGGTCCCCTAACTTTACTTCTTGTTTCCAAATTACTTCTGTGTTATTTTTCATTTTGTCTGGACGTCCCATGGCTTGTGATGGAAGGTCCACAATCTGTATCTTAGTCTGAAGGCGATAGATATAGTGTTTCATACAAAGTTCTCAATGACTGACCTATAGGCAAAGTGCCCAGAGCAGTTAGGTCAGAGCAGATCCCAAGTGGGTGGGAATGAGAACCAGTTGCAAAGTAGCCACTGAAAGATTTCTTTAAAAGACCAGGTGTTAGCTATAGTGGGGTTAAGCCTAGTTAAGCCCTGGCCCCTTATCCTAAAGAAGTCCAAAGAGACCACACCACTTGGGTTCAGACTTTGAATGAAACCTTCCTTTATATATCACTGCCCTTGGCAGTGTCTCTGTGTAACATACAGGTCCTCGTTCTTGCCCCAGATCCTGATGAATCCAAGGAAGGTGGATGGATACTGGGAGGAGAGAAGAGAGGAACCCTGCATTTCCCTTTAAAGCCTATATACTACTTCATTGCTGTAGTGTAAATACTGGTGTAAACACCTGTTCTTTGGGAAACTTAAAAACTTCACATTCAGGTCATGATGAGAAAGTGAAGAGGAACTGAATTTTAACTATTTGCTGAAAAATAGATCATTTTAGAAGCATTAAATAGGGGCCAGCCCCCTAGCATAGCGGTTAAGTGTGCGCACTCTGCTGCTGGTGGCCCGAGTTCGGATCCCAGGCACGCACCGAGGCACAGCTGGTCAGGCCATGCTGTGGCGGCGTCCCATATAAAGTGGAGGAAGATCGGCACGAGTGTTAGCTCAGGGCCAGTCTTCCTCAGCAAAAAAAGAGGAGGATTGGGAGATGTTAGCTCAGGGCCAATCTTCCTCACACACACACAAAAAATTAAACTGTAAGCCGAGAGTGAACAGTTTAACAACAACCCAAAAATAAGTAAATAAATGATACCAGCCACTCAGTAGTTTTATTTTATCTTAACTGCAAAAAGCTGGTCTATTTCTAGAACTGAAAGGACTGACTTGTCTTTCTGGAAATATATGTTTTGAATATGTAATGCAGTTGCTTTTTCTGTGGCTTTGAAGAATTAATTTTACTACTTGATTGTCAGACCATTTATGTAAGAAATGTGATCAGGGATTTCCCATGCAATCTGGAACTGTGAGTTCAGGTTGACACAAGCTTTGTGCCTCAAATATCCCCATTTTTTATCCCTCTTATATATCAAATTGATGAGATTTTTAAAAGTGAAGATTGAATTGTTTTCTCACATTTATTGTGAACTGGCAGAAAAAGGAAGGATCATCCTTTGAGACAGTTGACTTGGCTGGATAGGAAATACTCCTCTTTGTCTTGTTTCCCTGTCCTCCATTTCACATTGATTTAAAAAATTAGATGCAAGTGCAAAATCCAAAAACAATAGATTTAGGATGAATTAAGATTCAGGTAGAATTAAGGTATTGTAAATAACTTATATAGCGTTTGACACTAAATGTACGTAGTCCCTTAAAAAATAGTGTTTTATTGTTGTCCATGTCCCGTGAATATTCTCATTCAGTTCTAGAGTCAGTTGTTAACTCTTGGAGAAGAGATGCTTTGGGCATCGAGTGGTCTTCCTGTGGAAGTGGAAAGCAGATCTATACGTTTGATAACATTTAAAGCCAAGGGTGAACTGCTCAAGTAGTGTTTGATGATCAGACTATTTTTAGCAGTCCCATCAGTGGAACAGTGAAAAATCTCTTAAATATCTGATTTTGCAAACAAGACCGCAGTGGTAAACCTTTTAGCTTTTAGCACCGGGAGTATTTTCAACAGAAAGAAGGGAGTTTCTCTTCTTCTCCCGCCTGCACCCCCGTACCCCAGCCCCAATAATCTGTTTTACGAAATTGAAAAATCACTTGGCAAATGAAAAGGAAGTACTCCTTGAAGGCAGAAATTTATCTTATTCTTGCTTTTGAATTGTGGTATCTTTTTTTAAGCACATGGTACAATAGGAAATATTCATTAGGGTGATTGTCATTAAGAAAGGGTTAATGTGTAGTGAGCATACTCTGTTGTAGAGTAGGGAAATGTGCACCACACAAGAGCTTGCCTCAAAATAGGTTAACACAAAGAGTTTCTGCATGTAGAATTATTTGTCTTAAAATTTAGAAGAGACCTCAGAGATAATCTAATTTGGTCCATCTTCCTAATCTCATAGCCGCAGAAACCAGGACTGAGAGCATTTCAATAGCTGCTGAGGACGCGCAGCTCATTAGTGTAGTGGCAGAGCTGCCCTTGGAGCCAGAGCTCCTCATTTGAGTACACTGTATAGTGCTTCAGGGGTAAGACCAAGTCCCCCCACAAACTTACCTGTGTGCATTTCACCTTACAATTCAGAAGTCAAAGCACTGCTGGCAAGAATAGAAATTTTAGGTAATAGTACTATTTTTGAATCACTTGATGTGTTTGCTGTAGATTGAACTCCTAAAAGACACCTACATTGTGGCTTTGACTACATTCCACAGTATTTGGTCTGCTGTCATCTTTGCACAGTTCTTTTCTAATTGGTTAAAAATACTCAGTTTTATATGCTCTTGAATTCAAAAAGGGTGTTTTACATTTCCAAGTAAACAGCTGTCTTGATCCTTTTGTTGTTTATTCCCTGTTCCCTTGCAGTCTGGTTAGTAGATTTGGCTTGTGTTGATTTTTCTTTTGGAATATGTTGAAGTTTTCTTCATGGCCTAATATGTAATCAGGGTTTGTGAATATTCAAATGTATATTTGGATCGTTTGGGAGTCAAGATGGCGGCGTAGGCAGACTCTGAACTCACCTCCTCCCGTGGACACAGCCAATTTACAACTACTCGTGGAAAAATTACCCCTGAGACAGAACTGAAAACTGGATAAGAGGAACTCCTGCAACAACGGACAATCCTAACTGGGGTAGAAGAGGCAGAGACTCCCTTCTGGAGAGGAAAAACGCCACCTTCACAAGCCGCCAGCTTCACGGCCGCCGGGAGCAGCTCACAGGTACGCAGCCTCCCTGGAGGCGCGGGGCCCTGAGCCGGGGAGCGCCCCCGCTGTGGGCATTTTGTGGACCCAGCACACTTGAGACCAGCAGCATAATATCTGACTTTGCCTGCTGCTAAAGCATTGGGTAGCACCCCCAGAAAACCCGGTTCACAAAGAAACTAAAACTGGCTCTTAAAGGGCCCGCGCACAAACTCACCCGTTCCAGAAAGCATCCTAAAATCACCAGAAAGAAAGGTGCACGGTGCTTCGGTGACAAGAGACTCACCTAATAGGCCCTGAGTGCATCTCGGTGAGGGGTGAGACCTCTCCAGGGACTGGGACATTGGCGGCGGCCATTGTTGTGGCCTGGTGTGAGCGTGCTGACACAGACGCCATTGGAGTTCTCCCTGAGACCTGCTAGCCCAGGGTCTGCCCCACCCGCTAGAGCACCGATTTAATCCAGCTCAGCCAGGGCAGGCAGCCCACCCTAGAGACTAGCCCCACCCAACAACAAGCCCTCAGGCAACGTGTGGGCCTGCATAGATTGGTGACTGGATTCTCTGCAGCCTGGCAACTGAGCTGACTTGAGCGGGGCAGGGTGTGCACAAGGAGCGGGTGGAGAGTGTGGGGCGGTGGCAGAGTGTGTGGGGCTCCCGCCGTGGAGAGACTGGGTCCACCTGGGAGGTCGGGCGCCACACGGGGCAGGACTGTGTTGACTGTGTGTGTGGACCTGTGGGCGGCAGGGCTTCTCAGCCACAGAAGACTTGTACTTCTCAAAGACCCACATAGGAGGTTTGCTCCACCTTCCAAAACCTGAAACAATTGGGTGCTCCTGTGCCTGAGGCCAGCCCCACCCAGCTGCAATCCTCAGAGAGCTGACAAGAGACCTAATAGGCTAGAGGCTTACAGCAATTGTAAGGCCCTGAGCCTAACAACCTGCCACGGTGGGGGCCTGCTCACTTAAAAGAAATACTGCAACACAAATGTGGTATTAGAACTTGCAGCCAACTGTGCTGGGGCTCCCCACAGCTGATAAAGAGACTGAAGGGCCCACAACAACTACAAGCAGCTGAGCATTACAACAGCTGGCCAGGAGCATAACTTAGCCTCCCTGGGCGCCTACAGGGAGAGCAAACAGGCCACAGCAGAAGGATACACGTAGCCCACTTAGGGGTCACCCCTGGAACATTGAGAACTGAGGGAAGCACACTGGAAGCCTCCTAAGCCATCACTTACATAAGGTCACCTATCCAAGAGCAGGAGACGTAGCTGACCTACCTAATACGTGAGACACAAGCACAGGGAAAGAGGCAAAATGAAGAGGCAAAAGAATACATTCCAAGTAAGGGAACAGGACAAAACCCCAGAAAAGGAACTTAGTGAAACAGAAATGAGCAACCTACCCGACAGAGAGTTCAAACTAAGAGTGTTAAGGATGCTCACTGATCTGGGGAGAAGAATAGATGGACTCAGTGAGAATGTCAACAAAGAAATGGAAGATATAAAAAGAACCAAGCAGAAATGAAAAATACAATACTGGAAATGAAAAACTCATTAGAGGGACTCAAAAGCAGAGTAGAGGATACAGAAGAACGGATCTGTGAGCTGGAAGAAAGACTAGAAGAAATTACCCAAGGTGAACAGGTAAAAGAGAAAAGAATTAAAAAGAGTGAGGACAGTCTAAGGGACCTCTGGGACAACATCAAGCGCACTAACATCCGTGTGATAGGTGTCCCGGAAGGGAGACGAGCGAGACAAGGGGGCAGAGAATCTATTTCAAGAAATAATAGATGAAAACTTCCCTAACCTAAGGAAGGAAACAGACATCCAGGTACAGGAGGCACAGAGAGCCCCAAACAAGATAAACCCAAAGAGGCCCACACCAAGACACATCATAATCAGAATGTCCAGAATTAAAGATAAAGAGAGAATCCTAAAAGCCGCAAGAGAATGTCAAGTTACATACAAAGGAAACCCCATAAGGCTATCAGCTGACTTCTCAGCAGAAACCTTACAGGCTAGAAGAGAATGGCATGATATATTTAAAGTGCTAAAAGGAAAAAACTTACAGCCAAGAATACTCTACCCAGCAAGGTTATCGTTCAAAATGGAAGGAGAGATCAAAATTTTCCCAGATAAGCAAAAATTAAAGGAGTTTGTCACCAAGAAACCAGTGTTACAAGAAATGTTAAAGGGACTGATTTAAGGGGAAAAGAGAAGACCACAAATAGGAAAAATTATCTATTTCCACGATTAGAACGTAATGGATACAAATGCACAAAAAAGAGGTTGGATATGATATCAAAAACATAAAAGGAGGGAGGAGGGTAGTTAAAGAGTACAGCTTTCAGACAGAGGTCAAACTAAAGTGACCATCAATCCTGTATAGAAGAAGAAAGGAACAGAGAAGGACTACTAAAACACTGAGGAAAAAAAAAAAAAAAGTTAAAAAATGGCAGTAAGTACATACTTATCAATAGCTACTTTAAACGTCAATGGACTAAATGCTCCAATTAAAAGGCATAGGGTGGCTGACTGGAAAAAAAAACAAGACCCATATATATGCTGCATACAAGAGACACACTTCAGACCTAAAGACACTCACAAACTGAAAGTGAAGGGATGGAAAAAGATACTCCACGCAAATGGCAATGAAAGGAAAGCTGGGGTAGCAGTACTCATATCAGACAAAATAGACTTTAAAACAAAAACTGTAAAACGAGACAAAGAAGGGCATTACATAATGATCAAGGGAACAATCCAACAAGAGGATATAACACTTGTAAATATCTACGCACTCCAATGTAGGTGCACCTAAATATATAAAGCAATTATTAACAGACATAAAAACAGAAATAGACAGTAACACAATAATAGTAGGGGACTTTAACACTCCACTTACACCAACGGATAGATCATCCAAACAGAAGATCAATAAGGAAACATTGGCCTTAAACGACACACTAGAACAGATGGACCTAGTAGATATATACAGAGCATTCCATCCAAAAACCGAAGAATACACGTTCTTTTCAAATGCACATGGAACGTTCTCCAGGATTGATCACATATTAGGCCACAAAACAAGTCTCCATAAATTTAAGAAGATTGAAATAATACCAAGCATCTTTTCTGACCACAAAGGCATGAAACTAGAAATCAACTATAGGAAGAAAATCAGAAAAGCCACAAATACATGGAGATTAAACAAAATGCTACTGAACAACGACTGGGTTAATGAAGAAATCAAAGAAGAAATCAAAAATACCTGGAGACAAATGAAAATGAAAATACGACATACCAGAATTTATGGGATACAGCAAAAGCGGTTCTAAGAGGGAAGTTTATAGCAATACAGGCCTATCTCAACAAACAAGAAAAATCTCAAATAAACAATCTAACAATGCACCTAAAGGAACTGGAAAAAGAAGAACAAACAAAGCCCAAAATCAGTAGAAGAAGGGAAATAATAAAAATCAGAGCAGAAATAAATGAAATAGAGACCAAAAAAACAATAGAAAAAATTAATAAAACCAAGAGCTGGTTCTTTGAAAAGATCAACAAAATAGACAAACCTTTAGCTAGACTCACCAAGAAAAAAAGAGAGAAGGCACAAATAAGTAAAATCAGAAATGAAAGAGGAGAGGTTACAACAGACACCTCAGAAATACAAAAGATTATAAGAGAATACTATGAAAAACTATATGCCAACCAATTCGACAATCTGGAAGAAATGGATAAATTCTTAGAATCATACAATCTTCCAAAACTGGATCAAGAAGAAGTAGAGAATTTGAATAGACCAATCACCAGTAAGGAGATCGAAACAGTAATCAAAAACCTCCCCAAAAATAAAAGTCCAGGACCAGACGGCTTCCCTGGTGAATTCTACCAAACATTCAAAGAAGACTTAATACCTATCCTTCTCAAACTCTTCCAAAAATTGAGGAGGGGGAAGCTCCTAACTCATTCTACGAAGCTGACATTACCCTGATACCAAAACCAGACAAGGACAACACAAAAAAGAAAATTACAGGCCAATATCACTGATGAACATCGATGCGAAAATCCTCAACAAAATACTAGCAAATCGCATACAACAATACGTTAAAAGATTATACACCATGATCAAGTGGGATTTATTCCAGGTATGCAGGGATGGTTTAATATTCGCAAATCAATCAACGTAATACACCACATTAATAAAATGAAGAACAAAAATCACATGATCATCTCAATAGATGCAGAGAAAGCATTTGACAAGATCCAGCATCCATTTATGATAAAAACTCTGAATAAAATGGGTATAGAAGGAAAGTACCTCAACATAATAAAGACCATATATGAGAAACCCACAGCTAATATCATCCTCAATGGTGAAAAACTGAAAGCTATCCCTCTAAGAACAGGAACCAGACAAGGATGCCCACTCTCACCACTCCTATTTAACATAGTATTGGAAGTCCTAGCCAGAGCAATCAGGCAAGAGAAAGAAATAAAAGGGATCCAAATTGGAAAGGAAGAAGTGAAACTGTCACTATTTGCAGATGACATGATTTTATATATAGAAAACCCTAAAGAATCCACCAGAAAACTTTTAGAAGTAATAAACGAATATGGGAAAGTTGCAGGATACAAAATCAACATACAAAAATCAGTTGCATTTCTGTACACTAACAACGAAGTAGCAGAAAGAGAAATTAAGAATACCATCCCATTTACAAT
Organism: Ceratotherium simum simum; assembly: GCF_057802395.1. Lineage (NCBI taxonomy): Eukaryota > Metazoa > Chordata > Mammalia > Perissodactyla > Rhinocerotidae > Ceratotherium > Ceratotherium simum. The sequence continues at coordinate 11,038,125 of NC_141911.1, read as the reverse complement.
TGCAACAAAAAGAATAAAATACCTAGGAATAAACTTAACCAAAGAGGTGAAAGATCTGTACACCGAAAACTATAAAACATTTCTGAAAGAAATTGAAGAAGACACAAAGAAATGGAAAGATATTCCGTGCTCTTGGATTGGAAGAATTAACATAGTTAAGATGTCCATACTTCCTAAAGCCATCTATAGATTCAATGCAATCCCTATCAAAGTTCCAACAACATTTTTCACAGAAATAGAACAAAGAATCCTAAAATTTATATGGAACAACAAAAGACCCGAATAGCTAAAGGAATCCTGAGAAAAAGAACAGAGCTGGAGGTATCACACTCCCTGATTTCAAAATATACTACAAAGCTATAGTAACCAAAACAGCATGGTACTGGCACAAAAACAGACACACAGATCAATGGAATAGAATCGAAAGCCCAGAAATAAACCCACACATCTATGGACAGCTAATCTTTGACAAAGGAGCCAAGAACATACAATGGGGAAAAGAAAGTCTCTTCAACAAATGGTGTTGGGAAAACTGGATAGCCATATGCAAAAAATGAAAGTAGACTCTTACCTTACACCATACACAAAAATTAACTCCAAATGGATTAAAGACTTGAATGTAAGACCTGAAACTGTGAAAGTTCTAGAAGAAAACATAGGCAGTACGCTCTTCGACATCAGTCTTAGCAACATCTTTTCAAACACCACATCTGACCGGGCAAGAGAAACAATAGAAAAAATAAACAAATGGGACTACATCAAACTAAAAGCTTCTGCACAGCAAAGGAAACCATCAACAAAACGAAAAGACAACCTAACAATTGGGAGAAGATATTTGCAAACCATACATCTGATAAGGGCTTAATCTCCAAAATATATAAAGAACTCATGCATCTCAACAACAAAAAAACTACCAACCCAATTAAAAAATGGGCAAAAGACCTGAACAGACATTTCTCCAAAGAAGATATACAGATGGCCAACAGACACATGAAAAGATGTTCAAAATCACTAACTATCAGGGAAATGCAAATCAAAACTACAATGAGATACCACCTCACGCCCGTCAGAATGGCTATAATTAACAAGACAGGAAACAACATGTGTTGGAGAGGTTGTGGAGAGAAGGGAACTCTCATACACTGCTGGTGGGAGTGCAAACTGGTGCAGCCACTATGGAAAACAGTATGGAGATTCCTCAGAAAATCAACGATAGAACTACCATATGATCCAGCTATTCCACTGTTGGGTATTTATCCAAAGAACTTGAAAACACCAATTTGCAAAGGTACATGCACCCCTGTGTTCATTGCAGCCTTGTTCACAATAGCCAAGACTTGGAAGCAACCTAAGTGCCCATCAAGGGACGAATGGATAAAAAAGCTGTGGTATATATACACAATGGAATACTACTCAGCCATAAGAAACGATGAAATCCAGCCATTTGTGACAACATGGATGGACATTGAGGGCATGATGCAAAGTGAAATAAGTCAGAGGGAGAAGGTCAAATATCGTATGATTTCCTTCAGTAAGTAGTAGATAATAACAACAATAAACAAACACATAGGGACAGAGATTGGATTGGTGGTTACCAGAGGGGAAGGGGGGAGGGAGGAGGGTGAAAGGGATAATTGGGTACATGTGTGTGGTGATGGGTTGTAATTAGTATTTTGGTGGTGAACATGATGTAATCTATGCAGAAATAGAGGTACAATGATGTACACCTGAAATTTTTACAATGTTATAAACCAATGTTACTGCAATAAACAAAAAATTAAAAAAAAAAAAATGTATATTTGGAAAGAATGTGTATTCTCTGTTAGGTACAAACATATATAATGTAGCTTATTAATGGGTCTTTCAAATCCTTTATATCCTTAACTATTTTTTGCCTGTTTGATATGTTGATTTCTGAGAAAAGTTTTGCTATGGACTGAATGTGTCCCCCCAAAATTCATATGTTGAAACCTAGCCTCCAAGGTGATGGTATTAGGAAGTGGTGCCTTTGGGAGAAGATTAGGGCGTGAGGGCAGAGCCCCCATGAATGGGATTGGTGCTCTTATAAAAGAGACCTGAGAAAGCTCCCTGGCCCCCTTCTGCCATGTGAGGTTACAAGAAGTCTGCCACCTGGAAGAAGGCCCTCACCCAGACATACTGGCACCCTGATCTCAGATTTCCAGCCTCCAAAACTGTGAGAAATAAATTTCTATTGTTTATAAGCCACCTAATCTGTGCTATTTTGTTACAGCAGCCTGAATGGGCTGAGATTTGTTAAAGCCTCCTTCAGTGAATGTTAATTAGTCAAGTTTTCAGTTATTTTTACCAGAGCTATGTTAGTGGGTACATAAAATTCATTATTTTTATCTTCTTAGTGGATTATTCCATTTATTAGTATGAAATATTCCTTTTTGTCTTGTTTATTGCTTTCTTTACCTTAAGTTCTCTTTTGAGACTAACACTGATACACCTATTTCTTTACTATTTTTTGTAGTGTATCTTTCTCCCCCATCAGTTCTGTGCTCAGATGAACCCTCCTTAGAGAGACCTGGCCTGACAACCTTATAGCAACCTTTTGTCTCTCTCTGTCCCTTTAATCTGCTGACTTCTCATCCCCATTGCTTCTTAACTTTACATCACTCAAGTGTTTCTTGGTTTGTTTGTGGTCTGCCTCCCACTTTAGAGTGTTAGCTTCAAGAAAGCGGAGGTGATACTTGGTCCGTCCCCCTGCCATCTCATTATCTTAAACATGTTGAAGAGTCCTGTCATATATTAGGCATTTTATGAACGTCAAATCAGTGAATGAATGAATGGAGTAATGGTTAGTATAAAAGGTGATCGACAGAGGCCTCCGTGAGGTTGGAGAGTGGTTGGTATGTTTAAAATCACGATTTTGGAGGGAGTGCATTGTTGGTGATGGTGGACTCTACTCTGATCCCAGCAATGGGTGGCTGAGGTTAGGTGTAGAAAAGATGACTGGAGCCAAGGAGTCAAGGACTTGAAAGGCCAGATTGCTGGGATGGCTTATTAGTGTGAGTGTTGAAATCGCTAAGAAAGATCATAGAAGTTGTGATGGAGAGGGAGATGTTAGCCAGGTTCTCAGTGTTCCGAGAAAGAGTTGGTGGATGCTAGCAGCAAGGAAAAAGGGTGGTCAAGTCTGATGCTGGGGCCTTCAAAGAGCCTGGATGTGTGACAGTAGAAGGGAAAAAAAGTGGCATTGAGATCATCAAGAGACAGATTCCCTGTTAAGGGCTCAGGTATGTGGCAGGTGGGAGGAAAACAGCCTTCACTCCGGATAACTGCAGGGAAAGCTGTGTCGTCGGGAGTCAGGTTTCACTTTTAGCACAGGAAGGTGAAGGAAATGTTCACAAGAGAAGGACCTACGGGTGTTGGACTCCCTGTGCTCTTTTGTGTTTCGGAAGGGCTGTGGCCCTTAGCTTCAGATGAGCTCTTGGGAAGGAGGTTATAGGGTTCTCGGGTCCTACTTTCTTTTCCTCAGAACTAGAGATATTTCTCCGTTGCCTTCTGGCATGGAAAGTTGCTGTGGAAAAGTCTGAGGCCAGCCTGATTTCTTTTCCTCCCTTGTGGAGATGCCTTTTTCTGCCTGCATGCTTGAATAAGTCTTCTTTGTAGCCTATCTTTTTCTTTCTTTTGAATTGAGAAAAGTGTATGTGAAAAAAGACAAAAGGGAAGCTACATTACATAATTGACCTGTGAGCCCCCTTAGTTAAATTTTAAAGTGACTAGAACTCTGGTGTTTCTGTATATTTGTTCCCTTACTTGTTTGAGGCTCATGGGCATCTGCAGAGGTCAAAAGAATTGTTCTAGGTGTGGGCTCTGTCTTGGCATTCTCCTGCGTCGACTTATCTTTCCCACGCCTCCCCTCGAAGGGGCTCTGATTGTTACCTGACAGCCCAGACTAGCCCAGAACCAACAATTATACCTCATCCAGGTACAATCAATGTGACTCTGTTGTAGAAGTAGTCTCTTCAGTGTGTCTAATTAGGACTCCCCAATGTTAGAATCTGATGTCTCTCATAGTAAGACCTTTAGTTAGTCATACACGTTCTGAAGTTGCATTCAGTAGGGTTTAGAACCTCGGAAGAATTAGGACCCCAGAGTTTCTTTCAGGGCTGAGAGGCAGGGTCCAGTGGCTGGAGCGTGGGCTTTGAAGTTAGCCCCATTTGAGGTCAAGTCTCAGAGGTGCCTCTAATTAGTTTGATTCAGCACAAGTTGCTTGGCAAAATGGGGATTAAAACAGCCATCTTAACTTGGATGTTGTGAAGAGTACAGATGATATTTGTAAACTGTGTTGGGCAGTACCTGTCACGGAGTTGGTTAAGTGATAGTAATTCTCATCATATTTGTTAATTTGCATAGCTGTTGCATATTGAGTTTTAAGAACATTTAAATTTGGACATGTTAACTCTAGTTAGTGTTAACTCTAGTTAGTGCTACTTGTAGATGGCTAGTTATATATTGGTTGGTGTTTTTCCTTGTGTGAGATTTAAGCAAATTACTATAGTCAAACTCTAGTTTATTATACTATGTTAATTGGGATTAAACTTTGAGATGGCATAATAGTTGGCTAGCTCGCTGTTTTAGCTCCTGAGTACTTGGGATTCTTAAGTTTATGGCTTCAGGAAAGTAGCCTCCTGTAAACTTTCTTCAGCCCTTCTCACTATAGCAACACTTTCAAGCCAGTCTTGAGTGCCTTGTCATATCATTGACTGGGACAGTGAAGATAATCTTAAGTATGACTCTTGACAAATTAGGTCATCATAGAAGCCAGCGATGGACAGTTTGCTTGTGTGTCTTGACTTGGATCCTCCTCTCTCCATCCCTACAAGAATAGCCATTCAAAATATTTTTAGCTGCCTCCTGAGAATACTGTACCTGTATTTACTCTTGGCTTCCCAGTCTGAGCATATCCCCTACCTGGTATCAAGATAGTTATATGTATAGGTATAGGTATAAAGATATCCTAATATAAAGATAGTTAATTTTTTGTATATAGCACTTTACAGAGTATTTTCTTCATCATCATCTCAGTTGATCCTCACAACAATCCAACGAAGTATCTTCATTTTACACGTGAGAAAAATAAAGTCTGCAGAGTTGAAGAGACTTGCTCCAGACCACATAGTTTAGTGAAATAACCTAGCTCACACACATACAGTGGTGTTGACATTAGATTTTGTGTTGTTCTAAACTGCCTAAGTGCGATTCTATTTCAAATAATATAAAATAAAATAGTGTTTTTTTTGAGGTGAAGTTCAGACAACATAAACCATTTCAAAGTGAACAATTCAGTAGCTATAGTACATTCACAATGTAGAGCAATCATTACCTCTGTCGAGTTCCAAGACATTTTCATCACCCTAAAAGAAAACCTGGTACCCATTAAGCAATGGCTCTCCATTTCCCCTTCCCCCAGCCCCTGTTAACCGCCAATTTGCATTCTGTCTCTATGGATTTACCTGTTCTCAGTATTTCTTAAAAATATGGTCTTTGTGTCTGGCTTCTTTCACTTAGCATAGTGTTTTCAAGGTTCATCCACAATGTAGCATGTATCAGTACTTCATTCCTTTTTATACCTGAATAATACTCCATTGTAGGGCCGGCCCCGTGGCTTGGCGGTTAAGTGCGCGCGCTCTGCTGCTGGTGGCCCGGGGTTCGGATCCCGGGCGCGCACAGACGCACCGCTTCTCCGGCCATGCTGAGGCCGCGTCCCACATACAGCAACTAGAAGGATGTGCAGCTATGACATACAACTATCTACTGGGGCTTTGGCGGATAAAATAAATAAACAAAAATTATAAAAAGGAAATACTCCATTGTATGGATATGCCACATTTTATTGTTAAATAAACAATATTATTAAATAAACCACTTATCTGTTAATGGACATTTGGGCTATTTCCATCTTTTGGCTGTTGTGAATAGTGCTGCTCTGAGCCTGCATGTCCATGTTTCTACTTTGTCACACAGCACTTCTACTCCTAGGTATTTACCTAAGGAAACCATATGTCCATGAAAAGACTTGCACAGGAATGTTTATAACGCCTTTATTCATAATAGCCCAAAGTTGGAAGTATTCTGTATCTTGATTGGGGTCTTGATTATATAGGTGTATATATATTCATAGAATTGAAACCTAAGATCTATTTAGTTTCACTATATGTAAATTTCACCTTATTTTAAAAGAGAGAAGAGAATAAACTATGAACCTTAATTTAAAAAAAAGAAAAATTCTGGTTGCTGTATTGTCTTAGTCCATTCAGGCTGCTATAACAGAATACCATAGACCAGGTAGTTTATAAACAACAGGAATTTATTTCTCATAGTTCTGGAGGATGGGAGTCCAAGATCAAGGTGCCAGCATTGTTGCGTTTTGGTGAGGGCCCTCTTTCCTGGTTTATAGCAGGTGCTTTTTTTGCTGTGTCTTCACATTGGTAGAAGGTGTGAGGGAGCTCTGTGGAGTCTCCCTCATGTGGGCTCCACCCTCATGACCTAGTCACCACCCAAAGGCCCCACCTACTAATACTGTTACCTTCGGGGGTTAGGATTTCAACATATGAATTTTGGGGGAACACAAACATTCATCAGAAATAGCATATATTAGACTAAGAGGACAAAGGTGGAAGCAGATCAGTTGGTAGTAACCTAGGTAAGAGATGATGATAACCTGGCTCAAATGGTAACGGTGGAGGTGGTAAGAAGTGGTTAGATTCTGGATATATTATGAAGGTAGAGCTAATTTGGTCTGCTGATGGATATGACGGTGGATGTGACGGAAAGAATGTTGTCAAGAATGGTGGTAAGGTTTTTGATGGGATGGAGTGGCCATATACTGAGCTGAGAAAGACTGTGTGAGGAGCAGCTGTGTAGGGAAGATCAGGACTTTGGTTTGGGATATGCAGAGGTACCTATTTGATATGTAAGAGAAGCCATCAAGTAGGTAGTGTGATATAGGCCTTTGATGATGTCGGAGCCCCGAAATAGCAAACCTTGGAGATATGTGACCTTGGGACTTTAATAATTATTGAACAATAAAAAACAAATGAGTTGGCTTTTACTTAAAGTAATTAATATATCCTGATATTGTTGATTTTTCCTCAATTATATAGGACCAAAATGATTTCCAACAGAGCTGTTCTGAAATGGAAAAGATTATTTTCCAAGGAAGCAGTCTTTTTGTCCTTCCAGATATTTAAGCAAAGTTGCATAAACATTTGATAGACTTGGGATTCCAGCACTGGTGAAAGTTTGGACTACATGACCTTAGATCTTTTCTAACTGAATGATTCAGGCTTTACCATTCTAAAAACAAAATAATGAATTAGTTCACGGTTGAGACAGAAAAAGTTGGGATCCATTTAGCTCCTCCATTTTGTCCCCTCTTAGCTCTCCTGGGATCTCTGCTTCTTTGGAGGATGAATGTGGAGCATGGTTTCTAATCATCTTAGGTAGCCCATTTTCCTTTCTCTGAATATATTGTCTGCTCCTTTATGAGTTTCCAGAGGGAAGGAGGTAGGACATAATTGTGTTTGAGTGTAAAAGACCTTTTCTGTTGTTTAGATGCACTGATTTATGGAGAGAACATGTCAGAAGTTTTGTTTTACGCTAGTAATTTAAATCTTCATCTTTTTCTCTTAGTTTTTTCCTTTTGGAAAATGTACCAATTATTCCATCTTATTAGTAGAGGATGTTGTAGGGACACAATGAAATGAAAATACTTTGGAAAATAATAGTAGTGGTAGGCATTTATTAGAAATGTTTTGTAATATTTGAGTTTATAAGTTGGGAGTACATTCTTTATTATATTGAGGTCAAATAAGTAGTTCATTATTAAATTGATGTGTCTGTACCCTTTGAATTTCAAGATGATAGTGAGAAGCTAAGTAATTTTTTAAAAAATGAAATACAAATGAATCTACCTTTATTCATTTGTGAACATTATCAGAAACATCAGATTTAAGTCATTCTCAATGTTTGTTTGGGTTGCCTTATTTTGTATTGGAAATAAAGGCAAAAAAGGTTTAAATTTAGGTTTCGATTCCTAACATGACCCAAAGGTGATATAGAAAGAGACAGACTGTCCACATATTATTGTGCAACTTCTTTTTGAACTTAGTTTTTTTCCCTCATATAAAGTGTATTTGGCGTAAGCTATCAGGAAAATAAACTAACGCACTGTTAAACAAGAATAATAATCTTCTCTTACATATTACCACATTTCAGAAGTTGGAAGATGAACTCAAAAGTAGACAAATTTGTGTTCTGGCATAGTGATGCAACTGGTAGTTTTGTGAGGTTCTTTTTTTTCTTCGTGTCTTAGACTTCTATTTTAACTCGCCCAAGACCTGTCCAATCCCAGAATCCTCCATCTCCTTGCCTAACAGGATTTTTTTTTTTTAAACCATGGCAGTCAGTCAGTGGGGAACATTTGCCTTTGGCCTTTCCCGTCCCTCTTTATGTTATATATTTCAGATATAATTTATAGGGTTCTTGTCTTATTGCTCTCAGGCAGCCATATTGATCTTTCTTGGGCAGTGATAGACTCCAGATCTTTTTCATTATGCCCCTTTACCAAAATGTATCAATTCTCTATGTTTCCTGCCTAGTAATAATCTCCTGTCTGTTCTATGGTGATTAATCTCATATTCAGCCACAGAATTGTGTTAATAGATGTTAATGTGTTACTTCCCCTCCCCTTTATTTAAAAAATAAACAAACTCGGGAATGCCTGAAGACATAGTTTGGCCTTGCTATGCCCTGTAAATGGTACCAGGGGTGCCAGTGACCTCTGTGAGTGCCTGCTGTACTTAGAGGTGGGGCTTCATTCTGCCTTTCCCCTGCTCTTGCTGCTTGGAGCAGTAGTAGTTGTCTTGCCTCCGGTCTTCAGCTCATTCCGCAGGACCAGTTTCATGGGCAGGAGACCTGTGCCGTTGCACAGGGATCCCATGCTTGGTTTAATGTTTTCCTGTTGCCATCTTGAAATGCCTAATTTTTTTTTTTTTTTACAAAAGCTCTGCATTTTCGTTATGCACTAGGCCCTGGGAATTATGTAGCTGTCCTGTTGATAAACTTTTGTTCATTGCCCACTGTTTCTCCTCCATTGGTTTAAGCTTTCCCTGTGGGCTTCTGTGCTGCCTCAGAGCTCGCTATCTTGTGCTCACTCCACTTATTTAACCTACCCCACCACTCCCTGTCATGTTTTTAACTCTCTTTTCTAACTCCTAATTTATATTTATCCCAGCCAACCCTAAAGTGTTCGTGTACTCAGAGAGTTTGGCTTTTATAATTGTTTGATCAGGGCCGGCGCCATGGCTTAGCGGTTAAGTGCGCGCGCTCCGCTGCTGGTGGCCCGGGTTCGGATCCCGGGCACGCACCAACGCACCGCTTCTCCGGCCATGCTGAGGCCGCGTCCCACATACAGCAACTAGAAGGATGTGCAACTATGACGTACAGCTATCTACTGGGGCTTTGGGGGAAAAAATAAATAAATAAAATTATAATTGTTTGATCAGTTTACTGATCAATTATAGTACTTTCTTGAACTTTGGCACAGACTTATTCGAATTCTGTTGAGGAACCCCTGTAATAAGTTTCTTCAGCTTCTGCCTCTTGACTTCTATGCTTCAAAAAATATATGAAGTGTGTGCTTGTTTCTGGTTAGTTATGTTCTGTGTTTAATTGAGGTGTAACTGCGTTCATATTGAGTTGGCCCCAGAGATGAATCAGTATTGATCTCAAGAGTCCATCAGAGATTATGGCAGAAACTTAGCTGTCGCGGTATCCTGGTTTGCTGTTTTGCAGATGGAGTAAAATGAGTAAACTAAATGATCTACACTTTAGATAATAAAATGGCATTAAATTTCTTTTTCTTCCTTGCATGGTTACACTAGAGAATATAGCTTTCTCTAGAAAATGCCAGGAAATTAGAATCATTCTGGTACGGAAGATAGAAAATAAGTAAAAATAGAATGTAGTGTTAGCGGTACATTGTGCAGGAAGAAAACTCAAGCAGGATGAAGAAGGGGCTCTGGATTGGCTGGGATGGGGTGAGTAGGAAGGACTGTTTTGTTTTGGACAGACTGGTCAGGGTGGCCTGCTGAGGAGTTAGCATCTGAGCAGGTGCCTCACTGAGAGGAAGCAGGAGGGCCATGCCGATTACGAAAGAAGAGCAGTCCCGGAGGGGAAAACACAGATGCAAGTCCTCTTAGGTCAAGCATGTGGAGCGTGGTCAAGGAACTGCAGAGTGCTTATTTCCAAATAATGTCTGCCAGTAAACAGAAATGAAATCTTTTTGGAGGGCAGGGGGGAGCACATTGAATTTCTTCAGGAGATTCAGTCTCTAAAAATGTGATATATATTTTTTGATGGTCAGGTACGCAGATAAGAAAATTTAATTGATGTATGTATCAGCAATCAGTATTTCTATTCTTAGTTCCAGTTTGAAGTTTGTGTCAGTATTGTTGAGGAATCTTCTTCAGGCTTCACATTGTAGCAGATGGTCTTAAAGGTAGGGCATATTTTTATGCAATTTGACTGCTTTAGTTGACTATCCAATATGAAATAGAAAAGCAGATTTCTGGATTAGAGTATTTGTCAAAATAGAATTCCCTCATTAAAAAAGCTTTAGTTTACTTTTAAAATACAACTATGATTTTTTCTATTGTAACTTTACAAAAGAGCGTAAGTCCTGCAATCAGAAGGTTGTGAGCAAATTGTCAAGAAAAATATTGTAAATATTTTTGTGTGGGGGGCATGTAGTTTTAATCACTTAAATATTAATTCAGAGTATTAGTGAACTTGTTTATTTCATTACTAGATAATGAATATAATTGTGTGTTTATTTTTCCTGCCTAGTTTTTCCCCGGAAAGCTAACATTGTCAACACTAAAACTTTTGAAGGTTATGCCAAGAGGCTATTTGTTTATTTGAGGGAATTACAGGAGTAGATTGCTGCCTTATGGGTTGTGTTCCTCTGGGATGTTATAGCTGGATGATATTTGAAGAGTTTTCAAAAAAACTTTATTTGAATTTTGAGTTCTTACTGATACTCTTTTATGCCATTTTTGTTATTTGGAAGTAGTGGTATTTTTTTTTTCCCTTTGATAAGAACAAGAACAAACTTAATAACTATCTAGCTGGTATCTGTCAAGGCTACTTGTTAGGATACTCACAGCTGTTTTAAGGTTAGTCTTTCTTTGAGAGCCACAAGTATTCCATTATATTTACATTTTCATTTGGGTCCTTTAAGTCCTGCACTATTAATATTTTTAACATTGAGCTAGCTGCATATCTAATATTGTATAATATAGTCTGCTTAAACTTGTCAGATTAGAAGAAAACATTTATTTGAAAATATGGAAAGAATGATGATAGATTATTAAGCATCTTGAATACTTGCCAACAGATCAGGGCTCCTAGCTAGTCAGTTGTGTTTGAAGGATTGTGTAATATCATGTCTGTGAAAAGCATTTTGTAAACTAATTTTTTGTCAGGTGCCAGTTGTCTTAAAAGTGTTCATCCTCCTTGTGTACTGTTGCTAGGAATATAAACTAGTACAACCACTATGGAAGACAGTGTGTTTGTTCATCAAAAAATGAAAAATAGAATTACCATATGATCCAGCAATTCTACTTCTGGGTATATACCCCCAAAAATTGAAAGCAGGGTCTCAAAGAAATATTTGTACACCAATATCCATGGCAGTGTTATTCACAATAGCCAAAAGATGGAAGCAACCCAAGTGTCCATTGATGGATAAATGGATAAACAAAATGTGGTATATACACGCAAATGAATATTATTCAGCTTTTAAAAGGAAGGACACATTAAAACACACACACACACACACACACACACACACACACGAACCTGGAGGACATTATGCTAAGTGAAAGAAGATAAAGAGCAAACACATTCAACTCCAACGAGAGGCACAAAAGGACAAACACTGTATGATTCCACTTATATGAGGTACCTAGAGTAGTCAGATTCATAGAGACAGAAAGGAGAATGCTGGTTGCTGGGGGAGGTGGTTGGGGGGGAATGGGCGATTATTGTTCAGTGGCTACAGAGTTTCACTTTTGCTGGATGAAAGGAATTCTGGAGATGGATGGTGATGGTGGCATAACAATTGTGAATATACTTAATACTACTGAACTGCACACTTAAAAATGGGTAAGATGGTAAAAAAAAAACAAAAAACTTAGTTGTAAATTTTACCTAAGGAAAATAATAATCCTCAGCAAGTTGAGGAGTGAGGAATGGGTAGAGAGATAGGTGAAGCAGAAATGGCAGGATGGTGATAGTTGTTGAAACTGAATGAGGGTACATCAGAGTTCATTGCACTAGTCTATTTACTCTCTATACATTTGAAATTTTCCATACTAAAAAGTTTTAAAAAGTGATTACGTGTCGTTCAGTTTAGAAGACTAAAATTTTCCATCAGGGATTTATAGCGGCTGCTATAGCTCTCCAGAACTACTGGACATTTCCAGTGAAGAGAGAGAGTTGTGGCTAGTGAGGAACAGAACAGATTTTGAAACTTTCTGACTGGAGGAATGATGTTGCTTTTCATAGAAAGGACATCAAAAGGGATGTTAACTTGAGAGAGCAGGAGTATGATAGGAAGTTAAAGTATGAGTCCCTCTCAATTGCTTGCCTTCTGTTAGAGCAGTTACTCACTGAGACCAGGAAAATACTAAAATTGTTTACTGTGCATCAGTATTCTTAATTACTGTATACTTTCTTCACATGAGCCCAAACAGGGTTGTACTTTTTGCCTGTGTTCTTGGAAACTACAAAAAAATGACGCCATTATCTAACACTGTAAAGTTAATATTAAGAATTCCATGACAGCCCTTCGTGGAGCATGAATTTATCATAGACATCTCTACATTAAGACAAGCTGATTCTATTTTCCAACACAGGCACTTTTTTCTATTTCTATTTCAGTTCAAACACAGGCACTTTTTTTCCCATCATGATCAGAGCGGCCCCACCCAGTTATTAGATGTTTCAGTTATTAGTCTGATCATCTCTTTTAGACAACACAGTGTCTTTCTATTAGCAGGACTAAGGCGTCAAAGGCCTATAAACATCCTAATCTACTACTAGGAAAACCAGACATCGGAAAGCAGAAACATTCCGATGTGTATACACATTAAACTTCAAAATGAACAGAATCTGGTCTTCAAGCCGTTTTAAAACACGATGAAGCAGGTGAGAATGTTTTTTATCAATAACATTTAAATTTTATAGTTTTTTGTCTTGGTTATAAAAGACATAATATGGGGAGTTTAGTACAGGAACAATGAAAGTACATTTTTATTTGCTTTGTATAGAAAATATCTAATTAAGCTTAATTATATATGATGGGCTGATTCTGCGTACAACTCACATCGTCTTGTAGACATAAAGAAAAGATCTGCAGAGAGCCGAAATATCTACAGCTCATGTTAGAGCAAGCATACTCCTTTCAAAATAAACAAATCTTACATTTCTTTTTAAGTCTGACCCGTAATTCTAATGGAGTGTGTGCAGAGCCCTTAAATGTTGAACGTAGCAAATTTGACATCTTGCCCTATCTACCAGAATAAGGTGTAAATACTCGGTGCTTATTTTCATTTAATAGAACATAAGCCTGGTAATTTCCTGCTGAAATCTATAAATGTGGTGGCCACTGACTTTTAGCATTTGCTGAAATTATCAAAAATGGAAGGAATAGCATATTCTACAAAGTTTGTAAGTGAATAGCCTGTATGTAAAGGGAAGCATACGTACAGTAACTTGCAGGATATAATGGCTAGTTAGTGTGGGATGTCATTGGCTTGTGTTCTTTGTAGCAAAGTAATCATACTTTTCAATTAAATGTGTATTTTACCTGAATGTCAGTTGTCTAATTTTTATAATTATACTATGGGAGAACTAGACCACTGCCATACACCCAGCTACTGTGGTAAGCACAGAGAATGGCAATGTAATCTGAATGTTGTGTTCACGGACTAATCAAATTATAATAGGGCATTTGTTTAAGGAAATTTCTTGTTTGACTTCATAAATATTTCATCACTACAAGAGAAAATAAGACAAATCCATAACTTAAGGCAATTTGAAATGTACATCTAATAAAGAATCTTATTAAATATGGTTTTGTTTTTGTTGTAACTAACTTTTCATCAATCTGTTTTCTTCCAAGACTAATTTGTCGTTGTGCCAGTTTTGAAAGTCTTCTATATACAAAACTTAAGCTAAATACTGCAACAGGTGGAAGATACAGAAATCAATGACAGCTATGCTTTCAAGCTCAGGACAGAGGTCATTTCAGAAGCTGAATAGTCAGTTGCTGAGAACTGAGAAGCTTGTGTGTATTAGGAGTACACAGCCGGCCTTTTGGAGAATGGTAGGAGTAGAAGTCACGCTGTAAAGAGCTAGGTGTAAGGGTGATAAATAAGCACAGTCCTTACTGCACTTAGGATCGAGTCCAGAACCCTCCTGGTGCCATGTGAGCCTGCTTGATCTGGCTCATGCCTGTTGGCTCTTCTTCAGTGTACTCTTGCCACATTGCCCTTTTTTCTGATCCTCCAAGTCACCATGTTCTTTCCTGCCCGAGGACTTGCACATTTCTAGTTCCGTCTACCTGGAATGCCACATCTCTTATTCGTTGCGTAGCCAACTCCTGTTCAAGCTTTAGATCTCAGCTTAAATGTCACTTCTTCCAAGAGACCTCGCCAGGTCTGCTATGTCAGACTGCGCAAGCTGCGCACCCCGCAATACCTAGCCTACAAAGAGAAGAGGGCCCGCTGAGGTTGTGCAGAATGCAGCCCAATCTAAATTACACCCCCCTATTGATGCTCTCTCGTAGCCTCAGATGTTTTTCCTTCGTGACAATTAACATTTTGAACCCGTAAATGTATCTGATTATCTATGTAATGGAACCATAAACTCCTTGGGAAAGGGGCCGTGTCATTTTGTATCCCCAGGCCCTGGCACGTAGTCAGTTTTCAGGAGATATTTTTGAATGGATGAACAAATGTAGATTACTCTTCAAATTTGGCAGTTCTGCAGTAAAGAAAAAGAGGAAGAAGGATGTTAGCTGCAATCAGTGATGTGTTCAAGGAAATGGATCGTGTACTGGTCTCAGGAGTAGGAAATATGAATGTGTCTGTAGGCAAAAGGAAAGGAGCCATTCATGGAGAAACTGAAGATGTAAGTGAATGAGGGAATAATTAATGGAGTAAGGTTCTACAGGAGGTATGTGACAGAGAGAGAGCCTTAGAGAGAAGATCCCTGTTTACTCTTAGCTAAGAAAGAGAACGGTTTAGAAATAATAATCTGTTAGTGAGGGCTCAAATAAAATTAGATAGTATGAATTAATCTGCTGATAAGTGCCACAATTGTAGTAGCTTAATATCTAAAGAAAAATGCTCATGGAAGATGTTCAAAATCGTGTGTGTACCAGTGGTTACATACTGTGGCTCACAGAAACAATGCATTGTAATTGTTAGACCCATTCGTCACCTTTAGGGTTGGAGAGCTCCCGTAAGTGCCTCAGTCTAGTCATGCTCCTCTTGTTCTGCTGAAGAATTGAGGAAATCATCTCCAGTTAGTGCTGATTTGGGGCAAATGTGAGAAAAATTATAGAGTTAAGATCATTTTTAAACTGGACAAATACAATTTTTTAGCACATTTTGCTTTGTTTCCTACCTGGAAGGCTGATTTTCTTCAGTGATGTTTTACTGGGAAGCCTGACCAGTTTCATGTATTCTGTCTGTAATAGTGGGTGGCATATGAAATGGCAAGATAGTAATTTTGAAGGAGCTGAGGTCACTGAGAATTCTATAGTAACAGCACAGTTTTACTGGATTGGTGCTGTCTCTCTCAGGCAGAGGATATGTTAAACAATTGATGATTAACTGTGACACACACTTAACTGTTGGATAGCCCATTAAGTCCTTAAAAGTAAACTCAAAACCTTGTGGCATGCCCGTAATTTATAGGAGTCAGGAGTGAAAGTGTACTTGGCATGCCACAATGTGGTGTGCAGATTTAAGAACATTAGAAGAAGTAAGTGGTGACCAAGTTTGAGAAGCACAATGCCCGGGCCACAGTGACAGTTAACATCAGAGTTGATAGCTGAGCCCCTCTGTGGTTCTGCCCTCAGATGAATTCTCACATTCGCAGGGTGGCTGTGAGACCTGATTCAAGGCTATAAATCCCTTTCCATTTTGAGAAATCAATCCATAGAGTTTTGAAATGCTGAAATAAAAAAGCATCCTTGAAAAACATTTTAATTATAGAAGAATTATTCACATTACAAAAATTATATACTATAGAAGTTATAAAATGATAAGTAAAAGGTCCTTTCTGCCATTCTCATGTTTTAGCAATTTCTTACGTAGCTTTCCATAATTTTCGTTTCCTTCCTTCCTTATTCATATCTCTTGCACTGCTTTAAAAAATACTACTTTTGAAACGAATGACATTATATATCTGTTCAGCAATGTCATTTATACACTTAATAGTACATCTGGGACATCTTTCCACAGCTATATGAGATGTAACATAATTTTTTTAACCAGCTTCCTTTTGACAGTCATTAGGATTGTTTTCCAGATTTTTTTCTTTCATTTTTTTGTATATTAATAGTACTGCTGTAGTAGTGTTGTTACAAATAGTCTCCCTGTACAAATATTTTTGCTTACATGTGAGAAGAAATCTGACAGATCTAGTCCTAGAAGTCAAATTTCTGGGTCAAAAGCATGTCTGTTTTTACATTTTGGTATTTATTGCCATTGTTCTTCAAAAATTTAACATCGGTTTACACCTCTCCCAATGGGATATTTGAGTGCCCTGTCCCCCACACTCTTGATAATGATTGTCCATCTGTTAGCATCTCGTTTTAATTTGCGTTTCTTAAATTTTGAGTGAGTTTGAAGATATTCTCATATGGTTACAGGTCATTTTTATTTCCCAGTGAAATTGTCTGTAATCATTGCCCATTTTTCAGTGGGTTGTGTGTTTTTTTCTTAGCAATTTGTGAAAACTCGGTGCATATTAATATTTGCTGCAGATATTTTCCTCGTCTTATTATTTATTTTTTGTTTGTAATTGATTTTTTGTTTGGTTTTTGCCTTTCTTTTTTAAATCAGTTGTGTCCTTTTTTGGCTTCTAGGTTTTATGTCATGATTAAAGTCCTTCCTGTGCTTCAAAATTTATTTTTAAAAATGTCACCCATGTTTTCTTCAAATATTTTTATAGTTTCATGATTTAACTTTAAATGTAGCATATCTGGGATTTATTTTGGCTTAAGGAACAAAGGGAGAGAGGCAGTCTTAAGTTTTCCAAATGGCTAGCTGTTGTCTCAACACCATTTTTAAGCCTTCTCTTTTTTTCCTAGAATCCTTGAATTTGGGATTTTCTGACTGATAGATGTATCGTGTTTATCGTACCACCTAGATAAAACAAGATGGAGTTGAGTTGGGAACGCTGCATGTGTGATGTTGCAGAATTCCCGTATATATTAAGAGTGCTGCTGCAACACAACAGTACAAGGAGTAAACAGCTTCTGAGGAAAAAAAAAGGACTACTTATGGTTTTTGCTTAGATTACGAGATGTGGGGGTAACATGTCAGAAGGGAAGTCTGAGCATCTGTAAGTGCTGGGAGCAGGCTTACCCCTAGTGTATCGTGAGGCTTAATTAAGCCTTTCTGTAAAAAAAAATTAGTCTAAACTAAGGAAACAATTTTCATGAGAATGTATTCGACATTGAGCGTTCTTAAATAAATAGACACTGTTTTTATAGAAATTTGATTCTGTGATTTGTTGAAATTTATAACTAACTCACTGAAATTCATTGATCTTATTAAATGGGAGACCTCAATGTAACATTGTTGAGGTGGCAGGTGGAGTTTTATGGTTAGTCTAAATTCAGACTGCCTTAATAAGCAATAAACATGTCTTCTCAGTATTACAGTCTCATTACTTTAACATTAAAGGCCTTTACCCAAGTGGAAGTAGTGAAAATTGTGGGATTTGAAGAATACTGTCACAGTATTTGTTGTTGCATTCTCTGGGTTGGATGGATTGGTTCAGGGAAAAGGAAAGAACTGTAACTTGTATAACAAAACATACTATGATTGAAGCAAAAAGGGGGAAGTGAGCTGTGACTGTAGCATGGATGAGGATGAAAGTTAGCTAAGGGAAAGATATGAGTTTTGGAGAAGCAAATCAACCTCTCAGCTGCCTTCAGTTTTTGCCAAAGAATGGTAGCGAATATGAGTCGAGAAGAACTGTGGGCTAAATGATAGGTTCTCTTTGTTGATGCAGGATAAATTTGAGATTTACAGATACATGAATGTTTAAGGCTTAAAGTAGAAAAAGTACAGCTATCAATTAGTTATGTTTTCTCTGAAATTTATTGCAATTGAAAAGAGCAGGGATCTATGACATGTGGTAAAGGAGGGAGGATTGACTGCTTACAAATAAAACCAGCATGCAGTTTTCCATGATTAAAACTTGACTTTTAGAATCATCTTAAGAACATCAGTGGGAAATGAGTTTTCAAAGCTTATTGATTTTGTTTTTAATATTTTCACTTGAGGCAAACCGTAACCTAAAACCTAGGTACGACTCAAAAGAGTTCTTTTCTTCTTTATTCTAAATATTTAAGTGTAAATTACAGTTCATTACTTTAAAGTATGGTTCTGAGACCTATAAACTTCAGAGTCAAACCATTTAACTTTGTAACATTTTCTAAATATTAAATTTAGTTGGACTTCACGTGAAAAATTGTGGAAGAGAAGCTAACTCAGAAATGTGTTTACTACTTTTGATTTAAGGTAAACATAGAGCTTAAATTGAATCAAGTGCATATATTTGATGTTTTTTGGTAATGTACCATATTCCCACAAAATTAAAGAATTTTGTTGGTATATATAGATCCAGCAGAGAAATGTAAAACATTAAACAATAATTTTAGTTAAAGACTCTACTGATAATTTATTAATTCTATTTAATTTAATGGATGTATATAAACGGTTTAAAAAATTCATAAGATATTTGTCTTCATTATGCTATAGTTAGGGCCAATTAATTAAGTGTAACTTTGTCAGCATAATTTCTGAAATTTAAAGTATGGCTTCAATTGAATGAAGTACTCTTATATTAAGTCACTTTTTTTGAAGGCACTTGGCCGACTTAACCTTACAAAATAGACGGAGACATTTATATTTGGGATTGAAACTACCAGCACTTTCCAAATGAAGGAGAATTAGTTTTCAGGATCAGTGTAGGGTTTTGAAACCCTAAGCTTCATATTAAAGAGACCAAATGATGACTGGAGGTCACGTGCAGTGTAAGATTTAGGCTTCTCAGTGGATTTTGTTTCAAATCTACAGTCTCATTCTGTTGTCATATAATATATAGTGCCTTCCTCCCTCTCATGGAAACAGCAATCCTTATTTTCTGTCTCCTTAGCTTCGTAGCCCAGACTTGAGACAAAAAATTAGCAACCAGAAGGCTAGGACTGCACTCACTGAGGTTCGGAACCTATCTTTCACATCAGCATTTGACTTCCAGTGCTTAGAAACATGTAATATTTGTTGAATGCCTTACTTTGATTGCATAAGCAGGTCAATTTTCATGTGCTTACATGCGTTGCTGTTGGAACTAGGAGTTCTAAATATATGAAAATATATTTCTTGGGACCATACCATTGCTCTGGTTCAACATTACACTTTCCTTTCTTGTCGTGGTTTATATACATAAAGAAGAGCTAAGTTGCTATCTGACGTCATTGGCTTCATTAATAATATGGTCGTATTTAACTCTGTAAAAAAACAATGAACGTTTCATAATCTCAGGAGATGACTAACATACTCTACTTTGTAGAACACCTTTGGAATTAAATTGTCATTATTATTATACCCAGCAGCTGAGGGGCTAAGAAGAGCACCCTTCCATTC
The DNA here is from genome assembly GCF_057802395.1 of Ceratotherium simum simum. Classification (NCBI taxonomy): domain Eukaryota; kingdom Metazoa; phylum Chordata; class Mammalia; order Perissodactyla; family Rhinocerotidae; genus Ceratotherium; species Ceratotherium simum. The sequence continues at coordinate 11,018,143 of NC_141911.1, read as the reverse complement.
TAGGTAGGATTGTGATGCTGTAGATAGAAATGTGTACATTTTCATTTTTCTGTGATAAAAATGGCTTCTAATATTTTATATTTTAGTGTCATGTTAGAGATTTCATTCCATGATCATTTGTTCATTCACATGTATTTTTATTTTTAGCTCTAAGCGAAAGACATGAGGCCTAAGACTGAAGTGAGGTTGTTTTGAGGCCGATTTCTGACTAGAAGGTGTGCGATCGCCTCGTCCTGAAACCACTTCAAAGAGAATGGTAATGGCAAAACCTAAGTAAAAGAGAGGCCCTCATGTTTTTCCATGTCTGTTCTCCTACCCCAAATTCCTTCTTTTTTAAGATTAAAAAAAATTTTTAAGTTGTAAACGAAAGATATTAAACAACATGCTGTCATATCCTAACTAAACTGGCTCAAATGTTTAACAAAAGGATTGATTGTATAAATCCACATATTATTTGAACCTTTTAGACTTGTTGAAACACACTGTTTTAAAGTGAGCTACTTAAGTAGCAGCAGAATATTTATTGTATGAAAACAGCTGAGCCATTAGGAATGTGCGGATTGAAATAATTTTCTTCCTTTGAAAACTAATAGGGTTTGCTCTTAAAAGGAACTCTGGACTTAGTAAGTGTTTCAGACTAGAGAGTAAGAATTCTCGCCACAACTTTCTTTTTCTGTCATAAAGAATTTTGATGTTTTGTGTGTATGTTTTTTATTTTTTAAAATGTGAAGTGCCTGTTGTTAGCTGTGTCAGTTAATTCTGCTTTAATTATTACATGTATCTTAGTTCAAAATATATTCTATAGGGGAAGGTAATATAGTACTGTTTTTATTATAGTAAAAGCTTTTTTGTCGGGGAGGCTTCTGTTTATTAGTTTTATTCCAATGGGCCATGTCCCATTAAATATGTTGATGATGTGTTTTTATGTGCTTATAAGGCAATTACGAGGCTTAATTCCCCCAGCAATAGAATTCCAATAGGTTCTTTTCTCAAGTTCAGATTTTATACTAAGCCATTTTTTCAGAATAAGTGGTTCTTTATATTATTTCATTTCCTGTACTACTTGTGACAGCATTAATAGCAAAAATAGTATCACAAATTTACTTATATTTAGCCTAAATTATGCATTTATTTAATTGATGAGATGCCAAGAAAATGAAATTGTCATCCCATTCCAGAGGGTAGTACAGAGGGTAAATTTTAAGGAAGCTTCAACATTAATATTTTATTTTAAATTCATCCTTATTTTCATGTTTTCTTCTAGGGATTCTGTTGTTGCTATAGTTCTATACATTACCTCATTTCTCTACAAGTGGTATTTTCTTATAAACAGTTTTACAGATACAAATCGTATTTTACAAACAGTTTTTTCTCAGATGTTGAGAGTAACTTAAAATTTATAAAATATATTCTTGTTATTCGCGTATGTGACTTTCTGTGATGATAGACGTATTCACATGCTGGGTAAATCCAGGCACTGTTTAGGTCGCCTGGAAGTGCAATGATTTTAAATCTGTGATCTCAGTTTACACTTACATAAGCCAGCCTAGCCTGTTCAAAAACAATGTATGATAGGTTGTTTCTTTGTTTTCCATATCTCCTGATGTGTTTATTTATTCTTCTTCTGGAAATGTGAACTTTGAGCTCTCGATTTTCTATGGAAAAATTAATTAAATAGGCTGTTCTAAACAGCATGGTTTTTCAGCCTATAATAGAATTGTTCAGTTGGTTCACTTTTGTGTATTAATGTTTTAATGAGAAACAATTACTGATTATTTTTATTTTTAGAAATTCTCATATCTCATATTTACCCAAACAAAATTGTTTTTTCATTTTCAAATAAAGCCTATCTAGATTGACCCTTTTTGAGGTTAGAAGAACTTTGAAGATCATCTTTCTTATTTCATGTGCTAGAAGTTAATGTGATAGAAGCACAAAGACTTGAACCCCTGTTAGTTGGCTAAAGTTTCTAAAGGTATGAGTTATACAAGAAGGAAATCAGTAATTTCATTTATGCATCTGAATATCTGTCACCATAATGGCAGCTTTTAAAAGAAAATACAGAACCAATGCCACTTTAATTTAAAGTCTGAAATTGTAAATGGGAAGATATTTTGACCCAGTAAATATTAAATAGGTGATAGTATGAGTATAGTTTAATATTTATTTTAAGTAACTTTATTTTTAAGCAAAACTTTAATATTAGACTTAAGAGTTTATAACTGTAAGATGAAAAAATAAATATTAACTTTAAAATGTCATTTTGAAATTTATAAAAGTAAATATTGACCTTTTCTAAAAAAGTCTTTTCAGTTTGACATTGTTTAATTTTTTTTCCTTTTTGTTTTTTAGGTTTGCAATTTTTTTTGGTGATGGCATGTTCAGAATCTTGGATCCCTAAGTTGAATATATTGGAAATATTTAGGACCCTTGGAAATTGTTGTTTTTGTATCCATAATGACTTAGTAGGTGAATCAATAGATTTAATAAAAAGTATATAAAAGAGTAGGTATTATAACTTGTATTTCTAAGTTGGCATGCATGTCTTAAATTCTCAGCTATCTGTATTAGTGTCATATTCCAGACACAGTTATCTTTTAAAAATTTGGGGGTTTTTGTGGACTTCATATGTAATCCTCCCATGCCGATTTGGTCAGCTTTTTTTCCTTACTCTCTACCTTGCAGTGTTGCTTACTTAAATTAGAGGTAATTATTGATCAGGAAGAGAGAAGAGAAAGAAATCATCAACTGACAATCCTAAAGGTAGTGACTATAAAATTTCAACCTGGAAATGGCCTCAGTATGGTCTATAGTAGAATATGCATATTTGACCCAATTTATATCCAAATACACTTGTGGCAAAATGTTGCCTATTTTCAAATTAGATATTCTTGTATAGGACAGAGTGCTAATGAGGAGGAAAAAGAGCTGTTTAGTTTCACATCCTCCCCCTTTCCCTATTGTTGGGTGAATGAATTAGTGGAAAGTAAAATGGCCGAGAGGTAGATAGTGAGAGTCAGAAGGAGAAGGAACGAAACTTTAATCTCCAAGAAAGATTATTTCCCCTTAAAAAATTGAAAGTTGGCTATATTCCATGTACCTGAACACACTATTTTAAAACTATGGGCTACTTTCATGTAGACCTAGAATGTGAACTAGGACATTCTTGACCATAGGAATAGATGGAGAACCTGTGTTTGATAGGAGAGTCAGACAGTCTTTGGGTGACTGGAGTGCCATTATCAGTGGTTGTCTTTTTCTCTGGCCTGTTCCTGCTGAGATTAAGAGACTTGAGGAACATTCTGGGGCAGAAAGTGATTTTGATGGTCAGGTATGACTGCCTCCCTACTCTTTTGACCAAAACTGGGGAAAGATTGATTTTCTTTTTTTTTTTTTTTTTTTTTTTTGGTGAGGAAGATTTACCCTGAGCTAACATTCATTGCCAGTCTTCCTCTTTTTTTTTTTTTTTTTTTTTTTTGGCTTAAGGAAGATCAGCCCTGAGCTAATACCCATGCCAGTCTTCTTCTACTTTGTATGTGGGATGCCTCCACAGCATGGCTGATGAGTGGAGTAGGTCCCCGCCTGGGATCCAAACCTGTGAACCCCAGGCCGCCAAAGCAGAGCATGCGGAACTTTAACCATTTGGCCACGAGGCCTGCCCCAAGATTGATTTTTAAGACCATATTCAGAGCAACTTGAAAAAACATCAAAGGGAAAGGATGAGGAGAATTCAAAGAACTATAGAGATTGAATGTAGCTTTGAATGTTAATGTATTCGTTTCTTCCAAGTTTTATTATTGGTAGATTATCCAGTAATAAGGAAATTGTTGTATAATGGAAGTTTTCATAACATTTCTATTAGAAAGCTTTTAAAAGCTAAATAGGCTACACTGTAACTGTACCCCCCTCCGCTGTCTTCTTGCTGTGCCTTGTTTAAGAGGAATTGGCTGATATATATTTAATAGGTGACACAATGAAAACATTAGATAGATTTTTAAAAATCAAGTTACATTTTAATCTAAATGTGTGTTGCCTGTTTAGCTGCTTTCCTATTACAACTGGCTTTTTAAAAACTCTCTTTCTGTGACACTTTTGTCAATAGAGCTGTTTCCTCTTAGCCAATTCTAGCCACAGTATTGACTGGACCTTAGCATTTGATATACCCAGGAGGAATTAGGCAGGGAAAAACTTGGTCCCTACTGGAATGAATATTTTAAAGACCTTCTTAGATTCTGAACACTTTGAGTACAAATGAGAGAGACCCAAGAGAGGGAAAAATTTAAGACCCTAAGAATAAAAAATAGTGGTAGGGGTGGGGGGTAATCTCTTATGTAACTACCCTAATGTGCACTAAGGGAAGAGAGTTAATTTCCTGGAGGTTGTGAGGTAGCGTGTGAAATCCTTTGGACAGTAGGCATTCTGATGTTAATTTAGGCAGTTCACACTAGCCTGCTGTAGTATTTTAAGGATAGTGGCAGATGATCTTGGGATATATTAATGCGTTTCCTAACAATGAGTTTGATTTTATTCTGGTATGTTATAAATAGATATGTGGCTCAAAGATGAACGTAATTCAAAATACCTATCTTAGATGCTAGGGAAAATACAACAATGGATTTTTTTGTCCCTGTTATATAACTTTAGAAAATAACGTAGAATACTGAGCACAGTAGAGAACTGATGGCATGAATATAATCAGTATTTGATGGTTGCTTTCTGGAAGCTTCTAAGTAAAACCTTAAATTTGTTTAACATTGGCCTCAGTTGTACTATAACAAGCATTTTAGTGTGTGTCTCTTGGGAAAATCTGTACCATCTTGAGTCATTGTGCTTCACAGTCTGGCACATCACTGTGAGAATTCAGAAATCTGACTCAGTTTACCCAGGGATGAACAGATCTTTGTAAATTTGGGTACAGTAAGTACATAGGGACACACAGAGAAGGCCTAGAATAATGGTTCTTGATGTCTTGGAAGTTTTAGACCCCCTTTTGGAAGTCTAAAGGAAAAGCTATGGAACTTTTCCCCAATAAGACTACAGTTTCTGAGGGTAGAGGGACTGCCCTTGATTGTCAGGTCAGGAAGCCCTAATCTAAAAGATCATCTTCATTTTACTTCTGACCTTGCTCTGACTTTGTTGTCACTCTCTGTCAGGTTCTCTATCGCCTTTGAAAGGAGTGTCAAATCTTGCAGGATGCGTACTGCTTTACACGTTGAACTGAAGCTACAGGTCCAGAACTTTGTAATGTAATGGAGCAGAAATCCTCTGCAGAGGGCTGCCCTCAGTGCACAAGTGGTGAAAATAGAGCCTGAGACGTTAAGGAGTGGCGCAGCCCTCCTCGGTAGTACCTGCCCCTGCTGGTTTAGGGGCGTTTATTTCATAGTAAGTTGGATATTAAAGTTTTGTTTTTAAAAACGAGCATATTTCTTCTACATTTTTTTTTTATTATCAAGGTTTTCTACCTAAATGTGACTTTTTCTCATGTCTTAAGATATCAAATTCATGGTGTAAAATGTGTACTTCAAATTAACATCGTGACGGAAATTTGGGATTCTGTTATTTTGTGACTGACATTTGTAGCACATTTTCAGGAAAATTGTTGAGATTCCCAGATAGTTCTTTATTGATTTCAAGTTTTCTGAACATATGACTACTTCTGAATTTTGTTAATCCATTTATAAGTTTAGAGAAAACTGTCTTTAGTTTATATTTTGACACAGAATGGATGCATTTGATTTATCTTATCGGAAATGTGTTTTGACAAAATATTGCATTTGAGTAGCTCTAGTCTCCATTTTGGAATCTCAGTTCACCTGCTTGTAATCATTCATTGGGACTTTTCTGCAAAATACAGCTTCACTGAGAAGGTCATCCCTGAAAAATGAAGAAATCTGAGGAAGCTAATCTTGGGCTGAGTGGAGAGATGGAAGAACGCCATGGGATTGACAGCCCAGCACACTGTGCAAGTGTTAGATTGCATCGCTTTGTCTATGAACCGTGATGTGACTGTCTGTTATGAATTGGACCCAAAGACAGATAAAATGACCTCATAAAATGCACCTTTAATGTAAGAAGAACACCACTCTAGTCTCTAAACCAGGACAGTGTACTCCTGATTACTCACACTGGTGAAGGAGAGCCTGGGTCCTTCAACTTGACTGAAAGTTAGACCTCTTGTATTCTGGATTTGAAGGTGATTTTGTATTTCCTTTTGGAATATAGTGTTTTGGGCTTTACAACATGTGCCTCACAATTTCGTGTCCCCTGAGAGAGGAGCCTGAGTGCCTCTGTGCTCCAATACTTGTTCTCTGTCCTCTTTTTTCTGCATTGTTGACTTAAATTTGGGGAAAACATCAAGCGTATAGGATTCCAAAGTTGATGAGAATCCTGTTAAATCTATCCCACTCACCCTTCCCAGGTAATTTTATTGTATGTCCTTTCCAGCTCTTCTAAATGTTGCCCAATTTTAGCCCCTTTGTCTTAGGTCAGGATAGAATTATAGCCACACTGTTCAGGCTTCTTCCCTCCCGTTTTCATGTTTGGTTCTGCCTGCAGTGGGAGGTTTTCAGTTGCCTTAATCTGAAAGAGTCCACTTGTGTCCTTTCATTTCCATCTCCCTTCCTGCATGTTCTTGGGAGGAAATGGAATAGATCTATACTTAGGGATCTTAGCTGTCTAAGGTTTGCCTATAAAAATTCACAGCATTGTATTTAAAATACAGCTTTATAGCTGTAGTGTTGACAGCAGTCCCCATTGGACATCTCCTCTGGGCTGGGCACTGTACTGGGTGTGCTTGTCCACTGTTCCTCTCCACCACTCCATTCTCTTGAGGCCAGGAAAGAACCTCATCATGCCTCAGGCATGGGAAGAACCAGAACTGACTTCTGTGTAAGCTTGCTGGTTCCTGGAGTCATGAGTTAATAAGGTAGTTGAAGAGATCTGTGTGTTCCCTCCGGATGCTGGTAAAAAAAATCACGTGCAAAGAGGAGGTTGGGGGGGTGGGATGAAATAGGTGAAGGGGATTAAGAGGTACAAACTTCCAGTTATAAAATAAATAAGCCATGGAGATGTAATATACAGCATAGAGAATACAGTCAATAATATTGTAGCAACTTGATAGAGGGACAGATGGTAACTAGACTTATTGTGATGATCATTTCATAATGTTTATAAATATTGAATCACTATATTGTACACCTGAAACTAACATAGTGTTGTATATCAATAATACTTCAATAAAAAAAATCATGTGCAGAAAAAGTGATCATGTCAGTAAGATTTTCAAAGCAAGATTTGTCGAAAAAAGGGCCAAATTTTAGGTTAATCTACATGAAACCACATTGACTATCCAGGTGTCTCTTACGGGGAGAAAAAAAAAAACACCAACATAATCCTTAAACAACATTACCAAATTACCTTGACATATTCAAAATGTGATATTACTCTAAAAAATTCTTTACATGTAGTTTTCAGAAACGTGCAAATATGTTTTGTGTAAAAGAATATATACTGTATATAATAATTTTCTGACTCTAATAAATATTAAACTTAAGTGGTCTCATTATTTAAAACCTAATAGCTTGAAATTTTTTGAGTAAAATTTTACAGCATATGATCCTATTTTTACTTTTCATGTAAAGTACAAATATTCTTAGAAGCTGCCTATATGCGTTTGTTTTCCACATACAGAAATATTGTAAACAGGGTCCATGTCTCCATTAAGAGTTTCCGAACCTTTGGCTGTAATTACCAGGCGTTTGGGATTGGATTGGCTGGAAATGCTGATCAAGCTTTTCTGTGCATGTAGCAAACTTTGTCCAAAGTAGCTTTGTACTCTGAAGGAGCTTTTAGTAATTACATTTTTGTTACATAAAATACCTTTGAGTTAAAGGAAAGGAAATGAACAAAAAGATCTGTAAATGTGATGGTTTAAATTAGCGGTTTGCAATTTTTTTCTATCCAGGTTAAGAGTGTTAGTTAGTAGGAATTGAGTTTGGGTGGGATGTGTAGTTGGAAGAGAAAAGAAAGACCCTCATCTGGAATCAGCAGTGGTGTGGGTCAGTGTGTGTAAGCTGTGCCCCGTGGACCTGAACCCAAGGTCAAAGAATCGTGATACTAGAAGTCTACCCCACAGTTCCTGAATGACCAGCAGAGGATGGGTGCCGATCTGAGTCAAAATGGAAAACAGAAAAACGAGGACAGAGTAGGGACTTCAGAAAGTTTTTTCAGTTTAACAAAATGTCCTTCAAACTTGTATGTCCTTCTCTCTACTGTGTGCCCTTTTTTGCTAAAACAAAAAGCTTGCCATCCTAAGTTCGCTAAAGATGTTTCAAAAATATTTTATTGGTCTGTGAAATCAAAAGGCTGGGAGCTGCTGTTTCTTGGAACGGTGCAGTATTAGCATATTAAGGTCCCAGTTGTTATCCCAAAACCCATAATGCACGGGACACTGATTAGGGTACCAGAGAACAGTTGGGAAAGTTTAGATAATCACGTCAGCATTGCTGTCTGATGGGAGTCGTCTTACAAAACCTTACTATGGTAGCAGTTCAAAGGACAGCTAGTATCATCCTATTTCAGCCAGCAGTTGTCTGGAAATCTCTCGAACAGAGTTTCTATAGTTTTGTGTGAAAATGAACTGAAACCTCAGATAATTCAAAGATCCGCTGCAACACAAACTTGGAGGAAATCATTTATACTACCTTGCAGGTAATTTTTCAACCTGAAAAATAGTCACCAACCTGTGAAAAATTCTCTGCTATTAAGTGACCAGAAATAATGCAATGGCTATAACTTGTTTTATTTCTGTTTCTGGTTATCTTTAACATCAAGTTTAAGGTTGACTTTATGTGCCATAGTCTTGTGCGACTAGACTACAGTCACGTGCTTTATATTGACGTTTTGGTCAACGATGGACCGCATATGCGGTGGTGGTCCCATAACATTAGTGCCATAGAAACTAGGTGTGTAGTAGGCTATACCATCTAGGTTTGTGTAAATACACTCTAGGATGTTCACAGAACGACAAAATCGCCTAATGATGCATTTCTCAGAATGTGTCCCTGTCGTTAAGCGACACGTGACTGTACTTCTTTTAATTAGCTTTAAAGAACTAGACAGAAGGATCCTGGAGGAGGAGAAGCTAAGGATGAATTCATAATGTATTTGGGCTGTACATCGATCACCTTCATATCCCCAATGAAAGGGCATTTTTTCAGAAAAATGTAAGCTAAGTAATACCAATTTTTATATCTCGTCCACTTATGTGCTAGCCACTGTGCTAAGTATAAAATGTGTCAAGGGGTGAATTTCCAGGAAAGAGACTGAGATTTCTTCCTTTGGCATCTTTAAAATGAAGGTTGGTATCCTTGCTAAATGGATGCTTTAGGTGAGTTTAGAGAAAGTTGATGATCTCTAGTCACGGTTTACAATACTCCAAAGCACCTCCCTTTATCTCGGGGGGATATTACAAAATTCCTACTGGATTGCTCTTGAGGGAAAGCTTGCCATATTCTACATTGTGTTTTCCTTAGAGACTTTTTCTTAGGAGACCCAACTTTGAATTATTAAACTCAGGGCTGTGATTAGTGAGGCAGACACCTGCTTTCTGTATTCACTGGGACTTGAAAGCAAAAATGAAATTACTAAATAAAATGAAATTGGCTTGAGGGATATTTTGGACTTCATTTGCTGTATGTTGCATATTCTTTCCTGCAGGTGGAAAACTATCAGTAGGGGCTTTTAAATTTCTGAATACTGGAAGGCATTACTTTGCCACTAAAATTTTGGATTAAATATTTTTTTAGCAGTCTCAATTTTGTAGCAGAGAAAAGATTATGAATCGATACATAGTGATTGAAATCATTTCACCTAAAATATGACATGACCAAGAATTGTGGTAGATTTGCAGTTTTGTGTTTTGAAGAGAAAGCACAAGTTTCCTACTATGGATCTTTGATGACACAGTTATAAGCAGGGAATTTGGTTTTTTTCTCTCCAGTATCTCACTCTTGCTCCCAACCAAGTTACATTTTTAGTCAGTAAACCTCAGAAGTTTTCCCTTAGGAATTAGGATTTTCTTTAGCTCTTGTGTGGCTCTCAGTGGCCTCCCCAGGCCCATTTTGACCTTAGAAAACCACATCACAGAATGAGTTATAATGCAATGTTAAAAGGCCCATTTGTGGAATCATTGAAAATACTAAAATATTCACATCATTGTAAGATAGTTTCCACTTTCAGAAATGAGAAATTATCCTTCTAAGTACGAGGTTAGGTGAAGGCGAATGTGTGGGTCACGGGTCTCTTGGGCTAGGCTTCCACCTGTTCTTGTTCGGCCTGATCCAGCCGACTTCTCTGTGGTGTAGCTGCTGAGTGGCACGACGAAATTTCTGAGCGGTTGAATTTCTTGATGATTTTAGGAAGTCTAAGGCAGGTGTTGGAGCGTTGTTTTTCACATCTACCAGCATAAACAATTCCTGTTTGCTTTTTTTAAATAACATTTTTCCAGGAAGTTATTGTAGGAAATTGTAGTTTCCCCTTTCCTCTAGATCTTATTTTTTAGATTTATCTGTTTAAATTGAGATTAAGAAGTAGGGTTAATCCAGTAGCTGCCATTTCCTTTGAAAAATTGCCAACAGCAGCTGACCTAGAATTCCATCTTGTAGTCAGTATTATATATAATATGTAAGTCCTAAATTTTGACCAAAAAAATGGTAAATTTGGTCTGAGTGGAGTAAAGGACCTGTACAAAGCCCCTTTGTACTGTAAAAGCCCCTTTCCATGCCTAGTCTCCTGCTCCTCAGATCTTTCTGGTAGTAAAGTTGGTAGTAAAGTTGATGACCACCTGAGAGGTTTGAAATTCAGAGCAAGAATCAGAAAGAGGTGATATGAGGGAAGTGGCACAGGGATGGGGTAAAAAATCCTTGAAGTGCAGTGGATACTGGCCAGGAGTGCAGGTCTTGGTGTATCAGTATGTTTTTATGACCGCGGAGCAGGGCTGAGCACTGCACAGTGACTCTTGTCTCTTCCAGTTCTCTCTTCACACTCACCTTCCTCTTGTCGATGGACACCTGCCTTCGCACAAATGAAATGTTCTAGCATACAGTTACACCGTGGCCTCGGTAGGCGTCAGATTATGAGTGGGTGGAATTTCTTATATCCTTAGACTCTGCTGCGTGAATGAAGACTACGGTTCTCAACAACTGGAAGTTGTTGGGTGTTCTTGCTTCCTATTTCTCCTCACCTTTTTCAGTATGAGAGTCTACAGCAAAATAGTTTTCTCAAAAAGCTATTTGGTAAGGGAACTTGAGAAGCAGGAGACAGTCGGACATGGTGTTTAAGTAAATTATTCATTCCTGCAACGTGTGGAAGGAGGCTTACTCTGTCCCAGGTGCTCTTCTGACCTCTTGGGAAACAGAACACACAAAGCGTCGAGTTTACATTCTAGCAGAGGTAAACAGACACAATAAGTGAGTTACGGTGCTGTAGAATAAACGGCAAAGGGCAGAGCGAATGTGCTCAGGACACCGGGGTGGGATGGAGGAGCAGGTCTCGGTTTTTAAATAGGGAGATCAGAGTAGACCTCATTGGGAAAGTGAGATTTGAGAACGGCGATGTTCGTATAAATTGGAGCTGACCAACAAGTTTGTCTTAAGAGAGAAAATAAAGTACTGAAAAATTTCCAACGATTGTTTACTGCTTTTCCAGCTACTCCTTAACCTATACTAGAAGCTCTCACTGCATCTAAATGCAGCTGTGCACTTTCCTCCTTATTTTGCTGCTGTCATTCCACCTGCCTAGATTTTTCTTTTCCAGGACCCAGCCCAGATGGCATCTCCATGTCATCGTTTGTGGAAGTAGGCGTGGTCATAACAAACTAGACTGCATGGCGAAATAGGACACTCGCAAAGTGCAGAGCTCCCGCTAAAGGAAGAGGAGTGGCCTTTTACATGGGGCCCTCACGCATGGGCCCCGTTTTGTAAGGAGGGGTTAGGAGGGCAGGCCAGGCTGAGGTAGCACCAAGAGCTAAAGCAGGCCAGGGTGAGCAAGGTCAGACTTCAGGGAGATTAAAATGAGACAGATCATGGAACGCCCCAGATTTCGTGCTAAGGAGCAGGGGTTCGATTCTACAGGCAGGAGGGGCCGCTCTGTCCTCAGGCTTCTGCCCTGTGGGAGTTTCCACTGAGTACGGTGAAGATTTGTTGGCTCTTGTGGATTCTCAGTTTGTAATCTCTGGTAAATGAGGAACAGAAAAGAAGGTGGTTAGTAATAATTTCCTCTCTTCCATCTCTCAATACCTGTTTTTCCAAAATGCAGATAACTTTTTTTCTCATAAAAAGGATATGATTTGTAAAAATTTCAAGTGGCATGGAAAAATAAAGAGAGCAAAATTCACTCTGTTAATACGCTGATCATCGTCGGTTTAGACTTGGTTCTCAGCAGTAAGCGGCACACGTCATCCGTGCTAGCAGCATCCTTTGTAACAGCTGCTCTGTGCGGATGTAACCAACTCCCTATTGCTGGGAGTTAAGTGGTCTCCAATTTCCATTATTCAGGTTCTTTATGGGTTTTCACTCTTATAAACTCAGTTTCAATGAACATCCTTCTGTATAATATCTGCACTTACCCAATTATCTCCTTGGTATAAATTATGGACATCTCAAAAAGTCGGGATGCCTGTAACTGGGATACACAATACTAGGATTTAGTACCTCAAGACATTACCTTTGAGCAGTTTGTGTGTGTGTGTGTGCACGTGTGCTTTTCAAAGCACTTGAGCAATAGCTTCTCTCCAGATCTGCACGGCGACATTCCTTGCAAGGCGGGTTAGGGGAGATGGTGGTCTCTCTGAGCGGGTGAGGGAGCTGGGGCGCCTTCGCTTCCTCGATGCTGCCACCACATCGCCGGGAGCACCTGCTGCTCATGAGGCACGTTTGCAACAGCTCTCAGAGCGCTGACTCCGAGGCCAGCGCCAACAGAAGCTTTTGGAGTATAAGGTGATTAGCATACATCATAGCCATACTAAGAATGGAAGTTTCTAGCTTCCTCCCATGAAACTGCTTTGATTCTGAGTTTTATTATTCCCGTTAGGGAGATCAAAGAGACAAGACGTTTTTCTGAGAAATTGAAAATCATACAGCAAAATTCTGATCTATTTCTCAGTGTAGGAAGTCTTTACAAGGGTTAAATGTGAGTGTTACTCATTTTAGGTCTCTCAGGGGAATGTGCCTTCTGGAAGTGGTTTCATTGGATTACTCAGTGCTGGTCTCCTCTCCATGCCATCCTCCCAAGCCACTTTCATCCATAAGATCTCTAGATGGTTCCTAGATTAAACCATTGTGCGCTAAACACAATGAGGAGAACTCAGAGTTAAGGACTCAGTGTCCTGTTATGTGGAAGGCGTGGCTTAGGTTGAAGTCATAAGTTCTATTCTCTCTTCTTAAAAATGAGCGCCACTGGGGCCGGCCCAGTGGTGTAGCGGTTAAGTCGGTGCATTCCACTTCGGTTGCCCGGGTTTCGCCGGTTCGGATCCTGGGCTCGGACCTACTCACTGCTCATCAAGCCATGCTGAGGCTGCGTCCCACATAGAAGAACTAGAAGGACCTACAACTAGGGTATACAACTATGTACTGGGGCTTTGAGGAGAAAAAAGAAGAGAAAACTGGCAACAGATGTTAGCTCAGGGCCAATCTTCCTCAAAGGAAAAAAAAAAAGCGCTGCTTGAAAATGGTAGCTATATCACCTCTTCTACTGATCAGCCAGCCCCTTTGCTGTATTCCCACTCCTGTCTGTCTCAGGGCCTTTGCACTTGCTGTTCCCTTTGCCTAGAATGCAGTGCACACGTGGCTCATTCCCTTGCTTCACTTAGCTCTCTGCTAAAATGTCTCCTTATCGGAGAGGGCTTCTCTGATACCCCGTCTAAAGTAGCGTGTCTTTCATTATCTCCCTTATTTCCTCATAGCAGTTATCACAACCTGACATTAAAGATTTGTCTCCTCCATTGAAATATAAGCTCAGAGAGGGCAAGGTCTTTGTTTCTTCAAAACCTAGAACAATACTTGACATATGTTATAAACTCAATAAATACTATATAACAGTTGGATGAGTGAATGAATGAATCTCCCACTGCTCCCACCTAGGGAGTTGTGAAGAAACTTGGAGCTTTTAAAGAATGTGGAGGGAAGTCAAGGACTTATGAAAAAGCAGCAACTGCCTTAGAGGAGCTGACCTCAGGGCCCGATCTCCAGGCAGAGCTGTCCTGTCCAGTGGTGCCCTTCCTGCCTCCAGCCCCTTCTCTGCCTGAAAGTTCACTTGAGGCCATTGCTCCTAACATTCCCCCAGCTGGAGGGTGACTTATCTAATAATAAATGCTGCCTTTAAAAAACATTTTAGCGGGTTAATATGTTCAGTAGATATTTGTTGAGCAACAGCTCTCGTGGGACATTGTGCTAGAACAGGGTTACAGAGTCAACTGGACGGACTCTGAGCTTGCAGTTTTTCAGGGTGTGAGTTTGGTTGGACGAGATTGCCCTCCTGCCATCCCCACGCTAGAAGAAGAGCCCTGAAGGACGGGCAGCTCCTCCGTGGGGAGGAGAGCTGTAATGTGGAGCCAGGTATTCTCGGGAGGTGGTGGGCTGTGGGTGTGTGGTCTTTGGGCAGAAGGAGGGCAGAAATGGGAGAGCGACAACATGCCCGCCTCAGGACTTTGCCTAGGCTTCCCCAGGGCTCAGGGAAGAGAGAGGAAGCTCTCAGTCCATACTCTGGTGTTCTCCATATCAATAAACAAAATTCTTATGACTATCACTTTCTAGGTTAGACATCTGTGGACTAAATTCAGAAGCTAATAGTAATTTTAAATATTTCTAGGGGTGAATATTCCAGAAATTTCTAAAGCCAGAAAGTCTATTTAAAAACAACTTTTGAGGGGCCGGCCCCATGGCCTAGTGGTTAAGTTAGGCACGCTCTGCTTCAGTGGCCCGGGTTCACAGGTTCAGATCCTGCGCACAGACCTGCACCATTCATCAGCCACGCTGAGGCAGCGGCCCACATACGAAATAGAGAAAAACTGGTACAGATGTTAGCTCAGGACTGGTCTTCCTCAAGCCAAAAAAACAAAAAAAAAGAGGCAGATTGGTGGCAGATGTTAGTTTAGGGGGAATCTTCCTCACCCAAAAATAAAAATAAAAACAACTTTTGAAACAACGAATTTGTATTTCGCAATACAAATTAACACAAACACTTAATACAAACGCTTAAGATTCAGAAGAAAGAAGGGAAAAAAACACTATTCCTCCAACAATGCAAATAGACTAAAATTTAAGGGAGCAGGATTTTTAAGTAATTTTTCTCACTTATGCAAACAATAAATAAATCCTTCAAATACTCTAAAAGATATCTTGAACTTTTCTGTAAGGAATATTTAATTGAAAATAACATAATACAAACGTGTGACTGTGTAATCCTAACCTGTAACTCAGGGATTTGCATGGAGACAGAATTTCTGTCCTCTAGTTATGGAACTGGTGAAATACGGTTGTACAGTGGGCTTTCTGACATATGTTCTAAGGGTGAGAAGTACACACAGCATTAACAGCATCAGGAAAAACCAAAGACTGGTAAAAATAGGACCTCATATTCATTCTGTCCACTGGGTCCTTTAGCTCACATGCCAGCTCTCAGAAATCACGCTCCAGCTCAGTCCTCAAAGTGTGTGTGTGTGTGTATGAATAACCTGGGGACCCACCTAGTTCAGTCGCAGATTCGGATTCAGCATTTCTGGAGTGGCGCTCGGGATTCTGCTTTTCTAGCAGGCTCACAGGTGAAGCCAGTTCAACTGGTCCATGAATGACACAGAATAGCAAGGCTCTAGCTTTCCAAGGACTTTCACATGCACTTTTTTCATGGAAACTTTATGACTACCCTGTGAGTTGAGCAGTGCTGATGTTGCCTCCTTTTACAAGTAATAGAACAGGTTCCAAGAGGTCGATTGCCTGAAGTTGTGCTAGAACCCAAGTTTTCTAAGTCCTCCTGGAGGATTTTTATTACACTAGTTGTAATTTGGTTGTTGCATCATGAATATAGAAGTGGGGAGTGGGAATGTAGAGCTAAAATGACATTTTGGGAAACCCGATAGAGAAAATACACACATACTTCTATTATTGTTATTGTTACTTATTATGATGTCTCCTGAGGTCTTATAAGCAAGACCTAATGGACTAGGGAGATATACTAGTTCCACGAGAGTTCTTAGACTTGCCATTTGTAGGCAACAAGAGGACATAGCAGATGGTGAATGTTTTGCTGGGGACAAACTTAACCGACTATCTTTGGGAAAAGTGGATTTAACTTGACTAGAGGCTGCCTTCCATCCTCCGGATGGAGCTAGAACTTGAGAGCTCGGTGGCATTGATTTATGGAGCACTGTTCCTGTCAGATGGTACAAAGGACGTGCAAATCCTGTGCAAGTCGGCTAAATCTCACTCAAAATTTGCCAACGGGAAACACAGCTAGATTTTAATTTGGTCTTTGGGTAACTTTTAGGGATCTCTTGATTATGCGTATTCTTCATACAGTATTTGCTGAGAAATAGCTAAATATTGTCAAACAAAGATAAAGATTCGAACCTGGATATCTAGCGTGGCATCGGGGGGCCTGGGTCCTGGGCTCCAGCTGCTGAGACGAGGCCCAGCTGGCCCTGGGTGGATGAGATTTGAGGCAAAGGGAATCTCATATGGCCTTTTACTTTCACAGTTCCATTTTTCCAGGAAACGGCTGCTTGATTATTGGTGTTGGTCCTTCTTCCTTCCTCTTCCAAACTCTCTCAGGCATTTGCTGCTGAGCAATCCAATGGTCACATAGAAAAATTTGATTCATTTCGTATCTTATTAAGCTTGATTTTGCAGTGTTCTGATAGTGTCTTGTTATAAACATAATACATGTTCATGGCAAAAATTTTGGAAATTAAAGGAAAGTATAAAGAAAAAAGTCACTATACTCCTACCACTCAGTGATGACTATTGTTGCCATTTTGGTTAGTATAATTCATGAACATATTTTAACAAACTGAGATTATAATACTATTAATTTTTTTTTTTTTACTGTTAAAGTTTTGTGACCTAATCTTTCACATAAGAATATTAGAATGAATGTTTTCCCAAATTTTAAAATATTATTTGAGGCTTTTGGGGTTTTTTTGCCTAGTTAGTGTGCCATCACGTGGGTGTGTTCTAGTCTATCCATTCATCCCTGTTGATGAACCTTTAGGTGTTTCCTGTTGTTTAATACGATATGCTGCAGGGAAGAATCCTTGTGCTAAATCTTTGTACACAGCTCTGATTCTTCAAGGGTAAATACTGAGAAGAGGGATTACCAACTCAAAAGATATATTTAGGGCCGGCCCCGTGGCTTAGCGGTTAAGTGCGCGTGCTCCGCTACTGGCGGCCCGGGTTCGGATCCCGGGCACGCACCGACGCACCGCTTCTCCGGCCATGCTGAGACCATGTCCCACATACAGCAACTAGAAGGATGTGCAACTATGACATACAACTATCTGCTGGGGCTTTGGGGGGAAAAAAAAAGATATGTTTAAAATATTTGTTAGTTGAAGGGTGCTTTTTGATAAATACTAACAAAGCATCTTCCAGAATGGTTGGTCCAATTTATACCCTTAACCAACAGAGCACTCTGGCTGTTTTGGGGTATTGTTTTTAACCTGCCTCTTTGACAGTTTACAATGCTATCCCTTTGTTTTGATTTGCATATACTTGATCTCCAGTGAGACTGAATTTCCTACATTTCTTTCTGTTCTTTTCTGAAATGCCTCTTAGGTCCTTGGCTCATTTTTCTCTTGGAGTTCTGTTTTGTTTTGTTTGTTGTTTTTGTTTTTTAATGCTGCCTAAAAGCTCTGTCTATATTAAGATATTAACTTTTGTCACTTGTACACGTGTTTTCCCTCATGTGTTCTTTAACTTTGTTTATAGTATTTTTTGACATTCAGAAAATTTTCACACTTTTGCCTAGTCAAATTTTTCAATCTTTTAGTTTATGCTTTCTTCTGCTTTTATGCTTAAAAATGTCTTCCCAGTCCTGAATTAAAATGACCATTGAAGTTACTTTTAATTGTAGACTTAATTGGAAGACAGTGGAATTAGGAATTGGCAGCAAGCATTTGAGGAAAATACAGCCACTAATTAAATGTGACCCAGTCTTAACAATATGTGTCCGTCAGAATCATGTGTTCGAGCTTTTAAAACTTCCCGATGCCTAGGTCACACCCCAGAGCCATTGAATCAGAAATTTAAAAAGAAAAGAAAACAAAATAGAACAAAAAACCTTACACAAGTCCACAGACTTAGAAAGGAGCAGAGCCAAGTTGCATGTGATTATTTTTTTGTGCTTGCTTTGAGCATTAAATTTTATTAGTGTAGTGGGTCATACCCATTACTGTCTGTTAACAATGAAGGTCAGAGTGCTCTTCTAGCTTTCATGAGGAAGGGTATTCAGAACACTGTGCTGGGGGAGCCCCCTGCCAAATTGTAGTGGTTCTCCGAAAGTGCCAGCCTCACGAGTCAGCAGTTGTTTGACGTGCCCGAGATTATTTCTGAGTTCCGTGGCTGATTCGCGTGCTTGACTTAGGTGTCACTACACTACGGCCAGGTGGATTTTCTTTTTTAATTAGAAGATACAATACAAATTTAATGTATTTGAAGAATACATAGACTATATTAGAAGATACGATATATTTACAAATTACACATGTAATACCTTACATTTGTATATATTTTTTAACTAAGATTCATTACTCTTTGATATACAGTAGTATCTCATTTGAAATGGGGTATAGACCTTGCAAATTAGTATTTGCAACTTGGGAAAAGAAAGTCAAACCCCAAATGGCCAGTTTTATATCTCTCTACAAACTTGGGCTATGTTCTTTAGTTAGCATTGAAAATACATTCCTATTTCTGTAGCCTGGAGTTGTCTCATTAAAGCTTTTGTGAGGAAATTTGCCTACAAGTCAACCTATGTTTTTTGGTGTCCGCCCCATAAGTAGCATCCTGCATTTTTAAGAAGCAGCCAGTCCACCTGCAGGAGTTGAGAGGGAAGGCACAGACAGGCTTTGGCTTTGGGCCTCAGAAATGATGGTGGTGGTGGTGATGATGATGATGATGATGATGATGGTGGTGGTGGTGGTGGTGCCGCCAGTACTTTGTAGGGCTGTGAAGAGGAGTAGGCAACTGGTAACTACTCTATTAGTGTTGGTCCCACCATCCCCCACTCTGTTCACTGCACCGGATAATTTGAAGGAGGATGTTGGGGGGTTAGTGGCAGGAGACAGAGGGTTCCAAGAAGAGCTCCCTTTGTGTGTTCGAGGTCCCCTGATCCGTTTGAGGGGAAATTATATATGCCACCCCAAAAAGTAGATAATATGAGGACACTGAAGTGTAAAGTGCTAAATTGTGTGTTACAGATGATACATTTATTCTTTATAAGAAGTCAAAAAAGGGACAGACGATTGTGGCCTGAAGTAGTTACTACATTATTTTTTATATCATTTTCATGTATAAAATGCTTAAACCAGATCTGAATGCATCTTAGGTAATTTCAAAAGGAGAAGAAGAAGAAGGGAAAAAGATCTTGTTGCCAAAAGTCCCTATTATAACTAAGAGGCTAAGAGTATGTGAGAGGGGATTAAGTGCTGACAGGGTGAAACCTAGCCCACAGTAGAGCTCGGAGAGCAAGGGAGGTACTGAATTTTATGCCAAAGAAGTTTTTCTTGCATAACCATCTTTGTGCCATAGTTGAGGCTTTGACTGGAGATAAACGGTGCACGAGAATGCTGAGGTGGCAGACTGTGCAGTGAAGTTGGCCGCTGTGGGTGCTCCGGGACCGTAGGCTGGGCAGTCAAGCAGCCCGGCCAGGTCTTCCTGTGCTGAGAGCTCCGGGGCCAGCCACCCAAAGTCTGCTTGCCCTGAACTGCCTCCTGTATGATGAGGGAACCGATTGGCTAGATTGTGTGGTCTTCAGGCCCGTTTCAGCTCTGACATTCCATGATGAAAAACCAATTTATTCATTATCGCAGGCCAGAAAAATTGAAAGAGGTTGAAAGGGATCCTGGGTTCTCTTCTGGCCGAGATTCCTCCAGAAGCAGAGCAAAATGAGCTTCTTGATCACCATCCAGGAGGAAGAGTTTATCTTTGGACCTCTTTCCAGTCTTCTTGCGAATCTTTGCAGGGCAGGACCATGGCCAGCTCTTGGCAAACTTGTGAACTAAGCACTTTCTCCTCCTGTGTTTAATCACCCAGGATATCCCCCGCCCCCGAGCACAGTGTCGCTCGTATCATAGCTTCAGGAGACTACAGATCTTTCCAGCCAGGGTCCCCACCTAATCACCCAAAACTTAGAGAGGGTCTCAAGGTCAAAGTGTTCCATGTACAAAGTCCACAGTGGTTGTTTGTACAATTGTTACTCTTTATGTTGCTCAACAGATACTTAGCCAACATGTGTTTTGTGCACAGCACTGTGCTGGGCTCTGGGGCAGTATTTTTCAAACTGCAGGTCACCACCCATGAGTGGGCGTTGATCTCAATTTAATTGGCTACAACCGGAATTCTAAAAATAAATAGAATAAAATAAAAAATATCTGTGTCTCACATAGTAAGGCTGAGTATTATTTAATAAAATGTTTGTTTTAGTTTTACACTTGTAGGTGTGTGCCTATGTGTTTGTATGTGTAATGAATTTCAGTGGAAAATATATTTCTCACTCTGTGTTGTAGTCAGAAAAGCTTAAAAAACAATGCAGTGAGCTCACAATCCCTTATCTGGAATTCCATATTCCAAAACATGAAAGTTTTTTCTTAAGTTTGGCACAAGTTCATTTGGCAGCAAAACAGGACCCAAAGTGATTTAGAGGTATTTATAGTCTCTCTTTATCCCACTTAATTTGTACACTTAACTGCAGAATGGAGTCGTACCTTTGACCCCAGTGGGCATGTTGCACTTAATTACTTTCCTAAGGGCCAAAAAATTCTGAGCCATAGGAATTGTGGTCTTGTATAAGGGAAACAGTTTTCATTCATTCAGCAATCAATTATTGAATGCTTGCCATGAGCTTGCTATTGTGCTAGGTGTCAGATACGGAAGGAAGAAAAGTTAATGTGAGATGAATTCTTGGGGAATTGAACAATCCCATGGGTGGGATAGATTGGGAGCCACAAGAGCTGAACCTCAGCTCTCTCCCTTCACATTCTTTCTTTCTGTTAGTTCACCCAGATCCTCAGCTTCAGGGATTTCTCTGTAGATGGCTTCCAAGTTCCCTACCTTGCATTTCCAACACAACTTCACACCAGCACTTCAGTTCAGCACATTAAAAAACAGACTTCAACCTCCTTATTCCTGTATTTCTGTATTCTTAGAAGTACCACTGTCTCCTTCCCCTGAACGCAGCCTTATCCTTGTCCTTGACTCTGTCATCCAGTTGGTCAATTCCTATTGATTTTTTCCTGCCAATAGGCCTTGCCTCCTTTCCCTTCTCTCCATTCCCAGCACCACCTATTGGTACAGATGTGAATTACTATTTCTCACCTGAAGGGTAGGATGGTCTGGAAGTGTAGCTGATGGAAGCAAAGGTCTTAGAGTCATAAAAACCTGGGTTCAAGTTGTGTCTCTTCTCCATCCTGCTGAGTGACCTTGGGCAAGTCACACAGGATCACTTTTCTCATCTATAAAATGGAGTTGATGATAGATGTTTCATGAGTTGTAGTTAGGAATAAAAATACACACACCAAAAGCAATATTAAAAGATAAGCCACAGACTGTGCGCAGATATTTGTAGGGCATGTAACTAACGAAAGATAAGTATTTAGAATTTATAAAGAATCTCCTTCAAACCAATAAGGGAAAAAAAGACCAATTTTGAAAAATGGGCATAAGATATGAACAGGCAGTTCCTAAAGAGGAAATCAGAAGACCAATAAATATATAAAAAGATGTTCAACCGCATTAGCAATCCAGGAAATGCAAATTAAAACAACGAAATACTGTTTCACTTCTATCATCTGGCACAAAATGTGGGCAAGGATGTCAAGCAATAATGACTCATATTGCTGGTGCATGTGTAGACTGGTCCACCCTCTTTAGCGAGCAAGTTAAAAGTATCTAATAAAGTTGAAGATGTGTATGCCTACCACCCAGCAATTCCATTGCCAGGAATGTCCTTTACAGCATTGTTTTTAATGACAAGAACATCAGAAATAGCAAAAACATCCATTAAAAGGAGACCGGATATTCATTCAATGGAATACTATACAACAGTTAAAGTGAACAACTACTTTGTATCATCATAGATAAATCTGAAAAAAGTTGAGTGAAAAAAGCAAACCACATAATATCTACAGTAAGAAACCATTTATATCAAATTTTAAAACATGTCAAACAATATTATTTATATATATTATATATATTTACCTATATGTGCATATATATGTATATGTATGAGTTAATATATATCTAGCTTATGAATAAATGTGTGTCTAGCAAAAATATTAAAATATGCATGGGAGTGATTAACAACAAATTCAGTACAGTGGTCACCTCAGGAAGGGGAACGGAATGGAGAAGAGTACAGAGAGGGCTTCAGCTGTATGTTAAGTGTTTTATTTCTCAAAAGGAAAATGAAGCTATTAATGTAGAATGTTAAATTTGACAAAGTTGGGTGGGTATGTAAGTGTTCCTTGTATTATTCTTTTACTTATGTGCTTGAAATATTTCATTTTTAAAAAGCACTCAACCCCAGCCTGGCACTCAGTGAGTGTATAATAAATATTCCTTCCATCCCATTCAGAAGGCTTATAAGATTTCCTTTTACCTGACTAGTCAAGTTCCATTTCCTCTGTCTGGCATTCCAAATCAGTCAAGGTCTAAACCCCCTGGTGAGGCTCTCATGACCCTCCAGTCCCTAGTTCCAGCCTCCATTTCCAGCCTTAGGCTTTAGCGTTTCCCACAGTGGACCTGATGTTCCAGCCATGGGGTCCCAGGTCATGCTTGATGTTTTCCTGCCCCTTTGTCTTGGCTTGTGTGGTTTTCTTGGCTAGAATTTCCTTATCCCTTTTCTCTAGCTGTACAAATCCAATCTCCCTTTCACTCACTCATCCATCCATCCATCCATCCATCCATCCATCCATTTCTCCATCCACCCACCATTCCACCCACCCACCCCCCCACTTCCATCCACCATCCATCCATTCACCCATTCCTCCATTTACTGAGCATCTTCTATGTGCAAGGCACGTACATCAAACTCTGATTTGCTCTGGCACAAATAATCACAACTTTCACAGCATCCCCCAAATGCCTTATACCTCTAATATGATATTTATCATATTAAAATTTATTTTATCTGGCTAGGCTAGGCACTGAAGGCAGATACGACCTTGTTCATTTTTAATGCCTTGTGCTTATAGGAGCTCATTAAATATTGGTTAAAGAAATAAACGAGTTTCAGGTTGTATGTCCAAAACACTGATATCAATGTTAAGATTATAGTTTAACCCACATCACTTGAATCTGAATATTTAGTGTCTTTAGCTCATTGAGTTTAATAAGAAGACCACACACTCCCTTCTATCTCTGTCACCTGAAGGAGGGAAGGATGCCCTGCCTCAGCCGTTCTGCCTTCACATTTACTGAGAACCCAGACTCCAGGGCACTACACATGCTCTCACCTCTCTAGGGACTTTGCATTTAGTTAGAGAAGGAAGACAGTGCCACAGAAAATTAGTAACATGACAAGGCAGTGTGAAGTGTGGGTCAAATAAATGGTGCTGGCATCATGATCTGGAATCGTCCTTAATGCAACAGCTTGTTTTATGCTTGGCTATGTAAGACTGGTTTGGAGAGATTCATTCTTTTACAAAGGGATCTGGGTCAGAATTATCATTTTATGTCAGATTGGGTTTCTGTAAAGTCCCCTTTTTTTTGGCTCAAGTAGACGTTTAACAGCATCTCTATTATACATAAGCTGATACACAGATGTGGATTTGAAGATGTCTTCTGATATCACAATTTTACAAGGTGTGAGCCTGAAATATCTTTCTGACCTGACACTGAATGGAATTTTCTTAGCGCTTTTTCAAAACAGGTTTCTGTGAATTTTTAAAGCTACTGATCTTCCTCGCACCCCTTCCTTTCCAGTACACTCCTGGAGAACTGTTTCCATCTGACAGAGGCTATGCTTTATGTTTCCACCACCAGTCACAGGTTGTGTGTTTGTTTGTTTTCATGGTTATTCTTTATCCAGGTAGGCTATTTGAAAAGTTTGGGTTGGAAGGAGTCTTTATGTGGACTTCACTCTTTCCAGGACAGAAGTCCCTTCTTTGCCTTCTGCCTCTACTTGAATATTTTTAGAGACGGGGAACTCACCATTTCTCACTGTTGATGACCCTTACAGGTGGGATTAGAGACTCTCAGGTTGTCTGAACATAGTGGGAGAGTTGAGCTGTCCCCAGCAGTGGGGCCCACATAGCATTCCAGGAAAACCCAATCCTCCTTGGAAGGTTCAGGATCTGCTGGCAGATCCCAATCTTTTGGGATAGTGGGTCTACTGCAGCTTCTTTTTAGTCATGACATTATTGGAGGCCTGACTTCAAGAATGCTTGTCATGTTCCTTTAAGATTATTGTGAATGACGTGTCTGTCCTCCTGAGGGACAAAGGACAGAATACAACTCTGGTTATCTGAGTCGGGGGAGGGGCTGGAAGAATGAGTGTGAAGGTGTAGGGGGAATTTGGGCACCTACATACAGATTGGACGGGAGGCCAGATGACCAGGGGAAAGCTGCAGGGGCCCCGACAAAGCTCCCCAGCAGGAACAAGCTGGTCATTGTTGCAGGTGTGACCCTGGAACCTCCAGGCATGCCCTGGCTTGGTCAGCGCGTTGGATTGCTGAGACGGAGCCCTGTGCCTGCCCCACCCTCTGCTTGTGTTCTCCGCAGAGGAGGGTCTGGATGGAGCTTTCCACTTCCTGGGTGGGCAGCAGCTACCACCTCCTGCCCAGATTGCTGACACTGGGGGCTGGGGGCCCAGCGAACGGAGAGGTGGCTGCTGGACTGCCGAAAAGACCATAGGGATTCCTTTTCAGTGACAAACTTTAAGAAAGACCTGAACTCGCCATATTGAATACGACATCATCTAAAAAAGAAGAAAAAATACATGGGTTTACTCTTCCCAGTTCTCTGCTTTAAGCTTTGGCATGTCTGTTTTATTGGCTGAGGAGGTAAATGTGAGTTAGTAACGGAACCAGTGCCGGCTTGGCCCTGCCTAATAGGGTCCAGCGACCGTCTGCCAAGACGAGGCTGGAGCTGGCATTGGGAGATATATGGCAGAGGACAGTCCCGTTCCTGCGTGACCGGAGGCTTCTCACTCATACAGCACAATCTCTCCCCTTGAGTCATCTCAAAGCATGGTCAACGTTGTTGGAATGTAAATGTTGATGTGACCTTCACAACACTCAGAAGTGTGTTTTCGCTATCTTTGGGTTGTGTGTGGTGCGACGGAGCCCCTGGAGACCCAGGACGCCCAGCCCCTGCCTGCTGTGGCGCCCCCTGCTCTTGGCCGGGCCCTTTCCTGTGCGGGGCTCCCTGCCCGTGCGTCTCCCTCTTGCGTGCATCGTCTTGGCACACTTTCTACCTTGCTTTCCCGTCTCCGCACACCTAGCTCGTGTTCTTCTTGACCACACACCCCTGCCTGCTCTGGGCCTCCCAGGTATTTGATTCACCAGTTTGACCCAACAGAGAAGTCTTCAGGTGGGACAGGATAGTGACTTGGATTCTGGAAAGAGTCCAGTTCCCTAGTCCCGACTCTCTAAGGACTGTGAACATAAACAGTAGGTGGCCTTTTTGTGATGTTTTTTAAAGGCCACCATTGTAAACACAACCAGGGCTTAAAAGCTGTAAGTGAGTAATGGATTCACAGCCAGCTTGAGTAAGGGGGAGCTGGTTGCTGAAAAATTAATAGCCACAGTTGACTGAAGGGAAGGATCTTATAGGCAGGAGTAATATTCAAACTACCGGAGGACTTGTAAGGCACAGACCCCTGAGTCAGAATGGATGCTCCCTTGGGCTGGGCCCCCCTGCTGGGCGGGGAGGACCCTTTAGTTGCTGGACTGTGACTAATTCTGGGAGTCCCGGAGTCGGGGGGCAGGGGAATAGGAGGAGCACTTGGGGTGATAGTTGACAAAGCAGGAGAAAATTGGTTCATACTCAGTTTATCAGCCTTGCTTGTAGGACAAAAACTGACAGAGATGTGGCCTGTATTTCTAATGCTTCTTTTTCAGGAAGCTGGGATTTTTTAAAAAAATTGGTTTGCTTATTCTGTTTGAGTAGATGATGGTTGGGTTGTGTCACCGTCCCTCACATTAAGAATTCTCTCTCTTTGCCAGTCAAGTCTTCTCTTTCCACTTAAGAGGGGCGCAGGCTTCAGAGTGAGAAAGACGGGACCCACCCCGCCTCCTCCACACAGTGGCTGTGTGACGGCGCGTAAACCACTAGCCTCCTCTGTAAAGTGGGCCGGATGGTACTTCCCTTTTAGGGACATTATGGGGACTCAATAGGATGACACAAGTAAACAATCTAGCACTGTGCCAGCCACTTCAGTTATATCCTGGAAAAAGTGTGGCCTTTCAAGAAAGACAAGACTGGCTTTGAATCCCAGCTCTACTAGTTACTGTCTCTGTAATTTCAGGCAAGTTGACTTCTCTGAATCTCAGTTTCCTCATCTTAAAAATGGAATTCAGAGCCAGCCCTGATGGCCTAGTGGTTAAAGTTCGTTGTGCTTTTCTCCATCGACCTAGGTTCGGTTCCTGGGTGCAGAACCACATCACTGGTCTGTCAGTAGCTGTGCTGTGGTGGCCACTCACATAGAAGAACTAGAAGGACTTACAACTAGAATATACAACTATGTACTGGGGCTTTGGGGAGGAAAAAAATATGGAATTTATACCTGTCTCATGGAGCCAGGAAGATTAATGGAAATGATATATGAAATCGTCTAGCACAAAGCTATGGCCATACGAGGAGATCACTAAATGGTAGCAGTTATTACCATGTCTTTCCTTCCCTTGGCTATAAGATGTGCTGTCATGGTGGTGGGGGGAGTTGCAAAGACAGTATTTTTGAGGAGGCACTTGATATCACTGGGGCTGGAGACTGGGGGGTAGCTGATCTTACTGTTCTAGCTCCAAGCATGGAAGGCGGCAGCTGCCATCTCCCCATTCCAGGAATTCCATCTCAACTTGGAAGGGTAGTGATGGCAGGGGTGGGATAGCTACCAGACAAGGCTTTCAGGTTTATGGATGGATCCTATTTTCCTGATTAAGGTCTTGACATAGAAGACCACATTTTGTGAAGGGACCAGTCTAATTTCAAAAGCAAAAGAAAAATATATATGAATCTGATTTTTAAAAAACTATTGCCTCATATAAAATGCATACTCAAGTGTTGAAGATGAAAAGTATGCAGGCCAAGTCTGCAGCTGGCAATATTTTAATGATAAAATAATTAGGTGGCTTTTGTACCACTCTAAGGCAGGGGAAGACCTTCATAACTGTTGTCTTTGTCTTTGTGTCTTATGTCGCATCTAAGCATGATGCTCCCTGTGAAAGGATCCTGTATGCCACTGAAGAGGGGAAACGACAGCCAGCTGGGAAGCACAAGGTGTTGAAACTCATCCTCGCTCTTCCGCTCAGTAGCTGTGGGACCTCAGTGTCCTTGTCAGAGCAGTGCAGGGACTTAGTGAGCTGACCTCTGAGAACCTGTCTGGGACCAACGTTCAAATCTGAAGAAGAATTTGCTCTGACTGCAATTAGCACCTTCTTCCAAGATAGAGGACAGAAGAAGCCACCCCCGTGGTTGCCCTCTGGTCCCTGATCTGGAGAAACAAAGAAACAGAAGGCTTCTCTTAGTTGATCATGGTTAGGCACATATGTGGCTCCTGGTTCTGCACTGTAAGTGCTGCCTTCTGAGCTTCTAATGCAATGGATGTGCCATCATTTCTTGGCACTTTCAGAAAGGGTTGGACAGACCCCTCCCTTTTCCCCTGCCTCGTTGCCATTCCTCTTGTAACTGGGCATGACTTCCTCCAGGAGGCCTTTCCTGACCCCTTCAGCCTGGGTGGTGCCTGCTCCTCTCACCACCTTGGTCCGACGACATTTCCCACTGGGCTATGAGCATCTGGAGGGCAAGAACTGCATCTCATTCCCCACTGTATCCCTGTAGTGCCCAGTACCTAGTGAGCTCTCATAGCTATAGCATCTGTTGAGTGAATAGCCAATGAGGATGTGGCCAAGACAAAAAAATCTTGTGGAAATGTTGAACTGGAACAGGATTTAGAGCCTCCCTCACTTTACAGATGTGCAAGGTGGTTCCATGGATGGAGTGGTTTTCCCTCAGTGTGGGCCAAGCTGAGGCTGGAATCCAGTCTTCTCAGGACTCCCAGCACAGTGCTCATTCCATTGCAGCCCAGTGCCCTCTCCTTGGTCTCAGGCTCACCCCATTGCTTCAGCACCCCCAGTCCCCATCGTTCTTCACTGGCACTCTCTGTGTTGTCCTCATTTGCACCTCTCCCAGGTCTTCAGTTTCTCCACGGGAAGCACCCTACAACACAGAAGGTACTTGATATGTGTTTGTGCAATAAATGAATGAACAAATGAAGGCTTGCACAAATAAAAATCCATGAGTAAGACAAGAAAAACAATCGAAGGGCCCAAATAAAGATTATATCCCTTTCTGGGAGGCTATCTTGCAATTAGAACAGGCTAGACCTCTCATCCCTAAAACCAATCTAGCCTCTAGAGAAAGAAAAACGGGAAGATAGGCTCCCAATTTAATTAATTTGCCTTTTCCTTGTACCTCAGGTTTTAACAAACACTTTCACAGTGATCTCCTTTAAGTCTCATGCCAGCCGTGTGAAGTAGGCACAGTTTATCTATGGAAAGCCCTTGGACATTGCCTGGCCCATGGAAGGTGCACTACAAGTGTTAGCTGTCATTATATATCATCATCCCCACTTTACAGATGAGAAAAGAAAAGCTTATGGAAGCAATAACTGTGATTTGCATAAGGTCATCCAGCTGGAAAGTGAGGTGAGATTTGAACCCTTGTCATGTGACTCCACAGTCTGTCCCTGTCCCCTCCTTGTACATGGCCCTCCTATATCTAGAGGTGACTTCCCACCTTGAATTAGATATTTCATCCCTCCAGCAGAATGGCCGCCTCTTAGGTTTTTGAGGTTTCATGTAAAACCCTCTTAGGAGATCATAGCAGATCTCACAGTCTTCTGGGCCTTCCTCCCACCAAGCAGGACCCAGACTTTAACCATCTAGCTCATGGCGGTAGGTCACATATCCATGCCCCAATATGCCACAGAGTCATTGATTATTTCATTTCTCTCCTAGAAACACATGTGACTCAGGCAGCTGGTGGAATTGCTCTGTTTTTGCTTTCCAGATGCTCCAGAAAGCCCAGGGAGAAAGGCTTATGGTGGGACCACTTGGGTTGGCCTCTTCTGCTCTTGGGAGTGGACCTGCTGATTTTTTCAGGGTCAGGGAGCTATTAAACCTCAGATTTAAGTCATTAGCCCTCTTTTCCTAGATCCTGATTACACTAGTTAGTATTTGCAACCTAAACTCCTGACACCAAAAAGACCTGTAAACTGAAGTCATGATATGATCTTTAGTATAGAAGGGATGGTCTAGACACCCTTGAACTCTCCTCCTACTGAAAGATGATTAAATTGGCCTTACTCACCCAAATACTCCAATGATATCACTTGTTACCTGTATTTGATAAGGTGCCTGTGGTGAGCAAGATGTTGGTCATATTCTATCCACTAGTGAAACGCATCCATTTCTTCCATAGAGTTCATAAATATAGCATTGGTCAATTATCATTTGTTTACTATTATGTCTATTTATACAGACCTTCCCCAAGATAGGATGGAGATATAAAGAAATATAAGCTATGGTCCATGCCCTCCAAACCCTCACAATCTGGAAAGAAAGGGAGCCTGCTGGCTTATGTGATAAACACAGGGACACTACATGATTGTCTCTTCCCCAGAGCCATTAAACATTACAAAAACTGTTCCCATTTACCTGGGCCATTTATCCTGGTCCAAATGTAAAAGGCTCCACCATGGATTTAGATTTTAGAAATCAAGGGAGTTCAATTTACACTCCAGTCACATAAGAAGAATTTCTAAAATGCTAAACATTTACATGAATATGTAATATGTTGGTCCTATGTGTAGTTTGGAAATTGGTGTTGGTTATATTCTGCTCATCAATTAAATGCTAAGACCATATTGAGAACAGATATTGCTAGTCAGGGTGCTTTTGGTGACAGGTACAGAAAACACTTCAAAGTAGCCTATATAATAAGGAAAATGTGTCATGTTTGTTTAACAAGAAGTCACTAGGTAATGTAACTCTAGGATTGGTTAATTCAGTAGGTCAAAGATGACATCATAGACCCAGGTTCCTTCCATCTTTTTGCTCTGCCATCCTCAGAACATCAGGCTGGCTCCCTTTGTGATTGCACATTGGCTTTCACTGATCTCAGTGTAATTTTGAGATATGACCATCTCCAGGGGAAGAAGAGAAGGTCTCTTCCCATGTGTCTCTCTTTAAGAAGGAGGAAACCTTTCCATAAGTTCCCCCAGTGGGCTTCCACCATGTCTCATTGGCCAGAATCCATCATGGTGCTGTGTCTAAAGTTGATCCTTGGCTAGAGGAATGGGGTTGCTGAGATTGACATAGGCAAGTGAGAATTTACCCTGAACTTGAGATCAGTTACTTTCCCTAAGGGGAGGAGAACCATCAAGATCAGAGTTCTGTTACCGAGGAAGGAGGGGAGGAATGGATGTGGGTAGTTAAACAGTAATGGCAGCCAAAACTGTTCTTCACTGAGACAATTGTTGAATGCCTCCTTAAAGGTTAGATTTAACAGTATTTAAACACTGAAGTCCCACACTATGGTGTTACAGGATTTGGTAGGAGAAAAAGAGGCACGCTGTAGAGAACTAGAATGTACAGGATTTCAGACCCTGGAACAGAGTGAGGTGAGAGCAAGACAGAGGAGGCCGAGTGTGTATGGGGGGGAGATGGGGGAGAAAAATGGGGGTTAATGGATTCCACTTGTCCACACTTCCGTTCTAGAGTGAAGGCAGGTATCTGTGGGAGGCAGTCTCAGCCGCAGAGCCTTTCCCTGGAGATCTCTAAGAAGGACAGGATGGATCCCTGCGGGACAGGCCTGGCCAGGTGACCTCCGAGGCCTCTGCACTGTTTCAGATATTTCTGGCATTAAATCTTTTCAGAGGATGCAGCAGCCACACCACTGTCTCTTTTAGCAGCAGACTCAACTACTGTGCTGACTTTTTATTTGAAGTCTCCGCTTTCACTGAGGAGGCAGCAGGATCTAGAAAAGAGATACTATCAGGGTGGGACACCAGAGACCTGGATTATATTGCTGCCTCCCCTGGGGGGTTACTTTGTAGCTGAGGTAAGTCACTTAACCTCACTCTGCCGCTCTCTAGTGTGTGCACCTCGACTTAATGCCGTTGAAAGCTTTTTACTCTTCCTGAGATTTTAGATGTGTCAGTCTAGGGTTGCCCTGATGTGGGCTGGGCAGGATAGAGTGTCTTCATCTCATTAGGGTCCTTTTCAGTGGCTGCAGAAATAAAATGACAAGACACAGTTTTCATGGGCACCTCCACATTTTATGCCCACCTTTGCTGAAGTCTGACATTTTTGGATAACAACAGTAACAACTAGCACTGCTTGAGCACCTACTGTGTGCTAGCTGTATCTACCCAGGGACTTGGGCCCTGGCTCCTTAGTGCTTAGACTTTGAGAATATTCTCCAGGTCAGCTGAGTTCAACCTCTATGTTTACCTTTGTAGCGTGATTTTTTTTCTCAAATAAAACATATTTATATTTAAGCAACTATTCATAAACCACCTCGTCAGTGCATTAGCAAGAGTCTGGCTCAGGGACATGCATTCTGCTGTCTTTTTAAAACACATTTGGTTTCTGTTCCTAATTCTTCAACTGAGGGACTGTGGACAGCTGGCAGTGCTGTGAGCACATACGGAGAGTGCCCTCCAAGGAACCCAGGCCACTCACCGAAGGGGAGACTCAGTTCCTTCTGTTGGTGCTGCTCAGACTTTAGTGAGCATAGGAATCCCCGGGGGAGTTTGTGAGAGCCTGGGTCCCACCTGCAGACACTCCCGGGTCCTACCTGCACACACTCCCGGGTCCTACCTGCACACACTCCTGGGTCCCCACCTGCACATATTCTTGGGTCCCTGCCTGCACACATTCTGACCCAATAGATTTGGGGTGAGGCTCATGTGCATTCTCACAGCTTCCCAAGTGAGGCTGAGGCAGAACATCTGGGGACTGCAGTTTGGGAAACACCTGTCTCGCTGTTGTGCAGAATGCTGGCCCATGGAAGCGACTGAAAAGATCTTTGACAGGTCAGCTGAACTAAGACAAACTGAGTAACTAAGTGCTCAGGACAGGTGAGGACTGACGTAAACGGCAAAGGGAACAGAGCTGAGTCAACTTGCTGCCAAGAAGTCTTCCCCTGGGAGAGAGAGTTTGAGCTGAGGTATGAGGGAGGTGGGGGAAAGACGGCAGAATGGAGGCCATTGCTGCTCCAGGGCACACTGGCAGCCCGAGGACGGGAGTCTTCAAGGAGAGGTCTGTGAGTGGCCTGCCCTGTGGCAGCTTGATCCCATGGCCAACCAAGCCTGGACCAGGAGGGAAAGGTTACCAGCAGCCTGACCTCTGGCAGCCCTCTTTCCTGGGCACCATACTGGGTGATTATCCACCCTGGCATCCTCCGTCATTCCATCGTTGTCCACTCTCCCTTCTTCCACCCCTGGCCAAAGTCATTT
The DNA here is from genome assembly GCF_057802395.1 of Ceratotherium simum simum. Classification (NCBI taxonomy): domain Eukaryota; kingdom Metazoa; phylum Chordata; class Mammalia; order Perissodactyla; family Rhinocerotidae; genus Ceratotherium; species Ceratotherium simum. The sequence goes on along the minus strand of NC_141911.1, from coordinate 10,985,194 downwards.
ACCCCTTTGGATATTTTGGTGATCTTATCTATAAAATGAGGAAAATGAGCTCTTCTCATAAGATTGGTATGAGGATTAAAAGAGTCACCATACACACACACACACACACACACACCTTTCACATCTAGCACACATGTGCACAGGCACTCTCCCCAGGCCGAGTCCCCTGCATAGGGCTGTGGGCTCCTTGAGAACAAGAACAGTGGCACGTGGCACTTGGCATGCAGAGCAGGGATGCCATGAATACCTGTTGAATCAAAGAAGGAACCTTGCCTGTTGCCGGGGATATAGAGACGATGCAGACAGGGCCCCTCTAAATAGCTCACCGTCTAACACAGGGAACTAGGGAGCTAAATTTGTAAGGGTGATGGGATGAGGGAAGTGCTGATGCTAACAGAGCTTTATGCAAACTGCTCTGGGATGACTGGAAGGTGAGGCAGTGCCTGGAGGGCCAGGAAAGCCTGAAAGTGGAGCCTACGAGAAAGAGAAGGAGGTAACCATGGGGACAGAGGGAGAGCTGGGCGGTGAGAAGCAGTGTAGGGAGGCAGCTGGAATGCTGGGGGCACCAGATCCCGAAGGCTTGTTTTTGTGGTGAAGGAGATTGCCATTTGCCTCTTAGATGGATGATGAGCGCCCGTTGGAGTCCGTTGTTCAGCAGATACTTTGTTTCACAGGCGTAAGCCAATGTTTCCTTAGGAGATGACCAATTGCACATTTGTGAGGAAGACAAAGCATGTTAGAGGTCTCCTCCATCTAGTGTGGAGTAACCTCCCCCTTCCCTTGAAGCTGGCAGCAGTCCCAGTACTGACACAGAAAAGAACAGAGAACCTTCTCTGAGTCTTGGGAAACAGCTAAACTGTTACTGGCAAGTGCCTTTTGAAAAAGGGAGAAAATAGATCCCACACATTAACTCTGAAAGCTGGTGAAGTCTGGTAACTTCTTTCAAACAGATTTGGACTGAATCAGACATATGCCAGGCTGGTGGGTGGAGCTCTAAATTTACACCTTCGTCTCATCATTAAGATCCCGTAGAGGTTTCATTAGCGTGAGGTGCTATGTAAACACGAAGTACTTTCTGAATAAATATTTTCTTTCTTTCCCCCCAAATGAGGATATGTTCTATGGTAAATAGTGCAATTCTTAGAGACAGGAGAATTTTATTTTTAAGTGACGGTATAAATCATACCTAAATTCTGGGAAGTGCTAAGTGATCCAGCCTTGAAGCAGTATAGTAGCTTCTATTTGTGCATGGGAGAGTCAAGCACGGCTGAAATCCTGAAATGGTATGTGGCAAATTGCTCTGAGCTGTTGAGAGCACAGCACACACAGATGGTGTTCTGGGCCAGATTTCCAACTCCCTTGGTCGGGTAAATATCCATGGTCGAAGTCGTAGTCTAATTAGGTCAGTAAGCACTGTTAGTGGGTGGACAAAACTGTAGGCAATCAGATCCAGAGGACTCACTGGCGATTACGCTGTGTAACTTATTACTCAGTGTATGGCTGTGGAAACAGGCTCAGAGAGGTGTGTCCGAGGGCACATGGAGAGATGGAGCAGGACTCAGGGTCCCTCATTTAGGACCCCTTTCTCACCAGATTCCTTGTTTTTTCTTTCAATGAAATTTATTGTAAAAATAATATATTATTAAAGGAGTTTTAAAAAAAAACCCACCAAACTTATCATCTCCCTACTTCAAAAGCTTTAAAATATATTTATATATATATTTCTGCATTTCCTTGCAAAAATTTAAAATCTGTAGTTGTAATCATATTGGGCATACAGTTCTGTGTTCCCCTTCTTAATTAATTAATATAATATTCAAATCACTTCCCCTTATGGTTATGTGTCTTTTGTAATTACTTTATGACAGCTTACCAGAGCTCTCATTGATACAAAACATTCCCTCGTTTGGGCACTTACGTAGTATTCGAGCCTTTAACTTTGACGTATAATGCTGGCATGAACATCTTTACCATCTGGCTTTTTCACGTTGAATAGTCCCTGTCCCCTGCCCCACTGAAACCTTCCAGGGCCCTAGAGGGGAGCCCCGCCCAGCGCTGGTGGAGTTTTGTACTCTGACCCAGGCAGGTTGATGGGGAAAGCTTTGACCCAGGCTGGGGGATACAAATAAATAAAATAAAATAATAAAAGTAATAAAAAATAAATAAAACCCAAATTCTCAGTGAGGATGCTACAGCCTGTCAAATCCCACAGAGGAGGTGGGCATAAAAGAGGTGATGACATTTTGTGACGGTGCCCTCCCTGCCGATGGAGGGGCCTTCTTGGGAAGGGGGAGGAACTCACTCCTTGCTGGAGGAGGAGGGTGGTGAGGAGAGCCCTGAGTTCCCTCCTCACCCCTGCCCCACCGGCTGTGGGCAGGCCATTGTGCTCGGCAGTGTGTGTGGGGGTGACTGCAGAGCAGGGGAGCCCCACCGGCTCTTTGAGGCAGTTGGGCTCCCCCCGGCCACCCGGACTCAGAGAGGGAGGTCCCTAGAGTGGCCTTGTTCTGCAGCGCAGCCCACGAGTTCCAGGAGAAACTCAGAGGATCCGAAACAGCAGAGCAGGGGAATCCTGAGGAGCGTCGGCCCGCCCACCAGCTTTGTGGAAAGGGCCCGAGGCGGGAAAGCCTGGCTCCACTGGCTCACGCTCCCTTCTGTAGAAAGCTAGAAGCATCCTAAAGGCCACCACCGGGGACCCACTCTTTTCCCGTCGGGCTGCTTTAGCTCCTTTTCAGTTCTTGAGCCCTGAGCTATCAGAGTAGCAGTATGGCCCAGTCCCTATTCAGGAGAGCCCAACGTGTGCACTAAATACGGGGGCCTTGTCAGATCTCAGCAGTGTCCCAATCCAGAAGAACTCAGGGACGCCGACGTGCCAAGGGCAGAAGGGAGGCCTTGGGGGCCACTCTTGGAGCAGAGGGCTCTTGTTTGACCTTCTCGCAGGCTGCAGGTTGAACCCCACGTTATTTCAGTTCAGATTTTGATATTCACAGTTAAGACAGCTGTCTTAACTGAGCCCCTTCCAACTCTGCCTGACGCTTGCTCCTGCCGTTATAACATGGTAGAAGTGATTGCCCATTGTTATTTGAGCCCCGCGCCGACTTGGTGAGATGTTCTGGACTCCCAGTTGTCGGCAAGAGCTTACAGAGAGTGAGGCTGGGCTTCGCAGATGCCTGCCACATGCAGGGGTGGACCACTGTTTCTATGCTCAGAGCAGAAATCATCTCCTCAGATTTCCTGTGCCCGGCGCCCTGCTCCTAGCCTCGCAGTGGCGTATTCTGGCAGTGAAAGGAGCTGTCTCTGTCAGCAGCGCCACAGCTGCCTTGGTCTCATTTCTGGCTCCCCTCCACCTGGCCATTCCTTCCCTTCCAGGTCTTAGCAGAGAGGGCAGGCAGGCAGGAGTGTCCTCAAGCAGTTCACTGAACACGGCCCTGCTTCTCTGGCCAGTTGGCGCCCCATCCCGCCTCCACGGACAAGGAGCGTGTGCTTATGCCACCTTTGAGGCGATGAGGCTGTAGCCGGAGTGTCACTGGGGAACCCGGGGAACTTACGTTGACTCCTAAGGAGCTATTGCACATAAGCCCGCTACTAATTAATGTCCATTAAAGCTTCCCTCTCTCTCCATTAAGCTGACAGGGCTTATTCTTGTTTACATCTTCTTTGATTGTAAGGTTCCCTTTCAACTTGACGGTCAGAGGGTCAGAGCTCAGGGTGGAGAGCCTTGGGGAGAGGAGAGAGAATCCAGGCTCAGCCAAGTTACCACCAAGGGCTCGTGTGAGCCTGCTGACGTGGGAATTCCTGGGATGGAGCAGCCCCAGGAGAGGAAGCAAGCCAGATGCATTTAATTTCTCGATTAAAATGAGTTAAATGCCCACAATTTTGATGTGTGATCAAATCATATTTGAAATACACTGGGCCAAATATATTTGTGATGAACTGCTGTGCAGATAATGGAAATCATTTCAATAAAACTCTCATCCATGCTAAGACCTTAATCAAGGGATAACCTATTTGACATTGGATCGCAGAGAACTGTGTAATTCTGCTCCTGCAGGAATAGATTTATTCCATTTCAGTGATTAATGCATTAGGAAGCCGAGGTCATGCTCAAGTTAAAGTCCATCTTCTGGATTTCTCTGGTGCCTTCCGTTTTCTGTGGGAGCAACAGTTTTTTGTGTGTGATTTTAATGCTTTTCTCAGTAGCCCTTACTTTTCTCATGATTTGGTCTTCTGTTCATCGAAACCATGCCATTTTGAGGCAGGAAGCCTAGAAAGTAGAGGCTACTTCTCCCGGTCCTCTAAAAGTTTTCTATGCTACTAAACTTAATGGTTCCTAAACTTACTTAACTTACCTAAACTTAGTGGTTTCGATTTTACCAAAAGTTTTGCCATGGAGGGCTTTGATCCCAAATAACTACAGACTGCTGAGTTTCCTTCATGATTATTTACTGTTGGTATGTCCTGTACATTTTGTCCTTTTATTATACATATCTTATTCTACGACTCTCAGTTTCTTCATGTGCAAAATGGAGGTGATAATAGCCCCATTCTCATTCTGGAAGAGATTGGCAGCTCAGATGGGCAAACAGTGCCTGGAGAGGCTCGTGTAAACTGCCAAGAACAGCCAGATGCGGGTGGTCTCTGGCATTAGCACATTCTCTCTGGGGGTCTTCTCTTTCCAACCAGGTTATATGCTTTTTTGGGACAGGGGTTGTCTCTCTACTGCCCCAGGTTATTTCCTGGCATGAGCCAATGCTCAGCAGAAACTTCTTGGCCGCTCAGCTGGACAGAAGTAGGTTGTACAGACGGCTCTGGAGACCAGCCAGGGAGGCCTGCCTAGCTTGTCACCAGGACGCTGAGCTGGGGACAGACTGGAACCAGTGGCAAGCACTGACTTTACCTCTCCAAAGTTTTGATTATTACATTTGCTGTGATAAACAGATACATATTTAAAGTGCTAAAATGGACCCAATAATCAGGTCAGTGGAATTGCAAAAGATATCTCTTTTGACATGTTCTGATTTCTTTTTTCCCATTTCCTTACCCTCCTCCCAAAATCTGTCCTTTCTTATAAAGAGACAAACCCTTGATTTGGCATATGCTGTAGCTGGGACACGTTGCGTGAGAAGAGATCTCTTTTAGTCAGTTGGCCAGGACACTGTCTTATTATAGGGACTAAAGGGACTGGAGAGGGCCGGGCTCTTCTAATTAAGCAAAGAACAAAAAAATAATGTCAATTAAAAAATGCAAGTGGGCATTTTTCGTGGTGGTTTTCTGCAAACATTTCAGAGTGTCGCCCATTCGTGGAAGGACGCTGCTCTCAAGCATGCACTCTCCTTTAGGGGTATTTGGGCATTTTTTGTGATTATTGAATTTTTTTTTTTTACCTTTATTGGTTTTTTATTACAAAATGTTACCTGGTCTTTGTAACAAAATTCAAAGTATGTAAAGTAAAACCATATTATCTCCTTTCTTCCGTGTCCCTCTTCCTGACCCCAGTCCTGCCTTCTCCTCCCCTAGGCAATGGCTATTAACTGTTGGTGTGGTGTAGACTTCCAGACTATTTTATATGCATGCTTAGTCAATCTCATGTGCAGATACACAGATTTTCTTTTACAAAAATGAGATAATAGGAGACATATTGTTCTACAACTTGCTTTTTTCACTGTGGACATTTCTCAAGTCAGAAATATAGATCTATTTCATTATTTTTAAAAGCTATGTTTATTCCATTGTCTGCTATAACCATAATCAAGAAAGTTGATGAAGCACCAAGATTTATTCATTTGTTCCCCCACTGATAAACATTTAGGTCTGATCCTCCTCCCCTTTCCAACGTATACACTCCCTTTTGCTGTTGCAGACCAGCAAGGAGAAGATGCCCACACACAGCTGTACACACTGGGCATCTTCTGCTCAGAGGTCAGTTTTCTGATGGGGAGGAGGCGTTTCTCCCTGTGAACAGGTGGCTGGAAATCAGCCCTGGGTCCTCACGTCCTGCTTCCCGCCCCTGGAGGAGCAGAGTTCAGGCTGAGACTGGCTGGCGTTTTGAAGGTCCTCCAGTGCCCTGTTTCTCTGTCCCTGTTCACTCTTCCCTCCACCATTGTGGTCCTGGTGCGGCCCCTGGGCCCCTTTGCCTTGGCCGTCAGAAGGTATGTTTGGCCATCAGCCTAAGTGGGTTGGAATAGACTGCTCACAGGGACAGGGCCGCCTCGGGAGGGTCTGGTTGCCTTGGGGTTTTGATGGGACTGCTGGGTGTTTACTCTGCGAGCCCACAGCTGTAAGGCTGGAGGCCTGCAGGGCTGGGTGGGCGGGCATCCCCTTCCTCTCTCACCTTCCCCTGCCAAGAACCTCCAAATGGCCTGTCAATGGCCAACTTGCTAGGACCTTCCTGTGTTGTCATTGAGACCAGCCATAGCCCCTGTCCTGAGGGTGGCCTCTGTCAGGTACAGGGAACCCCAGGCGAGAGAGGCTGAGGGGCTCCGTACCAATCACTCATGAGCACTCATCGATACTGGGCCTAGTGGGCCCGCAGAGCTTGAGGAAAATCAGCAAGTGTCATGTCAGAAGACACTGAGGTGGGTACCTTGGTTAGGTCAGGCAGGTGGTCAGAGAAAGCACATGTCAACGGAGGAACGATAAGGAGCTGGCATGAGACGAGCTCAGCAAAGCGTGTTCCAGGAATGGCGATAGGGAGTGCAAAGGGCCTGGCGTGGGGATATCCTTAGGCCGGGAAGAGGAAGCAGCTCTACAAACCAGCAGCAGGGCAGAGCGCTGGGCAGTGAGTGGAGGGGACAGTGGCGGGAGGGGAGCTGTGAAGGGGGCCAGATGGACGGTGTGGAGTGCCCAGTTGCACCTCCATGCCTTAACAAATTGTCAGGTATTGAACTTCTTCTAGGACAAAACTACTTTATTTGGGGATCTTGGGGGTGGAGGCAGAAAAATGCACATCTGCTTACTCTGAGGCGAGAGTGCTGAGTGCTGTGCGAGGCTTGTCAGAGTGTGAGGAGCTCAAGGGACGGTGGTACCTTCACTGGGGGATGGGACAGGCTTGTGGGGCTGGGCCATGACAGTGGGCAGCAGAACTTGCCTGGGTGCTGGGAGGCATATCTGGCAGAGGGAGCAATGCAACTAAGTTCAGAGGCTTGGAAGCAGGGACGGGTGCAGGGAACAGCATTTGGAGCGGAGATGTGTGAAGGAGAATACAGACGTGTGAAGGTGGAGGTGTCAGGCCAGGCCCAGAGCAGGGAGCCTCAAAGGCTGAGATGTGTGCACTTGATTCTGTAGGAAAGAGGTTGAGGCAAGCTGTTTTCTTCTGAGCTGGTTTGGGAGAGAGTAGAGGCTCTCACCTTGCTCGTGTGTTGGTAGCGGTGTAATCCAGAGCTTACAGTTCACTCTATCAGGATTTAGAGGGGAGGCGCTCTGGCCAGGACTCTGCCCTGAACTGCAAACCGTCAGGCCTGGAGGTCACCAGGCCACTACCTGTCTCCAGCCCCCGTGCCTGGCTAGGTCAGGCCCTCGGAGAGTCAGGGCTCCTTAGGAACTGCCGAAGGGGAGCCTGCTGGCCAGGGTCGCACAGAAGACCTGGGGTGTGGGGATGCTCTGTAAAGCCTCCAGCACGCCCTTCCCTGTAGCCAGAGAACATCTCCTCTCTGGGCAAAGGGGTGGAAGGAGAAAGAACTGGCCCTCTGACCAGTGTTCTCTGGCAGGTGCTCTGTGGTCCTAGGACTCACTGGAAGGGGGTCGTGACACCCGGGTCCCATCAAGCCTGCCCCATCATACCCCCTGGTTGAGGCGCATGCAGTTCCTCCCCCAAACCTTTGCTTCCTTGGAACTCAAAGTGACCTCAAGGTGTCTGGTGACAGGAGGTGGACTTTGCTCACACGTGGCCTGCAGCTGGTGGAATAGTGGAGAAGGCGCCAGTAGAAAGGCAGGCTGAAGCCAGGATCCAAAGCTGTGTGGCCTTGGATGAGTAACTAGAGCTCTCTGGGCCTCATTTCCTCATCTGTAAACCGGTGACAACAATCCACAGGTGCGCGGTGCCAATTTAAGTCGACGATGTCGATAAAGTCTCCGGGCGCGTAGTAAGAAATTCAATAAGTGTCAGTTCTCCTTTCCCTCTGGAATTCCTTCCCCTACTTTATCCTTCCAAATGAAATTTTAAAAATAGGTCTGTTCCCCAGTAGACTCAGCGAGACTCAATAAATCCTAGAGTAAGTTACCAAGAGATGTTGCCGAATAGGTTTCCCCAGAGAGCTTTAACAAACAGCTGTCTGGAGTGGCTTGGGGTCAAGCTCAAGGTTAACGGTGAGGCCCTTGCACACAGGGTAAGTGCTCTCCTCACACTTGCCCACCTGGAATCTCACCCCCCGCCCCCTGCCACCCGCCCCCCGGGGCCAGCTCGGCGCCAGTGCCGTGAGACTGCTCCCAAGTTCTCTCCTTTGAACTCCCTGGGGTCCTGATTCTGAGAAGCATAAAAGGCTAAGCATGCGAGGGTCCCCCCTCCTTTAATTTAAGCAGCAGCAGCTACATTTATGCTGACACAGATTGGAGCGGTTGCCATGGGGACCAGAATCTGTGCCCAGATTCATTCCGGAGCTGAGAAGGAGGTGGGGCTCCTCCTGAGAGGTTGGAGGGTTTCTACTTTACAGAGGGCGCTGGAGGGAAATAGAGCCACAGGCTCCTTCCTTGGCTGTTCTAGCTGCTTCAGCCAAAGGTCACCCAGGGAGGACTGGGCCTGGAAGGTCACCTCCTCCCGGAGATTTGATGTTCTTGCCCTGGGGCCCTGCCCAGCGCACAGTGAAGCGTGGGGCCCTCACTCATCACCTAGAGCCACCCGGCTTCCTCCCACACTCTCTTCCTGGATCCAGTGCGGTGAGGATGAAGACAGACCGTTCATCCGGGTCACTGTGCCTTATCCAGACTGCTTGGGGCCAATCGTGTTTTAGAATTCAGAGTTTTGGGGTTTTCGAAAGGTGATGTGGTGTGTGTGTGTGTGTTGCATGACACTGTCCGTGGGGTTCCGGGCAACACCTCATCATCAAACATCTGAATGTTTCTGCAGCAAAGCACAAGAATGTGCACACACGTAAAGATGGTAAATAACCTCCTGTCGGTTCAGGGCAGGTCTCACTGCCAGGAAGTGTGAAAAAGCTGTTGGTGTTTTGAGCGTTTGGATCTGGGAGTGGTGAAGAAGGGATTGCCCTTCACAGCTATCCACGCATGGCCGGCGCTTGCACATCCGTCATCTCGTTTTATTCTACCACAGCTGGGGTGTTACTACACCTATGTAACGAATGGTAGAAGTGGGTCTCAGGATTAGGGACTTGTAAAATCACAGCAAGTGGGTACTGGTGTCAGGACACAAACCTGGGACATGTAAGTCCAACTTCCAGTTTCTCTCAATTACACCAGGTTTCATGGAACTTGGCAGAGAAGTAGTTTGTTTCCAAATAACAATAATAATAATAATGATAGCAATTAATACTAGTAGGTAACACTGACAGAGCACTTAGGACAAGCTGGGTGTTGTGCTCATTGCTTTTACCTGGAGTCCTCATGTAGCCCCACAACGACCCCATACCACAAGCAGGCCCACCTTACAGATGAGGATGCAGCACGAGGAGGCGAGGTGGGCTGCCTAAGGGTCACAGCTGGTGCATGGCAGGGTTGGGACTTGAACTGGGGCCTGGGTTACACCAGAGCCTGTGGGCCCAACCCCCGTTGTGTGTTTACTGCCAGAAGCTAATGATTTGTGGAAGAGATAGTGTCTCACAGTCCAGTGGAAATTTCCAGTCAGAATGAGAGGCCTGCATGGTCACTCTCGATGGGCCCTGTGTTTGCTCTGGCTGGACTAACAGAACTACCTGAGGCTGAAGTCAAGGTTTTGAGGAAGCATAGTGCTATGAATTGAATTGTGTCCCCCCAAAATCATATGTTGAAGCCCTAACCCCTAATGTGATGTTATTTGGAGATGGGGCCTTTGGGAGGTAATTAGGATTAGATGAGGTCATGAAGGTAGGGCTCGCATGATGGGATTAGTGCCCTCATAAGAAGAGAGAGCACGCTCTCTTCATGTGCCCACATAGAAGAGACCACGTGAGCACACAGTGAGATGGTGGCCACCTAAAGCCAAGAGAGGAGCCGCAGAATGAAACCTACCTTCCCAACACCTGATCTGGAACTTCCCAGCCTCCAGAACCAAGAAATGAACGTCTGTGTTTAAGCAACCCAGTCTGTGGCCCTTTGTTACGGCAGCCCGAGCTGACTAAGATGCACAGAGACTGTTTCCCACCCTGAGCTCTCCCTCTGCATCTGCACTGGGCTGTGGTGGGCTCTGCTGCAGGAGGTGCCACCAAATTCAGGACGGGGTAGTGACAATGAACCCGTCCATTTCCCCATGTTTATTTGGGGCACTGGTCCTTACCCTGGAATATCAGGCTTGTCCTGGATGGTCCTTTTCTCTCCACAGGGGGTGTCCCCAGAGGCCCAGCACCAGCCTGGGTCCAGCCCCCTGTTGGCATTAGCCAAGCATAAAATCTTAATGCAGGGATGAATACACCTTTCATATCCAATGAAGAGCCTGGAGTCAAGGGTGAGGGTCCCTGCTGAGGGAGTCCCGGCAGAGAGGGGTTTGAGTTCTGTCTCTCCAGTCCCAGCAGGTCCTGCGTGTTGCCTCGCCTGCATCTCCAGTCTCTTGCTTCTTTCTCAGTCTCGTGGCCACCACCTGGTGCAGGCCTTCCTCTCTGTGCCCCTTGCTGGCATCCCTACCCCATGCTCCCGCCCTCCTACAACTGCCGGAGCAAACCTCCTGGTCAGTGTTTGTGCAGTTGCCGTGACCTGTGGTATGGACTGAATTTTTTCCCCCCAGAATTTGTCTGTTGAAGCCCCCACCCTCATGTGGCTATACTGGAGATGAGGCCTTTAAGGAGGTGCTTAAGAGTAAATGAGGGTGTATGGGTGGAGCCATGATCTGATAGAACTAGTGCCCTTATAAGAGAAGAGTAGACACCAGAGATCTCTCTCTCGTTCTCTCTCCACCAGTGAAGACACAGCGAGAAGGCAGCCCTCTGTAAACCAGGAAGAGAGCCCGCACCAGAAACCAACTCCTGCCGGAACCTTGATCTCGGACTTTCCAGCCTCCAGAACTACGAGAAAATAAATGTTTGTTTTTAAGCCACCTAGTTTATGGTCTTTTGTTATGGCAGCCTGAGCTGACTAAGACAACCTAGAACTCCTTTGCCAAAGCCTGTTTGTTAGCACCTCTCTTCTTCTGAGAGCCAGGTCCAGGCCACCTCTTTTGTGCAGTATCCCCCCACAGAGCTACAGTGGGGATCACCTCTTGCTCTGAGCTCTTGTCCGTGTGTGTTGTGTTAAAAGAACACTGGGGGGCCGGCCCCGTGGCTTGGCGGTTAAGTGTGCACGCTCCGCTGCTGGCGGCCTGGGTTCGGATCCCGGGCATGCACTGATGCACCGCTTCTCCGGCCATGCTGAGGCCGCGTCCCACATACAGCAACTAGAAGGATGTGCAGCTATGACATACGACTATCTACTGGGGCTTTGGGAAAAAAAAGGAGGAGGATTGGCAATAGATGTTAGCTCAGAGCCAGTCTTCCTCAGCAAAAAGATGAGGATTAGCACGAATGTTAGCTCAGGGCTGATCTTCCTCACAAAAAAAAAAAAAAAAAGAACACTGGCACAGTAGCCAAAAGGTGGAAGCAACACGTGTCCATCACAATGAGTGGATAAACAGAATGTGGCATATACATACAATGGAATATTATTCAGCCTTAAGCAAGAAGGAAATTCTGACACATCTTATGACATGGATGAACCTTGAAGACATTATGCTAAGTGAAATAAGCCAGCCACAAAGAACAAATATTTGATCCCACTTATATGAAGTACCTAGAGAAGTCAAATCCATAGACACAGATATTAGAATGGTGGTTGCCAGTGGCTGGGGGGAGGGGAGAATGAGGAGGAGTTGTTTAATGGGGACAGGGTTTCAGTGTTGGAAGACGGAAAAAATTCTGGAGATGAGTGGTGGTGATGGTTGCACAACAATGCGAATGTTCTTAATGCCACTGAAACCACCTAAAAATAGTGAAAATGGTGAATTTTGTGTTATGTATATATTGTTGCCACAATAAAAAAAGCTTATCAAGCTTAGGAAAGCTTGTAGGCCTGAAATTTAGGCTATTAAAATGGATGAAACTAGTTAAGGTAAACAAAACAAAACAAACAAACAAAAAGAACACTGGGCCTGGAATCATTATCTTGGTCTGATTCTTTCCAGCTGTCTGGCCTGCAGATGCCCCCACCTTCTCTGGGCCTGAGGACTGTCATGCCCAGCAGTTAGGGGTGTTCAACAAGAGTGCCTGTTGGTTATCATGGTGGATACATACGCATTCATTTATGCAGCAATACAGTGCCAGGCGCTGTTCTAAGCCCCGGGGACACCTCAGTGAACAAGACAGGCAAAGATCCTGCCCTCATGGAGCTTGTCCTCTAGTGGAGAGAGAGAGAGACGGCAAACATAGTCAATGAGAAACTTATAGAATGTGCTGCAAGGTAGTAAGTGCTAAGGAATGTAAAGCAGGGGAGAGGTGTTGGAGGAGTTGTGTGTAGAAGCTGCTCTGGGCTGAATGTTGATGGTTCCCCTAATTTCTATGTTAAATCCTAGCCCCCAAGGTGATAGTATTAGGAGGTGGGGCCTGTGGGACGTGATTAGGTCGTGTGGGTGGAGCCCCCATGAATGGGATTAGTGCCCTTATAAAGAGACCCCAGAGAGCAACCTTGCCCCTTCTACCATGTGAGGACACAGGAACTAGGAAGGGGGCTTCACCAGGTACTGAGTCTGCTGCTGCCTTGATCTTGGACTTCCAGTCTTCAGAACTGTGAGAAATAAAGGTCTGTTGTTTATAAGCCACTTAGTCTCTGCTATTTTGTTATAGCAGCCTGAATGGACTAAGACAGAAGGGGTTTATTCAATAGAGTGGTCAGCTTGGGCCTCACAGAACGTAGCATTTTAGGCTGGTGGTGGAGTCAGCCACGTAGATATCTAGAGGAAGAACACTTAAGGCCTGTGCTTTCCAACATGGTGGCCACCAGCCACGTGTGGCTACTGAGCACTTGAAACGTGGCTGGTCCCAGCTGAGGTGTGCTGTAAGCATGAAATACACACCAGATTTCAAAGACTTAGAATGAAAGAAAGGGATGTAAACTATCTCATGAATGACTTTTATATTGGTTACATGTGGAAATGATAATATTTGGATATAGTGGGTTAAATAAAGTATATTATTAAAATCAATTTCACCTTCTTAAAAAACTTTTTTTTAAATGTGACTACTAGAAAATTTACATTTATGTATGTGAAATGTAAATTTGAATTCTATATGTGAAAAAGCACTTACATTAGTGGCTCACATTTGTGGCTGGCATTATATTTCTAGTGGATGGTGCTTTTCTAGGTGGGGCCTGCTAAGCTGGCAGCATGCCTGGTGTGTTCAGGGATGGAGGGAGGCCAGTGTGGGTGGAGGCAGGGAGGGAGGGAAGGGGCGAGGAAGAGCCTCGTAGGATTTTGAGCAGAGGAGTGACATGGGGCTGATGATGTCCTGTCTTAGTCTACTTGAGCTGCCATAACAAAGTAGCACAGACTGGGTGGCTTAAACAAAATTTTCTCCAAGTTCTGGAGCCTGGAAGTCCAAGGTCAAGGTGGTAGTAGGTTTGGTTTCTCCTGAGGCCTCTCTCCTTGGCTTGCAGCTGGCAGCTGTCTCACTGTGTCCTCACATGGCCTTTGTTCTGTGTGCGCATCCCTGGTGTCTCTTCCTCTTTTTATAAGGACACCAGTCATATTGGATTAGGGCCAACTCTTATCACCTGATTTAACCTTAATTATCTCTTTAAAGACTCTATCTCCAAATACAGTCATATTGGGGTTAGGGCTTCAATAAGTTTTAGGGGGACACAATTCAGTCTGTAACACACCCTTAACGGGGGTGTCCTTTCTGCCTAGCTGGCATGAGGGAAGGTCTCCCGAGGGCAGAGCCCTTTCTGGCTCTTATTCCTGTCCCCAGCTCAGGCACATGGTCAGAAGTGTGTGGGGATGACTATCTGACCCCAAACACCCTCCTCGCTGTAGCTGTGGGCCCTGGACATCCCCCCAGAACCTTCTAAGCTTTCCATGGTGCTTCCTAAAGGGAGACAACCTTACTGAGACCACCCATGTGCAGGCCTTGAAGCCCAGGACCCTGTCTAACCCTCTCAGCCACCCTGAGGAGGGGCCATTATTCCCCCCACTTGCCTGGTGGCACTTGAAGAAGTGAAGTGACACACCCAGGGTCACACAGTGAGAAGAGGCCCCGCTGAGGCCCGTTGGACCCAGAGCCTGTACTCTGGCCACTGCACGGTGCTGCTTGGGCTTCCTGACAGCTGGATGCAGCTGTCCACTCTTTGAAGGAACAAGTGAGTCAGACTATTACTTGTAAAGGGTGGACTTTCTCATCCCGGTGACTTGGGAGTCAGGTTGTAGTGGGTAAGTGGACGCTTTTCTGCCCATCTGCTCATGGGTGGTGAGCACCCGTGCTGACTGAGGCCCTGGGTCCTGGCTGGACATAGCCAGACCCTTCCCTACTACCCCCTCTGGCCTTCATTGGGTGCCTACCCTGTGCTTGGGGCATTTTACTGTATTATTATATTTTAGCTTCAATTTATAGCTTAGAAAATTGAATCTCAGAGAGGTAAAGGAGGCGAGGTCACATGGCTAGTGAGACTGTCACCCAGTCGCTGGTCTAACTCCAGGCTGTGTGCTCTTTCTGGTGTCCCATGGTGCCATCACTCCTTAGCTGATGGTGTAGACTTCAGACCAGTGACCTGATAGTCAGGACATCTGGGTTCAGGTCACTTTTTACAAAAAAATTTTAAAACATTTTTTAATTGTGGTAAAATACACATAACATAAAAGTTATCATCTTAATCATTTTTAAGCATACCGTTGAGTAGTCTTAAGTGGCTTTACATTATTGTTTAACCATCACCACCATCCAGCTCCAGAACTCTTTCGTCTTGCAAAACTGCAACTCGGTACCTATTACACACTAACTCCCCATTCCTCCTTCCCCTGACTCCTGGCAACCACCATTCTGCTTTCTGTCTCTATGAATCTCACTACTCTAGGAACCTCATATAGGTGGAATCATCCAGTATTTGTCCTTTTGTGACTGGCTTCTTTCACTTAGCATAATGTCCTCAAGGTTCATCTACATTGCAGCATGTATCGGAATTTCCTTCCTTTTTAAGACTGAATCAGGGCCGGCCCTGTGGCTTGGTGGTTAAGTGCGCGCGCTGCGATGCTGGTGGCCCGGGTTCGGATCCCGGGTGCGCATCGAGGCACCACTTCTCCGTTCATCCTGGGGCTGAGTCCCACATGCAGCAACTAGAAGGATGTGCAGCTACGACATACAACTACCCACTGGGGCTTTGGGGGGAAAAAAATAAAATAAATAAAATCTTTTAAAAAAAAAAAAAAAAAGACTGAATCATATTCCATCGTATGAATATACCACATTTTAGTTATTCATTGATCCATCGATGAACACTTGGATTGCTTCCGCCTTTTGGCTATTGTGAATAGTGCTTCTGTGAACATGGGTGTACAAATATCTCAAGTCACTTTGCTTAACCGATAAAGTGGGAACAGTAATACCTGCTCTATCTACCTCCCAGGATTATTGTGAATGTGTGTGGAGTGCCTTATGAAGTGTAAAAGACTGTCTCTTGTTGGAGGGGTTATTATAGTCCTTCCCCATTGTCAACTATGACTAGGAAGAGTCAGCTTTCACCAAGAGGAAGCAAGCCAGGAATATTTTCCTTAATCTTAATCCTGGGAGAGACTTCATTTGGCAGAAAAGGAAACTGACCTAGACCCTAGTAAAGGGGTCGCCTTAGAGGGCAGATTCAAGCCCAGGTTCTTTGTCTATGCCCATTCACTGTTTATTTCCCAAAGAGGATCAAGCAAGGGGAACTTGGCTCAAATGTCTAACCGAGGGACCTGTGGCTGGTGGATGGACCCAC
Organism: Ceratotherium simum simum; assembly: GCF_057802395.1. NCBI lineage: Eukaryota > Metazoa > Chordata > Mammalia > Perissodactyla > Rhinocerotidae > Ceratotherium > Ceratotherium simum. The sequence goes on along the minus strand of NC_141911.1, from coordinate 10,969,123 downwards.
TATTTTCTTTCCAGAGTGCAAGGCTTAGCAGGGATCCCATCCTCCCACCCCCAGACATGACGGGCCACCTTGTGGGAGGTGCAGGGCTCGGGCAGCATCAAAATGGCACCCTATGCAACCTCTCCTCTCTGCCTTGCCCAATGCCTCAGCTTCCCAGGATGGTGCCACCGGCCACATCCTGTGGGCCGTTTGGATCCTCTCCTGTCCCCAGGCTCTGCTCCAAGCCCAAGGCTGGCCTGCTGCCCTGAGGGAACACTACTGTGGTTTCTGCTGAAACTCCAGCAGTTTTTCCCAGTGCTGCATCCCCCTTCCTCCATCATCCTGGGTCTCAGCCCTGTTTGTTCTCATCCTGCTCCCAGAAGATTGCTGCCTACAGATGCTCTAGTGGTTAGAACTTCATTCGAGAACAGCTCATTATCTCGTCTCTTGGGCCTGGCATGCAGCCTCTACTTTGTAATTTCTCCTTGGGGGCCGCGGCCCTGAGGCACCCCTGGCTCACCCCCCATGTAGCATGTACCACTTTGCCATCTTTCTGCCCATCTCACGCACTGGACTGTGAGCTTCCTGGAGCAGGGGTGGTGTCCCCAGTGCCTAACATAGCTCTGGTACATAGCAAGTGCTCAGAGAATGTTTGCTGATGGAAAGCAGCTCTCCTCTACTAGACTATACTCTCCAGGGCAGGGCCTTTGATTCGATAATCACCTGCATTTCTTTCTCCATCCCTAACATCAGGCATAGGGCCTAGTACCTAGCCAGGCCCCAGGAAATGATTGATTGAGTAAATGAATAAATGAGTGAATCATGAGGCCAGAAGCCTCTATCAGCTCAGAGCAGGACAGAGCAGTGCTGCCGGGTGGATCTTGCAGCCACACCATCGGATGTTGTATCTGACAGTGGGCCATGTGGGTGCTCCCGAGATGGGGGAGACCTGAGGTGGGAGAAAGGGCTTATGATGCAGAGGGATCAGCTCAGCAAAGCTTCTGCTAACCAGAGCTCTGTGTGCCTGGCTGTTTTCTTTCTGCTCCTGCTGGAGCTAATACAGAACAGATCTGTTGCCGTGGCCATGAACCTCAGAGTAAGACATTTGAAAAAACATCTGGCTCCCTGTTGTCCCAAGAACAGGCAAATTGCTTTTTTAAGAGTCTTACCTTCCTGCTCAAATGCCCTCAGCAACTGAAAGTCTAAAATTCCTAACCTTTCATGATGTCACCCAAATCTGTTTCAACTCTTTTTTTCCAATTCTCTTCTTCAAACCAGCCAAACAGACCACTGGCTGTTCTGTGTGTCTGGCTTGTTTCCTGGTGGCCTTCGGAACCTACTGCCTGGACTCCTGGCCTATTGATTGGGCCGTAGAGCCCCAGGTCACCCAGCTGGGACCTGCTAACTGGTGGCTACTCGGAGTGGACAGTCCGCCTCAGGGCCTTAGCTTTACTCTGAAATTCCTCGTTCCACACTGGTCCCTCTACGTCTGCCAAAGGCCTGCAGAACAGCTTCTTGGCAAGTGTTTCTACTTCTTAATCTATTTCCACAACCTGTGATTGAACTATGTGCAATGCAGGCATCAGAATTTAGTGGCATCTTTTAATTTTCTATTATTGATGAAAATTTTTGGTCTGGAAAGAAAAACTGGCTTTGGTATGGATTTTCATCAGTTTAATTCATCTTTGGTATCGATTGGTGCATATGTTAGAGCGGGAGACTAAATCTGGGCGGTTGCAGATGAACAGAGAGTGTTATTACAGAGTGTCTAAGTTTGGGGTGCAGTTACAGGACCGTTGTCACCTTAGGGCACATCTCACATGCCTTTTATGACAGTCCTTCATGTGTTGGTCTTCTCCCCCCATGCTTGACTGTGAGATCTTTGTGAGCAGGGTGTGTCTCTGAATTACCCTTCTAACCCCACCCCCAGCCCCAAAATGGTACCTGGCACATGATTGACTCTCAGCTAACATTTATTAAGCACATTTGTTTGAACACAGCCTCCAGAGTTCATTACAACCCTTAACTATTGTTCGTCAGGCAGGAATCCTAATGCTCAAATTGCACAGGTATGCACGAATTCCAGAGGGACTAGGATTCTGGGAAAGGTACCAAATATCAATCATACAAGCTGATGAATGATTGCCATTCTCAGGAAAATCCAGACAGGACCCTCATTTCAGCATGTGTTAATCACTGGTTCCTTTAGCATATGGCAGCAACTGCAGCAGGCAGGTCCTGGCACACTTCAAATATTCTGGCCACAGCCATCCTGCCCTCTGACCACCAATGTCCCCCTGCCCTGGCACACACGTGTTGTTGCCTGGTACGTGTGGCTCACTCTCCTCTGCCCAGAGTCCCAGGGGCAGAGCGGGGTGGTGGTGGGGTTGGGGCTGGGGAGGGCACAGAGTTCTCTTCCTTCTCTCTCCACTCAACGTGGGACCTGGGGACAGAGACCCTGCATTTGACTCTTGGCTCCACCAGTGCAGGGTCCACCTTGGGCAAGTCCAGTCACCTCTCTCTGGGCCTCCAGACCCCCGTGTGAAACGTGGCTGTTGAGAGTAGTCCCTCTGCCTCTCTGGTGGATGTTTCTAGAACACAAGGAGGTGGTGTATGTGAAAGGACAGTGTTGGCTGTAAAGGTTATTTATTGTCACTGATGTCAGGTGACTGGATGGGTGATGTGGAGGCAGAGCCACCATAGGGAGCTGGCTGCTTCTGGGGAAACATGTTCTGGGTTCAAGCAATTAACTCACAAACTGGCTTTTGAACACATTGTGTTAAAAAACTGAGTGTTTTCTCTGATTCGTAATATGTTTTTATCTTACTCTTCTACTACATTTTAAGCTTTTTGTAAGGAGGGAACAGATGCTATATCTGGTCTGATTTTCTTGGGATAATGCATATATTCAGTGGCCACTTAATATTAGGAAAGGAAGCATGAATGCCCTGTGATGTTAACAGAGAAAACGTTTGCCTGGATTATTGCCCAGTGGAGAGAGGGTGCAGAGCCACCTTACATTTCCCTCTTGAGTCCCAGCCTGACCTTGGGGCTTATATTAGTCAGCTAGGGCTGTTATAACTAAGTATCACAGACTGGATGGCTTAAATGGCAGAAATTTATTTTCTCACAGTTCTAGAGTCTAAAAGTCCAAGATAAAGATGGCAGCAGGGTTGATTTCTCCTGAGGCTGCTCTCCTTGGCTTATAGATTGCTGTCTTCTCCCTGTGTCCTCACGTGGTCTTCCCTCTGTGTGTGTCTGTGTCCTAATCTCCTCTTCTTAGAAGGACACCAGTCATATTGGATTAGCGATCACCCCAATGACCTTATTTAACCTTAATCACCTCTTTAAAGATCATATCTCCAAATACAATCACAATGAGGTACTGGGGTTAGGACTCTAACATTTGAATTTTGGAGGGACAAAATTCAGCCCATAACAGGCCTTATCCTTGTCTTTATTATTATTCCTTCAGTATCTCCAGGTCCCTAACTACTGAACAATGAACACATCCCTAGAAGGAAGCTGGACCTAACCTCTGAGAATTTGCACCCATCTTGCTCTATTGTCCAACTGGGGCCCACCTTTGAGAATGTGGACATGGATTTCCATTAACAAACTTCTGCCTTTACCACGATCCTCTTCCAGTAAATGACACGAACTTTCCAGGAAGCGGTGGCCACCCATCTGTGTCACTGAAGTTTTAGCTCCTCATCACAGCCATGCCCCTGTGTGCCAGTGACAAACGAGTTTCTTGGGCCGGCACCCAAACGATTTGTTGGTTGATTCATTCATTCATTTCTTAGATATCCTTGCCCTCCAGATGCTCTCAGTCTAGTGGGTTCAGCAGGAGAAACGAGAAGCAATGGGCAGAAAGGAAGAAGACTTCAATCTTGGTCCTTGGTTTGCCACTAAGCTGGGAGATCTTGGGCAAGCCACTTAATTACTGATTGCCAATCCATAAAATGGGGTGCTCTTTCTTCCTTGCCCATTATATGAGGATGTTAGGAAGATCAAATGGAATCATGTGCATGAATGTGTTTTGTAAACTGGAAAGTGCTCTGTAAATGTGAGGAACCATTATATTCACATTTTTATCCTGTTCGAGTTCCTGCTATGTTTTTTCCCTTTGGGGTCTAGTGGTGGGTGCTGCCGTGGTTTAGGATGGGACTAGCTTAGAGACTAGCTGTGTGCAGAGACTGCTCACTAATTACCTGTTTTGTTTTGATTTGTTTTATCATTGTCACCACCACCACCCCAACTTGCCCCTCTCTGATCCTCTCACCCACCCACAAATAGATCCTAAATCCTCAGAGTTATCAATTATACAAATTTGAAATCTAGCAGACACATCCTTTAGAGTCATTTGAGGAAACGTTTTCTTCAATGAATTGTACTGGTACAATCCCAGCCTCCATATTTTGCCTAAATCTCTTAGTGGGGATTTATGAGGCGTGGATTAATAACATTTGTATTCTAGAGAAATATAAACCAAGACACAGAGTGAATATATGAGTAGATGACAGTAATGGAGATTCTCGGACCCCCAGGCTAAGAACTCTTGGATGCCAACACTGTGCTATGTATATTCTTTCCATTTCCTCCACATTTATGTTGCCAGGACTCCCATATCCAGTACTTGGAAGCCAAAGCTGGGGGACCTGTAGGAATCCCGGGGGAAAAGGAGGATTTGGTTTAATTCATGACTCAACCTCAGACGATCCATTTGGGAAATACTTCTTGGGAAACGCCTGCAGAAGGGTGAAAGTCTAGCCTGTGTTTTACTAATCATGGGGTCAATGTCAAGGCCCTTCTGAAAGGATTCAAATTCCCAAGGTTGACTCAGGATGGTATTTCCCACAGTGTGTTCCTAGGAACTCTAGTGTCACAAAGGTTAGCTTGCCAGTGAGTCTGGGATACACCGTATGTTAAATCCTCTTCTTGGATATTCATGTTGCGCATTAGTGTATTAAAGGCTCTGGGAGGTTCTGCAGTAAAGAAACTTTGACCCCAGAACTCTATTCACTCCCTTTTGCTTATTAATACTCTCCAGAACACTGTTTGGGAAATGTCAATGAGCTGATGCCATTTTGGGACACTCTACTTTACATTCAGGTTTAGGGTCGGGGAGGTGGTGCTTGGGGTCTGGGGTTCTGGCTCATACATGTACCCATCAAAAGAGTCATAGGAGGAAGTGGAGAAGGAGAAAGAACTGTAAGTGCAGCCGTCTGACCTGAATCCTGCATGACCTGAGGTCCTGTCTGTCAATACCAGCTCCGGCCAGGGCTCCAGGGAAGGCTTTACAGGAGAGATGCTGCAGGTGCAGTCCAGGGCAGATGGGAAAGGTGGCTTCCTCCATTGGGAGTTGGGGCTACTTCTGCTTCAGACAGAGAAGGAACCCAGGGCACCTGTCGAGGCACAGGGACAGAGCGAGGTGCCTCCAAATGTAGACTTCTTAGCCAAGGTAAGAAAGAAGAACAAGCTTGCCTCATGACAGACAGTGGGCTTCCACTCTTTATCCCATTAAGGAGGAACTCTAGGCCCATTTTTATCTACTGAGGCGCCACAGTTGGTGGCAAAGACCGTGTGAGGTGAACATGATAACTACGACACTATGGAAACTAGCCAGTGGCATTGGTCTCAGCCCTGCTGTTGAAGGAGAGGAGGAGACCAACACGAAAGGCTGGGTGACTGCTCTTCGAAGTTAGCCACAATTAGGGACACCGAGTTTAGGCTGAAGATGGAGCAGGGGGATAACTGCTGCATTGGAAAGTGGTAGCCTAGGGTAGGTGACAGATGAGAGACTATAGGCACGAAGAGTGAATCAGGGTACGAGTAGGAGTTAACTGCCTATCAGATGCCTTTTCTGAAGGAAGAAATCAATTATTACCAGTGTAGTGGGCACCCAGGGATCCGATGCCAGTAACTGTGCTTCTTGGCAGCACATGAATATATGTGTGTGTGTGTGGGAGGTGACAAGGGGAGCAGAGTCCTGCATTAGCCAGGCGTGGGCTGTTTGCTGACGAGAGCCCATGTGGGTGTCAGCACCACAAGCACCCAGCTGGGCTGGGGTCAGCAACAGTCCTGGTAGGAGCCCATGTTCCTGTAGGATTCCTGCCCACCTACTAGCTGGGAACAGGGGCTGTTTTGTGAAATCTTTCTCTGGGGAAAGGCACGATGGGCAGTCTGTGTGTGGACAAGAGCCCACGCTGCCACACACCCACCCACAGCCACTCAGGACCCTGGCCCAGCTGCCAAGTCAGGGCTGCTGGAAGCAGCCTGATCCCTGCAGAGGCTCCTGGAGAATGGCAGGAAGAAGGCACTGTGCAGGCAGGGAAAAGAAGGAAGGATTTTAGCAGATGGCAGGGCAAGGAGGGCAAGAAAAAGTGGGAAATGGCACATTTCCACTTCCAAGAAGTGTCAGCATCGTAAGTGTCAAAGTCAGGTCACTAATGGCATTTGGGCAGGACAGTCCTTTGTTGCAAGGACTGTTGTTCCTTGAGAGAGGTTTAGCTTGCCCAGGCGTTCCCCCAACCCCCTTATGTCAGGAATGCCCCTCAGTCAGTCATCAGGACAACCAAAGCCACCCCACATGTCTTCCAGTGCCCCCCAGGCCACCTCTGGTTGAGGATGGTCACCAAGGCCCCTATTATCACTGACAGCCTGAGATGATGGAGCTGTAAGCGTCCCTCCCAGCAGAGCCGAGGACAGCCACTAGGGCATTCAGCCCCTGACACCCTAAGGGCCACAAAGAAGATGGGCTAGAAAAGGCTGTTCAAGGTGTGACATTTTTTCCAAATAAACAAACTGCTATTGACTCAGGCCCTGAGGCAGACCCTGGAGACTTGAGGAGAAGTAAAACCTGACTCTGGAGCTCAAGAAGCTCAGAATCCAGCAGGGGAGGCAGACAGGCATTCAACACTCACTCAAAATACAGGGTTAGAAGTGCAAGAATGTGAATGTATCAGTTAGTGTAGGTGCAGCTGCAGTAACAAGCAGACCCACAGGCTCAGTGACTCAACCCCATAGAAGTTTATTTCCTACTTGTGGAGTGGTTGGAGGTGAATATTCCTACTTGATGGGTGGCCCTCCTCCATAATTGGAGGCACTCAAGCTTGCTCCATCTCTGCCATCATTGTCATCTGCATCCAGGTGGCATATGGGGAAAGAGATCAGGAGAGGCACGTCCACTTCCTAAGTCTTGCCTTGGACGTGGCATACACCGCTTCTACTCCTATTCTGTTCTCTAGACCCAGCCGCATGGCCACTTCCAGTTACAGGGGAAGCCGAGGAACGGGGTCCAGGAAGAAAAGGAAACTGAATATTGGCAAACCGCTGGCCGTCTCTACCCTAATAAGCGTAGGACCGGAGGAGGAGGAGGAGCAGCCCAGAGGAGGGTGTGGTGGGTGGATTTTTCACCTGGGGAAACTTTACCTTTAAAGAAACGTCTATTATTGCTTGGTTCACATAAATAATGTTTCACTATATTGGAGATAGTTAATAACCTCAGAAAATATTGTAAGTTTAGAATCATATAATGTTAATACTAAAAGTGGGGGCCAGCCCGGTGGCGCAGCGGTTAAGTGCGAGCAATCCGCTGCAGCGGCCCGGGGTTCGCCGGTTCGGATCCCGGGCGCGCACCAACGCACTGCTTGTCGAGCTATGCTGTGGCGGCGTCCCATATAAAGTGGAGGAAGACGGGCACGGATGTTAGCCCAGGGCCAGTCTTCCTCAGCAAAAAAAGAGGAGGATTGGCAGATGTTAGCTCAGGGCTGATCTTCCTCACACACACACACACAAAATACTAAAAGGGACCCCAGGATCATCCAGTTCAGCCTTTTTGATTTTAGAAGGGGACTCTCATTCTCAAAAAGGAAGTGACTCAGTCAAGATCACCAGGTGGCGGTTTCTGCCCAGACCACCACAGTGGCTGGTCCAGGGGTCTGGGATTTGAGAGAATCCAGAGAAGGATGCAAGTTCAAGCCACATGTGCAGGTTTATTCTAGAACCTCAAGCCACCACCCCAGGTTCTTGCCCTTGCCCCTGCTAGGAGAGTCAGAGCCACCACCTCCTCAGCCAAATGACTCAGATATCTGCATCGTACTTTCCACGAAGACAGCTGCTTCTCCCCTCCCCTGCCAGCCTCCGTCAATGCCCTAAGCCATGGCTTACACAGGCCGTCTCTTCTGCTTGACAAGGCAGTGCCACGCAGCCCTGTCCCCACACTCATCTAGTCCTGGGGTCTTGTCCCTCTTTCTTCGCAGCTTCCACACACACCTATGCAGTCCCATCTCACTCCACTGCTTTGCGTCTCCAAGCAGCAGGAGGCGAGGGGGCACTCTTGGCTCCTGCCTGCCTCTGGAGGCTGAGGGTATAGGGGAGGAGGCCAACAGGAAAAGGAAATGACAGAGGAGAGTGACAAGCTCCGGATGGGAAGCAGGCCCAGTGGGGACCCAGAGAAGGGCAATTTAATTCCACATGGAAGACTAGGGAAGGATCCCTGAGAGGTGCCAGCTAACATGAGTCCTGTAGAAGGAACACAGTGGAAGGGGGCGGGGAGAGCAGAACAGGAAGAGGGAGCACCTGTTCACACTCCAAGAGGGAGAGGAACGCTTCTTGTGTGGGCAGTTGCTGCGTTCACCCCAGCCTGACACCGGCTGGGGCTGGCTGGGTATGGGGGCCAGTGATGGCCCGCCATCCACAGAGTGTGAGGGCACTGCAGGCGAGAGATGTAGACAGGAGCCACGAGGGGACCTGAGCTTGGTCTTGGCGGCAAAAGACTGTCCTAGGCCAGGGCCAAGGGGCTCCTGTGCTGTGGTAAAAGGGCATGAGGCTCCTCCCCTGGCCCATATTGGGACAGAGCCCCCAGGGGAGGTGACAACTCCCCGTGTCCCTCAGTGTGGGAGCATGGGAGTCTGGGCTCTGAGGACCTGCCATGTGCTGGCACCTGTGTCTCACTGGGCATGCGGAGTGTGGGTCGGGATTTTGATGACCTGGATGTGTGTCCTAGTGAGCCTCTCTGAGCCTCAGCTTCCTGATCTGGAAAATGGCCACAATGATTATAATACTTCATTTAAAAAATCATAATAGTTGGATATCTTTAAAAAAATTTTAATTGTGGGAAAATATACACGACATAAAATTTACCATCGCAACCATTTTTAAGTGTACAGTTCAGTAGTGTTACATGTATTCACATTGTTGTGCAACATCTCGCAGAACTTTTTCATCCTGCAAAACTGAAACTCTGTCCCCATTAAACGACAACTCCCCATTCCCCTCTCCCCAGCCCCTAGTACCCACCAATCTACTTCCTGTCTCTATGAATTAGACTACTCTGGGTCCCTCATATAAGTGGAATCATACAGTATTTGCCCTTTTGTGACTGGCTTCTTTCACTTAGCATAATGTCCTCAAGGTTCATCCATGTTGTAGCCTGTGTCAGAATTGGATATTTTTAAAGGCTGAGTCATATTCCATTGTCCTTCAGTTTCTGTGTGTGTGAGGATCAAAGGGCAGTGTATGAGAAAGTGACGTGGAAACTCTGAAGTCTGTGCGCACGCTCTACAGGAAAAGCTCTTCACAGGCTTGGCCTCGGGAGCTGCTAGAGTAGATCATGAGTTGGGGGCTGACTTGAGCTGGGCCCAAGAAGGAGCAAGGAACAGAGGGAGGAGGTGCTGAGAACCACACTTTGAACAACATGGTCTCATTTAGTGACTATGAGACAGCCCGGGCAGTGTCATCCCTACTGGACAGAGGTTAAGCCACATTCCCAAAGTTACGGAGCCAGTAAGTAGGTAGAGCTGTGACTAGAATGGAGTGCTTCTGTCGTTGTGCAGTCCAATGCTCTGTGGTTTATGTGCAAAAACAGGAATAGTTTATGTTTATACAGGACAAAAATTTCCGTGTATTCCTGAAGATGCCATAGAAATGGTGGGAAACAGAGAATTGAGCAGAGGTAAAAGGAGGCTGAAAACAGTCTGTGTAGAACAAGCAGATACTAAGACCAGTTTAAGAAGAGGGACCAGGGACAGAAGGCCGTACAAGACGCTGGGGTGTCCCTGCCGTGAACAGAAGGTGAGGAGCACAGAGAGTTGTTTTACAGATGAGAATGGCTACTAACTGCTAAAGAATCCACTGGTAGGACACCCTGCTGGGAAAATGCAAGACAGCCTTGCAGCCAAAAAGGCTGAAGACAGGAGGCACATGGGAGTGAGGTACCAAAGGAAGCGGGAGTTAAACATAGGGGAGCAAGACAGCAGGGACCTCGGAGAATATGAGGTCTCCTCTCCACTCACTTCTTTGCCATTTTATAGCTGGATAAACTGAAGCTTGAAGAGTGACTTACTCAAGAACCCAGGTCTCCTGACCCCAAATTCAGGGCTCAGCCCTATGTTGCCATGCTTATTGGGCACCTACTATGTACTTAGTTGCTAGGGAATATATTTTTTTAAGACAGCTGCTGTGTAATAATACGGTAGGAGCCAGATGAGTACCCTGGGAGGTCAGTGGAGGCAAGTCCAGGATCAAGGATGATATTAGGAGACCGTGGAGAAGGTGGAACATGAACTGGGCTTGGAGGGAAAGATGGAATTCAGGCAGGACGTGAAGAGGGAGGAGGTTGTTCACAAGCCAGAAAGGAATGAAAATGCTCTCGTTAGATGCAGAGAGCAAAGGAGGATGTGTGTCAGCTGTGATGGTTTCTGAGACTAAAGTGGGCAGGGTTGAGTGGAAGCCAGAGAGAAACATTCTCCGGCGAAGGTTTCCGTGTGAACTATCTGGGGACAAAGCAAAGAGGAGGAGAGCCGGTGGCATCGACTGGCACTAACAGAGTCTCAAGAATGGTATTTGCATTTACAGGAATTTATTTAATGTATATTAGGGAAAACATCACGCAACTAGCACGCCAAAGCTATGATTTCCTACAATAACACGAAATTTATTAAGTTAAAATGCGAGTAGAGTTAAAGAAAAAAATAGGTAGACAAGACTACAGTTGGTATGGCTGATATGGTACATATCAACGTCCTGGTACCCAAATGACTGGGAAGCACTGAATCAAAGGATGGAGGAGAGTCCCGCTGGAGGCAGAGAGTTGGGTAATATGATGAAGCCATTGGACAGGGGAGTCCACCAAGGAATTTGAGGATTACATAATAAAAATCTTTGGAAGGTTCTTTCTAAAGATTAAGGGAAATGACAAGACCCATAAGACAACTTCCTCTCACAGTTCATAGTTAGGAGGCAATCATCTCTGTAATGTAGTTAGGAAAAACTTAGCTCTGTTATCTGCTGGTGTTTCCTTCTTTGCCATGGGTGCTGGAAAGCTTAGAGCTAATTTCTGTACCCACTTGTGTTCATTTCCTTGAGTCTAGCTTTTAAAAGAAAGTTATAATTATTCCTCCTTCCACACATATATCCGCATTTAGCAGGTCTCTTGTCTTTATTTTTATGCTAATGATTTTTAAATTTTATGCTGTGTCATATCCTTTTAGCTAATAGGCAGGATGTAAAGAAATATTTTAAAAGTATTTCCAAGACTTTATTACAAGAGTAAAAAGGAAAGCAGTCAAGCGCAGCATGCTTTCTAATATTAACTGTTGAGCTCTTTGTCACTCCTCCTCTTTCCCTTCCTGGTTTGCCATTAACTCTACTTGCATTGAAGTTTAGGGCTCAGTTTTACGCTCAATAACAGTAAGTACCCTTAGTCTAGGATACGCAAATCCACAGATCTTGTCCCTTCCTTAATTGGTTCGTATTCTTTCATGTTATAAGTTATTTTGTTATTTTTGTGCCTTCTACTGTGAGCTACCAAATTCTTTTTGGAAGAAGCATAAATACCTGGAGGAATGAAAGGACGGAGTATGAAAGTATTTGAAATATATCAGGAGATTTGATAGAAGTTGATGTGTATTTCTTAAGATGGCAGAAAACGGAGTGTTTAAAGAGGTAAAAGTTGAGAACAAATCATGACAATTCTTGCAATATACTTTTGACTAAGCAATTTATTTCCTTTCCACAAATTGTTATGCTTCCTTTCCTGAAAAACGATGGGACTTTTTTCCCCTTAGCATGACGAGAGATTAGGACATATGAGGTCAGAAGACAATGGCCTATCACCACAGGAGGTACAAGAGTAAGAATGATAATGGCCAACTAGTTTTTTATTCATTATCCACATGGCTCAACTTAACTAAGGCAGAGATGAACAAGCATCGAAAGGCAAGCTTTAACTTCCCTGTCCTAGTTGAAAGATTAATGGAGAGGGAATGTGTTTCAGAGAATAAGTGGGGTTGTGGTTGGAGTGCTGGGAAGGAAGGAAATGCATAGAAGATGAAGGAAACCATTTGTTGGAAAAGAAATAGGAAATAGGGCAGAACGGAGAGTGTGACTGGAGGACTGGAAGAGGCAGCGTGAGGAAGTGAAGCGTGAGAGAGATATAACCAAAAACACAGTATAAATGGAAGGGTTGATGGGCATTGATGTAAAAGGGAACTTTAGAAGGGTGAGTGAAATAGAGGGTTGGAACAAGGCACTCAGTAAGCTTTTTGTCAGACCCAACGGCAAGTTCAGAAGATTTTAAGCGATATTATTAGCTTAAGGAAAAAGTTTGAAGGAAAGAAATGTAGTCACTCAATCTCTAATTGAAAAAAAATTGGGGCCATCAGTTAAGTCCAGATGTCTGGCAGAATAGTTACTAAGGGGGAGAGTTGATGAGAGGTGATTGGTCTCTGTGGCCAGGTCCACATTGCAGCTAGGGAGGGGTGGGGTGGGGAATGTTCCAAAAATTTGCACTAAGCCAAGTGTTTCTGTGGATGTTCCTGACATGGCCCCCTCCCCACATATTCAAATTTGACTCTTACCTGTACATACGCCACCCCAGCCCAGCTTGCCATGTGCTATGCACATATTAAGTGCTTCTGTGAGTTAGGCTAATGTGGGCTGCTGTAATAGGTAAAAGCCCGGATGCCAGTGGCTTAACAGGATTTAAATTTACTTCTTGTCCACGTAAGAGTGCAGTGGGGTAGTTCAGGGGCAGATTTCCATGTGGTGATTCAAGAACTCAGGTTATTCCACCTTCCATCTCCAGGGATGCTGGAGTCCTTCGCTTTTAGCCAGTGCATGAGGAAAAGAAGATGGACAATTACCCGAGGGAGAATTTTATGGGCCAGACCTGGAAGGGACACTCACTTCCCCTCACTTCCCATTGGCTAGAACTTGGTCACATGGCCATGCTGATTGCTAAGGAGGCTGGGAAATGCAGTCTGGCTGTGTGTCCAGGAAGAAAGAGGGAACTGTTTTGGTAAATACATAGCTGTTTATGTCACAGTTTTTTTTTTAAAGTTTGTTCCGTAAAATAAATGAAAGTCAAACTTTAAGGCCTGATTTCATTAGAAGGAAACTATGTTTATTACTGTGGGATTCTTTGCTCTTTTGAAGGATTCAGCAAAATTGCTTTAGATAAAAACTCTCTGCCTGTAGTGCATTTAATCAGTCGCTCAGTCCCCATTCTGTTTGGGTCCTGTGCTGTCCCGGGCACGTGGAGGAGAGGTGGTATTGATGAAATGACTCCTGACCTTACGAAGCCAAGATCTTGCTGTCTGCACATTTGATTACTTACTGGGGGATGGAGGGAGACGGAGGCTAAGTGAAGGAGCATAGAAATCAAGGCACCACGCTAGTTGGAGATCTGATTCTGCCTGTAAACATTTGGCTTATAGATCACGTGTTCACCCTCTGGGGCTGTCAAGAAGCCCTGCAGCCCCTCCCCACCCTCTGGCCTTGGCTCCTCAGATTTGCTGGGGTGCATTAGTTGGTGTTGCTCCCTGTAGACCACATCCCAGCCCGTGGCAGGCCCCTCGTTCGCCCTGGGCAGAGAGTGCCTTTCCAGTGGAGGCCCCACCCAGGTGAGCCTGGGCAGGAGTCGGTGAGAATGCAGCATGGCCAGCTGCAAGCAGCTGCTCCTCCCGCCCTGTCACACTTTCAGATTGGATCCAACTTCCTGTCTGTTCAGGTCTGGTTTCGCTCCGCATCCTGGCTATCCCGGCCCGTGTGTCCCTGGAATTCTGTGTTTTCAGATTGCTTTCCCTGGGTGTATTAGCCCACCGCTGTCCTCGTTTCACCCCCCTACAGCTCCTGCCTGCTCTTCAGAGGGCAGAGCGAGGCCGAGGGATGTGGGCCAGGGAGCCAAGAGCAGCAGCAGCTAATCCTGGCTGTGTCCTTGCCTGACCCATGCACAGCCACTCAGACTCGTTTTAATGGCCTCAGGTTCAGTCCTCGCTCCACCAGCGGACAGCTGTCCTCCCACCTTCTCTCTTCTTCCGCCCAGCCTCCTTCCTCCTTCTCAGTCTGTGGGCTAGGGAGGCTGAATGGGCTCACCTTGCCCTTGCTGACTGCTCGCCACAGAGGGCACTGGATTTTGAATGCTCCTTCCTCCTCTGTGCTCCCACAGCACCCTGGACGGGGCCCTTCCAGTCCTCACCTTGTGGGGGGCATTTCCGTCTCCCAGATTGGGGCGTGGAGTCCTCCAGGCAGGACAGTCTTGCAGGGCGTGTTGAATGAGCAAGTGAAGGAGTGGATCTGCCCTGAGGGAGAGTAGGGGGAGGCTACTCTTCAGTCTCGGGGTGGCTCCAGTGGGCCTTTGCTTCTGCCAAATAAGATTGTCAGATGGTGGCCCCTAGTCAGGGTCTATTCACATTTTTGCTGGTTTGGAATTTTAAAAACTGGGCTCTCCAAGTGGACTCCTCTTCTTCTTTAGCCCCGGCCAAGAGTCATCACCATCCACGGCTTGAACATGGTGCTTTAGCCCGCTGTTTTCATCGGGACCCCAGAGACTGGCCATTTCCAACCCCCTCCCCTAGGCGGCCACTGCCTTCAGAACACTGGCTTGGGACGCGCCTCCAGACCCCGGCTCCAAGATCTGGACAAGTTGTTTCTCCTCTTTGAGCCACTATTTCCGTATCTGTAAAATGGGGATAATCACGTTTACTATTCAGAATTATCAGGGTTGGTGTCGGGATTAAAAGAGGTGTTTTCCTTATGGCACATGTATTGTCATTGGAATTATTTTTAATTGTTTCTCCTTGACTGTAAGACTTGTTCTCTCCTCGGTCCTCAGGACCCAGTTCATGGCACAGTAAGTATTTATTGAATGGATGGCCAGAGAAACATCAAACTTATAACTTTGCACAGACTAGGGCGGCAATGAACGGTGGTATTCTTGCTTCTGTCCCCCCCTCCTACAATGTGAGTTCCTTTGTGAGCAGCAGGTGTGACCAACTCTTCGTCATCACTTTGTAACCTCTTCAATCGTTTGTATCTGGGGAAAAAATCCAAAGAGACCAATAATTATATAGAAACAACCCCTGGGCACTGGAAAATCCACGACAAGAATTTTCCACCACCATTCCTTGGAGAACACATGGGGAGCACCCCCAACTCGTGCCGGGTTCTGGCACCATGGAGGCCCCGTGGGCTTACAGAGGAAGCAGGAGATCTAGACACAGGCGCTGTCTAGGGAAGGTCTGTAGTAGAGGCATGGAGGATCGCAGAGGGGAAAGCAGGGGGCTGCCAGCTCTGCCCCCCTCCCCATAGTAGCTGTCCCTCCAAAGCCTTGCTCTCAGCCACCACTGCCCAAAGCCCTTGGGAGCCTGAGTGACCATCCTTTACCTTTGGGGTGGAAGCCAGCCCCCCTAAGAGGGCATGGTGGGGTGAGGGTGGGGGATGTGGTGGGACAGAGTTTGCCTAGGGTTATTTTCCTTTCTCCCCACCCGCTGCCGTCCCTAGGCTCTGAGTCCGCCCTGGGGCTTGTGGCTGCAGGGGGGCAGTGGCACTAAAAATAGTGAGACCAGAGGTGCACTTACATCGGAATGATTTTATTTTTCAAAATGAGTTTTTTTTTCTGAATGAATTTTAATCCAGGCCTTTTTCATTTTCTGTACCTGGGACTGTCTGAAAAGGGGTTCCTGAGTTGGGTGAGAAGTTGGGTTAGAGAGACATTTCATAAAATGCCTGAGACCCCTCCTATCACCCACAGTGATGCTACAATAGCTTATGTTTATTAAGTGCCACTAATCCTTAACGCGCCCTAATAACATGGATACTATTGTTACCACGGCCCGTGTTCCAGATAGGGTGGCACAGCTAGTTAGGCGGCGATCCGGACTGGAACCCAGGCCTTCGTTGGTGGGGTTGGAGTGAGGGCAGGAGTGGAGAGGCGGGAGGGGCGGCGGACAGGCGACGTGCTGGCCGCGCCCTCCGCGCCGGGTCCTGGTCCGCCGTCCCCATCCCGGTCCCCTGTCCCCGGCCGCCCCTCCTCCCGGGCTGGCAGCGGCAGCGCGCGCCTGGAAGAGGAGCCCTGTTTCTCTCGCACGCAGAGCCGGGTTTGTAAACAAACACTGGGGCGGGCGCCGCCGCCTGCGCAGCAGATGGCTCCGCAGCTGCCGGCCCGGGCGGTCCCTCCCTCTCCGCTGCGCCACGGATGCGCGGGGCCGGTGGCGCCGCCCAGTGCCTGAGGCCCAAGGGACACCGTCCCACCTCCTCCAGCTCTCTGGGGGCTGGAGAAAGGAAGCTGAGCCGGGAGCCTCTGGGGTGCTCGTTCTGTTTATTTCATTCATTTGTTCGTTCATTCATTCATTCAACAAAGATCTGTAATGTGGACTGGTCCCTGCCTTCATGACGTTGAAGAGAGACGGACAAGTAAACAGGTCATTGCAGTTCAGCGTGGGGAGTGCCATGGTGGAGTACTGACACTGTGGGAGGCCAGAGATCACTAACCCACCATTTAATGGATCAAGGAAGGCTGCCTGGAGGAGGTGCTGTGGGACTGACAGAATGAGCAGCAATTAGGCAAAGTGGGAGGAGGATTCGGAAGAACTTTTCCAAATGGAGGTTAAGAGAACTTTCTGAACATTTGAAACAAGATCCTTAAGAGCAGGAATTAGCATGGGAGGAGCTGGACTTCTGCCTGAGAACCTGGGGAGCCATTAAGGGTTTAATGCACAGAGTGAGGCAGGGCCCCTTCTGGGTCTGGGTTCCCACCTCAGAAAATGCGGGGGTTGAACTAGATGATCCACAAGGTAGTGCCCAAACCAGGCTGGCCCTGGAGTGTCCGATAAAATGCAAATTCCCAGGCCAGACCCCAGACCTGTTGAATCAGAACCTTCAGGGACAGGCTCCGGAATCTGTATTTTTAGTAATCTCGCCAGGTGACTCCTAGTTAGGACTTGAGACCCAGTGGTCTGAGCAGATGGCAGAAACAAGGTGAGTAGTGAAGTTGTTGGGTGAGGGCAATCCACAGAGTACCCATGGGCGGAGTCCACTGCTTGTTGGGGCGGCCAGTGCCTGCCACAGATCACAAAGCAAATGGTGGCTGTGCCTGGAGAGCGTCGCGGATGGGCCGGAGCTGTGGACATACCGGCAGAAGGTGCGGGTGTGGGCCCAGCTTTCTCCCTCTGGGCCTCTGCCTCATCAAGGGATTATGACACTGCCTCACAGGAGTATGGAGGAGGATCCGGTAATGTAGCCGAAGGGGCCCGACGCCAGGGAATGCTCCGAGAATGTGGGCAAACCTTGGCTGATTGTCGGCTTTGCCAGGGGTTCTCAGACCCTGCTCCACCTCTGACCACTTGTGGGAGCTTTGAAACATGCCCCCTCCTCTCCCTGCCCCGGGGATTCTGAGCCGGCAGCAGGACAGACCTCCATAGTTTCAACAGGCTTCATAGATGATCCTGATACCCACCGAAGTTCAAGAACACTGAGCAAGCTGTCATTTGTTGAAGGAGTTCTCCAAGCTCTTGCTTAAGTGCCTCTGCCTTAGGTCTGCCCAGTGAAAGCACCAGCTGGAGGTGACCAGTCGCACCAAGGAGAACAAAAGCATGGATTGCCTAACCCATAAATCCTACCGGATCTCACTCACTGTCTCGCTATTTCTGCATGCTGAGTAAGAAACAGCTCCTACAGTCACGGTTCTCAGTGGCCTGGGTTCAACTCCCGACTCTGCTGCATACCAGATGTATAACCCGGGGCAGGTTATTTAACGCTCTTTGCCTCAATTTCTCCATCTTTAAATAGGTGTAATAGTATATGTCATAAGTTTTTAATGTAATTAAATGAAATGATGCACTTAAGGAACTTAAATCAGGGCCTGGCGTTATACAAGTGCTAGCTATTATTATTAATATCTGCAGAATAAATAACCAAATGAGTGTTGATTATTGTTGTTTAGTTTGCCATTTTTGGCAAAGATTCTTATCTTACCCAGGCCCCTCAAAATCCATCCTCTTCTCCTTCTTCCTGGGCACACGGCTGCCCAGCTAGACCACATTTCCCAGCCTCCCTTGGGCACAGTGTGGCCATGTGACCGAGTGCTCACCACGGAACCTGGACGGGTGATGCATGCAACTTCCACATGTGGGAAAGACGTGGGGTCTCCGCCCTTCCCCTCCACCGGCTGGGAAAGACAGCAAGTACAGCAACTTTGGAAGCCGTGGGTTGAGAAGGGTAGAGGTGCCCCATTATTCTGTGTCCTGACAGGACTTCTTTTTTTAGTTTATTTTTTAAATTAAAAAAAAAACTGAAGTGTACAATTTAGTGGTTTTTAATATATTTACAAAGTTATGCAGCCATCACCACTACCTAATTCTAGAACATTTTTGTCACCCCAAAAGGAAACCCTGTCCCATTAGCAGTCACTCTCCAATCCTCCCCTCCTCCCAGCCCCTGACAACCACTAATGTGCTTTCTGTCTCTATGGATTTGCCTGTTCTGGACATTTCATATAAATGGAATCATATAATACATGGCCTTTTGTGTCTGGCTTCTTTCACTTAACATAATGTTTTCAAGATTCATCCACATGTATCAGTACTTCCCTCCTTTTTATGGCTGGGTAATATTTCATTGTATGCATAGACCACATTTTGTTTATTCATCAGTGACGGACTTTTGGGTTGTTTCCACTTTTTGGCTATCGAGTCATGATGCTGTGTACGTTCGTGTATGAGTTTTTGTGAGGACGTGTGTTTTCACTTCTCTTGGGTATAGAAGTAGGAGCGGAGTTGCTGGGTCACGTGTAACTCTAGGTTTAACTTCTTGAGGAATGGCCAGACTGTCTTCCAGAGAGGCCACACCATTTTACATTCTGATGGGACCTCTTGGAACAGAGCTGCCTACACACCTGGACTGTCACATGCAAGAGAAACCAAATCATATTCTGTTTGAGCCACTGCCTTTTGGAACGTCTTTGATACAGCAGCTCAGCTGTCACCCTCAAGTACCACCCCATTGAATCTTCTTTCCAGTCATGAGAATAAAAGGAAGAAAGCCAACATATTTGGTCTGGTGTAAGGATTGTAAGAGGACTCCACAACCCATGCATCCATTCATTTGTTTGTTTATTCCTCTGTCAAAATATTTTGAGCTCTGATGATTTACCCAACGTTATTAGCCAGAGTCCCTGCCTTCAAAGATCTTACAGTCTAGATAGAAAGCCAGGCAGTTTGGCCACCAGGATAGACCTTGGGCATGGAATTCAGGCAAAACTGGCCGGGGTCCAGATTTGCTGGATGAAGGGCTCCGGGCGGGTAACTTCAGCTCTCAGAGCCTCACTTTCCTCATCTGTAAAGTGGGGATGCTAATACCTACCTTGCAGGGAACTTGTGCCGATTAGGAATAATGTGTGCTAAATGACTGGCACCTACAGGTTGCTAGCAATGGTTGTTTTTAATAACCCCTCACCGTGTCCTCTGCTCACTCTTATCTTGGAGGGATGAACAGAACACTGTGGAGGGCACAATGGGTTCTTCTCCAGAGTTGGGGGGATTCACAGGGCTTCACAGAGGAGGGAACGGTTCAACTGGATCTGAAGGCTGGGAAGGGGCTTACCAGGGAGGAGGTGTGGGGAGGGCAGAGGCAGCATCCAGTGCAAAGATGGAGAAGTCTGGAAGTACATGGCCTGGTTAGAGGACAGTTCTGAGCCTTTAGTGGGTAAAAATCTGAGTCTGTGCTCCCGCCTCCACCCCCATCACTGTCCCCTCCTGTCCAGCCCTAGCCTGGCCCCAGGGGCTTCTGTGGCCTCTGCTCCGGAGAGCTAGGTTTCCACACGCCTTTGAGCCCACTTCTCTCCTCCTCCTCTGCAGATGTGAAGCTCTGCTCATTCAGATGCAGGCTTTAATCAGAGCTTAAGACCAGTCAAACTGTCAAGGAACTTGGTTGCCTGACCTGATTTTTTAAAAATCCAGTCTCCATCTGAGTTTGGGGGTTGTCGGTGCTTCCTTACTGCATTAGGGACAGAGGAGTTGGGTTTTTCCATTCGCATGAACATCAGGAAGTTGATGATGATGATGACGGCTGTACTGGTATTAATAAGATAACAATTTTCTGTTGGATAACTCAGGGTGATGGGGTGGGAAGAGCACAGTCTGAGTTAACAAAGGCTGATCTAGACTTTGATCCTTATCCTGTGAGTCATTCTCAGCCAGTTTCCTCTTCTGAGGAATGAGGGACTTGGGCTGGCTTCACTTCCAGGGGCTCTCACCTGACAGTCTGAGATTCCCTAAGGAACCCTAGACTATGCCACCCAGTTTAGCATCTCGAGGAGCACTGGTCCTGTGTTTGAACCCAGCCTTGCCAACTACTATGCGACCCAGGGCAAGTCCCTCCACCTCTCTGAGCCTCTCTTTCTTCACAGAGGTGGTCTGAGGATTGCAAACAGGTATGTGAACTAGCACGGCCTTGCCCCTGGAATGGAGACCTGGGGGAGCATCTTCTCGGACGAAAGTGAGCCCCAGGCCTGGTGTGACAAGAAGTCTGGAGGCCCAGGTCTAATGAGCCAGCTCCTTGAGCCACAGAGCGTGTCCTCCCTCAGCTGAGCTGTGTTAACCACAGCGTTTGTTGTCTGTATTTGATGCTTTGACATCTGGGGCCTCGCTAGCCCTCTCAAGGCTAGCCAATTCTTAGAGATAGTAAAAAATCCACCTGCTACTGCACTTTTCAGATACAAACTTGCATCTCCAGCCACCCCCTTTATGGAGCTCTTGCACTCTGGGCCACTGTCCACCTATCCTAATCACTCTAGGGCCAGGTGGCAGACAGCTAGGGACAGCCCCCAGGCACCAGAGCCCACCCTAATTATTCAGACTAGCCAATCCTAAGCCACTTCCCCCACCTTGCTGTTCTTTCCTGCAGAAACTACAATAAAAGCTCTTGCCCATGGCTCCCCCCTCTCTTTCTGCCTCCTGACCGACCTGGTGCTTCCCCGAGAGGCCCCCCATAGCATGGCTTACCCCCTCCTATTGGGATCTCTGAGTAACAAACTATCTTTTCAATGGCAGTCATCTCTGGTCTGTTGGAGACTCAAATTTTCTGTTAATATGCTCTATTTTAAAACATGGGCCTCCTGCAATGATACTCATATCCTCTGTGCTTCCTGCCCCTCCGAGTAGCAGAGTTCCTATCCAACCGTCAGCTCTGTGCAAAGCCAGGTGTCCTCAGGACCTCCTGGTGTCTACTGTGGCCATCCAGGCCAGCCTGCACGAGGGCAGCCTTATTCATGGGTCTCTTTGGTCTAGAGGCCAAGTCAAAATGTGCAGTGCCAGGACATCAATGTACTAGTTCCTGTCTCAGGGTGATGGGATCCAAGGAATGTCGGGGTATTTCTGTTTTTTCTATATACTTTTCTGTGTTTTCTAAATGTCCTAAAGGGAACATCCATTCCTTTCAAAATCAGGAAAAATGTTGCAGAACATCTACTCTCCCTCCCAATTTAAAGATCCCCCAATTCAGCTGAGAGATACTGCCCCCTATGGGGTGCCTCATGCTGTGTGCTGTTAGAAACAATTAGAATGAGGAAAACCATTCCCTTCTCTCAAGGAGCTTTCAGTCTTGGAATATTCTAGGACGGTGCATGAAAATAAAGTAAGCCAGGGCATGAAGAATTTAGAATTAAGGATAACACGTCTGCCATAAGTGAATGACAAGACACAGGCAAACAATTTTTTTTTCTTTTCTCTTTTTTTTTTATGTGAGGAAGATCAGCCCTAAGCTAACATCCATGCCAGTCCTCCTCTTTTTGCTGAGGAAGACTGGCCCTGGCTAACATCTGTGCCCATCTTCCTCCACTTTATATGGGACACTGCCACAGCATGACTTGACAAGCAGTGCGTCGGTGCACACCCGGAATCCCAAGCGGCGAACCCCGGGCTGCCACAGCGGAGAGTGTGCACTTAACCACTGCGCCACCAGGCCGGCCCCTTTTCTTTTCTTTTTATGACTACCTTCAACCCATGTCGCCCACCCTCCTACCAATATGTATGTTTTTTTTTTAATTGGCTCAAAGCCACTTTATTGGTAGTGATCAAGACAGAAGCAATTTACATTGACTTCCAAAATATGAGCTTAAGAGAAATACCTAGATATTGAAGAGGAATATTAGGATTGAAATAATTGAAGGGACAGCGTCACGCATGGCAATAGTCACAAACTGTAGTATAAGTATCTTTAAGAGCTTGTTTAACAACATTTCAACAATAGAGTGCATTTTAATATGTGAAAATTATGAAAAAGTATTAAGTATATTTATGAAAAATTCTTTATATATTTTATCCATTCATCTATATCTGTTTATATCTTCAAAATCTATTAAGCACTGCCTCCAGTTTGGTTCAATCAGCTCAGACAAAGCAGTTTTAAAGCTGTTTTCTTTCCGTTCATTCATTTAACAAGTATTTATTGCACATTTATTACTTGTAAGATGCTGCATGTGCTATGGGCTGTGATTCAGACCCATGCATTGTGTCCTCAGGAACTCACCATTTTGTTGCAGAAGTTAGATAGGCACATGATAAAAGTTTTTTTTTTTTAAGTGATTTAAAAGCCCACGGCCCAGCTGTAGGGATCAGGAAGAGCTTCATGGAGGAAGCAGCATTTGACAGGTGGGCCTTGAAAGGTGTGCGCAAGGTGAGGACTGAGGATTAGGAGGGGAGGAGGGTCAGGAGGCGGCATATGAGGTGGGGGCTTGGGAGCAGAGAGTGACGTCCAAGAGCGTGGGCACTAGAGTCAGTCCGGCCTGGGTCCTTCCTTATTCCGCCACATGCAGGGACTGTCTGCTGAACAAAACTACAACGGGCTCCTGCTCCACCCTCTCCATGTCTGTGACTTGGGAATTCCTTGGACTTGCTCGCATGTGTGAAATGAGCATAATAAAAGCCCCCACCTCGTGGTGCTGTCACCAGGACGAACTAAGATGATGCGTGTGAAGAGGGGAGGACTCTGGACACATGCAACTTCTCATTGTTCGTTCATTCATTCACTCATTCATTCATTCATTCATATGGTGTTTGAGCCCCTACTGTGTGCCAGGCCCTGTGTGTTTCACAGCAGTGAATAAAACAGACAAAAATCCCTCCCATGTAGAGCTTACATTGTAGCGTGGGGGAGATGGAGAATATGAGCAATAAGTAAAATACATAGGGAGTTAGGTGGTGACAAGTGTGATAAGGACAAATGAAGCAGGGGACAGAGGGTACCTGGGTGGCATACATGGGAATTGTTGTAACGATTGTTTATCGCTTAGTTTGGGTGGAAAACAGGTTATATGAAGTGGGGAGAGTAGCAGGACGATGTTTCCGTGAATATGTTGGTCTAGGAGCACCCAGAAAAGCTTGGAGCAGTGGTGTGACTTGAGCTGTGCTTTGGGAGGTAAGGTGGCTGCTCCTTGTTCCAGGATTGAAGGGCGGAGCCAGGCAGCAGGGAGGCCTCAGCAGTGGGAAAGGAGAGCGTGGGAGAGTGGGAACCAGGCAGCCGCGGATGAGGCCTCAGATCTGGGCTGGTGGGCACCAAAGTGGGGCAGAATCCACCTTGCCTGTGGGTTCCTTGCTTCTATCCGAGCCAGCCCAGGCTGGGAGAAGTGAGGCCGGGGTGAGTCAAGAGGCATGACAAGGGGCACAGAAAGCTTCATCCTCCCAGCTGATCACCTGCCTGGAGCCTGGGAAGGTGAGAGGGGCAGGAAGGTAGACACACAGGAGGCTGGAAGGACATGAAATAGGGGTGACTGTCCTCCTTTCCCATTGGAAACAAGGTAGTGGAGTAGGAGTGGTCTTCAGGTTTCCCACAAATCAACAGAGACAGTAATTGTTGCACTGGTGTGGCCGTTTCTGTGGACCACTGGGTTCTGGAACTCAGTAGACCCAATGCCCTGTCACGGGGAAGCTGGGGTCCGACTGTGAGAGGTGCATTTATGAGGATGGTTCTCTGGGCGGAACCGCGTTTGGGGTGGCTCTTCATCTCTAAACCAAGTGTCAAGAGCCTCATTATTTGTAGAGAAACTTCCGCCCGCTCTTCAGCCTCTTTCCCAGCGAACTGGGGAATATTTACCCAGCAGTTCTCAGAAGAGCCTCGCAAGCTGCTGGCGGGCGGGAGCAACATGGAGGATGGAAAGGCTCTAGGAACTGAGAACCTTGTGGGAAATGTAAATTACCACAGTGTAAATAAAGAACTTCCCAGTAAATGCACAAATGAAAAGCAGGCGGCAATCTCCTGGGAATAGTAATCAGGTTCTGCGTGGTTCCGCTTTCCCCGAGTTTGATGAGAGATGCCCCCGTCTATTTTTAACAGAGGAACCACCTCCCTGTCAGGTGACCACCTGAGCCACAGAGCAGAACTCATCTCCTGGTGGGCGAGTTGTGTCCCGTGCTGTCTGGAGGCGCGGCCCTAGCTCTCCGGGACTGTGAACCCTCTTCCTACAAACGTCCAGCAAAACCCCCAGACACGGCCGTCTACCTGTACAGCCCCCTTAGGCTGCCTTTGGTATCCCCCTTTTATAGAGGAGAAAGCAGGACCCACCCCACGCCCCGGCCTCTGCTAGCCCAAGGGCCTTTGCATGATTAGAAAAGTGGCCCATATACCTTAAATACATACAATTATCCTAAAAAAAGAAAAGAAAAGGGGCCCTTCCTTGAGTAACTCCTTTACATTAGTACCACCTGAACCCCTATACGAGGTGGTCCAACGCACCACCGCCTGGGGAGCTCTCAGGTCCCAGTGGGCAGCAGCCCTGGCAGCCCCCACCCTCTGACCCCGCACACAGGCCAGCAACACCACACCCTAGCCACTCCTCACTCCCTTTCCTGCTTCCCACCCACCACCAAGGTGAGGCAATTGTTTCCTATTGTTCTCTCAGTGGGTGTAGGAATTGGGCTTCCTAAGGGACAGGCAGCAAAGAGAGGTGACTGTAGGTCCCTTCCAGAGCATAGTTGGGATAGGGCGCCATGTAGTAGGCATGTGCTAATGAGCGTGCCAGGCGAATTTATGTAGGAGGGTTCTCTCCCTTACTGCTGTAGGACTCAGCCAGGAAGCCTGGAACCTCTGTGCCCACCCACACACTCTCAGAGAAGTTGGCATATGTCTACAATGTAAATAACACCCCTTCCCAAGACATCGCGTCCTTGGGCAGTGCACAAGCTGAACACCTGCACATGGATGGCATTTTTGTCCAGGGCACACAGCCTGTGAGTTAGGCTTCACACTTAGGCCTCATGGCTTCTAGTGGTCATCAGTAGAGAGTTAGTGGTTAAGACTGAATCATCTTGAGCTGTCTTCCTCTTTCTCTGATCCTGCTCAGCCTTCACTGCCCAGATGTGGCATGCCTTGGACTCGCCCATGTGCACGTGTGTTTGTGCAGATCGAAGACCTGGTGCACACACACTTCTAAATCACTGGATCCTAGAGAGTGGAAGGATCTGGAGCATATCTCCCCCTCTCCCTGGTAGGTGGGATGGGGGTTGCCTCCTCTCGCCTGATGGGGGACGTGTTTGTTGGAGGGAACCGAAGGGTTGAAAAGTGAAGTTTTGTGGACTTGGGGGTGTTTTTGTTTTTGTCCACAAGGCAGAGCAAGTGAAGTTGGTCCCGTGGAGAGTCTCAGGAGCAGATGGCCAGAAACAGATGTGGTCGGTGAAAGCTGTTTCCAGAGAGAAGGAGCTATTGATAAATTCCTGCACTGCCCACTCGGTGGGGGGGGAGCACATCCGTTTGTGGGAGCACATCTCTCCTTCCCATGGCACCAGGAAGGGGAGGAGGGGCGGTGCCTGCTGGGAGCAGGGTGACGGTGGCCGTGGTGGTGACCGGCCGGGCTGTGGTCCTCCCTGGGAGACGCTGCCTCCCAGCTGCTCCCTGCGCTGTCTGGGAATGAGGAAGAACTCCAGCTCCTCAGAGCCAGCTTTCCTTCCAATTAGCACTAGGAGGATGGGGACTGATCTTTGCCGTGATTGATGGGTTCTCCCAGGCCGCAGGAACATGACTCAGGGGAGAGGGTTAAGGTACAGAGCTGGAGGACTCAGGTTTACTTAACGCAGAGACTTGAGGCATAAAATGAGCCCTGTGCCCCCAACCCGTGCCCCCTCCCTCTTTTCGTCTTGAGGAGAAGGAGGCCTGGAGGAGGAAGTGATTTGTCCAGGAGGATGCCCGTCCCCCGTGTGGGGCAGGACAGGTGAAGGGCAAGCTGGGCAGCAGCCCCCTCAGCGGCTCTGCTGGGCTCCCCTGAAGCTCCTCTCACCCCTGACTTTACAGCCCCTCAGCGCTGTGACCTGGCATTCCCGGAGTCCAGACCAGAAGAGTGGCCTAAAATGGCCCCGGGGGAGGCTCCCATGGACAGGGGAATGACGGTTTTATCTGTAAGAGCTGAGCCCTGCCGGTGGAGGTGCTGGTGGGCAGGGGGTCAGGTAGCTTGCAGGAGGTCGCCAGTGGTTCCCACACAGCAGAGTCCTGGCCCTCCCGGAAGTTCTGATTTGGAAGGAGGGCCCCTTCTCAGCAGAGCTCAGGCAGGTTGTCCCAGCGGCTCTGGGCCAGGCTGGCAGCTCTCGGGGTGCAGGGAAGCGGGGAGAGTGAGATCATGTGCATGGAAGGGCTTGTCGACAGAGGAGCTACACACCCATGCATGCACACACATGCATGCACGCACGGGCATGCACACGTACACACATGCAAACACGCGCCATCGTTGCTGCTAGAGGTGCTGGTGACACGATTGTCTCCAAGGGCTTGTAACCAGGCAGGAGCATTTTGTTCATTTTCAGTCAGGTGGCATTGTTGTCTGAGCGAGTGGGTCCCAGGCTGACATCACGCCCTCCCTTCTACTTCCAGGCCTTCTCCCAGCTCCCTCCCCCTTCTCTCCCTCCTGTCCCTCCTTCTGCTCTTGTCTGGGGCCCTGGGTCCCACACCTGTTTACCTCTTGATTTGCCGGCTTTGGGGACAAAGCATGTGTCACTGGATGTGTGGACATGCCCTTGTCTCATTCAGCCAGTGCAGGGAGGAGAGAAAGTGGGGCTGAGCAAGAGTGGAAAGAGGTGGAGGTATGTGGAAGGGAACAGAGAGAGGAGCAGCCCCCGGTCCTGGGCCAGGATGGTGTGGCCTTCCTGCAGTGGCTGCAGAGTGGAAAGGGCAGGCAGCAGACATAAATCAAAACGTTGGATCTGCTACTGCAGAGCTGTGTGTCCCTGGGCAAGTTATGTAACCTCTCTGAGCACTTGTAAAAGGGGATTGTGATCCTCCCAGGGCTGTTATGATTAAATGGGCTGAGTAGGGTGGAGCTGGCCATAAACGGCAAACCCAGGCTGGAGACAGGCACAGAGAGCTCCCACCCCAGGGCTTCCCTGGCCCAGGGCACTGGGGCATCATGACAGGGCATAGACTCACTGTCTCAGGTGTCTTGCTCTTTCTTCTATGTGGACGTTGCTATCGTCTTCACAGCTGCCCTGACTACCAGCTCAGGCGTCCCTCCGCAGGGGGATCTGCCAGACTGTCCCAAGCTGGGCTCTGTGCTTCCTGCGTGCCCCATGTTTGCTGGTCATGACTCCAGTGTGTGACATTCTGCTGTTAAGGTCTCTGCTTAGATGCCTGCCTCACCCACCATCTCTCTGTGCCCTCCAGGCTGGGGGTCAGGACCACCTCAGTATCCCCAGTTCTGACCTGAGAATAGGACCCAGCCATTGGGCAAATATTATCCAACTGAAAGGCAAAAAACAAACCAAAAAACCCCACAGATCTTGTCCTCAAGTCACTCAGGATAGCAGAAGAGACAGATATGAAATCATTTTCAGCCACTTACTGAGCTCCTACTATGTGCCACCCTCTGTTAGCTGTCACATGCCCCACCCCTCCCCCACAAAAACCCCTCTGTAAATATGATCTCTATACAATGCTGGGAGTGTTCTGGAGGTATTGTAAGAGCACGGGGAGACTGTGCATCAGGGAAGGCTCCAAGGAGGTAATAGCTGAGCCAAGTCTTGAAGGGATGATGGCAGTTCACCAGGAGACAGCAATTCCAGGCAGAGGGAATGGCATATGCAAAGTTACAGAGGCATGGAAGAATGGGAATGCCAAACGTGACTTGCTTTTCTGAAAGTGAACTCTGGCCAGGTGAGGAGCCTGGATGGAAGGGAGCCAGCGAGAGACACAGGTCAAGGGGTGAGTAATGGTGGGTACAAGGTCCCAGGCATTCCCCACACGGTGTATGCCTGCTGGCTTTCTCATCTGCTCTGCCCTCAGGTCTCTCCTCCCTACCCCTTCCCCTCCCTTTGGAAGTCCAGGATTTTCTGGCCTGCTGTTGGGTGACATTTGGCTGGAACCAATTTCTGGTCTTGGACTGGATGTAAGACTCCAGGCCCCGTGGACAGAAGATTGAACGTTGACCTACCTGAGATTCAGTTTCTTCGTCTGGAAAATGGGTATGCTCAGGCGCTCTGCCTGCCTCAGAGGAATATTGCAAATGGCAGGGTAGGGAGGAATGTGCTTCCAACCTAGGGACGAGAGGACTCCATTCGACTGTGCGAGTGTCCAGGCAGCAGTGTGTATGCACCGGGGCCGCTGGAGGGTACTCATGCACATTTTTGTTTCTGTTTTCACCTTTGCAACAGTTATCCCCCGCTAAAATGATCTTATTTATTTATTTGCTCCCTCGAGTGCCCTCTGCCTACCCCAGGACGCTCTAGCTGTGAAGGCGAGGACTCAGTCGTGGGCACTGCCGTGTCCCTCACGCCTGCATAGTGCTGGCACATACAGATGCTGAAGGAAGGAGTCTGAAGTAGGTCGACAGAGGGTAGCAGAGAGCGCGCTGCCCGGGTCAGGAGGCCTGGGTGCGGGTCCTTGTCTGGTCTATGATGTTTTATTCTGGGGCTCTCCCCCCCGGAGTTGGGGTGCTCTGGCCCTGTGTTCCTCTCACTGCCGTTCCCTCTTGTCCCTCAGAACCAGCATGTTCTAGTTCCCTGAGGGGTGTTCTCAGGCAACTTACTACCCTCTCTTCATTCATTAATTCGAGAGCTGGTAATGGGCACATGCTGAGTGCCAGTGCTGGGGACACAGGGGTGAACAAGCCAGATGCTGTCTCTGCCCTTATGAGGTTACCATCCAGCAGGAGCTTCTGCGGGACAGGCAGCAAATGAACAGACTCCTATGCTAGATAGTTAAACTTTGCAAATAGTGCCAGGAAGCAAACAAGCAAGAAAAGGGGCCGGTGGGTGGGGAGGGTCTCCTTTGCACAGGGGCTCAGTTTCCTCCTTCTCGAGACCAGAAGGTGGACTAGGTCTCTCAGCTCTCTCTGCTGTGCTTGGACTGGATCAGGAGCCGGATGAGGAGGCTGGAAACACACTTCAGGACACAGATGGCCGGTCAAGCCAGCGGGGTTTCAGCAATGGAGATGTCTCCAGCCCTGCCCAACCGCGTCAGACGACCCAGAGGGCTTCCTGAAGAGCAATCGGGAAGCCTGCTGCGATTCAAGACTCAGAAGCGTGCATTTGTGTTAGCACCTGCTTGGGGGCAGGGAGTGGGGGGGCCTGCCAGGAGCCAGGTGGCAGGAATTCTGACTGCCTCACGGGGGTCCCTGAGCTTTCCCTCTGGGCCAGTCCTGGTGGGCGAGGTGATCCTAACTGGAAACAGAGAAGGGAGGAGAGGAAACCAATGGGGACTCAAGGTGGGGGATGGGTAGAGAAAACCAGAGTGAGAGCAAGAGCCGGGTGGGAGGATATGCCCCTCTGCCCTCAGCACTCCGTTCATTCACTCACTCAGTCATTCAACAAATACTTACCAAATACTTACCGCACGCCATCTACATGCCAGGCTCCGTTGTAAGCACTGGGGATTCGGCGGTGAACAAGACAGACAGGATTTCTACCTTCAAGGAGTTTACATTCTCTTGGGAAAGGCAATAAATAAGTACAACGAATCGTTTTAATTTCTGATGATAATAAGTGCTGTGGAGAAGAAAAGCTGGGGATGGGGTAGCGCCTATGGGAACAGTGGTGCTATTTTGGATGCACTGGTTGGGGGAGGGCTCTCTGAGCTGTGACATTTAAGCAGAGTGCTTAGTGATGTGAAGGGGCACACCAGATCTGAGAAGATCTGGGAGACAAGTCTTCCAGGCAGGGAACAGCAAATATTAAGGTCCCAGAGTGGGAACATGCTTGGAACGTGTAAGGACCAGCAAGGAAGCCAGTTAGGTTGGAGCAGAGTGAGTGAGGGGGTCAGTGGTAGGGGATGGGGAGGAAGGTCATGGGAAGAACTTTGGATTTTATGCCAAGAATAATAGGAAGATGTTGGAGGGCTTTGGGTATAGGAAGATGTATTATGGTTTTCCAGAGAAACAGAACCAATAGGATATATCTAGATATATAGAGAGAGATTTATTATGAGGGATTGACTCACGCAATTATGGAGACTGAGGAGCTCCACTATCTGCCGTCTGCAAGTTGGAGGCCCAGGAAAGCTGGTGGTATAATTCAGTCCTAGTTAGAAGGCCTGAGAAGCAGGGGATGATGGTGTAAGTCCCAGGCCTGAGAACCAGCAGCAGCAATGTCTGAGGGCAGGAGAAGACGGATGTCCCAGCTCAAGCAGAGACAGTGAATTCACCCTTCCTCCGCCTTTTTGTCCTATTTAGTCCCTCAATGGATTGGATGATGCCCACCCACACCCTACCCCCAGTGTGATGGGGCTGGGAGGTGATTAGGATTAGATGAGGTCGTGAGGGAGGGGCTCCCATGAATGGAATTAGTGCCCTTGGAAGAGTCAGGAGACAGCTTCTTTCCTCTCTCTGCTCTCTGCCACGTGAGGATACAATGAGAAGTCGGCAGTCTGCAACCCGGAAGAGAGCTCTCACCAGAACCCAACTGTACTGGCACTCTGATCTTGGACTTCCAGCCTCCAAAACTGTGAGAATAAATTTCCATTGTTTATAAGCCACACAGGCTATGGTATTTTTGTTATAGCAGCCCTAACAGACTAAGACACTTGGGCAGATGTAGGGCTTGGAGATATAAATCTGGGAGTCTTCATTGTATAGACAATATTAAAAGCCGTGGTCTGGATGAGACCATCTATAGAGAGAATTAAGAGAGAGCCACGTGCTCAAGTCTGAACTCTCCATTTGGAGGACGGGAAGTGGAGGAATCAGCAGGGGGACCAGGAGTGGCCACCAAGCTAGAAGAAACCTAGGAGGATGTCTGGTAGCCAAGGAAAGAAAGGATTCCAACAGATAGAGAGTGACCAACTGAGTTAGACATTGCTACAAGGCCAAGTAAGATGGGCACTGGGAGTTGACCACGGACTTGGGACGACTAAGGTCTGTGCTGACTTTTGACAGGAGTCATTTTGCTGGCAGGTGTGAGCAAAAGCTTGAGTGATGGCACTGAGTACTGACCATTTCTTTGAGGCACTTTGCTCCACGGGGAAGCCGAGAAATAAGGGTGGTAGCTGCAGAGACTGTGAGGTCAAAGGATGGTTTTCATTTTTGAAGGTGGAAAATAGCACAGGATGCTTTCATACTGGTGGGAATGATCCAGAAGAGAGAGCTGTTGATGGTGCAGGAAAGAGTGGGGAGAGTTGCCAGGTTAAGTCCTGAGCAGACACTGGGGAACAGGGCCAGCTTGGAGCATGACTGTCCGTCCTTGGGGACAGGAGGGAAGGTGGGGTGCAGGGTACATGTGTTAGTCGTTGGTAGATGTGGTCGTGGGGAGGAGAGTAGTTCTCTACCAAACATCTCTTCTCTATGAAAGAAAAATGTCTCTGTCTGTTCCCTCTTCCCTGAGAGCTTCCCTCCTCTTCCTCCACTGCCTGCTTGGGGATCCCAAAAGTCAGGGTGCATTTTTTTATAAAGAGAAAGCTCCTTTCCACCTCTGTTCCCCTCCCTCCCCTCACTTTTCTGTCCCTTGGATTCAGCTGGGGACCTAAAACATGTTTTTGTCAACACACTTGTCTTTTTCTCCTTGTTCTTCATAGAGTTGTAGACTGGCAGAGCTGGAGGGATCTCTGAGGCCACCCACCCAGTCCCACCCCCTTATTTTTACAGATGAGGAGTTGTGGCTCAGAGAGACCAAGTGACTCGCTCCAGCCAGGACTTGGATGTGGACGCCACTGTTGCTGAGGTCAGCCCTAATTGCAACACGAGCCGATGGTGGGCCATATGCTTGAAGTGACGGCATTGCTCTGTTGCTGATGCTGCACACTCCGCCTACCTGTACCTGGCATGTTCTCTGTGCCACTTAGACCAGCATCATTGAATCGGTCCCAAATGAGGCCTGTGTTACAGAT
Organism: Ceratotherium simum simum; assembly: GCF_057802395.1. Lineage (NCBI taxonomy): Eukaryota > Metazoa > Chordata > Mammalia > Perissodactyla > Rhinocerotidae > Ceratotherium > Ceratotherium simum. The sequence continues at coordinate 10,936,573 of NC_141911.1, read as the reverse complement.
CTCATAGAACAGACAACGGACATTGTGCTAGCCACTGCAGCCCCAGATCCAGGGGGAGGGTGGGAAACTATTCCTGGCATTCCTTAGCAAATATTTACATTCTGCAAGTAAAAGTCCTGCGGAACAGAACATATTGCTCAAGGTCACAGAGCAACTACTAGTGGACATCTGATATCTTGATGGCTAAAGCAAGGGGCCCTGGGAAGGCAACAAACGAATGCTGTAGTTCGTATTTGGCAATGGTAAACTGAGGCATAGGAAAGGAAAGGGGCACCTTGAGCCACTCTGCGGGGGCACACGTGCAGGAAGACACGGTCTTTCTGCGCTTGCCTTTCTTGGCTCTGTTTGCCCCTTGGTGATTCTTAAAGGGTTTTTAAAGGTAAATAGAAAAAGACGGTAGAAGAATCTGCCCATCAGTTTGGCTAACTTTTTCTTTTTCTTTCTTATTTCTCATCCACTACTATAAGAAGGTATTAGCCATGCTCTTTTGGTTTTATCAGCCAGATGTGTCCCTTGGAGCCGCCGTCACGAGCCCCTGGGCAGTGGGAGCATGCAGCCGGTTTGCAGTTCTGCCCCGCAGAGGATGGTTTGATGGCCAAGGCTGTTCTGCGGCCTGTTGTTTAATTTCCTTGTTTCAGGCTTCCCAGCAAAGAATGTGGTGATGGTGTTTGCAGAACCGGCCGGCCCTGTAAGGTTTGGGTCATCAGGCCACTCTCTCTCCTGGGCGCAGGGCCGCCCATGGATGGTGCTAACCGCAGCCCCTGCAGATGGCGCAGGGAGCAGCAGCCAGCCCCCAGCCCAGGGATGTGTTCTAAGCATCAGGTTCTGCTTCAGGTATGGATCTCTCTGCGAATAGACTAACACAGCACCAACCCGCTCTAAGCCCTTCCGCCCGATCCGTCCTGAGAAAGGGGGAACACACAGAGGTTTTGGCTACACCAAGTGAGAATAAAGCGAGGCAGTGAGGGAGGCCAAGAGAAGGTTTCGTGAAGCCAGTTGGTCCATTCTAGCTGTGAGAACCCCAGATAAATGAGAATAAGCTGCCCCATAGCAAGCTGGCAAAGAGGACATTTCCAGGGAGGGCTTCTGAGCTCCCCAAAGCTCAGAGCCATTTACTCTCCCCAGGAAAGATTCCCGCCACCAAAGCCAGCCGCTTCTGCAGGGTGACCTCCAAAATGCCAGCCAGGGCGGCAGTCACAAAGATCTTGTTCTGACTCATCCCCAGCAGATGCCCTGTTGATCCCATTGATAAAAGCTCGCAGCCACCGCCGCCACTGTGTGCCTGGGCAGCCGGCCAAGCTGGGCTTCATTCACTGACAGGCGGCAGGGTTGGGGGGAGTGGCATAGGGAAGTGCGGGGGGGACACAGGCCTGGGAGGAGCTGAGCAGAGGCCCGAGGTCTGGCCCAGGACTAAGTGGAGCCAGGGGCCCCGGCCAAGGGGTGGCCACCTGGCGGTTGGGTCTCCATGGGACGGGGAGTGGCCCAAAGCCTGAAGGCTGTAGTCCTGCTCAAGAATCTGAGAGAACCCAGACAGGTACCTGCCCACCATGGCTTCCTGGGCCTGCAAAAGGCCTGTGGAGACCAACCAGATCAGTTCTTCCCAAGCCTTGGGGCTCATCAGAATCCCCTGGGGGGCTTTACAAAAGACAGATTTCCAAGCCCACCTGAAAAGTCCGACACTGAGGAGTTGGCCCCAGGAATCTGTATCTTTAACACATTCTCCAAGTGTTCCTCAGGGGTCCGTGCAGTCCTGGCCTGGCCTTTGGGGACCACTGTAGAGGCTGTGCCCCCTTCCAGGCACCAAGGTGGGACTCAAACTGAAGACATCTAGGAAAGCTACTGGACTCTACAGCTGCTCATGGGGATGGCACTTTGGGGACCTACAGATGGCTTCCGTTTAGATCCTCCAACCATCTCGTGGTGGTTGTAGTAGGACAGATATACAGACCACCCCTGGCCTGAGAACGCTGGGCTTCAGAGACTGCCCATCACTCTCTACCATATTGTCACCAAACCCGAAGTGGGTTCCCCCACCCGTTGCACAGGAAGCCAGTCGCTGACACTGGGTGTCATGGGAAAAAGTAGGAATTTTATTGCAAAGTGATGAGCAAGGAGAACGGGCAGCTTGTGCTGTAATCCTGAACTCCCCGAAAAGCTACAAGCAAGGGTTTTTATTTGGGGTTTCAGGTAGGGGAAGGGGAGTATGTGGCCTTGGGGGCTGGAGTTCTAAGAGTTCTCTGTGCTGGCATGACTGTCTTTCATATTTCTTCATAGGTCGCATGTGCAAATTTGGGGGGTTCTATGTGTTGCATGCGGTGGATTTTTAGTCTGTGATGTCTCAAGTTTACAACCGGTCATTTTAGGTTCTCAATGCACCTGCGCAATGTTTAGTCAGGCGGGGGCGGTGTGTGTGTGTGTGTGTGTGTTTGTGCGTGCTGTCAGCAAGCTACTCTCTTCAGAAACCTTGGTTACTTTGTTTCCCACTCAGCCTTGTGGGTAAGGCGTGGTTTCACCCTAATCCAGGGAAATTTTAATTCCTTCGTTCTGGGTTTCAATATTGCCTGGTTTTAATATATATAGCCCTTATCACTATCTGAAATTATTTTATTACTTGCTTATTGGTTAGCTGTCTATCTCCCACCATTGGCCTTGTGTTTCCATGAGAGCAGGGGACTCTTCTGTGTTGCTTAGTGCTATCTGCCTGATACCCAGAAACAAGTAGGCATGTCCCTGGGCTTCAATTCCTGCTTGTTTGTTGGATTTGAGTTACAAGGTGCAGGAGGCTCTCAAGAAAACTCCCCAAACCGTCTAGGTTTTCAGGGAAGCTCCCGCATTTAGCTTGGCGTCTTCCTCGGGAGCAGAGCAGGAGGGTGTCCTGGGAGGGTGGAGCGTTTCAGCTCCTCTCAGAGGCAGGATCTTCCAGGAGGGCCTGGGTGGTGGTATTTATTTGTTTGATTGTTTTTAAAATGTCTACCTGCAAAATGACATATATATTTTACTCAAGCCTCAATTTGACAACATTCCTGGAACAAATAAATAGATGTTACTCAGGCCCTACCCTCGGTCCACACCTCTGCTCTCTAATGTTGCACACCCATGTTCATAGCAGCATTATTTGCTATAGCCAAAGATATAGAGATCTGCATGTGACGAGATCTCTATACGGGTTTCTGAAAGTCTGAAACCAGTTCGTCAAAGAGGCACAGGGGCGCTGGCGGGTGGGGAGTGAGAGAGAAGAAGACGCCCCCACAGAGACAGTGGTCTCCCTTCCCGCCAGGGAAGAAGCAAACTTCCTCTCTAGGGGACCTGCTCTCAACAGCCTGTTTTTTCAGAACTGCAGGCAAGGTTGAAAAGTAAGGACAGAATACTGCTTGTTATTGGTGTGTTGTGAGCAACTGATAAGATTTCCAAGTTCAGCCCTGCAGTCCACGTAGGCGCTAGATTTCCACACGGCTGAGCGTCACTGGAGCAACATGTGCTGTGTGGCTACTGCTATGACTGCTATAACCTCTCTAAGCTCAGTGTCCTCCTCTGTACAGCTGGGACTTGACCACCAGTCATAAGGTGGTTATAAGGAGCCACTGAGAAAAGAATGCATTTAGCAGAGTTCCTGGGACCACGTAACTCTATTTTACCTATTGCTATGGCTGTTGTTTCTCTGTGTGCGTGTGTGTGTGTGTGTGTGGTAAAATATACAAAAAATTCACCATTTTAACCATTTTTCAGTGCACCGGTCAGTGGTCTTAAGTACATTCACATTGTTGTACACCATCACCACCATCCATCTCCAGAACTTTTTCATCTTCCCCAATTGAAACTCTGTCCCCATTAAACAATTCCCCAGTTTCCTCTCCCCCAGCCCCTGGCAACCACCATTCTACTTTGTCTTTATGGATTTGACTACTCTAGGTACCTCATATAAGTGGAATCATACAGGGTTTGTCCTTTTATGTCTGGCTTATATCACTTAGCGTAAAGACTTCAAGGTTCATCCATGTTGAAATGTGTCAGAATTTACTTCCTTTTTAAGACTAAATAATATTCCACTGTGTGGATATACCACATTTTGTTTATCCATTCATCCTTTGATTGACATTAGGGTTGCTTCCACCTTTTGGCTATAGCAAAAAATGCTGCTATGAACATGGGTGTGCAAATACCTCTTGGAGTCTTGGCTTTCAGTTTTTCTGGGAATATACCCAGAAGTGCAATTGCTGAATCATATGGTAGTTCTATGTTTAACTTTTTGAGGAACTGCCATACTGTTTTCTACAATAGATGTACCATTTTACATTCCCACCAACAGTGCCCAAGTGTTCCCATTTCTCCACATCCTTGCCAACACTTGTTATTTTCTCGGTTTTTTTAAAAATAATAGTCATCTTATGGCTATTGCTTTTTAATTTACAAGTGTTGAGACATCGTAAAAGTTTATTTCTTTCCATTTTTCTTGATGCTATCCACTAAGCCACACCAGTGTACTGTACGTGGTGGAGACCACAGAAATTCAGTAAGGAAGGGGAGCAGGAGAAAGGCAGGGTGGGGGAGCACTGTGTAATTTATCAAGAGTAAGTGTTATCTATTTTGCGGAAGGTGTGGAAGGTGCACACAGCTGCAGAACACACACTGTTGGAGGAGTATGGCTGCTGCTCCGTGAGTGTGTGTTGAGTGGACTGGGCCTCAGTCTGGGAGGAAGAACTAGCATTTATCAAGTGCCAGTGGGCTGTCAGGCCGGATGCTGGGCATTTACTCCTCCTAGTAACCCTGCTTGGGAGGAAGGGATGAGTCTACTTACCAATGGGAAAACTGAGGCCCAGGAAAGCTGAGGAGGAGCTGGTGTTCATGTGGCTGGTGAGGGGCAGGACCTGGATTTGAACCCAGGTCCTTGGACTCCACATTGGAGCTGAGGAGACTGCAGCATTTGCTCCTGCCCTGGTGTTAACACATGACCTGACCTCGGACAAGTTGCTCTCCCTTCTGGGCCTTGGTTTCCTCATCAGTGATGTGTGGTGGGGTGGACAGCCACTTGAGCCCCGAGGTCCTCTGCTTCTGTGGGGCTCTGCCCTCCACCTGGTCTCGGGAGAACCTAGGCGTTTGGGCTGGGCAGGGAGGGGCCGCCACGTCCCTGCAGGGCAGTGAGCAGTGAGGGGCACATGATTGTGTGTGGCTGTGTGCACCGGGTGGGGAAGGCCCAGCTGATGTGAGCCTTCTGGACATGTCCCCGGGCACTGGCCCGGCATCAGGGGCTCTGCTTCCTGTCCCAGCTGTAGCCCTAGTTGTTATGTGGCCTCAGGCCGGTGGCCTCCATCTCCCAGACCCAGTGCATTCCTCCCATGGCTGATGACAATGATGATGATGATGATGGCTAGACTTACTGGAGCATTTACCATGTATAATACTAAGCACTAGAGATGAATTATTGAGTTTAACCTCCCAATAACTAACTCTGTGAGGCAGGTAGTAGTAGTTTCTTTCTTTAGGGTAGTTATGTAACAAGTCCCACAGACCCCAGGAAGTAGGGGCCGATGAGAGGACCTGCCTTCCTCCCCTCCTGGCGTTACTGGGACAGTCAGAACCAGATTGATGTAATTAACATATATAAGAGTGACTTAGGGGTGGAAAAGGTAATGCAAAGAACAAATAAAGTATTTTTATGGGCAAGCAAAGACCATTGGAGTTGAGGTTAGAAAGCTAATGTCTTTTAGAAGCTGCTCATCTGCCCTAAGCCTCAGTTTCCTCATCTGTAAAGTGGAAAAACCATCACCCTACCTGCTTATGAGACAGAGTTGGTGGGAGGGTAATATGAGAGAACAATTCTAGACACACTTTATAAGCCATAAAGCACACTGTGTGCTGACTGTGGTGACAGAGAGAGGCCTGGGGGCCCAGGCCATCCGCGGAAACGAATGGCTCCAAACCAAACTTCATTTGGTAGAAGTTCCCTGGGCTGACTCTATCAAAAGCAGGTGGCATTCAAAGATGTACAAGACCCAATCTCTGCCCTCCAGGAGCTCTTCAGATGGCAGGCAAAGAGACCAGGACACACGTACCCAAAAACTACCTCCTCAAGGTGGAGAGTGGGAAGTTTCTTGAAGGCAGAACTTCCAGAGAGCCCTAGGTAGGTTTAGGAGGGAGAAATCAGGGCAGGGTGCATGGAGGAGGCAGGCAGCCTGGGAGGGGGAGGGTTGATTTCCAATTTCCATAGACGTGCAGTGTGGGAGCTCAGCTCCCACTGCGCCCTGTCTGGGAGACTCATTCCCCCACCCCCACTTCTCATCTTTGCCTCTGCTGGGAGTCCTCCCGCTAAGAACGGTTGTCTTTTTTTCTCCTCTTCTTCAGCAGAGGTGCATTGGACATGTATTATTTATGATAATTAAGTTAATATTTTATATTTTATAGGCTTAAGTCTTTCATCATCCCATAATGCATGGAGTCCCTGGGGAGTCCATGGAGGTCCCGCCTGAAAAGGAGCCCCTCTGGGCAGGCGTCAGCCACCCAGGGCTGGCCAGGGGGCACTGCAGTGCCCGGAGACCTGGCAGGATGACCCACAGGCTGTCACGACCTCTGGGTTGCAGTCTGGCTGCTGGGCCAAGCTCGGCCCTGGGCTGGCTGGCAAGGATGGCTGGTCTCCTTCACCCAGATTCGCTGAGTTCCGGAGACCTCGCAGGGAAAGGATTGTGTGGGGCCTCCTCCTCAGGGCCTGAGTGCTGGGGATTGCCCGGGAGCTGCCCCCACTTCTGCAATGGCAGGGGCCATAACAGGACCTACTTCGGGGACCTAATGTTAGTAGTAAACTGACACAGTGGTGGAAAGTGAAAAGGGCAGAGTGCAGAACAGTGTGTTTCGAATGCTTCCTAGTGATTAAAAGAGGGGAAAGTCAGACAGTGTATTTATATTTGCTTATATATGCATAAAGGACCTCTGCAGAGTTATAGTGTGGTGCTTACCTTTGGGGGGCGGGGAGTGGGGTGGCAAGAGGACTTTATACACACACGTATATATTACAATATGTGTGTGTGTGTGTGTGTGTGTACACTCATACAGGTATATGTATGTATATACATATATAAATTTTTGAACAATTTGATTATATTAAATAATATATTAAAACCATTTTTAATGCCTTATTCCACCAATAGTGTGAGGCCCTAAGGGCTTCCGTGCCCTGGCCTGGGCCAGATGGAAGGGGGCTTGCCTTCAAGCCTCGACAAGCCCCCACTGCCCAGGGCTCTGGGCCCCACTCCTCTCCCTCCTGCCTCCTATTTCTGTCCCCTGGGGCCCTTGGCTTCTCTCACAGCTCCCTGCTCCCAGCCCTCTGCTCCTCCAACGTGAGAGTCAGGTCCCAGCCTTTCCTGCTTTCTGACCTGCATCTTCTACCCCAACTCTCCTGCTCACCTGTCTCCTCGGCCCGGCTGCTCAGCTGGTCTGTCGAATCCATTTGTTCTGAGATGTTCACAGCCGACGATGACACATGTCAACCAGACAGCATCCCCGCCCCTGGACTGTGAGAGAAATCCGTTCTCATGGGATAAAACATCCATTTCTAAGTGACCCACCACCTCGATACCCCGGGATCATCAACTGTCAACTCTTGCGCTCCTCCCTTTGCTTTGTTAGTGTTTGCAACGTCAACATTATTTTCAAAGCTAAGTTGATATCATGCTCTTCCTACAATTTTCTATTCTTCTTGTTTTCCCTGAATATTGTTATAAGCATTCTCCAAGTTTTTATAAACTCCCCATGAAGAACATTTCAAAATTTATTGTAGCGATGTACCATACATCGAACTGCTCCCTAATTTCTAAACAGCATTTACACTCCAACCCTGGCTGGGCCAGTAACCATACCTCCAAGTAACCATGCTTGTTGAGGGGATGAAACGTGCTGATGTCCATCAAGGGCCTGGACCTCCACCTGGCCCGGAGTAGATGTCCAAAAAATTGGTCCACTTGACCAATACACACACCTGAATCCAGGAGTCTTCTTCAGGCCCCCAAGACTCTAAGGTTTGGTTTTCCCTGTGAGAAAGTGACAGTTGTGACCAGTGATTCTCATCTGACAAGAGGCCACTAGATCCCAGAAGGAAGGAAGGAAGGGGCCCGTTTCTGGGGAAGGGAAGTGGAAAGTGGGGCACCTTTGCCTGTCTGCTGCCTGTCCTGGGCTTCTCATTGCAAAGCCTTGTCCTTTCTAGGCCTTTCTAAGAACTGCCTGTGGTTACTTTTTCTTCATACTTCCTTATCACCCTAAACTGAGGAAGGCGGAGGGCTGGCTGGAGCCAGGATGGGAAAGGCGAGTGATTACTGAAAGGCAAGAAACCCCAGTCATGGGGGCATGAATAATTCAGTGCACCAGCAGTAAGCAAGTCATGCTTTTAAGGAGTGAATGGGAAGCTTTTTCTGCTAACGGGCTGACGTTCTTTTGCTCTTTGGAGAGCAGCTTTCCTGTGTTCCATGGAACTCTGGCGTGAGCCACCTTGGTCTGCTTGTCGAGTAGGAGCTGTAGGCACAGGTAGGGCCTTGGACATTTGCTCATTCATTCAACAAACATATACTCAAGCACCTGCTGTCCTGGGGGCTGTGCTAAGGAAGGGGTGAGTACAAATAAGAGTTGGGGGCAAATCCTCGTGGAGGGGGTGTGGTCATCAGGCTGACCCAGCTGGCCACCGTGCCAACCTCGCCTTCCTTCACACCCGACAATCTCACTCCTGCTCACCTTGGGTGTTGGGGTGGTCTCTGCTCCAAGTCTTTTGTTGGCACCAGCCACATCTCCATCTGGGCCCCCTTGTCCTCATCTGTAAAAGGACAGAAGGACACAGAGATCACTCCCGGTCCTTCCAGCCCATAAGTGCTCATCCAGCACACACAGGCCGTGTCTGGTAAGAGGGGAAGGGATGGCCTCAGCCTACCCACGGTTGATGTGGCTGCAGAGCTTCTGCCTCTGGGCTTTACCAGCCCGGTCACTCTTTGTCACCCTCGCAGGTCCTCAATCTCTCTCCTCCCATGGTGCCTCTCTCTGCCTTTTTTATCCACACTTTGCCTCCTTTCTGTTTCAGACCTGTGAGTTAGATCTGAAGTGGATTTTTGTGACTTGGATACATTTGCATGTTCCCTCCCCTTGGCTTTTCATTGGTGAACAGGTGAGGAGCGGTGTCGTTTCCCTTCTGGGCCTCCATGTCTGGTATTACACTTAAGGCTTCCTCCTGCCCGAGTCTCCTTGGGTCTCGCTGGCTGCAGCTGGGTTCTGGGCCCTCCCTGAACCAGTTGCCGTGGCCAGGGGGACGTGAGCCCGAGTGGCCAGATCTGAGTGACCTGCCCGCCCTGGAGCGGAGAGTGGGGTGTGAACTGAGAGTTGGGAGTGCAGGGGGCTCCTTAGTGGAAAATGGGTGAACGTAACCAGGGAGCTAAAGCAACAGAAGCCCACGTAACCCCCTCTGGCCAAACCGAACAAAACTATTTCTCCAAATCCCCGAAGGACGCAAATCACTAAATTTATTAAATGACTAAAATTACTTCTCTGAGTCCCTGAAGTATACTCTTCCTTTCTCCCCTCAATTTATTATGTCCCCCCACACAACAAGTGTTTCCCTGCTCTCTGATTTAATTCTACTTAAAATACCTGTGTGACCTGGTGTGAATCCCGTGACCTCATGGGGATTCGGATCCCTTATCTATAAAATGAGAGGCTTGGCCTAAATTATTAATTTTCTAACATTTTAAAAGCAGAGGAATCTTTTTCTCAAATTAAATCCTACATGAGGTCCCAAAATACAAATAGTTACAAGTAATGTGGTTCATATAAAAAAGGGTCCCCTAAGTTAAAACTTAGAATATTCACTTTTTATTAAATAGATAAACGAGAAGAAAATGGATCTGTTCTGACAACACACAGATTTGAAATCAGGGATTATAGTTAATATACTTAGACATCAGTCTTGGCAGTCAATTATTTCCATTTTACATGTGTGCACAGTACTAAGAAAACTCTGATCAGCTGAAATCAATAGTTGTGAATGCTAAGAGTTTTCTAACAGCTCAACTTCTAATTGTTGAGCTGTTTCCTCTTGAGTGAAACAGATCCAGAAACTTGACAGAGGAATATTGGATAATTTTTGTTTCACAGTAGAATCACTAAATGACATCCTTTCCTTATCATAAATATGAATGGGATAATAATAAATACAAAAAGCTACAAAAGGCACTGACTGTATCTTGAGATGATGACAGCGTGGCAGGTTGTACGTTTTCTGTGATTGCACAGCTGGCTATCACACCGAGTCTGGGAGGCATCTCAAGCATTCGCACGCCTGGCACTCACTAAGCACAGCACATGGCAGCTGTCCTTGTGTGCCGGCGATGCATCTAACAGGATGGGGCGTGCACAGCTCTGTGCGCACAGAAGACCTCTGCGCAGCCACAGGCATCTTCTAGGGAGTTCTAACATGAGAGCTCCGGGCCCGGCCTGCACGAATGGGGCATAAGCCAGTGGCCCAAGTTAATGGTACTGGTGGCTTCCAAGGTGTCAAAATTTGGAACATAACTTAGAGTGAAAGGACTATTTTTTATTGTGGTCTAAAAACATAGTTATATCAACCTAATGAAACTTGCCTCCACTTTCTGTTGAACCCCCAAAATTATCCCCTAAAATCTTGAGAGCAATGTTTCTCAAATTTTAGAGTGCATCAGATTTAGCGAGCTAAATTATCACAGTTTAGTGTGCAATCACCTGGAGGGTTTGTTAAGATACGGATTCCTGGGCCACACCCCCAGGGATTCTGACTCAGCAAGTCTGGGGCGGGGCCTGAGAATTTGCATTCCTCACCAGCTCCCAGGTGATGCTGATGCTGCAGGTCCACACTCAGGAGTGAGATTCAAGTTCACCTTCTTACTGTAAACATGTGTGATTCCCTGAGGCGGGGCACAGAGCGGATTTCTGCAGGTCACCTCCTGTCATCTAGCCAGATGATCGTCTAGATTTGGGACTAGAAACCTTCTGAGAATCCCATAAGCTCTGAAATGCTCTTCTCTCTGCCGGTAAGAAAGGGACTTTTAAGAGTAACTTCTAAGTAGACACAGAGGAGCGCTAAACGTGGCCTCAGACCTGCTCTTTCCTTGCTGTGAGCGGCGACACTTCGAGGAAACCACTCACCTCCCTGTCCCCAGTTTCCTCTTCTGCCACGTCAATTCTCGGATCTCCTCCCTGCCTCCCCACAGGAGGATGGATCTGAAAGTGTTTGTAAATAACCACTGTCCATACACATGGAAGGAGCTGTTACTATCAATGTCTGTGAAATCCTTATTCGTGCTATTTCTGGGCAGAACAGGATATTTCAGGCCCCTGAATTCTTCATCAAGAACCCCAAGATGCAGCTTGCGTTCCAGAAGTTTAGCTGTAGGGCAGAACTGGCTCTCAGGACTCTGGGGTCCCTCTCCAGGCTGCCCTCTGTGTGGAGGCACCGAGCCTCGCTCACCTCATTAGGATACTTTCCCTCTTGGAGGTTGGACCAGCCCGTTTGGGAGCAGAGGTTTGGCCTTGATCCTCCATCTCTCCTGGGGCCACCCTTTGCTCAGGGCCTGAAGCAAAGAGCTCCATCTGTGTTCGATCTCCTGGCTCCCGCGTGGCTGGTGAGGGGCCTGAGCTGCTGCAGCGCAGGAAGGTGATTTGATGATACTGCTGATGCTGGTGGTGATGCTGATGGTGTGAGCTGGAAATGGGGCGCTACGTCATCATTGTCATTGTTATCATCGTCATCATCATCATCTGAGCAGCCACCAGGTAGCTTGTACCCACGCTGGGCTGGGCACTGGGCCGAATTTGTCATACTTTGTCTCCTGACCTCAGGGCAGCCCCGTAAGGTAAGTGTCATCATCCTCATTTTAGAGATGAGGAGACTGAGGCTCAGAGACAGTCTGTCCCTGGCCCAAGGTCACACTGCTACTAAATGTGTGTGGATCTGAAACTCAGAGTCTTTGGGGCACCAGCTGGTGCTACCACCTCCTTCTCCCACCCTGCCTCTCAGGGTTTGGCCAGTACATTAGCAATGTTCCCCAGGAGAAGCCCGTCTTATTCATTATTACAAGGGGACAGGCAAGGCTGGGCTGGGATATACAGAGATGGGCGTGCTGGGTCAGGACAGCACAGAGCAGCCCTGGCCATTAAATGTCACACATACACCCTTTCAACCAACCTGTCACCCCTGTCCCCATCAAAGGCAGGAGGGAGGTGGGAGGGTAGACAGGCCTAGGCAATTTGCACCTGGCTTTCCTGGGTGCTGGCACCTTTAGGGGCCTGAACTCGGGGCCAAGGTCATCTCCCATTCCATCCAGTTTTAAGCTGCTGTCAGGCTGACTTTCCTAAGATGCATGTGACTCCCCTCCTGGAAAGCCTCCCATGGCTCCCTGTTGCTTATAAGGTAAAACCAAGCTGCTCAGCCCAGCATCAGGCCAGTGTTGTCTGGCTCCCTGGCCTGTGCCTCCTGTGGCCCCAGCCCACCTGGAGCTCTAGACTAATGGGGCTTCTTCCTGTTTCCCATAGATGTCCTCAGCATTTTGCCTTTGCTCATGCTGTTCTCTCTGCCCACAATGTTCTTCTCTTTCTTTTGTTTGGCAAATTCTGCTCACTCTGCAGAGCTCAGTTAAAGTTCCTTTCCTCCATACTGTCTTCCTCCACCTTGAGATCCTCCACGCCTCCCATCTTCCCCTCCCGTGCAGCCTCTGCCATCTGAATTCCCTCAGCCTCCTCTGTCCCCCTCTCCTGGCACTCTCCACTTTCCCATACTCTTCTCTCCCCCACACAGGTTGTGTGCTTATTGAGAGCAGGCATTTTGTCTGATTAGGTTTTGGTCCTGGACAGTGTTCTGCAGACAGCTGGCACTCAACACATCACTGTTGAATAAATGACAGGCTGTGCTAGGGTGACAAGCGTACTACTCGTGGACTTTGAGGATCGGGGTCTAGTCCTGGCTCTGCCATCCCTGGCCGGCTGACCTGTTCCTCTCCAGGCCTCAGTTTCCTCATTTGTAAAATGAGGGAGTTGGACGCCATGTGTGGTTCTCCACCTCTTGTGTACATAAGAGCTACCCAGGGAGCTTGTTTAAAATATATATTCCGGGGCCCCTCCCAAGAGTCACAATCTGAAGTTCTCAGGTGGGCCTGGGGATCTGCACAGTTCACACACACTCAGGGGCCTTTCTGATGCAGGTGGTTCTCGGAGTACTCTTTGAGCGACTCTGGTCCAGGTAGACTTTGAGGCAGATCCTTTCTGAGTTTGAGGGGCTGGTAGAGCTGTGAGGGGAAGAAGGGGCTATGGAGCAGTGCCCTCAGTGGGTGAGGCAGGAGCCATCATCATTATCACCATCACCATCATTACCGTCATGATTATTATCATCACCATCACCATCTTTATCATCATGATTATCCTCATCATCATCACCACTATCATCACCATCAGCATCATGATTATCTTCATCACCATCACCATCATCTTCACCATCACCATCATTACCATCACCATCATTATCATCTCTGTCATCACCACCATCATCATCATCACGATCACTATCATTACCGTCATGATCATTGTCATCATCATCATCATCACTATCATCATGGTTATCCTCATCATCATCACCACTACCATCACCGTCACCATCACCATCATTATCATCATGATCATCTTCATCATCATCATCATCACTGTCACCTCCACCATCATCATCACACCATCACCATCACCATCACAGCCACCACCACTCCTCCGTGCTCAGTAGGGGCCAGGGCTCATGCTAATGCCTTTATAGGCATTCTTCAATCTTCTCAAGTGCCTTGTGAGGTAGGGGTCAGAGGGATGCCTGGCCATGCTCTGGAGCAGACCCTGGGCACTCCAGTCTGCAGATGGCCCCAGGTGCCAAGCCATCCTGCTGTGGGAGTGAGCCTGCACCCTCTCTAGCGAGCATGGAGAGAGCAAAAAGGATGCTTGTCCCCTCGACATCCCTTCCTTCACCCAGCACATCTCTATTACAGGCCTCCTTCGTACCAGATGCCAGGTTTGAATTTGATCCAGGCCAACATTTTTTTTCTGTTTTCACAAAACAAAGATTTTATTTTTTCTTTCCCCAACCCCTTCCTCCCAATCTAAACTCCTGCAAAAATAGCATGCGTAGCCGAGCCTCAGGCCAATTCGTGTCTTTGTGCTCAGCACACACACTCCATCTTTCACACCACAAACAGCTTTGCTCAGGAAAAATATGTTTTCCCTCTGCAAAACTGCCATTTTAGGGCAACACTTAGAAGGCAGAAAGAGACTATTTCATTTTTTCTTCCCCTGGAAAAACCCACCAAGATGTTGTTTTCCCTTGCTTTTTCTGGAGGGGAGATATTTTTTGACAGCTTTCGTCGCTAATCTGGCTCTCAGCCCTATGTCTAGTGCCAACTTGTGAAGGAAGCAGAGGAAAAACTAGATGAGCAGAGGCAAGTTTCTCCTAGAGAGGCACCAGGACCCTGGATCCAGGAGTTGTGAGGGGCCTCGTGGTCAGCCCTGTCTCCTGCCCCCAGAGGAGCCCCCTCTCAGAAGCCCTGGATGGAGACACAGCTATGGCAGGGCACAGGCCACCTGCTGGTGGTCCCGATGTGCACTCACTCAACAAACATCCCGCCAGACTTTCTTCTTACAGGCTGGAGCCTGGGCCGGGTGCTTTGGATTCTGCCTCCATACTTTCCAGTCTAGTACACAGTGAAGATTTGTATATTAATTCACTATAACATTGAGAAGAAGGTGAGATGTATCCACTGGGAAGTGTGAATGAAGTCCTAGGTTCACACGTGAGCTTTGTTTTGGCAAGGGGAGTCAGGGAGACTTGGAGGAAGGGGTGGCACTGAGCTGAGTCTGAACTTCCCAGTGAACTCCTCTCTAGTACACCAAAATCGGCCTCCAGGAGACTTGCACCCATTTACCCTCTCTCTTCTCCCTGGCCCAGCTCAGACTGAATTTGTCTTCCATGTGTGGCAGCCCTTTGAGTGCTGGCAGACAGCTGCTGAGTGTCCTGGATCTTTGCTTTTCTGGGCTCATTTCCCAGACCCTCACAGCCTCACCTTTCTGTTCTTGTGGCCCGCCTCCATAGTGGGAGTCGAGGGGAGTAGTCCTTTCCACTGTGGGGCCAACTTCTCAAGCCAGGACCCCCTGTGGGCTACACTTGTCCTTGCAGCCCCAGGGCTCTGTGTAGTCAGACCTTATTGCTTAGTAACCTTCTAGCTGTGACAGAACCCCACTGAGCTGGCATAGCCCATCGGAGATCCTCATGAGACCAAGGCAAGAGTCCAGCTGGGCCTTGGGGTCACCGCAGATCAGGAGGTGGAAGTCCAGAGGCTCCCAGGCACTTCTCTCCACCGGCCCCCCTCTCAATCTTAGCATCTTCTCTCCTGATACCAGATTCCAATGGGCTCAGCTTGGGTCAGGTGCTGTTCTGGTGAGAGAACAGGGTCTGCAGAAGGGCCTCTGATTGGCCCAGCTTGAGTCAGGAGTCTGTCTCTGGTCCAACCAACAGTAGCCAGTAGACAAGGTCATGTCAACAAGGCTAGCAGGGCCCACCTCTGTGATCCAGGGAGAGGAGGGTAGAGAAGGGAGTTCACTGTGACCTGGGGAGATAGCTGCTTGGTGCCCCCTGTACCAACTGCCTTTTACTAGCTGTGCGACGTCTCTAGGCCACAGTTACATAATCTTTAAGTTGGTAACAAGACCACCTACTTCCTAGGATTCTTGTAATAATTAAGTGGCACAGCACCTAGAGCGCTTACCACAGGCCTGGCCCATGGCTCACATCTGGTAAGTGGTAGCAACATGTGCCTCTGAGCGGAGGCTTTCCTGGCTGGTCTTCCCATTTGGGGGCTTTCAGCTGAAGGCATTAAAGTGGGGAGGTTTCACTTCACACCATCCCCACCCTCCGTGCCTAGGAGATGGTTGATATGACTGGTTAGCCTTCTGCCTCAGGAGACGCCTCGCCCTGGCCCAGCAGGGGGCTGGGCTGGACCTGGTCCTGTCATCATTAACTGAGCCGTACCCCTCCCCCTCAGGAACATCCCTTTGACTCGCAGGATCTCGGGTTCTAAGGGGCCCTTGCATAGGGTCATTGAATGGGTTGTCATTCAGCCCTGTGCCAGATTTCTCAAGAGGAAGATTATATTTTACTGGGGGTGTCAACAGGATTATTTTTTACTTTCAAGTTGATCATGAGTATTCAATCTGAGGATTTCTGGATACCTCCCAATTGTAGGGTACCCTGTTGGTGCACAAGGGACCCCAGCTAGCTACCAGATGTCAGGAGGGAAAAAACAATGGCAGCACAGGGTTCTTGCTTTGGGCAGTCTGGGAGGACCAATCCCATGGGGCTGACATAATCAGGGCAACTGTCCTGACGTGGCTGGATTTGGGACCATTCTGGAAGGCCTCTTGGCATCCAGATGGAAAGGGAAGAGGGATGAAGGCATTCCAGGCCAAGGGACAGTATAGGGAGCACTCAGAGGTGGAAATGAGCCCAGCTTAGGCAGGCAAGAGAAAGGGAGTTGGCTGGGATGGAGCAGAGATCTGTGCAGAGTGAGCTAGGACGGGCACAGTGTAGGGGCCCAGATTACTGCAGATTGCGAACACTAGAATAAAGAGTGGACTTAATCCAGTAAGCACTTGGGAGCCATAGCAGGTTGTGGAGTGATGTGCATGGTTTGGGTATTATTATTGTTGCAGGTTTGTGTGTAGGATGGACTGGATAGAGGGAGACTGGAGGTCTGAAGACCAGTTAGACTATAACAGTTTTTCCAAAGTGGATGGAAAATATCTTGAACCAGCATAGTGAGGCAGGGATGGAACGGAAAAGATTAGTCCAAGAGGACTTTTGAAGGGAAAATTGAGAGGTGAGGATTTGAGTAACAGAGAGGAATTAGAGAGGCCCAGCTTTCAGGGGACTGTCAGAAGGGCAAAAGGAAACACCACTGAGTTGAGGAAAGGGGGATGGCTGCCTTGGCAAGGGAGACAAGAGGTCGTTTCTTTGACATGGTGAATGTCTTAGACTGTTCAGGCTGCTATAACAAATGCCATAGACTGTTATATAGTCTGAATGCTTAAATAACAGACATTTATTTCTCATGGTTCTGGAGGCTGGAAATCTGAGATCAGCGTGCCAGCATGCTTGGGTTCAGGTGAGGACCCTTCTAGTTCACAGACAGCTGCCTTTTCACTGTGTCCTCATATGGTGGAGAGAGCAAGCTCTGGTCCCTTCATCTCTCTTTTTTTCCTCCTACCCAAAGCCCCAGTATGTAGTTGTATATTCTAGTTGTAAGTCCTTCTGGTTCTTCTATGTGAGCCGCCGCCACAGCATGGCAACTGACAGACGGGTGGTGTGGTTCCATGACCGTGAAATGAAGCCGGGCTGCCGAAGCAGTGAGAGTGCCGAACTTTAACCACTAGGCCATCAGTACTGGCTCCCTTCATCTCTTTATAAGAGCACTAATTCCACCACAGGGCCCCCCCCCCCTCATGACTTCATCTAACCCCAATCACCTCCCAAGACCCCACCTCCAAATCACATCCCACTGGAGGTCAAGGCTTCAGCACATAAATTTTTGGGGGACACAAACATTCAGTCCATAGCAGTGAATATGAAGGGGGGGCATCCTAAAGGGAGAAGTGCCCACGGTGTTCAGAGATACAAAGGGTGATGGAGGTTCTCACACAAGGGCAGGTTGAGTGTGAAACTTGGGGGACATCAGCCCAAAAGGAAAATTGGGGTTGTGAGGGTACAGGGGCCTGGAGAGGATAGCAGAGAGACAAGATGGGTTTCTTGGGACAGCTCACGTGGGAGGAAAGAGCAGTGCCCATGACACAGGACTGGGACGGTCATTGAGGGCTCAGCTAACATTCACTGGTAGCCACAGGGGAGGCACCAGGCGCGAGAGGATTTCCAGGTGAGTGAGGTGTGGCCCTGGCTCTTAAGGAGCTCATAGCTGAATAAGAAGGAGAGACACATACCAGGGGCGGCCCAGCCCAGGGGTCACCCACAGAGGCTTCAAATCCCACCCCTACCATCTACCAGCAGTGTGACCTTGAGTGAGCCACTGAACATGTCGGAGCCTCAGTTTCCACATGTGTAAATGGAGATAATGGTAGTACCCACCCATAGGGTTGCTGGGAGGATTAATGAGATTATACATGGGAATAGCTTTGCCCAGTGCCCAGCTGATATTAAATGCTTGCCATTAGCATAATTATGATTAAGGAGCAATGCTATGTACACTGAGTGCTAAATGCTACCTGCAGGAGCTGAGGAAGATTGGATGCTGGGGTCTGGCCTTAGTAGGCAAGGGGCACATAGGTGGAACTCCTAAAAACAAGAATCACATGGTGTCAGCTTGTCAAAAGTACAGATCGTCCTCAACTTATGGTGGGGTTATGTCCCGATAACCCCATGGTATGTTGGAAATACTGTAAGTTGAAAATGCATTTAATACACCTAATCTAACATCATAGCTTAGCCTAGCCTACCTTAAACATGCTCAGAACACTTACATTGTCTACAGTTGGGCAAAATCATGTAACACAAAGCCTATTTTATAATAAGGTGTTGAATATCTCATGTAATTTATCAAATACTGTACTGAAAGTGAAAAACAGAATGGCTGTCAGAATGTTGTAAGTGTATCCGTTGTTCACCCTCGTGATCGTGTGGCTGACTGGGAGCCCCAGCTCGCTGCCACTGCCCCGCATCATGAGAGAGGATCACACTGCATATCGATAGTCTAGGAAAGATCAAATTCAAAATCTGAAGTACTGAATGTGTATGGCCTTCGCACCATCATAAAGTCAAAAAATCATAAGTTGAACCATCGTAAGTTGGGGACTGTCCGTAGTGTGGTCTCTCATTCGTTGCTGATGGGAATACAAAATGGTGCAGCCACTTTGGAGGATGGTTTGGCTGTTTCTCACAAAACTGAACATACTCTCACCATACGATCCAGCAACTGTGCTCCTCGGTTTTTACACAGAGGAGCTGAAAACTTATGTTACACAAAAACCTGCACGTGGATGTTGATAGGAACTTTATTCATAATTGCCCAAACTTGGAAGCAACCAAGATGTCCTTCAGTAGGTGAATGGTTAAACAGTCGTACATCCAGACAATGGAATATTACTCAGCACTAAAAAGAAATGGGCTATCAAGCCATGAAAAGACATGGAGGAACTTTAAATGCATATCACTAAGTGAAAGAAGCCTATCTGAAAAGGCTACGTGCTGCTTGATTCCAACCATATGACATTCCGGAAAAGGCAACACTATGGAGACAGTAAAAAGTGGTTACCAGGGATTAGCAGGGAGGGAGGCAGGGATGAACAGGCAGAGCACAGAGGATTTTTAGGGCTGTGAAACTGTTCTGTCTGATACTGTAATGGTGGATACGTGTCATTATTCATTTGTCCAAACCCACAGACATACTAGCGAACAGTAGAGTGAACTCTGATGTAAACCATGGACTCTGGGTGATAATGATGTGTCAAATGTAGGTTCATCAGTTGTAACACATGTACCACTCTGGTAGGGGATGTTGATAGTGGGGGAGGCTGTGTGTATGAAGAACTCTCTGTACTTTACACTCAATTTTGCTGTGAACCTAAAACTGCTTTAAAAAATAAAGTCTGTTATTTAAAAAAAAAAAAAAAAGTAGCATGACTGTGGAGAAGCCCAGTCCCCATTTCAGATAGTGAACGGATTAAGCAATCATTTGAGCACGGCCTGTTCAGCAACTACAGCATCAGGCACAAGGAACGAGGGAGGAAGATGCGCCTCTGCCCTCAGGAGCCGCTCATATTGTGCGGGTGACAGCCACTGAGGGGCAACACAATACAGGGGCATGGGGAGCGGCCAGGAGATGCCAGACCCGGGGGCAGCACCAGGGAGCAGGGGGCTCGGGAGCTGTAACTGTGGGCCTCGAAGGTAGAAGGCACTGGACGGAGGGGTTATTTTTAGGATGCATGATATAACAATGTCTGTCCCCACTTGAAAGCCAAATACCTATTCTCCATCTGTTCTTACTACACCATGCCAGGGAGGTGCGAGCTCTGTGTTACAGGTTAGGAAGCAGGTGAGACTTGGAGCCACTGACCCAAGTGAGTTGCTGAAGCCTAATGTGGTATGACCTGGGCCAATTCACCACTTCTCTGAGCCTTGGTTAGCTTATCTTTAAAATGGGGCTAATACCTACTTTGTAGAATTGTGGTGAGGATTAAACAATGAAGCAATTTGAATGTTCTAGATCTATGCTGGCCAATAGAAATATAATGTGGACCATAAATGTGAGCCACATTCAGGATTTTACATTTTCTGGTAGCCACATTCAAAAAAGTAAAAAGAAATAGGTGAAATTAATTTTAATAACATATATAGAATGATGTTTTATCTAACCCAATCTATATCAAAAATATTATTTAAAAATGTAATCAATGTAACATTTTTTCATGAGATATTTAAATTTTTTGTACTAAGTCTTTGATATCTGGTGTGTGTTTAACATGCACAGCACATCTCAATTCAGACCAGCCACAATTCCAGTGCTCACCAGCCACGTGTGGCCAGAGGCTGCCATACTGGAGAGTGCAACTGTTTATAAACGTAGGCAGTTTCTATCTCGCCTTCTACAAGTGGGGATAACAATATCACACCCCAGAGCTTCACTAATTACTCATCCGGTCACACTCAATCTAGCGTGTATTAGTATTATTAAATCAAGAGCTTTATTTCACGCACCATGATTGTGTATTCATAAATTCTAACTCATGAATTCACAACCTTGCAATCACAGGCCCATGCAAACATGGGAATTAGTCTTTTGTTCCTGAAGCAATTTGTGTTCACCTCTTTCAGAGTGCTTACCAAGCTGGGCATGCGTTCGGATTAATTGTGTGAATCTGTCCCCTGACACTGCCCCGACTCTAAGCTTCTTGGAGGGAAAGGATGTGTCTGCAGCATCCTTCTGTCCCCCTGCCAACCCCTCCCTGCAGCCCAAGAGTCTAGCTCCTAGCTGGCCCCGGCAGGTATTCAATAGGCATTTTTCGAATAGACTCCATCAACCAAAGTATCGGTTCCTTTTAGAAGAGAAGCATATTATAAAGAAAAGGCTCTAAAGTCAGATTATGTAAAAATGTGTTGAAAGGCAGCAGGGACATCAAATGTAACCACTGAATTGAAGTTTTTATTTGAGAAGAAATGAATCTGGCAGAGGTGAGTGCAGGGTGCCAGCAGATGAGTGTGTGTTTCGGAGATGAGCCTAGAACAAAAGTGTCTGGAAATTTGTCACAGACATTTGAACTTCTGATGAAATAAATTCTGTCTCACCCCCGTGTGGCACACTCCAGTCAGCTCAAGGGCCTCGTAGAAGGTGGGAGCACCTTGTTCTCCCTGTTCACGTCAGAGCCTTCTTCCGGGGGACATCTGACCCCTTGGCCCCTCCTGTGGGCTTTAGTGACTGGGAACCACAGGGACTCAGAGACACCACATTAGGGAGTAGGCTTTGACAGCTTAGTGGTGACTGTGTGACCAGGCCAGCCACAGTTGCTACCCCGACCCTGGACATGCCTACAACCCTGGGGAAGGAGGGACAGTCCAGTTCTGGGCGTTCCCAGGGCTCACAGCTCCCACCCTTTGCAGCCGTCTGCTCATCTGTACTGTCTCTTTAAGAGGCATCAAGTCTAGCCTCTCTTCCACATCTCTTAGGCCACCATGGGGGCCAGTAGAGGCACCTTTCAGCAGGTGGTCAAAATGTGGTAGGGAGGGTACCTCAAAGAAGTCTGGATTACTGGACTCTTGGGCAGAGGTGTGACAGTGCTGGCATGGAAGTCCTTGAGTGATCAAGGCCTGAGGCGGGGGCTGAGGACAGCCACGTACGTGGTAGAGAGCAATGTGTGAGTTCATTAGCAGCAATGCTAACAAATTCATGGCACCATTTATTGAATGCTTATTATGTGCCAGACCCTTCACTAAGCATTTTACCTGGATTAGCATCTTTAATCCTTGGAGCACCCCTACAACATAGGTTCTGTCATATCCCCATTTTACTGATGAGGAAACAGACTCGGAGGTTGGGTAACTTGTCCCAGGTCACCCAGCTGGGCAGGGGCTGGTGGGCAGGGGGGCAGGCGTTAACAACCCAAAGTCATGAAATCAGAAAAGGAGTAAACATTTGGATGGAGAATCAGAGACACACACACACCCCTCTTAATAGGCATGTTGTCTGTAACAAGGCAAAAATAATTTATTACATTTCATTTAAAACCATGAGAGAAGGAACTCCTGAAGTGCTTCTATGAAGCGAAGAGTGGAAATTGGAAATTAATTGTACCTTATCTTTTATGACAACTTTCCAAGGTGTCAAATGTCTTTGGTAGAGGGCTGTCTGTGTCTGCTGTAATGTGTATGTTATAATGTAGCTGAAGCTATGGTTTTGAGGACTTTCCTAGGTTCATTTGCAATCATGATTCTCTCTGCCCTATTCTCCTTGTAAGGTTTTAAGTCTCCCTTCTGCAAATGCTCCCACCTCCCCACCCCACCTAGATGGGCAAAGACAATGGGCCTCAGTAACGAAGAAAGGTCTAGAGTCACACGCATTCCTTAGGAGGGGAACAGTGCAGCTCAGGTAGCACAGAGACAGGGGGACATTCTTAGCTGGAGGAAGGCATCTTTGTGGAGAGGGGACCTTTGGGAAAACGCTAACTGAAAGAAAAGTGGCTCTACAAGATACAGAAGGTGTAGACCCTTCTCTGGTTGTGGGTTTCCTCAACCCTAAATAGAGGGGTGGGGGATGGGCTAGATGATCTTTATGCCCCTCCCACCACCCCCATCCCTAAGGGACCATCTTCCCTTCATCCCCAGCATCTCTTTAGAAAGTAATCCCCACCCACCCGCTTGCCTCAGCATAGGACCCCCTGCCCCCTGCAGTGTTTTTCGAACTGTGGCCTATGGAGCACCACCAGCATCAGATGCCTTGGGGGACCTGTGAGGCACCCCAGCCACCTCCGGGCCAGAGCAGGGTGGGTGGGCTCTACAGATGATTCTAGTGCGCGCTGGGTCTGAGAGCAGCGGCGAGGGCGGGATGCGGGGGGCTGCGCAGCCGCAGCCGAGAGAAACGGGCACACCGCGCGCAGAGGGCGATCGGTCCTTCCCGCCCCAGCGCTTTCTCGCCGCCGGCCCGACTCGCTGATTGAGACAAGTTCCTGTCTCTGCTTTTTGTTCAGCACATCAGAGGCTGAGTCTGAGCCTTTGGTCTGGAGTTTGAACAAACTGGAGCTGAAATTGCCTCAGCGGGGTAACTGGACTGACAGCGCCAACGTGGCTGCCCACAGAAAGGGAAGGGAGGAGGGACAGTTCTTGCTCGTGAGCCTGGAAGGCAGGAGCCCCACTCCAAAGAGCCTCGGGTTAGAAACCCTAGCTGTGACCCTGGGACACTGAGGATGTTTAAGAGGTGCCTGATGAATTAAATATTGATTAATTAAATATTAATAACGAATACAGAAATGGAAATGATCTCTCTGTTTTTGTAGGCTGCATGGTATAGTTGAAAAAGCCCAAGCTTTCTAAATCCTCATATTAGAAAAAAGTACAAAGCTGGCCTGAGACACCAGCCCACAAATGCCAATCAAGGGCTCCTTGGCTGGGACTGCAAAGACCAGGGGAGGGGAAGGAGTCCCTCAGGGGCTGGAATGTTCCTCTCTTGGAAGCACCCACAGGGTTTCTCCCTGTCAAAGCCACACCTCATGGCACGTTCACAACACTTCCTAGGCTGCAAGCACTTGGGCATTCATCTCCTTTGATTCTCACAAATACCCTGTGAAGCACAGGTAGAGCTCTCACCATTTACAGGGGAGGTCACAAAGAGCTTGGCACAGGGCTTGGCACAGAGCAGGGACCCAATTCTTATTTGTCCAATTTATTCTTGAATGATAGACATTTGGATGACTGGACAGATGGATGGGTTTCTGTGGGGGTGGATGAATGACAGAAGACTGGGCTCAGGTTTCTGTGTGTAGAGTGTACACGTAGTGTCCACTTCCTGCATTAAATCACATTAACTGGGACCAACCCCTTGGCTCCACCAAGAGCCCCAGCCCAACTCCTGAGAGGCCTTTCCTTAAAGTCCCCTCATCTCGTCCCCACCCTGTAAGTCCCCATGCTTCAGGAGTCAGGGCAAATGCAAGCCCTTCTCAGACGGGAGGGGACGGTGACTGGGCTGAGCAAGAATGTGGCTCACTGTCTCCTGTCATCCGCTCTAACTGGGCCTGGCTCTTCCCTGGAGAGGCATGCCATGCCCCACCCAGGGGAAGAGAGCCACCTTCCCTCCTCACCATTGATTTCTCAGTGGTCGCTCCTCCACTATTTATAACCCACTGCCTTTCTGCCCTGCTTCAGCCCTGCTGGGAAGTGAGCACCACGACCTCTGATCGGATTTCTCTTTTCTGGGTTCAAGCTTATAAGGAAGTAAAGCATCCTTAGAGGTCACAGCCTCTGAGCCTCAGGGGTGCCCAATCAATGCTCATACTCTTAGCTGAAGGTTGGAACCAATTAACCGAGTTAGCCTTGCCTCCAAGGGCTGTGTCTGCAGGCTCAGCTGGGGCCTGTCGGGGTTACAGCCCGCAGCCTCTGCCAGCTGTGTCCAGGAGGGCAGAGCCTGCCCCACGCTGCATGGCCTGCTGCACCATCCACACATTTCAGCAGCCTGTTCCTGAGTCTCTTGCCACCTTTGCTGGTGCCGGGGAGCCCTGTCTCCTTCCCCAGAGAAGGCACAGCACTCCATCTCCCTTCGCGCAGCCGCAGCTCTGAAGAGCTGGAGTACCACTTTGAGGGATGGTCCAGAAGTCCAGAGGTGAAGGATCCAGCCCCTCTGCTCTTGTGGCCCCTGTCTCTTTACCAGGGGCTTCTATGGGTGAGTGTGGGACAACTGCCCATCCAGTGTCTCCTTGTTTATCTTTGGTGAAGGTCTTCAAAACCAGTGCTGGGGGGCAGTGAATCAGTGCCATGCAATTCGCATTAATTTTGGCCCCATGCTAGCCCCTCTGAGGGGCAGAAGGACACCAAAATAAACAAAACCATGTGTCTGCCTTTCACGGGAGTGACAGATGCACTTAAGTCTATACAATTCATGGCAGACTCTGTCTTCTAATAGAGCTCCAAAAAATATAACCAGGAAGAAGGAAGGAGGGATTAAATTTTAACTGGGGGTAAGAAAGGCGTGGGGCCTGAGGAGTGGGGCTGAGCCTTGAGGGTGAGGACCACTTGAGCAAGTGGACATGGAGTGAAGGCAGCCCAGGCACAGGGACAGCTTGAGACAAGCATGGTGGCTGGAGAAGCTTCAGGAAGCAGGAAGCAGTCTGCTGAGGCTGTAGCATTGGTGGCAGGGCTCGGTTGGGGCAGCAAGGATGGTTAGCAGCTAGATCATGAGACAGATATTTAAAAGGGAAGCTGAGGCCAGGGTGGGGAGTTTGGGTCTCCTTTCTTGGCACTGGGGACTTATTGAAGGTTTGGGACAGGAGAGTGACAGACCATGTTTCAGAAAGAGTATTTTGGTGCTCTGTGTGTGTGTAACTTTGATGAGAATGAAAACACTTGAAAAATAAGTACGCATCTCTCCCAAGTGTATTCTTGAAGGGTACACATGTGTCATGACCTGGAGTAGTGGAAAGTCCTGGTTTTTCCACAGATACCAAACTCGGATGGTAGTTCTCAGCTCCTGCCTTCATATTCTTTGCTTTCTCCTGCTGGAGACCTCAGTCTTATGGAGAGAAATCCCAGCTTAGGGGCCCCATGGTGCAGGCATCTGTCATCAGGTCTCCCCCTCTCTACCACTGCGCCCATCCTGAATCCACGCAGGGCAGGAAGGCCTGAGATGCCGCCTGTCAAATACCTCTGCAGGTGAGCAGCTGTGCACAGGCATCATTTCAGGAGCAATTTAGACATCCAGGTCTTGTCAGGAAAGATAGGTATGAACCTAGCTCCTTGGGGTTGCTATGGTAACCCGTTATGCATCTCAGCTGGTGGCAGGAAGGGAGCCAGGAGCTGAGTCACCCTGAGGGGGAGGCTGTCCCTGGGTGGGTGGGGGGATCTAGGTGGGACAGATGGAGGGCCTGCTTTGACATCTGAGCTTCTCCTGTAGGAGGGCTGATTAACGCTCGGGTTGTCACGTGTCCATAGTTTGAAGACCTGGCCAAGAGGCCTGGGGGTTCACCCTATGTCACCTTAGATGCTAGCAGAGGACACAGGAAGAGAAGAAATAGGCTGGTTGGCAGGGCCCCTCTCATCCTGGCCTCAGCCACTCTCTTCTCTCTGAGCACGATCTATACCCTAGCACCCACCATTGCCTTAGGGCACTGTGATCCAGTCCCACCAAACTGCTCCCCATCCCAGGAGGGACCGGGCCCTCCACTCCTGTGGGCACATCCTGGTACCTCTGCCTGAAATGCCTTTCCTTCTCCTGGGAACCCCTAACCTACTCTTCAAGACCCAGGTCAAATGCTTTCCCTCCTGTGTGTATCATAATTCTCCATCCTTAACCTCTCCCAGGGCACCTATCACATGGAGTTACTGGGGTGGGGGGGGTCTGATGCCCACCAGAATGTCAGGCCCTGTTGGTCTCTGGGTAACAGGACCCAGCAGTGTGTGGCTACTTTAGGGTCGGTGGATGAGTGTTGAAAGAATCGATGAATTAATCTGGTGATGCTGGCAGGCAAGCCCGTCAGAACTGGAGCTGTGCTCAGACCATCTGCAAGCAGCACTTGGGTGTCCAGGCTAAGCTGCTGTTGTGGTTCATTACATAGGGGCTCGAAGCACTTTACAGTTTGCACAGCTTACATGGCTGGAACCCTGCAGCTTCATTTCTATTAAGCAGGTTGGGAAAGCCCGAGTACTGTCCTGGCCAGACTGGGGTCCTGGGTTGTCCCTTCAGTAATATATACATATATCTATGTATATATCTCCATCCATCCATCTGTCTACTATCTGTCTATCCATCTATCTGTCATCTCCCTCGCTCTCATCTATCTATATCTGTCTATCATTTACCTATCTCTATTGCCTATATGTATAAATCTATCATCTATATGTATCTATTATCCATGACTATCATCTTTGTATATCCAGCTATCCATTTATCAGTATCTATCAATCAATCAATCATCTGAAAGGTGACTTGCTCAGGTTTTGGGTGCTGGAGAGTCTGAGAGGAGGTGGACGCTAGGAAGGACCTGGGAAAATAGAGGAAGAGGAGGCTAGATTAGCTCCGGGCCTTTCGGGAAGAGATGAGGTGGTGGTAGGTAAAGATGCCCTGGCTCCGAGCGGGGGTGTGGCAGAGAGGGGGTAGAGAGCAGGCAGGAGCGCACCAGCGGAGCTCGAATACGGCTGCAGAGGCTCCGGCGCAGGGGCGAGGGCTCCAGGGGGATGATGTCATTCACGGCGGTGACGAGGGGGCGGGGGCTTTCGGAATGCCCCCGCCGAGGGCTCCGTGCAGCCGCAGCCGGCCCGCGGGCGGCGCTCTCGGGGCGCGGATTGGACTTCCTGGTGACAGCCCGGGCGACACGGGGCCAGAGGGAGCAGTCGAAGGCGACGGGGCGCTGTGCGGCGCGGGGAGGAAAGGCCTCCGGAGCGAGCGTGGTGCCCACGCCCCGCGCGCACACTCACCCGGGGTCGCCAGCCTGGGGCGCGACGTTACCTGCGGCCGCGGCGGTGACTTGCCGCGCGGAGCTCAGACTCTTCCCATCCCGGGCAGGGGGCGAAGGAGACGCGGTGGGGGCGGAGGAAGGTCCCACCTGGGAATCGGGATCTTCGTCGAGCTTCTCGTCTTTTCCCCATCGCCGGGGCGCGCGTCCGTCGGCCGGCGCGGCCGCGCCCAGGGGAGGTGCCCACCCCGTGGGGTCCGAAGGGGCGTCCCGAGGAGGGTGCAGGGGACGGAAGGCAGAGGGGGAGAAGGCGCTCAGCGCCCGCAGGGGAAGGTAGGGCGGGCTGCGTCCGGGCCAGTGGGCTGCGGCTGGGGGGCAGGGAGCAGGAAGGGCAGAGTGTTAGCGAAGGATCTGCTGAGAGAGCCGGACTGTCAAAGTACCTTTGCCCTTCCTAGTCGCCCCCGCCCAGCAGCTCGGTCAGAAAGAGACGAGCTTTAGAGAGGCCTAGGTCTGAATTGTTGCACCACCCCCACCAGCGCCCAGCGCACCCTCAATACAGGCCAGTTTCCCCCCTTCCTCCTTCCTTCTCTCACCCCCACTCACTGCCTTCATCTCCTGGCTTTCTCTATCGCTTCCTTCCTTCTGATTCTGAGCTCAGCCAGTCTCTGTGGGGCCAGGCTGTGGGTCTCGAGTTCAGCCAGCCCTGTAGCCTGCCTGAGGTTGGAGGAACCCAGAGCCACCTGGCCTGGCGCCCATTCCCAGCTTCAAAGACGGTCAACAGGGAGACATTAGTCTTTGCCAGACCTGGGTGAGTTTCTCTGCCAGCTCCCCCCACGTGCCCCACTCTCACTTGGTACGGCTGTCTAAGGTGGTGAGGTTTCTAGAAGCCCCCAGTCCATTTAGAGACATCCTTGTTACTATAAATATTCCCTTCTCTTGACCTTTCCTAAATCAAAAATCTGGACGAGGGAGGAAACTGATATTTGGGCATCCCAGATATGCTCAGAAGAGTACAAATAAAGGTGCAGCGTGGGGGGATTTAAGAGCAATGCTGGGAGAAACTGTGGGGAAGTTTAAACTGCAACTAAGGGCGTTTGCATTACCTCAAAAAAAAAAAAATAGTGTATAGGTCTGTGCATTTTCCTGGAGTGAACTCACGCGGGTCAACAGCACCTTGCTCAAGCTATGATCATGCCTTAGAAGTGCACCACTTCTTCCTTCCAGCCCTATCCCCAGGGTAACCACAGTCCTGGCTTCTCATTGTAGATTAGCCTTGTCTGTTCTAGAAGTCTGTGGGAACAGAGTCGCACAGTATGTACTCTTTCAGGCCTGGCTTCTTTGGCTCAATATTATGTTGGGGAGGGTGGTCCATGTTTTGCCTGTGGTTTTAGATGTTTCAGGATTTGAATATTCTTCCTAACAGGACAGATCATTTTTCCATCCAAAAGAGCAGAGGGGCAGCAGCGCGAGTCTTTCTTGTCTTGGATTCATTTTACAGAGGCTTTTTCTCACTCCCCTGGGGCTTTATGCTGGTGACTGCAGGACTTAACTTTCCTGTTGCCCACTGGGCAAAGGCTTTACCCCAGATCTGTGCTGAATGGCCCACAATCCTGACACCTGAGAGTATCTCCTAGCAAATTGACTTTCCTTTCCCTGGGAAAGGCTTTGAGCTGAGACTAAAACAGGAGAATTAATGCTGGAAAAGATATTCAGGTGAACCTGTGTTCTTCGTGACCTCCAGGAGGGAACCAACGGAGGAGGGGAGAGGAGAGGGGAGGGCTCCAACCTTAACTGAAGTGTTTGCAGGGGCTCATTGTGTAGTTAGTATCCTTGGGAGCCCGCAGGGGATTTTCCTGCCTTCAAGGAAAGAACATTTGCAGGCCTACACAGGTTAACAGCCTCCCTTTAAATATTTTCCTTTTGTGGTTAGCTCCGAGCTTGCTTTTGAAAATGTGGTCATTTTTAAAAACAGAATCAATTCTCCCAGAAGGGATGTGAAGGGCTGCTACACTCCTTGGGAGCCTTTTCTTCCTCGTGCATAATAAAGATTGAGATTACTAGGTAGGACAAATGCTTAGGGGCTCTAAAAATATGGATTATGCAAATGAGCTATTTAAGGACCTTTAAAAATGCTGACCGGGTCCCAGAGTATTTACTAACTGTTAGAAAGTGTGGATTGTCTAAATGGGCATTTGGGGACCTTTAAACACTCAGATTATGATGGATCAGGAAAGCCTGACAAATCCCTCCTGGCCCGTTAGGCCTGTCTGCTGTGTGAGTAAAGGAGTGTTTGGACAAAGTGGAGTTTTCACGCAGTGGACTGGGATGGATTTGGGTCTGACCTGCAGGCCTGGATGTTGGAGAAGGAGAGCAGATGCTGGAGGAGGTTGGTGGCCTCACAGGGAGCCCCCCACAGGAGTGGCTTGGGTATAGGTGGCCTGGAAGGCAGCCACAGATGGATGACTCTAGAGGTCCTTCTACGGCCCCCAGACTTCGTATAGCAAATCCCTACTACTTACTGAACTCCTCTGAAGTAGGTTTTGATTTTTGTTTAGTTCATTCTGAAAAGCAAGGGTAGAGAATCAATATAGTGTGAGGACGCTGGTTTCCATACCAATTTCAGGGACATACTCCCCTCCCCACTAGTTCTGGATTAATGGATGGCATGGTTCTCATCAGCAACACAGATCCGGGGCCAGATCTAGGCACTGCAATTTCAGAAAAAGGGGCCAGATATTAAGTGTCTCTCTTAATGAATCTCTGGTGAAAAATTGCTGGTCTGAAGTCAATCCTTCGCTGTCTGGAGCCTGCCTCTGCCAGGCTGACCGAGACAGAGCCCTTACAGGCAGCTGGGGAACCACGAGCACGAGTCTTGTATGCATATACACAGCTGTGTTTCCCCATGCATCACCTCTGTGATCTTAGGAGTCCATATTCCTAGACCTCACTTTGTGAAGTGCTGTGGTAAACCCTTCCCCTCATCTCCCTCCTCTTCCTCAGCCCTCCTTTCTCTCCTCCTCCTTGACGGAGAGGCTTCTAGAAAACCACACTGTGGATAAGGGCAGTCTTTTCAGCCTCCTCCTCTTACGTCTAACAGGAGACTTTGGGCAGGTTCTTTCACTTCTCTGAGCCTTGATGTCTTTCTCTGTAGGACAGAGGTATCGATGGTACCTGCCCCTTAGGGTCGCTATGAGGATTAAATGCCTGGTGTGTAATAAATGCTTAATACACATTAAATTGGAAACCCAGGTTCCCTTTTCAGCTTGGCCCCCAATCTGCTGTGTGACCTTGAGAAATTCACTTCCCCTTTCTGGGCCTCATTTTTATCTTCAAACTGAGGATAAGGATGGTCTACAGATGTATGAGGGCTCTTATGACTCTTACAAGCCAAAGTACCACCTCCTTCCTGGGGCACCAGGGGGTATCAGCAAGGCTTTGGATGAAAACTGTCCTGGAAGTGCAGAGGATTATTAGAATGGACTTACATTTATTAAAGCAATTGATTAGAAGTGGCCTGATAAGAGGCAAAATGTATTTGTTTGTGATAGTTAATGAGCTGCTAATGTACTTACAGATGAGTAACCGGGGAAAGGCTGTCGAAACCAAGATTAGTCCAGAGCCAAGGGGGGCACTGGATTGGAGGAGAAGGAGTGATCCATGGAGAGGGGCACATGAGCTGGGGGTGGGTGGGTGGAAGACAAGTGGAGGGAAGGGGGTATCTTTTCAATTTCTCCTGCTCTTCTCCCCGCCCCCCCGCATCTTAGGTAGGCCAAGAATGTAGTTGGGGTTGCTGTCAATCATAGCAATAATAGTAATAATAGCAGCAGTAACAACTGCACTAAGAATGATAGACACATACAGTTATTGCGCACCAGGTGGTGTTATGAACGTTTACATTTATTAAGTCATGTAATCCTTCTTATGAGATGGGTGCTTTTATCATCTCCATTTTACAGATGAAAAAATAGAGACCCAGAGAAGTTAAGTAACTTGCCAGGTGAAATTTACCTGCATAGCAGTTCCCCAGCACCTGACATCCCAGAGAGGCTAGGGCCATTACCTTCCCATGTGTCCCCATGCCAGCAGTCAGGGTTGGGGTATGGAGTCCTGTGGCCTGGAATACCAGGCCAGGGGTGGCTCCTGCCGGCTGGTCCTAGGCTCAGTTGAAGTAGGTGGACACCTTCTCCATGTGCTCTGAATAGGGACTTCAAGGCCCTGCCTGCCGTGTTCAAATTCTCCTCACCAGAGTCCTTAATGAGCCTGAGAATAACACAGCTGATGGTCCTGAAGCTGGCAGCCTGGTGCCTGGCACGACCATCCTGCCTTGTTCCATTGCACTCGTGGGCATATCATGTTGCTCCCGTAGTACCATGCGTGGCCCCTCAGTGAACCCTTAGCAGGGCGCTTTCTTGGTTCCAGTTACACCACCCTTTGCCTTGTCTGCTTCCTCCACCTGGAATGTTCTTCCCCTGCCACTCTCACCGCCAGCTCCCCCTCACTCCTTCCTTCAGATCTTTACTCAAATATCTCAATGAAGCCTTTCCATCTATTGAAAATTGCAGCCCTCTGACCCCAGGCATTCCCTGTCCCTCTCTGCTATATTCTTCTTCCTAACAATTAGCCCGTCTATATCAGTGCATTGTTTCTTGTCTCCTTCCCTGTTAGATTGTGAGTTCTGTGTGGCCAGCCATCTTTGTCCCTTTTGTTCTCTGCTGAATCCTTAGCATCTAGGACAGGCCTGTCACTTAGTAAAAAGCTCCATAAATATTTGTTGAATGATGAATGAATGAATGAGCAAATAAAAGAATGAATGAAAACTTGCAGGACCCTCCTCGGCCTGGTGCCCACCCGCCTGCTTTCCAGTCTCACCCGCTGTGCACGGGTGCCCTTCTGGCGAGTGCCCATCTACTCTGTGGCTGCAGGGCAGGATGCCACTGCCCCCCATGGCCCCACCTGGGCCCCCTGTCTGAGCAGCCTTGCTCGTCTCCCCTGAGAGTCCGTGTGTCCCTTCTCTTGGTTCCTGTGGCATCTTCCCACTTGCTTGTGTAATGGCATTTTTGTCGTGTTGTCGTAATGGTTCATTTCCATGACAGTCCTCCCAGGAAGTGGGGGCTCTCTGAAGGGACTGCGGTACATGGGAAGAAGCATGAGTTTGGAGACAGAGTTCAAATCCCAGGTCTCCTGGCGACTGCTATGGGACTTGGGCAAGTCAGTTCACTGTTCTGAGCCTCAGTTTTCTCTTCTGTCAAATAGGGTAAGAATCTTGACTTGATGGGGTTGCTGAGAAATGTGGAGGCAATGTATACAGTGTGCTTAGCAAAATGCCCAGCATGCGGTAGGCATGGCAGAGCATAACAGAGGGTTATCAATAAAAAACGGCCACATCACTCAAGCAGGTTTCAGCCTCACTTGTACTGCTACTGTGGTGGGAAGCTTGTGTTCTTTGACCTCCCAGGAATACCTGGTTTAACTTAGTGTCAATGTCATGAAAGAAAAAAAAGATGGGAGGGGCCTCTGTTTTAGACTATTGGACCAAAAAAAAAGCTATAAAGGACAATTTGGGAAAAACTGGGAAATTCTGAATATGGACTAGTTAATATTTGTTATTATTGAATCATAAATACATTTCTTGCTTGAGATTTTAAAAAGGAATGTTTAATGAGTGCCAGTTGCGTGCTAGGCATTGTGTTAGGCAGGCATTTTACATGTGCTCCATCACCCTGTGGGATAGATATTATTATCCCATTTTATAATTGTGGAACTGGGGCTTAGAGAAGGGAAATACTTTCCCCAAAGTAACACCACTATTAAGTGCCTGGGACCACTTATTATTATTATATTTTAATAAACATTTTATTTTAGAACAGTTTTAGATTTACAGAATTATTGCGAAGGTGTTACAGAGAGTTCCCATATACTCTATTCCCAGTTCCCCTATTATTAACACCTCACATCACTGTGGAATATTTGTCACAATTAATGAACCAATATTGATACATTATTGTTAACTAAAGTCCATACTACTGTTCAAATTACCCTAGTTTTCTTGAATGTCCTTTTTCTCTTCCAGGATGCTGCCCAGGACAGCACATTGCTTTTAGTCGTTACATCTCCCTAGCCTCCTCTAGACTGGGACAGTTTCTCAGACTTCTCTTGTTTTTGCTGACCTTGACAGTCAGGCATTTTGTAGAATGACTGGGACCAATTTTGAACCCGAGTTTGCCTTGTTCCGAAGCTCACGCTATTTCCCTCAGGCCCTCTCTCTTTTCGCTGAGAGGGAGGACGAGA
The DNA here is from genome assembly GCF_057802395.1 of Ceratotherium simum simum. Taxonomy (NCBI): domain Eukaryota; kingdom Metazoa; phylum Chordata; class Mammalia; order Perissodactyla; family Rhinocerotidae; genus Ceratotherium; species Ceratotherium simum. Next base: position 10,902,610 of record NC_141911.1, on the reverse strand, counting down.
GAGAGCTTGATTGATTTGTTGTGGAGCGATTTGCCGAAGGCCAAGAAGTTGCAGAGTAGGACCCACGTCTGTTGACCTTCCAGGAGAGGTGCGGAGCCTGGCTCCTTGTCTGTGCCAACAAACCCCGTTAGACAGCGGTTTAAGACGAATGGCTCCTGCAGGCCCTTGAAGCTCCTCGTGCATGAGAAGGAGTGGGCCCCAGTTCTGGGAAAGCAGCGATGGAACCCAAGCTCCTACAGCCCCACCGGGCCACAGTGGACGCGGGTGCTGTTTCTCAGTGCGTCTGAGGCCCCGTGACCTGATTGCTTCGCGTGATAGGAGCAGCTTGGCCTGGGGCTCACCCAGGTCTCCCAGCAGCACCTCAGCCCAGACAGATGTGCAATGTCTGCTGGCGGACTCTTTGGAAAGCCCGTGGAGCCCCCCGCGGGGGCTGAGGACAGGACGTGGTAGGATGTGCCAAGCTGAGGGAGAGGCAGTCAGAGAAATCCTTGGGGTTGTTAGCAGTTTTCTCATGCGCTGCCCACCTACCTGAGTGCCTGGGCCAGCCTTTGGCCGCTTGGGTACGCACTGGAGCCAAGTGGGAGACAAGGTTGGCGTGGTGGGATGATAGCGTGGAGGACGGGGCTAAAGAGGTTGGGCTCCATTCTGTAGACAGCAGGAGCCACTGAGGGTGTTTGAGCAGGACAGGGCATCGGGAGAGTAAAATGGAAGAACCATTGGTTAAGCCAGGCTGCTTCTCCACAGGTGTTTCACAAGTGAAGTGCAGAAAGGGAGCTGGCATGACCTGGTGGGTGCAGGGCTTCACTGCCCTGCTCCCTGGGTGAACGCAACAGTCAGAGATGCAATTCAGTCCCTGAATGCAGCATCAGAAAAAGGCAGACACGGGCATCCAGTCCCTGCTGTGTTGCTCTGGGCCCTGCACGCCCAGCCCTGCCATCTCCTCTGTGATCTCAAGCTCTTCTCCTGCCGGTTACAGCACTCACCTGAGTTTTACCTCTTCTCCCTCTAGGGAAGGGGAGCAAGCCCCAAGGAAGGGGCCCGGGAGGAAGGCAGGGCCTCCAGAGATGGACTTCAGGTACCCACTGTGCTGTCCTGGCCCACCCTGTCATCAACCATGAGCAGATGAGCTCTGGGCGGAGCTTTTTCCATTTGTTTTGATTCCCACTTCTTTCACCAAGTGTACTTTGTGTGGAGGAAGGGAAGAGCTGACCCCACCAGCCTGTCTTCTTCTGTGGGTTTGGTATAGTCTCTTCTGCACCCAACTCATCAATATTGATGACAATAATGATGATAGCTGGGTGGAAACTACATTAACAGCTTTATTTCTTTGTGCATGTAAAAGGCTGCAGGGACGGTCTGACCTGATGTAAGGGAAATACTGGCTTCAGGCATCAGATGATCACTGGCTTTGCTGCCAGACCGACAGAAGCTCTCACATTATTTCCTGGTCTTGAGGCAGGCATATTACTTAAGATACATTTGGTGGCAAGGAATAAAATACCCAACTAACAGAGGCTTAATAACAAAGCCATTTAATTATCCTACATGACAAGATGCTGGAGGTGGGCGTTTCATAGAATGGCCTAGCAGTCCAAAAATGTTAGGATGTTGGACCCCTGTCTCTGTGACTCTCCTGGCCTGTCCCTCATGGTTATAAATTGGCTGCCACAGCTCCAAGCATCAGAGCAGCATCCCCAGCTGGAAGGAAGTGGACAGGTATAAAATGAGCCTTTTCCTTAGCATCTCTTTCTTCTTATTGAAGAGCAAAATCCTAACCAGAAGCCACTGCCGAATTTGGTCATATGTCCACTTCTACACTAATCCCTAGAAAAGGGAAACAGGATTAACCACTTGGCTTAGACCAGTCATGTTCACCCCCTGGGTTAGGGGAGGAGCCTGCTTTCTCCATGTTGCAGCTAGAACAGAGATGGGCTTGTATAAACTAAGGGAGAAGAGGGAGACGGCTGCTGGATGGGTAACCTTCAGAGGCAGCCACAGAAAACCCCATATGCATCTAGACAGAATGTCTGCTTGTTCTGTAAGATTTTCAAGGGAAGAAACCCCACAAGTTCTGTGTGTTGTGTACTGCCAGGCTCTCTGTGGCCTCTGAGCCTTCGCACATGCTGTTGCCTCTGTTTAGAATACCCTCTGCTCTCCTGGGCCTGCCCTGCACAAGTCTGCAAGCAACAGCTCCGCATAGAAGTCCCCTCTTACCCGGCTCATGAGTCCCTCTGCTCTGTCCCCCAGCACTCCGTACATCCACACAGCTTTGCTCCATTCCACCCTTATTATTTTTCTGTCTCCCGTCAACAGAACATACATTCTTGGAAGACAGAAAAAGTATCTTTGTCATATTGGTATCTCCAGTGCCTGGCATGTCATAGGCTTCCAGCGTACGGTTAAGGAATGAACAATGAAAATTGTGATCACCGGGGCAACATACTTTCCTGCTGTCCCTGCTGTCCCTGAGCTGATGTCTTCTTCTCCATGCCAGGGTGCCTGCAATGGGCACTGAACGAACGAATCAACGTCCTGCTGCAGAGGCCGCTGGCCGGCTCTCCTGCTACCTTCCTTCCCTCCCCAGCCCGTTTCTCACTCTACTCCCTAGTGAATCAATCACTTGATCAATTTCTGCCTTGCGTATTTTTCTTCTTTCTCTCTTTGATTGAAAACATTTTTTTATTATGTTATATATATCCATTGTAGGAACTTCTAAAAACATAGATATGCAAAGGAAAAAAATAAAATGTAATCTCACAGTTCAGAAATAAACACTGTCAACATTTTGATTCACATCTTTTAATATTTTTGCTAGCATATACATATATATTTGAAACTAGGATTATAACATAACATATATGTTTTTCCTTAACCAACACGTTGTAGTATATTTCCATGTTAATACACACCCGTATCATCGTTTTTTATTGTGGTAAAATACACATAATATAAAATTTATGATTTTAACCATTTTTAAATGTACAATTCAGTGATATTAAGTACATTCACATTGTTATGCAACCATCAACACCATCCGTCTCCAAAACTTTTTCATCTTCCCAAACTGAAACTCTGTATGCGTTAAGCAACAGCTCCCCATTCTCCCCTCCTCCCAGCCCCTGGCAACCATCACTCTCCTTTCTGTCTCCATGAATTTGACCACTCTAGATACCTCATGTAAGTGGAATCCTACAGTATTTGTCCTTTTGTGACTGGCTTATTTCACTTAATATAATGTCCTCAAGATTCATCCATGTTGTAGCCTGTGTCAGAATTTTCTTCCTTTTTAAGCTGAATGATATTCCATTGTATGTGTATACCACCTTGTTTATCCCTTCATCCATCAGCGGACACTTGGGTTGCTTCCACATTTTGACTATACTGAATAATGTTGCTGTGAACATGGGTGAACAAATATCTCTTCAAGTCCCTACATTCACTTCTTTTGGGCATATGCCCAGAAGATGAATTGCTGGATGATGCGTCTCATCATTTTTAATGGCTGCAGAGCATTCCGTTGTATGGATGAGGAACAAGTTCATTTAACCAGTTTCCTATTGCTGGCCTGGTAGGCAGTTGACACATTTCATAAACATCAGAATAATAAACATCCTTGTCAATATATCTTCAGCCCACAGTGAGTTTTTTTAACATAGATTTGAGCATTTCACTGTGCTGGCCCAAGATTCCCAGGCTCCTCCTCACTCACAGGCTGAACTCCATTTCTGTGGCTCAGGGCATGAGGCCCTCAAGTTCTGATCCCCGCTGTCACTACTCTCCTTCACTCACTAATCACTCACTCTTGCAATGCTCCAGGACCTGCGGGACATCGACTGCCCAGCTTTCCTTCCCACTCCCTGGTTTTGTACACACTTTCTCCTCCTTGAAGCACATGGCCATCCCTCTTTCCACTAGAACTTGAAAGCCTTCCCAAAGGTTCACCTTGACTGTATCCTCCGCTGTGAACTTCTTGCTCACCATCACAGGCACAATTAACCACACCCTTCTCTGTGCTCTCAAGTCTCCTTACCTATGTCTATTAGAGCATTTAGTACATGTTATAATAAGTATTTGTTGATGGAGATAGCCTAGAATAGCAGAAAGAGGGACTGTTTTACAGTCCAACAGACTTGCTCCGGAACTCACTTCTTACAGTATGACTTTGAGCAGGCCGCAGTGAGACTCTGAGCCTCACTTTGGTCATTTGTAAAATGAGGATCATAAAAGGATTATTTGACAAATAGAGATGATGAATGTAATCCACAGTGCTGACACAGATTAGGCATTACAGTATTAGTGTCAGTATGATAGTATGATGATGAAGATGGGGTGATGATGGTGGTGAAGACGATGGTGGTGGTGATGGTGATGATGAAAGTGTTGATGATGGTGGTGGTGGTGATGGTGGTGGTAGTGATGATGGTGGTGATAGTGGTGATGATGGTGGTGATGATGATGGGAGTGATGGTGATGATGGCGGTGGTGATGATAGTGGTCGTGATGGTGATACTGATGGTGATGGTGGTGGCGGTGATGATGATGATGGTGGTGGTGGTGATGATAGGGGTGATAAATACAGGGTTGATGCTGATGGTTATGGTAGTGGTGATGATGGTGGTGATGATGATGATGGTGGTGATGACGATAATGATAATGATGTACATCCCTCTGTTAGGATGGGATTACTGCTAGGGAAGGTGCTGTGTAGCTTCATCTCTGCCTCCTCACTGTCTGGCATAGAGCAAATACGTAGTAAAAAATACATTAATTACTTCAAGGCTCACTTGCTTTGGGAGAGGGGTCCTTCCTGAATTAACCTGTTCAGTCCCAGCTAGATCTCCCTCTGGGTCCTCCCTGGCTGTGAATTTTGTGAGCTGAGGCAGCACAGGGAGTAAAGCCCCCAATTTGGAGCTGCGAAGTTGGGGTCTGCCCTGAGCACTGCCCTTAATCAGGCCAGTCACCTCCCTTCTTTGGGGTTTGAAGCCTCCATGAGGGCTTCCTGCTCAAATCTCTGATTCAACACTGGTTTCCATCCAAAGATGCCTTGCTCCATAATGATACCCAGATTACTTCTACAAATGAGTTTTACATTTTAGCTGGAATGAGCACCAGCACCCGAGGATGGAGACTGTGCCCCATTTCCCTTTTGCCTCCTTTTCCTGGTGCTCTGAGAGCTGTGCTCAGCCCAGAGCTCGCATCTTGGCTGTGATGGTAGTGAGGCTGGATGCAAGAAGACAATGCTTGAGGTCACTGAATTCATACCACCACCAAGGCGTTGGCTGTCCCATGGTCAGGGGGAGATGACAACAATTTGTCGTCACTTGTGTCCCCTGTCGGGGATGTTAGCAAGAGCCTCCTGTGCTGGGTGGAAGGGGGGACAGCCTTAGGGATCTGGGCATTTGCCACAACTTATTCCTTTCCCCTTGCTATATATATTGGTCAATTTATATTCTCTACAGTTCCTTTCTCCCCTAGCGATGAAAAGAACTACAAACACTCCTGAGCACTTGGTCTTTTCAAGGATTATAAAGCTGCTACATGTGTATACAGAATGATTCTCCCCCTGAAAAGCTCACAGTCTATGAGGGAAAAGCATATCTGGACACAAGTAATTACAACATGACGCCAGTGTGCCGTAGAGAGCTCTTGGAGTTCAGAGGGGAGGGTCTTTGTGGGGGATTGTGCTGGCCCTCCCACGACAGGGGATGATGAGGCATTCCTGGCAGGGGGTCGACCTGAACAGAGTGCAGACTCTGCACAAAGAGGCAGAAGTGGTGTGAAGTGATTTGTGCTTTCCTGGCAGGAACCCAGGATGAGTCTACATTGTGTGGGACCCACACAGTAACAGCATGGATTTATCTTCTTGGGTCATCTCCTAGATAAGAAAAGCAGGGCCGGCCCCGTGGCTGAGCAGTTAGGTGCACGCGCTCCGCTGCTGGCGGCCCCGGGGTTCAGATCCCGGGCGCGCACCGACGCACTGCTTCTCCGGCCGTGCTGAGGCCACGTCCCACATACAGCAACTAGAAGGATGTGCAGCTATGACATACAACTATCTACTGTGGCTTTGGGGGGAAAAATAAATAAATAAAATCTTTAAAAAAAAAAAAAAAAGAAAAGAAAAGTTTCCTTATAATCCCATAGGTCTGATTAGAAAACTGAGGTCTGTTGAAAGGACGTGCTGTGAGGAGCATGGGAGTGATGAGAGAGTGAGTGGGGACTGTGGAAGCCTGAGTGCCAAGGGGCAAGAGTGAAGACAAAATGTCTTCCAGGTCGTAGGTGGGACCAGATCCAGAGCCCGCATGCAGCTTGCCCCCGACTGGCTGGGGGCCTCCACTGGGGCTGCTCTGGTGACAGGCAGTGGGTTCTGAGGCATGCAGGGCCAGGAAGTGCCTTCTCTACCTGTCCCAGCTTCTCTTCAACACACCGGCTCTCTCTTTGCTCTCGTTTCCTGACTCTGATGAGCTTCTGAGATACAGTGACAGCCTGACGCAGGGGCGACCCAGAGGCAGTGTTGGAGGAGGCCTGGCTGGCCCAGCATTGGCATCCAGGGGCTGGCTCCAGGAGGCAGAGGAGAATTTTTAGATGAGTTGCTGCTCAATTGGAATAAATTCATATCATTGTCAATGAGATAGTGGTTTGAATGTATGAGAATCAAGGCTCTGCCCCTTCCTAGCTGTCTACTTCAGCTTGCACTCAAGGGAGCCCCAGGGCAGTGTGTTATAGAGGCCACTTCCTAACTGGGTGACTCTGAGCAGGTTACTTTCTACTTCTCTGAGCTTCAGTTTCCCCATCAAAAATGAGGTTTGTCTTTCACAGGGTTGTTTTCGAATCAAAGGAGAAAATATATGTATGGCATCGAAGACTTAGCATATGCTCAATAAATGTTAGTTCTGTTTCTCATTTCCCATGTGCTAAATCATTATATACAGCCAGCGATTGTTCTTTTCTTTCCTCCTCCTAAATCCAGATTTCAGATATGGGGTTTGTTTAAAGTTGGGGGAGGGCTGCACCTTCCTAAGCAGAAAGGCAAAGGCTTGAGGAGATGAAGTAGCAGAGAGAATCTCTAGGAAGAATAATGATGCTCCAAAACATGTAATATATGTATATCGAGATGCAATTATATGCTCAGCAACACAGAAAACAATGTATTGAGATGCAATGTTACTTGTTTCTCATTTGGACATAGGTCCAGCCTTGCAAACTGTTTAGCTGCAGTGACCTTGTTTCTTCACTAGAGGGCGCCAGGGCAGTAAGGCTGCACGTGGGCTCTCTGTTCTCTTAGAGCTTCAAAGAAGCTTCTGAGTCCACCATCCAGAATTAGTGGAAAGAAGGCAGGACTAGGAGTCAGGAGAGCTTGCTTCTTATCCAGAATATGCCTTTCATTGGCTCCATGACTCTGAGGAAAATTCCTTCCCCTCTGCGGCTCTGTTTCTTCATCTATAACGTGAGTGTGTTGGGTTAGGTGTTCCTCAAGGCTCTTCCAAGGACAGAGATGTTTGTTTATCTTCACAGATGGAAACCTCTATTAACTAAACTGGTCTGGGCAGTCACATGGAGACAGTGTAGTCAGACACCTTCCTTTCTCAGATTTCTCTTAATCCTCTGAATTGTTAGTTTATAAGCAGCATGAGGGTTCTAGTTGGTCTTAAATCTTGGGGTCCTTGGAGAAGCCTTCTTGAGCCTGCCCCATGACTTGCATGATGGCCTGGAGCTGAAGGTCTCATGCAGTCCCCAGGGTGACTGGTGGGGCTCTGTCTACACACATTCATGTCCACCCCATCTGCAGGAGGAGAGCCAGTTCCTTTAAAGCTCCCTCTCAACTTGTTTTTACCAACCAAACTAGATGTAGAACAAGACTCATCTCCTCCATCTCTATGGGCTACCTTGTTGTTTGGTCAAATATGAAAAACAGCTTTTTTTCAGAACTTTTAACTTATTTTGGTGTCTAGGAAGAACCCCCCCATAGTGTCGGCCCAACTCTTCTCTTTTGAAACTAGAAATCTGGCCACCATTGATTTGTTTCTTTAAACATTTTCTTCTGGAAATAAAAAAGCATAAATAAAGAGAAAACTCTCGCTGATAAGCCCTCCACCCAGAAAAAATCTGTCAATATTTCACCTAATTTTGTTTTAGTGTTTTCACTCACATTAATGAGATCATATTATAAATACAATTTGCATGCTGGATTTTTCTCTTAACATCATATTATGAGCACTTCCTCATGTCGATAAAATAGAATTTGAATGCCTGCACATGACTTCATAGAAGAGATGAATCATAACTTAGCCATTTCCTCAACGTTGGACATTGAAACTTGCCTGCAATTTCTCAATCATAAATAATATGATTGAGCTCCTTCACAAACACAGTGGCTCCTTCAGACTGAAATTTCCCTTACCTACTGTTACCAAAGCATGTTTGATGGGTTTGAAAGACCAAGACAGCTGGGCATAGGGAGGGGAAGAAAAGAAACAAATATTTAAGGGTTTCTGTTACCTTCCAGGTGTGGACTGGAGGGTACTTTATACTTTATGTTTATCCTTAGAACAATCCTAGGAGCCAGGTTTACAGTTGGGAAACTGAGACTGTGAGAGATTTAGAAATTTGACTGTCAAGTCACACAGCTCGTTAGCAGCTGTGCCAGGATTTGACCTTGAGTTTGTCTGGCTGCAGAGTTGGCTTGCCCCTCACTGCCATGCTACTCGGAGGCAGAAGGAGCAGAGTCTGGGGGCGTGGGCTGGGTTGCAGGGAGCTGGTGGGCCCACCACCAGCAACGGGTGTTCAGGTTGTTGGAGTCGGGGTGCTTGTCCACGGAGGGCCCAGGGGACCTGGAGCCCACCTGGGGGCAGTAGGGGGAATGAGCACCCAGCTTGCAGAGCTGGGTTAAGTCGATCCACGGGGGCTGGGCTGAGTGTCTGCCCAGGTTCCCAGCCTGCTTTGCTGGAGGAGCAGCCCACGTCCCTGCTTCGTCGGCCCTGCTCCCGTCCGCCGCTTTTCTCCACCACTCCCAGTAAATCTGAATCACAGGGTTTGGCTTTGTACTCATAAATGTGAAGTGCAGTTCTTACCAGGCCTGTCAGGAAGATGGAGAAGGGAGCGTGAGAAGGAGAAGTGAATTCTAGGAATCTGGCCTATTTTTAAACACAACCTCGTTATTCTAGGTCTTGCAGGTCACTGGTACCAGAGAAGAATTTTGCAGACCTGACAGCTGGTGTTAAAACAATTAGGCTCAAAATGACAACCAAGGGGTGTGTGTATGTGTGTGTGTGTGTGTGTGTGTGTGTGTGTGTATGGCCACTCCTCCTCTGTCTTCTCCTTCTATTGTGGGAAGCTTTCCTGGGCATGTCTTGGGCAGGGCCACCTGGGTCCTGGGAGGAGGGGGGATCCTGGGCGTGAGCTCTGGACTGTGTCTCAGGGCAGCTGGTGACACGCCATCTGCCGTGCTCATAGGCATCATCCCAAACTTGTCACCTCCCCCTTCTGGCCTCAGCCTTCTCTGCTATAAACTACAGGGTGGGATTAGGACCTCTCTCAATTCCCCTCCAGCTCCAGTGTGCATCCCGGGATTAGGACTGCAAATGCCTCCTGGCACGCTAGTTTATGGTCATCGCGAGGTCCCTTCCTGGTTGTCCCCCACGTGCCCTGATCATGCCTGACGTTCTGTTCTGAGAGCTCAAGGCTTGGCTGCTTGTTTACATGGAATTCTCTGGGAGGGACAAGAGGCAGCTTTGTCCAGCTCCTTGTCCTTCATGATCTCAATCCCTCTGCATTATCTGGACACAACTTGCCTTTCATTTTCATTTCCCCAGCACTTTGCACCTGTATTGGTCAGGGGTTCTTCAGAGAAACAGAAGCAATAGAAAAGATTATATATATATATAGAGAGAGAGAGAGAAAGACAAGAGTCAGAGAGAGAGAGACAGAGAGACAGAGACAGAGACAGAGAGAGAGAGAGAGAGAGAGAGAGAGAGAGATTTATCGTAAGGAATCAGCTCACACAATTATGGAGGCTGACAAATCCCAAATCTGTAGCTGGCAAGCTAGAGACCCCAGAGAGCCAATGTGCAATTCCAGTGCAAGTCTCTGAGAACCAGAGGAGCTAATGATGTAGTTCCAGCCTGAAGGCCTGCAGACTGGAGACCCAGGAAGAGCTGATGTTTCAGTACGAGTTTGGAGGCAAGAAAAAAGTCAATGTCCCAGTTGGAAGGCTGTCAGTCAGAAATAATGTTCTCTTATTTGGGGGATGGTCAGGCCTTTTGTTCTAGTCAGGCCTTCACCTGATTGGACGAGCCCCACCCACATTAGGGAGTGCAATCTGCTTTACTCAGTCTACTGATTCAAATGCTAGTCTCATCCAGAAACACCCTCACAGAAACCCCCAGAATCGTGTTTGACCAAATGTCTGGGCACCCTGTGGCCCAGTCAATTAACCTGCACACCACCCAATATTCTTTACCCCACCCATGCACTCACTGATTTTCCATGGCCCCCTACAGATGTTCTTGTCTATAGGCCATTGCATATGCTATTCCTTCCACCTGGAATGGCCTTCTTTCCATAACCTTCATCTATAAGAAGAAATTCTACCCATGACACCTTATTTTTTCAAATTTTTTTTTATTTATTTTATTTTTTGCCCCCAAAGCCCCAGTAGATAGTTGTATGTCATAGCTGCACACCCTTCTAGTTGCTGTATGTGGGACTCGGCCCCAGGATGGACAGAGAAGTGGTGCCTCAATGCGCACCCGGGATCCGAACCCGGGCTGCCAGCATCGCAGCGCGCGCACTTAACCACCAAGCCACAGGGCCGGCCCATACACCTTATTTTTTCAAATGGCCATCTCACCAGCTAGAACAGGGCAGGGTCTGCAATACTGTGAAGTGGCTAAGAGCGTAGAGTCTGGAGCTCCACTCTCTGGGTTCACATCCCGGCTCTTCTATGCAATAGATAATAATAGTACTTACCTCAAGGGGTTGTTATGAGGGTTGGGTGAGCTACAACATGTAAAGCTCTTAGAACGGCATCTGACACACAGAAAGGATGAATACTTATAGGTATTAGTGCTGTTGCTGTAGTCCCTGGGCCGAGCATGCTGCCTGACCCATACCAGATGCTCCGTAAGTCTTTAATGAATGGAGGCATTTATAACAAAGTGTGTAGAGAAGATATGACAGTCAGTACAGATGAGGGGATTTAAGGAAAGAAATATGAAGATACTGGATTTCCTCCCTGGAGGGAAAGTGCATATGAATAGAAATGTTGCAGTGTGTGTGTGTGTGTGTGTGCGCGCGCGTGCATGTGCGTGTGCATGCACATTGCCTGTTTGGTTAGTGGGGAAAGACTTTGGTTATTACTCTCCTTTTCCCTAGGCCAGGCCCTTCCTTAGGGACCGGAGCAGTCTTCACACAACAGCATATATATATATTGCTGTTTCCTCCCTCTCTGTATACAGAAGACAAAAAGCTGAGAGGATGGGGATGAGTGTGTGTGTGTTTTGTTCTTCGTCAAAGAGGAAAGTTGCAAAGGAACCCTGTAACTGGGAAATGTTATTTCTCACTCTCAGCAGTATAGACACGTGCTCTACTCCTTTGCACTAACTTCTGCTTTGTGTGAAGAACATAAGGAAAAAGCAGAGACTATAGAAAAGCAGCTCAAAGCCTTTCCTCAAATTAGCTGGGAACAGTCAGAAAATATTGTCAGGAGAGGACAGAAATCCCCGACAAAAGAGGAAAGTGCCTCCTAGAACTTTGGACCCCCTGGAAGTGCCTCTGACTAGAATAAAGGAAATCACAGTGAGTTACAAAGGTGTATTTTAGTCAATGTCTTTGAAATATATTATTGATCTGGGAAGTTGGTAACAGATAATGATTACTGAAGAAAAGTATTTAATTTTCTAGGCATTGCTTCCTTGCACAGTTCTCTTTCCGTTTATACTTATGTGGATCTGTAGCACAGAACTTTAGTCCTGAAAGGAGTGGTAGAGAGGATCTGTTTCAACCTCTATTATCATAGGCCCAGGAGGCCCAGGAGGGTGACTTGCCCAAGGACACGTGGCCAGTTAAATTGCAAGTCTTTCATTTGATCTGATGACGTTCACTGAGTCCTCACCTGACCATGTCCTGCAAAGAGAAGAGATGTCATCAAAGAGATTCCAGCCCTTGGAGCCAAACAAACTAAGGGGAGAGTGCGAGACTTGTGGGTAATTGATGAGTGGTGTGTGTGTGAATGTGTACAGATGTATAACCTCTCAAAATGCCATTAAACGATGGGATAATATACAAATTCCCCATCACTGGGACCTGTCATGATGGTCCAGCAACATTGTTGCCAATACCACTAGTCACTAACAGTGAGCACGAGCATAGAAGAATTGACTCTATGACAAACTAACTTCTGTAGAGTTTATAGGCTCTGATGGTTAATTTAATGTGTCAACTTGGCTGGGCTAAGGGATGCCCAGATAGCTGGTAAAATATTATTTCTGGGTGTATCTATGATGATGTTTCCAGAATAGATTAGCATTTGAATTGGTGAACTGAGTAAAGAAGATCTCCCTCACCAATGCGGGTGGGCCCATCTAATCCATTGAGGGCTTGAATAGAACAAAAAGGCAGAGGAAGTGTGATTTCGCTCTCTCTGCTCGAGCCAAGACTGCCATCTTCTCCTGCCCATGGACGTCAGCTCCCCTGGTTCTCAGGCCTTTGGACTCAGGCTGAATGAATTACACCATTGGCTTTCCTGGTTTTCCAGCTTACAGGCAGCATATTGTGGGACTTCTCGACCTCCATAACCACGTGAGCCAATTTCTATAATCAGTCTCCTCTTCTATCTATCTGTCTGTCTATCTATCTATCTATCTATCTATCTGTCTATCTATCTATCTATCTATCTATGTATCTATCTATCTGTCTATCTACCTATCTATCTACCTATCTATCTGTCTATCTATCTATCCATCCTACTGGTCTGTTTCTCTGGAGAACCTTGACTCATACGCAGACATAGTTCCACTTAATCCTCACAACTACCCCATGCAGTAGGTAGAGCAGGTCATACCCCCCACATCCCTACCTGGTCGCAGAGCTCAGCTCCCTGCCCTGCTGCCTCTCATTCAGTGTGTTCTTGGAGCTGAACATCATCCAGGATGGAATAAAAGTCATCCTCAAGAGTATCTCAGGAGGTCACTTGGATCTGTGGTAGATGGTAAGGAGAGAGTGAAAAGTTGGAGCAAAAGCAGATTGAAGCTCCCTGCCCCACCCAGATAGGGAGTCCTGGTTATGGATTTGGTTTCTGTTCTCATTGGGTACTGATACTCCCATGAAGTTCCCAAAAGACTCACAGTCTCTGGAGGCAGAAGCCTGGCTTGGTCCAGGGGGCTCTCTAGAGCAGGGGCCTCTTCCCTGCCGTCAAATGTAAACATGTAGGTAACTGTGCCTAGTTGCCTTTTCCTGCAGAGAGTGCCCATTACTTTCCTAGGATTCTCAACAGGTGAGTGACTTCTTAAAGAGTCTAGAGCCCAGGTCTGGGTGTGCAGTATCTCAGTGGTGATGTGAGGGGGGAGGTAGCCCTTTTCTTAGGATATAGGGACCTCAGGGCCCTCAAATGTGGGGTCCGTCTTGAGTAGACATTTTGAGAAATCCTAAGGAGATTGATCATGGGGAGCATGGAATGCCCCAAAAGAATTTGGATATGTCTTTGAATATGACCTAGAGAATGGCTAGAAGGATCCTTCTGGGGCCATCCTGCTCCCTACTCCCTGGAGAAGGACTGCACCTCTGACAGGCCCACCTCTCTCACATTCACAGCACCTCCACTGAAGGAGGCTCCTCTATCTCCATTAATTTAACCCTCTGGCATGCCACACCCTCCAATTAGGCAGCTTTACTGATTTCTAGTTCAGCCTTACAAATCAACACCCCCAATTTAGTAGTTCACAAATTGGTTTTTCTTATCTCTCATCTCTTACCAGCTATACTGGTAGCAGAGACAAAATTGCTTTCTTGTCTGTACATCTTGCATGGTCTCTACTTGTTGAGGCAGAAGGCTTCTTGCAATGCTGGTCTAGCCCAAGTCCCCTTGCTGCAGGATCTTCTCAGACACTACTGTCTAAGCACAAGGAGGCCTTGCCATGAGACTGGTGAATGTAACTCAGCTTATCTCTTAAAATGGCCTTGGCAAAGATGTGACTTGTGATACAGGAAGTGTGTGTTTTGTGTCCCCACCTATCTTCTCTTCCCCACCCCCACACTTTTTCAGTTCTTTTCCTGGGCTAGGGGTGGGGGGAGGCATCATGAGCTTTGGAATTAAAATTTTATTTGCGTTCTGGCTCTACCATTTATTAGTTCTTGAGCTCAGACAATGTACCAAAGGCCTCTGAGTTAGTTTTCTCATCTGTAAAATGGGTGTGATTTTTCTCTTCCATAGTTGTTCTGCTGATTAAATGGAGTAATACACATATAAGTGGAGAACGGTCACTTAATAAATCTTAGTCTCCTTAAGCCTCTGAGGCACCTGAGTGTGGAGACAATGTGGAAGTAACACCTAGGTCACTCCTAACTATGATCATTGAGTCTAGTTTCCAGATCTGATTCTTAGAGCAGCCGTGACCTTGTGACCAGGCTGAGGACAGTCACCTCCCACAGCCCCCCTTTGCCCTCCCTTTGGCAGGGGGCCTCCTGCTGGTCTCCCACTGACCCTGAGTTTTGAGATGATCAGACCCCCGCTAGTCCAGCCCAAGTCCTCCAGCCAAGTCCTACCTGGGAAGCATCAAACTCCAGAGGGCTTAGCTGAGTGCCACCCGCAAGAGCGAAGCCGGGCACCGGGCCTGGGGAACTGGCCCGGTGAAGACAATGCAGCAACTCCAAATGACAGGGTCTGAAGGTGTGTGACAAGCTCAGGCTGGATTCAGATGGGTGCTGACTTCCCCTGGGGCTTAGTTCTTAGGAGCCCCCCGGCATGGTGACGTTGGTGGGTGGCCACATTGCATTGTGAGTGCTTTGCAGAGGGACTTCGGCTCCCACTTAGGGGTTAAGGTCAAGGCCCAGGGGCTGGCAGGGCTTTCAGGGGCCCAGCTAAGGAGACTACAGTTTCTAGTATATTCTAGCTACAGCAGGTAAGTGAAATACCAAGCAGGATTTGGGCCTTATGATGGGGCAGACCGAGGCTAGGTGAGCACTAGGTCACTAGGCTAGGTGACCGAGTTAGGAGTTTGCTGAGCTCAGAATTCACTCCAGGCCTCACCCTGATTGGCATGGGTGGGGGTGGGGGTGGGAAGGGCTGAAGCTGCAGGTGTGGGGCTTGTGTAGCTCTGGCTGAGTGGGGTGGAGACCCCCAGACTCCCTTTGGAAGAGCCTGGCTTTTGGATGATTGAAACATTTTAAAGGACACCAGAGGAGGAGACAGGTGTTTGAATGAGTCAGGAGTCAGGTGAGATGGGAGCAAAGCTGCTCCATGACAAAGGGACTCCCAACATAGAGTGGGATAAGGCTGAGGTCCGGAGTGAGGAGCAGAGCAGAAGGAAGACTCAGGACAGTCATTTGGTCTCCCTCCTACTATGCATCTCCTTCTGTCCACCCTACATCAGAGCTGCAGTTTTGGGGGCACCTGCCCCTTGAACCTCTGAACATTACAGTGTGTCCTCCCTGAAGACACAGGCCCACCTGCTCCTCAAACCTCTGAGCACTGCAGCGTGTCCACCCTGAAGACACAGGCCCTGGCCAGCTCACTGTTCAGCCCTCCACCTGGCTGAGAGTCACACCAACGAAGGAGGCATCCATTCAGAGTGAGGGAGGTGGAGGCAGAGGGGCAGGATGGCTGGACCTGCTGCTCCTCCCCAACCTCACCAGCTCTCTCCTATCTTTCCTACCCCCTTTCTTTCCTTCCTTCCTTTTATGATGTCACCTCTCGCCACTGCCCTCACGCCCCGTCCCCTCCTGCTGTCTGCTTCTCTGCTTCCTGACTGCAGGGCTGCTGCTGCGAGTGGTAGGTGCTGATTAAGATGGATGGGTTCGTAAGAGGCATTCAGTGTGACTAGAATAAAAAGCACCACAGCCTCGCCTGGACGCGAGGGCATACGGCCAGAAAGTAGCATCACTCAGGAGATTACTTTACTACTGCAGCTTGTCCTTAAAATAGCATGAGCCCCTCCACGCTCCATTTTGGTAGCTATTTATATAAATGTAGATACACACATATATACATTTTTAGCCAGAATCTTTTCTCTATTTCCCACCTACCGTCTTCTCTTCCTCCTTGTTATTTGTTAGCGGAGACAAGACACCAATTTTTAAAAGCAGTGTTAAGGATCCAAGGTCATTGGGGAAAGGTGACATTCTCTGGCCTCTGACGTGGTTTGCTACTTCAGGTCAGCTTAAGAGTTAGCACCATTCAGGAACTTAGTGGAGCTCGACTTGAGATCACAGAGGTCCATTTGGTGGTGCTCTCCCAGGGGCTGTGGACATGCCCCAAGGACCACCCTCTCCTCCCATCTCCTGCGAAACAGTCACTGCATCACTTGCCCTCTTGGAGACTTTCTCTCCAGATGAAGAATTGACTTGCTTGATACACAGTTGCTGCTTGGTTAGCAGGATGGAGGTCAGGGAATTTGTTCAAGGTCATGTGAAAGTGGAGGCTCCACTCCTAGGTCCCTGGCCCTGATGTTCAATCTAGGCGTCACTTCATGATAGGAACAAGAGGAATTTGAGTTCCCTTTAACACACCAGATCCATTTTAAAGATTCACAAGCTGCTACTCATTCAATGTTGAACCTGAGTTTCTCACTATCCAAAGAAATAGAGACCTTGTTTACAGGCAGTGCCAGTGAATTTTCGAGAGAAGCACATCTGCCCTTCTAGGCATGGAGAGAGCACTAGGGACCAGTTAGACACAAGGGCTCCAGCATACAGTCAGAGGGGCGGGCTTTTGGATGGATGAATTCTTCATTCTAGTAAGCAACCACTAAAATCTGTTGGTCTGTGGGGTGTGTGTGTGTGTGTTTATGGTTAAATGGTGCTATAGAATTTACCACCATCTATTAATTTTTTTGTAAGCTCTTTTAAAAATAATTGACAGCTGAACAGCAACAGGCTGGAAGATGATGATATCATCACTCTGCTATTTATAGATCTCCATTCCCTGGAGAGTGCAGATCTTGATATTTAGGTTGTAAAGGCCTGTGGGTAGGACTCCTGCCCAGTTCTGTGCTTCCTGCTGTACCCATCACATGGCTGTCTCATGACATCCGTTGTTAACCACCTGTTTATAAACAGGAAGCTGAAATGTGGAGCCAGGATCTATGTGGAGAATGGAATTATCCAGTTCTATTTTCCCCCTTTTATTTTTTTTAACTAGGTTTTACCAATTTAATATATTTGGAAGCAAAACCAGAGAAGGACAGCATTTGAGCCAATTCCAAGCTGGATATATGGTCAGGAGTAAAAAGAAAAACGCTCTCTTACACAGGATGAAGAAAGAAAATTGAGAGTGAATAGGGGATAGATATTGAAGAAAAAGTACTGAAGACAGTAATCCTGCAGCTCCACCTTTAATGAAATTTAGACTAGAAACCATGATTCTGATCTGGTCTGGGTCGAGGTTAACCACTGACTGCTCACTCTAGTCCACAGAGAACCTTGCCTGAACCTGGGTCATTCTTTGCATAGAAGGTTCCCTAGAGTCTGTTTTTTATCAATTTGAACTGTTGTTTTGCTGCAAATTAAGAGCTATGGCAATCCTGAGGACCCAGAAAAGATAAACTCATCTTGTTCAGATCTTAACATCCAAATTAATCTTGAAATAGAACCTGCTTCTTTGAATCCTCTGAGTCATAATGATCTCCAGGCTAGTCAGTTAGCCAGAGGATCATGGAAGGAACTAAGTAGGATTCAAAGGGAAAGAGGAAGGCAATTTCAGCTAGAGCAAAGCTTTGAACACTGAGAACAAGTCTGAGCCACAGTGTGTCGTTACCATGGACAGATCTTATTTGGACCAGAGAAGGCTTTTCAGGACCATGGTCAGCAGCTCCAGCTACTGTGGGTGTGAGAACAGTCAAGTAGTTTGCAGCGGCCCCACACTCTAATATCTCCCAGCCACACTGGCTTGTGACCATAGGCAGCTACTGTTGGGGGCCAGAGCAGGCTTTTCAGAACCATGGCCAGCAGCAGCCCGACACTGTCAAAGACCCTAGACTCATTTGTACTGAAGCAGTTCTTTGCTAACGCATTGAAAATCACTCTGCAAGTATAACCACTGCCCATTCAGATGCCTGACTGTTACAAACTTTTTTTTCTTTTAATATAGTGGGTCTGTCTCTTCTGCAACCTCTCAGATGAGGTGGGGAGTATCATGATATCAATCAACATTTTACAAGGAGTATCACTCCTATCTAGGGAAGAATGATAACTTCCTGTAGATCACATGGTGCAACAGTGACCGTAACTTGATTCCCAGTTTGTGATCTCCTTTGCAGACCCTCTTATCACCTGAAAACAGATGGATCAAGACTGAATCATGACCTTCCATCTGACTCAGATGTAGCAAACAGAAGTCAAAGATACCAGGAGTGAGAGACTGGTTTGGCTAGACCATTTCTTACATAACCTCTGCCAGACTACTTCCCATTCATAAGGATGCACTTTTTTCTAACAGTCTGTGACCCAGACAGGATATTTACATATGTATTCGCCCCCTGCATCATCAGAGTATCATTAATAATACGTTTTGAGTGCATAGTATGTGCTAGGCACTATGCTGTATATTTTACATGCAGTATCTCATTAATTTTCATAACTTCAGTTCTGTGAGGTAGATACTGACATTGGCCCAATTTTACGGATAAGACTGAAATTTAGAGAAGCTAAGGAACTTACTAAATGTTACATATCTGTCAGGTGGTGGAGCCAGGATTTGAACCTATTCTTCCAGCCACCCTGCTATATTGAGAGCTGTCATTTTAGCCTCCTCTATCCTTCACCATGACTTCTTTCAGTTACTGAAGTGGATTTGGTTTTTAGAATTACAGTTGTTGTAGATATTGGTGATTTCATGTCTCACATGGTTTGTGATATTGGCCCAGCCAATTCTCAGCTAACTATTATGTCCAATTGTAAGTCATTGTGTAATGACCCTTCTGGATGGCTTGTTTTCTCACAGACAATTCACCAAAGGAATTATAAGCAAAGTATTAACCCCTGTGCAATTTTTGTCAGCCTTGGTGGTAACTCACTATTCATTTCCCTTAATTCAAGCAAATGAGTCTTTTATTCACTCCCTCTGTTCAACCACTGGGTTCTCGAGGTGGTTGCACTTACCTGGATATTGCCTCTCCTAGGCCTTACCCAAATCTCTATATAATATAACCTCCAGAGAGCTCATACCCTTTCTAGGCTGTAGATGTCACCTCTTTGTCTGCTTCTTGGTACCTAACACAGGTAAGTTGTGGTGAATCAACAGAAGGATGTAGCTAGGGCCGGCCCCGTGGCTTAGCGGTTAAGTGCGCACGCTCTGCTGCTGGCGGCCCTGGTTCGGATCCCGGGCGCGCACCGACGCACTGCTTCTCCAGCCATGCTGAGGCCACGTCCCACATACAGCAACTAGAAGGATGTGCAACTGTGACATACAACTATCTACTGGGGCTTTGG
Organism: Ceratotherium simum simum; assembly: GCF_057802395.1. NCBI lineage: Eukaryota > Metazoa > Chordata > Mammalia > Perissodactyla > Rhinocerotidae > Ceratotherium > Ceratotherium simum. The sequence continues at coordinate 10,882,972 of NC_141911.1, read as the reverse complement.
GGGAAAAATAAATAAATAAAATTATATATATATATAAAAAAAAGGATATAGCTTGTTCCTGGTGGTGTTCAATTAATGTCAGGATTGAATCTCATTGCTAATGTCAAGTAAGTCCATTGTGTCCAGGGTAGTGTCCTCTGTCTTTTCCTGTGAGTCACCTAGACTGTTGTGATGTTTTGTTGTTGGGAAATACTCCACAAGCCACTGAACAGAAGGGTGAATGTCTGTGCCTTTAGTCTGTAGCAGGGCCTATGGCAGATGGTGGACCTTGGATTCATAGCATCATGGTTCATGGTTTTTGAGCGTTTGTTCTCTGAAGAATTGAGGTCGGCAACTCTCTTTGACCTCTTTTCTTCTTTTGGCATCCTAAGTTGGTGCCAATTTCTGTGATTGTAAAACATTTCATACTTCTTGGCTCTGAGTTGCTAACAGGCCTAAGAACAGGCCCAGGGTTATTCCTCTTTGTATGCAATATATAATGGAATCTATGCAGGCTCGCTCCTCAACAGCTCTCACTTCTGTGTGTACCCTGCATGGAAAGGCAGGAAAGGGACGGGGGAGAATGGAACCGAGCTTAGAGTTCTCCCTCTTTCTGATCTTGGGTTACATTTGCATTACAATGGGGATTTTCAGCTCTCCTGGAAGTGAGGGTGGTGTCTATATGTCTACAGAATGTCTATAAGTTCTGCTGGGGACTTCCAAAGAATGAAAAGCAAAAGATTCCAAAGGAGACCAGGATTCACCAAGCAAAATCACTGAATGTCATAGGGAAAATGACTGAGGTCATTCATCTTCTTGTTTATTCAACAGAAGTTTTTTGAGCACCTACTTTGTTCCAGGGGCTGTGCTGGCTGCTGGGGAAACAAAACAAAACAGATGAAAAATTCATGCGCTCATGGAGCTTACAGTCTAGAGGGGAGTCAGAGGTAAGATAAATAAGGAAAATGCTAGAGAGTGATGGGGAACAAAAAACAAAGCAGGGGACAGGGATATAAAGTGTTGTTGGAAGGAGCGTTGAAATTTTAGATGGGATTGCCAGAGAAGGCCCCACTGAGAAACAGACATATTTTTTTTAAGTGGAAAAATGTAAACATACTCCAAAGTAGAGTGGATAGCATCATTAACCCCCACGTACCCATGCCCCAGAGAAGGTGGTTCTTGAGTAAAGACCTGAGAGAAGGGAGGAGAGAGCCATGCAGCTGCCTTCAAAAGCCCTGAGGCAGGAGCTTGCCTACAATGTTTGAGAAACAGCAAGGAGGCCATTCGGGCTGGATAGGAAGATGACAGGGAGGGTGGTAGGAAAGGATATTGGAGCCCATGTCATGTGGGGTCTTGGGAGCCCTAGTAAGTACTTAGAATTTTGATCTGAGTGAAATGGGGAGTCATTGCAGGGTTGTGAGGTGAGAAGAACAGAACGATTTACAGTTTAACAGGATCCCTCTGTCTTCAATGAAGAATAGACTATGGGGACAAGGGTTGGTGTTTTTTCCTGCAGGGAGTATCCACTGCATGGCAATAATCCAGATGAGAGAGAAGGGCATTGTGTTAAGGCAGTCATAGGAGGGCTGGTGAGAAGTGGTTGAAATATGAATATATATTTGAAGTCTACAATATATACTAATAGATTGGATGTGGGGTGTGAGAGAAAGAGAGAAGCCAAGGCTGACTCCAAGGTTTTGGGCCTGAACAGCTGGAAGTATGGGTTTCCCAATTCTCTCAATTGCATATTAATGACAATAATGCTGCTCTTTTCAAATGGACTATTGAGAGACACTGGGTGAATTGATTAACCAGCAATGCCATTATAGATTCCTAGGACAGAAGGTGCCTCTTCAGTATAGTATTATGGCACCCAATTGTTCAGCCTATACATAGATGCATGTTTTAGGGTTTCTTAAAGATTTGAAGCTGCTTAAACATTACTTTCTTAAAACATAGGTAATATTTACAGATTACTATATATCATGCATTCAGCTAAGCCCATCAGATACATTTCATTTAATCCTTAAAAGAAACCTATGAAAAAGATCTTAGTATTCTTATGTTATAGATAACAAAACTGAAGTTCAGTAACATTAAAAGGAATATTGCCCACGATCACTCAGCTGATATGTCCTAGAGCCGCAGTTTAAGCCCAGGTTTGTCTAATTCTACAGCTGTTTCTCTTAACCATTGACACTCTACTGCCTCCCACTTCCTTATTTTTGCTCAAAACCCACCAAGTCCCTCTCTTGCTGATCAGAGTTCTGCCACCATTTTGTAGGAAAAAATTCTTTTAAAACTTCTCAATAGCACCAAGATCATGAAATATAAAGGTGATGGTGATCCTTTTGTCTTTAATATGAATTACAAAATTTTTCCCAGTTGGTTGTTTATCTTGATTTTATGGTACTTTTTTTTCAATTGAAAAATTAATTTTAAAAAATCACATTTGTAGATTCTTTTTTTCTGGGCATAATGTCATATTATTATTGCCATGCACTGGCAGTATGCCTTTAGAAAGGCTGACTGAATGATGAGATTATAAAAATATTCTTCTATTGGTTTTCTAATTCTACTGTAATTTCATTTTGGGTTTAAATATTTGGTCAATCTGAAATTTATTTGGTATATGTTGTGAACTAGGTATCCATTTTTCATTTTTCCAGAAGTCTAGTGATATGGGCCACCATCATTTATTGAATAATCCATTCCCCTCCCACCACTGATTTAAAATGCCACCTTTGTCATTTATTATATTCCAGTATTCTTTTCAGTCTATTTGTGGCCTTTCTAATCTATTCAGTAGATCTGTCTGTATCTTATGTGTCAGGATTACACTGTTTTAACTATTATATAGCTTGGTAATATTTTGGGCATCTGTTAGTAGTCTCCTCTTATTACTCCTGTGTTTTCAGAAATTTTCTAAGTATTTTTGTTTATTTTTCCGTGTGAATTTGAGAATCAGCGTATTTAGTTAAACAAATATCTGTTGGTATTTTTATTGGGGTCATATTAAATTTACAGATTAACTTAAGGAGAATTTAACATGTTTACAATGTTGGCATTTCCTATCCAAGAACATAGGGTGCTTTTCCACTTATTGAAGTCTCAGTAGAATTTGAATGTTTTCTTCATACACATTTCCTGGTATTTTCCTGTGCATTTTATCTTTTGTGTTACTATATATTGGTGTTTTCTTTCATTTACTGATTGTTTTCATTTGGAAAGCTGATAATTTCTACTTATTAACTCTGTACCTAACAACCCAGTTGGATTCCTTTACTTATCGGTTGATTCTCTGGAGCTTTCACCTGAAAATAATGATAATTTTACCTCCTCCTTTCCAATTTTTATGCTTCTTCTTTCTTTCTCTGTCTCTAGTTGAGTTGGCTAGTACCTTCAGACCAACGCTAAAAACTTGTATTGCTAATGGACGTTCTTGGGATACTCCAGATACAAGTATTTGATATATAAGGATGATATAGCCTTTTTTAAAAAATTTTTTGTTTATTGCAGTAACATTGGCTTATAACATTGTATAAATTTCAGGTGTACATCATTATACTTCTATTTCTGCATAGATTACATCATGTTCACCCCCAAATACTAATTACAACCCATCACCACACACATATACCGAATTATCCCTTTCGCCCTCCTCCCTCCCCCCTTCCCCTCTGGTAACCACCAATCCAATCTCTGTCTCTATGTGTTTGTTTATTGTTGTTGTTATCTACTACTTAATAAGGGAGATCATATGGTATTTGACCTTCTCCCTCTGACTTATTTCACTTTGCATAATACCCTCGATGTCCATCCATGTTGTCACAAATGGATGGATTTCATCGTTTCTTATGGCTGAGTAGTATTCCATTGTGTATATATACTACATCTTCTTTATCCATTCGTCCCTTGATGGGCACTTAGGTTGCTTCCAAGTCTTGGCTATTGTGAATAACGCTGCAATGAACACAGGGGTGCATGTATCTTTACGCATTGGTGTTTTCACGTTCTTTGGATAAATACCCAGCAGTGGAATAGCTGGATCATATGGTACTTCTATCCTTAATTTTTTGAGGAATCTCCATACTGTTTTCCATAGTGGCTGCACCAGTTTGCACTCCCACCAGCAGTGTATGAGAGGTCCCTTCTCTCCACATCCTCTCCAACACATGTTGTTTCCTGTGTTGTTAATTATAGCCATTCTGATGGGTGTGAGGTGATATCTCATTGTAGTTTTGATTTGCATTTCCCTGACAGTTAATGATGTTGAACATCTTTTCATGTGCCTGTTGGCCATCTGTATATCTTCTTTGGAGAAATGTCTATTCAGGTCTTTTGCCCATTTTTTAATTGGGTTGTTAGTTTTTTTGTTGTTGAGATGCATGAGTTCTTTATATATTTTAGAGATTAACCCCTTATCAGACGTATGGTTTGCAAATATCTTCTCCCAATTGTTAGGTTGTCTTTTCGTTTCTTGATGGTTTCCTTTGCTGTGCAGAAGGTTTTTAGTTTGATGTAGTCCCATTTGTTTATTTTTTCTATTGTTTCTCTTGCCCGGTCAGATATGGTGCTTGAAAATATGTTGCTAAGACCAATGTCGAAGAGCGTATTGCCTATGTTTTCTTCTGGAGGTTTCATAGTTTCAGGTCTTCCATTCAAGTCTTTAATCCATTTTGAGTTAATTTTTGTGTATGATGTAAGGTAAGGGTCTACTTTCATTTTTTTTGCAGTTTTCCCAACACCATTTGTTGAAGAGACTTTCTTTTCTCCATTGTATGTTCTTGACGCCTTTGTTGAAGATTAACTGTCCACAGATGTGTGGGTTTATTTCTGGGCTTTTGATTGTATTCCATTGATCTGTGTGTCGTGATATAGCCTTTTGAGTTGAGATGTGTGTGTGTGTGTGTGGGTGTGTGTGAATTTTGTTATATTTTAACAGAAAAACAAGAGCTTTATTTTGATTGGGAGTGGATGTTGAATTTTATAAAGTGCCTTTTGAGTATCTATGGAGATGATCCTATGATTTTTCTCTTTTGATCCATTAATGTGGAAAGTTATGGTAATAGGTTTCTTAATACATCCCTGGATTTGTGGAATACATGACTAATTTGTCTAAGATGTGTCATTCTTTTACTGTGCTGCTGGATTCTGTTTGCTAATATTTTATTTAAGGGTTTGCAATAATATTCTAAGTAAGATTGGAGTACAGTTTTATTTATGTCTTATCTTTTGGGGTTTTGATGTCAATGTTATGCTAGTTTTATAAAAGAATTCATAAGCTTTCTTTCTTTTTCTATGTTCTAGAACAGTTTAAATAGCATGGTAGTTGTCTCTTTCTTAAGGATTAGATAGAATTTTTCTATAAAACCAGTGGTGTCCAGTTCTTTTTAGTGGGCTCAGCTCTGTGACAACTTTTTTTCTATGATAATTGTTCTCTTTGCCTTTTCTATCTTTCCAGAGGTTGGTTTTGGGAATTTGTACTTTTCTATACAATAATTTATTTCCTTCAGATTTGCAGCTTTGGCTCTGTGGAATGGAGCAAATAAGTCTTGTCTGATCCCTTTAATATCTTCCGTGTCTATGGTTGTTTCTCCATCACCATTTCTTATTTTGTGCATTTGTGCTTTCTTCCCTTCTTTTCTTGATTATGATAACTAACTGTTTCTTTTTTCTTTTCCCCAAAGAAGCAGCTCTTGAATTTACATATCAATTCTACCTTTAAAATTTTTTTGATTCATTAATTTTTTATCAATATTAATGCTGCCCTTTAACTTTCCTTAAGTTTATTTTATTACACTATTTTTCTCTCCAGATCCATGTCAGAGCTTACATTTTTTACAAATTGCAACATTATTTACAGCGTTATTTGTACAATTATGTTTGTACATATTTGTAACAAATGTAAAATTGTACAAATGTAAAGTTTTTACAAATCGTATAAATATAAAATTTTATTTGTACAAATGTACATTATTTACAAATTGCAAGACATATCTGTATATATTCTTTCATTTGATTCTTACAAACCTGTAGAGTAATTGGTATGTACCCCCATTTTACAGATAAGAAAACAGGCTTAGAGAAGTTAGATGGCTTGCCCAAGGCCACTCAGCAAGAAAGGAGCAGAGATGGGGGCCCAGTGGGGCCAGCCGACCCCAGATGCTTTTTTCCCAGCCTGTCTTGGACCTGCCGCCACACCTCCCTGAAGCTTCCATGGGCCTGCTCCTTCTGATACCTTCCAGTCCCTGAGCCAAACTCTGTCCCCTTCAGCCACCTCATCAGCAGTCGCTGCAGCAGGGACAGATCCCAGCATGTGGAGACCTTGAGAAATGCCAGGGCTCTGAGTCCAGCCACAAATCGGTTTCTAATTCTTTTCTAGTCTCCCACCCAAGTCACTTCCCGTGAGCTCATAAAACTGACTTCAGAAAGGTCTCTCCAGACTGTGGCCTTTTCGCCAATACTAACTTAATGGCAAACAAAACATTTGTCCTATTTTTGTCTTCATCACAACAGAGCCACTAAAATTCCTTTTCAGCCTTGGGGGTGGGTTGAATATGGGTTTAAAGCCCATGTATGGGGTCATGGAGAGGCACAGATGTGGGGGGGCGTTGCTCATGGAAAGCATCGCATGTTCTCTGTTTTACAGAGGTAGAACTGAAGCCTGGGGAGTTAGTGTACCTGTCATTTTAAATGCATTATACTCGAGCATCTTAGAGAAACCAGGACACAGGAAATCTCTCCAGACGTCTGTCTTATTTGCGAAAGTAAACATTTCATTTGCTTTCTTGGAAATGATTTTCACCTGGGAGAAATCAAAGGGGAAGTGCAGTTCTCACTGTATCTTTTATTTATCTTTACTTTGCTGCCACATATTAATTTTGCCACCTGCCATTTGCCTTTAAAACAGAGCTGATTGGAAAGATGTCGTAAGGAGTTGAACTGAGATGCGCAGACTTCGCTGGGATGGACCGAGTACATTTCCACTGTAAAGTCCTTCCCCTCGTAGCAGCCTCTGTGATGCAGGGCAGCAACAAGGCTTCTGTGCTATACCCCAGCCTTTAGTGCACGGAAGTTTGTTTGCGTGGCATGAGCCTTCATATAGGCATAGCAACTAGACTTTTGGATTCTGAATAGTCTTAATCCAAGACATGAATTTTTTCTAAACAATTAGCGTTTGGAATAAAAGCACAATCCATGGATTTGCCCATTTTCCCATCAGCCATCATTTGGATTTGAGATGTGACATCTGTATATTATCCTATTATTAACCATGAAATGGTGGCACTTCCACTGAAAAAAGAAGGAATAATCAAAGAAAGACTTAAGCTAGAGTGTGAAGAATTAAACTCAGTTGTAAGGAAGAAATTGCTGGACTTGAGGGTAGACAACCACTGGAACAAGTTATAGAAGGAAGCTGGCCAATGTTACTGCCTGGACATCTTTTTTTTTTCTTTGTGAGAAAGTCCAGCCCTGAGCTAACATCCGATGCCAATCCTCCTCTTTTTTGCTGAGGAAGACTGGTCCTGGGCTAACATCCGTGCCCATCTTCCTCTACATGGGACGCCGCCACAGCATGGCTTAACAAGCCGTGCGTCGGTGCGCGCCTGGGATCTGAACCAGTGAACCCCAGGCCGCTGCAGTGGAGTGCACGCGCTTAACCACTTGTGCCACCGGGCTGGCCCCTGGACATCTGTAAAAGAAATTCTGTTATATTTTATTACTTAAAAAGTATAGTCAACTTAATTTGGAAGTTTATTCTAGATCTTTGGGCCTATAATTCCAGTAATTTTTAGATTCAGGTTTAGAAATGGTAGACTACATTTTGCTCTTAAACCGTTTCTACTCAATCCCCCTGCCGATGGAGTTCAGCTAGACCTGGCTACTTCCTGAAGACGTTTCTTCTCTTTCCAGAGCCTTGTCCTCCTCACCCTCATATCTATCTGTTATCAAGCCTCGCTGGCTCTATCCTGGAAATGTCTCCTCTCCTTGGCCCTTCTCTGCTGTGCCCACTGGTCCTCTGCTGTGCCTTGGTTCATAACGCCACAGGCCCCACCTTGGAATATTGCCATGGATCCCAAACCACATGGACAACTGACAGAATTAACCTTGCCACAGGAGTTCTTAATAATTCCACTCTTAGAAAATCTATTTACTTCCGTGTACGCACCCGAACCCACATCCATGAGCACACAGGTCTGTGGGGAGAAGAGCCGTAGTTGTCTGTCTCCGAGTTTCTGTCTGAGCTGTTGTCTTGCTCTTTACTCCTCCATCTTCACACCCAGGCCTACGTGAGAGGGGATGAATGGTAGCAGACAATGAAGGTTTCAGAGGAAAATGAGATAGGAATTTAAAATTGAAAAAAGTATCTGGATTTCTCTGATATTTTCCCCCTAAAAACTTACTTTTTTTTTTTTTTTTTTTGTGAGGAGGTCAGCCCTGTGCTAACATCTGCCAATCCTCCTCTTTTTTTTGCTGAGGAAGACGGCCCTGGGCTAACATCTGTGCCCATCTTCCTCCACTTTATATGGGACGCCGCCACAGCATGGCTTGCCAAGCAGTGCGTCGGTGCGCGCCCGGGATCCGAACCAGCGAAGCCCGGGCCGCCACAGCGGAGCGCGCGCACTTAACCGCTTGCGCCACCGGGCCGGCCCCTAAAAACTTACTTTTGAGGACGTTTTTTGCTTCAGCAACTTATAGGGTCTTACTGCCACCCCAAAGTGTCCGTGTCTGTAGTCCCTCCAGCCTCTAGTTCATCAGTCATAGACCATATGAGAGAGAGATCCTAGTCCATCAGTCGTAACCCACAAGCACCATACTGACCGTCTGCTGTGTGTGACCCTCACTCTCAGTGCTGAGGAGATAATGAACGAGAAGGATGGGAGGCCCGGTCCTGAGTGGTCCTTCCCACGCATAAGCCACATGAGATCAATCCTCCGTTTAACATCCTTTAACGTCACCCATGGGATCAGGGGCTGATATCTCTGCCTGGAATTCAGGGCCCTCCTCATTCTAACCTCAGAGGATCTTTCCAACCCTTCTCTGCCCCTTCCCACTGCAGCCCAGCCGACTGCCTGCTCCCTGACCTCCTCCACGCCCATTCCTGCAGGCTGCCCCCTCTGCCTGGACTGCACCCCAGTGGGGACTCTGCCTTCAGAGCCCAGCCCTGCTTTCCTCCTCTGAAGCCCTTCTGAGCCCCTCTCCCTCTGTGCTCCTGGCCTGTGTGCTGCATCTCATTGTGGCCACTGACAATGACCCCTCTGGGACCAAACTTTCCTCAGCCTCCTCTGAACCCTCTTCTCAACTAGGCCTCCACCTGTGCGCTTTTGTGTCTGTATCTGCATCGCTCAGTTGTATCAAAGACTCTGTCAAGTTGGTTTGGCCAGAATCCCCACCTCAGTATCTAATCAGTCTCCTCACCCCACCACCCCCAGGTGAGGTCTGGTCACCCTGGCCTGCCTTCAGCGACAACACAGGTCGGTTTAGCCAGAATCTCCCTACCCTTGATGTCTCCCCTTAGTCATTTTCCATCCACCAACTCTGCCCCTCTGCTCCTTGGCCATAACTCCCCACTTGCTCTTGTTGCATTCAGAATTGAGCCCAGTTCTAGTCTGAGGCATCATTCCCTTCTTGACGTAGTTCCTGAATAAATCTGTGTTTACCTTTAACTACTGTCCAGCTCTGCTTTGCTTCGGCATCCCCTGTGTGTCTGCCTCAGATGGGGAGTTCCTTGGGACAGAGTTCCTCCGTCCGCATCGAGGCCCAGGGTGAGCCAGGATGGGGCATGGCAGACAGCAGCAGCAGGCTTGGGGTTGGGGTGGGGGAACTACCCCCTTGGCCTTACCTTCCCGTGGGCCCTTTCCTCGGGGTCACTGCAGAGGTCCTTATAAGTTTCCAGAAATACCAAGAGGAGCAGGTCCTCCAGCCCTCGGCAAGACCTCTCCTGCCAAGTCGGCACACCAGCTCACCATCCTGCACCTCCTCTCCGCAAGGCACAGGGTCCTTAGTCAGAGCCGAGAGGAGCCTGCAAGGGCCCAAGGCAACCGGAGGGGTCAGGGGGCCAGGAGCTGCCGCAGCCATCATCATCCCGGCCGCCTCGCTTGTCCACAAAGGACCTGCAAACATGTGACCTCGTGTGACCCCCCCCCCCCCGAGAAGGCTGGGACAGAGGCAGGGTGTAGTCGGCCCACTTCACCGAGAGAGAAATGGGTTCAGACAGGCGAAGCAATTCACCCATGTGACTCAGTTGCGAGGGTGGCTAGAGGAACAGGAGTCTTTTTAAAGGACCTGGCTGGAGAGGAGACTCAAAGGGATTGGTCTGATGTGGGGACGCTGCTGCCTTATCTCCTTGGGAGCTGGCCTGGGTTCCAGACAGTTCCCCCAGGAACCAGGCACATGTTGGCTGCCAGATGGGGCTGAATATGACCAGGGCCACCAGCGCTCCTGCGCCTGTGGATACAAACCTCTGCTCTCTTCCTTCTTTTTCTGTGAATACAAAGGAAAATTATTTGATATTCCTTATGTGTTAGTTCTGCAAATGCATACTGAGCCCCACTGGGCCCTGCAGGGGTGGGGAGACAGGTGAGTGGGCCATGGCCCTTCAAGGAGCCCTTCCTAGCAGGAGAGAGTGGGAAGAGGGGCAGAGTAGGATATGCCAGGAGACCTGCAGGAGACTCTCAGGGGAGAGATGAGGGTGGGCCCCGACACTCAAGCAGGACTTCGGTAGGAGGAGTTGGAATGGTGGGAATTCCAGGCAGGGAGAAGGACACGAGGGATGGGGGGTAGCTGGGAGGCCCGGCCGGATCTGGGGATGGCAGGAGGGTAATTTGCCTAGAGGGGACCTTCTGCATGGGATTACTCAGAGCTGTGGCTGGGACGGTGGCAGGATGACGTGTGGGAGGCCTGGAATGTCCAGCCAAGGAGTGTGGCTCTGCCGATAGGCCACAGGGCCACCCAAGTTTGCTAGGCAGAAGAGTGACAGGACAAGGCGATGCGTCTCCTCGGGAGAGAGTTGTCCACTGCCTCCGGGTGTGGCAGGGCGCCTGTGGGCCATGGCGCGCTGAGCATGAGGCACAGATTCAGGTGGAGGAGCCCCCCGCTGCGTGGGGTCAGGCCTGTGGATGCGGGCGTATCTGTGTGGAGACAGTGGCTGAGGCTGAGGGTGAGCACCTTTGTCAAAGCAAAGAACCCCTGCAGGGAAGAGAGGAGGCCAAGGACAGGGCAGGTGCAGGAAGGGAAACAGGAACCGCGTTTCCTTCTGCACTGGGTCAGAGGTTAGCACTGCGTCTCGCACAGCCACCGTGAGCAGGGTGTCTTGGGGTAACTGCCTCTTTTTTGGAAGAGAATGCATAAGGGTCTTTAATAAAAAGCTCAAGTGATAAAACACAACTATTTCCAATTAAATCAGTCTTTAATAAATTGTCCTCCCCAATACACACACCACAGCACATGCAATATTTAACTTGTTTGAGGCGGAGTGCATTTTACAGGATGTATAAATCCAGGGAAATTTATTAAGTCTTGACAAGAGTTATTGAATGTTATACTAAGTTTTTCAAATTGGCAAATGTTGGATGGCTTAAAAATTATTAATTAATGCATAACATTAAATACCAATAAATTGCATGGTGTATTTATGAACTATCTTTGAAGGTCATTAAACATGCATATTAGGCAATAAATCTATTCTTTCCTACAAATCTGCTCTGAATCATGGCGAGTTAAGGTTTAAAGGGTAGTGGGTGGAGGGCTAGACTGTCATTGGGTGTCACTGGGACCTCAGGTGACTCACAGGAATGAGGGGCCAGTCCCCTTCCATTCCCATCATTTCCTCTAACGGAATGAAAAGGAGGCTCAAGAAAGTGGACCCTTCAGGTTTCAATTGTGGAATCAAAAGAGCAAAAATCCGGAAGTTGTAGTGATGCGGTCAACAGTTTCTGCTCGAAAAGCCATCTCTCAAAGTCATTGCCCACATCACCATCAGCTTCCAAAATAACAGGTGCTGTTAGTTGAGGGCCTACTGTGCGTTCTGAGGGCGCTTTTCAAAAATTAGCCCATCTGATCCTTACCTACACTCGGGAGGTTAATGTCATCCCTGCTCACAGAGGTTAAGAACCTTTCCTAAGTTACTTACTCATTCAGAATCCCACCTCTTTCCATGACTCTATGCTGTCTCCACCCCAGAACCAGCCTCATTATAACCCTGAGAGGCGGAGGGACTTCAGCATCTACCCTCTCCGAGAGTGGAGACAAAAGTGATAATTAATTGGGGTACACAGGCCCAGCTGCCCTGGTTGTAGAGGCTGTTGGTGCTGATTGGCTGATGTTAGCATAGTCCCCATTGTTACGTAGTTGAGTCATAGCCACTGTTGTCATTTAGTCTCATCCTAAATTCCTCCGGTTATGAAGGACTCCCCACCTCCCAAGGCCCACTGACAAATGGCTTGGATTATTAGAAAGTCTCTTGTTTCTTTCTTTTGTCCCTCAGTTTTAATGAGATATAATTGACATACAGAACTGTATATGTTTAAGGTATGCAGCATAATGCATATGCACTTGACTTACATATATCGTGAAATGATTACCACAATAAGTTTAGTTAACATCCATCATCTCATATAGATACAAAAAAAAAGAAAAAGAAAAGAAATATTTTTCTTCTTGTGATGAGAACTCTTAGGCTTTACTCTCTTAACAACTTTCCTATATACCACACAGCAGTGTTAACTATAGTTGTCACGTTGTACATTACATCCCTAGTACTTATTTATCTTATAACTGGAAGTTTGTACCTTTTGACCACCTGCATCCAATTCCTTCTCCCCTCACTCCCATATAAGTGAAATCATACAGTGTTTGTCTTCCTGTCTCTGACTTATTTCACTTAGCATAATGCCCTCAAGGTCCATCCTTGTTGTCACAAATGGCAAGATTTCATCATTTTTTGTGGATGAATAATATTCCATTGTATATATATACCACAACTTCTTTATACATTTATCCATCGATGGGCACTTAGGTTGTTTCTATGTCTTGGCTACTGTGAATAATGAACATGAGGGTGCAGATATCTCTTCTATATGGTATTTTAGTTTCCTTCAGATATATTCCCCAAAGTGGAATTGCTGGATCATATAGTAGTTCTATTTTTAATTTTTTGAGGACCCTCCATGTCTTGTTTCTTAGCCTGTCCAGTGGATTAGATAATTTCTCATCCTTCTTCACATGTATTCTCCAGATGGCCACCAGAGGGCAGTGCGGCCGGGGGCGGGGCAGGGGCGGGAGGGAGGCGGTGGGGGCGGGGCGCGGGGGAGACCAATTTGACCCGCTACTCCACTGAAAGCCTGCCTGGTCTTGGGCGGATAACTCTCCCTGGGTTCCATCTTAGTAAAACGAAGGCGCTGGCCTGGACAACCTCGGTGGTGCCAGCCAGCTTTGGGAGACTGCAAGGCTGCTCCTAATGGGAGCTTCGATGAGATGAGGTCTCATGGGGGAAGGTAAGTGTCCTAGATGTGAACTCAGAAATCCGTATTAAAAGCTTTGTGATCTTGGGCGTGTCACGTGACCATTTTGAAGTCCGATTCTTTTTTGGGGTCATCCTTAAACTTTGGTAGTCATTCAACGCCTGTGGCCCAGGCCTCAGTAAGGTGGTAGAGCGGATGAGACGAGCAAACGAGGAAACACGCGCCTCTGTCTGCAGGCTCCGGCCTTGATGGCGCGCATGCTCGGTCGTGACCACTTCCCGCAGTTCCCTCGAGCCTCCAGTAGGCTGGCGCTCAGGCAGCCAGATGTATTCTGCTTTTCAGGAGGCCATATCAGTTTTGGAGGAATTAAAGCAAAATTGTCCTAGGTAGCCTGCTCTGAGAGAGAGCGAGAGAGTCAAAAATGAAGAGACAGAGTGAGAAAGTTAGCGAGTGAGCTGGCTTAGGAATAAGGAAGCCACTAAGCTGCTTCAGTGGCTTTGTGACATTTATTCATTCAACAAATATTTATTGGGCCCTCTTCTACACCAGGCATAAGAATAAAGAGAGGAATGAGACACAGTCTCCACTGTTTCTCTTCCTGGACTGTGGAGTAGGAACTCCTGAAGGCAGGCTGTCTCCTTTCCATCCTCTTGTGCCCACTGTTGAGCACTAGCAGGCACCCGCTAGCATTTATTGGAGGAATGAATACAGGGTCGCTGTCCTAAAGCAGCTGGCAGTGCCGTGGAGACAGCAGCGTGCACAGATCGCCGGAACATGATCAAGTGGGATGCAGACGTCGTCATGTGCCGGCTCCTCTGGCTCGCGGGTTCCTAACCTGCAAATGGGGTTCCTAACCTGCAAATGGGGACTGGACCCGCTGGCTGTCTGAGGTCCCCTGGGCCTCTGGGAATCGTGTCTTCGCTACGGCAGCTTCCCATTCCTGGAGCCTCTGCCCTTAGACGAGATGATGGGAGAGGGAGGGAGACCATCCTGGGCCCTTTGCTGGGCCCATTGACTTCTGTGCACTCATTCGATAAATATACTTTTCCATTCATGACCTCGTTAAATCCTTCCACAGCACTGGCGGCAAGTTCTGATACCTCCACTTTCCAATGAGGGGGACTCAGAGATTGAGTGAATGGTCGGCGTGGTAGAGCAGGGATTCGAACCCAAGTTTCCCTGCAGAACGCGGTGGAGGCAGCCAAGGCCTGAGCAGTGACCATCCGGCCTGCCGTCAGCTTCGGCCGACCCACCTCTGGACAGGATTTGAATTGCGGCCTCCTGACTCCCCGGCCAGTGCTCCCATGGGGGTGCTGTGCTTCCCCTTTCGTTGAAAAACTGCCTGGAATGATTCTTCCCTTCCCTGCACCCCACAGAGGAGTCGCACAGATCAGCAAGAGCACAAGGGTTGCGCCCCGGCCTGGACCCGAGCAGAGATGTGATTTTCCTTCTTTCAGCCGTGGCGGGAGCAGGCCGGTGGGCGGGGGTGCGGGAACTCTCCCGCAGAGGGAAAGTGCCGCCTGCTGGCCCACTCGGAGGACAAAGGTTTGAAACACATTGCTCAGCTGTCGTTTGCTTTCCATTGCACCTTTATTTGGACCTGACTCGGCCGAGAGCTGGCGGATCGTGCCGGAGTTGCCTTTCTTCCGGGGCGGCCGTCTGCCTCCACGCTGCTGTGAGCTGTGCTGGGGGAAGCCGTTCTGTTGCCTCCTCCCAAGTGTGGATGGGGGAGCAGCGGGGTCACGTGTCACACCGCCTCCTGGGCCCTCTCTCCCCGGGCTGTTTGCAGCCCACCCGCGGCTGCTGGGTCCTCTCCAGTCCTGCAGCTGTTGGCCCAACCACTGGGGCCTTGCCCAGGTCGTGCAGTCAAGGACACTTGACAGAGGGAGAAACTGAGGCCCAGAGAGCCTGAGCAGCTCCCCCAGGTTGTGCCAGCAAGTGGCATAGCTGGGAGTTGAACCCAGATGTTCTTTTTTTTTTAATTTTTAACTTGTGGTACAACATGCTTCACATAAAATTCACCATTTTAACCACACGTAAGTGTGCAGTTCAGTGGCATTAAGTACATCCACATTGTGGTACCGTCACCACCGGCCATCTCCAGAATTCCCTTGTCCTCCCCAGCTGAAACTCTGTCCACATTAAACATTAACTCCCCATCTGTCTTAGTCTGTTCAGGCTGCTATAACAAACATCATAGACCGGGTGATTTAAGCAACAGATATTTATTTCTCACGGTTCTGTAAGCTGGGAAGTCCAAGATCAGGGTGCTGGCAGATTCTGTGTCTGGCGAGGCCATTCTTCCTGGCTTGTGGACAGCCGCCTTTTCGCAGTGCCCTGACGTGGCCCTTCCTCAATGTGGGTTCACAGAGGGAGTGACTTCTCTCTCTTCTTCTTGTAAGGGCAGTAATCCCATCATGGGGGCCCTACCCTCATGACCTCATCTAGACCTTATCATCTCCATCTCCCAAAGGCCCCACCTCCTAATACCATCACATTGGGATTAGGGCTTCAACACATGAATTTGGGGGGCCAGAAACACTGTCCCCTCTCCCCACATGAACCCCAGTGGCCTGACATCGAGTTCTATGCTCTTTCCTCTGCCACCTGCCACAGATGGAGCCCTTTTCTATGGAAGCAGCTCCTGGAGAAGGCATAGAACTCACTGGGGCGACATTTCTTGGCAAGAGAGAAAGGGGAGAATGAGGATGAAAGTGAGATTGTTTTCTAGGCATCCTAGATGGTGAGCCAGCTGTTCACCTGTCACCCTCACCACCATCAAAACTGGATGTGGGGATGAAATAAAAAATAATTTTTCCTGCAAAAGGAGACAGCCCAGGACGTGGCTAAGATGCCCAGTGACGAGGGTCGGCAGGGCCTGTGGTTTAGGCCTGGGGAAGAGACCCTCACCTCTCCTGGAAGCATCTGCCTCCCCCTGAGTGGGTCCTAACTCTGCTGCCCCTGCCCTGTTTTGAAAGGAAACTCAGGAGAGGAGCCAGCAGCATTGGTCCCACTGTGTGACTAAGAGCAGGGTGCTCTCCTCTGTCCACCCATCTCCCCATCAGTGACAGGTCCTGCAGCCAAGCCTTGCTCATCCCACACTCCCAAGGAGAGGTGTTTCTCTCTAATTCCTGGCTTGTATATTAAAGCTAGAAATGTATAGCACAGTGTTCTCTTAAGACTAACATATCAGACTGCACCAGCATCTGTTGAGCTCCAGCTAGCTGCCAGGTCCCTACTCCTCCCTCCAGCCCCGCATCTCACAGAGGCAGCTGGGACATAACGAGAAGGATCACTGGGCAGCTGGAAAGATATGCATCCCAATCTGGTTCGCTGTGTGACCTTAAGCAAGTGGCTTAACCTCTCTGAGCTTCAATTTCTTACTTGTGAAAAAAAAGGAATGATAATAATATCCAGAAAAATGAGATATCATTTGGAAAGCACCTAGTCACAGTACCAACACAAAGTGGGCACTATCAGTAGCCTTACGCCTTCCCTGGGCCTCAGTTTACTCATCTAGGAAGTGGGGATGAAATAGGTTTCAGAGGGCAGTTGGGAAGATTGAATGAAAGAATGTGTGGGAAAGTCTAGTCCATGGAGGCTCAGCTAATATCTCAGATTGGAGCCCTGCAGCCATGGAACCCTAAACTTAGGGGGGCCCTAAACTTAGGGGAGCCCTTTGCAGGCTCTCTGGGCAGTGGGCATTTTGACGACTGTCTTGGGAGGAATGGCCAGGGTAGCGTCTCTTCCCCTCCATGGCCGTTTTGTTAGGCCTCCTGATGTTCAACTAAGATACTGGGACATCTATGACAATTAGTAACGGGTTACTCTAAATTCTCAGCTTATAATATGGGTCAAGTTCATTCTTTCAAAATAGGTGTCCCCTCAATTCTTGTGAATTAAAACTCTAGTCCTGTGATGAGGGCTCTCAAGGAGCACCTCTGGATGATGTACAGTAACACCCTACTGGTCCAGAAGAATCTCATCTTAAGCCTCATCCATCAGGTGCCTTCTCAAGAAATGAGACAGAGCACAACGACTCCCGAATGGCCAGATTAAATGCTGCCAACTCCATGCAAAAGACTTATGAGTATTCTTCCCAGAGGCAGGCCAGGCTCTCCCTTGGGACCTGTGGAGGGTAACTCTTGCTATAGTTCTTTTTTACGTTTTTTTAATCATGGTAAAATACACGTAACATAAAATTTACCATCTTAACCATTTTGAAGTGTACAGTTCAGTGTCATTAAGTGCATTCACACTGTTGTCAACCATTACCACCATCCAGCCACAGAACTCTTTTCATCTTCCCAAACTGAAACTCTACCTAACACCCCATTCCCCCTCCCCCAGCCCCTGGCAACCCCCGTTCTCCTTTCTGTCTCTATAAATCTGACCACTCTAGGAGCCTCATGTAAGTGGAATCATACGGTATTTGTCCTTTTGTGACTGGCTTATGTCACTTAGCATAATGTCCTCAAGGTTCATCCATGTAGCATGTGTCAGAATCTCCTTCCTTTTTAAGTCTGAATAATATTCCATTGTGTGTACAGACGGCATTCGGTTTATCTGTCCGCTCTCTGTACAGTTTTAACAAGCACTCCCGCCGGGCTGACTCATCCTAAGTCCACGTGACTTGACCACAACCAACGGCCCTTCTGGAGTTTACAAAGCGCTTTTATCTATATGTTCTGTCCATCTCCTATAGACTCCATCAGGCGAATATCATCCTGAGAGAGGTGAAGTAATTTGCTTAAAGTCCTACATTAGTTATTACCAAAACAGACACTCAAACTCTGGTCTAACGTCAAACTCCAATCCCAGTTCTTTCTCCTAGAAAGCTCTGTTCTGTTGAGGCTGGGCTGATACTCAAAATATTGAACCAACTGTGAGGCACAGGCCCCGACCGGCCTCCTCAGAGGGGAGGTCACCCGTTGCCCCTGCTGGGCCAGGAGGAACCCAGAGCACTGGGGGCGGGGCACTCGGGTGTTCCCACCAGGGGCTAATCAGCACTCAGTCCAGAAAGATTTTAACAAATACTTAATAACAGGTCTGTGATACCCATGCATGTCGCTGATTGTCCCTTCTGGGGTTGGGTTCCAGTGGGACTTACAGAGGTGGAGGAACTGTCATAAGGAGAAGGGACTGACAAATCCATTTTTGGAAAAGAAGAATGAAAAATTTGGTTCCAGGAAATTTTTCCTTTGTTGTATCTGTCGCCTACTGCAACCAGTGATGCAAATGTACCTGGCTGGGTGAGTTATTCATCCTCACAGTCGGCTCAGTGCTGGCCCACGGTCTGAGGAAGAGGATGCCTGGTAGTGGGGGCAGCCAGCAACCCCCCCATTAGTGTGTGAAGCACGTGTCCCTCCTCTGTTGGGACCTCAGTTTCCCCACTGGTAAGAGGGACTATTGCCAGGGTCCCCAGAGAATAAAGTCAAAGGTGAAGGTAGCAAGGAGCACTGGGCAGGGGACTGGGCCCTGACTTGAGTCCCCTTCAGTCACAAACCACTGACCAGCCTCGGCTCAGCCGCTTGTCTCCTCTTGGCCCAAGTTTCCTCCCCTGGAGAACTGGATGGTCTCAGTTTCCACATTCTATGACTCCCTGGAACATTTATCCCTACCCAATTCCAAAATACACTAAGCCTGCTCACAATGATAAAACACACAGAAACAGGAAAATTAAAAGAATATTGAATAAAATCCCAGTTACAAGAGGCCAAAGAGTAGATGTGATTGCAGTTGAGCACTCAGTTTATCACTGAGCTTCCTGATAGCTGAGGCAAAAAGGGAAACATGTCATTCTCTGATCAAAGGGTGCTTCAGATTTTCCTTAAGAGAGAGACATCTTCCTGGCACTCAGGGATTTATTACCTGAGTCCTCCTATCAAAGGCAGAAATAACGTCTGGCTGAAATTTTGTTACAGAACCCTTTTTCAAGTGGACATCTCTCATTTTGCTCCTTCATAAAATCTGAGGGCAAAAACATTAAATTTTATCCCAGGGAAGGCATTTCTGTAGTTAAAATAATATTCTCTATGTATGTTACCTGACTTAAAACTAAGGCCCAACAAATGAGTTAACAATCCACCTCGATGAGGAACAACATTGAGGATCTGCAGAGATGAGCGGTTAGCGTGCTGTGTCTTGCAGACATCAGATGTCTCAGTGAGTTGGGGTCCTCGTCATGTCGTGTTTAACTTCTCTGGGAGGATCCATTGTGTTGTTAATTTGAGACTTTGTGCCTTGGCGCCTACGACAGTGCAGGATCTTGGCAGACACTCAATAAATATTTGTGGAACAGTACATTAGCTTCCAGGTACAGAGAATTCAGCCCACAAAGGATCTGAGAAAATGTTTGGTCCAATGACCTCGTTTTACAGACAAGAGTCCAGTGATCACACAGGAGTTAGTGGTGGATTTGAGTCTGGTACACAGGCTCCATCCCCTGGGCCACCACTCAGCACTGTGTTGCTGCCCGGCCTGCTCCCCTGACCTTTTAGAATGGCAGATGCTTTTGCACAATCCTGGAACTGGCCTGTCTCCCCGCAGCTTTCAGAGAACCATGTGGAAAGGTGGTGGTGCCATCAGTTATGGCAGCACAGAGCCAGGGGCCCCACAGCTCACTCTTACCACCTGAGCCAGGAGGGCATCAACGATCATCGCGATGAAGTCATGTGTAAGTGCCACCCCTCTGCTGCGAGCATTTAGGGTCTGACGTGCATTGTGTCTGAGCAGGGTGGGCCTCAGCAGGCTCTGTGGGCATCTGGAGTCAGCATGGCGTGTTCATATAGAGCCCACATGGGAACCGAGGGGGAAACATGTGGCCGTTTCCCTCATGCAGGTGAGAGGCTGAACCACGGATCTGGACGAAGGCCACCGGGCGTGTCCCCTCTTTGGCTAAGCTGCAGACGAACCATCCCGGTGGAGGAGAGTCAGGCTGGTATTAAGCCCTTTGGCGGAGAGTGCCACCAGCATCGTCAGTGTCTAGGGACCCCTGGGCAGGGGTCTAGGGCTGCATCCTTGAGCTCAGCCTTCGCTGAGAGGGACAGGTGGTCCTTGTGTTTTCTCCTCAATGGCTCTTTATACTTAAGAGTGCTGTTATGTTCTTGTCTCTTGGCCATATTTGCAGGCTTGCTCATCATTTCATAATGACCCCCGTCTAGCCCGCGGCTCTGTTGCAGCTCTTCCTTCGGCTCACTCTGCATCCTCTGTTTCCTCTGCAGCTGTGGCTTCCGGCCGGGGAGCCTGCATGTGGTTAGGGACCCACGTTTGTCTTGTCCTGCTTGATTCATAGGGAGACCATTCATCTTCTAATTTATAAAATCCAATCCGTCTTCTTTAATTAAACCTATTCCTCAACAGTCCTTTTCACTGAGTTCCTTTGGATTCCACTAGGTAACGTCTCCAACCAGGCCCGGCTTGATTTGAGAAAATTGGAACGTGATTTCCAATAGCCCGGGCCACCTCCAGGAGCAGGGAGACGCAAACTGGGGGTTCTCCCGTGTCGCAGAGATGTTCAGGGCCACGTGTCCAAACCAGCGTTTCTGAGGGTGGCATGTACGACCACCTGCGTCAGGAGTCTGGGGTGCTGGTGAAAATACCAATTTTGAGGCCCAGCCCCCAACCTGGGACATAAGAACTGCTAGAGGTAGTTTCGGAGAATCAGGCCTCTTGTCAAGGTCCCCGACTATGTGATTCTTGCACACTCGAGTTTGGGACCCTATGCTCTGATCTCCTGAGGAAATTTCTAGAAGCCTCAGATCTTTTTTTGTCCTTTTCTTCACTTTCAATTTTCAACTTCTAGGTGGAAAATAGGTCTTCACTTAACATATTAAATTTGAAGTTAAAAATAAAGGATAGCAATTTCCATTGTGGAGAGGAGTGCCTGCTGGAGGGCGAGTCAGCAGTTCTGAGGGGTGGCGGTGGCTTCCCAGGCCCCGGGCCGCGACACCAGCCGCCTCCGCCCGGACCCCACACCCGAGCCTGCCTTCCTCACTCCCTCCTTTCTTCTCCTTTTCTTCTTCGCCGTCCCCTGCTGTCTTCTCCTCACACTCCTCCAGCTCTTCTCTCCTTCTCGTCTCTGACCGGCGTGTCAGACAGGGTTCAGGCAGGAAAACAGGGAGCACCCTCAAGCTGGTAATTGGGGAGAATTTGATAAAGACGTGGAATTTTAGGGGGAACACCAAGAGTGTGTCCTGGAGCTAGGAACAGCGGGGAGCAGTTAACACCCCGACCCTGAATGGTCACTGCAGCCCAGAGCGAGCTCTGCAGAGAGGGCCACCCACAGAGGCCAAGTCGGGGACACGCTGGCCTCGGGGACCCTCAGGGAGGGAGCCCACCTCCTCTCCTCCTTCTCTCTGCCTTCCTGCTGGGCTCCCCACTGACTAAACCCAACCAGAAGAAGGCAAGGGAGCACCGACAGATGTAGCCCCCTGGGGCACAGAGCAGGGAGAGGATCTGGAGGGCAGATGGGAGATTCTAGCACCATAGGGAACTGAAAGAGACTTGTAAGTTTTGTTATTTTATTTTATTTTTTTTACTTATTGATTAAAATGATAGGCTCTCTGTTGTTAATTTTAAATGAGTGAGTCGTGTCCAGTCTGCGAATGCACTTTTCCCTTTAGCAACAGGAGGAAGGAGGAGAACCAGGGAGGCCCTGGAAGGAGCATAAGCCAGGCTTCAGGGCTGGGCAGGCGGAAATGACTCCCACCCTCGTGAGCACCAGGACCCCAGGGAGGCAGACCCAGGACGCAAGAAGGAGCAACACGAGGACTTTCCCTGATGGGGAGACAGGCCTCTGAGGGGAAGCAGGAGGCCATGGGGGCCTCCACCCTGACTGTCCACAGGACGCCCATGAGGGGGGCTCTGGGAGAAGAACAGGAGGTGTCTTCATCATGGTTCTTTTTTTTTTGGTGAGGAAGATTGGCCCTGGGCTAATGTCTATTGCCAGTCTTCCTCTTTTTGCTGAGGAAGATTGGCCCTAAGCTAACATCTGTGCCCATTGGCCCTCAGGGCTCTGCTCTGAGTTGGGAGACTCCACCCTCTAGCGTGCCCTCAGGGCCAGGTCACTGACCCCCAGCGTTTGTCCAGTGAAAGCCTTAAGGCCTTACCCCAAACCAGCAGGAGCACAGGAACCTCCAGAAAAGGAACACGGGGGCTGCAAGTCTGCATTTGCACGTTCGTGCAGAACCATGCTGCCCTCACTCCCTGCTGCTCTGGCTGACCCTCCTCCCCCACCTCATCTCCAGCTTCCCACTTCCTGTGGTCACTGCCCCATCCCCAGCTTCAGGATCCGGCACTCTCTGCCTCAGCCCACCCCCCAGGCCAGTACCCTACGCTCCCCCTCCTCTGCCCTGGCACTTGCCTGCGTGGCCGCCTGGTCTGGGCATCTCCGAGTCTGAGTTGGCCTTGGAGCCACCTCCTGCACAGCCCACATGGGCACCCCCAGCCTTTCCAGCTCCAGCCTCCTGGCTGAGCCCCAAGGAAAAACGTTAGACCAGAGGGGAGCCATGCAGTTTAGAAGGGCTTAAGGGGTGGCACTGCGGGTCTCTGGGAGTCTGGAAGTTTCCCATGGCAAACTATCAAGCCCCTGCAATGAGGCACCTCGAGTGTCCTGTCACTGATCTCACAACAACTGTGTGAGGGGGCATCGCTACCTGGGTTACTCAGTAAACCTATTTTACAGATGAGTAAACTGACGCTCAGAGAAGATAAATGCTTTGTTCATAGGTCATATTACCAGTAGGTACGGGCAGGGGGGTTCTCTAGATCGATGGAACTTAAACTTGACCGTGCACACCGATCACTTAGGGATGTGAGTGAAATGCGGATTCAGGTTCAGTAGACGTGGGGCCTGAGATCCTGCACTTCTAACCAGCTCCAGGGTGATGCCGATGCCGCTGCTCCCGAGACCATCCTTGTGCAGCCAGGCTCTAGACCAGTGGTTCTCAGGCTTGGCTGCACATTGCCATCACCTCGGGAGCTTTGAACATGACGGGGGCCTGCACCCCACCCCAAGAGACTGGAGTGCAGCCTGGGAACTCGAGGTGTTTCCTGGGTGATTCTAATACGCAGTGAAGGCTTAAGAACCGCTGCCCTAGCTCAGCGCTTCTCAGACGTCAGCGAGCATCAGAGTCACCTGCAGGGCTTGCTGAAACCCAGATTCTATCCTGGAGGGCTGAGAGCAGGGCCTGAGAACCAGCATTCCTAACAAATGTCTGGGTGATGCAGGAACAGCACGGGGCTCTGAACGGCAAGGCTATATAGACCAGTGGTCTCAAAGGGTGGTCCAGGGACCAGCAGCATCAGCATCCTTTGGGAACTTGTTAGAAATGCAAATTCTTGGGCCCCACCCCAGATCCACTGAATCCGAAACTCTGGGAGTGGGGCCTGGCAATCTGTGTTTTAGCAACACTCTCCCCCAAGTAATTCTGATGCACTCTGAAGTTTGAGAGCCCCGCTATGGACCTTTTGGCATCATTGCACCTGAAAAGGATCCCAGCTCATTTTCCTCAGCCTGGGCTGAAAGGTGAGCTGGGTGCCCTTGAGGAATCCTAGTACTTGGGATGTTGAAGACCATTCTTTGGTTCCCAGGGAAGCGGGCGGCCCACGCCTGCTGGGCTTGAGACAGTACTAGGTGGAAGCCGGAAGTGCCTTTACTTGGCCCAGACCAGATGCATCGTAAGCTTCTCTCCGTTTCGTGAACTGTCGGAAGGAAGGACATCTGTTAAATTGTTCTCACTTTCGTGTTTTGTGCGGAGTAAGAGTTAAATTGCCAAATCCTGTCAGATAGCCGTCTGTTGCCCCGGCAACACCCTGCAGCTGCTGGAAAGAGAAAGATGGTGCCGGAAAGAGAGAGATGGTGCTTCCAGGCACTGAGCCTTCACTCCCCCAAGTCTCCAGTGAGCTGTTTGCTGTCTTGGTTTCCCTTCTGGAAAGAGAGTAATCTGTAACTTCTCCCACCAGGGCCCCTGAGTGCCTGAAATTATGGTGTAAAATGACTGGAAAGCCAGAAGCGTCGCCATATTCTCATATTCCTCCTCCCTGTGTTCATGCGGCAAATTGTTCCATGTGCACAGGGCGCTGTGCTAGGCGCCAGTGGTCAACAGCAAACCAGACGGACAGGGGCCTCCAGGCAGCTCCTCGTGCAGGAATATCTGTGGGCCCTCAGAGCCCTGGGGACCATGGTGTTCAGGGGAGCCTAGCCTTCCATTGTAGCTCTGCTCCCTCCACAGTGAGCAGGTCAAAAGAATATGCTCAACCCAGGGCCTTGCCCCTGGGGTGGTGCCCACATCGGAACTCAGCTTAGCCACCGGGGGTTTTCTCAGCACTGGAAAGGAAGGACTCAGGATGGATATGTGTCCACAGGACCCAGGGACCTGCCATCTATGAGGCCAGAGCTTGCTAGCATGTGAGTCCGGGGCCTTGACAATGCAGTTTCCTAAGTGGACAGCTGAAAGCCCCACACACAGGCTTGCTGAGGGAGTCCAAACCTGTTGGTGGCCCTTCAAGGAGCAGGGGAGGGAAGGAGATATAAAGAGCAGGATTTTGGCCCCAACAGAAGAGGGTTGGAAAATATGTGCTACATGTTGTGGACTGCAGGCTTTACAGGGTCCGGGAATGCTGATGAGGGAACTGAGTGAGAACACAGTCTCATGGACGTAGGCCACGTCCAGGGAAAAGGGCTTTAAAGGATGCAGCGGACACTAGCCCAGGCGCACCCCCTCCGCATCAGGGAGCAGACCTGGCAGCAAGACGACCCCAGGCTGCAGCTGCTGGAGAGACTGAGGAGACAGTGGGCCCTTGCCCTGGCCAGGGCTGGCTCCAGGACGGGCAGGGAGCATCCTGTGCGTGGAGGCCACAGTGACTGTCGAGAAAGGCCAGGACAGGCAGGTGCTGATTGTTGGGAGGTTCTGGGGGCAATTACTAGGGTTTCCTTTTATTTTCAAGACCAAGAGGATGTTGCACAAATGCCCTGTTGGGGTGTCATTTCCTCTGGTTGAAATGACCAAAGTCTGTGTCCGCACATGCTCCAGGTGAACTGGGCTCCACCAGGGGAGTGGTGCGTGTCGCAATTGTTCTCATGCCCACAATGTGGAAAATCTGCGCTCCTGCCACTGAAAACCGTCACTCCATGTGTGGTTTTGAGCCTCCAGGTCTGAGCTCCCGCCCTAAGGAAGGCTCAGTGTCAGTAGGACAGGCCCTGAGTAGTCTAATATGCTTCTGTCCTGCAGAGCTGAGAAGACAGGTGTCCTGGAAGTCCCAGGAGGGCGTGGGGGTGTAGGGTTTATGGAATCAACCATTCATTTCTCCCACAGCTGCCTCTCCATGCAAGGTGTCCCCTGGGATACATAGAGGCTGCAAGCAGCCCCTGCTCTGGAGAGGTAGGTTGGGGCAGTAAATGCAACCTGGGGCCCCCAGGAGAAGGTTCTCAGAGTTCACAGACGCCACGTGGTACCCTGGGCTGATGCCAGGCCTGAGGTCTGGGGGCGCCTTCCAGTGTGTAGACGCTGGGTGGCTGGCGATGTCCCACCTGGGGTACCACCTCTGGGCACACTGGGCTTTTACATGACCAATTCTGCAGCTGCTGAAATTTTGGGAAAGGGTGTAGTAGGAGACGGTAGAATGTTGGGGTCTATTGGATCTTTATTCTGTGCCACTCATTGTGCTGGACGGCGCACACATTCCTCACAACCACCCTCTGAGGGAGGAATTGTCACCCATTTCAGAGACATGGAAACGAAGGCTTGGAGAGAGGTTCAGGGACTTGCACGGTGGCATGTGGCTGTGAGCTGGGATTTGAATCCAGGACTGACCCAAAGTTCATGCCCTGCTCACTTCATTCATTCACTCAGTGAATGCTTATTAAGGGCCTACTTTGTGCGGGCACTGTTTTAGGAGCTGGGGATTCACACTGAGCAAAAATCCCTGCCCTCGTGACATGATCATTCTTGTGAGGGCAGACAGACGATCAACAGGTGTCTAAGTAACAGTGTGGAATCATAGAGATGGTAAAAATGACTTGGAGAAAAATAAAGCAGAAAAGGGGAGGAGAAGCGTTCAGGAGAAGGGTTGCTCTTTTACACAGGGTGGTCAGGAAAGGCCTCGCTGATAAACAGAAGCTTGAAGGGGAAAGCCATGTGCGTCTCTGGGGAGAGAGCATTGCAGGCAGAGGGAACAGCTAGTGCAAAGGCCCTGAGGCAGGAGAGGCCTGATACAGCTGAGAGCCACCTGTGTGGCTGGAGCCAAGTGAGTGAGGGGGAGAGGTGGGGTGGTCAGGAAAGAAGCAGGGGGCCTTTGTCAAGACTGTGGCCGTGACTAAGTGAGCTGGCGGCCACTGGAGGGGCGAGCTTAGGAGCGGCAGCTGTATTGAGTATTCAGTCTCCTGACTGTAGGGGCCCAGGAGGTTACAGGGAGACTAGAGAGAATGCTCGCTTAACATCAAAGGACAATTGCTACTTGGACATTCGGACAGGGGCCAAAACTGAGATCCTATCTAGCTTCAAAAACAGCCAAACCTGGGGCCGGCCTGGTGGGTATAGTGGTTAAGTTCGCGTGCTCCACTTCAGCGGCCCAGGGTTCGTGGGTTTGGATCCCGGGCGTGGACCTACGCACCACTCATCAAGCCATGGTGTGGTGGCATCCCACACACAAAATAGAGGAAGATGGGCATGGATGTTAGCTCAGGGACAATCTTCCTCACCAAAAAAAACCCCCAAAACAGCCGAACCAGAATATCAGCCTCAAAATGGAGCAGAGGAGATAGACATGGAACCAAATCCCTCTTCCAAGTTCCAAAGATGCTAAACACAAAAATAAACAGACATACACTTGCACCTTCTAGAGTAAATCCTCCCTGGGCCAAAGCTCCAGAAGGAGGCATCCAGTCCTCCCACCTCTCCAAGCACCAGGGACATGCCTCTAGGGCTCGCCACAGCCCGACTCCAAGCCCCACAGCGGCAAACGGGGCTGACAAGTTGGAGGCCACAGAACTGCCTCTCGGTTCTATCAGCCAAAGCTGGTACAGCACTGAGTTGTATTATGCGATTTAATAACCCTTCCATTGTATGATAATATTGTGCTTCAGAAAAAGCATTTAAGCCTCCTTGTGGTTTGCATTTTCCTTCCTCGTAGAAGAGATTGAAAGTAAGTCCCCTCTGTGCTCTCAGGAGGCTCTCCCTCCTCCCGGCTCCCGCACCCCGGAGGAAAGTCGTGAATAGGCCAAGACTTCTTTCACTGCACTTCAGAGAGCAGTGCGCAGTAGGTCAGCACTTTCAGGGAGAAGGTGCTCCATGCTCTCCCCCTGAATGAAAGGTATAGCTTTTTCTCTAAAATGGGTGGTGTAATTAGAGGTGCATTTGTGTTTGATGAACACTAAGGGCTCCCATTTCATTGTCAGGGAAGTGGGAACGATTCTTGCAGCCCTTGGTGGGGTGAAAGGTTCCAGCCACAGTCACTGGCCTCCTCTCTTTCTCATGACAGCCCCCTGGGACAGCAGGGTCACCCCTTCCCGGTAAAAGAACAGGGGAACTGTGGGGAAATGAAGAGACCACGGCCCCACATTAAAAAGGTAAAAAGGAGCAAACCCGCCAGCACATTTCCAGTTTCCTGACCCCTGGGCCACGGTCGCCTCCCTCACACCCACGTGCCCTTTTGCCAGGATGACGCTGATGGCGTGCTCAGGCCATTCACACCCTCCATCTGGGTGGTCCTGAAGGGACAATCTTGAAGTTCTCTCAGCTTTCTTCATTCATCAGACGTTCCCTGTATCTTACTCTATGTGTCAAGCCGGTGTCTGGATTCTGGTTTACAGCGAGTCCCATCCTGATCCCTGTCTCTTCCCTCAGCCCACAGCCTGTCAGCTAGGAAGCCCCGCAGCTCTCCCTCTAAAAGCCATTCTGCATCATCCACTTCTGTCCACCTCGCCGCTCCCACCTCCATTCAAGCCACCGTCCTCACTTGTCTGGGATATTGCCAACAGCCAATTGGCTGCCCTTGGTGTCCCAGCTCCCCGGCTGTCTGCACACAAAAGCCGGAGCGATCGCCTTAATAGGTTAATTGGATCTTGCCGCTCCCGTTTAAATCTTGTCGGTGGCTTCCCTCTGCACTTAGAAAAAACCCAACTTCCTATGTGGGCTCATCGGCTCACCCTGCTTTGCCCTCTGACCTCGTGTTATGTCATTTGCTGTCCCCTGCTCACCGTGCCTCCGCCATTCTGACCTTCCCCTGAGGACCCCGGCCTCACCCTTCCCTCTGCCTGGAGTGTTCTTACCTAGACCTCTGCATGGCTGGCTCCTCGTCACTCAGTTCTCAGGACTAATGTCCCTTCCTCAGAGTGGCCTCCCTGATGGGTTAGGCCATGCCCTGTCACATCGCCCGAGTTTTGTTTTCTTGAGAGCAGTTATTGTTGATTTGCTTCTGTGGGTCTTTCGCGCCTGCCACTAGAATGCCACTGTATCCCAAGCTCCTGGAACAGTTCCTGCTGTGTGATTGGCCCTTAGATAATCTTTGTTGAAGAAGTGACTGGATGAATAGATGAGAGGGTGAAAGAATGAATGAAAATTCAGACCTTGGCACCTTGAGGCTGGTGGCTGGGGTGTCAGACCTGAGGTTCCGATTCTCTGTGACCTTGGACCAACCCTTTCACATCTCTGAGCCTCCGTTTCTCTGTCTGTGAATTGAGAACAACCCTCCCTTGCTAGACTGTGTTGGGGATCAAACAAGATAACTATGCCTAAGAGGCAGGCTGCCTGACCCACAGTGGAAATCTGATGAGTTTTCATTTTCTTTCTCTCCAGTGGAGATACAGGATTATTCCCTGATCAAAGGAAAGGCCTCAGCTCTCACTTTCATCAGTTTCTCTCCTGCCTTAGGGGAACTCGTGGGTCTTTTCCCTGGGACAGGGGCTGTCAAGGCCTCTAACACCACCTGATGTTCATGGGTTAATGGGCTTGAGGGTTCCCATGACATCCTGGAGGAGACTACACCTGAGCCCACCTGCCATACCTGAGCCCACCTGCCCTGGAAAAGACCTCGTGCATTCCCTATCAGGAGGCAGCCTGGCCTGGGGGCAGATTGACGACAGGGCCAGGACTAGAGTGAGGCAAGCAAGGAGCCAGGGCACAAATGTTAAGGAGGCCTTCACTTTCAGGGTTGTGCAAGCACAGGGTTGCACCTGAGAGTGAGTGCCACCTTAAAGTCAGCACCCTAAGTGCCTCCTGGCGTCCCCCAGTCCCCTCCCTGATCATGGAAGCTCATGTCTGGAAGGGACACTGAGAACCACCTCCCCCCATTCTCGGATTCCTCCTAGAGCATTCCTGCCATAGGAACACAGAAAAAAGGGCCGAAAGGGGTATCCAGCTCCGTATATGGTTGATTCCTCTGTCTCTTCCTCCTGTCTTTTCTGATACTAGCTGTTATAGACTGAATGTTTGTGCCCCTCCAAAATTCATGCGTTGAAGCCCTAACTCCTATTGTGATGGTATTTGGAGGTGGGCCTCTGGGAGGTGATTAGATTTAGATGAGGTCATGAAGATGGGGCCCCATGATGGGATTGTGTCCTTAGAAGAAGAAGAGACCTGAGCTCTCTTGCTCTCTCTGCCATGTGAGGACGCAGTGAGCAGGGAGAGGCTCTCCTCGAGAGCCGAGTCTGCTGGCACCTTGATCTTGGACTTCCCAGCCTCCAGAACTGTGGGAAATAAATATCTGTCTGTTGTTTAAGCCGCCCAGCCCACGGTATTTTGTTGTAGCGGCCTGAGCTGACTAAGACACTGGGCGAAACCAGTCTCCCTATGACATCTCCTATTGCTTCTATCTCCCCCTGCCTTCTGCATGCCAAGCTCACTGTGTGAGTCCATGTCCCGGGAGCCACAAAGTAAGTGGGCGCCCAGGGTGACCCAGGAGAGGTGGTCGGCACTCGGGCCACTAGCCCCTCTTCTGGCTGCAGGGCCCTGGAGAGGTGTGTCCCCTAGTGTCTGGCGGGTTGGGCCCTGTTCTCAGGCTTCATGTTTTCCCGTTAAAGTGTACACGTAGCTTTTGCACAAAGGGAGGAACCCATTCTCCAAAGCAGGGATGCTCCCAGGCCCTGCTGCTGAACCCTCAGGGCCAGATAACCATCGTGATGATAACCATTCCTACCTGTATCCTCTCTCAGAGGCTCCTGGACTCAGCGTTACTTTCCCAGTTGAGTTCATCTTTCCTCTGTAGGGTAGAGACGAAGATAGTGAGTCACTCCATTCAGACGTGAGAAATTGCAGGCGTTAACGGGTACCACCTTCGTCAGCCAGTGACCTGGGCCTGCTTCTCCATCTGGAAAGGAGAACGTTGGCTTGGGTGACGGCCACAGACGTTTCTACCCCCAGCTTCTATGACCTCAACACCTGACAGCAGGCACGCTCCTTCCCAGGTGCCAAAACCTCCTAAACTGCCCACCTTGCCAGTGGATGTTCACATCCCAGGATGACCCCTGCCCAGAATAGTTCTATATGGGCCTTTCTGGGAGGACAGCATCACCCACCGGGCGGCTCATTGTCACTTTTGATTTAACCAAATGAAGCACAGTGAAAACCAGGAGGAATGTCCTAATCACATAATTACATTAGTGACGGCTCCAGAGAGCCAGCAGGATCCCTGAGTCCCAGGGTTCAGTCCTCTGTTTCCCAGGCTCCTCACAGATGGCACGTATAGAACATTCCTTTTCCAGATGACTTGCCTTGGTTATCTTCCAGACGGAGAATTGAACCTCATGGAAGGGCTCTGCAGAGTCCGGGTGGACACTATTTTGAGATTCAGGGATTAGATAAACAGCAATAAGAGCCGTTTATATCTAGATTGACACAAGTGAGGGAAACTGAGGCCCAGAGAGGGTGAGTGTCTTACCCAAGGTCACACAGCACACAACCAGACCAACGCACTTTTCATATCACTGTGGGTTTCTTCTTTTTATTTCCATTTCATAGATTTAGAAAACATGGACATTTAATTACAAATCTAACTATAATTCACTAGTTTTTTTTAACAGTTAAAAAAAATAATAAGATTGGGGGGATCTGAGATTAGGTAATTCTGAGATTAGGTATCCTTGTTGGCTCTTAATTTGATTTAGTTCAAGTTCCTGGACCAAATACAACCAATTCTGAACTGTGTGGATTTCCCCAGCCCCCAGTTTGGCTGGTTTGGAGGAGGGAAGGAGAGACCTGTCCTGGGATGGGGTGAAGCTCCTCGTTGGCGAGCCCCGTGCTCCCCACTGCGGCAGGACTGTACGGCCAGGGAGATGGGAACATGCTGTACGGAGCGAGATCGGGCATCAGAGTTCTTGGCAGGTGAAGTCTCCATCTGTCCTGCAGTCCCCTCATTTTTTCTTCCTGTCCATGACGGTGGCAACAGTACCTCAGGGTCCACCTGTCTGTCTCCTGGGAGGCTGCCAGACGTTAACACTTACTCCCCCCGTCACCAAGAGCCTGTCTCTGCCAAGGGGAGCGAGGTGGGCGGGGGGCACGCAGTGGACGTCAGGTCTGCT
The DNA here is from genome assembly GCF_057802395.1 of Ceratotherium simum simum. Taxonomy (NCBI): domain Eukaryota; kingdom Metazoa; phylum Chordata; class Mammalia; order Perissodactyla; family Rhinocerotidae; genus Ceratotherium; species Ceratotherium simum. The sequence continues at coordinate 10,851,010 of NC_141911.1, read as the reverse complement.
TCTCAAAGCTCCCTCCAGGCGTGAGATGCCCAGCCGAGTGGAAGGACCTGTAAAGAGGGGACAGGATGAAGATGTGAGAGAGGCCTCCCCTGTATTTGAGAAGCTGAAGGCAGTTTAATTCCCAAGTCTAGTCCAATCTCTCTCCCACCTGCCACTAGGGTGGAGGGTGGGGGAGAAGGTCCAGAGTGGGCAGCCAGTCATTTTGCTGTGAATACCGGCTGTGGCCCCTGTGAAGTCATTGGCTCGGCCCTCCCCTTTCTCTGGCACCTGCTGAATTTCTCCTGGGAAGCCCCACGTGGCTGCAGACTCCTGATTCCCTGAGACTCGCCAGGCTCACACCTCCAGGCCCCTCAGTGGCCAAGGTGGGAAGAGCTGTCTTTCTAGTGGTGTCTACATATCGTGCCTTGAGCATCCCTCCCCGCTGACAATCGGCCAGGCTCTCAAGTTAGGGCGGGGGTCCTTCAGCCTCTCCCATGTTGGGGTGAGCTTTCTGCCCCTGGGGGAACCTCTCCTCACAGGGTGGGGCAGGCCTCGGTCCTTGCTTTGTAGGAAGCAAGGCACCCCAGGGCAGAGAAGACGGGCCCCAGGGAGGGCCGGAGACATGGCGAGCCGCTAGTGTCCACCCCGCCATCCACTCGGCAGTGCGTCTCGGGCTGGGCAGAAAGTAAAGGGAATGAAGCCAAGTAAGTGACCATGGGGACGAGGAAGGGAACCTAGTCCTCAGGCCACAGAGGAAGGTTCTGCGGGTTCACTTTCCAGGGCCAGCCCTCGGCAAATTCTAAGATTGACAGAGCGGCCCCAGCTCTCCTTTCTGCACCCTTCCCCCGGCGATAGCTGGCCCCAGAAGAGGACCATCGAGGGAACGCAGCAGCAGGAAAAACGCAGGCCGGGAGCCAGGAGACATGGGGACGAATCACAGTCACGCATGTCTCTCTTGGGCCTTGGTTTTCTTCATCTATGAAGGAAGGGGTTGGACTCCTGCCCATTCCACCACAAACTTCCTGTTATTCATGCAAAGGGAGATGGGATATGATACCTCGATTGGCGTAAGTCAAAGGAATGACTGCCTAACAGCAAGAAGGGGGTTGGAACTTGAACCCCAAGTTCAGAAGAACCCCTTTGCCCACACTCTACACCCTACCCTGCCTCCTTGCCAGCTGGCCACAAGGCCTGGCACTCATGGCATCTATTTGCTGAATGAATAAACAGAATGAATAAACTCCTTTTCTCCATGGATGGTCCTCGGACTCTTAGTTTGTGAGGACTTCTGTAACGAAGTCCCACAGACTGGGGAGCTTAACCAACAGAAACTCATGTTATAGAGGCTGGAAGTCCAAGATCAAGGTGTCAGCAGGGTTGATTTCTGCTGAAGCCTCTCTTCCTGGCTCATTAATGGCTGCCTCCTTGCTGTGTCGTCACATGATCATCCCTTCATCTGTGGGTTGTCTGTGTCCTAATCTCGTCTTATAAGGACACTCCTCACATTGGATGAGGGCCCACCCTAATGACCTCATTTTACCTTAATTACCTCTTTAAAGATCCCATCTCCAAATACAGTCACAGTCTGAGGGGTTAGGACTTCAACATATATATTTTGGTGAGACACAGTTCAGCCCATAACAGACTCCTAGACAGACATTTCTGGGAATGACTTCCCTGTAAAGAGGATGACAGACAATATTCCAGGGTGACTATGATGGGCAAAGCTGGGGAGAGCTAACAGGACCAGGGAAGCAAGCCACGTGGCTGTGGAGGGGGGTTTTGGAGACCCCAAGAAGTCAGCCTGGGCTGCTGGGCATGACCTCAAATGTCTCAGTGGGTGAAATTCAGCAAGTCAAGAGTCACCCTTTCATAGCCTCGGTGTCTGAATCTGTAATCGGGGAGTAATAACACCTTCCTTGTCTGCATCCCAGACTCAGAGGAAACAGTACGTAGGGAAGTGCACTGCACTGCACGCATTGACTGCTCTGTCTGGCTGGGGGAAAGGAGTGCCTTTTGGGTCCGAGGATGGATTTTTGTGGCTGGTCAGATAGACTCTTCTCCACAGAAAGGTGACTTTGTGGGAGCGAGGGAAGGTGGATCATTCTTGTAGGAGAAAGGGGCCCACGATGATGCAATGGGAGCCCGTTGTGTCGTCTGCCAGGCCAGCTGCCAGGAGCCATGATTCCTTTCATTTTAAGTATTTATCTCCCCTGTTTGCAGAGAAAATACCTTAAGCCACTATCATCTTAGTGTGAATGAGCTTGATCAATTTTTCTCTTCTGTGACAGAGGGGATCTGAGGAGCACATGAGTCCTCACTGTGTGGGAAGAGTGAATGGGGAGGTGGCTCCTGGCTGACCCGTGGGGGCTCCTGCAGGGGCGGGAGGAGGCTTGCGAAGCTGTGTCAGCTGGGAATTCGGGCAACAATAATCCAGCCAACTGCCAAAAGACCCGCTTGATCAACTGGGTGACTTTTCTAGTGCTTTCCCTGGAGGCAGCCCACAGTCTTGTCCATCCACTGATTTAGTCACCACTCATTCATTCATTCATTCATTCATTCAAGAAATTAACTGAGTACAGCTGTGAGCCCGGTCCTGTGTGGACAAGTCCTTCTTCTAGAAGCTCATGGTCTTGTGAAGGAGGCCGAAGGATAAACAAAACACAAAACACAAAACTCCAACTACATTCTAGTGTGCTGAGTGCCACTGCGACAGGTGTGGGAGGAGAAGGGGAACAGAGGAGGGACACCTCACTCTCCCCGGGGCAGTGGAGAGGGGGAAGGAGTCAGAGTGAATTCCCAGAAGGTGTTTGGACCGGGTCTTGAACAATCAGGAGTCAATTAGTTGAAGGGAAAAGAGCATCCCAGGAGTCTGCAGAGCATGGACAAAAGGAGGGAAGAAGGGTTTGGCTTGGAGGGGAGTGAGAGGGGGTGTCTTGGGAAGCCAGGAGGGAGTGGCTGAGGCAGATGGCTTATGGGTCAGGAGCCCCACTTCCTTTCCGGGACTGCCTGGAGCGGGGAAGTCTCAGCTCCCCAGCTCTGACCTTCCTGCTGGTCTGGTGGGCCTGTTGTTCACAGATGTGGCTTTGCTGCCAGGCTCTGCCCAGCGTGGCTCTCTGCAGGGGCAACGGGAGCTGGGAGGTCCAGGCAGTGTTCACCCAATGAAAGCTGCTGACTGACAGCTGGAAGAGACTAGAACCGAAATGGGGGAGCCTACAGAGATGACCCAATCACCCCATTCAGCCAATGTCAGCCAAGGCCTGCTGTGTGCCTGCCAGGGTCAGGGCTGGCCACTGCAGGGTCACAGCATTGGAAACTGGGCCACTAAGCTCCTGGAGCTTACAGCTCGGGGGAAGAGAGATGAGCCCCAGGGATCCCACTGGACGAAAAGGGATGGTGCAGTAAGGTGGGAGCAACCACCCCATGCAGTCCTGGTCCTGGGTCTGCTCCCTGGGGGGTGGGTTTAGGCCCCTTTCCCTGTGAGGAGGACTATGGATCTGTGTAAGGCCTGGTCCAGCATCACTGCCCCCAGCCTCTCACCCAGGGCCAAAGGAACCTCATGGCCACTGTGTCCCTCCCAGCATTTTGACACGGCAACATCACATTGAAATGAACATCACATTGAAATGAACATGGAGGGCTGCATGGAAAGAGGAAATGGCCGGTGTGGGCAGAGAGACCAGGATCTGTAGACCTGGATCTCATCCTGCCTCTGCCACGGTGACCCTTGGACAAGCCTCTTTGCACCCCAATTTCTTCTCCATAACAAGGGAGACCCAGACTAGCTCACCCCCATGTTTCTGGCATCTCTATGGGTGTCTGTCAGGGAAACAGAGCCACACGGCTCAGGCTCGCCTCCCAGCTCTGCTGCCCACACTTGTGTGACCTTAGGCAAGTTACTTGACTTCCTTGTGCCTCAGGGTCTTCATCTGTAAAGTGAGACTCTGAGAGAACCTACCTCACAGGTCATGTTAAGCGAGTTAATACACATGATGCCCTTAGACTTGCATCTGACATAGATCTGGCACTTAAATGTTAGAAGGCAGAGAGAGAGACAGGCCATCTTGAAAAAGAGTAACAAAGCTGGAGCAATCCCACTTCCTGTTTTCCAACCTTACTACAAAGCTACAGTAATCACGACAGTGTGGTGCTGTCGTAAAGACAGACACGTAGGTCAATGGAACAGAACTGTCCAGAAATACACCCTTACAGTTATGGGCAATTTATATTTGTCAAGGGTGTCAAGACAATTAAATGGGGAGAGAATAGTCTTTTCAGCAAATGGTGCTGGGACAACTGGCTTTCCACATGCAAAAGAATGAAGCTGGGGCCTTACCTTGCATCTTACATAAAAACCAACTCAAAATGGATCATAGACCTAAATGTGAGAGCTAAGACTATAAAACTCTCAGAAGAAAACATAGGAGTAAATCTTCATAACCTTGGGTTAGGCAAAGCCTTCTTAGATATGACACTCAAAACACCAGAGACAAAAGAAAAAATAGACAAATTGGACTTCATCAAAATTTAAATCTTTTGTCCTTCAAAGTAGATCATTGAGAAAGTGAAAAGACAACCTACAGAATGAGAGAAAATATTTGCAAATCATAGATCTGATAAAGGACTGGTATCTAGAATATACAGAGAACTCTTACAAATCATAATTAAGAGAAGAATAAGCCAATTAATAAAAGGACAAAAGATGTGAATAGACATTTCTCCAAAGAAGATATACAAATGGCAAATAAGCACCTGACAAGATGTTCAACATCGTTAGTCATTAGGGAAATGAAAATGGAAATCACAATGAGATACCACTTCACACCCATGAGGATGGCTAAAATAAAAAAGACAAATAATAAGAAATGTTGGCGAGGATGTGGAGAAATCAGAACTCTCATACATTGCTGGTGGGAATGTAAAATGGTGCAGCTACTCTGGAAAACAGTCTGGCAGTTGCTCAAAAAGTTCAACATAGAGTTACTATATGACCCAGCAGTTCTGCTACAAGGTTTATACCTAAGAGAATTGAAAACATATGTCCACACAAAAATTTGTACATGAATATTCACAGCAGTATTATTCATAATATCCAAAAAGGGGAAACAACCCAAATGTCCATCAACTGATAAATGGATAAACAAAAGGTGGTGCATCCATACACTATTATTCAGCAACAGAAAGGAACAGATGCTGATACATGCTGCAACATGGATGAACCTGGAAGACGTTATGCTAAGTGAAAGAAGCCAGACACAAAAGGACACATATTGCATGATTCTATTTCTATGAAACTCCCGGATAGGCAAATCCATAGAGACAGAAAGTAGATTAGTGCTCGCCAGGGGCTGTGGTGAGAGGCGATGTGGAGTGACTGCTAATGGGTTCAGGGTCTCTTTTTGGGGTGATGAAAATGTTCTGCTGTTAGATAGCAGACCAGATGGCTTGACCTGGAGGCAGATGGGGGCTGAGGCATAGGGTGGGGGCTCTGGAAAGGCCTGGGAGGGACCCTGTGCTGTGCCCAGGGGAAGGAAAAGACACCTGTACAGCCCGCCCTTCTCCTTCCCAGCCGCCCAGCCTCCGCTCAGAATCACAATGAAGCCAATTCCACGCTTCCCCCGCCCCACTGAAGGGCAGTGAGGGGCTGGCACTGGGCTCTTGGTCCACCTGTCATGCCCCCAGCTTGACTTCTTCCAGTCATGGGGACAGCATGCCTGCTGCTGACTCCGGCCCCCTCCTGGGGCTCAGGCTCCCCTCACCCAGCTCAAGCCTGGTAAGGAGGAAACCACACCCCTCCCCAACCCAGACCACCACCCACGTGAGGGCCCAGTTCATGCTGGCCCAAGCCTCCACCCACCGTTGAGGGCCGCCAGGCTTCCAGATGGCCTAGTGTGTCCAGGTGTTTGTCGGGGTCCCCTGCCCAGGAGACACTTGACAGCACCACCCTGCTGGCTGCACCCCTCCCTGGGCAGATCACCCAAGTAGGGGGCACAGGAAGGGCTGTTGGACCCCAGGCTGGACCGAATGTCCCCAGGCCTGCCCCTCACCCCCAGGAGAAGATCGGGTTCTGATCCCAAATGCCCACTGAGGACATGGAATGAGATGAGGGCTGGTGAAGGCCATCTGGGCCAGCCTTGTCGTTTTACAGGTGAGGACTCTGAGGTCCTGAGAGGTCAAGGGGCTTGTGTAAGGTTGTAGAGAGACCTGGGGACAAAGATCAGAAAGAAACAATGCGATGTGTAACGTACACATAGCCACTACTGCTATTTGAGACTAAAACCATGTTCCTCCGCCATGAGCCCCAGGTAATCCTGTCCCCACTGGCACCTGCCCAGCGTAGAGACCCCCAGCGTTGTTGCTGCTCCTCTTTAAGCCCATTCTCTTCTCTGACCTGCGGACCAGCTGTTCCTTCTGCATGGCTCACGCCCTCGCTGCACTTAGGCCTGTGCTCCCCCCACCCGTGTCACCTCTGCAGAGGCCTCTACACCACGCGCACGCGCACACACGCGCAAGGCTCCATTTCTTGATTTCCTCCGCAGCACTTACCGCCCCTGACATGATGTTACAGAATTATTTGCACCTTTGTTTATTATCTGCCTCCACCTGGAACATGAGTTCCAGGGCCCGGACCCTGGGATGCTGTGCTCTCCAGGCTCCTCCAGCCCCTGCTACAGGGACTGGCCCAGGTTACCTGCTCCTGGGGAAGCCGATGGAGCAATGACTCTGGTTGAGGAGCACTGGAGGTTCTGAAGGCATCGTCCCTGGGAGACAGTAGGGCACGTTGCTGAGGTTCTGGGGCTCACAGTCAGTCCTGGGTGTGAATCCCAGCTCCCTATCCTCGTCTGTGACCTTGGGCAAGTAACATACCATCTTTGGGCCTACCTCTGTTGCTCACGTATAGAACGGCACAATAATAGTGCATAATAATAGCCTGATGGGGCGGTGATGAGGGTTAAATAAGATGGCACATGAGAAACTTGTAGCAAACTACCTGCCTCATAGAAAATGTTCAGCAATTACTCACGGGTGACCTTGGGAGGGAGACAGTTTGGCCAGCAAGCCAAGGGTCTGTGGTGCTGGCCAACTGTATCATATGTTCCTGCCATCTCAAATTCTGTGCAGAATGTGCTGAGGTATGAATTAATAAATTATTAAGCATTCTCTGTCTGAGGGAGGAAACAGGCTTTCTGTTCTTGTCTGTTCTTAGACGAAGACTGTTGTACTGACACATCATTCTTTTCACTTGACCTGCGAGAAGTCAAAAGAGAATCCATAAGAGATCCTTATCCCCACTTTATGGATGAAGCGATTAAAGCTTGAGATGTTAATGTGATTCTGGCCATCTCAGGGAGGGTCACTGGGAATGACAGAAGAGTCCCAGACCCATGGTCCCCGGGCTGCTGGTGCGGAGTGGGTGCTCTCTACTCTAACAGGCTCCTAGAAGGAGCACTCGTTGCCTCCTGGCCTTGGGAGCCCCTGGGAGATGAGGCATCTCTGAGGCTGGTCCTGGGCTGGAAGGGTGCCCTGTAGCATACTGGCTTCAGGTGGCACCCTGGTAGCAGGCCCGAGAGGAGGCTGGGGGCTGAGAGCAAAGAGGAGTCCCCTGTACCACCCACTGGCCAGGCTGTGACCACCTGTAGGAGGAAGTGGAATCCCACCCTCCCCTGTTCAGAAGCTGCTCCTCCCTCTCAACTTTGACCTTCTCTGGCCCCAGCCACGCCCTCTTCCATCCATTCTACCACTCATTCATTCATTTGTTCATTCATTCATTCCTGGGCTAGAGAGGATGGAAAGGTGAGGACAGCCCAGCTCCTGGCCTCAGAAAGCTCCCAATTTCAGCCCCATGGGCTATTTTTCATTCAAGAGCCAGGAAAGGGCCCCGTTGGAGGAGCCGTGAACTCAGCCTTGTGCACCCTGGGTCAAGGCAGGCTTGGTTGGGAAAGGGGCTTGTGGCCTTTAGAATTGGTCTCTTGAGTATCTGAGACTCTTGAGTACTCAGACTTCACCTCCTCCTGGAATCTTCCTCAGCTCCCTCTCCCCTCAATGGGGTAGAAGCTTCCTCCTCTGTACTCTAAGAGCTCCTCATGCTTTGGGGGACAGCATAGTCCATAGGCTCTGGTCCTTGGCTCTGCATCCTTGGATGAGTTACTTAATGCCCGTTTGCCTCAGTTTCCTTATCTGTAAAATGGGAGTAAAAATAGATGTACTATGTTCAGTAACATCATTCCATTTAGAGTCCTAAGGGTGGGTTACAGTCAGTAGTTCCTTTGCCCGTCTCCCTCCTAGACGTGAGCTCCTTCGGGGTGGGGCCAGCACCTGGCTCCATGCCTGGCACACAGGAGGCCTTGCTGCTCTCCTTTCAGGTGACTGTTCTATGAACAGGGATGTGCCCTTTTGTCTATGAGCCCTGGAGGGGAGACAGGGCACAGGGCTGGCTCTGGCACCTCCAGCCCCGTGCTCTGTGCTGCTGTGTGGCCCTGTTTTCTGCCCTGACTGTAGGGGACAATCAAGGCCACCTTGAGGGAAACTTAAGAAAGTGATGAGGAAAAGTCAATGCAGGTGTATCTGAGGAAAGTCGGAGGGATAGGAGAGTGTACAGAAACAGAGATAAAGTAAACTGTAAAGTAATCGTATTGTTTATTGCTATTCTCAACGCCTCATCTGGTGTGGGCCCCAAATGTATGTAGTGCTGCTACCTGAAAACGGAATTGGGTGGGATGGCCTCAGGAAGGCCATCATGGCAGGTGGTCTGAGCTCAAGGTCAGACGATGCTTCCCACCCCAACCCCACCCTGGAGGGGGTAGCTGGCTAACCTTGTGGTCAAGCCACGTCTCACCCTGCCCACATATCTAAGGTGTTGCCCCACCTCTTGTGATCTCGTCCATGGCACTGCTGCCACGAAAGGGGAAGGAGGGCCAGTGCTGGGTCCCCACGATGGGCCTGCTTCCTGTAGGGCATGGAACAGTTACAGGGACTCTGCAGGGCTGCCCCTTAGAGCTGGAGATCTGGGAGGAACTTAGAAATGATGGTTCCGCTCCTTACTTTATGGATGGGGGGGCTGGGGTTGGGCAAGGGGGCGAGGAGTCCGGAGCCCTAAAGCCAGTCACTGCAGAGATAGCCCTGGGGCCTGGGCTTCCTGACTGTCAGCCCAGTGCTCTTCCTGCCTTCCCCAGGCTCCCCAGCAGGGAACGGGGACGCTGTCAGGAGAGCAGCAGGAGTGTGAGGCTCACGCAGTGGAACGCTGGCCTGGATGCAGAGGAGAGCCCCAGGCCCCGCCTTCGCCGCCGTCTCATGTCTGACTTTGGGGGCCCCTGGGGGCTGGACTGCCCAGGGCATCAGTGTGTGGGGCTTGGCCTTGTGTCACCTGGCAGTGTGCTCTAAGATGCAGAAACGCCACTGGCCTCCCGGCTGGCACAGTGCAAACTCCACTAAGTGCCACCTTTTATTTCTATTTCTAGTCTCTTTCCCTGGGAGGCCCCAGGATCAGCACACATGGCATTGTCTGGCTTCCCAGGCTGGGACTGGGCCTTGATATAGAGGGGACGTGGATGAGCAGAGGCTGCACTCCTGGGACACGCTGAGCAGAGGCTGCACTGCTGGGACACACTGAGCCTCTCCCATGCAGGAAAGTAGCCTGCAGGTGGGTGGGTGGCAGGGCTCCAGGGGGAGACAGCCCTAGTCCCGCAGGTGGGCGGGTGGGGGTGCTCCAGGGGGAGATAGTTCAAGTCCTGCACATGGGCAGGTGGGGGTGCTCCAGGGGGAGATGGCCCGAGTCCTGCAGGCTGACCACTGACCTGGAAAGATCTCTGGGTAGCAGACCAGGCCCTACAAAGTCTGCAGGGTCAATGTAGTGCCAGGGCCTCAGAGCTCCTCTGGTCTCATCTGTTCATTTCACTAAGAAAGAAACAGGGGAGAAGAACGTTCCAAGGCCACACAGCCAGGACATGGTGGCAGCAGGACAGCGTTGAGGCCACAGTCAAATCCATCAGTGGGTCGTCACATGGATTCCTCGGTCCATTCCTCACTCACCAACGGCAGCGGTCACAGCTGGAAGGCAGGTTCCAGAACCTAAATCCTAAACTCCAACAGCATCAGTGCAATGATTGCATCTTCCATCGGGGCCAACAGAGCCATGGGACGGGAGGCAGCGTGATGCAGAGCACGGACCACAGGGCTGGGTCCCCGGGCCTAGCACAGTGCTTGGCATGCAGTAGGAGCTCAATCATGGCTGTTGAATCCTCAAATACAGTCAGGAGGGGGCTGGCTGCTGTGGAGCGCTCATGAGAGTCTGAGAGGGACAAGTTTAGGGCAAATGGAAGGACAAGATGGCCCAGAGGGAGAGGAAACCACTGAGGTGCTTCACCCCCAGGAGGCAGTGTGGGTGAGCCGTGAACCTCCTGAACATTTCACGTGACCTCATTCACCACAGGTTCCTGTGGGCTGGAGAGGGGACGCTGGACTGTTTTAGCCACCCCCTGCCCCTGAGGCTTATCACTGAGGCAGGCGTGTCCTGCCAGGTGCCGAGGGTTCCTTAGGGCCATTGCCCTGGGTGGGCACGTGTTTATGTGTTTATCACACGATTCAAATCCCCTGGCAAAGTGCAGGTGACTTTACTTTGGGTCAGCAGGTCCCCTCTCAAAGCTGAGAGGCGCAGCCACTGATGTTCTCCCTTGTGTAGGCGGAGCCCGTCTCCCCGGGTGCAGATGGGCTGCCTAGGGTCCTCGCAAACCTGTTTTACCAGGATGCAGGCAGAGCCACACTGGTCAGGCCTGCTGTCAGAAGTCTTCAGCTCTAATCTGGGGGACGGCAAAGCGACCTTTCCGTGGTGGGCGTGACAGCGGTTCCAGCTCCAAGCAGAAAAGCACAAGAGCGGCACCAGCGACGGGCTTGCTTGCCTGGTTGGAAAGAGCATGTGCTGTCTAGGGAGAGGAATCGCATGCAGTCATATGTTCATGCGGGACTGGGGACCTAGGCTGGGTCAGAGAGTGAGGCTGGAGGACAAGACAGGGAGGGAGGAAGAGGAGAGAAATGGGGCCCCATGAGCTGCTCTGGGCTCCAGCTCCCAGATGCCCCCAGTGGAGACACAGGCTGACCCTGAGCCAGAAGAGGGAAGTTTTCCTTACACCTGCCCTGGGAGCTTAGAATATAAATGTATGAACTTTCTAGAGCTCAAGGATTTGATTAACAGGCTGCCCGATTCATTCATGAGACAAACACTGAACACCTACCAAGTGGCTGGCAGTGAGCCATGCCCCAGACATGCAAGGATAAACCAGAACCAAAAGCTTGGTCTCTATCCTTCTGGGAGCTTATAACGGGGAACAAGAAGCATTTCTCCAATATGTCGGTTTGAGAAGGTGTTTGCGTCTTTTTAATCAAGTTTCTTGCAAAGTCTCGGAGAAGGGCAGGAGCCTGGACCCCTCATGCTGGTAGGGAAATGAGGCAGGGCGGGTGGTGCAGTTTCCACCCACGTTACCCTCTCCTGAGCCCTGGGATGTTGAGAGATGCTTAGGCCACCCTGTGACGGAGACTTTACATCCAGGAAGGCTAGTGGGTGACCCCCGCTGCAGCCACCTTCCCTGCAGCTTTATGGTGCTTCCCTGGGGCCCCTGCAAAGAAGTGCCCTTTCATGCCTGCTTTCTCAGATGTGTGCCCCGAGCCCACTACCATGGCTCAGCTGATGGCAAGGACGCTGGAGAGAAGGGCTAAAAATAGCCCCAATTTGATGTGCTGCTCTCAGGGGCTGAGCCGGCAGCTGGCCACTCCACCTTTCCTCCACGCGGAAGACATCTCAGCTGGAGTGTGTGTGGGGCTGCGATGGAGGAGCAGAGGGGCCTCCATGGCCAGCCAGGCAGTGGAAGGTTCATTCTCATACTCAGGACTCCTGGCCCACAGCGGGGCTGCGTTGGCACTATTCCTGCTGTACCAGGCTTGGGGCCCATCGAGCCACCCAGACCTTGCATTTCGGTTGGTTTTGAGGGAGTCCACAGGTGGGACCTGTACATGGACACACACGTGTATATAGCTGCGTGGGCGCTGGGTGCACCTAGCTGTGCCTATGATAATCTGTGAGAGCCAAGAGGGCCCTGGGCAGGTCTGACCTCCGGGAGCTGTGAGCATCTGATGCCTGACAGCCCCCATCGATTGGCTTCTTTCTTCTTAAACTGGCCCGAGATGGGCAGAAAACCTGTCCCGTTGTAGTGTTATCCTGACGTGTTGGTTGGTAAGTTCTCTCATGTCCAACCCAAATCTTTTCTGCTTTAATTGAGCTCCTGTCCCCATTCTGGTTGTCTACCTTGGGGGCAGGTATTTCCTGTATTTGAAGCTAGGGGTGTAGGCATTTCTTGGTCAAATGAGACCAGCTTTCCATCAGAGCAGGGGCTAAATTTGCCTTAGTACCTCTGATTGGATGTCTACCACAGCAGGCCAGGGGCTCTGGTGCATAGATGCCCCTCCTGGGGGTCAAAATCTAGCTGGAGAGGCATCTCTATATGTGAGTGACTCCAGGATAGGGTAGGTGCAAGGAGAGCTAGGATAGTGGGGGAGAGAGGCCTCTGAGGGTGGGAAACAGAGGTAGGTAACACAGCCAAAGAGAGGCTTAAATTTGGCCTCCAACTTGTGCAACACTATTTAATCCCTCTGAGCCTCAGTTTCTTGATCTGTAAAATGGGACGAATAGATTAACTACTTCATAGGGTTGTTAAAGGAAGGAAATGAGGTGGGGGAGAGAGGCAATGAGAGACAGATAGTGAACAGGAGGACAGAGAGGCCCCTCTCTGGGGTCCAACCACCTGGGTGAGTCCCAGGAGCTGCGTCCTGGGTGTCCCCTCGCTTCAGTGTCTTCCTCTGTAGACAATCATGAGGTTTGGGGTTAAATGACCTACTATATGTCGAGTGCTTACATTGTGCCTGGCACATAGGAAGAACCCAATAAATGGGCCCTGTTACTCTACTGAGGACCCAATACAGTGGGCGGGTGGGGAGGGAGATGATTTGACCTGGGCATGGATCAAGCACATGGAGGACAGGGGGCCCAAGGATGGCTCTCCGGGCGGTGGGACAGCATAAGCAAAGACATCAAGATGGCACAGGCCAAGAGGTTCTGGGAATCGAGAGCCATCGGGTGTGGCCAGAAGACAGGGAGCAGGTGTGGGAGAGAGACGTGGGGGAAGCAGGAGACTGAATGCCTGGATGCAGAGCCAGTGGGGAGCCACTCAGGTTACTAAATCTAGGTTAGCCTCAGTTTCCTCATCTCTAAAATGGAGATGGTGAGAATGGTAACCTGGCGGGGGCTTGCAGGCTGTACCCTAATCCCATCTGTGACAGATGCCCTTAGATCTATGAATAGTCTGGAAGAGCTCGAAGGACGTTTGCTCTGTCCTGCTGCTTGCTCCAGATCTGGGACCCCAGGGAACAGCACAGAGGTTCCTACTTGGGCACAGAGTCAATGGCATGCATGCGGGAGCAGGGCAGACTCAGAGGTCCCCAGTCCACACCCACTCTGGGTGGCCCCTGGTGACAGGCTCAGCAATTCTCAGCAGGCGATGAGCCCCAGACCAGCAAGGTTGTGTACATAGAGGATGTTTGTGTGCAAAGTGTGTGTACATCATGAGTATAGTGTGTGCGTGCGTGTGTGTGTGTGTGGTGTTTGTATGGAGTGTGTTCTTGTAGGTGGTGTGTATGAGTGCAGTTGTATGTATGTGTGAGAGAGACTGTGCACCACACTCACCCAGGATAAAGGATAAAGATGCCTCGTGGTGGCCCTAGAGGTATGGCTACTTGTATTGAAATGCAACAAAAATATAAAGGCATATTTTTAAAACGGCAAAGAGCCCTTCAGGTGAATAACTGTGTTGTTATTATTAGCTTCAGAGAAAAAGTGTGTCTTGCCTTCGAGGTCAGCTTTCCAGGTCTTTTCAGAAAGAGCTGGAGCAGCTCTTGGCATGGAAGGGTCAGAGTGCAGCCCCAGGGGTGGCCGTCTGCAGGCCTGGCTGCTGGTGGCGGGGGCAGCCATGGCCCGGGGGCCACAGCCCTGGACGGGCCACTGGGGTCCTGAGTGCTGCTATGGCCTTGGCCCAGACCCACCTCCCGGCCTCAGGGACCTCCTTAGTGAGCCAAGGCCCTGCCGGTTGGGGTGGTCTCAGACTGCCAGCCCCTCCAGCCTCCTCACCTCAGGGCGCTCAGGAGTGACCCGGTCGTGAGAGCCACTCAGACCATGGGCTCTGAGGTCGGAGGCGGGGACTCAGGCCCAGCCCTGCTGCCTCATTTCAGTCAGCACACGTCCTGCGGCTCTCTGTGTGCTAGGTGCTATGCTGGGGGTTGGGGGTATAAGGGGAGCAAAGCCGGGCTGGGTGCTGCCCGCCTGGACCAAGGGTCCCACGGGAGGGACAGGTGTTAACCTCAGCTCACACACATACACAGCTGCCCTTGGCCATTGCTGTGAAGAAAGTCCTCTGGGCTCTGGGGGAGTGCACGGGTTGGCAGACACCAGTTCGGTGACACCAGCAAGTTCCTGGCTCAGTTTCCCGTCTCCAAGGCGGGTAAGGGTAATGACGCCTGCCTCGTGCAGTCAGGGGTTGAATGAGATGGTGCAGGTACAGCCGCAGGCCTGGCGCATGCTGACTGCCCAGAAGTGGGGGCTGTTCAGGTACTCCTCTGAGCTGTTGTGTTGTTGTTACACTGTCTCCTCTGTCCCTGCCTCTGAGCACGGTCATGGTTTGGGGCTTCTGGAGCATTTAACAGCCATTTGGAGTTAAGGGCTGAGGCTATGTTTGGGGGAGGCATGGGGGTGGGTGGAGAGGCATTTGGGGGAGTGAAGGGTGAAGGGTCAGAAAGGCAGGATGCTGCCCCAAGCTGGTGGGGAGGCTGTTCGCAGGGAGGGTAGACAGAGGAGAGGGTAGAAGGACAGGGCCTGGAGGGGGCTCTCAGGATCGTGAAGGCAGGGAGGAGAGGCCCCCTCCTTGGACCCTTCCCCACTGAGGTCTGTGCCCCGCCTCCCCAGAGCCACTGAGCCTCCACTGCCCCCTCCGTTGGTGTCTGAGGGGCCTGGTCTGGTGTCCCAGCCACTGTGGGGCGCCTAGCAGCTTGGCAGCCAGGACCAGAGATGTGTCCTTGCATGACCCCAGCCTCGGCATCCCATTTGTAGTGAGCCAATTGCACAGTGGTCCAGGGCCCAAAAGGATGCCAGGAGCCCATGGCGTGGAGCCAATCGCAGCTCTGTGCCAGCTGAAGGGAAGAGGCTGCCATTCTCATATCTGGTTAGGAGAGAATTAGCAGCGAGCCTGGGGCCCGGGGCCAGCTAGGGAACAAAGAGTTTTGCTAGCTGGTGATGGGCTCAGTAGCCTGTGACAAAGCAGAGAGTCTGGGGCACCTCAGGTTATGGTCGCTGTGTACAAGTCCCATCGTCCGGGGTAAGTGCTGCTAACCAAGACACACTCCTGGGCGTGGGAGGTCAGTGGCTGGCGAGACCCTGGGAGCCTCATGGGGAGGGCAGGAGCGGTGTTGTGTGGTTTTGTTCCAGCTCCACCACCAGGGCAGCGTCTGCAGATGCCCATGAGGAGAGAAAGTTGGGGTCCCCTCTGCAGAGCCTGGCCTTCCCTCCCCACCGGGGCTTGCTCTGCAGTTATGGGTTGTAGGTGGAATGCAGGATCTGCCATGGCCTCCACCCAGCACACGCCCAGCAGATTTCTAGTGGCTTCCTGGGGTCACACCCCCTCCCTGACTGGCATGTGGGCTCTGGAGGGGCAGCCTTATCACAGTGACACCCACAGTGACACCCACTGGCCCTGCGCCAGCAGACTTGGATGCAGAGGAGGAAGGCAGGCCTGGGGGTGTGAAGTAACTTGCAGTTGGAGTCCAGTCTGTGTGACCACAAGGCCTGATTGTACTTCCTGCTTCACGATGCCACCTCTCGTCTCAGGTTCCTCCTTCCCTTCCTAGGGGAAGCTTTAAGGACCACGGCCAGACTGGGGTCTTAGGCACCTTCTGAGGTAACCACCACTCACCGGGTGGGATATAGGAGCTTCAGAATTGGGTTCCTGAAGAAGCCACTTACTAGCTAGAGATTGCTAAGATCACCCTGCTCATGTCAGCTACCTAAGTAGACAGTGAGATCCCTAGCCCTCACCCCAGCAGAACTCCCTAAGAGCTGGTTTGGCCCAAAGGGGCCTCTGGGAGAGCACTGTGGGGCCAGCTCTGCCTTGAATCCTGTAGCCCCTACCCATTTATTCCCTGTCCAGGCTCAAGGCAGCCCCAGGGGTGAGCCCCATGGCCACTCCTCGCCTCCCACCCTGGGGTGTCATCGGCAGCCTTCTCCTCAGTGGCCAGACCCAAGGGGACTTTGGCCAGGAGACGGAGGAGCAGGAAGAGATGGTGAGGTGGGACATCTTGTAGCTTCTCCTCTGCTCAGGTTCTTCCTGCCTGCCTTCTTGCTGAGTTGGCAATTTTGAGAGTTCTGTATATATTCTGGGTACAAGGCCTTCCTCGGATGTGTGATTTGCAAATATTTTCTCCCAGTCTGTAGCCTGTCTGTTTGTTCCCTTAACAATGTCATTCACAGATCAAAAGTTTTTAATTTTGATGAAAACTAATTCATCATTTTTTTCTTTTATGGACAGCTTGTGCTGTCCTTTTTAAGAATTATTTGTCTAACACAAAGTCACAAAGATTTTCTCCTGTTTTCATTTAAGTTTTATAGTTTTACTTTTTAATCTATGATATATTTTTAAGTTAGTGGTTACACATGAGTGACTAATTGTTCCCACATCGTTTGTTAAAAAGACTGTCTTTTCTCCATTGAATTATGTTTGCACGTCTGTCAAAAATCAATTGACCATATATGTGTGCGTCTATTTCTGGACTCTCTTTCTGTTTCATTGATCCGTGTTTCTCTCTTTGCCAGCACCACATGATCCTAAGTACTATAGCTTTAAAGTAAGTCCTAAAATCAGGTAGTGTGACTTCTTCAAATTTATTCTTTTTCAAAATTGTTTTGGTTGTTCTAGTTCCTTTGCCTTTCCACATCAACTTTAGAATCTGCTTGTCTTTATCTGTAAAAAATCCTACTGGAATCTTTATTGAAATAGTGTTAAATCTTAAATCAACTTGGGGAAATTGTCATTATATTGTCACTATATCAAATCTTTTTTTTTTTTGTGAGGAAGACCGGCCCTGAGCTAACATCTATTGCCATCTAGCCTCCTCCTTTTTTTTCCCCCTTTTTCTCTCCAAAGCCCCAGTAGATAGTTGTATGTCATAGGTGCACATCCTTCTAGTTGCTGTATGTGGGATGTGGCCTCAGCACGGCCGGAGAAGCGGTGCGTCGGTGCACGCCCAGGATCCAAACCCGGGCTGCCAGTAGTGGTGCGCGCGCACTTTACCGCTAAGCCGCGGGGCCAGCCCCCAATATATCAAGTCTTTCAATCCGTGAACATGGTATGTCTCTCCATCACTTAGATTTTCTTTGATTTCTTTTATTAGCATTCTGTAGCTTCAGCATACAAATCTTGCACATTTTATTAGATTTATTTCTAAGCATATCGTTTTGGGGAGCTAGTTTAAATGGTGTATATTTTTTAAATTTCAATTTCCAATTCTTCATTAGTAATCTATAGAAATAGGTTTGATTTTTATATGTTGACCTTGTATCATGAGACTTTGCTAAACTCACTTAGTTCTAGGAGCTTTTTTGTATGATCCTTGGGATTTTCTATCTAGACAATCATGTCATTTACAAATAGGGACAGTCGTACTTCTTTCTTTGTAATCTGTATATATTTATTTTTCTTGTCTATATTTCTTTATCTTGATTTATGGCAGTGGCTGGGACTTCTAGTATGATGTTATATAGGAATGGTGACAGTAGACATTGTTGCCTTGTCTCTTATCTTAAGAAGAAAGACTTCTTTTATCATTAAGTATGATGTTAACTGTGGGTTTTTGTAGATGTCCTTCATGTACATCAGGTTAAGGAAGTTCTCTTCTATTTCTAGGTTGCTGAGTTTTTTCTTAAATCGTGAATGGATGTTGAATTCTGTCAGATGCTTTCTTTTTGCATCAATTAATGTGATGGGTAGTTTTTCTTATCAATATTCTTGATTACATTGATTGATTTTTTGAAAATAGAACCATCCTTACATTCCCAAGATAAACACCAGTTGGCTATGGTGTATCATTCTTTCCATAGATACTGGATTTAAGTGGGTAACATTTTGTTGAAGATTTTTGCATCTATGTTTGTGAGGGATATTGTCTGTGGTTTTATTTTCTTGTATGGTATTTGTCTGGCTTTGGTCTCAGAGTAATGCTGGCCTCATAAAATGAATGGGGAGGTGCTCTTTCCTCTTTTATTTTCTGGAAAAAAAGTGTGTAGAATTGGTGCTATTTCTACTTTAAATGTTTGGTAGACATTTCCCATCCCAGCCAGTTTAAGGCAGAGCTATAGCTAACTCTCAGTGGGGCAACATAGTTCGGGCAAGACCTTCTGTGATTTGCCTGAACCATGACTGGCTGTGCGACTTTGGGGAAAGCCTCTCTGAGCCTCAATGAGCCAATGGGAAAAGGAAGATGACAAATGTGTCCCCCTCAAAGTGCTGGTGTAAAAGTGAAAATATGCTCAGAGAACTAGAGAGTTCTCCTGGAGGCAGGTGTAAGGAGCTTTAAAGACTTCCATGGTTTACAAAGTAAAGGGAGGAGATAGAATTGGGAGGAGAATAAGCAAAGTAGATTGAAGGGAAAGACAGGAGGAGAGCTCCTCCCGGGGCAGTAATAGCTGCCATCTGTGGCTTCTGGTTTCCAGAATATTCTTACAGGCATTACCTATTTGAGCCCCCTGGGGCCCTCTGAGGGGGCATGGTTCCATGCATGCAATCTTTCAACATGTCCTGGGGTCCTGCTCTGGGCCAGGCATTTTATAGATGAGGAAACTGAGGCTCAGAGAGGTTAAGAGTTGTTCCCTAAGGGAACACAGCCATTGACAGAACTGGAAGAGAGCCCAGGTGTTTTGGGCACACTGTGCTTTTCCTCTGTACTAAGTTCAGAGGAACAGAGACAAACGGTCTACTTGTGGGAGGTGCATGGTAGGAGTTCAGAGCACGGCCCTGGAGCCAGACTGCTGGGCTTGAAGCCCGGCTCAACCACCTACCTAACTGGGTAAACTGGGCGCATTTCTTCACCTCAGTGCTTCAGTTCGCCACCTGTAAAATGGGGGTAATATTGTGTCTGCCTCACAAGGTTGTTGCAAGGAATGAGTGAGTTAATAAGTACAAAATGTTCAGAACTGCGCCTGGCACGTGTGAGGGCCACACAAACAGCAGGTATTGTTATCTGCAAAGATGCCAGGCCAGGCTTCAGGCTCTGTGAAGCCGCTCGCTCAAAGGAGGACGGGGTTATAAACTGTCGGGGGAAGCTGAGAGATCCTGCAGTCAGCCCCTGTGATGGTGGAGAGCGCAGGCCCACCTCTCGGTGACATGCCCAAGGTCGAGCAGTCCTGTAGACCCAGACCAGGCCCGGCTCTCCTGAGTCCCCGCTCCATGATGACACGCTGCCCCGTGGCTTTTAGGCCCGTGCGCTTCGTGATCCGATGTTCTTAAGAGAGAGATGGTGTGACAAGAGGTGACACAAGATGTGGAAGCGAATCCAGGAGGAGGAGTGGTGGGTGTCTTCTCTCCTGAGCTGCCTTCCTGGGGGAGGTGTGCTTTCTAGAACCTGCCAGGGATGGGGAGACAATGAGGGTTTGGGGGAGCAGCAGCCCACCTTGTGTCTCCTGCAGACACCGTGTCTTCCCATGAGGACTCGGCGAGCCTGCCTTCCGCCTCGCCTGCCGCCCCCTGCACCCCGACGCTGCTGCAGAGAGGGGTGCAGGCCCTAGGAGGCCACTGGCTGGGGATGAGATCACCGCGGAGCAGCCTTCCTGCGTGGCTTAGGGTCTGGCGCCACCTTGTGGCCCTGAGCAGAGGCTGTCTTTGCACAGGGGCTGGATGCTTAGCAAGGAGCAGTGGGCTGAGCAGCCCCAGAGGTTACCTAGACCCACTGTGGATTTTACACACACCCCTCAGTTGTCTCCTGGGAACCTCAGGACTTGAAGATAGAAGAGGAGGGTGCAGGAGCCCAAGGGGGCAGAATAGGTCGAAGGCACTTTGTTGGAAATCCTGAACTGGACTCTGTGATTTAGCTCCTACTCCAGGGTGGGAGGCTGTGTGAGCTGGTGTCCCAGGAAGCATGATTTCCAGATGTAGTTTTGGACTTGATCCTGGTGCACCCTGGGCTCCCGGCATCTGTTCGCTCATCATCACGGGGGTGTGTGGGGGAGAGGCACTGGCTTCGCCCGTTCCCACCTTTGTTTCTTCCCAGACCCTGGGATGCTCTCGCAGAGGAAACTCAAAGTTGGTTTCTCTGGCAGACATTGTAGTTGAATCAACATGTTCAGGGCTCATTACCTTCCATTGCCCTGGCCATGATGGGCAGAGGGGCTTGTGGCTTGGGGGAAATGAGGGGTGCAGGGACAGATCAAGTGCTCTTTTTGCCCTGGTAGGGCAGACCTAGGTGAATCTGTTGGTGTCACCTTGGCCTGGGACCTGGATGGGTAGGCTTGGCTCTGCCTCACAGTCATTTCTCCACCTTGGGCCACCTTGTGAGGCTAGGAGAGGCAGAGTCTGTGGTCTGAGTGTACTCTTGAGAGAGTATAGATTTGTGGTCTGGTCCCTGTGGGAGTCTGTGGCTCATGGCATTGTGTGTTGCAGGTGCCACACATGGGTAGAGCTGAGTTTGGAATCACGGAGACCACGTCTGACCTGTGAGACCCATGGCACCAAGGCTTCGCTGGGCGCATGGCTGTTCTGGGTGCTGCTGGGGAGCCTCTGGACTTGCAGCCCTGCCTCAGCACCTCAGCCAGTGCACCCTGTCCCCTGCTGCTCTGCCTTCCCAACCACCACCAGATCTGATCAGTCTGACCCTTCCCTCCGCCCTTGATTCAGAGTCTGCCCTCCCCAACCCCTCCCAAACCGCCTGTGACACAGTGGGCCCTCCCTGCCCGGGGCTGTGGTTGTCTCATCTCTTCCTGTTAGTCTTCTCCTTCAGGCCCCAAGTTTCACATTGCTTCCCTCTCCTTTCTCTCTCCCTCTTTCCATTCCCTCCCACGTCTCTCTCTCTGTCCCTCTGTGCCTCTTCTCTGTGTGTTTGTGTCTCTCTCTCTGTCTCCCTCTCTCTGTGTGTGTCTCTCTCTCTGTCTCTGTCTCCTCTGTTTCTCTGTGTCTCTCTGTCACTGTCTCTCTGTGTCTCTCTCTTTTTCTCTTTCTGTTTCTGTCTCTCTGTTTCTCCACCTCTGTCTCTCTCTCAGTGACCCTGGAGCTTTACAGGTCAGGTCCAACATCTTCCCTGCCCTTTTCCGAGCCTCTCCCCTGGTCCCTTGATTTTGGAAACTCACAGAGGGAGGCCCAGGGAGAGGCAATGAAGCGTGGGAAGTGCACGGCCAGTGAGTGACAGAACACGGAGAGAACCAGAACTCAGTGCTTCGTTTCACTACAGAGCCTCAGTTTCCCCATGTGTTACGTGACGATAACCAGACCTGCCCCACAAGGCGTGACAGGGACTCCAGGAAGTGACTGGCCTGGGCGTCCCTGACAGGGGACCTGGCACCTGCCCTTCCCCCCCACACCCAACCCTCCCCTCTGCCCCCTCAGAGCGCCACTGCAGTCCCTTTGCCTCCCGGCCTTCCTCCCTTCAGTTTTCACTCCAGGGAGTGTGTCCAGAAGGAAATAAGGTATCCATCCCAGCGCCCCTGGGTGGGTCCCCCCAGAGACGCAGTCGCCCAGAAGCTCTTCGGAATCCAGAGAGCCGACTGCAGTATCCTGCATCCAGTGTCAGGTGCACGTCTGTTTCAGGTCACACCGCTGGTTCCGCAGGGCTGCTTTCAGTCCCGATGCACACTCAAGGGGACCCTGGACACTGTCATCGTGGGTCCGGTACATGATGAGAGCGCTGGAGGGAGGCCCACCGCTTTGGAATTGGAGAGGAGCATCACTTTACAGTTTTAAATTGTTTTACAAATGTACGCTTTTGCATCTTTGCTTCTAAGCATGGGCTTCTGTAACATCAATGCAAGGGTCTTGGGCAGCACCCCACTGCCCCCGTTGCTCCCGGGGGGACACAGAGCCCCTCTCAGTGACCGGCTTTATGACACCTCTCATAAATTTGCTGCAATCGTGGGCATGGGCCACCTTCGCGTGCTGTGGCAGTGCTGACTCTCCAAGACTTCTCGGCCCTGGGGGACGGGAGTCTTCCTTCTACATCCATAGCGCTGGGGAGATGGCACAAATGACAGAGAAGCTCACGTGCTCCACAGAGACAGAAAAGACGGGAGAAAGGAGAGAGAACGAGAGGTGGGGTCAGAGGGCAGGCAGGGTCCCATGAGCCCGGTGCGGGGTGGGGAGGCCTTGGATTTTATTCTAAGCGTATGGGAAGCCATGGCTGGAGGGTGGGAGGAGGGGGCGACATGGCTGCATTTGTGCTTTTCAAAGAGCACCTCGGCTGCTGTGTGGAGAAGCGGCTGTTGTGGGCCAGAGTGGTACTGGGAGACCTGGTAGGGACCTCTGCTTCCAGCCAGGCGTGGGGGATGGTGGTGGGTCCAGGCTGGCAGTGGTGATGGGAGCAGAGGAGGGACAGCTCAGCGGCCCCAAGTGTGCCCCTGACTGCTCGAAGACCACACCGGGTGTCAGCCGCGCCCTCACCGTCTATGCCTCAGGCTCGGCACTTTAGAAGGCACAATGACATACATTCCCAGGGGACGGTCAGGGATGCACGTGTGGTTCTCTCGAGTTGGCTGAGGCCCCCGGTTTATGGTTCTTGTTCTTGATCCTAACTGGGCCCTTGTGGGCGCATGCTTTCTGTACTTTGCTTTTGGCCTGGTGCAGCCAGTCCCTCTGGCCTGGCCCGGCCTCAGAGACCGCTGGCTGACTTAGACGGTATTTTTAATCCTCCCCTTGACTGTGGCTTGGAGACAGCTTCCGAAAGTTCAGGTAAAATGAGGCATGGGGATTTCTTACATACACCCAGAATGCGTGCCCACCACGCATGCTCTGTCTCTAATCTCCCCACCAACCCCACAATGCCGTGATTCTTCTCCCCGTTAAAGAGGACAAACAAGGACACAGAGTTGGAGTAATTAGTCCCAGATCCCACAATTAGCAAATGACAGAGTTGGGATTTGAACCCGGAGCCCATGCCCTCCACCTGCACCCACTTCCTTTGCCCCTTGTCCCTCCTCGATGGAGCGGGCTCAGTGCATTTTTGTGACACCTGGACAGAAGCGCCACTGCAGGCTCTATGCCTCCCTAGTGTGGAGGGCTGTGTACGAGCTTCGGTGTCCAGCAGCCTGGGGCCAGCTCCTAGTGGCTCCACCATCCGGATGTGGAGCCTGGGCAAGTGAGCCCAGCTGTCCCACTTCTGTCCTACATGGGAATTACACCCGCCTGTCACCTGGGACCCGGGCAACATATGGCCAGCCAGCCAGTGGCTTTTAGCAGGAACTTCACAAGTGCTAATACTCTTCCTTTCCTTCTCCAGAAAGGGGCAGGGCTGTGCAGTAGAGGTGGAAACCCTGCTGGAATGTTCCCCCTGGGACCCTGAACCTGAGAAAGCCCACCTGCCCTCTGAGCTCACCTATGATGCTTCACTGGAGGGCCCTGCGAGATAATTGGGTCCCACTCTCTTATTTCTCATTTTCCAGATGAGCAAACTGAGGCCAGGAGGGGGAAGACTTGCCTAGGGTCACACGGCAGGTCAGACCCCTTTCCTGGCCTGCCCCTCACCCCAGCCCACCCTGAAGCCCTAGCACTACGTCCGTGGGCTGGGAGAACCCCTAGAGCTGGTCCAAGTATCTGGAAGACCTCAGAGCAAAGGAGGGGACCCCAGCACAGAAGGCTCTTGGTTTTGGGGGATAGCAGTGCCCTTCCACAGCCCCCACCCCGACCCACGCTCTCTGTGTTCTGTCCCGTTTCTCTCGGCAGGTATATCCGCACCATGTACCTGGGGATTCAGAGCCAGCGGCGGAAGGAACACCAGCGACGCTTCTACTGGGCTATGATGTACGAATATGCAGACGTCAACATGTTGCGCCTCCTCGAGACCTTCCTGGAGAGCGCCCCCCAACTGGTGCTACAGCTCTACATAATGATCCAGAAGAACAGCGCCGAGACGCTGCCCTGTGAGTGCCCCACCCCCGGAGGCTGGGGGACCGACATTCCCGTGGGCTGGGACAGGACCCTGCCCGCCCCCCATCTGGGGACCACCTGGTGGCTGCCTCCTGCACGCTCAGCGCCCAACACACACTATGGGCGTCGCCCATCCTGACCCTGAGTCCTCAGGACCCCAGGCCCCGAGCAATGCTGACCCAGCCCACGGCAAGAGTGCACAAGTGGTGCAGACATTCCCGTACACCCGTGTGCGAGCTGCTCCACCCGCGGAAGACCGCTATGTTCACGTGAGCAGAGCAGAGCCGGGGTCTCACTGTCCCTGGGAGCAGCAGAGCCAGGGCCCTGGGTCTCCCACTTGGAGAGGACAGCCCTTTTTCTTTGACACTGGCCTGAGCCAAGGTGTTCACACATGTACAGGACAGGGGAGATGGCTCAGAGATGGCACATGACAAAAGGACTGAATCGTGTCAGGCGGCAGCAGTGGTGTTCGGCATTTTTAAGCTGTGATGCTCCTGCATCCCAGCAGAGTTTATGTCGAAGCCCCTTTATGAAACAGGCTCAAGTAGCTCTGTCTAGTTAGATGGGGGAGAGGAGGTCCAGAACCCCGCACCCCCCACCCACTGGTCCCCCCTGCCCGCTCCTGGCCCCTGTCGCCCCAGATGGTCTCCGAGGAGCCCCAGAAGCCCCCAGCCCAGTCCGGACAGCACTGGTCTCTACAGCAGCAGGAAGTCTCCAGGCACCGCCTGGCTGCCCGAGAAGCCCTTCTGAGGTTCCCTTCGCTGGTCAAGGCAGGCTCACACCAGGTCGCCGATGGTAGCCCAGCTGGCACGAGCCATGGTCGTATCTCAGAGCACATTTCAGAGGACTGGAGCTCCAGCAGGGGAGAAGGTCCAGGATGAGGAGGGGCTGGAGGTTGCAACACATCGGGGAGACTGGGGACATTTAGTCGGGGAAAGACATGGTAGAGGTGAATCCCAGAATTTGAAAGGCTGCCAGGGGGAAGAGTGATCGTCCCAAAAGGTGGAGAGAACTACAGGGAGACTGTTATTGGTTCAACGCGTAAGAAACATTTCAAACAGCAGGAGCTATCCAGTGATGGAAAGACTGTCTCATGAAGTAATGAGTTTCCCATCACCAGGAGTATTCAAGCAGAGATGTTGCTGAAGGGACTCAGACCAGAGGTCCCTGACTCCAGAGGGTGTGAGCATGTACGATCTGGGGTAGCAAGGCAGCTGGGGGAGAGGGGTCTGCTCTCCATGCCCCGTCTCTCCCTGGCCAGTGGGGTCTCCTGGCCTCCTGGGTTCTCACCTCTAGGTTCATATGTGACAGGCACCCTTCCTGCTCACTGGAGCCTCAGCACCCGGCCTGCCCTTGGACCCCACAGGCTGCAGCTCCCCAGCCCAGGGCAACGTGCTCCAGGGGGCAGATTTGCTGGGGCTGGGGTGGGGCTCCTTTCTCTCCCAACCCAGTGCTCCTTTTCCCAACTCTGTTGCTGTCTGAGACCCCCGTCTAAACTGCCCTTTGCTGTGTCAGTTTCAAATCCACTTCCTCCCCACCCCCACCTGCCCGCCCCCTGCCCCGTGTCACCAGGGCAGCCAAGTTATCCTTCTTCTTCCAACTTGTGGCCACATCCTGGCCCTGAAAATAGACAAACAGGGCAGGTGGCAGGATGATGCGGGAGTGAGATCCTCATAGGACATTCGTCCCAGACCAGGGTCCTGGCCACCACTTACACCCTGCTGTGATTTTGGATATTGCCCTTCACCTTTTCACGGCCCCCTTTCCTCTTTGGACTAACAGGGGAAATGACAATAATGCCTAATTTTTAGGGGGCATGCAATGTTATAATGCATGTGGAGCACTTTGTAAACTGTTGAGCTCTGCAGGCACCTAAGGGGGTGTGTTTATCACTTCCAGGGCTCGGTGGTGAGAGGCGTGGGCAAGGTGCTGGGGAGATTTTCTGCCTTTGGCTCTGTGGGTCGTCCTGTCCCAGCCTCCTTGCTGGGCCTGCCCTTTCTGTGAGAGCTTCTCAGATTGTAAACACGGAGGGGCTGGAAGTGAATTCCCTGCAGAGGACACTCCACGGGCAGCAGATATTGCTTCCTAGTGGCCTCCTGACATGGGCGCCCAGGGCTCCAAAGTCAGTGAAGGCCGGGCGGCTGCCATGGAGGCACCTGGGGGGAGGAGCAGGGAGGACGAGGGTCAGGCCAGGCCACTCTGGGGCTTTCGCCCGGGGAAGCTGCCCCCGGCTCTTCCTCCCACATGCGCCTCTTTTTGTGCCGGTCGCTCACAGTGGGGTGAGCACTGCCCCACGTTTGTTTGGAGTGTGGGATTACTGTTTCTCAAAATAGGCTTTCGTGGTTGAATACGTTTGGGAACTGCTGGGCGGAGCAAAGGTCGGTGGCAACCTTCGCCGCTGGTTGTGCATCTTGAAGACATGGGTGGGGTCTGCTGCATCGCTGAGCGCAGACTGCAGGAGGCTTGGCGTTTTCCTCTTACTTAACTTCTAGAATGTCTGCTCATCGCCGGACTATTTTGTTATAATAATAGATGCCTCCCTCTCTCTTTCCATAAAAAGCTGCAGGAAATGTATGCACTTTAAAGAAAATTAGTTTAAATATTAGAAATTGGAGGAGTGGGGAGAAAGTCTGTGACCTGGGAGGGACCTGTGGGGGACGTGGGATCTCCCAACCGTCGGAGAGCTTGGAGTATGGCCGCGTGGAAAGAGTGGTGTTCCGCCTCACTACCTGAGAGCTGTTTGACCCTTGGGGAGTTACTGACCTTTCTGTTCCTCGGTTTTCTCATTTCTGAAATGGGGATAATATTGGTACACACTCCGGATGGTCATTCTAAGCATTTAATAACATGACCTCTGTCAAGTGCCTCCTACATCTTCTGGCCACTTGGTTGGTGGTGGTGGTAGACTTGCCACTTTATGCACTTTCTGAATTCCACTACAAGTTTTCTAGTGAGATCCATGGCTGTTTGGCCTTGCTTTGGTGGGCCTTTGATGACCCCTATCCACTTTACACCATTCATGCTCATAGATGGTTGGAAACACCGCTACTGCTGTAACAGGGGAGTTCTTCATTGGTCCTGCCCAGTGCCAACCTCTCCCACATTTGTCACCTCTCCCGTCTCTCCACCTTCTACTCCTCACTTACTGCTGGGTTAACAGTGCAATATTCAGCCTGCAAGATGGATTTGTATCCAATTTTCCCGTAAATCCAGACTCAAGTGAAAATATAACAATAATAGTCATCATCATCATCATCATAATATATATATTACGCTAGAGCCATTTGGGCATTTCAGCAGGATCTTCCTTAAATCTGATGTCTTGAAAGTTTTAATAAAGATAAAAATAAAGCTATAAAGGGAGCATATTATCTGACATGCCATTTACACCAGCAGTGAGTGTTGTGTCTGCTGACAGCTTCGCCGGTATTCTGGATTGTGATGTGGTGTGGAAAGCAGTCCGGTGTCACGAGAAAAGCCAGACAGAGCTGCGTGTGCGTTCCAGCTATGCTGTTTACTGGCTTTATGACAGGGGCAAGTTAATTTCCTACCTGGAAATTAACCATTAACTCACAACCACCAATCATAACTACCTTTCCTGAAGTTCTAGTGAGCTGCACACACACCGGCACAGCACCTTGTCTGGCCTATTATGGGCACTTGATACAGTCTGCCATTCAACAAAGATGCACTAAGTCATGTGCCATACTACGTGCCGAAGACAGACATAGTTGTGTCTCCTATCTCTCTGGGGAGACAGAACAGAAACAATTAGACAGCCAACATGTTGTGATAAGTGCTTTGAAGCAAACAAACATGGTGCTGAGATGACAGATATATGGGGCGGGGGGTGGAGAGAGCCTGCTTTGGGGTGGGGGCGGTCAGAGGAAGTCTCTGCAGAGAGCTGACATTTAGGCTGAGTATAAACAATGAGAAGCCACCAACTATTAGAAGAGCAGAAACAACCTTCCTGGCAGAGGGAACAGCATATACAAAGGCCCTGAGGTACGAAAAGCCTGGCTTGTTCCAGAAAGTGAAAGGACCCAGCATGGCTGGGGCTCGGCAGTAGGGGGAAGGAGAGTGATGTGAGAGGGGGATGGAGAGGAAGGCAGCAGCCCCACCAGGCAGTGCTTGCTGGGCCCCATGAGGAGCTTGGATTTATACCAAGTGCAGTGGGAAGCGTTATGGAGGAAAGCTAAACAATCAGATTTGCCTTTTTTTGTGTGTGAGGAAGGTCAGCCCTGAGCTAACATCCATGCTAATCCTCCTCTTTTTGCTGAGGAAGACCGGCTCTGAGCCAACATCTATTGCCAATCCTCCTCCTTTTTTTCCCCCCAAAGCCCCAGTAGATAGTTGTGTGTCATAGCTGCACATCCTTCTAGTTGCTGTATGTGGGACGCGGCCTCAGCATGGCCGGAGAAGCGGCGCGTCGGGGCGCGCCCGGAATCTGAACCCGGGCCACCAGTAGCAGAGCGTGCTCACTTAACCGCTAAGCCACGGGGCTGGCCCCCAGATTTGCTTTTAAAGCAGATTTCCTTTCCTGCTGTGCAGGTTGGAGGGCAAGAGCTGAGCGAAGAATAGCAGTTAGAGGCTGCTGTGGAGGGCAGGTGTGAGATTCCGGGGTTGGAGGTGTTGGGAAGTGATGCTGAGTGCACAGATCTGAGGGCTGTCCTGGAGAGCGAATCGACATGACTTCGTAGGACGGGTGTAGGCTGTGATAGAAGGGAGCGGTGGTGGTTTCCAACTGGGTATGTCAAGATGGAGGAGCATCTCTGGGGCTGGGTTTGGGGGCATGGATCAAGAGTCAGTAGCTCTATCTTCCTTACTTTTGGGGTTTCCTGATGCTTCCACATGGACATTGGCAGAGGATGGAGTAGCCACTTGCTATACCCACATAGCGCCGGAGTCTGCATTTTTGGTTAAGCCCACACTGAGGAGTTATCCTATTTATAGGGCTCTGATGACCACTTTCCCCTGGCATTCCCCACCACCATTTGTCAGGCACCTGCTGTGGGCCAGACGCTGTGTTGGGAATGGTTTTACAAAGACACCTACCCTTCAGGAGTTTGTGGTCTGGTGCAGTGCATTTTAAATTTTGTGATAAATATGTGTGCAGAGGAAGAAGTAACTGTTTCTGGAGACATGATGGAGGAGGTAACATTTGATATGGGTCTTGATGGATGAATAGGAGCTCGCCTGAAAGAGAAAGTTAGTAGGCATTTCTGGGCAGTGGAACCGCCAGTGCCAAGAGATGGAGGCCTGAGAGAGCATGGAGCGGCAGGTCGTGAGTGGTTCTGGGTCCTGGAGCAAAGCGGGTATTGCAGTGAGTGTGGGGCATGGTGCTGGTGCTGATGACACTCACAGTGCTAGTTAAGACTTTTGGGGGGCCCAACTGTGTACCAGAGACTAGTTTAAGAGGTTTACATGGATGAACCCATTCAAGTCCCATAGAAGCCCTATGAGTAGATACTTTTTATGATTGTCATTTTATAGATGATGCAACTGAGATCCAGAGAGGTAAGTAATATGCACGAGGTGGCCACGAGGCTGGTAAATGATGGAGCTGGATCCTCACCTAGGCAGTCCGGCTCCATTGCCTGTGCGCTTAGCAGGGATGCTGTGGCTGAGTCTCAAAGAGACAGACTTGTGTGCATCTGCAGGAAGCCGTCACTGACATGGGGAGGGAGCCAAGGTTGACACGCGCCACGGACCCGCCAGCTCCAGCAGGCGTGTGTGTGCATGCGTGTGTGCGTGCGTGCGTGTGTGTGTGTGTACCCCACATGCAATTATACTGACCAGGTCTGAAGACGGTGCTTCTGTTTCTTGCCCCTGGAACCTCTGCCCAGGGCTTGGCTTTTTGACAATGTTCTCAGTCTTTGAGAGCATCTTGTGTGAGCCACCTCTGCTGAGCACTGAGGGAGAAGCCTTGTTGTCTTAACATCGAGCTAAGCTTAGCCTGACCAGGAGGTGAGGGAACGGGCCTGAGACCCAGGACTCTCCCAGCTCCCCAGGACGCCTGTTAGTGAGAAGGACACACACAGCTCATGTCCCTTTGACTGGCCTTTCTTTGGGGGTAGTTTTTTTTCTGTTTCCAGAGACTAACAGTTTCTCCAGACACGAGTGGGTGGCCTACTTAATTAGTGAGAGATTTGGTATGAAAACCTGGTGCTTCACATTTCCAGTACGGCGCACGTCCCTTCAGTCTTCTTAGATCCCTCTGGGACCCTCAGAGAAAACCCCGGGCATCCCCAGATGTCCCCTGAGCTGTTGTGTGCCCCTCGATCCTCTAATTCAGCTAGGGGGCAAGACTGGAAGTCCTTGGATGGGGTCAGAACTTGAGACCATCACAGGGCTTGGGCTGAGGCTGGAACTTGAAGGTAGAGCCACCTCTGACGCCAGAACAGGGTCAGCTGGCACGGTGCAGACCAGCCCTGCTCAGGGAGCCCACATCGGGGACAAGCTTCTCCCTAGGACGGGGGGTTCTCTCAGAGAGGCTCAAAAGCAGACTTGACTTATTCCCATAAATGGTGCTCCACTGTGCCACACTGAACAGATGACCGGGACCCTGTGAGTAGAGGTGGGGCAGCTGCTGGGAGAGGATACCCAGAAAGGCACCTTTGGTTGGTGTCAAGAAACTTTAACCTCACAATTTCCAAAGGGATTCCAACCTCACAGTTGCAAAGGGATTTAGAACAACAGCATCTTTAGAACTGGAATGGTTAGTGTAAGCCGTCTAGCCCGCTCTCCTTGTTTAACACATGGGAAACTGAAGCATAGAGAGTTGAGTTGCCCAAGGTGACACAGCAAGGAAAGCTCTCAGAAAAGCCTCCTCTTTCCTGCCACACTGGGCCTGCAGTCGAGATGGTAGCATGGCTTCTATAGGATGTGGTTCAAACACCAAGGCTTACCCAGATAGTCCCCACTCCCCACATAACCATCAATAGCCACGGATATCTAGTACCAAATTTATGTGAAAACAAGTATCTTTATGAGACAAGGAAGTATGAGAAAATATTAAACCCTGCCTTTAAACATCGGTTTTCTTTTAAACAAATGATGAGTTCTAAGTTCCCATTAGGGCTCTTTCTTTCTGTCTCTCTGGCATTAATTAACCTCTCTAATAGTTTTCTTCTTTCTTAGCTCCACTTGCTGGCTCCTTTTGCATCAAAAGCCCTTCCACTGACTTGGACTTTAGTTTCACATTTGCTTCTTTTCTAGCAAGAGCTGACTGACAACATCCGAGCGCTTCAGAAAGGCAAGTGTCCCTTGGCGTTTCTCTGCTCCTGTCAAGCTGAACTGTCTGTGCCTTTCTCTTCAGCTGCCAGCCCCAAGAGCAAGTCGTCCTTTCCCTAGTGAGGATGAAATGCAGCCCCCAGGAAGCATCAGCTCCTCCGTCTGTCTCCCTGATCAGGTTTCCCTTCTGTGTGAATTGAGAAGCTTCCTGGTTCTGGTTCTCAGGTGAGGGGAAGGCCTAGGGGTCTGCTTCTCAGCTGTTGGACTGGTTGAACAGCCCTCCCCTCCTTCCTCCCCCCACGATGAAAGACTTCCTTGTTTCTCCTCTTGGGAGATTTCTTTTTTCTTATGTGGGCTTGAGATAGGCGGGAAGCTAGATATGAGCTGGGAGCAAGGTCACTCCACCAGGTGCAACCTCCTAATTACCGGCCAGCGGCTCTTCTGACGTGCGGCATACACCCCCCCCCCCACCCCGCCCCGACCGCCTCATTATACCCTCGTTTGCATTGTGGTTTTGACCCCCACCTCCACCGCCAGAGGGATCACCGCCATGACAGTTCCGGAGATGCCTACGTAAGGAAAAAATCTCCCCCTCCCGATGTGAGGGTGGAGACAATGTGCCATTGGCATACGTTCCAAGACCCTCACCCACCCCCGGACCCACATTCCAAAACCACTGACCACAACTTTGGTGCAGTTGCTCCTTCGAGCCTGCCCGCCCCTCCCCTTGGGGGTGTACTTTCGCTTTGCTAATAAATCTTCCTCTGTTAAAACTTCTGCTGTGTGTCCACTCTCAAATTCTTTTGTGTCTGAGACCAAGAACCTGGGACCCCACCGCACCGATCTGACCCGTGCTGTTAACAGTCTCTTTGCAGTGCTGCTTATATGGACATTAGCTGTCAATCTCTAAGTGTGGGACACAAAAGTTGATTACTTGATCATATCATATTTTGGTTAAAATTAGGTGAAGCTGCCGCCCAGAAAGTGATGGTGATCTGGTGGTCTGTCCCGAAGGTGATGGATCTATGCTCTACACCAGAGATGTATATTTCCCGCTCTGTTTCCTCATTACCAAGAAGTAAAGTTTGTTATTAAAACAGCCAGTCCACTGCATCAAACAACATTAGGTAATGCATCACCTTGTCCAGAGTTATAGGGAGTTCTGTGCCCCCCATCCCTGACCATCGTCAGCCACTGCCTGATCTGACCCTGGTGAATCAGAGCCCTTCTCTGTAATTCACGCCAGGCTGAGCTGGAGTTGCCCATCTCCGAGATACGCGGGGGATTCAGACCAAATTGGTACAAAGATCTTCCAGCCTTTGATCTCAACTTCCAGGCTGCTCATCACATGTCTGTGTCTTAGCTGGAGCAGATAAATAAAGGAAAGGGTATTCAATTCCCTGTTCATCCCCTTCTCCTGGCTGTCTGCATCATAACCGAAATGAGAGATACACGAAGACATGACTGCCTTCTCTGGCCAGAACACAGACTTGGCCCCACTGTTTCCCCCGAGGATGGCCTCTCTCCAGCTCTGTTTCCTTTGCTTCTTTGAGGAGCCAGCCCTCCCTCTCTCCCATCAGATATCTGCTTGGCGTCTATACACGGGGGCCCCTGACCAGCCAACTCCAGCTCACTGTGCCTCTTCAGCTACAGTGGCTGCT
Source organism: Ceratotherium simum simum (assembly GCF_057802395.1). Classification (NCBI taxonomy): domain Eukaryota; kingdom Metazoa; phylum Chordata; class Mammalia; order Perissodactyla; family Rhinocerotidae; genus Ceratotherium; species Ceratotherium simum. Next base: position 10,817,931 of record NC_141911.1, on the reverse strand, counting down.
TGTTAAACAGAACATTAAAACCCTGCACTTTCGGGAAAACCCTGGACTTTCGGGGGCCGGCCCGGTAGCATGGTAGTTAAGTTCATGCGCTCCACTTCGGTGGCCCAGGGTTCGCAGGTTCTGATCCCCGGCGTGGACCTACACACTGCTAATCAAGCCATGCTATTGCAGGCGTCCCACATATAAAGTAGAGGAAGATGGGCACAGATGTTAGCCCAGGGCCAGTCTTCCTCAGCAAAAAGAGGAGGATTGGCAACAGATGTTAGCACAGGGCTAATCTTCCTCACCAAAAAAAAAAAAAAAAAACCCCAAAAAAACCTTGCACTTTCAAACACAATTTGCAAGGATTTTAAAGAGAGACCTAAATCCTTTCAGTGCATCAATCTAGCTCAATCCAGCTTCTGGCGGAGGTTGCCCCTAACAACTGGCAAGAGAAAAAGAGAGGCAGAAGTCTTTTTTTTTTTTTTTCCCAGTTGTGTTAAGAACACTTAACATGAGATTTACCCTCTTAAATTTTTAAGTGCAAAAGAAAATGTAGTATGTACATATGAGGGAGAGTTCTTAAAGCAGCAGAAAAAACATGAGAAAGGCAAACTAAACAGATTTTGTTACAGTGAACACACATGAAATAGCAATTGGCCACCTGGAGATGTTTGTGCAAGATATGCTGGAACAAAGAGGGCCATCGAGGCATGAGCCCACACAGACTGACCAGTGCAAGATGGCGGGGAAGGCTCTGAGGGCTGCGAGTTCAGGAGCCTGAGCAGTACCTGTGATTGGGCCATTTATTCATGTATTCAGTAACAATTTATGAAGCACCAACCGCGCACCAAGCATGGTTCCAGGAGCTGGGGGTGGATATAGCAATAAACAAGACGGATAGGAAGCCCTGCCCCCATGGAGCTTACATTTCTTGTAGAGAGAAGCCGACAATGAACAAAACAAATATTTTATTTTATCTATGAGAAAATGATAAGTGCTAAGGAAAACAGTAAAGGGGCGAAGAGAGATGGGAGGGGGAGCAGAGCCTTGTGCAGCTTTCAATAGGGCGACCAGGAAAGATTTCCTGAGAAGGTGACCTTGGAACAAAGATGTGAAGATGCGAGGGAGCCAGCCCTGCAGATTCCTGGAGGCGAGTGTGCCAGGAAGAGGGAACAGCCAAGGGCAAAGCCTCGAGCCTCCAGTGTGTGAGCAGCAAAGAGGCTGAGGTGAGTGGGAGTAATCCCAGCCGGTTCCATGGGCCGCTTCTGTAGCTCAGCCCTGCCTGGGGGTCTTGCCAGCAGAGCCGCTCTTCTTCTTTTTAAAAAAATATTTAAACAGTTTTATTGAGATCCAATTTACATAATGTATAATTCACCCATTTTAGTGTATTCGCAGAGTTGTTACCATCACCATGATCAGTCTTGGAACATCTTCATTGCCCCACAAAGACCCCTTGCCCCTCATAAAGCTGCTCCCATGTGAGATCTGCCCCTACTTTCCTACGCAGGGAACGGCCGGCTGAAGGAGCACTTGGTTGTGAGTGCACTGTGCTAGAGGGACGCCAGGGACACTGGGCAAATCTCTCGAATCTCGTCTTCTCTGGGCCTGGGCAACATGAGTGAGGGCAGGAGGGGCTCCCGAAGCCCCTGTCAGCCCTGGCAGGCTATGACCGTAAGGAAGAGAAAAGTGGGGGAATCGCAGCGAAATGCGGGCTCTAGCAATCTTTCATTATTAGGCTAGACATTCACATCAGAGACAATCACGAACTCCAGGCCTCATGGGGACTTCTAGCTCCAGGAAAGACTGCAATTAAATGATCTTTAAAACGTCTTTTCTATTCCTTAAGATTTCCAAGGAAAGAAAGCCTGCGTACAAGTTGCACGAATGATGTCTTCCTGCGTCACACTTCTCTCACCACTGGGGAGGGGGTGGCATAGCAAAGAAGGAAACCGGGGTGAATCCTTGTAAGCTGTTCCACTTCCAGTGGGATTATGGGTGAACCATCCTTTCTGAGCCTAAACTTTTTCATCAGTAAAACTTAGGCCCAAGGAGCCAGCCCAGTGGCGTAGTGGTTAAGTTCACGCACTCTGCTTTGGCGGCCCAGGGTTCAAGGGTTTGGATCCCGGGCGCACACCAACGCACAGCATGTCAAGCCATGCTGTGGCGGCGTCCTGTATAAAATAGAGGAAGATGGGCAGGGATGTGAGCCCAGGGCCAGTCTTCCTCGGCAAAAAGAGTAGGCTTGGCAACAGATGTTAGCTCAGGGCTAAATTTCCTCACAAAAAAAACAAAATTAGCCCAAGGACCCATTTAATTCTGGACCCAATTGGAGGTGTTAGGTAGGTCAGAACATTAAGAGAAGTTCTAGAGTTCCGACGTTCACTCCAGGGCCAACCTGAGGTGAGGTTGGGGTCTCACGCTGACCAGAGGGGAGCTGAGCCCTATATTAATTCCAGACCTTCTCGTGTGTTCACACCATGCACCCCAGGCTGCCAGACCCTGGAGTTCAGGAGCCTGTCAGCTGTAAAATTCGCCCACTTGTGACAACATAGGACCCATCACCACCTCCTGCTGTTACGGGAGCCCCATCACTGCCTTCACCCCTCACCCTTTACCAGTAATGAACCAGCACTCTGAGTCCTTCTCTGCTTGTCCCTTGGTAGCCTCCTGAGACTATCACCTTTAAGAAAAGGTGCGGCCTCCTGTTTTGCATTGTAGAAAGTTCCCAGTGTGGACCACAGGGGCCTGGTTTCACACACCTGCCCTGCACTTAGAAGCCGCATCTTCTCTGACAAGACTGTTAACCTCTATGAGCCTCAGGGTTCTTATTTATAAACCACAGTGAGTACCTCCTGCCTCAGAGGGGTTTAATCAGGAGGAGGTGAAATACAGTTGTTCTTGGCATAAAGGAGGCCTCTAACAATGGTGGCTAGTCATTTTACTGTCAACCAGCGAAGGCGCACATTGCTGCCATCCTCAGCAAGGCTCTGATTGGGTAAAGTCATTTTACCTGGCAGGCTTTTCTCATCCAGGCCACTCGGTGCTGAGAATTCAGGCTGAGGGGCAGGGGCCACTCCTGAGTCAGCCCCCACACAGGCAGGCGCCAACCTCACCTGCTCAGCAGTCCTGCCTCCTCCTGCCACACTGCTCAACTGAGCTACCATGGAGCTAAACAGTGGTCTGAGGGCCAGCGGTGTCCCTTGCGCCCAGGACCCGAGCTTCTTCCACGGTTCTATCCAGAAGCACAGCTAGTATGGTTGGGCGGCCAGTAGAGCTGGTGAGGCCAGAACCATCCACAGTGAGGACAGTGGTTCTGGTTAATCAAGGGCTGTCACCCTCAGGGCCTCAGTGGCCCCAGGTGAAGGAACTCAAGTCCATTTGGGCTGGCAGAATTTCAAGGGCTTTGACGGCCACATTGTATCCCACACTAAGGGAGACAGCACCAACCTTGACTCCCAGCCTTCTAGAAAGATTTTCTGAGCTTCTAAATGACTCTAACATTCCGAGTCCTCTCCCACACAACGCCTGCACCCCCCTCCACCATCACGGTTTCTGAAGGGTCAGGGGACAGGACGAGGAGGCAGCAGGGACATTTGTCTTTGCCTCGAGAGGTTTGATCTCATCCTGAAATATTCCCAACAGGCCAGCAACAGCGCTCTTGACATCCCGTGGCAAAGCTCAAAAAACTTGAAATCCTGGATTTTATAAACCAAAACAGAGGAAAACCAAAGCTAGGAAGCTGAGCTGACCAGGCTCAGAGCCGTTCCACCTCCAGGCAGAAGTTTTCTGCTCCCTCTGACTTGGCGCTAATTCGTTCTGATATCAGAAATATTAAAACTTAATAAAAGCTACCGCACGTGAAGCATTTTACAATTTCCAAAGCACTTGTACATCTGTCATTCTCTTTCACCCGAACCCCAGCTCCAGGAAGAAGGCCTTGTTGTCATCCCTTTTGAACACCGAGGCTCCTCATTGTTCAAGTGACTTGCTCGGTGACCCAGCTAGCAAATGGGTGGGCCACAACTTGAACCCCTTTCCACCTAACCACTAGATGCCCTCTTCCAGGGCTGCAAGGGCTATTCCTCTTGGCTAATCAGGCCAAGAGAGAGCCCTAGTTCTGGCCCAGCACAGCGCCAAGGGGGGCCAGGTTAGAAGACACAGCAACAGCAGCAAGGCGGATTCTGGGATGGCCAGTCTCATGCCTCCATCCAGCCATTGCTCTTGCTTTTCCCCACTCCCCACCCTTCGGTCCATGATGTAGGAGGGGGTGGTGCCCCCTGCCCAGTTGCCCCAAGCCCTTCTTCTCCCAGGATTTCTTCTGTGCCGGTCAGAGCATGTGGTGATCTATCAGGCAGGTGCTGAGCCAGTTGGCTGAAGGAGCAGTCTGACAGAGGGGAAGTGACAGGAGAAACTGTGGGGATGCCAGCTGTGGGGGCATTAACTTGCTGTTAACTTGCTGGTGATCTCTACTCATCATCTAACCTCTCTGAGCCTTGCTTTCTCCTTTATAGGATGGGAATAATCATATCTGCCCCACTCTACTCAGAGAGGTTGTATGGGGCCCTGTGAGATTGGAGGCAAGTTACACTTGGGGGTCGGGGTAAGGGTTACATAGGCTTACTATGGGTCTAGGTGAGGGAATGACCTTGGATTATTTTTTAAATAAGATTAAATTACATCATTCAATCTACATCATTTGCAGAATCTTGGAATCCCAGCAGGCCCCTCCTTTCCCCCCACCTACACACTTAGAATCACAGGGCCTGCAAGGTGAGACTGAGCTGGGAGATGCTCCTGCCCCTGGCCACAGGCCTGCTCCTCTCGTGGTAGTGCACAGTTTCATGAGGGAATCATTTAACTTAGGCTTTGTCGAAATGAAATATTATTTGTAAGTCTGACTGTCACTGATAATGCATTACACAGACTCACTTAAACACGTCTGCATTGAGCTCCCGCCATATGCCAGGCTCTGTGCTAGCCGCTGAGAGTACAGAGATGAACAAGGCAGATGGGCTCTCTCTGCCCTCAAGGGGCCTACATTTTAGTGGAGACAGGCAATAACAAGTAAACATACGAATATGTATAATACCATTTCAAATATAATTGAGTATATATATATATACAGAGAGAGAGAAAATATAGCATGTAGGCACATCTTTGGTGCCATAGAATATTGTTTGTGTGTGTATATAGTCAATATGTACAAATACACTGTATATTTTCTTTCTATATATACATACACTATATATAGATATATAAATATATACTGTAGTATGTCTGTATTAAAGGTATATGCCTATATGTTTTACGTTCATAATTCACTGAATATTCCAACTGCACATTTTTACCCATGGTTCACAAACAATAAACTAAAGGCTGGTCTGTTCACACCAGAATCCATGTCCTTTCCAGGCACTCATGGCCTCTGTTAAAATGAGTCACTCGGGAGCATCAGGGCATTGAGTCTGGTTGGCTGTTTGCTTCTCAATGAGAATGGATTTACTGGAACTTTACAGTGACGGCAGATGGCCTTCTTCACAGTATGGTCCAGGCCAACTGGGATCCAGACATCTGCAAGTCTTGTGCTACGCCAGCTGAGTGGCTGACATTTGTTCTAGAATCTCTAAAGTTTGCCTTTATCCAGCTGGCTGTGAAGATGATATTTTGATAGCTCTGACAGCATCTTAAAAAGAAAAGACAAGTGAAGCAGGGGGCTGGATTTAGCTTTCCTCCTGCTGGGTCCTTTAAATACCAGTATTTGACCTTGAAGCTCCTTAAGGGGAGGGCTGGTACCTTCTTGTGGTCCACCACAGGGAGGAGCACCAGGGTCCATCAGGAGGCAGAGAGAGTGAGGGGAACATGTGGGTGAGAGCCTTTACTGTGGTTTCCATGGGAAGGAACAGGCAAGCAGGTTTATGATCGGCTAGTCCAAATAATTTCAGCAGGCTCTGGGGCCTGGGGGCTGTCCCTAGTAGTCTGGTATCTGGCCCTGGGGTGTTTAGGGCAGGTGGATAATGGCCCTGAGTGTCAGAGCCCAGTAAAGGAGGTGGTTGGGGTATGGGCTCAGGATTGGTTGGTTTGCATACGAAAGGCACCAGTAACTTGTCATTTCTAAGAATTCTCTAACCCTGGGAGGGGCAGTCCCTACAGGGTCCACAAGGCCCCAGATGTCAAAGCATTAGGATAAAAGGACATGCTTAATGCAGTAACCTTAGACAAATCCTTCTACCCCTCTGAGCCTTGGCTTCCTCTTCTGTAAAATGGGACACCAATCGACATTTCATGGGATTATTGTCAGGATTAAATGAAATAACATGTGCACAGTGTCTGGCATAAAGCCCGATACTTTGGAACCATTCAATAAATGTTAGTACCTCTTCATCTCTGTCTTCTGCCCTCAAGGTTTTCTTCCTAAAGGACAAAGGCATAAAGGGAGGCTCCCAGGGAAGCCCTCTTTCCCACATTCCGGGATAATGGTGGGAGGTTGTGACAGCTGGTGGCGTCACAGGCCCCTTTCCCTACGGGCCCACTTGGGAATTGGAGGATAGCTGTGGACTCTTTCATGAGAAAAATGCCCACACAGTTTTGCATGTAGTTTCAGAAGGACCAGACCAAATCACTGCCGTGCCCTTGGGGAGCTCGTATGCATCAGGGGACAAATGGACTCAAAAAAAAGGAACAAGTAAGAGATAAAGTATATCCAGGTGGTGGGAAATGCTGAGGTGGGAGGAGGCACTGGGGGTGCCGTATTCAGTGTGGTGGTCAAGATGGCCCGGCCGAGAACTGGTCTCTGAGTAAAGGTCTCAGTGAGGTGACATTGGGATATCTACGGGGAAGGGCATTTCAGGCAGAGGGAAGAGCAAGTGTATATGCCCTGAGGTGGGAGCGTGCCTGGAGCACCTCTGGGGCAGAGGGGATGTGAGGAGCTGGCGTGAGGTGACCTCCAACAGGGCAAAGGGCTGCCTCCTGTAGGGCCTTGAATGAAAGCCTTGATGTCATGAAAGGAGCTTAGCTCTGAGCCCATTGGAGAAGGGAACTACTGAAGGGCATAAGCAGGGAATTGACAGGACACATCTGTAACTCCAAGGCCATATCATGCGGGGCCCTGAAGGCCCTTATTAGGATCCTGGCATTAACAGTGAGCAAAATGGCCTATCGGTCAGGATAGGCTGGCCATGCTGTGGTTTAGAATACCTGAACAATTTCAGCGGCTTAAGCCAACTGTGATTCATGTTTTGCTTGTTGCATATCTATCACAGGTCACTGGTGGGGCAGCCTCTTCTTGGAGCAAGGGAGAGGATGCCCTTCTGCCTGAAAGTTACACACTTACTTCTGCTCATGGTTCACTGGCCAGAGCAAGTCACAGGCCACCCCTGAGTTCAACAGGGCAGGAATTCACATCCTCCTGAGGGAAAGGCATTGAAAATCAGTGACCATTGACAGTCTGCCATGCCTGGGAGACCATGTGGAAGGACATACTTTAGCTTAGTCTCTTTGGCTGTATTGTGAATAGACTGTTGGGACAAGGGTGGATGTGGGGAAACCAGTTAGGAAGCCATTCCAATAATTGGAGAAAGAGTGATGGAATAGAGGTTTGCCACCTCCACACTTACTGGGACACTCAGGGCCTTCCAGGGGGGGATTTTGACTTCGTCAGGGCTCATAGAGGTGATCGGAGGGCTGACACATGGATAACCAAATTGATAAGAAGTCGAAGTACAAATCTGAATGCTAATTCATTAATTTCTGGGTGTGGATGGGGAGATATACCTTTCCCAGTGATTAAAAAAGAATCTGAGTTTAGGAATTAGACAGGTCTGTGTTCAAATCCTGGTTCTGTGATTTCTTAATTACTTGATATGGAAAAGTTACTTAGCCTGTGAGCCTTAATCTCTGTATCTTAAAATCAGCCCACTACCTCAGATCTGTTTGTAGGGAAGAATAATGGACTTAATGTATGTCAAGTGCCTCGCACAGAGTCTGGGCCAAGGTGGCTGTTCAACAGAAGGGAGGTATGATTGTTACTGAAAACTTATTAGAGATTAGCAGATGACGTGATAAGCCTGGATTCAGAGCCCATAAAGAGATATTTCCTATAAACCATGGTAAGACAATGCTCTACAGCAGAGATTCCACTGTAGTGGCCAGATTTGAATTCTGTCCCCCTTGGACCAGCTCCCTGATGTTAAAGAGATTTTTTTTCTTCAGCCAGGGCATGGTATAATTTCTCAGATGCCCTTGCTTACTCCGTGGGCAACCTTGGCCAGGTTGCTTCACGTCGTTGAGTCTGGCTCATGGACGGCATCGTGAGGCTTGTTTCCTTCCCCCTCGTTGCCCAGATAGGAAAGTACTATCACTCCCTGGCTGTGTCTCCTAGGTGGAGATGAGGACAGGAGACAGGCGATGATGCTTAGAGAACCATGCACACAGCTGCCTGATCTTTTTCTGGGAGCATTTCTGAGAAGACACTGGGCTTTTTAAAAATGTAGGAAGATGGGGGAAGTTTGATGGGTGGAAAGGGAAGAATTACCCATTTAAAGGGAACTTGATGTGGGGAAAACACACAATGGGAATTTGAAGAGCAGATGGTGGAGGTCCCCCAAATGTTAGCTTCAGTGGTAGGGAGGAAGGAGGTAAGGGTTGAAAGAGATAGATATTCACCTTGACATGCAGATAGACAAACAGCTAGTTGAGCGTGTTTCTTGGTTTTGGGAATCTCTAGGGAGCCAGCCCACTGGGGTACAATGCCATACAAATTAGGGGAGTATGCAGTGTCAGAACATGGCTGTGGCCACATCCAAGTCTCTTAACTTTGGGTTCGGTTTCCTCATCTGTGAAATGGGGATAATAGCCCATCAGAGAAAGGATGCCATAACTAGGGGATAGCTAATGGTCAAGTGTGAAGAAGGACAGAGTGGATCCAAATGCCAAACATCACACAGAGTCAGGAGGAGAGGCATGGAACCAGTCTTCCGAATGTCGCACTTACGAATTGGTTGACAACCCAATGAGACCTCTCCATTGAGGTTGAGAGGTCAGAGTAAATAGGAGGTGGGAGAGTTAAGGGAGCAAGGAGATTACACTCTAGAAAGTTGGAGGAGAGGAGACAAAGAGAGGTGGGGTCTCACTGGCAGAGGATGCAGCGTCCAAGGAGCTACTCCTTGTACAATGGTGGCAACATGACCATGGTTATGTGCTGATGGGAACGAGTCAGGGGAGAGGAAGCTGGGAGTCTGTGCACTGTCTGTAGGCTGACTCTTCCTACCCCTGCTCCACCCGCTTCCCTCCAATCCCTCTTCCTTAAGCGTTTTTCCAACATGTGATTCGGTGGTGGGATGGAACACTTTGTAGCAGAGGGCAGAGGGGGGCAGCTGGGCATGCACGTCCCACTCCACAGAACAAAGTCCTGCAGTTGACCTCATCCACTCTCTCCCAGAAACAGTCTCGTGGCCATCTGAGAAACTCCTGTGGCTTCTCAGAGCACTCCTTGCACCCACCTGCTGTGTTCTCCCTGTGAGACGCTCTAGCATTCTGGTTTCTCCTTCAAGTTTCCTTTCTGGTGACATATCAAGGCTCCCATATGCTGGCCCCTCTGTCAGCTCTGCCTTGGTCCATCCTGAGTCATGGGCCTGCTTCTTCTTGCCAGATCTCAGCCTCCCTACCCGATAGCCGGGCCCTCCGGCTGCCCCTGATCCCTTCCACTGCATCACACCCTCCCTCCTCATTCTTCTGCCTCATCTGCCCCCGCCCTCTGATTTTAGAGTCCTGTCCTTCCTGAGACACCTGTCACTATGCCTGTCACATGATGGGACATCCACACTCACATTTTTTGCTTTGTTCCTTAACTGGCAACAGTTCAACTGGTAGTGACCCTCGGGTATTTCACTGACACCACCAAGTTGGGCCTTCCCTGATGACTACCCTCCTTGGTAAGGGGCATCCAACTGCAGATCACAGCCTCTCATGCTCTATTCCATTGGTCATAAGGTGTGGCCATTCTATTTCTGGAAGGCTTAGACCGCAGGTCCGGTGATCAGAGCCTGAAGGCCCCTCTCCCAAGCCTTTCTCAGGGGAGTGTCCCCCCAGGAGGCTCCGGCTTAGTGACTTCCCAGCTGTCTGGGCTGGACTCTGGTCAGCTCAGTGGGCCAGCTGCAAGCCCCGCCTCCTGGTCTGCATCAGGAAAATTGAGTAAGCTGTGAAGGTCACTGCCAGAACTTGTCACAGCTGAACGTGACATGTTTAACAATTTCCAGTCTGACCTTTGGAATGCAGAAAGTGATCGAGCTGTGAGAGCAAATCATAAACACTCCCAGGTCCGAATGAGAGTTTCACTGGGGGCCACGAGGCTGCTTCCACAGCTGGTTCCCCTGGGCTCGGGTCTTGGCCAGGATAATGCATTGACTTCTGGGTTGACCTTAGGCAAGACAGAAATCTTCCAAATAAGCCACTGCAGAGAGGGAAAACCCTGCTCTTCCTCTCTGCCTAAAGAAATACACTGCGGCCCTTGAAGATTAATCACTTAACAGAGGGAAAGTGATCTCAGTTAATTCTATTGGAGTCACCTCTTTCTTTGTGGCTTGAATGTTACTCTCCTGAGAAAGGTGGAGTAGAATTCAAATTTGGTTTTTAGCTCCGTAATCGGGGGCCTCTCTCAAATACCCACGGCTACTACACTTCCTGTCCACTCTTGGCAAAAGATTCAAATCCTTTGCACTCAGACTTTCTTTCCTCTCCCGTCATCCAGCCCTACTAAGGCCACGTCTGGCGGGTCCATTAGTACAGTGGTTACTTTCAGGTTCACTGGAGTCAGGCTTTGAGTTTGAATCCTGATTCTTCTTCTGGAAGATGTATGATTTTTGAAAAATATCTTAAATTTCTTCATCTAAAAGATGAGATTAGAGCACTGTATTAGTTTGCTAGGGCCGCTGTAACAAAATACCACAGACTGAGTGGCTAAAACTACAGAATTTTTATTTTCTCATGATTCTGGAGGCTGGAAGTCTGAGATCAAGGTGTTGGCAATGCTGGTTTCTCCTGAGGTCTCTCTCCTTGGCATGCAGATGGCTGCCTTCTTGTTGTGTCCTTGCATGGTCTTTTCTATGTGTGAGTGCATCCCTTGTGTCTCTCTGTGTCCAAATCTCTTCTTACAAGGACACTGGTCAGATTGGTTTAGAGACCCCCCTAATGACTTCATCTTAACTTAAAGGTCCTGTCTCCAAATGCAGTCACATTCTGAGGTCCTGGGGGTTAGGGCTTCAATCCAGGAATTTTTTTGGTAGGAGGACACAGTTCAGCCATAACAGGTATCTCCATCAAAGGGTTCTTCTAAGTAAGATAATGTGTGTACATGCTCGGTGAATCACGCTGTGTCTCTGGGACAGCCAGGTACACTGACTGGGAGTGCATCCGTCCAGACCCTCCCTCCGCTGCCCCAGTTGAGTCCCCAGAATTAGCCGGCTGCCCTGAAGTGCCCTCCACTGACGGCCCTCTGAGGAAGAGTTGCACTTACAGTGCTGTGGGTTCTTGAGGCTGTAGGCTTTGTCCAGGGCAACTATGCAAAAGTAGCCAAGTCACAGGACATTTGGTCCATTGACTTGTTCAGTCCAGACAAGTTCCCTTGGGGCGGGTTGAAAACAAGTGTGTCTAATGGCCTCCACCATTGGTTCTTGAGCTCCTGGAGGGCAGAGTCACTCTCTGTTGAGCGTCCAGTGAGTAATCAACTCTGGAATGGGGTCCTAAAGTGGGCCTGGTATTTCTAGTCTCCTCTCTGGGATGTACTCAGCCCTCCAGCAACACCAACTCTGAGCCCAAACAATGAATCTAGAGCCTTTCATAGAATGAGGAGTTTTTGGTGATGTGGTGAATAGAGAGGGGCAGGGTAAGGGTTTTGACCACCCCCACTCATCCCCACCATAAGATTATCTCTGTCGATGCTGCTGGCAGAGAGAATGGGGCTGCTGCAGAATGGCTGCAAGCCCCTGCTCACGCTCCTTCCTGTCCCAGCTCGCCACAGTCAGGCTCCGAAGAGAAGGGAGGCCCCAGCCAGATACACTCTTTCTGGTCTTGGGCAGGGCCTCTGCCCTGAGCACCCTGCACCTGAGCCGGACGTCAGAACTTTCCTCTTTCCTTTTACTTGGAGCATTTTCACAATGCCAAGGACATGGCCTGAGGGACCAACGACTTGGCGCTACAACAGGCACCTGCCATTAGAGAAGGCTGCTGGCCTTTGTTACAAATGACCTCAGGGAAAGGTGCTACCAGGTGGGCCTCCGGAGAGCCCAGCTGACGAAGGGACAAGATGGAGAAAGAATGGAGAGCCAGGACTAGGTGAGAAGGCAGGCAGAGAGCTGTACTGTGGGCCTCTTTCCGATCGTCAGTGTTGTCAGGGTAATCTTGGGCAAGGCACCAAATCCCTGTACCTCTGTTTCCTGTTGAACGAGGAGGTTGAAGTGGATGGTCTGTGAAGCTCACTGTGGATGTACTGTCTGGCGATCTACAACTTTACCAAGTCGGGAAAAGATGAGGCACAGCGGTAAGATCCCCAGGCCGAGCGCTCAGATCTCAGTCTTCTGTATGACTGTCTCCCCAGCCCTCCTTATAATTTAGCAGTGGTGTCTTATGATATACGGGGAGTATTTGTGCTGTATCCTAGGGAGAAATTCCAGAAGCACTGACCAAGAACCAGGGCAGTGTACAGGCCGGCTCAGAGGGGCGTGGTTTCTGCAACACCTCGTGAAGAGTGAGGCAGGAAGAGAACACCAGCCCTCAAAACCACATGGACAGATCTGGAAATGGCATAAGTGACTCAGAAAGAATAATGAAAGAATTGTATTTGGCTTTGCCACATGAGATCGATGGACATAGAATTCCCCTTTATTCATTTTTGGTATGGATGAGGCTAATGTCACAACACACAGAACAATGAAACCAGGACCATGAAGGCTGGGGGGCTGTCTTGCCTCTGCACGCCAGGTCTGTTCAAAACCATGCTCAGAATTAGACTGAATTAGACCGTGCTCTGCCAAAAGCTAAGCTGCTTTTTCTTAATTCGTGTGCTTGGCACTCGCTCATCTGAGGGCAGGGGAAGTCATACATTTTGCTTTATTAGAAGGGACAAAAAAATCAAGCCTTCTTCCCATTCAGCTTCTGTAGAACTCCCCTCTGATTACCAAGGGTTGGTAGTACCTCCGAGTTGTATCACTATTAACATCATGAAAGGACTTCACCAGGAGAGGGGTGATGTCACAAAGGCGTTTAAAAGGAACTTTCTAAGGATGCTCCAGTGTTGGTAGTAAGCCTGACACAGACTTTCAAGATGATGGTACATTCCCTGCCCTCCAGAAACCTACAGCCTAAATCATGTGACTCCTAAGAGGACCCTCCCTGCCCCAACCCAACAGACAACACAAATGTGGCTCTAAAAGGTTAGCATAACCACTGTGACATGGCTGCAGAGCATGCATGGCCTAATCAGATGCTGGTGGAAATGCCCTGTGTGTACGAAGGGCAAAGCAAGACTCATAAGTATTGTGTTCAGAACTTTCCAGAAAAGTGAGAGGAAAATCATTAGGTGTTTTCAAGATTGGCTTCTGTGGAGAAATTGGGATTGTTTCTCCCCTATTTGTTTTCAATCTTGGTTGTTGTTGTTATTACCAAAACAACACATATTTATTGTAACAGTTAACCATCCAGGGGTTTTCTGTGCTTATGCAAACATACTGTTTTTGTTATCACCCTATAATGTTCCACAAGCTGTGAAGCTGAGCATCTCCTTGAAATGTTGGAAGGAAGGGGCTACATGAGATGGATGAGAAGCAGCAAATGTGGTGATGGTGCAAAATGACTTTGATTCTTTGATTCTTGATCTCTTTGATTCAAATGAAGACTTGGATTCTTCGTTCAGGATTGCAGAGGAGTGGAGAGGTGAGCAGGGGCCTGGGGAAGACAGATAGAAGGCTGGAGCTCTGGGGCAGTTTAATTAGTCTCCTGATGAATGGGGCTCCTGGATTTGACCTCTGAGCTTAAGAGAGAATATGACTAGGTAACTGACTTTAGCCTGGAAGAATGTTGTTGGGGTTTGCGCTCTGGTGTAAGAGTAGGGAATTTGGTAAGGAGATGGTTGCCAGTGGGACAGTATTTGGGACTCCAGCTGAATTTACTTGCATTTAGTTCTGAAATTTTGGGAGAAAGGAAAGACAAAAGAAGTGCTAAAGATGGACTGAGTGGAGATAATGTGTGGGGGAGTCAAGGGGTGACGGGGAATCATGCTTGAGAGGAGACTGTGTGACAATACCTGACTCATGATTGCTTGCTCGTGGGTGGAGTTGGAGAGACTCTGATAACTATTTCTTGTGTTTAGTTTGATTTACTTACAACTATCAGATAGGCAGCGTTATAAATAACATTGCTCTACGGCAATTCAAGTATCACTTGGGATCAGACACATCCACTTGCCCGTTGAGGAGAAATGCAGAGAATGATGTGCAGAGGCCTTGCAAACCTCATCAAGCTAGTGAGGGGAAAATGCATCCCCAAACTGTGAGTTACATGGCTGGTGAGTTAGGACCAAAACTAGAGAAGGACAGGGCCTCCCAGTCAGGGCCTCAGAGAACTTTGAGAAGTGGTTGGTTGGAGAAAGCAGCAAGGATTGTGGGAGGCCAAGAGAGGCAAGAATGAGTGAGACAGGCAGCCAGTGAGACAGGCAACATATCCCGGGGTCCTTGATCAGGGTGGCCTTAGATAGTGGATGCGGGAGAAGCTAACTGGAAGAATGTTCAGTTAGGGGCTCCCTGGGGCCTTGAGGGAGCTGATGAAAAGGCAGAAGAGTGACTCCGGTGTGACTCCGGTGCCTTCTCAAAGGAGAACAGTTGTGGAACGGGGGCCAGTGAGCAAGTTGTCGGTCTTCACAATTGGTGATCCTTCTATGGGCTTCTCTGAGAGCACAGGCTGCTGGTCAAGGGACACCAACCCTGGCCACACATCTACGTGCAACAGGGCCCCTTGTGAGCTCATGATTCCTTAAAATAGAACACACGTGGTCCCGCCAGATGTAGTGAACAGAGGCCCCGGTTCTCAACCCCCTTGGAAAGGCACGTCAGTCTCAGCTGCACTCTTGAGCAGCGGATCTCCACAAGTTCTGGGCTGGGTTGTTGAAACAGAAACTAGATTTAAAATAGGGAGCAGCTGCAACCTCTAAGTTCAGTTCCTGATTCTGTTTCTTTTTCCCTCCTCCTTTAGCTCGTGGTATGTGGGGGTGTCTCCTCAGCTGGCAGCCCTGCTGTGCCCCGAGGTTGATGACCCAGGTTTTGACTGTGTGGGTTTGTGTCTTTCCGGCAGGTGTCTCCTCTGCAACTTCCCTGATGTCCCTGGCTTGGGTGCTAGCCTCCTATCACAAGCTGCTGCGGGACTCCAGGGACGACAAGAAGAGTATGAGCTACAGAGGGGCCGTCATCCACGTCTTCTGGCGCATCTTCACCATCTCATCCAGAGTGATCTCTTTTGCCCTCTTTGCTTCCATCTTCCAGCTCTACTTCGGGATCTTCGTGGTGGTTCACTGGTGTGCCATGGCCTTCTGGATCATCCATGGCGGAACAGACTTCTGCATGTCCAAGTGGGAGGAGATCCTCTTCAACATGGTGGTAGGGATTGTGTACATTTTCTGCTGGTTTAACGTCAAGGAAGGGCGGACTCGATATCGAATGTTTGCATATTACACGATAGTCTTGACTGAGAATGCTGCCTTGACAGTCCTTTGGTATTTTTACAGAGACCCGGAGACCACTGACTCCTATGCGGTGCCAGCACTGTGTTGTGTCTTTATTAGCTTTGTGGCTGGGATCGCACTGATGCTCTTCTATTATGGTGTGCTGCATCCCACGGGGCCTCGAGCTAAGATCTTGGCCAGCTCCTGTTGTGCCGAGCTGCTCTGGGGCATCCCTTTGCCCCCCGATGTTGAGCCCATGGAGCCTCAGATCCCTGGGTACCGGGGGACTCAGGTCACGCCTACCAGAGCCGTAACGGAACAACAGGAGGATCTCACGGCTGACACTTGCTTGCCCGTTTTCCAAGTGAGACCCATGCCCCCTACCCCATTAGGGCGTCCTTATCCCCCAGAAGGGCCCCTCATTAAGATTGACATGCCAAGGAAAAGATACCCAGCTTGGGATGCTCATTTTGTAGACAGGAGGTTGAGAAGGACTATTAACATTCTGCAGTATGTCACCCCCACCGCGGTAGGCATTCGGTATAGAGATGGACCGCTCCTTTATGAGTTGCTACAGTATGAGTCTTCACTCTAAGAGCATCTTGACCCAAGTTGAGAAGGGGACCTTAAGTTCAGTTTGCGGTAAACACCGCTTGCAAGAAATATAACCCTCCCTTCCCCCAAAACACAGAACCACGACCACCACTACCACCACCACCACCACCACCAATGCTACAAAAAAAGAAAATAATAAGTCACAACCCCTTCAGATAAGCTTTCTTTCCAGTCGCTGTATGTATACAAAGATATTCTCTATGTTTTGTAAGTAAAAACAAAAAGAAAACCTTTCTTTTGTTTTTTACACATAAGAAACAGTATTGAAAAATCCCACACTATGGTTCATAAGGTGGAGAAGGAGGAGTTGTCTCCACTCCAAAAGAAAAAACAAGTTTTATACCTTACACCAAGTGTAGATCATTTCCGGGATTGGTGCTGATTGAAAGAACAAAACAAAACAAAACAAAACAAACACAAACAAACAAACAAAAAAACCTTCAACTGCCTTATGCCCTTAGGTGCTGAGTTTCATTAAGTACTGTCACGGTTGCTCATGCAAAACTCTCTGGTGACTTTTGCACCAGGAGAGGGAAAATTAAACAATCAAATGAAACAAATCTAGAAATGAAACAAAAGCCAACCAACGAAAACACAAAGCAATCATTCTTCCTATCTGATTATTTGTATTGAAGAAAACAAATTTACCAAAAGCAAAGGCATAGAAACCTCTCCCTCTTTTTGGTTTCTCTCTCTCCTGTTCTGTCCCCGCCCCAACTTACTAGAGCCTTCGAGGAGCCAAACGGCCATTTGAAACTCAAATGTCTGGAAAAGCTCCTTGAAGGCTGCCTCTGTGCCATTTTAGCCTTCACCTAGTAAGAATCACATTTGTTTCCTGGTGAAAAGCAAAACAGAACAAAAGAAAAAGCCACCCCAATAATTCGATAAGAACAGGAAATTCTAAGGCAAATTAACAGAGATTTCCATGTATGTAATCAAAGAGAATCAGTAATAATAAAACTCAGCATAGTAGCAAAAAGAATGACATCAATTTAAAGGCACAATACTTAATCAGTGACTGGCAAAAATGATTTGTTCTGTCATTTTAAGGCCGTGAAAGGTATCCATTCCTCACATATGATATTGTGTAAGGCCTCTTCTGTTTCCATTTGGTGGGAAGCCTTAAATTGATCTGGAAAGAATTCTTCATTTTTCATTTGTGCTTTTTAAAAATATTAACACAAAGAGGAAAATTAGAATATAAAAAAAACGTCAAATTGTAATAACCGACCCATTTCAAAGACTGTTTGGTGCTTCTGTCTTTCACCATTGTGATTGGCTGAAAGTCATTCAGCTCACTTGGTGCATCTGGATTGAGTGGGAAATTTTGTGTGTGTTGCGTGCGTGTGTGTGTATGTGTGTGTGTGCCCACAGCACACGTATATGTGTGTGTGTGTGTGTGTGTGTGTGTGTGTGTGTCTGCTGCAAGGTCTTGCCAGAAATGTAGACAACCGATGTAAGACGGACACTGGGTATGGCTGAGGTGGAGTGTAAGGGGACTAGGGTTGGGGGAGCCAGGAGGAGGGGGTGGTGCTTGACTATGAGCCCCTGTGAGGATGGCGAGACTCACACCAGCAGCATACTCTGGGTCTTAGAGGAGGTGTCATTTGGGTGCAGATTTGATTCAATTATTGATTTTCTCATTGTACCAAGTTGAATTTCTGGAGGTGTTGCAAGTATGTTCAACCATTTTTTAAATGTTATTTTTCAAAGTATTGCTCCTGTAAGGAATATTCTGTTCTAAGGCATTGTTTCAATCCCATCGTATCTCTACTTGGGCACAAAAAAAAAAAAAAAAAAGGAAAAGAAAAAAAACACAAAAAGAAAAAATCTCCACAAAAAAGATATATATATAAGTATACACACACACACATACACACACACACACACAATTTTTAAGTAAATACTGTTAATCTTTGTTGTGTGTAGCTACGATTTTGTTTTCTAATTCCAGATATAACTGTTTAGGGTGCAAGTCCTCACACTGAACTATTCTTAAGAGAAGTTCAAAAACTGAGGAGTTTTTTTTATGTTTGTGGGTTTTTTAAAAAAAAATTATTATTCAAGGAGGCTTCTCCTTCCTACCCCCTTTATTGTTTTTCAAAATCTGCGAGGAAAAAAAAAAGAATAAGTTTTAAACTTCAGTTCAGTTGTAAATCTGGATGCTCCTTTCTGTGTTGGGATCCCTTTGAGCTCCTTTATTATTACTAAACTTGGTAGTGCCATCCTGTCCCCCTCCCTGACTCGGCTGTCCCCTAGGGTCCTCCCTGGTGGGAAGGAGGGGCGGGAGGAGAGGCACAGAGAGCCTGTGGCCCTGGTGCCCCCCCATCTAGGAAGCACGATGCACAGAGCACACCCAGGCCTTGGTGAAGACCAGCCATACGGCCTGTCTCCATCCTTCCAAGGGACAGGCCCACGGGCCACTCAGTAGGTAATTGGGAGTTCCAATCTGGTCAGAGGTGCTTTTCCTTTTTATTCTGGCTCCCTATCGAGGGCTTAGCTCGCTGCTTACTCTGCTGAGGCTGGAGGAGGTGAGGCCATTTGAGAGGGGCCGTCCCCGCCGGCTCACTGGGGTCCCAGCTCTTGTCTGCCTGAGCCCTGGGGCTCTGTGTGCCTGGAGCCCTGCAGGTGTCAGTCACTAGAGCAATCCTTGATGCTGCCCCCGTGCATCCTTTCAGGACCTCTGTCACTTTGGCTTCTTTGTCTGTTCTTAGATTCGTTCCATTTCTCTTTCTTTTTCATTTTGGCACAGTCATAGGCCTTAACCTGCCGCCTCTGTTTCACTACTCCACATTCAGCACATGCGTGCGTGTGTGTGCGTGCGTGCTTGTGTTTACATGCAACCGAGAAAGCTGCTGACAGTCATTGATCTAGAGCGCCAAAAGTTGGGGTGACAACTTCCAACCCAGGGAGGCCATCTGGGGCCTTAGCCATTGGGAGCAGATGAGAAGATCACAGGATATTGCAGAAATCCTTTCTTTCAACCTCTGTTGGACTGGGCTCCACGAGACTCAGACAGGAGGGCACGCTCCTCCCGCGCCATATTTTCCTCACCCCCGCATCGTGCCAGCTCCTTTCCTAAGGATGAAATGCAATATGCTTCTATGAGTGGCAGCAGGAAAATCCAGCTTTGCAAAGAGACAGAAAAAGGAAGAAAAGTCAGGAAAGAAGTAGAGAAGACAGGAGGGAGGGAGGGAAACATAAAGAGAATGACCAGATGGGAGTTTTCATCTGTCTTCTCAGTATCCGCAGCCTCTGCAGCTCCCCACGTTTCCAATCTCTCCACCAGTCCCAACCATCACCTCCCCCATGGTCCTCTCTCCCCCACCAGTGTGCTTCCCCTCCAGTGGGAGGACCCTGGGCGTCGGCGTGGGAATCCACACACTCTCAATGCTCTGAGTCCCTACCCAGGAGACTTTGGTCCTGAAAACCCAGATCCCTTCGGCTGCTCTGCAGCAGGGTCACTCTGTGCTCCCAGTGAGAAGTGATGGCCTCATCCTACACTGGAAATCTGCTTTTAGTCTGTCATCTGCCTGAGCCCCTGCCAAACCCCTTATGGGTGACGAGGCACCAGCTCTTGCTGCCCCAGCTGCTCCCAAGGGGAACGCCTATGAGGCTTTTAGAAAAGAATCTTTGGGCCCACTTCTTGCCCAGGAACTCCAGGTGAAAACTAATTAACTCTCAATATTTAGTTCTGGTAGGAGATAAGCACATTGTACTGGGAGCTATAGAATAGAATAGAAAGACGTCCCCCTTTCTTTCTCTATTGCCACCCCCCATCAAATATGCCCACAAACCCCCAGAGAAAATGTGGCTCTTCTTTTCGTTCTAAGAAATAAACAGTATCGCTAAAATCTGGCTGATTCTGTTAGCATCGTTTCTGCAAGCTCTGTTTCCCACTTGCTCAGTAGGTCTGCCTCTTCTCTGGGCCTCTGCATGAGAGGAAACCTCAGTCTCCTCAGAAACATCGGGGTGATGTTCCCTGAACTCATTGTCACAAGCCTGTGACATTCCAGATGGGAGCATCATGTCTCTTAAGGCCATGACAAGGGGAGCTAGGAGGGTTTAGATTCATCAGATGAGCCCCCCCTGACCTTACTCACCCCCAGAGTTTCTCAAATCTCAAACATACTCCTGCACTCTGTCTCCGGAAGGTTCACCTTGCTCTGCAGAGTCAGACTTGTCCAAACAAATTGGGAACTGGGGGTCTATGGGGAACGGGCCCCATCTCTCTTGATGGCACATGCTGCCGACATGTCCCTTTTCAGTCAAGGAAGACAACACATCCTTGTGGCCCCTGGGGCTCCTCCACCCCTGTCAGATCCCCTACACTCTACTCCCCAGGCACAAATTCCCCAGTGCTGTATGGCCCCATGTGGCCTAACCCATCCCCTCAATAGCCACAGCCCCTCTGCATACCCAGGTGGCTTAAAAGAGTGCAAATACTTGTCTGGACCGTGGTCATGAGGGTGATGCTATTGGCCGTGTGGCATCTCATGCCACAGGCATCATTCCTTGTCCCAATAGGAACCTTATTCTTAGAGAGGAAAATTTACAGGTTTTTTAAAAATGCCAAATGACATCATTTTCTCCCTTTCCTTGTACCCCGCCTTCCCACATGGTCATAGGGGCAGAAGAAGAGGTTGCTGATGCGGATCCTGTTTGAAGAACAGGCATGGCCTCACTCGTTTGTGTACACAGAAACTCCCTTCGCAGTGTTTATATGCCTGACTAAGGAAGCCGACGTCCCCTTTCCCTATCCTGGTCCTTGCTCCTGAGGGTGGGGGGATACATAACGAGCCCCAAGCCCTGATGCCCCCAGGCCGTAGCAAAATTTTCTCTCTCCATTACCTAGGAACAGATGTAAGAAGAGGACAGCAGTGTGCAGGCTCAGAGCCTTTGGTCTGGAGGAAAGGACGTGCGATCCTAAAAGAGAATGGGGCCAGGGCGTATTGTGCATACAGCGTCCATGCCCTCCTGCTCCTGGCTTTCTCAAATGGGTCACCGAACATTTGTTTGGCACACATGATGGCATTTTCTTTGCCAAGGAAAGTGCCTCCTTACTCAAAGTGAGCCCTTTCAGGCCTCTCGTGACTGATGACAGCAGCTCTGGGTGGTAGCCTTGATGAAGGGGACAATCCTTGTGTACATTCACTTGATTTTCTTATCAAAAAGCTAAAATCTGTTATTTCTTAGCCAAACTGAAAAATATTAAAGTAACATTACCTGATTCGGTTGGGGGAGGGGGATTTAAAATTGGAGAGTGTGAAGAGAAGAGAGCTCATTACAATTAATTTCACTTAGATTTAAGTGATATTCCCAGTGTAGACTGGAAAACTGCCAGGAAAATCTTGCCGAGCTCAAGGGAGACCTGGAAAAGACGCTGCATGAGTGAAAGGGAAGGACACAGAGGTATGGACTCATCCCCAGTGGCTGGTCAGCCTTGGAGGCATCAGTTCTGTTCATTTCATTCTCAAACATTTCTCGATGACTGGATTCCATCAGGCACCCTCCTCGTGAAGCACCCACAGGTATCCAATAGGTGGTGAATTTAAATCAACATCAGTTCTTCTCATTAAGGTCCTGGTGTGCATGAAATGAACAAAATGGGAAATTTTTCAAGATTAGAGTCTGTATCATTACTTCTTCATCCAAAGCTGGCCACTGTCATATAAGCAACATCCATTCTCACCCACAGCCCAACTCCTAGACATGGAAATTGCAGTGGTCAGCCTATCACAGGACGCAAAACCACAGGCTTGTAAGAGGACTGCCCCCAGAGCATCCTAAATCAATGTGTGCCTGTCCCAATTTCAAACTTGTAAAAAGGCAACTCTACCCTCTCAGAGATTTTTTTTGAAGACCCTCACTGTCAAAAAAGATGATGCTTAATGTAAATTCCTGCAATGGCAACATAAGCCTCTTTCTCACTCACCCTTAGCTATTTTAAAGATTTCGTTTCTTGCTTAAAACACTACATCTTGTGCTATTGGCCAAATATCAAAAGACAAGGGCACTGCCTTGATCTGCCTGCAGCTTTATTTCTCTGCCCGTCTGGCTCTGTCTGCCTTACTTGACTCTCCTGGGCACCGTCTGCTTCTTCCCCTCCTCCTGGGAAGGAGCTGTGCCTTCTTGCTCCCTGTACCTTTCCTTGCAGTGGCTGGCAGGACGTGGCTGGTGTGTACTGGAGCCAAAGGTCAGGAGTGCTATTAATGGCAGCTCCTGAGGGCAGCAGACGGACAACCATAGGAGATCCCCCTGCACATGGCTAACACCTTGTGTCAAGGGCTAAGAATAGACCAAATCAGAAACGAGCAGGCAGGACCTAAGGGGCACCCACCCTGGCCTGCCCCACCTGTGCAGAACAATATGCAAGCCCCGGTAGGAGGCGCCTGTCCTTGCCAATTCCTAACACGAATCACAAGACCCCACACTAGAAACTGAAGTCAGTCAGCTCATCCATGCTTGTCCAGGAAGGACTACTCCTAAAATTCATCCTCAAACCAAGGAGGACAAAGAAGTAATTTCCTGTGAGTATAGTGCCAATTGGTAACCCAATGAATGTCCCTTCAGAAGCAGCCTTTGGCCATATGTCATGGTGGTTACAGACAACTGCCCACCTGTTAGATGAACTCCTTTGGTTTGTTTCTCCATCCTCAACATAGCTCTGGGGTCCTCAGGCTCAAGTGGGGTTAGGAGATTTGTTTTAGCTGTAGACCTCCTAGAAGCTCTTCTTTAGACTCAGAAAGATCAGGAAATATCACGGGCTGATTCAGGGTCCCCACTGTGATCACGGATAACTCACTTCACCTCTCGGTGCCTTGGTTTCTCCATCTGTAAAGTGGAGAGAACGAAGGTCAATCTCTTCTTTCTCTCCTGCTCAGGGATGCTGTGAGGATTTGGTCATTATTGTCTGTAGTGAAGGCATCATATAAAGAATAGTGGTGACCTCGTTTCTTGGAAAGTGGAGCCACAGAAGAAGAGCGTGTTCTCCAGGGGCGGTGGCACCTGGAAGCCCACAGGATGAGCAGTGCAGCTGGACAGGGAGAAGTCTCACATCCTTGTAGTTCTTAGATACTTCACAGCACTGTGAACCCAGCACAATGGTACGCTGGTCAGGCGACTGGGGGTCACCTGGCTCAAGGCGGCCACTTGTAATTCTAAAACCAAATGTCCCGATGTTAATTTTTCCTAAAGTATCAGAGAATATATGGAAGGATCAGTTTGAAAAGTGATATTCATTGAGCTTTGGGCAGACAAGAGAATGAGCAAATGGGGAGGATTTGGAGATTGTTTTTAACGTGGTTGAAAGCTCTTTATGAAATATCTCTTACTTTTGTTCTTCCTTACAATCTTTTTCAACCTTGAGGCTCACCTCATCAAATGGACTCGCCCTCTATTTGCCTCTCTGCAGAGTACAGAAACAAAGCTTTATTTTTTAAAAAAAACCATCCCATCAGCCAAAATGTGGGTCCCAATGGTGGGTTTTGATCATTCCCTGGTGTGCTTTGAGTGGAGTCTGCAGGCAAAGATTCAGAGACACACAGGGGCTGGGTAATATCACTAATGGTTTTTATCCAAATCAGGGTATTTTTTTCCTCATCATTTGAATTGGAAAAGTTTAGTTGAGTTTCTTTTTCTTTCCTTTTTTTTTTTTTTTTCTTTTTACTATGGTTTGACTGTTATCAATTCAACTACCAAGATACCCTTTGAGCAAGAAAACAGACCCATCCTAAGAAACTCATGTTCTTCTTAGGATCTAAACCAGAGTGAGGGCAGGTGGGAGCAGTGGAGAATGCCTCTAACACTCCAGGAGGACCAGCTGCAACACTGATTTTCTATTGGCTCTGACAACCTTCTTGGAGAGGAAAATTCTTGAAGCTTCAACTGTTCTAGGTCAATCAACCTGGGTCTGGCTCTGGCCCTTTCCTTGGAGTTCAGGTGTATTCTGATGTAAAAATTCTCACCAAAAAAAATAAATAAATAAGGGGAGGGGGGACGCCTCCTGAGACTGCCCCAAAGGAACAGACAGCTCACCCAGGCAGCTCCCAGTTGTAGATGCAAATCCTCCTGCTCTTAGACTATGGAGTCCTGACAAGAACTCCTTGCCCACCTGCTCTGACCCTGCTCTCCAAGATTAATATTATTGTTTTGACAGCACAAGGGACCAGATCATAGTTTGGAATTCAATAACGACTTCTGTTTGATTTTGTATCTGATCGTTCTGTGGCTAGGCCAAATCCTGCTGGGATTACTTATTTCCACAAGGTATTTCTGATGGTAACCAGAAGGAAGGAATAAAGGAGACCTCAGACTTGACTCTCCGCTCTCATCGGCACCTGTTTTTTGACTGGGATGGATGGCGAATAAACTGCACGGCATTTTTGAATGAGAAATTTGAAGAAGGATGCGTGGAGCCACAGAGAACATAATGACTCAGTAGATGGGTAGGAAGACTAATAAAGAAGAGGAAGGCTTCCAGAAGCATGTAGAAAGAAAATATTTGCAACCATCTAATCGTTACTTCCTACACTCTCTGGAGCAGAAATAGCAAAGCATATTCTTTTCAAACAAAGGAAGTTGATTTTATGAGTGACATATTTAAGCATTATTGTTTCACCAGAGGGTCAGAGAAAGCACCTAGAGAAAGAAAAGGCACGTTCTCATGAACAGATCATGTCATCGGAAGTAAAAAGTCCAGGACTCTATCTTCCTGCAGACCTAAGTCAAGTCACTAGGGGCCAATTTCTCTTTCTGTAAAATGGGAAGAGTATTGCTTACTTACCTCACAGGGGTGTTGTGAGGATAAAGAAATTAATGTCTGGTAAAGCACTTTGAGGATAAGAGTATTATGGTTATCAAGTTTGCTTCCTATTTAAAATCTTTTTAAACATGAATTGAGCACCTGCTGTGTGCAAAGCACCATGCTAGGTACTGTGGAGGAAGAGGAAAGGGATCTAATTTCTCTCCTCTCTTTTGATTAATGGATATTTTTAAAAGATTTCAAGAGGACAGAATAACAGAGTTATCTCAATGTGGGTCAAGAAACATGTTCTCTTTCTTTCTGCCCCGGAAAGGCTACTCTCCTTTCCTTCCCAAGTATTTGGGCAAGAAGGAAGGGCTTTAAACCCTTTAGCTTCCATCAGAGAATGCTCTTCTGAGAAGCAAACAGATATTGGTTGCTCTTCTCCCTGTGGGGGAAAATGAAGGCAAATATCAGTGAGCATGTCCTGTGACCAGCAGATATGGTTCTGTTATTTCTGTCATTCCTCCTGGCTCAGCTTCAGTTTTGCGATAGCCTTCATCTTCTATCTCCAGACCCAGAGAACAGTTTGTTTATGCTGTGCTGGAATAGCTGGGTACTTTTTGGTTGGTTTGTGTCCTTGGAGAATCTGGTACACTGTTGTTTGCTGGAAAGTCTTGGCTTCCGAAGACAAGGATCTTTATTAGAAAACAAATCAGAACATGTACCTGTCTTTTTTTTTTTATGGTGGTGATGGGAGGATTCTTCAATTTCTTAGCTGCCTAACATAAAATGAAGGCTTTTTAAATTTCTCATTTCTTTTGCATGTACAAAGTTTTTCCCTTCCCAAACACACTCAAGGAATCAGGTCTGGATTCTAAAATTTTCTAAAAGATACCACATCTCAAATTCTTGGCTGAGCGCTGTGTCCAAGGTTCCCTAATTTCTACAAAGAGCCAAACCACCTACTGAGCTAAGCAGGTGGGAGGTCCAGTCCCAAATTAAAGCTTCTGGAAGAGCCCCAGAGCCTTGTAGCTTTAGGAATGCTCTTTCAGTATTACTAGGGCTGTCTCCTTGAATCCTCAGAAATCTTCATGCCACAGAAAGATCATCCTCAGAGCTCAGCAGGGGCTTCCTCTGTGTTATAGAACCAGAGGGAAACCACTTGTTATTTTGAAAATCACTATATGATGCCAGCCTTCAGAGGAAGAAGAGAATTGCTTTCTTTCCCTTTCAGAGGGAAAAAGGGACAAAGAGAAAGAGAAGGTTATTTGGTTTGAAAAATGGCTCTTTTGTTGCTGAGAAAAAACGTGGGATTCAGTGGTTCACAGTGGTCCCCTCTGTCTCAGACACAGGACTTGGGAGGCCCCATGTGAGCTTCTCTAGGAACCTAAGGTAGAACGGAGACTTTGCATCCTTTTCCTTCTAACCTAGAACATGAGGAAGAAATATCTTCAGCTTTGGTGCTGCCTGGCCCCAGATCATTCTGTGCTTCTCAGCCACTTCTCTGCTTCTCTCTAGCCTGTGCTCGTGAGAGCTCCCAACCCTGGTGTTGATTCCAAAAGGCCTTTCTTCCATGAGGCCAGTCCTCATATGCACACTGCTTCCAGTCAGGGCTGTTTGTCCAAACTCAACCCCTTCAGCCTTCCACTTGCCTTGACACCACTATTGCTGCACGCTTCCACCAAATGCATCATCAGCTGCACAGGAGCTGTCATTTCCTGCCCTACTCCAAGCCGTGGCCCCAGCCTCTCCGCTGGTCCAGCCTGCCTGAGGTCAAGGACAGGATCCTCTTCTTCCTTCATGTAAATACACATGCCTTTAGAAGGCCTGGCCCTGGGTTCTGATGAGACTTGTGGAGATGGAAGGCAGGAGAAAGGGGCAGATAGTGTGGCTTAAACAGTTGGGGACCCTCACTGATAACTCATGGGGCCAACATGGGCCTCCAAGTGAAAATACAAAGTTTTCTCAGCCCCTGGGCTATCTAGGGCATTATCTCGTCAACATGACAACAAGCCGCTGTGCGACTCGATTGCTCCCAGCACCCTAGAGTCCCCTCTAGCCTCACTGTGCAGGCTAACCTATGGCACTTCTTTGTTATTGATAGCTTTGTTTTTATTTGTTTGAAATTATAGTGATTATGAAATGCCCGAGAGAGAGAGAAAGAAGGCTGAAAACCACATAAGCTATGAGGTGATCTGAGATTTTGAGATTATCATGAATTGTGCAGAACTGAGGAGTCTGATTGAGGTACATGACCACAGAACTGCATTCTAAGCTTATGATCACATCTAGACACATAAATATGCCAATCTTGGGCATATATGTGTGTATGTATGTGTATATATACAGACATACACACACACACACTCACATGTACACACATACACACACACACATATATGTACGTAACTTTTTATTCAAGGGCTTAAAAAGTTGATGAAATAGAGTATTTTGACATTTAGTGCTCTTGCCGGACTTGAAATCGACCCGCCTAGACGGGCTTTTCTTTCTCCCAGGCCTGGGGCCGTGAAGACTCGCTTGGGCCAGGATATGCTTTCGTCTCCTCCATCTGGGACAGGAAGCCAGTAGAGGCTGTGCTGGCATCTTGAGACCCTCAAGTTGCTCCCAGTATTCTCAGCAGGTCCCCAGAGCAACCTGGGGACTCTGGACAACAGCTTTCTAAATAGCTCCCCACTTTCTGGAATCCAAATCACACCAAGTACCTCTGACCTGTTAGCACAGAAGTCCGCAGAGCAGGTGAAGAGAGGGAGGCGTACACGGAGAAGGAAGGTGGGAAGTTCCTGTCTGGAGCCCAGTCAGTGTTAGATGTCCTTCAGCCGCCAGGATCTCTGGCCGGTGGAACCCAAGCCCAATGGGTCTGGACCTGCAGTATCGATATGTGCAGATAGTGTGAGGCTGGCCCAGCAACGCCCCCTGGGGGCTTGGGGAACATGACCCCACCTCTGGCGATTCTAACCGATGGGAGACATTTCAGAGCAATTGCTTTGTAGGAGGCAGAACTGATTTTAGAGCAGTGCCACATCCCTCCCCATTGCAGTAACGACCGTGACAAGTCTGGGGTCTGGCGGACAGACCTGGGAAGAAGCAGGTGCACACGGCGTGAAAAAGTCACTCAAATTCCCGCCCACCCTGGTGACAGGATTCACCATGACCCAAAGTGCTGGGGGATTTGGTTATGCTGGAAGAGTCTTTCCGCAGAAGGGAAAAGAGTGTTTGGGGTCACCTGGAGGGAACAGGTGCTCAGGCAGCACAGTGCTTTGAGCCACAAGCCTTCTTTCCTGACCTGCATCCCATTTGGAGGCTCCCCCTTTGACGGGAAGAGCAAGGGAGGCCCCTGCAGTGATGTGAGCCATATTCTTAGTGTTTGGGATCCAGACAGGTGCTGGAGAGATCACCACTGCCACCTGAAAGGCCTCGTGTTAGGTGGGAGAAAACCACAGAGTCTGGACCTAGAAACTTTTCTAATCCCTGCTCCACAGGATCACCTTTTGGGGTCCCCTCCCCTAACCTGTCACATCTTTGTCTCCTAAGCCCCAGTGGTGTGGCATGTGGCCAGCTGCTGCAGACGGCCATGGCAAGAGCATGTGCGACATCTCCTCCCCCATTTTTATGTCCTCTTATTCTCAGCACCAATCCCCAGGGTATAATAGTTCCATTATCTTTTCCTCTGCACCGACTCTTTTGTGACAAGACATGTTTCCAAGGAACCTACTTTTCTAATGGTGTTATGGAAAAGCGGCTCCTTGGGGTACAAAGAAATTTGGAGGTGAGACACGGGAAGATGAGAGTACAGTCCTGGAGAGGGCTAATGGTGCAACGCCTTTGTAAGTGGCCTTTTCCTTTAACAAAAGAATAACGATTTGTTATAGAAGAAAATATACAAGCAGGGAAGGAAGGAGGGAAGGAAGGAAGGAAGGAAGGAAAGAAGGAAGGAAGGAAGGAAGGAAGGAAGGAAGGAAGGAAGGAAGGAAGGAAGGAGGGAGGGAGAGAGAGAGGGCAAAGAGAGAAAGAGAAAAAAGAGGAAGAACGAGAAACAGAATCCCCTGAAGTCTCACTGTCACTTCTTGGTGTCTGTGGGTTGTCACTGTGGTTTGTTGTTCAAAGCAAAAACATTTTTCTCCCTGCACCTGAGCAGAGATTTTCAGCGTTTTCTAACTCTGCGTCTGCCTGAGAACAGGCCACAGATTGTGGCTGTGGCCTCACTGACTTCACCCTGCAGGGATGTTTGGGGCCTTCTCGTGTGCTCACCTGGTCACCGGCTCTCCCAACCCATCTATCTGGTGAGGGGAGGCAGCCTGCAGGGTCTTTGGCTGGAATCCAATCTCTCTTCTCCAAATGATGGCTATTTTTTAGGACGTTTTCTTACATTTGTTTAGTTTTTCTTGAATACTTTTCTATCAGTCATTCTTCCAAATTTAACCCAATAAAGCTGATGACACTGCTAAATGACTCCTTATAGAGCAAAGCTACTTGAAATTCTCAGGTATTTCAAAGCCTTGAGTGCATAAAATTTGTAATTTTCCCCCAAAGGGCTAACAAAATATTCTCATTGCTTCTATCTACTCTGAACATTAGCTGTGTCTGAGAAACTGGTGTGTACGTATATTTGAGAGTTTAAAGGAAGCAGAGTCATAAACACCATTAATTTTGAGGTTCCAACTATTTCCCCACTGAACAAATGATCAGGCACACATCCATAAAAGGAAAGTTCTAGAACTTGGCAATTCCAAGCTGATGGCGTGTTCTCTAGGCCCTTCCTGTCCATTTCAATGAGATGGGGGGTTTGCTGTAGGAGCTTTAGTCAACCACATGAGACTCACCTTTGTATCCAGCTGGGAATCTTTTCTTCTTCCCTTTTCCTCTGTGTATGATCTTCATCATCTGGTCGTCTATTCTGAGCAGCAGCTGTGTGAGTAGATTGTGGCTTCCAAAGCTCAGACCACATCTTCATTTACTCTTGAGTTTGCTAGTGTTAAACATAATTTACAGTGAACTATCAGCTAAGGATTAAGCCTATCAGCTGAGCCTCCCAAACATGCAGGGTTATGGCCACCTGCATGTGATCAAATTGTCCACCTAAAGGAACATAAATGAGTCTGTTTCTAGTCCCATCTCTCTAAAGCAGGTCTATTTGGAAGTGGCTTAGCCAACGAAGGTAGGGGGAAGGCTAGGAGGTACCCTTGCCCTTTATCACACCCGCCCTGCACAGGTACTGCTTATGTGAAACTTGTGTGATAGGGCAATGAGAGCCCTTATGGCTGATGACATATGTACATAATTAATGTGCCCCTTTGGACAGAAAGAGAAGCTCTTGAATTTCATTTATCTGAGCACGTATTATATATGCAAAACACAGTCCTTCCCATGGGTGATGCAGTAAAGGAGGAAAGATATTGAATGAAAATTTGGAAGGTATAAAGGCTTAGGATGACATCTCCACATGTCATAACAAGATAGTGTAAAGACTCCCAAGTAGGAAATCAGTAAATCTGAGCTCTGGCCCAACACTGTGTGACCTTGGACTGATTATTTAGCCTCTCTCATCATCAATTTCTTCATTTCCAAAATGTTCCTTTCAGTTCTAACATACTCCAGCCACTATGACTTGGCTAGAAACCCAAAGAACTCCAGTGGAAGGCAGAATATGATAAATACATAGAGACCACAGTAAATGCTGCAGGAGTCTAGTGGAGGGGGCACTTTTGACTCTGAAAAGAAGAGAAGATCTTTAGAGGAGGCAGAGAGCTCAGAGACTGAGCTGAAATCGTCAATATTTCCCTTCTCCGGTGCTACAGACCAATGCTCCTGGTTGCCACGATTGCACCTTCCACTTGGTCTCATTTAGGGAGCAGGAAGAACGACAGATTTGGATTTCCCTGCTCTCTGCCATCTCTGTTGGCTGGCAGAAACAGGGGGAGCTGGAGAGGAAGGCTGGGAGAGCCAGCCCTCCCTGTCCTAAGAGCTCAGAACTGCACCTTCCCATCTAGACTCTACCCTCTGTGGTTGCTGGGACTGTGGTCAGGACACCAGTAACCTTAAGTCAATGGAGAGGCAGGGGCTTGGAGGCCAGCATTACATTTCCTGTCTACAATGAAGTTCTAGGAGCCCCTGGAAGGAATAAGTGGGCAGAGACCATTTTCCTAAACCATGGGCAGGCAGAGCCTGCCAAACACCCAGGTCTGTCACTGCAGGAGGCATTTGGGTGGGAAATAGCATAAAAGGAGACCTGATGGAAGGGGCAGGGGCAGGTGGTATATCCTGGTGACTTTTCTCTGCCCTGTGAAGACGCTAGAGGAGGACTTTTCTGGCAGAAGTCTTTCATTGCCCCTCTTGTCCATGCCCCAAAAGTAGGTTTGGACAAATAATTCAGATTATTATTTGGAAGATGGTAGGCATAACTGATTTTTCCTCACACTGAAATGGGAGTATCATTTTTGCTATAGACACACATCAGAATTTGAAAACCAACTTAAGCTAAAAATCCTTAGCTTGAGGAACCAGAAGGAAAAGCAGTAATTCAGTTTAAATAAACATGCCACAAAGACTGCTGTATCAGACTCCCCCTGTGATCAGCCTCTGTGTTCAGTTGGAGTGCTGACCGGAGTTTGGGAAGAGTGGTTGCTGCAGTGAGCCATTTTGACCCTGTTCTCAGGCCTCCCCATCCTGTCACTACGGGCTTAGACAGCAAGTCCTGGGAGCCTTGCATATTGCACCAGCATGACCAGTTGACTTCCCTTCTTCCAACCCAGACCAGGACGAGGGAAGGAAAATGGCCGGTGAGGAGAACTCTGTACCCCTCACCCCGTGTGCAGACCTTCCTGCACCAGGTACAGGCTCCACATTCCCATGTGGAGTGTGGCCCCCGCCTGGAATGAGAAACATAGGAAGGGATATTTCAAGGCCGGCAAGTCACTATTAAAAATAAAAACGCCATTTAACATCCACTCTGCAGTCCTCAGCTGCCCCTTCTCCTTTTCTGGTTCGTCAGCGGCACGTGTAATTCTTGGTGCTCCGAATGGCCAATGACTTCCAATTTTCTTGGCCAGACTATAAGAATGGAGGAACGTTGTTGATTCTAGCCAACACTCATGGTTCTTAGCTACGCGGACAGATGCGGACATCTCTCTGTCCTCGTTAATCTAGACCCGGTGCTATTTGTGGCTAACAGTGCCTATGAATGTAATTCCTTCATTTTCTCTTTTTTTCCTAATGCATTGCCACCAAGGAATCATATTAGACAGACAGATTTCCACGTAGAACTTTCTTTAGCACAAGATTTTTGTTCTTATTCTCACTTTTTTAGGAGGGCTTGGTTTCCTGTGTCTGAGTCCTCCCTTTTCTGTTTAACCATGGAAATCTTTTCCTGTTCTATTAGCCAAAAAGAAGTTGCAGTGAAAAGAACCATGCCAGGCTGTTTCTTCTCTCTCTCCCTGTGGAGTTGAAATGGACAGATGCATATGGGTTGGGATAATTTTTGACTCAGTCGCTCCAGGGTCCTTGCTAAAGATGAACGACTTCTGCTCCCACCATGGCGAGGTCAGGGCGGTGACAACGAACAATTCAACTTCTCGAAACCTTGTGGTGCCTTTTCTTGTGGTGCTTCTTTCTCATGTAACTCCAGTCAAGGCGGCCACTTGCAGCAAACAGCAACGCCAGTACTTCTCCTCGGGGTCATGTGCCAGTGCAGTAAAAGACTTTAATGTATACGTATATAAATAGATATAGAGATAGAGATATCACTATAGTTATTTAATTATATAATTGAGGTTCTGATGCAGCGTTGGTGGGAGTTGATCATTCCTCTGCAAAAATAGATACTGCTCAACAGGAACTAACAGCTCTGTGGAGAGTTCTGACTTTCGGGAAGGGCACCAACAAGTGAGATGGGTTCCTTCTAAGACAGATTTTCTTCTCTCTTCTTGTGAAAGTTGCTGTCTCTGTAACACAGAATGTTCGATAAGGGAGCAAAGAGCAGCTTCTTTTGAACTTCCTTTGGTGCTGATATTTTCAAAAATTGTTTTTCTGTTTTGCTTCCTCATCAGTGGCCAATAAGCTGCTTTTCCAAAATCTCAACTCACCAATCAAAGGTGACGAGGGACAGTTTGGGAATAAGAGGCTAGAGGTTGGACATCCAGGACTCTGACTCTTAACCCAGACACTTTCCTCTGTGACCTGCATAAGTCTCCCAGACTCAGTTTCCCCATCTAAAATGGACATCATAATATTTTCTTACCTCATGGGGATGGATAACTTAAAAGGATTCATTGGTGGCACTGAAACACTAAATCATTATTAACTTGGAGACGGCAACTTGACATGTTTTTAAGGTTTTGTTTGTATGCTGCTAAGATTTTAATCTTGGGGTTTTGTTTTGTTCCCCTCTTGTCCTCCATGTCCACCATGTTGTATGTCCTCCTTTGGCAATACCTTTGAAAATTGTCTAATTGATAGAGATTCACCTGAGGTGTTGGGTAGTGCTAATTTCTCCCAAG
This sequence comes from Ceratotherium simum simum, assembly GCF_057802395.1. Taxonomy (NCBI): domain Eukaryota; kingdom Metazoa; phylum Chordata; class Mammalia; order Perissodactyla; family Rhinocerotidae; genus Ceratotherium; species Ceratotherium simum. Next base: position 10,784,372 of record NC_141911.1, on the reverse strand, counting down.
GGAACAACATCACTAATACTGTATAAGGTGCTAGAATCAAACCTCATTTTATAAACTTTGGTTCTTAGAGAAAAACAAAACATACAGAATTCTTTCTGTGAAGCCTTACTATAGATTGTTATAGCCAATTGTTTATCCAAAAAGAGAGAGAGAATAGAAAATAAAGATAAGATGCAGTGATTCTGTATACAATGTAACTAAAAGACCTTTATTTCCTATATTAATGTAAACTATCATATATATATATACACATATATATATATGCTTGAGGCAGATAGAAAGATTGAGAAAATGTAAAGTATGTTCATCTTTATTTTAATTTTCAGTTGGTTCACAACTTTTAGTATGTGAGCAAGAGAGGTTTACAGTGGGATGGGATAAGGGATGCCCAGTGTAATATAGGAAATTATTTATATTTCTGTTCCATTCTATATGTTATTAGAAGGAGTTGGCTCAATGAGAGGAAATGGAAATAAGTTAACCATAAATGTGCTTTCTAAACGTTCTGAACGTTGATGTTACACGTTGGTGTTGTTTCTTCCTTATTCTAAGGTTTCTCAACAGCTCTGTAAAACACGTCGCTGCCTAAGGTAGTAACAAATAATGTTTACCTCAAGAAAGCTTAAAAAAAGAGGCAGTTGTTTTTTCCCATCTCTTAAAAAATAGTGAACCTCTAACCAAAATGTGAGGCATTTCCACAGAAGTTCAATAAGAGAATAGAACCATTTCTGGTGCTTTCCTCGATGCCCCCATTCTCACCCATCCCTTTTGTCGCTAATGAAGGAAATAATCCAAGAGATGCGTTTTGACAAGAAGTGGGGTTAGGATGCAGCAGAAGTGTATTGGGGAATACAGACTTTGCCTGGAACAAGTGGTGAGGGGTCATTGTAAAGTCTGGCTGTGTAATTCAGGTGTTAGTGCTAGCATGTGTGTGTGTGTACTGTATATATGCTTTAATGTATGAAATGTTTGGTGGACAGAGAAAAATACCGTAAACAGAAATGAACAGAAAAAAAACCTCTCAAATGCTATTTTATCAGATGACGCACTTGTTCACCTTGATGAGAAGCCACTGTTTCACAACTATGCAATCTTCCAGTTTCTCTTCCCTCCCTCCTTCACCTCAGATCTCCAGCCCCCTCACAGATTTTCCTTTGTACAAGATCCACAATAGCTAATCCCCGGTTCAAGGTGAGCATGCTACAGTGATTCTTTTCCTAAATTTAAGAGCTCCCGAGAAAAGTTTTCCTTTCCTTTCATTTTAAATGATTCAATGTAACCCTGTTTGGTTCTATAAGTGAACTGATGTGTATTTTTATGTTTCGGTTACATGTTTACAACTTGTTTTCATCTTCTTCTTGATTCAAATACTTATTTTCTTTATAAAGTCTACTTTTATAGGATATGTTTTGGGGATGTGTTGACTTAACGCAAGAAAAAAATTTGGCTTAAGTGGAACAATGAGCATGTGACCTCTGGGGTTGAGGGGTGGGGAAATAATGTGCGCCTGCAGCTAAATTAGCAACCACACCTAGGTCCTGAATAATGACCCTGGCAGGGAGCTGGTGTACTCTGGGAAGGATGTGACCCAGGTGTTTTTATTTCCTTATTTGCCGTCATCTATATGGAGTAACCTCTCTCCAGAGGGTGAACTAATATTTTCTCCCTTAGCTTTTTGCCAATTGCATCTCTCCCCCCTACTCTACACGCTCTACCCAGTGCCAAATCCCAGTTTCCTACTTTGCACAGCTTCTCGCTAATACCTCTCCTCCCCTGCCAGCCACTGACTGCAACACGCCTGATTGGAGTTACCGCATCTGCTTTCATTTTGAACTTTAGATAAAGAGAATCTTCAAGAGCTCGACATCAAAAGCGCTCAGGAAGCCAGCCCTCAGATTGCACATCATTTGAAGGTATTTAAAACATACTTTCAGCTATAGAGCAGAACAGGAGATTCTAGTGCATTTACAAACTACCCTCGTGCCAATTTGGCTGAGCATGCCTTCACAAGGTTTCCAAAAGTTGTTGCTGGGAAGAAGACAGATCACGGGGTTAGACAAAGCACAAATTAGGCAGGGGAAGCCCTGCGCAGAGAAGGCAACTTCTCTGGTTGTCTGCACAAGTTTCAGTTTTGCACACGGTTTACAAATCTTGCACAAGGTGGCCAAGCCATCTGAGACAGTTTTTAAAAGATAAATTCAGACACTGCCTGACTGCTCCAGCACAACGTGCTTCCACGCCATGGCTGGTGGGAGCTTAGGTGGAATTCCTTCGGAATGAAAAAGGAAGTGGGTCCTTTGACAAGAATGCATTTTCTCTATGAGCCTCATTGCTTCCCTCTCCCATCCTACACATATTCTTAGCTACTCAGGGGATCTTAATGAAGTGCTGTTCATTTGCTTTTTGTCCTGTTCCATAGGTCACACCTGCTAAGACCCATCCCAGGAGTTTATCACTCATTATTTCTTTCTCCTCCTGAAAAGGGGGTCCTCTTATCCTTGGAGGTAGTATTCTGGAGACCTTTAGGCTTATTGTGGGGTCTGGCCTTGTGCACACAGACCCAAGAGTCTTTCCCAGAAGCCAATTTGTCTTTACAGCTCAAAAAATCTCAGTTCTAGGATACCATGAGATTTCTCAACTCCTGGTCCTCCCCCAAAAATGACTGAGTTGCCAAAGTCCCCCCAATGACCCCTGTCCATCGGTGCTCAAGCCCTGAGACAGCCTCAGGTATCCAGAGGCTCCAGGTCTCCCAGGAAGCTCAGAGTTTGGGGAAAAATGAACCCCAAAGGGTGGAAGTGGTCTAGATCCCTTGGTCCTCAACTGGGGCCAAATCAGAGTGTCCAACACCTATTTTGGGGCTGTGACAACCTGCCTCTCTGGGAAGGGACATGCCCATCTCTGGGGGCTGTGGCATTATTGAGTTCCCACCATAAATCTAGACCCAGGGAAAGTGTCTGTCCTGAGGCCTGCAACTTCATCAGCAGCACGAACAGAACCTTTGCTGAGGAAAGTCTTCCCTATTAGAGTGGACAAGTCTTGTGGTGTGGGCCAAACCTTTGCTGGGTCAGTTCTTGCCATCGATTGGTACCTGAGACCCTGTGGGGCTCATAGGTGTGGAGTTCCGAATGCCAGGACCAGGAAGTCGGGTATGGCCCAGAGCCCTCCCCGGGTGGCTGCTTCTGAAGAAGGAGTCCCATCGGAGATGTTGTGTTTCCTCCATGGGGAGAGGGGACAGTTCCTCTACAGGAAAGAAGTATTTAGGATTACTGGAGTCTCAGGAATGCTGGAGTGTCAGAGTAAGTCCAACGTGACCTGAGCAGGTGACATCAGCCATGATGGAGCACAGCCCTTTTGGGAGGACTCAGATTCAGCTAACATTAACCGAGGGCCAATGATATGTAAGGCTCTATCCTGGGTGCCTTCATACAACGATCTCATCTAAATCTTTGTGATAATCTGGCAAGGTGAGAAATCCCATCCCAATTTACAAATGAGGAAACTGAGGCTCAAGGAGCCTCTGTGATGGCACAGGATCCCGTGGTCAGTCAGGGTTACAGCTGGGGGTCAAACCTGGATATTTGGTCCCACTCTTCTTCAAGGTCCAGGCATCCCCTCATGCCCTTTCCCAATGGCTCACAAAGGCAGGTAGCTCAGGGTGCCTGGCAGGGACGACTTGGGACTAAGGCAGCTTTGGCATTTTTGTTTCCTTGCAGATGGCCATAGAGGCCAAGAGAAGAGCGTGAGGTTTTAGGGGACTTAAAAGTTGAGTGACGATTTATGAAATAATGTACCCCATGGAAAAGGACGCCTGTTGTCCACAGGCCTGCTCACCTTGAGCATGACATCTTCAGTATGAGTTCTTGGAGAGCTCCATGGAACCAGAGTCTTCCTATAAGCACTTGGAGATGTCTTCTTCGGTTGTCCTGAGAACTTCTGTGTCTCCTTTCTGTGGGTTTTTTTTTTGTTTTGTTGTTGTTTTCGTGTGTGTGATCTTGAAAGGGGAAGTGACTTTCAGATAAGTGGATTATTTCCCTAAGTTTCTGGTAAAAGAGTTGAACAGTTGGAGTTAGGACCAAGTCAGAAAATTAAGCTTCACAAGGTAAATTTTGAGTAGGTTTTTGAAGATAATGGTTCTGACATGGCAGAAAGAAGGAGCAACTCTCGGCAGGGCACAGCAAGAAACTCTCCATGCTCAGCCGGAGAGGGAGGCAGCCTGGGAATCTGCATTCTGCACGTGTCCCCACCGTTCCTGGGCCAGTCACTTGCCTTCCATGATCCTCAGTTTCCCCATCTCTAAAACACAGGAGTCAGTCTGGTGACCTCTGTGATTGACCCAAACCAGAAAGATAATAAAATAGCAAGACAGGCAAATGCATTTGATGAAAGTCTTGACAACTGAACTGATAAATTTGGATTTGGGATGATAAACCATTGGGAGCCACTGTAAGTTCCTATGCCAGGGAATGAAATGACCAACATCAAAATATTAGGCTCAAGAAAGTGATTTTCACTGTCTTGTGAGCTGATTAAGGGAGAAAAACAATATAAATGAGAGAGGCAGAGCCCAAGGGAGAGGAAAGGGGCAGGAACGGGCAGATTGGAGACAGTGGGGGGAGGGGAAAGATGAACCCTACGTGTTCTTTCTCCACTGTCAGCCTCACGCTTTACACGTCTGTGTGCAACAGTTACGTCAGCTTAATGCCTACTGGGCAGCCTGTGATGGAGCGCACGTCTGAGCACGCCTCCCCCGCCCCCCACCCCCACTCTCCTCATCCTGCCACAGTCACAGCAATTATCCCAGGAGAAAAATCCCTCAGTCCTTGAGCAGAGCCGGGGCTTCTTCTGAGCACAAAGGAACAATGGGATCTCAGGGTCTGAAGGAGACTCAGACACCACCTAACTTGCTCATCCACACAGTCACAGACAAGAAGATATCAAACTTATTCTCAAAGACCTCCAAGGAAAAAAGCACTTTGCCTTCATTCACTATTGAATGTCTTGTAGTCAGATAAGCCTTTCTTATAACTACTCGAATGCCACCTGTTGCAATCCAGACTGATTCCTTTTGCTTTGGGTCTCTGAGGGGACAGAGATCTAGTCTCCTCGGGATTAGTGAGCTTTGGGACACTTGGAAGTGCCCTCAGCCTCGCCTTGCTCAGGAACTCCTGTAGGGCAAGACTGGGGATCACTTGAGAGTGATGGTCACAAGCTCACCTTGTCTTTGCCTCCTGAAATTAAGTGCTCAAGACAGATCACAACCACCCACCACCCAACCTGCCAGCCCAGCCAGGCTGGAGGCAGCTGCCCAGCTTTGCTGTGACCTTGGTCTTCAAATTACTCAGATGAATTGTTTTTAGTTCCTTTCCCATAGGGCCCTGCTGCTGTATTATTCCCTCTCACTATAAGGTTTTATGTTCAAGTGTGAGTCTTCACTTGAGATGCATGGAGGAAGGCAGGAAAAGGCCCCTGGTTGTGGCCTTGAGGGGGAATATAGGGTCTTCAAAACCCTTATAACACTGTGGACACCTTTCCTTCTTCCCCAAACCATTCTCTTGTTGCATTTTCTGAAAATGCAATTCAACCTCGATGATGCCCTCCACGTGCCAGGCACCGTGCCAGGCACTGGGAAGGCAAAGAGGAAAGACAGTCTCTTAGGGCATTCACAGTCCAGCAGGGGCAACGATGCACAAACAAATGGGACACTACAGGCAGCATTCTGGCTTCTGGAGAACAGGGGTTGGCCCCGCCCAGCACATGCCGACTTCACCTTCCCTGCTGTGCACTTTGCCCGAGTACTAGTCTTCTCACCCAGGTGGTCGCCTATCAGTTCTCTCCTGACCTTGTCATTATCCCAAATTCACCAGGCATTCCACGGGACCCCTCTGTCCTTCCTCTTGCCCAAGGCTGACCTGGCCTGCAGCTGTTCCCAGCTTTTTCTCAGTAGAGCAAATCCCACCAAAAGCAGGATCACGTCCAGAGTAAAAATAGCTATTAAACAATCCAAGGGAGCTTGATTCAGCTCCACTTTTAGCCCCGTCAACATCTCTGAGCCTCATTTCCTCCAAACTTTCTTCTAGTCACTGGCAACAAACCCAGGTTACTCCTCAGCTTTCTAGTTGGAGCCCCTTACATCTCCACTGGCCATCTGCACTTGCCTGAACTGACCCTTACTTAGTCGATCATTTGATGGCTCTGGTCTCCCAGCTGCTGCCTCAACCAGCCAAGTGTCCTTTCCTGGTCCCTTCTCCTCACTCCATCCTCCTTCCGTTCAAGACATCAGACAAAGAGGGAGTCAGTCTCTGCATTAGCTACCACTGCCTAACACTGCATTTTACAGTGAAAATGCATTTATGGTTAAAATTGAGGCTGAAGATGGCCTTCTCAGTGGCCTTTTAAGCTCTCCATTGGAAAGGCTGTCAGTGGAAATGATGAGGGGAAAGGGACGATCCCAGTGTCCCAAACCAGTAGAGGCCCCTTGCCTCACCCACTAGGAGAGCAGATCATCTAGAAAGGCAAAGTTGGGCCAGAGACTTCCCAGCTAAATTGATTTCCTGCCATTTCCAGGCATGTTTCCAGGGTCCTCAAAGACTAGTGATCCCCATCACGGTGGCTGCAGGAGTGAGGGTTACTCTAGGGAAAATGAAGAAACCCTGCTCTTTTCCTATCAACATCTGGCCGCTGAGCTCCCGAGGCTGCCCCAACCCCAGCCGGCAGGAATACATAGAGGAACGCTATGGGACAGGTTACTCCTTATTAGATAGATGGAAATTACATTTTTTTCCTGGTCACAAAAGCAAAAACAAAACCTTTCTTTGTTTCACCAGGGTTTGCAACTGAACACATCTGATCCCCTGATTTAAAAAAAAAAAATTTTTTTTTTCATTTTGAAGCAGGTATTTTTTAGTGGGGCTTATTTTTGGGTTTGAGATCACTGGGCTTCTTGCCCTGTGAATCAATGCTTGCTGCTGTGTTGAAAATGCATACATTGGTGACCACAATATTAAGCCAAATTTAAACTCTTTAGTCTCCTCCATCTGTAAGTGTTATGTATCTACCTCATTATGATTTTTTTGGTTTTCTGTGCTTTCGTGTTGTGTACAACGTCAGAGGTGAAATGTAGATAAAAATATATATATATAAAAATATATATTTTTTGCTTTGCAATAAAGTTCAAAGCTATAACACAGAATATTCATGAAATGTCATAGCCTTTTATTGTGCTCTATCTTCTTAGTTGTGAATTGTCCTGGGAGCCCTTTCGCGTATTCACTAGAGTCAATATTATTGTGTTTGTCATTTGATGAATTATTCTAATTATTTTAACTGTATTTTTTTGACACATTGAATAAGACATTAGGATTCTTGAACAATTCTTGGTTCCAAAGGTGCTTTATTTCTGTGGACTCAAGTGATCAAATGGAAGGGAAGTGTCTCTGTAGACTTGAATCTTCCAGATAAAATTATTGATCTCAATGCCGTTGGGTTTAGAACAAAAGGTTTGTGCGTAGGGGGAAAAAGGAAACATTGGTTTGGCTTTGACTTTTTGATGCTTTTGATATTGATTTATATCCAACTTTCTTTTTTTAATTTCAATGTCTTGGCATGGAATATGGTATTCACCGACTTCCTAGCATTCTCGTCTGATTTGGCTGCTTTCAACTTTTTGACTCTGCCATTTTCTCTTGGTTGACTTTATGTGTTGTACTATTTGGTGGTAAACTACTCTGTGCCCAGCCCCCACATCTTCTCTAAACCTTCTGGAACTCTCTTCCAAACCATGTGTTAAGAGGGACAGTGACTTGGAAACATTTGTAGTCTACGAGCCAACGATGCCATAAAGACTCAAGTCTTTCAGAAGAATCCTGATCAATTACAGTCCAGGGTGGAGGGATCTTGAATAGACATTGCAAGGTGGATTGTCTGCAATTGAGTCCTTTTTTCTGTAACTTGGACAGAAGCACTTTCCTTCAGCTAAGCACATCTAGGTCATGAGTCCTAGATACTTTGTACGGTTCAACAACCCTTGTTTTTCTGTGTCTTCTGCCAAAATATGTAAGACATTTCTCAAATTCATTAAGTATGTTTTAAATGGGATAAAGAAAGGTCTATAAGTTAGAGTAAAAGGTCCTTAAAAATGATACTTCAGCAAAACTTTGTGTGTGTTGTATTATTTCCCAGCTCCAGAGAGCTAGGGAGAAGTAGGAAATGAAGGGGGGAGAATCATTTCTACAAATGGCAAGTTTTCCCTTAAAGTATGTAAAATGATTACAAAAAAGGAAAACGCTTAAGATTCAATTTCATAATATGTCCGTTTTTTCTTTCTTCTGATGATCATAAAGAACTGTTAGTGTGTGTTAAGAACAGACATTTTAACTTGTATTTGGGGAGGTTTGTTTTGCTCTTTAAAATGCTGAACTGGCATTTCAAACAACTCTGGCTAGGTTATACTTGGCCTGTTCTCAGCTATTTCTCTATTTTTCTGGTATAATGGTCTGTCTATGAATTGAAATACAGTTAAATGTGTACTGAAGGTGGAACACACCGGTGTTGATTTGAAGAGGGAAGAAATTTAATGATAATATATATTTATATATATACACCTGTAAGTAGGTGAGTGGGAATATATGATATATTCACACACACACACAAACACAAACACACACATAGGCACAATGACAATATGCTTCCAAAGTTGGTTTTTGATTCTGAGGAATTTGCCACCTCACTGAGCTTCCCAAGATTCCAAGATTTCTTTTGAAATAATTACATTTTAAGAAATGTTTTGCTTTGTTTTTTAGGTACTAGAAAGCACAGTTCTTATTATTCCCTGTTCTTTTGGTGACATAACTATTGTAGATTCAGAGGAGCCTGTTTTTAGGTGGGTTTCTGTGAGATCCTTTCTTGTACCACTATCTTCCAGCCCACCCAAAGGCAAGAGGAAATTAGCTACAGAGCCATCTACACCATCCTGTCTCCGCTCCATCTTTCCATTCACCTCAGGTCCCCAGTTTTCCCACAGTGGAGATGCGGGGGAGGGCTTGTTGAACAGAGACCCTTCCAAAGTGTGAATTCTGGGCTTGCTTCTCTCTCCATGCAGGTTCTGGACCTTTTCTACACTTGGTGCCACCCTTCCTGGATGTCCACACCCACTGAACCTTCAAATCACTACCAGAACACAGACAACTAGGACATTTCAGGGTGAACAGAAGGAATTTCTTGCTGCCTCTGAGGTAGAGACATTTTAGGTGTATGTGTTGGTAGCCCTAAGCACTAGGTTTAATCTGTTTCTTATAGAAGAAGGATCTAAATGGACCAAACTCTAAAGGTAACTGTAGTAGAGGGTATCACACAACTTCCAACCCAGACCAGCCAGTTTTGTCCATGTAGTGCCCTACTGCTGGCTCACAAGCAAAGCTCCCTTGGTTGAGAGGAAATTCCCACCATGTCAGAGCGAGCATGGGAACAGGGGTAAAGGGTGCTGAGCTCCACCTCATTGTGAGAAGGTGTTTTCTTCTCTTCCCTTCCTTTTCTGTCCAGAGACCATGTCTCTTCTGGGTGAGTTGGTCTTTGGGCTTGACCCTTGTTGTTGGGTTGTTGTGGAAAGCTTTTGCACTGCTATGAGGACACTGTGGGTTTTCTTTCATTGTTACTAGTTCTTTGTTCCTGGATGCTTCTCTGTCCCCTTTGAAGGGAGAAGGCACTTTCCCAGGATGTGATCATTCTAGATAGAGATGCTTTCAGTCCTGTTCACGGTTGTTAATTGCTCTTGAACTTCCAGAGAAATCTCAAACTTGGAATCCACTTCTGACTCCCTAGCTATTTTCTGGGTGCCCTGCCTTGAGACAAGAACAACTTCTATGCCCGAGGAACTTTGGAATCAGAGGCAGGAGGTATATTTCAATGGGATGCGGCAAACGATACAAGAATTTCTCTTAACCTGAATTCAAGCTATGGTACAGCCGTGGTAGAGACTTTTTGACCTTAGACTTCTCAGGCCAATGGGTCTGCCATACACTGACCCTCCTTGCAAGGACAAGGTGGCAGAAAATGGATTTATTTTACCCCGCTGGATCTTTTCTGACAGAACAATATTCCCACTTCAAATTCAGTCAGTCACTTGGCTATCAAATATTTATTGAGCACCTTCTATGCCAAGAAGAGGGCTGGAACTGGAGGGGCTCCAAGGATGAAATAAACCCCAAGGAACTAAATTTGAGGCAAGAAATGTACATTAATAACCATAATGCAGTAAAAAATACAGCCCTGAGAGAGGTGCAAGGTGCTATGGACCTCCAAAATAGGAAGCAATACTTCCAAGTAGAGGCGTAAGAGAAAGCTTTAAAAAGACTGGCATTTGAGTTGGGTTTTGAAGGATCCATAGGACACATGAAGATGGGTGAATTGGGTTGGCCGTGCCTACAGTCATGTTACATCTCACTTAAGATGTTGATTGCTTTCTGATAAGAAAGAAAGACAATGTCCAGCAACATATACTTAAGCCACACTGTGTCTTTCACTGTCTGTTAACATTCACCCAATCTTGTTAAAAGAATTGTCCTTCAAGCTGCAACCACTTTCTCTTTGTTTGGTAATGTGATCGGGAGAATGGCTCCCCCTTGTGGATAACCACTCTCCCTCTTCAAAGGCTTCAGTAGACCCCCCAGAGCTGGGCTTGTGGGTGCTCATATGTTTTCATGTCTGTGCTTTGACTCAAAGTTTAGCTCCTTGCAGCTTTGGTGTGCCTAACACTCATTCCCATGGTCCTGTCCACACAGTGGAAGCCAGGAGGAATGAAGCCTTAAAGGTGGTGGTGATTTGCATATCTCCATCAGTGAGGGTAAATCAGAAGATTGGAAGGTGACCCTTCCAGGTTTGATTTCTGGGACCACCGAGTTTTAAGGCCAAACCAGAGGAAGGCTTGAGTAATGAATGGAATTTCTTAAAGCCCAAAGCTGCCAAGAGACACAGAAGAGCCCAGTCTCTGTTTCTTAATAAGGTTTCAGTTCAACCCTGGTTAGGCCAACCTCCCAGAATATTTGAGACCACTGCAGCCTCCCAGAGCAAGTCAAGCCCTGCAGACCCCAGTCAGTTCTGGGTGCTCCCTGTAGCAACCTGGGAGCTGGTTGCTATGGGCACAGCATATCCTAATGGAGGACTGAGTCCTTGGGATCTGGGGAAAGGCCTGGTTTCTCCTATAATTAAGTGCAGTGGTTCCAGGCCTTTATAGATACTGTGAAAAGATTATAGAAAAGGAGGCCAAGAAAAATTGGAGTTTTTCTGACTCATTCCCCAGTAGGCCCCAATTCCCTCAGCCCTACACACAGATTATCCCACAGTTTGTTGGACTTAATTCCATGTTCTGAAAATAAAGAAAAAAAAAATAGACATTCAGACATTGGATGAAAGATCCAAGGCACAAAGAAATAGGACAAGCATGAGAACCTACCCACAGATGGGTCCATTCCTGGAATTCATATTCCCATTCACACTAGGTCCTGGCCTTTGATGTAGACGTCAGATTCTCAGCACGTCTAAGTGGAAATGCAGGGGTGGCAGTTCTGAACATTAGAACCTATTCATAGAATAAACAGGCTTGGCCTTCCAGTTGGAATCCCCCAGTTCCCTTAATCTGGTTTGGTGTAGTCGTCGTCTCTTTAACTTCCATAAAATAAGTCTGTTATTGCCAATCCACGGCCCTAAATCTTTTCAGAATGGGAGGGATGGTGACCACTTGCATCCCTGAGACCCACAGACTAACCATATCAGCCCAGCATCCAATCAGAAAAGCTGGGCTTCTGTATTGGACAAGTCATTTTTAACCCCAAACTTCAAATTGTTCAATTTTGAGCATTCTCTTTATCTCCCACCAGCTGTGGCTCTGCTGAGCCTGAGCACCTGTGCACCCCAGGCTGAGGGTGATGCCCAGACACTCACTGGCTCCCACATACCTCACACCCCATGTCATCTGCTCAAGAATGTGTTGCCCAAATCATCGTTCCTCTCAGATTTAGTTCATATTTACTAAGCACTTGCTTCATGCCAGGCACTTTGTTCAGTGCTTTTCTGTATATTTTCTTATTTAGTTTATCTAACTTATTCTTCATAGTGACCTTATAATCTAGGAGGATTTAATGTAGAGCTTTATTTTACAGAGGAGGAAAGTGAGACTTAGAGAGTTGAATGATTTGCCCAACTTCCCTTGACTAATGCAAGACAAAACCATGCTGAGGGCTCAGGTGGCTTGATTGAAAGTCCCCCACTTTTTCCATCACACCTGACTGTGCACCCCATTGCTTACATTGGTGGAGGCATCTTAGCTTTCTTTTCTTCTGGCTTGCGAGTTCACCCCTACAATGGTACATTTATCTAGGCTGCAGCAGCCCCGAATGGCTTGACCTGTGTGTAAACAACTCATATCGAGATGGCCTAAGAGCAGGGCCCTGAGTCATCAGCTTGGGTCTGACATATGGAAAAGAAACCCGTTCCTTGATTTCCAATGATTTTCTCTGAAAAAGAGTGTTTAAGATATATCCTATGAGACCGTACATTTTAAATCAATTGGTGTTCTTCTAATTTCTCCCAGGAGGCTCTTTGGGCACGATCCATCCATGTTGTAGAGAAGGAATCAGGGCATTGAGTGGCACCGTTATTTTTTGGAGCCCAAGCTTCTAAAAAGAAACCAAACAGCAAAGCTCTGCGTCTAACCAGAGTTGCTGCCTCCAAACTGGGAGAACCCTGGCTCTAACTTTGCTTCAGGAAGTTTGTGAAGACCTTTCTTTGCCTCATGTCAGCTGTCAAAGCTGAAGCAATCTCTCCTGATGTTCAGGGAGATCTCTGTCCTTGAGAATCAAGGGCTCAGTCAGACTCTTGAACTTATGCCCAGTCTCTTCATTCTGTTCATTAATTTAGTCTCCTTACTTGCTCACTCATCACTCACCCAGCACGTATCCCAGGCACTTGACGAGACTCTGTCCTCAAGCAATTCACAGTCTGGTCGGGGAGCTAAAACCTGTACCTCAAGGTCTGAAAGATAAGACCGAAAGTGATGAGTAGAGATACAGCTCTCTGAGCTCAAAGCAAGCGGAGATGATGTGGGGCATTGTGAGCTCTCTGCCTTCACCCGTCTTTCTGAAGGCTGCTGAGCATTCCTCATGGATGACACATTCTAGCTTTAGGACCTTAACACAGTGCATCCTCTACTCTTCCCCTCTTTCCCTAAAAGTAACCCCCAGTGTGCACCAATATATTGGCTCCCTTGACAGCTATTTTTAGCAGATGCCTCTTGCAAGAACACCACAAGCCCTACTCAAAAGCAATGCTCTCTTAGGAAAAATGGCTTAGCCAGAAAGAAGAGACAAAGAGAGAGGAGAGTAATGAGAAGATTCCTCTTTCCTTGAGATAGATTGCTCTAGAAAGAAAGCAGGTTGCTTCACCCATAATCATGTTAGCTTTGATCTGGAGACTTAAAAGTGTTGCAGATCAGGAATTTAGGACTGGGCTCTGTCTTAGTCAGTTCAGACTTCTATAACAAAATGCCGTAGACTGGATGGCTTAAACAACAAACATTTATTTCTCACAGTTCTGGGGCCTGGGAAGACCAAGATCAAGGTCCTACCAGATTTGGTGTCTAGTGAGAGGTCTCTTCCTGGTTTGCGGATTACTGCCTTCTTGCTGTGTCCTCACATGGCAGAGAATTCTGGTCTCTTCTTTCTTCTTATAAGGACACTAATCCCATCATGGGGGCTCTACCCTCATGACCTCATCTGAACTCAGTTATCTTTCAAGGGCCCCACGTCCAAATACCATCACATTGGGGATTAGGGCTTCAGCTTATGGATTTTGGGGGCCAGAAACATTCAGTCCATAGCAGACCACTTTACTGCTTTGCCTCCAGGAAACGTGAAAGACCTGAAACTCAACATCCCTACACCATTTTAGTTATTGTTCTTAACCATCATTTCTTCATGTCCACAGAGCACATGCCTCCATCCTGAGTTATAGACTTACAGGGTTTAGGTTAAGCATTATGCTATGAACGTGTATATGGGTTACAGAGAACAAGAGTAAAGGCTATTCTCTTAGGAACAGTTAAGAGAGAAACAGGGCACCATAGGATGACAGAGGTCTTGTATCAGTCAACTAACCTTCAAAGTTTCCCTGTGAAATAAGAAGCCCTGGGCCAATCCTGGGCATTGTTAACACTCTCACGATGCCCCTTTAGGCCAACAATGAATTGTCATTAATTCCTCTTAAGAATAGTTCTTTCTTTGGCACTGTTCTATTCTCATGGTGAATGCTGAGATACGTCTTGAAGTGCATAATCAAAAGAGTTTCTGAAGTCAAGACATATCACATCTATTACATTCATCACTTACCAGGTGCCGTTTCCAAAATATTATATATTAATCTCCAAGTAAGTCCATTTAAAGCTCAGATTATGTCAATAGGTCATGGTTTTTAGAAAGTCCTGTTTAATGGTCATTAGAAATAGTGAGTTTTTTGTTTTAACCTTTAAGAAATAGTTATTGTTAATTCCTTACTCTCCTAGTCAGTTCAGCAAACTGGACCATTAAAAGTTCATCAGTAGATTATCCAGCACTTTTCTCTAAGCATGACTGGGTGAGAACAGGTTGGAATGACTTCTGTAGTAGAGATGCAGATTGTTTAGGAAGCTATGCTGTTACATCATAGGGCCACAGAGAGCTGTCCTCCAGCCCTGCCTCCCCTCCAAGCAAGGCCGCGCCTCCCTGCAATCCTTGTGCAGCAGCAGGAGCACTGGATTCACCAGCAACCTACTACACTAACTCAGGCATGGTTTCCTCTTCTGCAAAATGAAGATGACATTCCCTAAGGTCCCTTCCCATCCTAAAATTCTGTTATCGAGACATCCACTCATCCAACAAATGTCAATGGCGCTCTTAATTGTCTCCAGACTGAACTTCTTCTAAGAAACCTTGGGAGAAAAAAATTTAGCTCTTCCCTTTTTAATCCATTCTAATGTTTATAAGCACAAAAACCAGGAGAGATCTTCCTTAAATCAAAGGTAAACATCTCCTAAATAAGTTCAACTATATTTTTCTCTACTTTAAAAGAAAAGATGAAGCCAACTTCTCACCATCCTAATAAACATACTCAAAATATATATCTTGAAGGTAAAAATCATTTTGCTTCCGGGGCCAGCCTGGTGGTGCAACGGTTAAGTTTGCGCGCTCCATTTCAGCGACCCCAGGGTTCGCAGGTTCGGATTCCGGGCGCGTACCCGCGCACCAACGCACTGCTCGTCAAGTCACGCTGTGGCGGCGTCCCATATAAAGTAGAGGAAGATGGGCACGGATGTTAGCCCAGGGCCAATCTTCCTCAGCAAAAAAGAGGAGGATTGGCAGATGTTAGCTCAGGTCTGATCTTCCTCACACACATACAAAAAAAATTTTGCTTCCTCCAGTCCCTTTCTGAGTGTTGATGTCAAGTAGTTTAAGTGTGTTGGGGTAAAGACCAGAGCATCACTCATCTTGAGATGAGAATCAGTCATATTGGATGGACAGAGGTTATTGATCAAACAAAATGAAAGCAAGCAAAAAATACCCCCTCCTGTCTTTTGGAGCTCCACTTAGAGCAGACCACCCTCTCACTAAGAACATGCAGAAAATTATCTGACTTTGTTTCGTGTGGAAGTTGTGATGCTTTCAATAGAGGTGAAGGAGGTTGTCCACCAGCATCTCCTGAATGTCTGTGGAGCGCTTTCACACACAATATCCATTTGATCCTCTCAACAGCACTGAATAAAGTAGCGTCATACCCAACTACAGATGAGGAAACTAAGGTTCAGAGAGGTTAACCTGCCTGAGATCATACCGTTACAAAGGAGTAAGGGTCCAATCTGATGCCCCAGTCAGTGATGTCCTAGGAGGTAGAAGAGCGGCAGTGCACTTCCCACCAATGTCCCTGGACTGACTGTGCCTGTTCTCCCCAACACCATTCCTGGGAATCACTTTAGCCAGAGGCAGCTCCATAATTAATAGTAAATAGTGCTAAATAGTCCCAGATACCAAAAGTCGGACATGACAGCCCAGTTCTGGGGCATTTTCACCAGGCTTCACATTTCCCTGGGGACAGCAACAGGAACTTACCACAGAGGAATCTTGGAATATTTCTTTAGCCTTTAAGCCGCAATACATATCATCTCCTTCCCTAATTTCATTCTTTCCCTTTGCTCATGTAAATACATCTGTGATCACAAATCCTCAAATGTTATTTCAACCACCAACCACCCGATCAGAAATACACCATTTCAAGAGAGCAGATCTAGCTAGGCAGAGCTCTGGGGATTTATCTCAAGAAGAACATAGGCGTTTGCTAAGGACACTGAGGCAAGGTAGCTTACACCTTTTAAAAATCCTCCATTCAAGGGAAGACCCATGGTCAGTGGTCCTTGTAGACCTCAGCTGGCTTGGAAGTGACCAACCACTTAGTGGCACCCAGAGCAATGAGCAGAGTCCCACCACCTCTGTAACCCAGAGGACCAGGCCTTGGGCCATATTTTGAGTCAGAGCGGGATGAGGAGCATGGAGACTGTTTCTAGGGCAACAACTTTGCTATAATAGGTCGGAGATGGGTACTGAACTCTGGGAAAGCCAGGTAGGAAATGAGATTGGGAAACCTAGTAAGGTGCAGGATCTCTTATGGCCAAAAGAATGAGGAAGTGTGAGCACCTTATGCAAAAAGCAAAGGACATGCACACAGGTTCTGCCTGATTCCACAACTCTTAGGGGCAGAACAAGCCATGGGACACCTGCTGTAGGAAGCCACGTGCCGCGGCCGAGCACGGCTGTCCACCTCTACCCATGAGAGTGGGAGCCAGAGCAGTGTGGAAGCACCAAGCCTGCAGTGTCTGGCAGAGCTTTCTTTTCTTCTTGAGGAATGTAGCAAAATTAGTAGAGAAAGCCCAAATTTCCTCCAATGGCCAGATTGTAACCAAATAATCGAAGACTTGCTGGGGTCACAGTACCTCACACTCTGTTTCAAAGATGGGAAAACTTTCTAACATGGCAGAGAAATTTGTGTTTCTTCCCTTTCTCAGGGCATAGGTGTAAGTAAAGCATTCGCTCACCGCTGCAGGTCACTTGTGTGAGGCAGATGGATCCAACCACCCAGCCACATCCCAGGGGAGATGGGAGAGGGAGCTGTCCACACCTTACGTAGGACTGGCAGATTCCAGATCCTAACCAACAAACTCTGGCTGTCCAAAATAGTCCCCTTTTAATTTCAACAAATCATGGAAGAGTTTGCCCCACACTGTTAGAAAGAATTCAGAGGGACTAAGTAAGAGATCAGTCAAATGGGTCAAAGAACGGTTTTCATGGGTATGGGCACTAGGATGAGGCTAGAGAGGGGCTGTGTGAAGAATAGGGGTTCTCTGTGGCCTCCACAGACTTCTGGCCTGATATCTGTGCCCAGGGTTGCCGAACATCAGCCCCCTCCTATTGGACATGGAGGGAAGGACTCTTTGGCTTTCCAGTGCATCTTGCATCTCATAACCCATCCTGGACTGGTTGGCTCTACATATCTCAAAAGAGGATGATTCCTCAGTCACCCTTGCTTCTCCTCATGTCCCACAACAGGAACATGAAGACTGTCACCTGGTCACTTCATTTAGCCACATTGCTCCCTTTTAGCCACTTGCCCACTTGAAAGGCAAGGCTCTGGGGAAATGGCGGCTCTTTTTTCTCAGATGTAATTTAAGGTTCTTGACCCTTTCCTCTTTCCTTCTTTCCAGAACATGAGGCTCTGAGAGCACAATGGCCTTGACAAGGACCATCCTTTTGCCAGATGAAGTTTCCTCAGTCCCTGCCCACCCCAGCCCCCAGCCCTTGTTGGACAGTTCCATTTTTCTTTCCGGGGGGTAATTCTTTTTTTTTTTTTTTTTTGTGAGGAATATCAGCCCTGAGCTAACATCTGCCAATACTCCTCCTTTTGCCGAGGAAGATCAGCCCTGGGCTAACATCCATGCCTATCTTCCTCCACTTTATATGGGACGCCGCCACAGCATGGCTTGACAAGTGGTGCGTCGGTGCGCCCCGGGATCCGAACCGGCGAACCCCGGGCCACCACAGCGGAGCGCGCGCACTTAACCTCTTGCACCACTGGGCTGGCCCCCAGTGGGGGGTAATTCTTGATAGCACAGTGGGGCGTGACCTCCATCATAGTTTCCTTTGATCCCGTGAGGTGGTGCCACTCTCTTTCCCAACTGCCTGGGACAGGGGGACTGAAGCACAAAGAAGCATTGCCCAAAGAGGCTCATGCTGAAACCATTCTTTTCATTTTTAAGTACAATGGGAAAGCTCAGTGACATGGGAAACTCCCTTCAGATGCTCCACCCTTCAGCCCCAGATGTTCAGTCCTTCTCTTGTTGGAATTTTAATACCATCCATTTATTATTATTATTATTTCAATGGAGGAAGAACCTCATGCTAATGACACCGTTCTTTGTTACTATTTGAAGGGGTAAAGACCGTAGTGAACTGTGTTTATGTTGAGATATCCATTTCTTGTGCTGGGTTGATTTCAGATTGGTGCATTCTCACTTATCAGGGACCTCTGATTCTAGCAGAACAAAATCAGCTACTTACTCTAGTTACTGTAAGCAGACACATAACTTTTACTGTAATTTGAAAAACCTTGCACTGTAATGGTTAAAAACAAAAGCAAATCTTATTGAAACTGATTTTGTATTTTTGATTACATCTGAACTTTCACATTTTTGTATCTAACCGTGACCACAGTAGTGCTTCCATAGCTTGTGTTCAAGGTCTTGTTTCTTTCCAGGTTGAATTCTTAGGATTGTGTTGACGCCAAATGTTTAAGGGGCAGGACTGGGGCCTGGCTAGCAGAACCTGTGACGGGAGTTGTGTCCTCCCTCCGCCAGATTACTGGCTGGCAACAGGCAAACTTGCCTAGACCGGAGCAAGCCGACGTTGCATTTCATTGCGTGAATTCCCACAGACAGCTCATATCTCCAACTAATTTAAGGCCAACGGTTTTGGCCAAACCCTTGCCAAGGACTCTGAAACTGAGCTGTCCCCACCCCTGCACTACTCAGCTTCCTGGGTAAGGGAGGATATTTTTGAAAACAAAACTTGTGAAATTAATTTGTGATTATGATTTTTTCTTCTTGCTGGAAACGTGCTGGGAACCAGACAGCATGATGTTATCGCTCTTTCCGCTTTTCCAAACCAATACACCTGTTGTGCTCTTTGGTTTCTTAGTGAAGAAAATTCTAGACACAGACCTAACTATGAACTCTTTTCCTCCTGTATTTCTGATTAGCAATTCTCCCTGTGTATTCCTAACTTGTTGAGGTGTTTTCCTTCTTAGCATTGCTTCTCATTATTTACTTTATTTTTTTACTGAACAACAACAACAAACCCACAAAGGAACAAATAATCTCTTTCTCTTTTTCTCTCTTTCTCTCTGATGTGTAATGTTGTGTTGTCCAGATTCTGTATAAAAATATGTATATGATGTATCTGATATTTGGCAGCCACCGGCTGTTACTTTAACCAATATAATTAACAAAAATGCATAATGTTGGTGTTTGATTTTTTTTACAAAAAAAAAAACAACCTAGTTAAGATGTTTGTGTATTTTTGCATGGTTAAAATGTACCTAGTGCATTGAGAAACGACGTCGTGGAGGTACTCAGTGAAAAGGCCGGTTTCCTTTTTGATTCTAATGGTGATTGGTTGTTTACCAGACTATTCCCTATGATGTCCGTCTTTAATTTAGCATAATTCTATTTATAACTTGTTTTATTACTCCAGATTCAGCATAGTGTATCTATCTATCTCTATTGTATTTACTGTTCCTTAAAACCAGGTTGTGGAAGTTCACTTCGTCTGGCACAGATGTCTCCATTGCCAATTTCTGTTGAGTTGTATCCCATTTAATTTGCTGTACGGTCCAGATCTGAAGCACCCCTGGTCCCATAGACAAAGGCTGTCATCTCTCCTTCCAGAGGTCTATTCCTTTGAGTGGTACTGTGGTTTTTCCCTTGCCATGGAACATCTTTCCTCCCCCCACCCCAAACCTAGTTATATAAAGGAGGAGAAAAAGACAGGAAGTTAAACAGAAATAAAAGAATTATTTATATTTTATACATAATAGTACATATAATATATTATAGATAGATAGACAGGCAGACAGACTTTAAATGTGAATTAGGCAGAAAGGCAATGACAGATAATGAAGGACTCAGAGAGAGATCCTGGGTTTTCCTCCCAGGGGTGTCACTAGATCCATATGAGAGCGGCAGAAAAATTTTTTGTCCTTCCTAATGCCTCAGTTTCACCATACGTAAGAAGAGGAAGTGCAGTGTTTTTTTAGGGGGGAGGTATCTACATTTCCTTGAGTCTTCAGTGCAAATAAGCAAGAGCGGTTCTTTAACTACCCAAGAGATTTATTAATTGCTGTGTTTGGAGACTGTGCTCGCAGCATCCTCTCTCCTCCTCAGGACAGCTAGGCCTGCTCAGGGGAAAGACATGTCTTAAAAGGCATGAGCTATTCTGGTTTGAGATTATCCTGGCATCCAAAGTCTTCTCTTCAGCTGGTGGCTCCTGCACAGCTTGGAAAGATGTGGCATTGGTAGGCAATAGCTCTGGAGAATAGAATGGAATTTCTGTCTCCTGGAGTCTTATCTCTTCTCTAACCAAGTCAGAATCCATGGGCTTGTTTTCCCCTGGGCACACAAGGAGTTTGCTAGTCTATATTTTCCCACCAAAAATTCTGATGGACATCCCCACCCCTATTGCTAGGAACAAACATACACAGCTGGTGTTAGAAGCACCTGTATTTCCAGTATTTGTAGTTTTGCAGACACTTGTATTTTGGCAGAATAGTGCAACTGTCTCCAAATGGGCCTTTCCTTCCTCCTTATTTGGAGACACAGCCAGTCCTTTAAGGTCTTCGGGCTCCTTGGCTCTGCGATGAAATGTCGATCCTGATGGCCAACCATGTAGAAACGAGTGCTGCTTTTCTCTCTCTTCTGAGAGAAGCTCAAATGCTGCAGAAGCATCTTGTCGTGGGCACTTCATCCTGCTGGGACGTATGTGACCGTGAGCATTGATCTCATTACTGACCATTGCTAGTGGACATTTTTCAAAATATATTGAAATTATCATTAGGTTTGAATAGCACTTGCTACTTTTCCTGAGTCAAGGTTAACTGCAAAGGGATAAGATTCCAGAGATGTGGCAGATACTGCTCCTCTTCTGCTTGGCTCTTCCAAGGCCAGAATTTACCAGATGGAGCAGCACGAATGTGCTGACCTTGTGGAGGGATCAGGCCCCCCTCCCCACTTCCCACAGTGACATTATTCAGGAGTCCCAAGGAACCTGTTAGAAAATTTATTCACCATCCCTAGGAACAAGGCTTGTTCCCTGTAGATTCAAGACTAGTAGAGACCTTCATGATCTTAGAATTCAGCCCCTACTTCATGTCTATTCCAGACTGATAATCAGTTCTCTAGAACCACAGATTATCAATGTCAGAGAGGATCTTAGGCTTATGTGGCCCAATTGCCTCCCTTCACAGATAAGGAAACTGAAGCCCAGGGGGACATGAAATAATTTTCCCAAAGAAACACAGCTAGAAATTAGCAGAGTCAGAATCCGATCCCACATCACAATACTCTTTTGTCCCTCTCCTGACTTATAACCAGTAGCTCAGAGTCTCTCTTTTAATTTGTGAAATTCAGATGGTATTTCCCAAACTATCATGTTTTATATAAGTCCCTGGGAAAGAAAACAGTTTATTTTCTCAATAACTGCAGGCAATGTCAACACACACATATACATACTCCCCTTTCCAAACCCAGCTCTCTGTAAGCCAAGTTAAGAGGGTTAGGATTTTGAATAAGAAATGAGCTGATGTCTTATTTACCGAATTTACCAACATTTTTAAGGGACAAGGAAAAACAATGAAAATAAGAAACAGCAGAATCTAAATCTATAAACTGCCCTTAATAAGTCTCTTGCTAGAACATATTTTTCTAAATAATCAGAGTGGTCTGTCCATCCTCCCAGCCACCCTATATCTTGTTCAGCCATTCCAACTTTCTTGGGAGTCTTCCATTCCCAAGGCGTCTGATCTCTCCAGAAGAACATTCCACATTTCCTTTTAGCTATCTGTTTCAGGAGGCCCACAACTTTTTAATCCAAGCAAGTCTTCATACTTTTTAGTATAAATTCCTTCTGGTTTATATGTATATATATGCACCTCTCTCTGCTAACTTTTATCTCAACTGAGCCACCAGAACCCAAAGTGTTTTCCTCGTGCAAAATGATGGACCCCAGAACTTCCTTGGGTGTTATTCTTCTAAAACTGGTGCAGGCCTTCTGAGCTTACCTTCCCCCTTACGGGAGCTTAGAAGTGCCTAGCTTATCTGGTCTGTTTTCCTAGCTTATCTGGGAGGACTCTTTGAGGTCTGTCCCCATAAACTTACAAGGATGCTTTTTAGAATGTTTTTATTTTAATTTTCAAATTAAAGCCTGTGATTTGCTACTGAGGCCCTTTGGTTCCCTATTAGTATCCTCACTGAGAAGGTCCCAGTGAGTCCTGCCTCCCTTTCCCCCAGCCTCCAGTTCTTAAGACTTTTTCTTATTAAACGGAGGAATGTCTTTGATTCCAATTAGATTACAGTGCTGTTTCTCTAAAGAGATCAAGTAACCAGACCTGAAGATTTTTACAGAGATTTATTCCCTTAAACAGCTGCTATTTCAGCCCTTTACACCCTTACCCCCATCATAAATATGATGCTCCCTTCCCCCACTGGGCCCTCCATCAGGCTCCACAGAAAACTAACACGGCCGGGGGCCCAGGAAGGACATTCGGTATCCTTCCTGGTGGTGGTTCACCTGAGAAGAAGCCACTACAGTGACTGCTTTGTCCCATTAAACCTTAGGGTGGGGGTCTCCCTTGGAAACACCGGGGCTAAAGAGAGGCTTCAAAAAAAGTGCCCCCCTGGTGGCTTTATGGGAGAAGGTACTGGCCGTTATTACTATGTTCTTAAGGCTAATTGGCAGGATTTTTTAAAATAGCCACCTGCTTTTCAATGTGGTAAGAGCAGAGCTGAAGAATATGATATTGATTTAAGAATGTAAATCCAGCCAACATATCCTAACCCTGCAGACAGGGTGCTGGGTCCTAGGACTGGCTTGGCATTGACTCCCCATGTAACGTTGGGCACTTAACCACTGGGCTCTGTCTGTGAAATGAGGGCATGAGCTAGATAACCTCCAAGGGGACTTGCTTGTACTGTGGATAATTCCAAAACATATATTTAAACACCTATTAAAGCAGACATGTACAGTGAAGTCCCACAGACCTCCCACTTGACATCAACAGTGATCAACTCATGACCAGTTTTGTTCCATCTGTACCCCCACAGCTTGATGATCACATTTGCTTTATTATGGATTTTTATTATAATCCTTGGATTCCTAGATGAAATTTTGCCTACTTTTCTTAGGACCAAAACAAGACGGCTTCTACCAGAGAAAGGTCCGGCAGGGCACTGGTCCCTAGACGGCTGGCCAATACAACTGGTATTTCTCCTTCTGCACAACTGGTATTTCTCCTTCTGCACAACTGGTATTTCTCCTTCTCATTCCCACAAATGCCCCCTTTTGAGGTGGTCTTGAGTAATTGTAGCACAGCCATTGTGGAGATGGCCAAGATGGCCACAGCCATCTTGTGGAGAGGTCCTGCATTAGGCTGCAATCTAATGCCATAGGATGGAGGGGATATCTGTCTTGTTTATTGAGCTCACATGTGGTGCAATTGCCGAAGTCATTAGTTGTACCTTTTAACAACTGAGAGCCAGTTCTTCAATCCCAGGGCCTCAGCAGTCAAATCACCCAGCATCTTGCCAGAAGCCTTCCCAGAATGGCAGGCAGCTCTCAAGGTTTATCCTTCCCATAGCATTTCAAGGTCCATCTCCTTCACTCCAGAACAAGGAGAAAGGAAAAGGTCCTTCCATCTGTCCTGTTCAGTCTTCTGCACATTTCTCTGTGAGTGGATTCAAGTCAAAGGAGCTTCTTTCACTCCCCTAAGGACCCACCCATGGGCTCACAAACCTTCCAAGGACCTCACACTCCCATGGACTTTGTTGCTGTCATTCCATCTGATGTTAAGGGGAATATTCAGAAAACCTGAAAGGCTAGTCCTGTTCTCCAGCTGAGCATAGGTCTTATTGGGGCATGCAAGCATCAGGCCTCTTTCCAGGACACATGATATTCAAGGCCATTGGGATGGGCCAGACAGTCTATAGCAAAGGACCTGCCCTAACTCTGCACAAACCTTGGTGCTTCCACTTTTCACTCACCAGCTGGGTGACCAGAGCCTGCCCTCCTGAGAGGACCTCAGGAAAGAGAGTCTGGAGAGTAGAAACTTCGGTCAAGTTGCCCCAAGTCAGGGACGAGCCTTCTTTTCCATGGAGCCTTTCAAAGGGCAAGCCCTCTGCTACTGCGTACTGTAAATTCAGAGCTTCAGGAGCCAAGGCCTCCTGTGCTTGGGGGGAAACGTAGCTGAGGAGAAAGAGACTCCTTCTCACCTTTTGTTTACCTTCAATTTAGCTGCCCTTAACTTTTAGTTTGCTAAAGTCCTTATTGCCTTAACAACCACCTAATAAGCAGTCAGAACCAGAAGAGAAAGCCCCTTTGGTGGCATTCATTCTTGAGCCCTACCCCCATCCCAGTCTCCCCAACGCTGCTGTGCCTGAAAAGAGTCCCAGCCCAGCTCCAAAGCGCTGGGTTAGTCTCTTGCTGAAAACAGAGATGTTCCAGGCTGACGACAAACCCAGAACTGCTCAGGCGGAGAGATCCCCACATCACATTTTCACTCCTGATAACTGTTTCCATCCTTCCGACTTGCTTTGCTTCAGATCTGGACTCCTCACACTCCCTCTCCCCCACCGCTCCACCCGGAGACCCCCCCACCCGCTCATTCTCAGTGCGTTCCTGAAGACCATCTAGACTTTTTGTTCTCCTGAACATTCTGCCTACCTTCAGCTGCAGCACATTCCTTCAGCCTCTCCACCAAGCTCTTTAAAACAAAAGGCACTTGCTGTCTTCCCATGGACAATATTGAATGTATCTACTGTAAGTGCAGACCATGTAGAGAAGTGGCTGGGTTAATCAAAAAGAGGGTTTTTGTAAAGCCTGTTTATTTTTTTAAGTCGGTTTTGAGCATTTCTATTTTACCACTCTTCACATGGTTTTGGGGAACCCAAATTGTATCAAGGTCTCATGCCAAAACAAGCCAAAAGTTGTTTTCTTTACCTTTTTCCTCCATGCACCATGATTTAAATGATTGTTTCAGTGTCATTTTAAATGTTTTCTTGTGACATGTACTGATGATAAAAGTCATCTTGACAAAAAAAAGATTTATACATAAATCAGAAAGTATTTATTTCAATTTTGTACCTTTCCATTTTAATACATTATAATGTATTGACTCAACTGAGATAATATAAACAGTTCATTTTAATAACATGTGTGTGCGTGTGCCTTTTCCTTTATTCGTGGTGGGGGAGGGACAAATAATCGTGGAGTGGAAAATCCTGGGTGCTTACTGGCATCAATGTGAGCAGAGTGTGGCCTCTACCTGGACCAAAGGCTTCTCAGAAGCAGGTGGTGACCCCCAGGAGGGGAAGAGATGTTACAGGGAAAACAAGGAGGTAAGTGGTGGGCCCTCCAGGCATCAGCTGTCTCCTGATATACTGACACACACCCTCACAGCTAGGAAGAGCCATGGAGACGAAGCTGTTCGCTCATGAAGCCTCAATGCAGGCTGGCAATCAAAGATTGAGATAGGGGGCAGAAAGGGGAAAACCCAAAGCACATAAGATAAGAAGGAGCTAGAGAGAAAACTCAGTGTTAAAAATGGGGAGCTGGGCACAGAGAGAGACAGAAAAGTTCTGGGTTGTATTTTCTAGATGTAACACTTTTCTGCCCCAATACCTTATGCTAGAAATTCTGCGAATGAATCCCTGGGCAAATTGCCTTCAAATGAAGCCCACTGACAACCAGCAGGACGGTTTCTTATTGCTCCATTAGGATAATTTCTTATTGCTATAGTACTAGGATAAACACCAAATCGAACATGATGGTACTCATTCCAGGCTCTTTACTGGAGGGTAGTCGGGAAGGTGGGCAGGGTGGGGACAAGTGGAAGAAAGAGAGGGGAACCTGGGGAAAGAGGGGGGAGGTGTCAAATGCAGCTGCAGCTGAAGGGCTTTATCGAAAACTTTTTCCAAGGATATTTGGCAAACGGAGTGGTGATCCCACAAGCCCCATGACGTTAATCTCTACTCTTCTCTGCATGCTTGGACATGTTCCATTTTTAAAAAGTGTTGTCTGAGAGGAAAGAGAGGAGCACTGCTTGAAAGAAATCTATCAGGCCTTTCTTCCTAGTAGAAGTTTGCCCCAGTGTGGGACTCCTCTGAGCAGGGACAGAGAGATCGATCTTATCAGATGTGGGTATGTCTAGGACTCTGGGAGGGGAGGTGGCATGTTCTCAGTAATCAGCCATTTGATTGTTCTTCAATATCTCCATTGTCTCCATTCCCTCCCCCTTCCTCCTCCCAACTTTTAAACATATAACTTTCTACACCTGCCCTTCTCCCCTCTGGCCTAGGCCCCTGGAATGCGGGCTTGTCTCAGCCAGCAAGGAGAACACGTCAGAGGAAGGCAACTCTGGAAGGTGAGTCAAGGGGCCTCCCTTTGCTTCTTTAATCACTCCCACTGCATCTTCAGTCTTCTTCTGAGAACATCTGTGTGCCCCAGACAGGAGACTAATTGATGGATTATTTCAAGTCCTAAGCCAATACTTTAGAAATGAATCAGTTGCCAATTATGTAAGATAAATGGCTCCTCAGTCCTATGAAGGAACAAGTTTGGAGACTCTTTTACCAGGAAAGATGTAGAAAGCCCCCTCTCCTACCCATTCCTTTCCAAATCTCTATTCCAAAACTCTTATTCAACTGATGGATATTCTCTGGCTTGCAGAGGGTTCAGCTGTTTAAAGAGAGTTTGGGTTCCGAGGAAAGGATGTGAGAGGCTCTTACTTATTATCTTAAACTAAAATTCTTCCTAAATTGAGTTTATCTGCTTTGCTAAACAGTTTCATCAAAGGCAATATAGAAGACCCTTTTCCGATATATGGGGCATTTGCTCTTGGGGAATATGAACCCAGAATTTCAGGTTCTTTCCCTGTGCCAATGTGTATTTGCATTTGGGGATTTGTGATTCTGGACCCTCTTTTCTCTGTGACTCATAAAGAGAAGTTCAAGCTGCCTTGGTCCCTGGCAGTTGGAGGTGGATGAGGGGCTATTGTGAACAATCCCCCTGGCTAACTGGGTGAACTGCTGTCAGATTCACACTTGCTGGCCACACACACACACACACACACCATGACACCCCACTCCCAGGAGCCCCAACGCACTACCCATTAGCCCCTGGCCCCAGGCATCCAATCGAGTGCTCTAGAGGCCCGTTTAGACAAACTCTTCTAAAGCCAGAAGGCATGGGAGTTGAGCCATCCTCCCTCCCCACCTCCCACAACATACACAGTGATGCCCTGCCCTGCCCTTCATCTTTTTCACCCAGCTTTCTGTCTTCCAGCTCCTTCTTTTGCTTACTTGCTCTCAGGCCTCACCTGATTTTCCTGCCCCCAGATTTCAGTTCGTTGATTTGACTTATGGTCCCTTTGTAGAACTTCAATGCCGCAGGGAGGGAGAGATCACCCTTGGGGCTAGGAGTGGTTTTCTTCATCCTCCTTGCGCCAGACTCAGGCAGAGTGGAGAAGAAATCCATGCTGCCTCGGTCTCCCTCAAACTTTGAGAGTAGAGCTCCAGCTGCCTCCTTGCCTTGCAGCAATGTCCATCCTCAGAAGGGATTTTCTATCTGTGCAGTGTGGTGCTGGGGGCTCATTCACTTAAATAAACGCACATTCCTCTCCTAGTGACTTCTTGAGTGGGGACAGCCCCACACTCCAGCCCCTCACTTGATATCTATCAAGCCTAGGGAGCACAGATGTTGCTGCAGCACCTCCGGGGAAAGAACCTCCCTCCCCACCTCCCACAACATACACAGTGATGGCAAAAATGTGAGGCTTGCAGTGGGCGCAGGAGGGACATACGGAGAGGAAGGGAGGCCCCAGAATCTTCAGTAAACATCACCCAGATAGCTGGGACACCTTCATCCTTCAAAGCCACTTCTCAGATCCCCTCAACACCCCCTCCTGGGATGTTGGAAAGGAAGCACTGATCTAACTCAATGTTAAATTTTCAGACTAGACTGCAGCCTGCATGGCTCACAGCCAATGGGAGCTGGTCTCATGCACAAGGAGGGACAAAGGTTTCAGAGGCTCCTTCTAAAGGACACATGACACAATGCTTAGGAAAAACGTAGAACACAAAGTAATAGCTAAGAATTTTTATAGGTACTTCGAAAAACCCCCTATTTGAATTAAACCCTCATCTCGCTATGCAAACTCTGCCCATCTAGCTCCTTCTGAAGAGGAAGGGCCTTGGGCATTTGGGCAGGAATTTTAGAAGCTGCACTAGGAATATGGAAAATCTGCTGTGTCTTGCCCTCCACGTGGAAATAACATGTCAACATAAACAGAAAGAAGGAAAGAAAACTCTAGGAAAATTTTTCATCTTCTGTTTGTTTTCTGGGAATAGCTGGTCCCTTATAGACTGTGAACTGAGAGCCTAGAATCATAAAATGATGTTGGATGACTTCAAGAAAACATACACATACCTCTGGAAAATTGGCTCTGCTTAGAGCCTAGACTCCCAATAGGTTGCTATTTATTTATTTATTCTCTGCCTGATTCTCCAGCTTGATGAAGGATATTCTCCAGATTTGCTGTTAATTGTTTGTGGTCTAATTATGGCTGTCGGAAAAACCCAACTGCAGACTCTGCTAGGTTTAGCCCTGGAAAGTGAATCTCAGTGTGGGGCTAAGTCTGCCCCTTCCTTGGATCCTTCCATGATGACCACTGTGCTGGCGCCCACTCCCTTCACTGCTCTCATTTTAACCTGGGAAGGCACAGCTAGGATGAGCTGGAACTTTCTAAACGCCCTTACTAAATATCAGCTAAGAGTGAAATAACTATCAAATAACTATCAGAGGATGAAATGCAAATAGCCGAGCTCCCACTCTGTCCCCCGCCACTGCATTCTACATGTGATCTGAGCTATTGCAGCTCTGGTCCCAGTAGATCGGCACGGTTTCCAGACACCATACCTGAATCCTTCATTTCTTGGTTCGTGGCCTGGCTCCATAGAGAGGGCATCTACTTACGGGCCACCCCCAGAAACTCCCTTATCAAGAGCTTGCCAACTTTTTGAATATGGCCAAGAGAGCTGAATCCCGCTAGGCAGTGCCCCTAGAGTTTCTCTGCCCTTTGTCTATTTCCTCCCAGAGACACAATTCTTCTCCCTGGTGACTGATGCAGTAAATAACCTCATCTTTTAGGTGATAGCTCAAATCCACAGAGGCAGCCCTATCCTTATAGTGCCAATAATCAATCATTAAAATATTAGTTTCAGCTATGGGACCAGAACGCCTGGGTTTAAGTCTAGTCTTTTACTATCTGTATAAACTTGTTAATATCTCTGCATCTCAGTTTTCTCATCCATAAAATGCGGACAACAATACCACCCACCTCACAAGGATTTTGTGAACAATAAATGAGATAATACGTGTAATGAAATTAGAACGATGCCTGCTACTGACAAAGATTCTCTCCTTGACCAAATTCTAGCCAGGCTCCTCTGAGCCCTCTCATCTACTATGCCTCAACCTGGGCCTATAAAGACTTGAACAAAATATTAACACAATTTCTAACAGCTCATGTTTGCATTCCTTGGATGACCCTAGCCCCCCTTAAAGTGCCTGCCTGAGAAAACTCAAGCCTGCTGAAAGAATTTACCATTTGTTCCAGCCAACATCTGAAGACAGGGCCCCGTCTCCCGGCCTCTGTGGAGGGAGGAGCCTAACTCGGATAAGACCAGTTAGCAAACCCAGAGGAGTTTCAAAGGAACAAACCCCCTTCCTGCTTTTTGTAATTTTTCACTTCCCTGACTCTACTGAGCCCCCACTCACCCCCCTCCCTATCCCCTCATTCTCCCTTGAAAACGCCCGGTCACCTCTGGACAAATCAGAGTTGAGTTCAGTTCACACTGGCCTCTTTTCCCTACTGCAATAGTATGTTACTGATGAAGACCTGTCCTGGCCGCTTTAACTAGCATCCGGCTTTGTTTATCTTTGATACTGCATAACACTCAATAAATATTAGCCATTATTATTACTATTGTTTAGCATTACATAATATTTTCATCTTTGCAATGGCTGCTACAAACTCAAGGGGAAGTTTGCAGCTCACCTTTGACCTTTAGCTCACATTTATGGAATGCATTTCTATACACTAACTTTACTCTTGACTTACCTCACTTTTCCTATCCATATTTTCTGCCTTTGACCTGAATTCTTCCTACTTTTAAAAAACCTGTAGTCTACATATTTTTGAACATCACCTCAAGTTTTCTTGATGAAGGAAGTTATACATTTTAAAAACAAAATTCAAATACTAAAAATTAAATAGTTATGGTAAGCAGACAGATCAATTGCTCAAAGCTGGGTTTTTTTTTAAATATTTTCTTGTATTTTCTATAAATATATTAGAGAAGTTGAGACCTAGAAAGAAAACTTAACATTTGTCACCTCCCCATCTCACCATAGAGTTGGAACCAATTAATACGGATGAGAAGTCTTGAGGTCTAAGAGCCAGAAACCATCTTCAGAGGCTACAATTTCAGGAGCAGTTTGTGTGTGTCTAGACTTGGCTCTGCCTGTGAAGTTTCCAAGTCCTGGAGAGTCACCCCCACCCTGTGCTTACTTCTCCCACATGAGGACGTGATTGAGATATGGTCCCCTGCGCACTTCCTTCTTTCCTGCAATAGACATTCTGCTTTAGCAAACCCTTGGGTCTCACTGAGAGAAAGCTGAGCAAAAGGTGATGGATTTGTAGAAAGAGGGCGAAAAAAAAGGAAACCTACTCAGCTATACAACTGGAGAGACATAAAGGATGCCATGGAAACCAACCCCTAGATTATTCTCAATAGGAGGGTTGATACTCCCGCTTGAGGGAGCACCTACATTGGCTGGCATAGCTCTCTCTTTTACCATGGAGATTTCTTCCCCAACCCACTTCCCTACCATCCAGTCCTCTTCCCTCCATTATTCGAGTGTAAAAATATGCGAAGCTCAGCACTAGGTTTTTTTTTACGTGTATTATCTCAGTTAATAATCCTTCAGCCAACCCCAAAGTAAATATTATTAACCCCATTTTAAAGATGAGGAAATTGACTCAGCAAGGTTAAATAACTGATGATTTAGAAATACCAAGCCCACCAGTTCCACTCCACCTAGGTTTCCTGATACCCCAGCACCCTTCCCAACCCACCCACTGGACTCCTCCCTTAGCCTTTATTCCTAAAAAAGCTGGAGACAATGCTTGGAACTACGCCAAAGGCAGTTCTTGTCCAAATGGAAAACTCCCATGTGCCCTCTTGTTTTGATGCTCAACATTCATCTGGGCTTTGTTATATAGACAAGGCATAGAACCATAAGGATCCCTGCCCAGAGAAAAGAGAAGTTTAAGATGAAAAATATCTAGGTTATAACCAAGGTGTTCTGGTCCATGACTTGGTTAAACACAGAATCATTATCCCAACTATTATGCCTACTACTACTTCTTTATCATTTATAATTCACTTTCAAGCATATTTTCTCATTTGGCTAGATAATTTTATCTTCTCCATTTCATAGGTATAGGAAATAAGCCTCAGAGATGCCAGTTGACCTCCCTGCCCTGTAAGTGACAGAGCCAGGCCTGATTTCCAGGACTGTCGGCTCCCAGACTTGTGTTCTTCCCACCACACCCCACTGTCACTATACCACCACATATACACAAAATTGGATCCTAACACCCCCACGCAGGAAGCAAAAAGGGACTCACTGACTGCAACAGGGGTCCAAATGAACCATGTTGGGTCTAATTAATAATGGATTTGTCGGTACTAGGAATAGGAAACCAGGGAGAAGAGCTCCCAGGGCATAAAGAGCAATGAAGTCACCATTGATGGCCAGGAAAACAGCCACAGAGGATGTGAAGTAAACCGCCATCTGGATCCAGAAGTCCAGGAGGGAGGCCCTCTTGGGAGAAATCTGAAAGGAGCCCTGGAGGGGAGTGAGACTCTAAGGAGAAGAGGAGAAGACCAAACAAGAAGCTTAGGTAATAGCTAAAGTTAGACATCTGGAGGAAGAAGTGATAGCAAAGGGGGAGAAAATAAAGTGTAGAGAAAGCAGAATATGACAAAGAAATCCCTTAGCAAATGTCAAGCAGTGATGGAGAGTGGTGCAATGAGAGCTGGGGAAGGCCTTGGGGTTTGGAAGGAGGTTACTGGTGACCTTGGGAAGGTACTCATATCACAACATCCTCACTCTGCGAAGACTATGGAAGAGTTAGGACTTACCCAGCCTTGGGTGCAAAAAGGAATAGGGTTCTGTAAACCTCAACCCCCATTCAGAGCCAAATCTTGGAGTCAGTAGACATACCCTTTACTATTGGCTTTGGCTTCCCCATGTTGAGTTTGACTTTGAAGAATCATTAGTTCCATGAAAAAGGAAGCGGCCCCAAGCAATATCCTGATATCAACGAATGAAGCTCTTCTCCTGACTGCACTTCTTTATTACCTGGGCATGTGGTGTTTACCCCAATGCACAGTGTCTCGTAAACTGGATTGGAGCCCATGCCTTAGACTCATGGCCTAAGTGAAGCTTCTTCTCTGCCTTAAGTCTAACTCCTTTCCCAGCTGGCTGAATATCTACATGGCTGCCACACAGGTACATGCAGAGAGGAAGAGAGAGAGAAAGCAAGATGCGCAAGCCCACCCCAAAGAGACAACCTTGGCTCAGCTTGCTCCTTCTGCCACCAGAGAGACAGCCACATCCAAGTGTATAACACATGACTTTCACCACACACTGTGATCTTGACCACTAGGAAATGTGGTCCAATTGCTGTCTTGAAACCCGGACCCCATCAGTTCAGTATATCTTTAATTGTCTTATGGAGGAATAAACTGGAGGGCAGGGCACAGCATCTATCTTCTTGACCCCCTCACTAGCTCCTCACAAGCTGCTAATAAATGTAAAATGGTGCTCCCTATGGCTTTGGGATTCATATGGCTGGACTTTCTACAGATAGAGTTAACATTTTAGAGGTGGCTAAATATGGGCAAAAGACCTGAACTGACATTTCCCCAAAGAGGATACACAGATGGTGAATAAACATATGAAAAGATGTTCAACATCATTAGCCATCAGGGAAATGCAAATTAAACCTTCATGATATCACTATACAACTAAAAAATAATAACAACATTAAATGCTGGAGAGGATGCAGAGAAACTAGACCTCTCATCCACTGTGGACGGGAAAGTGAAATGGTACAGACACTCTGGAAAACATTTTGTCAGTTTCTTACAAGTATAAATAGGCAATTACCTAATGACTCAGCAATTGCACTCTTGGGCATTTATCCCAATGAAATAGATACTTACGTTTACACAAAAATCTGTACAGGAGTGTTTGTAGTAATAGTCCAAAAATGGAATCAGCCCAGATATCCTTCAACAGGTGAATGGTTAAACAGTGAAACAGCTATACCTTGGAATACTGCTCAGCAATAAAAAAGGTACAGACTATTGATACCCATAACAATGTGGATGGATCTACAAAACACAAGGCCATAGATGGCTGACCTGCCTGCAAATACTGCAGATTTTAATCAGAAGGGAGTTTCAAAGCGGTATTACTAACTTCTTCATAGCTCCCCTTTCACATATCTAGAAATTTCCATAGAGCTGTGTCATAGGCCACTGCCAGACAGGGCTGCCTGAATGGGGTTAGAAAGGTGGTTGTGGTGTCTGAGAGTCTGGGGTAGGAGAGGTAATCAAGAGGTTGGGGGCCAGAAAACCAAAGAAAGTCGAACCAGGATCAAGAAGTGAGAGCCTGGAGGCCAAAGAACCCTAAAAGGGACAAATTGGAAGTAGGAGCTGGAAAGTCACAGAGAATCAAAGCTGAGGGGGGTCTGAAGTGACGTGGACTCCTGGCAGAGCAGAGCTGCTGCACAAAAGCAGCGTGCGCTAGGAGCAAGGGCATCTACACAGGACCCCAACAGCGGTCAGCTGGGTGTCATTCCTAATGGTTCCCCGTTCATACGTTTCTGCCTCAGGACCATGCTAAACGTGTCAAGTGGTTTCCAAATGTTGACAGATGTCATTATCTCTGCCTGTAACAGGTTTCCTGCATGCCTCGGATTGAGTGGATAAGATGGAGTTAACTTTCCAGGCAAGATACTTATTCTGTTGCACATACAGACCATACTTTTAAAGGGAGCATGCGTGCCCCTTTTCACATATTAGTAAATAGAATAGATATATTTAAACTATTCTGATATAATAAAGTAACATGTTATTATGATTTAAAAGTTCTGACAATATCATATCTGACAATATAGAATATATTGCAGAAAATAAAGTTTTCTGTTAATTCCTTTCCCCACTCCACTGAAAATGCTAGGACAGTCGTCCCTCCATATCCACAGGGGAGTGGTTCCAGGACCGCCGCAGATACCTAAATCCATGGATGCTCAAGTCTCTTATATAAAATGGCATACAATTTGCATATAACCTACATACATCCTCCCGTATACTTTAAATTGTCTCCAGATTACTTATAATGCCTAATACAATGCAAATGCTATGCAAATAGTTGTTAGACTATATTGTTTAGGGAATAATAAGAAAAAAAGTCTGTACATGTTCAGTACAGATGCAACCATCATAGGCCTTTCCACTGGCGGTTGGTTGAATCCATGGATATGGAACCTGGGGATAAGGAGGGCTGACTGTATTAACAGTTTGGAATATAGTCTCCCCCAATTTTTCCATGCATATGCTAACTGTGTATGTATGTATATGTAGACTATTATATATAATTTTTTTTTTTTGCTGAGGAAGATTCGCCCTGAGCTAACATCTGTGCCAATCTTCCTCTTTTCGCTTGAGGAAGATTCTCCCTGAGCTAACATCTGTGCCAGTCTTCCTCTATTTTGTATATGGGTTGCCACCAGAGCATGGCTGTCAACGTGTGGTGTAGGTCCATGCCCAGGAACTAAACCCAGGCCACCAAAGTGGAGTGTGCTGAACTTAACCACTAGGCCATGAGGCTGGCCCTATATATACTTTTTAATTTTAAAACTAGGATTTTAAAAATGGGGCGCCTACAGTTTTGCAAATGGTATTATTTATGTAGCAATATCTCTCATAACAAAGCTTTTTAAAGGGACTAAATGTGAATTAACTCTGTGTAAATCAAAATGTCCTGAAGGACTTACAGAAGTTAAAATATCCCCTGATGAGAGTATTTGTGCCCCATGATCACGGCCTCTTCTTTACCACCTTCTCAGTCAGCAATGATCCTGCCTAGTGGCTTAACAGGTCCATGGTTCTGAGGGGTTCTGTGTCCAAAGACAGCCTCCCTGCCCCAGGAGTCTCTTTCATATGTTAACCACACTGAGATCAGTACTGGACAGATCAAGACAGTAGCCTTGGTGTGCAGTTAAGAAAAACAACACAAAACTGTGTGCACTCAAATGCAGACAGAGCCATTTCTGAAGTTCCTTCTCCATGCCAGGCATCGTCCTAAACCACTTTAGGACTTCATCTGGGACATTCATTAAGTTGCCTCATTTAACCAGCACCACAACCCTTTGAGGCAGGGACCATTATTGTCCTTATCAGACAGACGCGGAGAACGAGGCACAGAACATTTAGTAACCTGCCCAAGGCCGACACCCGATAGGTGGCAGAAGATGAGAAGAGGGATGTGAAGAACAAGGATGGGGCAGATTCGGCCCCAAGAGTTGCCCGTGATTCCCAGGGCAAACAGCAGCGGCCTCTCACAGTGTTATAGCGCTACAGCTCAGTGGGTGTCGCCATGTGTTTTCTGCTTAATCTTCACAGCAACCCTGTAGGGTAGCGGGTGAGAAATCAGAGAGGGGATGGAACTTGCAGGTGTCGGAGCCAGATTTGAGCCCTCTCACTTTGGAGCTCACTCTGTTAATTACTGCACCAAGGAAAAATCTCTGTGGCAGGGACAGACTACACTGACAGAGCTCCATGGGCTGCGGACTGCCTACCTAGAGAGCAGCAGAAGCCAGAAAGAAGACTCCAGAAGGGGTCAAGGAGAGCCAACAGTGAGGCTTGGGAAACCTCCTTAGGTGATTCCAGAACATCTGCTCACAACTGCCACGGTAGAGTCCCTGCCTGACACGATGCTTTCCCACTCTCAGGACAGGGGGCCTCAGCCAGCAGCTCAGGTCTGGAAACTCTCTCAGGTGGGTGACTAGGTCAGCCACCATCTCATCCTCCTTTCATCACCCCAACTCCCACCCGTGTCTATTCGTTCCCTGTACAGGCATCTCCCTGCCCCTGTCCCCATCACCTCCCTCTACCACCTGCAGCCCCGAAAACATCTCAAGATACAAGAAACTAGAATGTCACAACTCGCCCAAGGCTAATCTAAGACAGTAAAGAAAACAATTATAAGGCAGTGAGGAAATCGGATTTTTTTCCTTTGACGTCATTATGTGAATTTGATCTCTGGATGTGATTTTCCATTATTGAGCTTTACAGATTTTGTGAAGGCTAAAGCTTGAAGTCATAACATTTTGATAGGAAG
The DNA here is from genome assembly GCF_057802395.1 of Ceratotherium simum simum. Classification (NCBI taxonomy): domain Eukaryota; kingdom Metazoa; phylum Chordata; class Mammalia; order Perissodactyla; family Rhinocerotidae; genus Ceratotherium; species Ceratotherium simum. The sequence goes on along the minus strand of NC_141911.1, from coordinate 10,747,503 downwards.
TATAATCAGAGGAGGAACCTCAGGCCAGAACTGCTGCCGGGAAGCCAGAAGGCATTTCTGGACTGGGATCAATAGAGAGCCTTCTCCTCACACTGCTCTTGGCCCGAGTTTGTCTTCCTGATTGAGCTTCTAGAACATACATAGACTGCAAGAGAGAAGAAGAAAAACTATCACAGGAGGCTTGGAGATGAGAGCCCTGAGTTGGTATTAACTGGGCTTGAGGACTTTAAAAACAACACTATCACTGACATTCTCCTGACTCAGAGGCAGAAGCGGCAGACATCCAGTGGAGTTTAAAACAAATCGCAGGTGGAACACAACCTAGCAAAATCTGATACTTTCCCCCAGGGAATGAGTAAATAAATCTTATCCAGCGTCCATTTCTAGTGTGTTGGATTTCAGAGTGGGCAGGGAGCCCACAAATTTCTGAATTTGTGTTCCTCACAGGGCCTGGGGAAGGCTTCGTGGAGATTGCAGGAGAAATCCTCCAGGGAGTGACAACTCTTTCATTCTTTGTGACACAGCAACCAGATTGGCACATTTCGGGAGCTGATGATAAACATGGCTCCCCGGACAACGGACAAAAACAGACTCCGCGGGCTGCGCTAATTGCCAATTCTCCTTAGGTGAATTAGAGAAATATCCCAAAAGGTTGGTGGAGGAAGGGTGCAGCAGAGGCCAACAGCAGACATCGGTGGCAGAATTAGCTTTAAATAAACGAGAAAGCAAAGCTCTTCTTTCCCTTCAGTCGGCTTCCAATCTCCCCTCCCCCAATTGCCACACTATATACAGTTCTGCCGAAATTCAAAAGGCTCCTTGAAAGGTTCACACTTGTCTTTAGTAGTGGTGTTTTTTTTTTTAATAGCAGCCATTCAGAGCACGTGATACCTTTTCTGCTTTATGTCATTTCAAGTTCATCTGTCTTCATTAGTGAAAACTTGATTCGAAGGTAAAATCCGGTTTGTTGGCTTAAAACTTTCCTGGTTCTAACTTGCCAGTTACTGTCTAGGACAATTTTACTTTTTAAAGACTTGGCTTTTGTAGGTATACACAGCTGGTACACAAATTGTAGAAAATTGGGAACATTCGGAAAGCATTAGGAATCTCTGCTTCTGGCCATGACGGAAAAACAGGGACCGGATTTACGCATCCATCTTAAACAACACAAAACTGGACAAAATATACAAAGCAGTGGTTTTCAGACACTGAGCAGTAGGCAGTGAAGAACTGTGAACCCTGAAAGATGGGATGTAAATGAAATGAGCCCTCTGATTGCCCTCCTTTCCTGCCTGGAGAGAGTTTCCAGGCTGCAGCAGAGGAAGGAGGGACACAAACAGAACCCAGAGCTCTCACTGAGCTGAGGAGACAGACATCAAGGTGGCTAGAATCCGCAGGCTGTGTGCTGGAGAGAAGAGAATTACACCAAGGAAGTGCTCTGCATACCAGTCTTCCTGTGATTACTGAGCAAGGGACACATGTACGGAAACTACTGAGAAAGAACTACCAAGCGGAACAGGCAGAGCAATCCCCAGAGCTTACTGGGGCCAAGAATATCCTTTGTTTCCTGAGCAGAAAGAACTCCGAACACATGCAGCATCAGACAGAATCCCCGAAGAGTGCTGCTTCAGTAGTGGGAGCAGATTATACCTAAACTAAAAGACTGTTGGGGGCCCACCTAACGAAGTTTAAAATAAACTCAGGAAAAGATCAAGTTGTTCCCAAGGAAATTAACTGTATCCCAGAACAAAACATTTAAAGGAATACAAAAGCCTCAGCACCCAACTATGTAACACAGAACGCCCAGCGTGGTGTAAAAAGTTACCACCCGTGTAGAGAAGCAGGAACATATGAACCATAATCAGGAGAAAAATTTAAAAAGCATTAAGAAGATCAAAAAATAACCATAACCTTACCAACCAGAAATGACCTTTGTTAATGATTCAGATATTACCTTTTAGACTTTTATTCAATATATATATATTTTGAATTACTGAAATTATGTTAATTATGGGTGATAAAACATAGGTACAACTGGGTATTCTGATTTTCTCTCTTTACATGTCTTAAGCACTTTCCCATGTGTATTATTTCACCTTTTTTGGTTATAAGAACCAATGCTCTGTTGGGTTACCTCAAATAAAAGGAAGTGTATTGTAAGGAGACCCCCAGGTAATAAGGAAATAGGATTCTTAGCTAATTTGACCAAAGGAGAAAGACAAATAATTGGAGCTTGCAGGCAGTGGAGGAAGGAGAGTGCCGACAGACCTGAAAGCAAGTTCACTCAGACCACAGCAGCTCCAGCACCTCAGCAGGAGCTGAGTATTTGCTCTGACGCTTCCCCTTAAGGCTCACCACTCACTGTCTCAGGGTTCCCTCTCTTTGTACATCATCTTGCTGCTTCTGTGGTACAGAATGGTTTCTGGCCTGGATCACCCAAATCTGTCAATACCCACCTGACTGTTTCAATCAGATTGAGAACACCTTACACCAAAAGTTGAGAACAATGACACCCCCATTCTGTTGGCTGTGGTCCCAAGACAGGACCCTAGCACAGTTAAGCCTCTCCTCTCACTCCCTCCACTTCGAGATGTCATGGCTGAAAGCAGAGGCAATGTGGGTGAGCCTTCTTCAGTCAAAACTTGCCTGCATTGGATACCTATCAAGGTCTGTCCAAGAAAAAGCTGGATGTTGGGTTATATATTTGAGCATCATCTGAACAGAAAGGATATGCTGATTACAGCAACTTCCTTCACAACCACAGGGCTCAACCTCCAGCTCTTAACCATCAAAAAAGGACCATCCATATCCAGCAAGGTTGCTCTATGAGAAGCAGGGAATTTTATTTCATTGGTTATTTCTCCATAAAATCCTGTAAAAGGTGTGAGGGTCTATTTACTATTGGATTGTTTACTCCACCTTATTTAGAGGCTAGTACAATATTATCTTTGAGTCTTTGTATTTACAGAAAGGAAAACATCCTCAATATCTTATCTTAAACATTGTCAGTGTTGTTTTTTGTCCCCAACATTTTATTATGAAAAATTTAAAACATGAAGTAAAGCTGGAAGAATTTTATACTGAACATCCACCGAGATTTTACTATACTTGCTTTGTCACATTCATATATCTATTCTCTCTCCATCCATTAATCCAACCTATTTTAGGTGCATTTCAAAGTAAGTTGCAGACATCAGAGTACTTTCCCCTAAACAGTTCAACATGAATGTTACCTAAGTTTCAATGTTTAAGTGTTTTCCATGCACATACAATAAAAGGCACAAATCATAGGAGTAAACCTCTGAGTTCCAAAAAATACATTGACTTGTGTAACCCAAATGGTTACCAAGATCTGTGATACCCTCGGCAACCCCAAAAAGCTTCCTTGTGCCCCTTCCCAGTCAGTGTGTGACCCACTCCCCAGAGACAACTGCTGTTCTGATTTTTTGCACCTAGATTCATTTTGCCTGTTCTAGAATTTCATATAAATGGAATCATACAGTATGTGCTTCTTTCACTGAGCATTATGTTTTTGAGATTAATTCCAGGAACAGCAAACTTTTTCTTAACATTTTCAGGTAGTAAATATTTTAGGCTTTGTGGCCATACAATCTCTTGCAACTACTCAATTCTGCTGATGTAGTCAGACAGCAGCCAAACAATAGATAAATGAATGGGTGCGGCTGTTCCAATAAGACTTTACATAGAAAAATAGATAGCTGGGCTGCAGGCCATGGTTTGCCAACCCCATCAAATGTGGTTGCATGTCAGTAGTGTGTTCCTCTTCGTTGCTGAGCAGTATTCCATCGTAGAAATATACCACAGTTTGGTTATCCATTTGCCAGTTGATGATCACCATGGCTGCTTCCAGTTTTTGGCTATTATGAATAAAGCTGCTATGAACATTTTTGTACAAGTGTTCTTGTAAAAACATTTTTATTTCTTTTGAGTAAATACCTAGGTGTGGAATTGCTGGGTAATAGGGTAGGTTTATTTTTACTTTTATTTAAAAAACAAAAAAAACCACCTGCTAGACATCGGTGTTGCTTTTACTTTTCCTTCCCCAGGGAGAGATGATTATAACAACATTCTGTGGGAATTCCTTCTCTCACTGCAACTTCTTTCCCCCTCTTGCCCTGTGCTTACTTCCAAGGTGAGATAATAACAAACAGAACTTTAAAAACACACTTTCCACACCTCTCTCTACTAACTGGCTGCTCTCTCTACTTCCTAGCTCAGGCTGCCAAGAGGAAGAATCTGACTAGTTCACTGATTGCCACCATTCCATGCTTGGCCAGCTTTTCACACCGCCATACCACAGTGGTTGTTGACCTCCCACGAACTGGCTGCATACCTCATCCAATCAGCCATGGCCTGGAAAAGAGGTTCATGGGGTAGAGGTGGGGCTTCTACCAGGGCTGCGGCTCTTAACTGAGCAGTTTCCCATAGCAAGGGATGGTAGGTGTGGCTGGCATCTTAATTGACATAGAACTATAACAGGTTCACTTAATAATTCCCCTATTGTTGCATACTTACGTTATTTTCAATTTTTCATCTCACGTCTTAGGCTGCAAAAGACACTTTGGAACACAAACATTTGTATAAAATTGGTAACGTTTCCTTCTAGACATCCTAGAAGTCATATTACTGGGTGTGAATACTTGACATCAGTGATTCTCAAACTCTTGTGAGCATCAGCATCGCTTGCAGGGCTGCTTAAAACACACAGGGCTGGGACCCACCCCTGGAGTTTCTGATTCAGTAGGTCTTGCATGGGGCCCGAGAATTTGCATTTCTAACAAGTTCTCGGGTGATACTGACACTGGAAGAGGGATTTTTCTCTCCTTCTGATGCTTCTATAGCATTTGGGCCACTTTCGAGTATTTAACACAATCTGCCTTGCCTTAGAATTAAGTTTGCATGTATTCATGTCCTCCCCTAGGCCAGGAGCTGCATAAGGTTGGGTTTTGTTTTGTTACGTTTGTCTGCACTCAGGTGTTGAGCAGGGATAGTACTTTAAAAAAAAAAAAAAAGCAGCAGCAGCTTGTTATGTGGTTCCCCTGTCACCTAATTTCCTTGTTACTCTCTCCTTTGTTGTATTAATGCTGTCCCAAGCCCCTTCCCCCATTTTATTTGCAAACACTTAAAACTCCTTGCCACTTAACTTTGGGTTGTTTGCTTCAATTTTTGATAAGCAACAGCTGCAACTTTTTCATGTCTGGAATTTACACGTCCTGGTGTCATAAACTACTTTCAATCCAACGTTTCCTTGGGGTGGGTGATAGTGGAGGGAGGCTGTGAGGGAAGATAGGATGGGTTGGCTTAACTTAGTGCCAAAAAGGCATAAGCCAAGTTCTTAAAATCAAATTTTACTGTTAGCATGCTTGAAATCAAAATCAAAATGAGATGTTTGTGAAAGGACTTGAAAAGTAGTAAAGACATCTCTAAATAATGGAATTATTAATATGATACCCTAGGTCATATAACAAGTAGAAGAGAGGAAAACATTTAGAAACTAACTTCCCCAACTTTATCCCCGTCACAGTTCAGAGACAAAAATCAGACATACTTAGAACATTCAGACCAAAGTTAGGAGAGCCCCAGTGAGCCTGTATCACAGAAGCCAGAGAGGCACTTTTAACTTAGATTTGTGGTATTTTCACATCTAATAGTAAAAGAGTAAGAGGTTGCCAGTGAGCTGGCCCAAATGTCTCAGAACATCTTTAAGTGAGATTTTTTTCACTCTGGTTTATTTCACCTGATCCGACAACCTCTTTCTTCACTCAAGGTGTGTCATCCAAAACAGGACCCACAATCTATTTCTAAGATTTTTTTGGGCATAAGGTCAATGTACCAGGGAAAATACCTGTTTGCAATAACATATATGAAATGCTTACTATCAGTCCTTTTAACAAAGTTTTCCCAGTCCTCTCCTGGTAGGATGAAGCCTGTCTTCTAGTGGATTCTTGTGTTCTGTGTTGGGGGTCCCATGTCTGGTATATTAAACTAAGAATATGCAGATTATGACCTGCCAAATGAGGAGGCACAAACCACACAAGGTCAGCAGATAGCTCCTTCAGCAACTGAGCTAAACTCTGGGGTCATTTTGATTGAAAGCGCAGTTTCAGTACACTCACACGAAGGAAGTAGAGTCACAAGGTTTATTATCACAGATCCCAGAAATGGGGGGAGGGGGCAATGAGCCAGGGGAAGGGCAGCTCTCCATCCCAGGTCATGAGGGAACAGGAGATAGCCAGCAGGGTAGCAAGCATCTATTACTTACAAAGTGGTTGGGGTGAAAGTCACTAACGCTTCACAAGCTCAACTCCAAGTGGTTACTTTAAAAGGTGCCCCAGCGAAAGAAAAGTGGGAACTTGTGGTGGGAATCCTAAGTTCCCGTCTTTATCTAAATGTCCAGACTCGGTGTGAGCAGGGTCGTCATACTGTAAAATGTTCAGGCAGCAACTCAAATAGCTGTTTGTTTTCTCATCACAGTTCCTCAAGAGAGGCTCATGAGTGTAGTATTCCCTGAGTTCTGGCATGTTTAAAACTGGTTTTCTATAGATCTGATACTTAAAGGACAACTTGGCTAGGTATAAAATACTTGGTTCATACTTTCTTTCCTTGAGTATCTTGAAAATGCTGCTCCATGGTTGCCTTGCTTTGTACTTTGACATTGAGAAGTCTGATGTTGACCTAATTCTTTGCCTTGTTATTTATTTATTTACATTTTATTATTATTATTTTGCCTAGAGATTTTCTCGCTGATAAACCCTAATAATTATACTAGGATATGTCTCGGAGTTGATCATTGTAGGTCAGTTTTCCCAGGTACTTGATGGACCCTTTTAATAAGTAGAATCAGATCTTCTCTTATTTCTGGAAAGTTTTCTTGGATTATAAAAGTTAGTTCTGGGGGCCGGCCCGGTGGCGCAAGTGGTTAAGTGCGCACGCCTTGCTGCGGTGGCCAGGGGTTCACCAGTTTGGATCCTGGGCGCACACTGACGCACCGCTTGTCAAGCCATGCTGTGGCAGCACCTCATATAAAGTGGAGGAAGATGGGCATGGATGTTAGCCCAGGGCCAGTCTCCCTCGGCAAAAAGAGGAGGATTGGCAGATGTTAGCTCAGGGCCAATCTTCCTCAAAAAAAAAAAAAAAGTTAGTTCTGTTCCATTGTTTTGTTTTTCCTCTTCAGGGACTCCAATTTTATATATTTCTTAGATCTTCTCTGTCTCTCTTCCATTTCAACCACTTTCTGACATATTTTTACTTTTCTCTTTATCTCATTTTCATTTTCTTCATTGTTTTCTTGCCTTTCTTCAATGTCTCTCTTTAAATTTAAATCTTTGAATCTATTCCTTTGGGCTTCTTTTAATTTAGACCTCATTTCTAATGTAGTTTTGCCTTTTTACTTCCATTTCTTTCCTGTGTTCAATCAACTCTCGTTTCATTTCTTCCTGCTTTTTTCATCCATATCTGTTAGCTTTTAAGTTTCTGATTCAAGGTTGTTTTTTTTCACCTTCACATCACTAAGTGATTGCAAACAATTTAATTTAATATGGAGAATTATGTACAGTTTTCCTCTGTTTTGTGGTTGTTTTTGCAGGGGTGGATTTTCATCAGCTGAAGTGTTTTGATTCTCATGTTCTATTTTCTTCTTACAGTAGCCTTGTATAGCTGAAGACTGCTTTTGTTTATTAATTTTGCAGACAGGCTGTTGGCTGGGGTAGTTTTCAAGACTCCTAGTCCAAGAGTGCTCCCTGCTTTCAGTGTAGCAAAGTGCCCTTTCAAAGGTAGTTCTTTTTCAGGTATGTGTGGAGGGGGAAGCTGAGAGAACAGATGTGTGTCCCTTGATTTTTTTGGTTCTCTTTTGTCTTGCAGGATCCTAAATTCTCCCTTCCTTCCCCCCCACTTTTTTTAAACCTTCTGGTCTCCAAAGGAGACTCTCAGAAGCAATGAAATCGGTTTAGTGCTACAGGGAATACATCAGTGCTCACACTACTTGATCTCTAGCTGTTTTCCACATTGTTGACCACTTCCTCAGTCTTTAAACTTTTTCCTCCTTCTTTTCCTCTTATCTCTGAGGCAGGTCCTTCTATCTCTCCTTAGGAGCCTTATTCTTCTCTACCAGCTATTAAATGCTAGACTTCCTCAAGGCTTGGCCTTTTTCTGTTCTCACTCTACTCTCTTTCTGGGTGCACACATCACTGCCATGGCCTCAATTAACATATACATTTACATGATTCCTAATTTTTATCTCTAGCCCCAACCTATCCTCTGAGCTCTAGATGCCTATGTCCAACCGATGATGCCTAAACTCAAGGGTACCTCAATCTCAACATGTCCAAAACTGAATTTGTTTTACTCCTTACCTCAAATTGCCACTACTTCAGTTATAGAAGTCTTGAAATTATTCCTGACAACTTCTTCTCTTTCAATTCCTGATATACAGGTTATCATCAATTCCTATTGATTTTACCTTTAAATTAACTTTGAATCCAATGACTAATCTTCACTTTCACAACCACCTTCATCTTTCACCTTAACTAAAATTGCCTGCTAATTGATCTCCCATATACACCTTTCCCCCTTCCATCTGTTTTCCACAGAGCAGCCATAGGGAGCTTCTAGAAACTATAATGTGTGTTACTCCCCAACTTAAAATTCTTCAATGGCTTCCCGTAGCTCTTGAAACAAAGACCCAAATCCTTATCATGATCCACAAGGCCTTATAAGAACTGGCCGCCTACTGAACTTTGTGGCCTTGTAGAGCTCCATGCTTCCCCCTGGCTCTGCACTCTAGCCACGTCAATTCCTTGAGTAGGCCATGTTTTAGTTTACTTATCACTTCTTCATGGAAGCTTTCTCTGATTTTCCTAACTAAATCAGATCTCTCCTTATATTCTGTCCTAGCCTCATGTATCTCTCCTTCATAGCACTTATCACAGCTATAATTTTACATTTATGTATGTATTTATTTGATTAATGTCAGTCTTCTCTGCAAACTCAGTGTGGGTAGGGGTCATGAATCCTTCTGCTCACTTTGTAACTGTAGCACCTAGGACATGGCCTGAAACAATAAATATTTGTTGAAATACTCATCCTAACCTCCATTTCCTTTAAAATTATAATAGCCATTGAGTGCTTTCAAAGCACTTAACATGTATCATCTAATCATTCCCCTTAACAACTCTACAGAGTAGGCACTATTTTTTGTATTTTACAAATTAAGAACAGCAGCATAAAGAGGTGAACTAATCTGCTCAAGTACACAGCAGGTTACCAAAGCTAGTAAGTGACAGAGCTAAGACTTGAACCCAGGAAGTCTGGCTTCAGAATCCAAGCCCTTAACTATTATGCTATTATACTCTCTTTAATTCTCATGTCACTGAGTTATGCTTTTCTTTTTTTTTTTTTAAAGATTTTATTTATTTATTTTTTTCCCCCCAAAGCCCCAGTAGATAGTTGTATGTCATAGCTGCACATCCTTCTAGTTGAGGTATGTGGGACACGGCCTCAGCGTGGCCGGAGAAGCGGTACGTCGGTGCACGCCAGGGATCCGAACCCAGGCTGCCAGCAGCGGAGCGTGCGCACTTAACCGCTAAGCCACAGGGCCGGCCCTATGCTTTTCTGATTAAAGTAATCCTCTGAAAGTCTTTCAGACCTGGAAATAATCTCAGAAATCATCATTTTTTCATAGAGTGGCACACTGATATCAAAAGAGGTGAAATGACTTGCCCAAGGTCACACTCGAAGTCAGTATCAGAATTTAGGCTCTGTCATGTTTTCTGAATGCCATTCTAATTCTAGTGCTAGTCCCCCGCCCCCAATCCTCCTGCATTGTAACAGACTGCTGTCTCTTAGCAATGAGGTAAATTTAAGATTCAGCTATATTTCTTTTATAGATAAAATTTTAGTGATATATCTGAAAAATAATATACAGATTTAACACAACATACGAGGATTCCTTTTTGTGATTGCACAGAATGTGTAACTAGCTTTTACAATCATGTGTTATGTGCGTGTGCGTGCGCGCGCGCGTGTGTGTGTGTGTGTGGAGAGAGAGAGATTGAGATTGACATTCACCAGAGCTATAGAAAAGAAGTAGCAACCATCTGTCCCTGAGATTAGTCTTCACTTGCCTGAAGGCAGGGAAATAGCGCAGATGACTTATCCAAGTACCTTCTAGATTTAGTTCATTGAAGTATTTCGAAAGAGTCTGTCATATCACCTAAAGACATTCTTCATAAAGCACTTTTCTTGAGCAGGAAAGAAAAAAGAGTATATTTTAACCCTGAGTTCATTCGTACCTGTGGTTGTTTAATGGCCTGATACACAAAGTAAGGTCCATGGATCATCAGCATCCACATCCTTGGAAGCTTGTTAGAAATGCAGAATCTCTGGCTCCATCCCAGAGCTGCTGAACCAGAAACTTTATTTTAACAAGATCCCCAGGTGATTCACACACACATTAAAGTTTGAGAAGCTCTGCTCTAAGAGGGTCTGCCAAGACACTGAAGAATAAGACAATGTCTTATATTGAAACATCTTCTTTTTAAAAGCACAATAGCCACTTCCAGCGGACCATTTAAAAACATAAATACGACTCTGCAATTTTTTAAAAGTCCCAAACTTAGCAATATTTTTTTTCAGTAGATTATCCTCATAGATATTTCATAGACACATGGAATGTTGGAGTTGGAACAAATCTTAGAAACAATTAGTCTATCCTGCATTCACCCAAATGAAGAGTCCCTTCTACAACCTTCTTTTGTGGCCTCTGACAACATTTCCAAGAGAGGCAGCTCACCAAATCACAAGGCACAAGTATTCCTTGCCATTCACTGCCACACTCACAGGCTTAATTCAGTTTTGACCATCTATCACCTGGACCACAGCAACAGTGCTGCAAACTTCTGCCTCAATCTTTCTGACCATCCTAGAGACAAAATTATCTTCCTGAAATCAGATACCAACATATGCGGTGCTTAAAAAACAATTCCTTTCTGATCAAGTCATTATTCTCACTCTATATAACTACCTTCCATTTACTCTGGTCTAATCAAACACATCTGCTAATTATCCTAAGACTTGGGTGATCCTGCCTTCCTAATTTTGTGCAAATCCAACTCCCTATTTTAATCCTGTTCCCCATGTCACAATTTACCTGCTCCCTGCCTTGGCTGTAAAAATTCCATTGACTTTGCACTTTGCATCTCCTCATCTGCCTCAGCTCCTGGGTATTTACTCATAGCAGCAACTATTCTTTTGTGTTTCTTTTTTCTGATTTTTATGAAACTAGAGAAGTTTATCTTGTTTGTCTAGACTCCTAGTTAAAGGACAAGTTCATCTAGAACAGGAATCTGGTCCTTCACATATCTTCTCTTGGCACCTGAGTGGGGCTGTCTTTCTGTTCCACTTAGGAGAGGAAGGCTTCTGTCTGTGCCGTCACCTGAAGTTCACTAGAGAGTCACCTGTCAAAAACGTCCTTATTGTCTACCTAAGATTCTCATTGCCAGAATCTTATCAGAACTCCCTTAGAGACACAGGAACTTTACTTAAATTTCACAAACACCTCTGCAGCCCCTACCATACTCAAATTATTTTGCTAGGTGTTGGTATAGAAACAGAGATGGATATGATAAAGGTAAAGTTCCACAGTGCACGTTGTAATGGAGGAAAACAAAACAAAACAAACAAAACCTTTGCCTTGTTGAAGGCATCATGTTATTTAAAGAGAGATAACATTTTCCCCAGATTTAGTTATCTGCTTAACTTGGGATCCTATCTCTCTCTCTCTCTCTCTTCTATCTATCATGTCTATCAGTCTCAGAGAGCAGAGGTAGGATGTGAAGAAAAATAGGACACCACAGTGCAGTCTTCCCCTCCAGCCAAGTTGCTCAAACTCCTTCTATGCAACATTTTTGTATGCTGACGGCCGTAAGGACTGTTGTTTACATATTTCTTTCTTTCTTTCTTTATTGTGAGGGAGATCAGCCCTGAGCTAACATCCTGCTAATCCTCCTCTTTTTTTGCTGAGGAAGACCGGCTCTGAGCTAACATCTATTGCCAATCCTCCTTTTCTTCCCCAAAGCCCCAGTAGATAGTTGTACATCATAGTTGCACGTCCTTCTAGTTGTCCCATGTGGGACGCGGCCTCAGCATGGCCAGACAAGCGGTGCGTCGGTGCGCACCCGGCCGAACCTGGGCTGCCAGGAGCGAAGCTACATATTTCTTTTCCTCGTTAGACTATGAGCCACCTGAGGGCACAGATCATGTCTTATTTCCAGAAAGCACTATGCTTGGCATTTAGTAATTAACGATGCCGGTGATACAGGTAACCTTATTGAGCGTGGGCTCTGCGGCGGACACTCTTAAGGGCTTGACGTATGTCCAAGCATTTAGTGCACGAACTCGTTCAAGCGCACGAATCCGTCCTCTCTCCACCTCCTTTAAACCTCCGACCTCTCCGGGCTTGGGGTTCGCGCTCACTCACGTCACTGATCTCCCCCGCCCCGCCCCAAGACGGCCCGCGCCCCGCCCACTCCCGCCACGAGGTCGAGGAGCGGGTCGCGCCTCCCTGACGTCACCAGCACGCGCCCTCGCCACTGCGGTCCTCCCCGCGTGTGAGCCCGGTGGTTCTAGCTTCTCCGCCGGCTCTCAGCCGGGAGCCGCAGTTCCTCAGTTCCGGAGGCCCGCGGCGACACAGGCTCGGCGACATGTCGATGCTGGCTGAGCGTGAGTGGTGGGCGCGGAGGCGCGACCAGGGCGCGAGAGTGAAGGTGCCGGGCTGACGCTCCCTGCCGGACCGATTGGCGGGGCGCGGGTGGCCGGCGCGCCGTGGGCGGGGGGAGCCGGCGGACGGGGAAGCCCAGCCGTGTCCGAAAGGAGCTGCCGGTCTGCTAGTGAAAGAGACTGCGAGCTGCGCTGGGGACTCTTGTCTCACACTCAGACCTGGCACGTGCGGTGGGTTCGAGTGGGAGTCAGGACGGCGGTCGTGGGAACCCGGACTTCCTGGGGCCTTGGCTTCCTCAGGTTGAAAGAGGAAGTCTGGCCGGCAGGATCTCCTTAGGCGCTGAAATCCCATCCTCGAAGATGTATTGAACCCAGAAAGAGAAAAACAGAGGGATTAGGAGCATCCAACACAGGAAGTCAGCCTTTTTTAGGGGGTGCAGCGCTAATGAGTCATTCTAAGACTGTGGCGGTTTTGACTTCGTTAGTCGGCATTATTAACAACCTTCCATGAAAGGAATGTTGGCCACAATGCCCGGTCCTGCCTCAGTTGGCCTTTGACATTTACCCCCACTTTGTGGGGGGAAGTTCATTCATGCCATCTCTGGAGAGACTAATTCGGAATGGTACGTGTAGCTAAGACTGCCTGCCGCCAGATGGCAGTCGTGCTTTGGTCCTGAAGAGACGGCCCATAACTTACTGCAAGTTGTGAAGAGCAACGGACAGAAACAGCTCATTTACCAGACCAACAGCAACTACACAGGGATTTTGTGCAGCAAATGCTGTCAGCATCTCTTATGTGAGGAGACGGAAGAATGGGAGCACAAAAAGATTCGAGTAAGGCTCCATTCCAGTTTTACAGGGGCAAAAATTGAGGTTCGGAGGAAAATAATTCACCCCAAGTCATTGAGCTAGAAAGTGACAAAATTTCTTTAATTATGAAATGTTATTTTATTGGCTGTCCTCTGTGTAAGACAGGAAATCCAGCTTACACAAACCTCCCCCTATGTAAGACAAGAATTTCATTTATCACTCACACTTCCCAGTTTTTATATAATTTGGAGTTTTAGACCCATATTTTTGTCAAGATATTACTTTTTTATAGACTTTTCTTTTTAAGATCAATTTTTGGCACTCGGAAGATTACATTTTATAAGCAAATCATAACACTTTAGTTAATTGATTTTATTTTTATTTTTTGGTCAAGAAGATTGGCCCTCAGCTAAGGTCTGTTGCCAATCTTCCTCTTTTTGTTTGAAGAAGATTGGCCCTGAGCTAACATCTATGCCAGTCCTCCTCTATTTTGTATGTGGGATGCTGCCGCAGCATGGCTTGATGAGTGGTGTGTAGGTCTGCTCCTGGGGTTCCAAACCTGTGAATCCCGGGCTGCTGAAGTGGAGTGCTCGAACTTAACCACTATGCCACGGGGCCAGTCCTAGTTAATGGATTTTAATACTCATTACATTAAAGTTTTATGCTGTAGTTTCCTCAGTCTTGAATAATTTTTTAATAAGACTGCATGGGTGGGATATTTTGTGCTCTTGAATATCTGAAAGTGTCTTTGAAAAAAAAAAGGACAAAACTTCTGTCTTTGGCTCTTGGAACTCAGCACACCTTTCAGAAGAAGCTCAATCCTGGCACAAGCCATGCAGCGTTAGGCATGGAGTGATTGAAAAGTGAAGTCCTTTGCAGCTGTCACATGAAGGTTGTTTATTGGGGTTACCCCAAAAGTATCCTGATGGAACCACTTATAGTTAGATCTCCAAATAGGAGGAGCCTCTGCTGGAAGATGGTTACACATATTGTCCCAGATAGTGATTCTGCAGATTCAGGGCACTCTTCCCTGGGGCCCAGCGCTCTCCCTTACACTGCTGTTCCACATGGTGTTGGGCGTCCCCCAGAGTGTCCCCAGATTCAGTGATTTGCTAGGACTCAGGATGCAGGACTCAGCATATAGTTGTACTCATGGCTAAGATTTATTGCAGCTAAAGGATACAGAGCAAAATCAGCAAAAGGTAAAGACACATAGGGCAAACCAGGCACAAGCTTCCAGAGTCCTCTCCCAGTGGAGTCACACATGACACACTTAATTCCCCCAGTATGAGTTGTGACATCACATGTGAAATGTTGCTGACCAGGGGAGCTTGTTAGAGACTCTGCCCCAGGTTTTTACTGGGGGCTGGTCACGTAGGCAGCCTCTGCCTGGCATGTACCAAAATTCCAGACTCCCAGAAGGAAAGCAGATATTCAGCATTGTTTGTAGAAACAGGCATAGTGAGCCACTCTTATCAGTTCTGAGAATGGTAGGAACCCTCCTGAAATCCAAATTCCCTACCAAGGGCCAGCCTTGTGAGCAAGCCTTTTGAAGGATAGCTAGCAGTCAGGCCTGCTCTGTGAGCTCTTTTCTGCACACAGTATTAGCAAAGCTGACATCTGAGCACAGAACAGATGTGGAATAAGAATAACAAAGCATGTGTAAAAGTTGATCCATTCTGAACAGACCAAAGACAGTCTTTTCTTTGCCACGATTTCCCAAACTTGGAACTTCTACAACACTAGAGCCAGGAAATGTTCCAGGGAAGTAGGGTTATGATCAAATAAGTTTGCGAAACATGGCATGCCTGCCGTGCCCTCCTCTAAGAGAATCTACACATTTGCATATTCAGAGTTCTGGGGAAGTCTTCACTGTGTGGAGACACTACAGTCATGTTTTGCTTAACAAAGGGGATATGTTCTGAGATATGTGTAGTTAGGTGATTTTGTCATTGTGTGAACATCATAGAGTGTACTGAAGGGGAACAAAATATGCCACCCCAAAATGTGTCTCTTTAACATGAGGATTATTTTAGGCTGATTATTTTTAAGAAACAAAGACTCAGACAGTTTTTTCTTGTTACCTTCCCCTTAACTGCCTAAAAGAATTAAGATTAAAAAAACCTGTCTCAGGAAATGAATTATCACCTTAGCATAACATGAACTAGGTAGTAGACAGGCAGGAACCCAGAAAGGCCTATTTGTTGGGCTCCCCTTTGTGTTCTCTGTTTCTGTGTGGCCAAACACATGCTTGTTTTGCAAACGTTTGCTCCTTTTCACCTACCTGTGAATTGCCTTTCTTCTCTTTGAAGTTCCTGACACTCCCTACCCCCACATCTTCTTTTGTCTTTAGCTGAGGATGGCATTGAAGGTGAGGGCTTCTAGCCTTTTTGGTGAGTGACTCGGTTTCCTGAGTTTTTCCCAGTATATGTAGGGGAGCAGAATTTGCCACCTCAAAATGTGTCTCTTTGGCATGAGGATTATTTAGGATTGGATACCTTTAAGAAACTGCAGACATGGGAGAACCTCTGAAGACCAAGTGGAAGTTACCCTTTGTCAGAGACATTTACATTTGTAAGGGAACTCTCCATTTGTAAAGGTGTCTCCCTCTCTGTACCAGGAAGAGGGGGATGACCTTATCTCTAGAAACTCTTATCAATTCGGAAAACAAGGACTTAAATCTGCATAATAATGTTATTCTTGTTTACTGGGGTTTTTCTGGTAATCTCCCGTCACTGACTGCCCCCACCCCCAACATCCTCCTTTGTCTTTAGGTAAAGATGGTATTTAAGGTGGCGGCTTCGGCAGTTCTGGCTGAGTCACTCAGTTTTCCTGGGTTTCTCTCATGTATACATGTTATTAAACTTTGTTTAATTTTCTCCTGTTATTCTGTATCATGTCAATTTAATTCTTAGACCAGCCAGAAGAACCTAGAAGGGTAGAGGAAAATTTCTTCCTCCCCTGTAGTACTTACACAGACCTAGATGGCATAGCCTACTACACACCTAGGCTACATGGTACTGATCTTATGGGACCACCATTTTACATGTGGTCCATTGTTGACCGAAATGTCATTATGCACTGCATGACTGTATTAAATTTTGTTTAACTGAGTGTTACTGTTTTTAATTTTAATGGAAAGCCTCTCCCCCCATTTAACATCCTCATTTGGGAAAGACTGCCCTACCCCATTGGTTGAGGATACCTGCCATTTCCCTGGGGAAGAGGAACTGACAGCTATCCATCCAGTCTTTTGTGTTGTAAGCATTAAGCACTATAGTCTGCTGTATATACCTATGTGACATAAACTGTATGCAGTTCTTATTGCAAACGGTGGGCTTAATCATTCTCAAAAATGTCTCCTTCATACAAGCCCCAGTCACAGATCCCTGACAAGCACTACTATATAGAGTCATGAACTCGGACACTTACCAGTAAGCAGCCTTACAGAGAGAACACTGGTTAACAAGTCCCATCTCTAATGTTGTTCATTAGCAGAGGCAGCATTATGCTGAGTATTTACTAAGATAAGTAACATGGTAACTTAGCCACGTGTAGCATATTTGGGTCACCTTTTTCCTGCAAAACACTATAAATTTGAGCCCAAGTTGTTTTGCTTTATAAGTAACCTTTTTCTGCCTGCATGTTTGTAAAAAGTTTACTTATTTTTGCTAGGCAGTGTATAGTTATGGGTCTCTTTATTGATTTTACCTGCAGTATAATGAGCCTCTTGGACTGGAAAATTGTGTTATTTTTTAAAATTATGTCATGAGACTGCCAAGGCATGAGGTTGCTGTTGATAGTGAGATGCTGTGCTTCCATTGGTGCAGAATGTGAATGATAATAACAGGACCTCCAAATTTCTCATTCCGCCACAATTTACTTTGAGTTTTATTTTCTTGTTCTGTGAACTTTTGAGATTCTATATCTGCCATAATTTTCCTTAAAACTACAGTAAATTTGAGTTCATAATAGTCAGTTATTTATATGCATTTAAAAAAATACTTAGTTTGAAGAGATTCAAAGCAGTTGCTTTAATTCAGTTATGTTCCTTCCTTCCTTGTATCCTATCCCCTTTTCTTCTTTCCTTTCTTTCTTCCTTCCCTCCTTCCTTTCTCATTCATTCATACATTCATTCACATATTTACTGAGTGCCTGCTATGGGCACAGTGTTTTTTACTTCTTGCAGTGAAGTATAAGAAAGAATAAGACACAATTGTGAGCCATAGGAGATTATGATCTAATAGGAAACATAATATATGGACATAAATAGCCATAATACACAAAAGTATTACATGCCAGAAAAGAAGCAGATAATTTATTCTGGAAGTCCAGAGAAGGGGTCATATGGCCTTAGGGCATTTCAGTGAAAAGGAGTGATTGCTAGTATCTGTAGATCACATGTGTGGAAGGTACAGTTGATTATCCCCAAGATCATAATGACTGTTGTATATTGTGGATTAAGACTATATGCTTTGATGTCAGTGGGACCTTGGTTTGTATAGAGGCTCTGGCTTTTGCTTGGAGGCATTAGGCACATTTCTTTCTCTTAAGGCTCAGATTTTCTCATCTGAAAAGTGGAGATAAGAATATCTACTCTCTTTGGGTTACTATGAAAAGTGAGTCTAATAATGTATGGATAGCATTTGACACATAAGGTATGGCAGCAAAAGCTATAACTGCTGCTGCTACTACTGATGGTGAGGATGACGCTGGTGTTGACAGGGGCTTTAAGTTGCTGCCTTTAGCTGGATGTGGAAGACCTGACTGACAGTAGATCATGTCTTTCAATTTGTCACCTTTGGAGGGAATATTTTTATTTTTATCTTATAAGGTCAATTTATATGTTGAGAATATACAATTATTGGGGAAACCAGGATAAATGATCCAGTTTGATAACATTCCATTGGATGCTGAATCTGATATCTGTCTCTATTAAAACATAATGTATGTCATATTTTATGCAGGTATGTGTGTATGTATTAGGTATGTATGTATTTGCATGGTGTTTTCCAGATTTGAAAGACAAATTGCTGATGAGATACTTTGTCATTTACAGGTCGGCGGAAGCAGAAGTGGGCTGTGGACCCAAGAAACACTGCATGGAGTAATGATGATTCCAAGTTTGGCCAGAGGATGCTAGAGAAGATGGGATGGTCTAAAGGAAAGGTATTTTGGAGAAGAGCAAAAGAAATTGGAGCCATACAAAGAGATTACAAATCAGGAGAATACATCTTTCTTAGGAAACTGGGAGAAATTTATGTCTTGGATCAATAGGTGATTTTGGAGAAATAACTAAATTGTAGTGACCTTGTGATGATAAAGTTAGAATTCAACATAAATGTCAACTCGCTTTATCATTTAACCTACTGTGATTAACGTTTTTCATAAACAGTCCCTTTTAATTAGTTGCACTTGGAATCATTCTTAACCATCAGAGTTTTATATTGCGAAGAGTAATATTTTATTCTCTTATAGCTAGACTACACATTTTCTCTTTTTCCTCACAGTTCATTTGTTCCTAATTCAAATGGGACTTCTACTAATATCTCTACACTTAAGTGGTTCTTGTCAAGGTCTTTAATGATCTTGTTGCCAAATCCAATGGACTCTTTTTTGTTTTCACCTAACTTAATGTAATGTGCAGTATTGGACATAATTGACTACTCCTTCCTTGAAATACTTCTGTCTTGGCTTCCTTGAAATACTGCCCTCTCTCCTGTTTTTATCTTCTGCCTCACCAGCCACTCCTAAATTTGTTGCTAGCTCTTCCACCTCCAGACTTTTGAGCTTCAGAGCTCCTTGGGGTCAGCCCCAGGTCCTCTTCCATACTCTGCTCAGGTGAGCTCATTCATTCCGTCCCATGCTTTAAATTATCTAAATTCTGAGAACTGTCACTTTTCTATATCTAGTCCATATCTGTCCTCTGAGCTCCAAATTTATAAATTCATCAGCCTTATTGACCTTATTGACATTTCCACTTGACTAAGCATCTTAAGTTTATCATTTTTATTATAAAATTCATGATCCCCCAAAATCTTTTTCCTCTCAAGTTTTCCCCATTTTTACAAATGGTACCCTGTCTACCAGCTTACTCAAGCCAGAAGCCTGGGAGTGAGGCTTGGTTCCTCCACCTGTCTCACTTCCCACATGCCTGGTCATTATTCCTCTCTATCCAGGGCACCATCATGGTCCAACCACTGCCATGGCTTGCCCTGATCACCACAACAGCCTCTCACTTGCTTCACTGCCTCCCTTCTTTTCCTTCTGTGGGCCATTTGCCATACAGCAGCCAGACTGATCTTTTAAAATACAGAAATTAGATTGTGTCATTCCCTTGCTTAAAAGTTCAGTGGTTTCCTGTTGTTTTTAAAAAATAAAATCCAAAATCCTACCATAATTTCCAAGGTCCCATGAGGTCTGGCCCCTTCATATTGTCTTATTTTCTCTTCATTCACTTTGCTGGAGCCACCCTCAGTGCCGTTCAGGTTCTTCAGTACACCAAGCTCTCTGGGACACCTTACAAATGAGTGTTAATTGATGCAGGGGGCTTGGATCTCTCTACCCTGTCCCTCAGTGTTGTTTTATAGAAGGAGAGAGCCAGACTTTTAATATCTCTGATGGGCTTCTCTTACTTTGTAGTAGTACTCTGCTTTTGTGCATCAGAAAAAGGCCTGTTCTCCCTAATGTTTACATGGGCCTTGAATTGGGTCTCAGGTTGAAGAATTGGCTTTCATTATTGTAAGTGCATCCTTGGTATTATAGACATCTTGTAAGAATGCATTAGACTGTGTCCTCTTTGAAGGCAAGGATAGTGCCTCAATCCTAGATGTTTAGTAATTAATCAAATAGTTGATGAAAGAAGAAAGAGGTAATCTCTCTTTATACCCGATAAAAATGTTAACTGTCTTTGTGTTTAATCTCTACAGGGTTTAGGGGCTCAAGAGCAAGGAGCCACAGAACATATTAAAGTTCAAGTTAAAAATAACCACCTGGGACTTGGAGCTACCATCAATAATGAAGTGAGCCACAGTGTCTGCGGGGGGTTTTCCTTGCATAATTGCCTTTTTGTAAATACAAAAATTTTAATCCAATCAAATTGATTGGTCAATTTTTCACTATTCAAGTGTGTATCATCCTTGTTTTGGATAATTTAAGAGCCACTAACTAAGCTGGCTGTTCATCATGTAACATGCCATCACCGTGCCTTATTGTCCTTATGGGATTCTTTACTTGCTTGCGCCTAAGAGATCCAAACTAATTTTATTGCTAAACTTTGCAAAAAGTATTGTTCTTATAGAAATATTTATTTCAGTACAGAGGAATTTTCATCTTTACCAGTGTTCTAATATTAGCTTATATTATTAAAACTTGGTGGCAGGGCCGGCTTGGTGGCATAGTGGTTAAGTTTGCATGGGGTTTGCAGGTTCGGATCCTGGGTGCGGACCTACGCATCGCTTATCAAGCCATGCTGTGGCAGGCGTCCCACATATAAAGTAGAGAAAGATGAGCATGGACGTTAGCCCAGGGCCAATATTCCTCAGCAGAAAGAGGAGGATTGGCCATAGGTGTTAGCTCAGGGCTAATCTCCCTCACAAAAGAAAAAAACTTGGTGGCATTTAGTCTCAGAAATACCACAAGAAAGTGGTGGTCTTTTCCTGTCCCATTGTCTATTTCTGACTGTTGGTGTACAACAGTTGAATTTATTCACATTTCCTCTTAAATGCTGACATTTTGAAAATATGACACTGTAGTTAAAAATTAATGGCCTACCAGACTAAGAAAAAAAGAGAAAAGGCTCAAGTAAATAAAAGTAGAAATGAAAGAGGAGAAATTACAACGATACCACGGAAATACAAAGGATTATAAGAGAATACTATGAGAAATTATATGCCAACAAATTGGACAATCTAGAAGAAATGGATAAATTCTTAGACTCCTACAACCTCCCAAAACTGAACCAAGAAGAAATGGAGAATCTGAGTAGACCAATCACAAGTAAAGAGATTGAAATAGTAATCAAAAACCTCCCCAAAAATAAAAGTCCAGGACCAGATGGCTTCTCCGGTGAATTTTACCAAACATTCAAAGAAGATTTAATACCCATCCTTCTCAAACTATTCCAAAAAATAGAGGAAGATGGAACACTTCCTAACTCATTCTATGAGGCCAACATCACCCTGATACCAAAGCCAGACAAAGACAATACAGAGAAGGAAAATTACAGGCCAATATCGCTGATGAACATAGATGCAAAAATCCTCGACAAAATATTGGCAAACCAAATACAGCAATACATTAAAAAGATCATACACCATGATCAAGTAGGATTTATACCAGGGACGCAGGGATGGTTCAACATCTGCAAATCAATCAACATGATACACCACATCAACAAAACAAAGAATAAAAACCACATGGTCATCTCAATAGACGCAGAGAAAGCATTTGACGAGATACACCATCCATTTATGATAAAAACTCTCAACAAAATGGGTATAGAAGGAAAGTACCTCAACATAATAAAGGCTATTTATGACAAACCCACAGCCAACATCATACTCAACGGGGAAAGACTGAAAGCCATTCCTCTGAGAACAGGAACGAGGCAGGGCTGCTCACTCTCACCACTCTTATTCAACACAGTACTGGAGGTTTTGGCCAGAGCAATTAGGCAAGAAAAAGGAATAAAAGGAATCCAAATAGGCAACGAAGAAGTGAAACTCTCACTATTTGCAGATGACATGATTTTATAGATAGAAAACCCTAAAGAATCCATTGGAAAACTATTAGAAGTAATCAATAACAGCAAAGTCACAGGGTACAAAATCAACCTACAAAAATCTGTTGCATTTCTGTATGCTGATAATGAACTAACAGAAAGAGAGCTCAAAAAGATAATACCATTTACAATTGCATCAAAAAGAATAAAATATCTAGGAATAAATCTTACCAAGGAGGTGAAAGACCTATACAATGAAAACTACAAGACATTATTGAAAGAAATCAATGATGACGTAAAGAAATGGAAAGACATCCCATGCACGTGGATTGGAAGAATAAACATAGTTAAAATGTCTATATTACCTAAAGCAATCTACAGATTCAATGCAATCCCAATCAGAATCCCAATGATATTCTTCACGGAAATAGAAAAAAGAATATTAAAATTCATATGAGGCAACAAAAGACCCCGAATAGCTAAAGCAATCCTAAGAAAAAAGAACAAAGCTGGAGGCATCACAATCCCTAACTTCAAAACATACTACAAAGCAATAGTAATCAAAACAGCATGGTACTGGTACAAAAATAGACACACAGATCAATGGAACAGAATTGAAAGCCCAGAAATAAAACCACACATATATGGATGGCTAGTATTCAACAAAGGAGCTAAGAACATACAATGGAGAAAGGAAAGTCTCTTCAATAAATGTTGGGAAAACTAGACAGCCACGTGCAAAAGAATGAAAGTGGACCATCTGCTATCGCCATTCACAAAAATTAACTCAAAATGGATCAAAGACCTGAAGGTGAGACCTGAAACTATAAAACTCATAGAAGAAAATATAGGCAGCACAGTATTTGACATTGGTCATAAAGAAATCTTTTCGGATGACATGCCTACCCAGACTAGGGAAACTAAAGAAAAAATAAGCAAGTGGGACTTTATCAGATTAAAGAGCTTCTACAAGACAAACGAAACCAGAATCAAGATGAACAGACAACCCACCAGCTGGGAGAGAATATTGGCAAAACATATATCTGACAAGGGGTTAATCTCCATAATATATAAGGAACTCACACAACTGAACAACAAAACAACGAACAACCCGATCAAAAAATGGGTAGAGGAAATGAACAGATACTTCTCCAAAGAAAATATACAGATGGCCAATAGGCACATGAAAAGACGTTCAACATCACTAATCATCAGGGAAATACAAATCGAAACAGCCCTAAGATATCACCTCACACCTGTTAGAATGGCTATAATCACCAAGACGCAAAACAACAAATGTTGGAGAGGATGTGGAGAAACAGGAACCCTCACACACAGCTGGTGGGAATGCAAACTGGTGCAGCCTCTATGGAAAACAGTATGGAGATTCCTCAAGGAATTAAAAATAGAAATACCCAATGATCCAGCTATCCTACTACTGGGAGTCTATCCAACGAATCTGAAATCAACAATAAAGGGGCTTATGCACCGCTATGTTCATTGCAGCATTATTCACTATAGCCAAGAAGTGGAAGCAACCTAAGTGTCCATTGACTGATGATTGGATGAAGAAGATGTGGTATATATATATACAATGGAATACTACTCAGCTGTAAAAAAAGACAAAATCGTCCCATTTGCAACAACATAGTTGGGCCTGGAGGGTATTATGTTAAGTGAAATAAGCCAGAAAGAGAAAGACAAACACTGTGATCTCACTCGTATATGGAATATAAACCAACACATGGACAGAGAAAACTGTATTGTGGTTACCAGGGGCAATGGGGGTAGAGGGTGGGCACCAGGGGTGAAGGGAGACATATACATGTTGATGGACAAACAAAAATGTACAACCCAAAATTTCACAACGATTAAAACATCAATAAAAAAAATTAATGGCCTACCATGCTTTTCATTTTCAGTATTGTTCACTTTAAAAAATATCTAAGCTGAAAGCTTTGTTCTTAAATTTTTGCAGACAACAGAATTCTGGTAGAAAATCTGGAGAATAACTTTAGATAAACTGAATTACTTTGATTAGTTCAAATTTTTTGGGCCAACAGCTAAAATTTTAAACCACTAAAGAAAGAGTTCATATTTCAAATCATCATGTTGTACATCTAAAAGTAATACAATGTTGTATGTCAGTTATATCTTAATAAAACTGGGGAACAAGGGGAAAAAATGCTGTAACTAATATGTCAATTACTTGTCAGTAAAGCTGGAAAAAAAGTGCTGTGACTATTCTCTGATGACAAAATCTAAAACCAATACTTCAAAACATTTGAAATTCCACACACTTACTAGATGGAATGTTTAGCATTATCCTCTGTATTTTCATCAATTAATAAGCACACCTTGGACAATTAAACAAAAAATTATGTAAGGTTGACTTTGAAGGTAGTTGTTGAGAGATAGATATACAGATATATTTAATTTTTTAGGAGTAGCATTGCCCAGTAAACCTAGTCAGTATGCCTTAACCTTAAGCATTCTTTAAAAAGTGTATGTGTGAGCATCTGACCGGGCAAGAGAAACAATAGAAAAAATAAACAAATGGGACTACATCAAACTAAAAAGCTTCTGCACAGCAAAGGAAACCATCAACAAAACGAAAAGACAACCTAACAATTGGGAGAAGATATTTGCAAACCATACATCTGATAAGGGCTTAATCTCCAAAATATATAAAGGACTCATGCATCTCAACAACAAAAAAACTACCAACCCAATTAAAAAATGGGCAAAAGACCTGAACAGACATTTCTC
The DNA here is from genome assembly GCF_057802395.1 of Ceratotherium simum simum. NCBI lineage: Eukaryota > Metazoa > Chordata > Mammalia > Perissodactyla > Rhinocerotidae > Ceratotherium > Ceratotherium simum. The sequence continues at coordinate 10,722,470 of NC_141911.1, read as the reverse complement.
CAAAGAAGATGTACAGATGGCCAACAGACACATGAAAAGATGTTCAAAATCACTAACTATCAGGGAAATGAAAATCAAAACTACAATGAGATATCACCTCACGCCCGTCAGAATGGCTATAATTAACAAGACAGGAAACAACATGTGTTGGAGAGGTTGTGGAGAGAAGGGAACTCTCATACACTGCTGGTGGGAGTGCAAACTGGTGCAGCCACTATGGAAAACAGTATGGAGATTCCTCAAAAAATCAACGATAGAACTACCATATGATCCAGCTATTCCACTGTTGGGTATTTATCCAAAGAACTTGAAAACACCAATTTGCAAAGGTACATGCACCCCTGTATTCATTGCAGCCTTATTCACAATAGCCAAGACTTGGAAGCAACCTAAGTGCCCATCAAGGGACGAATGGATAAAAAAGCTGTGGTATATATACACAATGGAATACTACTCAGCCATAAGAAACGACGAAATCCAGCCATTTGTGACAACATGGATGGACATTGAGGGCATGATGCAAAGTGAAATAAGTCAGAGGGAGAAGGTCAAATACCGTATGATTTCCTTCATTAAGTAGTAGATAATAACAACAATAAACAAACACATAGGGACAGAGATTGGATTGGTGGTTACCAGAGGGGAAGGGGGGAGGGAGGAGGGTGAAAGGGATAATTGGGTACATGTGTGTGGTGATGGGTTGTAATTAGTATTTTGGTGGTGAACATGATGTAATCTATGCAGAAATAGAAGTACAATGATGTACACCTGAAATTTTTACAATGTTATAAACCAATGTTACTGCAATAAACAAAAAATTAAAAAAAAAAAAAAAAAAAGTGTATGTGTGAGGCAAATTCCTAAATTGAAACCCTGCTTCCCACTGCTTTATATTGTTTTAGAGATGTTCATTCTCTTTTAAAGCCAGATTCTCTTTGTTGTAATGAACTTATTAGCTGACCACCTTACAAACGGCTGCTGATTGATTCAGGAAACTTGGAGTCCTTCCTCTTCCCTTCCCCAATGTTGTTTTGTAAAATTGGGATGGATGCAAGCGAATAGAATTAGGCAAACTATTTTCAACTCCTGTGAGCAAAGAAGAGACACCCCAAATCCATCACTGTTTTTTCCCTTTGACCTACATAATTTTCCCTAAGTGAGAAAGCAATAATCTTTTTATTTTGCCTTATTCTAATATTTAGCACACCGGTTGCCTGTTGATTATTTGACTATAAGTTGACTATTGATAAGTTATCCACATTTGAAATCAGGACTTAGGCTTCCAAGAAACCCATTTTTATTACTGATATAGATAAATTACATTTCAAAGTTATATTATTTCTTTTTCAATCAAATTTATAAAATAATATGTTGATGAAATGTTTAAAATTTCACATTAACTACCAGATTTCCTTGATTCCAAAATGTATCTTATCTCAATCAGTGTAGGTAAACGACAGGCTTGCCTCTAATTGATTTTTTGATATTTTCAGGACAACTGGATTGCTCATCAAGATGATTTTAACCAGCTTCTGGCTGAACTGAACACTTGCCATGGGCAGGAAACAGCAGGTAGGGAAACTTTTGCTTTTTATCCATTAGATTTATATTTATGTATATAATAAATAGATTTATTATTTAGATTTATATCTTTTTACTGTAAGTATCATATATTTGAAAGTTAATTGATTGAATCTATTACAAATACTCATTTCTGTTTATATTTTAATGGTGCTTTCTTTGAATGAACCTTTAGTCATAAGCAAACACTTTTTTCCCATTAAGAGTTTGAGAGTGACAAGATGAATCTATTCAGTTTACACCTCAAATAGTAAAGTGATCTTTCCACAGATCCTTAGTGTGACTCAAAAGATGTTTTTAAAATACAAAACCAGCAATATCAAATGGGACATAAACGAGCATCCAGTGAAGGCTTAATAGAAGGCCCTTTCTGTACTGATTCTGCCAAGTGAAATTGGTTTTACCTTTTAATTCATGTAAGAGGTTCAGATTGCTCAGATATAGTAAAATTTGTTGCAGGGGGCTCAGTACTAGAAATTGTATTCTCAAGCTGTAGGAATTAGAAATGAAACAACTGAACGTTGGGCTTTCCATATTAAATAAACAAAAAGATAATACTGCTGGGGGGAAGGGCACGGATGGTATACTCCTCAAACTTGAGGGCCTTTGGTATTATTTTTTAGTTTAAAGAAAGTTTTTTGTCACATGGTTATTTGAAAGGTAAGGACATAACTTCAGTTAATTCTGCTTGATGTTCATGAAGAAGTCTAGACTATTATCTCTTCTGCAAACATTTTTTTAAAAACTGTAAAATACACATAAAATAAAATTTACCATCTTAACCATTTTTAAGTGTGTAGTTCAGTGACATAAGTACATTCACATTGTTGTGCTCCCGTGTCCTCAAGGTTCGTCCATGCTGTAGCATCCAATGTTGTAGCTTCACTTCCTTTTAAGGCTGAATAATATTCCATTGTATGTATATACCACATTTTGTTTATCCATTCGTTCACCGCTGGACACTTGGGTTGCACCTCTGGGCCATTATGAATAGTGTTGCTATGAACATGGGTATGCAAGTATCTCTTCAAGTCCCTGTTTTCAATTCTTTTGGGTATATACCTAGAAGTGAGATTGCTGGATCATATGGTAGTTCTGTTTTTAAGATTTTTAGGAAACAGCATATTGTTTTCCATAGTGGCTGCACTATTTTACGTTCTCACCAACAGTGCACAAGGGTTCCAGTTTATCCACACCCTGCCAACACTTGTTATTTTCTGTTTTTTTGATAGTAGCCATCCTAATGGGTGTGAGGTGATATCTCCTTGTGGTTTTGATTTGCATTTCCCTAATGATTGGTCATGTTGAGCAGCTTTTCGTGTGTTTGTTGGCCATTTGTGTCTTCTTCGGAGAAATGTCTATTCAAGTCCTTTGCCCATTTTTAAATCAGGTTGTATTTTTGTTGTTGAGTTGTATTCTGCAAACATTTTTATAAGGAATTTCTTTCTATCCTTGTGTTGCAATGTTTGGCATGTAGTGAATAGTCAAAAGATGTTTGTTAGATTAAAGAGAAAGAACTTGGTGGGATGAAATTAAAAATTAATTTCATTGACTTGAGTTCAGCAAACATTTATTGATCTGTGTTCTGGATACCAAGTTAGACTTGAGGATATGTAGTTGTGAGACATAATCTCTGCTTTGGAGGTAATGAGCAGGATATGTTGGTGATTGTCTGGTAAAATTACTGTGCACACCTAACTGTAGGAAGATTTATTGCAGGGCTATGTATGGGAGTGAGCCCAAAAGCATGCAGGGAAGGGTACTCTGTATATTCTCTAGTCAGATTGGACTTCTTGTTGGAATCTATGACTTGGACAGTTTTCTTTACCCATGCTATAAGTATTAGAACTATCTTAATAGTTCTATATGTAGTCCTAATATAAAGGATGGTAATTTGTTAGCCAAAGGCCAACATAAGGAAAGTGCTTTGTGAAAACTCTGACTGGAATGGTATTAGGAAATGCAGGATATATACAGTAGGAAAATTCAAGGACATTAGTCCTTACTAATTATAAACAAAAACATCTTTGTATTCAGGATCACAATTGAACTCAATAGAAACATAGAGATGAAGTAAACATGCTGGTTTAAGATTGATAGGTTTTGACTGAAGAAGTAATAGAGCGTAGTGGTTTAGAGGTGAACACCAAGCCAGCCTGCCTGAATTTGAATCCTGATTCTGATGCTTACTACTTGTGTGACCTTGAATAAATTACTATCTCTGTTCCTTTGTTTCCTCTTCTGTGAAATGGGGCTAATAGTACTATCCTTAGAAGGTTGTTGTGAGAATTAAATATATTAATACAACTAAAGTACTTTGAACACTGCCTAAAACATAGTAAGTACTTAATAAGTATTAACTGCTGTAGTCTTTATCATCATTGTTGTTTACAGAGCTAGAACTCCTATTACTTTAGTAATTAGGATATACTGCCACCAAGTAAGAGTGATACTTTCAGATGGATGGATTTTCGCCTGATACTTAGGCTATTCTTAGGTGTCATTAAGGAAATTAAAGTGCTTTCTCCCCAAATAAAAAAATAGAATGCACTTAAGATAATGAACATTATGAATAACTATACTTAATGATAGCAAGATATAATTAAATTTGAAATCTCTATACTACTGATGGATGATCTCCAATATTATAAAGTAAAAAAAGGAAGATGAAAAACAGTGTGTGTGGCATGCGTTTGTAGGAAAAAATATAGGAAATAGTATGTGTGTGTGTGCTTGGGTCTGCGCTGGTGGTTCTCAGCTGCAGGTGATTTTGGCAATGTCTGGAGCCATTTTTGGTTGTCACATCTGGGGGTTGGGGGTGCTTCTGGCATCTTGTGGGTAGAAGCCAGGGATGCTGCTAAATATCCTGCAGTGCATAAGACAGCCTGCAACCACAAAGAATTATCTGGCCCAAATTGTCAGTGGTGCTGAGGTTGATACACACAGAATATCTCTAAAATATCTATTCTGTATATATTTTATATACATAGACTATCTCCAGAAAAGTATTTAGGAAACTGATAACAGTGATTGGCTCTAGGGAGGGGAGCTGAGTGACTGGGGAATAGGATCAGAGGAAAACTTAGCTTTTACTATAGTCCCTTTCTACCTTTAAAATTTTGTACTATGCGCATTGTATCCTACTCAAAAAATCATTTAAAAACTAATTTTAAAACTTTCTCTTGACCCCATTTACCTCATCTACTGCTACTTCCTGATGCTTCTGCTCTCCTTTACTGCAAAACTCAAAATTTTCTTTGCATATTGATTTCAATTCTCCTATTCTCTCTTTTTAAAAACATTTAACATTCCTTGAATCTCAAGTTTCTCAGCCTCTCAGCTGCCTCTTCTATTGCCATTGACACACTCAATGGGGAAAAAAGCCCCAAATGTCAGACTTCCCTCTCTGGATTTCCTTATCCCTAATCGTTACTTTCTAGTTCTTTACTGCTTTGTTAGCTCCACAGGAATATCTTTGAGCAACCCAACCCCCAACCCCCCAATATTTTGTTCTGGTTTTCTTAGCAAGAGAGGTGGTCAAAATTAGCCAGTCCACCGTTACTGGAAGCAGAACTCTGCCTGGAATCTTTTTTTTTTTTATAATTTTATTTATTTTTCTTCCCCCAAAGCCCTAGTAGATAGTTGTATGTCATAGCTGCACATCCTTCTAGTTGCTGTATGTGGGATGCGGCCTCAGCATGGCCAGAGAAGCGGTGCATCGGTGGGCGCCCGGGATCCGAACCCCGGGCCGCCAGCAGCAGAGCGCGCGCGCTTAACCACTAAGCCACGGGGCCGGCCCTGGAATCTTTTTTTAAAATAAACTTTATTGAGGTATAATTTATATACAGTACAGTGTACCCATTTTTGAGGGTACAGTTCCATGAGTTTTGATAAATGTATATACCCTTGCAACCATAATAACCGTGATAAAGAAATTTTCATCATGCTAAAAATTTATCTTGGGTCACTTCCCAGTCAGCCCCTTACCCCGCATGCCACTGCAACCCCTACTCCATTCTCACCCCATACAACAACTGATCTATCCCTGTGGATGTGGTTTGTATTTTCTTTCCTGTCTGGCTGCTTTTTCTCAGCATGCTTCTGAGATTTGTCCATGTTGTTGCCTTTATCAGTAGTTCATTTCATTCCTGAGTAGTATGCCATTGTGTGAGTATGCCGCAATTTGTTTTTCCATTCTCTTGGGGATGGACATTTGGGTTGTTTCCAGTTTTTGCCGACTATACCTAAAGCTGCCCTGAACACTTGTGTGTACATTTTTGTGTGGACGTGTTTTCATTTCAGCAAGACCCCCCAGGCTCTGTTTGGGCTTACCTCCTTGTGCTGTTGTCCAGAAATTGCTTCCTGAAAGAAAGCCAGGGTGATCTCAGAGCTCATGTCACTTGTTTCCCATCTCTCAAGGATCACAGTCCTGCGCTGCCTGTTGTCAACTGTCTGATAAGACCTATTTGGTATCTTTTCTTTGGTTTTCTCATTGTTTATGGTAGAAGGGCATGCCCATAACAGTTACTCTTTCATAGGCAGAAGACAGGCAGTCCTTCCCTTGTCTCTCTCTCTCTTTTTCTTTTTTTTTTTTGGGTGAGGAAGATTGGCCCTGAACTAACATCTGTTGCCCATCTTCCTCTTTTTGCTTGTGGAAGATTGGCCCTAAGCTAAGATCTGTGCCAATCCTCCTCTATTTTGTATGTGGGACACTGCCACAGCATGGCTTGATGAACAGCGTGTAGGTCTGCACCTGGGATCTCAACCTGCAAACCCCAGGCCGCCGAAGTGGAGCGCGTGAACTTAACCACTGCACCACCAGGCCAGCCTCCCCGACCCCCATCTCTTTTAAACCCACTTCAGTTGGACTTTGCCTTACCGCTCCACAGAAATTGCCCTTGCCAAAGTCACCAGAGACGTCCACCTTGCTAAATCCAGTGGTCATTTTTCAGTCCTCCTCTTCCTTCGCCTGTGACACAGATGTTCCCTCCTCCTTAAATCACTCATTTCCCTTGGCTTCCCGGACCCCACGATCTCCTGGTTTTCTTCCTGCTTCATTGGCCACTCCTCCTCAGTCTCTGTTTTGATTCTCTTATCTCCATCTTACAATGTCCAGGACCCTGCAGTTCACTCCTCGGCCCTCTCTCGTCTTTTATCTACACTAGCTCTCTTATTGTATCATCCAGTCTCGTGGCTGGATTGGTGACAACTGCCAAATTTTTCTCTACTGCTCACCCTTTCTCCTGAACTCCAGACTTGTATTGAACCCCCTACTTAGTATCTACATTTGGGGTATCATTGACGTCTCAAAGTTAATGTGTCCAAACTCCAATTCTGGACACCTCCCCCACCTGACCCTGCAAACTGTTTGACCCCACAACCTGTTTTTTCCATCATCTTCTCCATTTCAGTTCATGTCAACTCCATCCTTCTAGTTGTTCAAGCCAAAGACCTGCATCCACTAGGAAATTTTGTTAGTTCTACCTGCAAAATATTTTGAGACTGTGACTGCTTCATGTCACCTGCACTGTAACCAACACAGTCTGAACAGCTGTTATTTCTTGTCTGGATTATTGTAAGAGCCTGTAAAGCCAGTTTTCTCAGCCATGGCACTACTGATGTTTTGGACTAGATCATTCTTTGCTGAGAGGCATGTCCTGTGCATTTTAGAATGATTAGCAGCATCCCTGATCTTTATCCACTAGATCCCACTAGCACCCCCCCCCTCACCCCCCCCCCCCCCCCCCAAGTTGTGGCAACCAAAAATGTCTCCAGATATTGCCAAATGTCCCCTGGACAAAATGCCCCTGGTTGTGAGCTACTGCTCTAGATTGATCTTTCTCCATCCATCCATAACAGCATAACAGCCAGAGTGATTCTTGCACAGTGTAAGCCCATTTGTGCTGCTCCTGGTCAGAACCCACCCACTGGTTCCTCCTTTTCATTCAGAATAAAAGCCAAAGTCGCTTCAGTGGACTGTGGCCTTATGTAATATGGACACTTTCCCTTTCTGACTTGATCTCCTGCCACTCCTCTTAGTTGTTCCATCCTAACCACACTGACCCCTGTGCTGGTTTGTGAATACATCAAGCATGTTCCTGCGTTAGAGTTTTGCACTAGCTTCTTTCTCTCTCTAGAACACTCTTCCCCCAGATAGCTTCTATGCACCTTCTCAATAAGGTCTACATTTACCTGCCAATTTAAAATTGCATCCTGTTCCATTTTTGGAAGTCAGTGGAAAATTGGTAAGAAATAGCAGCCTAAGGATATTATTTAGAAATATGGAGGAAGTAAAACCCAGAAGAACCAGCTAAGGGTCTGGGGAGGGATGGGGCAGGGACTTGCTATATTTTTTTTGTGTGTGAGTAAGATTAGGCCAATCCTCCAAGATTGTTGCCAATCCTCCTCTTTTTGCTGAGGAAGATTGGCCCTAGGCTAACATCCGTGCCCATCTTCCTCTACTTTATTTGTGGGACGCCTGCCAGCGCATGGCTTGATAAGCAGTGTGTAGGTCCGCACCTGGGTTCCAAACCTGTGAACCCTGGGCTGCTGAAGCAGAGCGTGCAAACTTAACCACTATGCCACCAGGCTGGCCCCCTTTTTTTTCTTTTTTAATGCCATAGATTTTTTTTTTTTTTCTGAGGAAGATTGGCCCTGAGCTAACATCTATTGCCAATCTTCCTCTTTTTCTTTTTTCTCCCCAAAGCTCTAGTACCTAGTTGTATATCCTAGTTGTAAGTCCTTCTGGTTTTCTTTGTGGGACACTGCTTCAGTATGGCTTGATGAGCAGTGAGTAGGTCCACACCCAGGATCTGAACCTTCGAACCCCAGGCCACTGAAGCAGAACACGTGAACTTAACCACTGCACCACCGGCCTGGTCCCGGGACTTGCTGTATTTTTTTTTAACAGTTTTGTTGAGATATAACTCACATGCCATACAGTTCACCCATTTATAGTATACAGTTCAGTGGCTTTTAGTATATTCACAGAGTTGTCACCAGAACTGATTTTAAAATATTTCATCACCCCCAAGAGAAACTCTGTACCCGGTAGCAGTCATCCTCCTTATCCCCACAACCACCCTAGGCAACCACTGATTTACTTTCTGTCTCTAAAGTTTTGCCTATTCTGGACATCTCACATAAATGGAATCATGCAACATATGGTCTTTTGTGACTGGTTTCTTTCATTTAGCGTAGTTTTCAAGGTCATTCTTGTTGTAGCATGTATCAGTACTTTATTCCTTTTTATTGCCAAGGAATAGTCCATTGTTTGGCTATGCCATGGTTTATCCATTCATTAGTTGATAGACATTTGGGTTGTTTCCACTTTTTGTCTATTATGAATAATGCAGCTATGAACACTAACATGTAAGTTTTGGTGTGGACATATATTTTAATTTCTCTTGGGTATGTACTTAGAGTGGAATTGCTGGGTCATATGCTAACTCTGTATTTAACCTTTTGAGGAACTGCCAGACTGTTTTAAGTGGCTACATCATTTTACATTGCCACCAGCAATGTATGAGGGTTTTAATTTCTCTACATCTTCGCCAACACTTATCATCTGTCTTTTTGATTATAGCCATGCTCGTGGGTGTGAAGTGGTATCTACTTGTGGTTTTGATTTGTGATTCCATGATGGCTAATGGTGTTGACAATTTTTTCTTGTGATTATTGGCCATTTGTATATCCTTGTTGGAGAAATATCTATTCAAATACTTTACCCATTTTTTAATTGGGTTATATGTCTTTATTGTTGACTTGTAAGAATTTTTAATATAATCCAGGTACAAGTCCCTTATCAGATGTATGATTTGAAAATATTTTGTCCAATTCCGTGGGTTGTCTTTTCACTTTCTCGATGGTATCTTTTGAAGACTAAGGATACAGAAATAGATAAAAAGACTCTTTTTCTTCTCTGAAGAAACTTAAAATATAGTGCAGAAACTTAAAATCTAATGAGAGAAAGAAATGAGACAAATACCGAAGTAACTTGATCCCCCAGTTTTTTTAGTTCCTGAGTAATTGAGAGAGAGAGAGAAGCAAGGCTTTGAATGGTGAGGGATTTATTTGAAAATTTATCCAAATCTCTGTTTCCTGAGCTTTTTCTTTCCCATCAGGTATTCATAAGTTTGTATTATTAATGACTGTAGCTGGCTTCTAGCACACACAGGCTTGGATACTGAGTGTGGTTTTGGGTTTAATAACAAAGTAGACATAACTGAAAGAAGTCTAGGAAGTAGACTAGAAGATGTTATCCAGAATGCAGCTGTGAAAGAGGACAATATGGAAAATATGAAATAGAAGTTTGGATGGAGGATAAAGTGAGAAGATCTAATATTTAATTTAATATTAATATTAAATATTAGCAGCACAAAGAAGAGAGAATAGAACAGAGGCAATGTTTAAGGAGGTATGGGTTAAAGACTGTCTAGAACTGGTGATAAAACAAATCCATAGATTCAAAAAATGTAATGAATCTAAGCAGATTCCATTATAAAAAATCTTCCCTTGCAAACGTAATAACAGATGTAACAACATAGCATCATAGCAGAACATCATACACACCTATATACACACACCCCCCGACACATATGCACATAAAAGAGAGAGAAGATTCTTAATGCAGCCAGAAAAAATATACTGATCATCTTCAAAGAAGCAACAGTTATAAATGAAAGCACAGTTATTAACAATGGGAGCCAAAAGACATTGGAGTAGTATTTTGAGGGAAATATAACCGGCAACCTAGAATTTTACATTCAGCAAATATATCTTTCAAGAAAGTAGATGGAATAGATTTTCAGAGAAAAAATGTTTACCATCAATAGACCCTCAATAAAGGAGGTTTAGGATGTACTTTAGGATGTACTTTAGTCAGAAGGAAAGAATACTTATAACGTTATTTGCAGTATTCCCAAACTGGCAATAACCCAAATGTCCACCAACAATAGAATGGATAAGTAAACTGTCATGTTTGTAAATGCAAAGAAATGAAATATAGTTGCATGCAACAGTATAGAGCAGGGGTTGGCAAACTTGTTCTGTAAAGGGCCAGATAGAAATATTTGCAGATCATAGGGTCTCTGTCAGAACTACTCAGTTTGGCTGTTGGAGTATGAAAGCAACAACAGACGATATATAAATAAATGGATGTAGCTGTATTCCCGTAAAACTTTATTTACAAAAACAGGTGGTGGGCAGGAGTTGGCCCACAGGCCATAGTTTGTCCCCTGGTATAGAAGAATCTCACTTAATCTCAACTTAATGTTGACTGAAAGAAGTGGAACACAAAGATAACATCCAGTATGATTCCACTTATATAAAACTTCAAATGGTGGGCAAAAATTTGATATTTAGGTATCATACTTGGGTGGGAAAATTATTTTAAAACACAAGGAAGTGATTACGCTACTATGAAAGTCACAATAGTGATTACCTTTGGGGAGAGGAAGGGTTTAGGATTGAGAAGCGGCTCATGGGGAACTTCTGGGATGATACTAATGTTGTTTCCTGACCTAGTTGGCAGTACAAAGGTATTTGTGAACATAATGTTTATGCACTTTCTATGGCTGTTAACACTCCCCCACCAATAAATGGTTAAAACCAAAACAAAAAGCAAAAGGAAGGGTGGTTATCACAGAAATCAGGATAATGGTTACCATTAGGACAGTTGTTCTCAGCCAAGGGCGGCGTTGCCCCCATTGGACAGTTGGCCATGTCTGGAGACATTTTCAGTTGCCAATGGCATCTAGTGGGTAGAAGCCAGAGATGCGGCTAAACATCCTATAATGCACAGCACAGCTCTGTCCCTCCCTCCCCAAACAAATTATTGTTCAGTCTAAAATGTCGAGAGTTCAGAGGTTGAGAAACTGTGTTCTAGGAGGAAGGGGCACAGGGGTGTGGATGTTTCTAGATATGGGCAGTGTTCTGTTTTCTAATCCAGGAGGTTGTTGGAGGGGGGTTTGTTTTATAACTAACTGTACAGACTTCTGATACTCCTATGTGTGATGGTATTTGTCACAATAAAAGAAATCTAACAATTGCATGGGTCCCTTTCTGGTAGACTTCAGGTAAAACATGGCAAGTGTAATTTATGTCATGTGAACCTGTGAGGAAGGTTAACTAAAGAGGAACAGATGCCGCAATTTGAGTACCAGGGATCAACTTCTACCTTAATGAATATCTGGTGGTGTATAAATGGCAGACTTTTTCTTTTTCCTGAACAGGTTTAGTAACATGATTAGGGTGTCAGACAGACTTGATGTGGCCTTCGCCATGACCGTAGTCATGGAGGCAGAAGCTTTTGAGTCCCGGGCTCTTTTTCTCAGAGGCATCACACATTCATTCTCGAACAGGGAAAAGGAGTCGACTTTGCACTTTGGTATCATAGCTTTCTCCTTGATGTACTGAGTTAGAGAATACTTTATGCTTTTCAAGTGATGATAGGGTTACCGAGAATTTATCAGCTCCAAAGATTCCGTAAAGAAAGGAGCTATGAGATTCATTTTTCCAGATACAGAGAAGGGAAAGCAGATTTTTGATTAGTTTGCTTTTGAGATTTGACAGTGATAGATGGAAAGTTACTTTTTTCCAATTTGATGGTGTCATGATTACTGTTTTCTGATGGAGAAATGCCATTGTAGTAGTTATGAAAACTCTGATTCGGGACAGGTCCACTCTGTCCTGTGATTGCCGAGGCTGAGCACAGTCATTGTAGTTGGGCTTTCCCCCCTCATGTATTTCCGGAAGTGCTGTTGGTGATATTGAAATGTTTCAAGTGACCCAGGAAACCCCAGATTATTTGTCATAACAGATTCCAAGTGGTGGTGCCTTGTCCTCACACAGCCCTGTGCACAGGTTCATCTGTGTAGGCTGCTTCTTTCTTTTCTGTATGAAACATGGAAGTATCTTAAATCATTGACAGCTGGAGAGTTACTAATCTCTAGATTAAGTTCCACCTCAAGACCACTAGAGGGTGCCAGTAGCCTGTCTAGCTCAGTGCAGTCCAAACCAGGCCTTGCTAACTGCCAATCCCAGGATACTGAAAGGCCTTTAGAATATTCCTTTAAGGGAAAACCTCTCCACGGAATGGACCTGGAGAGCTAATATATTATTTTTCTGCTGTGTCATCTCTGGTAAATACAGTATCTTCATCCAAGTGAATTTTTGGTCGTACTACTTGTATTAAAGCTGAAAAGTAGATGACACCATAGCGTACTAACATATTTTTCTGCTGCAATAATACTTTTAGTTGCTTACGATTGCTTACTAAATTCACACAGTTTGCCTTTTAACTAAGCAGAGATTCCATACTGTCCTTTTCATGGAATCTCGCAAAGATTCTGGAAATAACAGTTATTCCCTTGTGGGACACAAAAATCAGTATATTCTTTAAAATTTCCTTTTTAAAAATTATCCTATCTCGATTAGTTACTCCATACCAGACTCAACTTAGCTTTAAGTTTTAGGAACTTATCTCGTGGTTTTAGGAAATGTTTGTTACTTCCATCAGATAGTTTGTCCCTTATGATTTTAAATATTTTTGGAAATAAACTGGAATGCTGATAACCTGACATCCATAATGGTGTGGTTTAGGACAGGGATCTTCAAATATTTTTGCTCATGTATCTGCTAAGGGAATTTTGAAAAACTGTGTGTTCTGTCTCACATTTTTAGATTGACATCTATAATGTTTATAATCATAGGTTTGAATAGTTGCAAAGAGTATAATTTCTGGTCTATTGAGAAATATTGGCATTTTAAAATAAAACCATTACATCAGTCTCAGATGTATTCAGTGGATGATAAATACCAGAGCAATTTGATACCCATTGTCATCTGTGTAGAAATACACAAAGAAGTCCTTCTTAACAGTCAGAAGAATCAGTCAGAATACTGTATTTCTATATATATGCTGACTAATATATTATATAGTTATATATATTATAGAATATATTATATATATTCTGACTAATACTATATATATTCTGAGTAATCAGTGAGAATACTGTATTTCATAGTTCCTTTGCCTCTGAAATATTTCCATTGCATATACCCATAGTATTTTATGTCAATATATTTTTTTGCTGAAACTTTTTTTGATTCATCACCCTATCATATTTCTCTGCCACAGAACAAATACCTATAAAGTTTTGGTTTATTTCTAGTAACCCCAAGCCTTTAAGTGTGAATATTTTTCCTTTGGATTAAGTTGTCATTATAACTAGTAGATTACCATTAATAAAACCAGGAAATATAAATTTTGATAAATAATTACTAGAACAGTAAATCTTTTTGGAAGTACATCTCTTGATGAGATAGATTGGTGGGGGCTGGAGGGCGCTGGTTTCACTGCTTTGGTTACAGGATGCTCCTCCGACACCAGTACTTTGGCTTGTCCCTTATTTATCCCTGGTAAGAGGAGAGTTGTGCCTTTCTTTTGTCAAGTGGCAGGAGGACACATAGGAGAGGTGGAGAAGGAGAACCAGATTGATGCATCCACTCAGAGGCAGAGCAGTTTTAGGAAAGAGTGCACATGGACCGGGAGATAGAAACTGATTTCCCTGAGGTCTGTCCTTGCTCCTGTATGCTTTCAGAAGTCTGTGTGCTCAGAAGACGGAGAAGCTCCCCAGGTGATTCTTACATCCTCTAAAGTGTGAGAGCAGCTCCTTTAGGGACACAATGTAGTAGTAAAGAATGTGGACTCACTCCGATCTGCCTGGGTTTGAGTCCCGTCAGAGCTCCCTCCTAGATGTGCCTTATTTAACCCCTCTGTGCTTCGGTGTCTTTCTGTGAAGTGAGTTTAATAATCATAGCAGCTGCCGTATAGGGTGGTTGTAAAGTGAAATACAAGATTGCATAGAAAGCTCTTAGTCCAGCACCTGGTACTCAATAAGCCTTCAATTGATAAGAGTTACTTTAAGCTGATAACTTGCTTGGTGATTTGTGTTTGGAACATCAAAATTGAGAACATTATGTGCCATTTGAAGTGTTTGGCCATGAAAAGAGAAGGAAAATTGACTAATGGGATGTCTTTGAAAAAAATCCCAAGCTATTCTTGGGAAGTGACTGCAGAAGAGAACGTTTCAAGTGGTTGATATGATTAACCCATGCTAGACATTGTCTGAAGGCTTGAAACATCTGTCTTTACATTGTTTAGACCCTTACTTTGCTTTTGATATTACTTCACACTTTAAATACTTCACACAGATAATTCACACTTTGCTTTTGAAATTACTAATTCCTGGAAGGGATTACAGTTAACTCATATGTTCAATGGGCACGTGCTTGTTTTGCACCAGTATTAGGGTGAAAATTTCCTTTTCTCCCCTTTCTCTAACCTCATATCTATATTTCTTTATGACATAACAATAGGGAAATTTAGTCTCTTTTCTACCTGTGCTATTCTGTGTCTGTGGTGTTCTGCTACCTAAATTTAAGAAATCGATAAAGGTGAGGGATACAGGCAGCCAGTTACTATCCCATAATTGACTCTAACCTCAGACCTACTTGCTTTGATATTTCAGACAGGGGACTACTTTCTGGCTCACATTTTCATCTTTTGTCAAAGGGATAACCACATGACTTCATTTCTCAACGATTTGTTTTTGTTGTTGTTCTTGCCCTTAGAAGTGAGCCTCCAGTGAAATCTGGTGTTTGCCGCAGTGGCTCAGTGCCAGCTCTGCTCCTTCACACTCAGTACCTAGTTATCATCTCTGATCTGTCTTTTATCATTTAGCTTGTCTAACCTTTATTCACTATTTAAAAGAACTTTTTATTTTGAAACAATTATAGGCTTATAGGAACTTGCAAAAATAGTACGACAAAGAGTCCTGAGTACCATTCACCAGTTTCCCCCGTGGTGACATCTAATACAGCTGTAGCATGATATCAAAACCAGGACATTGGCACTGGTGTTGACTGGTACTAGACCACAGACCTTGTTCAGTTTTCACCATTTTTTTAGCCTTCCTTCCTTCGTGTGTGTGTGTGTGTGTGTGTGTGTGTGTGTGTGTGTGTAGTTCTGTGTAATTTTATCACATGTGTAGATTCATGTAGCCACCACACTGTCAAGATACTGGATTGTTTCATCACCACAAAAAAGCTGCCTCTTGCTGCCTTTTTTATTCACACCCACCTTCCAACCCTCCTGCCTCTAAACTCCACTTTCATCCCTGCCCGCTGGAAACCACTAGTCTGTTCTTCATCTCTGTAGTTTTGTCATTTTCAAAATGTTATATAAATGGATCGTATAGTATGTAATTGACCTTTTTCAGTAAGCATAATACCCTTGAGGACCATCCAGGTTGTTGTGTGTGTCAATACTTCATTCTTCTTTATTGCAGAGTAGTGTTCCAGTATAAGGACGTACCAGAATTTGGTCGGCCATTCACTCATTGAAGGAATTTGGGGTTATTTTCAGTATTTTGCTATTATGAATAAGGCTATTATGAACATTTGTGTGTAGGTTTTTATGTGAATACAAGTTTTGATTTCTTTTCCTTGAGGATTTTATAAGTTTCTGGAGACTAGCCTTGCCTGATTCATAGTACACAGTTTAAGAAGAAGATTTCTAATCATTTGATTAGAGTTCAATAATAAATGACAGGCCTCCTAAAGAGTTTATTTAAATAAGACCATGTCACTGAAGAGAATAAATGAGAAGGATAACAGAGTTAATGTAATACTTTTCATCCTTTTTTTTTAAGACTCCTCAGACAACAAGGAAAAGAAATCTTTCAGCCTTGAGGAAAAATCCAAAATCTCCAAAAACCGGGTTCATTATATGAAATTCACAAAAGGTAAAATTAAGCATTTCTTTATTTGTTGTTGAAATCTCTATGTTCACCTTGGGTTTCTTAAAGCATTTTTAGCTCTCCACCAGTGTCTCTTCTTACTACGTATGAAGTGGGGAAGTATGGATGGCCTGACGGGGTGGATCTGGAGCAGCGCTAATGCTTCAGCATTTGTTGTGAATCTTCTGGGATCTCAGATCCATCAGATCCGAGGTGGGGCCCAGATTCGCTTTTGGACCATATGTGAGTCCTTTGGCACGGCTGAAAGCGGAAGTCATCTTGCTATTTAGAAGAGAAAAGAGATTTTATGTGGTTAGGTCAGAAAATAATTTTAATTCATTGCTCAACCTTTTTGGTTACGTTTTCCTGTTTTTGAGAGCTTAATGTTGGTGTTGAGTACCTTGTAAAATGTGCCTATTGAGAGAATTTTGCTCTATATTGAGATCTCCAGTATGAGAAATCTCACTGCTGATTTAACTCGTATATTACTCCACACCATTTCTCCGTTTCATGGAGTGTTAACCGAAGCGTTCCATGATCATTGTGAAGACAGTGTTAGAAAACATGTTTGTGAACTATCTTCCTCCATCAACACCTCCCCACTCCCTTCCCAATACATGCAGTCAGTGTGCATGCAGTTGTCCTCGTCAACCACTAGGAGGCAGTCTTGTACTGGTAAGAAACAATTTAACTTGCCCTCATCAACTCCCAGATGTTTCCCATAGAAGAGTATTATGCATTAAGTGCACTTTCCAGGCACATAAGACTATTTATTACATACTTGTTATAAATTTGATTATAATTATGTTGTGATATCTACTCACCATTTGGTGGTTCTTCTGTGCGAGACTGGATGTACATTTCTACCTTGATATACCAGGAAAAGCACAACTCTTTGCTTTAGTCTTGTTGGTGTGATTGGGGATTCCCTCACTCCTAGAACCTGTCCAAATAGCAGTGGGAGCTAGAATTTCCACTACTACAAACTATTAATGGTGGTTCTCATTTGGGGCCAGGACCCCATGAGGTAGGACTAGATTTGGTTTAAGTGAGAGCCCATGGCAGAGCTGAATGGAGTCGGGACCTGAATAGCTTTGGGAATGTGTGCAAGAGACTGGTACTTCCCCCTTCGTCCTCTCAGCAGGTGTGGTTTGTATGGCTCTTCATGTTTTCCCCTCATCTTTCTCTCAGGCTAGAACCTTCTTTGTTGTTTTCCTATATGCTTCTGATCAGGGTTTTTCTCATTCCTGACCTGCTGCAGAACAGAAGGCAGTCCTTACTGGCCCCTCAGTCTTTTTGAGGAGTGGCTAAATGTTCACTTCATACCTAATCCTTTGAATATCCCTTCTTTTTTCATTCGACTGTATAGAAATAAAAGAGATACAGCAGAAGGGTGCTGAGCAAATTAATAAAATTAAAGGTGCCCTGTAACTTTTGGGTAGTATGGCAGCCTTTGAAGCTTTCACTTTTGCAAATTGAATCTTCTGATTTTCCTTTAGTACCTGACTGCGTGCATCATTTCATCTGAAGCATTTGCTAAAGCCAGGATAAACCTCTTTAATCTACTTTAATCTAATGGATTCTGGGAGTATCTACTTTCTATTTCTGGTTGAGCCACCCCCTTGCCAGGTGACTCTGTCAACCTGCTTGGTGTGCTGTGCCTTCATTTTCTCTCTTGTAAGTGAGCTTTGCTGTTTGCTTATTTATTAGCCTTGGTTGGGGAGAATGGGAGCATTGGTATGCAGGGAAGAAAGTTCAAGAGATGTTGTCAGAGAGGTAGTGGAGGAGATTGAGTGAGAAAATAGAGGAAATACAGGTTGGGAGTAAGTAGAAAAGATGGAAGGAGGAGACAGAAATCCAGGTAGTGAAGAAAATAATTATTTACCGTCCATCTTAACAATCCACAGTGAACGTTTATTATAAGTTCCTTAATTTACTAAAAGAAATTTTTTTTTGTAGGGCAACTGTTGCTCTGGGTATGAATGGTAAACTCTGCGTTTCCTCTAGGAAACCATTATTAATGAAAACCTTAAACCTTAGGTCACAGGAAACTTGGGTGCTGGCCATCGCTTTCTCAGACAGATCTCGTAACCACTTCCTTGTCAGACTCAGTTTCCTCTTTTGTAAAATGAGGAAAGGTTTTTAAGTCATTACTGAATTCTAAAATAGGTTGTGTTTTATGACTTATCAGAAATCACCCACTTTATGGAACTTTTGATTTTTCAGCATTATGGATAATAAGGATTTTGCCCATGGGTGTGCTCATAATGAAAGTAACTAATTCACTTATTTGATGAGGATGATGCATATTGTAACTCCATCTGTGGTCTGGGAAGCTGGCATTTTATATAGCTTGGTGTGTAGGGTGAAGATAATTTTACTTTAGTGAGATTACTGTAGCAAATAGCATTGTAAAATGTGCTACTGCCTAAATATGGGCTATATCATTTTAGTTCTGATACATTTATTCCTTTCTCTAGTCCCAAATGTATAATTGTAATTTGAAATAATTTATATAATTTTAAAACTAAATTTCATCCATATTTGTTTAAAAGCCTTACTTTACAACATGGTTTCTTTTAATTTGAAAAATGTCTGGCCAGTCCATATCTGCAGGGGAAAAATAGGGAAAATATCAATTTCTGCAAAACCATTTTTGAAGTTTTTAACATATACAGTGAGAAGTTGTCGAGAGTATTGCTTTTTTTTCTCCCAGTTGTGTAGTGGGTGTATGAAAAGTTGCATGAACTGTAGTTGTGCAACTTCTTCATGGTCATTTACTCAGACTTCTTAGTCCTCTGACAGTTTGTCAAGTTTTGCTTCTTAAACAAGGAAGTGGGGGCCGGCCCCATGGCTTAGCAGTTAAGTGCTCGCACTCCGCTACTGGCGGCCCGGGTTCGGATCCCGGGCGCACACCGACGCACCGCTTGTCCGACCATGCTAAGGCTGCGTCCCACATACAGCAACTAGAAGGATGTGCAGCTATGACATACAACTATCTACTGGGGCTTTGGGGGGAAAAAAAAGAGGATTGGCAATAGATGTTAGCTCAGAGCTGGTCTTCCTCAGCAAAAAGAGGAGGATTAGCATGGATGTTAGCTCAGGGCTGATCTTCCTCACAAAAAAAAAAAAAAAACAAGGAAGCAACCTGCACAGCATGTGTCCTGGTAGTTGGCTTGCTATCTGGAAGCGCAGACTGTAGTGTTCCTAGCACAGTCAACTTCTCCCACAGTTGGCCTCTGCTCATGAGGGTGTTAAGTTTCCTCTTCTGATTCTTTTGACATTTAAATACAAAATAGCACCACTGTAGGCTTTTAAAAAATTCCAGCTATCTTATGATTGGTTGTGAGGGTCTCACTTACTTCACACTCTACTCTGATTCTTTCAGGTTTCCTGACTTACCCTTTCAGTGAAGTTGCCATTATCTT
This sequence comes from Ceratotherium simum simum, assembly GCF_057802395.1. Taxonomy (NCBI): domain Eukaryota; kingdom Metazoa; phylum Chordata; class Mammalia; order Perissodactyla; family Rhinocerotidae; genus Ceratotherium; species Ceratotherium simum. The sequence continues at coordinate 10,702,660 of NC_141911.1, read as the reverse complement.
CTGTCCTAGGCTTATTATCCATTCCATGTGTTTTCTTTAAAAAAAAAGAAATCAAAATATGATATTATTTGATTTATCCTTCTTGATTGGAGAATGCAAATGAATTTTCTAAGCCAATGAAGTTACCTACATAAACCTTAAGTGTTTTATTTTAACAAATATATTTCTCAAACCTGCATTTCCTTGCCCTTGCCCCTTTACTCCAAATAGAAAAACTCAGTTCTTTTGAGCCTCAGTTATAATATAGTTTTCTCCTTAGAAGTTGCTAGGTTCCATATGACTTCTGCCCTTAAACTAAAAGGCTCCAAATCACCATGATTCCTAAGTTTTTATGTTTATTTTTTATAGTTTAATTTGCTTCCCATCTGGACTTCTTGGTGTTGTAAGTGTGTCTGTCTATAGCAGTAACATTCCTCCCTTCCAATTTGCTACTCTGATCGACTGGAAAACTTGGTAATCATGATTATTAGGGAAACAGCTAAAACGATCGTAAAGTACTCTTCTCTGAAAGTATCTGCTCATCCTTTTGTGGACTTGGTTATATCAGCTTGGCTACTGGAAGCCTTTTTTCCTGGTTCTCAAAATGTTATGGCCAATTGAAGACTAATAGATGAAGCAAGTCCAGACAGAACATATATTTCCTATTCTGTTTAATTTTTTGATTATCATTTTCTCTAAGATGTAAGTTTATCACAGTGTTTGCTGTGATTTGACCATAATTCAGAACTGAGACCAATAAGCTTTCAAACTCATTTTTTTGTATTTTATTCAAAAGTGGTCATAATTTTATAACATTTATAAGCCATTCAACCAGGACCATTAAATAATAACTATTTCAATGTCACTTCCATCTTCACATTTTTATCTACTTTTAAGTTCCTTGCCATTGGTCTCTGACCCTTAATTCTTCTCTGTGTTTTGTTTTCCAGATCAAATCCAGAGCAAGGCCTGTAACAATCCTGGTTTCTCCATTTACTTAAGTGAACTTTGCTAAAGGATAAAAATTTCTGATACAAGAACCCATCACCAAAACTTTAGAAACACTTGCACTTGCAGTGGTACAGCTTACTATCTCTACCAGCTTGGCAGTTTTCCCTTTGATTTTTAGATTTGTTTTTAATCTCTGCATGTTCATATTTTGACATCCCATTTTAGAATTGTGATCTTGCATGTACTCTCCCTTCCTTAAGCCCTCCCACATTTCTTGTAGTTGAATTGCTATAGAAGAGATCTTAATTTGCATTTCTTTTAAAGGATGTCTGTTCCCTTCCAGAAGATAGGTGAGGGATAGATGGCCAATACATATTTTGAACTAAGTACAACTCCTTTTTCTGAAATAGAAACTGCCACCCCGAACATGCTCTGCAGTGCAAAATGGGTTATGCTGATGGCAAAGCTAAGAATAGGTCTCTAGACCTCCTGCGAGTTTGTCTACTTCTCCCACCATGACCAGTTTTATTCCCCATTTTTCTGGTTCATTTTCTGAGTTCCTGTCTGGGATATGCTTCATTTTGTACCTAAGTAGGTTTCCTTTGGGGTCTTTTGTCTGGATTCTACTTAATAATCAATTAGAACCATGAAGGCTTCATTTCTAGCTCAGAAAGAAAGGAGAGAGCAGCATAGAGCCACAAAGGAGCATGTCCTTCCTGAGAGGAACAGGTCGTGCTGACTGAACCGTTGAATCTGGTACTGCTGGCTATGAAACTGGTTTTGGCACCTGGCTTTGCATTAAATCGAAGGTGTTTTGTTCTTTTAATTTCATGGAGTCACTGAGCAATATCATATTTGAATGCCCCAGTCATAGTCAGTGAACTAGAACCTTCTGGGTCATGACATTACTTTGCCAAGTTAGTTTGCTACAGGAAACCAAGAAGACAAGTGAGTCTGTGACAGTGGAACTCAGGCTTCCAACTCAAAACAAAAATTCCTGTGTCTAACCCAGAGCCTCACTCCCCCAGGGCCTCACAACTTTACATGTAGTAGTTACATTTAAAAATGCATTTACCAGGAAGTTGACAAATGGGAATAGATTTGGTCGACTGCTCACAGAGTATTATTCGTAGAAGTGGAAATTCCAAAGAAGTGATTTTTAAATTAGTTGGTTTGTGGGTTTGAAATTACATTAAAGAGTTTAGTATTTTTAATAAGAATCATGAATCCTTTGGACACTTCTCTTGCCAGAAGCCATTTAATTTCCTGCTCTTGTTATATATCCTTTTATTTAAAGATGATATAACTATAACATTAAAAAACATTTTAGAAAGAAAAATCTAAAACTCTTTCACCCAAATACAATAATTTTTACTTGCATTTATTCTTTTTAAATTTTTATTCAATCAATTATTGAGCTCATATGTGTCAAATACAGTATGTTCTCATTCATGTGCGTATGCAAGGTTTTGAAACTATGTATCTAGCAGCATTTTTTATTCTGCATTTCATAATCCTAAATAAGTAGCTCATGTCTTCTTGAAGTAAATAAGATCTATTTTATAAATGAGGAACCCAGAGACCCAGAAATCAGACCTTGAAAGCATACCGGTAGGAGAGCTAGGTTTAGCATTTAGTTTTCCTCCTGGTTTACATGCTCTTGGTTGTTTCTACCACTAAGAGAATATCATGGGTTCTGGTTCTAAAACGCTTGTTTGATTTTTAAATTTAATTAATTTTATTTATTAATGAAAGAGTTGTAATCTGTGAAGGGAAGGCAGAAAGTAGTTTACAAAATTGTTTCTTTTCCAAAACCCATTTGCTTTCAAGAGTTTAATAGTTTATATTTGTGCTCTTTATTTTATAAAGAATGGTAATACTGACAGGCATCATGTTCTTCTAGGGAAGGATCTGTCGTCTCGGAGCAAAACAGATCTTGACTGCGTTTTTGGGAAAAGACAGAGTAAGAAGACTCCTGAGGTAATAAGCCATATATAGCTGATACATTCTGTTTCAGGACTGTTTGATTTTCAGTTGTGTATAAAACAATTTATATCTATATAGTACTTTTCAGACAAAGTTACCCCAAAAAAACTTTTAGAGGCTTCATGCAAAGGCTAAATGTGATCCCCTTAATAATAATAGTTGGTAGATAACATGTTTTGTAAGGAATCTTAAAAAGGTTACGTTATCTGGATTTTTTTCTGGTGTAAGGACTAGACTAATCTCGGAAAGAATGCCTGTTGCTGATATGTTCAAAGGGGAGATCTCTCTCCTGTCTCCATGAGAGAGCGAGGTTGCATGCAGCAATTTTGTTTGCTTTGCTCAGAATGCATAGCTCTGTTTGGAATATAGCTTGGGGAGGAAGACAATCATATGCATACTCCAGTTGTGGTCTATTCCATTTTAAAAGCATTTTGAGACAAGAGTTGGATCAGCATCGAGAATCTGGAAGGGATTTAAATGTAGTACTTCTTCCATTGTACAATATTGTTCATTTCAAAACTAGAAGATAAGAAGAGGGTGACCAAATGACATCCTAAATGGGATAAATCTATAATTCATAATCCTAATTATTAAATTGGGTTGTATAATATAGCACAAAATTTTTGATGTCAGTTCCAACTGTAAGAGACAGCCCTGGTTGTAGTTTGGATGTCAAAATATTAGAATTTTTGAAATATGGATTTCTGGAGATAATGGGATAAAAAATATTTAAAATTGATGTTGTCTACAAAAATCTGGAATATGTGGTTGCTGCAAGTATTACTCAACTAATCTGGTATGTCATACTTATGTTCCTTTATTGGTTCCTAGCCAAGGTACTTGGTGATTATAGAACAAAGAAGACTTGTTTCATTTATTTCTGACGTTTCTCCAAACTGACAGAAATTTTTCCAGGATGGTAGCTATTTGTTACTTAACATTATTTTTAAAGACTAGAATTACCAGTTATGAGAAATTTTGTTTTGCAATTTCCTTTGCAGGTTGAGACTAAATTCTGAGCCTTTTAGCACTTTTCTGCCCCTGCACCTTTAGCAGTGAGGACAGAGGAAGCAGGCCCTGGGCTCCCTGGCTGGCTGAGGGGCGGCACCTCTAGGTCCCTGCTGAGTCATGTCCAAGACAGGTGTGTCATGAAGGGGAAGGTGTTCTGACATCAGGCCATACTGGGTGCTTCATTCACAAGGGGCTATTGGAAAGAGCCAAGGGTCATCCGACAGCCCTGCTGGCCCCTCTTCTGTCCCTCAGTGATTACTGTGTGACCTGAATTAGGCCCCCGCTTTGTTCACTAAGGACTTTGCATCTGGTTTATCTCAGTCTTCCTCTCCAACCCCTCCTTTGACCATCCTTGGTACATTCAGTATCCTCAGGTGTACTCTGTCACCTCTGCTCTGCCCTAACTCCCTTCCAGGGTCACACCCTGCACTTTTGCATTGGCCCCATATCCCACCCTGGACCCCTGACGATAAACCCTCTAATCTCTTGTATTCTCAGTGCACTGGCTTTTCCAGATCCTTGCATTCTTGGGTTACTTGATCTTCCCTTTTCTCTCTGCTGCCAACCGCTACTGCCTCTAACCCTCATCTTCTCCAGCACCGTTTTTTTTTTTTAATTTTTATTTTTTTTCCCTTGCCCACATGAGACTTTATTTTTTATTATTTTTTTTATTGATGTTTTAATAGTTTTTAACATTGTGAAATTTTGGGTTGTACGTTTTTGTTTGTCCATCACCATATGTATATATGACTCCCTTCACCCCTTGTGCCCACCCCCGACCCCCATTGCCCCTGGTAACCACAATACAGTTTTCTCTGTCCATGTGTTGGTCTATATTCCACATATGAGTGAGATCATAACGGTGTTTGTCTTTCTCCTTCTGGCTTACTTCACTTAACATAATACCCTCCAGGCCCATCCATGTTGTTGCAAATGGGACGATTTTGTCTTTTTTTACGGCTGAGTAGTATTCCATTGTATACATATACCACATTTTCTTGATCCAGTTGTCAGTTGAGGGACACTTAGGTTGCTTCCACTTCTTGGCTATGGTGAATAATGCTGCAATGAACATAGGGGTACATAAGCCTCTTTGGATTGTTGATTTCAGGTTCGTTGGATAGATTCCCAATAGTGGGATGGCTGGATCATAGGGCATCTCTATTTTTAATTCTTTGAGGAATCTCCATACCGTTTTCCATAGAGGCTGCACCAGTTTGCATTCCCACCAGCTGTGTGTGAGGGTTCCTGTTTCTCCACATCCTCTCCAACATTTGTTGTTTTTTGTCTTGGTGATTATAGCCATTCTAACAGGCATGAGGTGATATCTTAGTGTTGTTTTGATTTGCATTTCCCTGATGATTAATGATGTTGAACATCTTTTCATGTGCCTATTGGCCATCTGTATATCTTCTTTGGAGAAGTATCTGTTTATTTCCTCTGCCCATTTTTTGATCGGGTTGTTTGTTTTTTTGTTGTTCAGTTGTGTGAGTTCTTTATATATTATGGAGGTCAACCCCTTGTCAGATGTATGTTTTGCAAATATTCTCTCCCAGCTGGTGGGTTGTCTAATCATCTTGATTCTGGTTTCGTTTGTCCTATAGAAGCTCTTTAATCTGATAAAGTCCCACTTGTTTATTTTTTCTTTAGTTTCCCTAGTCTGGGTAGACATGTCATCTGAAAAGATTCCTTTATGACCAGTGTCAAATAGTGTGTTGCCTATATTTTCTTCTATGAGTTTTATAGTTTCAGGTCTCACCTTCAAGTCTTTGATCCATTTTGAGTTAATTTTTGTGAATGGCGATAGCAGATGGTCCACTCTCATTCTTTTGCACGTGGCTGTCTAGTTTTCCCAACACCATTTATTGAAGAGACTTTCCTTTCTCCATTGTATGTTCTTGGCTCCTTTGTCGAAAATTAGCTGTCCATATGTGTGTGGTTTTATCTCTGGGCTTTCAATTCTGTTCCATTGATCTGTGTGTCTATTTTTGTACCAGTACCATGCTGTTTTGATTACTATTGCTTTGTAGTATGTTTTGAAGTCAGGGATTGTGATGCCTCCTGCTTTGTTCTTTTTTCTTAGGATTTCTTTAGCTATTTGGGGTCTTTTGTTGCCCCATATAAATTTTAGTATTTTTTCTATTTCCATGAAGAATATCATTGGGATTCTGATTGGGATTGCATTGAATCTGTAGATTGCTTTAGGTAATATAGATATTTTAACTATGTTTATTCTTCCAATCCACGTGCATGGGATATCTTTCTATTTCTTTATGTCATCATTGATTTCTTTCAATAATGTCTTGTAGTTCTCATTGTATGGGTCATTCACCTCCTTGGTAAGATTTATTCCTATGTATTTTATTCTTTTTGATGCAATTGTAAATGGTATTATCTTTTTGAGCTCTCTTTCTGTTAGTTCATTATTAGCATACAGAAATGCAACTGATTTTTGTAGATTGATTTTGTACCCTGCAACTTTGCTGTAGTTGTTGATTAAATAGTTTTCCAACAGATTCTTTAGGGATTTCTATATATAAAATCATGTCATCTGCAAATAGTGAGAGTTTCACTCTTTGTTACCTCTTTGGATTCCTTTTATTCCTTTTTCTTGCCTAATTGCTCTGGCCAAAACCTCCAGTACTGTGTTGAATAAGAGTGGTGAGAGTGGGCAGCCCTGCCTCGTTCCTGTTCTCAGAGGAATGGCTTTCAGTCTTTTCCTGTTGAGTATGATGTTGGCTGTGGGTTTGTCATAAATAGCCTTTATTATGTTGAGGTACTTTCCTTCTGTTCCCATTTTGTTGAGGGTTTTGATCATAAATGGATGTTGTATCTTGTCAAATGCCTTCTCTGCCTCTATTGAGATGACCATGTGGTTTTTATTCTTTGTTTTGTTGATGTGGTGTATCATGTTGATTGATTTGCGGATGTTGAACCATCCCTGTGTTCCTGGTATAAATCCCACTTGATCATGGTGTATGATCTTTTTAATGTATTGCTGTATTCGGTTTGCCAATATTTTGTCGAGGATTTTTGCATCTATGTTCATCAGCGATGTTGGCCTGTAATTTTCTTTCTTTTTATTGTCTTTGTCTGGCTTTGGTATCAGGGTGATGTTGGCCTCATAGAATGAGTTAGGAAGTGTTCCATCTTCCTCTATTTTTTGGAATAGTTTGAGAAGGATGGGTATTAAATCTTCTTTGAATGTTTGGTAAAATTCACCGGAGAAGCCATCTGGTCCTGGACTTTTATTTTTTGGGAGGTTTTTGATGACTATTTCAATCTCTTTACTTGTGATTGGTCTATTCAGATTCTCCATTTCTTCTTGGTTCAGTTTTGGGAGGTTGTATGAGTCTAAGAATTTATCCATTTCTTCTAGATTGTCCAATTTGTTGGCATATAATTTCTCATAGTATTCTCTTATAATCCTCTGTATTTCCGTGGTATCCATTGTAATTTCTCCGCTTTGATTTCTAATTTTATTTACTTGAGCATTTCTCTTTTGTTCCTAGTAAGCCTGGCTAAGGGTTTGTTGATTTTGATTATCTTCTCAAAGAACCAACTCTTTGTTTCATTAATCCTTTCTGCTGTTTTTTTGGTCTCAATTTCATTTATTTCTGCTCTGATTTTTATGATTTCTCTCCTTCTGCTGACTTTGGGCTTTGTTCTTCTTTTTCTAGTTCTGTTAGGTGTAATTTAAGGTTGCTTATTTGGGCTTTTTCTTGTTTGTTAAGGTGGGTTTGTATCGCTATGAGTTTCCCTCTCAGGACTGCTTTTGCTGCATCCCATATGGTTTGGTATGGCATATTTTCATTTTCGTTTGTTTCCAGATAGTTTTTGATTTCTCCTTTAATTTCATCAATGATCCATTGGTTGTTCAGTAGCATGTTGTTTAATCTCCACATTTTTGTCACTTTCTCAGTTTTTTTTTCCATGGTTCATTTCCAGTTTCAGAGCATTATGGTCTGAAAAGATGCTTGTTATGATTTCAATCTTCTTAAATTTATTGAGGCTTGCTTTGTTTCCCAACTTATGGTCTATACTTGAGAATGTTCCATGCGCGCTTGGGAATAACGTGTAGTCAGCTGTTTTTGGATGGAGTGCTCTGTATATGTCTACTAGGTCCATCTTGTCCAGTTTTTCATTTAAGTCTACTATTTCTTTATTGACTTTTTGTCTGGATGATCTATCCATTGATGTAAGTGGGTTATTAAGATCCCCTACTATTATTGTGTTGTTGTTAATGTCTCCTTTTAGGTTTGTTAATAGTTGCTTTATGTACATTGGTGCTCCCATGTTGGGTGCATATATATTTATAAGTGATATGTCTTCTTGGTGGAGTGTCCCTTTTATCATTATATATTTCCCTTCTTTGTCTTTCTTAAGCTGTTTTATCTTGAATTCTACTTTGTCTGATATGAATATGGCAACACCTGCTTTCTTTTGTTTGCCATTAGCTTGGAGTATTGTCTTCCATCCTTTCACTCTGAGCCTGTGCTTGTCTTTAGTGCTGAGATGTGTTTCCTGGTGGCAGCATATTGTTGGGTCTTGCTTTTTAATCCATCCTGCCACTCTGTATCTTTTGATTGGAGAGTTCAATCCATTTACATTTAGGGTAATTATTAATTATTGATATATGAGGGCTTAATGTTGCTGTTTTGTCACTTATTTTCTGGTTCTTTTGCGTTTCCTTTGTTTCTTGTCCCATTTGTTTTGGACTGCCAATTCAGTTTGGTTGTTCTGTCTTGTGACTCTTCTAGTTTTCTCTTTGTTTATCATATGTGATTTTGTTTTGATTATTTGTTTAATGGTTACCTTGAAGTTTGTGTAAAAAATCTTGTGTATGAGATAGTCCATTATCTGATGGCCTCCTATTTCCTTATACTAAGTCAATTCAATCACTTTCCTCTTCCTCTTCTAAGTTGTTCTTGTTATACCTTATTCTGTCTTGTGTTGTGGCTGTGTGTTTACAGTGATGAGGTTAAATTTATTTTTGGTGAATTCCTTCCTTTGATCTTTGAATTTAGTATTTAAGTGGTTGCTAACCTATTCTGGTAAAGATCTACTATTTTTCTTAGTTTATCTACCTGTTTTTCTCCTTGCTCCAAGCTTTTTATTCCCTTTCTCTTCTTTTTTTCAGGCCTGAGGGCCTTCTTGAGAATTTCTTGTAGTGGGGGTCTCGTGGCCATGAACATTCTTAGCTTTTGTTTATCTGGGAGAGTTACTATTTCTCCGTCATATTTGAAGGATATTTTTGCTGGATAGAGTATTCTTAGCTGAAAGTTTTTGTCTTTCAGTATTTTGAATATATCATTCCAGTCTCTCCTAGCCTGTAAAGTTTCTGTTGAGAAATCCGCTGAGAGCCTGACGGGACTTCCTTTGTACGTTATTTTTTGTTTTTGTCTAGCTGCCCTTAATATTGTTTCTTTGTCATTGACTCTGGCTAGCCTTACCACTAGGTGTCGTGGAGAGGGCCTTTGCCTGTTGACATATTTAGGTGACCTGTTGGCTTCGCTTACTGGTATTTCCTGCTCCTTCCCCAGATTTGGGAAATTCTCAGCTATTATTTCCTTTAATAGGCTCTCTGTTCCTCTTTCCCTCTCTTCTCCCTCAGGAATACCTATAATTCTTATGTTACATTTCCTAATAGAGTCAGATATTTCTCAGAGACTTTCTTCATTTCTTTTTAGTCTTAGTTCTCTCTCCTCTTTCATCTGGAGCATATCTGTATTCCTATCCTCTAAAATGCTAATTCTTTCCTCCATATTGTCAGCTCTGTTCTTTAAAGATTCCAGATTCTCCTTTATCACCTCCATTGTGTTCTTCCTCTCCATCAGCACTGATTGTTTTTTCTTTATGATTTCAATCTCTTTTGTGAAGAAACTCCTAATCTCATTGAATTATTTGTCTATGTTGTATCATATTTCATTGAGTGTTTTTATGATAGGTATTTTGTAATCTCTGTCGTTTAGGTTATGGATTTCTGTGTCTTCAGGGTTGATTTCTGGGTGCTTGTCATTTTCCTTCTGGTCTGGTGATTTCATGTATCTTTGCATTGTGGTTCCTGTGTTGGCTTTGTTTTTCCTCATCCTGGAAATCTCTGGTTGCAATTTCCACCTGCCGCCACTGTGTGGTGGTAAAGAGCTGTGTAATCTGAGCCCCCTGCGCTCTGCCCCGGTTTTTCCCTGCCATCCGTGCGGGTCGGATCGCTTGGTCTGGTCTGGTCGGCTGAGCTGCAAGGTCCCGTTTCCGGGATGGGGGGGGGCTCTCTCTTTTGCCCTCTGGGTCCCTGGCGTGGGGGGCTTCTCGTTCGCCCCTTGTTATCCACTCTCTGGGGTGTCCAGCACCTTTTTAGAAATTTTACAGCTGAACAGATCAGGGAAGGAAAGATTATTTATGGGCTTTTGGTAGAACTTGAGAAGAATTTATGTGGTAAGCACAGGAAAGCTTTTCATCGTAGGAGACTAGAGGTTTCTAATCCTCTGGCAGATATCGATTTGAGGACTTACTAGTGTCAGGTGCCACAAAGTATTTCAGTGCTATTCGGTGTAGTCATTGATTATCACGTTCAAGTGAGCAGTTCACCCATATTTGAGGAGCTTCAGAAACAATTCCCTCGTACTAGCCCGGGGAAAATCTGTTTTGATACAGTTGGTGTAGAGAAGACCAACCTCGATATAATACTGTGTTTTGTGCAAGATTTATATCCAGATATATCTTAATCTCTCATTCTAGTTTAATGTTTTCTTCTGATGATGCATTTAAAATCCTAATTGTTTGGTGAGGCGGTTTTGTAACAGCGTGAAGCTCTTCATCTGTAGCAGTGGTTCTCAACAACACTTGCACTCAAATCACCTAAGGAGCTTTTGCGAATGCCAGGGTTCCACCCCAGACCAATTAAATCCAAACTTGGGGTTAGGGGCCAAGCATAGGTATTAAAAAAAGAAAAAAAAAATTTTTAATTAAGAAAGAAAGCCTACCCAGGTGATCCACCCAGGTGATTATTCTAATGGATAATAAGGAGTAAGGATTGAGAACCACTAGCAGAAGCCCTGATGTGTAACTATATTGGTAGAGCTTCTGGCTTTAGGGTCATGAATATTGTCTAGGACAGGGCTTCTCAATTCTTAATATGTACACAGATCATCTGGGAATTTCATTAAACTGCAGATTCAGGTTCGTGAGGATGGGGTGGGGCCTGAGACTCTGCATTTCTGAGGAGCTCGCAGGTGATGCTGATGCTGTTGGTCAGGCTGTGCTGCATGTACCACGCTCAGTAGATAGAGCCTTTGCAGTATTTTACATTTGACATATACCTGCTGCATGTATGTATGAGAGAGAATGCATTTAAATGTAATCACATTTTAAAACACCAAATAAAAAGCCATTCTGTGAAGCAGAATCACTTTCAAATTTTACATACATGCGGATTTTCATATATAGTTTGCTTTTAATGAGGCACACCTGTACCTTCTCTGAATAAATTGTTGCTAAGAAACCTTACTGTGTTAGATACAACAGCCCTTATAGCCAAGGGCAGGAGGCCTTTGATCAGATTTGTTTGAAAATACAATCTCTTTTGGCTCCTGTTTGCAGTTCGAAGGAATATTGCTTTGTTTTTACTCCCTTGACCCCCATAGCAACATTGGCCTGAATTCGTATTTGGCATTGCCAAGGCAAAAGTGCTGCTGGAGGTCAACTGCCTGAAGAGTCTCAGAAACCATGGCGGTAGTGAATGTTAAAGCAGTAGTAGCTTTCTGGGTGCTCTGGATAAGGGGGTGATATTGATTTTGTCTTTGCATCTAGATTTAAAGAACCTTGGGCGTTGACCTCATCTGTCTTAGGTAACATCATGTCTCTTACATTAAGCCAAGCTTACTAATTTCTACACCCCCTGACTGTTATAATAATAGAAATTACAACTTTATTAATTGTCTGTATGCCAGACCCCACGCTACACACTCATGATGGTATCTCATTTATTCCTCCTAACAATCCTGTGAAGTATTTGTTACCTTTTTAGCAATGAGGAAGCCGAGGCTCAGAAAGTTTGTTATAAAGCTGCAGAGTGGCACAAATGGGATTTAAATCCAGGCCCCTCTGACGCCCAAGTCAGTATCCTTTTCCCTCTACCACAGTACTGCCAATGTTAATTAATTTTTTGTATTTTTGAAAAATCTACATTTAAATGATTTTAGTTATGCTTTAAAAATTTTCTTTGAGATTTTGTCAAAGATATAAGTGGTTAATACTTTATCATAACTTTGTGGGAAAATGATTGTCTGTTATTCTCATTTTGCTGAAAATAATGGTTTAACTTTCAAAACTTCACTCCCTTGCCTTCAGTCAAAGTTAACCTGTTATGGTTTCAGAAGCATATAACACAGGTTTGGGCCAGCTTTGGGAACGATTTTACTTTGTCATCGGATCTATAGGCTGAATTAAGAAAGAGCTGGCTTGAGTTTCTGGAGCATAGATGCTGTGTTACTTGTGCATTTTCTGGTCTCTCAAACAAGTTGAATGATTGAATATATTTATATCCAAAAAACATCAGCAGCCCTTGATTAATTAGTCATGAGGTTTTTTTACTTTTTGTTTTGTTAAAATTTTTTATTTTGAAATAATTATAGATGCACAGGAAGTTGCAAAGATAGCTCAGAGGGGTTCTGTGTACACTTCACCCAGTTTTCCCAGTGGTTACATCTTATATAATTATAGTACAAGATGAAAACCAGGAAATTGACATTGGTACAATCTGTGTGTGTAGTTCTGTGCCACTTTATCACATTTGTGAATCCTGAACCACTGTCTCAATTAAGATACAGAACTATTCCCTCACCACAAAGATCTCCCTCACACTACCCCCGTTTATAGGCATACCCCCTTCACCACCATCCCTAACCCTGGGAACCACTGCTGCCAACACAATTGTCTAATTTGAAATAGAATATCATATACATGGGCCATTTGATCTCTCACAGTTTGATGCTGAGTCTGCTCGTATCAGTGATGATCAATACCCAGGTTTTAAGGGCTGATTGTAGTTTCTGTGACCTACCTCCTGCACTTATCCATGCTAGATTTTGTCTTCTATCTTATGGATCTTTAGAGAACGCCTTATAGAAATCAGATCATTTGATGTCTTTAAACTCCAAACCTATCGATTAAGTCTTTTACTTTGGTAATTTTGGAAGTATATTAAACTGTGAAGTGATAGATAAATACAAAGTGGTATCATTATTCTGTGACAGGTTTGTCATCTGTAACCTGTCAGTAGAGGAGAGCTTGGGCGGTATCTCGGGGTATACTCATTATAGTGAGGTTGGTGAACTCCTTTAAATTGCATGCAAAATTTGTGTGTGGGCATGCGTGCATGTATGTATAGATATATAAAGTCACGTGCTTTTATCAGATTTTCAAAGGAGTCCTTGATCTAAAAAGAAGTTTTAAAATCCAGGACTGTGCATAAAAAATCTCTTCCCAGTCAAAAAAAAGTCATTTAAAATGAAATTTTTCTCTGTGAGGGTAGTAGAAGTGGGCCTTGTATTGTGTAGTGCAACAAACTGCCAAGCCAAGAATCTGATTCCTTAATTATTTTGAGTATAACATATAGAAATAAAAGAAAATAACATCAAAACAGAACAACAGTCCAAGGTAAACCCAAGATGTCTAGGACACATTTATGAAATTTAAATTATGCCTCTCTCCTCTCTCTAACCTTTATACGTCTGATGAAGAAATCGATCTGCCATATTTTACATGTGGACTTTTTCATCCATCATGTACACTGAACAGTGAACTACTTAAAGAGAGAGGACTTGTGTTGACTCATTTCTGGGTCCCCAGCATGTGGTTGATTCAGTGCTTGGCACATGGTAGGGATTCAGTAAATTGGAATCACAGGGTACTTCTCTTTTTAAAAAATGTACTTTATTGTTACTCATCTTAAAAATTATGGTTTGTATAACTTCATGGTTGATATTTGAAATATTTTTTCCTTTTGAAATGTTTTGATCAATAAATATCTCATCTCTGAGAAGAGGAAATGTTCATCAATTAATTTTTAATCCCATGCCAAGGATAATCCATTGGTGTACATAGTAGATTCTTGAGAAGATATTATTGGATGAATGTTTGCTTATGCCATTACATGTTTTTAAAAATCAATCCCATTTGCCAGAAATTGGCTTTCAGACATTGCATTTCACTCTGGAATAGTTTCTCGTGGGCTTGATTGTTTTTCATTGCTGTAGAAGTTAAAGCCTTCCTATCTGTTCAGGAACTGTGCTCTGACTTTATTGGTGCTTAGTGTTCCCTCAGGCCACAGAGGCTTCTAGAGACACTGTTTCCTTAGCTGAATCTAGCTGTTCAGAACTACTTGCTTAAAAAAGGAAGGATCATCACAAACTACCAATTACTCAGAAACCTTTAAATAAACTGTTTTGTGTGGGAATGGTTGGTTATACATTTCGAATTTCCGGGTCCTTCCTTTCTCCATCATCTTTGTACTGTATTAATTGGAAGACAATAACTGTGGATTGGAGTGCACCTAAGTTGAAAATGTATGCACTTTCTATGGAGACAAAGAAATGATCGAATATATTGAACTGAAATTGCTGGAGCCCCTTGAGACCTGCAGCAGGCACTTGTGCTGGCCACTGCCTGCCAGGAGTTGTAGATACGAGCAAGTGTGTGTGTGTGTGTGTGTGTGTGTGTGTGTGTGTGTGTGTGTGTGTGTGTGTGTCTTTCCTCACTTGGTTTGCAAGGGAGTTGGAGACACTGAAAAACAAATTCCATTAGTTCTATCTGGTTGAACTTCCTGATACTCCTTTTTTTCCTCTTCTCTCATTTTTTCCCTCCCCCACCTTCCCAGTTTCCTTCCTCTATCCAACTTGTTTCCTGATTCAGCCTTATCACTAGAGAAAATACTCCTAAGCCATATCAAGGATTGAGAATGTGTTTCCAGCATTCCCACTTTGTTTCTCTAAACAACATGTTTCTGGCATAGGCTCTTGGCAAAATAGTCAATTTCTTCACCTCTATAAGCTGATTGAATTAGAAATCTTGTATTTCTTATATTCTCCCAGGATACCCAATTAATGATCACTTTCCTTGAATTCTTCTGATAGGTTTTGTGTTTGAACCGAAGCATGACTTCTTTGTGGTTTGTGTCCCTTTCTTATCAATTAACATGAATCCCCTTTCTTTCCTATTTCTTGCTGGTTGTCAAATCTGAAAACTAATTTCCAAGCATACCCTTATCTTTTGGTTGGTTAAATTCGTGGGGTATTTTGGACCATTCTTTCTTCCACTTCTCTAAACTGCCCTAAGTACCTCATACAGAGGATCACTGGGAAAAAAAGAGTCCTTTTTTTTTTTTTAATTTTACTTGAAATGCCTTTGAATCGAAGGCTATTTCTCCTTAGTTCTGAATTTTCATGTTAATAACTTCTATTCATGAAGTAGGTTGAGTTTTATAAATGGTTTACAGGATGTGGACTCTTAAATTTGAATCTCCCCGCTTCCTGCAGCCTCTATCACTCTGCCTCCCCCTTCTCACCCCAGATCTGGGCATCAGCATTCAAAACTTGGGCTGCTTTCCCAGCCTAGTATTTGCTAAAGTCATCTTTTAATGAAGAACCTTTTAGTTAGAGATAAATTTAAACTAAGCCCACAAACAAGCCAAATAATATATTTAAGGTCTAAAGTTTATTTTTTGCCAGCAGTGATGACTTCATTAATTCTTATCATCATTTTGACCATTTATAGAAGATTCAAAATAACCTCTAAGCTAGGACATTTGCCCAAAGTTAAATAGATGAAATTTTATGAAGATAAGTAAAATCTCATTTAATTCTGGAAAGATTTAATTTGGTAGCAGTTAGATGAGAATTAAATTAGAGTCTAGGGCATGTAACCTGACCACAAGTTTAACCTAAGCTAAAATATGAAGTATGGCAACTATCCTGAATTCAGGCTTGGGCTGCGTTAGAAAGGTTGTGCCTACATGCTGAAAACAACAGGCTTTTTGCTTGTTTTCTGCACTGGTGACTGACTATATTTGGACTGTTCTATTCAGGCCTGGCTGCCGTATTTTGAAAGAGTGCATTCAGAGAATGGCATTAGGGACAAAGGTATCTGGCAAGCATGTTATGCACAGGAACTAGCAGACGAGCAATTAAGAAATTCTGCCTGGACTACAGAGAGATCTTGACTTTGAATGTTCGATTGGTTTCAGTGGTCCTTTAGGAAAGGAATAGATTCATTTAATTAGGAAGAACTAGTACTGATGGATGAAATTCATAGAAAGATTTCTACTCAGAGAAAGGAAGCAGCATGGGCTGGCAAAGCTGGCCAGCTATAGGATGTACCTTGTGGTTAGTTTCTTGGAGGAATTCTGGTAATAGGTAAGAGTCTGAACTAAATGCATATTAGCCCTTCCAAGTCTGTGGTTCCTGATTCTGGAGTAAAGAGAACACAGGAAATACTCAGATTTGAAATGGTATTTGACTTGAAGTTTTGCATTTTTATAGACTACAAAGGAAAGAACATTACTTGGATTCCTATTCTTAATTCTTATGTACTTGGATGATTTTGGCTTTATTTACTTATGTTCTTTATCCAGGAGATAAATGTGAAAATTTCGTTGTCATTTTGCCACTACAGCAATTATAGAGGACTTATTAGCATATCAATTTTGTTTTAATTAATATTTAAGATAAGTAATAACTAAGGCAGTAATTTTCCTTCTATTATGATGTCCTGTATAGTTTGGGGTAGAGGTATAGGCATTTGTTTAGAGTGTAAAGTACTCATTGCTTTAAAGAAGCTCTTGATCATCGTCAACATTTATTGAGTATCCATGGAGATGATGGTACTGAATTTAATAAAATTTTCAAAATAGATTCGATGCTGCCCCTATTCCCAGAGATTTACAGTGTTTTAGTACCTTTAGAATCTGTTTATTTATGTAAAGATAATAGGATCTCAAGGACAGAAAGACCCTTAGGATCATCTTGTTTATGCCCCTACACCAAGTAGGACTATTTTTGTCATCATTCTGGAAATTAGTCTGATTCCATTAACAGTAGAAAAAGAAAACAGATTTTTAATGTGAGTTTCAGAGATTAAGTTAGATGTAAAGAATGGTCTCATTTAAAGAGGGAGTGGACAGTACAAATTATTCAAGAGGTCTTTAGAAAACTTAACTTTTGGAGACATTTACCAGTGGAATCAAATTCTAAGAGAATTCAGGGACACTTCTTTTAGGAGGCACCAGGAGACCATTATTCTACAATATCCTTTCACTGAAATCCATATGAGCAACATAACATCCTTGAAGATATGCAAACTAAGATAAAATAGTAAATAGTTTACCAAGGATATAAAGATGATGAACCAAGATGATTCTTTGTACCTAGCACAATCTTGACTTCTATTAATACTCTTGAAGCCAGACACAAAAGATATTCTTTTTTTTTTTTTTTTTTGTGAGGAAGATCAGCCCTGAGCTAACATCCATGCCAATCCTCCTCTTTTTGCTGAGGAAGACCGGGTCTGAGTTAACATCTATTGCCAATCCTCCTCCTTTTTTTTTTCCCCAAAGCCCCAGTAGATAGTTGTATGTCATAGTTGCACATCCTTCTAGTTGCTGTATGTGGGACGCTGCCTCAGCATGGCTGGAGAAGCAGTGCGTCAGTGCGCACCCGGGATCCGAGCCTGGGCTGCCAGTAGTGGAGTGCGCGCACTTAACCACTAAGCCAGGGGGCCAGCCCCAAAAGATATTCTTTTATAGGTTATGTACAGTTCTGTTTTCTTCTCTTCCACAATAGTGTGTTAGTACTTATTTAATAATGGAAAAGCAGGAAAAACTTCAAAGGTTTATTTAACCAGTCTATGATTATTTATTGAGCACCTAATATGTCTCAATTATTACTCTAATTGCTGAAGCTACAAAGACGATAGGACTTGGTCTCCTTCACAGAATTCATGGTCCTCTGCTAGAGGAGATAGATTTATAAACATCTTGAACATAAAGCAATAAATTCTCTGAGAGTCTAATAGAATCTTTTCTATAATGTATTTTCCCATTGGAGCTTGAGTGATCTTTTGAAAATGTAATTGAGATCATGTCACTACTTTGTTCAGAACCTTCCCAAGTTTCCTTGTCACACTCAGAGTAAAAGGAAAATCCTTACAATGGCCTAAAGTCCTACATGACCTGTCCCCCTCATTCCCCCCACGCCCCCCACCTCTCTCTCTCTCACACACGCACACACACACAGACACACTCACAGTTACTGCCCTAACTTATATTTGGATTTTTCCTTGCCCACTCTGCTCTTGTCACACTGGCTTTTTTGCTGTTCCTCCAGTATTTCAGGAATGCTCCTGCCTCAAGTTTAGGTACTTGGTGGTTCCTCTGCATGGAATGGCTTGCTCCCTACCTCCTTCACATTTTTGTTCAATTGTCATGTCAGTCGGCCTTCCTTGATTACCCTATTTATAACTGAAAACACAAACAATAACAACAAAAACCTTGACATTCTTATACCCTCTCCTTTGTTTTATTTTTCTCCATAGCAGTTATCGCCATCTGATGTACTAAATAGTTTACTTGTCTAGAGTCTTCCCTCAGTAGATTGGAACCCCTGTGAGGACAGGAATTGTTGTACTCTCTAGCATCTAGAACCATGCCTGGCATTGAGTAGGTTCTTTTTCTTTTTAATTAATTAATTTATTTTTTTCTTTTTTTGTGAGAAAGATCCGCTCTGAGCTAACATCCATGCCAATCCTCCCCTTTTTACTGAGGAAGACTGGCCCTGAGCTAACATCTGTGCCCATCTTCCTCCACTTTAGGTGGGACACCGCCACAGCATGGCCTGACAAGTGGTCCGTCAGTGCGCGCCCGGGATCCAAACCCAGGCCGCCAGCCAGCGGAGTGCGCGCACTTAACCACTACGCCACAGGGCCGGCCCCTGAGTAGGTTCTCAATGAAGTTTTTGTTGAATTCATTTGTTGAAGTATACTTTAAACATTGTGGGAACACAGACCAGGGAGCCATTAATTCTCACTGGGGATGTCATGAAAAGCTACAGAGAAGAAATGGTAATTGATCTAGGCCCGATGGGCAGGGGTCAATGGGTGGACAACGATAACACAAAGACATAACGTGAACAACAGATTATCCCGGGTCTCAAACTCAAATGCGGATGGGGTCCGGGTATATGACTGTAGATGTATAAGTAGTCTGACTTAAGACAACAGAGAAGCAGGGAAACTGATATCCTGTCTGAAAGTATCCAAGATTCATAATAATGATGATGTTGATGATGATGGTAGTGGTGGTGGTAAATCCTCTTCAGGACAAGTGAAACATGTTTGTGCTCTCACCTGACAGACTGCTAGTTTGTAATCTTTGGCTTATTTGTGGGTGAGAAAGCTGGGTGCTTAAGTGTGGAATTGCATACCAAAGGCTAGCTGCTTAGAGCCATCTTGTTGAGTGTGCTAGGCACACTACTAAACATATTTAATATGTGCTTCCTCGGGCCGGCCCCGTGGCTTAGTGGTTAAGTGCACCCGCTCCGCTGCTGGCGACCCGGGTTTGGATCCCGAGTGCGCACCGACGCACCGCTTGTCTGGCCATGCTGAGGCCACGTCCCACATACAGCAACTAGAAGGATGTGCAGCTATGACATACAACTATCTACTGGGGCTTTGGGGGGCAAAAAAAAAAAAGATGTGCTTCCTGTCTCCTGGATATGTGAATATTCACTCTGATATTTGAACTTCTACTTCTTTGTGCTTTTGTGCCTGTCAAAGGCATCGGGATGGATAAGAAGTTTAGACAACTTGTAGCACAGTGGGCAACTGCCTGGCTGGAGTGAGATGGGTGTCTCGTGCCTGAGATCAGGTTTCTCACTGGCCTCCTCTAATTCAGAGAGCAGGTGAAATCATTCCAAGTGAGTAAGAAGCATTACAGAGCTAGATTTTCTATTGAGCACAGCTTTTGATAAAAGAAAGGAGAGCTAGATATTGACTTTTTGGTGCCTGTTCTATCAGTGGTCTGTTAATCAACAGAGGATAAATTATTGCTCTTCAGAAACAGGCAAGGATCCCGCTTGCCTTGAAGTCATTTCCACTTTTCTTTGTTTTTTCTCTTTATTGGTAGAGGATCTTTCCTCTAGCCATTTGCTCCTTGGGGGTTTTGTTAAGGAGTGAAGGGAAACTGAAGAGAGCTCTTTTGATTTATCTTCTATCCTTTCCTTTTGGTCACTCCACAGGGCTAAAATAGCCGAGTTGGCTTTAATATGTCGCCATTAGAGACCAAACATTAGCTGGAATAAACCATCATGCCTCACAATGAAAAATGTCCCCTGATTGGCTAATTAATCAGTCAAAGGGGAATGACATGGCTCTCAGCTTGAGGGACTCTGCTAGAGAGAAACAGGCTGTTGATAAATGGTTTTCCAACAAATTCATATATCAAGGAAACTTAGTCATTTTTAACTATAGTTTGTGTGACTGCAGTTTTTTCTAACTTTTTCTTTTCTGCTGCTCTTGCTGTTTAGGCTCCTTTTTTTCTTGTTTGTTGATAGAGAAATATAGGATTTTAGATATGAAAAAATAAATGCTTTTTACTTATTCGTGTCTGTTAGCATCATTGGTTTTGACTGTCTAGATTTATGAGTAGGTGAAAATCAGATAGATTTTTCCAAAATAATTTATGAAATTAAATTTTCCTGGCTTCCTTCAAAGTTAAGGTCTCCAGATTCTGGTCCACATGCCTGAGTTTGAATCCTGGCTCCATCAGTTGCTAACAGTGAGATACTGGGCAAATTACTTAATCTCTCTGTGCTTTAATTTCCTCATCTTTAAAATGGGAATAATAATAGCATCACCTAATAGGATTGTCATGAAAATTAAATGATATAATCTGTAAAACATTTGGAACAGTGCCTGGCACATGGTGATTATTTATTAAATATTCATTGTTATTTTTTAATCAAAGTAATATATGCACATAGATTTTTAAAATTAAGCTGCACTAAATAGCAGGGGAAGAAAACATTCTTCATACCTCTCACCTCTTTACCTCCCAAGCCTGCTCTCTACAGTGCATTCTGTTCTTTTTAACTTACATGGTATTTAGGGGCCAGCCCAGTGGTTAAGTTCATGCCTTCTGCTTTGGTGGACCGGGGTCTGCGGGTTTGGATCCTGGGCACGGACCTGCTTACCACTCATCAAGCCTTGCAGAGGTGGCATCCCATATAGAAGAGCTACAGCTCTACAACTGTGATACGCAACTATGTACTGGGGCTTTGGGGAGAAAAAAAGAAAAAAGAGGAAGATTGACAACAGATGTTAGTGCAAGGCCAGTCTTCCTCAAATAAATAAATAAATAAATTATATGGTATTTATCTTCATATTTTTAAATAACATCTTACATTGACTTTCTTGCCGTGTTAATTTTTAACATTGTCTGAATTTCTATTTTCGTAAGTTAGGATTTAAGGCCTTTTACTGAGCACTCAAAATACTGATGTATTATAATTATTAGTTAATTTGGTGTTTCTATTTTTATGACTATGTAAATATCGAGTTCCCTGCTAAGCCAAGTAGTGTACTATAATTACGTTTCCTTTTACAATTTTGCATTGTTTTCTGGTGGGGAGCAAATAGTATATCCGTAATTTTTCCCATACCCTCTGCTAGCCTCTTAATATAAAACTTTCTACAGTGTTAAACAGATTGGGTAATCTGTCAGCTCAGTCTTTTCCCCAGGAGACTGCCCTCCTCGCACCCCCTTCTTCCTGCTCACTCTCTACTGGCTATTGGGTTTGCTTCACCCCTGTCATCCTAGACTTTTCCCTCCACCTTGCTCTCGTTACCTCCTCTGTCCTGAATCGGTTGCCCATCTTCCTCTTTTTGCTTGAGGAAGATTGTCACTGAGCTAACATCTTTGCCAGCCTTCCTCTATTTTGTGTGTGGGACGCCGCCACAGCATGGCTTGATGAGCAGTGTGTAGGTCCATGCCCAAGATCTGAACCCACGAACCCTGGGCTGCCAAAGCGGAGCGTGCAAACTTAACCACTACATCACCGGCCCAGTCCTCCTCAATCATCTTTTAGCAGCTTTCTGAGAAGGAGTGCGGCTCTGAAAATCTCTATGCTGATGTCATGGCAGATTGTGTGGGCATAGAATTCTGGGTTGAAAATCATTTTCTTTCAGA
Organism: Ceratotherium simum simum; assembly: GCF_057802395.1. Taxonomy (NCBI): domain Eukaryota; kingdom Metazoa; phylum Chordata; class Mammalia; order Perissodactyla; family Rhinocerotidae; genus Ceratotherium; species Ceratotherium simum. The sequence continues at coordinate 10,680,501 of NC_141911.1, read as the reverse complement.
ATTTTGAATTCTTTCAGAATTTTCAGAAATTTTGAAGAAGATACTCTAGTATCTTCTGATATTTGTTGTTGCTGTTCATATTTCAATTCGTTACACATATCTGTTTTCTTTGTCTTATCTTCGGGAGTTTTTAGGATCTTCTTATCTTTGCATTTCTAAAATCTTGTGGAAGTGTGAGTTGATTGGGTGTTTTTATTCACCAGGCACTTGATGGGCCTTCCAAAGTGAAGATTCATGCCCTTCCATCAGTTCTGAAAAAATAGCTTTTATTAATTCTTTAATTATTTTTTCCTTTCCTTTTTCTCTGCATGTAATCTCTGTTGATTACATGGTGGACATCTTGGATTATTCCTCAGACTTTTTTTATCTTTTGTCTCCTATTTTTCTACATCTTTGTTCTACTTTTGAGGAGATTTCCTTCAGTTTATCTTCCAACCTTTCTATTAAAATTTTAAGTTTTGCTTTCATATTTTTAATTCCCAAGAGCTATTTCTCTTCATCTGACTATTCCTTTATATTTACTTATCTTTAAATAGCATCATGGTCTTCTTTCATGGATATAGTATATTCCCTCGTCTCTGAATGCATTATGTTACGAGATTTACAGATTGGTTTTCTTCTTCCTCTGAGCTCCTTTTTTCTTTTGGTTTTGGTTTGTTTCTTTCATGTTGGAGGATTTCCCCATAGTCTGATATTCTTTTGCTGTCTGCTCTTATTTACGAGTCAGTCAATGAACAGCTGAGTGCAAGCTTTGTTTGCATAGGCAGCACTGCTCAACTGGTGAGTTTTGCTGTAGAGTGATCATGGAGAGTTGGTGTTTTCCTTGCAGAACCTCCCTGATGTCAGAATTTGCAGGTCTTTTCTTCAGTGGGGTTCAGTTTCTCTAGAAAGGCACTCTTGCTTGGGAACATGGCCTGGGTTCTGGTAAGGGATGGGGTGAGGAGGTCATTACATGCAGACTCTGGCCTCCCTCCTGTCATACGGGCATCTCACCCTGCCCTCCAGCTCAACTTAGGTCCTACCCAGCAGAGCCTCTCAAGTTCAGGCTTCCCAGAGAGTAAACCTCTGTCTCCTGACACATTTTTATTTTAGGGGGAAAAATGGCTTTCTTCCTGATTCTGTAAGTGGATAGGGCCTAATGCACAGGGATATTCAGCAAATAGTTACTAAAGGAAAGAAGGTTAGAAACACTAACATAAAACCATTTCACATCAAAAGCAAAATTTGTTTAAAAATTTAACAATGCTTTTTCTCATCTATCAATTCCAAAATATAAACTATTTTATCTCAAAAGACTTGGATGGGGAGGGTATTGTTTTCAGATGCTGGCCCTACCATTATTCCCATTTTAAAACAAAAAACAAACAAAAACTTAACCTATTTGTCACTCAGATTTACTTCCTTAAAGGGTGTATTTAAACAGGATTGGCCTACAGCCCTGTGGCTTAGCGGTTAAGTGCGCGCGCTCCGCTACTGGTGGCCCGGGTTCGGATACCGGGCGTGCACCAACGCACCGCTTCTCCCGCCATGCTGAGGCCGCGTCCCACATACAGCAACTAGAAGGATGTGCAACTGTGACATACAATTATCTACTGGGGCTTTGGGGGGAAAAAAAAAAAGGAGGACGATTGGCAATAGATGTTAGCTCAGAGCTGGTCTTCCTCAGCAAAAAGAGGAAGATTGGCATGGATGTTAGCTCAGAGCTGATCTTCTTCACAAAAAAAATAAATAAATAAATAAACAGGATTGGCCTAGAAATAATCTAAATTTTAAATTATCCCTGGTCTCTGTGTGGACCTCCTCCTCTGCATATGCATATTTCCTCCTTCTCCTCCTCGTGACTGTCTCCTACTCAAACCTTTGGAATAAGATCCTAAGTAAGAGTGAAAAAGCCCCGCTTTGAAGTGAAGGAGGTGGTTTATTTGTCTTTACCCTTCTTTCCCTCAGCTCTAGTGTTCGTTCTTCTGTGAATTAAGCACAAGCAGTTTGCTTCTTTCTCTTTTTTTTTGAGGACGATCAGCCCTGAGCTAACATCCGATGCCAACCCTCCTCTTTTTGCTGAGGAAGATTGGCCCTGGGCTAACATCCCTGCCCATCTTCCTCTACTTTATATGGGATGCCACCACAGCATGGCTCGACAAGCGGTGCGTCGGTGCGCGCCTGGGATCCGAACCTTCGAACCCTTGGGCCTCCAAAGCGGAGCACATGCACTTAACCGCTGTGCCACTGGGCTGGCCCCACAAGCAATTTGCTGAGCGCTTCAGTTGTCTAAAGCATATCATGGAAATAAACAGTTCCTAATTTATCATATGGAAATGTGTGAGTGGATTACAGAAAGTGCTCTGAACCTCCAGAAATATACATTGTTACCCTGACATGGAAGCCTTTTGGGTGTGATTCCTGCAGCCAACAACCTGCATCTCTTGTTAAATTTTCTCCGAGCATGTATTGCAGGAAGCCATAGGTTGTACATCTTGCCCCTGGCTCCCATTTTCCTCTCCCACAGAAAGAATGCAAGGTGTTCTGCCAGGAGAGACAGACCTCACCTACTGCAGGTTTGCCTTTCTTAGAAATTATCATTGCATTACTGGGAAAGATTAATGGAAACTAGTTATGACGTTGAAGTGTAAAGAGCAGTGAACTGAGTGACAGGAGTATCTCCATTTCAGTCTTAGATCTGTTGGTAACTACCTTTGTGACCTTGAGCCAAGCCTTAATTTCTCTGGTCCTGAGAAAGATTGAAGCGTCCAGTGGGGTCACTTCACGTGAGAATGATGGTGAGTGGATTAAACACATACCCAGAGTTGTAAGGGGAAAAAAGTAAAAGCACTAAGCGCCGTTTTCATCCTTGTGTATCTTGTTTACCAGCGTAGTTGGATAATTAACTTGAGCATGATCTTTGATTGCTTTCTTTCCTTTGACTTTCATATCCAGTCAGACCATTACCAACTCCTGTTGATTTTGTATTTGTAATACCTACCGCATTCATCCTGCTTTTCTACTTTTACCAATATCCTGATCCTTGGTACCCCCAGTTGTTATTACCCATGAATTACCCTCCTAACTGGTCTCCCTGACCCCAGTTTTTCCTTTTTTCAGGGTGTCCTATTATCATCTGTTTTCTCATAATCTCTCTTTTGTAATGTTACCATCCTGCTTCAGTGGTCCCCTACATCCAACAAATGCACGGTCCCTGAGCCCAGTGTCCTTGACTCTCCACCAACTTGCCCTGATCTCTGTTCCAGATGCTCATGTCCACATATCCGTAATACAAGTCTCCACCAGGACTATCTCAGCCAGCTCCAGACAGCCTTTGTCCTCTCACCTCTTTGTTTCCCCACACCATTGCCTCCACTCTCACTTCCCTCACCTTGTCCACTGCCTGTCTGAGTCCTTCCAGTGCGGCTCGAGTCCTGCTTCCCGCCATCGAGGAAGGAAGAGAAGGAATGCACAGTCTTTCAATTGAACAAGCATTGGTAATTAAAGTCTTGGCTCATTCGTGTATTCAGCAGATTTTTATTAAATGCCTCTGTGCCCGCACTGTTCTAGGCACTCGTGATGCAGCAGTGAACAAAGCAGACAAGAAGCACTGCCCTTGGGGAGGCTACATCGTAGTAGCGTCTTCGTGAAAGGCTTCCTCGCTGCTGTCTTCCCCTTCACCGAACTCTGCATCTGTCTGAATGTGCTATCACTGTGTGCTGCCTTAGCTTGTTGTTGCTTTTGTTATCCTATTAATAGTGGATGTCGTACTGTTCTGCCCTAGGACCGAGGCCATGACTTTGTGTCCCTTCATAGGCTCAGTGTCTTCAATAGTTGCTCTCTAGGAAACTGGGTAACTATGAGTTAGTTGGTATAATTAAATGGATAGATAGATTGAACTTCTTTAATACTCATGGCAACCAAGTGTATTGTTTTAATTGCAGGTAATTTTCCTTCTTCTTAATTGATAACTGTGTATAAGAATTGTTAAGTTTCTGGTTACTACTAACAACCATATATATTATCCACTTTATTAACAGTTACTTAAAATTTATTTCAATAGTAATCTATGGAAATCGATTTCAACAGGAAAAAGTATTTTTCATTGTTAATAAAAGAACCTACTATCTGACAGATCAATCTTAGTAATGCTAAAAGTAGAACGGTCAGACCTTGGTGTGCACCTGGCATATGCAATGTGAACTTATGAAGTATTCTTGCTATAGAAAGTTGAACCTAGGGCCAGCCCGGTGGCATGGTGGTTAAGTTCGTGTGCTCTGCTTCAGTGACCTGGGGTTCACGGGTTCAGATCCCGGGTGCAGACCTACATACCGCTCATCAAGCCATGCTGTGGCGGCGTCCCACATACAAAATACAGGAAGATTGGCACAGATGTTAGCACAGGGTCAGTCTTCCTCAAGCAGGAAGAGGAAGATTGGCAACAGATGTTAGCTCAGGGCCAATCTTACCACCCCCCCCAACCCCCCCAAAAATGTTGAACCTAAGTCTGGTCAAGTCTCTAGAAGTAACTTTCATTCACAGAAAATAGAGGATTTGGAGATGCAAGCTTAATGACCTCATAGGGAAACAAACAAAAAATTGAAAATGTGGGAAATAATATTTAAGACAACTGATCTAATTTCTGCAATAAGTCAGTGGCATGAAAAAAAATATGTGGGGTTGCTGGGGATGGGGGGAGACTATAGATAGATAGACCCTAAGAGATGTAAGTAACTAGAGGTTAGAGATATAAGTAACTAATATGTGGGCCTAGTTTGGGACCTGATTTGAACCATGAGAAGATACACATGAGACAGTTGAGGAGTATGATTATGGACTGTGTATTAGATGATACCAAGGAATTATTGTCAGTTTTGTTAGGTGTGCCAATGGCATTGTGGTTGTGTAAGGAAATTTCTTTATTTTTTAGAGATCTATTTTTTAGAGATTTTTATTTTTTAGAGAGGGAAGTAGGAGTGAAATGACTCGATCCTTGGGATTTCCTTTAAAATACATTAGCAAAGAATAAAGGAATAATGTAACAATGTGGCAAAACCTTGCTAATTGTTTAGATAGGAATATGTGAGGTTCACTAAGTTTGTATATATTTACAAGTTTTCATAATGCAAAATTTGTTAAAGAATCTACTAATTATATTATTCTTTAACATTTATTTAGCTCTATGTAAAGAATGGTTTAATTATTTTGTATGGTAGGTTCAAAATGTCATGGTCATCCTTCAAGTGCAAAGTTGTTAGTGCCCAATTTATTTTTGTCCTAATATGTCCTAGTTTACTCTTTCCTTAAATCCTTTCAATAAGTCTTCTTGTCATCCATATTAATATTAATAGAAATCAGGGATGGAAGCCAGCAGAGAGAGAGAATAAAAGTAGATGAAAGATAATTGCCACAAGAGAATAGATATTTTGATCATTCCATAGAACATAACTCCCTGTTCTCTGAGCACCTCATCCCCCAACACCCAGAAGTCTACCACATTCCTTACTTACGGTTCATCATCCTGAACATGAGACAGACATGAGGTGCAGACACAATAGAGTACCTGGTTCCTCCTGGGCCACTCTCATCTGTCTCCTCTGACTGCTTGGGAAATTTAGATCTGGGGTAGCAAGCAGGAAGGAAGATTTAGGAATGTTGGGTAACTAATAGGTTTTTGTCATTGTTTGGGTTATGGCAAAGAGACAGCGGTCCCAGAATGGGAGCAAGTTCACAAAGTGGTTGTTTTATCACGGGATGAAGGAGTGGAATGCCAGGCTATTCCAGGTCTGGAATATCCAAATTTAACTGGTGTTCCAGGAGTGGAAGTTGTTTTCATAGAGTGACGTTTACCCTTGTATGTGGAGTGAGGAGTTCTGAGGGAATTGTCTTTAGTGTTTGAGTAACTTACTGTGTGTAAGTCACAGAGGTTTGTCTCACCAGCCAAAGTGAGACCAGATGTTGTCAACTCTATGAGCTTATTCCTGAGGTGGTTCTGTATGTTCTGGAGGAGGGAGTTCCTCAGAGATGTATGTTATCGAATTTATCGCTTGTTCCAAGGAGTTTCTTGTTCCCTTGCTCCTCCATCTCCCAAGCTGCCTTTTTATTTGTTCATTTCTTTGAAGTCTTTGGGTTCTTTGCTTATCTTCATGGTACATTTTTCAGTTTATCGATAGGACACAGTCATGACTCATAGGGCATACAGTGTGTCTTTTACTTCCCTTTCACACTGGAGGAACAGTACTATAAGTTGGCCGTATTTCAATGGCTCTTGTGAATACTGTGGTGTTTTCTTTACCACTTTCAGTCTGTGACCAGCAGAGTCTCTTATGGGGCTATGATGATATCCATAGTCAATGATAGAAGTGCCTTTATCTTTTAGGCAGACTTGTTCGTCTAGCAGTTAGGATTTCTGAGATATTGATCCCAAGCTTGAAAGTATCCAGGAGTCGGGTTAGAATGATGATAGAAGTTCTATTTTATTAGATGCGGGTTGGCATAATTTAGTGAGTATTGATTGTTTTAAAAGCCAGAAAACTTAGGTGCAAGTTCCAGCTGTGTCCCTTAACCCTCAGTGTGACTTTGGGCAAGTTGTAGAATTTTAGAGCTGAAAGAGGCCATCTGGTCCTTCCCTTAGCTTTCAGAAAAGGAAACTGAGGTCCATAGAGGTTGAGCTTGACCACCACAGGGCTGGGCTGAGAGAATTCCAGTCTTAACTTCTGGATGAGGACACCACACCACTTATCTGGCCACTTACTTGCTCTGTGCTTCTGCCCCCTCATCTGGAAAATGTGGATGAAATAATGTGTACGAAAGCACTTTGAGACTCATTAAGGCATAAAGCAAATGTAAAAAGCATCATTATCTTTGAAAAGATAGAAAGTAAGTACAAGCAAGTACCTGAATCGTATTCATTTTCTCCTACTTTAGTATATGAGAAATAGAATTTGAGGTGCAATTTTGTAAGCCATCAATGGAAGTCCAGCCCATTCCTTTATATACTCTCACCTTACTTCCCTCTCTGTGAGATGAGGCGTGATTAATCTGTGATACTAGGAAGAATTTACTCAAGTTTTTATAGGTTCTGAGATTCCATTTTTTAGTAGCAGTATGTACATAATATGTATTTGTTTCTATCTTGCTAACCTTGTGATGATAAAATGTAGAACTGAAGAGACCTATGTCAAGGATCCAGCAAGGTGGTGACTGTCTTATATGAACTTAGAATCAGCCTGTGCATATAGATAGGAGAGTTGGGCCAGATATGCCATCCACATACTTTGTGACGTGGGTCCTGCTAAGTATGCATCTTGATCAAGTGATATGATGGGAGGCTGTGGGAAAGCAAAGGGAAGAGAGTGGTATCCTTTTCTTTTGAGACTAGTGTAACATTAAGAATTTCTACTTTATTCTCAACCAGATCATGTAGATAAACTCCATTCTGTTGTTTTAGTTAACCATGACCAAGAGAAACCCAATTTACTAGTAACAGCACTTTCAGTAAAAGAACCACAAAATAATTATCGTTGACATTGTATAAAACCTTGCAGTAACATCTGATTGCATCAGTGCAGTTTAGCAACAGGGTCACGCTTAAATTGGACAGGTGCGTTTATACACATGCGGTCACTAAACCCTAAGATCTGTGCCAAATTCTATATATCAGACTCTTATTAGGTAATGTTCCTGCGTCCAGGGTCTTACTTTGTGTAAGTGACAATGTAGATAGAAAAATGTAATTTAAACCAAAGAAGGACAAAAATCTTAAAGAACAGGAGTAACAAATGCAAAAACAGTGTAGGATAGTGGGGAGAGTACAGGCTTTGTTGAGACCTGGGTCTCAGTCTTGACTTGGCCTTATGAGTCATGCAACCTTGGACAGGAATTTAACTTTTCTGAGCCTCTGGAATCAGCTAGTGACAAATAGCCTAGCAAGGACTAACCTAGATCCTACCTGTTCAGCTTCGTCAGAAGTCACCCTAACTTGGAAAAAACCTACTTTGCCCATTAAAATTTCTAAGATCCATGTTCAAATCCACAGTCCTTAAACATTGCTCTCTGATCCCCTGCCAGTTGACTCTTCTTATCTCATGGCCCATGGCTGCTTGCTCAGATACTATGCCCTCTCATGCAGATGTGTGCAGACGTCTGTTATGTCCACTGCACCCCAACAGAGAGAGGGTGGTGTTAGACGATTGTGGATTTGTTGTCCACTTGGCTTTGGCCTGAGTGGTTGTACTGTACCCTGCATGGTTTCTCTGGATTAGGCCCCTCACCTGTACGTTTAAGACCTTAGCAAAGATGGACTTTCATAAGCTAGGCAGATGTGGGGAATGAACTGACATCTTTTATGGCAGCTGTAGAATGCAGAGTAAGGTGAACAGCAGAGCCAGGCTGGAAAAAAATGAAACAGGAGCAGACATGTCTATTCATCATCTCTCCAGCAACTGTCAGGCCTCTGGGGCCTGGAGGGGACTGTTCGTCTTGTAATGCAAAAGCAACAACACCGAGACACTTCAGGCATGAACATACCTTTTAAGTCTTGTCAGTTTTACTAAGACTGTCTTACATTGATTTCGTATTCAAACATAGTTAATAGTATAAAACATAAGTGCAGGTTTATCATACATTTAACTGAGTCTACTACTTTCTGTAGTTTTTTTCTTCTCTCCAGATATAGTAGAATAGATTTCAAATGCACTGATATAAAAAGACAAAAATAGAAGACCTTTCTCTAAATATTGTATTTTATTGAAATAAATTTTAAATATCATGCTGCACTTATCAGTTTTCTAAGAAAGTAGGAAGGGTCCTCATCTCTAATTTCTTTTCTGTTGAAGTTTGTTTGGGTACTGACTCTCACTTTCTTACTATTCATGTGATGGAAGGGACAACTTTTCTTATGGAGAGAGAACAGAAAATGATGTGCAGGCAAATATGTAACTAAAGCATCCTAAATAATCCCTAACCACATAGCTAAGTGGGGGAGGGATTTTCCCCACTAGGGCAAGCAGATAGCCTTTTCTCTGACTACTGGTACTAAAGATTTGGGTGATGATTGTTGTTCCAGTATCAAATAATTGCTTCTTGTGTGCAATTTGGGAAAACTGAGTATGTTCTGAAAAGCTGACACTAGAAGGAGCTACTGAGCAGTAATTTAGTCCCTGCCTCCAATTCTCAACTCCAGTTCTTAGCAGGCACAAGAGTCACCTGGTGAGCTTGTTAAAAATGCATATTGTAGGCTTTGGCTGGACTCTGGGGATAGATGTTTTTAACAAGCCAGCAGATAACTGTGGTATGTAATTTCAGAAACACTGACTAGGCCATTAGACTTGAAAGAATCCACCTCTTCTGAAGTTAGAAAGGGTGGCTTTCCCCTTTTGTGAGGGTTGCAAAAGCAATTGATGAGGATATGGAAGGATTTTATTTTAACCAGCTTACTGCCAAAGGACTTTTCCTAAATACCCACCAATACAGTTGTTGAATTGCCTGGTTGACTTTTATTAATCAGGAGTCCTAGCTATAAGCTTGATTGATAACCAGAAATTATATTTTTCTCTTCTTTAATAATTTCCGTTTTATGTTTTCTTTTGTATATATCAAGTGAAAGTATGCCTTCATATTGACTTTTTCTTTTTTAACTATGTGCTAGTTAAAAACTGATAAAAAGTAATATGTAGCCACAATACCTCCTTCTGGCTTGTTTCCAGTTATGTTTAAGGCAAAGGGATTTGAGGAGGCATGGAAGTCAACTTTAAATAACTCCTTAGGGGCCAGCCCAGTGGCATAATGGTTACGTTTGCATGCTCCCCTTCAGTGGCCCAGGGTTCGCAGCTTCGGATCCCAGGAGCAGACCTACACACCACTCATCAAGCCATGCTGTGGCGGCGTCCCACATACAAAATAGAGGAAGATGGACACAGATGTTAGCTCAGCAACAGTATTCCTCAAGCAAAAAGAGGAAGATTGGCAACAGATGTTAGCTCAGGGCCAATCTTCCTCTCCAAAAAATAAATAAATAAGTAGTTCCTTAAGGATGAGAATTATGCTTCTTTCGGTATTTCAGCAACGCATGCACACACACTTGAATGGGCATTTAACAAGCTTTTCCCAGGTCAGATATACTCTTGGAGAAGTTCAATTAAGTTTTCCGAAAGTTTGGCTGACCAGTTTATTCAGAGAAAGTCTACCTGTGTCTTACAGTCATCTCAGAAGCAAATCTGTTGATAGGACAAATCCAGAATGGACTCTTATCTCACCATCTAGTCTTCATTTCTAGTGTAGCTCTTATTCCTGAAAAATCAAGGTAAATACTTTACATTCTCTACTTAAAAATACTTACTTTTATTTCTGATTAAGTAAAGTAGCAGTTGTTGTTTTGACTTAGTTCATTATTTAGAACTTTATACTTTAGTGCGTTAGTGGGATGACTAAGATTTTTCTGACATTGATATATAATTGCAGATTTCTTCTCTCCATCAGAAACTGAAAGGACATTAGTTGCTGTTGTACCATTTCCTAATTACCAAATGTTTAAAGAAATTATCATGCATTTCTTTCTGTGACTAAAAGTATGCTTGCAGTTGTCTTTTTCTTCATATTATTAGAAAATACCAAAAGCTGGTTTGGGAACTTTTTGTCATGATGATGAAGCACTAGAAATAAAAGTGAATTTCAGATGTCCCTGGTCCCAGGCATCTATGCTTAGATTTTTTTCTAAATCTCTGTTCAGAGTTTCTCTTTTTATTTTGAATAAAATAATGGTCTACTAATACTCCCTAAACCGCAGTAATGCACATGACTTAGACGCTGTTTGTCTTTAGAAAGGGTTGTTTGTTTTTATTAGTAACAACTATATTGCCTCCTGTAACCATGTGTTCAAAACTTTAATTGAGATCAGTGAGCACCCCTATTGACTGGTTCAAGCTCCACGTGGCAGGTTTGAGCTAAATGCAGAAGGTCCATACTGTTAAACTGGAGCCTTTTTATTAGACAGGGAGTGGTTCAACAATAATAATAATGCCTTATTTTTTTATGGAGTTTTTGGTTTAAAGAGTACAGTCTCAACGTTGTTTCATTCTAGATCGTTAGACATGCTAACCCTGAGAGGTAGGCAAGGCGGATATTAAATATGAGGAAGATTCAGAGAGGTTAAAATAACTTGGTTGAAGATTTAGACTAGTAAGTGTCATGACCTGTGCTTGAAAACCAGGTCTTTTGACTTAAGCTCAGCAACATTCTTGCTGTTTTCGGCCTTCCTATGCTACATAGATTGATACGGGGAGCTGTGGTGGGGTCAGGGGGACAGGGTCAGTTTCAGTTCAAGCTGTGGTATTATTTCTTCTAGTTGGTTCTTACTGTCAGTCAACATTGCTGTAGGGCAGCGTTTTCCAGAAGGTGTTCCTGGAACAACATACAGGGTTAATAGATGTTGGGGGGAAACAGAGGGGAGAGGGCTGATGGTTACGTCACGTGTTCAGATACGTTTGGGAAACACCAGATTAAACACGTAATTATATAATAAGATTTTTTTTGTTTTTTTTTTTTCAGTGCATCCTTCTTAGAGCCTTTTATGTAACAATGAACATGTATGTCTCCAAAGCTTCTGTAGACGCGTCTTTTTGAAAAACCACCTATTTACATCTCTTAGAACAAGTTGAGGAAAGCTGCTCTAGGTCACTAAGAGAAGAAATTACTGATAAAAAAAGGTAGGCAGAGTAATAGATTTGTATAACCTATTTGAAGTTAAGAAGTTAGTTTTCTAGGAGGCTAGGCTGGAGTACAAGGTAGAAAAGATAGAACTCATCAGACTCTTACAGATTATCTCCACTCTGGTTGAAATTAACCGAATCAAAATTCTAAGTTCCATTTGGCCCAGGGAATATCTGTGCCTTTCACCTGCCTGGGGTCTTGGACTTCACATAGGAGCTCTCCTCCCCAGGCTGCCCTGCTACCTGGGTTTTGCTCACAGTTCCTTAGAAGCCTTTCTTACCTGAACAAACACGCTACCTCCATGCATTCAGCGATGACTGACTGTGCGTTTCTCACCATCATTATCTGCAGCCCTAGAAATCTTTCGTCTCATTCTCATTTGAGCCCACTAGCTCTCCGGATCTCCGAGCTCTTTCACCTCTTGGCATCGACAGTCATCAGCCAGTTCCCTTTATGAAATACCTTTACCTTTCCCCTGTGAAGATAATAGTTTTTCTTAAACACCTCGGGCAGTTAAAGCAGTCTCTCCATTATATTCACCCTTACAAATTCTGAGTTCAGTTGAAAGAGTAGGACGCTTAGGCAGCGTGAAAAAAATTCAAATGATTTTTGTGAATAAGAGCTTTTTTTGTTGTTTTTTGGTGACTATACTGATATTTGGAATTCCCTACCATAGAGTAGATTTTAATTAAAAAAAAATGTGAGATCACTTTAATTTTAACTTTCCCTATTTAGGTAATATAGTATGCTTTGAGAGTCTTGGATTTTTTCTTATAAGCAGTGGTTATAAAGTAAGTCATGAAGTTACAAGGTAAAGACTTTTTTTCTAACTTAAGGTGACATTGGATTGCTGGAAATTTTTGTTGGCACCTTTAGAAAGGACCCTTTCTGCCTCATTGATTATAGCAGCAAAGAAAGATAGCATGAGAGTGAGCCAAGTCCTTGGTCTGCGGCCAGGTCAGAGAAATTCTGTGAACTCTCTTGGTCGGGGTGGAGGTTCGATAACTCTTAGCCACATAGGTCTTACTTTGATATTAGCACTTTCACCCAGCCCAAGTGATTTTTGCTGTTGTTGTTGGGTGAATTAATCTGGGAATTTTGCACCTATAAAGTCAAGAAGCTTTTGAATTTTATTTTCTGATTCTTTAAATGAATACCCACTTTTTAGATGGGCATAACATTTACCCTCTTTAAATATTTGGAAATGTGTGATGTGTTTCTTTCTAACTTCCACCTCCTTTATCACTGTTTCTCTTCTTCAGTAATGTTAAATTTCCTGTTCTGACATGGGCAAGGAAGCTTGCCCTGAATAAATACGGTAGATAAATGGTCTTTCTGTTCCTGGGAAGAATTCAGAGCACTTTTTGTATTTGATGTCACTAAAATCAAAATTCCATCTTAAAAATATTTATGCTCACAAATTTTAGTTTTAAATCCCAGAAGTGTAATTTGAAGGCACAGATTATCTTCCCACTCATTTAAAAGTAATAACAGACAAAGGGTTTGCTTCTTTTTACTTTGTAATATTGTTTCAGGTTTAAGCAAATATATAATAAAGCTACTTTTTGTGAGAAAACAAAAGTTGCTTTTCTTCATAGGTTAAAGGAGGTGTTTTTGTGAATGTTTATTGAATCTATATATTTAAAAATATACTTGTAATTACAAATTTTAATTGGTAATAAATTACCAATGAGTGGGCGTTAATACTTAGTTCTTATGAGCCTATTCCCAGAAATATCTCTTCATTGCCTTTCCATAACATTCTCATTTTTGAAAAGAAAAATCAATGAAGCAATTAGCAAATCCATTTTTTAACAGTTTACGTTTGTTCAAATTTATTTATTTATCGGAGTCACATTGGTTTATAACATTATATAAATTTTAGGTGTACATCATTATATTTTGACTTCTGTATAGACTCCATTGTGTTCACCCCCAAAGTCTAGTTTCCATCTGTCACCATACTCATGTGTCCACTTTTGCCCTCCTCTACCCCCTTTCTCCTCTAGTAACCAGAATCTTCTCTGTATCTATGTGTTTATCTTCCACATATGAATGAAGTCACACGGTAGTTGTCTTTCTCCATCTGACTTATCTCGCTTATTAGCATAATACCTTCAGCGTCCAACCATGTTGTCACAAATGGCATGATTTTGTCTTTCTTTATGGCTGAGTAGTATTCCATTGTATATGTATACCACATCTTCTTTATCTGTTCATCTGTTAATAGGCACTTAGGTTGCTTCCAAGTCTTGGCTATTGTGAATAATGCTGCAATGTGAATAATATGCATAGGGATGCATATGTCTTTTCAAATTAGGGTTTTTGTGTTCTTTGGCTAAATACCTAGAAGTGGAATGGCTGGATCATTTGGTATTTCTATTTTTAATTTTTTAATTAAAATTTTAATTAAATTTTAAATTGTTTTCCATAGTGGTTGCACCAGTTTACATTCCCACCAGCAGTATACGAGGGTTCCTTTTTCTCCATGTCCTCTCCAACACTTGTTATTTCTTGTCTTTTTAATAATAGCCATTTTGATGGGTGTGAGTTGATATCTTATTGCAGTTTTTATTTGCATTTCCCAGTGGTGTTGAAAATCTTTTCATGTGCCTGTTGTCCATCTGTGTATCTTTGGAAAAATGTCTGTTCATATCCTCTGCCCATTTTTTGAGCAGGTTTTTTTATTGTTGTTGAGTTTTATGTATATATATATATATGTGTGTGTGTGTGTGTGTGTGTGTGTGTATATATATATATGAGTTTTTTATATATTTTGGATATTAATCCTTTATCAGATATATGATTTGCAAATATCTTCTCCCAATTGGTAGGTTATCTTTTCATTCTATTGATAGTTTCTTTTGCTGTGCAGAAGCAATACTGCTAAGATCGGTATCAAAGAGCATACTGCCACTGTTTTGTTCTAAGAGTGTTATGGTTTCAGGTCTTACATTCAAGCCTTTAATCCATTTTGAGTTAAGTTTTGTATACAGGTGTAAGATAATGGTCGGCTTTCTTTCTTTTGCATGTGGCTGTCCAGTTTTCCAACACTTTTTATTGAAGAGGCTTTCCTTTCTCCATTGTATGTTCTTGGCTCCTTTGTCAAAAATTAGCTGTCCGTAGATGTGTGGTGTTATTTCTGGGATCTCAGTTCTGTTCCACTGTTCTGTGTGTCTGTTTTGTGCCAGTACCATGCTGTTTTGGTTACTATAACTTTGTGGTATATTTTGAAATCAGGGAGTGTGATACCTCCAACTTTGTTCTTTTTTCTCAGGATTGCTTTGGCAATTTGGGGTCTTTTGTTCCATATAAGTTTTAGGATTCTTTGTTCTATTTCCATGAAAAATGTCATTGGGATTCTGATAGAGATTGCACTGAATCTGTAGATTGCTTTAGGTAATATGGACGTTTTAACTATGTTAATTCTTCCAATCCATGAGCATGGAATATCTTTCCATTTCTTTCTGTCTTCTTCAATTTCTTTCAACAATGTCTCATAGTTCTCAGTGTACAGGTCTTTCATCTTCTTGGTTAAATTTATTCCTTGGTATTTTATTTTTTCTTGCAGTTGTAAATGGGATGTATTCTTGATTTCTCTTTATACTAGTTCATTGTTATTGTACAGAAATGCAACGATGTTTGTATGTTGATTTTGTACCCTGCAACTTTACTGAATTCATTAATTATTTCTAATAGTTTTCTGGTGGATTCTTTAGGGTTTTTTATATATATAGAATCATGTCATCTGCAAATACTGACAGTTTTAATTCTTCTTTTCCAATTTGGATCCCTTTTATTTCTTTTTCTTGCCTAATGGTTCTGGCTAGGACTTCAGTACTATGTTGAATAAGAGTGGTGAGAGTGGGCATCCTTGTCTTGTTCCTGTTCTTAAAGGAGGAATACCTTTCAGTTTTTCACTGGTGAGTATGATGTTGGCTGTGGGTTGGTCATATATGGCCTTTACTATGTTGAGGTATTTTCCTTCTATACCCACTTTATTGAAAGTTTTTATCATAAATGAATATTGAATTTTGTTGAGAGCTTTCTCTGCATCTGTTGAGGTGATCATATGATTTTTATTCTTCATTTTGTGAATGTGGTGTATCACATTGATTGATTTGTGAATGTTGATTGTGGCATATGATCCTTTCAGTGTATTGTTGTATTCAATTTGCTCACATTTTATTGAGGATTTTTGCAGCTATGTTCATCAACAATATTGGCCTATAATTTTCCTTTTTTGTAGTGTCCTTATCTGGTTTTGGTATCAGGGTGTCATTGGCCTTGTGAAATAAATTAGGAAAAGTCCCATCCTCTTCAGTTTTTTAGAAGAGTTTGAGAAGGATAGGTATCAAATCTTCTTTGAATGTTTGGTAGAATTCACTGGAGAAGCCACCTGGTACTGGAATTTTGTTTTCTGGGTTTGGGAGGTTTTTGAAGATTTTATTTATTTTATTTTTCCCCCCAAAGCCCCAGTGGATAGTTGTGTGTTGTAGCTGCACATCCTTCTAGTTGCTGTATGTGGGACTCGGCCTCAGGATGAATGGAGAAGTGGTGCCTCGATGCGCACCCGGGATCCGAACCCGGGCCACCAGCATCGCAGCACGCGCACTTAACCACCAAGCCACAGGGCCGGCCCTAGGAGGTTTTTGATTACTGTTTCAATCTCTTTCCTTGTGATTGCTGTCTTCAGTTTCTCTATTTCTTCTTGATTCAGTTTTGGGAGGTTCTATGATTCTAAGAATTTATCCATTTCTTCTAGGTTATCCAATTTGTTGGCGTATAGCTTTTCATAGTATTCGCTTATAATCCTTTGTATTTCTGTGGTATCCATTGTAATATCTCCTCTTTCATTTCTGAATTTATTTATTTGAGCCTTCTCTCTTTTTTTTCTTAGTGAGTCTGCTTAAGGGTTTGTCAATTTTGTTTATCTTTTCAAAGAGCCAGCTCTTAGTTTTATTGATCTTTTGTATTGTCTTTTTAGTCTCTATTGCATTTATTTCCACTCTGATTTTAATTATTTCCTCCTTCTACTGACATTGGGCTTCATTTGTTTTATCTTTTTCTAGTTCCTTTAGGTGTAGTGTTAGATTGTATGTTTGAGATTTTTTTGTTTCTTGAGGTAGGCCTATATTGCTATAAACTTCCCTCTTAGTACTGTTTTTGCTGTATCCCAGAGGTTTGGGTATGTTGTATTTTCATTTTCATTTGTCTCCAGGTATTTTTCTGGATTTCTTCATTGATCCATTAGTTGTTCAGTAGCATGTTGTTTAGTCTCTGCGTATTTGTGACTTTTCCAGCTTTCTTCTTATAGTTGATTTCTAGTTTCACATCATTGTGGTTGGAAAAGATGCTTGATATGATTTCAATTTTCTTAAGTTTATTGAGGCTTGTTTGTTTCCCAACATATGGTCTATCTTTGAGAATGTTCCATGTGCACTTGAGAAGAATGTATATTCTGCTGCTTTTGAATGGAATGTTCTATATGTATCTATTAAGTCCATCTGGTCTAGTGTTTCATTTAAGGTTAATGTTTTCTTGTTGACTCTGTCTGGATGATATATCCATTGATGTTCATGGGGTATTAAAGTTTCCTACTGTTATTAAATTGCTGTCAGTTTCTCCCTTTAGGTCTGTTAATAGTTGCTTTATATACTTTGGTACTCCTATGTTAGGTGCATATATATTAATAAATCTTATGTCTTCTTGGTGGATTGTCCCCCTGATCATTATATAATGTCCATTTTTGTTTCTTGTTATCTTTTTTGGCTTGAAGTCTATTTTGTTTGATATGAGTATGGCTACACTTGCTTTCTTTTGCTTGCCATTTGCTTGGAGTATCATCTTCTGTCCCTTCATTCTGGGCCTATGTTTGTCTTTAGAGCTGAGATGGGTCTCCTGGAGGCAGCCTATAGTTCAGCCTTGTTTTTAATCCATCCAGCCACTCTCTGTCTTTGATTGGTGAATTCAGTCCATTTACATTTGGGGTGATTATTGATATATGAGGGCTTAATACTGCCATTTTATCTTTTGTTCTCTGGTTGTTCTATATTGCCATTGTTTCTTTTTGCTTGTGTTTCTATTAGCCATTTCAGTTTGGTGGCTTTCTGTGATGTGTTTCTCAGTTTCTTCTTTTTTTATGTTTTGTGACTCTACTCTAAATTTTTATTTTTGGTTACCGTAAGGTTTGTATAAAAGATCTCTTAGATGAGAAAGTCTTTTTTCTGCTCATAGCGTCTTATTTCCATTAGCCTATGCAGGTTCTATTCTTTTCCTCTTCCCCCTCTTTGATTTTGTTGTCACAGATTATCACTTTTTGTGCTGTGAGTTTGTTACCAAATTGAAGTGGTTATGGTTATTTTTAATGCTTTCTTTCCCTTTAGCCTTTAGTTATAATTGTTTACTAACCTAGTCTAATATAGAGTTGCACTTTTCTGATTCTGTCTATTTATCACCTTGTTCAGGCTTTGTATACCTTTGCCTTTTTGTTTCAAGTAGGAGGGCTCCTTCCAACATTTCTTGTAAGGCAGGTCTAATGACAATGAACTTCCTCTGCTTTTATTTGTCTGGGAAAGCCTTTATTTCTCCTTCATATCCAAAGGATAACTTTGCTAGATAGAGTATTCTTGGCTGGCAGTTTTTATCTTTCAATATTTTGAATATATTATTCCACTCTCTCCTGGCCTATAGAGTTTCTGCTGAGAAATATGCTGATAGCCAATAAATTCCTTTGTAAATTATTATTTTGTTCTCTCTGTCTGGCCTTAATGTTCTTTCTTTGTCATTGACTTTTGACAGTTTTAATATCATGTGCCCTGGAGAAGGTGTTTTTGCATTGAGATAATTAGGAGTTCTATTAGCTTCATGTACTTGTATATCCAGTTCCTTCCCCAGGTTTGGGAAGTTCTCAGCTATTATTTCTTTAAATAAGCTCTTGTTTCCTTTCTCCCTCTCTTCTCCTTCTGGGATACCTATTATCCTTATGTTGTTTTTCCTAATTGAGTCAGATAGTTCTTGTAGAATTTCCCCATTTATTTAAAATGTTAGTTCATTCTTCTCTTCCACCTGAGTCATTTCTAGATTTTTATCTTTGAGCTCGCTAATTCTCTCTTCCACATAGTCTGCTCTATTTCCAATGCTTTCTACTCTATTCTTTGTCTCATTTATTGTGTTCTTCAGCTCTAGAATTTCTTTTTGGTTCTTTTTTAGAGTGTCAGTCTCTTTGGTGAAGTACTCCTTTTGCTCATTAATTTTATTCCTGAGCTCATTGAACTATCTTTCTGAGTTTTCTTGTACCTCATTAAGTTTCTTCCTGATAGCTGTTTTGAATTCTCTGTCAGTTAGATCACAGTCTTCTGTGACTTCAAGTTTGGTTTCTAGATAATTGCCATTTTCTTTTTGTGATACCACGTTACTGTAGTTTTTCATGGTGCTTGATGAGTTGTTCCTTTGCTGGTGCATTTGTGGTAGTAAACACTTTTCTTATTTGGGTATGGCTTTGATTACTTTAATTCTGAGCTGTTTCTGGTTGTATTTGAGAGCCTGTGCTTTCCACCCTCCACTGCCTCTGCCAGAGGCATCATCAGTGCCCTTCTTGTGCTGCTTGTGCCTCCGAGGTTGCTGGTGCCTTGCTGCTTACGATGTCACCGCAGTCATGGATGTTACCACTGGGGTCACTGGACTGGCAAGCACTACTGCTACTTCTGTGGTCCCCTGGGTCGTGGGTTCCCCCACTGCAGCAAGGGGGAGCAAGAGAGTGGGGTGGGAGCTGGGGTCATGGACACCTGTGTCACATCCAGATTTGTTGGGTCTGCAGGGGCTGCTGCTACCAGTAGGGGTCTGAAATTGCAGGCGCCCCTACAGCTGGGGGGCACCAGGGTCGTGGGCTCCACTGTTGCTGTTTCCTGGCCCTCTGCAGGCTCTCCATGGGCTCAGGCAATTCTGCTATGTGTTACCTATGCTGGTTATCTGGGGTTCCAGCATATCTGGGGGTGCTCCCAGGTAATCTAGGGGTGCTGGCAACGCTGCTGCCAGGGACAATGGGTTTGCAAGTGTCACTTCTGCTGGCAACTGGGCCAGGTTCGTGGATGACACTGCCACCACCATGGTGGGAGGGGTACCTGGGTCATAAGTACTGCCAGGGTTCCTGAAGCGTCTGGTCTCCAGTGCCTGTGCAGTTCCTAGAACCTCAGATCACCGGTACCACTGCCGCTGCCAGGGGTCTGGGGTCTTGTATGCAGCCCCTGCTGATAGCAGGGGCATTGTTGGGGACACTGCTGCTGGGGGCTGGTTCATGGGCACCACTGCTGTTCCTGAAGTTTCAGGTTGCAGGTGCCACCCTCCACTACTAGGGGAGTGGGAGAAGCTGAGAGGAGCTGAATCACAAGTACGGCTGCGGTTCCTGCAGTCTCTGGTCTCAGGCACCAGCACGATTCCTGGAACCTCGCATCACAGGCACCACCACTGCTGCTGGGGTTATCAGGGTCTTGGATGCTGCCCTTGCTGCTAGGAGAGCCAGGGTTGAAGGCACCACCACGAGGGGAGTGGGAGGGGCCAGGTCACAGGTATCCTCGCAATTTGCCTGGAGACTCTGGTCTAAGGCCCACAGTGATTCCTGAGGCCTCTGTTTGCAGGTGTTACCACAGTTCCTGGGGCCTCTGGTCACAGGTGCAGCCAGTTCCTGGAACCTCTGGTCTCGGTCATTGCCATTGCTTCTCCCCTGGTTCCACTGCCTCCAGGAGATCCAGTCCACCCACTTTCAGATGTATAGATGTATGGATCTCTCAGGTGTTCTGATGTGCTGTGCAGAGAGTCCTTTGTTGGTCTATGGATGTCCTGTTGGTTGTAACCTCAAGGGAAGAGACAAAGGGAAGAACTCACTCCACCATGACGCTGACATCACTCCCTCCATTTGTTCAAATTTTAAACTATTCCTAAATCTTTGAATATAGTTGTCCTCTTATAAGAAAGCTATGCTGGGCAGCATAGCTTTCACACACCCCAATTGAATTATTTTGCCTCTTGTTTGAATCTGTTAATAGATACACATTGCAATAATATTTGTTTTAAGTTTATCTTAAGTTAAATCTCTACAGGTAATAAGGAATACACTAAAATGCTCATAAGTGACTCATGTTGTCATGATTTGTTACAATAACATTCATTAACTGTATTCATGTTGCTGCTTTGACAGAGATCCCTGAAGCTAAATGACTTGTAAACTCACTTTACTTTTACTTTTGAAAATAGAATCTTTTTTCTTTCGCTATTGAAATTAATGACCTTTCATAATAAAAATTAAAGCAAGTGCCTGCATTCCACTGGACATGGATATTCTTCCTTTTGCCTTAGCCCATTTGAAGCTTTTTAGTGGGAAAATAATTGTCTAGGTCAAAACATTTGGACGAACTGAGCTCAGGAACACAACTCTTCACTCAGAGAACTCTTGTGTCATAAATAATAATTTGGTTTGAAATTTTTTTTGTAGACCAACTAATAGAGGATCATATAGATAATAAGTATTAAAATAGTTTACGGAATGCAAACACTAGTAGATACAGGTTTGAGGGCAAGAACTACTCAAGCTTCTGCTTCTAGAAGCTCCTTAAGGGAGAGATGGCTACCTCTGGCAAACTACTAGCACAGAGTAGGCACTTGGAATAGTGCACTGAGAAACACACCCAGAGGACTGTGATTTGGCAAATACGTGGAAGTGGGAAGAAGACAATGTGGAACTGGACTGGGAGTGCAGCATGGCGAGTCAGCTTCCACGTGGGAATGAGAGATGCCTAATTGGGCAAAAAGGTTGAGCAGTAACCTAGAATAGGCTATAAGGTAGGAGTCTCAAATAATAAAATGGTTTACTTTGTTTAATCACACATATATTATATTACAACCATATATAATAGACTTTATGATATAAATAATTAACATAGGTTGTTAATTAGCTGCAACTTGTGTTAATTGTTTATATATGTATAATTATTCATATACATATGTACATCTGTGTATATATATACACACGCACACACAACATAGAATGCCATTTGTTACTAATTCAGAGTCATGTATACTATGGGCCATATATCAGCGTTAAAGCAATCCTGTCCTTTAATTAGTTCTTTTTTTCTATTACATTCACTTGTCAATGCAACCATTAGTCTAAAGATCCTAAAAATAGTAAACCTTACAAGTCCCTGTGGTCTGCATATGGCATGCCATTTGCACATCTCTCGTGAATTCAGTGACTAAGATTATTTCCTTTTATTGTAACTCTGCTTTACTTCATTGACTAATCCCATAAACACTTCTTGAGCATCTGCTGGTGCCAGGCACTCTTCAGAGCAGTGGGCTATGAAGACAAGGCATGGTCCTTCCCCCCAGGGAGCTCACAGTGCCGTGGAAAAGAGAAACCGTTGGTCATTTCAATGCACTTTGGTAACTATTGTGCTAGAGGTACACACATGGCCCCATGGGAACCCAGATAGGACACCTGCCCCTCATATGGGTTCCCACCTTCCTGGAGAAGGTGATGTTCTAGCTATCTGTAAAGGACAAACGGGTTAGTAAAAGAAAAGGCAGGGAGGGTTTTTCAAGCAGAAGTAGCAACATGTGCAAACAGGAAGTTGAAAGAGAGCATGGAGAGGTACAGAGTGCCAGTAGAGGGCGTTAGGAGGCGAGCTGCAAGCCAAGTTCTGATTAGAGACTGATTGTCTAGGTCTCTAAATAACTGTGCCTTTATCCAGAGACTCAGACTCAGAGTGTGATACAAATATCAACAAGCTTCAGTGCTACCTCTTGTCCGTCTTGAGTGCCAGAAGGGAAGAAAGGGGAAGCTCTCATTAGCACGGGGAGTTAAGAGTTCTCACCACACCAGGCAGTGGCTAAAAGGGCACCTCTGTGCAGTTTGAGACTGGAGGAGGTTGTCCTGAGAGCCATAGGTCTTCCAAAAGCTAGGTTCTTTCTGGTCAGGCTAGAAGAGCCTTCCACCAGGGTCCCACGCAGATGCTACAGCGCACCACAGGCCGAGGCAAGTCCTTTTGCCTTGGACAGTACTGGAGAGAGGCGTCACCACTCTTGCCATTCTTCTAGCTTCGAAGTCAAACTCTTACTAGGAAGTCTTATGGGCCAGCAGATTCCTAAGTGCAGCAGGGGCAGCCACAAAGACAGGGTGTGGGGCTCCCCAAAGAAAAACTCCCTACAGTCCTTTTAAAAGAATATAGTATGTTTCCAACTTGGCACTGATGCCTACATTTTAGTTATAGTTTGATGAGCAAGTTTCATCAGCCAGCTTTATTTCTAAGGCTGAGTTTAGCAGCCAGTGTGCCGTGAATGGATTGCAGGTGTGCTGAGATATTGATCCCCTCAGCCCTTGGATTGGCCAGGTGGGGCTTGGAGCAGCTGACATCCCTGGGCTGGTCACCTGCAGCTGCCACCAGCAAGCAACCCCATACATTTACCTGTATATGCATGCTGTATACATATTATTTGCTATGTGTGCTCCACTGAATAGGGTTGGAAACCACTATAGGCTTCACATACTTTAGGGACAGTTTGGTATCAAAAGAAATGAATGTCTAGGGGCTGGCCCAGTGGCGTAGTAGTTAAGTTTGTGCACTCTGCTTTGGCGGCCCGGGGTTAGCGGTTTCAGATCCCGGGCACAGACCAACACACTGCTCATTAAGCCATGCTGTGGTGGTGTCCCATGTACAAAATAGAGGAAGACTGGCATGGATGTTAGCTCAGGGACAATCTTCCTCAAGCAAAAAGAGGAAGATTGGCAACAGATGTTAGGTCAGGGCCAATCTTCCTCAACCAAAAAAAAAAGAATGTCTTCTTATAAATTAATTTTGACTTTTGGGGTGGGTGTTAGAAGATGGGCCTAGGTTCCCAGAAAAGAGGGCATTTTCCCAGAGAACCCTACTAAGACATATGCCAGGAGCTTAGACTGTAGTCTGTGTTTATTGGGGAGCAACTAGAGAATTTGAAGCGTAGAAGGGACATGATTATTTTTGCAATTTATTTATTTATTTTTCATTTATTTGTTTATTTTGAGGAAGATGCTGGACTAACATCTATTGCCAATCCTCCTCTTTCTGCTGAGGAAGATTGGCCCTGGGCTGACATCTGTGCCCATCTTCCTCTACTTTATATGGGACATCACCACAGCATGGCTTGACAGGCGGTACATTGGTCCGCGCCTGGAATCCAAACCTGCAAACCCTAGGCTGCCCAAGCGGAGCATGCAGACTTAACCACTACGCCACCGGACTGGCCCCATATTTTTGCAAGTTAGAAAGATCCTTTTGCCGCAGGAGATAAGAAAATGAGAATGAGGTTGGGAGGGGGCAAGACTGAATAGGCAATCCAGTTAAGAGGTTGTTATTCCAGAGAGGCATGGAAAGCCTGAGCCAAGGTTGTTGCAGAAAGCTGGAGAGAAAGGAGCAGATTCGGGTGATATTGAGGTGGTTGATGCCCCAGGACTTGGGATCCGACTGAATGTGAAAGAATTGAGGCTCTGACCTGGCTGAGGCAGCTGCGTGAATAGATGGTGGTGTGGCTCCCTGGGATGAGGAAGCCAAGGGAGGAGCAAACCTGTGAATGCCCATCAGGTCAGTGATGAAACCCAGCCAGCAAAATGTGTGTGTCCTCCTGGGCCTTCCATGCATTCACACCTTTGCTTTGTTCCCATTCACTGTACATTCACTTGCCTTTCATTTCGTTGCCATTACTATTAACTATTTTTTTCACATTTCACCTGTTGCTGTGGGGTCCTTACTTAACTTTTTTCGTGGACCATTCTCATCAGCCAAAGCCCTTTCTCCCCTTGAGCCGTATCTTCCTGATAAGCCTCCTTCGTTCTCATTTGGCTACTTTCTCCTATCACTCCATGTGATACAAGGCTTTTTCACTCAGCCTCAGTAGAATCCTATAGACCCAAGCTGGTGAGGTTTAATGGGGAAAGAACCTGGAGAGAGGCGTTGGGACTATCTGGGAGTGAAAGAGATGAGAGAAACGGAGCGAGCAGCAGAGGGAACTCAGAAAACACCGCCTCCTGCGATTAGTTCAGAGACAAGGGCCAGCACCATGCGCCTTGGGCACGAGAGCAGTATGACCTAAATGTGACTGTCCTGGAGGAAAGAGCACTCTGCCCTGAGCTTGTAGGTTTTTCTCTGTGTTTTAATTTCGGATGATTTTTTTATTATAAAAGCAGTAAATATTCACTGTAGAAAAATTATCGTCTGTAGATCTGCGTTAAGAAGAGGAAAAAAACCCATGATCCAAACACCCAGAGATAACCATAATGCAACCTTGGTGTGTGGAGATGTGGTAGAAATGGTGTCTACCGTTTCCTGGCTCTCTTAAAAGCAGGATCATAATGTACACACTGTGTTGTAACAAAATTCACACATTTTATCTCTTTAGGAACTTGCATTTTTATTTTTAGCTCTGCCACAAAGCCTGTGAGGTATGTTGCTTATGGGCCCTATGCTGATGGGCTGCATTCCTAAAACTCTCCTCGCCTGACCCCTGCTCTCTCTACAGTGAGAGGGAGCTCGTCCAGCATCCCTCTCCCTCTCGGCCCATTGCTCTTCTCTTTACCTAGGATCCCCTCAGTTCTACTTGTTAGCTATGGAAAGGATAAGCTTTTTCATCCCCTTGTCATGTTCTTACCACCTATAAGGTGCCCGTAATTGAGGGAAGAAGAAGGAACTGGCTGGAAGCGGCAAGGCTAGCAGGAAGCTGTTCTGGGCTTGGTCCCTTTAATGGCTCAGAAGTGGCTTTTCCATTCCCTGCCTCCACCTTTAGCCTATCATCCTGTCACACTTCTCTACCCCCATCCTGCTTTTCCCAATCTCCTCAGTTCCCTGGTATTACATAATATTCCTGTTAGGATCAGTTCCTGTTTTGCTAGCAAGAGGAATTGTGACTCTTTCAGGGAAAAACCCTGTTCTAACATTAGTAGCGGCTGATGGTGGCCAATCCATGATCTC
The DNA here is from genome assembly GCF_057802395.1 of Ceratotherium simum simum. Classification (NCBI taxonomy): domain Eukaryota; kingdom Metazoa; phylum Chordata; class Mammalia; order Perissodactyla; family Rhinocerotidae; genus Ceratotherium; species Ceratotherium simum. Next base: position 10,654,816 of record NC_141911.1, on the reverse strand, counting down.
ATATGGGAAACACACCACTTTGCTGGCTTCTCTGTTCCCGTCTGAGTCAGTGCACAGATGGAATTACCTTTCTGCCTTGTTGGGTTCCCCTCCGCCTTGCTTGTTTCTTCTGTGGGAGTCCGGGATGGTCTTTCTTATGGTAATGGAACTGCCAGCTTCAGTTAGGCCAGTTAGTTACTGATCACTTTCCCTCATGCACAGATGTGTTGGGTTACTTACTGCACTCCAGGAAAATTTCTCCTAATATCTTAGCAGATGTACATTCACTTTTTAAAACATTTTATTATGGAAAACTTAAAATGTAAGAACTTGAGAGAGAATAATCAGAGTCCCTCCCTACCCATTCCCAGCTTAATAATGATCAGTTCATGGCCAGCCTTGTGTCAGCTATACACCACCCACTCTCTGCCCAATTATTGAACCAATTCCTAGACATCATATCATTTTATCTTACCTTATTTAGCATTTTATTATACATCTCTAAAAGATAAGAACTCTTAAAGACACAACCGCAGTATCATTATCACACCTTAAAAAACTAACCACAGTTCCTTAATATTATCAAATCCAGTCAGTGTTCAAATTTCCCCAGTTGTCTCATAGTTTTTTAGTTTGTGTGTGTTTGAATTAGGATCCTAACAAGATCTATATATTGCAATTAATTGATAATGTCTTTTAGACTCATTTAACCTATAGGTTCATATTCCTTCTTTCTTTTTCCCTTACAATTTATTGTTGAAGAAACCTTGGGTTCTTGTCTTATGGAATTTTCCATATTCTGGATTTTGTTGATTTCATCTTCATGGTGTCCTTTAATATAATAACTTTTTAAGGAAACCCTACACTGAATCCTTTTATAACATAAATTACCATCCCTGCTGGAGCCCCTTTTATCATTAATCTCTTGCATGGCTCTTTGCTAGGTGAATGGTTCCTGCCTTTATGTAACTTACAATGTCATCTGAAAGACAAGAGTTAATATTGTAAGCTTTTCCAAAGTACTAATGTCAAATATAAAATATAAGTATAATAAAATATAATGTTGAATATAGATATTTCTGCTATAACACAATATATGTGTTCATAAAAAAATGTTACATTTTACAAAATTTCACATTAACAATAATAGAGCTTATGGGGAAAATCGAGTAAGGTAAACTGCTAAAATCTATACAGTTTTGTTTTTGTTTTTGTTTTGTTTATTGCAGTAACATTGGTTTATAACATTATAAAAATTTCAGGTGTACATCATTATACTTCTATTTCTGCATAGATTACACCATGTTCACCACCAAAATACTAATTACAACCCATCACCACACACCAATCCAGTTTTGTAACCAGGAACACACATGTTCCCCGCCACCACCTCTTTCTTTCTCTTCCACACACACACACGATAATTGTCGCCTCATGAGATAATGCACTCAAACCAAGAAGACTACTTAGGGGATCTTAAAAATGCTCAAAAACAATAGAATGAACATGTTGGCTGTTAGGTGCTGAGTTACTAAGGACGGAAGTGGAGCTCTGAGCTGTGGGGCTGCCATTAAGGTGAACACAGGGACAGCAATCTGCTGCCAGCTGAGGGTTCTTTGGGAGGGAGCCCCAATGCAAGTGCTGTTGTAGGTTGGTTCCCTGGGAAGCAGACTCTAAAAATGAATTAACTAACATGTAGCAAATGTATTGGGAGGTGCTTTCAGGATTCCTAGCAGGGTAGGGAGGCTCGTAGGGGCAGGGAGAGGGTGGGCTTCCATGATGTAGTCACGTGTCTTCAGCTGACTCCACAGGTACCTCTTCAAAACTGCCCCAGATCTTTGGAGGAGGCTGGGCCTTTATGGCCCTGCATTGACCAGTCACTTGGTCCAGCCCCCGTCTCCCAGGAATGGGAGTGTGACCTTAGGCCAGTTGGCTATTCCCAGAGAGGACTGACAGCTGAGAGTTGTCAGCCCCAGAGGAAGCAAACCCTTCAGTCCTGAAGGGCAGATGTGGGGGCACAGCATAGCATTCACTAGCATTTTAATTTTCTGAAAATATTGCTGAAGGGGTCCTGCCTGAGCAGCAGCCAAGATGAGAGGTTTGGGGTTTTTTTCCTTTCCTTCTAGGAGTAGCATTCCACTCACACTGTCCTGGCTCTCCTGGCCCAGAAAAAATCACACAACTTCCACATTTTACTGTCACTATTCCCTTGTTTACCAGTGACCGATGAGCTGCTTGGTGTTACAGAACCAGATGTTGTCACAGAACAAACTATGTGAGAGAAGAGTAAGGAATAATATCAGGGCCTCTTCACTTTTTCATTGACTTCAGAGAGTGGCCATGCCATTCACAGACTTGGCCTTGGCAGTTAGTTATCAGGTTTAATTGCCCCGGGAAATTGGCCTAAAATTTAAGACTCTTCCCAGGTGACACATGATAAATTGTACCTAACTTATTATCCTCTCCCACAAGACTATAACAGACTTACATGATTAGTTACTACAAAACAACAGAGAAACTGAGAAAATAATAGATTTCTCTGGCCATCAGAAAATTCACCTGGCTAATTACTTTTAATGACTCTTTAAATACATTGACAAGGAAACAAATGGTAAAGAATAATTCTATAACATTACGAGGCATGCATTTTGGATTCATGAAAATGTGAAAAAATGACTTAAGATCATAAACTCCAAATAGCTTTTTAACAAGTACTTAAACTTATTTTGTGTCCTGACTTCAGTAATCTAGATTTGTTGGGGTTTCTGTTTCTACAGACAAAATAGCTGACGCAGGGAAGCTACTTTACCTAAGTACAATCCAAACATTTCATGTTGCATAGAATCTGTGCAGCTTCAGTGATAAAATGGACAGCCTCATCTTGCTACTCACCATGTCCTAGTTCTGCCATGTTAGCCTTATAAAATTCCTTAATTTCCTAGTTCTATACCCAGCCTAGAATCTTTTTAGGTACCTAATCCTATCATCTTTAATTTGATTTGCCTGGCAAGAAATCTAAACATTGGTCTAGCTAAGGAGGAAAGAACTATTCACAGGACATTGTTTGTATTCCTTAATAGTACGTGTTACTCCATCCTTACATGGGGGCTGTGTACCCATAGAGAGATAGGTATACATATACAAGGAACTTACATTCATCAATTGGGTACTTAAAAATTGATCTTTCAACACTAGTTTGTTTAGTGTTGTGAAAAGCATTTGCATTCAGTGTTTTCTTTCATTTCTTATTTAAGTTTGGGGTTTAAGAAGCTTTGTTCCACAGGAAAAAAACAGCTTCAACCCCAGCTTATTGTTTCAACTGTCCCAGTGGGATTGCTTTGATAAGAACTGGTTGTAATTAGTACAGCAAATGTTTGTATATAAATGAGCATTACTAAATTGCTTGAAGCTACCTGAAAGCATTTCTTTTTAAGTAATTTAAATAAATATTTCCCTTAGCTTTAGGAGTTCTTTGTAATTTGAACTATTTTGTAATTAAGTCACTTGGATAATTTATCACTGAAGCAGTCATTTGGAGTTTAAGAATCTTGTCTTTTTTAGACTTTGGTTCTAAACTAAAGTATTAATAAGGATTCTGATTTGTTGATTTGCTAGGCCAATCCTTCCATAGGGATGTAAGAAGAAGCTTAAATTCAGCCCTAAATTAGTAGGATTTCACTAATGGCTATAAGTGTAGTTTAGTATATTTCTTGATGTTTATCAGTCATTAAATTGTAATCTTATGTAATTCCATTGGAACCACTTTGTAGCAACCAAAAAATTCTGTTTAAAACTCAATCTTTAACCTAAAACTTTACATGAATTTTCCAAATAATTTTTTTTCCTTTTATAAGATTTAAATTATAAGTTCTCTGTGTTTATTAGGAATCAGAGCTCTGGTAGGTCTTTCTGTTTTTCAAGGTTCTGTTAATTCTTATCTGAAGCCATCTGAGCCTCTAGGAAGTTCAGTCAGAGTTTTATTTCTTCGAACAGCACTCAGTTTCTACAAAGAGCACAAGGCTAAAATGGTTGGGTTTTGATTTGTCATCTGTTGTTCTGTTATCTTCTCTGCATCAGAAAAAGTTGTTTTAAGCAAAGTAGCAGCAGTACTGACAGCCAGCCTCTAGTTCCTTCTGTCCCCTGACATGTGTCCAGCGCTCCCTTTGTAATTCTCATTCCGACTCTTAAAATCATATGAGGTTCTAAGTTTGCTTGACTGGTTTTGAAGTATTTTGTGAACCTGAACTCCAAATAGCTTTTAACAAGTGCTTAAACTTATTTTATGTCTTGATTTCAGTAAACTAGATTTGGCAGCGTTTCTATTTCTATAAGCAGAAAAGCTGACCTGGGGAAGCTACTTTACCTGAGTAAAATCTGAACATTCGTGTCAGTGCCCTTTCTAAAAGGAAGGTAGGTTTTATAGGAAATTGTTGGGTAGACTGGGGAAATCAGTAAAGTTAGTTTCCTTTTATTTCTATGTATCATCGAAACTTGTGAATAGAGTATCAGCTTTAGACTTATTCCAAAGTTATTAAAGTTTCAGATTGGAAATTGTGTGCCTACTTACTTTGTGATCCTAAGGAAATCTTTTTTGAAATTTATGAGTTTATAAAGTCAAACAGTGACATTATTCATTCAGTTAAACTAATCATTTAACTTGAATCATCATCCTCACACTCATCCCATCCCTTTCTCCCTGTTAAGATGGTAAATACATTATTAGGGAGGCAAAAGCATGGCATTCATATTATTTTGTTTTTTAATGGACCTCAGTTACTCAGAATTGGATTAATCATGATGCATGACACATTATCATCATTGGTCACCGTTTATTTTGAACTCGTTTTTAGGTATCCTTATAAGGATCTGGAACTATTAGGCTAATACCTTGGGGGCAGTTTCTTAAAATTAATGGATAAAATCAGCTGTCTGTGAGTTGAAGTTACAAGTGAGCTAGCTGTAACAGAGCCTGCTTTCTAGGCATTTGTGCTTTATAAACTATAGGATCAGGCCCTGGCTGACTCAGTGTCTTTGCACAAGGCTGGAGTCTTGGTCGTGGCTCCCTTCAGTGTAATTTCTCATTATTTCATCATTCATCTTCTAAGTAATATTATTTTAATCATTTTCTTCCTGTCTAGTTCCCCTGATCCAGACCTTTCCAATTCCTTTTTCTGCTTAACTCAAGTGTTTGTCCTTGTCACCCAATAGCATTGTTGCATGACATATGATTAAATGAATAGGACACAGTCTATAGTTGGGAAGTCAGAGATGTACACAATTAACTGGAGCAAAGTCCCTGAGTGCTGTGCTCAAGGTCTGGGGTCATGTATGATGTAGTGATGAATTCAGCTTGCAAAGATCAAAGAAGGTAACATTTGTATGGTGTCTTAAAGGAGTAGCCAGTGGCCAGGTTGAAAGGCCTTGCAAGAAGAAGACCATATCCACAAAGACACAGATCCTTGAAAAAGCAAAGGGCCTTTTGGGGAGCAACAAGCATACTGATATGGCTAGACTGTAAAGGTGGATAGAGAGGAGCAAGTACCTCACCCACTTCTCCCCTCTGTGTTACCTTGAAATAAATCCCAGAAATCATAACATTTCATCTATAAATATTTTAGTACTTCTATATATATCTCTAAAAGTTAAAGGACTTTTTTAAATATATAACTCCAAGACCATTATAATACTCTAAAAAATTGATAATAATTGCATACTATCATTAGTAAGTGTTCAGAGTTTCAATTTTCATAAATATCATGAATTTGGGTTTTCTTTAGTTTCTTTGTTTAAATAAGGATCCAAATAAGGGTCACACATAGCAGTTGGTTGATGAATCTTTTTAAGTTTCTTTTTTGTTGTTGTTGTTGTTGTTGTTGTTGTTGTTGTGGTTGTGAGGAAGATCAGCCCTGAGCTAACATCCATGCCAATCCTTCTCTTTTTGCTGAGGAATACCGGCCCTGAGCTAACATCTTGCCAATCCTCCTCCTTTTTTTCCCTTTTTCTCCCCAAAGCCCCAGTAGATAGTTGTATGTCATAGTTGCACATCCTTCTAGTTGCTGTATGTGGGACGCCGCCTCAGCATGGCCAGACAAGCGGTGCATCGTTGCGTGCCCAGGATCTGAACCCCGGGCCACCAGTAGCAGAGCACGCGCACTTAACCGCTAAGCCACGGGGCTGGCCCCAAAGTTTCTTTTAATCTATGGATTACCTCTCCATATCTCTTTCTTTTTCTCTTTCATTTTTAGAATAGAAATTTTCCCATATCTACTGTTTGATTATCCTGAGGTAATAAATAATAAATATTTTATTTGTCTCCTTTATTTACCAGTTTTCAAATGGAGGCAATTCTCTAGCATTCTTTGAAAGTGACCAATTAGTTTTCCTTTTTTTCTCTCTCATAGATTGAAATATATTTGATATGTTCCAATGTGTGGCATTTATTATCTTTATTGATGATCAAATTTTCCATCTTTTGCTCAGTGGGAGCCTCTTCAAGTTGGTTACTGAATTCTTTTGACGTGACCCTAAATGGTATTTGATTACTCCTTCCTACCTGGTATAAGATTTTCTAGGCTGAGACTTGGAGTCATCCATTCCTCCCTGATTCGTTTTGGTGGTAAATGATGTTTAGAGCCTATAATCTGGACAGTAGGGTTGCTCATTGCCACTAGGTTGGTCTTTGTTCCCAGGCCTTGTTACATGGATAGAGCTATAATGTTTTTTTAATATATTATGAGTTATATTATGAATTTATGCCCCTATTGCCAGTTCAAATTCAGGACCACAAGGATTTAACCTCATTAATCTTTTTGTTGTTGTTGTTTTAATGGTTTTTAACATTGTGAAATTTTGGGTTGTACATTTTTGTTTGTCCATCACCATATATATGACTCCCTTCACCCCTTGTGCCCACCCCCCCTACCCCCACTGCCCCTGGTAACCACAGTACAGTTTTCTCTGTCCATGTGTTGGTTTATATTCCACATATGAGTGAGATCATACAGTGTTTGTCTTTCTCTTTCTGGCTTATTTCACTTAACATAATACGCTCCAGGCCCATCCATGTTGTTGCAAATGGGACGATTTTGTCTTTTTTTACGGCTGAGTAGTATTCCATTGTATATATATACCACATTTTCTTAATCCAATCGTCAGTCGAGGGACACTTAGGTTGCTTCCACTTCTTGGCTATGGTGAATAATGCTGCAATGAACATAGGGGTACATAAGCCTCTTTGGATTGTTGATTTCAGGTTAGTTGGATAGATTCCCAGTAGTGAGATGGCTGGGTCATAGGGCATCTCTATTTTTAATTCTTTGTAACCTCATTAATCTTTTATCTTTATTTATGCACAGTAAGCATTCTTGGAATCTGTCAATTCCAGAAATAAAAGCATTAAAATATCACATTACTCATTTGCTTATTTGTCATTATATACATAATAGTCACAGAATAACACCAGTAACTTGATTATCAAAAAGAAAATAGATTCAGGGTTTCTTTTTTTTTTTTTAATTTTATGTATTTATTTTTTCCCCCAAAGCCCCAGATAGTTGTATGTCACAGCTACACATCCTTCTAGTTGCTGTATGTGGGATGCGGCCTCAGCATGGCCGGAGAAGCGGTGCGTCGGTGCGCGCCTGGGATCGAACCCGGGCCACCAGCAGCGGAGCGCGTGCACTTAACCGCTAAGCCACGGGGCCGGCCCTCAGGGTTTCTTTTTTTGCTGTTTTTTTTGGCCAGTTCTTTCTGTCCTTTAGGGTATATCTCATAGGTTATGTGCAGTCACATTAGTGTTTTAAAGTCATTTGGAATTTTGTTCTGTGAAGATATTCATCCCACTGGTTGCAGAATCAGGTTCATTTGTTACATTTTATTTTTAGGAATTGTTGTCTTAAATTTTAATTTTATTGTATATCCATTGATTCCTGATTGTGTTCTCCATTTTATTCTCTTGATTATATTACAAATTATTCATTATTCTGTAGTTTGAACTTTGCACAGATTTTTAAGTGGAAGCCAATTCCCAGATCTTTCTTCTTCACCCTAACTATCCCACCGGTCAGACAGTGCAGCTCTTACTATTTGCACATAATCCTAAAAAGGACATGTGGTTAGATTGTGGGCAGTCTTCAAACTTGATGCATATGTACATGGCATGATTTAGGACATGTTTTTTCTCTGCCACCTTCCAGTTCAAGATGTAAGAGTGATTTTTCTGACTAAGCCTGGGAACAAATATTCCCGTTTAAATAATGGGATATCTAGGAAAGAGCTAACTTCTTCTCCCAAAGTCACCTAGCAAGCTAGTTTTTCACAACAGAATGCTTGCCTGGTCCTCTTTTCACTCTTCTACCAGGTGTCTGCCATTTTTGCATAAAATGCATGGTCCTTCATAAAAGCCCACTCCCTTAGACCAAGGTAAATCAAAGATTTAGCTACAAGATTTAATCAGGAGAACTACTTATTTTATCCATATCATGGCAATATCTGTGTGAACAGACCTTCTCAAAGTAGGTTCAACAGAATGCTGATTCCATGGGATGTCAATGTATGTTATACCCAAAAGGGTTCCAAAGTCAAATAAGTTTGGGAAATTCTGAAGTTTAACAACTACTGCATCTCTCAGAAGATAATGTACATTATGAATCAAAGGGGAGAATAGCACAGGTTTGTTTCCTTAACTAACTTAACCATTTATCCATCCCAATTTTCCTAAAGTGAAATTGGAAAAGTGCTGCATTAGAACATAAGACTGCCTCTAGATTTAACTTTACAGGACATACATGGGACAGAGGAACCTGTTAACCCATACCACAGGGCTCCATTCAGCAAAATTTAGATTCTGAGAGAAAACCATAAGACAAATGGCTTGGTTTCATCAACAACAATTCGAAGAAACAAAAGAGAGATGTGATGGGAACCTATAACCTAAAAGAGACAAGAGACATATCAACTAATCACGATATATGGACCTTATTTGGAAACTGATTCAAATAAATTGTAATAAATAATTTAACAGACAGTAAAGGCAATGTGAACACAGATTAGATATGTAGTGATAAGAAATTTTTTTTAATATTTTTATGTGATATTAGTATTATAGTTATGGATTTTTCTTAGAGCTATTATCTTTTAGAGATACATACTGAAATATTTATAGATGAAAGTGTATGATATCTTCAGTTTTCTTTGAATTAGTTGGTAATGGTTGTTTATTGATAATGGTTGAAGCTGGGTAGTGGTACATGGGGTTCAAGATACTGTTTTCTCTGCATTTCTGTGTGTTTGAAAATTGCCATGATAAAAAAATCTTAAAAAGGGCCGGCCCCGTGGCGTAGCGGTTAAGTGCACGCACTCTGCCGCTGGCGGCCCTAGTTCGGATCCTCGGCACGCACCGATGCACCACTTGTCAGGCCATGCTGTGGGGGCATCCCATATAAAGTGGAGGAAGATGGGCATGGATGTTAGCCCAGGGCCACTCTTCCTCAGCAAAAAGAGGAGGATTGGCATGGGTGTTAGCTCAGGGCTGATCTACCTCACAAAAAAAAAATCTTAAAAAGAAGACTGCCAAATTTGTATTAGTTTCACATGAGTTCATTAGAAATAACTGAAGCCATAACTAATTTTAAATTCCTCTGCTTATTCTAGATTCTTCTCCAGCAGCTATCTTTGTTCCCGCTCCTACTCCCCCACCCCAAAAAAGACCAGGATTTCTAAAGGGTGTCATCCTTCTTGGCTTCACAGGTGTGATTTGTTGCAGAAGTAAAGAGGTGACATCCTTCTATATTTGGACGAGTGTCTGATAGTCTTGCTTGTTCCTTTGCAATATGGAAATGGAATTGTGAGTGCCCTGGCCCCGGAAAACACTGGATGTCTAAAGGGAGGCACGTATCTCCGTAGAAAGCACTCTCCCTGCAGCCTGTGGTTTCTAGGCCCCCGTTGGAGCATCAGCAGCAGATTAGTCTTGTGCTACGTGCCCAGGAGCCAGTAGCACAAGGCAGTTAGGGGCAGGGCTCAAAGCAAGGAAGGTAGTGGTACATTCCGAACAGAAAGGAAGTTCTTATAAAAACTTCTATCCTTGCTGCTGCAGTTTTTGCAGAAAGAGATGTAAAACATATGTGCTTTTTTTTTAAGAAATTTTATTTGGGCCAAACCGTTTTTAAGATATATTAAAAACCTCGTTTCTTTTCCTTATTCTGTACCCCTTCCTACCTCACTCCCTCCAATCTCCGAGCTGCTCACACACCCAGCCCCCCTTAGGCTAGTTTAGTTTATTGCCAGTCATGGTGCTGTCTGCTCTGGAAAGTAGCAGGAAAAGCTGATAAGGTGCTGAGGACAGAAATCTCTGGTCTTATCTCTCCCTAGCATACAGTGCCGAGAGTGCATCCTTTTCCTGTCCTAGGACAAGAGACATAAACCGACCATCTCCTGGCAGCAAGGACTTCAAACAGGCTTGTGGGGTCTGCCTCTACTTTCTATAAGAGCTAGAAAGGAGAAAGTGGGTCATGGCTTTTCTGAAAGTTGTTTTAGTACCAGTAAAAATTTGTTGTCTTCTAGATCAACAAACATAACTTCATAATAAGGCATTCATTAAGAAAGAAGAAGAAGAAAAGAAAAAGAAGTGGGGGGTGAGGGAAAGGAGTACCAAAACAACCCAAGAGTTGTAAGTCACTGGGCTCTTTTGTTTGGTTAGACTTTTGCCAGGACATAGGTTTGGCCTGAAAGGATTAGATTTGGCTTTTGGTTTGTTGACAGATCAAGCAAATAGTTTTAAGAGCTTTTGTGATAATAAGAAATTGACACACAGTTGGCCCAGTGTTAGAGGAGAAGAGTGAAATATTGGCTCATTTTTCCGTCTATCCCTCTGTCCTGCCAGGAAGGCAGAAATAATATTCTCTCCCAGATTTTCATCCTGTGATGTAATGAAAATGGGATGAAGAGGAACCTTCCTTTGGGTTAGAGCGCTGCCGGTGGCTGGTGAGAAGGCGATGCTTTGCTTCTCATGCTATCGTCTGAAGGGACTGTAGTGGGGATACTGATGATGCGGGTCTGGATATTATCATCTCTCCTCTGGGTCCTCTTCAGAGCCTCACCAGGTAAAGCCGGAGAGTTAGCCAACCTTGACATCATCCTCAGTCGTCTGGATCCTCAGGGAGGAACCAGTTTGTACCTTAAGATTTGACAGTGCTGAGGAGACCAGGCTTGGTACTTTGTTAACATCTTTGGAAGAAATGCACTGGACAATTCTGACAGCCAATTGTTGGAATTCCAAAAGTTAATGACAACTTTAAGAATTGCATATATTATGTAATAGTAAAGGTCCATTTTTATTCTTGAAAGCTTCTTAGTCTCCTGTTGCTGAGTGCTGTAAAATATCTAGGCTAAAATGAATGTTAGAATTGTAAGGGACCTTAAAAACATAGCTGTTGTTTTTCTTTTTCTTTTCTTTTCTTTTTTTTTTTTTTTTGTGAGGAAGATCAGCCCTGAGCTAACATCCATGCCAATCCTTTTTGCTGGAGAAGACCGGCACTGAGCTAACATCTATTGCCAATCCTACTCCTTTTTTTCCCTTTTTCTCCCCAAGGTCCCAGTAGATAGTTGTATGTCATAGTTGCACGTTCTTCTAGTTGCTGTATATGGGACACCGCCTCAGTATGGCCAGACAAGTGGTACGTCGGTGCGTGCCCAGGATCCAAACCTGGGCCACCAGTAGTGGAGCATGCGCACTTAACTGCTAAGCCACGGGGCCGGCCCTAGCTGTTGTTTTTCACACTGTATTCCATAGAGCCCTCACAGTTCCTCAAAGATGCCTCAGGGTCTTTACAAGGGGAGAAGAGGGTTTAGGCCGTGAGCTTTGGGTTCCTCCAGCCCTATTTCAACCACAGTTCCCCTGATGTGTTACAATTGGCCTTCTGTTTAAGATTTCATTTGAAGAAAGGCACTTGGTGCTAAAACTATGTTTGAAAAAAGTCACTGAGTAGCCCTACTTCCTTGTTTTGCAAATGATTCCCAGAAAAGCCAGTGACTTGTCCAAGATCAAACATTCTGTCAGGGTTTTTTGAGCCAGGTCATTGCCGCTTCTACTACACTGAACTCAGCTCCTTTTTTTCTTTCCTTTAGTAGCTGATATTTTATACCAGTGCCACTCGAAGTATGGTCCACAGACCAGCCTGCGACAAGGAGAGATATTGAGAGTAAGCATTTAGAAATTTTTATAGTAGTTTGATATTAATTTTTATAAACTGGAACTAGTGTTTTATATGTCTTTTTAAAATTTCATTTTCCTAGTAATTTAATTTTTTTTTTGCATCTTACAAAAAATCTTGGCCCACAATGGATTGGAGATTTTAAAAAGAAAAAAAAAATTGGCCCTTCACGCCTGATAGTTTGAGAAGCACTGTGATATGGAGCATCGGGTATCCACAGAGGTTGAGCCAGGGAGGGACTACAAACAAGAAGCAGGTTTTACTTTGAGGAAACTTTGGATTCTGAGCAGGTAGGGAGGCAGTATTACTTGTTCTTTGTCTGCTTGAACTTTTACTATCTTACCTTTCTTGCTTATAAAATAAAAAAATTATTATAGCTTGCATAAAACCAAGAGAAGAGATTATATATTAAATATATATAATAATCCATAAGAGAAGGATTACATATTTAATAGCAGTAATAATAGTTATTTTTTATGAGCTCTTTGGAATTGTAATCTCAATTTAATTGGTTAGGGGTTTTGTTGAATGGAGTTGTTTTGTAGTTGGTTTCCTTATTGTTTAGTTTCTGTCTGTTCTAAAAATAAATTCCCCCAATGCATTATTTTTTTTAATTTTTAATTTTGGTAAGAACACTTACATCAGATCTACCCAGATCTTATTTTTTATTATTCTTTTTTACAGTCTGTCTCCCCCAGGACAGGAGCTCCTGTCTGGGCCCCCGCTCCAGCCAGGTAGCTTCTCAGTGGATATTTATGAGGGACTGGAGGGCCAAATCTTTGGACCTCAGCCTCCTCAAGATATTATTTTTTATAATTTACTTTTATTACATAACTTAATGAGTTCAGAATTTAATTTACTAACTTAAATATCCCTTAAACATAGAGTTATTTTGCCCTACGAAATTTACTCCTAAAAGTATTTTTAAAATATTTTTATCTGCTACCTTGATTTCTAGTCATTTAAAAAGAGTGTATATAAAGATTAATCTTATATAGTATAGAAGAACTGAGGGAGGGGACATTTTTTATTAATAACTTCATTCACCTAAATTAATTTACCTTTCTCTTAAAAATAATCTTGACTATTCCAGATAACTATTCATACTCTATTCTTAGTTTCAAAATACTACATTCTCTAAAATCTTCCAAAAATGCTATGCTTTCTGTAATAAGGAGCCTAAATTTGAGTTGTCATGATTCTAAGCAATTTTGAAGTCTTCCTGTGGAGTAAAGATGGAAAAGACAGCCCCTCTGTTAGCCTCTGCTTCTGTTCTTTGAGATTCAGGTACTAGCCTTCAACTACTTATAAAAGCTATTTTTCCTGCCTCCAGAGAGCAAGAAAGAGAACCAGTTGACCTAGAATTATAAAATATAGTCAATTTGGATTATTTTTAGACTTCATTCAAAGAAGTTGGTACCTATGTCACATTGATCATTTCTAGCTTTGGAGGAGCCTCGTTTATCTTATAATGGCCAGTGTGTTGTGAAATGTTGTCACATGAGTCACTGCAGCTTTCCAAGCCCTAGGACCTTTCAGGGAGGCAGGAAACCTGCTCCTTTTTTCTTTCCCCTCTTTTTCCCCAGAGGCTGTATGACTCTTGTCAGAAGTTCTGATGTCAGTTACTTGAGAAGTTGTTGCCATGGAGAGCTATCCTCTTAAAACATGTTTATGTTGACTTTTCTTGATGAGTGGTAGTTTGGGCAGCTGACTAGGCAAGTGGAAAAAAAAAAAAAGAAATGAACAGCTTTGTTAGCCTTGGCCTTCGTATGAGGAATTTGGCATTATTTGTATTTCTCTACTATAGTCCAGTGAAAAGCAAGATATTCTGTCCCTTCCAATTCCTCTTTGTCTTCTCTGAGATGTCCAGTTCATTTGTCCAAGTCTGTAAATTGCATGCCTAATTATTGGAAAGGCATCTCTGCATGCTGAGAGCTCTCTTTGATGTCAGGTCATTCCATAACCACACTTTTTCCTCATCTACCATCCTTTGCTGCTTGAAATCAGACAGCAGTTAGCAGCCTCTCTACCGTTCACTAGCATAATTCAGTAAGGTAACAAGGGACTGAGACTGAGAACTTCATCACAACCCAAGCCCTCCAATTCCTTATATATATGTTATGTGTGTGTGTATACTTCAAAAGCATCTAACATTTCCAAAAAGCAGATCATATTTCATAATAAACTTATTCATTCATTTATTTGTTCAGCAAATATTTACTTAACACCTATTATGTTTACTTATATACTAGAGAGAAAACAAATTTTCATAAACTTTTTACTGATGAAATTCAAAACTTTATTTATGGACACTGATATTTGAAATTCACATAATTTTCACATGTTATAAAATATTCTTCTTTTGATTTTTTTCCCTACTGTTTAAAATGTAAAAACTATTCTTGGCTTGTGAGGTGTACAAGGATCGGCAGCAGGCGAGATTTGGCCCACGGGCCATAGTTTGCCAACCCTGTTGTAGAGAGAAACCCTCCTGGAACCCGTGCAGTGGGCTTCTGATACATGCCATGGGTTCCTAGAACCTGTTTGTGTGTGCATACACATGCCGCACACACGTACACATACATATAATTTCTTTCTTTTTCTTTTGTGAGGAAGATCAGCCCTGAGCTAACATCTGCCAATCCTCCTCTTTTTTGCTGAAGAAGACTGGCCCTGGGCTAACATCCATGCCCATCTTCCTCCACTTTATTTTTTTTTTTATTAAAATTTTTTGTTTATTGCAGTAACATTGGTTTATAACATTGTAAAAATTTCAGGTGTACATCATTATACTTCTATTTCTGCATAGATTACATCATGTTCACCACTTTATATGGGACGCCGCCACAGCATGGCTTGACAAGCGGTGCGCACCCGGGATCCGAACCAGCGAACCCCGGGCCACCGCAGCGGAGCGCGCGCACTTAACCACTTGCACCACCGGGCCGGCCCCCACACACATATAATTTCTGTAGGTGTTTTCCAGTTGAGTTGCTGCATAATTCTAGTTGTTATTTATTTTTAACCCCATTTCAAATCAAAAATTCCCTTCAATCAGTGGAGTATTGTATTTGTTTTTAACTCTTGTGATGCTTGCTAATGCTAGAGGTGATTGTGGTTCCCAGGCAGATTCCCTAAGACTGGTTATTACTGAGACTGTGTGTGTTTAGCCTAATGTAAGTGATGGATATCTTGAGAAAAACACTAGATTTGACAGTTGAATAAACTTTTTGTGAGTGTAAAAATAGCTCTTGGTCAGTAAAACACTGAACGTTTTCAATTATGTGGAAACCAAAAAGGTGCCATAGAAAGCAAGAAAAGAAATACCAGCATAGTGGCCCAATTCCTGCTTTCTAACTAACAGTGTGGATCACTGCTTATTAGCTTAACTTTTGGAGGCATACCCATTTTGGTGACTCCCTAGAATCAGAAGCCTTCCCAGGTAGTATTTTCAGCTCAAGATGCAACATAAGCTTGCACATTAACAACTTGCTACCTGGGGCTTCTAGTGGAACTTAGATCCAACTGTTTGTCTTCTCAGAATGAGCTCCTACCTTTGCCTCTGATATGCCCTAGAACTCTCTTGCTCTCCAACCTTTTCTTTTGATGGCAAGAACAGATCAACCCACGCTGGCTATTTCATTGCTTGTGTTCAACCAGTCCCACAAAATGAATGTGACAGTTACCATACGACACAACACTTTACTTTTTTCCCATTTACTTGTCTCCCTAAAAGTGACTGTGGTAATGTGTGGAATAGTAGATCAGAGGAGAAATGTATGGCTTGTTTGACTGAGCTACTCTACATCACTAAGGGCGGGGGGCACTGGCTGATCACACTAAAAGGCACTCAAATGTACCTTACAGTAGTTAGAGAAGCAATGTGCACCATGAGGCAAGGTGGCATTTGATTAGAAGGGAATGGTTTCATCTGGATGGAAAGAATATACACTGCAAAATTCTAGATCTCTCTTTCCTTCCTACCCTTCCAAGCCCCTTCTAGTCATTAGCCCTGCCTAGCATGCAGATAAATCAGTGGGACAAATACAAAGCTTATGGCTCAGTGGGTGGTGGTGGGAGCACTTCGCAGCCTTGGTCCGCTTGGGCTTGGTGTCTTTTGTGCTTTCCTTGTACACTCATCACCATCCATTTGTTCCTCATTAGAGAGGATGTGCTAAATACAAATGAAATAGAAATGGTCTCTGCCCTCCAGGAACTTGAAATTTCCTTGGGAAGATGCTGTTACAAAGCAAATTATACAAAACCAGGAAATAGAAGTAACTAATTGCTAGTCATAGATAGTAAACAAGAGGTCACACAAGTGATCAGGCTTGTTGAAGGAGGCAGTTTTGCACTTGATCTTCAAGAAAGTGACACAATGCACATGACTACGTATAAAGGATCTGGAAGAACACTGTAGGCCAGGGTAGTGAGTGACGCATCAGCCCATTCTGCCCACTTTGTCGGCGAAGGGTTTAGTGCACACACATTCCAGCACTACCTTCATCTTGATGAGTAATGAAGTCACTTCATACCTGAATTTATCGCTGTCCAAGAATAGATGCGTGCAATTTCTACCTCCCAGGAGTACGTCAAGACATAATTTGTGTTTGTCAGAACTGTCCTCCTGAAAAGTTTGGAAAGATACAAAATGTTTTTTCATACTACTCACTAGCCAAGCTTTCTTACCTTTTCACAGAATAATCCAACACAAGCTGACGACAGACAGGCTGGGGTGGAAGTGAGCGTTTGTTCATCACAAGCAATAGCTATCAGAACTAAGAACCCCAGTTGCTAAATTCTTTGCCCTTGAGCTCTGGGTGTCAACTTTTTCTTTTAATGAGAAAAGTTCATGGAAGGACTACAGTTGCAGCGTGATCCCTGGGTCTTAATATGGAAATCAAAAGGTTTCAGTCATCTTGTCCCTTAAAGTCACCAATGACATAAGAGAAAGTCTAGTGAGCTGAAAGGCTTTGCCTTTGAAACCCCATCCCTGGGCTGGAATGCAGTGAGATTTTATATTTATGGTGCACCTGCCCCAAATAATTCACTAAATTCTCAATCCAAACTGCTTCATTTCCCTGCCCCAAAAGATACTAGCAACATTCTTCTGAGGATAATAAAGAGAACCCACTTTATTTGGGCGTTTTACTGTTAATCCATCTCAGTATACATGTTTGAATGACATAGAAGAAGAGCTTGAGCAGAGAGCTCATCGAGCTGCAAAGCCTCGAGAGAGAATACCTAAAAGGAACAAAGAACAAACTCATAATTCTGTAGGCTTTTGAGAAAAGTTGGCCTGCACAGTTTTGGGCATCTTTCAGGCACCTGAGATGATTGTGATATGTTATAATTGATATCTTGAGGATCTTTCTCTGCAAGGTTTTGTTTCCTTTGTATCCACCCCTCCCCCCAGTAGTAATTCAGAATTGACAAGAGAGAGGTTTAGGCCTTAAAATTCTCCAGCTCTAATCATGGCACACAGTATACAGTCATGAACCACTTGACTCTACCTATTGCTGGTGAGAAAACTGAGGTAAAGCGAGTTAATGGTGGAACGGACTGTCTGCCACACCAAGTCATTACTGTCCGTGTTGGAAGAGTCCAGGCGGAAGTCGTCCAGCATCTGTCCAGGAGAGGTCTTGCCTTACGTGGCAGGTTGGACTTGGGTTTTACTTCCTGCTTTAAAACACTCACACTTTGCCAAGTAAATTTACATGCTAATTTGACAAATGATAAAGCTCTTAAGCCTGGCTTCAGGCTATTTTTTATTTATATGAATTGCAAAATAGATAATAGAGTTTTTTTTCCTGTTTAGGAAGTACTGTAATATCTATTTCTGGTGACATTTTTTCTACAGGCAGCTTTTGCATCATAAAGGTGTGCCCTCATAAACTTAAGCGTGGACCTTAGTCCCTGAATTATATGACCAATTGATATATATTTCAGTGTTAAGATGATTTCTAAAGAGAGAGTGACAATGACAAGTGAGTCTGTGTGATACAAGCTAGAATTTAGGACGCCATAGTGAGGGAGAAAGGGCTTTGCGCCTGGCAGCCTTGGGGCCCAGTCCGGCTACTGCCAGTTCCTGCCGTGAGACCTTCTGCACATCAAGTGCTTTGAGTCTGAGTTTCTACCTCTGTAAAATGGAGAGAAAGCCTCTTCTCAGGTTGCTGTGAGAGTCGCATAAGATGACATATGATGATAAGTGACTGGCATGTTGAAGGCATCCAAGAAATGACAGCTGTGTTCCTCAATATGCCCAGGGGCAGTCACTTTGGGTAATGTTTCCTAGTGCGAGTGAGCACAGCAGTCCTGCGGGGCTCTTCTGGCTTTAAACCATTGAGGTGCTGTGAAGTGGAGAGCAGGTGCTCCTGAGTTCTAACCCACAGAATATTTATTGATTGGGTAGAGATTAAGGCCCTAGCTACCATTTGGGCAAATCGATAGTCAAATATTTTCTAACTATACGATACAGATAAGCTCTGAAAGGATTGAGAAGACTGAAGTTTTCTGAAAACAGACAAGATTAACCCATTAAACAGTTTTTTAGAACAACACCAGAAACTGTTTCATTTTATATTTTAAAAAGAGTAGCTTCTAAAATACATGGAAAATATTTCAAGGTTCTAAATGTGCCTTTGGATCTTTCTTATTAATTAATGAAAGGGGAGAGAGAACAACAGATATGTTACAAATTTAAGGAGAGATTTTTTTTTTTTTTTAAGATATTGATTTGTGTGTGTGTGTGTGTGTGTGTGTGTGTGTGTGTGTGTGTGAGAGGAAGATCAGCCCTGAGCTAACATCCATGCTAATCCTCCTCTTTTTGCTGAGGAAGACCGGCTCTGAGCTAACATCTATTGCCAATCCTCCTCCTTTTTTTTTCCCCAAAGCCCCAGTAGGTAGTTGTATGTCATAGCTGCACATCCTTCTAGTTGCTGTATGTGGGACGCGGCCTCAGCATGGCTGGAGAAGCAGTGCATCGGTGCGTGCCGGGGATCCGAACCCGGGCCGCCAGTAGCGGAGCGCGCGCACTTAACCACTAAGCCATGGGGCCAGCCCAAGAAGAGATTTTTTTTTTTTTTTTTTTTTTTTAGCTTATTTATTGCAGTAACATTGGTTTATAACATTGCAAAAATTTCAGGTGTACATCATTGTACCTCCATCTCTGCATGGACTACATCATGTTCACCACCAAAATACTAATTACAACCCATCACCACACACATGCACCGAACTATCCCTTTCACCCTCCCCCCTCCCCCCCTCCCCTCTCGTAACCACCAATCCAATCTCTGTCCCTATGTGTTTGTTTATTGTTGTTATTATCTACTACTTAATGAAGGAAATCATACGGTATTTGACCTTCTCCCTCTGACTTATTTCACTTTGCATTATACCCTCAATGTCCATCCATGTTGTCACAAATGGCTGGATTTCGTTGTTTCTTATGGCTGAGTAGTATTCCATTGTGTATATATACCACAGCTCAAGAAGAGATTTTTAAAACTGTTTTGTTAATTCCCTTACCATTTCCCCTCCTCATTCACTGAACTCTTTGTTTGAAAAGTTTCTTCATCTTAGGTATATTACTTGGTCCTGGACATGCACAGTTACGTATGACGTGTCCCTGCCTAGCTGAGTGAGAAAGTGACCTGGGAACTGACAGGAGACCATGGTCAGCAAAAATGCTGGGGGTTCCACAGGGCAGAGCCCTAGCTCCCACTCACACAGACCCTCCCACCTTTATCCTTCCTGTACCCAAGTAAAAGCCTACATTTCTTCTTGCATATGTCATTACTAGACAGCTTTTAAAACGCTTGGCATTCCAGCGGGACTTCAAGAATCTTAGACTGTGGAGGCATAAAAGCTAAGGGAGAGCTTGCCAGGTTATTCATTCCAGAAGCCCACCACATTTTCAGTTCCAGCTGGATAGCATCATTAGTATTTTCCCCATGCTAGATGCCTTTTGAGAACACAAATTTAGGGTATGTGAAGGATCTGGAGATTTTCTAGCCAAGGTATATAAAAAGAGAACCTTCAAAACCATAAGTACTAAATGGGAATTTATTATTGTTTTAAGAAGTTTCAGCTTCTTACCACGTTTCTTAGAAGTATTGGGATGATTTTCAGGACTTAGGTTTAAAAAGATTCATATTCTAGTTAATATTCAAGCCAGGTCTTTGTTTTTATTGATTTCAGCTTCATGTAGTGTCAGTCCTTTCAAACAAATTCTTAAAAATTATTCAACACAAAATAGCGTTTGGCTCTTTCAGCTCTCCTAAGTGGTATTACTGGATCTGCTCTTTGGCTGTATGCTTTCCTACAGGTGGTGTAAAAATATTTTTTCCATGTAGGTAGACTGTATGTGCATTGGGATCACTTCTGCATCTTAGCTTGACAGTTGGGGTGTAGTTTTCTATGAACGGAGCTCCTCTCTGCTGCCTGCTTATACTGCCTTAGTATATCTTCTCTACTTTCTTGTATCATAGAGGAATGGCCAGCCCAAATGTCTGTTCAGAGATCAGTAAATTTTAGATCTTCAAGGGACCTTAGAAGTCACCTAATTTAACTTACTTATTTGACTTGATTAGGTAACTGAGGCCCAAAGAGGTTACATGATTTACCTAAGGGCTTCCATTAGTTAACAGCAGGAATTGGAATTTTTTAAACAGAGGTTTCCTGAATCCCTAAGCTTAAATCAAATGTTTGGTAAGATGATGTGGTAAGTTACTCATATGTCCCTTGGTAGCATTTTGTATGGAACTGGAAGTTTTCAAGTTATTTGTAAATTTATTTTACTAGTTTTTAGAACACTGTTAGCAAATTGGGACATTCTCAAAGTTACGAAGTAGTAAAAGTCACATTTGATGTTACAGGTTTTTTTTTTAAGGTTGTATTATGTGATTAATGGAAATGTGGGAAGATGCAAGTGTCTCTATTTCAAAATACTAAAAAATAACTGGTGCTTTTCTCAGCACTTGTTCACTTTGAAGTAGAGACCAGATATGAAAAGTATTAGCTTTCTTGAAAAGGTATACATTTTTTTCATATTCATGGCCAAGAATATAGAAACAGGGATTATAATTGCTGTAGTAAAGCTGGGTTTATGATTTATAAAATCATAAAATATGAGCTTAGAAAATATAAAAGTCCTGGGCATTGCTCCTACTAGAATCAGATTTGCAACCTATTCCTCCTTGGTTTCCGTGGTTTTTAAAACAGATACATTCCTGCAGTATGACAGAGTGGCTGCCCACGGCGTTAAAGGGCTCTCCGCAGCAAGTCATTGTTTTGCCTGCACTTTCCTCGGGATGAATAGGATTCGGGTGCTGGCACCTCTCTTGCTTGTCTCCATGCCCTGCTAAGCATGGTGTGCAATGGCCCATGGTTATTGAAATCCTGATCACCATAGGAATTGATTATGAGCGAAGTTATTTTCTGGGATTAGAAAGCCCCACTGAATTCAACAAGTGACTCAAAAATAGTCTTATAGGGCCGGCCCCGTGGCTTAGCGGTTAGGTACGCACGCTCCACTACTGGGGGCCTTGGTTCGGATCCCTGGCGCGCACCGACGCACCGCTTGTCCAGCCACGCTGAGGCAGCGTCCCACATACAGCAACTAGAAGGATGTGCAGCTATGACATACAACTATCTACTGGGGCTTTGGGGAGAAAAAGGGAAAAAAAAAAAAAGAGGAGGATTGGCAATAGATGTTAGCTCAGAGCTGATCTTCCTCACAAAAAAAAAAAAAAGTCTTATATTTCCTAATAATTAAAAATGTGATTAATACCAGCAATTAGTTCCTGTGATTTAACCATTGAAAGCAGGAATTCAAAAGATAATAAATAGATGAGCAAGGTAAGGAGCCATAGGATATAGCTTGGATTTGAGTTCCTGAGACATAGTTGCACTCCAGAAGAGTTGGCCCACATAAGACAAACTCCTTTTAATGCCACAAAACTAAACGAGACCTATTTTACACAGAGACTGTCTGTGTGACCGTGTGCCCTTCAATGCAAGGCAGGACTTTTCTTGGCCATCAAACTGGGATTGGCTAGCACCAAGAGAGCCTTGGGAAGATTTTTCATTCTGCTGTGCAAAATTTTAGCTCTTCTTCAACATTTGAGGAACAAAAAGACAAAAGTGACCTTGTTTTTTCTCCTGAGGCAGCTATTTTTAAATTTTTCTCAAAATTACCTGATGAGCCAAAATTAAATGCTGATAGATAACATTTAAACTTCTTCCCAAAGCTCACTTGGTTTATTCTGCATGTTCTGCATTTTACATTTTGAAATTTTAAAAATTGACCACACGATTTTGTGTTTTTAGCCCCAGGTAAAATAAGGTTTGTGTTGACTGGGTAAGTTGATGTTAGTGGTAAGGGACCCTTTGGTGAGAGCTCTCTGGGGCAATGGCCACTCAAAGCCCAGTTGTCCATTGATACAATACTGATTCTGCCAGAATTTCAAATGGGACGCTACTTTGATTCCACTTGTTTTTGAGTGCTGCTTATCAAGAAAATGTGTGGTCCATTTATGTGGGTTGGTTTGTAATGAAGTTAGCTGCACAAATGGAGCTTTGCCCGCCAAGTTCAAAATAATTTGTAGAATCCTAATTTGGAGACTGATTTATTCAGAAAACAGTTTTCCCACCCTCCCAACATGAAAGAGTAGAACAATAAGTCTCTTCCTGTGTGAATAAGTGAATATGGAGAAAGAAGACAGGTAATTATGAAAACCCAAGTTTTAACATTATTGCTTAATGGCTTGATTATTTTAAAAGTCTGTATAGGCAAAGTTATTCTAGACATTGACTTTACTTAAAGCATAGTCCTTATATTCTTCAACTTGAAGGTACTTTTTCACACACGTTTTCATCACCTTACTGCCAGCCAGCCACAACCCAATGGTAATACCAGCATTTCATTTTTTATCCCAAACTATTAGGTTAGGAATTTTCTCTCCTTTCTCAAGCCTTACAGCTGAATGTATTTATGTAAAGTTAAAATGTAAACCTCGCTTCATCCCAGCTGTTGTGAGTGACTAATTCCTCATGTTTAGAAACAAGACTAACATAGCTATCACTATCTGGTTCATGTCAGAGTAGGGATGGGAGCATCTCCCTTCTCCCCATCCCCATCCGAGGGAAGAAGGGCTCCCCATGCTAAGCTATTCTTTCTGGGAGGAGAATGGGACACGTGCACTTCCAACCCTGGCACATTCTCTTCTGGAGGGCCACGCTCTGTCCTTAGAGGAAGATTTTCTTGACACACTAGGTTCCAGGTTGGCATTTAGTTCCTGTTTTAGGATTAACATATACACGTGGCATCTTAGTTTCTAGGTCAACATGCAAAGACTTGTGTATTCCATAATGGAGCTGAAATAGGTGTCTTAACAAAATCACAAAGCTCAAGGACTTCAGTGTCTCTGTTTTTTATGGGAGGCTCTGGGAATTTAATCACCATTTATAACATTGTTGCTAAAGAGCTATTTACTCAGAATTCCATCTAGGTGACTTGCCAGCTAACTTCTGAAGTTAGCTTCTGTCTGTTTGACCTACAGACCCATATAGTATTCAACCAAAGTGTCCACCTTGTTCTATGCTTTGCAGTTCAGCTCTGCCAGAGGGGGAAGGAAGAGATGAGAGGGCAGCCGGGCACTCAGCCTGGTCTTCTAACAGCTGAGTGCCAGTGGCTCCAGGGAGAGTCCTCCTGGATGCTGTGAGAAATAAACAGCTGATGCTTAACTGGTTTTAACTCTTTTTCCACACCTTAGGATGATTCCAGCCCCACCACTCCAGATGGGAATGAAACCTCCACTACGAAGACCAGTGCCTTTACCATCCAGGACTACTTTGCCAAGCGGATGGCAGAACTAAAGAACAAGCCACAGGTCACAGCTTCAGGCCCTGACCTTTCAGTGACCCAAATGGAAGGAAAAAGGGGAAAGAAAATAGAGAAAGAGGCAAAAGATAAAAATGTGGAGAATTATACCCAACCCCAGGCCAAGAAGAAGAAAGACCAAGTTGAGAGGCAGCTCGGAGACCCTTGTTGGGGCGAGAATTCCGATACTTCTGCTGAGGATAGAGAGGACTGTGTGTGGCCACCTGATGACCAGGACATCCCCCCGAATGAAACCTCCACTACAAAGACCAGTGCCTTTACCATCCAGGACTACTTTGCCAAGCAGATGGCAGGACTGAAGAACAAGCCACAGGTCACAGCTGCAGGCCCCGACCTTTCAGTGACCCAAATGGAAGGAAAAAGGGGAAAGAAAAGAGAGAAAGAGGCAAAAGATAAAAATATGGAGAATTATACCCAACCTAAGGGCAAGAAGAAGAGAGACCAAGTTGAGAGGCAGCTCGGAGACCCTTGTTGGGGCAAGAATTCCAATACTTCTGCTGAGGATAGAGAGGACTGTGTGTGGCCACCTGATGACCAGGACATCCCCCGGAAGCCCAAAAAAAAGAGAGAAAAGAAAAAGCTACAAAAGCAAGTTGAAGCAGGAGTGGATGCTACTCTAGATGAAACACCAGTGAAAAAGAAGAAGAAAAAGAAGAAAGGTTCCAAATAAATTCTCTTGAGCCAGGGCCTTCCGACCACTCAGATGTCAGGGTGCTGCTGGGCAGCTTTGCCCTCCAGTCAGAGCAGAGTTCACCCAGGAGAGCTGGTGCACATCTTTAACATGCCCGTGGATTGCTGAGTCTCGCCCTCTCACCACATTTTTCCCAAATCATATTCCCAGAAGAATTTTTTAATGTTCCAAATCATGGCTCTTATAAACAAATAAATTTGTTTTTAGACTCAGCCTTTCACCTTGAATGTTTATTCGTATTCATTTGAATACATCAAGTTATATATGTGTGCACGTGTGTGTGTAGATATATCACAGTCTATATTTGCTCTTGATTTCCTTCAATAACAATGAATTGTGCTTCCTTATGAAGGACTTAGTCTAATTAAAGGATTAAGAGGCAATAGTTTGGATTCAGATGGTTCTTTTTGTTCTATAGCCAACCATACATTTTTGCCAAGTAGGTATTACATGATTACATTCCTAAATCAGAGAGTTGTTTTGGTTTGGTTTGGTTTGCTTTTGATGGGGAAATTGTTTTAATGCCCTCTCTTCCACTAGGCAATGGCAGCTGTATGTTCTGAGATCTTCTCCCCGAGACTACAAGGTTTAAGAAATGAACTGACAGTTTCCCCTTCCAGCTCTCATAGGAGGCCTCTTGCAGTTCCTCAGCGAGTAGGCAATCAGATATATTTCCGTTTGGTGGTGCTTGAGGACAAATCCCTTATAGTGGGCTCTGTCTTATTTATAAGAATCGGGGGTACTCAGAAAGTCAAAAAACTGAGAGTCTAAGGTCATGAAATTAATTTCATCTGGAAATTAGTCTCTAGATTGGGACTGCCTTATGAAAGTTCTTAAAAGTATAAATATTACATAAATAGTAAAAGAGATCTACTGCTCAGTCCGAATGGTGTCACCCCATTGTGTTTATAGTGCCTTGGGCTGCACCCTGACCTATATCCTCTGTGCTGGTTGAACTCTCCCAACACAGGTTTACCCAGATAACTGCAGACACCTTCACACCCTCCTCGGAAGACAGAATGAAAAGGAAAGTGCGTGCTTAAGATTTGGAGGTCCAGCCCTCTTGTTTTCTCAGCTGCTTTCCCCTCCTCTGCTGTCCTTGTTCTCTTTATCTCTTCCTTCTTTTCTTCTTCATCCTTTGACGCTTTTATTCCCTCTTCCTTGCTCTCCCCGTATTTGCAGTTCCCAGTTTCTTTTACCCCCTTCTAGTTGCCTGCTCCCCATCCTGCTTTGCAGTCTTGCCACTGGTTGCCCTTCTTCTGACAGACCTGTCGGAGGAGCTGGGGGTGCGGCAGAGCAGGGCAGGCGATGCACTCCTTTCCGCCTGACTTAGAGGCCACTCCTGGATAGCAGGAACCAGAACTCACACGTGATCTGATGGCCCTTTGCCCTTGATTTTAACTCTCGGGGTCATACATTAGATATGAAGCATGGCCCCAAGATTCTTGAAATTGAGAAAATGAAGAATGTTTGGTTTTAGTCTCTTAAGAATTCTGAATGGTGCTAATTGTTTAAAAGGACACACACACAACCGACAGAGAAAATTATTACAAACTCAGAGCCTGAGGTCCAGTTTCTGAGTTTTGTCATGGCCCCCAGAGTTTAGAATCCCAGGCTAAGGTCTAGTCTAATAAAGCACCAAGGATCACTTTTCTTCACAGGGTGTGCATGCCCAAGTTATCTCTGCTTGTCGTATCTTGTATGTGAAACTAGAGTTCCAGAGGGAGTGGGAATGTGTGAAACCTAAAGGGAACTATCTATATATATATTTTATAGAGAGAGACTGGATTTGTTTTTTTTTGCCTTTTATTAACTTTTACTTCCTTGACCAATAAAAATGAGTGCCAGGAGATTGTATGTGAAACTAGAGTTCCAGAGGGAGTGGGAATGTGTGAAACCTAAAGGGAACTATCTATATATATATTTTATAGAGAGAGACTGGATTTGTTTTTTTTTGCCTTTTATTAACTTTTACTTCCTTGACCAATAAAAATGAGTGCCAGGAGAGTGTGGTGAATTGTTGCAGGAGGAGGAAGCAAATGGGTATTTAGGAAGCAGGTGAGATGCATCTAGGTCAGATGGGTAAAGAGACCTACTGGGAAGACCAGAGGAGGGAGCTGCTGAAGGGAAGGTCTTGGAGTTAGGAATTCCTAGGCAGTCACGCTGCAAGATTGTTTAAGTGCAACTTTCAAAAAGAACCTGTAGACTGTAGTTGTTATTATTTTAATGGGATACAGAAAGAACTCCTGAATGATTATAATAATCCAGGGGGTAGCCGAGAAAAAGACACATGCTCAGCAAAGAGCAGACAGTGTGACCGTTTATGTTAAAGGACATGGAATCTTTGTTTTCTCTAGAAATCCTCAGCTTTCATTTTTCTCAAGTGTCTCTCTTTCAGGCCACTTAGTTTTCTGGATCTAAGTGGAAATTAGAACAATGAAATAAATACTCTTGAGACTTGCATTTCATAGGCATGATAGTTTTAAAATTGTTACCCATATGAACCTTATTTTTTTGCTGTAAATTATTTCACTCGATAAAAATATAAGAATTTTGTATTCTTCAGTGCTTTCCTTGGCATTCTTCAGTTTTAAGAGGCAAAGTAGATTCCCAGGAAAAGATTTATCCAGTGAAGAGTTTCTTAAGTGTTGTCTTGTAGCACCCTTCTTTCCTTTTCTGTTAATTTTAATACATAATAATTATCACTAAATGAGGTCTTATGTGCCTGGCCCCATTCCGAGCACTTTAAATAAATCAATTCACGTAGTCCTCAAACAACCCAATAAGATAACCATTACTGTTATCCCCCTTTACAGGTCAACTCTGTTTTATAAAAAGTGCTCTTTGATTTTTATATCTAGATTTATACTATCCCAGGAAACCAGTGATGCTTCAGTCCCCTCTCTACCTTGGTCACAAACCTGTGCTCCTGTTTTTAGTCCTTACTCTTGCCACATCCAGTTTCACCTGTCTTTGGCAAGATTTTCTGTTGCTAATGCTCTTCCTTTACATGTCAATACTTTCGTTTGTTTGTTTGTTAGGAAGATTAGCCCTGAGCTAACATCCATTGTCAGTCTTCCTCTTTTTGCTGAGGAAGATTGACCCTGAGCTAACATCTGTGCCCACCTTCCCCTATTTTATATGGGGGACACCTGCCACAGCATGGCTTGATGAGCGGGGCATAGGTCTGCACCCAGGATCCAAACCCACAAACCCCGGGCCTCTGAAGCAGAGCATGTGAACCTAACCCCTACGCCACCGGGCCGGCCCCTACATGTCGATACTTTTGAGTGAGAATATATTTGAAAGCAGCTGGCAAACACTGTAAAGAGTTTTACAATTAACTTGAGTCAATATCATTTATATGAGCCATAGAAAATACCTTTGGGTACACGGCATATTGGAAATTCTCAATGAATTTTCCCCTCCAACTTGGTCAAGAGGTTGGTGGGTATTGAGTAAGTAACTCAACTTCTTAAAATCTGTTTGCCAGTCTATGAAAAAAAGACAGAATTTCTTCTAATTTGTAGAAAATACTGATGCTCCTGAAAGATGAAACCAAAACGAGCATTTATTTGATACCACAGTGCATACCTCTGCTTCTCTCCTTCACCTGTTGGCTGACTCTGGCAAGAGCAAGCTGGGACCTGCTTTTTTTTAGAAACAGCATCAGAGAAATGTTTCAGCACAATCTGCCCGAGCGATCTCAGCCTCTGGACCAGCAAGCAGCGGCTATATTTAGATTTGAGTAAAAACTTCCCCACTGCTGCCCTGTTTATCTCACAGGTTGTGCAGCTGCTGCAGTTTGGAGCCTGTTATTCTGGCATGTGGGGCTAGGGAGGTCAGATCGGGTGCTCCCATGTGTGCTTTTCTAGCACTCAGTTATTAGTGAGCAAATTAGTATCGTGTCCTAGTAAAGAGGATGACTAGACTCCTTGCATAAAAGTATACTATGTAGTTAGGAAATATTGAATATGCTAAAATGGCATGCACAGAACCTTTATGGGACCAGTAAGATGGACTGGGAGGCAGAGTGAGATAGCATGTAAAAAATGGTAGATGGGAACAGAGTTGCATTTGGGTTGCAAAGTGGATTTTGGATGTTGTTGTGGATGGTTGCAGTGTGTGGGCACACACAGACATGCTCCCCTAGCTCTTTCCTACCACCTGCATTGAAATTTTGTATAAGCATAAGCAGTGAACTTTTAAGGAAAACTGCAGTGAATTCTTTAACCAAAGGAAGAATTTTATAATTAGTTACGTCTTAGATTTTCTGTTTGTATTTCCTATATTGGGTTCCCTTAGAGAAAAGTGCATGGATGCTAAAAAGCAGTTATTTGTCCTAAAAACATTTACTGAGCCCCAACATTGGACTAAGCCCAGGCCTGAAGGACAGAGAAACTAATCTATTACAGAGTCCAGCCACATTCAGGATCTACCAACTTGTGTCATTTACGTGGGCCACCACATCCTGGAACACTCTCAGTAGGACATATCCAGGACCTAGCTTCCTCTACACTGGCTAGATGATGTTTCATCTCCTTTAGCATTCATGCGAATGTTAATGAAGTTAGGTAGTAAGCTGAGAGAAATTCCTCCATAACTCATTATTTGACTTGACCCAGAGGAGTGGCTTTCTGCTAAAATCCCCCATATTAACAGCATTTCTAACTCTGTGATAAATAACCAAAATTGTATTCACATTCTTCCACACAGAGTGAATTAAACATGTATTTTGCCTAAATGGGGAGTATGAGAAAGATAGACCCCAGTTTCTGTATTAACCTACCCACCCCTGCCCCGTCCCTCCTGTAACTAGCATATCTGCTGAAGGAACCCGTGTGGAAGGACTAGGAGAGGTAGCTTTCAGGTGCCTTACTTCACCTAGCAACCAGGGGCACCCTTTGAACCTGGGTGGAACAAAAACAGATATTAAACATTTGTTAAAGAAGTGGAAAACTGCTGAAGGCATACTCCAACTGCAGCCTTCAAAACTTGGGAAAATGAGGCTGCGAGAAATCCAGGGGTGAGTGCCACAGTGCCTTAACTGACAGCGTCCTCATCTTCTTCCTCATCCTCACTAGTTATATGGCTTCCCCAGGTGAGTGGCTTCATTCCAGACTGTTTTAGTCTTCCTCCTTCAACCATCCTAGGCGTAAAGCTCCTTTCCTGAGTGCCCCTTTGTGAATACTCCTAGGCTCTGCCCCCAACTGTCAACTAAGTGTGAGAAGGAGACAGGAAGTCTTTGAATGTTTTAGAGTCATAGGTTCCATCCTCACTCACTTTGTTCTCTCTCTCTCCATTCTCTCTCTATGTATACTTATGGCCGACGTTTCTGCTTCTTTTTGGACAGTTCTCAAGTGTGTATCTCTATCCTCCACTAGTCAGTCTCAAGCTTTCATCCAGCATCTCCAGTCAACCATCCCAAGGGCCCCTCAAATTCAGTGAGTCTGAAGGGAACTCGTGTTCATCCTTCCCAGCCTGCCTTCTGTATCCTGTTATTGCTGTGGATACCCTCAGGCTCTCAATCATTCTGGCTTAACATCTAGGGTCGTTTTCAACAATTCAACCTAATTAAGTGACTCCCATCAGTGTCCTAAGTAAGCCCTTGCCCTCACGAGCTCACAACTTAGCACTTCCTCCCTCTTGCCCATCTGCCTGCTCAGTCCTATCCCCACAGCTCGCTGTTCCAGCCCTCCTTTCCCTTCATCCAGTTCACTCCATAATATTTCTTCCCTGGACCATTGCACCCACTGCCTCTAGGGCCCCCCTGGCCTGCGGTCTCTCTTGCTGTCGTCTATGACTGGTTTTTCTGTATCACCGCCCCTCTCTCTCCTGCTGGCCTTCCCTTCTCTACCTACTGGCCTTCAAGGCCTGCCTCTGATGTCATCAGCAATTTCTCCAGCATTTCCTTATCTGATCGCTCAGAAGCAATCTCTCCCTTTTCTGAATTTTCATAGTGCTTTCTGACTCATCAAAGTCTACCCTGTAGATAATTCGGTACATGTGTGTGGTGATGGGTTGTAATTAGTATTTTGGTGGTGAACATGATGTAATCTATGCAGAAATAGAAGTATAATGATGTACACCTGAAATTTTTACAATGTTATAAACCAATGTTACTGCAATAAACAAAAAATTTTTTAAAAAAAGGAAAAAAAAAAATCTACCCTGTATTAGATCTTTTAGATGTATCATTTTTCCCATTTAAGTCTTAGGCCTCTGGAGGTGAAGTTAATCTTTGTATCCCTACAGCACCCAGGACAATGCCTTGCACATAGCAGGTACAAAAGGACTCCTGAATGAACAAGCAAATGAACAGACCACAGCTACGCAAGAACTCATGCTCTGACGACCAGAAGTGTATCCCAAGAAGAGGATATCTTATTAGGGGTGCACTGCTTTGGCCACAGCCTCCACTTGTGGTTCCTTCACATTCTCAAACTGGTATATGAGACCTCCTCACCCAACTTGAGGGCTTGTTTTTGAATTCCTCTCCACTTCTCCCCTAGGCCTTCTCTGTGATTGTCACCGTGCCACTGGGCTCTCAAATGACCCCGTCCCAGGGCCCCACTGTCAAGTCTCTCTTCCTTGAGTGGTGGCTGTAGGATTAAATGAAAAAAAGACCTGCAAAATACCTGACAGAAGGCCCTTTATACATTTCCCTCTCTTCCTCTGAGCACAAGGGGAGAAAATGAAAAGAGAAAATTAGGAAAAGTTGGGGACCCCAGTCATAGGAAGGCAGCTGGCATCCTCTCAGATGAGGAGGTTCTAGCAGCACCAGTCCTCTCACTGCTCCACAGAGCTATCACCAGGGCTGAACCACTTTTTACGTGCTGCAGCGACTCTTCCTCGTGACTGACAAGCTCCGAGATGAAACACAGGAAGGTGTGGTCAGGTCATCCTGAAGACATCAGAGTCTCAGGAAGGCTTAGGGCTTCCTACTGGAGGAGGTAACCTGTAAGCAGGCCCTGGGGCAGGGTGGGGTATGGTCACATTGACTCAGACTTCTCAGGTGACAGGCTTCAGGATCCTGCCCTTGCCTGGGACTCCTAAGCAGCCCCTAGTCAAGCAAGTTTTTGCAATTTAGCCGGGAGGGGTTACAAAATCCTGCTGTGATGGTGCAAGACGCTGCCAATCTGAGGTGAACAAATGATGTTAACTGTGCTGGAATAGGGCGAACGAGTATACTCTGAACACATAAGCCAGTGGGTCTTCCTTCCAAATGTTCATCCCTGAGACAAGCAACCCTGCTCACCTCGACATTGTAAGAGCTGTATTATTACATTCCTCATTTTATAAGTGAAGAAATAGGCTCAGAGTTGCTAAGTACCTTGACCAAGTCACCAGTTCATAAAGTGGCAGATGGAATGGCTGTCTATCTGAGCTCCAACCCATTTTGATCCTGGAAAGGTTATGGATACTCTGTTTGATTTTTGTTTTTAATAATTGAATTTATTCTGCTAAATGTGTGATTGAGTCCATTTGGGGATGTAAGGTGCATTTATAGCAACTACAATGCAATTCACAAGTAAGAGGAGAGGTATTCAAAGTGATGTGAGAAAGCACCATCAGATGTGCTCATTTAGTCATTCCACAAAACTTAAGTGGCTAAGGCTCTCTGCTGAGAATACAGATATGACAATGACATGGTCCCAGCCCTTTAGAAGCTCCCCTTTTAGTGAACCGTGTCATGAAAGTTGGCAGAACTAAAGCCATATGCTTCCTTTGGATATTAACAATTTTATGTATCCAAATTCAGAAGGAAGTTGTTGACTTGAAAGATTTTGTGGAGTGACGTCACATCATGGTGGAGTGAGCTCTCCCCTTAGACTCTCCCCCCTAAGGTAAAACGAAAAGGACATTCATAAACCAATAGAGGACATTCACACAACACAATAGACATCTGAGAGACCCACACAGCCATACATGTGAAGGTGGGGGTACTGGACCTCTGCCCCCCGGGAGGCAGTGCAAGAAGGTAAGGGATTTCCTCTCCCTCTCAAGTGGCAGCAATCTAGGCTGCAGGACCTCGCACAGCAGCCGGTGTGCGACCCTGAAAGGAGAAGGGAGAAAAAGGCAGCCCTCTGTGGAAACTCTTGCCCTCTCAGGGTTGCTTCCCATCCTGTGGGAACACTCTACGATGAAGCAGCTAAGCAATTGTGGGGGTGTCCACACCAAGCTGAGTAGCCCAGGCAGGCAGACAGTGCGGAGCAGGGGTGCACAAGATCACACATGTGAAAGAAACCACCCCTCCCCCGTCCCACCTGGCGCACCAGCTCGGGCAGTCAGCCAGACCAGGGGATCCCCACCAGAGTGACTGCACATGCATGTGTAAAGCAGCAGTGGCCAGTGGGCAAACACAGATGGGCCCTGTGAGCCCAGCTTCCAACAGACAGGCACATCTGCCAGGGGTTGCAGAGGGCTCAGAAAACACAGTTCCTGCCCCATCCTCACCCCTGTGGTGGCAGGTGGAATCCATGACCAGAGAGTACCACTATGCAATGGCAAAAGTCCACCCCATCAAATAACCTGAGGAAGTATATCACCACTCCAGACCAGAAGGAAAATGACAAGTACCCAGAAATCAATCCTGAAGTCACAGAAATTTACAATCTAAATGACGGAGAATTCAAAATAGCTAGCATAAAGAAACTCAGTGAGTTACAAGAAAACTCAGAAAGACAGTTCAGTGAGCTCAGGAATAAAATTAATGAACAGAGGGAATTCTTCACAAAAGATATTGAAACTATAAAAAAAAGCCAGTCAGAAATGTTGCAGATGAAAAACACAATGAATGAGATAAACAAAAGTCTGGAATCCTTAAAAAACAGCTGATATCATGGAGGACAGAATTGGTAATTTAGAGGACAGAAATATAGAAATGCTGCAGATGGAGGAGGAGAGAGAACTAAGACTAAAAAGAAATGAAGAAATTCTCCGAGAAATGCCTGACTTACTTAGGAAATGCAACATAAGGATTATAGGTATTCTGGAGGGAAAAGCGAGGGAGAAAGGAGCAGAGAGCTTGTTCAAAGAAATAATAGCTGAGAACTTCCCAAACCTGTGGAAGGAGCTGGAATTACATATAAATAAGCTAATAGAACTCCTAATTACATCAATGTAAAAAGACCTTCTTCAAGGTGTATATTAGTAAAACTGGCAAAAGTCAATGACAAAGAAAAATATTAAGGGCAGCAAGGCAGAAGAAAATAACCTACAAAGGAACCCCTATCAGGCTTTCAGCAGATTTCTTAGCAGAAACTTTACAGGCTAAGAGAGAGTGGAATGATATATTCAAAATTCTGAAAGACAGAAACTTTCAGCCAAGAATATCCGCCAAAACTATCCTTCAGATATGATGGAGAAATAAAAACTTTCCCAGATAAACAAAAGCTGAGGGAGTTCATCACCACAAGACTCCCCCTGCAAGAAATGATCAAGAATGCCATCATACCTGAAAAATAAAAAAAAAAAGCGTTTACAAAGCCTTGAGCAAGGAGATAAAAATCAGAAAATTGCTGCTCTCTATCAGAACAGGCTAGCAAACATTTAATTATAATATTAAAGATAAAGGGAAGGAAAGCATCAAAAATAACTATGATCACTTTATTTTAATCACAAACTCACAACACAAAACGGAATAAGTTCTGACAACAATAACTTAGATGGGAAAGAGGAAAGAGATGGAACCTGCTTAGTCTAAGGAAATAAGAGGCTGTCAGAAAATGGACTATCTCATCTACAAGATCTTCTGTACAAACTTCATGGTCACCACTAAACAAAAAATCAGAACAGAGGCACAAATGATAAATAAAGATAAAACTGAGAAAACCATCATAGAGAAACACCAAACTGAACTGGCAGTCAGAAATACATGGGTTGAGAAACAAGGGAAATACAGAACAATCGGAAGACAAGAGATAAAATGGCAGTATTAAGCCCTCATATATCAATAATCACTCTAAATATAAATGGATTGAATCCTCCAATCAAAAGACAGAGTGGCTGGATGGATTAAAAAACAAGACCCAACAATATACTGCCTCCAGATGACACATCTCAGTTCTAAAGGCAAACACAGTCTTACAGTGAAGGGACGGAAGATGATACTCCAAGCTGATGGCAAAAAAAACAAAGCAGATGTTGTCATACTTATGTCAGACAAAGTAGACTTCAAGACAAAAAAGGCAATGAGAGACAAAGAAGGGCAGTATATAATGATAAAAGGGAGGCTCCACCAAGAGGACATAACACTTTAAAATATATATACACCTAACACAGGAGCACCAAAGTACATAAAGCAACTATTAACAGACCTAAAAGGAGAAATTAACAGTAACACAATAATAGTAGGGGATCTTAACACCCCACATACATCAATGGATAGATCATCCAGACAGAAAGTTAATAAGGAAATAGTGAAATTAAATGAAAAGCTAGACCAGACAGACTTAATAGGTATATATAGGACACACCATCCAAAATCAGCAGGATAGACATTCTTCTCAAATGTACATGGGACATTCTCAAAGACAGACCATATGTTGGGAAACAAGACAAGCCTCCATAAATTTAAGAAGATTAAAATCATATCAAGCATCTTTTCATAATGCTATGAAACTCAAAATCAACTACAAGAAAAAAAACTGGGAAAATGACAAATATGTAGAGACTAAACAACATACTACTGAACAACCATTGGATCAATGAAGAATTCAAAAAATATCTGGAGACAAATGAAAATACACCATACCCACTCATATGGGATGAAGCAAAAGCAGTCCTAACAGGGCAATTCATAGCAGTACAGGCCCACCTTAACAAACAAGTAAAATCTCAAATAAGTAATCTTAAACTACATCTAATAAAACTAGAAAAAGAAGAACAAACAAAGCCCAAAGTCAGCAGAAGGAGAGAAATAATAAAAATTAGAGCATAAATAAATGAAACAGAAACCAAAAAAACAGTAGAAAGGATCAATGAAACTAAGAGCTGGTTCTCTTTGAGAGGATAAACAAAATTGACAAACCCTCAGCCAGATTCACTAAGAAAAAAAGAGAGAAGGATCAAATAAATAAAATTAGAAATGAAAGAGGAGAAATTACAAGGAATACCACAGAAATGCAAAGGATCCTAAGAGAATACTATGAAAAACTGTATGCCAACAAATTGGACAATCTAGAAGAAACAGATAAATTCTTAGACTCATACAACCTCCCAGAACTGAATCAAGAAGAAATAGAGAATCTGAATGGACTAATCACAAATAAAGAGATTGAAACAGTCATCAAAAACCTCCCAAAAAATAAAAGCCCAGGACCAGATGGCTTATCAGGAGAATTCTGCCAAACATTCAAAGAAGATTTAATGCCTATACTTCTGAAACTATTCCAAAAAATTGAAGAAGATGAAACACTTCCTAACTCATTCTATGAGGCCAACGTCACCCTGACCCCAAAGCCATAGAAGGACAACACAAAGAAGGAAAATTGCAGGCCACTATCGCTGATGAACATTGATGCAAAAATCCTCAACAAAATATTGGAAAACGGAGTACAGCAATACATTAAAAGGATCATACACCATGATCAAGTAGGATTTATACCAGGGACACAGGGATGGTTCAATATCCCCACATCAATCAATGTGATACACCACCTTCACAAAATGAGGAATAAAAACCACATGATCATCTCAATAGATGCAGAGAAACCATTTGACAAGATCCAACATCCATTTATGATAAAAACTCTCAATGAAATGAGTATAGAAGGGAAGTACCTCAACATAATAAAGGCCATATATGACAGAACCGCAGCCAACATCATACTCAATGAGCAAAAGCTGAAAACCATCCCTCTGAGAACAGGAACAAGACAAGGATGCTCACTCTCACCACTCTTATTCAACATACTGCTGGAGGTTTTGGCCAGAGCAATTAAGCAATATTTTTTCTTTTTTTATTTCTTTATTTGGAAATAACAGACATCCAAATTGGAAAGGAAGAAGTGAAACTCTTGCTGTTTCCAGATGACACGATTCTATATATAGAAAACCCTAAAGAATCCATCGGAAAACTATTAGAAATAATCAACTGTAGCAAATTTGCAAGGTACAAAATCAGCTTACAAAAATCAGTTGCATTTCTATACTCCAATAATGAACGAATAGAAAGAGAACTCAAGAATACAATCCCATTTACATTCACAAGAAAAAGAATAAAATATCTAGGAATAAATTTAACCAAAGGGGTGAAAGACCTATACAATGAAAACTATCAGAGATTATTGAAAGAAATCAATGATGACATAAAGAAATGGAATGATATTCCATGCATATGGATTGGAAGAATAAACATAGTTAAAGTGTCCATACTACCTAAAGCAATTTACAGATTCAATGCCATCCCAATCAGAATCCCAATGAGATTCTTCATGGAAATAGAAAAAAGAATCCTAAAATTCATATGGGGCAACAAAAGACCCTGAATAGCCAAATCAATCCTGAGGAAAAATAAAAATAAAAAATAAAAAGCAAAGCTGGAGGCATCACAATCCCTAACTTCAAGATATACTACAAAGCTATAGTAATCAAAATAGCATGGTACTGGCACAAAAACAGGCACACAGATCAATGGAACAGAATTGAAAGCCCAGAAATAAAACCACACATCTACAGACAGCTAATCTTTGACAAAGGTGCCAAGAACATACAATGGAGAAGGGAAAATCTCCTCAATAAATGGTGCTGGGAAAACTGGACAGCCACATGCAAAAGAATGATAGTAAACCATTATCTTTCACCATACACAAAAATTAACTCAAAATGGTTTAAAGGCTTGAAGGTAACACAAGAAACCATAAAACTCCTAGAAGAAAATATAGGCAGTACACTCTTTGACATTGGTCTTAGAGGGATCTTTTTGAATACCATGTCTACTCGGACAAAGGAAACAAAAGAAAAAATACACAAGTGGGACTTCATCAGAGGAAAGAGCTTCTGCAAGGCAAAAGAAACCAGGGTCAAAATGAAAACACAACCCACCAACTGCGAGAAAATATTTGCAAATCATATATCCGACAAGAGGTTAATCTCCAAAATATATAAAGAACTCACGCAACTCAACAGCAACAAAATAAACAACCTGATCAAAAAACGGGCAAGGGAGGGCCGGCCCTGTGGCTTGGTGGTTAAGTGTGTGCTCTGCGATGCTGGTGGCCCGGGTTCGGATCCCGGGTGCGCATCGAGGCACCACTTCTCCGTCCATCCTGAGGCCGAGTCCCACATACAACAACTAGAAGGATGTGCAGCTATGACATACAACTATCTACTGGGGCTTTGGGGGGAAAAAATAAAATAAATAAAATCTAAAAAAAAAAAAAATGGGCAAGGGATATGAACAGAAATTTTTCCAAAGATGATATACAGATGGCCAACAGGCACATGAAAAGATGTTCAACATCACTAATCATTAGGGAAATCCAAATCAAAACTACAAGATACACCTTACACCTATTAGAATGGCTATAATTACCAAGACAAAAAATAACAAATGTTAGAGAGCATGTGGAGAAAAGGGAACCCTCATACACTGCTGGTGGGAATGCAAACTGGTGCTGTTTAGAATGTACTATGGAAAACAGTATGGAGATTTCTCAAAAAATTAAACATACAAATACCATATAACCCAGCTATCCCACTACTGGGTATTTATCCAAAGAACTTGAAATCAACAATTCAAAGAGACTTATGCACCCCTATGTTCATTGCAGCATTATTCACAATAGCCAAGATGTGGAAGCAACCCAAGTGCCCATTGACTAATGAATGGCTAAAGAAGATGTGGTATATATATATACAATGGAATACTACTCAGCCATAAAAAAGACAAAATCATCCCATTTGCAACAATATGGATGGACCTTGAGGGTATTATGTTAAGTGAAATAAGCCAGACAGAGAAAGACAAACACCACATGACTTCAGTCATATGTGGAAGATATATAAACACATGGACAAAGAGAAGAGATTAGTGGTTACCAGAGGGGCAGGGGGTTGGGGGGGTGGGAAAAAGGGGTAAATGGGGCACATATATATGGTGACTGACAAATAAAAATGTACAACTGAAATTCCACAATGTTATAAACTATTATGACCTATATAAAATAATAATAATAATAAAAGAAGATTTCGTGAGCCAAGGAATGTTCAATTGCTGTCCATGGGCAGCAAGACCCCTGTGTGTGGAGGCATGAGTGTGACAGTTCAGAGTTAGAAGGAGGTAGTGCCAGAGTACTTTATACTCTTCAGAGGACGGTCAGGAGTGATGACCTTGAAATTTCTTTGCTGGAGCTAGACTTATGTTTTGAGTTTTGCTTCATGGATCTTGGAGTTTTAGAACTGGAAGGAACCTTAGAAATTTCACCAGAAAGATGCAAGTCAGAGCAGCGATTTGGTGCGGAACCACCCCAGGCAGAAAGAGAGGGCCTAGAAGACTTCCTGTGTCCTCTCCCAGGCCCTGAAAGGCTCCTGTTAGGTCCTTGGGCTACAAAGACCACTCCACCCCAACTCCACTAGTTGTGACACTGTGTGAGTCTTGAGATTCAGGGGCCCCAGTTCCTTCTTTCCTCATTCCTAGTGTTTGACCAGGATGGTAGAAAGAGGTTTGTTGTAACCAGGGAAGATGGCTGATATGTCTATCTCATCATCAATTATTAATGACATCCTAAGCTGGATGCTTTGTAATTATTTTATTTCTTCTCAGAACAACCTATAGATGATTATGATTACCCTTATTTGGGGTGTGGAAAAATGGAAAAACAGCTGGTAAGTAACCAGACCAGTACTGGAGCCCACATCTACCTAACTCCAGAGCCCCCACTGTTTCCTCTGTGCTACAGAACCTCCTAGCTATCTCCTGGGATCATTATGTGAATGTGTTTAGGAAGAAACACAATATATTCATGATTCAAGATTTAGATCAGCAGCCACCTGCTTGCCTGACCACTCTTGGTCTGGGGTACATGTCCCTCTCCTGTGCTCCTTTGGTGCTAAGTGTGTGCCTTTTTTCCAAACTTATCACAGGAGAAGCTTTTTCCCACTGTATCCCCAACACCTAACACTGTGGCTATCCCCTAATACATGTTTAAGAAATATTGTTTGAATAAATAAATGATGGCATTAAGGAGTGAGTAAACGAAATGATTTCCTCTTATTCCCACATTTCTCTGTATTTTGTGGCAATGGGCACCTGTAGCCCAAAGGAATCTGTGTCTCATGCTCACTGTTGTACTTTTAAAGTCAGACTGATTAAAGTGTAATTTATGAACGATAAATTCACCAATTTTAAGTGTGCAATTTGATGAGTTTTGAGAAGTGGATGCAGTTATGTAATCACCAGAACTATTGTGATATAGAACATTTTTGTCAGCTGATAAGTTTCCTTGTGCTCCTTTGCAGAAGTCTCCTCCCCCTATGCCCTGGCCCCCTGGCAACCACTGATCTGCTTTCTATCCTTATAGCTTTACTGTTTCTAGAATTTCATATAAATGAAATCATTTCACCTTAGCATAATGCTCTTGAGATTCAACAATGTTATTGTATTTGTCAGTAGTTTGTTCATTTTATTTCTAAGGAATTTACATTGTATGGATAGACCACAGTTTATCCATTCATCAGATGAACATTTGGGTTTTTTGCAGTTGTGTACTCTTCTGCATAAAACTGCTATGAACATTTAAATACAAGTCCTTATTTGGACATACACTTTCATTTCTCATGGAGAAATACCTAGGAGTGGAATGGCCAGGTCATATGATACATGCTTGTTTAACATAGAAACCGCAGTTTTCCAAAGGCTACCACTTTACGTTCTCACAAGCAGTTTATGAGAGTTCTCTGTGCTCCACATCCTCGCCAAAACTTGTTATTCTCAATCTTTTTAATTTTAGCCATTCTAATAGATGTAAAATAGTATCTCATTGTGACTTTAATTTGCATTTTCCCCTTATAACTAATAATGTTGAGCATCTTTTCATGTGCTTATTGGCCATTCTTATATCTTCTTTTGTAAAGTGTTTAAAACTTTTTCCCACCCTTTCATTGCATTTTCCTCTAATATTAAGTTGTAAGATGATTGTCTACATAGAAAACCCCTAGGAATCTACTTCCAAAAACCTCCCTGAACTGATAAGTGAGTTTAACAAGCTTACAGGATACAAGGGAAACACACAATTATATTTTTATACTTTAACGAACTGTTGGAAATAGAAATTAAAACACAATACCACATACAATCACTCAGAAAAATTAAATGTTGGGGACGTCAGCAAGGTGGCAGACAAGGAAGCTCTAGGCCTTAGTTCTTCCATGAAAACATAAAATAAACAACTGAGGCTAACTAAAATAACTTTATAGAAGCTCCAGAAACCAGCCAAAGATCTACAGAAACCAAGTGAACACCCAATCAAAAAAAAGCTACATTCAAAATAGTGGGAAATTTTGTGATGTTTTTACTTGTCGTTGCCCCACCCCCACAGTGAAGTCAAGAGAGTGTGGTCCAGTCCCCAGTTGTGCCCCTTGGTTAATAAAGAGTGGAGTGGAAATTGTAACATTCTAGCCTATCTGTGGGCTGCCCAAGAGACTGACATCTGTCTTGCTTGACTTGGAGTTCAGACAGGGAATGGTGGCAAAGTTTGGATCTTAGGCTAGAAGCCATAGAAGGAAGTGGTGGGTACCATGGCTTGTGAAACTGCCAGGGGACTGCAGATCCACAGATGCCTGGGAGCAAGAGATCATGGGCAGAGGAATACAATAGAACATCTAAGGCCCTGAGAAGAAGCTGGGGTGAGACTCGTTGGAAAATTAAGACATTTAGAAACAGCCAGGGAAAATGGGGAGTGGGGAGAGCACATACACGCAGAACCAGACAGTATACAAGCCTAGAAAAGACCTAAGAAGCTCTTATGACTTTGCCCTATGCTGATCTCCAGGCTCAGGGACCTGCTAATTAGTAAAAGTCTCCCATGCCAGTCTGCAAAGGCTGGTAGGGCAGCCATTTTTTCAAATGCCCAGTTTTCAACAAAAGATCACAAGGCATCCAAAGAAACAGGGAAACGTGGCCCATTCAAAGGAACAAAATCAATTTCCAGAAATGGTCTCTGAAGAAATACACACAGTTGACTTACTAGACAAAGACTGAAACAACTGCCTTAAATATGCTCAGAGAGTTAAAGGAAAACACAAAGAACAAAGGAAATCAAGAATACTATAAATGAACAAAATGACAATATAAACAAAGAGATAGAAATGATAAAAATGAACCAAACAGAAAACTCTAGGCTGAAAAATACAATAACTGAATTTTCACTATAGGGGTTTGACAGCAGACTCAAATAGGCAGAAGAAAGAATCAGTGAACTTGAAGACTAGACATTGGAAATTATCAAGTCTGAGGAGCAAATGAGGAAAAATTAACAGAGCCTAAGAGACTTGTGGGACATGAATAAATAGACCAATATAATAAGCATTATGGGAGTCCCAGAAGGACAAAAGAGAGAGAAAGGGGCAGAGAGAATATTTGAAGATATAATGGCTGAAAACTTATCAAATTTGAGGAAATATATGGATGTCAATCCAAGAAGCTTAACAAACTCCAAGTAGGATAAACCC
Source organism: Ceratotherium simum simum (assembly GCF_057802395.1). Lineage (NCBI taxonomy): Eukaryota > Metazoa > Chordata > Mammalia > Perissodactyla > Rhinocerotidae > Ceratotherium > Ceratotherium simum. Next base: position 10,612,359 of record NC_141911.1, on the reverse strand, counting down.
AAAGAGACTCACACTCAATAATTCATATTATAATCAAACTATTGAAAACCAAATATAAAGAGAGAATCTTGAAAGCAGCAAGAGAAAAATGATTCGTCACATACAAGAACTCTCCAATAAGAATATCAATAGATTTCTCAGCAGAAACCTTACAGGCCAGAAGGCAATGGGTGATATATTTTAAATGATGAAATTAAAAAAAAAATGTCAACCAAGAATTCTATACATGGCAAAAATGTCCTTGAAAAATGAAGGAGAAATTAAGATATTCCAAGACAAACAAAAGCTGAAGGAGTTCATTGTCACTAGACTTGTCCTACAAGAAATTCTAAAGAGAATCCTTCAAGTTGAAATCTAAGTCCACTAGAGAGTTACTCAAAGCCATATGAAAATATAATGTTCTCTATTAAAGGTAAATATAAAAAATAATATGGTTGTAATTTTGGTTTGTGGCTCAAATTTTTATTTTCTACAGTATTTAAAAGAAAAATAAAAAATATAAAAGTATGTTAATGGATATACAATTATAAAGATGTAAGTTGTGGCATCAATAACAGAGAGTGGGGAGAGCAGAGCTGTAAAGAAGGAGCATTTATGTATGTGATTGAAATTAAATTGGTATCAATTCAAGGTAGATTTTCATGACTTTAGGGTGGTCATCTAATCTCCATAATAACCACAAAGAAAATATGTGTAGAATATACAAAAGGAAATGAGAAGAGAATCAAAATATGTCACTACAAAAAATCAACTGAACACAAAGGAAAGCAGTAATGGAGGAAATAAGGAATAAAAAGCTATATGCATACAGAAAATAAATAAAGTGGCAAAAGCAAGTGCTTTCATATCAGTAATTACTTTAAATGTAAATGAATTCAACTTCTCAATCAAAAGACATAGAATGGGGGACTTGCCCCATGGCCTAGTGGTCAAGTTTGGCACGCTCCACTTTGGCAGCCCGGGTTCGGTTCCCAGGCGTGTACCTACACCACTCATCGGCGGCCATGCTGTGGCAGTGACCTACATACAAAAATAGAGGAAGATTGGCATGGATGTTAGCTCAAGGCAAATCTTCTTCAAGCAAAAAGAGGAAGATTGGCACAGATGTTAGCTCAGGGCAAATCTTCCTCAGCAAAAAACAAAAAGACATAGAATGGCAGAATGGACAAACAAAACAAAAATCAAGATCCAACTATATGCTGTCTATAAGAAACACAATTTAGATCTAAGAATCATAGGTTGAAAGTGAAAGAATGGAAAAAGTATTCCATGCAAATAGTAGTCAAAAGAGAGCCGGGTGCTATGCTAATATAAGAAAAAATAGATTTTAAGTCAAAAACTGTTACAAAAGGGCCGGCCCTACAGTCTAGTGGTTAAGTTCAGCACGCTCTGCTTCAGCAGCCCAGGTTCAGTTCCTGGGTGCAGACCTACACCACTTGTCTGTTAGTGGCCATGCTGTGGCAGCAGCTCACATAAAAAAAAGAAAAAAAGAGGAAGAGTGGCAATGGATGTTAGCTCAGGGTGAATCTTCCTCAGCAAAAAAAAAAAAAGAAAAAGTGGATGAACAAAAAACAGAAACAGAGGACTTGAATAACACTATAGACCAATTGGACCTAACAGACACATACAGATCACTCCACCCAAAAACAGCATAATACACATTTTTCTCAAGTGCACATGGAACATTCTCTGCAAAAGACCATATGTTAGACCACAAAACAAGTCTTAATAAATTTTAAAAGACTGAAATCATACACAGTATCTTTTCCAATCACAATGGAATAATCTAGAAATCAGCAACAGGAGGAAAACTAGAAAATTCACAAATATGTGGAAATTAAACACCACATTCTTATACAACCAATAGGTCAAAGAGGAAATCACAAGGAAGATTAGAAAATATCTTGAGACAAAAATGAAAATGCACGTACCAAAACTTATCAGATGCAGTGAAAGAAAGCAGTGCTAAGAGGGAAAATAATGTAAATACTTACATTAAAAAAGAGAGAGGTCTCAAATCAACAATCTAACTCTACACCTTAAGGAACTAGAAAAAGAATAACAAATTAAACCCAAAACTAGCAACAAGAAGGGAATAGTGAAATTGGAGCAGAGATAAATAATATAGAGAATAGAAAAACAGTAGAGAACATCAACAAAACCAAGAGTTGGTTCTTATTAAAATCAACAAAGTTGACAAGCCTTTAACTAGATTGACTAATAAAAAAAGAGAGAAGATTCAAATAACTAAAATCAGAAATGAAAAGGGGACACTACCAATTTTACAGAAATAAAAGGGATTATATCTTATAAATACTCTGTTATAAGAGAGTGCTATGAACAATTGTATGCCAACAAATTGGATAACCAGATGAAATGGACAAATTCCTAGAAACACACAACCTACCAAGACTGAATCATGAAGAAATAGAAAATCTGAATAGAGCTATAAGTAGTAAGGAGATTGAATCAGTAACCAAAAATCTCCCAACAAAGAAAAGCCCAGGACCAGATGGCTTCACAGATGAATTCCACCAAACATTGAAAGAAGAATTAACACCAATCTTTCTCAAACTATTCTAAACATTGAAGAGAAGGAACACTTCCAAACTCATTCTATGAGGCCGGCATTATGCTGATACCAAAGCCAGACAAAGACATAACGAAAAGTACAAACCAATATCCTTTTTGAATATAGATGCAAAAATCCTCAACAAAATACTAGCAAACTGAATTCAACAACACACTGAGAGGATTATACACCACGACCAAGTGGGATTTATTCCTGAAACGCAAGGGTAGTTCAACATACAAAATCAATATAATACACACACTAACAGAAACGAAGAGGAAAAAAACTACGTTATCATCTCAATTGATACAGAAAAAGCATTTGATAAAATTCAACACTCTTAACATGGTAAAAACACTTAACAAACTAGGAATAGAAAGAAACTACCTCAGCATACTAAAGGCCATATATGAAAAACTCACAGTCAACATCATACTCAATGGAGAAAGACTGAAAGCTTATCTTCTTATATCATGAACAATTCAATGATGCCTGCTCTCACCACTTCTATTCAGTGTAGGGCTGGAAGTTGTAGGCAGAGCAATAAGGCAAAAAAATCAATAAACGGTAATCCAAATTGCAAAGGAAGAAGTAAAACTCTTTCTGTTCACAGATGACATGATCTTATATATAGGAAACTATAAAGATTACACACATATAGAAAAAACATGTTAGAACTAATAAACAAATTCAGTAAAGTTGCAGGATGCAAAATCAACACAAAAAATCAGTTGCGTTTCTGAACACTAACAATGAACAATCCAAAGAGGAAATTAAGGAAAAAAATCCATTTCAGTTGCATCAAAAAGAATAAAATACTTACGAATAAACTTAACCAAAGAAGCTATAGACATCACAGAAAACTACAAAATATTGCTGAGAGAAAGTAAAGAGGACAAAGAAATGGAAAGACATCCCATGCTTATGGATTGGAAGATTTAATATAGTTAAGATGTTAATACTATCCAAAATGATCTACAGATTCAAAATGCAATTCTGATCAAAATCCCAATGACACATTTTTGCAGAAATAGAAAAATCCATCCTAAAATTTATTCGGAATCTCAAAGGACCTCAAATAATCAAAACAATCTTGAAAACAACAAAGTTGGAAGTCTCATACTTCCTAATTTCAAAACTTACTACAAAGTTATGGTAATCAAAATAGCATGGTAGTGGCATAAAGACAGACACATAAACCAATGGAATAAATAGACACCCCAAAAATATACACTCCCATATATATGGCCAAATGATTTTCAACAATGGTTCCAAGACCATTAAATGGGGGATATGACAGTTTTTTTCAAAAAATGCTGTTGGAAAAACTGGATATCCACATGCAAAAAATAAAGTTGGACCCTTGCGTTACACAAAGTACAAAAATTAACAAAATGGTAACAAAGACCTAAATGTAGTGGCTAAAACTAAAAATTTCTTAGAAGAAAACATAGGGGCAAAAGTCATGACACTGGATTTGACAATGATTTCTTGGATATGACACCAGAAGCACAAGCAACAAAAGAGAAAATAGATAAGTTGGACTTAATCAAAATTAAAATTTTTGTGCATCAAAGAACATTATCAACAGAGGGAAAATGCAATCCATGGAATGGGAAAAAATATTTTCAAATGATATATCTGATAAGGTATTGATATCCAGAATATACAAAGAAGTCCTACAACTCAACACAAAAACACAGTTCTATTAAAAATTGCCCAGGGGCCGGCCCAGTGGCATAGTGGTTAAGTTCGGGTGCTCCTCTTCGGTGGCCTGGGATTTGCAGGTTCGGATCCCGGGCACGGACCTACACACTACTCATCAAGCCATGCTGTGGCAGTATCCCACATACAAAATAGAGGAAGACTGGCACAGATGTTAGCTCAGGGACAATCTTCCTCAAGCAAAAAGAGGAAGATTGGCAACAGATGTTAGCTCAGGGCCAATCTTCCACACCAAAAAAAAAAAAAGAAAAGAAAAGAAAAAAATTGCCCAAAGGACTTGAATACACATTTCTCCAAAGAAGATACACAAATGGCCAATAAGCATGTGAAAAGATGCCCAACATCACTAATCATTAGGGAAATGCAAATTAAACCTATGAGACACCATTTCACACCCACTAGGATGGCCATTATAAAAAAGAAAACAAAAACAAAGAAGAAAACCAAAGCATCAAGCTTTGAGGATGTGGAGAAACTGGACAGTTCACTCCACTCTCTTCTTGCTTGGATGATTTCTGAAAAGAAGTCAAATGCGATTCTTATCCTTGCTCCCCTGTAGGTAAGATGATTTTTCCTCTGGCTTCTATCAGGATTTTTTCATCTTTGATTTTCTCAAGTTCAAATATGATATGCCTAGGTGTAATTTTTTGGCAGTTTTTCTGCCTAGTGTTCTCTGAGTTTCCTGAATGTGTGGTTTGGGAAATTGTCAGTCATTATTGCTTCAAATATTTCTTCTGTTCTTTTCTCTCTCTCTTTTCCTTCTGGTATGTGGGATACTTCCCATTACACATATGCTACACCCTTTGTAGTTGTCCCACAGTTCTTGAATATTCTGTTCTAATTTTTTATTTTTTTGGTCTTTTTTTCCTTTGCTTTTCAGTTTGGGAAGTTTCTATTGACGTATCCTCAAGTGCACTGTTTCTTTCCTTAGCTGTGTCTAGTCTACTAATGAACCTGCGAAAGACAATCTTCACCTCTGTTACAGTGCTTTGGATCTCAAGCATTTCTTTTTGATTCTTTCTTAGGATTTCCATCTCTCTGCTTACATTACCTATCTGTTCTTACATGTTGTCTACTTTTTCCACTAGAGCCCTTAGCATATTAATCATAATTATTTTAAGTTCCTGGTCTGATAATTCCAACATCCATGTCATATCTGAGTTTGGTTCTGATGCTTGCTCTGTGTCTTTAAACTGTGTTCTTTGCCTTTTAGTATGCCTTGTAATTTTTTTGTTGCAAGCTGGACATGATGTACATAAAAGGGTAAAAGGAACTTCGTACTGGTAGGCAAAGGTTTCTCCTCATGGGTTTCTGCTCTGGTAAGTTGTGATTCTCTGTATCCACCTATCTGTCTCTCCAATTTTGGGGGCAGCAGTTTGCCCTGTGTTTTGGAAAAAACTTCAATTTTTCTCTTTCTGTATAGGGGAAAAAACCAGTTCTTCCCTACTGTTTATTTCTTCCATGTGAGTCTCCTTTACTACTCACATGAAACACTTTACTTCTGGTCACCAAATGTGTGGGGTTTTTCCTCACACCAAACAATTCTCTGCAACACCAGCTGAATGTCCTACCATTGAAGTCAATTCTGGCACTATCTACCCAGAGATAGCATCAGATCCCACAGGTTAAGGGCTCAGTCCCACAAGGCTGCCCCCCAACACACACACACACACACAGACACACACACTTCAGATGCCAGTCGTAAGCCCTGTGTTTCTGACCAACTAATTATATATCAGAGGTTCCAGTGACCCCCTTGGGTTCAATTAGTTTGCTAGAGTGCTTACAGAACTCAGGAAAACACTTATGTTTTCCAGTTTATTAAAGGAGGTGACAAAAGATACAGATGAACAGCCAGATGAAGAGATACATAGGGTGAGGTCTGGGAGGGTCCTGAGTAAAGGAGCTTCTGTCCCCATGAAGTTGGGGTGCATCATCCTCCCAGTGTGGATGTTTTCACCCACTTGGAAGCTCTCCAAACACTGTACTTTTGGGATTTTATGGTGACTTCCTCATGTAGGCATGATCAATTATTACCTCCATTTCCAGCACCTCTCCTCTCTCTAGAGGATGAACGGTGAGGCTGAAAATTTAAAGCTTCTAATAATGCTTGGTCTTTCTGGTGATCAGCCCCCGTGGAGGAGCCCACCCAGAGTCACCTCAATAGAACAAGAGATGCTCCTAGTGCTCTTATCACTTAGGAATTTACAAGGGTTATAGGAGCCCTGTGTCAGAGATTAGGTAAAGACAAATATTAGAACAAGAGATTCTCCTAGTGATCTTATAGCTTAGGAAATATCACAGGGTTTTAGGAGCTCTGTGCCGGGACCCAGGGGCAGAGACGAAATGTATTTTCTATTTTCTCACACTCTGTGACCTCATTTCTCTGATGGACCTAAGAAGAGTTGTTGATTTTCAGTTTGTTCATTTTTTTCTTGTTGTTAGAATGGGATTGATGACTTCCAAGCTCCTTACATGCCAAAGTGGAACCAAGAACTCCCATCCTTTTACTTTTAACCTACCTGTGTCTTTGAGTTGAAGTGAATTTCTTACAGGCACCATATAGTTGATTCTTGCTTCTTTATCCAATCTGACAGTCTCTGCCTTTTAAATGGAGTGTTTAGGACATAAATGCTTAATTTGATCATTGATATGGTTGGGTTTTCATCTAACATCTTACTATTTGTTTTCTATTTGTCCCATTTGTTCTTTGTTTCTTTTTTCCTCTTTTCCTGTTGTGGATAAATTGGATTAATTGAATTTTTTATGATATAATTTTATCTACATTAATAGTCTATTAGCTCTTTTTAAAAAAGCGGTTACTGTATATATCTTAATTTACAATATTTATCTTAAACTCATCACAGTGCACCATTAAATAATGTAATACCACTTCACATATAGAACAAGAACCTTACAACAGTATAGTTTCCTTTCCCTCCTCATGGTCTTTATGCTAGTGTCGTAACATTTTACTTCTACATATGTTACACATTCCATAATACATTGTTATTATTTTTGCTTTAACAATCATCTTTCGAAGAGGTTTTAAAAATATTTTATAAAAGTCTTTTATATTTACACATATATTACCATTCTTTTATGGGGATCCAAATTTCCATCTCCTTATCACTTCCCTTTGCCTGAAGGACTTCCTTCAATATTTTTTATAGTGCTGGTCTGCTGATAATGACTTCACTAAGCTTTTTTATGTTTGAAGTCTTTATTTTGCCTTCATTTTAAAAGATATTTTGACTAGGTATAGAATTCTAGGTTGAGAGTTTTAAGATTTTTCTTTCAGTACTTTAAAAATGTTATTCCATTGTCTCCTGGATTGCATGGTTTCAAGCACGAAGTATACTGTAATTCTTATCTTTGTTCCTCTGTATGTAATGTGTCCTTTTTCCTCTGGTTACTTTTAAGATTTTCAAAAATTTGATTATGATGTGCATTTATGTGGTTCCTTTGTGTTTCTTCTGGTTGGCGATTGTTGTGGATTTTGAATCAGTGGGTTTATAGTTTCCATTAACTTTGGAAATTTTTCAGCCATTATTTTTTCAAATACATATTCTAAATTCTCCTTTCGTTCCAGGACTTTAATTACTTTTGTGACAGGCCACTTACTATTGTCTCACAAGTTGTTGCTTCTCTATTTTCAGTCTTTTTCCTCTCTGCTTTTATTGTGGATAGTTTGTCTCATGTTCACTAATATTTTCTTCTGTAATGTCTAATCTGATGTTAATCTTAGCTAGTGTATTTTATATTCCAAATATTGTATATTTCATCTTGAAAATTGTGATGGGAGTCTTTCTTAGATCTTTTATTTCTCTCTCCATCATGTTCTTGTTTTCCTCTACCTTCTTGAACAAATGGAGTATATTTAAAGTAGCTCTTTTAACATCCTTATCTGCTAGTTCCATTATCATTTCTGGTTCTATTTCTATCAACTGTTTTTTTATCCCACTTATGGTTGTATTTTTCTGGGTTTTTTTCCATGAGGCAATACTCTTCTGAGGACACTACCTGATACCCTCTGTATTAGGAGGACTTTCCACCCTGGCTGGTGGGAACAGAAACTTTCTGGCTCTATGTGAGCCCAGGATATTAGTCCACCTACTCTTCTCCAGTGTTTTTTTCCCACAGCATTAGTATTTTTCTCACACACATGTGTAGAAGAGTACTCAGCCAAAGGTTCAAGGAGACCCTTCTGCAGATCTCTGAGGCTCTCCCTCTGTTCAGTCTCCTCTTCTTTGCTTTGTCCTCCCTGAAATGAGAACACTGTCTCCTGGACTCAGAAAAACCAGTGGTCTCTGTTTTGGTTTCCCATCCTGGTGCTGTGGCCTGGAAACTTTCTCTAGACAGTGAGCAGGGAACTTATTGGATTCACCTGGTTTGTCTTTCTTTTCCAGGATTATTTTCCTGCACTGTCTGTGTACAATGTCTGAAAACTCTTGTTTTGTATATTTTACTTAGTTTTGTAGTAGCTTAAGGTGGGAGAATAAATCTGATCCCTGTTACTCCAATGTGGGCAGAAGTGGAAGTTTCTGTAATTTACAGGTTACCTTCTTACATGTGACATTGTTTGGATCCAGCCTCATTTCATTCAAGCCCGACATCTTGTGGAGAATTAAACAATGAATGGGTCTCCTTAAGAGAGCCTTGGACCAAGTCATTTTACTAGTTCTGCCACTCACTAGCTGTCATTTAATTTATATGAGCCTTTGCTCCTCATCTACAAAACTAGGGTAATAATAATATACCTTCCTTGCTTTCCTTTTAGGATGTTTGAAAATGAAATGAGATGTGACTTGTAAGGGCACCTTAAATTATCCTTTAAGTAAACAGGTAAAAATAACTGTTTACACAAGTAAACAAGACTATGATTAGTACTGCTCCAAACATTATGTTGACTAGATCCAGTGTCAGAAGTGGGGGGATGACTGTGGTTAAAAACCGGTTGAAGAAGAGCTTAGAAACCATTTTCCCTACCTGCACTTAAATTCTTATGAAAATATCCCCAACCAGCCCCTCCAATAAAACTCTACAAATTCCAGTTCCAAATGTGGATCCATATCTCATTAAGCTTTTTTCAAAGGCAACTTCAATATCCAGACCCAGTCTCATCCTTTAAATTGTTTTATGGCCCTAAACACACCTTGTGCCTCAGCTTTTTCCACCTTAAAAATGAAATTACTATTACCCTGTTTCTATTATTTTCTTTGAGGGAGCTTTGGAAAACCTTCTGAAGGACTGGCATTGAGTAACAAGTATAGTAGGAAGGCATGAAGAAGAGTGACACACTTCTTTGCCTTGACATTGGCCTTGGGGAGGGAAGGAGTCTTGTTATGAGTTACTTACTTACTTGTCAGTTTTAAACCTCTGGTGTTCTCACCACCACCATCTCACACATAAGCACACCCTGCAGTGGTTTTAAAACATGGCCACAATTCTTTGACACTCCCCATGTTGAGAATTGGGGATCTGTGTTCCTCCCCTTAAATCTTGCCAGGCTTGTTACTGTTTTGACTAATAGAGTATTGGTCAGAGGTGATGCCATGTGACTTCTTTTTTTTTTTTTTATAATTTTTATTTTTATTTTTTTGTGAGGAAAATCAGCCCTGAGCTAACATACATGCCAATCCTCCTGTATTTTTGCTGAGGAAGACCAGCTCTGAGCTAACATCCATTGCCAATCCTCCTCCTTTTTCCCCCCAAAGCCCCAGTAGATAGTTGTATGTCATAGCTGCACATCCTTCTAGTTGCTGTATGTGGGACGTGGCCTCAGCATGGCTGGAGAAGCGGTGATCCAGTGCGCGCCCGGGATCCGAACCCCGGGCCGCCAGTAGCGGAGCGCGCGCACTTAACCGCTAAGCCACTGGGCCGGCCCTGCCATGTGACTTCTGAGCTTGTCATAAAATACCATGCAGCTTTTGCCTTGTTTGTGGAAACACTCATTCTTGGAGCCGAGTTGACATGTAAAAAGTCCATCTACTCTGAGGCCATCATGCTAAAAGGAAGCCAAAACAATATGGAAAAGCCATGGATAGACACTCTGGTTAACAGTCCTAGCTTAGCCTTTCAGTCATCCCAGCCCTGGTGTCAGACATATGGGTGAAGAAGCTTCCAGATGGTTCCAGCTCCTGACCATTTAAGTTACTTCCAGTTGTTCATGTCTTTGCAGCTGAGACCTCAGACATCCTCACTATACACAATCCAAATTCCTGGCCCACAGAATCACTGGGTATAGTAACAGCTGTTGTTTGCACTACTAAGTTTGGGATGGTTTATTACACAGCAATAGATAACTGGAGCAGGTCCCTTCCCAGATCACTGTCAGACGCTAGCAGAAATGCAGCGTGAGTGGTTCAAGGACCGATTTAGTCAGGTAGTCTAAGTGGATATGTTGAATGAGGGGCGTGTTTTCCAGTGAAATCTTCATAAAGGGATGTCTAAGACTGCTGAGACCTCCCAACTTTCTGAATATCAATCCAGGAGCTGTCGAATGGAGCCTCTTCACACGAGTTGCTGTCAGCCGGGAAGTGAGGCTAGTGAAGGCAGCTCTCTTGTTGCCCAATTAGCCAGCCCACTCTACACTGGTTCCTCTGCCCTCCCTCCCTTCCTGCCTTCGTTCCTTCCATCTCTTCCTTCTCATTGAGTGCCCATTATGTGCAACACATCATTTTAGGTTCTGGGGTGTCAAAGATGAGTATGTATTAACCATGTCTTTTATTGTCTGTATTTGATGCTTTAACATCTGGAGGCTTGCTGACCCTGGAGGGCCTGCCCCTCCCAGGGCTAGCCAATTCCTAGAGATAGTAAACAACCCACCTACCAGTGCACTTTTGTGTGTGTGTGTGTAAGGAGGATTAGCCCTGAGCTAATATCTGTTGCCAATCCTCCTCTTTTTGCTGAGAAATATCGTCCCTGAGCTAACATCTGTGCCCATCTTCTATTTTATGTGGGATGTCTGCCACAGCATGGCTTGATAAGCGGTGCGTAAGTCCACACAGGGATCCGGACCTGTGAACCCCGGGCCGCGGAAGCGGAGAGTGAGAACTTAACTGCTATGCCACTGGGCCGCCCCGTACTTTTCAGATACAAACCTGCACCCCCAGCCACCTCCTTTATGGAGCTCTTACACTCTGGGCCACTGTCCACCTGTCCTAATCACCCCAGGGCCAGGTAGCAGACAACTAGGGACAGCCCCCAGGCCCCAGAGCCCACCCTAATTATTCAGACTAGCAGATCCTAAGACTGCTTCCCTTGCCCCGCCTGTTCCTTCCTGAGATAAACCACAATAAAGGCTCTCACCCACAGTTTCCCCCTCCCAATGCTTTTCCGTGTGGCCCCCACAGCATGACGTGCCCCTCTTGGGAACTGGGAGTAACTGGCTTTTCAATGGCAATCGTCTCCTTACCTGTTGGCCTTACTATACCTCAAATTTTCTATTAATATACTATATATATATATTTTTTTTTTTTTCTTTTTTTACTAAGGAAGATTTTCCCTGAGCTAACATCTGTGCCAGTCTTCCTCTATTTTGTATGTGGGTCGCCGCCACAGCATGGCCACCAATGAGTGGTATAGGTCTGCACCTGGGAACTGAACCCGGGCCACCAAAATAGAATAGGCTGAATTTAACCACTAGGCCACGGGGCTGGCCCTTAATATACTATATTTTAAAACAGAATGATACTCAGTCCCTGCCCTAAGGGAACTTACAGTTTAGTGGTGGTGGGGAGCCTTATGGTAGGGCTGGTGACATTCTGTTTGGTGATGTGAGCACCACTTATGCAGCTGTGCGCTTTGTGACATCTCAGCCAGCACTCGCCACCCGTACTCTTCTCTGTAGACGTGCTGTACTTCAATGAACATTTTATTACAAAACAAAACATGAAATAATGGTAGTTTGAAGTCCATCCATTAAAGCAATCTCATAAGCTAAACAAATAAGAAGTATCCTTGGCTTCTCCCACCAGAATTGTGGGTTGGTGACAGAGCTCTCCATGATGAGGTCTCTCCCCGTGCTGCTGCATGCCATCAGTCATTGTCCTGATGTTATTTACCCAGAAATCAGACATGTGTAGAGACAGCCTAAGGAAAGACTTATTTTCCATTTTGTATTATTTATGGGCGGTTTCTAGTCAGTTTCCCTTCCTCCCCTTAGGCATGTGGAAAGAAGAGACAATAGGATAAAGAGACAGGAACACACCCCTTTGAACCGACTGTTAGCTTTTCTTGTAATTTGTTGGTTTTTCCATCTAAATTTGTCTGAAAGTGTAGCTTCTGACCAATTAAATAAAGATCATTTCAGTGCAGTAATCCTACACAACTACTCCCTTACAGAAAGAAAAGATCATTGCTCAGAGTGAAGTGAAAGAAAATTAATGTCGAAAAGATTTGTCCTTGGCTTAGAACTCTCCCATCCCTCAGTGCTAGGGAGAAGCAGACACAAATCCCAGAATGAGCATTAGCTCATCTGGGCGCTGCCCTGGAGAGCACACACAAGTCCTTCGTCTCCCTGGACCTCCCGAGACTCTCCACCATGTGCACTGGCTAAGGGAATTGCTCCACTGTGCACAGCCAGTAGTGGCAGATGGGACTGGACTTGTGTCTTCTGGATCCAAGTCAGGGTTCTTGCCCCATCCACTGGGAGACATGATTAATCAGAGATGAGCTCACAAGTGTAGAGGGGGATTCTGTAGGAACCAGGAAGTCTGATCTGGGCAATCTCAAGAAAACTTGGGTTTCTGTGCCCCAGTGTTTTGTTACTATTAAGTCCCTCTTACAAAAGGGTTTTGATGTTGTCGGGGAGTCCACACCACCCACATTCAGGAGCAATGAAGTCTGAAAACCCTATTTCTTTTTCCCTAGTCCCCTGTAGAAGAGCTGTTAAACGTAAGATGCTGTGAAACTCTGTGCAGGTGTCCTTGTGTCCTGCCTGCCTCCAGTCCTCTCAGGTAAGCCTACAGGTACATCTTAACCCCTGTGGTGTGGTTTAATCCCTCCCAAATTATTGTAAACTAGGGACCTTGATGAAGTTCTCCTAAATGACTATAAAGAGATTTCTATGATTAAAAGAGAGGAACTCCGAGTGCAGCCTCTGGGAGGGAAGTCAGAGCTTCTGGTTGCTGGACCAGCCTTGAGGGGTGGGGAAGGGCAGCCGGCAGGCCTGGCCAGGTCTCCTGCTCTCCAGCATGCACCTCACCCATGGCCGACAGAGTTTGCCCATTTGCTTTTCATGTTACCTTGAACTCCAAGCGCCCTTTGGATGAGGAAAGGTCCAATGGAACTTCCAGAGATCGGACTGGAGAGGGCACAAGGGCAGGAGGAGGTGCAGCGGCTGGTTGGAAACCCTTCTCTCTGGCCTGGGGCTCTGGTGAGTGTGGGGAGCTGAGAGCTGACCTGGGGCAGCCCAAAACCAGGGAGCAAAGGCATGAGGGCAAGAGATGTGCGTTCAGGTCTCTGCTCTGCCACTTGCACGCTGCAGCCTCACCTGCCTCATCTGGGAAATGGCTTAGTGCTACAACTTGGGCTGCCTACCTCACAGAGAGTTGAATGGAGGCATGGATGAGCCAGCCAGTGACCTCTGCAAAGACTGTCAATCAAGTACAGATAAATCAGTGTGAGAAAAGATGATGGTGGTCATGATGATTTTGACCTCTAGCCTGGTGTGAGGGACAAAATGCACCAGCAAAACACATGCACAAAACTGTTGCAGACACAAGGGCCAGGGGCTGTGGCTCCACCAGCCTGGGGCAGCGGCACAGCACTTGGTCCCGGTGCAGAGCTCTGGTGCCAGCGCCGCAGGGTCCAGGCAGGAAATGTGCGCCCAATTCCCCTCCTTCTCCTTCCCCTAGAGTCACCAAAATTCTTCAGTTTGGAATAGAGTAAGGAAAATTCCTCCAGGGGAAAGTTGTGGAGACCCGACCCTATTAATTTTATTAAAATTTTCATCCATTCATTATTTTATAACATTTCACAGTTCTTTAAAGTATACGAGGCACTTTCACAAATACTATATTAGTTATCCTGAATTATCCTCATTTTACAGGTGAAGAACCTGAGGCTGAGATCAGGTAAATGAACTACCATCACACTGCTAGTACGTTGCAGCAACTTACAAACTTACACTGGGGGTTTCTGACTTCAAGTACTGTGTTCCTGGAAACTGAGGTTCAGGGAACTTCCGAGCTCAAGAAAGAGATGGGAAGGAGGGGAGAGAGAGGAAAAGCGAGGAGGGTGGGAAAGCGGAGGAGAGAGATGGTGGGGAGGAGGGGAGGGGAGGAGAAGGAGGGAGGGAAGCCGGGAAGTAGGGAAGGACGAAACGAAAAAGAAAAAGGAAAGAAAGAACAAGTCATTTAAGAGAGAGGGGACAGCGCGTTCACACAATACACACCGGAAGAGGAAGCTCACGTCTGTGTGCGGACAGGTCCGCTGCGTGGTGCTCGGGCGGTGTCCACTGTGCCCCCGAGTCGTCACACGCAGACCCGCCGCTCCAACTCTGCTTCTCCCGTGTCGTGTCTGCGGGAACCCCCATCCCATCCCGCCACAGGTCCAAGCACCCGCAGGACCTGGTCCCGCAGCCCCTACTTCTCGCCCCTTCTTGGTTCGATTGCTTGCGGACTCGTGGCACCGAGCCTCGACCGACGAGCCTCTGGACCGAGAGCTGGCCGCGGTCCTGGGCCCAGCGCTGACCAGAGCAGGTGTCGGGGATGCCTCGGAGAGCGCTAGCCCTGGCCGTCTCGCTGAGACCCCTGAGCCCCGGGCTTTGGGGACGCTTGGGGTGTACGAGGAGCTCCGGAGGACTGAAGGTCGCAGTGACCAGAGAAGCAGCAGCGTCACAGCAACCCCGCATCCCTTAGCGCCGCCCGCAGCAGGGCACGCTCGCGTAAAGTTGCCCAGGTGAAGCAATGCACGGGTGCAAATTAATTTTAAAAACAAAAAAAGAAGGAATGGAGCGAGCAAAAGAGTCCAGGTTCCCGGGTGCAGACAGCTCACACGCTCGGGGCGGCGCCCGTGCTAGAGATGTGGCCATTAGACAACTCAGGCTCGTGCGCTCTCTCTGGACGAAATGCAAGAAATTAAACAATTGGAAACACAATCACAATACGTATCCTCTCTGCCTCCGCCCCCGCCGTTTTCTCCATTTTTGCCGTGGGTCTTTGGACTCCAACTTGCCCGCTCTGCGCTGCTCGGGGCGCGCATATTTCCTTGACCAGGTGATTGGGCGCGGCCCGGCTGCGCGTGCGCTCTGCTCCGGAACCACGCAGCGTGGGCGCCAGAGGCTGGAGGCGGGAGTGGAGACCCCCGGCGTGGGCAAGGTGGCGCTGTCCACTAGAGGCCTTTGGAGCGCCGGTGGGGTTAGAGTCGAGTTCTTTCAGGGTCCCTCATTGCCGCGCAAGTCCCCCGTGCAGAGATCGCTCTCCCCGCCCCCACCAACGAGATGCACGGCGGGGCGCGGCCCTAGCTCGCCGCGGTTCCCAGAGCATTCTGGCGTTGGGACATTTTGAGGGATTTCTGGCAGAGAGGTCCAACACAGGAAACGGCTTAGGCTTCCCGGGGTAGGGAAGTCCGCCTAGACCGCGAACACATTCTCTCCGCAACACCCCCGCCCCTCGGTTCCCGATCGCCGGCGCCAGCCAGCCCCGCTGCTCCACCTCGGGTTCCAGGATGCTCTCCCGGCCGCGGGGCACCCACTTTCCAGCCAGCGCCGCGCCGCGCCCCGCGCCCTTCGCTGCTCAGCCCCGGCCCGCAAGAGCAGCCGGTGGAGCATGCGGGCCTAGAGTGCTGCTTCTGGATCCCGGCTGGAGGGGAGAGGAAAAGTAATTCATCTGTTTTATGCAGAGAGCCCATTCTCAGATGAAAATTATCAGGGACTCTATAGGTTAAAATTGGGACTTAACGGATAAGTTGCATTTCTCCATCCACATGCCCCGCCGTGGGGCCGTCGGGGAGCGCATGTTGCACACAAGGCGCCTGTGAACCCAGTCATTGAGCGCTGGGACATTGAAATCCGGACTTAGAACTCACGGGCTTTCTATCGAGAGTTGTATCACATCAACCATCATGTACATCGAATCGTCACAACAACCCTGTGAGATCAGTCTTATCATGCATCTCATTTTAGGATTAGGAAAGGAGGCCTAGAGAGATATCTGACTTGCCCAGAGTCCCGCAATAAGTAACCCAAACGCTGAAGACAGGTCCTGACTCCAGACACCACGGTCCTCCCACGACAATGCTACCTCCGTTCAGGGTCACCTCTGCGGAGCCCTGCACAGGGGTGGCGCTCAGTAAATATTTGTGGATTGAATTCCAGGATCTAGTCAAGCCTTAGGACTGCCATGTTCTATGCAGTAGGGTGTGTCTAAGCCGTATTTAGTCACTCATTTATTCATTCACTTGTTCGGCAGTTCCTGAGCACCTACTGTGTGCTGGCGCTGAAAAGAGCCAGGGGAACAGCCCTACTCACACGAAGCAGGGTGACGCGGAAGCTGTCATCCGAGGCAGGGATTCGTCCGCGAGGGACCGCCGTGAGCTCTCAGCTCGAAGCCCTCCGAGAGTGCAGGCGAAGAACCTGCAGCCCCGTCTACCCTGGGGTGTCAGGATGAGGGGCACTCAGGAGCTCCCAGGTCGTGTCAAAGCCATAAGGGACTCGGGAGGGGAGCGCCGGAGCGACTCCACTCGGAGGAGCAGGACTGCTTGTCGGAGGAGAAAAGAGAAAATCCAATGAGAAGGGAATTCCGGGAGAGAAGAGTGAGGGGGAGGGGTGGGGGGGCACTGGAGACCCAGACACCGGAGACTAGGGTGGGGTGGAGGTAGGGGTGTAAGAAGAGAGAAATCAGATGGTGGAGTGAATAACGGAGAACAGAGAACGCAGACGCCCTCCCGAGAGTCAGATGCTGCGGGGCGTCGAGGGGCCCTCGGGTGGGCACTGCCTAGAATCCGATGCGGATCCAGCTCCAGCCCTTGCCGGCCTCTGTGGCCACCAAAGTTGGCGGGGGGCGAGGTTGTCAAAGCCCGGGCCATTTTAGAAAAACAGTAGGTGTGTCCTCTTAAGGACGTTCACAGGCTGCTCTGGGGCACTCATGGTCAACGTCTCTTGCGCCCGGCCATTCCCAGCGAAACCCGTTTGGCTTCGGTACTCCGTAGGATTCCACGCGCGGGAGGCCTTGGTGGAGTCTGGCCCTGGGAGCCCGAGGCCAGGCAGGACAGGGGGCTGGCGTCCGGTTCCCGCTCCCGGGCGAGGTGACTGCGGGCGGCGCCCGCCTCCCGGCTCTGCGGCACCTGCGCCCGGAGCGGGCGGGATGGGAGGCGGCCCCCGGGCGGCCGGGCGCGGATCCCCGGGAGGGACCCGGGAGGAGGAGGGGCGGGCCGGGGGCTGGCGCGGGGAAGCGGCCCTCCCCCAACCCCGTCCGGCAAGTCGCAGCCGGGACGCGGCGGCCCAGGACGCAGGGAGGGGGCCCGGGCCGAGACGGAGGGAGGGGCCGCGCCGCCTTCGAGAGTCATTGGAGGATGCGGCCGCCCGAAGCTGATAAATAAGGGGCGGGCCGCGGCTGGTCGCCAAGTTGGACGCCCCGACCCGTGCGAGGGCCAGGTCAGCGCCGACTCAGCGAGGCGAAGCCAGGCGACCCCGGTGCGGCCATGGCCTCGCTGCTGGGAGCTTACCCGTGGCCCGAGGGGCTCGAGTGCCCGGCCCTGGAAGCCGAGCTGTCGGATGGGCTGTCGCCGCCGGCCGCCCCCCGCCCGCCAGGGGACAAGGGCTCTGAGAGCCGTATCCGGCGGCCCATGAACGCCTTCATGGTGTGGGCCAAGGATGAGAGGAAACGTCTGGCGGTGCAGAACCCGGACCTGCACAACGCCGAGCTCAGCAAGATGCTGGGTGAGTGAGCGGGCGGGCGGGGCGCGCCCCGAGGTCGGCGGGCCGGGGCCGCGGGCAGGGGCGGGCCTGGGGCCGGCGGCTGGAGGCCACGCGGGGCGTGGGGAGGGCCTGGCGTGGGGGCCGCGCGGGCAGCGGGAGCGCTCGCTGTGCCCGCGAGGTTGGGCATCTGTGAGAACGTGTGTGCGCGG
This sequence comes from Ceratotherium simum simum, assembly GCF_057802395.1. NCBI lineage: Eukaryota > Metazoa > Chordata > Mammalia > Perissodactyla > Rhinocerotidae > Ceratotherium > Ceratotherium simum. The sequence continues at coordinate 10,593,989 of NC_141911.1, read as the reverse complement.
TGGCGGGATTCAGAGCCGGGACACCTGGGCGAGGCCCAAAGTGAAACCGCGCGGCCTGCCGGGGTGGCCGAGAGGCCCACTCGCGAGGGCAGGAGCCGAGTTTGGGGCCCCAGCGGCCAGGCCCGGGTCGCGGGGACGAGGACTCGTGCGCACGGACAGACCCGGACGGAAACGCCGAGGCTCGGTGGAACCGGCTTTCGCTCGGAGGAATACCGAAGCGAGAAAACCCATCATTCCCCGAACTTGACCGCTGGCACAATCACAGAGGGAGGTTGTAACTATTATTAACGAATATTCGTGAAAAGAGACCTTGCGGGAACGCATCCTGGCTTTAACTGAATTACTAAACCAACAGCAAAAAAGTCTACGCAAATTGACTCGATTCGATGCTCATTTCTCAGTCGCAGGAGTGTAGATGATTTGATTCTGATCCTCAGGGCGGCCAGTGAGGGTCTGTCCCGGAGCCCGGCTGCTTCCCGAATTCCGCTGCGCAGCCCCAGCAGAGGTGGCCGGAGTGGGGACAGGGACAAGCCGGCCGGGAGGAGCCCTGAGAGGGGATGTTAGGGCACGTCCAGGAAGCTGGAGTTCGTGTCGGGTTCTTCCCCCGCCTTGTTTGGAGCTGGGCGTCCTTCAGCTCTGCTCCGCTCCTAACCTCTTGGCTCTTCCATGCGGTTTTGTTCACTTTACCCGGTGGAAATCTTTCAGAGCGCTTGGTGTGCTCAGCGTGCTGCAGGCCTTGTGCGAAGGGACAGTGTGTGGTCGCCCGAGGCTGGCCCTGCCCTCCCCAGCCCCACCCGGCCCAGGACGGAGCCTTTTTCCTTTTTCCGTTGGAGCTCTGGGCTCCTTCCAGGTCGGAACCGTGGCGTAAGGCTGACCCGCACCTTTCTGCTGGCTCATGCCACAGGCTTGAGGGACCGCAGAGGGTCCCTCCTGCGGTCCAGGCTCTCCCTCAAAGCAGCTGGTGGAGGGCTGGTTTCAAAGAGCCTCCGACCCACCGCCCAGGCTCCTGGCTCATTGTGCCCAGGACTCATTCATGGGCCAGTGTCTTAGTGAGCCCTTTGCTCCATAAAAAATATTAAAAATTATATTTTATACTGTGTTGGCATAAGGACAAATATATTACTATATACAGTAATGAAACCTTTTTTTGACCTAAAAATTTACATTTTTTTTTAGAAACGAAATCTTTTTTGTGTGTGGGCCCTTGAAAGTTTTTTGGTGGGCCAGAGGTGCTGTGCCTATTGATCAGTGCAGCTCTGGTGGCCAGGACAGAGCAGGGCTTCTGCTGCAGGCCCAGGCCAGAGGTGGGAGGAGAACTCAGGTTGGGGATCCTTGCAGGATGGAGCTGCCTGCTCCCAGGGAAAGGGCAGGAAGAGGGACTTAGATGACAGATGCCTCCTGTGAGCTGATCTCTGTTGGCACTTTGCACTTAGGCTTCCAGAGGTTAGGGTTCATTTTGCAGGGAAGACACTCATTCCTTCCTGCTTAACCACACAGCCCCTGGCACTGTTGCTTTTTAAAATATAGACTTTCTACCCCATCAGCAGCAGGATGATCTACTCCCACCCCTGGGATCTTGCCTGGTCCTTTCGTTTCTGACCCAGGAAAAGAAAGGGCTGGAAGTGACAGTCCCAACTTTTTTGACTACAAGCTTTCCAGTCTTTAACATTAAAACTTTACCAGTAGCACTAGTATGTTTAGTGTGTTATGAACGAGAGAGAGCATAAAGACATTACACATTCAGTAGCATTTAAAATGAACGTATATTTTATTAATACTACAACATCTATGTACACTTAGAAACTAGAGTCATGTGTTACATTCAGTCTGCAGACAGGGTGTAGGCTGTGTCTGGATCGTGGGCTTCTTGCAACAATTTTGTAGCCTCAGTCACAGGCTGGGAACTGCTGACCAACCCCATATCCCGAGTTCCTAACGCTTTTCAAGTTGCCCTCTTAAGTGACAGCTAACTCTATCAATTGATGACTCTGTCAGCTATAGTTACAAACTCTCATTTCAGTGGTAGAGCGCCTTTAATAATCGCCCTCCTCCAGCCCCCTTGAGGGTCCCACATGCAGAGCCCGGGCACCGAGGGAGTCTGGGCACATCGCTCTGTACTCAGCCCTGTGTGGAGTGCTCTGGGTGGATGTGGCCCCTTTCCTTACAGTGCTCCGGGCGAGACTAGTCCGTCTCAAACTTCAGGATATGTTAGCGTCATGGGGGAACTTGTCAAAGTGGTAGAATCCCAAGTTCACCCTAGAAGGTGACAATGTAAGGGGCTCAGAAGCGACATTCAGAAAACCTGCAGTCAGGGTGATGTGCTGCGTACTTTCAGAGATGAAAGAGAGACGCCAGAGCAATTTACCAAACAACACACAAGTGAGTAAGGACGAATAGAAAATACAAGTGACACCAGCATGTTAGCACCAGTAGGTACCAGTGTGGGATGCTTCTTACAGAAAGAGTTTTGAGTTGGGTATTAGTGCAGTATATTTTATAGTGAGGAAAATAGAGAGACCCAGGGAAGGTAAGGAATTTGCTTCTGTAGGGAGGAGTCAGTGGCTGAGCAGGTGCCCCTGCCACAATCAGAAGGTTCTATATAGATGGCTGGAAGCCGTAGCGCGTGTGTGTGTGTGTGCACGTGCATGCATGTGCACGCCTGTGCATGATACATACGTGCATATTGCAGGCAGATGCTAGTATTCTGGCCACTGTCAGATCTTAGTACAGCCGGGTCCTATTTGGCTTTCAGATATAAGGGACTATTGTCTGTTACCCTGAGTGAGATCCTGTAACTTCCGTACATCTGTGAAACTATTGACTGAGCCCAAGTTCCCTCACAAGAAGGCCTGTGAGATTTAGGCCATAAATAAATATTATAGTATCACTTCCTGATAGGCAGCAATAATCAATGATAATCAACAAAGGCAGAGAGGTTTCATTAAAATGCACGGATGATTAGAACTGGCCCTCCAATGGTAAAAAGAGCCTGAATCAATGTTGTCGTTGTTCCATACTTTTTGCTGTGGCTGACTTGGTGTCAGGTGGGGCTTTTGCTGTGGATCCCGCAGTGTTTCTATATTCATGTTATCTGGTGGCTGACGTTGTGTCAGGTGGGGCTTTTGCTCTGGATCCGGCAGTGTTTCTATATTCATGTTATCTGGTGGCTGACGTTGTGTCAGGTGGGGCTTTTGCTGTGGATCCCGCAGTGTTTCTATATTCATGTTATCTGGTGGCGTTTATATGAGAGGCAATGTGACTGTGCGTATAGTTGGCATGAAGTGGTTTTGCGGGATGCGAGTGGGAGAGGTTGGTTTGGCCTCATTGTGCGGGCAGGATCTGGGCTGGGAAGAGGGTGCCAGGAGTGCGGTGTTGTGTCCTTTGTGGAGAGGGGGACGCAGCGGGTGGGATGGGGGAGGGAGGCGGACGGCGTGTGCGTGTGCGTGTGCGTGTGCGATGCTTGGAGGCAGGTCCGACAGGTGCACGGCCGCCCCAAGCAGCGCTGATGCTGAACGCGGCCTTCTCTGACTTGTGCGAGCAGGAAAGTCGTGGAAGGCGCTGACGCTGTCCCAGAAGAGGCCCTACGTGGACGAGGCGGAGCGGCTGCGCCTGCAGCACATGCAGGACTACCCCAACTACAAGTACCGCCCTCGCAGGAAGAAGCAGGCCAAGCGCCTCTGCAAGCGCGTGGACCCCGGCTTCCTTCTGAGCTCCCTCTCCCGAGACCAGAATGCCCTGCCCGAGAAGCGGGGCGCCGGCCGGGGGGTGCTGGGGGAGAAGGAGGACAGGGGTGAGTACTCCCCCAGCTCCGCCCTACCCGGCCTGCGTGGCTGCTACCACGAAGGGCCGGCAGGCAGCGGCGGCGGCGGCACCCCGGGCAGTGCGGACACCTACCCATACGGGCTGCCCACGCCCCCGGAAATGTCGCCCCTGGACGTGCTGGAGCCGGAGCAGACCTTCTTCTCCTCCCCCTGCCAGGAGGAGCATGCGCACTCCCGCCGCATCCCCCACCTGTCCGGGCCCCCTTACTCGCCGGAGTACGCCCCCAGCCCTCTCCACTGCGGCCACCCCCTGGGCTCCCTGGCCCTCAGCCAGTCCCCGGGCGTCTCTATGATGTCCACTGTACCCGGCTGTCCTCCGTCTCCTGCCTATTACTCCCCTGCCACCTACCACCCTCTCCACTCCAACCTCCATGCCCACCTGGGCCAGCTCTCCCCCCCTCCCGAGCACCCCGGCTTTGATGCCCTGGATCAGCTGAGCCAGGTGGAACTCCTGGGGGACATGGATCGCAATGAGTTCGACCAGTATTTGAACACTTCTGGCCACCCAGACTCTGCTGCAGGGGCCGTGGCCCTCAGTGGGCATGCCCCGGTCTCCCAGGTGACACCAACGGGCCCCACAGAGACCAGCCTCATCTCCGTGCTGGCTGATGCCACAGCCACGTACTACAACAGCTACAGCGTGTCATAGAGCGGAGGCAGCCAGTCCAGTCCTGCCTTGCCGTCCCCTCCTTCCTGCGCACTGAGCACGGCGGAGGGCAGGGCTACCAGATTTCCTGCGATGCCCCAGGGTGGGCAGGTCAGAACTGCCGGCCGGGCGGAATGGGGTTCTGCCGATCCGAATGCCCCTCCGCCCCCTTCCCGGAGTGGGGCTCTGCTGATCCCAGTGCCCCTCCGCCACCTCCCGGAGTGGGGCTCTGCTGATCCCAGTGCCCCTCCGCCACCTTCCGGAGTGGGGCTCTGCTGATCCCAGTGCCCCTCCGCCACCTTCCGGAGTGGGGCTCTGCTGATCCCAGTGCCCCTCCGCCACCCTCCCGGTCCGCAGCCTGCGTTTTGAGTATATTCCTTCAAATGAGTTTTCATTGGCTACACCCTGGGAAGAGGGCGAGGTAGTTGCTGAAAGATGCTGTTTCCCGGTAGATTTTCACTGACCGCTCCCCATGTCCCCAACACGGAAACAAATGCGTGAAAAGCCCAGCGGCGTTCGCACCTTTCCTGCTCCGGACACGGCCGCTCGGGCAGGGTCCTCATTCGGGTCCTTCAGGTGAGGAGAGCCCTGGGCCGGTTTACAGGGACCCGGGATCCAGTCCCAGCTCCGCCTCAGGCGGCTGGTGAAGCCCCGGCGCTCCTTTACTCCCTTTGCAGCCCGTCCCCCTATCTGTAAAGTGAGGGACAGACCTGACACCTGAGGTCTCTTCTGCTCCAGGTTTTCTGATTTAGGATTCTCTCAAAGCTAACTAAAAGGAAACCAAGGTTTGACTCATTAGTAAGCTCATTAATGAGCAACCTGGTGATAAATCCGTGTGCACAGCCCAAGGATGTGAGGCTTTCTGCCCTTGCACTGCCTTCCAAAATGATCCCAGTCTTCCAAAAGGACTCTTTTCCAATTTGAGAAAAAACACTCATCTTGATTTGGGAAATTAACCATTAGGGTTGACTGCATCACCAAAAATGAGATTGAATTCAAGCTGTTTTTTTAAAAATACATTTTTTAGGTAAGTTATTTTTTATTACACACACGTTTCAAGAGAATATACACAGCCTGAATATATACAGTCAGTGTGTGTGTGACACACAACACACACACCTTCATGCACACCCTAAATCAGATACTCTTGTTGACGTTGGCAACCTCTTGTCAACTCTCTGGTCCTAATGACCCCAAGAGCAGGGAACCTAAAAAGAATTTCAACAAAGCAGCATCACTTTCCTCTACTCTGGATGTGTTGATTTCTTGAGCAAGATTTCAGCACACCCTCTCTCCTGCAGAGGCCGAAGGAGCTTCCTTCCCGCGGTCTCCATCTCCCTTTCTCCCTTTCCTGGGGTTTCTTTTTCTCTTCTTCCTTTCTCTGCCTCCACTTCTGAATCAGCCACTAATTCAAAGATCCCCTGACTTCACCATACCAAGCGGGATTCCTCTGACTGAGATGGGAATTTGTCCTCATCAGCCAGCTGGTTCTTCAGGTAACATCTTCACCAGCACCTCAAAACAGCTTCCCCTTCCTTATATTTGCTTCCCAAAGAACAGAAACACACTGTGATTCAGAGAATGTTTCTGAGCCCTGACTCCACCCCAAACACACTTCCGTCCTTCTCCCAAATCTCCTTTGAAGGAACATACTGGGCAGTGAGCTGAAAGACGGTTGTTTGTCTTTTCCTTCCAGCGTATTATTGCCTGTATGAACTATGTAAGTGTTTTATATATTCTCCCATTATTTTCACCTTATATTTTGTATTGTTGAAAGACCCTTTTTTTTTCCTTCCAAGGAGTATTCTTGTAAAATCACTTATAAGATATAATTAATCTTTATGCTGTTACTGTATATGCCATTTGGTAATAAATAGTAAGTCACTGACAATATGATTGACTGGTGCATCCAGAATGTGTATTAATAATCTTGTAAAACATTACCACAGACATTAAGCTAAACTGTTCCATTTTTTGTTAAGAACTACATATGCTTTGGGATGGTTGTAGATATTGATTTGTCTAAAATATTTAATTTAAATAAATGTTTTGTACCGTGACCATTTTATCATTTGAGACATAGTTTTGCAAAAAGAAAAAGTTTTCAAGGGAAGGGAGGGATAGATATTATGCCCAGTGCTACTTATACTATTGGTCAAAATGTTTTCTACATCAACTTTTTTATTTTAAAAAATTGTTATCTTGTAGCGATGATTTATTTTATTTTATGAGTTATGGTAAAGAGAGAAAGCCTAATTTTGCACATTGGAAACAGCGTTGTATTAATATTGAAAGAAAAGACCAATTCTTAGCCTACCTGCAGAATAATTTTCTCCTTGGGATGATTTCATGTTTGTAAAATAGAACAAGGTGATTATCAGGCTGTCTCAAGACAGGAAGTAAGTTCTGCCCAATTATTTGCTTTCTTAAGGTACCACATTTTTTTCTTCTTTTTGAAATAATCTTGAAAAATAACTAGGTTGCCTTCTTTCCTATGCATTCATGGATGTGGTGTAACAAGACATTGTGGGCTCTCAAAACTTGACGGAATGTTGTGGAGAAGGCAGGGGAGCACACAGGTCAGTAATTAAAGGATGTAATGTCTTGTGAGGTTTAGGATTAAAATCCCAGCCAAAAAGTGTCTGGAAAAAACTGACGATTACTCAGTCCCTTTGCAGGTCACCATGTGGGGAAGCAGTTGTAACTTGTTCAAGTCAAGGGTAGCCTGTGTTCTCCCAGGCCCTCTGGGCCAAGGAGTGGGTCTTGGGAGGGCCCAGATGGGCATATGTTCATCCTTCAATTTGGATCATAATCTATAGTCATTACTTTAATAGCACTTTATAGGTGTGGGGAGTTTTACAGCAATTTTTATGGGCTGTTTCTCATCCACAGCCCCAGGTAGGGCCCCATCATCCATCCACCCCATTGTGCAGCCAGGGACACTGAGGCCCAGGGTGGGAGGTGGTGCAGTGTGACTCAGCCTGCTCAGCTGGTGGAGGCTGGGGTTTCAGCACTTTGTGAGATACATTTGTTGGCAGCATCGGCTGAATAGTCTCACAGCTAGAGGCTTGGTGCCTTTTTAGTGCTTCACCATGGCATGGAATTACATGTGGTCCAGTTCGTACCTATTACAGCCCAGGGAAAGAAAGAGCCAGCAAGGAGGAAATTATGGGGCCAGAGTAAGACGAACCGGCTTCATTGCCGCCTAGGCCCACCACTGTGTGCTGTGGCCAGCTGACAGTGGCAGTCTGCAGGGTCATCAGCTGGCTGGAGGACTTGTCCAGCAGTGTCTGCCCAGCACACCGGCCCTCGACACTGCCAAATGGGCGTATTTCATTCCAGGACATAGGGTGGGGGTGGGGGCGTTGTCCCTGCCTCTGGGAGGGCAGGAAACAGGCAGGCGACAGGGCTGCTCTTTCACTTTTGTCGGCTGTGACTGAAACAGTCATGCCCAGAAGCCAGCGGTATTTTAGAGTTTTAGCTGCATATTCTGGCAGTCACCCAACTGCCCCCCGTGACAAGAACACTTTTTGCTTTGGCTGATGAGAATTGATGGGTATGCACAGTTATAAGTTATTTTTCTAAAACTTAGATGTTACCATTTCATTCTTTTACTTAAGATCCTTCAGTGCCTGCTCGTCGCCCGCAGTGCACGGGGTGAGCACAGAGGTGGGTTCACGTGAAGCCAACAAGATCCATGCCTCTGGACCCCTCAGTTACACAGGGTCCTGGGAGGGGCCCTGGTAGTGTATTCACATGGCAGCCTCCCCACAACTGGACAAGCTTCAGGACCCACAACACCATGTGAGTGCCCCTATGGCCGACCTTCTTCTTTCCAGAAGCCTCCCATAGCAACCCTCCCACGCCCCAACCGGGGGACCCTCATTCCCATCACTTGTCTAATGACATCCCATTGACTATCCAAATCCAGCTCAGATGTCCCCAACTCTGCCTGACAGAGGGCCCGGTCATCTCTTCCCCGAGCTCCCACAGGACATGAGCAGATTTTAGTTATAGCCCTTATCACCTGGCAGTGGAATCTTCCCCCCACATGCATCTTCCCCAGCAGGGCAGACATATAGTAGCTGCTCAACTAATAAATGAATGAGTAAATGAATAAAGTGAACTTCCGAGATGTCCTGGAGGTATTCTAGTTAACCTTGTTGATAAAGACCTGAAACCATCTGAGTCCCTAATTTTCCCACCATCTCTCTGGAAACCAAGACCCTGGAGCCGTTGTGTGTGTGGTTCTCCGGGCTCTGAGGCTGGATGTGATCCAGCCGTGGCTATCCATCTTCCCCTGCTAGAGTGTAGCCTGGAGTAAACAGGTCAGGCGATGGACGCAAGGGCATGGGAGGAGAATCTCCTCTCTTATCACATCTTAGAGCAGCACAATGAGCTAAGGACAGATGATTTGTAACATTTGTAACTGCCTACGTTTCCTTTTGAAAAGGCTGTGCTCTTGATTTCTTCCCAGTGGAAGGGATTTGGAAGGAAGGATGGAGGGAAGGAAGGAAGAAAGGAAGGAAGGAAGGAAGGAAGGAGTAAGGAAGGAGAGAGAAAAGAAAAGAGACATCTCTATTTATCTACTATCTATCCATCCACCCATTCATCCATCCGTCCGTCCATCCATCCATCCATCCACCCACTCATCTATCTATCTATCTATCTATCTATCATCTATTATATATTGATATTTTAATTCTCAAAAGAGGCAGTGTTTGTAGAAAGTTTAGAAAAAAATAATATGATAGAGAAAAAGTAAGTCATCTGTTTTCCACAGCTTAGAGATATTACTGGTAATTTTTTTATATCCATCCATCCATTCTTTTCTTTTTCTCTAGTTCTACATCTACATATGTCTTTTATATTAGACATTTTTATTCATTAATATTAAATAAACATTTTCCTATGTCATAAACTTTTTTTTTTTGAGGAAGATTGGCCCTGAGCTAACATCTGTTGCCAATCTTCCTCTTTTTCTTCTTTCTCCCCAAAGCCCCAGTACATAGTTGTAGCTCTTCTATGTGGGACGTCGCCTCAGCATGGCTTGATGAATGGTGAGGAAGTCTGCCCCCAGGATCCGACCCGGTGAAGCCCGGGCCGCCAAAGTGGAACGTGTGAACTTAACGGCTACACCACTGGGCCAGCCCTGTCATTAAACTTTATTTTTCTGCAAAAAAAAGTTTTCTTTCCAGCTGAAAAATCAATATAAAAAAATTTTGGAAAAGAAGAATAATTATCGACTCCACGACTTTGATGTAACTATTTTCGACATACTCATTTTTGTGGACTGAACTCTCCAGTTTGTAGTCACGTGTTCAGAATTGTACCTGAGGTGATCACAGTGCAGATGTAGATACCATTGATATCTGGCTTATCCTTTCAACATGCTATTGCAGAAGTTTTGCCACATTGATATCTGTCTTCATATCACATTTGATGATGGCACAGTACTTCAGTGCATTAACGTAGCTTAATTTACTTTACCTTCTCCTTGCTATTAGATAACCAAATTGTTCCATTTTTATTTTTTTGCCATTATAAATGGCACTGCAGTGAACACTTACCTACTTACCTGTTTCTGTCCTTGGCTAGATTCCCAGCAGAGTATCATGGGATCTAAGAGTATGAACAAGTTTACAGCTTTTGCTTCAAACTGCCTGTTTATTGGCTTTCCCAAAGAGTCTCAATTGAGAGTTGATGTACAAAATGACCCCATTCAATTCCCAGCATGAACTGACTCTTTCCTAACAGAAAGAATTAAAACCCCTGAAGAATATTTATAACTGACTTACATCTGACCAGGCTCAGCTGGCCTCGCGGGTCGTGGTGGCTTCATCTTCCTGAGGACCTCTTATGTGCTTGCTGCTGGCGTCCACTGGCAAATTTTCACTGGCAAATCGAATGTTCCCTTCCCCAAACACCACAGTAATTGGCACGCCCTTCCTTGAGTACCAACTTACTATGTGGGAGAAAGGATTGTTCTATCAGTTAGCAAGGCAACCAGATTCTTCCCCAGAGTGCCCTGGAGCACACCCTCAGCCCTGCTGGCCGCTCTAGTGGGGGAGTGTCTGGAAAGAGCCAAGACCTGGGGGCAGAGCCTGACCTTACCCCATCACTGGATTTTGCCTGGGAGTTGGGTAAATCCCTGGACCTGTTCTCTCATCTAAGGAGGGAGGTAGTGAATTTGTAGGCACTGGAGAAACTGTAATGCTTTATATGCGTGTACAGGATAGCTATTATCTATTTTAGATTTCTTTAAACAGTTTAGATATTTTTTAGGCCTGGAGAAATCTGGAGCCATGTGTTCAGTGATTGTCATATGGGATTGATTGTTTGGGAGAAATGAGGAGAAAGGACCCTCTCAATATGGCTAAAGGGGATAGTAGAGGAACCCGTCAGTTCCCTTGTCTGGACGCCGAGCTGGGAGTGATGGAGACCAGTTGAGTCCTTTAGTTCATTCTCCTGCCTCTACTAAGGATGGCTTCTTAGCCGTTCTTGGCAGGTGGGTTTCTATTTGATTTGAGAGTCCTCTAGAAAAAGGGATTTTTCTCTCTGTAAGCTATTCTAACAAGTTCCATCATCAAAAACTTCTTTCTTCTACTTCACCTAAATCCCTCCGGCTTCAGTCTAAGTCCGTGCCCACTTACGTCGCCTGTGGAGATGTGCACAGTTAGTCCCCATCGACCCTGAAGACCGGAGGTCACACTCCTCTCCTCTTTGTTCTGGGACCATGTTGGAGGCCCGGGTAGGGGTTGTGGTTTCCTCTAGATCCTCCCTCAGGTCTGGGTTCCCCTTAATTAGAGGCTGGATGTTGTAGGGACGTGGCATGGGGGGTGGAGGAGAGGAAGACCTGGTCATGCAAATTGCGAGGGAGGAAGGTAGGGGCTTTCACCCGGGAGTGGGGGAGTGCACTCTGTGGGCACTTTTGAAATGTTCTGTGTGTGGGCGTAGGGTGTAGTCATTTCTCAGAGGTTCACACCACTGTGGTCAAATGTGGACAGTGAGCCCTGCTCACTGTCCTTTCCCTGGTCACTTATCTTCCATCCATTTGAGGGGCTGTGGGGTGACACAGATCTGGGACAAGAGGAGGACCTTAAAAAAAGAAAAATCTTCCACTGGATTCTAGAAAGGTCATTAGGTTCTGATGGATGAATGTCTTTGCAGTCACCAAGGGCCTCCGGGAGCTGGCTGCTGTGTCTTAGAGGCTCTGATGATGAACCTTGAGAGGTGAGGCTGTGGCTTCCACGGCTGAAAAGTTGTGTGAAGAGGTCCGGGGGCCAAAGGTGTCCCTTGCTCCCACCTGTGTCTCTTCACGCGGGTTTGTTCTTATCATGTTATGGAATCCGAGAGAGCTTCGTAGCTTCTCGGCTCCAATCCTGACAAGTTCTGTAACTTTGTTTTTCTTTATTCCCTTCCCTGAAAACTAGAAGCACCAGCTCCCACATCTCAGGATGCTGAGAAGGAAAAGGAAGGTGTGTAGCATCCGTAAAATCTGCAAGAGGAGTATAATAAGAGAAGGTGATTTGTTCTGATGAGGACCGTCAGTCCGTGGAGGTGTCCTAATGTGAGCAGAGCAGTGACATGTTTGCTGGAAAATACACGGGGCTCAGAATTAGGAGACTCTTGTCCCAGCTCTGTGACCTCGAACAAAATCACTGGAGGTCAGAGCTGGAAGAAATCGTTATTCATCATGCTGTCAACCACCAGATTTGATGAAAAAGGAAATGGAGGCCCAGAGAGGTCAGGGGATTTGCCTGAGAGCAAGCAGCTGACAGCAGAAGCTGGTGGAGGGCCGTGGGTGGAGAGCTGCGAGGGGAGGGGGCCGGGCGAGACCCCTCAGGGCTGAGGGGGTCAGTCTTCCTTAGCAGGGCAAGCCAAGGAGGGCAACTCAGACTGGGCTGTGGGAGAGGGCCCCCATGGCTCTGTCTGCTGGGTCAGGGGTCTCGGCAGGGATAATGGCACAGGTACGGGGATGTTGGGTGATGGGAATAAGGGGCCCTGGGAATGCAGATGGGAGGGGAGGCAAGAGCCCTGTGGGTTAGCATGCCTTCAGGAGACTTCCTAAGAAGTTTCTTCTGCTTCTTGAAGCCCAGCTGGTCTTGGTGGGTGCTGGCCCAGGAGAGCAAGGCTGGGAAGGAGCCTCCCCGAGGACGGAGAGTCCCAGTGTACCCAGTGGAGGCAGGCACACGGCCCTAGGGTTCCGAGACACTTCTGGGAACAAGTGGTGGCTTCCGAGGACCAGGGGCTGGCACAGAGGGGCCCGAGGAGCCCACCTGGATGTCTCTAGGAGCCAGTGCCCCTTTGTCGTGTTTCTGCCATCCCTGCCTGCCCCACCCTGTGACTAGGCTGCAGGGGCCCAGAAAGGCAGCAGGCGGGCGAGGGGCAGCAGAGGGGCTGGGAGGCAGGGGAGCAGAGCTCCGAGGGCAGCAGACCACACGCTCCACACTCTGCCTCCCCAGTCGGCTGCTGGAAGATGAAGAGGAGGGTGAAGGCTCGCAGGAGGGGCCCGGGAGGGCGGAGGAGCAGCCAGGCTGCTGAGTGTTTTCCTGCCCATGGGAGCTGCTGTGACCACGAGGAGGAGGATGTGGCCGGAGCCCAGTGTTTCCTGCCTGATAAGCCAGCCCCTCCCTGGGAGCCCTGGCCGGGCCTACCTTCGCGTCCAGAGCCCTGCCCAGGGAGGGGCTGGCTGAGGAGGAAAATCACTTCTCCAGATTAGCTCGCCCAGGCCGAGCCTTCCTCCCCCACCCGGTCCCCGCAGCAGCCACAGGAAACGGGGCTGGGGCCCAGCACGCCCAGAGGTCCCCACCTTCAGAGCACTCAGGCTCCAGGCCCAGGGACTCCGGCCATCTCGGAGCCCCAGCGTCCAAGTCCCCCAAGAGCGGAAGCCGTCTTGCTCCAAAGTCAACCGTTTCCAAGGAGGGCAGTGACTGCAAACCTTTTATGTGTTTGTCCGATCTCATGCCTGGAGTTTGGGCCTAGAAAACTGGTCACTTCATTCGCTCTGTCAGTCTACACGCCAGCCCCCTCCCACCCAGCCAGTAGTCCAAGGGCACAGACCACAGAGGGACTGGGCTTGGGAGGCAAGACCCCAGGCTGGCACAGAGGGAAGGGCAGGGGCTGGACCCCGGGACCCAGCTCCCGCCCCACTCTGCCCTAAGAGTCTGTGTGGCCCAGGTGAGTCCCGACCCTCTCTGAGCTTCGGTCCAGGTCTGTAACTGGAACGGTGAGCCACATGGGAGCTGAGGGCCTCCCCTCTCAGCATTCATGATCTGGACTCTGGGGCTGGAGTCAGGGCACTTCCAGGAGCACCAGGGCCAGTGGCCATCCCTGAAATAAGGACGGAGGTCCGGAGAAGGTAGGGGGGCTGCTCAGAGACACATTCGCAGACACAAGCCCCACCAGGAGCCCGGGCCACCGGTACTCAGTGAGCCTCGCCCTAGGAGCACGGCCCTCCCCCAGGCCCACCGCCCTGGGCATTCCACCCCCAAGCTGTGGTGCCACCTCTTTCCCCACAGCCCAGACCTGCTTCCTGAGCCTCTGTAAAGGCACCCCTCCACCCTCATCGGGAGCCGGCTCTTGGGAATAAACGTGCACACAGGAGCATGTGCTCGCCTTGGAGAAGGCATTTGCGGCGGTGTCAGCAGGTCCCCGCACGCGCACGCTCCCGTGGACGAGCAGGCAGCTCCTCTATCCTGCACACTGGGGTGCGTCGCTGTTTACAGAGCACTTTCGCATTTGCTATTTCATGTGATCATCACAGCCACCCCGATGAAGGTACGATTATGCCCTTTCACAGGCGGTGAGGCCGATGCTTGGGGAGGGGCCAAGGGGCTGCGTAAGGTCACATCTCCTGGAAGCAGAGACAAGGACCCGCCCGTGGAGCAGACACAAACTTGCCCTCGTGTGGTTCCCACCCAGGACTATGGGCTGACTCGCAGCCTGCTCCTGAGTGAGCATCCATCCACCACAGCGGAGCCTGCACAGCAGGTGGGCGGCTGAGAGGAGGGCGGGGAGCTCTCTAGGCAAGACTGCCTGCAGCCCGGCTGATGGCGCAAGGCCGCCAGAGCTGCCTGGGCTGGGCAGCCCTCCCTGGTCGAGAGTCTCCTGGTCATGAGACGCTTGAATACGGGAGAGGTGGGTAAAGGAAGGAAGATTGGGGTCTAGGCCTTTTCATCTTATGCTCTGCAGGGCTGGCCCAGTCACTCATCTGCTGTGTGACATTGGGCAACTCACTTTCCTTCTCTGCGCCTCCATAAATTAGGAGACCTGACTTGACTGTGTCCGGGGGCTAAAATACCCTGGTTCTCTGAGCTTGTGAAAAGGGAGCAAGGAAAAGAGGAGAGTTCCCCTCCTCTCTCCTGGCCTCAGCATGGGCGTGGTCTCTAGGGAGGTGGCAGTGGTGAATGTCGCTGGGCGGGGGTCCCTCTCCTCCCTGAAGAGACACACAGCAGGAGTGTGTGCTGGAGCTGCAGCTCCTGCGTCCAGGCCCTGAACACCTCCATGGCATCAGCCACGCCTGCCTGCTGCCCGGCCTCTGTCACCAGGCCATGGCGTGAGGCCCCCAGACACCTGGCCTGGCCCCATTGCCATGTGTTGCTGGACCCCAGCCCACCGCCTTGGCACTCTGCCCCACCTTGCCCACGTCACCTGATCTCTCTACCTCTCCATATGGGGTGTTGGACCCAACAGGATGGGGCAAGAGGCCTCTGTTGTTTGAGCCCAGCCTGGAAGGTCCTCACGTCACCCTAACGCCCAGGAGCACCCTTCCTGCCGGGCAGGCCCTGGTGCGGGTGCTACAGCTGGTCTCCTGAGGGAGGCTGGGCCTTCACAGCCCGTGGAGACTCCTGGACTCTCTCCTCCCAACCCCACAGCTGCTGTCCACTCCACGCTCTCCACACAGTCACTTGCTGGCTGTTACCCTGAGCTGCTCCCCTCCCATCCAGCTAGAGGTTCCATTAGGTCAGAAAATGTCACCCTTTTGCTTAATCTTTTGCCTGCCTGGTACTGCCAACAAGGTGAAGTTCAGACTTCTCAGAGGGGCATTCAGACCAGGCCAGCCTCCTCTCCCCTGACTCACTCCCCACAGCACACAGCTGTTGTAGGCACAGCTAATTTCCAAATAGGATTTGTTTCCTCACACCCCAGTGCCTTTGCATAGGCGGTTCCCTTGGGCCAGAATGCCCTTCCCCACATTTTCACTCTGTGGATTCCTACTCACATCTCAGGATCTGGCTCCAATGTTCCCCTCTCAGAAAGCCTTTCCATACGCCCTCCACCCATTCGACCCACCCTCTCCCAGTTCCCACCCCAAGTGAGTTTGTGGCATATTCCACAACCCTCTCACACGGCACCCGAGTGTGGTGCAATCTCTTTTAAGCCTCTTTCCTCCCACTAGTCTGGGAACGTGTTTATCTGGGAAAGGCATCTTATTTATCTTTGATTCCATGGGGCCAGGCACATAGTAGGTGTCTAATCAATATCTGTGGATGATGAAACAGCTTCTCAGGCTCCAACACCGACTGGTCTGCCCTCTGCTCAGGGTTTGATCTTAGACCAGTCGCTTTATTTCTCTGTGACTCCATTTTTCTGTTGGTAAATTGGTGCTGGTTTATGTCAAGAGCTTTCAGATGACAGTAATAAACAGGAGCCATGGGAGTAGCTCAGGAGATGATCAATGATGAGATGTAAATTCCTAATACAATCACCTTTTGACGATCTCTGGAAAAATTGAATTCTACACTGGCTCTCTGCCACCTCCTAGCCTGTGTCCATACCCCACCCTTGGCCATCAGTCAGGAATGAAAACTATCTGTAATATTGTCCCCACCAGAGCAAATTAGGAAGAAAATTTGTGCTGCATGTGAAGAGATGATGTATATATATGTATGTGTGTACACACACACACACACATCATGACTTTCAAGGCCTGATATCAAAGACACTGAGACCTTGTGCCCTCTGGCTACCCCTGATTGGACAGATGCACAGAGCTGACACTAATGGTGAGTGTCAGGATTTATCACAGTAAGGAGCTGGCTATTAACTATATAGTAATGAGGATGCTAAGGTCTCTTTGGAAGTAACTTTAGCCCTTGGGTAAGTTCCCTTTTCCAGGCCTAATTTAAAAACTTTTTATCATTTCCTTTATTAAACATGTTACGTAGGTATATACAGAAGACTAGGAAATACAGAGACACAACAACAGAGAGAGAAACACACACAGAGAAAGGAAGGAAGAGAGCAAGAGATTCCCTATAATCTCACTGTGCAAGGATACCTTCTGTCAACATTTTGTTGTATTCCTTCTAGACTTTTTCCCCAAGTGTATGTATGGGCTCACACAAGTATTTTTAAACTTTATTTTAGAATATTGGGATTACATTGTTTCGTAAACTCACTTTTTAAAAAAGTCATAATGTAGCCTGAATATGTTTCTGCACCAATGGATGCCTCTTCATCGGTGATGAACAGTCTATTGTGGGCCCTTCTAGAAGGCACTTTTCTGTTCCCTGTGATACTGGACCCCACGAACACCCTGCAGTTTGCCGAAGAAGTGTGAGTTGCCCCCAGTGAGGACCTACCTTTTCTACTCCAAGCAGCTCACCTGCTCGTCACCCCTGACGAGCAAAGTCTCCACTCCTGACCTTCTGGGCTTTCTCAGCCTTCAGCTGAGCTCCCTTCTAGAAGCACAGCTGCCCCTAGGACTCCCGCCTGTGTATGTTCCCGTCACCCAAGAAGCCTGTGGAACTTTCTCTTCGGTGGCACGTGTTATGAAAATACGTAGGCATTGTTTTCCTGTTCCAAATGTAGGTTATATTTTTCCATTGAATATCAGTTTTCAAACATGTTGCCTGCTCTGCCGTATCATCCGACCCCCCTCCCCACTCGACCAGTCAGCTCTGGGTGAGGGGACAGGGCCCTCTGGCACAGGTCATGCAGGCCCAGATACGGGTGGTGAGGGACACAGGGATGCCCACTTTCGGTGCCAGGCTGAGTGCCCGGGAGGGAAGTGACTTGTCTGAGGGCTGCTGGGTGAGTCAGCAGCTTGGCCCGGCTGCCCGGAGAGTGCTGGGAACCAGCCCCGGGCCCAGGGCTGCCAGGCCTCAGCCTCTGACGTGCACTGTCTTGCTCAGGGCGGAAACCTCTCTTCCTGGGAAGGAGGGGCAAAGGCCCTGGGGTGCCTCTGGGCCTGGAGATGCCTCCCTCTGCTAGAAACTGCACTGGGGGCTTTTGGGTGGTATTTTCCTGTGTGTCTCCTGTGTCCAGCCAAACTGTGACTGTGCAGGACGTGGCCTTCCTGTCTCCTGTACCTTTCCAGCTCACTGCTGCCGGGGAAGGAAAGTGTGCACAGAGGGCAGAGACCTGAGCCCGGCTCTCAGCTCCTCCAAGTGCTAGCTGTGAGACCCAGGGTGAGTCACTTCACTTCCTGGAGCCTCAGTTTCCTCAGCTGGAAGGATGGAGAGCCTGAGACCCCCTCACAGAGTGGATGGATGGCTTGGAATTCCACACTGTCATCACATGGGTCAAAGCAGGAGCCTAATCCATGAGCACTCTTCCTTCTGCTTCATCCTGCCCCTGCCCATCCGGGGATCACAGTGGCTCCCTACCACTGGGCACGCGGCGCAGGAGTCTCAGCCTCACCTTTAGGGCTCTCTTCCACATTCACCTCCCACCCCTTGTCTGTGGCAGGACAGGCATGGTGTCTCGGTGAACAGGCATTTAAAGAACAGCAGGGCTTGCTGTGCAAAAGCAGCTTCAAGCCAGGCTCCCTAGTCCCCCTGAGTGAACTTGGAGCACAGGAGACCCCCAGCCTCCTCCGCAGACATTCCGAGCCCCTGGATCTCACCGGGCAGCCTGACCTCTGACACGGCCTCCAGCTCTACCCATCTGCCCTCTTCCCAGCAACAAGCCTTCACGCAGGTGTGCGCTCCACCAGCTCAGATGCCCTGCCCTCCCCTCCCTCTCTCCGGAGCCTCCTATCCCTGAAGCCTGCCTTCCTGTGCCCTCCGGGATCTTGAGGTTCCTCCTGGGCCAGAGTCCTGCCTCTTCAGGAACCGGTCCGCCTCTGAGTGCCCGTGGGCCTGCCGCCCTCGGTCACATGCTGCCCTGTGGACTGAATACGAGGCGTTTTGGCCTCATGTCTAAATCAAACCTCCAGGAGGGGAGGGATGTCAGTGTGATGGCTGATTTAGGGAAAAGGGTGGAGGGTTAAGGTTAGGTCAGACGGGCCTGGGTTTGAATCCCAGCAGGTTACTTACTAGCTCAAGAACAATAGGTAAGCTCCCCGGCTCCTCGAAGACCTGAAAGGGACTGGGAAGGCCGAGTTTCACGAGGGGAAGGCGGCCCTTCCTGCACTCCTCCAGCCAGCATCGCAGAGTGGTGGAAAGGTCCCGGCAGGGAATTTGAGCCCTGGGTTTGTGTCTGCCCTGCTAATGACCATGATGGTGACCTTGGGTAAATCTCTTCCTTTCCTGGGACTCCCTTTCCTCAGCTGTACTGTGAAGCGGCGGAAGGGAGTTACTCTAGCATCCCTTCAGCTCTAATAGTCTATGACTTTGAGGTCAAAAAACCTTCTAGCCTCAAGTAAATTAGTATCGAAGTAATATTTTATTCTGAAATTTCAGAGTGACAGTGGTGGTTTGGGTGGATGGAAGGTTACTGTTGAGTAATAGCTGGTAGCATTAATTAATTAATTAGCTTACATAATTAACCATTTATTTAACTCTTCATTTATCTAGTGTTCTATGCCGATGATGTGGCAGATCAAAGTTGGCTAAAGATGCTGTGTCACGCCCTGCACTGAGAGGTACGTCTGTTTTCCCCTCCCCTTGATTCTGGGCTGGGCCTAACACTGCTTTGGCCAAGAGAATACAGTCTGTTGCTCAGAGATGCTCTGCCTGTTCCTTCCATTTCAAGAGGACTGTCAGCTTCTGCTTGCTCTGCTTGCAACCAGCGCCCATGTTGTGAGGAAGCCCAAGCGGCCATGTGGAGAGGCCCATGGGGAGGAAAATCAAGGCCGTGAGTCAACAGTCTCAGCCGAGCTCCCAGTCAACAACCAGCATCCACGTGCCAGCCATGGAGGTCACACATGCTGGAAGGAGGTCCTTTAGCCCAGGCTGGGCTGCCCGAGCTGATGCCATGTGGAGCAGAGACAGGCTGTCCACATGACCCTGCCCGTATTGCAAAATCACGATGGTTGTTGTTCTAAGCCACTAAGTTTGGGGAGAGTTTGTTACGCAGCAATAGAGAACTGAAACAGACAGTGCTAGTGCTGGAATATGGGACCTCAAAGATGAAGACATGTGTCTTAGCCTATGTTCCTCTCAAAACAGACCTCAGACAAAGGTTTGCTTGCCACAGGTAGTTTCTTTGGGAAGTGATCTCAGAGAGCAGGAAAGAAGACCAAGGAGAGGAAGACAGAGAAGGAGGAAAAGCCACTTTAAGGCATGTCCCTGGGTTGTCCACCACTGCAGGTAACTGGTGCTTGATCCCACTGGGGTCTTCTGAGGAGCCCTGAGGATTATGTCTCAGAATTGTCTGCCTGAGGGATGAAGGGGAGAAGCATTCAGGAAGGTGGGCCCCCACCTTCCATTGTCTGGGTTGTTTCATGGGATGTAAAGCCCCCTGCATGTCTAGGATGTATATGTGTGAATGTCACACCGGTTCCTGACAGTGCCACATGCTGTGACATCAGAGAAGTCCCTGGGCAGGAAGCAGTAGACGTCTGTCACATGCTGGAGATGAGGTGTTGTCAGCATGCAGTGGACGAAATCTGCATGGGACAGTTTTCTGTAGCCTTGGCTGGAATAAGAGGTGAGGCCACACGAATGGGAGGTGGCCCACAAGAGGTGTCCAGGATGACACGGACCTTTGAGGAGCTGGCCATGTTGCTGCTTCTCAGCGTGTGGGCAGTGGCTCCTCCAGGAAGCTGTCAGGCTATCTCAGCAGTGCTGCAAGGCTGCAGTTATTCTAGGCTTTGAGTCCCAACCGCCAGCAATCTCCTAGTTCAGAGTTTGAAAGTGAGTCTCCTCCCCATGCCTAAGATATCCACCTGGTATGGTCCTTGAGACAGTAGTTGCTGGCCCAGATCTGTGCTTCTTGCAAAGAGTCTTGAGCAGCATTGCCCAACTTTCACCAATAGCTCTATCCTTTTGCTAGAAAAGTTCCAAAGCCTTTGTCCGCCTGCCTGGCCTAAATCATTCACAAAAACATTAGAGGCATTTGGAGTCTTCCAGAAGAAAACGCCTAAGGCTGGTTTACAGGAGAGCCTCTGGGCAATTTCAAGCTATTCCTCACTGCGGGGGTCATGGACGGGGTGTTTCCAGATTCTGCCGGAAATCTGAAACCCACAGGAGGGACAACCTCCTGAGAAACTCTTCTGGGATGATGGGTACTGGTTAACATAGTCTTATTGTATCAGATTCAGAAAACTATGTCCCTGTTCTTACTTTGGCCCAGGTGCCTTGGAACCTTGGCTGGGAGCCATGGTGCCATGTTCTTAGAATGCTGGAGCAGGAAGGGGCCTCAGAAAGAATACAAGGGTTACCTCGCTCCTTGTTTTAAAAATGTGGGCACTGGGAATGGCCTCTGTTTTCTCAACCTTTTGAGTAGGTATAAAAGAACTTTACAGAAAATGTCAGAAAGCCTTTTGGGTTCTTTGGAGGACATTTTAGAAGTACCACTGTAAGGAGCTATAATAATAAAACATTAATGGTTGACAGAAGTTGGACATAAGGCACTTTGTGGTAGACATCCTATTGAGCGAGTAGGAATGATGACACTGCTGTTGGGGTCAACATTTTCTGAAGAGGGAATAATGATGATTGGTAAATTCTGTTTAGCGTTTACCTTCCATTGGACTTTGTGCGTACAAGTTCCATAGGAAAGGTTCTGTCCCCGGGGTCCTAAATAGTCTTCCATCTAAGTGTAGATGCTGTGGTGTCGCTCAGAGTCCAGAACAAAAAAGGTGGCTTATACCCGGGAGCCATCACACATGTGGGCAGGGCAGTGGTCTTGGCTACAGGGACCATGCCCTGTGAGGCAGTGGATGAGACAAGAGCTCTCATCTAGAGGGTAGAAGTTCTGGTTGCTTCTGTCATGGATTCACCTCCTATTAGTCAAGTGACCTTGAGCAATCATTTCACCTGTCCGGGCCTCAGTTTCCTCACCTGTCATGGAGGAAGCATTCCCTGCCCTGCCTGTCTCATTGACCTCAGTCAGATAATAGGTGTGTGCACATTGGCTCAAACCACTGATGGGGTGGAGCTGCCCCAGGGTGACTGGATTAAGGAGCAATCTCTAAGTCAATCTCTCCTCTTTCTCTTCTGCTTCCTTTGCATGTTGTCTTCCTTCTCTGGGGCTGGAATCACAGCTACAGGCTGCTCTGGCCTCCTAGAATTCTTACAGCCTGCCAACCAAGAGGGAGAGGTAGAAAAATCTAGGTAAAAAAATTCAGCTGATATTTCTGCCTGCTCTAGGTAGAAAAATCTCTGAATCAATCAGCATGGCTGGGGGTGTGGTGAGTGGGGTGACAATAGAGTATTTTGATTAGTTCAGCTTGGGTCATGTGCCCATGCTTGGCCCAATCACTGTGGCCAAGGGCAATGGAGTCCTATGATTGGTCCACTTGAGGAATGTGCTCATCCTTTAGCCAAAGAGGGAGGCTTTGTGGGTGGGACCCCCCCCAACAGAACCACTTGATTGAGGCAGCAGGTGGAGAACTGTCCTTCAAAGAAAGAGCTGTTGACCTGGGCAGTCAGAACTGTAAATGCCCACTGAGGTATAAGGCTACTTTGTAAGCCTGTACGTGCCAGGTACCTGTAAGGTGCCATCAACATTTCTGCTGTTAGCCCTGTACCTGAGTTTCTGTGAGGAGGACCAGGGACTGGGACCCTGATCCACTCTGAGTACCCTGGCCAGGAAGGATGGGGACCTGATTTCTTACCCATCATGGAAAATTCCAATGTCTGATAGATAAAATAGTTGTCCCCTTTAAAACAGAGAACACAGGATGAGTTCGCCATCGGGGTTCTCCTTTTCTATTCGATCCACACAGCCACTCTTTGCCGAACAGGAGGGCTTTGGCAATGTGTATGAGTCTGTGCACGTGCCATGTCGCCAACGCTGTGCGAAGGTCTCAAGAGACTCAACAGAGGTGCGATGGCTCCTGGCTCCCGAAGCTAGTTGCAGGCTAGCAGGTGGTAAGCTGGCAAACGCAGAACAGCAGAGCGAAGGGATGAGTGCTTGGGAGCTGGGGGTGTTTGGGGGAGGGTGCAGCTGGGGTGCTAGGGGTGCCTGGACTGGGGACAGGACGCCCCTGCTTTTGGGGACTTCTCCTCCCCACCCCCTGCCACTGCCAGGCCACCAACCCTTGAAAGGCAGTAAAATGTGGAGGCAAAGAGCATGATGATGTTATTTAACCCCTGGCCATTGGTTTTCTCATCTGTAAAATGGGCATGATAATATTAGTATCTACTTCATAGGATTGCCATGAAAATAAAAATAGGTTACTCCACATCAAGTGCTTAGAAGAGTGCCCGGCACACAGCGTGTGCTCAGCTCGTATGCTCCGGCACCATCTGTTACATCAGATCTTTACTTGTTTATTCATTTACTCTCTCTCTCCCCCCACTAGATCATAAGCTTCCTGAGCAGGGACTTTTTACTGTTCAGTGCAGAATTCTCAGGGCTCAGAATAGTCCCTAACACACAGTAGGCCCTTATTAAATAGTCATGTATTGCAGAAGTAATAGCTAATGTTATACTTGGCTTGAATTACTTTGATAGCCTCCTTCCTGGTCTCCCTTCTCCCAGCCTCTATACCCCTCTGATCATTTTGCTCCCCTGCCAGAAGCCTTTTAATGGCTCCCTATTCTCAAGTCAAGAGCCCATGCTCTCCTAGCCCTTTTCTTTTTAATTGGCCCCACCCTGTGGGCACCTTTGTCACTCGCTCTTGCTCTGCTCCCTGCAGTCACCTGCCACAGCCTGCTTGCTGTCCCAGCTCCTGCTTTCTCTCCTCCAACCCAGGGCCTTGGCACATGCTTTCTTTTTCTGTCTGTATAACACACTTTCCCCTATAGCCCCTCAATTAGAATCCTCATTATCGTTTTTTTTTTCCGCTGAGGAAGATTTAGCCTGAGCTAACATCTGTCGCCAATCTTCCTCTATTTTTGCTGAGGAAGACTAACCCTGAGCTAACACCTGTGCAATCTTCCTCCACTTTATATGTGGGTCGCCACCACAGCATGGCTGAGTTTGTGGTATATGTCTGCCCCTGGGGTCTGAACCCACAAACCTGGGCCGCCGAAGCGGAGTGTGCCGAATTTCACCACCACGCCACAGGGCGGCCCCTCGTTATCTTTCAAAGTCAATTTCACATTGTCCTTCATTTGAGAATCTGTCTTCTATTCCTCCTATAGTACTAAAGGTTGCCCTGTTGCGTGTCTATTTTAGCATTTGTCTCATTCTTCCTTGTACCAGCATTTGTTCGCTGTGTATACATCCACCTCCTGTTTCAGACTGTAAGCTCATTTGGGGCACTAATTGAGTCTTGTTCATTTCTTTATATACATGAGCTACCCCAGTGTCTGGCATACAATGGACACTCAATGTGTGCCTGTCGAATAGCCTCAGCAGTGAAGTCTCTGACACCCCAAAGTTACTTGAGTCACTTATGGCCTTTGTATGACGCCTCCCAATCAGGGAGTATCTTGTTTGTTTACTTGCTCGCTCGCGTCCTGTGTTGGAAGGTGAGCTCCTCAAAGGCGGGACCTTGACTGTCTTGTTGACTTTCGAGCCCCTCGTGCCTAACAGTGTCTGGTATGAACGGCTGGTCAGGTAATATTTGTGAGATGGACGAGCGGCTGCCCTGGCTCTGAAGGGCAGTGTCTTCACGGGAGGAGTCTGACGCTGTTGCTCCAGGCTGCTCACCGCCTTCTCCCATCCCTCCTCCGCCCTCGTCTCTACTCCTTGTCCCATTTGGTGCAGGTCTGACTTCTCTCTGCCCCCCAACCCGTTCTAGGCACTTCTGCTCTGTAGTCTGACTTTTCAAGTTTACTGAGAACATTGCTTCAACCAACCTTTACATATTTGAGGTGATAATATTATCACCCCAAAACAAGTACTTTTATCTCTCATGTTGAACTTTTAAAAAGTGAATTTCCAGTAGCATTCACAATTTTGAGAGACCTTTCACCTTGAAAAGAATGAATGTCCAAAAGCTTTCCTTTGATTGCCTAAATTAGATGAAAAAAGGGAACTATTATTGTAATTGACTGTTTTTTTTCTATTGATGCATCTGATTACACTAACATAAAACTGGCGCCATGTAGCCATGTGGGACGTTCTCTTGACGGTGCTGTCAAATGAACAGCTATCACTTCACTTCTAGCCTGAAGTGCTAGAGAAAGAAGGTTGGAACTGACAAGAAAACTTGGAACTGACTAATGTACTAGGCAGGGTTCTCCAGAGAAACACAACCAATAGGATGTAAATATAAATATATAAATATAATTATATTATATACTATTATACATATATCTATGTATATACTTATTATAAGAAGTTCACTTACATGATTATGGAGGTTGGCAAGTCCAAAATCTTCAGAGCTGATGTCTCATTTTGAGTCCCAAGGCTGGAAGGCTGCTGTAGAAACAGAAAGAGCTGATGCCCCATTTCAGAGGCTGTCAGGCAGGAGAAAGGCTCTCTTACTTGGGGGAGGTCAGTGATTTGTTTTATTCTGGCCCTCAACTGATTGGATGAGGCCCACCCACATTGGGGGGCCATTGCTTTACTCAGTATACTGACTGAAATATTAATCTCATCCCAAAACACCCTCACAGACACACCCAGCATAATGTTTAACCAAGATTTTAGTCAGTCTTCTTAAAGTTACTGATGACCTTTGAGTTCGATGCTGATGCTTCTTGAGCAGACGTGGGTCTTGCTTCTTATAGAATTGGTGACATCACTGTGGCTCAGGGCAGGTGGTAAACGCAGATAACCATTTTGTGCATGTTACAGTTTCATCAACTTTCTTGAAAAAGAGAAAGTCGAGAGACTTAACATTTTCATGACTCAGGCACTTTCTTTTTTTGTCGAACTCATTACTACTGAGGGTTTATTGAAAAATGAAGCTGCTGTCGCAAACACAAAGACGAATAGCTGTGCATTTACGCCGTATGGTAAGTCGCAGTCGCTGCGGCAAGGCTGCTCCCACCACCATCTGTGAGCCCTTCAGCAGGACCCCTGCCTTCCACCCCTGCACATGGTGCAGACACCCCCCGCCTGCCACTCCCACCTCTCCTGACCCCGGAGCCTGGTGGCCTGGTGGCTTTGTGCATCTCGAGGGCCGTGGTACAACCAAGAGGAGCAGCAACACTGAGTCTGTCTCTCAGCCCCGCCCCAGAGGGGAGTCAGCTGCCCTTGGTGGCTCCCATCTGCTGGCACGTCAATGTCTGTGGAGAGCTGCACGCGCTGTCCCTGAGTGGCTTGCACCGGGTCAGGAGAGGGTTGGGAAGGAGAGACAGGTCAGCCCTTGTCGTCTTCTGGCTTTAGCTTCGACTTGAGGGGAAACCTGGCTCGTTGCACGTGTGATTCTCATGAGAGAGGCAGTCGCGGCAGAAGCTGGAAGTACGAGTGGAGGGTGCCCAGGCCGTCCTGGCTTCTGTTAAAGCGGTTCTTAATAGGGCTCCACTAAACTGTGACAAGCCAGGCCGGACACCAGGACAGTGGGAGACAACCAGGACCGCCCCGGATGAACCTCTCCTCTGGGGCACTTTATCCTCGGGCTCTACGGGGGGCTCCAATCTCAGGCCCGTGTGGGGGTACTCTCTCAGTTTGGGGTTGCCACGCCTGGGTGGTGTAGGTGTCCAGGCCTTGCGTGAATGTGGGGCACAGGCGGGAACCTGCCCTCCCACAGTAGACGTGGGGTCCTCCACGAGTAGCTGCAGAAGGCTGCTCAGGGCTGGTCCCTCAGGCGGGTGAGAGGGAGGGGTTTTCTCAGTGGGACCACCCATTCTCTGTTCCTACCTCGATGTAGAAAGCCTAGTTTATTTGATATCTGCATCTACTGCGTAGCTGAAACCCTAGCTCCAACTCCAACCTTTCGATGTTATGGGACCGAGCCACCCTTGAGGGTGAAGGGGGCCCCACAGGCTGACTGTGCCAACACAAGGCTGCAGGGGCCACCTTCTCCCCCCTGGCAGCCCCTGCAACACCACCCCCTCACTGGCAGCTTGGCTGGCACTAGGATGACGACCCTGGCCAGGCTGGGCGTCCACCCACAAGGGGTGACAGGGCCTCCCATGGCAGGAGTCTTCCTGGGGAGAGCCAGGTCCAGTGGGGAGGTCAGCGCCAGTAGTCCACTGTCCACAGCTCAGGATCCGAATGGCCTGAGTCTGAAAGGTTCAAAGTCTTGGGGGTCCTGAGGGTCTCTCCGGGCACTGGCAGAGCAAGGCTGGGACACTGGGCATGGGTGTGGGTGTGGATGCGATGGTCAAACCTCCCTCAACTTGGGAGAAAGGCAAGGCAAGACGGAGCCTTTCATCCCTTTATGCTTAATCAACCCAGCCCAGTGTCAACCAAGACTTCCAGTGCCTTCTGGACAGTATAGCAGTGCTTGCAGCCCAGTTTGTTCCCAGGCTGATTTTCTCCTGCTCCAGCATGGGAGTTTCCAGCATATGGCCTGGACTGGAGCAATACCCACTCACCCCTCCACCTCCCCCCACGCGCGCACACACACACACACTCACACGCACACACACACACGCACACGAACACTCACATGCACACGCACACACATGCATGCACACACACTCAAATGCTTTCACACTCGCACACACACTCACGTGCACACACACACGTGCGCGCGCACACACACACACGCACATACACACACTCACATGCGCTCACACACACAGCAGCAGGGGTGTTTGCGATCCTGGTCAGGCCTGGACAGGATAGGACGGCAGCTCCTGCACTTCCCTCCAGGCCATAGCGGTTTCAGCCACACAGTAGATGTGGATGTTAAATAACGTTTGTGGAATGAAGGATGAATACGTGAATGAATGAATGAAGGGATGAAAAATTTAAGAAAAACCTGGAAACTTCTTCCTCTGTCTAAAGAGGTATAGGGAAGCTTATCAAACTCCTCAGGTATGAAACACCCGCCCTGTGGCATCAAGTAAGACGGGGAGAGAGAGTCTAGGGTAGTGCTTCCGGCAGGGCCCCCTTTCCAGCCAGGGTCTCCTGTCTCCTGGACTTCTCTCAGAGGGTTCCAGGGCTTGTGACATGCCCTCTCCAGGGCTCCCTCTCTCTACCTGAATCCAGCTTGGCCTCCAAAAGCAGGCCGACTTTGCCTGGAATCACATAGACCCAGGCACACCTTAGGGGGCAGGACCCAGAGGGCAGCTGTGGCAACGGAGAGCTGGGCGTGATAAGAGAGGTGGGCATGAGGGATGAGAGCGTTGCCCAGTGGCTCAACTCATTGTGAGCAAGAACATGGGGCAGAGAGAGACAGAGAGTGGCAACGTCCTTTCTGCCCTGATCTCGGGGGCCACAGTCACCTGCCAGTTATATGGCTGCAATAAGCCAGTAACTACAGGATTTGTGCAGCTGTTTGCACGAGGCACAATGCTGCAGGGGAGAGAGCACAGAAACAAGAGTCCAGAGGCCTGAGTCCTAGTCCCAGTTCCTTTAGTGCCTGGCTGTGTGACTTTGAGTAGGTCCTCCACCTCCTTGAATCTTGAATTCCCTGCAAAATGGGGATAGCAAAGCTTCGTCTCTCTCCCGGGATGTCAGAGTGGGAGAGGGGCCTTAGACAGCAGCCAGCAACTCTTCCACTTGACAGAAGAGAGGCTGGGGCCCCGAGATGCAAGGGGCACGGGCAAGGTCACACAGCAGACCAGTGGCAGAGCTGGGTTCAAAGCCAGGTCCCTGACCACTAGGACAGTGCTTACTCCCCTGCCTCAGTCTCAACAGTGTAGATTCTCACAGAAGGAAGAGTTTTCTGGAGGCATGCGGCTCTGGTCCTCCAGCAGGGAGACCAGCGCGTGCCCAGCAGGCTGCATGCAGTCAATCCTGTTGTACAAATCTCAGAAAGGAAACGGAATCTCAGGACCCATTCTCCCCATGCCGGCAACAGGACCCCTGAGCTAGCTGGAAGTGCCTCTGGGTGTCTGGCGTCAGCCTCACTCTCACCTGCTTAAACCCACGGGTGGTAGTTCTGTCCTCAGTGTCTAAGCCCAGGCTTAGTCAAAAAGCGATATTTGCCTGCCCATCGAGTGCAAAGCTCTGTGCTGAGCAGAGGACAGCCTTCTTCACCGCACAGGGACAATCTATTTGGGTTGGATTTTCAGGTGCTAGAAGATGGTTTCCAGAAAGAAGATAGAGATAAGATGGTGAGTCTTGTTTTGTTTCTTTTAATTGTAAGAAATCTCTGATCTACATCACAGAATACTTGCATGATCGTCAATGGCTCCTCCTCAGTCAGAGCCACACGGGCCTTCTACTTCTTTGCTCTTGCTTTCTTTCCTTTGTTTGCTTTGTAGAACTTAAGAGAGTCCTCTTGAGCTGGCTGAGCAGTGATGGGGAGTGGGAAGGGGATAGGAGCGTTGAGATTTAAAGTCTTCTTCTGAAGTTTCAGGTCCAAAATATCAAAAGTTATCTGGATCTCATACTCAAGCAGCTCCTTCAGGCATTCGATCTGGACGTGAATGGCCTCGTTGATGAGATTTTCTAACTCCTGGAAGAAACAGAAGGCTGCTGGTGAATGGGGCTCCAGGGAAGGCTAAGGCCCTCTGCGGATAGAGTTCCTCAATAGGATCCAATTCTCAACTCAGCCTCCTCCTTTATCTGTGTGCTAGGACCTTCCACGTCCCCCTCCAGATCTCCTCTCCATCCTACTCTGTGCTCTGGGTGGCTGCGTCAACCAGCTACCTTGACCTCTGGCTTCTGGTTGAGTCAGCCAATGGGAGGTCCTGGCAGGAGATCTGAGGGTGGGAGGAGAATGAAGCCTCTCACCCTCCTCCCAACCAGCTGTGGGTTGGCCATGACCATGACCTCTACCTACAGGCACACCTGCTGCCCCATGGCCCTCTCCTACAGCCACTGCTCTCTTTTTGGGTTCCAGTGATTGCTTCTCTCCTTCTTCCTTCAGGCCCACTGTGGCAATCACCCTGTTGATTACTAACATTGTTCTGGGCCAATAGGCCAGTCCCATATCCCCTACTTCCTGGTCAATGCAAGCTCCATCTGAAGATCATCCCCCTTCCTTCCCCTTTCCCTCCATCTCATTCTCACGTCTCACAGTTCCAGAAGCAGGCTTCGTTGGAGGGGACAGGGGAAATTGCTCAGAGAGCGGGTGTGTCCCCCAACCAGCCAGCCATGGAAAGAAGGGAAACTCAGCCACCATTTGCCACGTTAAACAGAAGAAACTCTCTGTCATGTCAATCAGGATCATGGCATCCTGGGATCCTTGAGATATGGACCATGTAACTGTGTTTCTTCAAGCTCCCTGGCTGAGCAACCAGACAGAAGAGGAGAGGTCATGCCTGTCCTGGGGATGCCGGGGGACGTCCTTGGAGTATCTGGTTTCCTAGAGGACGTTTCTCTGAGATCTCATATTTGAACTTAGAATCTCATGCAAAATGTTACATTTACCCCAGAATGTCTCCTTGGTTGTTTTTATATAAAAATAATGTTCTTCCCCTAAGTCTTTAGGGAGGATTGTGTTCCAAGAGGAGGCACCATGTTTATTCTATGGTGTTGAGTGTCCCCAGCTAAGGCACACCAGCAGGGGCACATAGTGGAGGGGACTCCAGCCCACAAGCTCCACCAGGCAGGGACCAGCAGCAAAGTAATGGAGGCCCACAGGGGAGCTGGGAGGAGCAGAGAAGAGCAGCTGTGCGGGGAACAGGAGGCGGAGGAGAGGCAGCCCCTCCCATCTGTGGCCTTGCCCACGTATTCTAGAGCAAGGTCCCAGGAAGGAGGTGAAGACAGGCTGCTGCTTGGGTTCTGTTGGATCCTCGCTGGAAGTCTTAATGTACTAAGATTATGTGGCAGCCCGATGTGCTTTTTATCCTGGAAACTTAACTTCACCTTAGAAGAACATCTTGTGTTAATTGTTGTGTTAATTGTTCTTTAGAGATTTTTCCAATGTGTCATATATATGTAAAGGAGAACTTCCCAGGGCCGTTCACTCTTTGGCTGACAATTCAAAGCCAAATCCCTTTTGGAACCCACAGGCCTTGCGATTCCCTACCCCCACCCCAGCACGCCCCTCAACACATGCACACATGTATATATACACAGATGCACATACTTGTCTCTTTGTTCAAAGATGATGCAACAGTGATGATATCAGTGCCTATGTATAGTTAAAAAATAAATTTGGACTGTGCCAGGCCCTCAAGAAGTTGGCTGCCCTGGGCCAAGCTAGTCAACATTTATTGAGGAGCTGGTCATCGGAGACTCTGACTCTGGGAGCCCCCGTGGTCCTTAAGACCCGTTAAGAGGGCAGTCCACTTTCTTAGATCCACACGCCAGACATGGATTCTCCTTAGATCTGGTCTCTCCCTCGATCTCGAGCCCCATCCCTTTGCCCACCTCTTCACATCATCCACCCCGAGATGTCCCTCACGGTCCTTCTCTCATCTTCCCCCCAGGCCTTGATGGATGCTGGCTCTGCAGGCAGGTGAAGGGCACAGACAGACTCCGTGGTGGTTCAGAGCCAGGGGTCTTTTTTGGTGGAATCTGTCACTGAGCGATGATGCAGTGAAAAGAACTTGGACTTCGGGGTCAGCCAGTCCAAATGTGGACTCTACCACATGCTAGCTCAGTGACCTTGGGCGAGTTGATTAAATTCTCGGAGCCTCAGTTGTCTCATCATTGAAATGAGGACATGAATTATACCTCACAGGGGTGTTTTGTGAAACCTGCATACAAAGCCTGCAGTAGTTGCTCAGTGACTGTCCCCTCTACCCGCTCCCTGTGTGCGGACAACAGGGTTCTGTCTGTGCATCTGACTCCAGCCTGGACCTTCTCTTGGGAGGAATGGGCGTTTGCACATGGCAGGTGAGCATCCTCCCCACCTGGGGCACAGGCTCACCTCTCTCTTCAGAACCCGGCTCCGCTGCGCGGACGCCTCCGAGAACGTCCTCTGTAGCGTGTGCTCCTGCTCCAGGCGCAGCGCCTCCTTCAGGAGCAGCGCCTTGGTGCGCTTCTGTCCCTCAGCCGCACTGAGCTCGGCCACCTGCTGCTCGTGCTTCCAGATCTCCCTGTCCACGCCCTCGGCCAGCGGGAGGAGCTGGGGCGGCGCACACACCTCTAGGTGGGTGACGGTCAGGTTGACGTCCTGCTCCTGGCCCAGGACATACTGGTAGAGTTTGTAGTGGCGGATGAAGGTGTTGTGGAAGTAGTCGCAGAGGGCCAGCAGGTGGGTGGTGTTGAATTGCCCCTGGTAATCTCTGAGCTTGTTCCCCAGGATCGTCACAGCCTCAGTGATGGAGCAGCCTGGGGACACAGAGGGGCAGGCATCGAGTGTGAACCAGGGTAAAGCTGCATTGATAGCGGATCAATATAGGCTCTGAATGCAAGCACTCTGACCCCAGAACCCACGTCCTACCAGCTATTCTATATTGCCATTTATTAGCTCCTGAAAGCTATGTAGTGTATCACATTTCCCTTTTTACCTTGGCTTCTAGGAAGCTCAGAGCCAATTTTCTGCAGTAACGTACATTTATCCCATTTTTGCTTATATGATTATCCCACTCCCTACCTATATTTTTACTTTTAACTCTTGTTTTAAAGACTTACTTCAGCTGTCCTTTATATTGTTTACACTTCAAACCCTTTGGGAAGGAGACGAGAGGGTAAAAAAGGGATTTTGGAAACAGTTGAGCATGAGATGATGGAGAGACAGATGTTCAGGCCACCGTTATACCGGAGACTTGTATCACAGAGTTAGGCAAATTTTGTTTACACCACGCAGAGATCAGCTCTGAGGGCAGCACCCTGGGCAGCGCTCCTCAGAGGGTGGACCTTCTCCCCCATGCCCTCCCGTTCGCTCCTCTAGCTCACCACGCCATCAGAAGCTCAGGGGAGTGGTGTGGTCAGGGAGGCAGATGATTTGGGTCTTAACATGATGGTGGTTCAGTACGGGCTCAGGGCTAAGTGAAGTGCGTGCCCTGGGGAACAGAATCAGGCAGAGAGGGACCAGACAATGGACAGAGAAAGAACATGGTCCCTGTGTGAGGAGACCTGGGTCTTCACACAGATGCTCCCTGTGCTCCCTGAAGCACACTGTGAACTCAGCCAAGGCTCTCCTGTTCCCTGACTCAGTGTCCGCCTCTGCAGAATGGGAGCTTGGGCCAGTGACCACCAAGTCACATGCCTTTGATGATTCCCCAGTCCCTTCTCTGAAGACAGAGACCAGTGTTGAATGCAGGGAGCCTGGCGTTCCTCCCGGGGCAGAGGCCCAGGCTGCCTGCAGATCCCCCTCCTCATCTCCCCTGTGTGAGCCCCCCAGGGGGCCCTAGAGGAGTCTCCCTCCTCCCCAGCTACAGTGCTCTGGCCTCCTTCAGGGGGCTGTCTCAGCTTTGCCCACACGGTTGTTTTTCAAGTCCTCCCCACCCCCCATTCTGTTTTCACTTTGGCTCCTCACTCTTGGCCTGGAGTGGGAGCATTTACCTTCAATCTCCCCAGAGTACTGAGAGCGTAGAGGCATCACAGTCTCAGAGAAATATTAGTAGATGGAGCAGCACTCCACTTTGAACCTTGTTAGAATGTGCTGGAAAGTGTCCCTTGGATTTAGGCTTCTGTCTCCTGGGGGAGGGAGGAAGGGAGGCCTCTCCATCGTGCAGAATTAAAGGTTGGTGGGCTGTGCTTTCCCCTTCTTTCAAGGCAAATCAGCAGGCTCAGAGGCCTGAGAGAGTGCTCCTATCTCAGGGCGGTGTAGGGGAAGGGCACTAGGTTTGAAGGCCTGAGACAACCCTGTCCCTTCCTATCTGTGACCTTGGGCCTTCATTCCCTCAAGTGTAAAATGGGGCATAATTGTATGTACTCCATAGGATTATTGGGAGTATCACATGGGGTGACATATCCAAGTGCCTTGTACAGAACCTGCTACAAGGTAGTAATCAATAAATGCTGTAGGAAAAGAAGAGTTTGCTTCTGCCCTGTGAGAAAAGTCTCTCCTGGCCATATCTATCCTTTCTTCCTTCCATCTCTCCATCAGTCTGCTCACCCATCCATCCATCCACCCATCCATCCATCTCTTCATCCATCCACTCATC
Organism: Ceratotherium simum simum; assembly: GCF_057802395.1. NCBI lineage: Eukaryota > Metazoa > Chordata > Mammalia > Perissodactyla > Rhinocerotidae > Ceratotherium > Ceratotherium simum. The sequence goes on along the minus strand of NC_141911.1, from coordinate 10,560,222 downwards.
TATCATCTATCCATCCATCCATCCATCTCTCCATTTATCTATCCATCTCTCCATCCATCCATTCATGCATCATCTATCCATCCTTCTCTTCATTTATCCATTCTTTGCTCCATCCATCCCTCAATTCATCCATTCATCCATCCATCTCTCCATCCATCCATCCATCCATCCATCCATCCATCCATCCCTCCATCCAGTCATCTATCCATCTCTCCATCCATCCATTTATCCATCATCCATCATCCTTCCATCCATCCATCACTCTATCCATTCATCCATCTCTCCATCCATCCATCCACCCATCCATCCATCCAAGATCAATTTGTCAAACTGTTACTGAGTGTCTATTAATTACTAGGCACTATGCTAGGTTCTGGCAATACTATGATAAATAAGACACATCCCTTGCCCTCAAAGTGCTCACAGGAGAGACACACAAGCAGATGTTACAATACGTTTGTAAAGAGAAACAGAATCAGGTGAAGAAGAATGCTCAGTTGAGGATAGGGGTTTTCCTGGAGAAGAGGATGCATGAGCTATATCTCAGAAGCTGAGTGAGACTAAGTTGGCAAAGATGGTGGGGGAGGCACTTCATGGATACAGACTGAGTGAGAGCAGAGAGGCAAGAAGCTGCATGGCATGGGTGGGGAACAAGACAGGGTTTGTTGCTGTTGGCACCTAAAGATGGAGGCAGAAAATGGCAAGCGTTGAGTGGAGAGGTGGGTGGAAGACAGATGGGAGGGCCTTGAATGCTGCGTTCAGAAGCCAGGGCTTTGTACCCTAGGCAGCGCAGGACCCGCCCAGGGTTGTAGGCAGGCAGTAGACGTGGTTATGCTTGCCTTGAGCTCGATCACATTGACGGTCATGTGGTGGCCTGTGCAGAGACTGTGGCCCAGTCCAGAGGGGAGTTGCTGTGGCCTGAGAGTGCCAGGGCAGCAGGCCTGGGCAGAAGGAGCAGATTGAGCGGCAGGACTGATGGTCGGATGTGAAGCGTGACAGAGACCTGCACAACTCCCAGGTTCTTACTGAAGGACACTTGGGGACATTCACCTCTGACATGACCCCTGTCCTCAGAGAGCTTCCAATCTGTGGAAGAGGAGACAGTTGGACAAATGACATCTACCTTTTTATTCTCAGCCCCAGCACAGGACTCTGTGTACAGTCGGGGCCGATAGGTATCTAGGGAGTAAATGAACACATTCTGATACATCAAGCGCAGTGAAGGGGCTGTTCATTTATCCATTCAACAAAAATTTCTTAGGGGCTTTCTCTGTGTCCAGAACTCTTCCAGGTTCCAGTGAGGCAGTGAAGGGCTAGGGAGAGAGCACACAGATAGTATAACTCTGCTCAGTGCTACATAGGGCTGGGCGGGCACCCAATAGGAAGAAGTGACCTTCTCAAGGGAAGTCAGGGAGCAGTTCCCTGAGGAAGTGATGAAGGAGTTGAGATGGGCAGTGTCAGAGGAGTTACCAGGCAGAGAGAGGTGGGAAAGGTGAAGCAAACAGGGAGAACAGCATGTGCAAAGGCCCTGTGGTTGGAGAAAGCATGGACCATTTGAGGAACTGAAGGGCTGGGGTGGGGAGTTGGCAGGCTAGAGAGCAACTGATGAGGGGCCCCCTGGTTCTAGATGAGGCTGGGAGGTGAGCAGGGACCTGGCTGTGCAGGGCCTCATAAGCCCCTGAGGGAGGAATTTGATCTTCAGCCTAAGGGCGATGTTGTTAAAACATTGACCCTTTCACGATGTGAGTCAGATCATGGTCCTCCTCTGCCTAACACCCTCCGCAGGTTGCCTGTCATACCTCACACCGCGAAAGCCAAAGTCAGCCAGAGGCCCATCCATCCCTTCCTCTGACTCAGTTTCTCCTCTCCTCCCTCTCCCTCTGCTCCTGGCACACTGGCCTCAGCCTAGTATGCCCTTTCCAACACAGGACTCACCTCTCACCCCCAGGAGCACCACTGTCTCACAGAGGCCTCTCGGACCACCCTACCCCACACTCCCTAGAGACTAGTTATTTTGCTGTATCAAGCAAGAGTTGAAAGCTAAGTTTACTGAAAATAATTTTTAAGAAATTAATTTTGTCAATTGTTTTGCTAGAAAAATGACAGTTTTGAATGATATTTTAAGATTTGATTGCATTGCTGTTACCATTGTATATTTTTATAAATTGCTTCTTTGCATATGTACAATTTATGTAAGTAAATAAATTACACTAAAAGTTACTTGGAAAGTTCAGTTATAATGTTAAATTATATGTTGATAGCTTCTTAATTTAACTTAAAATTTTTATTTAGTCATATTGTACCCTGCATCGTATACAAAGAGTAAGCTTTACATATGTATAAAGTAGATACACATAGTGTATGTAATCAGATATACAGAAGACCTATGGTATGAAAATTTAATAGTGGTGGGCAATTAGGGAAAAATGTCTAAAACAGCTTCTCAATATGATCCAGCAATACCACTTCTGAGTACACACCCAAAGGAGATGAAACCAGGATCTTGAAGAGATGTCTGCTCTCCCATGTTCATGGCAGCATCATTACACTAGCCAGGATATGGAGACAACTGAAGTGTCTGTTGATGGATGAATGGTTAAAGAAATTATTTTATACGCACACACACTGGAATATTATTCAGCCTTAAAAAAGAAGGAAATCCCGTCATTTGCAACAACACGGATGAACTGGAGGACATCATGCTAATTGAAATCAGCAAGACACAGAAAGACAAATACTGCAGGATTCCACTCCTACAGGGAATCTAAAAGAGTGGAACTCACACAAGCAGAGAGCAGAATGGTGGTTGCCAGGGGTTGGGGGAGGGCAAATGGGGAGATGTTGGTCAAAGGGTACAAAGTTGCAGTTATGCAGGATGAGAAAGTTCTGGAGATCTAATGTACAGCATAGTGCCTATAGCTAACGAGACTGTTTTGTATATTTGAAATTTGCTAAGAGAGTAGATCTTAAATGTTTTGACTACAAATAAATGTGCTAACTGTGTGAGGCAGTGGGTGTGTTAATTAGCCTGATTGTGGTAATCATTTCACAATGTATATGTATATCAAAACATTACATCGTGCATCTTAAATATTTATTTTCAGTTACTGACAAATTGACAAATTTTTATTTGTCAATTATACCTCAATAAAGCTGGGGGAGGATCACACAAAAATAGTTAATAAAATAAATAAAATGGCTCCTAAGGGAGACAATGATAAAAAAAATAAGGTTGAGATGCTGCTTTAGCATGCTATGGTGTGCAATGCACTTTCCTCCCCGTTTTCTCACTCGATTCTCACAGCTTGTCACCTGTATCATGGAGACCCAGCTGGCACTGGGGCAGTGACCTATGCTTCCCTTGGCCTGTCTCCTGTGCTGGGAAATAAGCGGCCCAGGCCACTGATCCCAGGAGCCCCTTCCACCCTGAACCTGTGTCCCAGGTTGGCAGTGGGGAGGGAACTGGGGCCAGTGTGAGCCCTGTGTTCCAGAATCACCCAGAGCTTTCTAAAAAATGCAAACTCCCCTTCATGCAAACACACACACACTCACATACACACACACCCATCTCAAAAAAGGAAGTGCTGGTTCCGGGGTGGCGGCTGGCTTGGGAATTGCTGCCTGCTGACTCTGATTGGAGTTATGAGCCATATTGAGCCAAAAGAACTCAGATGTTGACACACAGGGGCCATCAAGTCACTAAATGACCAACTGGCCGAAGGACAGAGCCAAAGCTCCTGAACGCCCTGCTCTGCCCAGTGACCTTGCCATTCGGCGCCTGCTGTGACACAGCTGCCGAGTCTCTTCCTGCACCTGGGTGAGCCTCCTGTCACTCGGATTCTGTGGGCATTTTGTTCTAGTCCTTGTTGCTTTCGGAGAGGGGTGGTTAAAAATGACACAGAATATACAGTCTGTTGTGTTTTTTATGGTGCTCATGTACATTACATAACTACATAGCAAGAGTTGAGGACGCCTCTGAAAGCAACATGGAAGCGAGTGCCCAGACGTGGGGCACCACTGCGCCCGCCGAAGCGCAGAGAGGAGGAAGGGAGAAGTGCGTCAGAGAGCGGGTAGGTCCTCCCATGGGGGAGGGGAGCGCCCTGACCCAGGAGGCTGGGGGCGGGGAGCCGAGGAAGGTTGCTGCACAGCGGACGCTGGACCCAGTGTGGAAGAATGAGGAGGAGTTTGGAAGAAGACGGTGGGAAACGGCACCCTGGAAGAGGCACAGCAGAGATACTGGCAGGAGGCAAGTGGCGGGCGGACAGCATGGGCATGCGCACAGATCCACACGGGTCAGAGGTCCGAGGTCCTGGGAGGCAAAGCTGGAGTCCGTGGGTCAGGTCTGGGACATGGAAGGGCTTGAGGTCTTCGGTTTGCAAAGGGCAAGCCCGTGTATACCATGTGAAAGAGCTAGACTTCATCACAGAAGCTGGACTCTAACTGGAATTCCTGAAACCTGAGGACATCCAAGGATGGGCTTCGGGACCCACTGGGACCTCCTGGAACTGCATCCAGAATTTCGCATGCACATTTTTTTCTGGGGAGAGTGTGCATAGAGAGAATCATCAAATTCCTGAAAGGAAGGTTAAGAACCGTGGCAAAGAGCTGTGGAGCTGCTCAGAGGTGTTAAGCCGAGAAGTGGGAGGTCAGACAGGTATTTCAGAGGGATGGTGGCGGTGCCTGGAGGAATCTCTGGTTGGGGGTTGGGGAGCAGGGTGCGGTCTTCAGTTTCTGATCATCGAAGCTGGACTCCAGGCCTTGGGGAGGCGACTCCAGGCCTGTGCGATCTTCTTGGGGTGAATCATGGCACCTCCTCTGGGCTCTGCGGAGCTGATCCTGCGGGAAGGTGCCCTGCTCCTCCTCCGGCCTGGCAGCGAATGGGGCTTGGATCACCTGCATCCTCCACTTTGGGTGGCCGTGAGTGACTCGTGAGCCGAGGCCAGCCCCTGGCCTTCTCTATTTGGCTTCTGGCAGCCATGCACAAAGCCCAGGTTTGAAACAAAACGTCCGCGGGCCCAGTGCGCTGAGTGCCCTCAGCAAACGTGTGCAGGTGCGCCCAGCTGCCTGCTGTCCTGGGGGATGTCCTCCTCTGGGCATGAGCTATGGCCTCAGCCTACAGGTCATGAAACACAGTGTGGGCCTTGTCCCGTGTCAACAGGGAGGGAACTCCTGGGCTGGATGCTAACTTTCAACCCCAAGACACTCTTTCAACTAGTTCTGGTTTTCAGCAAAGATGGCACCCTGCTGGCTCATGAGACACTTTCTTGGCCCCCAGACCACTCTCCATTTGCCGCGGGTCGAGAAGTCCAGGGTGACTCAGAAAGCCGAGGATTATGTCTCAGGGAGAAACCTGTGGCTGCCAGGGGACAGATCTGTACCTGCAAGTTGCTCTTCAATAACAGGGAGTGGCCTTCATTTGCATTGGCTGCTAGGAACTTCCTGAAGACAGTCCCCAAGCCCCTGGAGGCCAGCACCTGCACAGGGATGCGCATGGGAGTGGAGGAGGAGGGCAAGGAGGAGGGAGAGCGGGGGCTGGATGATGGCCCCAGACGCTCCAGAATCAGGGCAAAAAGGCACCGCGCTTGGACCGGGCTCTCTGGGTGCCTCCCCCAGCCCTCGCCTGCAGGGTCTAGGGCTGGGTGAGAGCAAGGGGGATGCCCCATGTCCTGGTGGGTCTGGGAACGGTGAAGAGGAGTTGCTCCTTCTGGGTGGGTGTGAGGGGAGGAGCCAGGGGCCAACGGTGCCCCTGACAAACCAGTCTGGTTGCCCCTGCCTTGGCTCGGAGGGGAGGAACCAAGTCAGGCAGCAGCCTGGCCTGGCTTACCTTTCCAAATACCTGAGTGCCTACCAGGGCTGGCCAGGAGGGTGGGAAGCAGACAAACGACAAGACCCACCACCTCCACCCCCATCCTGAGCCCTGGACGCTGCCCCTGCCCTCCTTTCTGCTCTTGGGAAGGCTGCCAATCTAATTCAGCCACAGTGCCAATGACAGCCACAGCTCAGAGACAGGCTGTGCTTTCCTGGAGGCAGCGGAGGGCTCCTGTTTAGGGAGCTCCCGGTGTGCTCTGCATGTCCTGGGTCATCTCAGCCTCCGCCCAAGGCCTCCCAGCTCTCGGAGGCAGGTGGAGGCACCATCCCCACTTCGCCTGTGAGAGAAACTGAGGCTCAGAGAGGTCAAGGGATTTACTCAAGGGCACACGGCTGGTGAGTGGCAGAGCCCCTTTCAGCCATCCAGCTCCAAGCGGCTTTGGGCTCTTTGTAGACCCTTGGAGGTGGACCCTCGAAGGGACCCCCAACCCTCTGAGTCACAGATTTCCAAAGGATGTTCTGCAGTAGGTATTGCACAGAAATAAATGTTCCACGACCAGAGACCTTGAAGACATGTTGGATCAAGAGAAATTAAACAGAGCCCTTAATATGCTAACGGGCTCAGCAAAATATGCTAATAGGCTCAGCAAATGGCTGAAAAGGGTTGAACATATTGAGCTGGTCTAGTCCTTTAGAGGCCCAGGGAAAGGAAGGGACTTGCCTAAGGCTCACTGTGACAAAGTCAGGACCAAAGTCAGGAGCTCCAGCCAGGGGTCAGAGGTCAGGGGTCAGGGACCTGGCAATGGGGTGGCGTCCCTGTCACCATTGCAGCCTGGGGATGAGACTGGTTCTACTTCTCGTCATTACCCACCTGGCCCTGGAGCTTTTTGGTAGGTCAGAAACGTTTCAGAAGGGGGCGTGGGGCTCTGCTTGCTCTAGGAAGGGATGAGCTGGGCCAGGAGACACGGGTCTGGTTCTGCTCTTGGGAGTTTTCTCTGTGGCTGCTCTGCTGACTGCTGGCCGCAGGGACGACAGGAGTCTGGGGTGAGAGCCCCAGAGGTCCCCGCCTCTGCTTGAGACCGCTCCCTGTGGCTCCTGCCTGTCCTGAGGTCTCTGGGCTGCGGGCCTTCCCTCCTCCCTGCGCAAAACAAGCAGTTCCTTTGGGGCCGCTCCTTTCCAGGGGAGTCCAGTAGTGGAGCTGCAGGGAGAGAAGAGTGGGCTACCTGCTTTGGCCTGACACCCCCCCATCTGGGGAGGAGGGCCAGCAACATCCTTGCCGACCTCATCAGCTCTGCTTGGGATTGGCCAGAGGACCACCAAACTGGCTGGAGATGGACCTTCCCTGCTGCCCTGTGATCCCAGGACCAAGGACTGGATAGCACTGCGTCTTCCTGGTCACATGCCCTGTTCTCCACCGCAGTTCACAGTCACGTGCAGGCCACCAGTGAGCCTGGGGCAGCCCCTGGACTGAAGACAGTGTGGACGCTGGGGTCATTCCTCAGAGCTTGGCCCATCTATGAGGGGCGATGCGGGGTGCCAGGTAAGAGCGCAGACGGGGCGTTCAGACAGATGTGGGCTCACGTCTTGCTTCTCTTTCTTAATCATTTACATAGGCTATTTGGCCTCTCTGGCATCAGTGTTCTTATCCATGAAATGGAGGCAGTAAAAATGCCCACCTCAGAGGGTCAGATGAGGGCACATGTGTGCACTGCTTCCCACAGTGCCTGGAGTGCAGTAAGCACTCAATAAATAACGTGGTCATCGTTGTCATCGTCATCATTGCGAAGCCTCTACTGGTGTTGCAGCTCCCTGAGGGCTGTGAGCTTTCTGGACCCTGGCTTTCCAGAGGGCATAGCAGGACCCTCGGGCAATGCGTCCCGGAGACTGGTTTTCCTCAGTCCAGTCCCTCGGAGGTCTCTACCTGGCGACTCTCTTTACCTTGCTGGGGGGTGAAGCATGAGATACAGAAGTGCTGTCTTTCCTGGTCATGTGTCTGCTGAAGGGGAAGGATGGCTTCGAGTCAGCGGGGTCCCCAGTTATGGGGTTGCGGGGGGTAGAAGGGGCAACACTTCTGGTCAGACCATTTACTGAGTGACTCAACAGTTCATGGCTCTCCCCTGTGTCTCTTGGGCATCCTCTTCTCTTCCCCCTATTGTGAGCTCCTCAGTGGCAGGAACCTGCTAGAATGGACCAGATTTCCCAAACCTGAAGGATCTTTCCAGAAAGCTCTGGACATGTGGTTGCTGCCCAGTGCCAAGCACTTGGTAAATAATAATACAACCAACCTACACTGACGTACCACTTTACAGTTTTAAAGCATTTTAATTATCCATCAATCTATTTAATTGATCACAGCCAACCTATGAAAAAGGTAATTGCTGCCATTTAACAGATGAGGAAACTGAGGCTTAGAAATCTTATGCAAAATCAGGACTCAAACCCAGATTCTCCGACCCCAGGATGAGTATACCACAGCTACTGCAGGATTTTTCAGGAGCAAATGGAAGATATATGGGATATTCAGAACTACAGTACTTCCACTAGGGCTTTTTAATTTTACTGTGGTAAACTATACATACATTCCTCCCAAGAATTAAAAATAGAGATGCCCTATGACCCAGCCATCCCACTACTGGGAATCTATCCAACGAACCTGAAATCAACAATCCAAAGAGGCTTATGCACCCCTATGTTCATAGCAGCATTATTCACCATAGCCAAGAAGTGGAAGCAACCTAAGTGTCCCTCGACTGACGATTGGATCAAGAAAATGTGGTATATATATACAATGGAACACTACTCAGCCATAAAAAAGACAAAATCGTCCCATTTGCAACAACATGGATGGGCCTGGAGGGTATTATGTTAAGTGAAGTAAGCCAGAAAGAGAAAGACAAACACTGTATGATCTCACTCATATGTGGAATATAAACCAACACATGGACAGAGAAAACTGTATTGTGGTTACCAGGGGCAAGGGGGGTGGGGGGTGGGCACAAGGAGTGAAGGGAGACATATATATGGTGATGGACAAACAAAAATGTACAACCCAAAATTTCACAATCTTAAAAACTATTAAAACATCAATAAAAAAATATATATATACATAACATAAAATTTACCATTTTAACCATTTTTAAGTGTACATTTCAGTGGCATTAAGTACATTCACCTTGTACAACTCACCACCCGCCGTCTCCAAAACTCTTCTCATCTTGTAAAACTGAAACTCCATACCACTTAAACACTAACTCCCTATTTGCCCTTCCTCCCAGCCCTGGCAGCCACCATTCTACTTTCTGTCTCTATGAATTTGACTGCTCTAGGGACCTCACACAAAAGGAATCATACAGTATTTGTCCTTTTGTGACTGGCTTATTTCATTTGGTATAGTGTCTTCAAGGGTCGTCCACATTGTAGCACATATCAGAATTTCCTTTCTTTGTAAGGCTGTATGATATTCCATTCTATGGATAGACCACATTTGGTTTATCCATTCTTCTGTTGATGGACATGGGTTCCTTCCATCGTTTGGCTATTGTGAATAATGCTGCCATGAACATGGGTGTCCAAACATCTCTTCGAGGTCCTGCTTTCAATTCTTTTGGGTGTATACCCAGAAGTGGAATTGCTAGGTCATATGTAATTCTATATTTAATTTTTTGAGGAACTACACTACTGTTTTCCCATCCACTAGATTTTCCGTTTTTCCTTTTAAGATAAACCAAGAGTCACATTAAAATAAAAATTTACCCAAATGCTAGGATTAGAAAGATGTTGTTGTCTTTTAAAGAGTTCCTCTCTAGGTCTCAAAGGGCAAACACAGGGCCATGTGTTTTAAAGATCGTGGTGGGCTTTTGCCCAAGCTCTTCTCTTTGTCCACAGTGGTCCCCCTATCTTGTCTGCTTAGCAAACGCACCCCTCCCTGTTTCTCGCCCCCATTCGTCAAGAAGTTGCATGCTTAATGCTAAAGAGCTTTGGCAGGAGGGATAGACTCTGGGGCCAGAAGGTCTCAAGGTTAATGCTGGTCCTGCCTGTTACTGTGTGACAATTTGCAGGTTACCTCATCTCTCTGAAACTCAGTTGCATCATCATGAAATGGGGACAATAGTACCCACCCACCCAAGATCGCTGAGAACATTAAATGAGATGGTCCACACAGAGAGCTTAGCGCATCGTGACTGCTGAGTGGATGTTCGTACTTCTCCGCCCCCTAGCCCAGGGGTCTGGCAGTGCTTGCAGGACAGTGGCTGAGTGAGTGGGGCGGGATTAAGCTGATTCAGAGAGGGTTCAGAGGGCAGAACAGGAGCCATCAGTTGGAAGGCTCAAAGAGACAGATGTCAGTTCAGCAACAGGAAGAACTTTCTAGAAGTGAGAGAGAGCTTTATCAGTGGGGTGGGTCTTGTCTTGAGGAGTGAGGAGGCATTTAGCTGGTGAGAGGATTCCTGAATAATGTGTGTGTGTGGTGGTGCAGGCGGCTTGGATCAGGTGACCTCTTGGGGCCCTTTTGACTCTAAGAAGCTATGGTGATTTCTACAGAGCTGACAATCCCCCGTAGCCACATCCTGGGGTGCTGTGGGCACCTCCTGGCCAAGCTCTGTAGCTGTCTCAGGTTTGGTGAGGCAAGTCCTCTTCATCATCCTTGTCATTATCATCCTCGAGATGAAAACAACCAAGTGATCCCACGTCTTGGGGACATGGCACTGCACCGAGGCTCAAAATCAGCTACTGGGGGGTTCTGAGACCGACCAGCAAGTTCAGCTGAGCAAGGAAGGACATGGGAAGCTAGAGGCAGGGCATAGGGTCACTCCAAAGGGCCAGAGGTCTTGAGGACACCAGTACCATCCACCCACACACAGGTGGCAGATCTAGGCCAGGACACATTAGCCAACGGGCACAGCTGGGCCTGTGCCACCTACCACACTGGAGCCAGCCTGCTGGGGGCCAGGAGCCCAGGTTCATGCTGTGAGTAAGTAACAGAGGACTCAGTTAGGAACCCAGCCCCCAGGTGTTCCACCTGGTTCTTCCAGGTGCTCAGCTCTTCCTGCACGCCAGCAGCCTCATTCCACCCACTGCAGGGTGCTCTCCCGGGCTTCATGCTTCTCAGGCCCTCACGTGCCCCGTGTACTGATCTCTCTGGTCAAGATAGAAGGTCGCGTGGTGGGGTGAGTGCTCTGCTGTCAGACAGACCTGGGCTCAAACCCCAACTCCACTTTCTGGAGCAGCAACCTGGGGCAAGTTACTTAAACTCTCTAGGTCTCAGTTTCTTCATCTTTAAAATAATGCTTATGATGCAAGGTCATGGTGAGGGTTACAGACTATACATGTGAAAATACCGGGGTCACAAATCTCTTCCTGTTCCTCTGCAGGACGCACGCTCCCTCGGGGAAGGTCAGGGAAGGTTTCTATGGTGTAGTCTCACCTGGTCTGCTGTGACCGCACTCCAGGCTGGATTAACATCATGTTCTCTCCACCCCTTTTTCCCCCAACACCAATTCACATGTTGAAGTCCTAACCCCCAAGATCTCAGGATGTGACTGTCTTTGGAGGTAGGGTCTTTCAAGAGGTAATGAAGGTTAAATGAGGTCACGTGGGTGGGCTCTAATCTGATATGACTGGTGTCTTTATAAGAAGAGGAGATTAGGACACAGATGCACACAGAAGGAAGACCATGTGAGGACACAGGGAGAAGACGGTCATCTGCATGCCAAGGAGAGAGGCCTCAGGAGAAACCAATCCTGCCAACACCTTGATCTTGGACTTCCAGCCTCCAGAACTGTGAGAAAATAAATCTCTGTTGTTGGAACCGCCCAGTCTCTGGTCCTTCGTTACGGCAGCCTGAGCAGACTAATATGCTCGAGGAGGTATCTCTGAAATGATAGTTGCTCATTTGCCCTAAGAAAGGCTCTCCCAAGATCTCAGGCGATGGCCTCTGAGGAAACTTCCACTCTCCATCGACAAAGCAGTTGCCCCCAAAGGCCCTCCCTCCGGGTTTAGTCTGAGGGGTGTTGGGTTCAGGGTGCCTTGGAGAAGGCCGCTGGGGCAGTCACCATCCGAAAGCCTGAGGTCTGCCTGCTTTCTGCTCCGGCTGGGCCTGAGTTGTTGGGAGCTCCTGCACGCAGGGTGGGGTACATGGGGGCTGGCAGGGGAGACCCTGGGCATGGCCATGAGTGTGCTGGGAGGAAGAGTTCATGCAGGAGAGCTTGGGGGAGCCATTGGCTCTTGCCAGCCCCAGGCTGTGGGGGGCGGGCAGGGTGGCTGGCTTACATCCTACGGCTGTTTGGATGACACTTCCTGGAGAATCAGGAGTGGCCCTGGGTGGAACCACAGATACCAGTGATGTGACACACTTCATTGGGCACTCGCCTGGCCGCCTCGTGCCTCCACTGACTGGTCATCTAGGCCCACTTCCTCTCAGTCCCAGGATTTGGGGGCCAGGCCAGCAGGAAAGGCATTCCTCCCAGCCCAGATGTCTAGGTGGAGCATCAGGGAGAGGCCGGTGCCCGCCAGACGTGGACGATGACCAGAGGCAGAAGCTGTGAAGTGGCTGACATGATGGTTGGTGCAGGAGGCTCCGCAGATGAGCAGGTGGGTGTGGGCCCAGCAAGCACCTGCGCTGGCTGGCACTCCTCCGGCCTCGACTCTCAGCTGAGTGAGGCCTGAGGCAGAGGAGGCTGTTCCCCCTATACTCCTCCCCGGCTGCAGTGTGCAGTCAGAGATGGGAAGTGCGGGGCCTCCCTGGCCCTCTAAATCTCTGCAGCTCCCCAAGGTGAAGGAGAAGACCTCAGGGTCCCCATGTGCCCCAACGTCTCTCCCCTCTCCTTTCCTGGAGCCTCGGTGGGGGATGCAAAATCTACCCGCTTCCTACGATTTCCTCCCACTAGGACGGAGCTGGCAGCCTTCTGTCCCTCTGCGCCATGCCTGGTGACTTCACCTTGGGCCCCAAGGAGACAGCAGGATGGGATCTGCCCAGGGCTTCCCGGAGACTGGCAGAGGAGGTGCTGATGAAAGGATTCTTTCTTCTGGCCTGGGGTTAAAACCAGAATGTCCTGGTGAGCCGTTTGCCAGGACAGAGTCAGCTTATGCTTTTGAATGGGCTACCCTTCCCCCCCAGGACCGAGGCTCGATTGGGCCTGCAGATAAGTCAAGCTGGCGGCTGTCCTGGCAGAGCTCTGAATCACTGTTGTGCAAGCACGACCCTCCTTATGTGCTTCCTGCCAACTTTGTTATCTAGTATGCAAACACAACTCAACCAGCTTAGCCCCAGATTAACTAATGGAAAAAACAAGTCCCTAGAGAAGCTACCTTTCAAGAATGACAGCCCAGTGTGGACCTCAGCCGAAACAGAAGCTCGAATGTGAGCTGGCGGGCCAGTGGGACCTGGGCTATCTGTGTCCTGCACCCCACGACCTGTGATAGGTGGGACTTGTGCCCCGGGGGAGGGGCAGGTGGGATGCGAGATGGGAAGGGCTAGGACTCATTTGGGACCTGACCAGCTGTCTTGGCCAGCTCTCCCTGCCCCCTGTCACCTGGGTCCCCTGACAAGGGCAGTGAACAGATGCCCTCTCCCGCGTGCTGGCGGGCAGCGATGCTTGCTCACATGTGTGCCCAAGGGCGAGTCATGCGTGTGGGGCAGCTGGATTAGTGGCCAGGCTGCAGGCTGTCTGGACCCCCATTCTGCTGACCCGTGATTTGAACCTATCTGCGGTCCTGCCTGCAGGGTGAGGGGAGGATGAGAAATGGCAGAGACAGCAAGCCTCCTGAGGGGCAGCCTGCGCGGCTGCTTCTGGTCCTGGACCACCAGCGTTTGTGTTCGTATCCTGCTTCACCTCCACGAGTGATGGACACGTGGGAGCTGACTCTGTGTCCTTTGTCGAGCACTTGCTCTCTGCCTGTCACTCTGCTGTGTGTTTGTACGCCCTTCTCATTTAACCTTTCCAGCTGCCCTGGGAATCGGAACTATTATTGCACTCATTTTACAGATGAGGAAACGAGGCACAGAGAGGTGAAATAACATTTTCAAGGTTACACAGTAATAAGTGATGGATTTGAACCCAGATCTCCTGACTGCAGAGTTTGGTGCCTAATCACTGCGCTATGCTGCCTCTCACATCACCCGGACACGCAGCCCTCAGTGAAGTAACCCGGGGACGAGGCAAGACCATAAACTCCTCTGCATACAGAACGTATTGTCTCCATGGGCATCAAGAATCTACTCATTCATTCATTCATTTCTTCATGCAACACTCACTGTGTGCCACATGCATTGTTTGGCACTGGGGGGGACAGATAAAGGGGACAAAAACAAAGAGGGTGAAGTCCTCCCTCCGGGAGTTCAAGCTTCCCATGGTCTAGCTTCCGTGCTGTCCAATCGTAGGCCTTTGGGGGAGGAGTTTAGATCTGAAGAGAGGAGGGAGGAGGACGGCTTGATGGAAACGGGGTTTGAGAAGGATGAACGAGGCAGCTGTCGCAGGCGGGAGTACGGTGAGCATGCATGTGGACACCCAGAGAGGACGCAGCTGCAGAAACCCAGGTGAGGTGTTGAGAGCCTTGGGGAGGTGTGGCCACGGCTGGGAGAGAGTGGCCAAACTTGGGCCTGATGCTGGAGGGCGAGGGTGGTGAAGTCCGGGGACCTGGAGGGTGTGGGAGTGTGGGAAGGCCCTGGACTCTGAGTTCAGCACAGCGGGCATCTCAGAGGAGTGGACAGGGCCTGGGGAGGGGCAGGCTGAGCTGAGGGTTGATTTGGAATCACTGCCAGCACATGGGGTGGATGTCAGAGGTCCCTGTGCCCAGCGGACACTGGCTCAGTCGGCCCCCACTGGGGTTGGGGCCGAGTCAGGAGGTCCTGGGGCCTGGTCAAGAGAGGAGTTTACCCAGAGCTGGTGGGCACAGGAAGGGACAAAGGGTCTGTGGACCAACTCCTTAGAGACTGGTCCAAACCTGGAGTGCAGTTCGGATAACACGGATGGGAGAGAAAGAGAAGATCAAGGTCAGGGCTGCACTGGGCAGAACTAACCAGGCAAAGGCAGAGGGTCTCGGGAGTGAAGCGAGCCGCTCTCTACGAACAGTGCTGAAGGGTTGCCTCCTGCTGCAGGCGTAGGACCCACGGCTCTCGGGGGACAGCTGAGCCCGCAGGAGGAGCAGGTATAGCAGTAATAGCCACCCCGCTGCACGTACACCGGCTTCCTTGGTACCAGTCACTGTTCGAAGCACTTTCCATAAATGAGCTCATCTAATCCTCACAACGATCCCATGAGGTCAGTGACATTCTTGTCCTGGTTTTACAGATGAGTGATCTGAAGCACAGAGAAGTTAAGGGAATCTCTCAAGGTCACACAGCAAGGAAATGGCAGAACCAGGACTTGAATCACGGCTCCAGAAATGTTGAGGGCAAGCCCAGCCTGAGACTGGAGTTGACTGCACAGTGAGGAGGAGAATCCCCAGGGAGGAAGGAGGCGCCAGCTGAAATTCTACCCCTACCTCGGGGGGATTGATGGGCTTGTTCATGCTCTTGCAGATGTCTCCGTTCTGGGTTTCCTGGAGGCAGTGCGGACACGGCTGCCATGGAGATGCCATCTGGGGCAGCCTGGCCATCTTCTGGAGCATCAGGCATCATCCTGAACGGCACCGTGGCAGAGCCCAAAGTGCACAGGACCCAGCGCAGGAGGCCTGTTTCTAGTGTGCTCTGCACCTGTGGGTTCTCCCACCACACCCCCACCATCTGCTCCCTCCAAGCCCGGAGCCAGCCTGGCATGGCTCTCACAACTGGTCGGTCACCGGGGAGCAGAGCTGGGGACAGTCTTCTCTGCCTTCTTTCTTGCACCCCTGCTTCTCGGACGAGTCTACAGTTTGCTTGACCTCCTGGGCCTCCCTCCAGCTGAAGTGTCAGGCCCCTCGTTCCCAGCCCATTGTCCTGCCCCACTCCCTGCGAAGCAGGATCATCCAGCTAGTGCTGGCTTCTGAGGAGAAAGGGCCCGGGGACGGTTGGTGTCCGCTGCCCTCGAGAAGGAGCCGATGTGACTCCTGTGCATTTGGAGGCTGATCTGAAGCAGGTGCTGCCTGAAGGGTGCCCAGCCACCTCTGATCGCCATCTCTGAGTCACATCACACTCTCTCAAGCCTCTGGTCTTGGTCCCTGTGGTCCCCTCCTAAAAGTAAGAGCTAGCATGCACTGAGCACTTACGAGGCACCAAGCACTCTGCAGTGAGCTTTATGTAATAACCTCCTTTAATCCTTAACACGCTCCTAGGCAGTGGTGCTCCTGCCTTTCCCACTCTCTAGATGTGTGATCAGAGGCTCGGAGGGGATGTGACTTGCCCAGGACCACACATCAGAAAAGGACTGAACTAGGCTCTGAATCTTCCCTCTGGGTGTTGAGCCTCCCGATGGACTCTACTTTTAGTGAGTTGAATTTCAGGCATGGGGAGCCCACCCAAGAGCTTTTCCTACTCGATGTTTCTACCAACCATGTTTCACAAATTTCGAGATGATTTAAAGGTAAGAGGAAGAACTTGTGAGCTGGCTGGCCCGGGATCAAGATTTAAAAGATGTTGGGAGGAAAGAAGGGTGGGCCAGCATTGACAAGACGGAATCAGTGGGGCTGACTGTAAAGTCCTGCGTGTACACTCCACCTGCTTGTGTGCAGAGTCTGCCAATCCTGCATGCGCACGCAGCATCTGCTTTGCCATTGCAGAAGGGCAGGATGGGAAAAATGGTTCCCATGTGGGACTGCTTGCCCGATATGAATCAATGTGACCTTGATGCTGATAAACTAAAGGCACTATAGGCTATATAAACAGGAACATCATCACCAGGACAGGGGAGGTGATAAAACTCCTAATCACTTCACTGATTAAAATGCTGGTTGTATTGTATTTGGATCTGGATGCCCTGTTTTAAGAATGTTATCGACAAACACAAATATGCCCAGAGAAGAGCAGCAAGAAAGGGGCAGCGGTGGGGAGGTGGGGTGGAGGGGTCTATGGGAATGAGGCCATATTAAGAATGATAAAATGCACTGAGGCTGTCTAGTCTAAACGTGGAGACATGACAGCCACATTACATAAAACTCATTCAATATCGGCAGGGCCTGCACTCTGCTGCCAGAGGACGGACTGAGCATTCGAGTAAAAGGTGTAGAAGGCAGATGCAGCTGGATATACAAAAAAGCTTCCTAGTAACAAGAGTGGTTGTACCAGGGAGTGAACTGCCTCGGAGGGAGGGAGCTCCCTGTCGCCCGGAGGTGCCAGCAGCAGCTGGGAGAACCTCGTTGGCTGGTTGAGGGGCCTCTGAAGCAGAGGGAATTAAGTTTTCTGATCACCAGGTCTCCTTCCCACCCCGGGGTTTAGAAGTCCCTGAGGTGTAGACAGGCCGTGTTGGCGAGGTACGCGATAACCAGAAACGCCGACCGCTCCAGCGCTCTCTCATCTCCTCCGTGTGAAGCTAGCTTGTGTTATCACCAGCTGTTTTTCAAGGGCTCGGCTTGAGGAAGGCTCCGATGGAAACTTGAAAGAGCCCGAGCCCCCACTTGCTTGGGGCTGAACATTCTTCTTCCTACTCGTCAGTGTTTGTTCTGGCCGTGAGCCGCTGCAGAGCTCACCCAACGGGGCTGACCTTTGTACCTGTGCGTTGCTGTGAGCAGGGGAGCAGGACCCAGAGGGAGGCCTCAGGGGCGGGGGCTGGGGGTGGCTAGGGGGGTGAAATTTCCCAAGGATCCCTGAAACCAGCCCGTGAGCAATGCCATGTCTTGCTTAAGCCTTCAGAATGGGACCACGGTGTGGGCATGCTGGCCTGGAGGAGAGAAGTGGAAGGGCACACGGGCAGCTCAGAAATAAAGAGAGGCTGATCCGAGTGCACACAAGATGTGCAATGCGGACACGGAATGGCTTGAAGCCGGGGAGTGATGGGATTTTATTTGTGTCTGAAAAAAATCACTGTGCCATTTGGTGGATGGGTGCAGAAGCACAAGATTTGAAAGCAGTGGACGAGTCGAGGATGGAGGTGGGTTAGAAGGGGTGGTAGATGAGGAGGTGGTGTAATTGGTGAGATTAGGGAAGGACACTGAGGTGCTGCTGATATGACTGGTAGGTGAGCTCTGGGTGCACTGGGGACAGGGACATCATGCATTGGGGACAGGGCATCCTGAATTCTGTTTGCTTGATGAGAAGGACAAAAGAAGACCTCAAACATGCCACACATTAAAAAAATATACTTAAAAAATAATTTCAGGGGCCGGCCTGGTGGTGCAAGCGGTTGAGTGCATGAGCTCCGCTGTGGCGGCCCGGGGTTCACCAGTTTGGATCTGGGGCACGCCCAGATGCACTGCTTGGCAAGCCATGCTGTGGCAGCGTCCCATATAAAGTGGAGGAAGATGGGCATGGATGTTAGCCCAGGGCCAGTCTTCCTCAGCAAAAAGAGGAGGATTGGCAGACGTTAGCACAGGGCTGATCTCCTCACACACACACAAAAAAAATTAAAAAAATAACTTCAGAATAAAGAAATGAAGGAAACTTTCAAAAAGAATATGTAATCAAGACAGTGTGGTATTGGCAAGTGAACAGACAAATAGGTCAATGGAGCGGAATAGAGAGCCTGGAAATAGACTCACATGAATATAGTCAACTGATCTTTGACAAAGGAGCAAAGGCGATACAATGGAGCCAAGAGAGTCATTTCAACAAATGGTGCTGGAACAACTGGACATCCACATGCAAAAAAATGAATCTAGACATAGACCTTATAACCTTCACAATAACTAACTCAAAATGGATTGCCTATCTAATGGTAACATACAAACCTATTACACTTCTAGAAGATGACATAGGAGAAAATCTAGATGACCTTGGGTTTGGTGATGACTTTTCAGATACAACATCACAGGCATGGTACATGGAAGAAGAATTGATAATCTGGACTTCATTAAATCTTAAAACTCTGCTCTGCCAAAGACCATGTCAAGAGAAGGGGAAGACAAGCCACACACTGGGAGAAAATATTTGCAACAGACACCTGATAAAGGACTGTTAACCAAAATATACAAAGAACTCTTAAAATTCAACAATAAGGAAAGAATCCAATTAAAAAATGGGTAAAGATCTTAATAGATACCTCACCAAAGAAGATATACAGATGGCAAAGAAGCATATGAAAAGATGCTGTTTTTGTCATCAAGGAAATGCAAATTAAAACAGTGAGATACCACTACATACCAATTAGAATGGCCAAAATCCAGAGCGCTGACAATATCAAATGCTGGTGAGGATGTGGAGCAACAGGAACTCTCATTCTTTGCTGGTGGGAATGTAAAATGGTACAGCCACTTGGAAAGACAGTTTGGTGGTTTCTTGCAAAACTAAATACACTATGTGTATTTAGCATGTGATCCAGCAATTATGCTCCTTGGTATTTACCCAAAGGAGCTGAAAACTTATGTCCACACAAAAATGTGCACAGACATTTATTGCAGCTTTATTCATAATTGCCAAAACTTGGAAGCAACCAAGACGTCTTTCAGTAGGTGAGTGGATAAACAAACTGTGTACATCCAGACAACGGAATATTATTCAGTGCTAAAAAGAAATGGGCTATCAAGCCAGGTAAAGACATGGAGGAAATTTAATGCCTATTACTAATTGAAAAAAGCCAATATGAAAGTCTACCTACTGTATGATTCCAACTATATAACATTCTGGAGAAGGCAAAACTACAGAGACAGTAAAAAGATCAGTGGTTGCCAGGGGTTAGGGGGTGTGGGAGGGGTGAATAGATGGAGCACAGAGGATTTCCAGGGCACTGAAACTATTCCGTATGATTCTGTGATGGTGGATACCTGTCATTATACACTTGTCCAAACCGGTAGAATGAACTACACCAAGCATGACCCCTAATGGAAACTATGGACTTTGGATGATTATGATGTATCAATGTAGGTTCATTGATTGTAACAATGTATCATTCTGGCGGAAGATGCTGATAATGGGGGAGGTCATGCATGTGTGGAGGCAAGGTTTTTTGTGGGAAATCTCTGTACCTTCTGCTCTATTTTGCTGTGAATCTAAAACTGCTCTAAAAAATAAAGTGTATTAAAAAAATAAACAGCCTGAAACCATAAAACTCCTAGAAGAAAACAGGAAAAAGCTCCTTGACATTGGTCTTGACAATGATTTTTTTGGATATGACACCAAAAGCACAGGCAACAAAAGCAAAATTAAAAATGTGGGATTACATCAAAGTAAGAATCTCCTGCACAGCAAAAGGAATGATCAACCAAATGAGAAGGCAACCTACGGAATGGGAGAAAACATTTGCAAACCACATATCTGGTAAGAGATTAATATCCAAAATACATGAGGAACTCATACAACTCAATAGCAAAAACCCAAATAATCCAATTAAAAAATGGGCAAAGTACCTGAATAGACATTTTCCCAAAGAAGACATTCAAATGGCCAACAGGCACATGAAAAGGTGCTCAACATCACTAATCATCAGGGAAATGCACATCAAAACCATCTCACACCTGTTAGAATGGCTTTTATCAAAAAGACAAGAAATAAGTGCTGGTGAGGACGTGGAGAAAAGGGAACCCTTGTGCACTGCTGGTGGGAATGTGAACTGGTGCAGCCACTGTGGAAAACAGTATGGAGTTTCCTCAAAAAATTAAAGCTAGAACTACCATATGATATAGCAAACTCATTTCTGGGTATCTATTCCAAGGAAATGAAATCAGGATCTTGAAGAGAAATCTGCACCCCTCTGTTCATTGCAGCATTATTCACAATAGCCAAGACATGGAAACAACCTAATTGTCCATTTGTGGATGAATGGATGAAGAAAATGTGATACATACACACACACACACACACACACACACACACACACACACACAGAGGAATATTATTCAGACATACAAAAGAAGGAAATCCTACCATTTGCGACACGATAAACCTTGAGGGCATAATGCTAAGTGAGATAAGTCAGAAAGAGAAGGACAAATACTCTATGACCTCACTTACATGTGAAATCTGAAAAAGCTGAACTCATGGAAACAGAAAACATATTGGTGGTTGCCAGAGGTGGGTGATGGGGGTTGGGTGAAATGGACGATGGTGATCATAATGTACCATCTTCTGGTTATAAGATATATAGGTCCTGGGGATGGAATATACAGCATGGTGACTGTAGTTAACAATATGTGCTGTATATTTGAAAGTTGCTAAGAGAGTAGACTTTAAAAGTTCTCATCACAAGAACAAAAAATTTGTAACTAGGTGAGGTGACGGATGTTAACTAAACTTATTATGGTCATCATTTTGCAATATGTACATACATCAAATCATTATGTTGTACACCTCAAACTTATACTATGTTATATGTCAATTATATCTCAATAAAACTGGGAAAAAATAATACAAAGAAATTTTTGCCAAACTACTTAAAGAATGAGTGGCCACATAATGCCCCATCGTCCCAGAGTCCTTCTGTGTGCATTTCCTGACACAGGACATTCATAATGACAACCATCAGAATTGGGGGATCGCCCTTGACACATCACTGCTGTCCAATCCCCAGACCTCATTCAGGCTCTCCAGCTGTCCCAATAACGTCCTTGGTAGCAAGAGAACCCAAATCGGGGCCATATGTCACGGGGCCACGTCTCCTCAGTGTCTTTCAGTTGGGAACAGTTCCTCTGTCTTCCTTGGCTCTCATGACCTTAATGTTCTCTTGAAGCTAACGGGAGAGGGAGTTTGTTGAATGCCCCTAATTTGGTGTTTTCTATGACTAGATCAGGTTCAGAGGCTTTGCTAGAACCATCACAGAAGGATGCTGGGTTCTTCTTTTGCATCCTACCAAGCAGCACGGTGTTCTCAATGTGTTCTCTTCCTCGTGGAGCATTTGATTAAGGAGGGGTCTGCCAGTCCCTCTCACTGTAGAATTCTTTTCCCCTTTGTGATCAGTAAGGATGTTGTGGGGAGGCTCTTAGGAAGTGTGTAAATATCCCGTTTCTCATCAAGTGTTCATTCACTGGTTCCAGCACCTGTTGGTGATTCTTGGCTGAGTATTACTATGCTGCTGGCCATAGAGGGGCTGCTCCATATATGGACAAACGTGACCACAGCCCCTCGTGCCGTGGAGTCACAGAGAGAGATGCTCATCCTCTTCTCATGAACCCCAACACGGGGCAGGGGTGGGAGAGATGCTCCCTCTATAAACTCACCTGATTGTTATTCCCCCATCCCCGCCAGCAGGCTGATGCCTGTAAAGGATTCCCCCAAGATATTCAGCAGGACAAAACCTGATACTGGGAACAATTTGCAGTCTTTCAGGAGTACAATGAGAAGTCAATGAAGGGTTTTAAGTAGAGGAGTGACAGATTTGATTTATGTTAAGCAAAAACGAAACTAAACAAAATAAAAATTCTGAATTATGGTCCCTCCTCTCTCCTCCCTAAAACAAGATTTGGCTTCCCTCTGAGGATCCTCTCAACTAGCTGTCCTAGAGGTAGTGATCTGATGATGAAATTCACGCTAAAGTGTAAATGACTGACTCAGAAGCAAACACCCCAGCTGCTGTGTAAACAGCTTGGAGAGGTGCAAGATTTTTAGCCAGGGAGAGCAGTGAAAAGACTCAGCCAGGACATTCTGTTTGCTCCACTTTCCAGAAAGCCTGGACAGGGACCCTGTTTCTGAGCATGTGAGGAGGCTAAATGCCAGGGAAAAAAAGGAAGGAGCTCCAGGCTCCTCAGAGGGCTCCTGGGGCTGTGGGTCGCAGTGGGGTCCTGTGTGCCCCCACCCCCTGCAAGCCTCGCTGACTCTTGCCCCTGATGCTCCGTACCTTCAGTTTCCCTTAGCAGCTCTTCTGTAAACTTGACCACGCTGGCCACCTCCACCCAGGGGAAGCCTTTGCCTGCGGCAAAGACGATGCTCTCATAGAGGGTATCCAGCAGGATGCTTCTGCGTGTGTCTCTCAGTTCGTCAAACTCTTCCCAGCTCAGCAGTCTCCGTAGGTGCTCCCGACCTTCTGGTTTCTGCAGGGCACAAGATGGGATGGAGGGTGAGGAATCAGGACGCCATCATCCCGGGGCAAAACCCTATTGGGGGCCCCACACAGGCTCCCACCATCCTGAAGAGTGACCGGGAATGTGGATACCCCTGGGCAGAATGGTGCTTTCCTTCCTGGACAGCTTTCCCTCCCCTTTCTGGGCACGTGCTTTTCTTTCTAGCCCTGCCTCTGAGAGTTCTCATGCTAGCCACTGCAGGCCCAGCTTTATATACCTCAAACAGGCCTCAAGTCCTGAATTATGATCCCTTCCTCCTCTGCCCTAAAACAAAATTTGACTTCCCTCTGAGCCTACTCTCAACTAGCTGTCCCAGAGGTATCAACCTGATAATGAAATTCATACTAAAGTGTAAATGACTGACTGAGAAGAGGCTTGGTGAGGCAATGCTTTAGCAGAAGAAATATTTCTTGCTTGGTGAAAATTCAGGCACTCTGATAGGCCAGATGGTAAAGACTGATCAGCGTACCATTTTTCCTATCTAGAGGTGAGAACTCATTTTGCCTGAGAGTTCACCTGGCCCTTTCGGAAATGTTCTTATAGATCACCAACAGATGTAAGAGAAGCAAGTGCCTTTAAAGAAGGGGGTAAGAAAAGATGTGGCATGAAATGGAGACCCACTGAACACAGGAGTGTTGCTCCCCTGGGATGAGGGGAGGCTCCGGCTATGGAGACCCTGGGGGACCAAGGGCAGACTTGGTGCCAAGAGGAGGCCCGGAGCCCTGTCCTCAGCCTCCAAGGACTCCTTTCCCACCACCACAGCTCTTTCGCCTGACCCTGGCAGCCCTTCCCTGCAGCCTTCACAGATCCCCAGGTTGGCGTCTGATGGGACAGCTGGGTGGAAGATCTAGAGAAGGCGGTGAAAGTGCGTGTCTGGGCCGGGGAGGGAGCAGCCTTTGCCTTGGCGCCTGCCCATCAGCTGGTGGCTGCAGGGACCTGCGCACATGGGGCATGGAGTCCTCTTGCCTGAGGTCTGCATCAGTGCCTGGACACCCCTCTGTGGACACCCTGTTCTGGAAGGAGCTTGCTGAGAGGTCCAGGCCCTGTGGTTGGATCCTCATCCCTCCACAGGAGCCCCCTTGCTCATGCCTTTCAACTTCAGAATTGGTTCTGAGAAACTGATAAAATCTGCCTCCCTCCTCGCCCCAAAGTGACAGAGCCTCCCCCGCCCCACACACCACCACACACTCCCTACGCACGTTGGCCTGCAATCCCAGAGGGCGCCTGGTGAGAGGTGGCATCCTGCAGTGACCCACCCCAGTTGGAGTGGAGGCAGGCCCACTTCCTCCATGCCCGCCTCCTCCTTCCTCCAGGCGGGCTCTGCTGCATCAGGGGCCTCCCTGTAGGCCTGCCAACAGCCCCCGAGCTTCAAGGGCTGGTGAGCCTTTGGCCTGGTGCTCCACACCCATCATAGGCCTCAGGGGCGGTGTGCTAGGGAAGGCGTGAAGTCCAAGGCGTCTGTCTGAAGAGGCGCCCTCGAGGGCTGCTTCCTGCGCACCCCGCCCTGTTAGACCAATCGGACCCAACTGCCTTTTAAAAGCCATGTTGTCTCCTTACCTGAAATTGGAAGACTTTTTTCACTCCCTGGGGTGTTAAGAGTGCCATGGCCCCTGCATCCAGTTGCCAGGAGACCTAGCCAGGACCGACTCCGCGTTTCTGGAACCCTGGGAGTGAGTGTACCAGCTTTGTGAGGTCATGAAGACCTGCTGCTAGGCGGCTCTTTCCAGGCTCCTTCCTCACAGAGCCTGCTCTCCGCTGGGCTCTGGGTCTCGTCCCCGCCCCTGCTCAGGGACTTTGATCCCTTTCCCTCCTCTGACCTCCCCTTCACAGCTGTCCACCTTCAGGAGGTGGGCCATCTCAGGTCCCCCTGTGAACACACACGCATGTCCCCCCACGCTACATATCCTTCTAACCCAAGCCCCATTTCTCTCCTTCCTTCCACAGTCAGGGATTTGTCTCTGTGAAAAGACTGGCCTCCACTTGCTGTCTTCACGTCCCCACCGACTCCTTGTCGCACGGGGAGCTGGCTTCCACTCGACTTCTTCACTGGCCAGTGGCATCCGTAACACCCCATTTCCAGCATCCCGACTTTGCTTTGTGGAACAGAAAACAGTTCTGTGGAGGTGTCCCCAGGCACAGGGCCCAAACACCTACATTTGCGATTTGTAGGGATCCAGTCTCTCTCTCCTGGCTACCTTTGCCCTTCTCTGTCTTTGAGGCCCTGGTGCCTGCCGGTCACCTGAGAGGCAAGTCCTGCCCTCCCCTGCCTCCCTGCCCATAAGCCCCAGCTCACAGGAGTCTCATGGCCAGAATCGTCAGTGAGGAAAGTTTGAGAAGCTGTCTGGGGTTGGTGGCTGAGCCATCTGGTCCTGGTGAGCAGCCTGCCCTCGGCTCCCTCTCCCCTGGCCAGGAGGGAGAGCTCCCAAGTTACAGCTCTTCCCCCAGCAGAGGAAGGGGAAAGAACTCCCAAGGTTCCAGCATCTGCCACCTCAACCACTCAGAGCCATCGTCCACATCGGCCACGTGACTCCATCAAGGCCAGTTCCATAGCCCATCTTCCCTACCCTCACAGCCATATTACTTCAGGGCCCACCTGCCCTTACTGCCACCAGGAAGACCTTGGTTAGGGCCACTCTCCTGCATCCCCGCAGATTACTAGGGACCAGAGGATGGGGACGGGGTGTCCCTTCCCTCCCATGAGGCCCTCGGGCTCTTCATGCAAACTTACCCATTCTCTCTTCAGCAACCTTCACACTCTTGTTTATCACGTGGAGGGAATGAACATAGGAAGTGCGCCCCTTGCAACATGTGGTTGCTACATCACGGATCCCCTTTCATCCTCGTCATCTTTGGATGATGCGTCTGTTGAACATTTGTTTACTTCTTGGCTTCTAATAAGCTGCTTTCTCCTGAACGATCTTTTCTCTCCACCCATTCCTTCTCTGCCTTCTGTGCAGACTTCTCTTCCTGTTTCTCTCTTACATGTTGGTACGTGCCAGGGTTCTCTCCATGCCCTCTCTTTTTCTAGGCCACATATTCTTTTCTTTATTTTGTTATGGTAAGAACACTTAACATGGGATCTACTCTCAATATATTTCTAAGTGTACAATACAGGATTGTTAACTACAGACACAACGTTGTACAGCAGGTCTCTAGAACTTACCCATCTTGTAGAATTGAAACTTTGTGCCTCTTGATAGCAACTCTCCATCCTCCTCTCCCCCCAGCCTCTGGCAACCACCATTCTACTCTCTGATTCTGTGACTTGAACCACCACATACCCATATAAGTGGAATCACGCAGTATTTGTCCTTCTGTGACTGGCTTATTTTGCCTAGCATAGGGTCATCAAGATTCATCCCATTTACACTTTTTTATTTTTTAAATTTATTTCTTCTATTGAGGTAAAACATACATACCATAAAAAGTGAAAAGGCAACCTACTGAATGGGAGAAAATGTTTGCAAATCATATATCTGATGAGGACCTAATATTCAAAATATATAAAGAACTCATACAACTCAATAGCTAAAAAACAAACACTCCAATTAAAAAATGGGCATAGTCCTGGACTTTTGTTTTTGGGGAGGTTTTTGATTACTTTTTCAACTTCTTTATTTGTGATTGCTCTGTTCAGATTCTCTATTTCTTCTTGATTCAGTTTTGGGAGGTTGTATGAGCCTAAGAATTTATCCATTTCTTCTAGGTTATCCAATTTGTCAGCATACAGTTTTTCACAGTATTCTCTTATAATCCTTTGTACTTCTATGGGATCCATTGTAATTTCTCCTCTTTCATTTCTAATTTTATTTATTTGAGGCTTTTTCTCTTTTTTTCTTAGTGAGTCTGGCTAAGGGTCTGTCAATTTTGTTTATCTTCTCAAAGAATCAACTCTTAGTTTCATTGATCCTTTCTGCTGTTTTTTTGGTCTCTGTTTCATTTATTTCTGCTCTAATTTTTATTATTTCCCTCCTTCTGGTGACTTTGGGCTTTGTTCTTGTTTTTCTAGTTCTGTTAGGTATAGCTTAAGATTACTTATTTATTTGAGATTTTTCTTGTTTGTTGAAGTGGGCCTGTATTGCTATGAATTTCCCTCTTAGAACCATTTTTACTGCATCCCATAAGAGTTTGTATGATGTATTTTCATTTTCATTTGTCTCCAGGTATTTTTTTTATTTCTCCTTTGATTTATTCATTGATCCAATGGCTTTTCAGTAGCATGTTGTTTAGTCTCCACATATTTGCGCCTTTCCCAGGTTTTTTCTTGTAGTTGATTTCTAGTTTCATAGCATTATGGTGGGAAAAGATGCTTGATATGATTTCAATCTTCTTAAATTTATTGAGGCTTGCCTTGTTTCCTAACATATGGTCTATCTTTGAGAATATCCCATGTGCACTTGAGAAGAACGTGTATTCTGCTGTTTTTGGATGGAATGTTCTATATATATCTATTAAGTCCATTTGGTCCAGTTCTTCATTTAAGTCCACTATTTCCTTATTGACTTTCTGTTTGGATGATCTATCCATTGTTGTAGGTGGGGTGTTGAGGTCCCCTACTATTATTGTGTTGCTGTCAATTTCTCCCTTTAGGTCTGTTAATAGTTGCTTTATGTACTTTGGAGCTCCTGTGTTAGGTGCAAATATATTCATAAGTGTTATGTCCTCTTGGTGGAGTGTCCCTTTTATCATTATATACTGCCCCTCCTTGTCTCTCACTGCCTTTTTTTTATCTTGAAGTCTACTTTGTGTGATATAAGTACGGCAACATCTGCTTTCTTTTGCTTTCCCTTTGCTTGTGTTATCATCTTCCCTCCCTTCACTCTGATTCTATATTTGTATTTAGAGCTGAGATGTGTTTCTTGGAGGCAGCATATTGTTGGGTCTTGTTTTTTAATCCATCCAGCCACTCTGTCTCTCTCTCTTTTTTATTTTTTGTGAGGAAGATTGGCCCTGGGCTAACATCTGTGCCCATCTTCCTCCACTTTATATGTAGGATGCCTGCCACAGCAGGTTTGATAAGTGGTGAGTAGGTCCGTGTCCAGGATCCAAACCTGTGAACCCCGGGCTGCTGAAGTGGAGTGTGTGACCTTAACCACTGTGCCACTGGGCCGGCCCCCAGCCACTCTGTGCCTGTTGGTTAGAGAACTCAATCCATTTACATTTAGATTATTGATATACGAGGGCCTAATACTGCCATTTTATCTCTTGTTTTCCAGTTGTTCCATATTTCCCTTGTTTCTCTTCCTTTGTGTTTCTGACTGCCATTTCAGTTTGGTGGTTTTCTGTGATGGTTTTCTCAGTTTTCTCTTTATTAGATGGCTTCTCGGGAGAATTCTACCAAACATTCAAAGAAGATTTAATACCTATCCTTCTCAAACTATTCCAAAAAATTGAAGAAGACGGAATGCTTCCTAACTCATTCTATGAGGCCAACATTACCCTGATAACAAAACCAGACAAGGACAATATGAAGAAGGAAAATTACAGGGAAATATTGCTGATGAACATAGATGTAAAAATCTTCACCAAAATATTGGCAAACCGAATACAGCAATACGTTAAAAGGATCATACACCATGATCAAGTGGGATTTATACAAGGGATGTAGGGATGGTTCAATATCCACAAATCAATCAATGTGATACACTACGTTAAAAAAAGGAGCAATAAAAATCACATGATCATCTCAATAGATGCAGAGAAAGCATTTGACAAGATCCAACATCATTTACAATAAAAATTCTCAATAAAATGGGTATATAAGGAAAGTACCTCAACATAATAAAGCCTGTATATGACAAACCCACAGCCAACATCATACTCAATGGTGAAAAACTGAAAGCCATCCCTCTGAGAACTGGAACAAGACAAGGGTGCCCACTCTTGCCACTCCTATTCAACATAGTATTGGACGTTTTGGCCAGATCAACTAGGCAAGAAAAAGAAATAAAAGGTATCCAAATTGGAAAGGAAGAAGTGAAACTCTCACTGTTTGCGTATGACATGATCTTATACATAGGAAACCCTAGGGCCAGCCCTGATGGCCTAGTGGTTAAAGTTCAGCATGCTGTGCTTCAGCAGCCAGTGTTTGGTTCCTGGGCCTGGAATCACACCACTCATCTGCCAGTGGCCATGCTGTGGCAGCAAGTCACATAAAAAAAAAAAAGGAGGAATATTGGCAACAGATGTTAGTTCAAGGTGACTCTTCCTCAGCAGGAAAAAAAAAAAAGAAAACCCTAAAGAATCCACCAGAAAACTATTAGAAATAATCAACAACTACAGCATAGTTGCAGAGTACAAAAGCAACTTACAAAAATTAGTTGCATTTCTATACTCTAATAATGAACTAGTAGAAGGAGAAGTCAAGAATACAATACCATTTACAATTGCAACAAAAAGAATAAAATATCTAGGAACAAATTTAACCAAGGAGATGAAAGACCTATACTCTGAAAATTATAAGACATTATGGAAAGAGATCGAAGATGATCATAAAAAATGGAAAGATATTCCATGCCTATGGATTGGAAGAATAAACATAGTCAAAATGTCCTTACCACCTAAAGCAATCTACAGATTCAAAGCAATCCCAATCAGAATCCCAATGACATATTTCATGGAAATAGAACACAGAATTCTAAAATTCATAAGGAGCAACAAAAGACCCCAAATACCTAAAGCAATCCTGAGAAAAAAGAACAAAGCTGGAGGCATCACAATCCCTAACTTCAAAATATACTACAAAGCTATAGTAATCAAAATAGCATGGTACTGGCACAAAAACAGACACACAGGTCAATGGAACAGAATTGAAAGCCCAGAAATAAAACCATGCATCTACAGACAGCTAATCTTCGACAAAAGAGCCAAGAAGATACAATGGAGAAAGGAAAGTCTCTTCAATAAATGGTGTGGGAAAACTGGACAGCCACATGCAAAAGAATGAAAGTGGACCATTATCTTTTGCCATACACAAAAATTGACTCAAAGTGGATTGAAGGCTTTAATGTAAGACGTGAAACCATAAAACTTCTAGAAGAAAATATAGGTGGTACACTCTTGACATCAGTCTTGGCAGCATCTTTTTGAGTACCATGTCTACTCAGGCATGGGAAACAAAAGAAAAAATAAACAAATGGGACTACATCAGACTAGAGAGCTTCTGCAAGGCAAAGGAAACCATCAACAAAATGAAAAGACAACCCACCAACTAGGAGAAAATATTTGCAAATCATATATTTGACAAGAGGTTAATTTCCAAAATATGGAAAGAACTCACACAACTCAACAGCAAAAAAACAGATCAAAAAATGGGCAGAGGTTATGAACAGACATTTTTCCAAAGAAGATACACAGATGGCCAACAGGCAGATGAAAAGATGTTCAACATCACTAATTATTAGGGAAATGCAAATCAAAACTACAATGAAATATCACCCTACACTCGTTAGAATGGCTATAATTACCAAGGCAAAAAATAACAAATGTTGACGTGGATGTGGAAAAAAGGGAACCCTCTTACACTATTGGTGGGAATGCAAACTGGTGCAGTTTGGAATGCACTATGGAAAACAGTATGGAGATTTCTCAAAAAATTAAAAATAGAAATACCATACAATCCAGCTATCCCACTGCTGGGTATTTATGCAAATAAATTGAAATCAACAATTCAAAGAGACTTGTGCGCCCCTATGTTCATTGCAGCATTGTTCACTATAGCCAAGACATGGAAGCAACCCAAGTGCCCATCAACTGATGACTGGATAAAGAAGATGTGGTGTGTGTATATATATCTATATCAGGCATAAAAAAGACAAAATCCTCCCATTTGCAACAACATGGATGGACCTTGAGGGTATGATGTTAAGCAAAATAAGATAGACAGAGAAAGACAAACATTGCATGATTTAACTCATACGTGGAAGATAAACAAACACGTGGATAAAGAGACCAGCTTAGTGCTTACCAGAGGGGAAGGGAGGGGATTGGATGAAAGGAGTAAAGGAGCACATATATGGTGATGGATAAAAATTAGACTATTTGTGGTGAGCGAGATGAAGTCTATATAGAAACTGATAAATAATAATGTACACCTGAAATTACACAATGTTATAAACCATTATGACCTCAATAAAATAACTGAAAAAAAAAAATGAAAAAGCAGAAAAGTACCAAAAGAAAAAAAAAATTAAAAATGGGCAGATGATCTGAAATGAATCTTCATTTTTTCAAAGAAGAAGTACAGATGGCCACCTTGCCTGGACACTCAGATGATGCCCCTTACTCGAATTCTCTCCCAAGTCTGCAGTCCCAGGCAATTCCCGGGACACAACTGGATTCGAGAAGCAGTGCTGGGATGGCTCAATACCCTGGATCTAGAGCCCTTTCTCACCTTTCCCGTCCCTTTCAACTTTCTCCTGAGGGTCTGTATTAATCACAACTCTCTTTGTTGCATCAGAAACTCAAACTGGCTTAGACCACATGAAAATTTATTGTCTCACATAACTAAAATGTCTTGGTTTATGCTTTAGGTGAGGCTTGATCCAGCTGCTCAAATATGTATTCATTCTCAGGATCTTCCCCAAGATTTTCCTTTACCACTCCCCCTTCCTAAAATGCACTCTAACTCCCCTCACCTGACTACTTCTTATTGATTCTGCAAAATCTAGCCTGCATATTAGCTCTTCTGGAAAGACTTCCAGATCCTTCTCCCCCATGCTGTTTAGATGTCCCTCTACCTGCTCAAGCCTGCGAGTCATTCTTTTTTTTTTTTTTTTTGATTTTATTTATTTATTTTTTTTCCCCCCAAAGCCCCGGTAGATAGTTGTATGTCATAGCTGCACATCCTTCTAGTTGCTGTATGTGGGATGCGGCCTCAGCATGGCCGGAGAAGCGGTGCGTCGGTGTGCACCCGGGATCCGAACCCGGGCCGCCAGCAGCGGAGCGCGCGCACTTAACCGCTAAGCCACAGGCCGGCCCACCGCGAGTCATTCTTGACTGCTCCTCCCCTCACTCCTTCTTCCCAGCCACTCCAAGTTCTACCAAATTTACCTCCTAAATATTTATTGAATCCCTTCTCTTCTCTCCATCCCCATGGCTGCTACTCAAGGATAGTCCTGCATCATTTCTTGCCTCAATACTGCCATATCCCTACCCCAATTACCCAACCACCCATTCTCCTCGCTGTCGCCAGAGTAAACCCCCCAACCCCAAACCTGATTATGGACTGGAAGTTGGCAAGGGGAACTTGCTAGGGCGATCATAATGTTCTGCATCTTGTTTCAGGGGTTGGTTACTCTGGTATATATTCTCACCTAAGATCTTTGATTTTTATTTTATGTAAATGATATTGTCCCCTCTCTTGACACACACAAATACATACACACATAAAATTGGCCTATGTCACTTTCTTGCTTCAAAACTTTCGATGGTTGCTCACAGATAAGCACCAACACCTTCACGGGGCTTACAAGGCCCTATATGATCTGGATCCTTGTTTCTTCTCCAGCCCACCCCAGCTGCTCTGCCCACTGCCTCTTGGCTTCACCATCAGCACTTCTCCAGTCCTCCCCTCTCTCTCCAGAGCTTTGCATGTGCTGCCTTCTCTTCCTAGAACGTTCTGTCCTCCCTCGCTCTGCCTACATCATTCTGGTGCCTCGTGTCTCAGCTTAATCATCTCTTTCTCAGGGCAACCTTTCTTGAGTCCCTGTCACACGGTCTTGTAGCACTAAATGCGTCACCAGCAGCTCTTGGCACATGATAATTTTTCACTGATTACATTTTGATGATTTGTTTTAATGCCTGTTTCATCTTCGATTGTAAGACACTAGGGCATTTCATGTTATTGATGACTGTTTTGCTCCCCGCCCTACATGCCATAGTAGGCACAACTGTGTGTTGAGTGGCTGTGACTGCCTTTATCATAACCCTTATGACACGGCATTTCACCCACTGGTTGAACACTGGCCTCTCCCTCTAGTCTGCTCGTCCCATGAGGGCAGGGACAATGTCCTCTTCACCTCTGGGGCCAGGTGCCTAGTGCAGGGCCTGGAAGGTGGCTGGCACTCAGTAAACGTTTGGTAGTTAAATAATGGAAGCATCATGAAGTGATATTTACAGGAGGAAAACAGGTTATGGACAGAGCCTATCTATGCACGTGACTCATTTTGTCCACACTCAGTGTCCTTATGTTAAACACGGATATTCTCAACTCTCCCTTGAGATCCATACAGAAGCCACATAGTCTGGCTGTCTTGAACTTAATGGTGTTTGAGGTGTCTTTTCCTGTTTACTGTTTGTGGAATGAATATGTGTGCCTCATCTTACCTATCCCAGAGGCCTGTTTTGTCAATAAAAACAAAACTAAACAGAAACCTCATAGAATTCCCTATCAAGGCTAAAGAGTGTTTCCAGTTAGTAAATAATGCGAGTTACATTCTAAGAGCTTTAAATATGTTATCTATTTTAATCCTTCCAACAATTCTAAGATGGATGTAATGATTATCATTTCCACTTGACATATGAGGAAACTGAGTCTTAGAGAGATTAAATATCTTTTACAAGATCACAAACTGGTATTGGAACACTGATCTCAATAATCGGCCATAATAACTACTATTGCAGGACTCAAGAGCTTTCTAGATAAGGCCTGAATGTTTAGGCTTCACAGATTCTAGTTAACACTCAAGTAGAGTTTGCTTAACTGCTGGCTTCAGGCTACAGTATACATTATATATAGCCTAGAGATTTGGGCTATCCTTGAATGATTCAGGACAGATCTGACCATTATTATTTCTTTCTATCCTTTATTATCATCATCAACATTGTTTTTTGTTTTGTTTTGTTTTGTTATAGTCACTGTGTTACACGGTGACTATAAAAACCTTATTCATCTTACAGCTGAAAGTTTGTACTGCTTACTAACCTCTCCCTATTTCCTCACCTCCAGCCCATGGCAATCACTTTTCTACTCTCTGTTTCTATGAGTTTGACCTTTTTTTCATATTCCACATATAAGTGAGATCATGCAGTATTTGTCCTTCTCTGTCTGGCTTTGTTCACTTAGCATAATGCCCTATGGGTTCATCCATGTTGTCGCAGACAGCAGGATCTCCTTCTTTCTCATGGCTGAATAATATTCCATTGTATATACGTATATACCATATTTTCTTTATCCATTCCTCCATCGCTGGACACTTTGGTTGTTTTGTATCTTGGCTACTGTGAATAATGCTGCAGTGAACATGCAGGTGCAGATAGCTCTTGGATATCCTGTTTCATTTCCTTTGGGTACGTACCCAGAAGAGGGATTGTTGTATTTTTAATGTTTTGAGGAACCTTCCTACTCTATACTGTTGATCAACATTGTTTTTATCATCTTCATTATCATAATTGAGGCCCTACTAAGACATGACCATGAATGCTAGAAATATAAAAAGGCACACGGTAAGGTCAGATTATTTAAAGCTATTCCATCTGGAAGGGGACACAGAGATATTCTCATCCAAGCCCTTAACTTTCCATAATGGAATGAGGCCCAGAGCAAAGGGGGCGCCACTGTTAGATATCAGAGTCTGAACTGGAACGCAATCATCTGACCCCGTATAAGTGCCATTTCATCTACATCATGTCACCTGCCTGTGATAGTCAGTTTTACGTGTCAGCTTGACTGGGCTATAGTAGCCAGTTATTTCATCAACCACTAATCTAGGTGTTGCTATGAAGGTGTTTTGTAGAAGTGATTAACATCTGCAATCAATTGACTTTAAGTAATTACTTTAAGTATTACTCTTGATATTCTTTTTTGTGTGTGTGAGGAAGATCAGCCCTGAGCTAACATCCATGCTCCTCTTTTTGCTGAGGAAGACTGGCCCTGAGCTAACATCCATGCCCATCTTCCTCCACTTTATGTGGGACGCCTGACACAGCACGGCCTGACAAGCAGTGCGTCGGTGCGCACCCGGGATCCGAACCCGGGCCGCCAGCAGCAGAGTGCGCACACTTAACCGCTAAGCCACGAGGCCAGCCCTACTCTTGATATACTTTATGAAACTTTTCCAATCTTAAGAGAAAGTTGAAAGTCTTAAGAGAAAAACTGAGGTTTCCTGAAAAAGAAGAAATTCTTCCTCAAGACTGCAGCATCAACTCCTGCCTGAGTTTCTAGGCTGTTGGCCTGTCCTACAGATATTGGATTTACCAACCCCCATAATCACACAAGCCAATTCCTTATAAATAAATCTCTTAATATCTGTCTGTCTATCTTTCTGTCATCTATCAATCATCTATTATCTGTCAATCATCTATCAATTTATCAATCTATCAATCTATTTTCTATCTATCAACTATCACCTGTCAATCATCCATCTATCAATTTTTCAATCATCTATCAATCTATTATCTATCTAGCTACCTATCATCTATCTGTCAACAATCTATCTATCTATCTATCTATCTATCTATCTATCTATCTATCTTTTATCATCTATCTATCTATCTATCTATCTATCTATCTACCTACCTACCTACCTACCTACCTATCATCTCTCCTCTTGGTTCTGTTTCTCAGGAGAACCCTGACTCATACTCTGCCCTAAAGGGACTTACATGGCACACACAACTTTTGTTCACATGTATACGGTATATGTAAATTTAAAGAAAATACATAAAATTATCTAAAAAAAACATTCTACCTGCTGAGAATGCCCAAGGAAAGTTGAAAGCAGTCCAATAGGACAGTTGACAGATTGGCTGGGAGATGCTGGCTTGTGGTATCAAGAGAACTTTGGTTTCTACGGTAGAGATACAGAGAATGTTGGTTTTTCTCCAGTATTTGTTCTCCCCCTTTGCCTTACTAAAGGAACTCTATGTTTGCAGGGAGGGAGCAGCAATGTGTTCACCTAAAAGCTATATTTCTCAGCCTCTGTTTCAGTTAGGGGTGGCCATATGATAAAGTTTTCCCTAGTAGGATATAAGTAGAAGTTTCTAGGTGGAATGTCAGGGAAGGGTTTTAGGAGGAGCATACCCCGCCAGAAAACACACTTTTATCTTTCTTTCTCCTTTATTCTTCCTGCCTAGAACATGGATACCATGGCTGAGGCTTCAGAAGCATCTTGGACCATGAGGAAAAGGGCAATCAAATCAGACAGGTCTTCCCCTTGACATATTGAACAAACACCATCAGTTACCTGCTTCTGGACTGTTCATTAGATGACAAAAACAAACCCTTTTGCATTTAAGCCGCCATAATTGGGTGTCTGGTACTCACAGCTCTGAGAATTCCTAGAGTGGAATAGTGTAAACAGGGATGAATGGAAATACCTCTCTCTTTAGCGATATATCCTCTGCCCACAGTCTATAATCTACGTTAGCTGAGAGAATTGCAATTTTTTAATTTATATATTTATTAAAGATGATTTTTAAAAATTTGTGGTAAAATGCACATAACATAAAATTTACCATTTTAACCATTTTAAGTGTACAGTTCAGTGGCATTAAATATATTCGCATTGTTACACAATCATCACCACCATCCATCCCCAGAACTTTTTCATCTTCCCAAATTGAAACTTCATCCCCATTAAACACTAACTCCCCATTCCCCTCCCCTCAGCCCCTGGCAGCCACCATTCTATTTTCCATCTCTATGAATTTGACTACTCTAGGAACGTCATATAAGTGGAATCATACAGTATTTGTTTTTTTGTGACTGGCTTATTTTGGTTAGCATAATTTCTTCAAGCCTCATCCATGAGGTAGCATTTGTCAGAATTACCTTCTTTTTTAGGGCAGGATAATATTCCATCGTATGTCTATACCACATTCAGGTTATCTATTCATCCATCGACAGACGCTTGGTTGCTTCCACCTTTTGGCTTTTGAAAATAATGCTACTACAGACATGGGTGTCTAAAGAGGTCACTGTAATTTGGAGTCTTGCAGAATCAAAAAAATCCAACTGCTTCTATACTTCAAAGTGAGCAGTTTATAAGTGGCAGCTTCAAAATGGCAGCCACTGTGGGATAAGACTGCTATTCCAAGTCTCTCCTAGTAAAGATAGGATAAAACCTTCCAACGGGAGCTTATTGTTAGAAATCACCTCAATTAGCCATACTTTAAGGGCTAAGGGATTACACAGTGGCCAATAGGAAAAGGCAAGCAGCTTTAGCCCTAAAAATTAAGTCTAGAAAGGATCTTTGGTTCCGTGTGGTTACTTGCATGTAGAGTTGACTGGAAGCAATTAGAACCAAAGTCAACTAAGTTTTGAGAGAACGATGTTACCATCAAAAGCCCAGCCTGACCTACAACATCTCATGACTCTTAAATCTCTAAAACTATTCAAGAGCCTCCAAACCCAAAAGAACAGGAGGTGGGCTTTAAGGGCTGTGAATCTCTAAGGAAAATCATTCTCCCAAACACCGTTCTGAGATGGAGCTGAAGGCATAGTGGATGAGGAAGAGCCTTCCAGAGGGGAGAACAATAAGGAAAATGCTTAAGGGAGATTATTCCAGAAGGAGAAGCAACTGGCCAGGAATGTAGTCCATGGCCAAGACCAAGTCCACGCTGGTTCTGTTCCAGAGTATTTCATAACTGCTATGGACCAATGACTGCTGTGGGTTTCCCATTATTCTTTTCTCTTCATGGGTTTTTTTACGACAGCTATCTTCCTTTTCTGCCACTGCAGATGGGGCATGCTGGGGCAGACTCTTTGACTTTTAGTTTTTAGAGCTTTGTACCACAGGGACCACATCTAGACATGATAGAAGGGAAAGCACCACCCTTAGTGGACATGAATATGAGTGTGAAGAAGGGTATTTACGGATGATGGGTAGCTCAAGAGGGGGGATTCTGGCAGATACTCTTTGTGGTCTGTCTGGTATTTGTTCTTCCCTAGTCTTACCAACAGGATCCCAGTTTTCCAAGGGGTAGCAATGTATGCAGCTGAAAAACATTTCCCTGCCTCCCTTGCTGATTGGAGTGGTCATGTGACATAGCCCCTGGATATGTCTTCCGAGCTTTGGAAAACCCATTTGCTTTTTATTCCTTTCTTTCTTCCGATTGGGAATGCAGAAATGATTGCTGGACCACCAGCAGTCATGTTGCAAGCCCACAAGTGAGAATCCCATCCTGGGGTCCCTGATAATAGCTAAGGCTTGCTGTATCAGCCACTGGCTACTGAGCTCTGAACTTTTTGTGATATGAGAGAAAAAACACCCATATCTTGTTTAAGCCACTGTTATTTGGGTTTAGAGCTACGTGTAGCTACACTCAATCTCTCAGTGCTCTAGGGACTAATTTCTGAGGCTCAAGTTGGGTCAAATCAGGTCATGAGATGGACCAGGCATTGAGGGGCTCTTGCTCGTAGAAGTAAAGCGATTTGCCAGAACCAGGAAGTGAGTGCGTTTAGGTTGCAGGATATCTCCCCTGGTCACCAACGTGAGCTGCACGTCTTACTTCCTGTCAGGGCCCTGAGAAAGGAACAATCAGTCATCTTGGGAGACTTTTCCAGGGGCTGGGGGTGGGGCATGAGAAGTCTGCTCATCAACATAAAAGGAACCCTATCAAGGTCAAATCATCATGATGAAACAAGACTCTACCCTTTTGTGGACACTTCTTAGAAGGTAAATTTGGGCTTTGTGAGCCTGCAGGTGGGAATCCTAGGTTTCCCTGGGGAAGGACCCCTGCAGGTGGGAGAGGGGAGATACGCAGTGGAGAAAGGTCATTTTTAGGACACATTAAACCTCAGCATGTTTCTAAGAATTATTCATTCCTAATGAATCATTATTGAGCACTTAAGACTAGCCATTCTGCTACAAGCATGAGATACAGGGATGGCTTGTAAAGTCTTCTGTCATGCAGCTGGCCTGACGTCCTCTTCTGCCCCTTTTCCTAGCACTGTCCCTCGCTCATTTATCTGCACTGCTGGACTTGCTGTGCCTCGGCACACTCCTTCTAGGGGCTTTTGAACCTTTTCTTGCCTCTGTCCAGGCCTTGACCACATGTCACACCTTCAGAGATGCTTCCCCCACCACGCCGGCTAATTCCAGCCCCTTCCTCTCGGTCCTTATCCCCTCATCCTGCTTTATTTTCCCTCACAACACTTATTACCACGTGACATGTATGTATTTACCATGTGTTTGTCTCCCCCACTAGAACGGAATCTCCATGAGAGCAGGGTCTTTGCTTTGCTCACTGTGGGGACTTGTGCCTAGAACAGTGTCTGGCATGGAGCAGACACTCCACACGTACGAGCTGAATGAGTGCACACGGGACTTGCCCTCAAGATGCCCTCAGTCTAGGGGAGGGAGGATCTGCACAGTCTCCGTTCCAGGAATGGAAGAGAAGGATAGTTTGGCTCAGCTCTAGGGACAAGCCTCTAAGGGCTCTGCAGTCTTCTTGCAAAACTGCCACTTGAAGGCCAAGTGGAGAACGGGCGTTCTTTAGTGAATCTGAGGGCATGTGAGGGGGGCGGCTGTGAGGGAGGAGAGGAGGGGCCTTGGGTCTAGACAGGCATGGCTTCCTGGAGAAAATTACTCTGCTGGAGACAGAGTGGGACTCACTGGGGACTGAGGGTCGGCGCAGAGATAGAGAGAGGATGAGGTCTCATAGGTTAGCCATGTGGGGCAGGTTGGGGACTCCCATTCCTCTAAGTCAGGGGAAGTAAGTGGATGGTGAGACAAAGAACGGTAAGGTGTCGTGATGGAGGGTTGAGAAGGGCCATCACACAACATGACCCTAACTTCAATGCGGAAAGAGAAATGTGGAAGTTAGCTTTACAGCTAGGGGTAAAATTCCTTTTAGGGAGAGATTTTTTTTAGCTTAATGGGCCTCCTTGGTTGTGGCAAGATAGCTCTCAGAGAATACTGGAGCAGAGGGCAGAAGGCTACATGATTGTTAAATGGCTCTGCATAAGAAGTGGGCAGGACATTGGATATTCAACCCCAAAAAGTGGGGTTCTATTGGCAATGAAGAAAGTAGGCGTAGCAACTGGGTAGGCAATCAACCCCACCTTCCCAGAAACACAGCCTTTCTGCCAGGGGCTGATAACACGTTGGCTGGGGGAAGAAGTGGCAGGTCTCCAGGAGCAGGAGAGGTGAGGGATCTGGGGGATCCAGAGAGGAGGCTGGAGAAGAGGGCACAACGGAGGGAGCACAGTGGAGGAAGCTGGAATGTAAGGGCGGGGCCACCATGAAAACTCCTCAGTGGTGGGGAGGGGTTGAGGACCAAGGGCTTTGACATACAGGTGTGTGTCAATCGCTTTAAAATATCCTCCCTTGCTGGGCTGGGAGGCATCCCCAACTGCCCTTCCTTACCCCTAAAATCACAGACATCTATTATGCACAATAGTCTGATTATGGGGAAATCAAGATCAACGTTGGGCAGAGAATGGTAGCAACACAAAAGCCACTCTGTGAAAGACTGGGAATTTGGTGGCAATAAATACAACTCAGATGCAATAAGATGAAAGTTCTAGCCCCTCAAATCCCTCCAGAGGTATGGGGCGGGGTGCTGTTTCCCACCCATGTGGCGTGGGGTTGGAGCTTGTTTAACTGCTTCTCTGAGCAGACAGTGACCCCAGTCCGGTTTTCACATTACAATAGTAGGGCACAGATCCTGTTGTCACAAAGGCGGAGGGGGCAGGGATGGGATTCGGGCCAGTGGGGTAAGCAGAGGTTTGGAAGAGCAGCTGTAGAGAGTAGGACGGTGATGGATGCAAGGATAGCCCTCATCCCCCAAACCCAGACTGTGGAAAACTTAATTAGATCCAAGGCTTTACCACATGGGGTGAGTGTGCTCGGGCCAGGTCTAAAGTTTCCCCGAGGGCCTCTCTTGGAGAGGAGGGTGTGGCGAGGAGGCCAGAGGAGGGCACCAGGAACCTGAAGCTGGCCAGGAGCAAGCCTGGGAGCCGAGAGGGGAAAGAGGAGATTAGAGACCCCAACACCAGCCCACGAGAGAACTTTTTGTTTATGTGGCATCTCGTGCCTAGAATAGTATCAGACACATAATAAGGACTAGATTAATATTTGTTGAATTAATGAAATAAAGAAGTTCCCTGGCTGACAGTAATTTTGCTGCCAGTATTGGTTTCCAGTTTACAGCTGGTCAGGCACTTCAAAACTGAGCCAAGGTCCTCAAGGTCCTGCCATATCTGCTGTTCTGTTACGATCGAAGAGCTAAGGTGTTGGGAGTAGAATGGAGAAGATGCAAAAGTTACAAGGACTGGGCCCTTCCTGCCTGACTGCATTAGTATCATGAACTGAATTTTGTCCCCCACAAATTCCTATGTTGAAGCCCTAACCCCCAGGGTCTCACAATGTGACTGTATTTGGAGATAGGGCCTTTAAAGAGGTGATGGCCATTAAATGAAGTCATAAGGTGGGCCCCAATCCTTATGACTGGAGTCCTTCTAAGAAGAGAGTAGGACACAGACACACAGAGGGAAGACCGTGTGAAGACACAGGGAGAAGATGGCCGTCTACAAGCCAAGGAGAGAGGTCTCGGGAGAGATCAACCCTGCCAGCATCTGTGGGACTTTTTTATGGCAGCCCGAGCAGACTAATACAATGTTGATACCAGCCCTTCATGGGTAGAATGGGGTGAGATATGCACAATTCCAAGTAGCTTCCCTCCCTGCAAAGAAAGGAGAAGGATGCTGTGACTTCTAGGGCAGGGAAGTGCTTCTCAAACAAATGATCCTTGGGCAAGAACCTTTTTGTTTTTTGAATTTCCAGTCTGTTGCAGGCCAATACATAAAAGAACACAATAAAATGAATTATTAGAACACCTACTTGATATGTTCTAACACATACAAAATACAGGTCAACCATTTCACACTTGGATACCAGCACAAGGTCAAATTGTTGTAAGTTTTTAAATGCTTGCTCTCAACATCTGTCTTATCTCACTTTGTACAGGTGACCGCAGTCCAGGACCTCATTTCTAGCTGCACTCACTTTTGGTAGCACTGAGCTAAGGCAGTCCCCCTCATTCTTTAAGTCTGGCTTCAGAGGTCAGACACATGGCTAACTGTGTCCAGCCGGGAGCTCCTGAGGGGCGCAGCCAGCCACCCCTCCAGCGAGGTGGCTACTGGTGGCCTGGCTGCCTGCAGCTGGGAAGCCCTTCTCTGCAGTAAGGAGGAGGGAAGACGGCACCCCTCCCTCCCAGGAGTAGTGAGGGGCGAAGAGCGGGAGGGAAGAGGAGGATCCAGATGATGACGAGAAGATGTTTATCCAACCACAGCAGCTGTCTTAGATCTGAGGTCAGGAGCTAAGATGGATTTCCTGTCAAAGCCAGTCTGAACTCCACAGGACGGCAGAACACTGCCTGCCACAGGGTGTGAGTAAAGGCAGTCATGGAGATGAAACTACAGGTCACCTAGTAATTTCTTTCAAAGGGATTTTCTATTCTTCTGCAAGGAGCAGAGAAATACTTTTAACCTTGTGGACAAAGATTTCAGCTCCTGTTATCCTGGTCAGAGGTCTGCTGAGACTGTGACTTGGGGAAATTGGTGACAGTTCAGAATAGCTACAGTGAGGACTGGGCCTGACCGGGGAGGGGTAGAGTATTGAGGAGCAGCACTGCAGGCTCAGTTAATGTTGAGACCATGAATTTGAAGGAACTTCAATCCACAGGAATGAGTGAATTTCTCCAGAAGCCTCCAACCCCTGGAGGTGGGAAAGGGGAAGGAGGTGGCTGGATTGATCAGTAGGGGACCCGCTGAGGCAACGTCCCACGGGCACTAGGCTGGAGGCAGACGGATCTGAAGGGGCCAATTCGGGGACGAAGAGATCTGAGGAGGGTGACTAAGGTCAGCTGAGGGTGAAGAACAGATGTAGTGGGAGGAAGAGAAGAGAGCCAGAGACAGAGGCAGGCCTGAGACTGATCTCGTAGAGTTGAGGTTTCCAGAGCTGAGCATGTCTGAGTGATAAGGCCTGGGGAACGGACAGGGGAGTGAGTTGGTGAGGTGGCGTGTAGACAAAGCTTGTTGAGTCAAGGGGATTTGAAGCCAGGTTGTGGGCTGGGTGCCACACAGGCGTCACAGTCTCAGGGAATGGTGGCTGGACTGAAGCGGAGAGGGAGACTCTGCATCTGACTGAGGAAGGGAGCGCGTGAGTCCATGAGATGACAGCAATGAGGAGCAGCGGGCGGTGGCTGAGCCTGATGGTGAGCCCTCCAAAGGGAGAAGGGACTTGGCGCGACGGGGAGAAACGGAGGTCTGGAGGCAGCAGTTTTGTGGAAGACCAGCCGCAACCCTGGCAAGGTGTGTGTGGGGCAATGACACAGCATTCCCCCGAGGGCTGCAGAGGAAATGCTGAGACTTGGAGAGCCAGGCTTCCGTTATAGCGAAGAAGTAGAGGCCACCTTCCACGAAAAGGTTGACGGTGTAGAGGAGTTTATTTATAATCAGGGTTTCAGAGGACACAGCACAAAGGGCCAGGGCAGGTGAAAGCAGAGAAAGAGAGAATGAGCGCGAAAGGGAACACAGAGCAGCAACAGTGACGCCAGGGAGTGAAAGAAGGGTTGCCCAGAGTCTAAGATTTTGTCTGGTGGCTGGGGATGACAGGGGCAAAGCATGTGGGAGGAATGACTGTCCAGAGGCTACAGCAGTCCCAGTCCCAGGTGATGCAGAAACCTGCTGCAGTCTTTCCTCGGTGTCTGAATGGTCTGCGTCAGAAGTTACCTGCTGGTCCCAGGTCCCAGTAAAGAGCTGCAATGCTTCCTCTCTCTCATCATCCCCTCTCTCCTGCATCCTCAGTCTGTCCCCTTCACTGGCTGGTCCCTTCTGTCTTCGGGCGCACACAGGCTGTCCCCTCTGGTTACCATCTTATTTCTTTCCTGCCTTTCACTGGCAAACTTCCTAATAAATAGTTTGTAGCCGCCATCTCTATTTTCCTACCACACTCTCAACCACAGTCTGTCTTCTGCCACCGTCCCTCTATGCAAGTAGGTCTCGTGATGTCCGCCAAGCCTCTCTGCACTGCCAGCAACCGGGGCATTCATTTCCCTACCTTTCTTCTCCTTGATGTCTCAATAGCCTTCCACCGGATTATCATTCCTTCACACCAAAAATGCTCTTTCTTGGTTTTCACAATGCTGCACCCTCCTGTTCTCCCCATTCCCTTTTCGATGCTTCGCTCTCTTTCTTCCTTTAATAAGACCAATCCTTCTGGGGCCTGTGCCATTCTCTCTACAAAAAGCACAGTGTAGTGGTTAGATATCTGGAGACTGACACCAAATTACCTGGATCCAAATTCAGGCTCCACCGCATACCTGTCAAATGACCTTGGGAAAGCTGGTTAACTTTTCCATGACTCAGTTTCCCCATTCATAAAGTGACACAATAATAATACCTACCTTATAGAGTTTTTGTGGAATTTAACAAGGTAATATGCATGAAGTTCTAGAACAGTGGCTACTAGATAATACTTACAAAGCCTCTTTCTTGGTGCTCTCTCCTCTCTTCTTTAGCTCCAGATAGTGCTGATTTTATAGTCTTTGTCAGACTGTTCCATGGAGTCTGTTTTGACTGGGGTGAATTCATATTCCAACTGCTGATTTTGTTGGCTGCCTTTCCTTACACTGTGTTTCTTATGTGCTTTTCAGTTTTGGTTTGCAGGTTTAT
Source organism: Ceratotherium simum simum (assembly GCF_057802395.1). Lineage (NCBI taxonomy): Eukaryota > Metazoa > Chordata > Mammalia > Perissodactyla > Rhinocerotidae > Ceratotherium > Ceratotherium simum. The sequence goes on along the minus strand of NC_141911.1, from coordinate 10,515,740 downwards.
TTTGAGTGGGAGATTTGGTTTTGTTTGTTTTCTCTCCCTCTCTCTCTGCCACCCATCTCTGGGTAGTAGTTTTATGGTGGTTTTCACGTGGTTTCTAGGTCTCCAGTCAGAATAAGTTCCCATAATGATATTTTTAGAGTTCTTGTTCTACAATGATGTTGGGGGTATCGCAGACTCAGACACCAGTAATGAGGTCCCTCTCCTGTCCACTTATTAGGCCAATGGCTTCTCAACCTCAGCATCACTTCATGTTGTTGTGGGGGGCCATCCTGTACACTGTAGGATGTTTAGCAGCCTCTCTGGCCTAACTCACTAGAAACCAGTAGTACCTTCCGTCCAGTTGTGACAACCAAAATTGTCTCCAACCTTTGCCACATGTTCCCTGGGGACAACACCTGCTCTACCAGTTGAGATCCACTGTCATAAAGTCACACCCCCATGCAGTGGGGCAGCATTACCTTTTATCCCTTCTGTTTCTGAGGGGAATTGGGGAGCCCAACCAGCCTACGGTTTCAGCCCCACTCAGTGCCTTGCATTTTTCTTCTAGTTTTGGGCAATGGAAATGTTTGCATTTTCTTTCTTTCTTTTTTTTTTTTTCAGTAAACTTAGCTATAGCTTTTTGGTTTTCTTTGTTTTTATTTCATCTCTCGTGGCTATGAACTTGGAGTAGAGCATGTAAATTCAGGAATATACTGCTTCATCAGGATCGGAATTTCCTCTCCTTTCTATGCTTCAAGAATAGTGTCCTCCTCTGTGAAGACTTTTCCAATCAAGATATTCTTTCTAGTTTTTGAACTCTTACGGCACTTACTATCTCTGACACTCACTTGGTGTGCTCTGCTTTGGGCCACACGAATGGTTGTCAAACTCTAGGATTGACATTTAGCTTTTACTTGCTTCTCTCTTGTCTCTACAATTTGATGTTAGTTTATCTGAGATTTCTTTGTGTCTTCAACAGTGGCTAAGGAGGCAGCTGGAATATAGTAGGTATATTAGAGACATTGAGCAGTGAATCTCTTATTGATTGATACAAAGGCCTCTGAGGGTTAGGTTCAAAAGCTCTAGTTACCTTTTTAGAGCTTTGAGTAATTTAAATAGGTTCTCTGTAGGACAAAGGCTATTCGACCACACAACTCATGGAATCATAGATTTTTACGCATGGTCATTCTTAGACCCAGGGTAGCCCTGGGCGCAGATCGCCTGGGGCTGTCCTGGGTTACTCCTGTTGTGCTGAAGTAATCTATAGTGTCCTGTTTCACTCCCAAAAGTGTCTCAGTTTGGCTGATAAAATATATGGTCACTCTACTTAGAGGTCACTCGGTTCATTCAGCTCATTTCACAATTGTGGACATTGAACAGATTATATTTTCCCTTTACTTGCAATGATTTACCTCCTTCCTCTGGGGGAAAAAACAGCCAGTGAAAGGTTTGATTGCCCTTGTGTGCTTATTCATATGTTCAGAGGAGTTGGCATTTATCGAATACCAGTGACTGCCGTACACTTCGCAGGCGCTCCATAAATGTGAACCAACCCCTGAAATTGCTTGTGCTGCCGTTTCTGCACTTTGCATGACTATTGTGTTTGACAATGCTTTTGCTAACTTATTAAAATTACTTGGGCAACCCAGTGTGATGGTTAATTTTATGTGTCAACTTGACTGGGCTAAGGGATGCCCAGAGAGCTGGTAAAACATTATTTCTGAGTATGTTTGTGAGGGTGTTTCTGGAAGAGATCAGCTTTCGAATCGGTAGACCCAAATAAAGCAGATTGTCCTTACCCGTGTGGGTGGGCATCATCCAATCCACTGAGGACCTGAATAGGACAAAAAGGCGGAGGAAGGGTGAATTCACTGTCTCTGCTTGAGCTGGGACATCCGTCTTCTCCTGCCCTCAGACATCAGCCCCGCTGGTTCTCAGGCCTGGGACTTACACCATCATCCCCTGCTTCTCAGGCCTTTGGGCTGGCACTGGAACTACACCACCGGTTCTCCTGGTTCTCCAGCTTGCAGACAGCACATAGTGGGACTTCTCAGCCTCCGTAACTGCATGAGCAATTCCTCATCATCTCTTTCTGTATATCTCTATATGTTCTATTGGTTCTGTGTCTCCGGAGAGTCGTGACTACCACATGCAGCTTTCACATACAGAGTGGTCTCCACTCTGTAGCCCACGTCCACGCGTACTTGATCGTTTGGACTGAATTGTTGTTATCCGTCAGCCAGAAGCAAGCCTTGAGTGATTCCATTTGTGGAATTGACCCGTCATATTGATGTTAAACATACATTGGCCAAGTCTTTGCCTCTTGATGGCAACACACTCTCAGCCTTAAGAGTTTCCACAGGTGGCTCTTTAACCTAGTTAATTTCCAGTGAGGAAACTGCCAGGCTTCAGGTCACATGGTCCATCCCTGCCTCCAGGCAACCCTGCACCTAAACACAAACATTCTAAGAAAGGACAGTTTTCTGCCCTCAGAGAGAATGGATTTGGTAATTCCAGACTTCAATAGTTCCCCAAAAGTGTTGCCAATGTAAAGCCAAAATGATCAGTTTAATCTAAAATGAGTAAGGAGGGTCCTCCAAGAGGGAAACTGGTTATTCAGCTTTGGACGGGTTTACTTGCCAGCTGGTTCTTTCGGGCCTCCATGTACCCTCTTCCATCTCATGCAATGGCATCAGATTTCCTTTTCTGCTTTATTCAGGGAGGTGGCAACCAGCCAGCCACCTTTTCCCCTGGTGTCCCCCACTCAGGACTTGTTGTTTCCATGGGGGGCCCTTGGTGGGGGTGGCCTGCCAGCCCAGGATGCTTGTGGCCCACCCAGGCGGCTGGAATCGGGTGGGAGCCCCTGGTGCTCAGAGGGCCCGCCTGCAAGCCCAGGAGGTTGTGCTTAACAGTCTTGAAGAGTGTACCCTTGGGCAGAGGGCCAGGAACAATCTGTGTAACTCACTAAGCTAATTACTGTCTCTGCAGATGGTGTCCCCCACTAATCCTCTCCCGGTTTGTCATAATCCAACTCTGCTCAGAGGAGAGCAGCCAGTGGCTGGCCTTTGTGCAAATGCGCTGTCTGCTTGAGCAGAGGAGGCAGGGTGCTGCTTTGTGAGGCTGGGGTTCTGGGCTCTTAAGCCAAGGAGAGCGGCCCCGAGGACTGCCAGGAGGAGGGCTGCCAGCCCTGCGGCCCCGGGAGGCTGAACCAACTGCAGGGAGAGGGGTGGCATCCACACTAGCCTGACTTTCCTCCACTGGACATTCCCTGGGTCTTCGGCCATGCCCTTGTGTTCTCCAGAGGACGGTGAGTAGACAGCTGTCTATGTCTCTTGGACACAGCCAAGGGGGAGGCGTTTCAGCCTGAGACTCTGGGAGGGACTTCTTGAGCAGGATGCTCGCAGTGATGCAAGATTGGGTCTCTTCCCCCAGCCTGCCGGGCTGTTTGGTGGTAGGTCATGTTTAAACACGGCGCTGCTGAGATTCAGGTTCCTGCTCGTTGATTTACGGGATGTTAATATTATAGCCTGTCTGGTTCTCCCACCTGGACCTGGAGGGTGAACAATGCAGTTGCTAGAGCCAGAGAGAGAGAATCCCTCCTGAGGACCCTCCTCGGGATCTTGGAGTAGGAGGGGCTGCCCCTCCACTCCTGCAGGGTGACGACGGCCCATGGGGGATCGTGGGGGCACATTTGCTTCTCAGAGGATCAAGACTTCCAAAGAAGGCTATACAGAGCCAGGGCGAATATAGAGGGTGGCCAGGAATGGGGTTGGGAGTCCCTAGGAATCACCTCATTGAATTTTCTCTACCCAGCTTCAAGGTTAGCCTCCCTGTGCCCATTTCTATGGAAGAAGAAAGTGAGGCCCCGAGAGATTAAGTTATGAAAGGGCCTCAGAGTCAAACCCGGGTCTGCCTCTCTCCTCCTTACTGCTCTGTTTATGGCCATCCCTGGGCAAGGCAAGTGCCATCCTCCTGTCCTGGGTTTACCCACCAACAGACTGAGGCTGGGGGAGTTGGGTGATTTGCAGAGGGCACATAGCCAGGGAGGGCAGGTCCTCAGTCAAGTCCAGTGTAATGGCTGCCAACCATCCCTGTGCCTCCATTCTGCACCTTCCCCCGGTGCCGCACCCCACTGCCGGTGCACCCCCCACTGAAAGCTCCCTCCACGGGGGAGGAAGTCTGTTCCATAATGACAGGGAAGGGGGCAACAGCCCTTGCGTGAGCTGTGGAGGGGGACCTGGGAGGGCGTCTGGTCCCTTCCCACAGCCCAGAAGTGCCCCTCAGACAGTGGGAACATGCTCTGCTTGGGGCAACCTCCAGAGAAGCTAGCACACATTGTTCTTTATTTAACCTCTTAGATATATAAACATCATCCAGAAATCCTCTTATCCATTATGGTGGCCTCAGACAGTCCTCGTCTAACCCTGGGGGGAAGAGAAGAGCTGGCAGCCATTTTCAGCACCTTGGTACTTCAACGTATGTTTGCGTGTGTGTGTGGGGTTGTGCGTGCCTGTTGGGGGGGGGATCTGTGTGTTTGTGCATGTGTGTGTGTAGGTACATGGGTGTTTGCATGTGTGCACACGCTGGCTGGGGAGGCCTGGTGTCATGGAGAGACCATTGAACCAGCAGTCACAAAGCTTAGCCCCACTCTGGCCAGCTGCAGCTGCGTGGGACCCCTGCTCTCCGAGCATTGGTTTCCCAGGTGGAGAGTGAGCGGGTTGGACTTCTTTCCAGCACGACAGCCTGTCCATGCAGTGTTCAGCAACTTTCTCAGCTCTAAGTTAAATAACCCCAGTCCCTATAACCTTTCCCTGTAAAGCACATTTTCCAATCCTTTAATCATCTTAGTTACTTTCCTCTGAACTCCCTCCAAGATACCTATGTCATTGGATAAGTATGTCGTATAAATTAGTCAGTAAATCAGTCTGTCAACAATATCTCTTGAGCAACCATTCTGTGGCTTGCAGGAGGCGCTGGGCTGATACAACCCAACCACACGGGAACAAAAAGAGTGTTCACTCTGGCTCAGACCAAAGGTTCATTGGTCCAGCAGTGGCTTGAGGCACTGGGGTCACACTGCGAGGACATCATTCCTTTTAATGCCATCATTCCCCAAAGACTAGGGCCTTCCTCCAACATCGATGTCTGCAAGTTTTAAGTAAACACTCAAGGGCACCTGCTCTGTTCAGAGCCCTGTGCTAGGTAGGCGCTGTGAGAGTTAAAAAAATCAGTGTGATGTGGTCCCTGACCCCCCGTGTTAGATGGAGGCTGCTTTGAAACACTTTCTCCCAGATTCAGCACAATAAATAATAAAGTGAAGTAGCCCAAAGAATTAAGAATTTGGAGAAAACCAGACCTTTGTTTGAATAGTGATTTCACTGCTCATTAGCTAGCTGAACCTTGGGCGAGTTATTTAAGCTTTCTGAGCCTCGGGTTCTTTAAGGATAATGTGGCAGGATTAGACCTACCAGGAAGGATTGTCTGAGCTTAGATGACATCACATTTGTAAAGTGTCTGGTGCATAGTACGCGGTCTTTCTGTATAATCTCTCTTCTCAACAACAAATTACAGATCAGTATCTGAAGAGTCTTCGACTCTTCTAGACGGATCTATGTTGTTGGCTGTCCCACTAATTGGGGTGCTAAGTTCTATTAGTCAACTATGTGACGTATACAATAGCATCATCTCTGCTTATTGATCCTTAAATAATTTTCTTCGAGCTTGAAGGACAATCTTTTATTTATAGTACAGCATATGCTTCATGATTTTATAGTCTTACATCAATAACTATGATCTTAGCTTTTATCTTTAGAGTTGGGGGTCCATCCTCTTTTTCAGGTTTTGCCTCAGTTTTCTGTTTTAGAAAGAGTGCTTGGTCCTTGGTTGAGACCTCTGGCTGACCAGGCAGGGTAACTTCGGACAAGTCACCGAAGAGACAGCTGTGGCGCAAAGCAAATGCTTCTGGAACGTGAGTGAGCATTAGAATCACCTGGAGGTCTTAGGAAAACGCTGAGATCCACCCGGAGTTTCTGATTCAGTGAGTCTGGGTGGAGCCCAATAACTTGCATTTCTAAGAAGTTCCCTGGTGATGCTGAGGCTGCTGGTCCGGGGCCTGCATCGTGAGAACTGCTGGTGGAAGAACAGCCCTGGAGCTTAGTGGAGCTCGGCCAAGTGAGTTGACCCTCATGAGCTGCTTCTACCTTTATAAACTTTTACCTTACAGATTAGATTTAAATGTAACAATTAGACAAATTATGATGCGCAAAGCACTTTATAAACTATAAAACATAATTTAGCTATTAATAGCTTAATAATCCCCATCGGCTTTAGCTTACTCACCTATGAAATAGGGATAATAATAGTAATTTTTATAAAGATTAAGAGAGATGATCTATATAAAAGCACTTTGTAAAATATAAAGAACTATGGAGGTTTGTTCTTACAGCCCCCCTAAGCCTCAATTTCCTCATCCATAATAAGACGGGATGGCCTATGGGCTCATCCTGTGTGCCAGCCTTGGCCATGTGGCAGTTCATTATTCTAGATATGGATAATGCAAGTTTGCATTTAATACCCTGGCTGATGCTGCCCTGGGTCCTGTTGGGCCCTTTGGTCAAAGCTGCATGTTGGGCCACTGTTACCCCTTAGGATGCTTCTGGCTGCAAGAAACAGAATTCCCAGCTAAAAGTGGCTTTAAGATGTGGGCTTTATTGTCTCATCTAACAAGAAGTCCAGAGTCAGGGTGGTTTCAGGGTTGCTTAATTCAAGGGCTTGACCAAGTCAAGACTCTGGAATTCTCTTGGCTTTCTCCTCATGGTCACATGGATGCTGCAGCAGTGCCAAGCATCACATCCACATACAACAATAATCAAAAGCAGGAAGAGATGAATCCTTGACTTGTATTCCTTTTAATGAATTAAAAAAACTTTCTTAGAAGCCTCTTATTGGCCAGGGTTGTATCACATGCCCTATGACAAGGGAAATGGAATTACATGATTGGCTTCGACCTGTGGCCTATGAAACATGTGGTCTCCCAATCAGGCCTCTGAGAGGCGAGAAAGTGGTGTGGGAATAGCTGAGAGGAGGCGACAAGCAGTGTGTGCCACACTTCACTGTCTCTTTCCAATAAGAATCACGTCCACAAGGGCTTTACTTGCGCATCTACCACATGACATTGTGAGATCTTCTGGTAGCTGGGGGCACAGCTAGAAAGGGCCCCCAGCAGAATCTTGAAAAGCTGTTTAAATAGGTATTTTCGAAACTTCGCAAGAGAGACTGAGCTCTCTGGGAGCCAGGTGCAACAATTCAGCCCCCTGTCCTGGTGGGGCGGGATACAGGTCTAGGGTCAGGGCAAGACCACAGCCTAGTGGACTCAGAGGCCACAGGATCTTCCCGAGCAAAGTGCTTGACCCTGAGGATTCCCCAGTCTCGGCGTTACCACTGTGTATGGGGATGGGGAGAGTGAAGAAGGCTTTTCTGGTGGAATAGGTTTTGCTGGCATTCTAAGAAAGTCATGTCTGGGCATTATTACGACCTCATCTTCCTCCTCTGTGAATCCATTGGAGGGGAGGATCCAGAGGTTTTCTAAGGGAAGGGAAGGGAAAGGAAGACCCCACCAGGTTTTTATTCTAAGGAGCAGGCTCCTGCCTGGGCTCAGGGATGGCTGCGGAGCTCTGAAAGGAAGCAGGGCTGGGAGAGCAGGGGAGGGCCGCAGCCCCACTGCCCTGGCCCTCCCTGCCTGCTGGTGGATATCCTTGGCCCTGAAAACCCCTCCTAGCTCCTATGAAGTGTTGTGGGGAAGTTGTGTGGTTGAGACCCTTGGGGGCGTCTCTAGGGGAGGTACACGCAGCATCGAGGAGGATAAATGCTGAGAAGGTGGGAGACTGTGTCCCATTCCCCTGTGTGTGTGGCGTCTGTCCAAGCTCAGCAAAGGTGATTTCTCTAAACGCGTTCCTAGCCGAGTCTCATACCCAGGATAAGAGTCGGAGAACAGTAAAGCCAGATGGACATTACTGCTCTTCTGGTTCGAAGCTCCTGTTTTACTGGCAAAGAAATGGAGACCACATCAAAGGAGATGAGGAGCCCAGGGCTTTGGACATCAGGGTTCCAGGCCTGTCTCTCCACTTCTTGTGATGCTTGTTTTAAAAGCTTGGAAATGTGTATCAGATCCGTGCAGGAGCAGGATGCTGTGACTGCTGGATTTCAGAGCTGTGGTTCTCCAACCTGTCTGTGTGTCAGACCTGCCTGGAGCACTTGAAAAACACAGAACCTCCAGGAGGGGACCTGGGAATCCACATTGAAAAACAGTAGCAGCATTGCGGTGGCTCCCATCAAAAAACAGAAAATCACAAAGGCTGGTCAGGATATGGAGAAATTGGAACCCTTGTGCACTGTTGGTGGGAGTGCAAAATGGTGCAGCTGCTGTGGAAAACAGTATGGTGGTTCCTTGAAAAATTAAACATAGGATTATCATATGTCCAGCAATTCCACTTCTGGGTATATGCCCAAAAGAAATGAATGCGGGGTCTCGAACAGACATTTGTACACCCATGTTCATAGCAGCATTATTCACAATAACCAAAAGGTGGAAGCATCTCAAGTGTCTATTGATGGATGAATGGATAAAGAATATGTGGTGTATATATACATACAAGGAAATCGTGACACAGGCTACAGCATGGATGAAACTTGAGGGCATTATGCTCAGTGAAATAAGCCAGTCACAAAAAGACAAATACTCTATGATCTTACTTATGTGAGGTAACTAGAGTAGTCACATTCACAGAGACAGAAAGTAGAATGGTGGTTGCCAGGGGCTGGGCTAGGGGGAGGTGGGATGGGGAGTTATTGTTTAATGGAGACAGAATTTCAGTTTTGCAAAATGAAGAGTTCTGGGGATGGATGGTAGTGATGATAGCACAAAAATGTGAAATACACATTTAAAAATGGTTAAGATGGTGGGGTTGGCCCAGTGGCATAGTGGTTAAGTTCGTGCACTCCGCTTTGGCTGCCCGGGGTTTGCAGGTCCGAATCCCGGGCGTGGACCGATGCACTGCTCATCAAACCATGCTGTACCAGTGTCCCACATACAAAATAGAGGAAGATGGGCACAGATGTTAGCTCAGGGCTAATCTTCCTCAGCAAAAAGAGGAAGATTGGCAAGGGATGTTAGCTTAGGGCCAACCTTCCTCACCCAAAAAAAAAAAAAAAAAAGGTTAAGATGGTAAATTTTATGTGCACGTCACCACAATTAAAAAAAAAAAAAAACAATAAAAGCACACTGTCAGCTGTCACAAGTTGGGTGCCCCTGAAAGCAGACTCTTAGAGGGAGGTTAGGGTGCCGAGGTTCATTAGGGGGTGCCCTTGGGACCAACCCCTGTGGAGGGGAGAGAGAGAAACAGAGCTGGCAGAGGGAGAAGCCAGGCTGCCACGCAGTTTCAATGGAGCCTCAGCCAATTTTACAGGGAGTTCTGCAGGCGGGACGGCTCCTTACTGCTGTCCCAACTTGGGGTGAGATGACGGGCCTTTATAGCCAGCATGGATCCATCACTGGATGTGCACTGCCTTGCAAGGGGTGTGGCCTTGGCCAAGTCTGTCTTCTGCTGAGGCAATCCCTAAGGGGGCTGACAGCTGAGGGTTGTTATCTGAGAAAAATGGATGCAAAGTGCCTAAGAGCACAGGCACATACTAGGCCTTCCATATCTGTCCCTGAATCTTTATGGTAATCTTCCTCGTACCCTCTGAGGAAAGCAGCATCTCCTTGTTTGGTAGGTAAGGCACTGAGCAGTTAGGTCGCTTGCCTAGCCACATAGCTAGTAAGTTGCTGAGCTGGTTTAGAATTCCAACCTTCCTGTCTGAGTCCAGGGCTCTGTCCACGCCTGCCACCCTTAGGTGCCGGCAACAGAGGCTCTGCCTTGGGCTCTGGACATCAGAGGGGCTGGCTCTGGCCTCCTCATCTACACCCTTTCCTAGGGGATGAGGAGTCCAGAGGGACAATGGGATGTGCCCCAACTTGAATGCATATCCTTCCCTCCCTTCTTGACCACACACTGGGGATCTGGAATTCCCTGGAAGTTTCTAGGACCTGCATCACCTCTTCTCTGGGTCTATCCTCCCAAGGGCCCTGGTAAGGTATGCAAAATCCTTTGATGGCTCCTAAATGAAAGACAAGGTCTTAATATAGCACACAAGGCACCCGGCTATTCAGAAACCAGCACTGGCGTCCACGCTTCTGGACTCCTCAGCTGCTGCCTGCCTCCAGGTGATTTAAATCTCCAAACCTCCATTTCCTCCACCGTAAAATGGAGGTGATATGGGGGTCCTGCAGGGTGCGGGGATCAGGTCAGCAGGGTAAGTGGTCCATGAATAGATACTGCTGTTACGAGACCCTCATCACAGTGGGCTCTCAGCACATCGCTGGGTCTGATGCCTGTCCATGCTGCTCGCATAGCACCTTCTGCTTCTCCTGACACAGCCTGGTCCTCACTTGCCTCCCAGAATAGACTGTAAGCTCTGAGGTGCAGGGACAGCTTCTGCCGTGCTCTCTGCGGTGGCCCCAGTGCTGGGCCTGGGGCTCCGTCTGTATCCGCTGAGTGAAGATGGGACAGGGCAGCTTGCAGGGTGTGGAAGGAATCAAGTCTTTCTGAGTAAGACAAAGGACAAGTAGGAGGGAGGAGAAAGCCCACATCAGCAAGTGCCTCCCACATCGACAATGTGGAGTCTGAGTTCACTGTTGGCTGATGGGCAAAAATGTCCTCCACCTGGCCTGGTTGTGACATGGGGGCTGTACCCTCTTGCATGGCGGGAAACAGCCTGTGGGTTATGTCTCTGAGCATCACCAGAGCCCGGCATTTACTGGTGTCCCATTTCACAGTTGGGAACATGGAGGCCCAGGAAGCAGAAGCCAAGGCTCAAGGTCACAAGATGGCTTCCCTCCCCGGAGGCCTTCTTTCCCGGCAGGATGTGCCCATCCCGGAATGTGTTAGCGGTGATTCTCCACCCTGGCTGGGCTTCAGAATCACCTGGAGCTGGAGCGATGGCTCACACTGATTCCCCACCCTCAGAGGTTTGGATTCAGTTCTATAGAGTTGTGTTTGGAAAATCTGTGACTTCAACCCAAACCTCTGGTGGTTTGGCTATATTTGGTGTTGAAGACTGATGTTTGGGAACCACCAGTTTAGAGGAGATCTTTACAGAAATTAAAGATTTTATTTTTTCTTTTTGTTTATTTCCTCATTCCCACAGAATCTGAAGCATTATAGAAATCCAAGAGAGCACCGTGTGGGCTTGCTCAGTGTTAAGTCAAACAACGTTAAAATAAATGGTCATTGGTACAAAAATTGGTCAAACAGGTTGTTAGTGTTGGATAAACTAAATAACTGCTTGGCTGAATTGTTCACCTTTATTGGCAATAACAGCCCCTATACTTATGCGGAATTGAGAAGAAGTGCTTCTCATCCCTGGTCATCCATTAGAAACCCACAGGGAACGTTAGGAAAGTGCCACTTCAGTCAGGATCCCTGAGGGGGGTTCTCTGGTGGGTTCCAACATGCAGCCAGGTTTGAGAACTGCTGCCACAGCATCGCCAGAGCTCTCCTGGTCACCAGCTTCATGGCATCCTCGGGGAGTCTGTGAAGTAGGCAAGGATTCTGTTTTTATTTTATCGATGAAAAAGGACGAAGAGGCTGAGGCCCAGAGAGGTGAGTGGACCAACAGCTAGAGAGGGAAAGGGCTGGTTTCACGTCTCTGTTCATGGACGTTGTAACCGCACCCTGATCCGGTCAACTCACAGTTCCCCGTAGAGCTGAGAGCAGGGCTGCCTCAGACCTGTGTGGCCTCGTGTGCACCTTCAAAGGGCAGGGGTGCGACAGGGATGTATGGCCGTGGGCTGTCCTACTCTGGCAGCTGCAATTCAGGAGAGCTGCTGGCTTCCTGTAGAATCACAGAATTTCAGGATGGACAGCTTCTTCAGGGGCCACTTTGTCCAGCCTCCTCACTTTTCGGAGAAGAAATCAGAAGCCTAGAGATGTAGTGTGAAATTGCTGAGTCCCCAGTGCCCCAGTGAGACAGCATCCGGGTCCCCTGGCCCCAGTCCCGATCACTCCTAAGATACCAGTTGTCTGGTCCTTGAACGGATCTTGGGGCCTCCTGGGTAAGAGGGCCAGGGAGCAGCCACAAGCTTTCCCAGAAGGCAGAATTGGGTTGGATGCTCTCAGGACCCAAGAGGGCCTCCTTACATCTCAAACAGTCCCTGGCAACATACCCCCTTGTTGACAGATGCTGGAAGGTTCTGCTACCCTCCTTGACCACCTCCCAATCTCCTTCCACCCACCCCTGGCCATGTTTGCCAGACTGACACAGACTGCACCCAGTTTTATTGCTCTGGTCTTGTAAATCAGTTTCTCATAACATTCCAGTTGCTTCTAGCCTCTGAATTTCCGTGGATCTATCAACATGTTCCTAGAACTGAATGCTCTGCCGCGCACCACCACCTGCCCAGGTGAGGGGTAGCCAGCAAGCCCCCCGGCGAGGAAGGAGCATTTTTCCAGCACCCACATTAGGTTGCTAACTGAACCAAGATCTTCTCTTTCCTGGTGCAGGGATTAGCTTTCCTCTTCCAGGCAGGAAAGACCACATTCCAGCTTTTTCCAGACTCTTCGTTACCTGGCAAAAGAGACAGAAGGGAAGACAGCATTCTCCCCGCCACCCCAAGACATTACTATAAATGCATTTACCTCCTTTCTGAGAAGCTGAGAATGTGTCTCGCTGATCCCCAAGTGTCACTGGTCCCCAAATCTTTCAGGCAGCTCACAGCAGATCGGCTGTCCTGTGGAAGAAGTTGGATTAGGAGCGGTCAGAAGAGGGGAAGAACTAACGTTGAGCACCTACTGTATGCCAGGCATCGTCACATATGTGCTCTTCTTGTAGAACGTGGGATCGTTTTTATTTTCTTTTGCAGATGAGGAAACTGAGGGTTGGGTTACTAGTTAACTTACCCCAAATTACATAACAGGTAAGCGGGGAAAGAACAAAATTTTACTGGGGCTGTGCAACTCTAAGCTTCATTGTGCCTTGTTTGAAGCTCTGCATTAAAAAAAAAGGAGAAAAAGAACCTCCCTGACTTTCCTCTTAAAGACAATTTTTTGTACTTTTTGAAAGTGGACCAGAGTTTTGCTAGAGCAGAAGGTCTGCTCACGCCTTCTAAAAGCATCCTGCTTTCTTCTTATCTTCACTTAAGTTATTGAGCACCTAGCTCAGGAGCCCTGAGTTCACAGACGATTCTTGTGTAACCCAAATAAACCTGGGCTGCCTGGTGGCACGTCTCAGCATGCTGTCAGAATCACAGAAACACTGTTCTGATATTTAAAAACATTTTTAAAAGTCAAATCTTTACTGAAACCTCCCTAAAATGCCTTAAGGGAGTAATTTCATAGCAAAACATCCAATAGATCTTCTTCATCAATCTTTCCCCCCCCCCATTTTCCTAGAAGCTTCTCAAAAATTTTCTTCTCTGAATCTTAGCCAGTATTATTCATTATTCTCTCCTCTTTTCCTTCACTTTCAACTTGCCAATTATTTTTGTTCCCCTTAAGTTTATTGAGAACTTTCTAACGTAAATGAATCAAGGCCTTCTCTGCTCTTTTAACTCTGCAGACTTACTTATTGTCCCTTAAGTGCAACTAGAAGCACAACAATCACCTTTCCTCTGTGTGTGGGAGGATGGTTGGGACTGGGCAAGGAGAGATGAGGCAGAGAGAAATGTGGTGAATTAAATGGTAACAAATTAGGATTAGGTTTCACTGCAGGTAATGGAAAATCAGATTTCAGCGGCTTATATGAGAAACTCAGAGGTAGTCCAGGGCTGGGATGATCTCTCCATGGCCATTGGCATCTAAGCTCCTCCTATCTTTTATCCTTAGTACTGAATTCCATTGTGGTGGCAAAATGGTGTCTGTAGCTCCAGCCATTGTGTACCTGTTCCAGGCATCTGTAAGGAGAAAAGAGCAAGGGGAAAAGGGTTTTAGCAACCTTGAAAGAGGTTTCCTAGAAGCCCTTCAAACGACTTCTGCTTAAAACTCCTTGGTCATTCCCATTAGAAAGGAATTTGGGAAATGTAGTTTTATTAACTGGATATATTGCAGCCTCCAATATATGGGACTTCTGTGAGTAAGAACAAAAGGGAGAATGGATATTAACAGTCCTTGCCACATATGGTAATAATTTTTATCTCTGTCACTCTTGGGACTTTTTTTAAAAACTTTAAAAAAAAATTTAACCTTTTATTTTGAGATATGTAGTTGTAGATTTATATGCAGTGTAAGAAATAATACAGAGGGGCGGAGTCAAGATGGCGGCGTAGGCAGACTCTGAACTCACCTCCTCCCGTGGACACAGCCAATTTACAACTACTCGTGGAAAAATTACCCCTGAGACAGAACTGAAAACTGGATGAGAGGAACTCCTGCAACAACGGACAATCCTAACTGGGGTAGAAGAGGCAGAGACTCCCTTCTGGAGAGGAAAAACGCTGCCTCCACAAGCCGCCAGCTTCACGGCCGCCGGGAGCAGCCCACAGGTACGCAGCCTCCCTGGAGGCGCGGGGCCCTGAGCCGGGGAGCGCCCCCGCTGTGGGCACTTTGTGGACCCAGCACAATCGAGACCAGCGGCATAATATCTGACTTTGCTGCTACTAAGGCATTGAGTAGCACCCCCAGAAAACCCGGTTCACAAAGAAACTAAAACTGGCTCTTAAAGGGCCAGCGCACAAACTCACCCGTTCCAGAAAGCATCCTAAAATCACCAGAAAGAAAGGTGCACAGTGCTTCGGTGACAAGAGACTCACCTAATAGGCCCTGAGTGCATCTCGGTGAGGGGTGAGACCTCTCCGGGGACTGGGACATTGGCGGCGGCCATTGTTGTGGCCTGGTGTGAGCGTGCTGACACAGACGCCATTGGAGTTCTCCCTGAGGCCTGCTAGCCCAGGGTCTGCTCCACCCGCTAGGGCACCGATTTAATCCAGCTCAGCCAGGGCAGGCAGCCCACTCTAGAGACTGGCCCCACCCAACAACAAGCCCTCAGGCAACGTGTGGGCCTGCATAGATTGGTGACTGGATGCTCTGCAGCCTGGCAACTGAGCTGAATTGAGCTGGGCAGGGTGTGCACAAGGAGCGGGTGGAGAGTGTGGGGTGGTGGCGGAGTGTGTGGGGCTCCCGCCTTGGAGAGACTGGGTCCGCTTGGGGAGGTCGGGGCGCTCACACGGGGCAGGACTGTGTTGACTGTGTGTGTGGACCTGTGAGCAACAGGGCTTGTCAGCTGCAGAAGACTTGTGCTTCTCAAAGACCCACATAGGAGGTTTGCCCCACCTTCCTAAAACCTGAAACAATTGGGTGCTCCTGTGCCTGAGGCCAGCCCCACCCAGCTGCAATCCTCAGAGAGCTGACAAGAGACCTAATAGGCTAGAGGCTTACAGCAATTGTAAGGCCCTGAGCCTAACAACCTGCCACACTGGGGGCCTACTCACTTAAAAGAAATACTGCAACACAAATGTGGTATTAGATCTTACAGCCAACTGTGCTGGGGCTCCCCACACCTGATAAAGAGACTGAAGGGCCCACAACAACTACAAGCAGCTGAGCATTACAACAGCTGGCCAGGAGCATAACTCAGCCTCCCTGGGCGCCTATAGGGAGAGCTAACAGGCCACAATAGAAGGACACACGTAGCCCACATAAGGGCCACCCCTGGAACATTGGGAACTGAGGAAAGCATACTGGAAGCATCCTAAGGCATCACTTACATAAGGTCACCTATCAAAGAGCAGGAGACGTAGCTGACCTACCTAATACGTAGACACAAGCACAGGGAAAGAGGAAAAATGAGGAGGCAAAAGAATACATTCCAAGTAAGGGAACAGGACAAAACCCCAGAAAAGGAACTAAGTGAAACAGAAATGAGCAATCTACCCGACAGAGAGTTCAAACTAAGAGTGTTAAGGATGCTCACTGATCTGGGGAGAAGAATAGAGGAACTCAGTGAGAATGTCAACAAAGAAATGGAAGATATAAAAAAGAACCAATCAGAAACGAAGAATACAATACTGGAGATGAAAAATTCATTAGAGGGACTCAAAAGCAGAGTAGAGGATACAGAAGAACGGATCTGTGAGCTGGAAGAAAGACTAGAAGAAATTACCCAAGGTGAACAGGTAAAAGAGAAAAGAATTCAAAAGAGTGAGGACAGTCTAAGGGACCTCTGGGACAACATCAAGCGCACTAACATCCGTGTTATAGGTGTCCCGGAAGGAGAAGAGCGAGACAAGGGGGCAGAGAATTTATTTCAAGAAATAATAGATGAAAACTTCCCTAACCTAAGGAAGGAAACAGACATCCAGGTACAGGAGGCACAGAGAGCCCCAAACAAGATAAACCCAAAGAGGCCCACACCAAGACACATCATAATCAAAATGTCCAGAATCAAAGATAAAGAGAGAATCCTAAAAGCCGCAAGAGAATGTCAAGTTACTTACAAAGGAAACCCCATAAGGCTATCAGCTGACTTCTCAGCAGAAACCTTACAGGCTAGAAGAGAATGGCACGATATATTTAAAGTGCTAAAAGGAAAAAACTTACAGCCAAGAATACTCTACCCAGCAAGGTTATCGTTCAAAATGGAAGGAGAGATCAAAATTTTCCCAGATAAGCAAAAATTAAAGGAGTTTGTCACCAAGAAACCAGTGTTACAAGAAATGTTAAAGGGACTGATTTAAGGGGAAAAGAGAAGACCACAAATAGGAAAAATTATCTATTTCCACGATTAGAACGTAATGGACACAAATGCACAAAAAAGAGGTTAGATATGATATCAAAAACATAAAAGGAGGGAGGAGGGTAGTTAAAGAGTACAGGTTTCAGACAGAGGTCAAACTAAAGTGACCATCAATTCTGTATAGAAGAAGTAAGGAACAGAGAAGGACTACTAAAACACTGAGGAAAAAAAAAGTTAAAAATGGCAGTAAGTACATACTTATCAATAGCTACTTTAAACGTCAATGGACTAAATGCTCCAATTAAAAGGCATAGGGTGGCTGACTGGATAAAAAAACAAGACCCATATATATGCTGCATACAAGAGACACACTTCAGACCTAAAGACACTCACAAACTGAAAGTGAAGGGATGGAAAAAGATACTCCACGCAAATGGCAATGAAAAGAAAGCTGGGGTAGTAGTACTCATATCAGACAAAATAGACTTTAAAACAAAAACTGTAAAAAGAGACAAAGAAGGGCATTACATAATGATCAAGGGAAAAATCCAACAAGAGGATATAACACTTGTAAATATCTACGCACCCAATGTAGGTGCACCTAAATATATAAAGCAATTATTAACAGACATAAAAACAGAAATAGACAGTAACACAATAATAGTAGGGGACTTTAACACTCCACTTACACCAATGGATAGATCATCCAAACAGAAGATCAATAAGGAAACATTGGCCTTAAACGACACACTAGAACAGATGGACCTAGTAGATATATACAGAGCATTCCATCCAAAAACCGAAGAATACACGTTCTTTTCAAATGCACATGGAACATTCTCCAGGATTGATCACATATTAGGCCACAAAACAAGTCTCCATAAATTTAAGAAGATTGAAATAATACCAAGCATCTTTTCTGACCACAACGGTATGAAACTAGAAATCAACTATAGGAAGAAAATCAGAAAAGCCACAAATACATGGAGATTAAACAAAATGCTACTGAACAACGACTGGGTTAACGAAGAAATCAAAGAAGAAATCAAAAATACCTGGAGACAAATGAAAATGAAAATACGTCATGCCAGAATTTATGGGATACAGCAAAAGCGGTTCTAAGAGGGAAGTTTATAGCGATACAGGCCTATCTCAACAAACAAGAAAAATCTCAAATAAACAATCTAACAATGCACCTAAAGGAACTGGAAAAAGAAGAACAAACAAAGCCCCAAATCAGTAGAAGAAGGGAAATAATAAAAATCAGAGCAGAAATAAATGAAATAGAGACCAAAAAAACAATAGAAAAAATTAATAAAACCAAGAGCTGGTTCTTTGAAAAGATCAACAAAACAGACAAACCTTTAGCTAGACTCACCAAGAAAAGAAGAGAGAAGGCACAAATAAGTAAAATCAGAAATGAAGAGGAGAGGTTACAACAGACACCTCAGAAATACAAAAGATTATAAGAGAATACTATGAAAAACTATATGCCAACCAATTCGACAATCTGGAAGAAATGGATAAATTCTTAGAATCATACAACCTTCCAAAACTGGATCAAGAAGAAGTAGAGAATTTGAATAGACCAATCACCAGTAAGGAGATAGAAACAGTAATCAAAAACCTCCCCAAAAATAAAAGTTCAGGACCAGATGGCTTCCCTGGTGAATTCTACCAAACATTCAAAGAAGACTTAATACCTATCCTTCTCAAACTCTTCCAAAAAATTGAGGAGGGGGGGAAGCTCCCTAACTCATTCTACGAAGCCGACATTACCCTGATACCAAAACCAGACAAGGACAACACAAAAATGAAAATTACAGGCCAATATCACTGATGAACATCGATGCGAAAATCCTCAACAAAATACTAGCAAATCGCATACAACAATACGTTAAAAAGATTATACACCATGATCAAGTGGGATTTATTCCAGGTATGCAGGGATGGTTTAACATTCGCAAATCAATCAACGTAATACACCACATTAATAAAATGAAGAACAAAAATCACATGATCATCTCAATAGACGCAGAGACAGCATTTGACAAGATCCAGCATCCATTTATGATAAAAACTCTGAATAAAATGGGTATAGAAGGAAAGTATCTCAACATAATAAAGACCATATATGAGAAACCCACAGCTAATATCATCCTCAATGGTGAAAAACTGAAACCTATCCCTCTAAGAACAGGAACCAGACAAGGATGCCCACTGTCACCACTCCTATTTAACATAGTATTGGAAGTCCTAGCCAGAGCAATCAGGCAAGAGAAAGAAATAAAAGGGATCCAAATTGGAAAGGAAGAAGTGAAACTGTCACTATTTGCAGATGACATGATTTTATATATAGAAAACCCTAAAGAATCCACCAGAAAACTTTTAGAAGTAATAAACGAATATGGTAAAGTTGCAGGATACAAAATCAACATACAAAAATCAGTTGCATTTCTGTACACCAACAACGAAGTAGCAGAAAGAGAAATTAAGAATACCATCCCATTTACAATTGCAACAAAAAGAATAAAATACCTAGGAATAAACTTAACCAAAGAGGTGAAAGAGCTGTACACCGAAAACTATAAAACATTTCTGAAAGAAATTGAAGAAGACACAAAGAAATGGAAAGATATTCCGTGCTCTTGGATTGGAAGAATTAACATAGTTAAGATGTCCATACTTCCTAAAGCCATCTATAGATTCAATGCAATCCCTATCAAAGTTCCAACAACATTTTTCACAGAAATAGAACAAAGAATCCTAAAATTTATATGGAACAGCAGAAGACCCCGAATAGCTAAAGGAATCCTGAGAAAAAAGAACAAAGCTGGAGGTATCACACTCCCTGATTTCAAAATATACTACAAAGCTATAGTAACCAAAACAGCATGGTACTGGCACAAAAACAGACACACAGATCAATGGAATAGAATCGAAAACCCCGAAATAAACCCACACATCTATGGACAGCTAATCTTTGACAAAGGAGCCAAGAACATAGATTGGGGAAAAGAAAGTCTCCTCAACAAATGGTGTTGGGAAAACTGGATAGCCATATGCAAAAAAATGAAAGTAGACCCTTACCTTACACCATACACAAAAATTAACTCCAAATGGATTAAAGACTTGAATGTAAGACCTGAAACTGTGAAAGTTCTAGAAGAAAACATAGGCAGTACGCTCTTCGACATCAGTCTTAGCAACATCTTTTCAAACACCACATCTGACCGGGCAAGAGAAACAATAGAAAAAATAAACAAATGGGACTACATCAAACTAAAAAGCTTCTGCACAGCAAAGGAAACCATCAACAAAACGAAAAGACAACCTAACAATTGGGAGAAGATATTTGCAAACCATACATCTGATAAGGGCTTAATCTCCAAAATATATAAAGAACTCATGCATCTCAACAACAAAAACTACCAACCCAATTAAAAATGGGCAAAAGACCTGAACAGACATTTCTCCAAAGAAGATATACAGATGGCCAACAGACACATGAAAAGATGTTCAAAATCACTAACTATCAGGGAAATGCAAATCAAAACTACAATGAGATATCACCTCACGCCCGTCAAAATGGCTATAATTAACAAGACAGGAAACAACATGTGTTGGAGAGGATGTGGAGAGAAGAGAACTCTCATACACTGCTGGTGGGAGTGCAAACTGGTGCAGCCACTATGGAAAACAGTATGGAGATTCCTCAAAAAATCAACGATAGAACTACCATATGATCCAGCTATTCCACTGTTGGGTATTTATCCAAAGAACTTGAAAACACCAATTTGTAAAGGTACATGCACCCCTGTGTTCATTGCAGCCTTATTCATGATAGCCAAGACTTGGAAGCAACCTAAGTGCCCATCAAGGGACGAATGGATAAAGAAGCTGTGGTATATATACACAATGGAATACTACTCAGCCATAAGAAACGACGAAATCCAGCCATTTGTGACAACATGGATGGACATTGAGGATATAATGCAAAGTGAAATAAGTCAGAGGGAGAAGGTCAAATACTGTATGATTTCCTTCATTAAGTAGTAGATAATAACAACAATAAACAAACACATAGGGACAGAGATTGGATTGGTGGTTACCAGAGGGGAAGGGGGGAGGGAGGAGGGTGAAAGGGATAATTCGGTACATGTGTGTGGTGATGGGTTGTAATTAGTATTTTGGTGGTGAACATGATGTAGCCCATGCAGAAATAGAAGTACAATGATGTACACCTGAAATTTTTACAATGTTATAAACCAACGTTACCGCAATAAACAAAAAATTAAAAAAAAAAAAAAAAAAGAAGAATCTATTCTTAGTTGTGAAAACAAGGATATGTGCTATAATATTCTCTGGGCTTTTCTGTGTATTTCTCAACTTCTCAATTAAAGATCTTTATTTAATTATCAATTTAAAAAAAAAAAAAAAAAGAAATAATACAGAGAGACATACCGCACCCTTTACTCAGGTTCCCCCCATGGTAACATCTCAGAAAACTACAGTACAGTATCACAGCCAAGACATTGACGTTGATACAGTCAAGATGCAGAACATTTCTTTCACCACAAGGATCTCTCATTTTGCTGTTTTACAGCCACACCTCCCTCCCTCTTTAACCCCGGCAACCATTCACCTGTTCTCCGTTTCCACAATTTTGTCATTTCAAGAATGTTATGTGAATGGAATCATACAGTATGCAACATTTCGCATAACACTTTGTTGTGTGCATCAATAGTTTGTTCCTTTTCATTGCTGAGTAGTATTCCATTGTATGGATGTCCCATGGTTTGTTTAAACATTCAGTCACTGAAGGACATCTGGGTTGTTTCCAGTCTTTGGCTAATGTGAATAAAGCTGCCACGAACACTTGTGTATGGTTTTTGTGTTTTAAGCTTTCACTTCTCTAGGATAAATGTCCTGTAGCACAATTGCTCGGTTGTAGGGTAGTTGCATGTTTAGTTTTATAGGAAACTGCCAAACTGTTTTCCAAAGTGGCTGAACCATTTTACAAGTCCACCCGCAATGTGTGAGTTACCCAGCTCCTCCACATCCTCACCAGCATTTGGATGGGTCACTATTTTTTATTTTAGCCATTCTGATAAGTAGGTAATGATATCTCATTGTGATTTTAATTTGAATTTCCCCATGGCTGATAATGATGAACATCTTTTCATGTGCTTATTTGCTATCCATATCTCCTCTTTGAAGCATCTCTTTGCCCATTTTCTAATTGGATTCTCTGTTCCCTGTTGAGTCTTGAGATTTCTTTATATATTGTAGATACCAATTCCTTGTTGGATATGTGGTTTGTAAATATTTTCTCCCGCTCTGTCACTTCTCTTTTCATCCTCTTAACAGGGACTTCTGCAGAACAAAAGTTTTAGATTTTGATAAGGTCCAATTTAATCAATTTTTCTTTTGCTGGATCATGTGTTTGAATCTAAGAACTTCCAGCTAGCCCTAGATCCTGATGATTTTCTCCTATTTTTTTCCCTAAAATTTTTATTTTTTTACGTTCTATGTTTAAGTCTGTGATTCATTTTGTGTTAATTTTTGCATACGATACGAGGCTCAGGTTAAGGTTGAATTGTTTTCCGACTGTGGATGTCCAGTTGCTCCAGCACCATTTGTTGAAAAGCTATCCTTTCTCATTTTGCATCTTTGTCAAAATCAGTTGAACATATTTCTGTGGGTCTTTTTTTTTGGGTTCTCTAGTCTGTTCCACTCATCTCTGTGTCTATGCCTCCAACAATAACTTTTGGGGCTTTTAAGAGAAAACTATTTTTTCCATTCAGAGTAATATATTGCATTATAGAATATTGAAAATATACAAAAAAGTTTTTATTTTTTTTAAACTACCTGTAGGTACCATCATATAATAACAGAATTATAAACATTTTGGAGTGTTTTCTCCATGCATCTTTTAAAAATGTGCATTTTTATTTTTGTCCTTCTCATGTTTATATTATGTATTAGTGTGGATAGGCCAGGTTACGCTGCAGTGACAAATCTCAGCGGCTTAATCCAACAAAGTTTATTTCTCATTTATGCAGGATCGTTGTCTATCCAGGCCACTCTCTGGGGCTATCCTGTAAGTGGTGACTGAGGGACCCAAGCTGCTTTGATTGGCTCTGCTGTCCCAATTCAATGCCTCCATACTCACCACCTTGGCAGAGTAATGACACATGTCATGTCTGTTCACATTTCATTGGCAAGAGCTGGTCACAGGACCCACCTAACCACAAGGCACTGGAAGTGTGGTCATATACTTGGAAGGAGGAATACGACACAGGATTGGATGAGCCATGGCATTGCATCTGCTACATGCTGCGTGAAAAATGTTGCATTTTATTTCAGAGGTTAACGTTATAATAGTCTCTTTCCCACCTACAAATTTTTCCAAAAATTTTTAGAATGATTTACAGCGTAGAAAAAAATTTTCATATTTTATGAAGTAAAACTTTTGTGACCTGGAACGTTGATTTATGTAAAATGGCTCATTCTCCAACTATGTGAGATCTACGAGGTCTCATTGTCAGAACAGTATCATCGCTAAGACATGAGGGACAGAATTGAGCATTTAGATCATGCAGCTTTACTTCCTGGCCCAGTCTAAGGCTCCTGTCAATCTCACTCTAAAATCTTTCAGTTTCCATACTTTCTTCTCTATGACTGGTATCATTCCAAGGTATTTATTTTTTGTTTTGTTTTTAACTAAAGACAAACAAAAAAACCTGACCATTCAGAACACTTTAATAAATACATCCCATGCAATATTCTGCCAACACCATCCCCTATAAGGAGGGAAATGCCACAGGGCCTTTGCCCATGCTGTCCCTTCTACTTGAAATGCTTTTCACTCCATCTTTGCTAAGTTGAATGCCATTCATCTTTCAGATGTGTTGTGTGGGGGGTGTCTCGATGCATTGGTAGTCTAAGTACAGTTCAACCAAGCTTTCCCTGGGGTCATGAAACAGAAAGGCTCACAAGAAGATGCTCAAATAGCATAGTTTATTAAATAAATTGGAAACATCAGCAAGAAGCAAAGGGAAAGAGGTGGGGCAGGTTAACACACTTAGGATAGAACTGCATTACCTGAATCCTGGGTTACACAATGTCCGTGTGTCCTCTCTCTCTCTCTCTCCTGCATCACCTTTCCAGCTGAGGATGGGGTTACAAGGACCAGAACTGAGGGTGAGCAGAGGGCCTTAGCAGAAATAATGCATGCTTGCTCTATCAGAGAGCAGAGGCAAGAACATGTGGCCCCAACTGCCCAGGTGTAGTGCCTCCGTTAATCAGTTGGGCAGCTAATGGTTTTCATCTGAGTCTTTCTCTCCAGACCCCTTTATTTGTCCTCAGCTCTGGTTCTAATAATTCCAACCCTCAAACAATTTGAGTAGAAATTTTTAATCTAATTTTGTAAGGAAAAAAAGTCAAGGGAATGAATTATTGCAATTCTTCCTTCAATTTATTTTTCATGTGAAACTGTCTCAAATTCCTGTTTAAGTCCCCAGCATCCCTGGGAAGTTCCTGTTTCATCTTTCCATTTATACTTTTATCATCAAGGCTAACCAAACGGATTTACGATTCGGTGAGACCTGGATGGGAATCACAAGTGCCTGTGGATAAATGAAAATGGGTTTGGGGGCCGGCCCCGAGGCATAGTGGTTAAGTGTGTGCGCTCCACTGCTGGCGGCCCGGGTTCGGATCCCGGGTGCACACTGATGCACCGCTTGTCAGGCCATGCTGTGGCGGCGTCCCATATAAAGTGGAGGAAGATGGGCACAGATGTTGGCCCAGGGCCAGTCTTCCTCATCAAAAAGAGGAGGATCGGCATGGATGTTAGCTCAGGGCTGATCTTCCTCACAAAAAAAAAAAAAAAAAAAGAAAATGGGTTTGATTGGGTGTTTAACTTGCATAGGCAAGCTTAGCCAATATTTTTGTGTTTACATGTGTAATCGACATAAGCCAAACCTGAAACTAACAAAATATTACAAAGCAGGGTATTTTCCAATTGTTCTTTCCTAACGTGGACTTAGGCATGTTCTCTGGGTCTGTCCGTACCTCCTAAGCTGCTCTGGCCTCTCAGGCCACCAGCTCCAGGAGTGGGTGCCACTGCCTGCTCTTGCTGTAAAGGGGACCTGGTCCTGGGGTTGCAGACAGGAGGGTGGGGCCATCCCAAGAATTCGTTCCTTATCAGGAGGATACAGAGTCCTGAAAATCCCCCCACCCCCGGCTTGTATTTCCTTTTGGATCTCTGAGCATCTTTTGATCTTGAAACTAATCCACTTTTCCTCTCTCTCTTCCTATATCCCCCCCTCTCTTTCCCCTCCTGTCTCAACCAACTTAGGGAAATACGCGCCAAGGTGGGAGATAAGTTACCACAAATAACAGCTACATTAAGTATTTCCTTGCAGGAAATCTCAGCTGAGTTGTTATTAATTGGAGCATCTAGTACACATCAAGTGGGTTGGCTGACTAAAGAGTTCTTTTGACTGTATTCTTTATTGATATGTTTATTCCTCCATTTAATGCCAAAAAGACCTAGAAAAGTCTTCTGATCTCCACATAACATCACACACAGTAAGTGCTCATTAAATTTATCACCTAATTGGCTTGATTTCAGTGCATTAGGGAAGTACTGACGGAGATCGGGGCTCTACTCAGGGGCGAGAGGGCCCTGTCACTCAGCAGATTCCATGACAAGCCTGGAGGTTGGGGAATGCGAAGCTGATGCCTCTGACTGTGCGAGCATTCAGTTTGGGTTTAGAATATGACCCAGGAGGTCTGCTCTCTCCTGACCTGCTCTGTGGGCCCTGAGCAGGACTTTCTCCTCTCTACGCCTCATCATCTTTTGCTCTAAATGCTCTACATGTTTGTCTCCCTCACAAGGCTGCTGTAAGGGTCAGCTGAGAGTAGGTGAAAGGGCTTTGTAAAGAGCTTCCCCAAATAGGGCCGTTTTTCATGGCCGCAGGTCCCCAGGCTGGGCCAGCCTGGGAGCTGTCTCAGGGATCAGGACAGGCTGACCCTCACCCTGTTCACTCCAGCTCCATCTGGGTGTGTGGCAGCTTCCTGAGGGGCATCTGTGCCCAGGCAGCCTCCGTGATGGCGAGGATGGGTTGGTTTTGACCTGCTGCGGGCATCAGGCCCAGCTTTGAATTACCTAATCCCAGCTAAGAGCATTTCTGATTGCTTGACCGCTGACCTCCTGCAGCTGGATTATCAGATGTGGCTTTGGGGAATAGCCTTGTTTATAATGCCCTAGACAAAGGGAGGAAACGCAGAGCAGTTAAAACAACAGTCCTTCCTGTTGCCCCAGCGCCTTTCATCCAAGGAGGTCATTCCGAAGCAGCCTCCTCGGGGCTGGCGGGCCCTAGATGCGACTGGGGGGTAGGGGAAGAAGGAAGGCGTTGACCGCGCAGGAAGGGCTCAGGCAATCCCCCCACAGCCCTGCAGGGCGGGCGTTGATGTCTCCACTTTACACAGGAGTAGTGACCAGGCTCAGACAGGTTCATTCATTCATCCGGGTTCAAGGCTTTACAGCTGCTAAAGGGTAACACTGGGACTTTGAGGGGATCTGGCTGACTCCAAAACGGCTTCTCTTTCCTTTGCCTCATGTTGCCGTCTTCATGCTGGACAAAGCAAGCCTTAACCTGCCCCGAATGCCCCCAGCACCCCCTTTCAAGGCCCAAAATGAGGTGTCCTGGAGCCCTGGTTACAGCCTCAGAAAAGCCCAGAGAGGAGCAGCAACTCAGCCACATCCACAACAGCACTCAACACTGTACCTGGCAGAAGGCAGGTCATCCAGAGAGAGTTGTTGAATCAGTGATGGAATTAGTGGCAGAGCTGGACACCAGGCCACGCCCCATCTCGCAGTCTAGCTCTCTCAGCCTATGCTGCCCTCTTTAGGGGAAAAGTTTTGTCCGCAGGTCAATGTGGTGGCCTGACCTGGGGGTTGGTGCCTGCTGCCTCCAAGCATTCCACCTGCTGGCTTCCGCTGATCCTGAGTCCCCACTACTCATGCTTTTTAAGTAACCACTATTTATTTTGAAGTAGTTCCAAATCTATGAAAAGTGGCAAGAACAGTACAAAGAGCTCCCACATCCTCCACCATCTCCACAAGCACCCATCACCCTCACCCACTGTTTCCTTGACCACCAGCTCTGTGCCAGGAGGGGAAGGGAAGATAGGAGTGGAGGAGATGGGAAGCACTTAGTGTAGTTGAAATCAAAGGTTTTTCCCTTTCTCAGCTTCATAGTTGCCTGGAGAGTAGCACATCAAAGAACCCTGTCCTGAGAAGCCTTATTTCTTGACAGTGCCCAGGACTTAGTAAATATCAGTAGGTAATTGTGGAATGAATTGGTTTCATATGATAACATGAGTTTTATTAGTTATGTTTCTTTAGGACACTCAAGAGAGAACAGAGAGTATGTGAGGCATTGGTTCTCTAGGGAGGGGTTGGGGATAACAAGGCATGACAGGGTGAAGAGGAACAGAGGTTAACGTGCGGGAGTTGCTGGATGCCCAGAAGGGTCTCTTTTGGAAGAGGTAATGAAATCACGGGCTCCTAAAGCTCTGGGGTCACTTAGAAAGCACCTGGGCCTCCATCTCCTGCCCGACTTTTCCCAGTGAGGCAAAGCGTCTTCCTTAAGGACGAGCATCGGTCCATGGCATAATTGGGATGAAGACCTAGTCTTCTGACTCCCAAGCCTTTGCTTGTCTCTCCTCCTCCCCAGTTCAATTGCTCTGTGCCTTTATGATTTTTGGCCCATGTTAATGTAGCAAAGAGGAGACAAAAAGCTTACAACCCTCTGCATACTTTCACCCAAGCATGGCAGGAAAAAAGTGACTAAGAAGGCTCAACAGTGCCTAGGGCCTGGGTGGCTGCATTCCTGAAGGAGGTGGGCCCCTAATTCCTGGTGAAGAGGGTCCCAAGGAGATTGGAGAAGCCATGCCTATGGGTGTCCCTTGAGGAGGGGGAATCCCAGTTGGGGTTGGGTGGGCTCATACCAAGTGGAAGAACCATAATGCCTGGAGGCAGATTTGCTTTGCCCACAGATAGGGTGGGGTCTTTGGCCTGGTGGGTTCTATGTGGGGTCTCTAGTAATGCTGGAAGTAGCAGCAACTGCAGCAGCTGCCACCAGGCCTGTAGATTCGATTCCTGTTGGGATGTCCCATAAGCCCTTGGATGACGCTCTAATCGAGTAAGAGCCCAGAGACTTAGTACTCTTCTGCCAGCCGCTCTGCCACACGCAGAACCTCCTTCAGCCCCAGCATGTGGTACTTGAGCAATTCCAATAGCTTTAGGGGTGGGCCTGGACTTGGGACTGGTCATGGGAACCAAGTTCTCCCCACGCAGCAACACCAGACCCAACACCCACCTTCTAGGCTCTGGCTGTTTTGCTTTCTTTGATTTGATCTTCCTTAACTTGTCACAATCCCGAGGATCAGTTCATATGCTTGTAGAAGCCTCAAAGACGCCAATGAAGATGGAGTCATCCTGTAGGGTATATCTCATCCTGTGGTTCATGTGCTGAGCATCTTGCTGATCTTGCCCCACAGCCGTGGTTGCTGCTCTTTCGTGGATCCAAGGAGAGCAGCATGCATTCTGAACTGTTTGCAGAAGACAGGAGTAAATGTGTGGTTGAGCTCATGTAGGCAATGAGTGAGTGGGGTGGTGTCAGAGAGGAGCTGAGGGTACCTTCCCCTCTCAGTAGGTGCTCAGTGGCATGAGAACTCCACACCATTTCGTGTACCCATCACCTCTCTTCCTGCTCAGACGGGTGTGGTGTCGTCCAGCCTGACCCTCTGAACCCTGTCTGTTCTGCTTCAGGAGCCTGAGGCCGCCTCAGGCCTGCAGTTGGGGAGTAGGGTGAATTTGGGACACTGGTCAGGCCCTCAGCCACCCTTCTTCACAGGCAAAGAGAGGGCAAGGTTTCTAGAGTCATGAAGGCTGGGTTCCCTTCACATCTGTTAATCAATTTTCTCATCTGAAAAATTGTGGGGAGGGTGGAAAGGGATATTAGCTCTTGCATCTCTGATGGGACTATGTGGGGATTTAATATGAAAATGTCTCATAAACAGTGACCCACCATGAATTAGTGGTTAGTGAAGTACATCTGATCTTGACGTAGGTCTGAAGAAATTTCTGAGGTAACTTGGGTCACAGTCTGGAGGTTTGGAGCCCCTCCTGATGCTCTAGGTTGACACCAGATTCAAGAAGGATAAAAAACATGACACTGCTTCTCTGCCAGGACTGTGGGCTCCTGTGGGCAGGCTTATGACTCCCCACTCCTCCCCAGTATGTGGCACATAGGAGGGTGGTGGGGAGTAATTATGGAGCTGAAATGCACTCAAGGTCTCAGCGATGCTACTGGTGCCCCTGACCAGGGTTTCCTTTTGCTGGAAGCTGGTCTTATTTGGGGTGTTTGGCTTGTTAAATCTCCGTCTGCCCCTCCAGATCTATTCTTAGTCCTTCGACCTAGGAGTTTCACCTCCATAGATTGCCTCATGGGCTCCTGTGCCCTCTGGCTTCTGGTTGGTTTTGGCCAGTGGGAGGCACCAGTGGGAGATCAGAGGGTGAGAGGAGAGAGGTCGGGGTATTTGTTTCCCCGTCCCCTGCCAGGCCATAACTTTGGCAATATCTGCATTTCTCTGTTCAAGGCCATCGGGTGGCTGCTCTGTAGCTTCAGCTCTCACTGGTGCAGCAATGCTATTTCTTCCCCTCACCCCTTCAGGCACAGGGGCAGTCATAGCTTCCCACCGTTGCTGTCTCCTAGGCACATCTCTGTCCTTGTTTGATACAGAATGTTGGACACTCTATCCATGTTTCTTCCCTAAACTCTCTTCAATTAACCCTTTGACTGTGCCCTGTGTTTCCCACAGGGATCCTGACTGACACAGGTGGGTACCAGCTGATGCTGACTCTCGCTCTCAGAATGACTTGTGGCGTTCAGTGGCTCCAGGCCCTGAGCTTCTAGGGGGCCCAGCATAATAGAGACAAGCAAGGGCAGTGGCTGGGATACCACTCATTATACATCACAGTCTCAGCCCAAGGACGGGTGAGTAGAGACTGGTGACTCTGATGGATGGGCTAAGCAGTTTCAAAGGGTAGGTCACTCTTGGCTCTAAATAGTGTCAGAACCATGAAAGGGTCCTTAAATGCTTTTAAATCCTAATATTGACCTCATTTATCCTATATCAGGTCAACCTCATAGTGTGAATCATATGGCCATTCGGTTCAATGAATGTTCATCCAGGCACTCAGCAAACATTTCCTGAGCATTACTATGTGCTGTTCACTGTTCCATGTACTGGGGACCCCGAAATAAATGGCCTAGTTCTCACCCACGACCATCTCCTAGTGTAGTAGGAGCAATAAGCTGTGACACATGACAAATATGTAGTCAGCATGCGAATGAGACAGGAAGAGGTAAAGTGCTGTAGGAGTTCGGGGGAGAAAGAGGAAATCAGGATGAGATAGGGCACCCTCTCCTCTGAATTTTGTGGACAGAACCGCATAAATCAATAAATTAGATTGTATAGCCAGGAGCTGATGGTTTACCAATATGCTAAACCAAAAAGGAGACCTAATCTTTACTGATGTCCTATTATGTGCCAGGTGCTCCATAACCATCATCTCAAACCTCCTGGTAAACACTCTTATCCCCACTGTGCAGGGAAGGAAACAACTTTGAAGGTTGGATGGTTGCCAGCAAGCTCCAGATTCAAGGTCTATCTCTCTGCAGTCTCTTCTATATCCATACGTTAAAGACAGATTTCTTCCATCCATTTCCCGGAGGAGAAAAGGCTGAAGTGGAATGTTCCATCTCCATCCCAATGAAGGGTCATCGAGTAGAGTGCTAGCCAGTTGCAACTAAACCTGAGCAGGGAACACAGGGATTTCCTGCTGTTCTGGCATCCCGCGGTTGCCCCACGTTATTTTACCTCATGAGTTTGAACCAGTGTGTGATGGTTAATTTTACATATCAACTTGACTGGGCTAAGGGATGCCCAGATAGATGGTAAAACATTATTTCGGGGTGTGTCCATGAGGGTGTTTCCACAAGAGATTAGCATTTGAGCTGGTAGACGGAGTAAAGCAGGTGGACCTCAGCAATACCAGTGGCGTCACCCAATCACTGAGGGCCTGAAGAGAAAAAGGAGGCAGAGGAAGGAAGAAGCCTTGCTCTCCTTCAGCTGGGACCACCATCTTCTCCTGCTCTCAGATGTCAGTGCTCCTGTTTCTTGGGCCTTCAGACTCTACTGGGACTTATACCATTGGCTTCCCTGGTTCTCAGGCCTTGCAATTTGAGCAGAAGTACACCCCCGGCTCTCCTGAGCCTCCAGCTTACAGATGGCGCCTTCGCAGCCTCCACAATCGAGTGCATGGATCCCTCATGATAAATGTCTATGTATCTACACATATCCTATTGGTTCTGGTTCTTTGGAGAACCCTGACTAGCACACAGGGACAGAACTGTGAAAACAGAGCCCTCTCAGCCTACACCCCTAAGCCTCCTCCTCAGGCTAGGTGTGTCCCCATCTTTTCTCTCTTTCCTTCCTCGATAGGTCCTGTCCTCTGGTGGCCCCTCACAGGCCCCCACCCCCACCGTCTCCCACTGTGTGAAGCATGATGACAAAATGACAAAAACATTCTCAAGGAAATGAGCTGCCCTCGCTCACGGAGGCCACCGTAAGTGTCAGAGAAAGCAGGATTTGGAGTTATTCATTCTACTTCCATGGAATCATTCCAAATCTGCTCTGTGCCGGTTTCCCCCTTCCTGTTTTTGAATCCAGACACTTGTGGTCGCGGTACCTTCCCCGCGGTGCAGAATCTTTAAGGGCTGGTCGTCCTTGGTTTTCATTTCATCCAGAATGGACTGCTTCTCTTCGGCCTTCAACTGGCCCTCATCAACGCACTGAGGCAGGGCTGGGGGAGGAGAGCGCTGTGTCTGCAGTCTGAAGGCCGGCTAAGCCCTGCCTCTGTCACTCACGACCCGGAGGCCGAGGGACAAACAAAGCCTGGACCTGTGCCAGCCCTCTGATTTCACCTTTGTTCTGGGGGGTTTCCCGGCCTCCCCTCTCCTTGTAGGTTACTGCAGGAACAGTGAGATCATACTTATGTGTGTATATATATATATTTATATTTATATTATATAAATACTATATTTATATAGTTTTTAAATATACTTATATATGCATAACTACTAATTTATATATGTATTTATATAATATTTATATATAATCACTTTGTAAACTGAAAAGAGCTTTACACATGTTGGCTTAAAGGGTTCTTCTTTAAAAAAATTTTCTGTTTGCTGGGTGTTTATTTCAGTGTTGTGTATGATAACCACAATGGGAAATGCCTACCCATAGGGAATGTATTTGATGAATCTATTCAATGGAATATCATGAAGCTTTTTAAAAAAATTAAGCTGTATTTTTATTGAAGTATAATGTACAGACAAAAAAGCATATGAATCAGGACTGTAGAGCCAGATGAGTGATCACTAAGTGAACAAATAAACCACTACAGGTCAAGAAACAGAAGAGCACCAGCGCTCCAGAGCCATCCTCAAGCGCACTGCCAGTCTTGAATCGCTCTCGCTCCCGTGAACAGAACGCCTGTCCTCTCCTCTAACAGCATAGATTCATTACACCTGCTTTGAACATGGAAGATTACATACTGTATGATTTCTTATGTATAGTTAAGGATTCTTTAGGCTCTGTGAACTCTTGCTGATCTGGGGTTGTACATTCATTACGTGTTTTAAAGAAGTGCCCCCTTCCCATTGTGTGTGTGTGTGTGTGTATGTGTATGTGTATGTGTGTAGGCACTGTTGCCACGACAATAGCCCCACCTGGGGCTTACTCCCCATAGGCCCTCCAATCCACCCTGCTGGTTGACCTTGGGTGATCACCACTTTCACAACATCATGCCCCTGCTCAGAAGTCCACCATGGCTCCGGACTGTGGTGGCTGCTTTATACTCAGCCCCTCGAGTCTTACACGAGGCAATGTCCTTCACTCCTGAGAGTGGGTGTTCACTCCATCAAGCAAGGACCCTCTCACCAAGTTGCTGCAGGCCTTGTCCTGCTCTGTCATGTGCATCTTCCCATCCCCCAAAGGCCTACCGGGAAGTCTCAGTCACATTCTCTGGCTGCGATGACAGTCTCTCCTCTTACGAACCTCTGTTGTACTTAGACTTAACATCATGTGGGTTGTCACGCAACCTGCATCCGATTGTGTCCGGGTGTTACTTTAGCTCAGCGGTTTGCAACACTGGCTGAGAATCAGCTGGGGGAACTTTTTTGAAAAAAAGAAACTGAAAACGTTTTAAATACTAAAAAATTGGGGGCCAGTCCCATGGCGTAGCGGTTAAGTGCATGCACTCTGCTGCTGGCGGCCCGGGTTCGGAGCCCGGGTGTGCATAGAGGCACCATTTGTTGGGCCATGCTGTGGCAGCGTCCCATATAAAGTGGAGGAAGATAGGCACAGATGTTAGCCCAGGGCCCATCTTCCTCAGCAAAAAGAGGAGGATTGGCATGGATGTTAGCTCAGGGCTGATCTTCTTCACACACACACAAAAAAATGGTATGGGCCTCAGGCTCTAAGTCTCCGAATTGGAGTCTGTGTGTCAGTACTTTCAAAAGCTTTCCAGGAGTTACGGACTGAATTGTGTCCCCGCCGCACCCCCTCCCCTGCCACATTCCTATGTCGAAGTCCTAACCCCCAGTGCCTCAGCATGTGACTGTATTTGGAGACAGGGCCTTAAAAGAGGTGATTAAGTTAAATGAGGTAATTAATTACTGTGGGCCCTCATCCAATATGACCGTGTCTGAATAAGAAGAGGCAGTAAAGGCACAGACACACACAGAGGAAAGACCATGTGAGGACACAGGGAGAAGATGGCCGTATACAAGCCAAGGAGAGAGGCCTCAGAAGAAACCAACCCTGCTGCCACCTTGATCTTGGAATCCTAGCCTCTAGAACTGTGAGGATACAAACTTCTGTTGTTGAAGCCGCCCAGTCTGTGGTACTTTGTTATGGCGGTCTGAGCACCTATGTGCTAAGGTGCTAAAACACTAAGGTGATTCTGCTGCACCAGGTCATTCTAAGACACCAGGTGATTCTACTGCATATCCAGGTGCAGGCCTTCTGCTAGCCACACTGATCTCCCCCAACCCCGCCTCCCCAGCTGGTCATAATCTCCCTGAGGCCAGAATGGAGCTGTACCTTTTGATTCTCTTGATATATATCTGGCTATTGACCCATCAGTAACTAACAGCTTATTATGCCATAGGACGTGGCATCCACGTGCTGCTCTCCATGGTCCTTTACTTCTTATGCCCCCACCGTACTTGAAGATGCTTTGGACTTTTATTTTTCCCACATTGTTTCTATGCTTATTATCTTGGCCAGTTTTACATCATAAACAACTTCTATCATTTTCTGTTTAAAGGCCTTTTTCTATTCCAGAGATCCTGACCTTTGTTGACATGTTTCATATTTTCTCTTATTTTGGGGAAACATCTGACTCCTCTGACCCTCTTTATGTTCTATGCTTGGCCCACAGGCACTAGATAATTGCCACTTCCACCAACGACTTATTCCTGGTAGGATTTTAAATCTTATTCGGTGCAGCCACTGGCCTCGCCGCTCTCCCATCTCTCTGGGTCATCATTCTGCTCACTTCTCCCCATTGTGCATGTGAGAGAACCTTGCCAAAAGGCCCAGCCACCTCCACACGCCTTGTGTGGCTCAAGACCATCACGCCCAGGAAAACTCCTCTTTTCAGAAACTGGACTGCATTGAAAATCACTAGATTTGGGGTTTGGAAGTGAACTTGGAGGTCATTTTACTGACGGGAAACTGAGGCCCAGAGGAGGAAAGTGATTTGCCCACGATCATAGAGCCAGGCAGTGGCCAAGCCTGTGTTGGAGGCTGCCTGCCAGATAGTGAGAGCTCTGTTCTCTGACCCACATTGCTATGCTGTAGATGGGATTTCTTTTCCTGGGAGACAGTGTGAGCGTAAAGTGAAAGCAAACCCTCCATTCTCCAGAATTTGTCTTGAACTTTTCTCTCAATCTGTCCTTCATAGCCCTCAAACTTCATGCCACTTTCTCTTTTCTCCACATGAATGCCAACAATGGCCAGAGTGGTCATCACTGCCATACCTCATCTCCCTGCCTGCTGCTGGCATCATTTCCAGCTCCCTGTGCAGAAAGCCATGGCCACATAAGTAAGTTCTGCAGTGGGATGGGGGAAGAAGCTCTTAGATGAAAGTTTCAGGTCAACTTTCCTCTCAGTAAGTTCAATAACTCAGTAAGTGCCTCTGCCTCCCCACCATTCCTCTGGCCCGAAATGTGGATGGGTGGCAAAGAGAAGGACGGCTCAGAGCTGGAAGAAATCAAGACAGTGTTCTGATTCCCAGGTCTCCACTCTCGACTGCCAGCTTGGAGTCAAGTAGGGGAGTACTGGTAGTGGGGGAGAAACATCTGGATCAGGTGAGAGACACTCCAACAGCAAAGGACTTTTGTCCAGCCAAACTCATGACTGAGCTCTAAAGGAGACCCCTTTTGGACCCCCCTTCCCACTCCCACTTGGGACAGGGCCTCATCCAGGTATGTTTGGAGGAATGAATTGGAGGAGACTGACTTTTAGCTTTCCTGAGCTACTTGGGTGCCATGGGGTATGGACAGGACCATGCAGGAGCTCAGGGGCTGGCTGTGAAGCTGTGGTAGGTGGTCTTCGTAAGCACAAAGTCTGAGGAGGCAGGCCATTAGTGCCAGACTGAATGGATCCCAGTCAAACTCAGGGCACATAGCAGCCATCTTATGACTATGAGGAAACTTGAAGAGGGAAGTCAGCAGTAAGGCTAACAGGGCAGAAATATGGAAGGTGCCAGAAATATTGATGGCATCTTGGAGCTTCTGTATGAGCTTGAGTGTGTCTATCTCTAAACTTCTTTTATGTGATAGAAAAATAAATTTCTACCTGGTTTAAGTCATTTTGGGAGGAGGCTCTTCGTTACTTATAGCCAAAGGCAATTTCTGATAGAGCAGTCATCTTGGGATCACTCCAGTTGTTTTAAAAGTCATTTCCTGAGTTGAGCTGAGGTCTGCCTCAGGGCCCTGGCCATTCTTAACTTCCAGTTCTGCCCCCTAGGGTCACCCCAAAGAAATCCAGTCCCTTTCTTCTCTCCAGCATCTCCCCGGTTCCTTCCCATTGACTTTTCCCTCTTGATGTTCTTTACTCCATCTCTTTTACCTGCAATTGTGTGTTTGTTGGAAAACAGGCCCCTTTAGTTGCTTTCTCAGCTGCTCAGGGCCATGGGCAGCCCAAGGGTGTGCATCCTGTCTGTGCGCTTCACAGACCCTCCCAACTACCTCCAGCCCATGGCAGCTATTGGATTTGCATTTTCCTTGGCTGTTTATATGTTCCCTCCATGCACTGGCCCATGGTTGGGCAAGAGAGCTTTCTGCCCTTGGGCTATCCTGCCCCATTTTATTATTGTCTTATTCTTTGCTCACTGTGCTCCTCACCCCATTCTTACCACTCCATGGTCTCTCAAGCATCATTTATTCTGCAAACGTTTGTCAAGTGCTTATGATGTGCCAAGCACTGCCCGGGGCAGCAGGGACAGAACCAGAAGCACCTCCTACCTTCAAGGAGCTCAGACATCCCACTGTGCACTTTGCATTTTAAGCCCTGTAAACCCAGGCCATCTCATTAGCCTGCTTCCCTTGTTGACAAGCTGTCCAGAGAATATTAGCAAGTGTATGGGGGTGCCAGGAAGATGCTCTAATGCTGTTCTTTTTTTTAGATAGTTTCCAAGAATTTTACTTCCTGTGTCAATATCAGGGATCTTCGAGTCCTAAGTCTCTTTTCCTGAGCTGTCATAGCTGTGTCCTTCCTCTGTCACCAGGAAGAAAGGGAACCATTTTTGGGAAAACTTTTCCAGTAACTACAGGTTGAACGAAAGAGTCTATATTCACAAACACAGTGTCTTTCCTTCTTTCTAAGTCACACTATCAGCTTATGCTGGTCAGCCCAGAGCGCCATGGGCTTTCTCTCTATTGTCCCTCCTCCCCTCAGTTTCCTCATCTTCAAGGGCTACATCATATGTTTTTGTGGTTGTTGTTGACAACATTTAAGTTCTACTCTCTTAGCAAATTTCCATTACACAATACAGTGTTACCTACTATAGTCACCACGTTTTACATTACATTACATCCTCAGTCCTAGGTCAAGGTTCTGAACCTGGGCTTCAGGGATCCTTGGGGGGCTTCTATGGGTGAGATTCAGAGACCCATGAAGTCATATGCAATATTTTGTGCCTATGGGAATGTGCTCATTTTTCTGGAGGCAGGTGTTATTCGAGGTATTCACATCACAGTTTTGAAAGGGGAGGGTATTACCCGGAAAATTTTAAGAACTAATGCCTCTGATATTTTCTCAAGAGGTCTTCCAGATTCAAGGGTAATCATTTATAGTGCAGCATCATGTGCTATCTTTTCCTACAAACTCCTAGTGTAACCTCAGTGGCACTTGAGTTTAGCACCTTCGTTTTATGATTAAAGTAACTGAAGCTCAGAGAAGTCAAGTAGCTTGCCCACAGCCATCAGCTAGTTACTGGCAGAGCCAAGGTAGGCTCTTGGGCCTGGGGCCCTCCAGAAGCAGCAGGGACATTCATGTGCCAAAGGGTGAGGAGCCAGGTGCAGAAGTTCTGTCTTCTTTCCTGGATTATAAATTCCGTGAGGCATGAGCCCATCTCATTACGTTGTGCCTCATTCTCTGTGTCTCATCAAATGTCGGGCACATAGTAGGTCTCAGTGTTTGCTTCTCCATTGCTTTACACCTATTAGTCAAAAGTCCTTCTCTCATTAGACCCTCTTTCCCTCTCACTCTGTTCGTTCTCCTCCTGAATCCACCACTCAGAGCCTTGAGCACAGGGAGTTCTGCTGCATGGAGCCAGCATGGTTCTGCCCACACTCCTCACTGCCTTGGCACCGGATTTGGGAAGTCTTCACCCACCAATCGCCTTTCTTAAAGGACAATTCATCCCACCCCCTCCTTTTTTATTTTTCCATTATTTTATTTTACGTTCTTTACTGTGGTAAAATATACATAACATAAAATTTACCATTTTAACCATTTTTAAGTTTACAGTTTAGTGGCATTAAGTTCATTCACATTGCTATGCAACCATCACCACTAACCATCTCTGGAACTTTTTCTATCTTCCCAAACTGAAACCCTGTCCCCATTAAACACTAACTCCCCATTCCCCCTTCCCCAGCCCCTGGCAACCACCATTCTCCTTTCTGTCTCTACAAATTTGATCACTCTAGGAGTCTCATGTAAGTGGAATCATACAGTATTTCTTCCTTTGTGACTGACTTATTTCACTTTGCACGACGTCTTTAAGGTTCATTGATGTTATAGCATGTGTCAGAATTTCCTTCCTTCCTATCCAAATATTCATTTGTATGGATAGACCACATTTGGTTTATCCATTCACCAATCAATGGACACTTGGGTTTCTTTCACCTTTTGGCTGTTAGGGATAATGCTGCTATGAACATAGGTGCACAAATATCTGTTCAAATCTCTGCTTTTA
Source organism: Ceratotherium simum simum (assembly GCF_057802395.1). Lineage (NCBI taxonomy): Eukaryota > Metazoa > Chordata > Mammalia > Perissodactyla > Rhinocerotidae > Ceratotherium > Ceratotherium simum. Next base: position 10,477,360 of record NC_141911.1, on the reverse strand, counting down.
ATTCTTCTGGGTATATACCCAGAAGTGAAATTCCTGGATCATATAGTAATTGTACATCTAATTTTCTGAGGAACTACCGAACTGTTCTCCACAGTGGCTGTGTCATTTTTTATGCCCACCAGCAAAATCTCCACATCCTTGTCAACACTTGTTGTTTTCCATTTTTTTGATAATAGGCATCCTAATGGCTGTGAAGTGGTATCTCACTGTGGTCCCCCTTTTCTCTGTGAGTCACACTTACGCATCTGATCGTCATGGCATGACCATCAGGTTGTAGCACACTGCCTCCCTGATGCTGTCATCACCCAAAAGTCAGTTGAAATCAAACTAGAATAAGTGCCGTGGCTTTTTCATGGATATGTGTACAACCTATGCTTCGCTCTTTGTCATATTGTATTTCACTGACTTAAATACACACAGATTCCACCCCCCGCCCCGTGTTTTAATATCTCTGAAATGAGGATGCATCTTGCAGTTAATAGCATATCTTTGTCTTAGTTTGCCACCATATTTTTCTTTCTTTCTCCTTGGCAAATTGGAGTCACTGAAAGATGGTGTTGAAAATGGCTCTAGACCCCACCCAGCCTGTGTAGACCCGTGTGACAGTGGAGGAGCCTACGAAAGGCTCAGCTGCCTGCTGAGTGACAGCGGTGCCTGCTCTCTCTGGAGGCTCCGTGCTGTAAGCGTTTTCCTCTTGGGACGTGTACTGTTCACCTCACAGTTGCGTCTTTCAGCTGTTCACGTGTGCTATCAATCAACCCTTCAGGGTTTCAGCCACAGCAGCCCCCTCTTTGCACACTTCTGCTTAGGTCTGGCTTTGGTGTCGCTGCCACCTGCAGCTTCTCTTCTGCAAAGCCCAGCCTGCATCCTGCCAGCAGACTTCTCTCCCTTTATTTGTTCTCTTCCGGAATCAGTCTCTCGCTGCCTGCTCCCCTCCAGCCCCTCGCCCTGGTCTAGCCCGCTGCCAGGGCCTCCGACAAAACTGTTTCCTCCCTGGCAGGCCCACCCTGCCCAACTCCTCCACCAGAGCTGTCACCTTTTTGAGCATTTCCGGTGACTTCTATTTTTTTCCCCTTTTGCCCCTTAATCTGTTTTTCTTTGCTTCCCTCCCCCACCCACACACAGCTGGAATGCCTCCTCTGCTTTCTTGCCTTGCTTCCTCCTGAAATCCCCTGGCACCCCTCCCCCAAACTTTGCTGCCCTAAACCAGTCCCACAGTTGCTCAGCCTGGTGCTGCGGGCTCTGGGGTTTGCTGAGACCCGTTTTGCACTAGTGATTCGCTCCCCAGTCTCTGTGCTCACCAAGACCACCTACCACAGCTTGACAGCCAGCCCCTGAGCTCCTGCATGGTCCTGGCCACATCCCATGACACCCAGGTGGCTCAGGAAAGCTGAACATCGGAGCCTCCTACAGTCCACTCTGCCTGTCCCGAGGGGGTGGGGTGGGGAACCCGACAGGAGGTCTCCCTTAGAGCTCAGCCATGCGCTGGCCGTGGCTGCGCAACAGCCCTCTGCTGCTGGAGTGTCTCTCACTTCATCTAGATTCCCCCCCACCCAGTGCTCCCCACTTGACTCCCAGCTGGGAGTGGAGAGTGCAGAGCTGGGAACCAGACCTTATTGGCTGCCCTCCAGCTCTGCACCCTATTTCTCTTTGCCCCTTCTCCCCAACAGTTCCTCGCCTCCAGAAGGGTAAGGCTCCTCCCTTCCTACCCTCCTCTTGCTACCCTCATCCTCTTGTGAGTGTTAATGGAAGAGGACTGTCTTTTCTCCGCTGTGAGGGAGGTTTGTGATCATGTGGCAAAGAGGAGCTAATAAACTCAGGTCACCCTCTCTCTGGGCCAGGCCTGGTATCCCATCTAGTTTGTCTTGTTAAAGAGGTCAATTCCTTTCCTGATCCTGCTTAGGGAGAGAAACTTCATGATTTTAAAAGCAGGAAAGCAGTGAGGGAAAAATCAATATATACAACTTTATGTATCAGCTGACCATTAATCCTTTGTCCCACATCCAAGGGCCCATATTATATTCTCTCCCCCTTATACCCTCACTGACATGTACGGATGGGACAGTTGTCTCCTATCGGGGACAAAACGGGAAGACCTGGCAGGGGCCTCAGAGCTGCCTCCCCAACACCCCTCCAGGGGCCTTCCTAACTCAGAAATCCAGCTTCGTCATTCCAGAAAGGCAGGACACTCAGGGTGCTGCTCCCTGGCGGGTCCAGTTCACTTTCTGTTTCAAATGACAGAAACTCCAACTCAGATCCACTCAGCTAAGAAGAGGATTGTTGGCTCACGTACTGGAGAGTCCGGTTTTCCAGCTGGGTTCTGGTTTCAGGCCTTACAGTATCCAGGGGCTCAGCCAGGTCATCAGGACTTGGTTTCCCTTCCTTTGTGCTGGCATCTTTTTCTAGCTCCGCAAGGCAACCCCTGGCAGTGCCAGCTCATCTCAGCCTCACTGCCAGCAGGGCCAGTGCCAGAAAGAGGCCACCTGATCCCAGGAACCGGTCCGGGCCCCATGCTGAAGGCAGCAGCCAGACAGGGTGACTAGCCGTCCCAGTCAGCTGGGGACAGGAGATGGCGGGGGAGTGTTGGGTCCCGGCACGGGGGACTTTCAGTGCTAAAACTGGGGCAGTCCCGGGTGAACTGGGACTGCGGCCCACCTTAGCCCACAACGACGCCTGCTTCTTGTTTCTTGTCTCATTTTTGCCAGCCTCTGTTGCCATCCCCCTCCTCTTTATTTACCTGTTCTTCGATCTAATGTAGGAACACCCTGTGTTCGCTTTTGCCAAGCTGTTCGCCTCTCAGACTTCAGTGGGGAAGGGCTTTGGTTCTGCTGCTGAGGGATCTGGGGCCAGAGCTGATCTTACGGTGCCTGTGCTATTTCATCCTTGCGGGGCGTCCATCAGCTCCCTTAATAGAGCCGTGTCAGATGCACTGGTGTGCAGAGCCTGCTCTTGAGAGAGGACGGCCCTTCCCACCGCTGCCTCACCCCTTCCTCCAAAACTTCTCCTCCTTCTGCTCCCTCACTGGGTGAGTAGAGAGTGCCACCTCCCACCCAGGTCCAGAGCCTGAAACCCGAGAACCAGGCAGGACCTCGCCCTCCCGCGCAGCTCCCCCCACAGCGCATTGGTCAGTCGATCACCCAGTCCTACTGGTCCCTTCTTCTCAGCCTCTGCTGGATCAGTCCCTGTGTCATTCCCCTGCTGTTGCCCTCATTCACCAATAACTTTCCCAGCTCTCCCAGCCCATTTTCCCTTCCACTGCCAAAGGGCTCTTTCTAGAATATCAGGATGACATCCACGGAAGGACCTACCTGAAGGCCCAAATTTTCTTCCTCCATGTCCTTTTGAGCATACTCCTCCACCTAGAACACTCTGAGCAGAGCAGGGATGGCAAGTGTCTGGCCCTTGTCTGGCCCTTCTCTGCTCTGATGCTGTGGCAGCATTGCTAGCTGATCACAGATACAGGAAGCCTGGGCACCTTCTCCTCTCGTCCTTCCAGCCACCTACCCCACTGGGTCAGAGTTGGCACTAAGGCCATATTTATTTGCCTTGCTGGTCCCAACTTCTTCTCTGGCTAATCCCCAAGTTGTCGTTTAGGTCTCAGCTCAGGAGGCTCCACGTCATCTCCTCCAGAAAGTCTTACCTGACTTGCCATTCCTCTTAATCTGCTTTCAGTCATACCCTGTGTGTATTATATACACATAGAACACTCCGTATGCTGCATTTTAATAATGTACCTGCTTGCCACACTAGAACATGAAGTTTGTAGATGAGCGCTATGTCTTAGTAATCTTTGTATTCCCAGGACCCAGCGTAGAGCCTGGTATACCATAGATGCTCAGAGATCTTTGTTGTATACACAAATGAGTGATTGAGTGAATGAATGACCTGGTGGGACCAGGTTGTTTTGAAGGTGAAAGAATCAAAATTCATCACGCCTCTTTGAAAAAGAGAATAGATTTGCTTCTCCCTTCCCTGTGGCTCAAGGGTCATACTTCTCAGTGATTCGCCATGGAGAAGAAGCTGACCCTGTGTGTTTTACTGATGAGGCCGGAGAGCAGGCAGGCGCCTCATCTTCCTGGAGGAGTGGCCTGATGTTTGAGTCTTACGTGCCCTCACATTTCAGTCCACAGGGCCAGGCCACCCTTGCTTCTTCAGCTCATTCTCCTGGGTCTTAACTTTTTTCTAACTTCTGTGTGTGTGTGTGTATGTGTGTGTGTACACGTGTGTTTGTATATGTGTGTGTGGGCCCCGAATATGTGTGTGTATGTCTGTGTGTGTGTTTATGCGTGTGTACGAGCCACCTGAAGTTACATGCAGGATCTTGTCAGTTATATGAGTGCAGGTACATTTAGTGGGGGATGACCAATAGTCTCCCTCAGCTTCCCTGGGGGCCGAGTGCTTGGTCTCCTGTAGGGAAGGAGCCTTCGTGGTGAACTCCGACTGCTCTCAGCCTGATCTTTGGTACTTAGGATCCCTTGAGTCACATTTCTCTTTATATTTCAAAAATCAAGTTAGATTGAGAATTCCAGTTCAGAAGAGGTTATTTTCTAGAATATCTTCTGGTTATTTGCCAGAAGATAGGGGCAGTCAGCCACTTGAGCGTATGTTGTGATGTCACACTTTTGCCTGGGTCCTCCAGGAGCCACTGGATGGTCTTTGCCTTTGCTCCAGGCCAGCTTCCTGCTTTCCCCTTGAACGCTCACCTTTGCCTGCAGGGCTGCTATCCAGAGTGCTCGAGAGGCCCTCTCTGCCCAGAAATGGGCTGCAAGGAGCAGACGCCCTTGGAGGCAGTGGGGATGCTGTGGGGACATGGCAATGCTGGAAGACACAGTGACACTGGGGGGCATGGTGACACTGGAGGACACAGTGACATTGGAGGACATGATGACACTGGGGGACCTGGTGACACTGGGGGACATGGTGAAATTGGGGGACACAGTGACATTGGGGGACATAGTGACACTGAGGGACATGGTAACATTGGGAACATGGTAATCCTGGTGGACATGGTGACTCTAAGGGAAACAGTGACCCCTCCTTCCCCTCTCGGTCCCTGGGTGAGGGCCAAGAAGGATGCTCATTGTCACAAGTGAAAATGAAAATCAAGTGGGAAGATATGTCAGTCCTTCGGAAAGGCAGGCCCGAGGAACAGCCTACAGCAGCTGTAGGGATGTTAGCGGGAGGTCTAAGAAAGCAGCTTACAGGGATTAGTTGGGAGGGAGGAGTCTGAAGAAGCTAATTATAAAATTTGTGCCAGAGACGAGAGAAGATTATAAGGCCTCTTTGTGCACCAAGATTTTGAAAATGGGAGAAGAATTCCTTCCTCTAAAATGAATAGAAATAATTGGAGAGAACAGGTAAGAAAGGGAGATGTGGGCCTGGCTAAACCGTAAAGAGGGATCACCGGCCGGCAGGGAAGACCACGGTTACCTGCAGTGCATACATTAACGAGGCTCCCGCTGTGGTCTGAACCACATGTAAGCGCGGAAGACTCCTCACCTGATCGTAATTGCTCAAGTGTCAGCTTATTGGCAGGCCTGGGCTCTGTCATAAGGCTCTGTGAAATGTGGGTGTCATTCTTCAGTACTTGTTTCCTGGGCCCCTGCTCTGTGTCAAGCTTGGGACTCAGCGTTCTGAGGAGCACATGTTCTGCCTCCCAGGCCTTGGAGTAATTGGCCAGGAAGGACATAGGCCTGAAATGTGGGAAATATCAGGGCAGCCGTGCTGAAAATGGGGGTTGCCCTGGATTGGCTGGGGAAGGCCTTACAAAGGAGGGAAACCAAAGCAGGATGCAGAAGGATGGGGGCTGCCATGCAGGGAGAGCCACCTCCGAGTCAGGCAGCCTGATGAGAGCGGAGAATTCCAACAAGCAGGAGCTGAGGCTCGAGGAGCTGAGGCTCGAGGGGGTGAGGCTCGAAGGGGTGAGGCTCGAGGGGGTGAGGCTCGAGGAGGTGAGGCTCAAGGAAGTGAGGCTCGAGGGGGTGGCGGGGAACAAGATTGAGAGGCCCTTGAATTGTGGGATAAAGGGCCTGGGCTTTTCTGCAGACACTGAGAACCACTTAAAGGGCTTGGAACACAGAAGATGTCCTAGTGAAAACTGGGTTTCAGGTCAGCTTGGCCAGTAGGTACATAGAAGAAAGCACGGGGCAGTGACCTGGACAGGGACAGCCTGCGAGAGGCTTTTGCAAGAATCCTGGGTGAGGCAATGGGGTGGTGGCATCCTCTGAGTTACAAGTCTTGTGGTCTGCACTCCTGTCCCTGAGGGGTTTGGGACCAGAGGCTTCTGCTCCGGCCCTCTCATCTGGCAGCTGGAGAATTGAGTGCAGAGAGCTGGGAGTCCCCCAGGTCACACATGAGACTTTGCACTGAGAGTGGGCAGGGTACCCAGGTCTTCTGACTGCTTGTCCAGTGTTCATTTTTTTTTTTTTTTTGGTGAAGAAGATCAGCCCTGAGCTAACATCTGCCAATCCTCCTCTTTTTGCTGAAGAAGACTGGCCCTGGGCTAACATCCATGCCCATCTTCTTCTACTTTATATGGGACGGCGCCACAGCACGGCTTGACAAGCGGTGCGTCGGTGCGCACCTGGGATCTGAACCGGCGAACCCTGGGCCGCTGCAGAGGAGCGAAAGCACTTAACCGCTTGCGCCACTGGGCCGGGACCTTGTCCAGTGTTCTTAATGTCACATTACATGGTCTTCTTTTTATTTACCTACATCTTTAGGAGATAAACTCTAAAGTATTCAAAGGAGATCAAGGTGGTAGAAGAGGGTAAGAGAAACAGCCAGAGGAAAGAAAGGAATAAAAATTTATTGATGCTTGCTCTGTGCCAGGTACTCCATACGTGTAACTCGTTTACTCATTATACCCACAATGCAGAGTGAATATGGCTGCATTTTACAGATGGGGTCCATCAAAACACAGGTTACATCATTAACCTTCTGGGTCATACAGGTAGTAAGTGGTGGCAGGTGAGATTTGAACTCAGATCTGTTCGATGCCAAATCTTTGGCCTTCCTTCTAGTCCATCAAAATGGATTAACCTGCCTCTACATAGCTGAGTGGAGCAAACTTGGGGTGAGCAGGAAGCACCTCTATAATGAAGAGGAGAGAGAAATGCAAAATCCCATGGACTGCTCTCTGACTCTCCTCTTTCTTTGATCGCTTTCAGCTGCCTGGGCCTCCACACCATGAACAGCACCACAAGAGATGCCCAGGCCCCGAGCCACCGTGCATGCCTCCTGCCTTCTGTGGCCCGGACCCCCTCTGTCACCCAGATCACACCAGCCAAGAAGATAACCTTCCTCAAGCGAGGGGACCCCCAGTTTTCTGGGGTTCGCCTGGCTGTTCACCAGCGCAACTTCAAGAGCTTCGGTGCTCTGATGGATGAGCTGTCTCAGCGTGTGCCTCTCTCCTTTGGGGTGCGCTCTGTCACCACTCCCCGGGGCCTGCATGGCCTCAGTGCCCTGGAGCAGCTTGAAGACGGTGGCTGCTACCTCTGCTCTGATAAAAAGCCCCCCAAGACCCCTAATGGGCCAGGCCGGCCACAGGGGAGACGCCCCTCTTCTCAGCAGTCACAGGATTATCAAGGCCAGTGTGAGGCTCCGGGAACGTCTTCTTCCTGCAGAGGTCTTAAGGCTCCAAGGAGGATAATGCTGGTTAAGAATGGGGACCCTAGAGTCCAGCAGACAGTGGTTCTCAGTCACAGAAATACGAGGAACCTAACGGCTTTTCTCAGCAAAGCCACAGATCTTCTGCGCTTTCCCGTGAAGCAGGTGTACACAACCAGTGGGAAAAAGGTAGGCTGTCGGGGTATATTTCCTTAAAAAAGTTCTCTGCACCTCAGATCAAAATACCCATGGAATAGGGAGGTTTTTCTTTAAAAAGAGGTGCTGATTGCCCTGCTACTCATTAGAGGTGAACAGAGTGGAGACATTCGGCCAGTTAATCAAACAAGCCATTGTTTTTATTTTTAGTTCCCATTTAGTGAGCACTTAGTAAGTGCCAGACACTGGGCCTTGTATATTTTCATTATTTACTTATTGAATCCTCTTAATAACCTATCTCAGTGAGAGTTTAGTGCAGGAAACAGAAACTGCTTGAAGTACCTTAGGCAGAAAGTTTAATACAGGGCATTAGGGGGCCTCCAAATCTTTGGAAAGCTGGAGGAAAGGCTCCCAGCATCCTGCAGAAAGCTATACCTCTGCTTGAAGCTACTGTGACTATGTCAAGAACGCTTCTGTAGTGGCATCTGGGTCTAGCCACTGCTGCCTGAACTGCCACCGCCTCCTGATACCCACACACTTACTTCGCAGAGACAACAGCCAGAAGCAAGAGGAGCTGCTGTCTGCCTCACTTGTCTTCCCAGTCTTGACCAAGTGCATCTAATTGATGGAGAACCCAATCTGCAGCCAGCCCCACTGTAAAGAAGGCCCGTGAATGCAATTTTTGCCTTCCCAGGTTCTGCAGAACATGAACGTACACCATAGGTGGGCAGGATGGAGGATGGGGTTGATTGATCTAACCCACAGTCTCCCCCTAATCTAATCCTATGGCTGTTTAACACCTGTTTACACCATTCTACCAATACTTAAATTTACAAACAGCAGCTGCAGCAGCATTTTCCCACCTAATAACATAGCTATCCCTCCTACCATCAAAACTTATTCACCTTCTCCCCCAAAGTCACATCAGCACTGTACCATCTGTCTTCTAGTTCATTCACAATCGCACCTTGATAGCTTCTGTCTTAAGATGTAACTCTCAAGTCCATGACCACTAAAATACCTTGTGAAAGTAGTAGAGGAAAGCAAAGACAGAGCATAGGAAATTGGTTCATATATACGCCTAGCAGAGCTGTGAGGAAAACTAGGCTTTCCATCGCAAGGCCATTGTTGGTATTAAGTTTCCTTCTACTGTCCATTCCGTGTTCCCTCTGCCCTCTGGCAGCACCTTAGCTGATGTGGTTATGGACATGGTAGAGTGACTGGACCATTTCCACCATCTAAAGTATGGTGCGTTTACCACGTACTAGCATGTGCTACATCATACCTGTGGGCTCTGAGCCCCTGGAGGTCCTTCCTGAGCTGCTGTGGTCTTGTGTTAACTTTTACCACTGAACATGGCAGCCGTAGAAAGCACCCAAGGGGTTCCCTGGGCAATAGATGACTTCCACCCTGACCCCGTTGCATAACGGCAGCCCTATTTCCCCTTGATAATCAGAACCAATCACCCCATCCAACACAGAAACCCCCTTGTCGCGTGTTGGTTCATTGTCACAAGGAGCCCCATATGGCCAAATGACCATCTAAACTTTCAGCTCCACTGACCCACTGTTGTGTCTCCTGGTGGGAACATTTTCCCTAGGATCCTGAGACCTCCAAACTGTAAGAGCCCAAAGTTGCTGGGATGGGAAGCAAAATGTTTGCAGCTAGGTCATAGGTGTAATAGTGAGAGGAGCCACTCTCGTTTCCACCCCTTAATTCCCAGGTATCTGTTGCCTATGGAGAAACAGCACCAAATGTTGGTTGCCAGTTTGGAGCACATATCACATCCTGCAAGACAACACCTCAACATCATAAAGTGATGCCTTCCGTGTCCTCTGGCTATTCTTGAACTAAGAGTTTAAACTTTGAGCTTGCCATTTTCTTTAAGTCAGAGAAGCCAGCCTAATCGATAGTTCTTGTAGTTCTCATCCTCATTTTAAGAGTCTATCATGGCAGCCAGTGATGGTCAAAGACCTGCTCTCAGTAAGCACTGCATTCTACTATCAGAGACGATCATTCAAAACCTGTTTCATCACTTTGAGCCACTGGCTACCAGTGTCCCGTTGTAACTAGGTTATCACTGCCTTCAAACCCAACCAGCTCAGATAACTAATCCCAAATTCCCATCCTTGAGGGTCTATTGCCTGCAATCACCTCTGATACCATGCACTGTATAAGTCACGATTCAGTACAGGAAATAGGAACCTTTCCAGGTGTCTTAAGCATGAAGGAATTATACACAGAGAGTTTCATGCTTCAAGATTCATTGAAAGGAGGAGCATATGCTGGGTTCCTGGAAATGATTCCCGGAACATCACAGAATTGACCTATCTGGGTAGATACCTCTAATACATCAAGAAAGTGGGTTGTTGGGGGAATGTCACTGGGATGATGGAGTTCGGTATCACCCCACCATTGCTGTGATCCAGAATGAGGAAGGTGATGTGCCACTACTGTCTGTTGATATCCAGGAAGCCGGTGACTGGGTACTGTAACAATGCCGTGGCTTTTTCCATCTCAGCTGCACCTGCCCCTTTGCACCTTCGACCTTTTTCACTTGTGGCAACAGTAAAAGCAAAAGGAAGAGGGCCTTTCCTTCACTGTCATTTTCCATATCTTATGCAAGTGCATCTAACTGGTGGAAACTATTTCACGGTTAGAACTCTAGCTGCAAGGGAGTCTAGGGAATGTGTTTAGAGCTTTCTAAGCTCTGCAGTACTGGAAAGCACACCAGAAAGAGAGTAGAATAGAGGTTGATTAATCTAGGGCACAGCATCCACCACAGAAACTCATGAGGCAGTTAATATGATTATCCCCTCTGTATAGATAAGAAAACTGAGGCACAGAGGTTAAGTAATTTGCTCATAGTTGCATGGTTGGCAAATGATAGAGCCAGCATTAATGATTTCAGACTCATAATGCAAGAATGCTTATAAATTATGGTGCATTTACATGTACTAGCATGTGCTACAGGCAGAGTATACAGACAAATAAGACTAGGTTCCTACCTTCCATTAGCTAGTTTAGGGGGTGTGGTGAGAGGGAGAGTGTGGGTACAAAATAAGTTAATTAGAGAAAAAATATTAGCATATTTTCGTATAGACTGACTGCAGTGCTATTAGAGTTTCTGTAAACAAAATGATCTCATTGCTCCCCAGGACAGGCTGTGCCATGATTATCAGTTTGCAGGTCCTCAGCTGGATGGACACTCTCAATAATGCTCTTTTTCCCATGGATCCTAGACCTCTGCCTCTTTCTAGGATGGGAGCGTCATTTAGCCTTCAATTCTTTTTTCTTCCTTGGAAAGGTCTGCCTTCCTAGAAGCATGGCTACATCTATAAATTGATAGACTTGGGTCGTGTTTGTATTTTTGCTATGGACTGGAGACCTAAATCAAACAGAAATGCACCTAGTAGTTTGAAACAAACTTCTGATTAACTGGGCTGAAAGATTTGGTGTACAGCAAATTTAATGTTATTATGTGGGGAGAAGATGCAAGAGTTCTCTCCTTTTTCCTTTCCTTGTTAATGAACATACCCTCCTAATTTGAGAAAATGAGAAAGAACAGATTCAGTGCTTTGAAGAAGGAACTAAAGCCCCAAGACTGCTAATTCCAATGCAATGCTATAAATATTGCAAACCCTCAGTATGCAGGGGCCTCGGGGACAGGTGAGATTTCTCTAGAAGCAGGGACCTGTTTCCCAGAACGCAATCCAGCACTGATGTTGCCTGCTCGTTTCTCAGCCCAGGATGTCCTGCTGGTGGGCATGGAGATGGCTGGGGAGAAGATGACAGGAGCATCTTGGCAGGAGCCTAGAGAACCATTGGAAGAGACTAGGGGGGAAGGGCCACCTGTGGAGAGAATGGTGCTTTGCCCTTCTCTGCTCCACTAGGGGCAGAAGCAGAGGCAATGGGCTAGGACTGTACTGGAAAACACAGATCACACCCAAGAGAGGACTCTGCCTGGGAAAAGGGCAAGATAGTGAATCAGGTCTCCATATGCAAGCTGGAGGACTGTCTATTCTGGTTGCTTTAAAAAACATGTATTCTGGAGGGTGCAAGTGTAGGCAAGGAAGCAGATCAAAGGCTTCTTCAAGTCTTTTCTACCTGATGCATCCAGAATAACCTCTAAAGCACAGGCCTCAGACCAGGTGGAGGGAGGAGTGTAGGTAGAGAGGAAGATCATGGCGGTAGGACCTCAGTCCCCAGCTAGTTAAGGAGATATTATGGGAAGTGGGTGGGATCCTTCCCTTGGCTCAGAAATCTGGGGGTAAGATGTGCAAACATCAAGAAAGAGCTGGAGTGAGTGGATTCTTCCTCTACCTGTGTCTCCCTGGGCAGGAGGAGGGTTCTGCAGACCAGGCCTGCTGACTCAACACTCTCCTTCTTCAGGTGGACTCTCTGAAGGGTCTGCTGTGTGGCTCCTCAGTGCTAGTGTGTGCTGGTCATGAGTCCTTCAGACCTCTGGCAATGGAAGATGCCAGAAGAAATGGGACTGAAACTTTATCTGGGCAGACTTTAAGGAACAAAAATGGTGAGTTGGTTTTGGAGTGTCCCCAATCTTATTTACACTGGATAGTGGTTCAGCAGGGCTGGGTAGATAACCTTTCTAGATAATTTAGGAAACCTGCCTTGGCCCCAATTCTTGGGCATTCCCGGTGTTTTGGATCTCTCTTGCCTCTTCCTCCTTCTTCTCATCATCACCAACCTTAACTAGGTTGAACATCTGACTGAGTGTGAGAGAGAGGAGTCTGGTATTTAAAGAGAACAGGGATTAGGAGATCTTGACCTCCAAGTTTCTAGGATCTAAAATAAGCTTTATTAAGGACCACGGTGGGCATGACATTATGGAGGCAATGAACCGTGAGTATGTGTCATTTGCCTCTTTCAAGAGTCATGACTCTCTTAGGCAACAGTGGGGGCCAAATGGACTGAAAGTAGTGATAATCATCCATCCATCAGTCTCTACATCCAACCGTATATCCATCCAAAAGTCCTACTATGTACCAGGGTATAGGCTTTATTTAAAAATATATATTATTTTAAAAGCACAGTTAACAATTGCAGGATAAATTTTCAGCCAAATTATTGGATTGACAATGTGCAAATTTTGGTAAGCAAATAAAATAATATCCTTTGTGAAAAGCTGTTAAGAAACGACAATGATGATTTCGGTGATTGCTGCACACCAGGTGCTGGAGGTACAAAGACCTATAAGTCACAAAGACCGCCCCCAGATGCGTTTGGTGCTCATCGAAGAGCCGAACTTGGCAAAACCTTCTCCTGCCCAGATGGACTCTGGGGGTCTGTTGCTTTACTGGCCCAGCCTCCACTAGCCCCTTCCTCTTCCAAAGCGTTAGCTCAGCAGATGAAATGAGAGAGTACTAGGGGCTTCATTCTTTCTTGGGTCCCTTCTGTCTATCCCCAGTGGCCTTTTCATCTCTTTTTCATAGAGAAAAAGAGGGTGCAGGCTTGACTCTCAGGACCTGCTATTGTGTCCAGGTCCTTCCTTACAATCATGTATCAACCCCAAAGCTTGATAAGTGTTAGGATAAGCAATCACCCCTAATAATTGCAAAGCATTTTACAGTTCACAATCAGGGGCGTATGCAGCAGCTCATTGATTTTGCTGCCTGTGCTGGGGGTGGGCGTAAGCAGCGCTAGGAGTTAGCTGTGGGTACTGCTGCTCTGCCCGCCAACCCTGCTGTCTATCGAGAACCTGCTTTGTGCTAGCCACTCCACAGGAAGTTGCATATGCATTGCCATGCATCGTCAAAACAAACCCACCAAATAGATGTCACTATTATTATTTTACAGCTCAGAGAAGAGGCTCTGCCAAAAGCTACACAGCTGGGAAATGGCAGAGTCGAGATTAAATTCAGACTTCAAGTTCACCTCACTAGCTGGTTCACAAGCTGCAGACTGTGCATGTTCACCCTCACATGGTTCTGCCCTTACTGTGTGGTTTTGGGGGCGGCAGGGGTGATTAGCTGGTGAAAGGCTCATGACCAACCTTTATTCTCCTGAAGCTCCCCGGGAGCTCACTGTCTTTTCCTCCTTTCTCTTACTCTTCATTGTGTGCCAGGGAGCTGGGGGCCAAAGGCCAAGCAGAGCGTGATCCACTCGAGGTCCAGGTCGGGCGGCAGGCGATTTTCCTTGCTGTCAGAGAAGTCTGGTCTCGGCGACACCCCGGTGTCCCTGCCTCGTACCTGGATGGGCCCTGCTCCTGACAGGCACCCTCAGGACACGCCTGCCCAGCTTGGCCCGTTGGTGGCGGGTGATGACGTGGAGAAGAAGGTCCACGTGAATGAGGATGGCAGCCTGTCTGTGGAGATGAAAGTGTGCTTCCACCTGCTTGGGGAGGACGTGCTCCAGTGGTCCAGGAGGGTCGGGAGGGCCAGTCCCCTCATGGCAGCCAGAGGGGAGGGCCCTGTCCTGGGGGAGGCAGACTCCCTTCACCGTGTGTGGGAGGGCCACCCTGGGGGCTCCTCAGAACCTGGGGCACGGGGACTAGGGCCCTGCGAGGCAGGATGCCAGGAAACCTCTGACAGAGGCCGGTGGCAGCCAGGGTCCAGATATGAGATCTGGACGAACCCTCTGTACACCTCCCAGGGAGAGGGGGTGGCCTCTCGGAGGAGGACGGGGCTGACCCAGCATTACCACTCCAGGAGCCCCTGGAGCCAGGGGGGCGCCGGCAGGAAAAGAAGCAGCAGGGACAGCATCAGCCTTGCCTCCAGCGACAGGCCCCCCGAAGACTCTGAGCCAAACTCCTGCTGCTCCAGCTCCCTGGAGGGCAGCGAGGGCGGCTGCGGCCTGCATCCGGCCTCCGGGGCTGCCTCCCAGAGAGGAGCAGGGCGGGAAGCCGGCAGCACACCCCAGGCTGGTGAGGGCCTGGGAGAGGGAGCTGGCCCCGGTCCAGAGGAAGCAGGGCCGGGCCGCAGGGAGCACCATGGCTGCCTGAAACCCAGGACCCGAGGTACTGCAGGGGCTCTTTCTGACTCCTCACCGAGAGCTGGGTCTCACGAGGAGTCCAGTGAGAAGGGTGAGCAGCACCAAGGCCACCCAAGCAAGATGAAGGCCATGACTTCCCGGCGAAAGGCTACCCACGGGGGAGGCTCCTGTTCCCCCACCATGAGTCCGTTGTCTTTGAGGAATGAGGACCCACAGGCAGAGGAGAGTGGACAGAGCACTGGGCACCCTCGGGCCAGGGGTGGGCCTGGGATGGGGCTGCCCCCAGTTCTAGGCCTTTCTGGCTCTGGGGAGGCTGCAGGAGGCTGTTCCCCACCTTCTTCCCGTGCCTCAGCCCTGGGTGGGAGAAGAAAGCAGGAGAGCAGAGCCAGTGCTGTGTCCTCACCCAGCATTTCCGGCCTCAGCCGAGGGGCCCAGAGAGGCCGCCCCAGGCAGCATGGCAACTGCAGGGACACCCACTGCCCGCTCGACTCACCTGAGTCCAGGCAAGTGCCAGGGCCACCCAGCAAAGGCAGGACCTGCCCAGCTAGCCCAACACCAAGCCTTTCTGAAAACGCGTCTAGCACCAGGAACCAGGCCTCCCGGGGCCCAGGGCCGCCCCTCTCTGCCTCTCTTCATTCCCAGGACACAAAAGGAATCAACAGTGCCCCTATTACCCCTATGAGAAATTCTGACTGTACTTCCAATTTCTACCCCCCATACTCTCCCTCTGCTGAGACTGAAGGGGACCCTGAATTCAGAGCGCATTCACCAGCACCCATACCTTCCAACACATCCGACTCTTTCAGCTCCCAAGCTGGTGAAGTGGGTGAAAAGGCAGGGGGCGACGGCCCCAAGCCTTCCTTGCCTTTGGTTCTGCCAGTCCAGCGGCCTGAGGGAGGGAAGCCGGGAGCCCACGGAGGCGGCTGCTGCTCACAAATCGGCATATCCCCGGTCCCCAGGACCCCCGGTGGTAAGACGCCGGCCCTGCAGGCCTCCCGGGCCCGGGGCCACCAGGGTCCCCTCTCTGAGGCCTGCTTGGTGTGCAGCAGGTACTGTCCCACTCCCCCGAGGGCACAGCCCTCTGTCAAGAAACACCCTACGCACAGCAGCAGCCACAGCGATGGTGACCACAGTGCTGATTGGGGGCCAGGTGGGGGCGAGCGGGGGGAGGAAAAGCTTGACTCGTGCCGCCCACGGCCCCCCAGCTCTCAGTCAGGGACTGCGAGAAGGGGCAGTCCTAGCCTAGGTCCCAGGCCTGGGAGAATGTTCCAAGGGAAGGTTGCTGGTGGAGGCGAATGCCTGGAGGAGCAAGAGGAAGGTGGCGGCATGATGCCGGTCGCTCTGCCTCAAGTCTCGCCAGAAGCCGTGGTCCGCGAATGGCTGAGCAACATCCCGGAGGAGCCCGTGCCCATGAAATACGACATGGTGGGTGAGAGTACGGAAGTGGCTGCGGACGGCCTGGAAGGCCCCACGGAGGACGCTGTTGACAAATATTCCCCAGAACGCCTGGAAGGGCCAACTCAGACTGGACAGCCACTCCTGGAAGAGGCCGCCAGTGAGAAAGCAGAACCTGACGGAGCCCTTCCAGTGACTAGAGATGCTGGTCCTGAGTCAGGAGAGGGTCTTCCTGGCAGCAGAGATTCAGAAGCCCCCAAAGAGCCTGGAGCAGGCAAAGGAGCGGCTGTGGACCGTGGTGTGGGCCAGTGTATGCTTCCCCGCAGGGTCTCCGCCTCCATACAGATCATGAAGGCTCTGATGGGCTCCAAGCAGGGCCGGCCCAGCAGCCTGCCCGAAGTGTCCAGCGGGATGGGCAGGAGGCTCAGCCACTCTGCCCAGACCCTCATCGCCTGTCTCGCCAGCCTCCACTTCTTTGATGAAGACGTTGGGTCTCCCGCAGGCAAAGTGAGGTTCATAGACTCACCACGGTACCAGGAGCTCCTGAGCACCTTCAGGGCCCTGTGCCCTGGGTGTGGCCTCCGGCCAGGTGAGCTGGACCTGGGCCTCCAGGAACTTGGCTGGTGCCAGGCTCTGCCGGGCCTCATGTCCCACGTTGTGACTGAGGATTTCACACCAACGTCGTCATCTGGCGTGGATGTCGGCAGTGGCTCTGGAGGCTCAGGGGAGGGCAGCGGACCCGGTGCTGTGGACTGCGCCCTGGTTCCAGAGAGGACGGAGCTGCCCTTGAAAATCCCCTCTGAGGATTTCAGAACCTCAGAGAACCCAGAGGATCTGGAAAACCAACAGCTGAGTGGTTCCGAGGCCTCCTCAAACTCCCAAGGATGGGCTTGTGCCACCAGGAAGGACGGGGGAGAAAGAAACAATGGGGAACAGACATTGGGCAGTAACCTGGACCGAGTAGTTGAAAGCACCATGCAAGAAGAGGGAGTGCAATCAGAGAAAATAAAAGAAGAAGACAGAGCAGAACTGCAAGAGGCTGTAGAAGGATTTCCAGAAGAGGGAAGAGTCATGGGACAAGAACTGTCAGGGGCTGGCTCTTGGGATGGGGAGGGGACAGGGGAAGATAAAAGCGTGCAGGAAGAGGAAGCAGGAAGAGACCCTGCCTCCGCAGTGCTGCACTCTCCAGAGGGAAGAGAGGAACCGACTGGGCCCCCTAGGAGATTCAGTGAGAGGGACCCAAATGCCAGTGGGAATCAGAGTGGCCCCATAGCTGAGCATGCTTTGGAGAAGCTGCCCAGAGAAGCTGAGGCAGGCCATGAGCAAACCCAGGCCAAGTTCACCCAGGGGGCTGGGGAGAAGGGCACTTCTACTGCCCGCAGAGCATCTCTGGACCCCGACGCCCTCTGGGTGTCCACGTTGTTGAGGAAGATGGAGATGGTCTTCCTGGGCCACCTCGCCAGTGCCACGGCTGAGCTCCGAGCCCGATGGAGCCTACAGAGCAATGACCTGCTGGACCAGATGGTGGCTGAGCTGCAGCAGGACATGGGCCAGCGGCTCCAAAACAGCACTGAAAAAGAGCTCCGGAAGATCCAGAGCCGGGCCGGGGGGAAGGCGCCGCGGCCGCACAGGGAAGCCATCAGGAGGGAGACGTCACTGCAGACGGAGCAGCGCAGGCATCGCCTCCAGGGCCTACGCAACCTCTCAGCCTTCACCAAGCAGACCCGACGCTGGGGGCCCCCCTCCCTCTCCCTGGAGGATGTG
Source organism: Ceratotherium simum simum (assembly GCF_057802395.1). NCBI lineage: Eukaryota > Metazoa > Chordata > Mammalia > Perissodactyla > Rhinocerotidae > Ceratotherium > Ceratotherium simum. Next base: position 10,459,486 of record NC_141911.1, on the reverse strand, counting down.
CCAACCCTCAGCGGAGCCCTGGGGACCTGGCTGGGTAGGGAGGCCGCCGGGGAGGAGTTCTGTCCCTGCGAGGCCTGCATGAAGAAGAAAGTGATTCCTACATCCTCAAAGGACACCACGGGGGTAGCCAGCGCACCTATCAAAGAAGGCTTTGACCTGCAGCAAATTCTGCAGAAGAAGAAAGGAGGCTGTGCTGATGGGGAGACAGCAGAGGCAGCCCCTGAGAAGAGAGGGTTGGAGCCACTTCAGAGGGACCCCTCTGGGACCGGGACTGTCCAGAGAGCTGAGGGAGGCCTGGAGCTGGGGTTAGGCCAGGGCCCTGAGGCCGAGGAGGAGGAGGAGGAGGGTGAGGGCAGCCAGACCCTCGGCAGAAATGAAGATCCCCCAGGAGGAGAAGAGGGTGCAGCTGCTCAGAAGGGAGAAGGGAAAACAGATTCCTGTGTAGGCAGCGACCCCAAGGGAGCAGGGTGGGAGGAGCAGGGCTCCCTCACTGGTGAGGTGGGTGAGAAGGAAGAAAACACGGAGGAGGGCTCTGGGGCTGAGGACTGTTTGGAGGGTGAAGCCTCAGGAGGAGGTGACCGAAGTCCAGGAGGACAGCATGACGTTGCCGAAACCGCAGAGGCCCAGGAAGCTGAAGGAGAGGGACAGCCAGAGACAGGAGGAGGAAATCAAGGTGAGAAAGACGGGAGCCCACAGATTGGCCCGGAGCAGGGCCAGTTGGGTGAGGCTTCTGGAAACAGCAGCCCAGGCCAAGAGGGGAGGCCAACGCCACCCCCTGTCCCAGGTGCAGACATGCCCCGCCAAAGGTCAGGCCCCAAAACAGGCCTGTCCTCCTCCAGCACAGCATCTCCGGGAAACTGCTCTCAGCTCTCTCAGAAAGGCTCTGAAGAAGAGCCTTCAAACGGAGTCATGAGAAGCATTGAAGACAAGTCCAAGAGGGACCCTTGTCCAGAGAGAAAAGTCACAGGTGTGTATCCAGAAAGCTCTACTTCTGAGCAAGAAGGGGCCACCTCGGGCTCAAGGACTCCAGAGCGAGGGACAGATGGAGGTCTGACTCCAAAGCCAGGGCCAGGCGAAGGCTCTGACTTGAAAGCCGAGAAGGTAGTGAAAAGTCTTGCTTTCACAGAGATGAGGTTTAAAAACCTGACTGCGGACAGGACAGAGGGCTTTGGCCAAGATGACTTAGATTTCTAGACATCCAGCTGCGAGACAGTCATGAATCTGGACCTCTGTTTTTATTAATATTTTGTCTACAAATCTGAGCACTACAAACCTTAGTCCACCGGAGAGGTACAGAGAGCATGGGAAAGAGCAAGGACTTGCCAAGGACACAGCCACCCCACACTGTCCCTGAGTTCTCAATTCTGGAGCTTCAGAGGGCCCCGTCCCCTGCACTGCTTGAAGGAGGGTTATCTCAGATCTGCCCTGTTATCAGAGGTCAGCTAGCCCTTCCACCTGCCTGCTGCACCCCAGAGCGTGGAACTGACTGGAAATGCTCCTGGGGCGGTTTTGTTTTTGTGTTTGCTTTTTGCGAGCAAGTGTTTCTCTCGCCTTTTGCCTATTGATCTCCTGTTATTTCTCTCCTTGGCCTCTCCTGGCACTCACCTCATTTGACTTTGAGGTGCTTTTTTCTAGTCTTGAGTATATTTGGTGACTCCGCAGATGCGAATACTTGGGAGAAGCAGATTAATTCAGGGTCATTGAACAGAGTTTGTTCTCAGCCGAAAACTCCAAGTGTGTTTCCTTAATTCATATATTTTTTTGTGTGTGGAAAAAATTTTTCCAATGGAAAAAATTGGAAAATGCAAAAAAGCCTGAAGAAGGAAAAGTAGCCATCCATAATCCCATCACTCAGGGATAACTCGTATTGGCAATTTGATGTATGTCCTTCCCATCACTTTTCTAACCATTTGAGAGTCATGCTCATCCTTATATATTACGTTTTTAAATTTAGCAATATAAAATTTTCCCTTAACTCAAAATCTTCATAAACCTATTTTTAATACCCGAATAATGTTCTTAATACCTGAATAATGGATAATGGATAATCCATTGGATTAATAATAATGGATAATACATTACAAGAATATAAAATACTTGACTTCAACATTTCGCTGTTGTGGACCATTTAGATGGCTTCCATTATTTTTTTCTTAAAACTTTTTTCCCTTGAACTACAGATGATTTCTTAGGAGAGATTCCCAGGCATGGAATTACTGGGTCAAAGGATATCGACCTTTTTAAAGCTCTTGATATCTTGCTGCCAAATTGTTTTTCTAAAGGCCTGGGCTAATTTACATCACTTGGCCCACCACACCTCATCAGGGTTTGGAATTGGCATTAAAAACGAGACATCTTTTGCTAATTTTATGGGCAAAAGATAGTAGCTCATTTTCAAGTGGTACTATTTTAGATAAATTTGATTGCTAATGAGATTAAAGAGTTTTCTAGGTTTTTTAAAAAGCTATTTGCATATAAAATATGTGTATACTTTTTGCCCATCTTTCTACTGAGATCCTAGCTTCTTTTGATGAATTAATTTACGTGTCCCTTATAATTTTTTAAAAATTTTGTTTATCATTTTTGAGATTTAAAAAATGCCCTTTCTCTGCATCCTTCTACAGCAGGCCTTGGCCTGGGCCCTGTCCTGGTGGGGAGCTCCTCGATGAGGCAAAACTTTGACTGATTCTTACTGGCATTCCCACTCAGATACGACTGAAATACCACAAAATAGTGGTATTCAGAATTATTAAAATGGAAGTCTTTGCTACAAGATCTGGTATTGTTCACTGACTGTTTGAATGTAAATGTTAATAATAAAAAATAAATAAAAATTAAAAAATAAATAATAATTAAAAATAAAGCAAGTGTTGGATTTAAACTCTGTCTTCAGGCCTGCAGTCCTCGGTTCTGCTCTGTTTCTGGGTGCTGGAGATGCTCTTAACAAAATTTGACACATTTTTAAAGTTTCCATGGAAGTGATTCTTTAAAGTTTTTACATTAAAAGTTTATATATATATATATATATATATATATACGAACTGGTATCTTAGCCAGAAGCCCCCAGTGGCAGAGATTGCATCGTGACCTTCGTTTAGCTATGGTGATATGCAGGGTTGTCCAGAACTTGTCACTTAGTTGACATGGAACATCCACCGTGCACCTTTTCTGTGACTTGAGGTCCCCAGTCATCCCCTAAGAGATGTTCCAACCTCTTTGTTTCATAATCCGCTATTTCCTCAAATGACAGAGACAGCCCTCCCTGGCACCTACTGACCTGGCAATTCATTAAAATGGCACTATCCATCTCTGGTCAAGAGAATGCAATGGAAAGAGCATGGGATTTGAAGTTGGATGAAGTCTCAGTGATAGCACCTCAGTTTCAACATCTGTGAAATGGGCGAAGTAATGTTTTCCCCACTGTATTGTTGAGAAGTAGATGAGATAACATATGAAACTTCATTACACGTATGTTGGGAAAATGATTAGAACTGCTACGTGTTCAATGCCTATTATGTGTCAGGTACCGTATTAGACCTTCTTGATCTCATTTAATCTTGCCAACATGTCTGTGAAGTAGGCAAGTTGACATTGTTATCCCCGCTTCATAAATAAAGTAACCGCGGCAGAGAAGACTTACACAAACTTGTTCAAGCTCATGCAGCTAGTCAGGGGCAAAGCCAGGATTTAAACTCAGATATTTCAGACTCTAAAGTCCACGTCCTTTTCTATTGTATCATATTTTCTTCATTTCGATTCAGGCCCCATCAATAAATAACTAAAGGTGATCAACACTTTGTTGAATGAATTTACTGCAAAATAGTTCAGACTTAGGAAAGTCAACTGGATGGGGCTTTTGCTCAACTGATTGCATTATGTCCTCAGCAATGTTCTACTTATGTACAGATATCAGAAGCTGGCAATAAACTGGTGTTATAAAGCTGGGAGTTAAACTGAAAAGTTATCTGTCTACAGGATTCTCCTTTTAGTTACAAACTCACCTGCTTTAAGACCCCAGATATTTCTGGCCCTTATATTAAAAAAATTTGCTGTTAATGGAAAACTCTGTGTTTTCTTCTGACTTGGAGATAAAGAACTTCAGGGCCATCAGCTAAGGTGGGGATTTTTGTGTCTCCTTCCCGATCCCACTTCTCTAGAGCAACCACATTGCACAGCATTGCTCAGGCCTCTGAAATTCAGCAGCTTTTCAAAGTGTTGGCCTGTAGCCTCAGCCCATCTCTGATTCAAAAGTTGATTCGTTCGTCATTCAAAGTGTTGCCAAAGCACTTATAGTACCAGTGGTAATGCAAACGCTTTTCCCAGAGGCGTTTCTCCTTGAAGTAAGTGGGAGACAGAAGCGGGTGGTGGTGAAAAGAAACCAAGCTCTTCTCCTGTCCTTTTGTCCAGCTGGTGGGGATCAGAGTTTCCAGCTCCAATGAACCATCGTTCAGTGGCTGAGAACCAATGACCCGCATGTCCAGGTCCTGTGCCCAAAGATTCCAACTATATTGGTCTAGTTAGGGCTCCAGTACAGCTGCCTCATTAAGCTCCTGGATGCATACACTGCTCAGTCAAGGTGGCCCATCACTGATTGGTCCAGCTTCCTTTTTCCAGGTGAAGAGGCTGAGCCCCATCTTCAAAATGTGATTGCCTAAACTCCACAGCTGGATAAGTGGCCCTGCTGAGACTAGATACTAGGTCTTTTCCCAGATCCCACTCCATATTCCCAGGTCCCAGAGCTGAGAGAGGCCCCACAGAAGAAGGTAACAGGCAGCAAACCCGTTGCCTTGTAATCCAGACCCGTGCCCCTCGCCTGCATGCTCACCCCCCTCCTCTTCACCCCCGTTCCCTGCATCTGAGTCTGTCCCTGAGACCCAGCCTTCATCTCCAGGAGGGCCCTTCTAAAGCGTCCCAGGGAGAAGGAACCCGTCCTAGTCCGTGAAGCCCTCAATACAAACGTAGCTTGGAGGGGACACGTCCTGAGAGGTTTCCAAACAAATCATAGGCCAGAGGTTTTCCTTCAGTTTAGTGAACATGTAAACCACTCAGAAAGCTTCATTAAATGGACAGTTCACTCAGGAAATTCTGTTTCAGCGTGTCTGAGGGCGGGCTCGGAATGTGTATTTCAACAAGCACCTAGAAGAAACCAACACACCCACCCCCGGGGGCCTGCAATCTATAGTCCCACCATCCCACCAGGACTGGGGGTCCTCAGAGAGGCTCAGCACCTCTCACCAGCCCTACCCGCCCCACCCCAGATGCTTGCACACTCACACATGTGCGCACACTCACACATGTGCACACACTCACACACACACATAGTTAGCTTCCCTGCTCTCCCTCATTATGTAGTCTGCCCAAGGGACAGTGTGGGTCAGTCAGCATCAACCCCTCTCTCTGCCTCTCCCCTGAGAGGCAATTAGGGTGGGCAGAGAGAAATCTCCCTCCACTGGCCCTCCACCCACCCCCAGTGTCCAGAGGCACAGTGGGCAGCCTTGCCCCTGGTTGTCTATGGGACTCCCTAGGCAGACAGAGACCTGGGCTGCACAGGCCCTAGAGCTCATGCCCTCTCCTAACGGAGCCATCCCAGGCAGTGACCCAAACCTGTTTCATGACTTCCACTGGAACGAGCCAAGCATGGCTTCTTGGAGTTATCGGCCCCGGGTGTCCCACCCTCCATCTGGCGACCCTTCCTGGAGCTGAGCTCCAGCATCCAGGGGAAGAGGATGACTGCCTCTTGATGCTCCTCCTTTGGGCCAGGTCTCCACCCTCCTACTGCTTCCACACCCTCACTCGAGTGGCGCATCCAGACGCCCACCTGTGCCCTCCAGAGGTGCTCTCAGACTCCCACCTATGCCTTTATTCCTAGCGGGGTTTACAGAACCCTATCTATGTCTTCCTGGGTTCTAAGTTTTTAGACCTGTTTGGGTGTGTGATCATAGCTCAAGGCACCCAGTATGTTGATGAGAAGCGTGATCGAAGCCACAGCAGGTCAGGAAAATGCCCCCGGCTCCGCCCCTGTTGCCATGCATCCTCTACTTTCATCCATATCCCGCCTCCCATCTTGACTCACTGCCCCCCACCAACCTCTGGGCCCTAAAATCACCGCTGGCTGTCTATTTTCCCAACACTGGGACATTTTTTGGTCATCATCTCCCTGGATGTTGGTGGCCCGCACTCCTAATGACGCCCCTCTGATCTCCGCGACAATGTCTCCTCCTCATGCCCCTCACTGCTCAGCTCTGGCTATTTGTCCTTGGCCTGCACTTGGAACCTGAAACACTGGTGTCTCCTCATCCTCAGCCCATTGCTCTGCTCTCCTTTTCATCTCCCTGGATGATCTCATCCATTCTTGCTGTTTCTGCTCCTACTTTGGGGCTGATGATTTCCAAATGCAAGATGTCAGCCCAGGCCTCTCCCTGAGCTTCCAGCCACTACATTTTCCTCGGAGCAACATACTCAGAGCAGAAATTCTCCCATTTGCTCAGCCTGTTCCTCTCCCACACGCTTGGACCTGGCACCACCACCACCATCCATCCTAGACTCATCTCTCCCACACCACGCCCATCAATTCCTCTCCCTTTAATGGACTAAAACTGCCCCAGGCCTGGTGATTCAGTCCCCACCATTACCACCACCTGCCTCCTAAGGATGTCTTCCCATTTCTAGCCTTGCTCTACTCAAGTTTATCCTCACCACAGCCACAGATCACCTATCTAAAAGATAAACCTCATTGTGTTACTTCTAGTCACAACTAGTCAAGTGCTCCTCATCACCCAGAATCAAGGCCAAGCCCCTTGAACGGACTTAGAATGCAGCCCACAGACTTGGTTCTGCTCAGTTGCATTTCCTTCCTTCTCCCGCCTTCCCTCCCCTTCCACCTTCTTTCCTCTGTTCTCCCCTAACTCCTCCCCGCTTCCCTTCCTTCCTTATGCTCCAGCCTTTTAACAGCACCTGGGATACAGTTCTCAATCCTCAAGAAGCTCCCCCTCCAGCAGAGATGTTGGGGCTACAGGGCCTTTGCTTCACGAAGTATCCCAGCCTCTTCCAGGCTCAGCACTACCAGGCTCACGCCACCATCTTGGGGGTCAGAGCGGTGATTGCCCCTCATACTTCTGACCTGCTCACAAATCACCCTGCAGATCACAGACTTATCTGCCAAAGGCCTCTGTTAATGACTTGGAAAAATCCCAAGTTTTTACAAAATATTTTGCTGAAGCTTTGGGAAGAGACCATTGTCTTCCTAATTGCTTTTCCCAGGATTGTGGCCCCAGCACGTTCTTGCCTGGACTCTCCTGGAGGTGGCACTGGAGAAATGGCAGACAGAGCCCAGTGGTTAGGGTCATGAGCTCTGGAGGTGAACCCGGGGGTTCCAACCTCCATCCACCATCAGCTGCCATTTACTTAACATCCTTCATCCGAAAAGCAAGGGAAATAGTACCTGCCTCCTAGAGTCGTTAGGTACTTCAGAGATAATGCACATGAAGCAATTAGGGTGCCTGCTTACCTAGCAAGTCGTCAATAAATATCAACAGCTGTTGTCGTCATTTTGTTCTTTTTATTTAGCAGAGTCAGCTGTGTCCCTCAAAGAAAAACAACTTGCGTCATTTTTGTTTGCGGGGTGAGGGTGCTTCCCCTAACACAGAGGCTGGCATGGTCCAGTTAGAGGCAAGCACGATGTGGATAAAACATTACAGACACTTGAAATGGGCAAAGGTCCCTTCCAGCCAGGCTGTCCAGGGAAGCGCCAGGCAGACAGTGCACTTGGCCTGGGTCTTGCAGGATGAGCTTTGGTGTGGGGAGATGAGGGGAAGTGTTCCAGGTGGAGGTGATGACAGGAACAAAGAGACAGAGAGGTTAGGTATGGGCTTGGATGGTGAACAGTGAATAGTCAGGGGCTCTGCAGCATATCAGAATCAAACTCACAGTGTGGCTGTGTCAACAGAGAGAGCGTGGACATGTACAGGGTCCCATCATGGAGGCCACTTGAGCCCCTGGGCTCCCAGACAGCCCTGACCTTTGGCCAGAGGCATTGAAACAACTATCGGATTAATTGGGTCTACTCTAGGTCTGCGTTCTGGTAACAGGACTGCTGCCTTTCTGCTGGGCTCAAGTCATTGCCTTGGGAATTCAGCTCTGTCTGAGGCACCCTTCCACGTATGGTCTACTTTGTTTTTGAAGGTGCAATTTCCCCATCTTCCCCAAGAAAACCACAATCCCTTATTGTACGCCTAATGTGTACCAAGAAGAGAATTTTATGTACATTATCAACTTTAATCCTTGCCACAACCCTACAAGGTTGTCTTATCGTCACTCCGTTGATGAAGAAACAAGTTCAGAGATGAGTCACCCAAGGACGTATGGCTGGTAGATGCTGAAGCCAGGATTTCAACCCAAACCTGACTTTCCTCGGCCGGGGCTCCCTCTTCCACACAGCCCAGCCCCAAGCCCCACACTCTGAGAGTCCTCTTGCCTCACACCCCGTGGGCTGGGCTTCAAGCCCCGTCACCTCCCCTTGGAGCTCCATTGCCAGAAGCGACTGGGGTGGCTATGCTCTGCTGGGCTGCAGCTCTGGCCACATTGCAGTCCTGCCCTTGGTCTGCTGGGTGGAGCCTTCCAGCTTCTCACGTCTTGTCTGAGCTGATGTCTCCCCACCCCAGGGCCCACCCTCCTGGGTGGCATCCCTGACACCCCCGCTGACCTGTCCCTGATAAGGAACAGGGAACCTGTGGGCAGCCTTGGAAAAGCATTGGACGTTTTTGTCACAATGACTGGGGACACCAGTGATGTTTGGCGTGCAGGGGCCAGGATGCTGAATGCCCTGCAACACGTGAGCCAGTCCCTCACGAGGACAGGTAGTCCCGCTCCAAATGCCACAGGTATTATTGTTGATGCACTTTACAGTTGAGGACGCTGAAGTTCGGGAGCACAGTGACTTCCCCAGAGGCACAGGGCTGGGAACGGACGGGTATCCCTCTCCTGATTTCCGACACTGCCCACCTCAGAGGGAATGAGATCGCTTCCCAACATTCCAGGTTGGCTTGGGAGCACTCCACCTCAAGGCAAAGGGATGACCTGTGTGAACTTTCAAAGCTCCATCAATCACAGTAGTTCTGGGAAAGAACAAACCCGGGGCAGACACCCCCTGGGCGCACTGGATGGAAGTGGGGGAAGAGCGAGAGTTGGAAAGTGACTCATTTTCTTGGAAACGGCTGAGCCCCACATCCTATTTTGTTCTGCCCCAGCACGGTGAGCTTTTCCTTGCCCTCTGGAAGACAGGCCCCGACAGGATAGGCAGCTCCAGAAAATGTTGGGGACCCAGGGGTAAAGAGCTTTACAGCTCTTTTGCTCTGCCGTCAAGGAGCAATTATCTCTCTTCCCCTCTTTGACGTCAGCCTTGGAAGCACACTTGACCTTCCCAAATGCATATCAAAATCAAACCCCCAGAAAGTTCTGAATTGAAGGGAGGAGGGTGAGGAAATAAAATGTCCACAGGGTAAACCGAGTCTTTTTCCTCCGGGGTCCAGGCTCTTCACCCTACTACGAAGGTGGGTGGTGTCCGTTCATCCCGGTCCTGCAGATGGAGACTAGGATTTCCGCCAGTGGGGTCATTGCAATCGGATGTCACAGCAGCACCGCGAACGCTCGTTATGATAAGGTTTCCCTGCAGGACTTGAACTTGCCTTTGAGGGTACACTACATGCCAGGATGATTGACATTTGTTAGTTCTTTCATCCAACACATATCAAGCAGCTTTTCCATGCCAGGCCACGTGCCAGCTGCTGAGGATGCAGAGAAACCACAGCCCTCGATGTGCCCCACTCCCTGTTCCTGCCTGTGTGGCCCCTCCCTGGGGTTCACTGGTCAGTGGTGCTACCCTCCTGATGCATAAGTGGAATAACAGAGCAGTGTTCCTGCTCCATGTGCCCACTGGTGGCAGTGACAGCAGAAAAGCCGGACAGTGGCTGAGAAAACAGGGAGGTGCAGTGGAAGTGGCCTCAAAGACAACCACAGCAGGGAAAAGGCCAGGTTGCAGATGTCATTTTGACTGGTGGCTGTGGTGGCCTGAGTATTCCCCAGGCAGAAAGGACTGGGGCTAGGAGGGGGTAAGTTTGTCATGAGCTGGGGTTGGGGTCAGGAGGCTGTAGAATGGGGGTGACGGCAATTAGGAGAAACCTCAGGGAATCATATGGTGTGGGGGTGGTCTGTGGGTACTGGGTGTAGGGCAAGAGGAAGCTGAGAGCCACGGAAATGCTGCCTCGTTGAAAAGGGGGCCCTGATGACCCCCAGGCCGGTGACCTGAGGGACACCCATTCTGGAAGGCAAAAGAGTTTTGTTAGACTGGAAGAGGGTGGGAATGGGAATTTTGGAACCTCCTCAGGCACTTTCAAAGAAATAGGATGGAACTTTGGCCAAAGTGAGGGCAGGCCTCTTCCTGGGCCTCGAGGAGGACCAGGCTTCAGCCAGCCCAGCTAGTGGCCCAAAGACCCACGCGGCCACCAGGTCCCCAAAATACAGACCCAGGAAGGAGTGACTGAGCATCTAAGAGAGGTGAGCATGCTGATGGGCTGGCGAGCAGCCAGAGGACGCAGAGAGAAGCCAGACTATCAGGACCACCGGGTTCCTGGTTGAGGGGGGGCCAGGCCACCACGGGGGGTGTGGTCTTCTCTATTCCAGGTGTTTCTGCCTGGGGCCGTGCACTCTGACAGTCAAGATGGGCTTCCTCACTGTGTTTGGCTTCTAGTCCTGGCTCTGCCCCTAAGCAGCAGAATGACCCAGGGCACCCAGGTCCTTGGAGGATCCAGCCATCCCTTCCCAGCTTGGGGAGCCTAGGATTCATGGGGTCTGCCCTGTGGTTAGCATCTGCAACAGAGGAGCCAGAACCAGAAAGGATGATGTCCCGTCTTCCCTAGAGACACTTGGCTTCCAGGGCTGGTGACAGTGAGCTGTCGGAAAAGCACTGCTGTTTTCCCACTCTCTGTGTCGGAGAAGCATGCGACTTTCAGACCAGGAGAGCCATATACCTGCTACGTCTTGGCTCTGCCATTTATATCTCTGTGTCCCTGGAGCTTGTGTAGCCCAGCGGCCTCGTTTGACGGATAAGAGCACAAAGGTCCAGAGAGGTTGCACCCTGGCCCGAGGTCACACAGCAAGTCAACATAGAGTCGAGCCTAGAAACTGGGTTCTCTGATTTGCAGGCCTGCTTTGGCTCCACAGCCGGAGAGCCTAAGCCTCAGAGCCAGGGCTGTCTCCTCTGCTCGTGGGCGGACAGTGCGGGCAGGGAGGGCAGTGTCCCAGCCTAATTAGAAGCTGTAGAGGAGTGGGAACATGGGGGGGCCGTGCTCGTAGATTAGTGCCCCCTCCATAGATCATAGGCACGCTGAGGACATAATAAATAATCCGCCCAAAGGTTTTAAAGGTAAAAATCAGCAAACCATTAATAACGTCACGGGCACCATACATCACACTGAAATCCTCCCGTTACGCCGCCCCTTGAGCCGATTCGTGTTTTCTAGGCTGTTTTTTTCCCTTCCCTTTCCAGTGTGTTCTGCCACAGCTTTGAAGCCCCTTCCCCGCAGCCTGCTGAGCTGGGAGGGATGGGAGTGTGAGACCTTTTTGGATTTACCGTGGAGGTTTTATTCAGGCGTGTGGAGGGACAAGCAAAGGGGAGTGAAAGGATCAGCCCACTTCCCTTTCTTGGGACCCCATGTTTCTGCTGCCACCTTTCCCTTTAATGGATGGGATGGAGTTTACACACCTCTTCCCCACCCCCAGCTCTCGGTAGGAATAACTCCGAGAGGCCAAGAAGGTTTAATTAATTAGTGAAACAGGGTCACTTTAAATAAGAACAGTGCTGATGGCTGCACTTTCCTGTCCCTAGTGTCCCTGTGCTCTGCAGGAGGTCACAGGGGAGGCAGCAGGGAGCTCGGGGTCCGGGCTCTAATATTTGGGTGCATTGGACGCATTTTATAATTTGAGGGTAACCTTTGGTACCAAGCGAATCAAGAGCTAGGATGAGGAAAATTAGGGGGAGAGAAACTAAGCCAGCAGACTGATGGGCTGTGACGCGGGCCAGCACGGGATGTGGTGACAGCGTGGCAGAGAGCCAGGGAACTGCACTTGAGTCTCCTCTCCAGCACGAGTGTGAAGCAGTGGCTGCGACACCCCCACTTGGCCTCAGCTGCCCCAGCTTCTAAGCCGGTGGATTAGAAAAGACAGGCCCTTGCAGTGGCTACATGCCACCCTCCACGAATTCTTTGAAGGACATGTGGATTGAGCAGCTCCTAAAACTGCCACAATTAAGTGGTTTCTTAGATGCAGGACCTACACTGAAGACAGAAGAACTCTGTGCTAGCTAACTATTGCCTTCGAGGGAGGTCCCCCTAGAAGGAGACCCTACGGGACCACCAGTGGGGGCTCTCCTGTCAGCGTGGGGAAGGAGGCTCCCGTCTCAACTCTTTCGTCATGAGCTGGGTGACCTTAGGCCAGCCCCTTCATTCCTCTGTGCCTGTTTCCTCTCCTGCAACATTCCTGAGTCCCTTCTAGCTCTGAAGTACTGGGCTGAGTCACCTCCCTGGATTTCCCATCGTAGACCCAGGGCCACGTGCTGGTGGGTCTGCAAAACCTCTTGAGTGGTTGTGGGTTAGGGCCTGGGATCCACCAGCCTCAGTCTTTTTCAACCTTTGCCAAGACATGTAGCTCTCCAGGGCTCAGAGTTCTGTTCCTGTCCCCCTAACTCCACAAAGTAGATAGTAGGAATCCACTGCACCACACCTCATGTGTGAGTGCACTGCACATTTGACAAAGCACAGCCTGGTTTCCTTTGGCCCTCAGAACCACCCAGTAAGGTCTGCTATACTCGTTTGATGGATAGGGAAACTAATACGGAAGGATAAACAGGAGGATTGGGGAAAACCCCCGGTAGAGGCCTCTATGGAGAGAACCTCAGGCTGCTCAGCCAGCAGTGTGGGGTTCTGAGAGCCTGAGGAGACTCAGGCCTGCTAGACAAAGACGGTCCGTCTCCGTGGATGAAGTATCTTTCCCTAGAGCATCTTGGGGTTTGGCGCAAACCATACACACTGTGAGCCAGCTCTCAACTGGGAATGACATTTTACAAGAAAGACTCAAATTCCCTAGACCTGCGAGTGCCGTCTCCAGTCAACTCCTCAGGGGTGACTTGAAGCAGAGCCCCAGCAACCAGAGAGGAGACTGGGCCCCACGACCACCACACATGTGCTGGCTTTTCTCTCCCCTGGCAGGCACTCCTGACAGCCCAGTGTCCTCCTGAGGCTGGGGGGACTTCCCAGGCCCAGATCATCTCAGCCACCTATGTCCTGAGGGAAGTCTCCATCTAGTGCAGGGTCCCCAAGGGCACATGGGTAGACCTCGAAGGCTCTGCTGGCAGACCCCCTCTGTCATGCCTTCCTTCATACCTGCTCTTGGCCTATCTGCCACACTCTACTTACCAACCCTGTGATTTGGGGCAAGTTAGCATGTCTCCAAGCCTCAGTTTACGCATCTATCAAAATGGGCCTAATACCCACGTCACTAAGTGGTTGTGAGAATTAAATGGTGCAATAGATGTGAACGTGCGATAGTAAATATTTAATAACTAGTTATGAGTGTGACAAGTTGGAAATTATTTGCTTTAAGAGATACGGAATGCACTTGGAGTTTAGCCAGGGGAGAGAAAGCACGTTCAAATTGGAGGGAGTAAATTGGGAAAGGCTTCACAAGAGAGATAGCATTAGATCAGCACTTTGAAGAAAGAGCAGGGTTTTGACAGAGGAGCTGGGAGCTGGGTTGGGAGAGATTCCAGGGGAGGGGACAGAACAGTCAAAAGCCCAGAGGTTTAGGAGGCAGGGAGGATCCAGACACAGGCGTGGGGGGCGGGTTGGGCATTTCCACCTGGATGCCTGGCTCTGAAAGGCCACATCCCTCACATCGGGCTGGGTTCCACTGCCGAGGTGTCAATTCTGATGATAGAATGCACTTTGCCAACCAGCTGTCCTGAGAGACTCTGGCCTTCCTTAATGCGCTGTCACTGTGACACACCCTGGGCCACCTCAGGCCTTGATGGATGGCCCCCGCGCTGGATTTCATACATCTCCGTCTTCCCCAGAAGCTGTGACATGAGTAATTGGTGTCACCTTTGTTGATTGCATGCCAAGTGCTGACAAAACAGTCCATAACAGGGAGCTCCGTTGTGCTGCCCTTGATTATGTGGGCAAGGAACCTGCCGGTAACTGACACAGCGTGGCCCCCAAGCTCTCTGGGGGTAACCCAGGGAGAGGCAGCCGGCCCAGCTGGACCAGTTGGGATGAAATGCAGAGGTATCCTGGCTGCAACCTGGAGAATGTGCTGGAATCCTTCTAAAGTGATGCAGCTCGGTGTTTGGGATCTGTGATTCGCCCCCAAGGCTGCACCTGGTGTCTGCCGCACACTCTGATCAATGCAGTCCATGGCTGCCCTGCATCCTGGGGACGTGGAGGTGGACCCCTTGAGAGATCTCCTGGCTGTTGCCAGCAAAGCTGCTCTCCTTCCCCTGCACAGATGATGCATCTAAGCTTAAATGAGTTTCACCTACAAATACAGATGGAGGTGTTGACGAGGGAAACTGTTGGGGCGCGGGTGGGCTTTGGTGGGTAAAAGCCAGGTTACCTGCTCACAACCAGGTAGACCTTGCGTCAGGCTGGACTCAATGTGGCCATGCTGGGGCCTTGGCCTCTCTGACCTCCAGGGAGGAAAGGGGTGGAGTGGCCTCTCAAACATCTCATCTTTCACAAGATGATGACAGCCCCACCCACTGCACACAGCTTAGCAGAGAGGCCTGCACTGAACCAGGCGCACATACGAGGGTCCTCCCACGTGTCACCAGGGAGAAACACCTCGTACTCCGTGCTACCTGATCCCTAAGCAGAGCTCAAGGGAAAGAAACATGTTGAGGACTGTTTGGGGGAGGTGTGAAACGTCCGCTTCTCTCCATACACTAGAATCGGCCTCTTAAAATTTTGCCTTAAAATTAAGCTGAAACAGCAGACAGCTGGATACTGGGCCATATCACAAGGGCCTCCTTCTGGGGCCTGTCATGACTGGCCTCCGCCTGACATTGAAGGAAGCTCTGAGAAGCAGGATTCCTGCACTGGGAAGGTGTCCGTTGCCTTCCTTGGAGTTCTCTCCGTGAGGACTTTGGGCAAGAATTGGTCTTTGGCTTTAGTATCAGAAATAACATTTTGGTGTTTTGTTTAGTATTTTTGCTCCTCCCAAACAACAGCTTGTGACAGACCACGTTCCTCTCTCAGGTGACTGCCGCATTTGTGGCTCCGCTAGCCAGCGTGCTGGACTCCACGGCGAGCACCGTTATGGACGTACCCTCTCTCCCGGCTCCATTTTACCTCCCCTCCCTTGTTTCTTTTTCCCTCAACTTTCTTTATTACTTTATTTTATCCTGTTACATTGTCTGCATCGTATAGGCTGCTTTACGTCCTTTTCAGAACAAGCTGGGGCAGTGAATAAATAGATGCGGTCTCTGTACCCATGGTCTGGATGTTGTACAGGAAAGAGCCGAATATTCCTCCAGGCTCATCATTTATTCCCTGGACCACCCCACTATGGTCTCCAATTCTGGCCTGGGGGATTTGATTATATATTCAACACACATTTGCTCCATTCCTACCACATGCCATGAGCCATAGACAAAGTGGCGGCAGCACTCTGGACATCTCAGCAGCCGCTCCTGGCTGTGAGCAGAGGCAGCTCCTCTTGGGATTACTTCGTCAGCACCTTCGGGCACTCAGCCATCAAGACAACTTTGGCTAATGTTTGCCAAAGCCCTGAGATATTTGTCTATCTGCTTCTCTCATGGCTAGTCTACCTCAGTGATTGGCAGGCCTGCCTGGGTGTCCTGTGTGTGTACCCAGCCGCTCTGCACGGGCTGGGGTTGTTGAAGAGCCCTCCTGCTGGGCGTGAGACAGGCAGGAGAGCAGGAGAGTAAGTTCGAGGTCACGGGGCCTCCTGAGGTCAGAGCCGTGGTCATCCTGCGAGCCACTCTCTCCTGTTCCAACTGTGTGACACTTGCCATCCTGCCTGGGGAAGGCTGGAAGGTCCCTTCTCTGGTTAATGATTCCCTGTCTACACCTGCCCCACCCACAGAGAGAGGGGTCTCTTGGGGACTGGAGCAATGCCATAGGCTGCCCTGAGGAGGGACGGCCACCCCTCAGCTCTATCCGGGGCTCTGGGCGTCCCCCTAACCGCCACAGTCTCCGGCCTGGCCCCTGGGACCTGCAGATCCTTCCTCGATCCCGCCTGGCCTGGGAGAGTCCCTGCGGCCGGCTCATTGTCCCACTCCTGCCACTTTTCCTCTGCCTCATTGTTCCCGTTATCAGCATCCTACACCCTGCAGCGGCTGCACAGGAAAGCGTGGCTGCCGCTGAGGCTGCTGCGGAGGCTGGCTGATGGGGCCCAGGTGTCCCGCCTGCGGGGGCTGCCTGCACAATCGGGTCCCCCCAGGCTTGTCCCAGAGTTCTGGCCGTCTGCCGGGGTGGTGGAGCACATGGCACATGGCCATGCTCTCTTTAGTATCTTGGTTCTTTGTGCTTGGGTGGGGGGCAGGAGACTCTGGGCCCAGATCCCCCACTTTCCAGCTGCAATATTGGGAGGCACACGCAGTATCTCCAAGTCTTTCCATCATGGCTGATGTTCTGCATAAGTCAGAATCTCTGTGTGTCAATTTCCTTTCCCGCCTGTTTTATTGACAGGACCAAATAAGGCCCAGGAAATGAAAGTGTGAAGGGCACTCTGCCCACAATTCCTGGGCCCTGAGGTGAGGGGGTTATATTAGAGTGGGCCTAACAAAGCAGCTCCTATCCAGAGTTTTTGGGGAGAATAGGATGGGGGAAGAGAGAAGGAATCCTACTTTTGGTCTGCATTGGGCTAGAATATTCTAGGTGTCCCAGGAGAGCTGGGTGCTACAGATTTAGCAAATAAAAAGAAAGGACACCTAATTCAATTTGAATTTCAGATAAATAAAGAATGGTTTGTAAAATATAAGTATGCCCCAGGCAGTATTTGGGACATACTCATACTGAAAAATTATTCTTTGTTTATCATTCAAATCGAATTGGGTGTCCTGTATTTTATATGGCAACTCTACACAAGACCCCCTTGCGGGGAAGTCTTTAGGATCGTCAAAAAGGACTGGAAAGATGGGTAAGGGATCTTCCAGATTATGTGTCATTCCCTAGAATTTCTGTGGAGCAGCTTTTCCAGAATCCTCTAGACGAGACCTGCAGCTTTTCTGTGGCTTTTCAGGGCACACAATGCCCCAAGTCTCAGGACTCCAGAACAGCCCAGGCCAGACATTCGGGCCCAGGGCTCCTTGCAGCCTCTTCAGGTGGGGCCACCTCCTCAGAGGGCTGTGGGCGCGTAGTGGGAAGTCTGCAGAGCCGGCCTGGAAATCGAGGTGGACCGAGAGCCCGAGCTGTGGAGCCGGCTTCTTTCCTGCCAGAGGGGTTGTCTTGCCCTCTGCTGGCAAACGCAGAAAAAGAAACGCAGCGTTTCTTTTTCAGGGATGGTCACTGGAAGAACTAGCAGATAAGAACTAGCAGATAATTTATGGCTTATCTTCGACTCTTCTTTATCTGCCTTAGGAGAATCAGAATTGTGGCTTTTCTGTGAAGAAAAGTTCACCCTCATGAACCTTTGTTGTCCAAAAATCCCATTTCTTTCACTCTAGCCAAGCAGGAACTTGGAAAAAACAAAATACAAAGTTCACTAATTTTGTCTCTCAGAAGGAGTGAACTTGGAACCTTCTAGAATCAAAAAAGTACACAACAGTCTGTGAGGTAATGTCTCTCAGTGTCATAATAGCAGTGGGAGCATCAGGACAAGATGACCGTGCTGAAGGGCCTCCTAGCTCCTCTTGACCCAGCCCACCAGGGCAGGAGGCCAGGAACTCAGTTCTAAGGTCGCTGGCTCATGCAGTTCATATTTGCTGTTCCCCTCTATTGACATGGATAATTAGATGCTTCCTATGATCCCCTTCTGTTTTAGCTCAAGACACCTCCAAGTGACCAGAAATCACAGGACAAAATTCTCTACACTCTACTCAACAGGCTAGTAACACAATTCCTACAGGTAACAGCCAATAGAGTGCAATGCAAGGGGTCGATTAACTCCAGTCAATGAATAGTTTTACTTCACTCACTGAAAAACAGGAAACAGTAGATGCTTTTTCACCGTCAAGATATTTACAATCTGAATGGAAAAACAACATAGTTATGAGGTGTGAACTAATACAGCTGCAAGGATTTGCTACATATAAACAGGGTTTTGTGGGGGCTTCAACAATTTGGAGGCCTCTTAAAGAAACAATACAAGATTGTGAATGCATAATTAGTCTCAAAAGTGAATATTTATTTGGAATGAGTAAATGAATCACAACAAATAGCATATTTTAAAAATAATAGACTTTATTTTTTAGAGCAGTTTTAGATTCACAATGAAATAGAGCAGAAGGGGCAGAGATTTCCCATCTACCCCCTGCCCCCACACATGCACAGCCTCCCACACTATCAACATCCCCCACCAGAGTGGTACCTTGGTACAATTGATGAGCCTACATTGACACATCATAATCACCCAAAGTCCATAGTTTACATTAGGGTTCACTCTTGTACATTCTATGGATTTGGACAAATGAATAATGTTGTACATTCCATAAACACAGAATGTTGTATATTCTATGGATTTGGACAAATGTATAATGACATGTATCCACCATTGTAGTATCATGCAGAGTAGTTTCACTGCCCTAAAAACCCTCTGTGCTCCGCCTATTCAATCCTCCCTTCCCCACAACCCCTGGCAAACCATTGATCTTTTTACTTTCTCCATAGTTTTGTCCAAGTAGTGTTTTTTAAAAAGATGAAAACCTCCATGAATATCATGAAAACAGAAAAATAATCCAGGCAAGCTTCTGGCTCTGTATATTTCAAACTGTGTGTCTTCTGTGCTTGGTACATACTTCCAGGCTGGGAAGTACCTCACTTTTGCACGTTTCACAAAAACGTAAGGCCGTGTGAATACGTTAGGGAGCTTTGGCTAGCAATAAGGGGCCCGAGGCTTAAACTTATAAAGACCAGGGCCAAATCTCAACACAAATAAAGTTAACGTTATCCACAAAAATGTGGCTAATATTTAGAGAACACTATGGACATCTGGTTATTTTCAGTGTTTCAAGTGTCTTCGGGGCATTTTTCCAAGAAACATAGCCCTGTAAGAGTGATTTTGATTTTTGCATGTGTTTTATAGAAAACAAGTTTCTGAGTTGTAAGCCCAATAAATAATCAAATGCTTTTTATTTACCGTTTATAAGATCTAGCTGTATCCCAACCTCAGACAATGTTAAATTTAATCTGCCAATGTTCAAATTAGGCCCAGTTGTACTGACCCAACTCTACCCTGTGCCCCACCCCAAGGACATTAACATGGTAGCAAATGCCGGGTAAACAAGAATAATGGAGGGAAGGCATCTTGGGGAAGTAATTCGATCTGCTGCAATATGACCACGAGTTTCAAAGTCAGTGGAACAGAACAAGAGGAAATGTGACACAATGGGTGCAGGTTGGTTTAAGGATTTCTTGACAAGGACTGCTAAAAAAGAACTGAGTTCCCGAGTCAGACGGGAGCGCTTTGTGAACTTATGACCTTCTCATCTATTGGGCTGGTTGGGACATGGTTTGGAGGCGACCAGAGAACCAGTTAGATGACCACTCTTAGGGTGTCAGAATTCTAACTTTTCTATCATCCTAGGTTCGTGCTTGGATTTTAGGTAAACAACGCCCTCTGCTGCTAAATAGCTTTCATGATAGCTGGCAGGGCCACAGCTTTCCCAAGGAGGCTCTATCTACAGGGAATCCCCAAAGGGGGTTGACCCGTAAGACACCCAGAGCCTTTAACGGAAGCAGATTTAGATTCAAGCATCCATTTGAGGTTGGACTGCATGGCCCTTAGGACTCTATCAGCTCCAAGACACAAGAATATTCACATTTGTTTGGATAATTTTAAAAAACCCAAACAAACACTTTTTCTGCCTCTTTGGATCCGATGGATTGGCTAGTGTCTATGTCTCACCAGACCGATTCTTTGCAAGCAGAATGGAAGGCTTTGTAAATTTAGAGTTTATTCTAAGAATCAAGAGTTAAGCACTCAAGAGTTAAACATCTGTCTTCCCCTGGGACTTCCAATTTTACTTAATTGAAGAGAGGTCAAGACCATTGACTCCATGCTTTATATAACTTGAAATATCTCCCTGGGAAACCTGAATTTTCTTCTAAAGACATTTTGAGGCTACAATGTACATAGTGATCTAAAATAACGCCGGGCTCAGGCATCTGAGACAAAGCCCTGTGTCCACATTCTGTGCCTTGGTTTTCTGGGTTGCATGCTGCCACTCCCTTCTCACCTGGGCTTTTGAGGAGAACTCTCACTCTCTCTGCCACCCCTCGCTGTGGCCTGGGGAGTAGGCCATTGACCAGCAGCTTGACCTCAAGCACTTTGCTTGACTTTCTCATCCTCACTCCTCTCCTGTCGAGTGAAGAAATGGGCTGAACTAGGTGATGTCTACAATATCTGCCAGCTCCCTCTGGGACCCAACACTCCCACTTGTTTCTCCCTCAAGCTTCTGCCGGGCTCCTTCTGGGTAGACCAGTTGCCCTGGGAAGTGGAGAAAGGGTCCCAGAGTGGTTGTCTGATAACGGATAGCCTCTGTAACCTGAGTATCTACTACTCTTTCTGCAATCTGTGCTTTAATATCACAGCGGCCGGAAGCTACCTACCCCTTCCCAGTATGAGAATGAATGATATTATGGAAAGCCCTTAATGTTCTGTGGAAAAAAGGAACATTATGCACACACTCATTTAACCATTATGGGTGATTCGACAAGTTGTTTCATTGGCTTCATTGGTTATATCAGGCAAAATATCTAAACTCGTCTGTGTTTATAATATTTTCAAGGTTTAAAGATAACCGGGAGACCCTACCCCTAAGGGATCCAGGCTCTTTTTCCGTCTAGAACTGCATCCGAAGGGACTGCACGCTCATAGGGGTCCTTAAAAGTTCAAGTTGGCAGGCACTCACCCCACCAGGGATGAGGCTGAGCAGGCCTATGCCCTCCAGGAGCTCCCAGCCATGCTCTAAACACCTGATTCTCTGATGTGCCGAGTCTCTCTTCTGAAGGAGGCAGCTCTCCATGGAGATCTCAGACTCTTCCAACGGTGCTCCATTTGATTTCTTCTCTAAGCTCCTTGGCAGCTGAGGATGGGAGGGGGGAACCCGATAAAATAAAAAATGAACCCATATTTAACCAGGTGCCTGGAGGGATTCTTGAAAACTCCCATGGGCATGGGAACCACCTTAGAAGATAATAAATAATAGTAACAGAGAGAAATGAGGGCTGAATGCTTCCCCTTTGATCCTCTGTTTCCTCCATATGGGTCTTGGCGCCTGGGTACGACGTTGACTTGAGCGTTTTGTTCTACTGTCTGTGCCTCAGTATGAAAACACAAACGCCAACTTCCTTCTGAATGCAAGGCAACCCAAGGAAAACCAGGAGGAAGCTCTGCAGGGACAGGGTCCCACCTGACCCTCCACCTCCAACTTTAGTAGGTCTACGTGGGGGAGTCTGGACACTAATCTACACTGAGGTTCAGGTGGAGAATTTGGAAAGTGAAAAGCCAGGCTTAATAACCTGTGTATGAGCCTGCGCTCGTGCACACACACACACACACACACACACTCACACAGCCCTCTCACTGTAAATACAGGATTCAGCCTATAAAAGAAACAATAAGAGCTGGATTCAATGAGGTTCCCCTGGCAAATGGAGTGTTTAGGGTTTTGTTGGGATTCTATTGTGTAGACTGGAGTTTCTTAACACAGTAAGACAGCAAGCAGCTTCCTGTTATGGAAACAGCCAAACCCTGACATTCAGAAAGTCAATCTATACAGCAACTGGATAAACAACCAAGATAATGATCAGCCATAATCGACACAATAGCCAAAATGGGATTGCTTGGAGAAAAAGGGCTGGCGCAGACCCAAGCAGTACAGATGAATACAAGCCATCTCCTGCTTAACAATCCCCATTACTGCGCCCTGGGCTTGTGCACACCACCCTGTACACAACAGCCGGGAGTGTGCAGGTACAGATTCCAACGCTATTTATAGGTGGCTTGCCAGGAGCAGTGTGTCTGGCTCCCTGCTGATCTTCTGAAGGCCTGGGGCACTGTGCCAGGATAGGTGTCCCCTGTCTTTGCCAGAACTGAGATTGTGTCATACTCGTGGTCCTGTCACTCATGGGGGTGAGCTCATCCAAGCCAGTCCTTGAATCTGGGTCTTAGTTTCCCCATCTGTAAAGGGCCATCTTAATAACGTGTTCAGACTATTTTGCTCTATTTCCTCTGAGGGCTGCACAGATGACAGTGCCCTTGGATTACAGAGGAAGGGACAGCAGAAGTGGCTTTGTGTCATAAAGTATCTGAGTACTGGGCTCAGCCCTTGGCAATTCCAAGACTGGGTGCAGTGAGACCCGTCTTCTGTCCTCCAAATGGCTCTGTCACTGAGGGGATCCTGGTCCCCCATCAGCCCTACTCAACACAAATCCCACTAGTTAACCTGCCCTGAGCATCATCCAACCACCACAGAGAACAACAGTCCCTCTATCTAGGTGGACTTGGTGATCACTCATGTGTCCTGACCCAGAGGGCCCTGGAGGGTCTTGCAGACCCCCTAAATCTTTCACTTATCTGCCAACTTCTATCTGAAAAGAAGTTCCCATCATTTGACTCACTTCTTTGGGTTAAACTAAAAGTTGGGGTGCACTGTAAGTGGGGACATTATGTCAGGAGAGCCCCTATCAGCATAATCATAGCCTGAGAGGGAGCTCTAGGGCTATTGGGGTAGCCCATGGCTTTCTCCCTAAATCTCTTTGTTTGGGAAGAGAGAGCAGGTCAAACAAGGCCCAGGAGATCAGAGGGTGGTGCGGGGCAGTGCCAGGGCCTACGTAGGACATTCCAGTGTGGGGAGGGACAGAGAGGGCGAGCCTGGGGTGATAGGGATTCTTGAAATTATTTAGTGGAACAAAGGGGAGGATGAAAACTAATCAACAGATTTCCTGCCTGTAGCATTGAATTCTGAGCTCTGAGAGCCAAGAGGCTGCAATACTTTTAGAGTTTTCGAATGGCAGAAATTTACATTTCAGAGCTAGTATTTCAGAGCTGGCAAGGATCTTAGAGGTCATTCCAGGCCAAAAACAGAGTCTCAGAGGCAGAGTGTGACTTGTCCAAGGTCGCAGAACAGGTGAAGGGCAGGGCTGGAGTGAGAACCCCAGGTCTCCGAGTTTTCCTCTTTCCACCACATCTCCCTGATTCCATCCCAGCGACCCTGCTATGGTGGCTGACGCCCTGTGAGCCGCTGGCTTTTCAACCTTAGAGAGAGGCCTGACCAAGGGACCTGCTTAGGAGTCCTGCATTCAGGATTCTCCCAACCCCCCTGGCGTTTCCTGCTGTAGAGTAGGGAGGAGGGGAGCCAGCTCCCTGGTGCTCCCTCCCATCCCTGCCTGAGAGCAAGACCTGCCCTGGGTCTGGGGAGCCCGTGACATGCACCACACTTCACTCCTGGCAGCTCCACCTTCCCTCCAGCCAGGGAGAATAGGGAGACAACAGCGAAGGCCAACGGTTGACGACTTTGAGCAAGAGAGTCTTCAGGTCAAGAAAATCAATCCTAGAACCCAAAAAGCATAACACTTCTCATTTCTGCAGCACTTTATATGTATATGAAGCACTTTCATGTCCATATCCCTTTCAACCTGGACAACTTCCCTATGTTCATAGTATCCCATTATCCCATTTTACACAGGAGAAAAACCAATGCCCATAGGGCTGAGTAACTTACCCAAAACCATGTCCCCAGTGAGTCCTGTGGTCAGGAGTCCATCAGGCCCTTTGACTCCAAGCCCAGTGCTCATTCCACTAAATCTCCCCAAACCTGAATCCACAGAGCCTCCACCTAAACACTGCATGGTATCTAATGACACCAGGGGTGATGTTTATTTTGTTTAACTATATTCATTACAACGGGTAACTTTCACACTTATATTAGATGCCATCATTCAGGTGCTGTGGGTTTAGACTGAAATCTGTGGTCCTATTAATCTAAAGTCCTTGAGAGTAAAAGAAAAGTCTGTGCTGTCTTGATTCTCAAACAAGGTGAATTTGGCATGGCCCACTGTGGTCCACATTTCTCCATGGTGGAGAAGTCAGCTGCCTTCAACTATATAGAATAATAAAGACATGGTCTGAGCAAGGGGCCAGAGGAAAAGGAAGCCCCTCTGTCCACGCACCCCTCCCTAAGCTGGACCTCATCTTCCAACTTCGTGTTGACCACACTCAGCTCTGTGATTTGGAAGACAAAGCAAGTAGCTTCTGCCCTAGAACCGGGTGTCACAGTCCTATTCTTTCTTTCCTTATAGGGCTTTTGGCCAGGACCCCACACCTGTGCCATCTTCCTTGCTCTTGCTGATCATAGACCTTGGATTCCAGTTTTCCGTCTGGCCTGTGTTTTCTTCTGTGATGTTCATATTCAGTGTTTAAATGTAGTGCCTCCTCAGGCAGGCACCTAGGTGTGTTCAGGAGCTTCTCATAACAGCCCTGAGAGGGGGATATCATTGTTATGCAGAGCAGCAAGTTAAGGCTCATAAAGGCTTCCTTTTGCACCCTGATTCCATAGCTAACCAGTGGCCAGCACAGAAGTTGAACTCTGGATTGTGGGCCTCCAGGTCTGATGCTCTCTCTAGCACACTATGTGGCCCAATCCCATGGTCTTGACCCGAGGAAGTTCGTGGCACTTCCAGTTCAGCCAGACCTCTGGCCTGACCTTCTCCTGCCTGCTGGCCTTTGGTACTCACCACTCAGAATGACCATATCATATATTTCTACCCTAACTAAAGAGACTCCGTTAGCTCACTCCTCATAACCATTCTCTGCACATTCTCGGGCGCACAACTTTCAGTGACTTTGTCTGCCTTTCTCTGCTTTCCTTGGCATTGACAATGTGGTAGGAATAATGAGAAAAAAATCCCAGCGAGCCAAGTTCATGTCCAAGCTACACATACCTGTAGGTTGGCGTGAACGAACATGAGACAACCCCGGGATCCTTACTCACTCTGCCAAGAATGGATCCCCCATTGCAGCTGCTGCAGATGGGATCTCGGTCTTCCCAGAAACCATAGCATGACCTGCAGCATCATGAGTCATTTCCAACACAGGCCAAGAGGCTCAGGTGGCCTCCTTGTCCCACAAACCTTCCATGGTACCTTTTGCCTACAAAGAAGAGTCCTGCCTGCCTGGAGGCAAGGCCTCCATGATCTGGCTCCCCGATTCCCTCTGACCAGCTGCTATCCCCCTCTCTCCCTTTCCCCCATTGCCCTGAAGCCATCCTCCATCACCGCCTCTCTCATCCTCTCCATTTCTCCCAATCTTATTCATTCTTCTAGGCTGAATTCACATGGGCTTCTAGGCTCCTTTGTAAAACCTTTCCTTATGACCCTATTTTGCAAATGAGGAAATGAGGGATCAGTGGAATTAAATCACTTGCCCAAACTTATGCACCTAGCGAGTGGTGAAATACAGATTTCAAACCAGACCCGTCAGACTCTAAGATCAAGGATCTTTCTACTAAACCCTCCCTCCAGTGAGGAGCACATGGGATGACATACTTAGCGCACTCCCACGTGGGAGGCACCAAAGCTCTGTGAGTTTCCCTTCCCCCACCTGCCTGAGGACAGGAAGCACAGGCTGTGGATAGGGCCATGGCCGTGTTGGGTATTCCCTCAGTAGAGACCACAGTATTGATTGATGACAATAGATGTCATTTACTGTCTGTATCAATGACAGTAGCTGCCATTTACTGAGACCCCACTATGTATGGGGGTCTCATCCCATTAAATCCTCACCCCCACCTCACAAGGTAGGTATTATTTTTTCCCTTTTCAGAAGAAGACTCTGTGTTTAGAAAACCCATTTGAGCTAGGCGTTTCCCCACTAGTTCTCATAACAACCATGTGAGTTATGGATGGTTATTTCTGTTATAGTTCGCAAAATTGGGGCACAAAGAATTTCAGCCACCGGCCATTGTACATGGCAGAGCTGGATGACAGCCCAGCCCTGATAACTGTTCCCACGGGGCCATGCTGCCTCGATTGATGGAAAATGACATGGAGACCCTCCAGACAGGTGCTCTGCACTGGCCTGATGTGCATCAGTAACTGTGGCCTTTGTATGACCTGAGTGGGGACTCCACTGTTTAACTGAGCTGAGGAAAGGAGGTGGGAGATGAGGAAGGGCACAGTGCCTTCATGTAAGAAGAGAGAATAAGAGAACAAGAGGACAGCAAGTTCTGAAGGAAGATCCCATGAGGAGCAGCAGTTAGAGACAAGTCTGCATAGGGCCAGGGACCCAGGCTCTGTTGATCAGGGTTATGGAGTACGCTGGAGGGAGAGAGGCTGGTGGAGAAGGAGGCATTCCCTCAGCTAGGAACTTTCACCAAGTTCTGCTTTCAGGCTTGGCATGTAAAAGTTGGGGTCCTGACTGGGCCGCAGCAACTAATCTCTAGCCTCTACTGCCTGGAAAGAGAGACGATCTTGAGAAAGGAAGTCTTCTCTCTGCACCTCTCTTAGAGTCGGTGTTAACTCTGCAGAAAAGTGGGAACTTGGTTGTCAAGGGAAATAGGCCCAGGGTAGGACCAGCTGAAGATCCCCTCCATAAGGAACCTACGAGGCAGGAGGGGCAGCAATAAAGGAAGCAGAAGATTTGGTTCAATTCCACCAGGTACTGAGCCTGCTCTAGGAACTGTGGTGGTTGGAGGATGGGAGAGACACAGACCCTGCCCTAAGTTGTTGACTCTCAGAGAGGGTCAGTGAATCAGCCACAGCTGGGCTCAATTGAATAAAATCTATCCAGTACTCCATATATGTGCGTTGACCTCAGCAAATATTTATTAAACTGGACTCCAAAGTAGAGAAGAAAACAGAATGGTGAGCACCTAACTAAAATGAAGGGCATCAGTGGTATATACTAAGCCTCAAGAGTGGTGTGAACTTCTTGACTCTTTTAGGCTCAGGAAAGCTGAGAAAGCTTCCAAGAGGAGAAGGCATCTGACTTGGGCTTGTCACTGGTTTCAGGGACAATGAAGCAAGTAGCATGATGCATGAGATGGTTAATTGATTAGGGGTCCCAAGAATTGGGATGGGGTCTTGCCTCTGTTACTAGCTGTGTTGTGGGCAAGTAATAACTTCTCTGAGCCTCCATTTCCTTTAACTATAACTTGGGGACAATGATAACAAGGGTTTATTTTTTCATTCACCAAATCATTTATTGAGTGCCAACTGGTACCCTTCTAGGCTCTGAGAACACAAAGGCAGACACAACTAACGAGGGCCTGCTCTCATGGAGTTTTCTTCCTAGTGACAAGAAGCAGAAAGTGAAACAGTGAAGGAATAATAAACAAGATCCTTTCAGGTGGTGATAAGTTGATAACTGTTAAGGAGAATATGAACGGAGTGGAGAGAAAGGGAGACAGAATGGTGTGAGTCTGTCTCTACTGACTCTGTCCTCTGCCCTGGCAGGAGCCAGGCCAGAACTCTTTCTCAACCGTACCATTGTAATGAGTTATTTGCCTCTTTGTGTCCTCCCAAAATTCATGTGTTGAAATCTTAACCCCGCAATGGGATGGTATTGGGGGGGCCTTTGGGAGATGATTAGGTCTTGAGGGTGAAGGCCTCATTAACTGGATTAGTGCCTTTATAAGAAGAGACACAAAAGAGGCTGCTTCTTCTGTCTCTGCTCCCCTCCATGTGAGGATACAATAAGAAGAGGGCCATCTGCAAACCAGGAAGTGGGCCCTCACCAGACATAGGATCTGCCAGCACCTCCATCTTGGACTTCCCAGCCTCCAGGACTGGGAGAAATACATTGTGCTGTTTAAGCCCTCAGGTCTATGGTACTTTGCTATAGCAGCCAAAACTGCCTAAGACACTGTGTTTCTTCTGTCTACTCTTTCCTCCTGCCCTGAAGGCATGAAAGCAGTGGTCTTGCTGGAGGTTGTGTTCTTGTCCTCCTTCCAAGGGGATTCCATGACTGAATTTTCAGCCCTAGGGATGGCTGTGTTGTTGCTGGTTCAGCCACCTCGCAGGCCTGGCAGAAATCGCAAGCCAAGTCAGAAACCCAGGTGCAAAACTACAATGTCTACGTGAACCCACGGTGCCCCCAACCCGCCAGTTCGCCCCACCTCCCAACCTGCACTCTTCCAAAAACATGAGGATCAGAAAGAAGTCCACACCAACATAACCATTCCCGAAGTGTGGTAAGTACTAGGATAAGTGAGCTTAGAGGAGTGGAGGGCAGGGCTGTCCTGGTTTGGGCCTGTGGAGCTTTCTGGAAAGTGAGAGTCTGAGGTCAGCTTGGAAGATGCAAAAACTTCAAGCGATGTGGTTTAGCAGTAGAAAGGGTGAGGAAGGCAGTGTCCTGGGGGTAGGATGGAGAGCTGGGGCTGGCAGGGATATGGGGGGTGAGGAAGGCCAGGCCGTGGCTGCTGAGTTTGCTGTTTCACTCCAGAGTCTGGACCTGCAGGGGGTCTGGGACGTGGATGGCTAGAGCAGATGGGAAAAACCTCTACCTGGAGCAGCACCTGCTCTTGCTCTCAGGTTTCTCTTCTTTCAGGTAAAGGAATGGCATCTTAGCAGCCTCACTGAGTGGACTTCTGGAAGGTGCAAGTGGTCTCCAAAGGGCACTGGACCCACTGTAGAACCACTCAATAATAAAACTGGGAGAAATGCAAGAGAGTATCTAATTTAATTCCCTCATTTTATGACTGAGAAAACTGAAGGCCAGAGGGGAAGATGTTCGCCTAGGACCACACAGCTAGTAAGTGGCTGCCTTGTAATTTGACACTGATGTTTTGGCCCCTAGCTTGGCACTCTTTTTCCTACCACATCTCTCATCTGCTTTGTGCCTGGTGGTCCAGCGCCCAGCATGAGTGTGCAGACTGAAGGATGGAGAAAGGAGGGCATTATTGCCATCCTTCAAAGTCTAGCAGGGCTCTGGGCCCACTTAGCTTCCCAAGAAGTTGGAGGAGGACCAGGGTTCCCACATTTGTTGTAAGAAAAACTAACGTCATCCAGTCCTGGGGTATTTCAGAGACCAGCTGAATTTTTCCCAGTGTGGACAAAATTCATGCCACTTAGCATCTTCTGGGTAATGCTGCTGTGGTAGACAGTGTTTTGCAAACTTAACTCTCTTGGTTGAGGGAACAAAAGATTGTCTCTGTCACTTACTACTTATGAGACCTCTGACGCACACAGACTCACATGTTTCTATGAGCCTCAAAGCTCTTACCTGTACAATAATATACACCCTTCTTACATCAGGTAGGTTCTAGACCCAAAATAAAATGTATGATATGAACAGTATATAGCTCTGTATTCACGCTGAAGCGGTTTATCTATGTACCATCAACATCACCATTACCATTATCACCTTCACCTGGAGGAACTGAAGATGTACATTATCTTGAATGTTGTGATGCGTAACTCTAATTACTAATTACCAAAGGCCTTAGGTGACTAATAAAGATATCTGATTGATATCTTTATTAGTCAGAACTTGCTCTCCAAACAACGGCAAGCAGAGGGCTGCTCTCCTCCCGGAAGGTTCTTGGTACCTGTTCATTGCCTGGCTCACCAACCTGTCCTGCAGATGGAACCAAGAAAGGCCAGAAGTTGTGCTAGAATGACAGGCTTTCTGGAGGAGGTGGGCCTTCTTACTTGTGAGGAGGGAGGACCGACTGATTCCCTGTGCAGGGTCAGGGCCACGGCTCATCCAAGATCTCTTCTCTATCTAGCTGGTGTGTGTTGTAAACCATCTACTGTGTAAAGAGCCATCATTTATGCTATATTTTCTACGTCAAGAGAATAAATCGCCCCCATTTCAGAACAACAAAGCCCCCCCATCCTTGCTGTGGCAGCATATCTATGAATCTGCTCGATTAAAATGGTTCAAGTGCAGCCTCGCCATCCCAGCTATCACCTCCGCATCTGGTCACAGGAAGGCTGCCTTGACGGGATTCCTCCCCTGGCTGTGGGCAGGTGTGTGTTTTGTGGCCTGCGTCCTGTTGGAACACACGGACAGGGCAGGTGGACTCCTGTCCCCCACGGTCCTGCTTCTTACACCAGGCCGACCTCAATCGTCTGTACTCCTGTCCGATTCATGTGGGCATTTGAGACTAGAGCCTCCTTTTCCCTTTTGGTTAGAAGCATTTCTGTCTTACAGTCTGATTTCAGGTCAGGGAAGGGAACACTGGATGGGCAGCGTGTTCCAACTTTCTCGTTTGGGAGTTAAGGGACAGGCTTGATGAAGCAGTGACACGTTCAAGGTTGTGGGCAAGTTAATGGCAGACCCCAGGGGAGTCCTCCGGGTTTCAATATGTATCTTGTGTTGACATGTCTCAGCCCTCCCTCATGGATGGGTCTCCTTCTCAGCTTCTAACCCCAATCCTCCCTGATGCTGGGGATCTCCTGGCTCCTGGCCCGAGTCCCTGACCATGTCTCTGTCACCAATAGCTCATGACCACCTGTCCCCATATGCACCTGCATTCCCTCTCATGAGCTTCTCTTATCAAACTGGGCGAGGGGCTATAATCTGGTTGACCCCTCCTCTCTCCAACCCCTTGTCCTCTCCTTTACTCTAGAACAAATCCCACAGAGTTGGGGCCCCAAGGGTGAGAACATGCCCATCACAGAGTCCCAGGAGTCTGGGACCAAGTGTTCTCTAGTGGATGCAGTGAGGTCCGGAGAGTGGAGCAAGGGGCTGGGGTCAGGGCTGGGGAAGATCTGGCACTATGGCCATCCCCAAGGCTGAATGAATACAAGTCCCGGCGGAAACACCTGGTGGTAACGGAAATCCAGGACAACTTTTATTATCCCTGTTCACAGGTCCATTCAGACTACATTGGGGGCTTCCTATTTCCTCTGCTGGCACTTCACACTCATTCATAACAAGAAAAGCCATTGTGCTCCTGAGTTATGGGCTGAGGATCCCCACGGGGCGGGCATTAAATGCAATGGCCGGGAGGCTTATTTTTAAAATTGTATTCCCTACTGAATTGCAGGTTCTTATTTTTTCCTCCTCCCACAAAGAAAACTTGAGAGGGTGGTTTTCTCCCAACTGTGAAGGTGAAAAATAACTGTGAGATCCATTTCTGAGTCCTTTCGATGACGATCATGTGGGATCCCGCTAATTGGAAAGGGAGCTCCCCTTAGCTCCAGTTCTAGATTCTAATCCTGGCTTAGCTCACACATTCGCTGGTCGGCATTGGGTGAGGGATTTAACCAAGGGTTTGGTTACAAACTGTCAAATGAGGGAGTGGGCCAGCTACCTGGGGTCTCTTTTAGTTCCCAAGTGCTGTGAATACAAAGAGCACACACCAGAGACTCAAATCTTCCTCTTGCGTGTGGCCCGTGGAGGGGAGTCTTTGTTTAGAGAGGGCAAGACCAGTCCGACACATGGAGTTGTTCATGCCCACTGGGGAGTCAATCAGAGCTCCAGATATCAAAGATTCCACAAAGTCCCTTGGCCAGCACCCCATGATAGGAGGAGATTGTCAGAGGGTGAGGCTGGCCATGAGCTCGGGCTCCATTTTTGAGTCAGATCTTCAATAAAGAAGTACCCAACTTTGGTAGCTGTTGACAGAGTGGTGGCCGCACTCTGCTACCCAAATGATGCCTGGACCTGCTGGGACTTCTGTCCATGCCTCTTAGATTCTTCTCCCTGAAAGGAAAATCCAACAGCCTCAGATATTCCACCCAGCCACAACTCTGTGTATTGCTGACTATCCTCGTGATTATTCCCCAAAGTTGGCCAGCTCCACAGCTCCTAAAGCTCATAGGCAAACACCCGTATTCAACAAAGCCACCCTAACAGAGCAGATATTTGTGTTTGTTTGCTTTTAATATTACCTGTTAAAGGAAGAATTATTCTGACATTTGTTAAAACAGTAAGGAAGACTTTACTCAGGACTTTCCTGATAGGTGTCAAGACTATTGTGATAGGGGAGAGATGGGGCTCCACTGTGAATATGACAAGGACAAGTGGGGATTTATAGCAAGGAGCAGGGAGGGTGGGTCAGTGGATGGAAATTACTAAGAGGACACGACCCAAGAGGATTCTTGCTGAAGGCAGGCCAGGGAGATCAGATATCACCTGGGAGAGGGCGGAAGATGAGGAACCTGATCAGATATTGAGGATAATCGCAAACCGAGGGTGGAGGACTCTCTCTGAATTGACTTAGCAGGACTCTTGCTAAAAGTGGACTTTGAAAGGATGGACACAGAAGCTCAAAGATGAGGCCTAGTTGAAAAGAGGGCTCAGAGAAGCCTGTCTAAAGTTGATCAAGGAGAGACTCTTTGTCACACCCCTGCACCAAACATGGGAATTGGGTTTGCCAATGTGGCTTTCTCTCCTGGGTCTCAATGACCTGCCTCCTGGGGCACGCTGTCGACGAGTTCTTCTCTCCTATCTTCTGGTGGGAGAGGAGCCCTGCCTCAGGTGGGAGTCAGGTCTAAATCCTGACTCAGTTGCCTTCTGATTCCGAGTCCAGGATTGGAAAAGTGCTTTGGGAATGACATAGAGGGCTTCTGGGTACACCTAGGGCAGCAGCTTGCGGGAACTCAGCCTTTCTCTGTTCTTCATCTTTTTCATCTCATTTATGCAGTTGCTTGTACCCTGGGTGGGGGGCATGGACTGTCAACTCTGGGAGAACTGGGAGGGTGTGGGGTTTGTTCTCCACCATGTGCCAGGGCCTTGTTGCTTATGCCCATAACTGATGAATGAATGCCTGAGTTGAATGCCTGAGGGGCGACACAAGGGGTAGAGGGAAGGGGAGAAGTGAGGCCATTTGTGGCCTGAGCTGCTGCCTGGCAGATCCCTGGGGAGGTGAATCTCTGTGAGTTTGGAGAACCCTCAGCCTACCTTGGGTTCTGAGAAAAGTCCAAGTTATCCTGTTTCTACCTTCTTAGTTCCAATTTGGGATTTTGCTAGTTTGGGGGCCACTGGAATTGGAAAGTGGGAAAGAAAACATGCTGGTTACCCCAACTTCATCTTAGACCAGACTTTGGAGGGTCTGATAAGAGGCAGCCTCAATTTGGGACAGCCGAACAAAGAGATTTCTAGAGACAGGCAGAGGATGGGTGGAGGCAATGTGCTCCTGAGTCTAAGTCCCAGTCTTGCTCTCCATGACGATGGGTCAGCCACATGCCGTCTCTGAAGGGGGAAGGAGGAGAGGAGGGGCTGCCACATCTACTATAACCGTGCTTCATGTTTACATTCTTTGTCTCATCAACCACCAAAAAAGTTCACCAGTAGGTATTAATATCCCCATTTTAAATCTCAGAAAATTGGGGTTCAGCGAGGTCAACTTTGCCCTAAGTAACACATTACTAAGTGACTGAGCCAGGATCCCTGTCCTGGTCCCTCTGGCTCCAGAGCCCCAGCATCAGCATTTCCCCAGGCAAACTGCAAAATGGGGATGGTTTTGCACTCCACTTTCAATGCCATTGTGAGAATCACACGAAGGAACTCACGAGAGTGTGTCTTTGAACTCTGGAGCAGCGTGCTGTGTGTAAGGGCTTCTCAGGATCCCTCATGTCCATCCCGGACAGAAGACACCCCATCTAAAATCCTGATGGTCCCTGTCACTATAAAGCAAGGCCCTCTTGGAGAAAAGCAAACAGACCAACGATGAGCCGGAAGGAAACCTTTGAAGAAGGGGTGAACTGCGGGGAAAAGCAGGTGCCTCCGCCTGTTCCTGGGTAAAACTGGGTGCTTGGCATGCTGTGGCCACCCACTGGCAAAGACCTCTGTGTCCCAAATTGTAGCCTCCCCACTCCAGCTGGGCCAAAGTCCTTTCTTCATCTGGTCCAGGGCAATGGGCCACTTGCAGTGCATGAGCACACATATACACACACACACACACATACACACATGCATGCAGGCACACACATGTATAAACACATACACGTGCATGCGTACACACGTACGCACACATACATGAACATATACACCTGCACACATACACACATGCATGCATGCACACATGTATAAACACATACACATGCATGCGTACACACACACGCACACATACATGAACATATACGCCTGCACACACATGTGAGGCATACACACAAACATGCACAGGTACACACATGCACATACAAACACACCTGCATACACATGCACACAGGCATCAACACCCATTACATATATACACAAGTGCATATATACCTATTACGTATATACACAGCTTGGGGGTAGATGCTGGCTCCCCATCAGGAGTCTCGGCATTCACAGGAAGGCGTTTTGCTTACCCCACCCTTGTGTGGCCTCTTTGGGTCAGGACTAGCAGCCTTTCTGGGCATCATTAATCCCTAAAGGTCCCAACCCCGTACATCCCTCCCCGTCCCCAGCTAGGCCACTTCTCTCAATGTCCTATGCGTCTCCCCAAAGTGGACCTGATCTCCATTCAGCCCATTTCTGTCATTGCCACAAATATCACTACCTTTGTACCCAGGCCTGACTGAGACCTTAAACAAAAGTCCCTGGATGGCCATGGGTGGGCTTCAGGCTACCCAAAATGCCAACGAGTTATCCACTGAAGAGGTGGCTGAGGTGGAGGGACATGCTTCCTCACTGAAGCTTCCAGGGGTCCCCAGATGTTAACACTCACCCCATTCTTCAGTTTCAGATCCTGCTGTCCTTCCTTTCTATTTATTGCTCTATTTCTTTGACTACTTGGCCATTCACAGAATCAATGAGTTCCCAGAGACGATCTTAGAGAAAGAGTACCCCAAACACCCGTTATGGGCTGAATTATGTTCTCCCAAAAATCATATGTTGAAGCCCTAAACCCCAGTACCTCAGAACATGACTGCATTTGAGATAGAGCCTTTAAAGAGGTAAAGTTAAAGTGAGATCATTAGCGTGGGCCCCAATACAACATGACCGGTGTCCTTATAAGAAGAGGAGATTAGGACACAGACACACAGAGGAAAGACCATGTGAGGACACAGGGAGAAGATGGCCATCTACAAGCCAGGGAGAGAGGCCTTAGAAGAAACCAACCCTTCTGACACCTTGATCTTGGACTTCCAGCCACCAGAACTGTGAGAAAATAAATCTCTGTTGTTTAAGTCCCCGTTTGTGGTACTTTGTTATGGCAGTCTGAGCAAACTAATACACCCCCCAATGCACGGACAACTCAGGATGTACAGCCCACCATGTGAGGAAACGGGGCTGTCGAGGTGTGTGCTCAGCGCTGAGCTGGCTGCTGTGGGCAGCACAGAGGATGCTGTTGACCTGTGGGCTCTGTGAGGGCAGGGCCACCATCTTTCCTGTGTCCTGTCACAGCCCCCAAATGCATGAGCAGAAGTGAGGCTCTGTCTTCTGAAAACTTCCACTCCAACTATGGAATAGAGACCTCGAAGCCAACCAGTGCTCAGAAACACCTGGGACACGATACCTCTGTGGGGACGAAGAATACATTGCAAAGGGGGGCTGTGACTGCTGCAGAGGGCAGAGGCAAGAACTCCTCAGAGCCCTTAGGACCCTTGGGGGAAGGTTCCTTGGCAAGTAAGCTGTAAAATAGTTAGACAGGCAGCCTCACGAGGCATGGGGTATGAGGGTGGTGGCAGGAGGGGGCAAACTAGGAAAGGGAGGTGATTCCAGAGACAGAAACAAGCAGGCTGGGAGCCCCAGGCAGACCGTGAATTTCCTGAGCTGGAGCCAGGGATGCAAGGAGAGAAGGTGTGAAGTATGAGGGATCAGGTCAGGGAAGCAATGGGCCAAATATGCAGGGTGTCAGGAAGGAAGAGCATGGTGGGAGGGTGAAGCCCAAGAGTCCTCAAAGCTTTAGATCTCAGTATGGGAGGAACCTTATGCTCCCTCGGGAGTGCCTTTTATCTGCAGGCTTGCACCCCAGCAAGGGCAGCCAGCCTCAGTTTGAACACACGTGTGGGAGAGCACTGCTTTGCCAGTCCAGAGCCCTGGGTTCTGGTCCTGACTCTGCGCTGGGCTCCCTGTGCAGCCCCGAGTTGGTCACAAGGTAAGCCTCGGCTTCTCGACCCCATGATGCCTGGTCTTAGTGGTACCTGGGCACCTTCTGGCTCCCCCACCCCCAGGCTCTGCTTCTACTGATGGAGTTCACTGCCTTCCCAGGGCTGCGCATCCTGCCTTCAATATCCGGACGCATCCTTTAGTGAGCGAACTAGGCCTCCAGTAGCTTCCCCCCCCCCGGTCCAGGTTCTGCCCTTTAAGTTACTCAGAGTAAACCTCCCCTTATGCTCCATGATGGCCCCCGATATACCAGGGAACCCCCATCATCGCCCCCTGGTCTTTTCCAGGCTGGACCTTTAAATCCGCTTAAGTGCCCTGCTTTCCACAGCACTTCCAGGCCTTTGTCAGCTTGCAGCCCCTCCCGCACTCCCCTGCTTCGTCAGTGTTCCTTTGAAACTGTGTGTGCTCTCCTTGGGCTGGGTCCTGTGGCTGGTGAGATGTGAGTCCTTTTTCAGGACAGCTCCAGTCCCTAACCCTCCATCCTCTTGCCCTATAACCCATCCCCATGTCCCAGCACAATGACATTTCAGTGTCTAAGTCCGTGATCAGGAACTGCTTCTCTCCCAAGCCCTTCCTGGGACCCCGTGTTTCTGTGCTTTGCCGGCCTGTTGTTGGAGGAGAGCCCGCTTTCCTGCTCCTCTAAGGGTTAACAGAGTTGGGAGCCAGCGAGGCCAGGATAGGAAGCTGGCTCCAGGAAAGCGGACGGATATCTTGCCTTTTTATCCGGGTTACAATGCTGAAAGGGAGCCAGGTGGGGGAGGGGCAGGAGGCCGAAAAACAGCCGCCCCCAAATAAAATTATGAATGGGCTGAGTCCACAACAATACCTGAAGGTTGTGGGGAGAGGGGGGAGCAGGGGGCTGTTGACAAGCAGCAAGGTCAGGGCCTCCG
The DNA here is from genome assembly GCF_057802395.1 of Ceratotherium simum simum. Taxonomy (NCBI): domain Eukaryota; kingdom Metazoa; phylum Chordata; class Mammalia; order Perissodactyla; family Rhinocerotidae; genus Ceratotherium; species Ceratotherium simum. The sequence continues at coordinate 10,422,377 of NC_141911.1, read as the reverse complement.
CCAGCGCTGTAAACAAGGGCTCACAATGCCCTCCCTTCCTCCGAGAGCCGGCTCCTCTCCTGGCCCTTGTCCCCTGGGTCCCAGGCCTGCCCTGTCCCTCATCCTTGCAGGAGTCTGTCACTGAAAAGCCACCGCTACTTCCTCAGGGAAAAGCCCAGGCTTTTGTGAGCTCTTACTTCCTCCTCCTGTGGGAACCACTCCTGGGCCCATGACATCTGCTTCAAGGCGTCTTTCTCAGGGGGCCCAAGGTGGGAAAAGAGGAGGGGTGCTGGCTGCCGGCAGGGGGGCTGCAACCTGTGCCCGGCTGGGATTGTCATCACAGCCTGGGGAGGGAGAACAATGAGGGGACCCCCGGCACCCCCCCGCGGGGTAGATGCTGGTGGGAGCTTCCTCTTCCCACAAGCCTGCTCTTTGTGTGTGTGCTTATTGGGGGGTCAGGGGAATTCTTTTGTTTGCTTTGGTTTCCCTTTTTTTTTGTTTGGCCTTTGGCTAGCCCCAGGCTGGGGGGACTGGGGAGTGGGGAGGGAGGGATTGGAGAGCTCTCTGAAGGAACCAAGGGAGTTGGCATGGGAACGGGGTAGTGATGGGGTTTGTGGGGAGAGTTTGTGAGGGGAAGTTGGGGGCTTTGTGAGGCAAGGAGAGTAAGATGCTGGGATGTGGTCCCCAGATGTTTTTCTGCTGGGTGGATGCAGCCTTTGGGCTTCGTGTGTGCCGTGCTTTAGACAGCGCGCCTGACCCCTGGGCAAAGGCCACACACATAACAGGTGCCTGATGACTAGTTGAAGGGCGGGTGGGGTGCAAGGCCAAGAGATCTAACTGGAGGGGAATCTAGAAGCAGCTCGGAGTCTGCGACTCAGTGGCTCCTTGCTTCTGTGCTTGCCTTCCAGAAGGGGGTCCAAGGAGGCTCTGCCAATGTTTTAGTGTAAACACTGCTCCCCATGGCTGGGACAGACATGGTAGATTTGTCTCCCAAGGGAGCCCAGAGAAGTCGCACCCCTTGGGAGAGAAACCTCCTTGACTTTTGTTCTCTACGAGAGCTCCAGCATGGGACTCAGGGTGCCAGGAGGTTCAGCTGTGACAAGAGAGAGCTCCATTCTCTAGACAAAATCCTAGCCCCCCGAGAGAGGTGGCAGGGTCAGAGGGGCAATTGCCCTGGGCCGCAAGCCTCAGCCTGAGCCCCAACCAGCTGAATTGAGGCCAGTTTCCTACCACTGGCTGAAACCTGCATAGATGCTAGTCTGGACACTCCAATTTTCTCGAGCTCCTGTCTGAGAGGACTGCACATGAATAATTAGGAAGGAGGAGGAAACAGCCCACTTCAGTCTTTGGGGAACAATTTAGAAAGGTTTCCCAGGAATTATCCTTGAAAAAATGGAATGGAAGACCTCAGCTCCATTAGCTGAAGTTCCCGCAGCTTCTGGGAATGCCTCACTTTGGCTTCCAAGAGCAGCAATTCTCAGTCCCAGCTGCACAGTAGAGTCAGACGAGAGTAGAAATCCATGTCCGACAGCCCCTCTGGAAGAGCCTGGTGGTTATTTCTCATAGAACTGAACATGCAGTCACCATCTGACCCAACAATCACTCTCTTGGGCGTTTATCCCAGAGAAATGACGACTTGGATTCACACGAAAACCTGTACATGCATATTCCTAGCAGCTTTATTCATAATAGCCAAAGACTGGAAACAACTCACATGTCCTCAGGGGTGAGTGGTTACACAAACCGTGGTCCATGCAGACCGTGCAATACTCCTCAGCGACAAACACAATGAATTATCGATATGTGCAGCAACTTGGAGGGAGCTCAAGGGAATTATGCTGAGTAAAAGAAGCCAATCTCAAAAGGTTACAGACTGTCTGGTTCCATTTATAGACCATTCTTGAAATATTCAAATTATAGAGACAGAGAGCAGATTGGTGGTGGCTAGGGGGGAGGAATGGGGTGGTGGGTGAGGCTGTGAAGAGGCAGCAGGGAGGAGTCTTGTGCTGATGGAATAGTTCTGTATCTTGACCGTGATGATCACACAAATCTACACGTAGGATAAAACTGCAGAGAACTACACACACGCACGCACAAGTGCGTGTAAAACTGGTGAAATCCGAAGTCTGGTGGATTGTACCAATGTCAACGTCTTGGTTTTGATATGTACTGTAGTTATGCAGGATGCTATCATTGGGGGAAACTGGATGAAGCATATATAGGAGCTTCTGTACATTATTTTGCAACTTTCTGTGAATCTATAATTATTTCAAAATAAAAAGTAAAAACCACAATCAAAAACAAAACATTCCAGGCCTCCTCTCTACTGTAGAGTCAGATTCTTGTCAAGCGCACATGTGAGCCCAGGTTAAGACCTGACTGACATGAGGAGCCACCGGTAGTCAGACAGTTTGTTTCACACAGTGACAGCGAGCCCTCTCCCCGAGGGCCCTGTCCCCACACCAGAAAGGACAATATGGAGACAAAAGGGGCCGGACGACTGCAACAGGGGATGTGGGATGGCCTTGTAGCAGCTCCTCCCAGGCTCCCATCCCCTCGTTTCCAGATCATCACAAGCTGTCCTGCTGAGACTCAGACAAGCTGTGCCTCATGCCTTTGCCTGCGTGGCCCGTGTGGATCCGTGCAAGGTTGCCAGGGCGCCACGGCGGAGCCCTTTCCCTGCGACTCTCTCAAAGTGGGTCCAGACATCAATAGTTTTAAAAGCCTCCCTGTGATTCTGCCAGGACCTGGGGTTGGAAGCCCAGGTCCAGTTCTGCAAGAGGGAGAGGCAGACGTTTACATTCTGATTCTGCCAGGGCACGCCCTCAGGCGGTTCAGCCCTTCTGGTTGGACCTCAATTCCCCCACCTGTAGAAGTGGGGATGCCAGCCTTAAAAGGAAAGCCAGGGGTTGTAGGATTTGGGACTTGCTCCCTGAGACACTCAAGCACCTGCCGTTATGAGCACAGCCTCTGTATAGCCCGAGAAGCGCTTAGGACACGCAAAAGGCACATTCAGTGACCATGGGTCCCAGTGAGACTTTCTCCAATAAGTGAGCAGGAAAATGAAAAAGCATCAAGGGAGGGAGTGCTCTGGAAGGAACAGGGCACCTGCTAAAATATGCCATAGCTGTGCGTCCATGCATAGCCATTTCTAGAGCAAGTTCCCTCTTAGACCCGGAGAGTCTTTTGGACATACACATACATGATCTGAAGGAAGAACATCATGGTCTTCACCTACACTTGGAAATAAATTAGAATGATGCCATTAGCTTTTCCTTTATTCATTCAGCAATTTCATTTGTTCATTCACTCATTCATTCAATCCACAAACATCTTAAACATGTCTCATAATTATTTGGCACCACTTAAATCAACTTTCAACTTCTCATTTAGAACTGCATGCTCAGGCTTGAACTCTGGGCCCTTCAGAAAGCCCCAGATACTTATTTGATATTAGTTAACAGGGCCTGAAATATAAGGAAGTAATCAAGGGCAAAAAGAAGGCTGGGGGCTTGGTGAAGCAGAGCAGGGAGCTGGGCCTGGGATGTCTGGGAAGAAAGAGCTAGTACATGTGCCTGTAGCCCAAATCTCTGTGCTCAGCTGGGACAATGCCTTTCCATGCCTGTGTCAGATGGTTGCACCTGTTTATGCCATTTGTGGGATGCTCACTAGTGTTACGTGGAAAAAGGCCTTCCAGGGTCATAAAAGTCTAGGGAAGGCTGGATCCTCCAAGTCGAACAGTAGCCTTTTCTAGAACTCTCCGGAACCTTTCCTGTGCTAGCATGCATTGTGTATCCCCACGATGGAGATGCAGCCAGGAGAGTTTCCCAAACTCCCCTGAATACAGAGCATTTCATGGGACCCTTGGAACGCTCTTTGGGAAATGCTGTCTGATGCTAACGACAGGAGCTGTTGGAAAAGGGCGGGCTGACTCTGGGCCCCAGGAGAGGCCAGGCTCATGGCAAGAACAGACAGGGTCCAGCAGCCAGGTGAGGGGCAAGGGACAGGTAAAGGAGAAAAGAGGGATAGATGGGGTTTGTGGGATTTGGGGGGGAGGTTTTTGTGGGATTTGGGACAAGTGACCTAAAAGTGACAGGCGGATGTTCTGCCTACTTTAGAGGAAGAGATTGATTCTTCCTCCTGGGTCCTGGGGGACGTGGGGACAAGTGTTAGACTGAAAGGCTGACCTGAGTGAGGGTCAATTCAGGGGAACCAGAAAAGGAGCATAAATGTTGCATCTGCTGGAGACAAAGCTTCTGCTGAGAGAAGGGGCAGCTCTGGGGTAGCCACAGAGGCTTCCCCAGCTGAGGAAGCTTCTAGACTCACAGCCCCGGCAGCATGAGGCCTGACTTATGAGTCTAAACCAGAATCCTCCCTCCCTGGTGACCGACCACGTCCTCAGCAGTCATAGTGAACCACAAACATCTGCCACCTAGTGGCAGAGAAAAATGCTGCGTGACAATGGATTAGCAAACTGCAGATGAACAGGTCCCCAGATTACACTTGAACCTTATTTAACGCATGGCCTCTGCTGCACAATTCTGAGCTGCTGATCTGTTCCAGCTGATAACATCAGTTCATTTGGGAGTAGCAATGCTTACTCCACGCACCCGTTCCAGGACTGATCATCCTCTGTGTTTAGGCCGTTGGAATCCCAGGAACCCAAAAAGCCCTCAGGAGGTGACAGAGCCAGGAGTCCACAGACCCAAGCCCTCTCACCAATTCTGGGTCTACTCAGGAAGACCTGTGTCCTTGTTGTCCTCCAAAGCCCTCCTGGGGGATGAACATATGCTCCTAAGCAGATGTCTGAGTTAGGGGAAGCGCTTCTTGGCTCTGAGCTCTCTTTTCTCCTTGAAAATTGCCTAGTTATAGTGGAACTATCAAAACATATTCCCACTGTGGAATTCTAAGAGACTTGAAGGTACTTCAAGCTTCTAGTTCTCCAGATTTAGTTTCAGTTCCTTGCCCGTGAATTGGGAGCGTTGTTTGTGGTTAACCACTAGGAGATGTGGCCCTTCTCCCTGGTTTGCTTGGGGAAAGGCTACAGTGAGAAGTTCCAGCCAGTGAGGGGGACTTGCCTCTTCCCCTGCCTAGCTGGACCTCAGAGAAGCGCCTCCTACTCCAAGTCCCCGTCACTGTGCCTTAATCAACAACACTTCCTTTACTCATTCATTCATTCTTTTGTTCACCCATGTTTTTATTGCATGCCTACCAGGGGCAGGGCACTGGAAGAAGGATAGTGGTCCTAAAGGAGGACAATCTGGGAATGAACATGAACAAGTTCACAGGCAGGTACAATCAGTGCTAGAAGCCATGCTAGAGATATGCACAGTGAAGGAGGCTGGGAGCAAATGCACCCAGCTAGTCCTGGGGGACTATAAAGGGCTCTAAAGGAAGTGACATCTCAGATGACACTAATAAATGAATAGCAACCAGGCACACAAAAAGCTGGGGAAGGAAAGAAGAGAGTCTTGTGCAGGCAGAGCCTGCCAAATTGATCTGAAGCATTGAGAAAGAGCACGGACTTCTCAGGGACCTGAACTCACGGGTTGGAGAGGCCAGAGGCTGACCCTGAGTGGCAGTCCTTATGTTCTCCTTGAAATTGCAAGCAAGTCTTGGGGTAGGTCTGAGTGAAGTTTGGAGACCCACCTGAATGGTCCAAAGTCTTTAGGACAGCCTTGAACTCGAATGTATCTCCTAAGAATCTTCTGGTCTTGGGATGACATGGGACTTGGTAGGACACTCAGGACCTCTCCAGAAAGACTAGGCTTCTGAATTGGAATGGATGGGAGATTTTGGGGGGTGGGTATTGATGCCTTCACTAGTGTCCAGTCTAGATGGACAGACCAAACATGCAGTCCTCTGGATGAAATAGCGAAAGATAGTCTTGGGAAAATATGTGCATGCAAGAGTTTGAAATGTGGGGTCATTTTTTTGAGCACAAGATGGCGGCGTAGGCCGACTCTGAACTCACCTCCTCCCATGGACACAGCCTGTTTACAACTACTCTTGGAAAAATTACCCCTGAGACAGAACTGAAAACTGGATAAGAGGAACCCCTGCAACAAATGACAATCCTAATTGAGGTGGAAGAGGCAGAAACTCCCTTCTGGAGAGAAAAAAACCCCACCTTCACAAGCCGTAGCACTTCACGGCCTCCCAGGAGCAGCCAAAAGGTACGCAGCCCTCCCTAGGGGAGCAGGGCCCTGAGCCGAGGAGCACCCCCGCAGTAGGCATTTTTTGGACCCAGCACAACCGAAATGAGTGGCACAATATCTGACTTTGCTTGCTACTAAAACATTGGGGAGTACCCCCAGAAAAGTTGGCTCACAAAGAAACTAAAACCGGCTCTTAAAGGGCCCATGCACAAATTCACCCATTTCAGAAAGCAACCTAAAATCAGCAGAAAGAAAGGTGCACAGCCCTTTGGTGAAAAGAGACTCACCTGATAGGCTCTGAGTGCATCTTGGTGAGAGGTGAGACCTCTCCAGGGACTGGGGCATTGGCGATGGCCATTGTTGTGGCCTGGTGTGGGCATGCTGACACAGGTGCTGGCAGATGCCATTGGAGTTCTCCCTGGGGCCTGCTAGCCCAGAGTCTGCCCCACCCCCTAGAGCACAGATTTAATCCAGCTCAGCCAGGGTGGGCAGCACACCCTAGGGACCAGCCCCACCCAACAACATGCCCTCAGGAAACTTGTGGGCCTGCATAGATTGGTGACTGGATTCTCTGCAGCCTGGTGACTGGGTCTCCCTCTCTGGGGGGCAGGGCATGCATAAGGAGCGGTTGGAGAGTGTGGGGCTGTGGTGGAGTGTGAGGGGCTCCTGCCTTGGAGAGACTGGATCCACTTCAGGAGGTTGGGACATGCGCATGGGGCAGGACTGTGTTGACTGTGTGTGTGGACCTGTGGGCGGCAGGGCTTGTCAGCTGCAGAAGACTTGTACTTCTCAAACAGCCACATAGGGCATCAGCCTCACCTTCCAAAGCCGAAACAATTGGGTGTGCCCGTGCCTGAGGCCAGCCCCACCCAGCTGCAATCCTCAGAGAGCTGACAAGAGACCTAAAGGCTGGAGGCTTATAGCAATTGTAAGGCCCTGAGCCTAACAACCTGCCACGCTGGGGGCCTACTCACTTAAAAGAAATACTGCAATACAAATGTGGTATTAGAACTTGCAGCCAACTGTGCTGGGGCTCCCCACACCTGATAAACAGACTGAAGGGCCTACAACAACTACAAGCAGCTGAGCATTACAACAGCTGGCCAGGGGCATAGCTCAGACTCCCTGGGCGCCTACAGGAAGAGCAACCACGCCACAACAGAACACATGTAACCCACATAGGGGTCACTCTTGGAACATTCAGAACTGAGGGAAGCGCACTGCTAGGCCTCATAAGGCATCACTTATGTAAGGTCAACTCTCCAACAGCAGGAGACGTAGCTGACCTACCTAATACATAGACACAAGCACAGGGAAAGAGGCAAAATAAGGAGGCAAAGGAATACATTCCAAGTAAGGGAACAGGATAAAACCCCAGAAAAGGAACTAAGTGAAACAGAAATGAGCAACCTACCTGACAGAGGGTTCAAAAAAAGAGTGTTAAGGATGCTCACTGATCTGGGGAGAAGAATGGATGAACTCAGTGAGAATGTCAACAAAGAAATGGAAGATATAAAAAACAACCAATCAGAAATGAAGAGGGCCAGCCCCACGGCTTGGTGGTTGAGTGCGCGCGCTCCGCTGCTGGCGGCCCGGGTTCGGATCCCGGGCGCGCACCGATGCACCGCTTCTCCGGCCATGCTGGGGCTGCGTCCCACATACAGCAACTAGAAGGATGTGCAGCTATGACATACAACTATCTACTGGGGCTTTGGGGGAAAAAATAAATAAATAAAATCTTTAAAAAAAAAAGAAATGAAGAATACAATACTGGAAATGAAAAATTCACTAGAGAGACTCAAAAGCAGAGTCGAGGATACAGAATAACAGATTGTGAGCTGGATGAAAGACTAGAAGAAATCACCCAAGCTAAACAGATAAAAGAAAAAATAATTAAAAAGAGTAAGGACAGTCTAAGGGACCTCTGGGACAACATCAAGCACACTAACATCTGTGTTATAGGTGTCCCGGAAGGAGAAGAGTGAGACAAAGGGGCAGAGAATATATCTGAAGAAATAATAGCTGAAAACTTCCCTAACCTAAGGAAGGAAACAGACATCCAGGTACAGGAAGCACTGAAAGCACCAAACAAGATAAAGCCAAAGACGTCCACACCAAGACACATCATAATTAAAATGTCCAGAATGAAAGATAAAGAGAGAATCCTAAAAGCCGCAAGAGAAAGACAAGTTACATACAAAGGAAACCCCATAAGGCTATTAGTTGACTTCTCAGCAGAAACCTTACAGGCTAGAAGAGAGTAGCACAATATACATAAAGTGCTAAAAGGAAAAAGCCTACAGCCAAGAATACTCTACCCAGCAAGGTTATCATTCAAAATGGAAAGAGAGATAAAAAGTTTCCCAGACAAGCAAAAATTAAAAGAGTTTGTCACGAAGAAACCAGTCTACAAGAAATGCTAAAGGGACTTATTTAAGGGGAAAAGAGAAGACCACAAATAGGAAAAATTATCTATTCCCATGATAAGAGGATAATGGATACAAATGCAAAAAAAATGAGGTTAGATATGATATCAAAAACATACAATGTGGGAGGAGAGGAGTTAAAGAGTAGAGCTTTCAGATAGAGGTCAAACTAAGCGACCATCAATTTAATATAGATTGCTATATACGTAGGTTACTGTATATGAACCCCATGGTAATCACAAACCAGAAAACTATAATAAAAACACAAAAAACTAAGAGAAAGGAACCCAAACATAATACCAAAGAAAGCCAACAAACCACAAGGGAAGAGAGCAAGAGAAGAAAGGAACAGAGAACTACTAAAACACTGAGGGGAAAAAAAAGTTAAAAAATGGCCATAAGTACATATTTATCAATAGCATTTAGTCAATGGACTAAATGCTCCAGTTAAAAGGCTTAGGGTGGCTGCTTGGATTAAAAAACAAGACCCATATATATGCTGCATACAAAAGACACACTTCAGACCTAACAACACTCACAAACTGAAAGTGAAGGGATGGAAAAAGATACTCCATGCAAATGGCAATGAAAAGAAAGCTGGAGTAGCAATACTCATATCAGACGAAATAGACTTTGAAACAAAAACTGTAACAACAGACAAAGAAGGGCACTACATAATGATCAAGGGAACAATCTAACAAGAGGATATAACACTTGTAAATATCTATACACCCAATGTAGGAGCACCTAAATATATAAAGCAATTATTAACAGACATAAAAAGAGAAATAGACAGTAACACAATAATAGTAGGGGACTTTAACACTCCACTTACACCAACGGATACATCATCCAAACAGAAAATCAATAAGGAAACATTGGCCTTAAATGACACACTAGAACACATGGACCTAGTAGACATATACAGAAGGTTCCATCCAAAAACCAAAGAATAGACATACTTTTTAAATGCACATGGAATATTCTCCAGGATTGATCACATATTAGGCCACAAAACAAGTCTCCATAAATTTAAGAAGATTGAAATAATACCAAGCATCTTTTCTGACCACAACGGTATGAAACTAGAAATCAACTATAGGAAGAAAATCAGAAAAGCCACAAATATGTGGAGATTAAACAAAAGGCTACTGAACAACGATTGGGTCAACGAAGAAATCAAAGGAGAAATCAAAAAATACCTAGAGACAAATGAAAATGAAAATACGACATGCCAGAATTTGTGGGATACAGAAAAAGCGGTTCTAAGAGGGAAGTTTATAGCAATACAGGCCTATCTCAACAAACAAGAAAAATCTCAAATAAACCATCTAACAAGGCATCTAAAGGAACTGGAAAAAGAAGAACAAACAAAGCCCAAAATCAGTAGAAGAAGGGAAATAATAAAAATCAGAGCAGAAATAAATGAAATAGAGACTAAAAAAAATAGAAAAAATTAATAAAACCAAGAGCTGGTTCTTTGAAAAGAGAAACAAAATTGACAAACCTTTAGCTAGACTCACCAAGAAAAAAGAGAGAAGGCTTTAAATAAGTAAAATCACACGGTCATCTCAATAGATGCAGAGAAAGCGTTTGACAAGATACAGTACCCATTTATGATAAAAACTCTGAATAAAATGGGTATAGAATGAAAGTACCTCAACATAATAAAGGCCATATATGACAAACCCACAGCTAATATCATCCTCAATGGTGAAAAACTGAAACCTATCCCTCTAAGAACAGGAACCAGACACGGATGCCCACTCTCACCACTCCTATTTAACGTAGTATTGGAAGTCCTAGTCAGAGCAATCAGGAAAGAAAAAGAAATAAAAGGGATCCAAATTGGAAAGGAAAAAGTGAAACTGTCACTGTTTGCAGATGACATGATTTTATATATAGAAAACCCTAAAGAATCCACCAAAAGACTTTTAGAAGTAATAAATGAATTTCGGTAAAGTTGCAAGATACAAAATCAACATACAAAAATCAGTTGCATTTCTATACACTAACAACTAAGTAACAGAAAGAGAAATTAAGAATACCATCCCGTTTACAACTGCAACAAAAAGAATAAAATACCTAGGAATAAATTTAACCAAAGAGGCGAAAGATCTGTATACTGAAAACTATAAAACATTGCTGAAAGAAATTGAAGAAGACACAAAGAAATGGAAAGATATTCCGTGCTCTTGGATTGGAAGAATTAACATAGTTAAGATGTCCATACTTCCTAAAGCAATCTACAGATTCAATGCAATCCCTATCAAAGTTCCAACAATATTTTTCACAGAAACAGAACAAAGAATCCTAAAATTTATATGGAACAACAAAAGACCCCGAATAGGTAAAGGAATCCTGAGAAAAAAGAACAAAGCTGGAGGTATCACACTTCCTGATCTCAAAATGTAATTCCAAACTTTAGTAACCAAACTGCATGGTACTGGCACAAAAATAGATACATAGATCAATAGAACAAAATCGAAAGCCCAGAAATAAACCCACACATCTATGGACAGCTAATCTTCGACAAAGGAGCCAAGAACATACAATGGAGAAAGGAAAGTCTCTTCAACAAATGGTGTTGGAAAACTGGACAGCCACATGCAAAAGAATGAAAGTAGACCATTGCCTTACACCATACACAAAAATTAACTCCAAATGGATTAAAGACTTGAATGTAAGACCAGAAACCATGAAACTTCTAGGAGAAAACATAGGCAGTATGCTCTTCGACATCAGTCTTAGCAACATATTTTCAAGCACCATGTCTGACTGGGCAAGGGAAACAATAGAAAAAATAAACAAATGGGACTACATCAAACTAAAAAGCTTTTACACAGCAAAGGAAACCATCAACAAAACAAAAAGACAACCTAACAATTGGGAGAAGATATTTGCAAACCATATATCTGATAAGGGGTTAATCTCCAAAATATATAAAGAACTCATGCATATCAACAAGAAAAAACCTAACAACCCAATAAAAAATGGGCAAAAGACCTGAACAGACATTTCTCCAAAGAAGATATACAGATGGCCAACAGACACATGAAAAGATGTTCAACATCATTAACTATCAGGGAAATGAAAATCAAAACTACAATGAGATATCACCTCACGCCCGTCAGAATGGCTATAATTAACAAGACAGGAAACAACAAGTGTTGGAGAGGATGTGGAGAGAAGGGAAGTCTCGTACACTGCTGGTGGGAGTGCAAACTGGTGCAGCCACTATGGAAAACAGTATGGAGATTCCTCAAAAAATTAAGGTTAGAACTACCATATGATCCAGCAATTCCACCGCTGGGTATTTACCCAAAGAACATGAAAACACCAATGCATAAAGATACATGCACCCCTGTGTTCATTGCAGCGTTATTCACAACAGCCAAGACTTGGAAGCAACCTAAGTGCCCATCAAGGGACGAGTGGATGAAGAAGATGTGGTATATATACACAATGGAATACTACTCAGCCATAAGAAACGATGAAATCCAGCCATTTGTGACAACATGGATGGACATTGAGGGTATTATGCAAAGCGAAATAAGTCAGAGGGAGAAGGTCAAATACCGTATGATCTCACTCATTAAGTAGTAGATAGTAACAACAACAAACAAACACATAGAGGCAGAGATTGGATTGGTGGTTACCAGAGGGGAAGCGGGGGGTGGGGGGGAGGGCAAAAGGGATAATTAGGCACATGTGTGTGGTGATGGATTGTAATTAGTATTTGGGTGGTGAACATGAGAACATGATGTAATCCATGCAGAAATAGAAGTATAATGACATACACCTGTAATTTATACAATGTTATAAACCAATGTTACCACAACAAACAAACAAACAAAAAAGAAATGTGGAGTCAGAACATTGGGTTTGGTGACCTAAGAACTTGACTCTCCAATACAGCTTCCTCCCCTAAAATTCAATGAGTTTTTCCCTCTATTGGTCTTGGTTTCCTCATCTACAAAATATGAAGATTGTGCTAAATAATCTTAAGGACACCTCCAGCCTGGAACATTCTGTGATTATGAATCCACCTCTTATCAACATGCTTTTTCCTCTGAAAATCTTTCCTCTCCTCACCCCACCCAGAGCAGCAGAAGGCCTGGCCCAGGGTACTGTTGTCACACTTGTGTGACACACAAGTGTCCCTGACATCGATCCCCTTGCCAAGAACTTTCTGTAATGAGCAGGGCGATGACAACCCGCTGGGCCTGCATGTTCAGGACCCGCAGCCGAGAAACTGATGTCTCTGGTTTACACACACATTGCCTCCGAGGGGCTACAAGTCTCACCCTTCCCCAGCTGGGAGAGCAGAGGGGTCTCTGGGACTCTGCCCTGGGGGTGAGGGGTGGGCGGCACCTGTGGGAGCAGGAACCAGACCCCTGGGAAGTAGGACCAGCAAGCACTGCTCTGCACCCCAGAGCTGCCCCACATAAGGCTCAACGGTCATTTCATGCTGGCGGCCCTGCTGGCCCCATCCCTCTGTCTCTGTGTGTGGCCAGCGTGTGGCATAATGAGGGAAGGAGGAAGCTCACAGACAAGGACCAAACTAGTCTGGGAAGAGAGTTCTGTGTCCAGATCTCCTTCCTGAAGGTGAGCGAGAGGCCACAGAGCAGGGTAGCTCCAGCTGATAGAGAAAGGCCAGTAAGACGGGTGGACCCTCTGTCCAGAATGCAGTAGTCCCATTCTACGGTTTGCTTTCTGTGATTTTAGTTACCTGCCATCCACCACGATCCGAAAATAGTAAATGGAAAATTCCAGAAATAAACAATTCATAAGTTTTAAGTTACATGCAGTTCTGAGCAGCGTGACGAGATCTCAAGTTGCCTGCTCTGTCTCACCCAGGACGTGAATCATCCCTTTGTTCAGAGTATCCGTGCAGTATAGGCTACCTGCCTGTTAGTCATGTAGTAGCCGTCTGGTTATCAGATCGACTGTCAAGGTATCACAATGCCTGTGTTCAAGGAACCCTTATTTTACTTCAAAATGATGCCAAAGCGCATGAGTAGTGATGCTGGCAATTCGGATAAGCCAAGGAGAAGCTGTGAAGTGCTTCCTTTAAGTGAAAAGGTGAAAGTTCTCGACTTAATAAGGAAAGGAAAAAAACTGATGCTAAGATCTACAGTAAGCACACATCTTCTATTTGTGAAATTGTGAAGAAGGAAAAAGAAATTCGTGCCAATTCTGCTATTGCACCTCCAATACGTATGTATGGGAAAAAACAGTACACATAGAGTTCAGTACTATCTATGGCTTCAGGTATCCCCTGGGGGTCTTGGAACATATCCCTCGTGGATAAGGGGGAACTACTGGACCAGGCAGCAGCTGACAGTAGGGCCAGGTGCCAGAAGGAGGCAGAGGCCCTGATGGTAAGTGGTTGGAGAGAACCAAGACGTCTCCAGGAGGCAGTGTCTGGGATCATTTGGACCTTAGTCTCCTCCTCTGCAAAGGAGGATAATGATTGGATAATAAGGGGGATAAGTAACTGTAAACGGAGACGGGGGCTAAAAGAGATCAGGCACACGGAAGAATCTGTTAAGTGGGTGTGTGAGTTTCCTGTGGCTGCTGTAACAAATGACCACAACTGGGTGGCTTAAAACAATGGAAATTTGTTCTCTCACAGTTCTGTAGACCAGAGTCCAGAATCAGTATCACTGGGCTGAAGTCAAGGTGTCAGCAGGTCTGTGCTCCCTCTGGCGGCTCCAGGACTGAATTTGTTCCTTGCCTCTTCAAACTTCTGGTGGCTGCTGTCATTCCTGGGCTTGTGGCTGCATCACTCTAACCTTCAAGGCCAGCATCTTCCAGACTCTCTGCTCTGTCATCACATTGCTTTCTCCTCTTTGTATATCAAATATCCCTCTGCCTCCCTCTTATAAGGACATTTATGATTGCATGTAGGACCCACTCGGATAATCCGGGATAATCTTCCATCTCAAGATTTTTAACTTAATCACATCTGCAAAGACCCTTTTTCCAACTGAGGTCACAGTTACAGGTTCCAGGGATAAGGACCTGATATCTTTGGGAGCCATTATTTTGCTGACCACAGTGGGGATGACAAAACCACGTGCCTTCAGACTTCTTGTGCGGGTTAAATAAGGCCAAGTACTTGAAAGTGTCTGGTACCATGTGGGGCACATCGATGGCATCCAAGAATCATTCCTTGGCTCTAAGATGTAGGGTGGGAGGTGCGGGGACTGGGCCACCCCTTATGGCAGAACCAGGAAGATGAGAAGTATCCCAGTTCCAGGATGTGGCCTGCCCATGGGGTGTGATAGGAGCTGGGGAAACTGAGCCCACAGTTGGTACTGGCCTGGGAGGCCTAGTGCAATGGTCCAGTCCAGCTGGGGACAGATGGGGCCTAGGAGAAGACAGGGGCCTCACAAGTTCCTGCATGATGGCCCTGCCTGGACCTCAGGCATCATTTCTCAACTTGAGGCTTAAGCTAAACACTTGTACCCTTCTCTACAACCATTTTAGAGCTGTCAGGATTTCAGGTGGAATCCAGGGGCAGATAATACTTTGAATCAGGCCCTAGAGGGCTCACAAAGCTTAAAGGCCTGGGCCTCCACTGGCAGCTAGCATGCTGGGCTGGGAGACCAGCCAGACATGCTTACAGTAGTGACTGTGGTGCCAAGTTCTTCCTCAAGCCCTTCCTGATAGGGTTGGCCTCACCAGGCTGGGTCCAAGCTTCCCCAACTGGGTCTGGGATCCACTGGGAACCTAGTGGGGTTGCCAGACTAGGGTAGGGGGGATCATCCTCAGGGCTCTGCTCCTTGCCGGTGGTTAATGTGGGGAGCAGGTCCCATATCCTGGCGTATCCTATGGCCTCTGGGATCCTGTTTTGGGTTAGGGGGCTTCTTAAGGACATGAATGCCCACAAGGGGTTCAGAATCAAGAAGAGTTCAGGAGTGGTGGCTCCTGGTTCTAAAATTCTCTCTCTGTCTGAGCTAGAAGAAGCTGGGACTCTTTATTGAGTCCAGAGTTACAGCATAAGACCTAAAATTAAGGCTCAATATTATTTGCTCCTGTTATGGACTGCATTGTGTCTCCCCAAAATTCATATATTGAAGCCCTAACCCTCAATGTTTGGATATAGTACATATATATACATGGATATATATTAGGCTATATATATTTGGAGATAGGGCACTTAAGGAGGTAATTATGGCTAAATGAGGTCATTAGGGTGGGGCCCTAACCCAATAGGACTGGCGTTCTTATAAGAAGAGAAAGACAACAGAGTATGCGTGCACAGAGGAAAGGCCATGTGAGGACACAGTGAGAAAGCAGCCACCTGTAAGCCAGGAAGAGAGGTCTCACCAGAAACCAACCCTGCTGACACCTTGATCTGGGACTTCCAGCCTCCAGAACTGTGAGAAAATAAATTTCTATTGTTCAAACTACCCAGTAGATGGTATTCTGTTTAAACAAGCGAATCACATCCTCCTGTGGGAACCAGGGGGCACCATACCCTCTTGTTACTACAAAGGCTGCCTCCCACAGCCCCCAGTTGTTCATGCTATTCCTGAGTGCAATCCCCATGTGGCCCTTCATGGTGCAGTATCCTTCTCCCCGGGCTTTGAGTCTGTGTGACTAATAAACTGCTGTCAGTCTCATAGGCTCAGTGTCAGTTGTTATGTTAGGCCTTCCCCACAACTCTGGGATGGGAAACCCTCTCGCCCCAATAAGTTGAAGAGGAGGTGATTAAAGCAGGAGATGGCTCACAGGCCAAGAGATGGAGGTCTGTGCTGGGCATGGGGTGCTCTAGCTCCAGGGAAATTCCAGCATTTGTTTCCTTCTGGAGTTGGGGTGGGCAGCAGTCACTGGCCCTTGGGGGCCCCTTCTCAAGTTTCTCTAGGTTTAGGTTAGCTGTGGGGTCTGCCATGCCAGGCTGCAGGTGTGGCCTGACCACAGCTGGGATGGGACCCCCAGGCTGGAGGAGGCTTGCAGAAGTAGCCCTTTAGGCCCAGGCACCAGGCAGAGGCCAAGCCTGTGTCTGTGGCAAACCTTGACCTTGGATTCAGAGGTTCCAGTGAGCAAGTGGTGTGCTCAGGGTGGTTGATGTGCAGAGGTTGTCTTAGCCCCTTGCTGGGACTTCTCTGGTTCAGGACAAAAGTCGTTTTGACCAGATTGTATGCATTCTGCTGGGCAATAGGCTTGAAGTCCTCTAGCCTGTAAGAAAAAGCTCTTGGGGGAAGCTCTTGGGAGGGGGGAGGGAGTTGGCCCTGTAGGATTTGTATTTAGTGAATCAGAGAACCAGACTGACCCTGGGCAGGACTCCATGGAACAGGAGAATCTAGAACTTGAGATTAGCTGGGGCATAACGCCTTAATCCTGGTGGAAACCCTGGAATCTGGCTTGTGGCTCTGGAGGTCTTGGGAAACTGTGGGGCCTCTGGACACAGGTGAATGCTGGTGTGTGTTCCGTACCCAAGTATGGGTTCACTAGGACAAATGGCCTTAATTCTGAAAACTTCAATCTCGGCCAGGAACTCCCATAGTAATTTACAGGAGGGTGCCAATCACCCAGCCTGGGTTCTGCATATTGTTGTTCTTTCCTTTCAACTCTGAGAGAATCTGGAGTGATGGGATTTTAAGTAGATTTCAACAGAATTTGATGAGTCCAGAAATTTTCCAAAAATGTAAGCTTTCTGCCCATAGTGCCTGCCTTTATTTTGCATATATTATTTTATTTTATATACACGGTGGTGATGGAGGGTGGGTTGGCTAGGAACAAGGAGAAGATTTTCAGGGTCATGGAAGTAGACTGAGGAGCCATGGCTGGAATCCAGTCAATAAAAACCTCAGCAGTGGCCAGGGCCTTTTCCAGATGTGTGGATTTGCTTCACTAAAATACTCATGAAGTAGCTCCAAATAGAAAGGCGTGCGAGTCTGTTGGTTGTCCTCTAGAATGTGGAGATACGCAGGCCGGTAAACTGGCGCTCGCTTCAGCGTGCATTCTGTCTGTTTTCAGGAAAGTCAGAGGCAGTCTAGCTGACTCTCCTTCTTCCTTGTCTCAAGGAATTGCATTATCCTCTACCCAGAAATCTAGACTACTTCCTTGCCCCACCCATCCTTGTCCAGTACACTATCAAGTCCCATCAGTTTAGCCTCCGAACTAGCTCTTGAGCTTATCGACTTCTCTCCACCACTGAGAATGTTCTCCTCCTGCCTCCCCGCATCCCACCTACCCACCCAAGCCATTGATCTCTCCCCTGGACCAACCACAACACCTGATTGATCTACAGGCATCTAGTCTACTCCATTTCAAAACCTCTTCCCTGACATATCCACAGCGGCCTCCTCAAAATGCAAATTTGATCCAATCACCCTCTGCTTAACCCCATCAGTGGCTTCCCCTGGCTCATAAGAGGAGGGCAAAACTCTGTACACGGCCTCCTTGGTCCTGCATGCTCCACCCCTGCCCAGCTCTCCAGCCTCATCACCACCATGCAAGCCCCCGAGTTCTCTCTCCTCAGCCACTTGACCCTCCTTCAGACTCTTGGATTCACCACATTCCCTCCTGCTGAGGCCTTTGCCGGTATTGTTCCCTTTGCCTAGAATGTTCTTTCCTTCATAGTTTTCCTAGTCATCACTTCCTAGCTCAGTTTCAATATCACTTTCACGGGAAGTCTTCCAGGATATCCCAACAGGCCAGATCCTAATCTCTTCTCCTCTTTGTCACTGGTTGTCTCTCCAGTGTCACACTTATCACAGCAGTGACTTTTCATAGATGCCTGTCTCCCTGACAGTCTATACAAGCCCCACAAAGTAACGAGTGCTCTTTTTGCTTGCTGCCTACTTCTGAAGCAGCACCTAGCCCACGGAAGTTTTCTCAGTAGGCACCAGTTAAATAGATGAAAGACCAAATGGAGGCCTTAAGGACAAACAAAATGGGCAGTGCAGGCTGGGTGAACATTTAGTGAAAGGGATTATAGTTAGACCTTGTCTTGGATCCTTCTTTTAAAATCACTGTTGGTTTCTTTTCTGCATTGGATGATAGCGATATGTATTAATTTTTTTAATGTGTGCATCTCAGTTGGAGGATCTGGAGGCCTAGACAGTGGCCACAGGGGCAAAGGCCATGAAGCAAGAGCAGAAGGAGACCTCAGAGCCCTGGTCCCTGGGGTGGGAGACCATGCGCAATTCAGAACCAAAGCCTGGCTGGCTACACAGGGCTCCCACTTTCCTGGATGATTCTCAGCCACCTTGTGGGGAAGGCCCAGGAACGGGAAGTATGCTGCTTGCTCCTGGTGCCCTTGGACAAGTTATTTAAACCCCTGTGTGTCTCATTTTCCTCATCTGTGAAGTAGAGATAAATAGTAGGGCCTACTTCATTGGGTCATGTGGAGTTTTAAATGAGAGTTTGTACCACACATGGTGTCTAACAGCACATATAATACATGTTCAGTAAATAGTATTACTATCTTAATCCTTATCCAAGGGTTCATTGAGGCAGACTCCCAGCCCCCTCTCTTACTATGAAATATAATCAATAGAGTCACAATCGTGAAGAGGCCTCCTTCTCCACATCAGCCCAACTTGGTCCTTTTCCTAGTAACTACCTGAGTTTTCATGATTAGGCAGGAAAAGGGACCCCTCTAACCACACTTTGAGGCTACTTTCAACACAATGCATGACCATTATCAAAAGAGAGAGGCTTCACTTGATTTCTCCATCATTTGGACAGAACAAGTCCTCGAAGATTTTCAACTTGAGACTACGCCTAAGGAAGGTGTTTTCTGCCTGGAAAATGGCTCACATAGAACAAAAAGAGAAGCACAGATTTTTTTTTTTTTTTTGGTGAGGAAGATTGGCCCTGAGCTAACACCTGTTGCTAATCCTCCTCTTTTTGCTTGAGGAAGAGTGGCCCTGAGCTAACATCTGTGACAATCTTCCTCTATTTTGTATGTGGGTTGCCGCCACAGCATGGCTTGATGAGTGGTGTAGGTCCACACCCAGGATCCGAACCCATGAACCCCGGGCCACTGAAGTGGAGTGCATGAACTTAACCACTACACCACTGGGCCTGCCCTGAGAAACACAGATTTTGCAGATGGAAGGCATGGGATCCAGGCGGCCCTTGTTTGCTAGCTTCCTGGGTCCAGTTCTCACAAAGTGGGAAAACAGCTTTGCTTTTTCAGCCCAATGCTCATAGATCAGAGTAGGAAGATGTTCCCTGGAGCCCCTCCAGCCACTGCGGCTTTGCCATATTAACGTTCCCATGATTTTACCCTTTCAAAGAAAGGGAGCAGAAGTTCCAGTGTTAGGGCATCAGTAGGTTAGAAATGGGATCTCTGGTTTAAATCAAACAGTCCCTAGCTTTATACTAAGAGGAAGATGAGGAGGTCTTCACAACTGGCAGCTCCCAATACCTTCTTTTGTAATGTGGGAAGATATTCCCTTTTGTGCTGTTCACATTAAGACTTACAGAGGCAAGGCAGGAGAATGAGTCCTTTTTCTCCAGGAATCTTCAGCCATTTCCTGCAGGGCTTCTCACCACTCGGTCGCTCCGTACTTCTGTTACCTAAGTGTGCAATGGTTCTGTCATTTCACTGTCCCTTTGGGCAGGAACATTTGAAGGCAGGGATTTTGCAAAGGTCCTGCTTTTGGAAGCGGTTTGTTGGCTCCCATCAAGCAGACACATGGAAAGAAAAGGGAATCTGGAATCCTTTATAGTGAAGATAGCTTGGGACTTGACCCAGGACAAAGCAATATGCAATTATTTGTTTGCCCCTGTAAGGATGGGGTGGGGACTTCTCTAGTCACCGAGGGCCTCTGAGCCAGTGCAGGATGAGGAGACTGTTCCATCACGCTTGGCTGTTCTTTTCAGCCCCTCTCGTTGGTACATTGGTCAGCATTGCCAGGGTTAGGAAGTGAGGTCCCTCCGTGCAGTTCCCAAATCTTGAACAAGATGACGCAGGCAAAACAATCACAGGAAAACTTGTCCTCAGTCCTCTGGGACACGTGGCCCTCAGTTCACACCTCTGGTGTGGCACTTCTATTACTGCACCCATCGACCTGTAATGCTGCTGGGGACTTTGCGCCCCTCCAAGACGTTGAGCTCCTCAAGACGGTAACCGTGCACTGCCTGTCATTGTGTTTCCCAGCACAGAGAAAGGCACTGACACTTCGATTCAATAACAAAATGAATGAGTGAATAAGTGAGTGAATGAGTGAATGAGTGCATTTGAAAGCCAGGGGTGTCTGTGCCTCACGAAGTCATTGTCTCGTGAGGAAAGAAGGCAGATGAAAAGAAGACCAGTAAGAAGTCCGGTATGCAGGATTGCTTCCTGTGCCTTTTGACCTGCAGCTATGAAGCATGACCTTTCCTGCTTGTTGAGCACAGACAGCTTTTAAAGGATATCCTTCCACTGCACTCCCAGAAGGACGGGAGGTGGGACAGTGCTCAAAGCCCCCCACTTTCAGGACCTTCTGAGCATGCTCTGAAGTAAGACTTCAGCAGAGGAAGGTGGCAGCGGTAGGGAGTTCCAAGGGGTCCTGAGGGAGGCTGGGTACACTTGGTTGATGGGGCAGGAAAAAGTCTCAGTGGAGGTAGTTGACCTATTGAGAGTCATTTGAAAGTGAAAGAAGACGGGATAGCCGAACAAACACCCTTCCTTCAAGCCCTCCCTCTACCCCATAAAAATGTGTGCGTGCACACACACACACACACATGCACACACAAATGCACACCTCTCACGTCCTTTGGGAAGTAGATCATGGGGCAGACACAGGTATCGAATGGAAAGTCGCTTCTTCAGAAGAGGCTAATACAGTAAAAACCCAAGATAATGTAGCCCAGAGTGACAGGAATTTGGATATAACACAGTTGGCATCAAATATTCTCATGTGGGGGGAGGCTGGGGGGAGAGGGCAAAGCTGGATGGAGAAACTGTAGGTAATCCTAGTTCACGAAGTGGGGAGGCAGAGGATGGGTCCCTGTGCCCCAGCTTTCTCCAAAAAGGCCAACAAAATGGCGCCAATTAGGAGAGTCCTGGAATCTGCATCTGTCTTAGAAGTCCCAGCAAAACTCCCAGGACACAGAATCATTTTTGATATTTAAGCCAAAGCAGAGAGCTGCCACCAGGTGGCGCCAAAGCAGAGCCTGGGCCTGGGGCAGACTGCACTGCCATGGATCCCCCGGGGGGCTCCCTCACTCACTGACTTTGCAACACCCCAACCTTGCGTTTTAGGAGCTTGGATTTCTCAGCCCGCACTTACAGGGTCGTGGCAGGGTTTTACTATCATGATTCTCTATGGGATAATGGTGGTCCTTTGGATATCTAAAATGCCTTGTAATTTATCAAGTGCCTGCCTTTACATTATTTCATTACAGCCAGACTGACAGCTAGGCAGGAAGGGGTCATTACTTCCATCTTGCAGGTAAGGAAATTGTGGTTTAGAGAAATTCCAGAGAGAAGAGAGCAGCCAGCTGTGCTTCGGCTGTTTCATGGCCCTGAGCATTCTATCTTTCTCTTCTTTATTGATCTGAGGCACATTGACAACATGTAAAGGCTCTGTGTCAGGGGTTTCCAGGGACCAAGGGTGAAAAAGTGTGTCCCTGCTGTCATGGACCACCTCTCTGTCCCTCCTTAGGTTTCTGTTGTTCTATCAGCACAAACAGCTGCCTCTCTTCTGGGCCCTTGTTCTCATTGTCACACCCCAGATCCTGGCTTTTCAAAATGAGGTTCCCTTACCTGGTTAAGCCCAGGATACCAGGAGCTATAGAATAAACCTGAACATTCTCCTGAGATATCTTCTTAGAGCATCACTGTTAACTCAATAAGTAATTTAAAAATTCCTTCTGTATCAAAACACAAAAGATATATTACGGAACAGAAGGCAAAAGTCACCTAAATTTTACAGAAAACCTGAGGCTTCAGAGACCTCTCATACCTGTGGAGCCCTTTATGTTGCAGACCCTGGGGCTCATCTGCCAGATCCCCTGTGCCACCGCGGGCACCTTGGGGGAACGTGCGAGACGGGCTACAGCTTCTCTGCCTTTCTCTCCCTTTTGGCGAATGAACTTGAGCCTGAATGTGCTGGGTTTTCAAGGCTCCCTGAGTTCACATAGCCCTGGTCCCACCAGAGCATCCTAAGAGGCCCCTGCCACTGTTACTGGCTTGAAATTCCTGGAAGATACCAGGCACTCAGTAGTGGGGAGAGAAGCAGCCAGAAAGGTGGACAGAACACTGAAACTGAGGTCAGGAAGCTCCTGCCTGGCCTTCCCGACATTGCCACTCAACAGCTGCAGGGCTGACCAGGGACCTCATTTCCCCATCTTTGAATGAGGGGCCTCTCTCGATGACCTACACGGTCTCATCCACTGTCGCACCTGGCAGGGCTTGGTGAGCCTCTGTGTGACGCCAGAGTGCCAGGAGGCAAACTGGACACAGACTCAGCCCTGACCCCAGCTCCCACCCTCACACTCAAATGCTCTTACCCATCATCAGAAATCCTGCCAGCGTTGGCTCCTTCTCCACCCCCACAGCTCCTGGCGGGTGCAGGCCTCTCTCTTCTCCCTCCCAGACAATCACAACGGCCTCTTACTGTGCCCTGGGCTCTGCTGTGCTCTCCCCCTCCTCCACTTTCCCCACAATCCTTCCTGGGATGTGATCATGTCACTCCTGCTCAAGACCCTTCAATGGCTCCTCATGGCTGATTCAGGGACCTTTCAGGGTCCTGAGGGATAGGCCCCCCGGGCCCTCCCCTCCCCTCCTCTCGCCTGCCCCGCCTCCATCACGGCACTCATTACAGTGATGCAATCATCTGCTTACTTCCCCGTCTCTCCCTCCAAACCAGGGGGCAGCAAACGTTTTCTATAAAGGGCCAGGTAGTAAATGCTTTAGGATTTGTGGGCCATGTTGTCTCTGTTGCAGCTCCTCAACTCCGCCTTTATAGCACAAAGTAACCATGAACAATATGTAAACAAATGGGCGAGGCTGTGTTCCAATAAAACTTTATTTACAAAAGCTGGCAGCGAGTGGATTCAGCCCTTGGGCTCTAGTATGCCAACTCCACTTTGTGATCGTGAATAGTCTGCCTTGTCGACCCCTAGGTCCCCAGCACACTGCCTGGCATGGGTAGATGTTTCATTAAAAAGTTTTTGAATGAATGTACGCCCAGGAAGGCTGCGTGGAGGCAGCAGAGAAGAGCGTGTTTTTCCTAAGGGTCCAACTCTAATACTCTAGCACAATGAGCAGGTCAGGCTTCGGGATTCCACGCTGTGCTGTCAAACCAGGGCTTCTGCCTCCAACAGCACCCTCCACCGGATCGCAGTAGGAGGAACCCCAGGCTTTGTGCATTAGCATGGGGTGAGCTGTAGGGCGAGATTCCCGGCCCACTAGGGCAGAGGGACAGGAAGGCCCCACAGTGACCCAGCCACAGAGCGAGGGAAACCAGTTGCCAGCTCCCAGTACTGTGTGGAGCCCCATGGAGTTAGCCTCCCTCAAGAATATCTGTCAGCTACAACTGCCCTGGGCCCAGGGCCCCGTCAGTGAGGGCCGATCAGGGGGTGGCAGGCATCGGGAGCGTGGGAGAATCCAGTGGCTCCCAGAAAACTCCAACCAGTTGTCAGGCAAGGAAGCTTTTCTTCCTTCTCACTCTTCAAGGCTGTATGTGCTGCCCCCTTGGCCTCCTGGGCATCTTGGGGCCTTTCCACCACTCCTCTTTTGGAGGTAGAACTTTCTTCCCAGACACTTTCGTCTAAAGTCCCTCTGCCACCTGGTGGTGACATCTGGGAATTGCAGCCCTGTCCTGGACAAGCACACATTAGCCTTGTTGGCAGAGGTCCCCCACCTCTGACGCCCTCACCAAGTCCTACTCGTTCTGAAAAGTTCTGCGGAGCCTTATTCTGTGAAGGCACCCGATACCATCTACGATGCTCTTTACTGATGTAGCAGCACGGTTCTGTCCCTCACTTCCTCCAGCTCTGAGCTCTCAGCAAGGTCCTCCCTAATAATGGCTATACAGCTGCCTGTCTTCCCCACCCGCAGCCTTCCCACCCTCTTCCCCTTCTTTCCTGTCCTTCACTGAGCTGTCTCCACCTGTCATTTTCGGTAACATCTGTTTGTTTATTGTGTTTATTATCTATTGCATCTGTCTACTCCCCCCCACACACACTGGAATGTAGCTCTTTCTGAGGGTGTGCTGTGCTCCTTGTTCACAGTTCTACCCCTTCGGCTAGAACAGCACTGCACACAAAAGCTCCCAGAACGTGTCTGAATGAATGAACAGCACCAAATGCACACCAGTCCATGATGATTTTGCTTTCTCTAAACACCTGATTTCTGTTTGTGAACTGCATTTCATTATGCGTCATCTTGTACATAGCTGTATGTGTGTGAATCTCATATTCCTTCTTGAACTGCAGATTCGGGAGAGGATTATGGTTGCATATTCTAACTGAAACAGAAGATCAATAAATAAATATTTTTATTATGAATATTAAAATATTACTATCATTAATAGTAATCCCTCAGATTTATAATCTGTTTTACAGTTTCTATCAGTTTCTACACTTGATCTTCTTGACAGTTCTGTGAAAGATTAAAAACAAGAATTAGGAATCCTATTTTTATATAAGGAAACAGGGACTCAGTAAGGTTAAATGACTTGCCTGAGATCAGCTCCTGAGCGGATGTGCTGGGACTTCTGACTCCAGCCTGAGCATCCTGCTCCCTGCTTTCCTCGATTAGCATCCAAATGCGGAGACTGTGACTTGGATAAGGTTGTTGGGGGGGAGGTGACATTACAGGCAAAGAAGCTGTGGTCTGTAGAAAAGCTGATTCTCCAGCATTCCACGCCCCTGCTGTATTAATCCACTCCAGCTGCCATAACAAAGTACCACAGACTGAGTGGCTTAAACAACAGAGATTTATTTCCTCAGAGTTCTGGAGGCTGGAAGTCCAAGATCAAGATGGCGGCAGGATTGGTTTTTCCTGAGGCGTCTCTCCTTGGCTTGTAGATGGCCATCTTCTCCCTGTGTCCTCACATGGTCTTCCCTCTGTGCGTGTTCATGTCCTGATTTCCTCTAAGGACACTGGTCATTAAGTTAGGGCCCACCTTCATGACCTCATTTTACCTTGATTGCCTCTTTAAAGGCCCTATCTCCAAACACAGTCACATTCTGAGGGCCTGGGGCTAGAACTTCAACAAATGAAGTTTGAATTTCGGAGGGACACAATTAAGCCCATAACATTCCGCCCCCTGCCCTTGCCCCCGATCAGGCAGATGTCACCTTTCTCCTTTGGCCTGTGCACTCCTCAGAGATGCCTTTCTGCCTGTCTAGAATTGCCAGCTGGTTGGCTCATGACTGACCCATGGAAGGGCAAGGTCCCAGGCTGTCAGTGACTGAGAGGACGAAAACACCAGAGGTCCTAGAGTCCCCTGCAGGCAAATTAAAAGCCTGAGCAAGTGGCAGGGGGCCTTCCTTCTAAGAGGAATGCCTTAGGGCCAACATCTAGAACTTTCTGTACATATGGACAGAGGAGGCAAGCACTTAGAGTTCAATTTCAGACACCTAAGAAGCTCTTCAAATTTGTCCCCATTAACTGATGCCTGAAATTTGTTCAGCTCATTTTGGGGCAAATCTCTTCATGACCCTGGACCTCAGTTTCTTAACCTGTAAAATGAGAGACTTGGGCTAGATCCAACAGTAAGATTTAAAAGGAGCGTTTGGGTCCCTGCTCCCGTACCAACCAGCTGTGTGACCTGGGTCAAATCACTTAACCTCTCTGCAACTTAGCCTCCATCTCATAAATAAAGAGTAGGTTTGGGTAATCCCTAATTCAGTGCCAGCTCTGAAATTCTCTGTTAGAGAAATTTTCAAGCAATTATAAACTTACAGAAAAGTAGGAAGTACAGTATCTAATAAAACCTTTTCCTTCCTGATGATTTGAGAGTTAAGTTGCCGACCTGACTCTCCATCCGTGTGTGTTTCCACAAACAAGGACAGTCTCCTCTATAACCACAACACAACCATCAGCATCAGGAGATTAACATTGACACATTACTCCATCATAGTTCTCAGGCCCCAAGGAAGTTTTACGAGTGGCCCAATAAGATCTTTCATAGCAAAAGGATCCATCCGGAACGGCATGATGCCTTGAGTCACTGCTCTTCGGTCTTCTTCAGTCTGGGACAATGCCTCCACCTTTCCTTGATTTTCATGACCTTGATACTTTTGAAGATTATGGTTCAGTTATTTTGTAGAATATTCCTTAATGCCAGCCCTCTCCACAGGGACACCTGATTGGACTCTGACTTCCCACATCAGCTTGTCCTGCTGCGTGGACACCCTGTTGCCCCACTCAGGCTCTGACTCTCACTCTGGGCCACCCCTCCTCCAGGATGTCCTCCTCACCTGGCTTGGGCTCCAACACCCCTTGCCAGGCCACCTGTCCTTGTGGACGTTGTCCTGCTGCTCTCATGCAGCTCCACGACACCATGGTTCTCCTGGCCCTGAATTGAGGACACGAGTAAGTGCTCCATGCCATATCACTTGTGGCTTTAGGACTGAATTGCTCAAGATGAAAGGGAAGGGAAGAGAAGAGAAGGTGGTAGCTTAAGACTTTGAGTCCTGATTGTGTCCCCCGCAGTGTAGATGATGCTGAGTGGGAGCCAATAAGGAGGAAGAGAAGGACCAGGAGGCCTCAGGATTCAGGGAGAGGCAGTTGTGGTGTCAAGAAGAGAAAAATAAGGAAGCTGAGGGCATTGGGGCAGGATTTGCACATTCAAGGGATCAGAGAGATCAGGTGTGAGATCCACATTTGGGGACCAGAGAGAGAACCCCACAAGAGCAGGATGGGGTGAGTCTCACTTTGGGAGGCCATCTCACGTGGGGGGATGTTCCGAGGCAAGTGACTGGATGGCGTGAATTGTAAAACCGTAAGTAGGAGAGGTGACAGGGAGCTGGGGGTGTGGAGTTTGGAGAAGTCGAGGCTCTGTGAGGGCAGAAGCATGGTCTTCAAGCATACAAATGGCTGTCTGGGTGGTCCCCAGGAACCTCACCCTGTGCATGTGCCAGAGAGCTACAGGGAGGACGATGGAGCTCACCATGGGACTTTGTTCTCCCCGTCAAAGCTGTGCAAAGCTGAGAAAGGCTGCCTGTAGGTGGTGAGTTCCTGGTCATTTGTGGCATTCAAGTCAGACCACTAGTTACTGGGGTCAATACAGAGAACTTCAAGAGGATTCAAGTCCAGGCCAGGGAGGGGGTGAGGGGAGGAGAGAGAACTCAATAAGGGCCCATCCCAACCTGAGGTCTTGTCACTCAGCTTTGCCCTGTGACAAGCATTTGGTTCTACTGAGCGTTAACTGTGTGTTTGCTCATCACTTTATCTACATCGCTATGTCCTGGCATGGGCCTTATGAGTCCCTGTGATGATTTTCATTTTATAGGCAAGGGACCTGGGCTTAGATGCTCATGTTCTTGAGGTTGAGCCCTGAGCCTTGGCCACTGTGATTCTGGACCTGACCCCATAGCTCAGGATCACTGCTCTCCACTGCTCTCAAGGCTGACACAGAACAGGGAAGCCCAAGCCTTGCCTGCTTCCCGTGGTGTGGGTGACACTGAGATCTGGCTCTGCTCTCCAAACCCCAGAAGGAGGCTGCCTTTCCTCTCTGCAACTGTGCCAGTAGCTGCTCACACAGCACCTGAGCCTCTGGGTGATCTGGGGACAGCACTTTGGAAGGATGCTCCACAGAGAGAGGTAGCCCATTCGCGCACGCAAGCAGAGAGAGATGAGCCAGGGACCAAAGATAGAAACTGCCTCTTACTGGGCCTGTTCTGATGTAAAAATGCAGAACTCAGAATTAAACAGGCTCTTTGCATTGCAGAGCAATAGTGCCCGATTAAGCTATTCTGGGGCCTGGGGACACTTAGGAATTTTGAGAGTTTTTGTTGCTCAAGGATGAATAATACATAAATCTGTACAGTCTCAATTCAAATGATGACTCATGAGTCACACCAAAGGCTTCATTCCAATCCAATCCATATCCTTCAGAAAGCCTGGGCTTGGCAGCCAGGGGCCCCCTATTTCTGGGTGATTCAAGCTTGGCTCTTTGAGGGAACACAGACCACCACTGGTCTGCAAACTGCTTGCTCCTGGTCCATGAAGAGATAAGTACAGAAATGGAGAGCAGGTGCTTAGAAGCCTTTATAGCAATTTAACAGAGGGATTTTATGTGGGTTGAATCTAATAATAAAAGTTTGGGCTTGCATTTTATAAGCTTGTTGTTTAGTGCATTTTTCTAGTAATTCAATTTTATTATGTTTTATGATAGTGTTGGTTCACAATAAGTTAGAAATTTAAAACAAAAAATAAAAAGCCCTGATTCTTCCCTGACAGATGGTCTGAGAAGCACGGGTCCAGGCCACAGTCCTTCGTGCTCATTGTGGCTGAGTCTGCAAAGCACACCATCAGCTTCATGACCCTCCACGGCCAGTTACGGCAGAGCGACATGTAGCAGCTCAGGCCCTTGGTGAAGGGGAGCGTGCCCTTTATTTGCTGCGGGGCTCTCTGTGCCAGGCACTGTGCTGGGTTCCAGCTGTGTGACCCCTTAGTTGGTGACCACAACTGACCTTCCTGGAGCCACAGTGCCCTCCTGGGGCTTGCAGACCAGCAACTGAATCAGAATGTGTGAGTTCAAACCCTGACTTTGCCACAAAGTAGCGGGGTGACCTTGGGCAAGTCACTTCCCTCTTTGGGTTTCAGGTTTCTCATTTGCAAAATGCAAAGATTAGACTAGGCTGTTCCCAAGAGCCTCCCAGATCTTCCGTTCTATGATTCCAACACTGGCTCTTGGAACCAGTGAGAGGCTCACTGTAAAACAAGATCAAGACCAGATGTCTAAACAAGCTCTCAGAGCACATTGAAGGTGGTATGTTCATACAGACACAGAAGAGTTACTGACGTCAATGTTCATATTTTCTTACACCTCTATGAAGGTTTATTTAATACAACAAACAGCACCTATCTGAAGTGTATGCTGTGATGAGTTCTGAGATAGCATTCACCTTTGAAGCCATCATCTCAACCACAATACTGAACATTTCCATCACTCCCCAAAGTTTTCCTGTGCCCTGTCAAAATCCACTTTCCCCTCTACCTCTGGCCCCCAAGCAACCACTGATCTGCTTTCTGTCTCTATAGATGACTTTGCATTTTCTAGAATTTTAATGCACAGATTCATACAGTAGGTCCTTTTCTGATGTTTTTTCACTCAGCATAATGATTTTGAGGTTTATCCATGTTGTTGTATGCATCAATAGTTTACTCCTTTTTATTGCTGAATAGTATTCCATTGCGTGGATATACCACAACATTTTTATCCATTCAATAGTTGATGGCAAACATTTGGGCTGTTTCCAGCTTTTGCTACTACAAATAAAGCTACTGTAAACATTCATGAAAAGTCTTCATGTGAATAAGTGCTTTCATTCCTCCTGGGTAAATATATAGGAATGGAATGGCGGGGTTTAGAAACCACCAAATTGTTTTCTCAATGGGTTGTACCATTTTACAATTCTGCCAGCCTTGCATGAGAATTCTAGTTGCTCTACACCCGTGTCAACACTTGGTACTCCCAGTCTTAAATTTTAGCTGTTCTAATGAATGCATAATGTATCTCACTGTGGTTTTAATTTGCATTTCCTTAATGACTAATGAAGATGAACATCTTTTCATGTGCCTATTGATCATTTGTAAATCTTCTATTGTGAAGTGTCTGTTAAATCTTTTCCCGATTTTTAAATTGAGTTAATTGGGTTGCAAGAATGCTTTACATATTCTGGGTAAAGCCTTTGATATATGTGTCGCAAATATTTTCTCCCAGTCACAACACTTGGTCTTTAGTTTTGTGATTGTATACAATGTCAAGAAGTTTTACAAGTCTCTGTAAGGTCACCCATGAGCCTGAGTCCTAGCCATGGACCCAGATGAAGAATATCTGCTCTAAGGTTTCCGGCCTGGCCAAAGGATAATGATGCTGGTGCCAGTGGCAGAAACAGGCCCAGTGAAGGTAGAGTACTTTTTGTGAGTAAGACAGAGTGTATAGTTTCAGACCAACTGAATTTCAGGAGATGGCAGCAAAGATAAGTGAAAATGTTCAGCAGAAAATGGATAAATGAGATTCCCACTGTCCCCACCTACTATCCAGGGAAACTATAGCCAAGGGAACATGTTTGGTGAGATCTTTAAGGAAGACCCAGTTGACTCTGTTGAGAGAAATGCAAATCAAATTGTTAGAGTTGGGAGGCATTCCTGGTTGAAGGCAGGACACTGAATGAGTCCTCTAACCAAGAGTCTATAGAGGACATAACAAGAACAAGAGATTGAGGACTGCAGAATGAGGGAACGAATACCCCCAACCAGAGAGAGAAGAAGAGGAGACATGGAGACTGACAGGGAGCCTGGATTGTTGTGTTCGGCTTCTGTGACATTGACTAGGGAGATGTGTACAAAAGCAGACGTGTGAAAAATGAAAGAATCTCAAGTCATATGCACAAGAAAGGGCATGTAGATACTTGGGGTGGAGAAGAAGAAGGTGGGGAAGGGAGTTTGCCAACAGAGGAGAGGCAGGAATGGGGAAGAAGACCAAGCAGGCTAGGAATTTGAAGAGGAGGAGGGATGAATTTGAGCAGCTGCTGTGAAATGTGCATTTTGGGAAAGAGAGATAAAACTAGAGGGTTTGTGGCAAGTTTTGATATGTGTATCTGATGTTGTCTTTTCTTCATCTCCTTTTCAAGAAAATTTCCAGTAAAGAATTCTGATGCACCTCAGAGTTTTTGGAGCCAGATTTGTGTTTATTCTGAATGCAACAGCATGCTGAGGCTGGCCTCAAGGCAGCCCCATTTTATCCAGGTTACACAAAGCTTTGATGGTGAGCAGCTCTTGGCTCAGGGTAGGGACCTTGTACGTCTTGTTCTTTGTTTAGGAAGTGTTGGCACTTCATACATTCTCGTCAAATGTCGGTTGAATGCTGTTGTAAAAAGCCTGTAGTCAGGTGTTGTGTATTGCCTGTGGGATCAGTGTAGGGGAGCAGGGTATCTAAAGGAAGCATTAAGCAGTTGGTCTCAAGGTTAGACAGCTGCTCCCCATCTCCCTCTTTTCTTCTCCATGTGACGACATGTCCTTTCCTATGTAGATCATTTTGTCCTCTCACTTGCCACACCACATTTGCTTATACACCCATTACTCTGCTCACTCCAACAAACCCAGCAAACAATTATCATTGTTAACCATGCCCTGAGAGATGACCATAGACTGTAAACAAATGACTTAAACCACAGAGACTTCTGGAGTGCTATAGGAATTGTAGCATGGTGTTGTACATGCACAGTACATACACAGTATGTAGCAACATACTGCAATGAACAGGAAGCTCACTGGTCTGAAGAACACTGTGTGTGAATTACAGCGAGGCAGAGAAGGGAGGTTCTTACCTTGGGAACTTGTCTTACCTCATCGTTTCTCAGGTTTGTCTCTCCTAACCCTAGACTTGGTTAAATCTGCCATAGAACACTGGGCTTCCCTTCAGTGAGACTTGTCACTCTGTCATTACCTGTCCAATGCTGGCTTCCCTACCACAATGTAAGCTTCAGGAAGGCATTCACCATGCCTACCTTGGTCATAGCAATATGCCCATCCCTAGGGACACTGCAGGCACTTAACAAGTGTGTGTTAACTGAATGTCTTATTGACTGATGCTCCCTATGTTCTCCATGCAAGAGCCACCAACAGGAAGGAGGAGTCTCCTCCCCTGTCTCATTGCTCTTACAGGATCCAAGAAAGGGGTTCCCACCAGATAGAGAGCAGAGGTGCTGCCTCAACATTCTTTGCAAAGGTAGAATCATGGATTTTTCCTCTGTAAGTTCTCTTAGAGTTTCTCTAGAGATCCCTTTTACCAAGGAGGACACAGTTTGAACAAATTTGACCAATCCCTCAGAGAGTGAGTGCAAACCCTGAACCCAGGTATCAGACCCGTGGGCCAGTGATCTCGCCTTGGACAGTGTCCAGAGGCAGTGCATTCCCCCCCGCCTCTAGAACCAGATGCTCTGGGTGTGAACCTGCACTACTACCTCAGAACTGTGTGACCTTGGGCTGGTCAGGTCACTTCACCTCACTGGGCCTTGGTTCCCTCAGTCTGTAAATAAGGCATGATAGTAAGATCTACTTCACAGGGTTAGTCTGAGGATTGATGGGGATCTTACACATAAAAGTATTTACAAGAGTGCTTGGCATATAGGAATCATTAGCAAATGTTAGCCGTTATTAACAAAGTGTTTTTTACACCTGCTCAGAGCCATTCACTCGTGTGATAGGAGGGGACTGAATCTGAATCTGAGACATTTCTGACTTTAGCAGCAAGTGAGAGGTTGAATTAGGCCACCGGGGCTTAATGTGGTGCTTAGGGGCTTCAACTTGCCTGTCCCCCGCTCATCCTGGTTCTCAGCACTGTTCACTCTGAGTGATGCCTTCTCTTCTCTGAACATCAATTTCCCTATCTGAACTATGGAACCGGTCATCTCTTCCCTGCTACCTCCAAAGGCAATAGGGGTGGGTGAGAAGATGCTTTTAAACAGGAAGAAAAAAAAGGATTCACAATTATTTTCCAAACAAGGGAGTTGTCAGGGGGAAATGCCAACAGCGCTTTGAGCAGGAAGTGCTCCTCTAGCAAGAAGTTGGGGAGAATCTGTTTCTTAGGAAACCAGGTGACCGCGAGTGGCGAGCCAACAGTTCATTTCATTGGCTCCATCTGTGCCCGAGCGGGCGCTGCCAGCGGCAGTGGCAGTGCGCCCAGGCCGGCGACAGCGACACCCACAACCGGCAGCCAGGAAGGGGCTGCGCGGGGGCGGAAGCGGATGCGGTATTTAGAGTTGGAAAACAATATGCATTTGTCAGGGTTTTGCTCTTTCTTTTCTAAATTCAGAACATTTGGGGAGAGAAGAAGAGGGAGGAATACTGATTTCCCCTCCAGGAAAGGATGATGGGTGGCAGGAGACGACGGAAACCGGGACGCTTCCTCTCCCGCACCCGCCCCATCCGCCCCTTTCTCCGTCTCCTCCCTCATCCTGGCTTCTGTCCGCTCTTTCTCTCTCTCCCTCCTCCTCCACTGCCTCCCCTGGCTCCCCCTGCGCCTCCTACTCTCTCGCTTTCCTCCTCCCTGACCAAAAGGAGGATGCTGTCTGGGTTAGAGATTACACTACCTGTCTCAGAAGGAGTTACCAGAGAGCTACCCCTGCCTGCAACGCAGGGCGAATCCCTGCCGTGAAAGAGGCGCAGACCCCAGTGAGGGTCATATGTGAGGCCGGGCAGCAGGGTGGCGTTTTCCCGGGAGGCCCAAAGCCCACATCTGTGCGGTGAGGAGCAGCAGAGGCTGTGCAAGGGTGGGACCGAGCTCACCCTGCCTGCTCGCCTCTGACGTATGGCCGGGAGGAAGGAAGCCTGAGCGCTGCAGTCTGAGGGAGGGACAATCCGGCAGAGAGAAGGCAGTGTAGAGAGAGAGGGCAGAGAAGAGACGGGAGGAGGGGAAGGGCAGGGAAGGTGGGGAGGGGACCTTCAACCCCAAGGCTGTCAGGGGTCCTAGAACAAGGCCTGGCCTGATGTCAGGAGCCAGAACTCCTGACCTTGGAGACCCACACCACCAGTCTAGTGCTCAGATAAGAGAATCAGAGTCTACACTAGGGTTTCTGAGCTGGGCACTACTGACATTTGGGGCCCAATAAGTCTTTGTTGTGGGGGTTATTCAGTGCACTGTGGCATATTTAGAAGCATCCCTGGCCTCTCTTCCCTAGATAGATACCAGTAGCACTCCCCCCCCAGTTCCCAACTGCAACAACTAAAAAGGTCTCCAGACATCACCAAGTGTTTCCTGAGGGCAGGGGCAGGGGGTAAATCTCCCTGGGTTGAGAATCACAGAAAACAATTTCTGTTTGGAAGGTAGTCCTAGCGGGACGATGGGCCTTTAACTTTTTATCAACAGGTATTTAACCCTTGCTTCTATGAAGAATAATTCTGATATTTCTGTTGACCTTAATTCTGCAGGTAGGCAAAATGGAGAGAGCTTTAGTACTGGGCAATAGAGCCAGCTTGTTAGAAAAGAAGATGGGCTAGCAGGGTGCCCGCTGGACACCATGACATAGGGTTAAACCCACTCAACAGTGGGTGGGGCTGTTCAGGTTTTGTGGTCTTATTTTGTTTTGTTTTCTTTATACTGACTGATATTTTGGAATTAATTGAGAAAATCCACCATAAAACTCACAAAAATTGGATGTTAATTCAGGTAAACTGAGACATAGAAAAGGAAAACCCTCAAGTAATCCTGGTCATAACTAGCCTTGGGTTTCTGCCACAGACCTCAGCTCATGTGCTGAGGGAGGGAGGGATGCATAGAAGAGGTTCTTCTCAGAGCCCTGCGTTACACAAGCCATTCAAAGTCAGACACCTGGTCCCCTACAGTCAAGACAATGGAGTAGAGAGAGAGAGAAGGAATTTGGGTTTCTGGGGGGGCATACTCACCATGAAATGCCTATCTCCAGACTTCCTTTACATCAAAGAATAAACCCTTTCATGTTTTCCCACTGCCTTTTCAACCTCTGTATCACTTGGACAATTCTATGTTAACTGATCCAATCACAGAAGCTCAGATCAGTCCTTGATGCTGGTCCTCAAGATCTTGTTCAAATGTTACCTCCTCACCTCAAAGTTTCCCTTGATCCTTGTAGCTGGAGGCAGCCTCACTGTCCTCTTACCTCCAGGGACTTCGGGCAGGTCCTCTCTCGCAGCACCTCCTCCTCATTGCACTGTTACCCGTATCTGTGACTCAGTTGTCCCCCTGTCTTTCCATCTTACCTGCCAGCAAAAACCCAACTCTGAACCAGTTCAACTGTCTCCTTCCTTCCTCCCTCCCTTCCTTCTTTCTTTCTTTCTTTCCTTCCTTCCTTTCTTCTTTCCTTCCTTCCAACTTTCTTCCTTCCTTCCCCACTCTCTCTCTTCCTTCCTCCCTTCCTCCCTCTCTCTCTCTCATCCTCTCTCTCTCTCCACTCTTCTCCCCTCTCTCTTCTTCTTTCCTTTATTTAGTTATTCAACAAATATTTATTGAGTGCCTGTTCTTCTAAGTGCTAGGATGGGGTCTGAGCGTTCAGTAGTGAACAAAACATGGTCTTTGCTCTCATGGGCCATCACCAGAGCTGATAGTCTAGTGGAGGTCAGTAAATAAATGTAGTGCTATGATAAGCACAGTAGGGTGTTGAAATGAAGAGTAACAAGGGGACCAAGTTAAACGAGGGGGGGGTGCTTAGAGACATTTTCTTATAATAGGTGACATATCAAAACTGAAGGATGAGAAGGATCCAGTGTTGCAAGGCAAGGTAGGAGGTGGATGGAGGACGTTCCAGGCAGAGGGCACAATATCTTCAAAGACCAAGAGATGAGAAAGAGCTGAGTGTGTTCAGGGAATGGAAAGAAGGCAATGTGGTTGGAGTAGAGTGAGTGAGATGGAGATGTAAGCTGATGCCAGATCAGACAGGGCAGGGATAGACAGTCATGGAAAGAAGTTTGGATTATATGCTGAGTGCATTCAGAAGTCATTAGAAGGTTTTGAGTTGGGGAATGACATGGTCTGATTTACATTAAAAAAAAATCACTCTGAGACTTCCAGAATGGTATCATGAGAAGCATGGCAAACCCTCTACCTGAGCAAAACAACAATTTAACATCTAAAAATGATTTAAAAAAACCCAACCATTTAAAATTTGCAAAAATTGTCCTAAAAGAATACCATAAATGGAGAAAGTTATTCAAGGAAATGTATTAAATCTTGATAAGAACCATGAAAGTCTGTGGCATTTGAATCATGACTTATTCATATTCCCTCCACCAGCTCAGTGTGACAGGAGCTTTACTTCAAGAGTATGCTTCCAAGAAGTTGGGGCTCCTTCCCCATCTAGCTCCCAGTCCTGGGCTACGGTTTCACCCTGGGAGGGCAAGCCACTGGCATCTATCATTCTTCCAGCCCCATGTTGCAGAAACTCTATTCTGAGTAGATGTGATTGAAAGGACCAGTCCCTCTTCCTCTACCCAGTCCCCACTCATAGGGTGAAATCTCTACTCCAGGTGCAGTAGGCTGAGATCTCTGGGACCCAAGTGCACCTACCCCAGCTCACTTGCAGGGCAAATGTTCCACGCTGGGAGGGGGAAGCCAAGGAACCAGGGGTTGCTATCCCCATCCAGAATCCTGCTCATAGAGCAGAGATGTCATTCTGGGAGAAGCAGGCCACTGTCTCCATTCCTCACTCCCATATAGTGTGGCACAGAAGTTCTGCCCAGGGAGAGAACAGCTCTGCCTAATAGGACTGACTTATTTGGAACAGAGTGAGGGGAAGTTCTTGCCTAAGGACATTGTAGAAAACAATGCAGAACTTGGTTGTAAACAATTAAGAGGAGGCTGTAGCTATACGATGCTCATAGCAACAAGTGAACCAGTAGACAAGCCAGAAGTTTAACAGAAAGAATCAGGGAAAGAGACAGCTAAGAGGAAACTTCCTGGAGTCAGAGTAGCCACAAAGACTGGCAACATCCTGCCTCTGCAAAGAGGACATACTTTAGTTGAATCAGAGTGTGGAACATTTTATGTCCCAGAGTGTTGTCAAAAACAATAGAGCAATCAACTAGCAATCAGTGGAGGCTAACAGCTTAGTGTGAAACCAATAGAGGCCAACTCACCCAGGGAGACTATGCTCATGCCCAAATCTATACCCTCTGAGAAGGGACATCAGAGGCTACACACTGCAGCAGACTTCACTGAAGTAGTCCAACCAAGTCACTAAAAAAATAAGCAGACAAGAAAACAGCAGTAAGCCCTGGGGGAAGGGAGATCTGTGTCCAGGGTTGCTATGATAGATTCTATAAAATGGCCAATTTTCAACAGAAAATTGTGAGACATTCAAAGAAACAGGCAAGTGTTACCCATACACAGAAACAAAAGCAAGCAATAAAAACTGTCTGTGAGAGGGCCCAGATGTCAGACATAGCTGACCAGGATTTCAAAGCAGCTATTATAAATATGTTCAAAAGCTAAAGGAAATCATGTCTAAAGAATTAAAGAAAGGCATGATGAC
Organism: Ceratotherium simum simum; assembly: GCF_057802395.1. Classification (NCBI taxonomy): domain Eukaryota; kingdom Metazoa; phylum Chordata; class Mammalia; order Perissodactyla; family Rhinocerotidae; genus Ceratotherium; species Ceratotherium simum. The sequence continues at coordinate 10,384,675 of NC_141911.1, read as the reverse complement.
AATATCTCATCAAATATAGAATATCAATAAAGAAATAGAAATTATTTTTTAAAAGAATCAAGTGGAAATTCTAGAGATGAAAAGTACAATAATCAAAAATGAGATATTCACTAGAGGGGCTCAATGGTAGATGTGAGCTGGGAGGAGAAATAATTAGAGAACTTGGAGATAAATTTATAGAGATTATGAAATCTGAAAAATGGGAAAAAATGAAAAGAAATGAACAGGGTCTCAGAGATATGTGGAATGTCACTAAGGGTACCAACATACACATATGGATATCAGAAGGAGAAGACAGAGAGAAAGGAAGGGAAAAAATTTCAAAGAAATAATGGCTAAAACTTCCAAAATCTGGTACAAAATATTAATCTCTGCATACAAGAAGCCCAATAACTCCAAGCAGGATAAATACAAAGAGATCCACACCCAGACATGTCACATTCACAAAGAGAAAACCTTGAAAGCAGCAGGAGAAAAATAACTCATTATATACAAGGGAAACTCACTAAGATTAACAGCTGACTTCTCATCAGAAACAACAGAGGCCAGAAGACAGTGGGATGCCATGTGAAAAGTGGTGGAAAAAAACTGGGAACCAAGAATCTTATATCCAGCAAAACTATCTTTCAAAAATAAAGACATTCCCAAATAAATAAAAACTGAGAGAATTTTTTGCTAGCAAACTTGCTTTACAAGAAATTCTAAAGGAAGTTCTTCAGACTGAAAACAAGTGACAGCAGACAGTAATTCAAATCCGAAAGGATAAATAAAAAGTGTCAGTAAAAGTAATTAAGTTGGTAACTACAAAAGACAGTATAATTGCTTATTTCTTCTATTAAATGATTGAAAAAGCAATTACCGGCTGTCACAAATGGCAAGATTCCATCTTTTTGTAATGGCTGAATGTATTATGCAAAGCAAAATAAGTCAGATGGGGAAAGATAAATACCATATGATTTTACTCATATGTGGAAGATAAACAAACAAACACATAGATGCAGAGAATGGACTGGTGGTTACCAGAGAGAAAAGGGATGGGGGAAGGGTGAGAGAGGTAAAGAGACACATTTGAATGGTGAGGGATGGGAACTAGACTTTTGGTGGTGAACATGATGTAGTCTATACAGAAGTTGGAATATAATGATATACACCTGAAATTTATATAATGTTATAAATCAATGTTATCTATATAAAAATAAAAAGCAATTGCTTAAATCAATGTATGTAATTGTATTGTTGGAGCTTTATCATACAAAAATGTAATATATTTGACCTAAACAGCACAAGGAGATGGATAGGAACAAAGCTCTACTGGAGTAAGGAAATGATATCAGATAGTAACTTGAACCCACAGGAAGAGATAGAAAGAACCAGAAGTTGTAGGTTAATATAATAAGGTTAATATAACAAATATCAATATTTGTTAATTATAGAAGGTTATTAAAACAAATACTATAAATATAAACTTGTTCTCCTTTCTTCTCTCACATAAAAGAGATAAAATTATACAACTTAATAATTATAATGATATAAGTTGGGTTTGTAATATATATGAAAATAATAGCAAAAAAGAAGAGGAATGGAACTATATAGGAGTAAAGTTTCTACATCTCAGTAGAAACAAGTTGGTATAAATCTGAAGTAGATTCTGACAAGTTAAGATACATATTGTAATTCCTAGAGCAACTATGAAGAATATTACTCAAAAAATAATTAAAATCATTAAAGGAATTAAAATCTTACACTATAAAATATTCACTCAATGCAATAGGCAGTAAAGGAGGATCAGAAGGACGAAAAAAGATAAGAGACATATAGAAAACAAAAAGCAAAATGGCAGATGTAAATTCAACTATATCAATAATAACGTCACATGTGAATGGATCAAACAATCCAATTAAAAGACAGAGATTGTCAGACTGGATAAACAAACAAGTGCCAACTATGTGCTGTATACAGGAAACATGCTTTAGATCCAAAGATATGAAAAGGTTGAAAGTAAAAGAATGGAAAAAGATGACTATGCAAACTGTAATAATAAAAGAGCTGACGTGTCTATAATAATATCAGCAAATAAACTGTAAATCAAACAAAAAGTCACTAGAGATAAAGAGAGACATTTTATAGCGATAAAAGGATCAATCCATTAGAAGGATACAACAATTATAAACATACATGCACCTAATAATAAAGCCCCAAAATACTTGAAGGAGAAAAAATGACAGAATTGAAGGGAGAAATAGACAATTCAACAATAGAAGTTGGAGATTTAAATAAACCATGTTAAATAATGGATAGAACAAATAGAAGATTAACAAGGATATAGAAGACTTTAGCAACACTGTAAACCAAGTAAACCTCACAGACATTTATAGAACACTCCAACCAATTAGAGCAGAATACACAGTCTTCTCTACAGTATATCAAACATTATCTAAGATAGACCATATTTTAGGCCATAAAACAATCTTTAAAATTTTTAAAGGATTGAAATCATATAAAGTATGTTCTCTGACCACAATGGAATTAAATTAGAAATTAAGAACAGAGGAAATTTACAAATATGGGGACGTTAAACAACACACTCCTAAATAACCAAAGGGTCAAAAAAGAACTCACAGGAAAAATTAGAAAATATTTTGAGATCATTGAGAATAAAAACACAACACACCAAAACATATGAGAAGCAGCTACAGCAGTGCTTGCAAAGAAATTTATAGCTGTTAAGTGCCTATTTTAAAAATGAAGAAAGATGTCAAATAAGTCATCTAACTTTTTCTCTTAAGAAACTTGGAAAAGAGAAGCAAACTAAAACGAAAGCAAGTAGGAGGAAGGAAATCATAAAGAGTCAAGTGAAATTAACAAAATAGAGAACAGGAAAAAAAATAGAGGAAATCAGTGAAACCAAAAGCTTATTCTTTGAGAAAATCAACAAAATTGACAAGTCTTTAGCTAAATTGACCAAGAAAAAAGGGAGAAGGGTCATATTTCTAAAATCAGTAACAAAAGATAGGACATCACTATTAACCTTACAGAAATAAAAAGAAACATAAGGGAATACTATAAACAACCATATTCCAACAAATTATAAAACTTGGATGAAATGGACAAATTCCTAGAAAGAAACAAATTACCAAAACCTACTCAAGAAAAGACAGATAATCTGAATCAACTTATAACAAGTAAAGAGATTGATCCAACAAGTAAAGAGATTGAGTAGTTTCAAAACTTCCCGTAAAGAAAAGACCAGGTCCTGATGGCTTTGCTGGTGAAAGTTTCCAAACATTTAAAGAAAAACTCATGCTAATCATTCACAAACTCTTCCAAAAATTAAAAGAAGATGGAACTTCCCAATTCATGCTATGAGGCCAATATTACCCTGATAGCAAAATTAGACAAAGACATTGTAAGTAAAGTAAACTACAGGCTATAATTACTTATGAATATAAATAGAAAAATGTTCAAAAATACTAGAAAAACAAATCAAAGAACATATACAAAGAATTATACCTCATGACAATGGGATTTATCTCAAGAATGCAATTGGTTGACATCTGATATCAATCAGTGTAATAGGCCAAATTAACAGAATAAGGGACAAAATCCAACAAATCATCTAATAGACACAGGAAAAGCATTTGACAAAATCTTACATCCTTTCATGATGAAAATACTCAACAAACCAGGAATAGAAAGAAACTGCCTCAACCTGATAAAAGACCTCTCTAAAACCCAAGCTAATAACATATATAATGGTGAAAAACTGGGTGCTTTTTCCCCAGGATCAGGTGCAGAACATGGATATCCATTCTTACCACTCTATGGTTCAGTTCTAGCCAGAGAAAATAGATGAGAAAAAGAAATGAATGGCATCCAGGTTGGAAAGGAAAAAGTATAACAATGTCTATTTGTAGATGACATGATCTTATTTAGAGAAAATCCCAAGTCCATTTAAAAACTATTAGAATTAATAAACAAGTTTAGCAAGCTTGCAGAATACATGGTCAATATACAAAAATCAATTGTATTTCTGTACCCTAGCAATTAACAATCTTAAAATGAAATTAAGAAAACAATTTCATTTACAATAACACCAAAAAAGGAAATATTCAGGAATAAATTTAACCAAGAAGTGCAAGACTTGTGCACTGAAAGCTACAAAACATTGTTGAAAGAAATTAAAGAAGATCTAAATAAATGGAGAGACATACCATGTTCAGAGATCAGAAGACAATATTGTTAACTTGGCATTAATCTCCTACAGATTCAATGCAATCTCTACCAAAATCACAGTTGTCTATTCTGCAGAAATTAACAAACTGATCCTAAAAGTCATGTGGAAATATCAGGTACCCAGATAACCAAAACAATATTGAAAAAGAACAAGAAAGTTGGAGGACTTACACTTCCTGGTTTCAAAACATACTACAAAGCTACAGTAATCAAGACAGTATGGTACTGGCATAAGGATAAATATACAGATCTGTGGAATAAAACTAAGAGTCCAGAAATAAACGCTTACATTTCTGTTCAACTGATTTTTGACAAGTGCATCAAGATAACACAATAGGAAAGAATAGTATTTCAACAAATGGTGCTGGGACAACAGGATATCCACATGGTTAGCCGTGAAGTTAGGCCCTTTCCCCACATCATACAAAAATCAACTAAAATGGGGTTATAAACCTAAATGTAAGAGCTAAACCTATAAAACTTCTAAAAAGAAAACATAGGAGTAAATCTTTGTGACTTTGGGTTGGCAATGGTTTCTTAGATAAAACACAATGGTTTCCTTAGATACAAAAGTAACAAGAGAAAAAATACAGAAATTGGACTTATTAAAATTAAAAAGTTTCGTGCTGAAAATGATACCATAATAAAGTGAAAAGACAACCCACAGAATGAGAGAAAATATTTTCAAATCATGCATCTGATAAGAGACTTGCATTTAGAATATATGAAGAACTCACATCTTAATAATAGAAAAATACATAACCCAATTAAAAAATGAGCAAAGAAGATATATAAATGGGCAATAAGCATGAGAAAAAATGCTCAACATCATTTAGTCATCAGGGAAATGAAAATCAAAACCACAATGAGATTCCACTTCATATTCACTAGAAAGGCTATAACTGAGAAGATGGGCAATAACAGTGTTAACGAGAATGTGGAGAAATGGGAACTCTAATACACTGCTGGTAGGAGTGTAAAATGGTACAGACACTTTGGGAAACAGTTTGGAAGTTCCTCAAAAAGTTAAACATAGATTTACTACATGACCCAGCAATTCCACTCGTAGGTATATACCCAAGAAAAATGAAAACATACATCCACACAAAAATTTGTATATGAATGTTCATAGCAGTATTATTTGCAACAACCAAAAAGTGGAAACAACCCAAATATCCATCAACTGACGAATGAATAAGCAAACGTGGTGTATCATACGATGGAATATTATTCAGCAATAAAAAGGAATGAAGCACTGATACATGCTACAACATAAATAAACCTTGAATACATCATGTTAAGTGAAAGAAGCTAGTCACAAAAGAGCACGTATTTTCTGATTCCATTTATATAAAATGCCAGAATAGGAAAACCTACAGAGACAAAAAGATTCCATTTAGTAATTGCCTGAGGCTGAAAAGGGAAGGCAGGTGGGAGGAATGGGACGTGACTGCTACTGAGCATGTGGCTTCTTTTTAGAGTGACAAAAATGTTCTAAAATTAGATTGTTGTGATGGTTGCACAACTGTGTTAATATACTAAAAATCGTTGATTTCTACACTTTAAACAGGTGAACTATATGATATGTAAATTTTATCTTAATAAAGAAACTTAAAAAAAAATCCCTCTGACATGAGGCAAACGCGAAGGAAAAGAAGGAGGAGGAAAACCAGAGTGGTCCAGGCAAGAGATAATGGCTTAGCTCAGGTTGGTGGTGGAGTTGGAGAGAAATGGAAAACTTTGCTGTTATTTTGGAGGAAATATCTAAAGGATATGAAGATGAGTTTCACACGGTGCATGAGACATTCAAGAATGGTTTCCTGGTTTCTGGCTTGAGCTGCTCAGGTTTGAGCAGCTGAGTGAATGATTGTGCCATTTACTTGTCTTGAGAAGACTAGAGGAAGAAACACATTTGGTGGAGAGTAATCAAGAGTTCAATTTTGTACAAGTGGAATTTGAGACACTAGTTAGACACTTAAGTGTACGTACCTGACCTGCTGAGCCCTGATGAAGAAACTCACATGGGCTCACTGGAATGGAACCACCCCTAAGCACAGTTTCCCACTTCTACTGGGTGGTCAGTGGTGCCTAGAATTACTTCTCTCATCTCCTAGTCAGTTTTATTTTCTAATCTCTGCAGCAGCTTTTTCAAAACTTCTCCACTCTTGTAAAACTCCCTATCCCACGCCCTCTCCCTTCACTCTCAAAACTGCATCTTGACTCTCATTTCACCAAAAATTAGAAGCCACTAGATGAGAATTCCCTCAGCTTCTTGACACACTGGCTACAAACTCCTGTCCCCAAGTGCTATTGAATCCTGCCTCTACACCCAGCACTGTGCTGGGACTGGCTCCTACCAGCCTGCAAAATCCATTCTTAAAATGGTAGCTTGAAAATAAGCCAAGGTGGTAGTATTTACATGCTAGAAATCAGCATATGCAAAAAAACAAGTGCTTTGCCTTCTGTTCAGAAAGTCAATTTCCTAGAACACCACCTGCCCTCTTGTTCCGTCTATTATCCCCATTCTGATACCTTCAGCTTCCTTCATATTTCCACATTCACAGGAGCATTTAAACATGTTCTCCAAAGGGGAAAATGCTCTTCAGTCTAATTTCTTCTCCCATTGCTGCCTTGTTTCTCTCCCACCATTCCGGTCAAGGTTCTTGAGTTGCCCACCTACGTTGTCTCCAGTTGCTCATTTTCTAGTCACTCCTCAATCCACCACAATCTAGCTTTGTCCCCACCGTGCCGTGAAAACTGACCTTTCCAAGATCATCAGTGACCTCCTCATTAAATCCAATGGAGGTTTTCCAGTCCTTAGCTTCTCTGACCTCTCAGCCGCAGTGGATGGAGATGAAAACTCCATCTAGCTTCTGGGACACCACGCTCTCCTGGCTCTCCTCCCACCTCTCTGGCTGCCACTTCTCACTCTCCTTTGCCAAGATTTCTTCTTCTGCTGGTCCTTCAAACTTTAATTTTTCTCTAGGACTCTGTTCTCACCCTTATTTCTTTTCATTTACACTCTCCCTCGGCAATATCTTTCACTCCTGGTAAGGATAGAGCCTGCAATCCATTCTTTCCCTTTACTGTGGGGATACCTTGGGAAAAGAGGGATGATCATGTCAAATCCCCTTGTAAATATAATAATGCCTGACCTCTTGGAAAACACACTAATGATATTTTCTAGTGGAATATTTTCTACAGAATGAGTTTAGCAGGATGTACCTGATCTATCTAGTATTACTTATAGTAAACAAACCTGGAATCTATGAATTCATAGGTATGATGCTCTGGAAAATATCACACAAATCAAATACCTAATTGAATAGAGAACAGAGATATCTCTTAATGAAATAGTTCTTTCTTGCATAAGTGATGTTCCCACAGCCATCACTTAGAGACCTTGTATGTTAAGTCTGGGCCAGAGCTTACTTTCCGCAGCCAGGAAAGGTCTGGCAAGCAGCACTGGCCGCCTCAGACTTTGCCATGCTTTGCCTGTGCCCTTCAATTACTTGTATCCTTGAAATTATTAGTAAAACTTGATACTGGGCAAGAGATCTGATTCATGAATCTGATTTGACAATCTGCTCCTTGTCATGGTTTCAGTTAACTTCTTTATGTGAGTGATTGTAAAATTTATTTTCCCCCAGTCAGTCCTCTCACCTGAGCTCCAAACCATATATTCAAAAGCATACTAAACATCTCACCTGGATGTTCCACTGAAAGCTTTAACCCTTAGCTTACACCAAACACAAAAATCAACTCAAAATGGATTAAAGACTTACATGTAAGACCTAATACTATAAAACTCCTAGAAGAACACATAGAGGAAAAGCAAAAATAAACAAGCAGGACTACATCAAACCAAAAAGCTTCTGCACAGCAAGGAACTCTCCACAAAATGAAAAGGCAACCTATGAAATGGGAGAAAATATTTATGAACCATACATCTGATAAAGGATTGATATTCAAAATATATAAGGAACTCATACAATGCAACAGTAAAAAAAGAAATAACCCAATTAAAAAGTGGGCAGAGGCACTGAATAGACATTTTTCCAAAGAAGACATACGGATGGCCCACATGTATATGAAAAGATTCTCAACTAATCATCTAATCATCAGAGAAATGCAAATCAAGACCACAATGAGATACCGCCTCACACTTGTTAGGAGGGCTATTATCAAAAAGTCTAAAGATAGGGGCCAGCGCGGTGGTGTAGCAGTTAAGTTCACACTCTGCTTCGGCAGCCCAGGGTGTGCGGGTTTGGATCCTGGGCGCAGACCTACACACCACTTATCAAGCCACGCTGTGGCGGCGTCCCATATAAAGTAGAGGAAGATGAACACAGATGTTAGCCCAGGGCCAATCTTCCTCAGCAAAAAGAGGAGGATAGGCAACAGATGTTAGCTCAGGGCTAGTCTTCCTCACACACACAAACAAAAAGTCAAAAGACAACAAGCATTGGCAAGGATGTAGAGAAAAGGGAACCCTTGTGCATGGCTGTGGGAATGTAAATTGGTGCAGCCATTATGGAAAATAGTATGGAATTTCCTTAAAAAATTAAAAATAGAACTACCACATGATCCTGCAATCCACTTCTGGGTATACATCCAAAGGAAATAAAATCATTATCTCGAAGAGATATTTGCACCCCCATATTCATTGCAGCATTATTCACAATAGCTAAGATATGGAAACAATGTGTCTGTTGACAGACAAATGAACAAAGAAAAAATGGTATATATATATAATGGAATATTATTCAGCCTTTAAAAAGAAGGAAATCTTGCCATTTGCAACAAGATGGATGAATCTGGAGGACATTATGCTAAGTGAAATAAGCCAGACACAGACAAATATCACATGATCTCATCTATATGTGAAATCTTAAAAAAAAAGTCAAAGTCATAGTAACAGAGAGTAAAATACTGGTTACCAGAGGCTGGGGAGTGAGAGAAAAGGAGAGATATTGATCAAAATGTACAAACTTTCAGTTATAAGATGAATAAACTCTGGAGACCTAATGTACAGCACAGTGATTATGGTTAATAATAATATATGGTGCACTTGAAATTTGCTAAGAGAGTAGATCTCATATGTTCTCACCACACACACACAAAAGGTAACCATGGGAGGAGATGGGTATGTTAATTAGCTTGATGTTGGTAATCATTTCACAATGTACACATGTATCAAAACGTCACAATGTACACCTTAAACATATACAATTTTTATTTGTCAAGAATAAAAACATATTCTAAAAAATTAAAAACTAAAGTGTGCAGGAGTGAGGCTGGTCCCCCTTACCTCAGTTGGAACACTTCCATTTGCAAGACACAGAAACCAAACTTTAACAAAAAGAATTTCATTGGTTAACTTAAAATCTCTGCTGCTTTTTAGCATCTTGCCGTGCCAGAAAGTGAAAAAGTGCTTAAAACACACACACACACACGCACACACACAAACACACACACACAACTGATGGGGGTATGTCGAAGGGCACAGGAGCCAACAGAGAGCTCCCAATGACTAAAGCTGGAAAATTTGAAAAATAAAATAAATAGTTTTGGATTACAATCCAAAGTAAAAAATAAATATCCATCAATCCATGTTGATATACATAAATGATTGAATAGAGTAATAAATCAAGGGGGAGAAGAGACAAATCTTCCACGCAGAAAAATTCCAAGTAAATATACTCCGTTCTACAGGAGGCAGGGCCTAACTCCCCACTCTTTAGGAGTGGGCTGTGCATTGTGACTTCCTTCCGAGGAGCACGGTACGGAAAGGAAGGAAAGAAGACCAGCTTTACAGTGGAGCGACCTGACAAACAGGTGATCCAAGTCAACATCAGCATCACAGACCATGTTGGTAGCATGTACTCTTGATATGATGTGATACAAATGGCACCTAACCTCTGTGATCTTCCTCCCCAGACCCGTAACTCCAAGTCTAATCATGAGAAAAAGATCAGACAAATTCCAGTAGAGTGGCATTCAACAATACACATGACCAGCACTTCTAAAAACTGTCAAGTTCACCCAAAACAAAGAAAGTCTAGAACCTTGTCACAGCCAAGATGCACAAAATTACTGTAACAACTCAGGCTTTATTCTTAAGTACAAGATGTTTACATCAGCAGTTATCCACTAGGTCAGAGGTTCCCAAACTTTCTCAGTTCTTGGGCCCTTAGTGTCTTAATTTTAATGTTAATTTTTTTCACAGCACTCTTAGGCCAAAAGAAATACCTAATAATTACATTTATTAAGTAGTTAGGTCCAAATAACAGCAGTAGTCTGCTCAATGTCTGACAGATGTTGCTGTTTCCCTCGATGCCCAACAGATGTCTCTCTGTTTCCATCATGTCCCTACAGGTCTGTGGTTGTGCCCTGGGGCCCCTCCATGCACAGTTTAGGAAGTGCAGTTCCAGGTATTAAAACTCTGATGGGACATACTTGATAATCACGTGGCTTGACTAATCACGTCAATTGACTGGATAATGTTTAAACTTAATGGTTCCCATATCATGATAAAGCGTTGCATTGGTTAGATATATATATATATATATATATAGAGAGAGAGAGAGAGAGAGAGAGAGAGAGAGAGAGAGAGAGAGAGAGATTTATTATAAGGAATTGGCTCATGTGATTCTGGAGACTGGCAAGTCCAAATCTGCAGTGTAGGCTGGCAGGCTCAAGACCCGGAAGAGCTGATGGTGGTGAAGTCTGAAGGCTGGCAGGTGGAGACCCGGGAGAGATGACAATGCAGATGAAATCCAAAGGCAGTCTGCTAGAGAAATTCCCTCTTGCATGGGGAGGCTGGTCTTTTTGTTCTATTTAGGCCTTTGACTAATTGGATGAGGCCCACCTACCTTATAGAGGGCATTTATTTAAATGTTAATCTCATCCAAAAACACCCTCCAAGTTGACACATAAAATTAACCATCACTCTCCTCCAGCTACCCTTCACATGGTATTTTATGTTACTCCCATATGTTAGAACTAACAATGTGCCCATGCTTACACTTACTTTGAGGACAACAACTTATTTTCACCTCTCTGGAGCAAGCTTAATTTTTCCTAAGGACCCTCTTTCTTTTTAATCATCTTATTTTCATTCTCTATCTTGGGAGTCCTCTCTTTTGGAGTGGAAGCCTCTGTTCTCTTTCCCTCTGCTCTCAGCTTGTTACCAGGTCTCACTCAGGTGTATTCTTGAGCCAAAATGACAATGCCTATCTCCACCTGGCCCTTCCTCTGCTGTCTTTTCCATGCTTGGAGAAACCTTACTTCTTCCTTTAGCTGATCCTCTTCCATGGTTCAGCCCCTCTCAGGAGCCTTCTGGGTCCCGCCAGCCCATAGTGATGACTCCCTCTGCACTCTGCTGGCTTCTCAGGTCCCACACCATCTAGCACTCAATTGGAAGGGTTGAGTGTAGAGTGCATCCCTGTTTGCCAAGAAGCTCCTTGAGGATGGGGTCTTGCCTTCTGCTGAATCCCCCACAGCACCAAACACTGAGCTCTCAATACAAGACTGAATGGCTGCCATGTGCTTCTTTCCTCTGGCTTTGTTCTTCATTGGATCCCCTGGGCTTCCACTAAAGATGCAGTGGCAGTTTAGGAAATGCAAAGCTTTAAATGAAAACTTGTGCTTTTCCCATGACCTACAGCATGGCTGATACTTCTTCAGAAAGAGACTGAGAGAAAATGCTTCCTAGTTCTCCTTTTCCCCACTCTAGCCCTGCTCCTCCAGCAGTCCTAAAGCAGCAATCTCTGGACATCATTTCTTCAGAAACTCCCAAGACCCCAGGATTTACCTGCCCTGGAGGTCAGCCAGCCAGAATGCCCACCATCAAAGGACATCTCCAGCACCCAGTCCTCTTTTTCTGTTCACAGCACCCTGATTTCTGTGTGGGGCAACACCTACACCCACTATCAGGGCACATAGTTCTGGATGGCGGGCCCTTTGCTGGCTCCTAGAGTGGGTATGTGACTTGGGCCTAGCCTAGAAGAGTGCCACTGCTGGCCACAGTGATTGGATCAGTGCTGGGCCATGGGCTTATGAGTCACAAGAGTCAGGCCACAGACTTTTGCTGGAATTATCAGGAATAGGGCTCTCTCTTTCTCCTGGGGCTACTAAGCTGGTAGGCTGTAAACTGGAGGTACTTGTGGTCATTATGGCCATCAATCGGAAGCCCTTTTTGAGGGTGATGGCTACAAACAAGATGTTTACAGTCCCTGTAAACATCCATTGAGCCCCTAGATTCAGCCATGCCTGAAGCCAACATGTCACTCCTGGGTTTTCTCTGTCATGTACATTTATTTATTTATTTATTTATTTATTTATTTATTTATTTATTTATTTATGTATTTGAGGAAGACTGGCTCTGAGCTAACATCTATTGCCAATCCTCCTCCTTTTTTTTCCCCCAAAGCCCCAGTAGATACTTGTACGTCATAGTTGCACATGCTTCTAGTTGCTGTATGTGCGACGCGGCCTCAGCATGGCCGGAGAAGCGGTGCGTCAGTGCACACCTGGGATCCGAACCTGGGCCGCCAGCAGCGGATCACGCGCACTTAACCGCCAAGCCACGGGGCCAGCCCTGTCATGTACATTTATAAACAACCCTTTTAGGTTTTCGACAGTTTGAGCTCAGTGACTCACCTGCAATGGAAAGAGTCCCGACTAATGCAGGGACCCAAAGCCCGGTCCCCAAATCAGGGTCCCAGCCTGCCTGACTTTCTGGTCCTACTTTCTGTTATCAGCCTCAGTTCCTAGTCCTTAGCTCTAATCTGTAGCCAGTCCCTCTGCTGGTGGCGCATTCTCACACACCCTCCTTGGTTAAGGAATAGCATCTGTTTTATTATCAGTATAAAACGGCCTAGGATAGCTTGTAGGACAGAAGGCAGAGCAGGAGCCAGAATCTGGGGCTTCCTGGCTTCGGGGATTCTGAGGCCTGGGAGTGCCTTGGTTTCTGTTTGGAAGGAGCTCTCATTTTCTCAGCATTGAAGGGCCTTCCTTCTAACTCAGACACTTTCTTAACCCAGAAGTTGTAATTTTCTAACAAGGTGTATATTCCTGGAATGTTCTTTTTTCCACAGCTCCTTCCCCAGCTGATGATGCCCAACTGGTACCACTTCTTGCCAGATCCTTTGGTGCAGACTAGAGGCCCCCCACTGTCACCCTGTGGGCAGAGAACACAGTTCAGTAGCAAGTCCCATTCTAAACTGTCAGTCTGAGGGGTGGCACAGATGGAAGGGGAATCATTAATCTCCCCTACTCCAGGTTGCCAAAGGAAAGCTTGTCATTTCGACCAATGCCCACCCTTATCCTGGGTCCATGGGAGGAGCGTGCTGCTGTCAGGCTGGCTCCGGGAACTGTGGGGTGTAGAGTAGAGTATGAGCAGTGGATGGGACAGGACTGAAGAGGCAGGACCCGGTGAGAAAATGACTCCATCTGAAGCACAGTAAGAGGAGAGCTAGAAGACAGAGTAAATGTTGCATGGGCTGAGAAAAGAGTGGGGACTAGTTTTGTGGGTCTTTTCAAATCAGAAGTTCTGGAAAGGTCTGTAAAGGGAAGGAATGAAAACAGGATACGGGAAGTATTGTTAGGGTTGTGGATATGAATTGGGTCTCTTTTGATGTTCTCCCAGAGGCGTGAGAAAGAATGATGTTCCTTTTTAATTTTTTGGTGTGGGTGTTTGCAGGGGCAAGTGAGCTAGACTTTTCTGAATGTGTGGTCCCTCCAGGGTGGAATCATGTGGGTCTATGACTCACATGATTATCTATTTACATAGAAAATATGTACGCAGTCCCTACTGTGTACCAAACATGTATATGGCTGCCTTTCATCCATTTGAATACACAGAAAATGAGTGTTAAGGAGGTTAAAGGCTTGCTCAGGGTTACACAGTAGCCAGGCCAGAGTTGGAACCAGGACTTCCTGACGCCAAGACACATGTTCTTTCACCTTGCCTCTCATCGAAGGAGCTGAGCAGCTACAATCTTTTAAGTGGTCTTTCTTCAGTGGAGAGATGGCCGCCTTGTCTATGATTGTAAACAGGTGACTAGAATGAATGGCATCTTATAATGAACTCTAACGGGGGGTGGGGCTGGGGAGGAGGAGTAACGTTTCCTGGCCGTGATGTGCAAGGCACAGCATTAGCCCTTCGACTTTTTTCCTCATTAACCCTACCACCTCACGTCTCTGGGAGGTAGGTATTTTGATCTCCATTTTATAATTAGAAAATTGGAACTCAGAAGAGGTTTGATCACACTTGTTCAACAAATCTTCATTCACGAAAAACTAATTGTCGGGCATTTGGGATACAAGACCTTATGGTCTAGTGGGGGGGATAAAAATGTTAACAAATAGGATCAACTGCATTTGGTGGGACAGGAGAAGTATGAACAAGATCTGGAAGCAGGGCAGAGCGGGGAGGAATTGAGTCTGTTGAGGGAAGTGTTGTCGGGATAGATTTCAAAGCGTTGAGTTTGAAGGATGGATAGGAATTTGACAGGAAGAGTGTGTGTGGAGGACCAACTAGGGGGGAGTCAGACAGGAGGTAGAGGAACTAGTCAAGAGGAGGTGAGAATGATGAGGATCTGACCCAGGGCACAAGAAGGTCGGGATGGAGTGGGATGGATTGAAACCCACATGATCTGGTGACTGGTGACATTGCACATGGACGGTGAGGTCTAGTTCCAAGGTTATGGGGTGTGGTTAACAGAAATGAAGTGCAGGGGAAGATAATGAATAAATTGTGCTCAAGCGGAGTTTGGGTTGACTGTGGAACACATCACCAAGCTAAGGGATATTTAGGGCAGAATTAACAGAGAGGTCAGAGCTCAAAGACACCAAGTAAGTGTGGGCCAAAACCAAAATTACCCTTTCCAGTACAAAACGTTGCCTCTAACACTTGTTTTTTTGTGGGCATGTGCTTTTGTTGTGTTATTTCTGTTTCAAAGTCATGGGGCAAGAACTAAAGTAACAGGATTTGCACCCAAATAGCTCCTTCTATAAATGCTGTCTTTATCATTTTCTTCATTTCATGAAGGCATGAATGTTATAAAAATTTTATAAATATGTTGCCTTGATTCTTTGTTATTTCTTTACACAACAGGGAGAGAACTGTCCTTGGGCAAGTAGCTTCTCTAAGCGTCAGTTTGCATGTCGTTAAAATGGAGGTAATGCCAACTACTTTCCAAGATCGTTGGCAGATGAATTTTCAAAAATCTATAAATCACTCAGCACAGGGTAAATGCTATGTAACAACTGCTCCAGAAATGTATTAGTATTATTGTTTTACCCTTATGTATTACAAACATTACTTGTATATTTAGGAAACAGACATTCCCTTCACGGACTGCTGGGACCCAAGAGGGACGTCTGTAAATACATGTCATTTTCTTAGAAAGAAAGCAAAGATTACCCAAAGGAGGGTCTGGCCTCAGTCAGCAAGGACCTGGGACTGATGACAGCCCACCTAAGGGGGCCTTTCTTCCAAGAACGAAGGCTGGTAGCCAGGGACCTGACTGGTTAGAAACATACTGACTGCAGGAGCCTCCGTGTTCACTCCTGTGAGATAATTACACACATGAGCACTCCTGTCCATTTTGGGGTAGAAGCAGATGACCTGGCTTCCAGTCTGGCTCCACCGCTACCCAGACTTCGGGCAACTCACTTAAATGCTCAATCCCTGTTTTCTCATCCATTAAATAGGGGAAGGGAGACCTGCCCAGCCCATCTTCCAGGACAGTGGAGAGAATGAAATTATTGAATTTGTGTGAAAGAGCTATGTAGTTATTTTACTGCTTAGGATCCATTCAGATAGTAAAGGGAATGATCGATGATCAAAATAACTGTGTTTTCTCATCTGTAAAACAGAGTTTTGATTAAATATTTTTATACATTCTTTTCAGCTCTAAAAGTCTGTGATTCTAAAAGTCAAAGATTCTATGGAGTGAAATAAGACTTCTGTGCACATGTTGTGGGTGCTGAGCTCAAGACAACACTCTGGAAAGTAGCCCAGGATTGTGAAAATACTCTTGGTGATACTACAATGATGGACACATGTCAGTATACATTTGTCCAAACTCATGGAATGTGCAACACCAAGAATGAATCCTAAGGTAAACTGTGGGCTTAGGGTGATTATGATGTGTCAATGTGCCTTCATAGATTGCAATAAACGCACCACTCTGGTGGGCTACGTTGATAATGGGAGAGGCTATCCATGTGTGGGAACAGGGGATATATGGCAAATCTCTGTACCTTCCTCTCAATTTTGCTGCGAACCTAAAACTGCTGTAAAAAAAAAAAAAATGATAAAGTCTATGAAAAAAACAGCTCAGGTCTAAATCCAAGTCAGCTTGGCAGCCTCGTGACTAAACTGCCCAACAGCACAGCTGGCTGCCGGCTCTTAACCCCTCTCGCCTTCAGACTCGCCGCCTCCTTCAGACCCCTGTCAGACGTCCCTTCCACTAGGGCTGCTCTCCTAACAGATAGTTGCTGGCTTCCTTGGAAGGTTCACCTATTTGACAAACGTTTGTTGAGCATTTCCCATGTGCCAAGCACTGCTCTAGGCACCGGGAATTCACACATGAATAAGACAACATTTCTGCTGTAGTCGAGGAGACAGAAGAAAACAGACCGTACAGTTCATTGTGATGACTGTTGCTCCAGAGGTTGCTAATCCTTCACAACAGTATTGCATTACTAGCTGGGGATATGTGATTCTGTATTTTGCTTGACTGTGCCACTTAAAAATTATTTTTTTTAAATTGAACTTTTAAAAAATATATAGTATAACCTTAGAGGATTATAAAGAAGAATAGTGCTGGGAAAAGTAAACCAGAAAATCCAGTTGTTTTTAATTTTAGCATTTAATTTTAATTTGTATTTTAAGCATAGCATAATCTTATTGCCACTACTTTGAACATATTTAAATGTTTTCATTATAAAATTATAATTTCCCTTAATTCTGTGATTATATGGTTTTTTAAAGATTGCTAAGTTTAAAAGCATTATTTTATTTTTAACGGCAATTGTTTTTAAACCTTAGGGGACTTTCTGCTTGGTTTATCTGTTTTTAAATGATGATAATATTTTATAATTTCAGAAGAATTTCCTTGACTGGATCACTGTCAGCTTATTGTTAACAATAGAAAGGTTTCTAAACAGAGAGCAAAGCTTTCCACTTCCCAATTTTTTAAAAAAAAAACTTAAAATGATAACAGCACATTTATTTATAGCACTTAAGTAACAGATGATTAATTTTAGAAACTTTCATTAAAGTAAGTTTTGATCTGGGAGGGGTTGAAGCAAAAATCCTAGACTCCAGATGGCAGATCCAGCCACTGAAGCAAAGCAGACAGAAAATGTCATCAACGACGACACTTGGTTTGCCACAGTTGGCTTTGGCCATTTGAATATAGGATAGTGTTGAATCAAAGAGATTGAAAGGAGAGGTGGGAGTATTGGTATCTATTCCATCTTGTCCCGAACTAGAAGTTCCAATTTTCTTTTTTGTTTTGTAATGTTTTAAATTGTCCAGAATGTGAAGAAAATATAAGGTTCGTATGACATTAATTTTGTCTCTTTTTGGTTCTCACAGTATTCACCACATGGGGGACCCCTTCTAAAGCTGGTGCCATTACTGCTGGAGTGCACTCTTTCTTACCTCAGAGCCCCTTCTCCATTCTCTTCTCTCTCAATGCCCCCAACCCCTATCCCAGCAACTTCCTCCCAAGGCTCTATCTCATAGGTGACCAGGGAAAACTACAATCTCCTAACATTAAATAGTAATATATAATTCTGTAGATAAATACTCTCCCTTCCATGAGACAGCCTTTTCATCACTCTGCAGAATATTTAACATCTGCATTTATAGTTTTACACCAATGACCAGATTCACTGCCCAGCCAATGAGTACAACTAAGTGGGCTCATTAGGGTGATCCCTTCAAGATGAAGAGAGAATCTTTGATCTTTAAAGATAAATCCCATCATTCATCCTGAGAGCCAGAGGAAGCTAATTTCTGATGTTTTCTTCTATTTTTTCTAGCATCAATCAAAAAATGTTTTTTTTCCCTTAATTTTTGGGTTCATTTTGTTAAAGAGAAGCTAAGATACCAGACTTTGGTTCAATGAAACCCACGTGTATCACTCAGTATATTATAGTTGTGTGCCCGACTTGTTGCTCAGGAGATCATGGGCTTCTTTAGGTGAGAAACCATGTCTCATTCATGGTTGGATCCCCAGGGCTTAGTATGCTCAACAAAGGTTGCTAGATTAATGAGTTAAAATGCCTCCTTGTATGGATCTCAAATCCTCCTTGGCTTTTTGTTTTTTAATAAATCCCAGAAATGGAAAAAATCTTGGAGCCCTGTTTATCTAGTGAACCTGGAGAAGACCAGAAATATTTATGCAGGGTTGCTGGATACTGACTTCCACGCATGCACTGATATTCCAAGGACCTGATAGTGAGTACTCCCCACTCCACGTGCCCATTCCCATGGCTGAGCCCTGAATCCCACACATTTTCCAGACTCTTATTGCCTATTCCCAGTGGAAAGAGGATACTCTTGCTTTGGCAGCCCTGAGGAGATGAAGGCCTATAGGGTGAGGGAGGGGACAGTCCCTAGTTACCTGGCAAGCATCATAGCTCTCATTCTTGTATCCAGCACACAGCATATTTCTGGTAAGTTTTGGAAATTCCTTTAAACATTCTTCCCAATCCATGATGATCATTGGCACTTTCATCAGTTCAGCTTTCATAGAGTTTTCATCATCTGGCCCGCAGAGAAAGCACATTAGAAAATTCACTGGACAGCAGTCCCAGAGCCAATAATGCAACTGACTGTGCCCTAGACCACCCCGCACAACCCTGCATCCCCCCAGCCACCCAGCCACTTTCCTTCACATCCTTACAGCCTCTCACTCTCCGCTTCCTTCCAGTAATCCATGACATTTACTCACTCCACTGCCTCGGGCTCTTCCAAACAATTCCCCACCTACTTGAATTATTCCTCTCGTTCCAAATCATATTCTTGCTTCCAAGAAGACTTCCAGCTTGACTCCAACCAGCCCTACCGACTTGACTGCTTGGAACTGGCTATTGATCATTTCTCAGCATACTCCTGCCTCTTCAGCCTGTTTGCCTATTGCTACATTTTATTGTGTGAGGACAGCACTTCCCTAACACAGGGCTGCTGAAAGTCGGTTTGCACTCCCTGGAGAAGCCTTCAGGTCCTCCAGGCAAGGGTAGGTTGGCTGAGAGGTTTTACAGGAGGTTTGCCAAGGCCCTTTCTGGACTGCCAGCTTCCGGGAATTTGTGTGGACTTGTCTCCATCTCATTAACTCTGGCCACACAGAAATTTCAAAATTCTTCCCCTTACTGAAGTATTTTTAATCTTGTAGGCACCATCTGCCTCCTCCTCACTTCTAACTTTCAGGTAGTTCCTGGAGCCCAGAATCAATGTTGCACTAGTTGCCCTTTAGTTACTAAACTCCTGAAATACCTACCACCTTCCAGACCCCCGCTCGTCGTGAAGCACCCCTATGGACCAGAGTCTTATTCAGGCCTGAGACGGTGTTGTGCTGCTCCCATCCCCTCCTCTACCTATTTGCTCTTGGTTTTGCTGAGTTTTCTTTGGGGACAGTCCAGCAGGGCTTTCATAATCCCTTTCTGCCCTGGTACAGTTCCTCCTATTTTGGCCAAGTAACAATGTAACAAGTAACAACAGATTCATTCCTAAGAATGGCTGGGCAGCACTCAGGACCATCCAAAGTCTAGGGCAGGGCAGGCATCTTGAATGCCTGTAGGAACCAGGTGGGTGGGAAATATCAATGTGTGAATCAAGGGAGATGTGACAGAATAAAGAGTAGAGGGGCCCCTGGCAAACTGGAGAGATTAAATTCAATTAAACAAACAAACAAGACCGCTCTGTGCTGGCTGAATATGACACACCCTGGCTGGCTGGCTCAGACCTGGTTTCTCACCTTGGGGCCTTGAGGAGATGCTTATTTGGCACACAGAAGCGGCTGAGATTGGGCGTCCGTGAGCCTCTGGTGTGAAGGGATTTGCTCCAATGCAAGTTCTTTTCTCCTCCCTCCTTCCTCAGCCCTCTCTCCTTTTTACCTTCCTCCCCTCTCCTTTAGGTTTAGTGGCCCATCCTCAGATGCTGGTGATGCGGCTCTTCCCCCAGCAACTCTCAGAAGATGCTGAGCAGTCACTTACCAGTTTGGGTCTGTCCCCATCCTGCCACCCAGCATTCATGCCACGTGGAGAGGCTGGAATGTCTGGGCACGCAGATGGGTTCTTTCAGCCCGTTGAATGTGATGGGCGAGTCCAACAGCAGCAAGGCGATATCATTGTCCATGGTGAGTCTTGCAAAGTCCTTGTGAAGAACTATGCTGGTGACCATCTTTATTTCCAGGGATTGGCTGTTTAAGTTTTTGGTTCCCATCACAACACTCAGGTCTCCTGGACTGGTGGCACCGAATCAGAGACAGCGAAGTGGGAGGGGAAGGAAAGTCACAAAGTCACAGAATTTGCTGTGCCTGAAAACCCTAAATCCCATATAGTTCTAGGGGACTTTAGGACTTGTCCTACTGGAGCTGTTGCTCAGAAGATGTAAGAATTTGAAAAAAGTAGAGAAGGAGGGAGAAACAGCCAGTGTGGCAGACCAAAACCCCACCGCTGCTCCAGCACAATCCCAGAGATGTGAATGAGACACTCCTCCCTAATGGTGAGAAGGCAGAAGTTGGCTTTGGGTGCCCCAAAGAGCCCATGGAAGACCACCTGGCACAGATCAAACTGGCCCTCAGATAGCCAAGGTATTATTACATCAATGTGTCTATCAGCAACTTAGAGACCCAGGAACAGAATTTAATCTAGACCTGCCACTGATGAAGCAGAAAGAATCTTCAGTAATAATTCAGGAATTCCCTCCAGGAAGAATGACTAGGAGCTTCCCAATAGCCAATCCTTAAGCATCCCACGGGAGTAAATGCAACAACGGTCCTTGATTATGCCATGATGCAACTTTCTCCAGGTTTTTGATCAACCCTTTAAAGTCAGTCTTGAAGTGTATCTTCAAACTTTCCTAAGGTAGCGTAGCAGGTGTAGCGGACAGCACAAGAGCTGGAGCCAGGATCTAAATCTCGATTCTGTCTACTAGGTGGGTACCTAGGGTCAGTCACCCAACCTTATCGGACCTCAGTTTCCTTCTTTATACAACAGGGTTGCCTGTTCTACCTGCCTCGGCAGGCTGTTGTAAGATTGAGTGAGTTAAAAGGGGGTTATTCATTCCACCTGCCCCAGGTTGTTGTGTGATTAAGTCAATGCAGGTAGTTTCTTAGCAGGTCACTGGCACTCGATTAATAATCAGTAATGCTAGATTTTCCACCAATCTCCTGCAGTGCAGGTAAGGAGCAGGAGTGTAGAGTGTCATATGGTCCAGGAACCCAGACTTCCAGAATTAGGAGAATTTCCCCCTAGAAGGACTTGAATGTCCTAGGAGAGGTGGACCGACCAAGCCCTTTGGATCCACCAAGCCAGAGATGTTCCCAGAGAAGGCAGTGTGTGACCTCAGGGAAGCCATAGTTATTGGCCCTGGCTGACAACGAGGAGGGCACAGCAGAGTGCCAGCCTCAAGTTTGCTGCCTCCTCATCCCCAGGGCTGGAGGGGACGGGGGGTAGTCATTCATTCCCGACTCAGGGCTGACCAGCCCTAGGATTGCCCTCATCAATCAGGTCTGGCTGAGCATGGGGGTGCCCCAGGGGAGGACACTGTCAGAAGCAACAGGGATGGGCCCTTGATACTTACAACAGCTCCTCAGAAGATAAGCAGTGAGCAGCAGTGACAATCCACCACTCGTTCATGATCGTGCCACCACAGAAATGGTTATTTCTTGCCTGAATACTCACCAGCCATGGAAACTCACCCACCTCAGCCTCCATCCCCCCTATGATTCTGGAATACTGAGCTCCTCCCTCAAAAATGGGTCTTTCACCGCATTCTGGTGGAATGGAAGAGAAAAAAGGGGAAAAGATGCAACACTTAGTCAATACCATAGGAGGCTAATAAGTAGCTGTCATTATACCCATTCTAGAGATGAGGAAACCGAGGCTGGCCCAGTGAAACATCCTTAGGAACACAAGTAAGCTAACAGATGCATTATTTTTGTTGCACAGTGCCTGGGACGTGGGTCAGAAGTGTTGGCTCTGCCCCTGCTCCAGCATTGTGGTCTCAGGCAAGTCTCACTGAGCTTGTTTCTGCTCTCGCCCAAGAGAAATCAGAGGAAAATACTTGTCCAGAGCCAGCCTGGAGTGGTAGGCAAAATAATGCTCCCACAAAAGATGTCCGTGTCCTAAAGGACATGCCCTGGAACTTGTGAATATGTCACCTCACAAGGGAAAGGGGACTTTGGAGATGAAATTAAGGTTGCCAATAAGCCGCCCGTAAAATGGGGAGATTATCCTGGATGATCTGAATGGGCCCAATGTAATCACAAGGGTCTTTAACAGTGGTAGAGAGAGGCAGAAGAAGAGAAAAAGGCACTGAGAGATGTAAAGCTGCTGGCTTTGAAGGTGGAGGAAGGAGCCACAAGCCAAGGAATCCGGATGACCTCTAGAAGCTAGAAAAGGGAAGGCAAAAGATTCTCCCCTAGAGCCCCCGATAGGACCACGGTCCCACTGACACCTTGTTCTCAGCCCAATGAGACCCAAGTTGGATTTCTACCCTACAGATCTGTAAGAGAAGAAATTTATGTTGTTTGTGGCTCTAAGTTATGGCTATTACAGCAGCCACAAAAACTAATGGGAAACCAGAAGGGTGCGCAGAAAGGGCCTGACCCACTGGAAGCCCTGAACTGTTCTAGGTAAGAACATTCTGTTCCAGGCAAAGTGGCTCCCTTTCCTGGGAGGCTGAGAGCAAAGGCTACAGCTGCCTGCACCGAGAAGAGAGATCTGCCTTCTGGATGGAGTCCTGGTCCAGCTCCTTGCCCCCAGGAGGAGGAGATGCTCCATTAATATCTGCTGACTTGAACGTCCGTCTTGTCTTCTGGAACAAGGAATGAGTTTGACTCTGAAGAGCCTAAGACCCCCTCTTGTCTCCTTTTTGATGCTACGTTTCCAACTACTCACTCAACAGAGGTTTTGAGGATTTTTGTTTTGAGCTGGAGTGACCTGGGTATGGTCATTTTTGGCTTAAAAAAATTGGAGTAAAAATTTAGCCAAATGTGTCAAGAGCCTTCAGCTCACAGTAATATTAAACGCTCTTGTCAGGACTTTTGGATCTGCACTTCCACTTTTATTTACCAAATGCACATGTAGTGCTTACTATGTGTCAGACACCATTGCAAGCACTTCACGAAGACCAATTCACTTAATTTTCATAACACTATGAGGAGGTAGGTACTATTATTATCATCCTCATTTTACAGTTGGGACAGCTGAGGTGCAGAGAGGTTAAGTAATTTTCCCAAGGTCACACAGCTGGTCATGACCAGACCAAGATTGAACGCAGGCAATCTGGCTTCAAGGGTGGCACTCTTACTACTACCCAACCCTGCTCTCCATCTGGAACATTCTTCTTTCAGATGGTTGCATGGCTCACTCCCTCACTTTGTTCAGGCCTTTGTTCAAGAGTCGCTTCTTTAGAGAGGTCTTCCCAGCCCATCCTATCCGGTCACCCTACCTCTTCCCTGAATTATGTTTCTTATCACTTCATCATCACATTGAGTCGCACATTATCCATCTCTGTTTGCCTGACTGACATCAGAGTGTAAGCTCCGCCTGGGAAAGGAGACACGTCTGTCTTGCTGATACTGGGTCCTGAGCCTGGAGCCACAGCATCACACCTGGCACGGAGGAGACACTCAACAACAAAGAGCGGTCCTCTGATTCAGGGATTCCACTCGTGGGAACTCATCCTAAGGGACAATCTGGAATGCAGCAAATACTTATGTCTAAATATGTCACTGCAGTGATCTTTATGACAGTAACAAATGGGAGACAACTTCAAAGTTATGATTAAGTACAGTAAGGCACATCCATTAGGCCATAAAAATTATGTTTATGGGGAGCTTTTAATGATGTGAGCCAAATGCTGATAACATTAATGTTGAGGGGGGAAGTCAGGATAAAAAATCCATGTAAACTTGTGATTTCAATCATGATAAAAAGTTGGACATATGAGTGTGGGAGGAAATGTGTCAAAATACTGAGTGATTATGAGCTTGAAGCCTGATCGAATGACAGGTGACTGTCATGGGTGCCAATTGTGTGGACTCTCTGAGATGCAGAATATGGCATTTGCTGAGAGCAAAGGCTCTGGGGTCTCAGTCTGAATCCTGACTCTGAATCCCGGCTTTGTTGCTTATTCGCTGTATGGTTGGGGGAAAAGTACTTAGCCTTGCTTATTCTCCTTTTCTTTGTTCCTAAAATGGGCATAAGCTAATACTTAGCCCATGAAACAGATGTACAGATTAAATGAGATAATGGGTGTTGAAGTGACACAGTGCTTGGCACAGAGCAAATCCACAAGCCAGGCTAGCTGTCAGATTTCTCATATCATCTTGTACCAAAGGCCCCACAGGTCTGGCGGGTAGGCCCCATGCTCCATTTCCTTGGTCCTGAGAACAACCCACATCACCAGCATGGACTCATGTGGACTTGTAGATGGATGCTACACCACAGAGCCTCTGAGCAGGACTGAGGCAAGTCGGAACGGGTGACAAATGATCTGAGCAATCAGTGGCAACTGGTCATGCTGGCAGAGGGGCAAATTCTGCCAATTCTCTCCCCACACTATGCACCACCCCCCATCCACACGCAGTGCGGCCAACCCCAGTTCCAACGAGGGAGGCTGCGTGAACAGACTGCATTCTTTCCCTGCAGCAGGGTGCAGAGAGGGAAATGTGGGCGCTGGAGTCAGACGGGTACAAATCCCAGCTCTACTATTTCCCTGTGGTCTGACATGGGACAAATCTTCAACCTCCATGAGGCTCAGAGATCCTTACCACGCTTGGGGCTAAGGGCGGAGACCCCGCCATGGTGGTATGAGAGTTAAAGGTGGGAAAGTATTTGATCCATAACAGCTGCTAAGTAATCCAGCATCCTTCTGACCTCAGCCACCCTCTTGGAGAAACAACCCACCAGGGAGCTGTGAGGAGCTGCCTATTGAGAACAGAAGGCCCGGCCCCTAGGCTCTTCTCCCTCTGAGCTGGAGGATGGATGCTCAGCTCATTCTGGGCACATGCTGCCAGGCACTCCCTTATTCATTCAAGGATAAAGTCTCATATTTCAAAACCGAAACTGAAGGTCAGACAGGTTGACCTGTGGGCTGGGGAGGAGAGGAGAAGAAAGGGAAGTGGTTTGAGGAGGGGTATGTGGGAAGACGTGAAGCTACTGCTCTGTGCTCTTGTGAGCCGGCCCCTCAGCGGCCAGTTAGCTAATTCCTGAACTCGTTGACCAGCTCTCTCCCTTTGCCCCCAGTGCTCACCACTGACTGGATGAAAGGGACGCTGGCAGGGCTGTTGTCCTGTCCAGCCCACCGGGGAGAGCTGCTCTGGCCACCGGCAGAGGAGACCACATACCGAGACGCGCCCCCGTGGCTTGGGACATGAGCAGCAAAACAGAGAACAGGATCATGGCCCTTGGCTTAGCTGTCGGCCTGGGAGGTGACAGAGGGCAGGGCTGAGGGGAATGACGCCCACAAAGCCTCCGCTCTTGCAGCCAGCCCCCCGCCGGTGATGTCACAATGGGCTGCTGGTCTGAGAACTCAGACTGAGGTGATGTGGGCTTCTTTTCTTGCTGTTTTGTTTCCAAGATGGTTGCACAGAGGGACCTTGTCCTTGAAGCCTTCTTGTCAGAGCTTCCCATCTCGCTGATCTGGGCACGACCTGGGCTTCACTGAGTCCGTGGTGGGCACCTTGCTTTTGGCCCCGGTCACACCCAGCCCTCTTTAAGTCTCAAAT
Organism: Ceratotherium simum simum; assembly: GCF_057802395.1. NCBI lineage: Eukaryota > Metazoa > Chordata > Mammalia > Perissodactyla > Rhinocerotidae > Ceratotherium > Ceratotherium simum. The sequence continues at coordinate 10,358,459 of NC_141911.1, read as the reverse complement.
GCCTCCTCTTCCACAGACCCTGTCATGTCAGGGTCCTCTGTGAGTGTGTGCACAAGGCCAGAGCAAGGGGTTGGCAAGCTGGACCCTCGAGAATAAGGAAGAGCTCCCGGAGGCCTCTCCCAGCACAGACGCCCTGCACAGGACAGCTGCCCTTGTGGTTCTCTGCGCAGGCCTATGACCTGGGGCCGCCGGCATGGACCTCACAGACTGGGTTCAGAGCCCTGGCCTCCCCTCATGCCCAGCCTAGCAGGGTGACATCTCTGCTTCCACCACTCTCTGGGTTTATGCTACATGGCCCCCAAATCTCCAGATGGGACCCTGACCATTTCTAAAGACAAAAAGGTCAGACTCAGAGATGGAAATGCCCGGCACATGGCTTCCCCTTATGTCAGCGACTCGGCCATGGGATTCGGACCTTACTATTTTTTATTTACACTTCCGGTGCACTGACTTGGGTGGACTCTGCCCAATCATCCTCAGTACTGCCTTCCTGGCCAATGGCCAGACCCAATAGTTGGAAGTGAATCGTGCTAATATCAGGTCCCAAAGTGACCACAGGTCATTTTCCTCTCCGCCATGTCTACTCTGCCCAGCCTTGCTCCCTCGTTTTTCCCATCTGCAGAAAAGGGATAATAATGCTCAAGAGTGAAGCTGTTTGAAGCTCAAAACAAGGTCACGCCACTCGGGTGGTGGCCTCTCTTTGTTACACCAGCGGTGTGGGCTGCAGCTACTTTCTGAGGAGAAATTCCAGGACTTGTGATTTACTCTTTCTCTGTCCCATGGTCCCCTGCAGGACACCATTGCCCAGGTGTCCACTCAGGGTTGGGCCAAGGCCTGTTACGTGGCCATGGGACGACAGTGCTATCCCCACCTGTTCTGAATAATACCTCATCTGCCTCCCCGACAGGATATCCTGGCCCTGACGGAGGGCGAAGCTCTTCTTTACTGGCACAAGGGTAGAGGTCCCAAAGCACATTGGTCACCTGGCCTTGGTCCGGCCACTGGGAAGCTCCGGGCTTTCTCTCTGCTGTTGTTTGGACTCAGCTTTCTCCCTTCCCCGGCCCTGCTACCCACCCACCTGCTGTGTGCTGTGGCTTTCTCGTTTGCTCTGGTCCTGGGGATGGGGGTGTGGAGGTGGGGAGGAGCCTGGGCCCTGGGTCTGACTGGGAGGATGGAGGACAACAGCTAACAGCTAATCTCACTGATGGGGAGGCAGGGATGATGGGCACATCCACGCTAAACTGCTGCTCAGTTTCTGCGAAAGTATCTAGACAAAATCACAGCTCACCTCTAGGAAGATCCTTTTCCTTCTGGGTCTATATGCCTCCTATTAACGTGACTTGGGCCCTATTTCTTGTGAAATAATCATTCACTGCCCAGCACTTTTTTGCCAAGCTTCTTCACAATAACAATGGATTGTATCATGTCTGAACTGGTGAAGGGACAGATGGGTGGGCACAGACCACCGTGCACAGCCACAACTCCAGAGGGCGCCATTCCTATAGACTACAATGGGAATGTCTCCGCCTGGGGTTGGGCAAACATGGGGGCCTGGGTGTAGAGAGAAACTTCAGGGATCTATAAGGAACCTGTAGTATTCACTGTTCATCTGAAATTCAAACGTATCTCGTATCCTATATTTTACCTGGCAACCCCAGTGTTGATTCCCAGGCTTCACTGCCCTTCCAGTGCTGATCCAGCGGATTGAGGAGGGGAGTGGAGGGAGCCAGGTCTAAGCACTTTAACAGCTGCTTCCAGATGATTCCAGTGCAGATCATTCTGGACCACTTTGAGAAGGATCAGTCAGACCTAGGGTAGAGAGCTTCCTGGGAATCCTGGGAAACTGGGGACTGGAGTCTGACTCACTCTGGGTAATCTGGAGGGTGAGAGAATGGCTAGCCAACCAGTTAGGCTCTGGGAAGGACGCTGCTGAGGACAGACTGCCCTGACCCCTGGAGTTTGTGCAGTGTGGCTGCACAGGGGAGAGAGCCGCTCAGGGGTGTCTGAGGATCCACCCAGTGGGCTTCCTGGAGGGGGCAAGGAGACTTCAGAAGAAAGAGGCTGGGGATGTGCCTCCAGGCCTGGGGACTGTAAGGAGGCTAGCAGGGAACCACAGATGCCCACGAGAACACCACCCTAAGAGTCAGCCAGAAATGCCTCCCAGGCCCAGAGACAGGAAGCTGATGTTCGGGCTACCTTACCTTGACCTTTGCCCACCCCCCACCTTTAACCCCTAGCAGGAGTAAAACAGCAGCTCGAGCTGGGGCAAGGTGAGCAGAGCCGGAGGTGAGAGAAGGGCCGTGCCCCTAAGGGACCGAGGCTGGGGAGGGAGATTTGACAAGGAGTCAGATTCAGATCCTGGAATATGACAAGGGTTGGGGTATTCTAATACCTACACTGAAACTGGGTTTGGGACTCAAGTGACTGTAGGACTATTACCTAAGAATAATCAGAGGGTGCACCTAGGGCTTTTTTGTCCCACCGGGGCAGGACAAATCATCTCCACTGAATGGAGTTTAGAAAGATGGTGGGAGACAAGAATAAAGTCATGTTTTGATCACAATCCATGCATTGCTCTGTTCAAACACAGCTGTCACATTACCCCTTGCGTTCCTCGGCGCCTTTATGGCTGGTGGGAAAGGTCTGGTTGGAACTGCGTGATTTCTCCATTTACAGACGTTTACTGAATAGCGACTCTGGAAAACTTGCTAAATTGTACACGCCAAGCACACCTAGCTCAGGGAGGCAGATGTCTGGTGCAACTGCCATGCTCTACCCACCCCCACCCCAGCTCACTACAGACGTGGGCAGGTGATCACAACTCTTCCCTGCCGAGTGAAGAATTGGCCTCAGACTCTCTTCCAGTGTGGCCATTTAGGCAGCTGTTACCAGGTGATCAGATGAAACCCATTGTCATCATTGGACTATGACCTCACAGTTGCCAGAGCCTCACCAACATCTGGTAGAGACAATGGTCAGAGACTTTGGGGGATGCATCTGGTCTCCTCTCTGGCATTCATGCAGGGACTTGCTGCTCCTAAAAGTCATCCGTCTCTTTCTATTGTGCAGCATTGTTTAGGAGACGGTCTGTGTGCTGTACTAGAGAGTGAGTTCTAGAGTCAGACATACCTAGCTTCAAGTCCTGCTTCGGCCACTTCCATAAAGGGCCTTGGGCCGGTTATTGAGCCTCTCAGCGTTTCACTTATCTCTACATGGGGGATAATAATAGGACCTGCCTATTAGGGTTGATATAGGATCAGCTGTGGTCACAGAGTGTCTTAGTCAGCTCTGGCTGCTATAACAAATACCATAGACTGGGTGGCTTAAACAACAGACATTTATTTCTCATAGTTCTGGAAGTTGGAAGTTCAAAATCAGGATGCAAAAAGGGAAACAAAAGAAAAAATAAATGGGAATTCATCAGACTAAAGAGCTTCTGCAAGACAAAGGAAACCAGGAACAAAACAAAAAAACGACCCACCAACTGGGAGAAAATTTTTGCAAATCATATCTCCAACAAGGGGTTAATCTCCAAAATATATAAAGAACTCATACAACTCAACAACAAAAAAACCAAACAACCCAATCAAAAAATGGGCAGAGGATATGAATAGACATTTTTCTAAAGAAGATATACGGATGGCCAACAGGCACATGAAAAGATGTTCAACATCACTAATCAACAGGCAAATCAAAACTACAATGAGATATCACCTTGTACCAGTTAGAATGGCTATAATCACCAAGACAAAAAACAACAAATGTTGGAGAGGATGTGGAGAAAAGGGAACCCTCATACACTGCTGGTGGGAATGCAAACTGGTGCAGCCACTATGGAAAACACTATGGAGATTTCTCAAAAAATTAAAAATAGAAATACCATATGACCCAGCTATCCCACTACTGGATATTTATCTAAAGAACTTGAAATCAACAACTCAAAGAGACTTATGCACCCCTATGTTCACTGCAGCATTATTCACAATAGCCAAGACATGGAAGCAACCCAAGTGCCCATCAACTGATGAATGGATAATGAAGATGTGGCATATATATATATATATATATATATATATATATATATATACACAATGGAATACTACTCAGCCATAACAAAAGAAAAAATCATCCCAATTGCAACAACATGGATGGAACTTGAAGGTATTATGTTAACCAAGATAAGCCAGACAGAGAAAGACAAACACCATATGATTTCACCCATATGTGGAAGATAAACAAATACATAGAGAAAGAGAACAGATTAGCAGTGACCAGTGGGGAAGGGGGTTGGGGGTGGGCATAAGGGGTAAAGGGGCACATATATATGGTGACTGACAAATAATAATGTACGACTGAAATTTCACAATGTTATAAACTATTATGACCTCAGTAAAATAAAAAAATTAAAAATCAAAAAAAATCAGGGTGCCAGCATGGTTGGGTTCTTGGTGAGCATTCTCTTCCTGGTTTGTAGATAGTTGCCATCTCACTGGGTCCTCACATGGCAGGGATAGAGATCATCTCTCCAGGTCTCTTCTTATAAGGGTGCTAATCTCACTCATGAGGGCTCCACCCTCATGACCTAATTACCTCTCAAAGGCCCCTGACTCCATATACCATCACATTGGGGTTTAGGCTTCAATATATGAATTTCAAGAGGGACACAAACATGTAGTCCATAACACAGTGACTACTACACAGTAAGGCGTCCGCAACATGCTTGCTGTGACAATGGGGGTGAAGTTCTGGAGCCCACTTCACAAGTTTAATCGCCAAGTTTGCATTTTCAGTCAGTGCCAGATCACCATCATAGACTTGTCTCAGGTGTACAGGATCTCTGAGGTCATCTTCACATCTAACCCTTTTGGATTCTGAGTGAGGCCCCTGGGGCCCTGGAAGGACAGGGTGCAGATTTGTTCTGATGGCTTCCTGTGTGCCAAGGATTTGCCTTTACCATCACATTTAATCTGCCAAAGAACCCTGTGAACTAGACTAAGTTAGCCCCTTTCCTCATTTCAAGGAGAAGGAAACAGCCGAAGACAGTTAAGGAACCAGACCAAGATCACAGGTTACTGAACGTGAAGGTTAATTTTATGTGTCAACTTGAGTGCATCACAGGATGCTCAGATATCTGGTTAAATATTATTTATGGGTGTGTCTGTAAGGGTGTTTCCAGATGAGATTGGCATTTGAACTGAAACCGGCAAACAGCCATTGATGATTAAGTAGGTAGTAACTAAAATTTTTTTTTTCTTTCTGCAATTACTGATTATAGCTTTTAGTTGTTCCTCAGCCCATTGGTAACTGTGCTGTTTAGGCAATATGCTATCTGACTCCCACTAGGTTCCTATAGATAACATCTCCTTGGAGCCTGGGTCACCATGGTAATGGATGTTTGAGCTGTTTTTCAGGAATTAGAACCCCTTGTCCACTTCAGGCTGGTTGAGACCACCAACCCATCAATTGGCCCCAAGCAGATGTCCGATAAGCAACTTTTGACATCAAGAGGCTAAAAACTGCAACCTCGGGTCATGCTAGCACCACCATTTTGTGAACATGCATCCTATAAAGAGGCATGAAGTCTTACTACGCTTGTGCAGATCATCAATTACCTCACCTCTCCTCACCTCCAATCATCTATCTCCACGTTTCAGACCACCTTGCCTTGAACCCCATAAATATCCCTGAGTCCCTATTTTCAGGGAAGTGGATTTGAAACTCATTCTTCCGTTTCCTCACTTAGCTGCCTTGTGATTAAAAAACACTCTGTCTGCTGCAATTTCATCATCTTGGTGTTTGGCTTTCTGGGTGGCAGGCAGAAACGAACCTGGTTCGGTAACAGAACCTGTAGACTGAGTAAAGCAGATTGCCCTCCCCAATGTGGGTGGACATCACCCAGTCAGTTGAAGGCCCGAATAATACAAAAATGTGGAGGAAGGGAGAATTTGCTCTATTTGCCTAACTAATTGAGCTGGGACATTGGTCTTCTCCTACCCTCAGACTGGGGCTTACACCATTAGCTCTCTGGTTCTCAGGCCTTCAAACCATACTTCTGGCTTTCTTGGGTCTCCAGTTTACAGATGGCAGATCATGAGACTTCTCAGCCTTGATGGGGTTCCAGGCAGGCTGCCCCAAGGTGTGCCACTCTGGTATGCAGATTATTTCGAGCTGAAGACAGTAAAGGCTCAGAAAGAAACTTTGACAGCACCCCCCCCCCCACACTAACTGCCTAAAAGAATTTAAGATAAAAGACCTGTCCCCAGGACAGGCATCACCATGGATAACTCTGGGTATGGATAGACTGGGAGGGTCCTTGCTAAGCCCATTCTTATCAGAGCTCTGAAAACCGAGTAAAAGTAGAAGTTACCCTTTGTAAGAAACATTTACATTCGTAAGGGAAATCTCCATTTATAAAGGCATCTCCCTTTCTGTACTGGGAAGAAAGGGGGATGATCTTATCTCTAGAAACTCTTATCAATGCAGAAGGCAAGAACTTAAATCTGCATACTCTTGTTTACTGTACATTTCTCATAGTCTCCCATAGCTGACTCCCCCTACTCCTAACATCCTCCTTTGTCTTTAGCTGAAGATAGTATTTAAGATGAGAACCTTGCCATTTTGTAGAGTTACTCAGTTTTCCTGGGTCTCTCCCATGTATATGTGTTATTAAACTTTGTTTTATTTTTTCCTGCTGACCTTCCTTTTAAATTATTTGGACAGCCATGAGAACCTTAAGGGAAAGGGCGGGGGGTGGGTGGGGATTCACCCTCTTCCCCTACAGCCTCCATAATTGCATGAGCCAATTCCTTGTAATAAATCTCATATATATTATATATATCATATATAATATCCTTTGGTTCTGTTTCCCTGGAGAACCCTGACTAATATTCATGCCAGGGTTCAAACCCAGGTCTGCCCAGTTGCAAAGGCCATAGTGCTCTACACTGTGCTTTTAGACATATAATCATATCTAATTCCCATATCATTTTGGCTCATCCTCTCAAAAAACCCATGAGGAGAGAGGAAACTCATAAACTTTAAATGACTCACTCACGATAATACATCTCATCGGGGTGGAGCCAGGACTAGAACACCTCATGGACATTCACAGGTCAACCTCCAACTTCGGTGGGATGCCAGCCTTTTCTTCTCAGGGCATTCATTCATTCATTCCAACTATTTATAAAGTGCCTAATATGTACCAGGCACTGCTCTAAGAACTAAGGATATAAGAGTAAATTAAAAAGAAAAAGCCCTTGCCCTCATCAAAGTTATAGTCTAGTGGAAGAGATAGAAAATAAATAAATCCTGAAGATATAGACTATGTCAGATTATCATAATCGCTATGAAAAAAATCAAGCAGGGAAAGGGCGTAGAGAGTGCAGGTTGGGGAAGGTAGTGAGTGCTGTTTTTTAATAGAGTGATTGGGGAGGTCTCACTGATAAGATGACAGAAAAGACCTGAAGGAAGGAGAGAGCAAGCCTTGTAGATAACTGGGGATCTTGTAGATAACTGGCGAATCTTGTAGATAACTGGGGATCTTGTAGATAACTGGTGAGTCTTATAGATAAGTGGGAAGCCCTGTAGGTAACTGGGGCGCTTTCTAGGTGACTGGGGAATCTTGTAGGTAACTGGAGAGCCTTGAAGGTAATTGAGAAGATTTGTAGATGATTGGGGAATCTTATAGATAACTGGAAAACCTTGTAGATAACTGGGGAATCTTGTAGGTAACTGGGGAGACTTGTAGGTAACTGGGAGCCTTGTAGATAACTGGGAGCCTTGTAGGTACCTGGGGAGCCTTGTAGGTAACTTGGGAGCTTTGTAGTGTCAGGGGAAGAGGGAGAATCTCCCTCTGCACTTTTCCTTAAGGTTCTTATGGCTGGCCAAATAATTAACAAGACAGGTTAGCAGGAGAAAATAATACCAAGTTTAATAACATGTACACATGGGAGAAACTCAAAAATGAGCAACTCGTCCCTCTGTCTAAGCTGCTTGCTTAAGTATTGCAGCTAAAGGCGAGGAGTGTTTTGGGGGTGGGTAGTGGCCTGGGACTTCAGAGGGCAGGAGGACAATTCTTTTCGGGGTCATCTATAGATAATATGGTCAGGGAGAGATAGAGTTTTTTGATAAAAGGGGCTTGGTGCCACTCCCATTGTAACATCTATTTTACATTATCATTACAGCCATCATGATAGAAGATCTGTTCCAGGAAGGAGCCACCATGTCAAATTCTTTAGGCAGTTAGTGGGGGAGGTCAAATGTCCCTCAGAGAAAACAATCAAGGTAAAGAGATATATTTCAGGGTGGGCAAATCATGATCTCCCACAGTAGGTAACTGTGGAGACTTGTAGGTAACTGTGGAGACTTGTATGGAACTGGGGAGCCTTGTAGGTAACTGGGGAGCCTTGTAGGTAAACGGGGAGACTGGTAGGTAACTGGGGAGCCTTGTAGGTAACTGGAGAATCACGTAGGTAACTAGAGAACTTTGTTGTGATATTGCGATTTAATAAGAAATATACATCTTAATCCAGGCTCCCTACCAGAGCTCCTAAAACCTTTGTAATTTCCAAAGTGATAAAAAACAACAGGAGCATCTCATTTTTTAACGTGTGTTTTTTGTCCTGGCTCTTAAAACAGCTCTGCAGTGATAAAGGTGAAAGGAATGTCTTTTGTTATTCATAACAAGCCTCTTTCAACCGAGTTTATGTCAATGAGGTGACTTGGAAATCCCCTCAGGATGGGGAGCTAGTTGCCAGGGGAACCAACCATGTGATCAGAGGGCTGGAACATTCAGCCCCACCCCCAACCTCTGGGGAAGGGAGGGGGGCTGGAGGTTGAGTTAATCACCAAAGGCCAATGATTTAATCAATCATGCCTATGTAATGAAGCCTCCATAAAAACCCTAACTGAAGGGGTTTGGAGAGATTCTGGGTTGGTGAACACATGGACATGCTGGGAGGGTGACACACCCAGAGAGGGCATGGAAGCTCCATGCCCCTTCCCCATACCTTGAGCTATGCATCTCTTCCGTCTGGCTGTTCCTGAGTTGTATTCTTTATAATAAACTGGTAACAGTAAATAAAGTACTTTCCTGAGTTCTGTGAGCTGTTCTAGCATATTATTGAACGTGAGGAGGGAGTTGTGGGAACCCCTGATTTATAGTCAGTTGGTCAGATGTATAGGTGACAACCTAGACTTGCAATTTGCATCTGGAGTGGAGGCAGTCTTGTGGAACTGAGCCCCTGACCTGTGGGGTCTGCATTAACTCTAGGTAGCTAGTGTCAGAACTGAGTTAAACCGTAGGAAACCCAGTCAATGTCCACTGAGAATTGGAGACATGTTTGGGGTAGAAAAACCCACATGTCTGGTGTCAGAATTGTTGTGAGACTAGAGGGAAACAGGAGCTTCTTCTTTATGTAGATAACAGCTGTTTCAGGCAGCGGGTACTTCATTCAATCTTCCAGACATTCATTCTTTGAATGACAAGGATTGTTGTAAACGAGAGGAGATAGAGCGGTGGCTATAGAGTAAGTCAGAGTAGACAGAGGGCATTTTGGCGCTGTTGTTTATTTAGAATGTTTTAAGGTGGGGAGGACTAAAACTGATGAAAAAGATGTGGAAGAGAAGGATAGGGTAAAGAGGGAGAGAGTGTGTAACTGATAGTTTCCTGAGGCTGTGGGAGGATTGAGAGATTCAGAGGACACATGGAGGAATTATCCTGAATCAGGAGGCATTGCTCCTGTTTGGAACATTCTAGTCCCATTTTCCACACTAGCACCTTCTCTGATTTTCCTCCAGCACTTCTGGCAATTGCCAGCCTCCTTTTCCGGCTCTGCTTCCTCTATATGACCATAAATGTTGGCAGTTCTTCTGAGCTCAGTCCTAGGCCCTCTTTGCTTTTCTCTCCACATGTTCTCTGTGGACAATCTCAACTTTCCCGTGACTTCAATAGTCTGATGACTTTCCAATTTATACTTCTACCCCCAAACTTTCAGATCTGTACTTGTATCTGCCCACTCATCCTGCATCGCTCATCAATCACAATACTTCTATATTCAATCTCTTTAGTATCTCTCAATTACATCTGTTTCTCAGTAACTCCACTGTTATGGGCTGAATTTTGTCCCACTTAAAATTCATATATTGAAGTCCCAACCCCTAGTATCTCAGAATGTAAACATATTTGGAGATAGAGTCTTTGAAAAGGTGATTAAATTAGAATGAGGCCCTCAGGGTGGGACCCAAATCCAATACAACTGGAGTCCGTATAAGAAGAGGAGGAGACAACAGGGGAGTGTGTGCACAGAGAGAACAGCACTCGAAGGAGCAGCAAGAGGGTGATCATCTGCAAGCCAAGCGGAGAGGCCTGGAACAGATCCTTCCCTCATGGCCCTCAGAAGAGAACTAACCATTTTGGCACCTTGATCTTGGACTTCCCAGCAGTTCTTCTGTTGTTTAAGCCACTCAGTCTGTGGTTCTTTGTTATGGCAGCCATGGCAAACTAAGATACCACCCTCTTTCCTACTTTAGACTGCTACCATCTTTCACCTGTATTATTGGAGCCACTTCCTAAATGATATTGTCGGGGGAAGAGAGAGAATCTCCCTCTGCCCTTTCCCTTAAGGTTCTTCTGGCTGGCCAAATAATCAACAAGACAGGTTAGCAGGAGAAAATAATACCAAGTTTAATAACATGTATACATGGGAGAAAGCAGGGACACTGCGTTTCTCAACACAATAGCAGAAATTCTCGTCTGAAATACCATGTTCAGCCAATGACAAAGGAGGATTTTGGGGGTGGGGGGAATCAGTTACAGGAGATTACCACTAAAGCACAGTAAACAAGAGTAAGGTTATTGTGCAGCCCCAAGGCCTCACCTTCCACATTGATAAGTTACTAGAAATGAGCTCATCCCCCCTTTTCCCAATACAGAGAGGGAGATACCTTTACAAATGGAGATTTCCCTTATAAATGTAAATGATTGTCTGGCAACTCTTCTCAGGGTCATCCAGAGAATGTGGCCAGGGAGACAGAACTTCTGATAAGAGGGGCTTGTTGGTGCCTTTCCTATTGTAACATTTACCCTACGTTATCTTTACAGCCATCATGATAGATCTGTTCCAGGAAGGAGCTACCATGTCAAATTCTTTAGGCAGTTAGTGGGGGAGGTCAAATGTCCCTAGAGAAAACAACCAAGGTAAAGAGATAGATTTCAGGGTGGCCAAAACTTGGTCTCCCACAATATTCTCTTTTCTAGTTTCATCTTTTCTAAAATAATCTCCATGTTACTGTGGGGAATCAGGATTTGCCACCCCAAAATATGTCTCTTTGGCTTGATTATTTTTAAGAACAAAAGACTCTGAAAGAAACTTTGACCTTCCCAGTAACTGCCTAAAAGCATTTAAGATAGAAGCCCTGTTCCAGGAAGGAGCTAATACCATAAGATAACTATAATATAATATAAACTAGGTGTGGTAGACAGGAAGGAACCTAACAAGGGCATTTTAATCAAAGTCCTCTCCATCTCTCATTGTCTTTGCAAGGCACCGTCAACATCTGTTTATTAAACATTTGCTTTTCCATCTCCATGTAAATTGCCTTCCTCCTCTTTGAAGTCCCAACCACTACCCCCAACATCCTCCTTTGTCCTTAGCTGAAGATGGTATTTAAGGTAGTGGCTTCCACCATTTCAGTGAGTTACTCAGTTTTCCTGGGTTTCGTCCATGTGTACATGTTATTAAACTTTGTTTGATTTTCTCCTGCTATTCTGTCTCATGTCAATTTAATTCTTAGACCAGCCAGAAGGAACTAAAGGGTAGAGGAATAGTTCCTCCTGCCCTACATTACACTCAGAGTAATCTTTTAATGCACATGTGGCTACATGACCTGCTTTCATTCCACCAGTCTCCCTATTAACCTCACAGTAAAGTCCAAATCTCCTAACAAGTCATAGCAGGCTTTGAGATCCGGTTCTGGAGAATACAAAAATTTTTCCAAAGACCCAAAGCTCTTTAATGCCAAAGCAGATGCTAGAATACATGGCTCCTCAAGAGGCTCAGAGTCAAGAGTGGGAGAAGAGTGTGCAGACAAAAGTTTACCTAACACAGTGTCCCTTTAGTCCCCACTGCAGAGGGAACACAGAGAGGGAAGGATTGGGCTACGCAGACTTGGCTAAGCCAGGATGCCCTGCATCCCCTGCTTCCTCCCTAACCCTGGGCTCACTGTGATGTCACCCAGGACCAGCTCTGCCATGCATTTGTGATGGCCCCAACTGAAGCAGCAGCAGCTGGCATTTTATCAGCTTTCGCTAGAAGCACAGGTTGGGCAATCCTGGACTGGAATGAAAAGAAGATGCTCCGGCTTCTAATTCCACTGCTCATGGTGCTCAAGGGACATGTCCAGGAAGATCCAGGTCTGTGCCAGGCTAACCCAGATCAGAGGATGGGGAGAAGCCTGGCTCCTGTAGAGTTGATTTAGAGGCCTGAGGGGATGCTGAGTTAGAGTAAATGACTCAGGAAATGAAGAGATTACAATTGATTAATCAAAGTAGATGTATTGGGCTCAGTGAGTATGCATTTAAAACAATCCCCCAGGGTCTGGACCCAGAGTTCTGGAAGTACAGGGGACTTGGAGCAACAATTTAGCAACTGCTTTTGCTTCTCCAGTCTCCACTTCCATCTTTGTAAATGCGTTAAGGATCTTTCTGCGTCCCAAACTCGGGGAAAAGCAGCAGAGTTGTGGTAGAATAAGGGCCTTATTAATTTAGACCGCCTGTATTAGATTATGTAATCTCATAAAGTGGGAAAAGTTATAGGGCTATTGTAGGAGCAAATGAGTTAATGCAGCATTTTTCATAGTATGTTCTGTAGAGCCTCTGTCCTGTTGGAAGCTGCACGGAAAAAAGCTCTATGGTTAGATGAGATTTGGAAATGCTCCCTTTGATACATTTTCTGTAGTGTCACAGTGGATATCCACATATTAAAGGTTCTGAGAAATCTCACAGTAAAGAAAATGGTTAAATTTTATTTAATCTGGTATTTCTGAAATGTATCTGGCCACAAGACCACCCTTTACTCCCACTCCCAGCCTTATTTGTAACATTTCTTATTTATTCTTTTGAGAGTTACCTGTTCCTTTGGTTTCGCCATTTAATCTGTTCGAGTGGGTGTTGTAAATCGATTTGCAGGACCTTTTTGAATTTTAATGACATTAGCCCCGTGTCTCTTATGTGTGCTGCAAAATCTTTTCTCCTAATTCTTTATTAGTCTTCCAACTCTATTTTGGACCAAACAGAAATTTAAAATATATGTAAAAAATTCAGCAATATTTTTACTTATGGTTCTTGGCTTTTATTCAATGTCTTAGAAGGACCTTTTCATCCCAAAATTATAAACACAATCAGACCTGTAGCACAGGGTGAGCTCTGAAGTTAAACTGTCTGCATTCTAATTATGTTTCCTCCAAGTACTTGCTATGTGACCTTAGCATGAGGTACTAAATATCTCTGTATTTCAGTTTCTCCATCTGTAAAATGTCCATATTAGGGTTTTTGTGAGGATTAAATATGCATACAACTCTGAGAACAGTGCCAGGCACTTTTTAAATACTGAAAATTTGTTGGCTATTATTATTAAAGAATTTTTATCATTTCACTTCTTAAATTTATATTTTACCCATCCCCAAGTTGATAAAAATATTTTCCTATGTTATTTTCTAGAAGTTCTATTTTTTATCTTTTACATTTTGATTTATAATTCATTTGGTACCAAATCTTGTATACAATATAAAATAAAGTTTAAGATTAATTTTTTTTTTTTTTTTTTGGTGAAGAAGATTCATCCTGAGCTAACATCTGTGCCAATCTTCCTCCATTTTGCATGTGGGTTGCTGCCACAGCATGGTTGATGAATCATGTAGGTCCACCCTGGGGATCCCAACCCATGAACCCTAGCCACCAAGCAGAGTGCGCCGAACTTAACCACTAGGCCATGGGGCTGGCCCCCAAGATTAATTTTTTTAAAGAAGTAAGCTGCAAAGGAGCTCCCATTAGGCTATCAGCAGATTTCTCAGCAGAAACTCCGTGGACTAGGAGACAGTGGAATGACATAGTCAAAGGGTTGAAAGATAAAAATTGCCAGCCAAGATTACTTTATCTGGCAAAGTTATGCTTCAGATATGAAGAGGAAATAAAGGCTCTCCTAGACAAACAAAAGCCAAGGTAGTTCACCACCACCAGGCCTGCCTTGCAAGAAATGCTGAAAGGACTTCAAGCTGAAATGAAAAGATGCTAATTAGTGACATAAAGGCAAATGAAAGTACACAATACTCTAGCAAAGGTGAAAAATAACAGTCAGAATTAGAAAACTGTAACTCTATATTAGAATGGTGTGTTTATCAATTATAATATAAAGGATAAAGTAAAAGAGCTTTAAAAATAACTATAGTTACTATAACTTCTCAATGAATTCACAGCATAAAAAGAGGTAAATTGTGGGGGCCAGCCCGGTGGCATAGCAATTAAGTTCACACATCCCGCTGCGGTGGCTGGGGTTGACCAGTTCCGATCTTGGGCATGGACCTACTCACTGCTCATCAAGCCATGCTGAGGTGGTGTCCCACATAGAAGAGCTACAACTCTACAACTATGATATGCAACTATGTACTGGGGCTTTGGGGAGGAAAAAAGAGGAAGATTGGCAACAGAAGTTAGCACAGGGCCAATCTTCCTCAAAAAAAAAAAAAAGATTGGCTCAAGATTACAAAACCACATATTGGCAAAAAAAAAAAAAAAAGGTAAATTGTGACATCAAAATATAAAAATGGAGGAGTAAAAGTTAGCAGAAGAAAGGAAATAATAAAGATCAGAGTGGAAATAATTAAAATAGACACCAGAAAAACAATAGAAAGGATCAACAAAACTAAGAGTTGGTTCTTTGAAAATATAAACAAAATTGACAAACTTTTAGCTAGACTAACTAAGGGGAAAAAGACAGAAGACTCAAATAAGTAAAATTAGAAATGAAACAGAAAATATTACGACTGATACTACAGAAATACATAGGATCATAAGAGACTATTATGAAAAAGTATACACCAACAAATTAATAACTTAGAAGAAATGGCTAAATTTCTAGAAACATACAACCTACCAAGACTGAATTAAGAAGAAATAGGAAATCTGAACAGACCAATAAATGAGTAAAAAGATTGAATCAGTAATTAAAAACCTCCCAACACAGAAAACCCCAGGACTAGACGGCTTCACTGGCAAATTCTACCAAACATTCAAAATAAAATTAACACAACTTCTTTTTAAACTCTCCCAAAAAATTGAGCAAGAGGGAATACGGTCAAACTTATTCTACAAGGCCAGCATTACTCTGATACCAAAGCCAGATAAGGGCACTACAAGAAAGAAAACTATAGACTAATTTCCCAGATGACCATAGATGCAAAAATTCTCAACAAAATATTAGCAAAACGAATTCAACAGCACAGTAAAAGGATCATCAAGCAGGCTTTATCCCTGAGATGCAAAGGTGGTTCAACATATGCAAATCAATGTGTAACATCACATTAATAAAATGAAAGATAAAAATCACATGATCACCTCAATAGATGTAGAAAAGCATTTGAGAAAATACAACATCCTTTCAGGATAAAAACCCCTGGCAGATTGGGTATAGAAGGAACGAACCTCGACATAATAAAGGCCATATATGACAAACCCACAGCTAACATTATACTCAATGGAGGAAAACTAAAAGCTTTTCCTCTAAGATCAGGAACAAGACGTGGATGCCCACTCTCACCACCCTTACTCAATATAGTACTGGAAGCCCTAGCTAGAGCAATTAGGCAAGACAAAGACATAACAGTCATCCAAATTAGGAAGGAAGAAGTAAAACTGCTTCTATTTGCAGATAATATAATTCTGTATACAGAAAATCCCAAAGACTTAACCAAAAAACTGTTGGAACTAATCAATGATATCAGTAAAGTTGCAAGATACAAAATCAACATACAAAAGTCAGTTGAATTTCTATACGTTAACAATGAAACATCTGAAAAAGAAATAAAGAAAACTGTCCCATTCACAATAGCATAAAAAACAGTAAAATACTTAAGAACAAATTTAACCAAGGAAGTAAAAGATCTGTACAATGTAAACTACAAGACTTTGCTGAAAGAAATTGAAGAAGACACAAATGGAAAGACATCCCATGTTCATGGATCAGAAGAATTAATATTGTTAAAATGTCCATACTACCTGAAGCCATCTATAGATTCAATGTAATCCCCATCAAAATTCAAAGGCATTTTCACAGAAATAGAAAAACCAATTCTAAAATTTGCATGGAACCACAAAAGATCCCAAATAGCCAAAGTAATCCTGAGAAAAAGGACAAAGCCAGAGGTATCACACTTGCTTATTTCAAACTATACTGCAAAGCTATAGTGAATAAAATCAGACACATAGGCCAATGAAACCAAATTGAGAGCCCAGAAATACACTCTCACTTATAAGGTCAACTAATATTTGACAAGGGAGCCAAGGATAATCAATGGAGAAAGGATAGTCTCTTCAACAAATGGTATTGGGAATACTGAATAACCACATGCAGAATAATGAAATTGGATCCCTATCTTACACCACTCACAAAAATTAACTTGAAACAGATTAAAGACTTAAACATAAGAACTGAAACCATAAAACTTCTAGAAGAAAACATAGGGAAGAATCTTTTTGACTTTGGTCTTGGCAATGATTTCTTTTAATATGACACCAAAAACACAAGCAACAAAATCAAAAATAAACAAGTGGGACTACTACATCAAACTAAAAAGCTTCTGCACAGCAAAAGAAACAATCAACAAAACAAAAGGCAACCTACAGAATGGGAGAAAATATTTGCAAACCATATATCTAATAAGGGGTTAATATCCAAAATATACAAAGAACTCATAAAACTCAATAGCAAAAAAGCAAACAATCTGATTAAAAAGTAGGCAGAGAAACTTAATAGACACTTTTCTAAAGAAGACACACAAATGGCCAACAGGTACATGAAAAGACGCTCGACATCACTAATCATCAGGGAAACGCAAATCAAAACTGAAATGAGATATCACCTCACACCTGTTAGAATGGCTATCACCAAAAAGACAAGAGATGATAAGTGTTGATGAGGATGTGAAGAGAAGGGAACCCTTGTTCACTGATGGTGGGAATGTAAATTGGTACAGTCACTATGGAAAATACTACGGAGTTTCCTCAAAAAATGAAAAAGTAGAACTCCCATATGATCCATCAATCCCACTTTTGAGTATATATCCAAAAGAAATGAAAACAGGATTTCAAAGAGATATCTGTACTCTCATGTTCATTGCAGTATTATTCACAATAGCCAAGACATGGAAACAACCTAAGTGTCTGTCAATGGATGAATGGATAAAGAAGATGTGGTATACATATATACAGTGGAATATTATTCAGCCTAAAAAAGAAGAAAATTCTGCCACTTGTGGCAACATGGATGGACATTGAGGGCATTACGCTAAATGAAATAAGTCAGACAGAGAAAGACAAATACTGTCTGATCTCACTTATATGTGGAATCTGTAAAAGGCAAATTCATAGAAACAGAGACTAGAATGGTGGTTACCAGAGGCTGGGGGGTAGGAGAAATGGGGAGATGTTGGTCGAAAGGTACAAACTTCCAGTGAGAACATGAATATGTTCTGTGAATCTAATGTACAGCTTGGTGATTATAGTTACTAACAGTGTATTATATACTTGAAAGTTGCTAAGAGAGTAAATCCTAAATGTTCTCATCACAAAAAAGAAATGGTAACAATGGGACATGATGGAGGTGTTAGCTAATGCTATGGTGGTAATCATCTTGAAATATATAAGTATCAAATCAAAACTTTAAACTTATACAATGTTATATATCAATTATATCTCAGAAATTGATCCCTAGAAAACAAAACCCTCCTCAGTAGAATGAAGGGGCTTTTCTTCTTGGTTCTGTCTGTCATGCTTTTGTTTGCTTCTCCCTTCTCGTAAGGCATGCTTGCCAGCAAGGGTGGGAGCAACCACTGGTGTTTGGCTCTGGCCATGGGTCTCTCTATGAGCTCGAGCCTTGTCCACTATTCAGTGACCTCCTGTTATATAAATGGCCCAAAGATGGCCCCTGTCTTTTGGCCCCTAGATTGTTTATTTCTTCACAGCAGGCTATATCAATTACCTCAAAAGCCCACTGGTGCCGAACACAATTTTTTTACACATCCAATTGTTTTCAACATAGCCCAACTAAGCAGTTTTTAGCTGTTTAGAACCTGCTTGCTTTGCATAACCACAAAACTGCACCCAACATCTGCTAGCCATATAGAAGAAAACCCTGGGGCTACAAAGACCCCAGCCACTGCTGTCCCTCGGAGCTCTCTAACCCAGAGACTCCCCACTGTGCCACTGAACCACATCACCTAGATGTATAAGGTGCCTCTCTGGTCTCTCCTTTCCCCGGAAGTTCCCTGGTCCTCCTCCCCTTCTGGATGGTGGTCCCTGTCCCTTAGCCTCTGGATGGTCTCATGCTGCAAAGGGCTTCTCCTGCATGCAGACCTGTCAACGCATCATTCAAAGAAAGCTTGGGTGTGGTACTGCCACCTCACAGTCATATCTTTTTCTCTGATGAGCCCCCAATTCCCTGGAACCCCTACACCTCCTCACTGCAGCTGTCCCAATGTAGACATGCACACCCCAGGCCTTGCACACACTGGCTGGTGAGTAGGCCCTTGACACGCTCCCTCTATGCACCTGCCCCCCCGCCATCAGTCCACCTGCACCCTGGAGGGGTATTCCAGCTTGGCCCAGCTCTACTCCAGAGGGGTGTTTCTTGCTTAACTAGAAATAGGGACTAGCTCTGGCCCTGGGCAGCCCAGCAAACTTCTGCCTTCCCTTTGGCTGCAAATACACCTTCCCCAGTGAGTTCTGAACCTCAGCCTTGGGGAGGGGCTCCCCTTTCAAATTTAGTCCTTCCTTAGGCACTCCGCCTTAACCCTGTGTTATTCTTGGAGTCCTCTTGACCCTTTGTAGGTACTCTTCCATTATAGTTTATAATTCTTGCTATTAAACTTTCCCTGTTCAAATGCTGCATGGTTTCTGTCTCCTGAACGGAGCCTGCATATTTTTGGCACGTCTCCATTGCCACCCCAACCCTTTTACAGCTTCTGATGGTGGTCTGCTTGGACTTTGAATGTGAGGGATAGACACTAAAAGAAGGGTGTTTCACTGGTGTTTTCTGAGATCTGCCCCCTCTGCACCTACTCACTTTATTTCACTCAGCTTCAGCACCCGTCTTAGCTGGGAAGATGCTGGGAATACGGATAAGAAAGATTTCTGCATGCGTCTCATGTACAAATGGCTCTTTCTTTTCTCTTTCAGAAAAAGCTCCATGTGGCTACAGACCTGCCTTTTCAAACTCAACATCGTTAAAATTTCATGAACCGTTTGAAGTTCAGGAAGGTGAGTTCCCGTGGCAAGTGAGTATCCAGATCTCTCAGAAACATCTCTGTGGAGGCTCAATCATACATCAGTGGTGGGTTCTAACGGCTGCACATTGCTTCCCAAGAACCTTGTAAGTTTCTGAGGTATTGTCTTAATTTATGTCATGTCTCATCAACGTATTGTCTGGGCTGGGTTGCTTAATAGGTTAGTGCACAAGGCTTATGAAGCCATGGGCTTTATACCCAGTATGTTCCCATTGGCTTTGTACCAAAAAATCTCTGAGCTACATCTACTCCCTCTTTACTTCATTAACCATATCCAAAGGTGGGCTACTAGTTGTAGATGTGCACCCAGTACTGGAAAATCTGTACAAGGCTTCTCTCCTGCCTGCCATCTCTGCAGCCAACACACTGTATTCATTCATTGTACACATACTCATTAAACACCTGCTGTACACTGTTCTAAGAGCTGGGGAAATATGGATGGACAAGACACCCAAACTTCCTTTGTCAAGGAGCTCCCTTTCTATTCTCTTGGATGGATTTGTTCCAGTTCCTTTGGGTTGAGGAAGTCCCCCTGGGCTGACGGCTTACTAGCTCAGAGATTTGCCTGAGTTTGGACCCCTGACTTCTGCCATTCTCATCTCTAGCCACTCTCTGCAGACCCACTGCTTTGGACTTCTCAGTATTCAGTTATAAACCTTACTGCTTACAAACGTGTCTACAAATGTGAAATGCAGTGAAACTACTATTACAGTTTGAAGTTATTGTCTTCACTCTTTAGTTTAGAAATGGCATTGGGAAATATCACTGTGGTCATGGGAACCAGAACATTCAGCAATGTCCACTTGGAGAGAAAGCGAGTGCGGAAGATAATTATTCACAAAGATTATAAGCCGTCTCACCTTGACAGTGACCTCTCCCTGCTCCTGCTTGCTACACCAATACAATTCACTAACTTCAAAATGCCTGTCTGCCTGCAGAAGAAGGAGAAGATCTGGGACCGGTGTTGGATGGCAGAGTGGGTGACAGATAGTAAGTACGGTATATGCCTTCCCTTCAGAACCCATAGAAAGCCCACATTTAAGTTTCCCTGGGCTAGACAGCACAGTGCCTTGGAAGACTCAGGTCTGAATTTTGGCCTCACTACTCTAGCTTTGTGATCTTGAGCTAGCTCCTTCAGCTTCCTCATCTTCACCTTTTCTCATCTGTAGAATGACAGTAATGTCTCCCTCAAATAAGTTATGTGGATTAAACTAAATGAAATTATACATGTAAGGTCTCTAGTAAAAGCCTAGAACATAGAAGAATCTCAAAACATGAGAATGATCATAATTTTTGGAGCCCAAAGGATTATAGAAAGCCAGTTTGGATTCTTCCTTCATGGGCTTCAATGTGCATCTCCTCATCTGTTTATCATCTGATGAAGCCCATGTAGACCACCATTCTGAGATAACTCTGAGCCAGTGATTCCCCAACCAAGCTTGGTCAACAATGACTCCACTCCTTTCTGTGGGCACCAGGCTAGCCAGACGGAGGGACCTCTGGGAGGATGGGAGGGGGATGGGGAGAAGACCAGAAGATCCTCTAGGATCATGGTTATTTCCTTCCCACAAGATGGCACTTATAGGTGTATCATTTTCCTGGTTTCTCCATTGGCCAGGGAGAGACAATGGACAGCACTGGTTCGGAACTTGGGCTGCTTTGAACCTCTGCACAGGGACAAAGCATGGCTGTGGAGAGATTATGGGGCCATGGAGAAAGCTCTTTCCAGGTTCACCTGGCAGGGGCTGGGCTGGGAGTTTAGTAGACTGCTTTCAGAGGAGTGAGTTTCCCAAAGAGAACACATATAAGCAGAGATGAAGGAACCACTCATTGGAGATACTAGAGGGGAGACTGAGTGGAGCATTGCATTAGGTCACCTCTGAGACCTTCCTACCCGGTGAGTCTGTGATTTGCTGAGTGCTTGCCTCCTTGCAGGGCTTCCACCCTGATCACTTGTGGGCCTGTCACTCTCAGCGGTTGATGCAGTGCTCATTCTCACACTAGCTTCCTCATTTGCCAGATGGATATGACGACTTAAATACGTATCTGCAAAAGCTGAGAGTGGTGCAGATTAACTGGAAAGAATGCAGCAAGAGGGTAGACCAGCTCTCCAGGAACATGCTTTGTGCCTGGAAGGAACCAGGCACCAAAGGCAATTGCCAGGTACTCAGCCCCTGCCTCAGCCCTATCCTCCATGTGCCCCACAACTTTCTAGGTTCTTAGGACAGACCCCAGGAGGGAGGCCCCTAGCCTAAACCACTAGGACCCTCTCACCCTGCCATCTTGCTACAGGTACTGTTGATTACTTGCATACTCTTCCTTCTTCCTTCTCTCATTCTCAGGGAGACAGTGGGGCACCTATGATCTGTACTATGCGTGGAACCAAGAGGGTCTTCCAAGTGGGTGTCTTCAGTTGGGGCAAAAGATCTGGCTTCAGGGGGAGGCCTGGTATGTTTGTATCTGTGGCTCAATTTATTCCATGGATCCAGGAAGAGACGGAAAAGGAGGGGAAAGCCTACACCATTTCAGGAGCCCAGAGAAGCTCCCTGCCTCATGTTCCGCAGTACCCCTTATTGCTAGGCTTGGGGGTCTCAAATGCTGCTTACTATCATGTTTAATGGTGATAAATCAAATCACTAAGCTTTGGACCCATGCTTTCTTCTTCTCCTTCTTCTTTCTTCCCTCCCATCCATACACAAGCATCTATGGAGCATCTACTATGAGTTAGCCTCTACACCAGGCCCTGGAAGTTAGACGTGAACTCAGTTCTCCCAAATCTCACAGCCTAATGATGGAAGGTCAAACACAGTGCTAAAAAGAGATACAAGCAGTGCATGGGGAATCCCAGAGGAAGAAATGATGACTTCTGATAAGGAGGTCAAGGAATGCTTCAGGACAGCCTTGGAAAACCAAACTTGAGAAATCACTTCATGTTTCTGGACCTTGGTTTCTTTATTAACAAGGAGATTTGATCAGATGAATTTAAGGTCTTTCATCACTCTGACGTTCTGTATTGCTTAATAACTTTTATTTCTCTCAAGGAACATAATATTACCTAGCTAACGGCCAGCTTTAATTCCATCAGCTCAGTGCTTAACACAGACCCAAACACAGAGACCTCCCCATCTAAGGTATAATGCTTTCATCTCCTGGGCCATTCATGAAAGAAAGTCTATGGTAGAGTTAGGATCATGGGATTCTTGTCCCGTTTGCAATTGAAAGTGGGGAGTTTATGAGTTGGTACTTAGAGACCACGCTTATCTTTCCCTCCCAGTAAATACACCCAAGTAAAAAGTTAGGATAATAAGGTGGCTTGGAGGAAGCAGCAAAATCCACCCTTTCCATATATGTGGATGACTGAATGAGGGCTACTGTTGAGTGGCCAAAGTCATTACTCATAAAAATTCAAGGACAAGAAAGCAAGCAGGTCCTTTCACTGATGGAAACAGAATAGCTTTTATGGCCAGACTGAAATACAAAAGATAAGAAATTGTTTTTATAAAATTGTGAGACAATTTTTAAATATTAGTGCTCTAAGGTACAGTCAGGGGCTAGTGGTAGAGTCTTTTCTGGGTCCTTTCTTGGTTAAGTCTACCTGGCATAGGTATGATCAGAATTAGAAGATACAAAGGAGACAATCCACCACACGAAGGCCCACAGAAGTCCATGAAGAGAAAAATGTTCATTCATTCAGATACCTTGTGAACACTGAATGAGTATCAGGCACTGTAAAGATAAAGGGATGTAGATGATATGAGTGGTTCATGACTTCAAATGTGTGTGTCACAACCAAATTTATGTATCTTTTCACAGTCTCTTAGTTTCATGGGACGTTATTGTTTTACTGACTGTATTAGGGTTCTCCAGAGAAACAGAACCAATAGAGTGTAGGTGTATGTGTGTGTCTTGTGTGTGTGTGTGTGTTTGTGCGTGTGTGCATGTTTAGAGAGAGAGAGGGGGGATGGAGGGAGAGAATTTGTTTTATTTTAAGAAATTGGCTCATTCAATTGTGGGGGCTAGTAGGTCTAAAATCTGCAGGGTAGGCCAGTAGACTGGAGATCCAGGAAAGAACTGATGTTGCAGTCTGGAGTCTGAGGACAGTCTGGAGGAAGAATTCTTTCTTCTTCAGGGGACCTAAGTCTTTTCTCTTAAATCTTCAACTGATTGGATGAGGCCCACCCAAATTAAGAAGGGTAATCTGCTCTACTCAAAGACTACTGATTTCAATGTTAATTGCATCTTAAAAAGTACCTTCATAGCAACATCTAGACTGGTGTTTGGCCAAACAACTGACCATAACCTAGCCAAGTTGACAGATAAAACTAACCATCATACTGACATAGTGCCATCTCTTAGAACTACTGGAAATGACATGAAATACAGATCTGCACTCTTTGGAGTTTAATAAAATATAACACACACCAAACATCAAATGGTAAAAGGAAGCTGAAATACCCTTATCCTACTAAAACACCACTCTTCTTGATGCCTTTTACCTACAGATGGAGAGACTTCTGGATTCTTTTCTTCCATGCCACTAAGAGAGGCTTCCCTGGTCTCTTTCTAGACCTCCAAGGCTTTTCTGCTTTCCCTGGCCAGTCCTCAGGATTTGCTTCACACCTGGGTAACTGTAAATCCTGCTGCTCATATCTTAGGACAGTGTTTCAAATGTGCATTAGAATTACCCAGATGTCTGTTAAAAATACAGATTCCTGGAGGGCTGGCCCCACGGCTTAGTGGTTAAGTTCGGCGTGCTTTGCTTTGGTGTGTCAGATTTGGTTCCCAGGCACAGACCTACACTGCTCATCAAGCCATGCTGTGGCAGCGTCCAACATACAAAACAAAGGAAGATGGGCACACATGTTAGCTCAGGGCGAATCTTCCTCAGCAAAAGAAAACAATCCCAGCAAGTTATTTTGTGAATATTTTGTGACAAAGTGATTCTAAAGTTTACATGGAAAAGCAAAATACCCTGAATAGCCAACAAAATATTGAAGGAGATGAACAAATTTGGAAGATGGAGACTTTCTGACTTCAAGACTTACTACAAAGCTACGGTAATCAAGACAGTGTAGTACTGGCAAAACAACAGACAACTAGACCAATAGAATGGAAATAGATCCACACAAATATAGTCAACTGGTGTTTGACAGAGGAGCAAAGGCAATTCAACGAAGAAAAAATAGCCTTTTCAACAAATTATACTGGAACAACTGGACGTTCAAATGCAAAAAAAAAAAATGGATCCAGACACAGACCTTATACTTTTCACCCAAATTAACTCAAAATGGATCATAAACCTAAATGTAAAATGCAAAACTATAACATTGCTAGAAGATAACTTAGGAGAAATATTAGATGACCTTAGGTTTGGTGATAGGTTTTTAGATACAAAACCAAAAGCATGATCCATGAAACAAAAAATTGATTAAGTTGGACTTCACTAAAATTAAAATATGCTCTGCAAAAGACACTAAGAGAATAAAAAGACAAGTCACAGACTGGGAAAAGAAATCTTTGCAAAACACATATTTGATAAAAGACAAGTATCCAAAATATACAAAGAACTCTTAAAACTCAACAAAAAGAAAACAATGCAATTGAAAAATGGGCAAATGATCTGGACAGATACTTCACCAAAGAAGACATACAGACAGCAAATAAGCATATGAAAATATGCTCCATATCACAGATCATTAGGGAATTGCAAATTAAAACAATAATGAGCTACCATTACACACCTATTAGAATAGATAAAATCCAGAATACTGGCAACATCAAATGCTGTCAAGGATGTGGAGCCACAGGAACTCTTATTGTTGGTGGGAATGCAAAATGGTACAGCCACTTTGGAAGACAATTTGGCAGTTTCTTACAAACTGAAAATACTCTTACCATATGATCCAGCAATCATGCTCCATAGTATTTTCCCAAATGAGCTGAAAACTTATGACCACACAAAAACCTGCACGTATATGTTTATAGCAGCTTTACCCATAATCGCCAAAACATGTAGGCAACCAAGACGTCCTTCAGTAGGTGAGTGGATAAATAAACTGTGATACATTCAGATAATGAAGATTTTTCAGCAGTAAAAAGAAACGAGCTATGAAGCCAAGAACAGACATGGAAGAAACTTAAATGCACATTGCTAAGTGAAAGCAGCCAATCTGAAAAGGCTACATGCTATACGATTCCAACTATATGACATTCTGGAAAAGGCAAAACTGCGGAGACAGTAAGAAGATCAGTGGTTGCCAGGAGTTTGGAGGAGGAGGGAAAGATGAATAGGAGGAGCACAGGCATTTTTTAAAGCAGTGAAACTATTCTGTATGATATTGTAATGGTGGACACGTCATTATACGTTTGTTAAAAGCCATAGAATGTGCAACACAAAAAATGAACCTTAATGTAAACTGTAGACTTTAGTTAATAACAATATATCAATTAGAGTCATTAATTGTAATAAATATACCACACTAATGCCAAATGTTAAAAACAAGGGAAATTGGGAGGGGGTGGGAGTATATGGGAACTCACTGTACTTTCTGCTTGATTTTTCTGTAAACCTATTACTGCTCAAAAAAGTCTATTAATTTTTAAAAAAGTAAAAGTAAAAAAACCTAAAATTAAAAAAAGCAATCTTTGTGACATTGGATTAGGCAAATTTTCTTAGCTACAACATCTAAAGCATGAACCATAAAAAGAAAATTGATAAATTGGATTTCATCAAAATCAAAAACTTGTGTGCTCTAAAAGTCATGAGGAAACTTGTGGGTTAACGGGTACATTCACACTCTTGATGATCATTTCATGGGCGTATACGTATGTTGAAACTTATCTACTTCTGTATTTAAATGTGTACAATTTATGGTCCACTTAAAGCTGTTTAAAAATTAAATTTTTTTTTAAAGAATGATCGAGAAAGCCTCTTAATGCAGATGCCCTGGTAGAGCTCCTAATTCTGTAAGATTAAGATAGAGTCCAGAAAACTACTTTTTTTTTTTTTTTTTGGTGAGGAAGATTTGCCCTGAGCTAACATCTGTGCCAATCTTCCTCTCTTTTGTACATGGGTCGCCACCAAAACATGGCCGCCGACTGGTGGTGTAGCTCCACGCTCGGGAACCAAACCTGGGCTGCTGAAGTGGAGTGCACTGAACTTAACCACTAGGCCATGGGGCTGGCCCCAAAACTTGCTGGGATTTTGATTTGAATTGTGTTGAATCTATAGATAAAGTTGAGGAAAACTGACATCTTGACACTACTGAGTCTTCCTATCCATGTACATGAGATATCTCTCCATTTCTTTAGATTTCTTTGATTTCTTTCAAAGTTTCAAAGATTGAGTTTGTACTTTGTGTCTTTTATTTCTTTTCTCTCTCTATTTTTTTTTTTTTTTTTTTGGTGAGGAAGATTGGCCCTGAGCTAACTTCTGTTGGCAATCTTCATTTTTCGCTTGAGGAAGATTGTCACTGAGCTAACATCTGTGCCAGTCTTCCTCTATTTTGTATGTGGGATGCCACCACAGCATGGATTGATGAGCAGTGTGTGGGTCTGTGCCTGGGATCCAAACCTGCAAACCCTGGGCCGCTGAAGCGGAGCGCTCAGACTTAACCACTACACCACTGGGCCGGTCCCTCAAAGATTGATTTTGAATGTTAAACCAGCTTTGCATTCCTAGGATAAAATCTACTTGATGGTGCTATATTTTCCTTTTTATATATTGTTGGATTCAGTTTACTAAAATCTTGTTTAATATTTTTGCATCTATGTTTGTGAGGGATGTTGATCTGAAGTTTTTTGTAACATCTTTGTCTAATGTTGATACCAGGGTAGTGCTGACCCTATAGTATGAGTTGGGAAATAGTCCCTCATTTTCAATTTCCTAATAGAGTTTATACAGAATTGGTATTATTTCTATCTTAGATGTTTGATTGGATTCACCAGTGGGGCCACCTGGACTTGGAATTTTTTTGTTGTTTTAAAATTTTTAACCCCAAATTCAATTTCTTTAATAGATATAGAACTATTCAAATTATCTATTCATTCTTGAGTGAGCTTTGGTAGTTTGGTAATTTATATGTTTCAATGAATTTATTTATTTTCATCTAAGTTGTCAAATTTTTTGGCATAAAGTGTTTTCATAACGTTATCCTCTAAATATCTGTATAATCTTTATTGTTCTTTTAACATGCACGTAATCTGTAACAAGTTATTTTTCTCATTCCTGATATTGGTAATTCATGTGATCTCTCTTTTTTTCCTGATCAATCTGTCTACAGGTATAGCAACACTTTTATTGATCTTCTCAGAGAACCAGATTTTGGTTTACTGATTTTCTCTATTATATTTCTGTTTTCCATTTCATTGATTTTTGTGTGTGTGTGAGGAAGATCAGCCCTGAGCTAACATCTGCCAATCCTACTCTTTTTTGCTGAGGAAGACTGGCCCTGGGCTAACATCCATGCCCATCTTCCTCTACTTTATATGGGATGCCGCCACAGCATGGCTTGCCAAGTGGCGCATTGGTGCGTGCCCGGGATCCGAACCTGCGAACCCTGGGCTGCCTCAGCGGAGCACGCGCACTTAACCGCTTGCGCCACCAGGCCGGCCCCTATTTCATTGATTTTTGATCTTGCATTTATTATTTCCTATTTTCTATTTACTTTGAGTTTCACTTGCTCTTTTTCTAATTTCATAAGTTGGAAGCTGAGTTCACTGGTTAGAGACCTTTGTTATTCTCTAATACAGAGATTTAGTACTACAAATTTCCCTTAAGTAGTATTTTAGTATCATTTCCAAAATTCTGATATGTTGTGTTTTCACTTTCATTCAATTCAAAATACATTCTAGGGGCCCGCCCAGTGGCATAGTGGTTAAGTGTGCGTGATTCGCTGCTGGTGGCCTGGGTTCAGATCCCAGGCATGCACCGATGCACCACTTGTCAGGTGATGCTGTGGCGGTGTCCCATATAAAGAGGAGGAAGATAGGCACAGATGTTAGCCCAGGGCCAGTCTTCCTCAGCAAAAAAAGAAAAAAAGAGGAGGATTGGCATGGATGTTAGCTCAGTGCAGATCTTCCTCACACACAAAAAAATACATTCTATTTTCCCTTTTGGTTTCTTCTTTGACCCATGGATTATGTAGAAATGTGTTGTTTAGTTTCTAAATACTGGGGGATTTTCCAGATATCATTATGTTATCGATTTCTAATTTAGTTCCAATGTGGTCATAGCACATACTTTGTATATCTTGCATAATTTAAAATTTATTGACACTTCTTTTTTTGGCCCAGAATATAGTCTATCTTGATAAATGCTCTGGGGCACTTGGGGAAAAAAATGTGTATTCTGCCACTTACATCAATGGATAGATCATCCAGACAGAAAGTCAACAAGGAAATAGTGGATTTAAATGATACACTTGATCAGATGAACTTACTAGATATATAGAGAGCATTCCATCCAAAAACAGTAGAATACACATTCTTCTCAAGTGCACATGGAACATTCTCCATATGTTGGGAAACAAAGCAAGCCTCAATAAATTTAAGAAGATTGAAATCATATCAAGCATCTTGTCCTACCACAATGCTATGAAACTAGAAATCAGTTACAAGAAAAAAGCTGGGAAAGTCACAGATACGTGGAGACTAAACAACATGCTACTGAACAACAATTTGATCAATGAAGAAACCAAAGGAGAAATTAAAAAGTACCTGGAGTAAAATGAAAATGAACATACAACATACCAACACTTATGGGATGCAGCAAAAGTGGTTATAAGAGGGAAATTCATAGCAATACAGGCCCACCTCAAGAAACAAGAAAAATCTCAAATAAGTAACTTGAAACTATACCTAACAGAACCAGAAAAAGAAGAACAAACAAAGCCCAAAGTCAGCAGGAGGGAAATAATAAAAATTAGAGCCAAAATAAATGAAATAGAGGCTAAAAAAACAGTAGAAAGGATCAATGAAACAAAGAGCTGATTCTTTAAGAAGATAAACAAAATTGACAACCTCTTAGTCAGAATCACCAAGAAAAAAAGAGGGAAGGCTGAAATAAATAAAATTAGAAATGAACAAATAGAAATTACAATGGATACCACAGAAATACACAGGGTTATAAGAGAATACTATGAGAAACTATATGCCCACAAATTGGATAACTTAGAAGAAATGGATAAATTCGTAGACTCATACAACCTCCCAAAACTGAATCAAGAAGAAATAGAGAATCTGAATAGACCAATCACAAGTAAAAAGATTGAAACAGTAATCAAAAACCTCCCAATAAACAACATTCCAGGACCAGATGGCTTCTCCAGAGAATTCTAACAAACATTCAAAGAAGATTTAATACCTATCCTTCTCAAACTATTCCAAAAAATTGAAGAAGACAGAATGCTTCCTAACTCATTCTATGAGGCCAACATTACCCTGATACCAAAACCAGACAAGGACAACACAAAGAAGGAAAATTACAGGCCAATACCACTGATGAACATAGATGCAAAAATCCTCAACAAAATACTGGCAAACTGAATACAACAATACATTAAAAGGATCATACACCACGATCAAGTGGGATTTATACCAGGGATGCAGGGATGGTTCAACATCTGCAAATCAATCAATGTGATATACCACATTAACAGAACGAGGAATAAAAATCACATCATCATCTCAATAGATGCAGAGAAAGCACTTGACAAGATCCAACATCCATTTATGATAAAAACTCTCAATAAAAAGGCTATAGAAGGAAAATACCTCAACATAATAAAGGCCATATATGACAAACCCACAGGCAACATCATACTTAACAGTGAAAAACTGAAAGCCATCCTTCTGAGAACTGGAACAAGACAAGGGTGTCCACTCTTGCCACTCCTATTCAACATAGTACTGGAGATTTGGGCCAGAGCAATTAGGCAAGAAAAAGAAATAAAAGGAGTCCAAATTGGAAAGGGAGAAATTAAACTCTTGCTGTTTGCAGATGACATGATACTATATGTAGAAAACCCTAAAGAATCCATCAGAAAACTGTTAGAAATAATCAACAACTACACCGAAGTTGCAGGGTACAAAATCAAGTTACAAAAATCGGTTGCATTTCTATACGCTAATAATGAACCAGCAGAAAGATAAGTCAAGAATACAATCCCATTTACAATTGCAACAAAAAGAATAAAATATCTAGGAATAAATTTAACCAAAGAGGTGAAAGACCTATACACTGAAAACTATAAGACATTATTGAAAGAAATTGAAGAAGATATAAAGAAATGGAAAGATATTCCATGCTCATGGATTGGAAAAATAAACGTAGTTAAAATGTCCAAATTACCTAAAGAAATCTACAGATTCAATGCAATCCCACTCAGAATCCCAATGACATTCTTCATGGAAATAGAACAAAGAATGCTAAAATTTATATGGAACAACAAAAGACCTCGAATGGCCAAAGCAATCCTGAGAAAAAAAGAACAAAGCTGGAGGCATTGCAATCCCTGGCTTCAAAATATTCTACAAAGTTATAGTAATGAAAACAGCGTGGTACTGGCACGAAAACAGACACACAGATCAATGGAATAGAATTGAAAACCCAGAAATAAAACCACACATCTATGGAAAGTTGATGTTCAACAAAGGAGCCAAGAACATACAATGGAGAAAGGAAAGTTTCTTCAATAAATGATGTTGGGAAAACTGGACAGCCACATGAAAAAGAATGAAAATAGACCATTATCCTGCATCATACACAAAAATAAGTCAAATGGATTCAAGACTTGAATGTAAGACCTGAAATCATAAAACTCCTAGAAGAAAATATAGGTAGTACACCCTTTGACATTGGTTGTAGCAGCATCTTTTTGAATGCCTGTCTACTCAGGCAAGAGAAACAAAAGAAAAAATAAACAAATAGGACTACATCAGACTAAAGAGCTTCTGCGAGGCAAAGGAAACCATGAACAAAATGACAAGACAACCCACCAACTTGGAGAAAATATTTGCAAATCATATATCTGACAAGGGGTTAACATCCAAAATACATAAAGAACTCATATAACTCAACAAGAAAAAAGCAAACAACCTGTTCAAAAAATGGGCAGAGGATATGAACAGACATTTTTCCAAAGAAGATATACAGATGGCCAACAGACATATGAAAAGATGTTCAACATCACAAATTATTTGGGAAATACAAATCAAAACTACGATGAGATATTACATTACACCAGTCAGAATGGCTATAATTACCAAGACAAAAATTAGCAAATGTTGGGGCTGGCCCGGTGGAGTAGTGGTTAAGTTCCCACGCTCCACTTTGGCAGCCTGGGGTTCACAGGTTCGGATCCTGGGAGCGAACCTACACACCACTTATCAGGCCATGCTGTGGCAGGCATCCCACAAATAAAGTAGAGGAAGATGGGCATGGATTTTAGCTCAGGGACAATCTTCCTCGGCAAAAAAAGGAGGATTGACAATGGGTGTTAGCTCAGGGCTAATCTTCCTTACCAGAAAAAGAAAAAAAAAAGCAAATGTTGGAGAGGATGTGGAGAAAAGGGAACTCTCATACACTGCTGGTGGGAATGCAAACTGGTGCAGCCACTATGGAAAACAGTATGGAGATTTCTCAAAAAATTAAAAATAGAAATACCATATGATCCAGCTATCCCACTACTGGGTATTTTTCCAAAGAAACTTGAAATCAACAATCCAAAGAGACTTATGCACCCCTATGTTCATTGCAGCATTATTCACAATAGCCAAGATAAGGAAGCAACCCAAGTGGCCATCAATTGATAAATGGATAAAGAAGATGTGGTATATATATACAACAGAATACTACTCAGCCATAAAAATCACAAAATAGTCCCATTTGCAACAACATGGATGGACCTTGAGGGTATTATGTTAAATGAGCTAAGCCTGACAGAGAAAGACAAACACTGCATGATCTCACTCATATGTGGAAGATAAACACACACATGGACAAAGAGAACAGATTAGTGGTTACCAAAGGGGAAGGGGATCATGAGGGTGGGCAAAAGGGGTAAAGAGACACATATATATGGTGACAGATGAAAATTAGACTATTGGTGGTGAACATGATGCAGTATATACAGAGACTGATCAATAATAATGTACACCTGAAATTTCACAATGTTATAAACCATAATGACCTCAATAAAAAAATGTATATTCTGTTGTCATTGATGGAGTGTTTGATAAATGCAAATTAGATCAAGTTGGTTGATCACATTGTTAAGGTCTTCTATATCCTGACTGATTTTCTGTCTACTTAATCAATTATTGAGACAGGAGTATTGAAATTTGTGACTAAAATTGTCTATTACCTTTTGCAATTCCATCAGTTTTTGTTTCATGTCTCTTGAAGTAGTTAAGTGCACAAAGGTTTAGGATTGTTATTCCCTCTTGATGAACTGGCCACTTTATGATTATGAAATATCTTCTTTATTCTTGGCAGTATTCTTTGCTCTGAAATCCACTTTCTCTAGTATTAATAGATCCACTCCAGCTTTATTTTGACTAGTTTTAGCATGGTATAACTTTCCCCATCCTTTTACTTTTAATCAGTTTGTGTCTTTATATTTGAAGTGACTTAATTTTAGGTAGCATATGGTTGGATATTGCTGTTCTATCCAATTTGGCAATATCTGCATTTTAATTGGTGTATTTAAAGCATTTAAATTTAGTATAATTGTTGAAATGATTGGGTTTAAGTCTAGCATCTTGCTATTTCTTTTTTATTTGCACAATCTGTTTTTCCTCTTTGTCATTTCTTAATGACTTTTTTGTGTCGAGTATTTTTTATGATTCTATTGTATCATCTTTCTCTGCTTACTAGCTATTACTCTTTTTTTTAAGTTTTATTTTAGTGACTGATTTAAGGTTTATAGTAGGGGTTGGCAAACTATGGCCTGTGAGTCAAATTTTATTGGAAGGTGACCACACCCACTCATTTACATATTGCCTGTGGCTGCCTTCAAGCTACAACAGCAGAGGTGAGGTAGTGGTGACAAAGGCTCTATGGTCCACAAGTCTAAAATATTTGCTACCTATTCCTTTAAGATAAATTTTGCTACCCTGGTTTACAGTACACATCTTTAACTTATGACAGAATAGCAATTCATGTATTCAAGTATAAGAACTTTATAATAGTATACTTCCTTCCCCCCAGCCTTTATTCCATTATTGTCATATATTTGCTTATTTATGTTATAAACAAAAAATGAATTGTTTCTAATGTTGTTTAAACAATTATCTTTTAAAAAGACAGAAATTTAAAAATTTTAGATATATATAAATTATACTTATTTATATATTTATATATAAGATCTATTTATCTATGTCAGTTTTCAGTCAGTATTGATTTAATTTTTTTCTCCTGATTATGAGTCATAGTTTGCTTCTTGCATACCTGGTAATCTTTAATTGAATGCTATACATCCAACCAAAGGTGAATTTTACCTTGTTGGGTGCTGGATATTTCTTATTCCTATAAACATTCTTGACTCTTATTCTCAGACTCGGTTACATGAATGGAAATAGTTTGATCTTTTCAGGTCTTGCTTTTAAGGTTTATTAGGTGGGACCAGAGCAGTGTTTAATTTAGATCTAATTATTATCCACTGCTGAGGCAAGACCTTTTTTTTTTTTTTGGTGAGGAAGAGGCACTCTGAGCTAACATCTGTTGCTAATCTTCCTTTTTTTCTTGGGCTTGAGGAAGACTAACCCTGAGCTAACACCTGTGCCAATCTTCCTCTATTTTGTGTGTGGGTCACCACCACAGCATGGCTTGACAAGTAGTGTAGGTCCATGCCCGGGATCTGAACCCACAGACATGGGCTGCTGAAGCAGAGCTCACCGGACCCAACCAGTACACCATGGGGCTGGCCTGCAAGACCTTTTTGAATACTCTACCCAACACTCCATGAATTATGAAGATTCCCTTTCTGGCTTGTGTGAACAGGCACTTATAATTCTTTCAGATCATTCTTTCTTCATCCAGGAAGAGTTTCTTCACATTCATCTGATCAGTACTCTGCTGAAAACTCAAGAGAGACCTTCTGTACATCTTCAGGGTACTCTCCACGCAGATCTCCTCTCTCCAGGTCACTCTCCTATGAATTCCAGCTGCTTTGGTCTCCCTGGACTCTCAACTCAGTAACTCCACTGGGTTCTGCCTGGGTTACTGCTCCCTGCCTGTGGCCTGGAAACTCTTTCAAGATGGTAGGCTGGGGCAATTGATGGACTCATCTCATTTGTTTTCCATTTCTCAGAGACTGCTGTCATTCATTGCTTTTTATGCAGAGTCTTGAAAATCATTGTTTCATTTTTTTTTCTGCTTTTGTTCTTGCTGTTTTAGGCAAGAGGGTAAATTTGGTCTCTGTTACTCCATCTTGGCCAGAAGCTGAAGTCTCCTTTAGGTTATTCTGATGCTTCCTCACTGTCATAGTTGGGTTCCCTGGAAAGCAGACTTTGAGAGAGATTAGCTTGCAGTAGGTCATGGGATCACCACCTATAGCAGGGAAGGAAGGAGGATTCCACAGAGAGAGATGTTGGGCTGTGATGAAAACTCAGTTAGAACCTCAACTGACTCTACAGGCAGCTCTGATACCAAGATGGCCCTTCACAGTTGTCCCAAGTTGGAGCAATGTGGTGAGGCCTTTAAACTCCCACATTGACTAGTCATTGGTTTCAGGCAGCCTGAGAATGGGGTGTGACCTTGGTCAGGGCGACTCTTTCCAGCCAAGGCAATTTAGAAGATGTCTGAGAGATGAGAGCTATCACCTGGCAGCACTCACAGTAGTTGATATTTGAGAACCACCACTTTATTGCTTTAATGGAAATAAAATGTGAGAGGAAAACTTTCTTCTTAGCTTCTTCTATGCCTCATTCTTTCTTTCTCTATGGCACTTGATGGGGTGGGGATAGCGGTGCTTTCCAGAGAATTGCTTCCTAGTCAAATTTCAGACTGTCCTCAAGGGTTACTCCTGGGTTACCCTGCATCCTCCTTCATAATGAGCCATAAGTAGAGAGCTCTAAGTCCTGTGTAAGAATGGTTGTGCTACGTGTATACAAATAACCCACTTCATGGTATAAAGTATTCTGTGCAGTAAGAGGGACACAGACAACATGTATGGAAGGCCAGGAAGGAAAGAGACCTTCCTGAGGTGTCTGGAGCTTGTAGGATGGGTGGGATGTGGAAATGGGCATTACTCAGGGGATGACGTTTAAGAGGAAACCCCAAAGCGGAACATTAGAGTTTTCTAGAAGCTGTAGCCAAGGAGTGAAGACATTCCTCCTCTAAGAGAGCCTTGTTCATACTTTATTACATCATTAAATAGGGGAGCCCTTAAGTTGAAGTAATGAAGTTTCATTTAAATTAGATAATAAACATTTTCCCAGATATTTCCTGTAATATATGTCTTACTCAGAGGCTTATGAAATCCTGGACTTGTTTTTTTAATCAAACCTTTTGACAGTAACTCTGGATATCCCTTATGTAGCCTACAAATCTCATCTCTCCCACCGCTGTCTCCTTCCACTTCATTCACCAGGCTCCACCATACTGATCTTTCCATGCTTTCAATGGGCCAAGTTCTTTTCTGCCCCAGAGCCTTCACACATGCTTGTCTTTTGCCTGGAGCACTCTTTCCACCAATCTTCCTTAGGCTAACTCCTACTCATTAGCCAGGTCTCCTTTCAAACATCACTTCCTCAGAGAGGCCTTCCCTGACCACCCAGTCTAAAATAATTTCCCCCCTACCCTCAGCTCTTTTATTTTTTCTCATGTTTCCTGTGGCAGATTGAATTATCGGCCCTGTCCTTCACCCATGCCTGGGCCAACATCCTTTTCATTTTCCAAGGTAGCTGTACCTTGGGGAAAGGAGAATACTCAGATCTTTTGAAGGCTGTTGGATAAGTCATCTGAGATAATACTGATACTAGGGACCCAATATGCCATTATGGACCCCCTGTTATAGTCCCAGCCCAAGTCTGACTCAAAGTGGGTACAACAGATTCATGGACCCCAACCTGTGGCCATTTTCCTGGTTCCTGGGTGCATACAAGGATGGTTATAGTAGCAGCCAGAAGAACCCTCCTATTCATCCTCTGGCCTAAGAACCTTTATAGTAGAAAGGCCCTGAAAATTCCCTATCAGGATAGTTGTCATAGTTTGTATTCTCTAGGAAGCAGACTCTGAGGCTGTGTCGAAGGTTTATTAGGGAGTGCCTTCTGGATAAGCACCTATGGAGGGGAGGAAGCAGGGCTGGACAAAGGAAAATTTGGGCTATGATGCAATCTCAATGAAGACTCAGCAACCCTAGAGTATCCTCTAAAGCTGGGATGGCCCTCTGTAGTTGTCTTGAACTGGGGTGAGGGGCCTAGAATTTGATATTCCCTGCATTAATCAGTCATTCAATGTGGGCTTCCCTTGGAAGAGAGCTGTGACCTAGGGTGAAGAGGCCCTCTTTAGCCAAGGCAATTCCCAAGGAGAGTTGACAGTTGAGGAAATAAGTCAGAGAGGTTCCTGAAGGGGGAATCTGAGCACCACATCACAATGTCCACCATGGTAGTTAACCAGAAGCAATACTGCATCCTGGGTGGAATTGCCAATATTAATGCCACCCTCAAAATCTTAAAGGATTTGAGGTTAGCGATCCCCATTATACCCCCATTCAATTCACTGGTATGGCCCCTGCAAAAGTCCAGATGAATCATGGCAGATGGTGATGTACTGCCACACATTTTATCAATTGGTAACCCCAATTATACTTTATGTGGCATCATTGTTACAACACATACTCTGGCACATGGCATGCAGATATTAATCTGGAAAATGCAATCTTTTCCATTTCCTCTAAGAGAGAAGATCAAAATCAGTTTGCAATGACTTGGAAATTATAGTAACTCACATCCACTGTTTTGCACCCAGGACTATGTTAATTGTCTTACTCTCTGTCACAATGTACAGTATCACATTAGCCCACTATATTAACGTCATCATGCTTATCAGACCTGGGAAATAGAAAGTGGCAAGTACTTCAAATGTCCTGATAAGACATATCACTCTGGAGGATGAAAGACAAGCCTACAAATATTCAGAGGCCTGATATATTGGCAAAGTTTTTAGGGGTCCAATGATTTGACATACTCAGGGCATAATCTTTAAGGGAAAGGACAGATTATTGCACTGTATACTTCCTATCACTAAGAAAGAGGCACAGCAATTGGTGGATCCTCCTCGGATTTTGTAGATAGCATATACTATATTTGAAAATAATGCTCCAACTCATTTATCAATGACTCAGAAGGTTTCCAGTTGAGTGTGCGGCTCAAAGCAAGAGATGGCTTTGCATCGAGTTCAGGGTGCAGTACAAATTGCCCTGCTACTTGGGCCACATGACCAATAGAGCCAATGACACTAAAGGCATCTGTGTGTGGACAAAAACTTTAGATGGCCCTGAAGGCTCTTCCCCTTTTGGCAGTTAATAGAGAGCTGGTTCCGTAGGTCTGAATCAGCTCAATGAAGAAAAGGCTAACACTCTTTGCTGGGCTTCTGAGCTCCTTGAGCTCCTCCTTTCAAACAAGTTCGCTTTCCCAACCCATGAATCTTCCATTGTTATATGATTCCAGAGATGTTCCCTGCTCTCTCTTGTCCAATAAATTTGTAGATAATTATGGCCATGAGACTCCTCTCTCCTGGAACTAGCCATGGTATTTGCAGACCATCTATGCCCAGCTTAAACTAATGAGAATTCAGGGGATTGTGTGTGTTCTAATACTTCTCCACTATAAGCTCCCCTCTCCAATTAATTCTAATGTCTGTGTGTGTGTCCATGTTACCATGGTAGATATGGACATCGTATGGAGTCTCTGGCAAACCAGAATAGGAGAATTGTAGACTGTTATGGATCTGAAGCAATTTGTTTTGTGCAGCAGAGAATTACTATTTGTAAAACAATTCCTATTGTGCTACAGCTAGTAGAGAGTGAAAACCCAGCCATCAGACACCAAGTAACTATGTGACTGGAGCTGCCTGTCATAACCCATGAATTCACATAGTTGGCAGGCCAGCAACACTGCATCTTCTGATGGAAATTTAGGATTAGGCTCAAGCAAGTCTACTTAAGTTGTATGAACAGGTTGCCTAGGCCTCCATGTCACCTACTTTTGTTGCAACAAAGCTTCTCTCTCAGCTTGTATATTGACTTAACAAGAGGCCCTATGCCAGCCAATGACACCGGAAAAACTCTCGGTCCTGGTTCTTCAGAAGCCAATGAAAATGGACTTCTGCTCTAATATAGACGTGCTGAGGGTTGGCCTTGAATGACGGTGGTGAGGGGAAATACCCCTGCAGGCAGAACTTTGAACAGTGCACTTAATGATCTCCTTTGTAGGGAAAAATAGGTGATGTAAAGTAAAGCCTCTTGGGCAGTAGCTTGGCTGGTTGGTCAAGGGCTTGGAAGGAGCAAGATTGGAAGATCAAAAACAAGAAGGTCTAGGGAAGAGGTATGTGGATGGACCAGAGGAGAGACATCTGTGCTTCACATCAGTACCCACTAGAGAGCATTCACTGTAAGGGGGAGACTGATCAATGAGGGGGATCAATGCCCACAGTGGTAGCCTGTGTAACCCACAGTACTACATCATGGCCTAGTCCACAAACACACACACACACACCTGGAGCTAAAGTTTCGTAAAACAATACATATCCTTTCTACATGCTAGTTACAACCCACTAAATTGATATCATGATTCAATAACAGGACATGAAATGTGAATCACCATTTGAAAAACACTGATGAAAATCAATCATAACCTTCATTTTACATTTAAGGAAACTGAGCCCTAAAGAAAGCAAGGTTTTGCTAAAGGTTATTAACAGATCAGGACTAAAATTTATATTTCCTGACACTCAGATCAATTTATTTTTTGGCAATTTTCTCACATTTCTTAAAGGCAATAAAAAGAGAATACTTCTGAAGTAATATGGGCTACAAGCTATTTTGAAAAACCTTCTTTTTAGTAAACATCTATGAATGAAGGCTAAAATTCAACAAATATCCTTTAAAATGAATAGCTGAGCCCACAAGAAAGTAAGGAAATGTTTAGGGAGTCAAAAACAAAACAGGAGTAGGTGTCCAGAGTTGTTATCCAGAATAAAAAGCCAACAAGAGGTATGAATCTAGACCCTTGGGTTTTTTTGTTTTTGTTTTTGTTTTTTGAGCAAGATTAGCCCTCAGCTAACATCTGTTGCCAATCCTCCTCTTTTTGCTGAGGAAGATTGGCCCTGGGCTAACATCCGTGCCCATCTTCCTTTACTTGTTATGTGGGACACTTGCCACAGCATGGCTTATAAGCTGTGTGTAGGTCCATGCCCAGGATCCGAACCTGTGAACCCGGGCTGCCAAAGCAGAGAGTGTAAACTTAACTACAACACCACCGGGCTGGCCCCTAGACTCTTGGGTTTTAACTGTCACTTGGGGGACAGAGTTTGAACTCTTAGAAGGTAGGTGTTAGGAACAGAGGACCATTCGGAAAGAATGGACACTTAAAGGGTTATAGCCTCAGAGAAAGTGTGGGCTAGGGAAAAAAACATTCTCTGACAAAAGGAGACTGTTCTTTCTTTTAGCCTCAGCAACAGATGGGGGAAGAACTCTGGAGTTCAAAGTTAACCTGTATACAGCCCAGAGAACACCAAACAGAAAAATTAAAGAGGTCCCAGTTGGGTGTGTCCCAGAAAATCTCTCAGAAACAAGAACAAATCTTTTCTAGAGATATGTATCTCCAGCATAGGTAGGGCTGCCAGATAAAAATACATGTCACAGAGTTAAATCTGAATTTCAGATAAACAATGAAAAAGTTTTAGGATAAATATTCAACATGACCTATTTGAGAAATACTTATATAAAAAATTATTAGTTGTTTACCTGAAATTCAAATTTAACTAGGTATTCTGCTCTTGGTTTTTTCTCTACAGATTCCCACAGATTAAGTTCAGCCAAACATGAGTTCAAAACATAAAATTGCTAAACTTGTATAGGAAATAAACCATCATGAGTAGGCTCAGAAAGAACAGAAGATTATACACCTAAAGACTTCAGATATTTGTTATTAGATATTGAATATAAACAATTATATTATAAAAAGAAGGGGACTGAAAACTTGAGACTGAAAACAAAATATTGTCAAAAATGTCCAGGCAGAATTTAAAAAAAAGTCAAATAGAATTTATGGAAATAAGAAATATAATCAGTAAACCAGTAGATGGATCTGAACAAATTACCTAATGCTAAAAGACAACACGAGAAATATGAGAGAGAAGTTATGAAACAAGGAGGATAGATTGAAAAGTTCTAACGTATGACTACTGGAGTTTCAGAAGGAGAGAATAGAAATAATGGAGGAAATTTGAAATATTTGTAATCTCTTCTCATTTTGCAAAGCAAAATAAAGTTAATACTTGAGAGAGATGGTTGAAGGGAAAATAAGGATAAGAGAATAAAGCAGTTCTGGATAAAGTTAGCAGACAGAACCTCTCATCACAAGAGCAGGCTTAGTTACAGGGCTGCTCCTCCAGGTCACCGGTGATTTTATATGCAGAAGTCAGCGGCCTCCACTAGTTTTCTGACCTCATCACCATGGCTCTGACCTAAGGCCAGGAGGCTGGTCCTGCAGCCAGTGGTTGGGAAGAAGCAGGAACCATGGCTTCCTCCGGCCCCCATCCAGCTGCGCCACAGCCCTGAAGCTGGTGACCAGGGGGGCATGAAGAGTTAGGCCACTATAAAAACTCAGCTCTGCTGGAGCCCAGCTTCAGCTGCCACTGCTACTGCCTGCCTTCTGCATGTCAAATATTAGCAAGACATCTCGTCAGACCCAAAATCACGTCAGTGACACCCAAAAAGATGTCAGCGCAAGGGAGCTGGGAACTGCAATTCATAGACTTCCGGGTCTTATGACACAGAAACATGGGGATGTAGGATTTAGGGAACTGGATTTTGAGTGCTATGAGACACTATCTAGCAAACTCACCACCTCCGTTGCTGAATTCTACCTCTCTACCACATTAAACCCTCTACCACATTAAAATTTCTAAAAAACAAGAGTAACAACAGCATGCTGCTGCTTAACACAACGCAGCTATCCTTCATGCAAACAGAAACACTGATCTTCTTCCCAAACGGGGAGCCATAAGTCTCATAAATCACAATACCCACCTCTGGGTGATAGACATTGCTCTTTCAGTTCAATCACAACCCACTTTCATATCTTTGAGTCAGTTTGGGTCCTCCAAGAAGCAGATGCCAAGACAGAATTATATTTGAAAGAGATTTATTGGGGGAAATGCCTGGGAAGGATAATAGATGGGGGGATGGCAGTAGGCAGGACATCTTCAGACTCCAGTGCAGGTCTGAGAAAGTCTCTATCAGGTTGATAGGAGCACCTGAGCAAAGATGTCCAGCCACATTGGGCCGTAATGGACTGGCTCTCATATCCCCTGCCATTCTCAGACATTGGCTGGATGTGGCACAAGAGAAGGGTGGCTGTGGTCTGAATGCCATGATGGATCCAAAGGAGCAATAGCTGAAGACTGTCATCAACTATGTTCCCTATAGCAGGTTCTCTCAAGGCAGATCTGAGCGGTACATCTCCATGGCCACCACCGTCTTGTACCCTAAAGACTAAATAATAAATTTAACTACCACCAACACATGGGAAAGGAAGAAATAAAGAGAAATTGGTATATACAAATACACAACAAAGCAAACATGAAAATCTGGGCAGCTACGGCAGTTCTCAAGTCTGCAACTGATCCTGAGGCCATAGTCAGTATTTGTAAATTCCTCCTTCCGACTTAAATGAAGCTCAGCTGATCATGGTTCTTTACTTGGTGGGGTGACCCAAAATTTCATTTCTGAGCTCTTGTTGGTTTTGTCTGTACTGGGTTGCTATGATTTTCCATTAATTTCTCCCTTTGGATAATGAAATACTAAGAGCATCCCCAGAGGATCTCATGGATTCCAGACATATTTCTCCTTGTCCCCAGTGTGTGCAGCAAAACTCTATTCTCTTGATAATCAGGGTCAACGATCTCGGTGAGCACAGTAATTTCCTTCTTTGACTCTTGGTTCAATGATGAACCCCAAATGGCCAAGGAGCAGTCTCAACTCTCAGGTCACTAGAGCCATTGTGTCCCCTGGTAGAAGCATTTCTCCCTTGGGAACTAAGACTTTTAAACCTTCACAGCTCAAAGTTGTGGTGATAAGAAGCAAAATATTTTTTGAGTGGATCATTAGGTGAATAGTAAATAGAACCAGTCCCATTTCTACCCCTTGATTTACAAACCCATGTTTTCTGGCCATAGGAGAATCAGCACCATATATTGAACACTGGTTTCTCAATATATACCTAACTTTGTAAAAGGACATTCCAACCTCAGGTTGTTAGATCTCAAGAGGCTCAATTACAGAACCTTCAGGAGACCATTATACTGTTCTACCAGGCAAACTGCTTCTGGTGGTGGGATGCATAATATGATCAGTGAACCCCAGGAGCATCAGGTAATTGCCTCATTTCTGTTGCATTATAACCAGTTGGTCAGAAGTAGTGCCAAACGGAAAATCACTATGATAAATAACTAGGCATTTAGTAAGTTAGGTGTGGTGGGGTAGCAGGAGCATTGTGGGCAAGGCAGGCACATTCATATACAGAACAAATGTCTATTACTATGATGAAAGATTGCCACCTACTCCATGAGGGAAGGAGTCAAGTGTAATCAACCTTCTACCAGATGGGTTAAGTACCACATCCTCCTCAGCCTATAGATGACGGCCACCACTGCATTTTTCAAGGATACTGATGCTGCTCTTGAAAATGTATTTTTCAAAACCTAATTTAACACAGTGTCCTCAGGACTCACATCACGGATAGAGTTAGAGAATAGATGAGCAAGTCACAATAAATACATTCCAACATTCCTATCTAAGACTTTGGATTCCTTCTTTTATATTCTACAAAGGAATTCCGTTTAACGTAGGCCACTTTTTGTCCAAAGATTTAATCTTTCAACCAAACAGAGCCACATCCAGCTGCTCCAGCTAACACACTGAACACAAAATTTCTTTTAAGTGCACCTAGGTGGATAAATTTGGCCCAATCTCATTTTACTTCACTCCTTGTCTAACTCCCTTAGATTCTATTTTCACACACAATCCTCAGATTTCTACAAATATATATTGGCAGAACGTTACAGTTCTTTTAATGCGTATACAATCTTCTCCTGGGTCAAATTTGAACTGATCACCTATGAGGTCTATTGAGATGACTACTTATGGTTCTGACTGCCATGAGAGGTGTTAGGGGGGATTGAGGGGAGAATAAGCATCCCCTGGGAAAGTACTTATT
Source organism: Ceratotherium simum simum (assembly GCF_057802395.1). Classification (NCBI taxonomy): domain Eukaryota; kingdom Metazoa; phylum Chordata; class Mammalia; order Perissodactyla; family Rhinocerotidae; genus Ceratotherium; species Ceratotherium simum. The sequence goes on along the minus strand of NC_141911.1, from coordinate 10,314,461 downwards.
TCAGCTAAGTCATTACAATGTCTTCAAGCAAGAGGAGACTAGCCTCTCCAGGAAGGGGTGGAGGGCTGCTTCTGACAGGAAGGGAAGCTCAGTGGGATCTGAGGTTTAAAGTACACTGATTCATCTTAACCCACCCAAATATCCCATTGCAATTTTTTTGGTCACTTTTTTTCTCGGTTAATTGCCTTGCATGCAAGCATCTAAAGAGGTTGTGAATTCAAATTATGTTGTAATTCTGCCACTGCAGGGCAGCTCTGGCTCTGATTTTTGATACAATTGATGAAAGATTCTTTTAGGGCAATTGTAGAAGCTTCTCTGGCTCTTAGATTATGCCTTTGAGTTGAAAATGTAAAGCCTCAAAACTGTTGGGTTTGTTTGTTTGTTTTCTGTAAACTTTCCGTTGCATTCAGTAACAGTAGCCCTAGGACTTACCTCTCCCACCAGAGCATTCTATTGCAAAAGCCACTTGGTCTCTTTTAACAGGTAACTGATTCCAGGAATGACAGGTAATAACATGAGAAACTGCTTTGTCATTGCATACTATGGACTCTCAGATTCCCATTTTCCACTAGTGACGAGGTCGTCATTGCCTTCAAATCAAACCAGGCCTGACAACAAATCTTCGATTCTCATCTTTGCAGTTGTATTTCCTGGAACCGCTTTCAATTCCAAATACTGTATCAGTCAGGATTCTATCAGGAAAATAGAACATACTCTATATATTCTAAGCTGAAAGGGTTTTAGTACGTAGAGATGGCTGCTTATAGAACCGTTAAAAGGGCTTGAGTGCAAAGGTCAGGAAAAACAGCTGCTTGCTTTCAGGAGCTTAGCAAACTTCAGGAATCATACGAACTCACTGCTGATGATCCTATTATTCTCTTCAGTATTAGAATGACGGTTTGCAGGAGGATATTCAAAGTTAATGGCAAAACCTCACAACTGTCATCTGCGACAATCTGTATGCCTGCACACGGCTCCTCCGGGAAAAGAATGGTTTCTCCCTGTCCTCTGCCTCCTAAAACTCGCCTGAGAATCTAAATTTGAAGCCTGCTGGGGTTCTGAGAAACGTGGCCAGCTTTCAGCATCTACAATTCCTAGGAGAGTTTAGAAAGGCAGAGATCTTGTTAAACATCAACTTACAATATCTGGCATATTGATCTACTAAATGTGGAAAACAAGAAGAGTAATTCTATCAAATAGTTGGTATGAGGATTAAATGAGATAACACTTGCAAAGTCCTGAGCACGGTATACTATACACGAGTAGTGTAAGTGCTTGACATTAAGTTTTCGATTGCTGAGGCATCCCTTTCAAAAGGCATCCATCCTGAATAAACATATTGCCAGCTGTATGACACAGCTACTAGCTAAACAACCAGGTAAGGAATTAGGGTTCCCCCCACCCATGAAGTTTCCTCTTTGAGAAAGCCCTGGTGACCTAGATAACTGCTTGAGTGATCCCACTTCTCCCTTCCTGCACCCTAATTCCCATTCTTATGCTTTAAATTAGCCAATAAAGAGTGAACCCACAAAACCCCCGACATCCCACCCTCAACCCTAATAGAGGCAGAGCCCCAGGTCTGTGCTTTCTCTCTCCCTCTCTCTCTCCCTGCAACCTAGCTGTGTGCCCCTTGGGCTTGCTGGGTACCCTCCAGGACCTGTGAGTAATAAATCTTGTTCCTCAAAGTTCCCTGATGGTTTTTGCTGAAGTGCATCCTGCAATCATAAGAACCACAAGGGCGGGTCCAGCCACAGCACTGGGGGAAATGTCTGTGGGGGCTCACTGCAAGTAACCTGGCCCAGGCGAGTGTCTCATTCCTAGCTGATAGCATTATTATCAATAGGCTGGGACCAACATAAGGCCACGATAAAGCTTAATGGGTAGCTTGGTATCTTTATCAGCCCTAAAATAGGAATGATTCATAGCTTTCAAATCTATTCTCTGGGAGAGAGCACTAGATGATTCTGCGCAGGTATTTTCCATTTGTCCCTGTTTCACCACTGCAGATCCATTGGCTGTCCTTCCCCAGGTCTTGGTAGGCTGGCTTCTAAGGACTAGTCACCTGGGATCCTAAATGTCGCTTGGCTTGCCCTCAGCAATAGGAGGTATGACAGAAGGTACAAGGCAGGAAGTGAGAGGGTTTGGGGTATTTCCTCCCTATCCCTTCCTGTTGAGGCCATTGTGCCGCCGGTGGCAGGGTCCCTCCTTGACCCAGTTCCTCCTCGACCCAGTTCCTCCTCGGTAGCTCTCCTCCACACTTGGATTTCAGTAACTGTGTAATTTATCTCCTTGACCCAGTGGCTGACTGCTGTTGCTAGTCTCTGGAATGACTTATTCCTCTTTGTTGGGTCCCTTTATGACGCCCACAACTCTTCTTCCCTTCATGAAAGCATCTTCATTTCAACTTTTTGGGTGGAATTTTGTTTCCTTCTGGGATCCTCCCTAATTGATACATTCAGATCATCTTCCTAAACACCCCAGGCCTGTGGTTTCAGAGCCATCAGTCTCCTCAATTCCACCTCAGAGGGCTGGATGGAAATTCAGACAGTGGTGACAGGGTTCAGCAGACGGTCAGGCAGTGAAATAATGCTGAACATTAAGAGTGGACTGATCCTTCGTGGCAGACATGAGGACTTCATCTCCAAGAGACCAATGGGCTGTCAGCAAACAGGCAGTTCCCTTATGGAAGCACCAGCCCAAGACCCCATCTTGCACCCCTGTCCAAAATGGAATCAGTGAAACTTGGGTCGAGTCTCTGTAGCCTTGTGCTCAAATACTCCACATAGCCTGTAACAAGAAAGAATTAGGGCACAGCTGAAATCCAGAAGGGAAAGGAAACAGGCTAAAATCCATGAGGAACAATGTCTATTTCTTAATCTGTCTCCTGCCCCAAATAGCTCTGCTCCCCTCCCCCCCCCCCCATTTGTGTTTACATGTCTGTTTCTTTCCCCGGCAGCAGATGTCACCAGGCCTTCAACTAGGTCACAAAGGGTGGTGATGAGCTAACACAGGCCCTCAGGCCACATTCTCCCCTGACCTCACCCTCCAGGTTCCTGGGCCTGGAATGGCAGAGCCCAGACCCCAAATGGCCCTCTGCCCTCCAGGGCATCCCGGCAGGATCCCTGCTCCCTAGAACCACAGGAGTGAGTGGGGGTCCTCTGTCCTCCCTGTGAGTGAACAGAGGCCCTGTTCCTGAGCTGGGGGCAGAGGGGACAGCGCTGCCCTTTCCCTCTCCTGTCCTGCCCTTTTGTCCCCTCCCACCGCAGCCCTGCCTGAGTGCTCTCAGGGACACCCATTCTTCCAAGCGCAGACAGGGAGCCACACGTCCCTGCTGTTTCCTCTGGGAGAGCACTGGGGCCAGTTTCACACAGACCCACAGGGCCCAAACCAGGGCTCCGCACACACACGGGGGCAGAGATGCTGTAATGGATAGAGCATAAATTACAGGGTCGGAAAACCTGATTTCAAACCCCAGTCATCTGAGGCACAGGGAGGTAAGACCTTGCCCAGAATAACCCAGCTGGGAAGTGGCAGGGCCCAGGCCCACAAGGACCCACTGCACATCCCCAGCCACTTGTGTCTGCCTCCCTCACATCCCAACCTCCCTGTCCCTCCTCCTTCAGATGATCTCTGCCCAGCATCGGGTCGTGATGGTGCCTTTGTCTCCACAGGTTCTTTCAGAGCACGGCTACGGCCTGATCACCACCGACATCCGGGAGGGACAGACTTTCCACTACGCCAAGGATTACCACCAGCAGTACCTGAGCAAGAACCCTGACGGGTACTGCGGCCTCGGGAGCACTGGAGCGTCCTGTATGCTGGGTATTTGTTATGGAGCCAAAATTCATATATTGGAGCCCTAGCCCCCAGTGGGGCTATATTTGTTGGTGGAGCCACTAAGAAAGAAATTAAGGTTAAATGAGGTCATAATGGTGGGCCCCTGATCCTATAGGATTAAAGTCCTTATAAGAAGGCACACCAGAGTGCTCTCTCTCCCTCCATGAACATGCCCTGTGGCCATGTGAGGACACAGTGAGAAGGTAGCTGTCTGCAAGCCAGGAAGAGGGCCCTCCCCAGGAAATGAATAGCCCAGCACCTTGATCTCGGACTTCCAGCCCCCAGAGCTATTAGAAAAGAAATCTCTGTTATGTAAGCCTACCAGTCTATGGTATTTTGCTATGGCAGCCTGAGCAGACTAAGCCAGGATTAGAAGATAATTTCTCCCCACATGGTCAGCCCTTGAGGTCACAACAAAAATCCTTTCAACAAAAATCCTTTCAACAAATTGGGCAGTTCTTTCGTGGGTCATGTCAGCGGCTCTTTGAAGTGCACAAAGCACAAAGTCATTTTATAAGTCTGGTTTTTGAGATATAATTTATATTTAGTAAATTCACCTTTTTAAAGTTTACGGTTCTATGAATTCTGACAAATGCAAATGGCTGTTACCACTACCGCAATCGAGACAAAGAACCTTTCCACCACCCCAGAAAGCTCCCCTGGCGCCTTTTAGCCCATCCCCTCCCCAAACCACAGCCCCTGGCAACACTGCTACGTTCTCTGTGCCTCTTCTTTTGTCTCTTCTAGAATGTCATAGAAATGGCATCATACAGAATATAGCTGTTTGTGTCTGGAACTTAGCACAAAGCATTTGAGATTCACGTTGCTGCGTGTCTCAGTAGTTTGTTCCTTTTTATTGCTGAGTTCTATTGCTGCCATCTGAATGTACCTCTGTTTGTTCATCCATTCACCTGATGATGGACATGTAGGTGGTTACCAGTTTTTAGCAATTATGAATAAAGCCACTTACAAACATTGTGTACTGGTTTCGGTGTGGACATATGTCTTCATGCAATGAATGGTGTTTTGATAAAAACGTGAATTCATCTACTGATGTGCTGGGAAATTTTGAGATTCTTTGGGGTCTGAATGAAGTTAATGTATATGCTGTGTTATCCTGTTCTGAACTCTGGGGCCGGCTATAGAAGCTATGTGATTAAGCTGGGCAGGATTGTGGGTGACGTTGGGAATTCTTTATCTATGCCCTCTTCCACCTCGTATGAACATGTGCCTTCCAGTGCCCCAAAGTTTGCAAACATTTATAGCTGCAATAAAACATTTTGCTCTACTGAGCTCAAATTCATGCTGTTTTCCAAAGTGAGGAGGCTTTCTCTCCCATTTTAGGCCCCCTTCTGGCAGAGAAACTATATGAGTTAGGTTGATGAATTCCAATGCTTTGCTTATGATGAATTTTCAATGCTTAACTAATGAGCTATGAGAAGGATAGTAAATGCTTGGTGTGTTAAAACTCTACATTCAATAACACGAACTAACTTCCTAATATCTCCTCTGCTTCTCATTTATTCTGATGGGACAGTTTCAAGAGTTTTCAAGATAAACTTTAAAGCTTCAAAAAAGCTAGGGAAAGAAAAAGTCCCATAGTCATTTCCCCTAAAGTGGAAATCTATTATGTGTAGAATTTTGGAAAATGTTTACACTGCCAGCTCCTTGCCAATCTTTAGTAATAATATTTGTTTTCCACATACCTGTCACATCTGTGGTGATTTCTATGAGAATTTTTCAGTGGATGCATTGTAGGAAGATTGTTTATTCAGATTTGAGTTTTATTCAATAAATTGACCACTGTCTACTACCCAACCTTGTATGTTATTCCAACTCAATATTTTTGTCTGAACCAATCAAATTTGCCAATATTAGACTATTTTTTAGCAATTCTATATGGTTTAACTTAAAAGTTTCTACAGTTCCCATGCACCTCAGTACCTTTGCACCTGATTTCTGCCCATCTAGAATGCCGTATTGTTTCCTAGGGCTGCCATAACAAAGTACCACAGGATGGGTGGTTTAAAACAGAAATTTATTGTCTGGAGTTGTGGAGGCCAGAAGTCAGAAATCAAGGTGTCGGCAGGGCCACGCTCCCTCTGAAAGTGCTAAGGAGGGCTCTGTTCCAGGTCTCTCTCCTATCTTCTGGTAGTTTCTTGGCTTGTGGCCTCCTAATTCCAATCTTCACACGTTGTTCTCTCTGTGTGGGGGTGTGTGGGTATCCAAATTTTCCCTTCTTATAAGGACACCAGTCATATAGGATTAGGGGCCAATCCTGCTCCAGTATGCCCTCATCTTAACTAATTACATCTGCAATGACCCTATTTCCAAGTAAAGTCACATTCTGAGGTACTAGAGGTTAGGGCTTCAGCAGATGAATTTTGGGAGAACACCATTCAACCCGTAACAAGTGCTTTTCTGCCCTTCTCCAATGCCATTTCTCTTTATGGATTGACTCAGCCCAGACAGAGCTTATTTCCGCTAGAAAATGTTCCCTAATGGCCTCTTTCCCCACCCACCACACACCTGTGCTCCTCCCAGACTGGGTTGGGTGCCCCTCCACACCTCCCAGGGACACCCTTATCCCACTGTGTTAAGGTGGTGTCTTTGCTCACGTGTCTCTCCCAGGTAAGTGTGAGCTTCTAGAAGACAGAGAACAAACATTGTTCATGTTTGCATCATCCTCCAAGCCTGGCATATAGAAAATCCTTCAAAAAGTGCTAGTTAACCTAGTGGATGAACAAATGAATGAACTGCATCAATGAAAGCTACCCTGCAGCTGATCTATACATGGATCTATACTTTATGCATGTCTTGTTCATAGAATCTGCTGGTCAACATGCTTTTCTTTACTGGAAGACATTAGTAGAGATGCAGTGAGTAGAGAGAAGACATTAGTAGAGATGAAATTAGTAGAGAATTAAAATCATGGGCTGGGTATTTGCCAGGTCCTGTGCTAGGATACATGCATTATCTCATTAATCCTCCCAACAGTATAATGTTGTAAGTATTATTATTATCCCTGTTTTACAGATGAGTAATCTGAGGCTCAAAGTTAAGTAGCTCCCGTAAGGTCCCTCTGATGTGAGATCTCTTCTGTAGGAGTCTAAGTCTGTGCTCACCCTGCTGTATCACCTGACCTGTTGGGCCCAGCAGCCTGAGATCCTTTCTCCTGGGAAGTGCCTTCAGCTCTTTTGTCCTGACACATTAGTAGATCTGAGATGCCCCGACTTGCAAGAACCCAACTGGTGTAGAGTCCTCCCACTCCACTGCCTCTAGCCCCCAGTGTCACACTGACCTCCACATCCCGGAGGACCGGCTCATGGAAGTCCTCAGGTCCTGGGTCCAGGATGCCACTCGGCTGCCTTGTCTGGACCGAGCCAGCTCCACCCAGTGCCCTATTGTGACCTCGGCAGTCAGGCTGGGCTGTGAGATAGCAGACACAGAGAACAAAGCCCTTACTGGGTCCCTTTGAATTGAACATGCCCAGCCTCACCTGAAGCCTCTCCATCAGCTTGAGTCAAGACCAGGGCCAATGAAAGGATGGAGGGAGGGAAGAGCAGTGCTTCTGCTGCCAGTCGCCCTGCTACTGCCCTGGGTACACAGATGTCTGGCACGTAGGTCTCTCCTGGCATTCTTGTGTTTGTGCCTCACGAGGGCGCTTACTCCTTGGCAGGCAGGAGAATCACCTGGGGAGCTTGTTCAAAAGGTCAAGTCCTAGGATGCTGATTCATTAGTTCTGGGTGGGATCCAGGGACTTGAACTTTTAATAAGCCCCTCAGGTGAATCTGATGCAGAGGGCCTCTGGACCAGACTTCCCGATCATTGCTCCTACACCCCCAACTTTAAAGTTAGATGTGGAGGAGCCTGGTGTGTGTGTGTGTGTGTGTGTGTGTGTGTGTGTGTGTCTGTTTGTATTTAATATCTATGTTAAACACCAGAGTTTTCCAGAGTGCATGGCCAATGTGAGTAAGGCCTCTGAGAGGAGTAACCAGCTGTCAAGCTGGAGATGCCAACTAGCCACATCCTGCAGCTTTAAGGTCATGTGTGGTCCTAAAAATGTGTTTCTCTGCTGCTTTCTCTTTGAAAACATTCTGAAGGATCATGTGAAGCCTAACTGGTCTAATGCAAAACCATAACATGCTATAATTATAATGAAGGCAGTGGATTAATACCTACTATGGATTCATCTCCCTGAGTCCTGAGCACTTATGGAGCCTGTGTTATATTCAGTCGATTTGTTGGCTGACAAATATCCATCCTCTACCACATGCTGGGAGCTGTTGTAGGAGATGGGTTTCTAACAGAGAGTGACAAATTCATCTCCCACCCTTAAGCAGTTTTACTATCTAGTGAGGGGAAGAAAGTATTAAACACATAAATGAGTAAATAAGTAAGTTAATTTCAATTCCTGTTAAATGGTGTGAAGCAGCCAAAATAGGCTAATGTGATGGAAGGTCTGCAGATGGTTGTTGAGACTGTTGGAGGAGGTGGTCACAGAAAGCCTTCCTGAGATGTTGAGACTTGGGTTGAGACCCACCTGATGGGAAGGAGACATATTTCCGAGCTGAAATGACAGAAAGCGCAACGACCCCGAGCAGTGAATAGCTCGGTATGTTTTAGAGGCAGATGGGCTAGTGTAGCTGGGGCAGAGTGAATGGGAAGGGGCACTGAAGAAAGATGGGCTCAGAGAGGTCAGTGGAGAGCCTCATAAAGGCACAGTAAGGACTTTGAGTTTTATTCTGATTACAATAGGAAGCCGTCAGAGAGTCTAAACGGCAGTGAGAAATGAGAGGCGCTTGAGAAAGATGTTCTGGCCGCGACAGAGGATAGACTGTGCAGGGGCAAGAGTGGAAGCAGGGAGATGAGTTAGTGGGCATGAGAGGATGATGGCCTGGATGGGTTCACAGCAGTGGGGATGGAGAGAAATGGTTGGTTGCTGGATATCGTTTGGTAGTGCTGACTGACCTGGCTGATACGCTGGATGTAGGGAGTGAGAAAGAAGAGGAGTCAAGGATAACATGTAGGTGTTTCTCTCATCTAAGCAAACAGATGAATGTGGGTACCATTTATTGAACCATGGAAGGATTGTAAGAAAGCAGATTTGGAGCGGGGTCAGGTAAGTCAATAATTCAGTTTGGGCCGCATTAAGTTTGAGTTGCCTCTTAGACATTCTTGTACGATATTGAGTAGGGCAGTTGGTTAAATGAGTTGGGCGCTCAGTGGAGAGGTCTGAGGGGGATAAATGGGAGATCATCTGTACAAAGATGATATTTTAAGTTATGGCTGGGCTGAGATACTCTAGCCAAAGTGCATGCAGAGAGAAGTGGTCCGTGGATTGAGCCTTAGGTTTTGGAAGAAGAGAAGGATTCAACAAGAGTAGGGGAAGGAATGGCCATAGATGTAGGACAACCAGCAAGCGCATTCTCCAGTGAAATTTTACCCAGAGATGACCCAGATTGAACCAAGAGTCTTGGGCAAAATCAGACTTCTTTCTCTTTGTTCTAAACTAGAATGAAGCCAAACGCCATCCCTCTAAATCAATGTTACATGAGAAAACAGGCAGCAGGCTGTGCTGATGTTTGTCTTGTATTACAGATGAGGACATTGAAGCTCAGAGAGGTTGCATCAGTGGCTCCAAGTTACACATCTATCAAACAATGGAGCCAACTCAGAACTCCTGACATCAAATCTCACATCCTTCCCTCTTCACCAGGTGCCCTGCTAGCTGGGACAGAGCTAGGAACTTTCCACGCTAAAACCACAGTGCATTCTGCAGACTCGAGTTCTGTCTCTCCAGTCATGCTCCTCTTTCTCTCATAGTCACCAACACGTTGATAGGATCTTTCCAGGGAAAAAGAATTTCTCAGACGCCCTGATAGTGCAGGGGAAGAGAAGCCACTTTGGACTAAAAAGCTGAAATGAGACCTCCCTATCTTAATCTGATTGGTCACATCCTGGGTCTGGCTCAATCAGTCACTTGGGAAAAATCTAGAGTTTGAAGTGATTTCATTCCAGTGGAACTTGCAAGGAAACATCTCTGAACTCCCCCACCAGGAGTTTTGCCCTGTGGGGCTGGCAGACCCAAGAATTCATTCAGTTCTCTGTCTACAGAATATATAAATCCCTTGGGCTCCCAGGGACTCTCCTAAAATTCACAACCACAGGTCTCCTATTTTCTAGGTCAGCCCTAATTCTATGCAATTTTCAACAAAGTTGAACCATTAAGCATATAAAAATATGGAATAATTTTTGTACTTGAATAAGACGTTTCATGTAAATACATTCACATTTCAGTTTGCACGATCAGTGGCAGCCTAACTTCAATACCAATGCAGCATTTAAAGTGTTGTAATTGAAATCATATACCTCTTAAGGAAAAGTTAAGAATAAAGAAGCTAAAATTTGCTTCAATGTTTATATATAAGAAATTAAATAAGGATAGTTATGTTTCACATTAATGTAATTTGAGTAAAAATATTTCCCCCTCACCATTTTGAACTGTACAGAGCCTAAGAACTGGAAAAAATCTTAAAGATGATTCTATTGAACCCTCTCGTTTTATGGGTGAGAAAACTGAAGACTCTACAGGTAGCCTGTTCTACTATAGAGAAATTCCACCAAGTTCATTTTTATGTTAAAGAATATACAAGTTCCTTGGGCTCACAGGGACTCTCCTAAATTTTACAACCACAGGTCTCAAATTGTCCAAGTCAGCCTCAATTCTGTGTAATTTCCAACAAAGTGGAATATAACAATATACCAGATTTTTTACACTTCTGTAAGATTTTTCATACTACCCTACAGTTTCCACCCACTGATGCTACATCTGAACAAGCCTGATGCCTCATCTTTAAGAAAATCCTGCAGGAGTCTGAAGGCCCATCTGAGTCTTCTTTCCTCTTGTGCTCCTTATAATATAAGGCTTGTGCTGGCTCCTCACCTCTGAATACACTCCATTTGTTAATGTCATTCTTACACCTTGAAGCCCCAGACCAATGACCAATCAAATGCTGCAGTCTGTGAAGTGGAGAGCATAGCCATTGAGACATCTCGTCAGCATCTTGTGGTTGATATTTTCATGTGCAAAACTTCCAGGCAGAGGCTCCCCTCACAGTCTCAAGCTTTGGATCCCTTACTTTTCTTTTTTTTTTTTTTTATATATATGTATTTTTTATAATTTTATTTATTTCTTTTTCCCCCAAAGCCCCAGTAGATAGTTGTACATCATAGTTGCACATCCTTCTAGTTGCTGTATGTGGGACACGGCCTCAGCGTGGCCAGAGAAGCGGTGCGTCGGTGCGCGCCCCAGATGTGAACCCAGGCCCCCAGCAGCGGAGCGCGCGCACTTAACCGCTGAGACACGGGGCTGGCCCATGGATCCCTTACTTTTCTTTCTTTTTTTTTTTTTTTTTTAAAGATTTTATTTATTTATTTTCCCCCCAAAGCCCCAGTAGATAGTTGTGTGTCACAGCTGCACATCCTTCTAGTTGCTGTATGTGGGACGCGGCCTCAGCATGGCCGGAGAAGCAGCGCGTCGGTGCGAGCCCGGGCTCCGAACCCGGGTCGCCAGCAGTGGAGCGCGCTCACTCAACCACCAAGCCACGGGGCTGGCCCATGGATCCCTTACTTTTCTATGAGAGTTGTAAGACTTTATGTCTGTTCCTTGTTGATGGTTCATGTCCAGGATTCAGATCTGACCAGACAATTTTCAATCTCAATTTTGTCTTCTGTAATAGTCATTCTCGTTCAGTTTTGTGTCATGCATTATTATGCACTTTTTTCCCCAAGTTTGAGATGACTTTTTACCCATTTAAATTTTAAAGGCATCTATTAACACTAGCCTGGCTTGCTCTCCTGCTGCTGCTCCAAAACCTCAGAACCTTCAGCAGACATTGTTGATAGATCATGATCCTTTTTTCTGCTAAGCTTAGATGCACCTTTGGACTTGTTCTACATGGAGGACTGCAGACAGATCAGACTTAGCTGTCCAGGTGAAACCTTCTCCCTGCCTTGCTCCAGAAAGCTTCCCTTCCAGGTGGACACAGAGTTGATGATCAGTGCTTTAGATGTAATGTCTCAACCTGTTTGAGGTTCTCCTTAGAGAGCAATCATCCAAACCACATACCATCATTTTAGCTAAATAAGATACTCAAAGAAGTGAACAGAAGCTTTGCTGAAATATAGACTACCACGCAAGCTATGAGCAAGATGAACAGACAGTTGGGCTTTAGAACCAGACACACTTGGCTGAAAAATCCCCATCTGCCTCTTACAAGCTAAAAGACCTTGGGCAATACCATGATCTCTCATGGTGATAAAACATAATTTAGAGGTTCGCTGGGATTATTAAATGCCTCACGTACACACACACACAATACAGAGGCTGACTCATAGTAGGTGCTCAAGAATTGGTAGCTATCATTATGTAGCAAAAAGACTACATATTGGGGCTTTTTAATTGTGAATCCAATCTAACTTCTAATCATCAGTAATTTTGTTTAAACTTCCACAAATTATTATTCTAAAAAATTCTCAGAGATCCAACACTGCTTTATTGTATTTTAATTCCAAGATTCCTTCGTTGGCCCCCAAAATTCAATATTTCCATGTGAGATTGCAGGTTGCTGGCAATGTGTGCTGTTCCACTGGGAATGCCAAAACATTTCTCCCTTGATGGGAGGAATGGGGGTGACACAAGTATTCCTGGGCACCAGCTACTTAGTCTTTCTTTGCCTCTTCAAATGAGATGACACCTCTCTGGGTCATTTACTCTCCCCTTCCCCCACAGGCTTGCTAATTTAGGAACTCAAAGGGCAGCTGCCTCCATGAGTGTGGTGTGAAATAGCATCTTTGAACTGAGGTCCCTCACTTCCTGATCAGCTGTACAGGTCATTGGTAGGTCAAGGATTTTAGGGATGTTCAGATCTTTATTGCCCACCCCATCCACCCATCCATCCATCCATCCATTTATTCAATAAGTAGTGTTGGGTTTCTACCACATGCCAGTCTCTAAGGTGGGTAATGGGGATATGAAAATTAGCTGGACATGGTTCCCGCCCTCATAGAGATTACAATTTAAAGGAAGAAATAGACTAAACTAACAGTTTCACTAATGTTTAATTACTGTTATTAGTGTTCTGAGGGGAGGGGAGGGTGTTGAATAAGAAAGTAAACTGAAGGTAGCTTATGTAATATTGAAAGACAAAGAAGATTTCTAAAAGGATTTCATAAGTGAGCTAAGATGTGAAGGATACACAGGAATTAAACAGGCAAAGAGGGGCGAGACAGATGAAGGAGGAGCCTGTCTTTCTGGCAGAGGCATGGGGAAAAGCCCCAAGATAGGAAGGAGCAGGGCACTTCTAGGGGCTGAAAGGGCCAGGGAAGTTGGAGGAGAGAAACTTAAAGGCAGAGATAAGCAGCAGCAGTGGTGGCGATGTGCTCTGGTGGCAGTAAAATGTGGTAGTGAGGAGTGGTGTGATGATGGTGACATGGCAGGGACGTGTAGCGTGGGGACATGTGGTGGGACATGTGGTGGGGGGGTTGTGTGGTGGTGGGTTGTGTAGTAGTAGGGCTGTGTGGCTATGGTGATGTGTGGTGATGGTAACGGTGGTGGTGGTGATGTGTGGTGTGGAGATGGTTTGAATAGATATAGCTTTCATCTTGTACTTTTCTGTGAAAACTTTGAATAGCATTACCTTTTCTCCCTATGTATAAGCATGCTTAACATTTGAAAGGCAGTTTTCCCAGTGGTTATAAGAACAGACTCTGGAAGCAGACTGCCTAGGTTCAAATCTTAGCTCAATTATATATAAGCTTTTGCGTCTTGGCCAGATGTCCTAACCTTAAACTTGCCTCTGTTGGCTTACCTTTAAAATGGGGCAATAATAATTTCAGTTGTCCATGGGGTTTGTTAATTAATTAAGAATTAAATTAATTATTTTATGTCAAAACGATCCTATCACATAGGAAATGTCAAAATTTTTATTCCTCTCAAGGTGCAATTGGAATGATCCCTAGAATTAAAATTGGGTGAAAGATGCTGCCACTAACCACTACAGGAAATGCAGGAGAGGAATCAGGCAGGAAGGAAGGCGCTGACCAGTTTCCCTTTGCTTGTAGAATTTTTGGTGTCTATGTCACCCGTGTGGAGAAGCCCGTGAAAATGTGCATCCCAAGACACCACACCAAGGCCCTGTTTTTCAGAGGACGCTGAGGTCTAATTTCAAATAAATGAATGTTCCCCCTTGGGCTTCCTTACTGGGGTACAATAGAAAGACCCAGCCCCAGGGCTTGTGGTTGTGTGCCCCTCCCAACAGGCCCTCAGAGGGAGACTCTTCCTAGAAGCAAAGCTATGGTGAAGGCAGTAGCTCTTGCACCCCACAAGCATGTTCTCACAATTGGGGTGCCCTTAGGCATGGGGGGGCATCATTTTCATTTGATGGCTCTCCCACCTGCTGTTAACCTGGCTAAGCCACTGCTATCTATGTGCTGGAGGCCAAGGAGAAGCGGGCGTTGTACTTAAGTTTTCTCCAAGCCAACCAAGCTCGACTGTTGGGCCCTGGTCTCTCCTCCTTCTTCCCTCTTTTTGCTTTTAGTGACATGTGGCCAAAGAATAAGGACCAAATCTGAGAAGTCAGAAACTTTGAAAATCACAGGCGGGGAACCTGCAGACATTATAGATTTCCCATGGCAAGTGAGTATTCTTCACCAAGGGAGCCATCTCTGTGGAGGATCCATCCTCAGTGAGTGGTGGATTCTAACTGCATCCCATTGCTTCATCAACAAAAATAAGTAAGTATTGCAAATAGCATTTTTTTTAACCAGTGTGGTAGAATATTTACCCCTACATGCTTATTATCTTTTTGGAACATCTACCCAGGTTTGTCAGCCATAGAACATAATACCAGGAGGCTAAATATATGCCCGTGTAGTTGAACATCACACTTCACAGGTGGAAGAGACTCTGCTCTCCTCCTAGGATGTTTTACCTCTTGTGTGGGACCCAAATGGCAGAACAAATGTTTCTTGGACTCCTCAGCATCTTGCCAAGTGCATGTGGTCCTAGTCCAAACCTCTGGAAAGTACTTTCCTAAGCACTTGCTCTCACTCGGGGAGAGAGTAGGCTGCCAGTGACTACAGAGTCAGAGAATCCTAGAAGGGATCAGGACCTGAGGGCAGGGCGCCAGGCCTGGCTGCATGACAGATGCTCCTTAGGCGCGGCCTTAACTCAAGTCCACAAATCAATATTTCTGAGAAACTTCCCAGGAGTTTGTTATTTAGGCAATCCAGTCATTCTTGCAAATCAAGGTCAAGTCCCCAATTACTTGTGCATAGCATGGCTTCCTACACATTTTTTGATGAAATTTATAAGGGAATTTGCCTAAGTAAGGGGCCATCAGGCCAAGAGCTGGTTGGCAACAGGGCAGGACTGGAAGTCAGGTCCGTCTCCTGCTGCTCAGTCGGGGCTCTTTTCCCAGCTCTATGCCAAGTCCGTGGCCGCCCCAGATGCCTCCCTCCCCTCAGTGCTCAGAATCACAGCCCTAGACTGGTGGAATTTTCTCTTAAGGCTCACCTTTTGCCCTTTCACCACTTACCTTTTTTCTCTTTCTTTTGTTTTGAAACAAGATCTACCTTGGAGATCATACACGGTCAAGGAATCTTTAACACCAAGAACTTGACGAAGATGAAAGTGGACAAGCTAATTACTCACCCTTATTTTGATAGCTGGCTCATGGATAATGACATTGCTTTGCTCTTGCTCAAATCCCCATTTAACCTGAGTGCCAACAAAGCACCCATCTGCCTTTCAGAGGTCACTGACATACAGAGATGGAGAAACTGCTGGGTGACTGGATGGGGCTTTACCAGTGAGTTACTATAGCCCAACCCAGTGGGGCATGGCGGGGCACCCTGGCTGCTGTTTGAAATGAGAAGCAAACTCTGGAGGTTCTGGGAAGTCTGTCTGGTGGATTTAGGGACTTCAAGTTCTCATTTAATGTCCTATGATGAACCTTCTCCTCAGTCCACATGGTAGCCATCCTTCACGGGCCTTCCTGGGCTCCTGTAGCCAGTTTTATGTCCATATTTTGAGACATAAACCCTAAATAGGGCCTCAGTGATAACCCGGGCAGAAGTTTTCAGAGTCCGAGGGGTGATTTGGAAGAATTTTGAGGGATGTATTGATGGGCAAAAGGGCAGCGAAAAGGACCGGGCTGCAAGAAGTCCACATTACTGTCAGCCAGAGCAGCTCTGCTCCAATGGATGGTGTCAGCTCTGCTTTCCTGTGATCAAGGGCTTTGCAGCTAAAATATCTGAAAACCACAGACCTAGGCCAAGGAGAAGGGGATAAACTGAATATAAATTTGGCCTTATAGCGTCAACCTGTAACCCACCCCTGCCACTTTTCCCAGCCCACCCACAAAATGTGCCCTTTTGTCTTTCTTCTTGGTAAACGCGTCTTGCCTCATAATCAACAGAGCAGAAAAAAAAATTCCAGTCAATGCTGCTCTTCCAAGTAGGCACCTAATGGCTGTACATGGACTCCCATGTGGTCCCAAAGCTCAGAGTTGTTTTAGAATTCTTCATTGGGAATTGCCCTTAGAAGCTTTTCATGAGCTTTAAAAAAACGCCACCTTCTTAACTTGGAGTTCCTCACTCTTTATTCAGCGTATGTTCATTGAACTTCTTCTATGTACCAGGCAGTGTTCTAGGCTCAGTAATATACCAAGAGGAAAATGTCCCCACCTTCAGGGAGTGAACATTCTAGGTGTTGGGCTCATCTCCTCCATAGGTAATGAACTCCCCAAAGGCCCTGACATGACTTAAGCCCATCTTTACGTGCCATGGGCCCCAGGACAGAACTTGTCATCATGAGTTCTCTTTACATCCTTATGGATTTAAACAAAACATCTTTTTAGGACCTTAGCTGGACACTGGCACCTTCTGCAGGGTAGAAGATGGCACGCTCAGGCTGAGATTCAGTAGAGACTCGGTCCTGGGGAGCTCTGCATTCAGAGAGGGTGGGCTTGAGAGTCTCCCAGACACCACTCACACCTCCTCCTCATTCAGTCCAAATTTGGGTTGTTCTCTGGGCCATAAGGTAGTTCTTTCATTGTTGAGGTGAAAGGACATGATGGGGGTGGGTGCTTGACCTCAACCTAAAGGGACCACTTTGAGTTCAGGGTCTCTCCCCATCTGCTTCTTCTTTGGGTCAGTTCCTATGCAAGGTATAAATCCAGAGCTGCAGAAAGTCGACATTAAGCTGGTCAAATGGAACATGTGCTCTGAAGTGGTGCCTATGCTCACCAAGAACATGCTGTGTGCTGGGAATCCTCAAGGTGGGAAGGACGCCTGCCAGGTAAGGGAGCTTGTCCTTTGCTTGGAGAGGGACTGCCACAGAGTGCTGGCCAACATTTCCAGGATAATTGGCTCCCCTCTCCCTTGTCTGTTTCAGTTACCTAAGGCTGCTATAACAAATTACCACAAACAGGATGAATTAAAACAACAGAAATGTATTCTCTCACAGAGTCCAGGAGTCCCAAATCAAGGCATCGGCAGGGCCAAGCTCACTCTGAGGCTTTAGGGGAGGATCCTTCCTTACTCTTTCTGGCTTCTGATGGTTGCCAGCAATCCCTGGCGCTCCTTAGAGTGTAACTGCATCACTCCAATCTCTGCCTCCATCTTCACACAGCCTTCTCACCTGTGTGTATGTCTCCTCTGTTTTCTCTTCTTATAAGGATACCAGTCGTTGGATTATGGCCCATCCTAATCCAGTAAGACTTCATCTTAATTTAAATAATTATATCTGCAAAGACCCTATTTCCAAATAAGGTCACATTCTGAGGTTCCAGGTGGACATGAATTTGGGAAGGATGCTATTCAACTCAGGACAGATGCTCTGTAAGCAAAGGGGGGCAGTGCAGGGTAGTGTTTTGGGGTGCAGTTTCCCTCGGGGCTCCTCCACTTATTCCCTGTGACTTCTCTCTGTGCCTGTGCCCTTTCAGAGTTCCTCATCTGTAAAATGGGAATACTAAGAGTTCCTAGCTTTTAGGTCCATTGTGAAAATTAAGTGAACCAATGCACAAAGGCACTTAGACCCACAGGGAGCAGAGGAGGGTCATAGTAAATGTTTGCAATATCATGTTCTCCATCACCATCTCTTACACTTGTTCAATGCTCAATAGCATATAAACTGCTTCCACAAATATTACATGAAAGGGTTATGAACTAGCCCTAGGAAGTGGGCCTATTTCAGATGGGGAAACTGAGGATCAGGGAAGCTGAGAGCCTTGCAGAGGACACACCAGCAAGCTAAATAACAGACCTAGAATTCTAATGAAGGAACACTGACTTCTGGTATTAGAGCCATCTTTTGGGTTCCAGTAGAAACGGGGCTCCAAATCCAGCAGCCCAGCCTGGCCATGCCTAGATTTGCCTGGTTCAACAAAAATTCACAAAAATGCTGGGAGCTACCATTGAGCACAGGCTCACCATATACGAGGGTCGGGCATAGCGCTTTACAGCCGTCATTTCTTTCCATTCACACAGCTGTCCTGTGGGAGAGGTACAATTATTATCACCAGCATAAAAACCGAGCCTTGAAATGCTGAAGAAAATTTTCACATTCTCTCAGCTAAATATTCACCCTGGGGTTGAACCAAGGTCTGTTTAGCTCCAGAAATTTAAGTTCTTAACTTAAAGAACTGCTATTCTGCCCAACATCTTTCCCGTAGATCCCCTCATCTCCAGGGAAGCGATTATAATTCTTTACTTTAAAGAAAGGTCATGGGAATTTCCAATGACTTCAAGGAATTTGGTAAAGAATAATTTGGTTCAAAGTAAGTTGATGGGCACAGCAATTTGTTCATGATAATAACAATCTGATTAAAAAAATCAAATAAACCCATATCCAGTTTTTTGGGTTTTTTGTTTATTCGTTCTGTATTTGGATTTTTGGCATATCGTTGAATGGTGCTTCTTTTCAACATTTTTGTATGTCACTTAATATTTTCAATAATAAATCTTTGTCAGCTGTGAAACAACATGTACCGCCCGAGCCTATGTCTGTAAAATAATACCAATAGATGCATATTTGCATATGAAAGATGTGGAAAGTTATGTTTGACTAAGGAGTTGCCTCTGCATGGTTGGAATCAGAAGTGTTGTTTACTTCATTTATTTATTTGAGTACATGGTAAAGAAAATGCAAGTGGTACAGATGGGTGTACAGTGAAGAGGAAGTTTACCTCTTACGTTTGTTCTCTGGTTCACTCGCCAGAGAAACCATTGTTACCATGTTACTGTGTCCTACCTGAAATAGTCTTCTCATACGCAATCATGTGTGTGTTTATATATAAATGTACTTATTTATATAGTTATGGGTATTCTTCATGTTCTTTTCCCATATCTGAGTTTTCTGAATTTTTAATGAAGATGCATTATTCTTTAATAGAATTTTAAAAATGGTCTAAAAGCTTTGGGGGCGTGAAAGGTAGTGTCTGTATTCCTCAATTTTCATGTCAATGTTGTCTGTTCCACTTACTTGTGCTTATTTGGCAATCTTTTTCATGATGTTTTAAAATTTGTAAGTTGTTCAAAATTTAATGTTTTTTGTTTTGTTTTGTTTTGTTTCTTATTGATGTTTTAATGGTTTTTAACATTGTGAAATTTTGGGTTGTGCATTTTTGTTTGTCCATCACCATATATATGACTCCCTTCACCCCTTGTGCCCACCCCCCACCCCCACTGCCCCTGGTAACCACAGTACAGTTTTCTCTGTCCATGTGTTGGTTTATATTCCACATATGAGTGAGATCATACAGTCTTTGTCTTTCTCTTTCCGGCTTATTGCACTTAACATAATACGCTCCAGGCCCATCCATGTTGTTGCAAATGGGACGATTTTGTCTTTTTTTCTGGCTGAGTAGTATTCCATTGTATATATATACCACATTTTCTTGATCCAATCATCAGACGAGGGACACTTGGGTTGCTTCCACTTCTTGGCTGTGGTGAATAATGCTGCTATGAACATAGGGGTGCATAAGCCTCTTTGGATTGTTGATTTCAGGTTCATTGGATAGATTCCCAGTAGTGGGATGGCTGGGTCATAGGGCATCTCTATTTTTAATTCTTTGAGGAATCTCCATACCGTTTTCCATAGAGGCTGCACCAGTTTGCATTCCCACCAGCTGTGTATGAGGGTTCCTGTTTCTCCACATCCTCTCCAACACTTGTTGTTTTTTGTCTTGGTGATTATAGCCATTCTAACGGGCATGAGGTGGTATCTTAGTGTTGTTTTGATTTGCATTTCCCTGATGATTAGTGATGTTGAACATCTTTTCATGTGCCTATTGGCCATCTGTATATCTTCCTTGGAGAAGTGTCTGTTCATTTCCTCTGCCCATTTTTTGATCGGGTTGTTTGTTTTTTTGTTGTTCAGTTGTGTGAGTTCTTTATATATTATGGAGATCAACCCCTTGTCAGATGTATGTTTTGCAAATATTCTCTCCCAGCTGGTTGGTTGTCTGTTCATCTTGATTCTGGTTTCATTTGTCTTATAAAAGCTCTTTAATCTAATAAATTCCCACTTGTTTATTTTTTCTTTAGTTTCCCTAGTCTGGGTAGGCATGTCATCCGAAAAGATTCCTTTAAAACCAATGTCAAATAGTGTGTTGCCTATATTTTCTTCTATGAGTTTTATAGTTTCAGGTCTCACCTTCAGGTCTTTGATCCATTTTGAGTTAATTTTTGTGAATGGTGATAGCAGATGGTCCACTTTCATTCTTTTGCATGTGGCTGTCCAGTTTTCCCAACACCATTTATTGAAGAGACTTTCCTTTCTCCATTGTATGTTCTTAGCACCTTTGTTGAAAATTAGCTGTCCGTATACGTGTGGTTTTATTTCTGGGCTTTCAATTCTGTTCCACTGATCTGTGTGTCTGTTTTTGTACCAGTACCATGCTGTTTTGATTACTATTGCTTTGTAGTATGTTTTGAAGTCAGGGATTGTGATGCCTCCTGCTTTGTTCTTTTTTCTTAGGATTTCTTTAGCTATTTGGGGTCTTTTGTTGCCCCATATAAATTTTAGTATTCTTTTTTCTATTTCTGTGAAGAATGTCATTGGGATTCTGATTGGGATTGCATTGAATCTGTAGATTGCTTTAGGTAATATAGACATTTTAACTATGTTTATTCTTCCAATCCATGTGCATGGGATATCTTTCCATTTCTTTGTGTCATCATGGATTTCTTTCAATAATGTCTTGTAGTTCTCATTGTATAGGTCTTAAATTTATTGAGGCTTGCTTTGTTTCCCAACATACGGTCTATCCTAGAGAATGTTCCATGCGCGCTTGAGAAGAATGTGTAGTCAGCTGTTTTTGGATGGAGTGCTCTGTATATGTCTACTAGGTCCATCTCGTCCAGTTTTTCATTTAAGTCTACTATTTCTTTATTGACTTTTTGTCTGGATGATCTATCCATTGATGTAAGTGGGGTGTTAAGATCCCCTACTATTATTGTGTTGTTGTTGATGTCTCCTTTTAGGTTTGTTAATAGTTGCTTTATGTACATTGGTGCTCCTATGTTGGGTGCATATATATTTATAAGTGATATGTCTTCTTGATGAAGTGTCCCTTTTATCATTATATATTTCCCTTCTTTGTCTTTCTTAACCTGTTTTATCTTGAAGTCTACTTTGTCTGATATGAGTATGGCAACACCTGCTTTCCTTTGTTTGCCATTAGCTTGGATTATTGTCTTCCATCCTTTCACTCTGAGCCTGTGCTTGTCTTTAGTGCTAAGATGTATTTCCTGAAGGCAGCATATTGTTGGGTCTTGCTTTTTAATCCATCCTGCCACTCTGTATCTTTTGATTGGAGAGTTCAATCCATTTACATTTAGGGTAATTCTTGATATATGAGGGCTTAATGTTGCTGTTTTGTCACTTATTTTCTGGTTCTTTTGCATTTCCTTTGTTTCTTGTCCCATTTGTTTCGGACTGCCAATTCAGTTTGGTTGTTCTGTCTTATGACTCTTCTAGTTTTCTCTTTGTCTATCCTATGTGGTTTTGTTTTGATTATTTGTTTAGTGGTTACCTTGAGGTTTGTGTAAAAAATCTTGTGTATGAGATAGTCCATTATCTGATGGCCTCCTATTTCCTTATACTAAGTCAATTCAATCACTTTCCTCTTCCTCTTCTAAGTTGTTCTTGTTATACCTTATTCTATCTTGTGTTGTGGCTGTGTGTTTACAGTGATGAGGTTAAATTTATTTTTGATGAGTTTCTTCCTTTGATCTTTGAATTTAGTATTTAAGTGGTTGCTAACCTATTCTGGTAAAGATCTACTATTTTTCTGAATTTATCTACTTTTTTTCTCCTTGCTCCAAGCTTTGTATTCCTTTTCTCTTCTTTTTTTCAGGCCTGAGGGCCTTCTTGAGTATTTCTTGTAGTGGGGGTCTCGTGGCCATGAACTCTCTTAGCTTTTGTTTATCTGGGAGAGTTACTATTTCTCCATCATATTTGAAGGATATTTTTGCTGGATAGAGTATTCTTGGCTGAAAGTTTTTGTCTCTCAGTATTTTGAATACATCATTCCAGTCTCTCCTAGCCTGTAAAGTTTCTGTTGAGAAATCCGCTGAGGCCTGATGGGAGTTCCTTTGTACGTTATTTTTTGTTTTTGTCTAGCTGCCCTTAATATCGTTTCTTTGTCATTGACCGTGGCTAGCCTTACCACTAGGTGTTGTGGAGAAGGCCTTTGTCTGTTAATATATTTAGGTGACCTGTTGGCTTTGCTTACTGGTATTTCCTGTTCCTTCGCCAGATTTGGGAAATTCTCAGCTATTATTTCCTTGAATAGGCTCTCTGTTCCTCTTTCCCTCTCTTCTCCCTCAGAAATACCTATAATTCTTATGTTACATTTTCTAATAGAGTCAGATATTTCTCGGAGTCTTTCTTCATTTCTTTTTAGTCTTAGTTCTCTCGCCTCTTCCATCTGGAGCATATCTGTATTCCTATCCTCTAAAGTGCTAATTCTTTCCTCCATATTGTCAGCTCTGTTCTTTAAAGATTCCAGATTCTCCTTTATCTCCTCCATTGTGTTCTTCATCTCCATCAGCACTGATTGGTTTTTCTTTCTGGTTTCAATCTCTTTTGTGAAGAAACTCCTAATCTCATTGAATTGTTTGTGTTGTCTCGTATTTCGTTGAGTGTTTTTATGATAGCTATTTTGAAATCTCTGTCATTTAGATTATGGATTTCTGTGTCTTTGGGGTTGATTTCTGGGTGCTTGTCATTTTGTTTTTGGTCTGGTGATTTCATATACTTTGCATTGTGGTTCCTGTGTTGGTTTTGTTTTTTCTCATCCTGGAAATCGCTGGTTGCAATTTCCACCCGCCGCCACTGTGTGGTGGTAAAGGGCTGTGTAGTCTAAGCCCCCTGGGCTCTGCCCCAGTTTTTCTGCTGCGATCTTCAGTTTTTTGTTTTTTGTTTTTTTCCGCTGTGATCCGCGGGTCGGGTCATTTGATCTGGTCTGCCACAGATCGCTTGGTCTGATCTGGTCTGGTTGGTTGAGCTGCAGGGTCCGGTTTGCAGGGAGCAGGGAGCTCTCTCTTTTGCCCTCTGGGTCCCTGACATGGGGGGCTTCTCGTTCACCCCTCTTTATCCGCACTCTGGGGTGCTCAGATGTTGATGGTAGCCCTGTGGCTCTTCTGAGTCCTCTGTGCGGGAGTTTCCCACTGGCTGAGAGAGCCCCAAGAGCTTCGGTTTCCCCGCAAGGGCCGCCCCTCCCCCCTCTCTGGGAGCCGCGCAGACCAGGATCGCTGATCTGATGGGGAGGGAGAGGAGTGCTCCTTACCTCTCCCCACTTCCTCTGGGGGCCCAGCACAGTCCACTCTCACATGTGCAGCAGTGTGGATCTTTCTGATCTAGCTTTTCACTGTCTGGGATTCCGTTGTTGGTCTGTGACTGTTCCTTTTGTTGTATCTTGTCGGGGGAAGAGTTCACGAGAAAGCTCACTCCACCATGACGCTGACGTCACTCCCCCAAAATTTAATGTTTTAAGCCACAATATAATAGTTCAACATAATTTTTGTATTTTTTGCATTTTGTATATATCAGTTTGTATGCCTGCTGTATTCAACCAATGACCTATGACGAGGCACAGTGGATTTTCGTTTTTATTTTTTACTTTTTGCTCTTGTGAACACTACAGAAAGAACAAAATGGGCTGGCTGAAAGTGGATTGAAGTAAAAAAGCCAGGGAAAAATTGAAAGAATTCTGAAAAACAACAAAAGTGTTTAGAGGCAAAATGGATTAGAAAACCTCTCCTTAGTACATCAAAATGAATGCATGCAACTGGATGATGATGATGATGATGATGGATATTCACTTTTTGACCAAATTGTCATTCATCACCATTGCTTTTGACCAAATTGTTTGCCACCTTTTCTGACAGTCACAGAGCTGGGAGCACAGTCATGGAGTTGGAGAGCCTAATCAAAATCAAAGCCGTCTCCTCATCAAAAGACATCCTAAGTGCTTTTTGCCTTGTGCCAGGTGCCCACACCTCAATAGGCTATAGGAGTAACTTGCTACTGTCCCTTCCACTCCCAAACAACTTTTCTCTCCTAGGGTGACAGTGGGGGGCCTCTGGTTTGCCAGAAAAAAAACAACACAAGCCTGTGGTACCAGCTGGGCATTGTCAGCTGGGGAGTGGGCTGTGGCCGGGAGAAACTGCCTGGAGTGTACACGAAGGTGTCTAATTATCTGTTATGGATTAACACGGAGACCACACTGTCAGGAAAGCCCTACAGGCATGAGCCAGACTCCGGGAACAGTTTGCTTCTATCATCGTGGGCCATCTTGTTACTGTATTTTGTGATGCTTCTATTACCCCCATAAGTAAACACTGTATTGCCTCAAAACCAAGTGTCCTTCTCAGTTTGTGGAATAAGCTCAAGGGTGGGGTGCAGGTTACGAGGAGAGAGTCTCATACAATTTGTTGCACCAGAAATAATCATATACCTATAGGAGTAATTAAAATATATCTTGGACCCGCTAAAAGGCCTGTGGTTCCCCTGGAATTTGGACTGGAACAGAAAGCCTACTCTGTCCTCTCTTACAAACAGCTGTCCTTCCACAGCTTCTTTCATTTTCCAAAGGGGTAGACAGCTCCCAAATTTCATTTGCTCCTGAAATAAGAAACATTCCAACTCCTCTCTCTCCCTTCATTTGTAGCTCTTTCCTGAGACCTATAGATCTGGTCTCCAGAAGGATCTTTGTTCTTCACCCTCCTTTGCTTCCATAGCTACCACCTGGTCCAGAGTCCCCATAAATGCTGCTTTTAGCTCTCCAAGATCATGAGTAACAATGCTAAGATTCAGGATCAGGAAATCATTGAAGCATAAATGTCCTAGAGATGAGGTGGGAAAGAAACACATAGCTAATGGGTTGTACTAACCAAGGCACTTTTGCTCGCCAGCATCAGAAACTCACCCTGAAGCAGAAAAGGAAATGAGAAATACTGGGGTAGCACAGAATCAAAGGAAGAGCAGTCAGGCCTTGGGAGGCTGTTCCAGTAAACAGCTGTCTGAGAGTTTAACTTAGTCCAAGGGTGCATTTCGGGCCATCTGGAACAGTGGGTAGACTCTCCATCCTTGGTGCAGTCAGCCATGAGCATAAATTTATTCAACCAGGCAAGACTTAATAAGTGGCATTCTTTTTTGAGGTAACTCAGCACATTTTTGAAGAGAGAAGGAAAAGTTGTAGAATATTCAAAAAGATGTGTGTTTTTACATGCATTTGCCGTAAGTGGAATTCCCTGAGCTGTGAACAACAACAAGAAAATAAAACAAAAAAGAGAACGCATCAAATTTTGTGCATATGCATTCTGAGAGGGAAGGAAAAAGAGGATGAAAAGACAGTTTCTCTACACTGGCCTCCATGGGCTGAATCAAAACAGGACAGCTGGGTACCATCTGAATCTAGAGAGAGGCGAGGCGAAGAAGCATTTAGGTGGATGACGGCAGGAAGAATCACCGTGTAGTTAAGTTTTGCCAAAGCTGCAGAGTTACCACAAGAATTCTGGCTGTTGGTAATCAGGGAAATGTGGCTACAAACAGATGGGCTAGTGTCCCCGAAAAAGCTAAGTAAATTTAAAGAAATTCCTCTTTTTTGTGTAAGAGGAGGCAGTGACAGTAACCTGGCCTTCAAGCTCAGAAGGCAGAAGCTGGAAAAGACTGAGAGAGGTCACGGTCTTGTTCCCCCAGCTCAGGGCAGCAGGCTGACAGAGAAAGTGAAACAGCCAGGCCACATAGCCAGGCTCCTGTGACAGGGAGTGTGTGCGTGAAGGGGGCAGCTTTGCCTCCAGCACAAGGCATGTTGTCAAACTTACAGATTTTTGTCAATCCTGTAAGGAAGAAACGAGAGCTCAAAGCAGTTCTTTCTCCTTCAAATTGACATATAACTTACATAGAGAGACATACCCTGATCTTAAGGATATAGTTTGATGAGTCCTTAAAAATGCTTGCAGCCATGTAACCCACACCCCTATCAAGATATAGAATATTTCCATCACCCTAGAAAGACCCCTCAAGCCCTTCCCTTACCAATCCCAACTTGCTCCCGCTCTCCTCCCCTTCCACCAGGGTCAAACACCATTCTAGTTTCTTCTACTGAGTATTATTAGTTTTGCTTATAGAACTTTTTATTAAAGGAATAACATAGTATGGACTTTTTTGTGTCTGTTTTCCTTAGCTTAACATAATATTTTTGAGGTTCAGCTATGTTGTTGACTGTGTCAGTAGCTCTCTCCTTATTACTGCAGGGTAATATTTCACACCACAATTCATTTATCCCTTCTCATCTTGATGGGCACCGGAACTGTTTCCAGTTTGGGCCTGTTATTAAAAAAATAAAACTACTATGAAGGGTCTTGTAACAAGTCTTTTGTGTATATGTTTTCATTTCTCTTGGGTAAACACCTAGAAGTAAAATTTCTGGGTCTAGAATAGGTATCTGTTTAACTTTACAAGAAACTGCCAGATATCCATAGTAGTTATAACATTTTATACCACCCACCCCACAACCCCAGTAATAGACAAGAGTTCTAGTTGCTCCACATCTTTGCCAACATTTGCTAGCATCAGTCTCTTTAATTTCTCCATTCTATGGGTGTGCAGTGGCATCGTGCTATGGTTTTAGTTTGCATTTCCCTCCAAATGATGTTGGACACATTTTTGTATGCTTACTGACCACTTGTGTACCTCTCTTTGTGAAAAGCCTATTAAAGTCTTTTTCCCATTTTTAATTTGGATTGTTTGTCTTTTTATTATTGAGTTGTTGATATATATATATATATATATATATATATAGTTGTTGATATATATATATATATATCAATATATATATAGTAAGTATCTTCTCCCAGTCTGTGTTTTACCTATTTATTTTCTTAGTGGTGTCTTTTAATGAGCAGAAGATTTTAGTTTTTATTACATCCATTTAATCAACTTTTTCTTTCCTGGTTAGTGCATGATGAGTCCTATCTAAGAAATTTTTGCCTATTCTAATACTGAGGAGATATTTTACTGTTTTATTCTAGAAATTTTATCATTATTTAGCTTTAACATTTAGGTCTGTAATTCACCTTGAAACAATTGTCCTGTGTGTGGTGATATGGATCAAGATTCATTTCTTCCATATGCACAGCCAATTGAGTTGAGAACACCTTCTTTTCTCCCACTGAATTGCTTTGGTGTCTTGGTCTAAATCAGCTGACCATAAAAATACATGTGGGTCTATTTCTGGAGTTATGTGCTTTTCTTTTGTTGTGTTGGGTAGTCTAGGATTGGATTTATGATTTGGTTTTTGTTTGATATCTGACTTGAATGGCTTTGTTTCCACTTGAAAATGGGATATAGGGAGTCTGTGGCATGTAGCAATTTAATTATCACCTATAGGACCTTAGAATAAAGTGGCCATTGAAGGCAAGCTTTTGGCAGACCAAATGGTTGTTGCAATTGATCATTATGATGGGCATGAAGAACACAAGAACCACAGGGGTAAGCTAACTGCTTAGAATAGAACTTAAATTTAAAAAACTAGTAGGCTGAGGGTTTTAGATTTTTGGCCAAAGTCATTGTCAAAGAACCAGAGAGCTTTTATACCTGCTATACAAAAAATATCTTCTCTCATGTAGTTGCAGGGTGAGTGTAGCCAAAAATTGGGCCCCATATCTAATCATACTGGTTGATAAATACAATATAAAATGAATCCACATATGAGAGACCTATAGGTCTCTCATATGAAAGGTAGGATTGGAGAAAGGGTGGAAACCTGAAAACCAAAATGGGGATTTATGTGTATCTATTTTAAAATGTAGGTATTATTATTATTCAGGTATGGTGAAGCCAACAGATTAGGAAACGACTGCCATTGAAAAGATAGTTTGTTACTCATGGTTCACCGGAAGAGGGGGCACACTACACCATGCAGGACCACATGGAGAAGCAATAGAGTTGGTGAAGAGGCAGGACCAGGGGGAGAATGTGGTGAAAGAGCCATTATTGTGGTTTCTGCAGGAAAATGGATGAGGCAGGCTAAGCAGCCTAAGCACGTTTAGGATTGTCTAGTTTCAATAATATCAGCGGGCTCTGGGGTTTAGGGACTGCCTTTAGTTGCCTGGTGCCTGGCTCTGGGGTGATTAGGGCAGGAAGATTGTGGCTTAATGTGTGAGGGCTCAATAAAAAGGCATGATTAATACAGTATCTGAGTACTTTGAACCCACATATCCACTGAGTCTCACTTGCCAGCAGAAAATTCCTTCCTCTTTGAAAACTCTGGCCATCCTCTGATTGAAAGTCCTCTAATGACCTCACATGACGCAGTTACCTTATAAGGAATGCTAGTTCTCCTCAAGACTCAACCCACCAACTCTCATGACCTCCAGGTTTCTAAATACTCTTTAGTTTCATAATATCCCACAGGAAAAAATACAAAAATTAGATCTGAGAGGACAATAAACAACAAAAGAATGGCAGGATTTTGCTAACATATTAGAATGAACCTGCAAAATACTGATGAAATGAAGTCAAAGGGCACTAGAACAGGGAGGGAAGAACACAGCATTGGATTGGGCCAAATTTACCAATATCGTTAATTTACCACACATTCTGGATTTGATAAACTAGCTTTAACGGGAGAGGCTCTAATAGTTTGCTTGGTTGGTTAATTAAAACCTAGATTTAAAAGAGGATCGCATTAAATGAAGCAGTTATGTCAGAAATTCCTTGTTACATTGAAGAGAAAGGGATACAAATTCTTAGGGAGATAGGAAGTTGGAGCAGATTTATCACATTAATCTGTTCACTCACCCCTCCTTACATTAAGTAAGAAGACCCAAAGATACTTCCTCCACCACAGCATTAGAAATGTACCAATGAAGCTGGAGGACCAATGTAGTAGAAGTGGCTAACTGCCTACCAAAATTGCTTCCCCTCCCATATTGTAGAGTGACACTAGAAGGCAGCTCTGCCCATCTAAATGTAATCTAGTAATTACATTTCATACCCCCTTTGCATGATGCAAGACCACATGACTAATTTTCAACATTGGGATGGATGTGTCCCTTTTGGGCCAAGGTGGCTAAGAAGTGGGTGTTCCTTATCCACTTTCTCTTTCTCTATTTGCTAGCTGCATAGAGAACTCCAGGACCCTAGGGATGATGGAACCACAGGACGACTGTAGCCTGGGTCCCTGGATCAGCATACGGAAGAAAGCAACCATTAAATAGCGATGTCCACATGGGAATGTTACTTGAAACAAAAAATAAAATCTATTGCATTAAGCCATTGAAATTTTAAGTTTGTGTTATAGCAGCTAGTGTTATCCTATTTACCAAACCCAGCATATCTGATACACTGTCTAGTAGCTGTCTTCTGAAAACCGAGGAGGACAGTGTTAGATGCTAAGGTTGAAATGGGCTCCATTGATTAATATAGGGATGACCCTGGAAAGTCAAAATCATCCTGGAAAGTGAAAGGCCAGAAGGTGGATTTTGACTGTTAGAAACATGGTGGACACGGTGACCACGGTAAGCAACAGGACTAGCAAAATCATTGCAGGGATCTTTGACAGTGGTCACTAATGATGGGATCCCTAGGACTGAAATAAAGCCTACTAAGGTCTTAGTTGATCTGTAATAACCAAAACCCAAATGACTACACGTGATGAATAGAGGCCTCCTTGAGTCACCACAGTGGAGAGGTATCTCTCTCACCCACTTCCCTGACCTGAGCCAATTCACAGATCTGTAGCCCCTTGAATGAACCTTTGCTTCATTGAGAGGGCTACAAAGGCAGGATTTTATGCCTCTGACATAATATGTAATCTTCTGGTCATTCCCAAAGGCACCTGCAGCCATTTACCAAGACTACTGTGAAATGGGAGAGAAAAAGACAGGTTTGGGGGGAAATATTGCACACTTGGTTTGAGGTGATGCTAATTCTGGGGACCCCACATGCCACTGTAGTTCACTAGAATGTGTGGGGCTCATGGAAGTCAGGCAATAAATAGAGCGATGGCCTGAGTCCAACTGACAGTGAGCCGCATGGCTCTGCAAATCAATCCAGTGGTTATTTCTTCAGTTTGGTATATTGAACCAGAGTGGACAACTGAAAAGAGTATAAACAGGGAATAAGGGAAAGCCACTGAGCTGGTTACTGCTGTGGGAAACTGGGCTCAATCCCACTGGAGTCCCGCTGAAGGACTATTTAGAATGAGTCTAAGAACTGTCCCTTTAATTACTGGGAGCTAGAGCTAGCTCCTGCCCTCACTGGTCAAAGGTTGCTCCAGAGGAATGCATACTCCTGCAATTCCAAACTGTGCCTGTTAAGTGGGCCCACTGCACACCTGCCAGCATTCTTGATATTGGAGGAGCCCTGCACAGAAGGTGAAGATGCAAGATGCATGCTTGAGGTAAGCCATTGTTAGCAGGAAGTGAGTGGAAGCCTGTACGGAATTGTCGACTCCATATGTCACTGAAATGGATGGTAAAGCTGAGGGGATGTGATTTGAGGCATCAGATGTGTTTGCCGCAACAAACTTATGTGGCAACCAGCAGAATCCCCACATTGACTCCTTGACCCATGGATTCAGGGCTACTATGGCAGGAGAGGCCAAAATGGAGGTTTCTGAAAAAGCCCCTCCTTACCAAAGTAATAAACTCAAAGAAATATAATATTCCTAAAACAATTGCAGAAATTAGTGGAACATAAAATGAAAAGTGTAGAAATGGTGATTCCTTTCACTTCTCCATTTAACTCATTTCAGATGTGTATGGACTTTAGGTAATGAAAATTGATTATCATCAATTTAATAAGGTGCTGACTCCAGTTGCAGCTGATATTCCACATACGACATTTTTATTGGAGAAAACCAACATAACTTAAAAATTTTAAAAATTAGGAAATTACTTATTTCTCTATATACCAAAGATGACTAGAAGTTTTTTTAAATTGACAGAAATAGCAGGACACTTTCCCTATCTTACCTCTCAACCCTTCAGCTGTATGTCATAATGTAGCCACCAGGAACATGGATCATCTCACCAGCTCACAAGACACCACCCTGGTCCACTACATTGATGACATCATGCTGACTGGACCTGCTGGGAAAGAAGTTGCAAATATCCTAGATGTCTTGGTAAGACGCATCTGTGCTAATCATAGCAATGTTTCAATTGTAAAGACCGTAGAGATCATTTTCTGATTTAACCCTCCCATTTTTCAAATGGGGCAGAAGGGAATTGAGAATGGCCTGGTGCTGAGGTGTACTGATGATTTACTATGTAACAGGATCTTTGCATATACCATTAAAATTAATCCTAACCACAAACCTGTGATCTAGGGCAACTTAGCCCATTCCCTGTTTTACAGACAATGAACAGTTTCAAATAAGTGAAATGGCTTGGCCAAAGTTTAGACAACTGCCAAAATTCAAATCCAGATCCATTTGGCTCCTAAGGCTACGGTTCTTTGATAATGTGCTTTCCTTCAGCATTTTTAATTCCCAAAACATTACTTTATTCAATTATCACAAAAACTCAGGAAAAATGCAAAACTGTCAGCGTTAAGTGATATTTTTTCAGTATAGAATTCCAAGATGACAATTATTTTTTCAGTCCTTTAAAGACACTGTTCCACTTTTTTTGTTTGGTATTGTTTCCAATGAGAAATCTGCTGTCATCCTTATCTTTGTTCTTCTGTAC
The DNA here is from genome assembly GCF_057802395.1 of Ceratotherium simum simum. Taxonomy (NCBI): domain Eukaryota; kingdom Metazoa; phylum Chordata; class Mammalia; order Perissodactyla; family Rhinocerotidae; genus Ceratotherium; species Ceratotherium simum. The sequence continues at coordinate 10,282,349 of NC_141911.1, read as the reverse complement.
ATGATGTCTTTTATCCACTAGCTGCTTATAAGATTTTCTTTTTATCATTAGATTTTCGCAATTAGATAATGATGCACTTTGGTGTAATTGTCTTCATATTTCCTGTTCTTGGCTTCTTGGATGTAGAATTTATAGTTTTCTTCAAACTTAGAAAATTTTCTGCCATTATTTCTTCAAATATTATTTCTGCCTTTCCTCTTTCTCCTTCAAATACTCCAATTAACCATTTATTAGGGTACTTGTAATTGTTCCATAGCTTACCAATGCTCTGTTCATTTTATTCTCAGTCAATGTGAGTTTGTTTTTGTTTCTATTGCTGTCTTCAAGTTCAGTAATTTTTTTCTTCTATGATGTCTAATCTGCCATTATTCACAACAAGTATATTTTTCATTTCAAACATTATGGTTTTCATCTCTTAATGTTCAATTTGGAAATTATATGTATATGAAATATATATCTATGTTACATGTCTACTAAACATAAAGATTATGCTTAATCCTTTTTTTAGCTTTTTGAACTTATGGAATAGAGTTTAAATGCCCTATTTAATGTATCTCTCTGTTAATTCTAACACTTCTGTCAGTTATGGGTTGTTTTTGATTGATTAATTACAGGCATACCTCAAAGATATTGTGAGTTTGGCTCCAGATCACAATAAAGTGGATATTGCAATAAAGTGAGTCAGATGAATTTTTGGTTTCCCAGTGCATATGAAATCTATGTTTACACTATACCATAGTCTATTATGTGTGCGATAGCATTATGTCTTAAAAAAATACACATACCTTAATTTAAAAATACTTTATTGCTAAAAAATGCTAACCATCATCTGAGCCTTCAGCCAGTCATAATCTTTTTGCTGGTGGAGGGTCTTGTAAAAAATGCAGTATCTGTGAAGTGCAATAAAATGAAGTATGCCTGTATCTCCTCATTATGGGTCATGTTTTTCTCTCTCTTTGCATGCCTGGTAATCTTTGATTAGACGCCAGACATTGTGAATTTCATCTGCATTGTGCTGGATATTTTTGTATTCCTATAAATTGTCTAGAGCTTTGTTCTGGGATATAGTTACATTACTTGGAAAAATTTTATCCTTTCATGTCTTGCTTTTATAATTTTTTAGGCAGGTCTGGAATAGTGCTCAGTCTACGGATAATTATTTCTCACTACTGAAGAAAGACCTTCCTGAGTATTCTCTTGCACGCCTTGTGAATTATGAGTTTTTCCCATCAGGCTTGTAGAAACAGTCACTGTTGTCAGCTCTGTGTAAGTACTGGGTAATGCTCCCCCTGATTATTTTAGATAACTCTCCCTCAGCCTCAGGTCATTTCCTCACACAGGTACTGAGAGGGACTCTCTGTAGGTCTCTGGGGTCTCTCTGTGTAGCTCTCTCCCCTCTGGTACTTTATCCTATTAATTCTAGCTGCCTTGGTCTCCCCAGACTCTCAGATCTGTCTCCTCAACTCATGGAGTCTGTCAACCTCCACCTCAGTTACTTCTCCCTCTGCCATGGCCTGGAAATCTCTCAACACAATGAAGCTTTGGAAATCTTATAGGACTCAATTCATTTGTTTCCCATCTCTAAAGGATCAATGTCCTTCATTGACTAAAGCTCAGGGTCTGGAATATCATTGTTTCATATATTTTGTCTGTTTTCTTTTTGGTTGTTTCAGGTAGGAAGGTAAATCCAGCCCCTGTTACTTCATCTTAGCCAGAGAAAAATTCCCTTCCTTTTGTTTTTGAAGACTATTTTTACTGCATATGTAATTCTAGGTTAACAATTATTTTCTCTCAAGAATTTAAAGCTGACTTTAAAGTCATTTCCTTCTGATTCTCATGATTTCTGTTGAGAAGTCAGCTGTCAGTATCATTGTTATTCCCCTGACTGTTTTTGAGATTTTTTTCCTTCTATTTAGTTTTCAGCAGTTTGGCTATGATGTTCCTAGCTGTGGTTCTCTTGTATTTACCTTGCTTGTGGTACACGGAATTTCTTCAGTTGACGTCTCATCAGTTCTTGAAAATTCATGGTCATTATTTCTCCAAAAATTGCTTCTGCCTCAATTTCTGCTTTCTTTTACTTCTGAAACTACAAGTGAGTCTATGTTAGACTCTCTCACTGTGTCCCACATCTCTTCCACAATTTTATTTTCAAATCTATTTGCTCTTCAGTAAGTTTATTTTTATTGCTCTGCTTCTTCACCAAACCTGTTCTCTGCTATATCTAATCTGCTGTTAAACAGTGGTTAAATTATTAATTTCAAATTTTGGGGTGTTTTTTCTAGAATTTCCATTTGATTCTTTTAGTATATTCCATTTCTTTGGTGAAATTATCTGTATTTTCTTCTATTTTCTCCATCTTTCTACTATATTCTTGAACATATTAATCAAAGGCATTTTAAAGTGATTACATGCTAACTCCAACAGTTATTTCATCTGTGGATTTATTTCTATGTTCTATTTTTGTCTCTTGGTTTATGGTCATAGAGTCCCAATTCTTGGCATGCCTAGAAAATTTGAATTGAAAGCCAGATGTCATGTATTTAAAAATTGTATATGCTCCACGTGATGTTATCGTCTTCCAGAGAGGATTCATCCTTTCTTATGCTAGGCAGAGAAAATGCAGACCTAATCATCACAACCCACTCATGGTCCTAGCCATACTCAAAGATACACTGCAGTTTATTTAAGGCTCTGTTTCACTCTAGCTCACTCTAATCACACGGTGCAGCCCTACAACATTTACAGATGAGACCCTGCAGGGGTCATCAGGTCTTCTTTTCCTGAAGATTCTGAATTCTCATCTTTGCTTCCTCAGTGCCACAAAACTGTGGAAAACTCCACTTTGTTTTTGGTTTCGCTTTTTGCTTCCAACCCCACACACTTCAGAATTCAGCATATGTCTAGAGGGAAATGTCCATTTGTTTGAGTCTTCTCATATATCCAATTTTGTCACTCTAGCTCCATGAGATCACTAACAATGCACTAGTTTCTCTCTTTACCAACAGTAGACCTCCAGACCTCAGCAAACCACAGATTCTTGGCGCATAGCTTGCATGCATAATTGTCAAATGCCTTCAGGAAAAAAGTGGCTGCAGATCCTTGAGTCACTTCTGCATATTTCTCCCATCTCCAGGAACTTAGTCTTGTTAGTCCTCTAACAACAGGTTTAGAGGTTCTCTTTGCCTTTAAACATGTTTGTTGTATTTTATCTGACTTTTTCTAATTTGTTTTTTGGCAAGCGCTTTGGTTTCCTACAAAGTTTCCCATCCTACCTGGAAGAGAAAGTTCTTATATTAAATTCTTTTGTTTTGTAGATTTATGGCTTCATTTCAAGAAAATTGTTTTTATGTCTACTATTATAGATTTGAAAGGTTTTTTGGTTCCATTTTTTCCCTTTTCATTACTTCAGGTGTACTGATTATTCATATGTAGGATGTAAGTTATCTCTCCCCCACATCTTTCATCTTGTTTTCTCAATCCTTTCATCTGCGTGCTGCCTGCTTATCTTATATCAGCCCTTCTTTTCACTTCTAAGATACTGGTTTTTGTTTTGCTGATTCTGGTTTGGTTTTAATTACATCAATTCTACTGTATTTTCTCACTTTGTATATCTCCAACAGTTTCCTTTTCATTTTCTTCTTTTTTGGAACTCGTGTATTATAAAGTCAACTTTTCTTTAATTTCTTTGGGTAAAGATGATAAAATAAAGCAGCTAAATTTTCTCTTGCCTGGAGTACATCCAACACAAGTTTTTGTTTTATTTATTGTTTTATGTCTATATATATTTATATCTACCAATCTATCTATCTATATAAAGTGCTATATTTTACTCATGCTGTTTTGTTGTTTCTGTGTTTTTGTTTTTGTTGTTTATTTCCGAATTCAGGTTAGTTCTAACCAGCTCAGCTTTTAACTCTTAAAATAAGAAAAAAGACGGAATATCTTCTCCTACTTATTTTTCTTGAGAACTATTATGATCTTCTCTCTTTACCTACAGGACTGGGTATTAATAATTTATATTCTCTATTTAGTCATTCTTCTGTTTGAGAAAGGTGGAGAAGGAGCTAGAACCTTGAACAGTCATATCTGGGAATGCTGTTGCTTTCTTTCTGAAGAGGACCTGAGTTGGAATTGAACTCCATCAGGTTGGAGTACGTATCCGTAGTTTTCAGCAGGCTCTCTCTCTTTGTGATAATCTCTCCAGGGCTCAAAGTCTTCTTTTCATTCCAGAGCCAGCACTTTTTTTCCACATGTATAGTTCCAATATCATCCACAAAACTTATGTGTCCCTATAGCGCCCCTGCTAGTTAAACAGCCATGTCACAGAGGAAAGAAAGGCCCCACGTCATGATACTCTTCCTCTCCAGTCTGCTCCCTGGAGGTAAAGGGGCTGAAAAGAGGGTTCTCCTTGTCCTTCCCTGTTTACCAGGCCACCAGCTCCTGACTTCCTGAGCTGTGAAGACTGATGAAGTGCCAAAGAATTCCCTCACTTTGTTCTGCCACACCACACTGTGAACCCTCCAGGACTGGGGAGCTCTGTGTGGATTTATAGAACCAACTGTAACATTAAAAATAAGAATATCTGTTAATCAGAAGGCACAGTTCCAAGAGTGGGAGACGATATTTGCAACACCTGTAACTAATAAAGCTATTAATATTAGAATTTATTTAAAACTTCTATAGATCAATAAGAAAAAGGACAACCAATAAATAAATGAGCACAAGTCTTGAACACTCACTTTGAAAGAAGATCTTTAAACAATCAATAAACATATATAAAATGTTCTTTACTCATTAATTGCTAGGAAATGCAAATTAAAACCACAGTGAGATAACTCTATAGCTTTCCAGAAGGGATAACATTAAAAATATTGATAACATGGAGTGTCGACAGAATGTGAACAGAAACTCCCACACTCCTCTATTGAGAGGACATATTGGTACAACCCCTTTGGAAATCGCTTTGGCTGTATCTACTCGAGATGGAACTATAGTACCCTACGACAGGCACTCCACTTGTAAGTATATACCTATAACAGTTTCCTATGTCTGCTATAACAAATTGCCACAAATTTAGTGACATAAAACAACACAAATTTATTATCCTACAGTTCTGGGTCTCAGTGAAAATCAAGGTCTTGGCACAGCTGTATTCTTTCTGGAGGCTGTAGGGGAGGCTCCATTTTTAGCTTAGCCTTTTCTAGCTTTGAGAAGGCTTCTGTATCCTTGACTCATAACCCCTTTCCTCCATCTTCAAAGTCAGCAACATTAGGCTGAGTTCTTCTCAAGCTGCCATTTTGCTGGTTCTCTCTCCTGCCTCTGTCTTCCACTTAGAAGGACCCCTGTGATGACATTGGGCCCACTTAGATCATCCAGATAATCTCCCCATTACAAGGTCAGCTGATTAGCAACTTAATTCCATCTGCAAACTTAATTCCCCTTTGCCATGTCACCTAACATATTCACAGGTTCTGGGAATTAGAATGTGGCCATCTTGGGGGTGGAAGGCATTGCAGAAACTCTTGCACATGTAAACAATTTCATGTTTACAACATATACAAGGCAACACAAGAAAGTTGATAGCAGGACTACTCAGAATAACAAAAATCTTACAAAAACAAATGCCCAATAATTGAGTACTAGATAACTAAATTGATGCATATTCATACAATCATATAACAATCAGCCATATGCAATAATATGGATGAATTTTAGCAATGTAAAGTTGATTAAATATATATATATCAAAAGAATATATCCAGCATTATATTCATTTTATAATATTAAAAACACCTAATAATGGGCCAGCCTGAGTGGCCTAGTTGTTAAGTTCAGCGCGCTCTGCTTCAGTGGCCCCAGTTCAGTTCCCAGATGCGGACCTACATCGCTCTGTTAGCAGCCATGCTGTGCAGGCAGCCCGCATACTAAAAAATAGAGAGGAAGATTGGCACGGATGTTAGTTCAGGGCGAATCTTCCTCAGCAAAAAAAAAAAAAGAAAAGAAAACTCTAATATTAAAAAACATTACAATATTAATATTTTAATATTATAAAATAGTCATATAACCCTTCTAGTTATACACATATACAATGTACAGTATGTGTATAGTAATTATACGTATATATCCATATATCTCTATCTCTGTCTATCTATCTATTTGTTGTTAGTGCCATTGATGCAATTCTGACTCCTAGTACCATCCTCTCACCTTCCAGGTTCCTGAGACATTTCCATGGATTCATAAGGTAAAAACTGTTTTCATAATGATACACTGGCCCTTTTTCACTGTGTTGATATTTGCACTAATGTCCAAAAGTAACGGTATGCCTGATTGTGAATCAAGACACTGGTAACAAATTGTACTGTTAAATATTGAATTCTTCACTGCCAATTATTCACAGTAATATAAAAGAAGACATGCCAGTTTTACTTAAGAATGTCCTTGATGAAGTCATAAAAATTATTATTTTTATGAAATCTCAACCCTTGAGAATACGTCTTTTGTGTATGTGTGTGTGTGTGTGTGTGTGTGTGTGTGTGTGTGAGGAAGATTAGCCCTGAGCTAACATCTGTTGCCAATCCTCCTCTCTTTTTGCTGAGGAAGATTGGCCCTGGGCTAACATCTGTGCCCAACTTCCTCTGCTTTATATGTGGGATGGCTGCCACAGCAAGGCTTGATAAGTGGTGCGCAGGTCCACGCCCAGGATCTGAACCTGCGAATCCCGGGCCACCGAAGCGAAGCGTGCGAACTTAACCACCATGCCACCGGGCCGGCCCCAAGAATACATCTTTCTAATGTTCTATGTGAAGAGGTTGGAAGTACACACAAAGCACTTCTGATGTATGCGGAAGTGTGATGATTATTCAAGAAAAAACACGTGTGGAATTGTTTGAGCTGCAAGCTGAATTAAGCAGGCTTTTCATGGAACACCATTTTTTCTTGAAAGAATAACTTATAGACACACTATCATTATCCAGATGTGGACATTTAGTAAGCATTTATTGAAAATTAATCAAGTGATCGTGTCATTTTAAAAATGATTTTACTTATTACCAATGGTAAAATTTGAGCTTTCAGGCAAAAATTAAAATTTCAGGAAACTTACATCCACTGCCATAAGCTGGACAGCTTCCCAAACTTAAAAGTTTTTATAATGACATTGGTGATGATACTGATGAATCTGATTCTTTGATATTGTATAATAAACTGTGTGAGCATTTGGTAAATCTGCCTAACAGTGAACAAACATTTTCCAAATGACCTGGGTTTGATGCTACAAAATAAAGCACGAGTAAAGATCCACTCAAAACACAAAGTACATTAATGTAACAGAGTATGAAAAGTGCATTGATTTGTTTACAGATTTCTCATTGCAACTGATCTTTAAGAAATTGCCACTTGTCAAGTTTTGGACTAGGATCAAAGACTATCCACGATTATCTGAAATGGCTATTAAAATAATCCTCTCTTTTCCAACTCCATATATGTCTAAAGCCAGATTTTCTTCACATTTTTATTGTTGTTGTTAGTGCAGTCCAATGGATTCCAACCCCTAGTGAGCCTGTGGACAGCAGAGCAGAACCCTGCTTAGTCTTTTTGCGCCATCTTCCCACCTTCCAGTGTTATATCAGACAGTGTTCCGTTGCTATTCATAGGGTTTTCATGGCCAATTTTTCAGTAGTGGGTGGCCAGGTCTTTCTTCCTCATCTGTCTTAGTCTGAAAGTTCCACTGAAACCTGTCTACCATCAGTGACCCTGCTGGTATTTGAAATACCCATGGCATAGCTTTCGGCTTCACAGCAACATGCAGCTGCCACAGTATGACAACGAACAGAAAGGTGGTTCCCCGAACAGGAAATGAACCCGGGCTCTGGAGGTGAGAGCACCTAATCTTAACCACTGGACCACCAGGGCTGGCTTTTCTTCATACTCTTCGAACAAAATGACACTGACAGAGATTGAATGCAGAAGCACATATGAGAATATACTTTTTCTCATACCTTACTTTCTTTAAAACACATAGGATTGTATTAAGCAATAATTATAACATTGTATTGTTGTGTTTATAACATAACTGTATGACAATCTATATGACAATAATAGCACAAAGAAGTTGGGGGATGGAGCCATACTGCAAAAATGTCTCCATACTTTACGAGACTAAGTTAGTATTTAGATGACATAGACTGTGGTTTAAAATATGTATTGTAATCCCTAGAGCAGCCACTAAGAAAATAACCTCAAAATATATAGCTAAAAATCAACAGATGATTTTTAAATTGTTCACTAAAAATATTTAACACAAAAGAAAGCAGTAAAGGAAAAAAAGAAGAACAAAAAGACAGGACATATATAGACAACAAATGGCAAAATGGCAAAGGCAATCCAACTCTCTTAATAATTATATTAAATGTTATCTACACAACCTAATAAAAAGGCAGAGACTGTCAGACCAGATAAAAAAGCAGGATCAAACTGTGTGTTCTACAGAGGCATACCTTAGATTCCAAGATACAAATAGGTTAAAAGTAAAAGGATTGAAAAAGATAAACCACGTACAAACTTAAACTATAAAAGAGCTGGACTGGCTCTATTAATATCAGACAAAACAGACTTTATGACAAGAACTATTACTTAAGACATAAAGAGTCAATATAACGGGAACATATACAAATTATAAAAGTGTATGTACCCAACAACAGAGTCTCAAAATACACGAATAAAATAATGCATATGTATATCAAATCATCACATTGTGAACTTATACATACAATTATATTTGTCAATTATTCCTCAATAATGTTAAAAAAAATTAGCAAAATTGAAAGGAAAAATAGACAATTGTACAATAATAGTTGGAGATTTAAATAACCCCCTCTCAATAATTGAGAATAACTGGACAGAAAATCAGCAAGGATATCGAAGAATTGAACACTATTAACCAACTCAATCTAATTGACATATATTAAGCATACCACCCAACAATTGCAGGATATACATTATTTAGAATATGCTAGGCCATAAAACAAGTCTCAGTAAATTTTAAAAGGGTCAAAGCATACAAAATAGGTGCTTTGACCAAAATGGAATTACATTAGAAATTGACAGCAGACAGAAATCTGAGAATCCTCAAATATTTAGAAATTAAACAACATATTTCTAAATAACCTCTGGGTTGAAGAAGAAATCACAAAGTAAATTTTTAAATATTTTTAATTGAATTAAAATTGAAAACACGGCATGTTAAAATTTTATGGGATGCCACTAAAGCAATACTGAGAAGAAAATTTACAGCTTTAAATGCCTATGGCAGAAAAGGACAAAGTTCTCAAATAAATAATGAAAGTTTCCACCTTAATAAATTAGGAAAATTAAGAGCAAATTAAGCCCAAAAAAGCATAACAAATGAATTAAGAAAAATAAAAACAGAAACCAATGAAATAAAAAAACAGAAAAATAATAGAGAAAAATCAATTAAATGAAGACTTTGTTCTTTTTATATTGCCCAAGATAAAAACAGAGAGAGACACAAATTACCAAAATCAGGATAGAACAATGAGATCATCACTAGTAATCTTCCAGAAATTGAAAGAATTTTAAGGGAATATTATGAGCAATATTATGCAACAAATTAGACCACTTAGATAAAATGGAAAATTTTCTAAGAAAGACAGAAATTAACAAAACTGACTCAAGAAGAAATAAGAAATATGGATAGATCTATAACAAGTATAGAAATTGATTTAGTAACAAAATATCTTCCCACAAAGAAAAGCCCCAGATGGCTTCAACTGTTGAATTCTTTCCAGTATTTAAGGAAGAAATTATACCAATCCTTCACACACTCTTTCAGAAAATAGAAGGGAAAGGAACTTTTCCTAACTTATTTTATGAAACAGTGCTACCTTGATGCCAAAGCCAGATAAAGACATCACAAGAAAACAAAACAAAACAAATTAAGACCAATATTTGCATAGAAGCAAACTATAAATCTATTGATAAAATAGTAGCAAATCAAATTTATCATGATAAAGTGGGATTTATCATGGAATACAAAGTTTGGTTTAAAATCTCAAAATCAATTAATGCAATTAACATGCATGAGATAACAGAAAATATATATACTGGTCTCTGCCCCCAAGTTCCTGACACAGGGCTCCTAAAACCTTTATAACTTCCTAAACGATAAGAGCACTAGGAGCATCTCTTGTTGTAATGAGGTGACTCTAGGTGGACTCCTGGATGGTTCCTGAATGGGGGCTGGTCACCAGCAAGACCAAGCCATGATTAGAAGCTTGGAGTTTTCAGTACGCACCCCAACCCCCCACAACTTCTCCAGAGAGGGGAGAGGGGTTGGAAATGGAGTTAATGACTACATGATGAAACCTGCACAGAAATCTCAAAAGTATGAGGTTCAAAGAGCTTCCAGCTTGGTAAACACATCCACAGTGGGAGGGTGACACATTCCAACTCCACGGGGTCAGAAGCTCCTGCATTTGGGACCCTCCCAGACCTCACCCTGTGTATCTCCTCTTCTGGCTGTTCATCCGTATCCATTACCATATCCTTTAATAAACTAGTAAACAAACGTGTTTCCCTGAGTTCTGTGAAATGCTCTAGCAAATTAATCATACCCGAGGAGGGGGTCATGGGAACCTCTGATTTGTACCCAAATCAGACATAAATTGTGGGTAACTTGGGGACCTACTACTTGCAATTGGCATCTGAAATTAGGGGCAGTCTCACAAAACTGAGCCCTTAACCTATGGGATCTGATGCCATCTCCAGGTAGATAGCATCAAAATTGAGTTAAATTGCAGGACACTCAGCTGATGTCAGAGAATTGCTTCATATAGGGACAATCCCAACACATTTGGTGAACAGAAGTGAAGTGTTCTTTTTGAGGGTGGTAGTAGGGAGAGCAGTAAAGGAAACACACACGAGAAACTCAGGATGGAAAAATTAGGGTTTTCCCTATCCAGGAAGTAGAAAACAGGGTTTTTCTAACTCACAATGTTAATAGAAAAAAGGATAAAACCACATGATCATCTCGATAAACTAAGAAAAAGCACTTGAAAATATCTGTCACCCATTCATGCTCAGAAACTTTCAACACAATAGGAATAGAAGGAAATTTTCTCAACTTCATAAAGGGCATCTGTGAAAAACCTATAGCTAACATCACACTTACTGGTGAATGGTTTCTGCTTGGGAGAAAAGGCAAAAGATGGCTGCTTTCACCACTTCTATAACAGCAATATACTAGAGGTTCTGGCACTTCAATAAGGAAAAGAGTGGGAGGCGGAGGAGAGAGAGAGGAAATTGAAAGCATCAAAATTGGAAAGGAGGAAGCAAAACATTTTTTATTTGCAGATTACATATACTGCATGTAGGAAATCCCAAGGCATCCACAAAAAAACAAACAGAAAAGAACTAGTAGAAGTAATAAATGAGTTTAGTATGGTTGCACGATACAAGATGAATGTACAAAACTGGGTAGTATTTCTATATACTAGCAATAAACAATCTGAAAATGAAATTGAGCCATTCACAACAGCATCAAAAAGAATGCACTTAGTAATAAATTTAGCAGAAGAAGTGTACAAAAGACTTGTACACTGAAAACTACAAAATATTGTGGAGAGAAATTAAGGAAGATCTAAATAAACGGAGAGACATTTCATAGATTGGAAGATTCAAAATTATCAAGATGGCAATTCTCCCCAAATTGATCTATAACTTCAATATAATCCCTATGAAAATCCAAGCAGGTTCTTTTGGTAGAAATTGATAAGCTGATCCTAAAATGTGTATGGAAATGCAAAGGACCTAAGAGAGTCAAAATAATTTTGAAACAGAAAAACAAAGTTGTAGGACTTAGAATACCTAATTTCAAACTTACTATAAAGCTACAATAATCAAGACCATGTAGCATCGACACAAGGATAGAAATATGGATTAATGGAACAGAATTGAGAGTTCTGAAATTTATGGTCAATTGATTTTTTTACAAAGATTCTAAGATAATTCACTAAGGTAAAAGATAGTCTTTTCAACAAATGGTCCTGGGAGAATTGAATAGCCATATGCAAAAAACAAAAACAAAAAAACAAACGTAGACCCTTAACTCACACCATACACAAAAATTAACTGAAAATGATCCATAGACCTAAAAGTTAAAGCTAAACCTACAAAACTTCTAGAAGAAACATGGGAAAAAGTCTTTATGACCTTGGGTTAGACAAAAAGGTTTTGGAAAATGCCAAAAGCATAATCCATCAAAAATTGATAAGTTGAATTTCATCAAAATTAAAAATTTTTGTACTTCAAAAGTCACCACTAAGAAAATGAAAAGTCAAGCCATGGATTGAGATACAATTTTGCAAATCGTATATCTGACAAAAGACTTGTATCTAGAACATATAAACAACAGTTCAACTCAATAATAATAAAACAAACAACCCAATTTGAAAGAAAAAACCTGACAAACTATTTAAATAGACATTTCATTAGAGAAGATAAAAGAATGGCTAATAAGCATATGAAAATGTGCTCAGCATCATTAGTTATTAGGGTAATGCAAATTAAAAGCACAGTGAGGTACCACTACACGCCCACCAGAATGGCTATAATAAAAAAAACAGACAATAACTAACATTGACAAGGATGTTGAGAAACTGGAACCCTCCCACCTTCCTGGTGCTAATGTAAAATGGTATAGTCACTTTGTCAAAAAGTTAGTGTTTCTTAAAATATTTTTTAAAAAACTTTTATCACACAACTCAGCAATACTACTCCTAGGAATCTATTCAAGATTAATGAAAGTCTATGTTCACACAAAGACATGTACATAAATGTTCTTAGCACCATTATTCCTTATAGTCCCAAACTGGAAATACCCCAGATGTTTACCAACTGGTAAATGGAGAAACAAATGTGGTGTATCCATACAATTGAATACTATGTAGCAACATAACGGAATGAACCTCTGCTATACCGTACAACATAGAAGAATGCCAAAATCATTATGCCAAATGAAAGAAGCCAGACACTTAATACCACCTATTGTATAAGCCAGTGTACATGAAATATTCAAAAAAAGCAGACACAGAAAGCATATCAGAGGCTGAGGTGGGAGCAGTGATCACTGCAAAGAAGCAGGAGGGAACTTTCTGGAAGGATAGAAATGTTCCCAAACTGGATGGTGGTGGTGGCTGCAAACTATAAACTTACTAAAATAAAAAATCATTCAATCATACACTTACAATGGGTGGATATTATGATATGTAAATCATACCCTAATAAAGTGGTCAAAAAATTAAAAAGCTAAAATTCTTATGAAGAAATAACAATTCAGATATTGTTATATACATTTAGTGATTCACTTTTGCTGGAGATTACGTTAAATTTTTGCTGCCCTACCAAGTTTGAGAGCTGTGATTGTTGTTATTCTTAGGGACTTTCCAAGGAGCCCAAATATTTGGAGTTTTTAAGCAGCAAGTGAGATCATGGATCCACCAGTATCATGAGACAAAAGGGAGTGACAGAACCTCCTAACACCCTGCCATGGGGGATATAAAATGTTACCTCCTGGTGGATTACAGGTCTTTCTAGAATTAGATCATTTCAGAGCACAGATTTTTCCCAAATGACCATTAAGCCAGAACAAGGGATTCCATCAGAGCAGATGGTTTGAGCCTGGGGTGGGGTGGGGGGGTCTCACGTCAGCTTTCGAATCCAGTTGGCTTCCTCCATCAGTGTTGTCTCAGCAACTTTTATTCCCCGAAGAATCTCACAAGGGCTGCTGACTGTTAGTTGAAGAAATACTTTTGAAACGAGAATGAGAGAAGGGTGAATGAAGAGACAGAACTCGTCTGCAGCAGCCAGTGTGGTTTGAGCATGGAAAACTACCTGCTCTGGCCTGGCTGGCAGGAAACTTGGTGCAGTTGGGAAAAGCGTCTAATTTAGTCAGAAGTCCTGGGTTCATGTTCTGGCTCTGGTCATGTCACTTGCAAACCATGTGACCTTTGGTCAGTTATTAACTTCTCTAAGTCTCAGCTTTCTGACTTTTAATACGAAGATAAGTGATAACGATGCCATCCATGTATCATCAACAACAGGTTCCTTTAGAGGGCTCATGTCAGTTCTGCTCTGAACAAAGGAGAGTGAAGTCAGTCTGAGCTTTGCCCCGAATCACGGTGCAATCTAGCGTATGTCTCTTTGCTTTGTCTTCACTGGGAGAACACATTTGCCCAGAGAAATTTAGTTTTCACTGGGAAAACATTTCTCCACCTGACTCTTGAGTCACTCCTCTTCAATTCCTTCCCTGATTCCTCCTCTTTCCCCAGACATCTAAATGCTGCAGCACCCCAGGCCTCGATCCTCGGTCCGCAGTTTCTCCCTAGATGATCTCATCCAATGCTACCGCTTCGAATACTATCTCTATGCTCGTGCCTCTTAAGTCTAAATGTCTTTCCTGGACTTCTCCCCTGAGCTCCAGATCCATATATCCAACTGCCCTAACCAACATTTCTACTGGGATGTCTAAGGCACCTCAAAATTAAAGTGGCAAACTTGACTATGGATTCATCCACTCTAGCCCAAATCTTTTCCTTCACTTCAAGCCCTCCACAATGCAGGAAATTGCATTACCACCCATCCAGTTGCCCAGATGAAAATTTCTAGGAGCTATCTTTGATCACTCTCTTTGATCTCTCCCTGCATCTTCTCTATTGGCAAGTCTTATCAGCATTGAAGTAAAATTATATCCAGAATCTAACTACATCTCACCATTCCCACTGCTATGACCCTAATCAAAATCCCCATCATCTCTTACCTTCAAATAGTCTCTCTGCATCTGACATCACGACCCAACACCTTCCCCATAGTCCCCAGTCTCTCCCTAGTATATTCTATTTTATCTTCTTGATACCATTTATTAGGACCTGAAATTATCTTTCTGATTAAAAAAAAAACATTTTAGGATTATACACTACCCTTTTTCTTCTAGCTTTATTGAGATATAATTGACATATAACATTGTGTAAGTTTACGGTGTACAACATGTTGATTTGATACACTTATATTTTGCAAAATGATTCCCACTATAGCTTTAGCTAACACTACATCGTGTCACAAAATTACCATTTCTTTTTTGTGGAAAGAACATTTAAGATCAATTCTCTTAGCAACTTTCAAGTATATAATAACTATAATCATCATGTTGTACATTAGATCCCCAGATCTAATCTAATCTAATCTAATCACGTTCTAACTGGAATTTTGTACTCCTTGACCAACATCAACCCATTTCCCACACCCCAGCCCCTGGTAACCACCACGCTATATACACTTACCCTTAAAACTGCATTGCATGGCTTCTTAGCATTTTGGACTGCTGAGTTTATCCTAGAGTTTCTAAAACGGTTTCACTTTACTTACACTGACAATTAACTCTGGAAAAACTCTGATACATAATAAAGACATTTACACACACACAGACATACACACTCACTCACAGTCATACCCAGTGAGATTTCTCCACACGATGACTCTAAAATTTTACACATTACTAGAGCCATGTTTGTAAACTATTGTCCCAGAGACGACTAGAAATCTTTGCCTATCCCAAGGTCATGAAAATGCTCTCCTATATTTTCCCCCCAAATATTTATTATTTTGCCTTACACATTTAAATCTGAAATCAATCTGGAGTAAACTTTTGCTCCTAGTGTGAGGTGAAAGTCAAGATACATTTTTTTCCATATGAATTTCCAAATGATCTTGCAACTCTTATTCACAAGACCATTCTTTTTCCACTGCATATCAATGTCCACTTTGTCATAAATTGGACGTTTTACTTTCTCTCATTTTTGTCTCGGGTGTAGAGAAATACTAATTTTTCTTGTGTGTATATTACACTTGTATACAACGACCTTGCTAAATTTACTAATTCTAACCATTTGTGTTTAAATTCTTTCAGATTTTCTAGTTACATAAGCATGTTATTCATTGCTAACAACAGTTTTAGTTATTCTTTTCCAATGCCTATGCCATAAATTTATTTTTCTTGCCTGATTGCACTGGCCAGGCCTCCACACAATGCTGGACAGAAGTGGTGATAAAGATACCTAGAACTTGTCTTATTCCTGATTTTATGAGAAAAGTTTTCAATATTTAACCATTGAGTGTGATGTTTCCTATGGCGTCTTTGGGGACAGGCATTATTTAACAGAATGAAGTAGTTCCCTTTTATTCCTAATTTGCAGAAATTTTTTGATCATAAATAGGTGTTGAATTTTTTCAAACACTTCCTTCCCTAGCATTTTGCACCTAGTGAGATAATTATGATTTTCTCCTTTTTTCTGTCAATGTCGTGAAAAACATGATTATTAACATAATTATTTATTTTTTATTTTTGAACCATCCTTTCATATCTGCAATAAACTCCACTTAAACATGATGGATTTTTCTTTCCACATAACACTGGATTTCATTTACTAGCATTTTGCTGAAGATTTTTGCAGTATAATCTTGAGACTGGTGTGTCATTTTTCATTTATCTTTGTCATATTTGGGGATCAAGTTTATGCTGGCTTCATAAAAAGATTGAAGGGTTGCCTCTTTTTCTATTTTCTGGAAGAGTTTGTGCAAGATTTTTATTTCTTCCTTAGGTGTTTGGAAGAAATCATCAATGAAACCATCTGAGTCTAAGGGTTGTTTTGTGAGAAGATTCTTATTTATATTCAGAATCAATTTCTTGGGTATAGGACAATTCAAGTTTTCTGTTTTTTCTTCTGTCAGATTTGGTCAGTTGCATTTTTTGAGGCATTTGTTCATTCTTTCAACTTGTCAAATTTATTGTAATAAAATAGTTCATAAAATCTTATATTTTGATATTTGCAGGATCTATAGCTCTGTTTCTTTTTATTGATGTTGTTGGCAATTTCTTTTTCTCTCCTTTGATCCTGGTTGATTTTACAAGCAGAAAATAATTTTATAAATATTTTTCAAAGAACCAACTTTTGACTTGGTTGATTTATTTTATTTTATACTTGTTTTAGATTTAATTGATTTCTGCTTTTACTATTTTCTTTTTTCTACTTTCCTTATGTTAGATTTGCTCTTCCTTTCCTAGCATTTTGAGATGTAAACAATTTATTTTTACCATTTTAATTCAAATATGTCCATTTAAGGCTATTAAATTCTCTCTAATAAAGCCCATGCTTTACCTCCATTCTACAAGTTTTGGAAGGTGAGCTCATTTTTATGGAGATATAATTGACAAATAACATTGAATAAGTTTAAGGTGTACAATATATTGATTTGGTACATTTATATTGCAATATGATTGCCATAATAGTGTTAGCTAACACCTCTATTGTGTCACATAATTATCATTTCTTCTAGTGTTAGGGACAATTAAGATCTAGTCTCTTAGCAATTTTAATGTTTATAACACAGGTTGTTGTCTATAATCACAGTACTGTATATTAGCTCCAGGACTTATTTATGTACTAATTGCAAGTATGTACCCTTAAACATCTCTCCCATTCCCCCACGCTCAGCCCCTGTTAACCATCATTCCATGCTGTTTTTTTGAATTTGGTTTTTTAGATTCCACATATAAAGGCTATCATACAATATTTGTCTTTCTTTGTCTGACTTATCTCACTAAGCATAATGTCCTCAAGGTCCAGCCATGTTGTTGCAAATGGCAGGATTTCCTTTTTTCTCATAGCTGAATAGTATTCCATTGTATATATATGTACCACATCTTCTTAATCCATTCATCTGTTGATGGACACATAGGTTGTTTCCATATCTGGGCTATTGTGAATAATGTTGCAACAAACATAGGAGTGCATATATCTCTTCAGTAACTTGTTTTCATGTCCTTTGGATGTATATCCAGAATTGGGATTTCTGGATTGTATGGTAGTTCTATTTTTAATATTTTAAGGAACCTCCATACCGCTCTCCATAGTGGCTGAACCAGCCTCCAATCCCACCAACAGAACACAAGGGTTCTCTTTTCTCCACGTACTCATCAACACTTATTATCTCTTGTCTTTTTGATGATAGCCATTCTCACAGTTGTGAGGTGATATCTTATTGTAGTTTTGATTTGCTTTTCCCTGATGATTAGTAATGTTGAGCACCTTTCATGTACCTGTTGGTCATTTGCATGTCTTCTTTGGAAAACTGTCTATTTAGTTCCTCTGTCCATTTTTCTCCCATTCCATAGGTTATTTTTTATTATGTTAATTGTTTCTTTTGCAGTACAGAAGCTTTTAAGTTTGATGTAATCCCATTTGTTGATTTTTTTCTTTTGTTCTTTGTGCTTTGGGTGTCATATCAAAAAAATCATTGCCAAGACCAATGTCAAAGAGCTTCTTCCTTGTGTGTTCTTCCAAGAGTTTTATGATTCACGTCTTATGTTTAAGTCTTTGATCCATTTCAAGTTAATTTTTGTGAATGGCCTAAGATAGGGATCCAGTTTCATTTTTTCTGCATGTGGTTATACAGTTTTCCCAGCACCATTTATTGAAGAGCCTACCTTTCTCCATTGGATATTCTTGGCTCCCTTATCAAATATTAGTTGACCGTATATGCAGAGGTTTAATTCTGGGCTTTCTATTCTGTTCCATTGATCTATGTGTCTATTTTTATGCCAGTAGCATACTGTTTTAATTACTTCAGTTTTGCAGTATAGTTTGAATTCAGGAAGTGTGATGCCTCCATTTTTGTTCTTCTTTTTCATGATTGAGAGCTTTGGCTATTCAGGGTGTTTTGTGGTTCCATATAAATTTTAGGCCTGTTTTTTCTATTTCTGTGAAAAATGCCCTTGGAATTTTGATAGGGATTGCATTGAATCTATAGATGGGTTGGGTAGCATGGACATTTTAAGAATGTTAACTCTTCCAAACCATGAATATGGGATGTCCTTCCATTTGTTTGTGTTTTCAATTTCTTTCAACAAGGTCTTGTAGTTTTCATTGTACA
This sequence comes from Ceratotherium simum simum, assembly GCF_057802395.1. Lineage (NCBI taxonomy): Eukaryota > Metazoa > Chordata > Mammalia > Perissodactyla > Rhinocerotidae > Ceratotherium > Ceratotherium simum. The sequence goes on along the minus strand of NC_141911.1, from coordinate 10,263,344 downwards.
CATCTTTCATTTCCTTGGTTAAATTTATTCCTAGGTATTTTATTGTTTTTGATGCTATTGTGAATGGGATAGTTTTCTTTATTTCTTTTTCAAATGTTCCATTGCTAGTGTATAGAAATGCAACTGATTTCTGTGTATTGGTTTTATAATTTGCAACTTTATTGAATTCATTGATTAGATCCAACAATGTTTTAGTTGAGTCTTTGGGATTTTCAATATTTAAGATCATATCATCAGCAAATAATGACAATTTTACTTCTTCCTTTCCATTTTGAATACCTTTTATTTCTTTGTCTTGCCTGATTGCTCTAGCTAGGACTTCCAGTACTATGTTGAATAAGAGTGGTGAGAGTGGGCACCCTTGTCTTGTTCTCGATATTGGAGGAAAATTTTTCAACCTTTCACCATTGAGTATGCCATTGGCTGTGGGTTTGTCATATATAGCCTTTATTATGTTGAGGTACGCTTTTTCTATATCTAATGTATTGAGAGTTTTTATCATGAAGAGATGTTGTATCTTGTCAAATGCTTTTTTTACCACTATGGAGATGATCATATGATTTTTATCTTTCATTCTATTAATGCAGTATCACATTGATTTGCATATGTTGAACCATCCTTGCATTCCAGGGATAAATCCCACTTGGTTGGTGAACAATTCTTTTAATGAATTCTTGAATTTGGTTTGCTAATATTTTGTTGAGAATTTTTGCCTCTATATTCATCAGGGATATTGGTCTATAGTTTTCTTTTCTTGAATTGTCCTTATCTGGCTTTGTATCAGAGTAATGCTGGCCTTGTAGAATGAGTTTGGAAGTGTTTCCTCCTCTTCAATTTTTTGAAAGAGTTTGGAAAGGATTTGCATTAATTCTTCTTTAAATATTTTCTAGAATTCACTAGTGAAGCTATCTAGTCCTAGGGTCTTCTGTATTGGGAGGTTTTTGATTACTGATTCAATCACCTTACTCATTATCGGTCTGTTTAGACTTTCTATTTTTTCCTGGTCTATTCTTGGTAGGTTGTATGAGTCTAGGAAACTACCCATTTCTTCTAGGTTATCTAATTTGTTGGTGTATAATTGTTCATAGTAGTCTCTTATGATCCTATGTATTTCTGTTTTGTCAATTGTAATTTCCCCTCTTTAGTTTCTGATTATATTTATTTAAGTCTTCTCTCTCTCTCTCTCTTTTTTTTAGTTAGTCTAAGGTCTAACTAAAAGTTTGTCAATTTTAGTTTAACCTAACTAAAGTTTTGTTAATTTTGTTTATCTTTTCAAAAAACCACCTCTTAGTTTTGTTGATCTTTCCTATGGATTTTCTGTCTCTATTTCATTTATTTCTGCTCTGATCTTTATTATTTCCTTCCTTCTGCTAACTTTGGGCTGAATTTGTTCTTTTTGTTCTAGTTCCTTGAGGTGTAGAGTTGGGCTGTCTTCTGCGATCTTTCTAATTTCTTAATATATGCATTTATCCCTATAAAGTTCCCTCTCTGAACTGCTTTTACAGTGTCCCATAGGTTTTGGTATATTGTGCTTTTCATTGTTTTGAAATATTATTTGATTTCCCTTTTGATGTCTTCTTTGGCCTATTGTTTGTTCAGTGTATGTTGTTTGGTTTCCACATATTTGTAGATTTTTCCAGCTTTTCTCATGTTGTTGATTGCTAATTTTATACCATTGTGGTCAGAAAAGATGCTTGGTATGACTTTAACTTTCTTAAATTTTCTAAGACTTGTTTTGTGACCTATCTTATGATCCATCCTTGAGACTATTCCATGTGCATTTCAGAAGAATGTGTATTCTGCTGCTGTTGGGTGGAATTTCTATAGATGTTGGTTAGGTCCATTTGGTCTGATGTATGAGTCAAGTCCATCATTTCATTGTTAATTTCCTGTCTGGATGGTCTATCCATTGTTGAAAGTGGGATATTGAAGTCCATTACTATTATAGTATCATTGTCTATTCCTCCCTTCATATCTGTTAATATTTGCTTAATACATTTAGGTGCTCCAATGTTGGGTGCATATTTATTTACAATTGTGATATCTTCTTGATGGATTGATCCCTTTATCATTATATAATGATCTTCCTTGTCTCATGTTACTATTTTTGGCTTAAGGTCTATTTTGTCTGATATAAGTATAGTTATTCCCACTTTCCTTTGGCTTCCACTTGCATAGGATATCTTTTTCCATCCCTTCACTTTGAGTCTACATTCATCCTTAAGACTGAAATGGGTCTCTCATAGGCAGTATATAGTTGGGTCACGTTTTTTTTTTATCCATCAAGCCACTCTGTGACTTTTGATTGATGAATTTAATCCATTTACACTTAGAGTAATTATTGATATGTAAGGACTTACTAATGCTGTCTTATTAATTGCTTTCTGGTTGTTTTGTATTTCCATTGTTTCTTTTTCTCTCTGTTTCTGCCTACCTTTGTAAATTGGTTATTTTCCATGGTGGTGTGCTCTGTTTCCCGTTTTTTTGTCTTTTTTGGATTTACTCTAGGTTTTTGTTTTGTGGTTACCATGGGGCTTACATAAAACATCTTGTAGATAAAATAGTCCATTTTAGGCTGATAGCAACTTATCTTTGATTGCCTATAAAGGCTCCCCCATTTTACTCCTGCCTTTTATATTATAGCTGTCACACTTTACCTTATCTTGTGTGTTCATTAATAATTTATAGTAGCTATAGTTATTTTTACTACTCTTTTCCTTTAATATTTATACTACAGTTGAGTAGTTAATCCACCATCTTAATATACAGTTATAGTTTTCTAAGTCTGACTGTAAATTTTTAACCTTTTACCAGTGTAGTGTATCTTTTCGTATGTTTTCATGCCACTGATTAGCATCTTTTCATTTCAGCTTGAAGAAGTCCTTTCAACATTTCTCACAAGGCAGGTCTAGTAAGCTCCTTCTGCTTTTGTTTCTCTGGGAAATCCTTTATTTCTCCTTTGTATCTGAAAAGTATTCATAAAGTATTCTTGGCTAGCAATTTTTATCTTTGAACATTTTGAATATGTCATACCACTCTCTCCTGGCCTGTAGAGTTTCTGTTGAGAAATCTGCTGATACTCTAATGGGGGTTCCTCTATAGGTTACATTCTTTTTTTCCCAGGCTGCCTTGAAAATTCTTTCTCTATCATTGATGTTTAACAGTTTCATTGTACTGTGTCTTGGAGAAGGTATTTTTGCATTGAGATAATAGGGTGATCATTTATCTTTCTGAAATTTTATGTCCAAGTTCTTCCTCAGGTTAGGGACGTTCTCAGCTATTATTTCTTTAAATGAACTCTCCACCCCCTTCTCCCTCTCTTCTCCTTCTGGAATTCAGATTATTCTAATATTTGTCTTTTTGATTGAACCTCATAGCTCACATAGGCTTTGTTTGCTCTTTTTAAAATTTGTTCCTTCTTCTCTTCTGTGTTATTTCAAAATTCCTATCCTCCATTTCACTTATTCTATCTTCCATCTGATCTGCCCTGCTACACATGCTCTCTATTGCATTCTTTGTCTCATTTGTTGAATTCTTCTGCTCCAAAATTTCTGTTTGGTTCTTTTTTAAGGAAAAAAATTCAATAATTTCAATGTCTTTGGTAAAGAACTCATTTTGGGGGCCAGCCCCATGGTGTAGTGGTTAAGTTTGGCTCACTCTTCTTCAGTGGTCTGGGTTCATGGATTTGGATCCCGGGCATGGACCTACACCCCTCGGCAGCCATGCTGTGGTGGCAACCCACATATAAAGTAGAGAAAGATTGGCACAGATGTTATCTCAGGGCAAATATTCCTGAGAAGGGAGAGAGGGAGGGAGGGAAAGAAGGAGGGAGGGGAATGAAGGAAGGAAGGAAAGGAAAGGAAGGATCTTTAACTCTTTGCTCATTGCTTTCGGCAGATGGGGTGTTATGTTCTATGGTGTTGTTATTAACTGGGTTTTTTTCTGTCTCTTATGAAGATGTACCTGCTCCACTCTTCTTGCTCCCTCTTGTGACTGAATTTTTAAGCTTTTATGTCTTGGCTATTGAAAACCTCTCTCTTATTTTCCAGAAGGTGGTGCTATAGCTCAAGTTTGTGGTTTCTCCCTTGCCTATCCACTGTGGCCTGTTTTCTGAGTAGGCTCCCTATCTACTGGAGCTCACTCTGACAGATACTCTTAGGAGCTTGCACAAAGAGCCTCCAGCAGAATGAGGGAAGGTATGAGTTTAGCACTCAGTACATGGGAGTGCTTGTGGACCAAGTAGGGAGATCCCTGGGGGTGGTATGCCCAGATGTTCATGGACTTCCTGCTGAGCACAATCCCAGTGTGAAATTTTTATCTGCCTCTTTCCCAATATTCTCCCTTCCCTCAATCATAGAGCTCCCACCTTAGTATTCCAGGTGCTGGTGGAGAGAAATGGGTTTCTCCAGCCATGTCCCACCCAGCTGGGTAGCCAGGCACTCACTCATTGCTTTCTTTTTCCCTGTAGGAGAGGTTACCTCCACCAGATAAATCAGCCCCATTCAGTGTTTCCTTGGAGGAAGGGCAGTGCCAGAAAAGTTTCTCATATCACCTCCACTGTGACCTAACTTGTATTTTTCTTCTCTTCTTTTTCTCCAAAGCTGTGCTTGAGTCTTCCTTTGGGAAGGCTAGACTTCTGCAAGTTGTCTGTCATGTGTGAGTGACTGCCCAGGTCAACACTCACCTGATTTTTGCCCAACAGTGGCAAGAGGGGTCTAGGCAGTTTTGCTGGCTCTACTGGCTCTGCAGCATGAATGGAGGTGTGTCTGTCTCTTACTGGATACACTGGTAGGCGAGACTCCTCTTGGGTCCCTTGAAGTAAGGTGCTAGGTCCCAAATTGTCCATGAAGGCACTTATCTTTGTGTACGAATGTCCAATTCATTGATTAAAAAGGAAGAATGTCTTATGCTGACATGTTGCTGACATCACCTCTATGATATCAATTTTAGTCGATTAATATATTCTCTAGTTTCTATTTTCATTTCACCTTGATCTTTGAATTATGTAGAACTGCATTGTTTAATTTCCAAGCAGAGGAAGTGTTTTACTAGTTTTCATTTTATTATTAATTTCTACCTTAATTCCATGTGGTCAGATAACATACTCTGCGTGATTTCAGTCATCTGATATTTGTTTATGCTTTTTTTATGGTCCTGTACATGGTCAATTTTGATAAATGTTTTGTGTCTTTGTTGAGTGTGACTGTATATCAATTAAATCAATTCTGTTAACTGTATTGTTTGGCTCTTCTGCATGCTTATTGTTCTTTTTAATCTCATTGTTCTATCAGCTATTTAGAGAGGTGTATTACAGCCTCTCACTATGATTTTGGAATTGTCTATCTATCTTTTCAGTTCTGAAATTTTTGTTTTATATATTTTGAAGCTATGTTATTAAGAGCATACAGATTTAGTATTGAGATATCTTCCTATTAGATAGCCCCTTTATTATCATGAAATGAAACTATTTCTAGTAATGCTTCTTGACTTCTTAAAGGATTCTTTGTCTAATATTGTATAGTTTTTTTCAGTTAGTATTCACATTGTATATATATTTTCAATCCTTTACTTTCTACCTTTTTGTGTTATTATATTTTAAATGTGACTCTTGTGATAAGGATAAAGTTGGGTTTCTTTTTTATCCAGTCTGACAGTCCTCTACTAATTATATCAGTAATTATTGATATAGAATGGTTTATATATACAAATTTACATTGGTTTTCAATTTGACCCATATATTTTGTGTTCTTTTTTTTTTTCCTTTCTTGCCGCCTTTTAGAGTAGTCAAATAATTTTTATTAATCCATATTTTCCATCTATTAGATTGTTAGTTATACTTTATTTTATAATATTTTAGAGACTAAAACAATCATCTCTAACTTATTTCAGCCTGATAAAATGCATTACCTTACGACTTCCCTGATACTGGTAAAAGCTTAGAATCTTTGACTTCTATTTACCAACCCCCACTTTTCATGTTATTATTGTTATGCATTTTAGTTCTATATATATTTTAAATTCCAAAAGACATTATAGTGTTGCTTTGTGCAATATATATTCATTTATATTTAATCACATATTTACTCTTTCTGGATTTTTTTCTTTCCATCTTGTATTTTATATTTCTATCCAGGATCATTCTTATTCTACCAGAAGAACTCCCTCTCATTATTCTTTTCATGTAGGCCTTTTGGCAACAAATTCTCTGTTTTCATTTGCTTCAAAACATTTTCATTTCACTATCATTTTTAAAGGAATTTTACTGGGCTGGGATTCTAGATTGTCTCTTATTTTTCTTTCATTGCTTTAAAGATGTCATTACATTATCTTCTGGCTTCCATCATTTCTGTTAAGAAGTCAGTTGTCATTTTTATTGTTGTTCTCTGGAAGGTAATGTGTCCTTTTTTCCTTCTGGCCGCTTCAAAGATTTTCTCTGTCTTTGATTTTCAGCAGTTTTACTATGATATGCCTAGTTGTGGTTTTCTTTGTGTTTCTCTTGCTTGAGGTTCTCCGAACTCTTTGAATATGGGAATAGATTTTTGTAAATTTTAAAAAATGTTCATTCAGTACTTTTTGAGTATTGATTTAGTCTCATTTCCTTTTCTTTTCCCCTCCTTCTGAAATGATAATTATACACATGATGGACGTTATGAATGTGCCCCACATGTCTCATGCTGTGCATGTTTCCTTTATTTGTTTCTTGGCACTTGACTTGTCTTCCAGTTAACTAATTCTGTATTCTGCTATATCTAATCTGCTATTGAAACCACCCATTTCATTATTAATTTCAGATATTGTATTTTTCAAGTTCTACAAGATCCCTTGACTCTTTATAATTTACAGTTCTTTTTTGAAGTTCTGAACCTTTCATTCATTCTGTGCACCTTGCCTCCATTTTATTTAACATATTAATTATGGTTCATCTAAAGCCCCCTGGTGGCTACCTCCAGTGTCTGAAGCCTATGTGATTCTGTCTCTATTCATGTCTTAAAGTCTACTTTGATATTAGTATAGCTTCACCAGCCATATTCTGGTTAGTGTTTACATAGTTTCTTTCCTATTATTTTACTTTTAACCTTTCTGTGTTCTTATATTTAAGATATGTAAGTAGTATAGTTGGCTTTCTTTTTAAATCCATACTGGCAATGTTAATGTCTAGATTTGGGAGTTATATTTTCTTGCTTCTTTGTATGGTTAGTAATTTTGAAATTTTTAATTTTAATTAAATTTAACCAACTCAAATACTCACTGTACCTTTTGAAAAAGAAAAGAAAAAGAACATACTGTTGTCTTCCACAAGAGAGGATTCCCCTCTCCTCTGTTGGGCTTTCCTATTCTGTGATTTTAAAAAATTCATCCAGGTTTTTCTGTTCTATGCTGGAGCCCTGGTCTACCATAACTTACAATCTACTACCTAGGAGTGAAAATTGAGAGACTATTTTTTTTTAATACTACTAAAAAGGAAATTCCCCTGCCCTCAGGTCCATACTATCCATCAGGATTTTGCTTGAACACTGCTGATGGTAATCTTCAGGTAATATAATGATGGTATAGTCAGGTAATATAACATTTTTCTTTCAAATATTAGTCATAAGCATGTCATAGCTATTCTATTAAAGGACATCTTGAGGAAAAGGGAAAATTTGAACCTAGATTCTTGACAGAAGTTATCAAGTAAGGAGAGAGGTACTCAGGGGTAACGCAGGTTTTAAATGAATTATCAAAAGGTGGAGTGAAGTAGGAATTGCAGGGCTGCAGTTTGACACCAGACTCTGCTCTTCACTGGGTCACAACGGAAAAGGCACTTATTTGTCTCAATCTCAGTTTCCTGGAATTTGAAATAAGGTTTGTTTGACTCTAAAACCTATACTCTACTCACTACACCAATGCTGTCACCATCACACATAGAGGAGCCCTGCCTTACATCTTGTCTGTCTGTTTAAAACAGGCCTCGATGCAATGGAAGTCCTAGAAGAGAAGTGTGGTTTTCTGGCTGCCATGAAAAATGGATAATTGTCCTCTGAAATTATTTCATCAGTGCTGGAATGGAATGAAAATGAGAGGACTCAGGATTAGGGAGAGGCAAAAAGGCTGAGGACAGTCAAGATCTACCTTACTCTCTCCTCCCAGCCATGAAGGCTGAAAAATCTGCAAGTCGCGAGTCCTGGAGCTGGACAGAGGATTCCCCAAGCCCCCATGGTTCTGGGGAGCAGGACTATACTAAGATGCCAGGGAGATCAGGCCAGGGGACAGGAGTGGGTGTGAGGACGAGGCGCGACATAGCCTGAGGGCCTGTGTCAATTCATCAGCACTCTCTTGACCTAGTTGGGGGACTGTCAGTCTGGTGGCATCTGCTGCAAGAGAAAGAAAGCTAACACATAAACACAAATTGAGGGAGGAGAGCACAGCTATGTGGGACAAGAGACAGATTAAGAAACAGAAAGTTCTCCCTATGGATTTTAGGCTGCTTCTTTTTTTCCACTTTTGTATTTGAGCTATGCCCTGATTCTTTCTTGTTACCAGCCAGCTAGGGTATTTGAGCACAAGATAACAGAGATTCGATTCTGGTTTCACTAATTCCTTCTGGGACAGAGGGAGTAAGGTGAGTCCTGGGCTTGTGACTTCATGCAGGAACTGATTAGATTCTGATTCCATTCAGAGTGAAGAACTGAAGTCTTCTAAGAATGTTAGACCTAGTCTCCATATTGAGCTTGTTCCCTTAATTCATTTTTTTTTCTGAGCACTCACATGGAATTCTGAATCTCCACTCGCCCTCTGAGCTGCAATAAAGGAGACTGATGGTCCTGGAACCAGGCAGGCCTGTGATTATAAAACAAGGAATCTGATCAAGGCCAAAACAGGCTGAACCAATAGGGGTTAGAAAGGAGATTGAAGAGTCGGTCATTCGAAGTATGAGTTGAGAAAATGTCTTTGTAAGTCAGCAAATTCTGAGGACCAAGGACTTCCCAAGTGTTGTGTCATTGTACCCTGCTAACAACCAAACGGAGGAAGTACTATATTATCATTCACATTTAATTCTGTGTGCCAGATACTGGTTTTGATACTCAGCACCATGCTGGTCCTCCTAACCTCTCCCAGGATCATAGTGACTGACATCTTGGAAATCTTATTTCCTAGACTCTTTCTACAATGGGTGAGTCCCCATCTATGCTCTCCGATGTCTTTGATGCCTCAGTTTCTTCCTGTGTGAAAGCGGGATTAAGCGGCCCCACGGGCCTCTCCCAGTTCCATCATTTGGTGACTCTAGTACCACCCACCTCTCTATAATCTTGGTTTCCATTACTTAGAGCCTTCTTGTTTCTCCAATAACAGACCCTTGAAGAAAGTGTTGTCCTTTACACAAAACTTTCACATATATCTCCTTGACTTCTCACAGCCTCCTGCAAAGCTGTAGCACCAACTCCTTTTTAGGAAACTCAGGCTGAGAAATATAAGTGAACTTGCCCTGAGTGTGCCCACTGTACAGTCCCTGCCCCCCACCCCCCCACACACAGCCTCTCTCACTGCTTCTCTCCCTCTGGCCACCCTGTTCCTCTTCTTTCTCTCACTGATCCACCGTGGGCCAAACCCAGGGCTCAGGCTTTGCTCTCTGCTTGTTTCCCAGGAAACCAGCTCCATCAGGGAGCTCGCCCAATTCCACGGTTTCAGTTACTACCTGTTGAGAGATAATCTCTACCTCCAGCTCTAAGCCAAGATACTTTCTCCTCCTTTCATGCAAGGCCACATATGATTTTGTGGGCCCTAGTAATTTTGGTTTTCCTGGGCCCATCTTAATCCAATATGAACTCATCTTAATTTCGTTATATCTGCAAAGACTCTGTTTCCAAATAAGGTCACAGTCACAGATATCAGGAGTTAGGGCTAGAACATATTATTTTGGGGCAATACAATTTTACACACTATAATAAGCAACTTACTTAAAACTAGTGATTAAGAGAAAATCTCAAAAGCAGCCAAATGGGTGAAAAAATTATGTCCATTATGTACAGGAGATGATAGCAGATTTTTCTTTGGGAACAACACAAGACAAAAAGGACAATGAAGCAACATCTTTAGATTACTGAAAAAAAAAGATGTGAACCTAGAATTTTATACACAGCAAAAATATGCTGCATGAACAAAGGTGGAATAAAGACTTTCTCAGACACACAAAAGCTAAAAGAATTCATCACTAGCAGAACCGCACTACAAGAAATGTTAAAGGAAGTTCTTCAAGCAGAAGGAAGATGATACCAGATGGAAATATGAATTAACCAGAGGAATGAAGAACACTAGAAATTATAAGTGTGGGTAAATATAAAATAACTTTTTCTTATCATTTAAATCTCCTTATAAAATAATTGACTGTTTAAAGTCAAAATAATAACAATGTATTGTGGAGTTTATAACATGCATAGAATAAAATGTATGAGAACAATAGCACAATGACGAGAAGTAGAGAAACAGATGTACACTGTTTGAAGGCACTTATGGTATACATTAAGTGATGGAATATTAATTTAAGTAGAGGGTGATAAGTTAAAGATGTATACTACAAACCTTAAAGCAACCACTAAAATAGCACAAGAAAGAGATATAGCTAATAGGCCAACAAAGTAGATGAAATGGAATTTTTAAAAAACCCTCAATATCCTAAAAGAAGGGAGAAAAAATGAAAAGAGGAACAAAGAACAGGTAGGACAAGTAGGAAACAGACAGAAATATGGAAGATTTAAATCCAACCATATAAATCATCACATCAAATTTAAGTGGTCTAAATACCACAATTAAAGTCAGAGATGATAGTTAAAAAACAACTCAACTATATGCTGCATACAAACTCACTTTAAATATAAAGATACATAGTGATTTAAATAAAAGGATTGAAAATTATATATCCTGTGAAACCTAACCTAAAGAAAGCTGGAGTGACTATATTAATACAAGACAGAGTAGATTTCAGGACAAAAAATATTACTAGGGATAAAGAGTTTCTTTTTATGATGATAAAAGGGTCAACTCATCAGGAGAATATGAAAATCATAAATGTTTCTACACCTAGTACAGGATTTTCATACATATGAAGCAAAATTTCAAGAAGAAATAGACAAATCCACAATTACAGTTGGATAGTTCAATACTACTCTCAATAATTGATATAACAAATAAACAGAATATCAGCAAGGATATGGAAGACTTAAACAACACAAACAACTCAACCTGACAATTATGGAACACTCCATCCAACAACAGCAAAAGATACATTCTTCTCAAGTGCACTTGAAACATTTGCAATAGATCCTATTATGGGCCACAAAAGAAGTCTCAATAAATTCAAAAGCATTCAAGATATATAGAGTATGTTTTTTGACAACAATGGAATTAAATGAGAAGTTGATAACAGATCTCTAGAAAATATCCAAATATTTGGAAACTAAATAACACATTTCTGAATGACCCATAAGTCAAAAAATAAATCAAGAAGAAAATTCAAAAGTATTTTTGAACTAAGTGAAAATGAAAACACAGAATATAAAAATTTGTGAGGTGACACAAAGGTAGTAGGAGGAAATTTATAGCACTAAATACCCATATTATGAAAGAAAAAATGGTCTCAAACCAATTATTTTAACTTCTACTAGAAACCAGTAACATGGAAAGAAAAGTAAAGATAAAGTAAGCAGAATAAAGAAAATAATAAAGATCAGAGAAGAAATCAATTGGATAGGAAATATTGTAGAGAAAAATCAATGAAACCAAACGTTGGTTCATTCAGAAGATCAATAAGATTGATAAACCTATAGAAAGACTGAGTAGAGAAAAAGAGAGAAGAAACAAATTACCAATATCAGGAATGAGAGTAACATCACTAGAGATTCTACGGTTATTAGAAGATAAAGGAATATTATGTAATTCCTTTAATTCCAAATTCCAAATTCCAAATAAATTTGATGACTTAGATGAAATAGACAAATTCCATGAAAAACAAAAACTACCAAAGCTCATTCAGGAAGAAATAGATAACCTGAATAGCTCTATATCTATTAAACAAATTGAATTTGCAATTAAAAACCTTCCCACAGAGAAAACTAAAGATCTAGATGGTTTCACTGGCAAATTCTATGAAACATTTAAAGAAAAACTAATACCAATTCTAACTAACTTTTCCAGAAAATTGAAGAAGGAATACCTCCCAAGTGATCCTATGAAGCCAGCATTACTCCGATACCAAAAATCAGACAAAGACATTACAAGAAAACTACAGACCAATATCCCTCATCAACATAGATGCAAAAATTCTTCAGAAAATTTTAGCAAATCAAATCCAATATTATATAAAAGGATACTATATCATGACCAACTAGGTTTATCCCAGGAATACACGGTTGATTTAACAAGTCAAAAATCAATCAATGTAATTCACCATATTTACAGATTAATAAAGAAAATCCATATGATCATCTCCAGTTACAAAAAAGCATTTGACAAAATCCAATATCCATTCCTGAATAAAAACAAAAAAAAATTTCCACAAACCAGGAATAAAAGGAAACTTGACAGAGAGCTTCCAGGAAATATCTACCACTAACATCACATTTAATGGTGAAAGATTGAACGATTTCCCCCTAGATCAGGAACAAGACAAGGACATCTGCTCTTACCACTTCTACACAACACTACACTGGAGATCAGGTTCTAAATAAGGTAAGGGACGGGGGGAGGCACATAAATTGGAAATAAAGAAGTAAAACCCAGGCCGGCCCAGTGGCATAGTGGTTAAGTTCGTGTGTTCTGCTTCGGCGGCCTGGGGTTAGCAGGTTTGGATCCCAGGCATGGACCTACACACCGTTCATCAAGCCATGCTGTGGCGGCATCCCACATATGAAGTAGAGGAAGATGGGCATAGATGTTAGCTCAGGGCCAATCTTCCTCAGCAAAAAGAGGAGGATTGGCAACAGACGTTAGCTCAGGGCTAATCTTCCTTACCAAAAAAAAAAGAAGTAAAACCATCTCTATTTGCAGGTGACATGATCATCTATATAGGAAGTCCCATAGAAACCACAAAAAGAGATTAGAATAATGAGTTTAGTGAGGTGGCAGTATATAGGATCAATGTATAAAAATCACCTGTATTTGTATAAACTGGCAATGAATGATTGGAAAGTGAAATTTCAAAAACAATACTCTTAACTCCATAAAAATATGAAATATTTAGGGATAAATCTAAAAAATATGTGCAAGGCCTATATACTGAAAACTACAAAACATTATTAAGAGAAATTTAATTAATTAATTAAGTTGAGAGTTAGATCATGTTCGTGGATTGGAAGACACAATACCTTTAAGCTGTCAATTCTCCCCAAATCGATCTTCTGATTTAATGCAATCTCAGTTGAAATCTCAGCAGAATTCTTTTTTATAGAACTTGACAAGCTGATTCTAAAATTCCCATGGAAATTCAAAGGACCCAAGATAACCAAAAGCAAGTTTAAAAGAGAACAAAGTTGGAGAACTTACACTACCTGATTTTGCTAAAGGTTATAAAGTGATTTAATACGCTATAAAGTGAAGATGTTAACTATTAACGCTTAAGTTTCCAGAGAGAAACTTAAAAACAATTGTATTCATACCCAGTTAGTGTGCAGATCCTTCCCACGTCCCCTCCCAGAAGCCCACTTCAGTCCTATCCCCTGGGCTGCTGGCAGCTCACTGCCCTGGGGCCACACAGCCCCTCCAAAGCCTGCTTCAAAAATTCAATTCCTTTGCAATGGTTTCATGTGAACCTGTCACTGCCAGGGAAAATAGGTTCCGACTGTTCACAGAACTTTTTTCCCCTTGAAATAAAGAACAAAACCAAACTTTAGAGAAATTGAGGGAATATTAGTGCTGACTGATGGAAAAGGACCATTTAAGTACCTGATTTGAAACCAGAGAAGGACTTTTCTGAACTTTCACTGATTTTCACTGTTCACACTCCCTGATTTTAAGATTTATCTAGTAATCTATGGTAATAAAGACAGTGCACTATCGGCATAAAGATAGTCGAATAGATCAATAAAACAGAATAGATAGTCCAGAAATAGTCTCATACGTATATGGACTATTGATCTTCAACAAACGTGCCAAATCAATTCAGTTGAGAAAGGATCATTTTTTCAACAGATGGTACTGGAACAATTGAATATCCATATGCAAAAAAAAAAAGAACTTCAATTCATTCTTTATATCACATACAAAAATCAACTCAAAATGGACCATAGGCCAAAATGTAAAACCCTAAACCACAAAACTTCTAATCTCAGGCAAAGTTATCCTAGATATAAAATCAAAAGCATAATTCATAGAGTAAAAACTTGATAAATTGGACTTCATCAAAATTAGGAATTTCTGTCTTTAAAAGACCCTGTTAAGAGAATGAAAAGACAAACTACAGACTTTGCCAAATAGATATCTGATAAAGGTCTTGTATCTACAGTATATAAAGGACTCTCAAAACTCAATATTAAGATGACAATCTAACAAAAAATGGGCAAAATATTTGTACAGACACGTCACCAAGGAAGACACCCAGATGGCAAATAAATTCACGAAAGGGAGCTCAACAGCATTTGTCATTAGGGAAATGCAAATTAAAACCAGAGAGAGATACCACTATCCACCTATTTTAATGTCTAAAATCAAAAGACTGGCCATGCCAAGTGTTGGTGAGGATGTGGAGGAACTGGAAATTTCATATGTTGCTGGTGTTAAAATGTTACAACCTCTGAAAAAGAGTGGGTCAGATTCTTAAAAATTTAAACATGCACCTATCATATGACCTAGCTATTTTATGCCTAGATATTTACCCAAGAGAAATGAAAGCATATGTCTATAAAGACTTGTTCATGAATTCCATAGGAGCTTTATGTGTTATGGTCACAAACTGAAAACAACCCAAATGTCCATCAACAGATGAATGGATAACACATTTTGCTATATCCACACAATGAAATACTCCTTGGAATAAAAAGGAATGAATCAATGAGACATGCAACAGCATGGATGAGTCTCAATAGAATTAAGCTGAGTGTAAGAAGAAAGGGCAAGACAAAGATAGAGTAAATACTGTATGAGTCCAGTTATACACAATTTTAGAAAAGCAAACTAATCTATAACGACAGAAACCAGATTGCCTCAGGACTGGGTTGGGGGAACAAAATGGGATGGGGGAAGGAGGCTCAGAAATGAGGGATTACAAAGAGGCATGAGAATACTTTTGGGGTAAAGGATATATGTATTATCTTGATTGTGGTGATGGTTTCATGGCTATATACATATGTCAAAAATTTATCAAATTATATATTTCAAATATGTGTAATTTTTTGTACGTCAATTATGTCTCAATATATCCTCCCTTTTTTCCAATTATCCTTTCTTTAAAAAATGAAGTCCAAAAGTAAGGTAATTGCAGTTTTAAGAAAAGCATCAACAATAAAAATCAAAGGCCCCAAAGGGCACCTAGGATGTGACCCTGAAAGATGGCCGAAAAGATGAAAAAAAGGGAAAAAAAGGTAACAGCCTCATGCAATCAAGGTGCCAGGTTCAATTGTGGATGCTCAAAAAGACAGAAACCCACTTTGTTGGCATCACCAATCTTCATCCCCAGATCCCTCATCGTACTGGTCAGCTATAAAAAGTTAAGTTATAAAAAGATATCCTTCTTCTATGCCTTTTTTCAGTTCCCCAAAATGCTTTGTTCCTTCCCACCTCAGGGCCTTTGCATATGTCACTGCCTGGACTGTGCCCCTCTACTAACTGCATCTTCACCTCCCTTTTGCATGTTAATTCTCATGAATCTTTCAGAATTCAGCCCATAGGCAACTTCCTCAGCTTGGATCAGAGCTCCTCATTTTTATTCTTTTATAATACACTATGATTTTCCCTCAGAGCACTGTCCATAGTTTATAAGTATATATTTGCGATGCTGTTAGTTTAATGGCTATCTTCCCCACTAGACAATAATTTATGTTTTATTTTTTTTTGCTGAGGAAGATTTGCCCTGAACTAACATCTGTTGCCAAGCTTCCTCTTTTTTCTTCTTCTTCTTCTTCTTTTTTTTTTTTTTGCTGAGGAAGATTGGCCCTGGGCTAACATCCGTGCCCATCTTCCTCTACTTTATATGGGACATCACCACAGCATGGCTTGACAAGCCATGTCTGTCCATGCCCGGGATCCAAACCTGCAAACCCCAGGCCGCCAAAGTGGAGCACGTGAACTTAACCGCTACACCACTGGGCCAGCCCCCAATCTTCCTCTTTTCTGCTTGAGGAAGATTCACCCTGAGCTAACATCTGTGCCAATCTTCCTCTATTTTGTATGTGGGTTGTTGCCACAGCATGGCCACCGACGAGTAGTGTAGGTCCATGCCTGGGAACTGAACCTGGGCCGCCGAAGTGGAGCACGCTGAACTTAACCACTAGGCCAAGGGGCTTTCCCCATAGAAAATAATTTTTATGAATCCAGCAAGAATGTTTGGCTCACATGATGCCCCATCATCTGGCAGAGCCCCTGGCATATAGTAGGAACTCAATAAATACATGTTGAGAGAAGAAATGAATGAATGAATAGTTGAATGAATAAAAGAGCAATGAGAAGAAGATCTTAATGTCATGGATGAAACTCTCTGATGTACAAGTGAATTTTACAGGTGATCAAGGAGCCTCAGTCCAGAGCTACTCCTTTTACTTCCACCTCCAAGGCAGAACATCTATGTAGCAAGGAAAGAGTGGGTGGCCCGTAGAATTGTCTTCTCGCATGAAAACACACAGGGTAAGTAAACTGCTGGTACCCACGAATATCTGTGCCCCACCCATTGCTGCTGTCAGGGAAGACCTGCTCTTTGCATCCCAATGTCCCCATTAGAACCCAAGAACACATTTCCATGAACCTGTAGATTGATCTCAGAGGGAAATATCTGGAGTTTTAGGGACAAAAAGGGCCTCCTGGAATCCACATACAGTGCAAAAAATTGTTCCCTGGAAATTTTATAAACTATTCAAGCAAACTAATAATGTTTGGAAAGGTCACTGATCATTCTGGGGCAAGGGTGGACTCACAAAAGTAAATGAGATTAATAAAGTCTCATCAAATAATAAATTATATAGTACATTATAAATAAGTGTATATATAATATACATAATATTATATATTCATACAGTTGTATATAATATGTATATTACATAATATATAATATATTCATATGGCATAGTATTTAATATATTATATATTATATATACACTTGGTACAGAGCCTGAGACAAAGTAAGTGCTCCCTACATGGTAGATATTGTTGTTAAATCCTCTTAGGGAAAGGAGAAAAGGAGATCGTTTGATGAGATTTTTATTCTCACTTACTTTTGTGAATTCCCCCTGGCCCCAGAACGAACAGTGGTGACCTTTTCCAAACATTATTAGTTTGTTTGAATAGTTTATAAAATTTCTAGGGAATTACCTTTACATGTATATAAATACAAATTTAATTTTCCCAATGACCTGGCAACATAGGTATTATCATCACCATTTTACACTCTAAGAAATTGAGTCTCAGAGAGATCATGTGACTTTTTGAGGTCATTCAACCTATGAGAGGCAGATCTAGCATCTTTACTCAGGTCTGTCTGACCCTAGTTGATCTCTCCCATCAGCTTCTGTGGTATTTCTAGATTTCAGCAAAGCATTTGCCCATCCTCTGATCATCATGTTGTGGCTAAAATAACGGGATGTTGTTTGTATGATTGTTCTCTTAGGTGAACTTACAACTGGTTAAAGCATTATATCCAAAGCATTAGTCAAAAATTCTGTGTCTACCTGGAAGAAAAGGGGTTTCACCTGGAAAACCAAGTCTGGTTGGCAGTGGCTGCCCAAAGTCCTTTGTGGGGAAGAATTCTGAAGGTGTATCTGGGCTCAGCAGGAAAAAGCATGAAACCTACTGCAATTTCTATTAGAGCTGGAGGGAGGGAGGGTCAGGAGCGGCAGTGGAGTGACAAGGCATGCCAATTAGCATGGATGCTCTAAGACCTTAAGCAAGTGACATGTCTTTTCAAGTGAACTGCCCAGCTCAATACTGTGCATAATGACTTTCAAGAAGACGTTGAGGACATACTAATGAAGCACTTGCATGACACAAGAGCGGGAGAGGGAAACAATATTTCAGATGTCAGAGTCTGAATTAAATTATTTTAAGAAACTGAAATGCAGGGCCTAAATAAACAAAACAAAAATCAACAAAGAATGTATGTCAATTCTTATAACCAGGGTTAAAATAATAATAGAGCAAGTGTATAAGAACATGAATGGAGAGCCCTGGCTTGAAGGTAGTTCATATGAAAAATACTTTAGCTTTTATTGATCCTATGGGCCACCAAGATGACTTGACTGCATTAATAAGAGGATATCACAAAGATCAAAGGACATACAAGTCCCATCAAACTCTCCTCTTAGACTAGTGCTGTCCAATAGAACTTTCTGTGATAATGGAAATGTTCTAAATCTGTACTATCCAATATGGTAGCCACTAGCTACTTGTGGCTATTGAGTACTTGAAATGTAGGTAGTGCAAGTGAGGAATTCGATTTTTAATTATATTTAATTTTAATGAATTTAAATTTAAATGGGCACTTGTGGCTAGCCGCTACCATGTTGGGCAGCACAACCTTAGACAACTGACCTTCATCTCTGGACCTGGGCATCTAGTTGTGGTCAGCAGGTGTGCATCTCGGGGTTTCAGAAGGAATCTAGAAAGCTATTTAGCCTAGAAAAGATGATTTAGGGAGAGTGAGTGCTATCGTCAAATATCCATAAGTATCTATCTCCTAAGGAAGAGGGTCAGACTTCCCTGGTGGCCCCAGAGGGCAGGACTAGGACCAGTAGTCTGAAAACCATAGGGAGAAGATTTCTTTCAAGATATGTAAATGAATCTGTGGCAGTTTCCAATAGTGAAAAAGTTGCTTCTTGGATCCTCAGCTGCCTCACCTATAAAATGAGGGCAGTCATCTAAATCATCTATAAAACTTCTTCCAGCTCTAACCCTGTGGTTTTACATATTGAAGTATGGTATTTTAAAAATATTTTTACTTAATTAACATTAACAGAGAACAAGTGCATCTTCCTATAATAATTTTTGGAATGAATTATGGAAGAAAGTTTATTTCCCTATTCGTGTCTGTGAAGGTCTTGCCAGGAAACAGATGGCCCACTCAGACTGGATAGTTAAGGAGAGGTTCATATAGGGAATATTTACAAAGTGAACAGGGTTTAGGTAAACCCCAAAAAGATAGTGTTGTAGGCCGTAATCAGCACCAGCATGGAGCTGTTACCACCTGTACACAGCCAACCCATGGGGACCTGCAGGGAGAACGAATACCTTGACCTTATTCATCTCCCACCCTCAATCTCCTACTAGTGCCTCCTGTTGGCCAGACCCAAATTAAATCAAGAGAGCAAGGAAGCCCATTGTTCCAGTCCATTCAGGACTCCCAGGACACAGAGCAAGATGGAGAAGGGTTGAGTCTGGATCTGGAGGAACAAAAAGATATCAGCACAGGCTACTTGTCTCAGTTAGTCTGAGCTGCTATAACAATAACAAAAGTACCATAGACTGGGTGGCTTAAACAACCAACATTTATTTGTCACAGTTCTGGAGGCTGAGAAGTCCAAGATCAAGGTACCAACAGATCTGACGTCTGGTGACAGCCTGCTTCCTGGCTTTTAGACAGCTGCCTTTTTGCCGTGTCCTCACATGGCCAAAGAAGAGAGCTCCTGTCTCTTTCTCTTCTTATAAGAACGCTAATCCCATCAAGGGGGCTCCACCCTCATGACTTCATCTAAACCTGACTGCCTCCCAGAGGCCCTACCTCCTAATTCCATCACATTGGGGGTTACAGGTTCAGTTTATAAATTTTAGGGGGACACAAACATGCAGTCCATAACACTATCTCTTTGTCTTTCAACATCCACATCCAGCTTGTTCTTTTGTCTGGGTAAAGAAGTCATGTCCCCAACACAGGTCACACACAAAGTGCCATTAGCAAATTTATCATATTTCAATACGGTCATATTCTCAGCAAAAGGTTAGCTACCACCAGCAATTTTTATATAAGGTGGTGGGGTAAAATGCAGGGGAAAGAGGACAATTAATGTACCTAAAACATAGCATGAGACCTAAGTTGATGATACAGTTTACTTCTTTTACCATCCATTTCATGGTCCCCTTTCTCTCTGCCAGCAACTCAGATGGGCAGTGTTCTTTGCCTGCTGGATGATCCAAACCTTCATTCCTGTTGGGTCCAGGGGTCCACATATAATCCTTGCTCCCATTGTTTCCCCTTGGGAGTTAAGATCATTCATCTCAATCAATACAGTAACTCCCTTATCTCTTATTGGTTCATCAACACAAGGAGCCAAAAATGTCCAGGGGAGAGTTTCTACTTCACATTTAAAGAGAATCATGAATGTGCTTCCTAACGGAAGCATGGATCCCTTGAACACTAGAATCTTCAGCTTATCGAGTTCAAAGTCTTGGGGATATGAAGCAAAAATTTCTCCAATGGATTGTTTAGTGTTATGATGAGATAGATCACTCCCACTTCCATGTCTTGGTTCCTGGACCTGTACATTCTGGTTCAAGGGGAGACAGCATCAAATACTGGATGCAGATCTAAATCAAATACCACATCCTGTATAACAGCATCTCAATTTTACAGGGGGTTGCCACCCAGCTGATGTAGTAACCAAGCCTTCAGTAGGCCATTCCACAATTCTGTCAACTGCTTCTGAGTGATGGGGAATGTGGTAAGATCAGTGAATTCTATGACCAGAAATCCATTTCCACGCTTTCTTCACTATAAAATATGTCCTCTGATTAGAGGTACTGTTGTGGAGCATTATGCCATAATGACGGATAAGGCATACTGCAATTCCACATATGGGGTGGTTAACGGAGCTCTATGAATAGTGATGCAAATACAGATCTGGAATATGTGCCCACTCTGTGAGCACAAATCATAATCACCTCCCTGATGGAAAAGGTGCAATATCATTAACATGCCCCAGGTGACTGGCTGGCTCCCTCCACCACTCCACCCACATACCCTATCATGGGTGAATAGGACCATCTATGGTATTCATCTTTGGCTACTTAGCACTGGGGATAGCCATATCAGACTTGGTGAGTGTATCTTTCTGAGTTCATGCATAGCTTCCATTCTTACCATGTGGCCACTTTGTTCATGAGTCCATTGACCAAGCACCCACTTGCCTGGGGAAAGAAGCTGATATCCACAGGATGAGGAATCTTACCACTTGCTTATTGACTCCAAAATGGATGGCTTCTGGTATATACGTATGTGGAACACAAGGACTTTCATATGTGTGCCCAATCCAAGATATTTATCCATATCGTTTACCCCTGGACCTCACTGTCATCAATCTTCCAATTTTCTTCTTTCATATTCCCTGTCAGCCCACGAATCAGCATAGATCCATGCCTCCTTCCATATCAATTAGATAACCAAATGTACTGCTCAAATTTCTTCTCATGGGAGAATTTTCTCTCCACTGTCATTCAAGGCAAACCAAGTGGTGCTATAATGTAGCAACTGTCTCCTTCTGGCTACAGCCAGCCTATCTGTAAACCAGACCCACAATTTTCTCCTTCCTAGTCACAGGAAACTCCCTATCAGGTCAAAAGTGTGGCTTGAAGGACAGGTGGTGAAAATTGAAGTATCTTGTAACTCTGAGCCACCTGTCTTGCAGTTTATTCATGTCTTCTAAATCTGCTTGAGCCTAATCTCATATACTCAATTCCACTTCACAATAAACTGCTGCTGTGCACAATCAGTTTTATGATTCAGAAGATCAGATAGTAACCAAGTCACGATGGATAATTTGAGTTGCCTACTTCTCTACGTGGGCCTGGTAGCAAGCCAGGAGTTACTTTTCAAATGTAGAAGAGAAGAGGACATAGCTTTATTCCTCAAGCACCAGGGTCTGCACTGTGATTCTTCTATTATGGTGTGCCAGAATTTCTATCCAACATCTCTACTTGTCAGATATGTTCAATACATTGGGGACTTCTGTGTGGCAAGGTGGCTTGCATCACAGCTTGGATCTGCTGAAGAGTCTTTTCTCGCTATGGGCCCAACTCAAAACTGGTGGGTCATCTAGTACATAGTTCAAATCAGCCCACCCAAATGTGGTTATCTGTTGCTTCCCAAACCCAAAGAGGTCCACTAAATATTGTTTCTCTTTTTTCACGATGGGTAGTTCAGTAACTTGTCTTTCATGCTCCAGATCACCAGATGCTTAGAAACTTAACCAATATGGCAGTCCCTGAATTTTTGGGGGTAAATCCCTCACTGTCTAGGCTGCTTGTTCCTTTCTGCTCACCAAGTTCAATTTCTCTAGTGTCATCAATGCAATGGACCAGCTGATGATCTGTAAAATATCAAGATGATCAAGGTTTCTTTGAACTATATATGACATCAAGTAGAATTAGCATAGCCTTGAGAAAGGACAGCAAAGATATAGTGATGACCCTACTATGTGAAGGCAGAGTTCTCTGATTGTCTTTACTTGTAGGAATAGAAAAGAAAATATTTGCTGGGCAAATAGCTACATATTAGGTGCCAGTGGCTGTATTAACTTGCTCTAGTAAATATACTATAAATGGAACCCATGAAGTAATCAGCATATCCACCTCATTAAGTGCATAATAATCTACTGTCATTCCCCAAGACCTACCTAGCTTTACCATCTGCCAAACAAGGGAACAAAATGGGGATATGTACCAATCCCCACCTCTGAATCATTTAGGTTTACCATTGGTGCCACTATTATTTTCAATTCCCCCAGAGATAAGGTATTATTTTTTATTTACTATATTGGGAGGGGGAGGCTGGGGGTCTTTACTCCATGGATCAGGGAACTAAAATGAGGATTTTGTTAGTCTATCCTCACTATGTTTTAATAGGTTTTATTATTATTTAGATATGGTAAGGCTAACAGACCAAGAGACGACTGCCATTAAAAAGATAGTTTGTTATTCACAGATCGGAAGAGGAAGGGGCATGCCATGCCATGGTGAGGCCACCAAGGGAAGCACCGGGGTCAGTCAGGAGGCAGAAGGAGAGGGAGGAACTGTGGACAAGAGTCCTTATTGTGGTTTCCACGGTAAGAAACAGCCAGAGCTGCTGCCTTCGAGATCTATCTGAGGTTGAAAGGAGGGAGAGCTGAGGCCTGGGTGGGACAGGGCCTGAGGACACCACAAGAGGGCAGGCCACAAGAGTCCCTGTGTTTCCTCTCTTAAATTGTCAGACAACCTGCAGAGAAAACCCCATTGCTTTATAGGAGGAAAAACCCCTGACGGCCAGGAACAGGGCAGGTGCTGAATTTCTTTTGCTTGTGTTCTGTATGTGGACTTTCAAACTGAGCCAATTTAAAAGTGGCCAACATAGAACCTGAATCATAAATTACGGCAATTCATGACACAAACTCAATTCAGATTTAAAGGGTGAGTTGCCTTCTCAAGAAAAGTGATGCAGCTGGGAAACTTAGAGAAAAGGGCCCGTCTCCAAACTCAGAGAAAGGGATGATAATGGAAGAATTTTACAGACTCCAACTGAAACGCAGCCCCTCAGTGAGTGTCCATGACACTCTGAGCTAAAGCCAAGGGGCCACCTTGACAGTTGGTGGCATGGAGGACATTAACTAAATTTTCCTATACAAGCCACCCTCAACTTTATCTCTGCAATCAAGTCATCTCATTTCATAAGAACAAGGTAATAATCCCAGCCAATGAAAAAACAGAAGAGAATAAAACGTCAGATCTTTCATCAGTTAAAAAATGCAGTTTGGCAAAGACTGAGAACTGGGCTATCTTTTGCTCCCGCAACCCCAGTTCAGCCACTGCCTTACACTTGTAGAGCATTTTCTAGATTACAGTACTCTTCACACTTCTAATCTCCCTACATCCTCAAACCCACAACGTGAGCAAGCAGGGCAAGGATTACTAGCTCGATTTTGCAGATTAGGAAATTATTTAAAAAAAAAGAGAGAGTTGTATGCATGGCTGAAGCACCACAAAAACCCCTCAAAGGGTGTTGGAAACTTTCAGGACAAGCAGTGCTTCTTAGACATTTTCCGCCTGTGTGACTTCTTTCCAGTGTTTTCTCAACCCTAAAATACTCAGTTTTTCTTTCCACAGGAACACAATTGTTCTGGGCCACCTTTCACTTTCTGCTAGTATTTCTTTATCCAGGTCTACATTTCTAGGTTCCTTTTTCACACACAGTGTGCATACAATGGCTCAGATTTTCTTTCTTAGTCCTGCCTGAGCTCTCACATATCCTATTGATCTTTTTTCTCCTACCTAAGGACACTTTTTCCTTCTGCTGCTCTTTGAGTATCCCTTTGGTTCATTTCTCTTATCTTTTATCAACTCCCCAACCCCTGATTTCCTAGGTTCCTAATTTACCTCTCTACTTTCAAGTAGTCTTAGTCTTGCATCAGAAGCACACAGCTCTGCTGTCATAACAAAGAACATTTGCATTTTTTAGGACCACTTTACAAACTGATTTGGCAGAAAGAAGGGCACTTTCCTGGAGGCTAATAAAGCTTTAATAACATTCTCCTACCACAAGTGCTTGGATGTTAAACTCTGCGCATTCCTGAAACCACACAACACCCTCTGTGTGAATACGTGTAAAAATCATATACTAGTGTTTCATTCAGCTAAGTGTCTTTGGCAAAAACTATGATGTTCCTGAAACCAGGTTCCTTGTTTCTGGCACAATCATTTTTCTTTCCTATGAAATCTTGCTATTTTGTAATAAACTATTTGTATTGGTAAATGTGTTCTACACTTGTGAAATAATCCTTGTGGCACAAGGATCTGGTGCTTTCCTTAAGGAAATGAGAATGTCTAAATAAAACAAACATGAGATCTACATTCAGAGGATTTTGTACATTGCATTTATTGCCCAGTAAGGGACCTGATGTTCCACAAAACATGCAAAGAAGATACAACATAAAGTGTTTATAGTTTAGATCAAAAACAAATGTTGTCATTTAGTCTCCTGGTATATAGCAGGTACACAATAAATCTTTGTTGAGAAAATATCAGCTCTAACCCCAATCCATAGTCTCTCACCATCACTATGTTATACAGTCTGAGAAGTAGTAAGGAAATTAAGGGTCATTTTATATAACCGCTAGTTCACATCATTATGGCTAAATAATGTTGAACTAAATAACTTAGAGGACTTTCTCCAGGTAGATGCATCTATAATTACAGACAAGAAAATGAGAAAAAAAGAAAACCTTGCCATTTTTTCCACATGAAGTAGGCAGCAGGAGTAATGATGGCTAATGGTTTTATTCCTGTGTGTCCAGTAAATCATGATCACAGACTATGGAGACTTCTTACCAATTCAGGGAGTTTAGACCGATATTTCTTCTAGGTGCCTAAATGGGTATCAGGAACTTCTCTGGCTTTTATCTGTTTAATTTTTTCTCCAGAAAACTCATTGTTTAACCTATTTCTCACTACATTTTTTCTTACGGCCTCATAAATACTGATCAAGAACAGTAATTGGAGGATTAACAACCAACGTTGGGGGCAAATGGAAGGTCTAATTAGAAGAATGGTTCTTGTGGGTTTCTTAAGTCAAAATCTAGTCCCTTATATCTTTACTCTATAGACTTGATCCTACACCTGGGGCAGAGTATTACTCATGGTAACTTGGCCACTCAAGTTTTAATAAAAGCATCATTTGAGTTGCAATGTGAAATATTCTAGCATTCTTGTTGCCAATAATGTACATTCTTTTGAATGCTTGCTAAGCATTGTTCTGGTCTGAACACAGAAGAAAGTTGGTCTAAACTTTGCCCAGACTTGTGATGCAGCTTAGGGTATACATCTGTGCCTGGTTTTCACTGGGAGAACACATTTCCTTTATGTGCCTACCTCAAGTGTCACTTCTCGAGCTCCTCTGCCTCCTTTACTGGACCTCTGTATGTTAGAATACCGCAGCATTCAATCCTCAGACCCCTTCTCTCTCTCTCCATTCCTTCTCCAAATGATGTCAACTAGTGTCATGGCCTCAAATGTCATCTATATGCTGGTGTTTCTTAAATTTCTCTTTCTCAGCTCCCTCGCAAGCTCCAGACCCAAACAGCAAATTGCCCTGCTTCACATTTCCATGAAGATGCTCGAGAAGCATCTCAAATTTTGTGTGGCTAAAACTGAATGATTCGTTCACTCATCTCCACCCTTTATCTACTCCCTCACAAGTAAATACCACAACCATTCATCCAGTTGCTCAGGCTAGAAAAGAAAGGAGAAATTGTTTAAAACTCTCAAGTGGCTGCCAATTAAATAGACTAAGTTTAAAAAAAAATCCCATTAACATGTCCTAGATGATTCTACGTGATCTGGCTCTTCCTACCTCTCCAAGATATCGCCCTCCAATACTTTCTCATTCACACTATTCCAGCCCCACTGGCCTTTCTGTTTCCCAAATACCACAGATTCCTCCCTGTCTTGGGCCATTTATACTTCCTGGTTCTTCTATTTGAAAAATTTTTCCTTCAAGCAACCAAAGTGGGGCTGCTGACAATGTTAGGTATACCTACTCCACTTATGTATTCCTGAGATGCCTAGGGCACAGTGGAAACCCAAGAGGGAAAAGAAATGGGCTAAATTCATGAGGAACAATGTCTATTTCTTAATCCGTCTCCTGCCCCAAACAGCTCTGCTCTCCTCCCCTAACTTGTGTTTACGTGTCTCCTTTGCGTCATCCAGACCATTCAGTTCTCAGCTTACATTTCACGGCCTCACGGAGGCCTCCCTGACCAACATGGCTAAAACAGCCCTAAACAAAACTCCATGGCCCCAGACACAACTTATCTTGTCTTATTTATCATCTTCATATCATTTGTCAGAACCTGCAATTATCTTTCTAATTCACATGCTTACATGTTTATTGCTTACGCTCCCCACCCCTTGTCTCAAATATAAAGACTCTTAAGGGCAGGGATTGTGTGTGTCTGTTCCCTCTAACTAGAACAGTCTTTGATGTGATGGCTATAACAGGCGCGTGGAAAACAGCTATTATTATGAAAGTTGCAAGGAGCCAGAGGTGAACACGTTTTCCAAAAATTTCAACCATATTTCCCATTTTGGGGAAAATGACTCTGAGGCTTTGTCTCTCCTAAGCTCTTTTAGAGCTCTAAGATTTATCTTACGATACTTAGAAGTATCTTACCTAAACAAGTAAAAGACAGATGAGACATCAGGCAGTTTGTATTAGTAGACTGCAGACTTTCATTAGAACAAGCATTTCTTACATCTGTAAGCAAAGTGTTAGAATTCATCAAACTAACACATCTTTTCTCTGCTACACCCAGGGCTGAAAAGGGAGAGAAAACCCCTTCCCCATGGATAGGATTGTAGAGCAAAGCATTTCAGTGAAGGATTCATTGAGGCTATAAATGTTTGCAAATGCTAAGGAACTGGAGGACAGGAGGGCATGTGAGATGGGACAGGGCACAGATAAAGGATTTCCAGCATGCCCTGCCTCGTCTGACAATCTCCTGGCTTCCACGGCAGGCACCCAGGCACAAGAAGCATGAACACAGCATATTATTCTCATTCAGATCCCAAGTAATCCAAAAAATTTCACAGTTCTACTCCCACCACAACTTAACAGAAGATAAATTATATGTTATCAACTTGCCACTGCACTTCATGGAAATTATACCTCAATAAACAAGATTTTTATGAATGACTTTGTGCTTGGTGCACTTCAAAGAGCCCCTGATGTGAACCACAAAAGAATTGCCCGATTTATTGAAAGCATTTTTGCTGTGACTCCAAGGGCAGACCACGTGGGAATTACTTTTTAATACCCAGCGGGCAGGACACTCCGGTGCCCCCAAGGCCGCAGTACCCATCGGGGTTCTTGCTCAGGTACTGCTGGTGGTAATCCTCGGCGTAGTAGAAAGTCTGTCCCTCCAGGATGTCGGTGGTGATCGGGCCGTAGCCGTGCTCTGAAAGAACCTGTGGAGACAAAGGCACCATCATGACCCGATGCTGGGCAGAGGTCATCTGAAGGAGGAGGGACAGGGAGGTTGGGATGTGAGGGAGGCAGACACAAGTGGCTGGGGATGTGCAGTGGGTCCTTGTGGGCCTGGGCCCTGCCACTTCCCAGCTGGGTTATTCTGGGCAAGGTCTTACTTCCCTGTGCCTCAGATGACTGGGGTTTGAAATCAGGTTTTCCAACCCTGTAATTTATGCTCTACCCATTACACCATCTCTGCCCCGGTGCGTGTGTGGAGCCCTCGTTTGGGCCCTGTGGGTCTGTGTGAAACTGGCCCCAGTGCTCTCCCAGGGGAAACAACAGGGACGTGTGGCTCCCTAGCTGCGCTGGGAAGAATGGGTGTCCCTGAGAGCACTCAGGCAGGGCTGCAGTGGGAGGGGACGAAAGGGCAGGACAGGAGAGGGAAAGGGCAGCGCTGTCCCCTCTGCCCCCAGCTCAGGAACAGGGCCCCTGTTCACTCCCAGGGAGGACAGAGGACCCCCACTTACTCCTGTGGTTCTAGGGAGCAGGGATCCTGCCGGGATGCCCTGGAGGGCAGAGGACCATTTGGGGTCTGGGCTCTGCCACTCTAGGCCCAGGAGCCTGGAGAGGGAGGTCAGGGGAGAATGTGGCCTGAGGGCCTGTGTTAGCTCATCACCACCCTCTGTGACCTAGTTGAAGGCCTGGTGACATCTGCTGCCGGGGAAAGAAACAGACACGTAAACACAAATGGGGGGAGGAGAGCAGAGCTATTTGGGGCAGGAGACAGATTAAGAAATAGACATTGTTCCCCATGGATTTTAGCCTGTTTCCTTTCCCTTTTGGATTTCAGCTGTGCCCTAATTCTTTCTTGTTACAGGCTGTGTGGAGTATTTGAGCACAAGGCTACAGAGACTCGACCCAAGTTTCCTCGATTCTAGTTGGCACCAAGGCGCAAGGTGAGGACTCCGGAGTTGTGTTTCCATAAGGGAACTGACCAGTCTCTAACTGTCCGTTGGTGCATTTGAGATGAAGTCCTCAAATCGGCAGGGCACGGGGAATCCAATATTAATATTCAGCATGATTCACTGCGGCAGTTTTTCCCTGAGAACTTTCACCTTTTTCCTGAATCTCTATCCAGCCCTCCGAGCCAGAATGAGGCAGATTGCGGATCTGACACCAAGCGGGCCCAGGATGGTAAGGGACAGGATCCTCGCCAAGACGGGTGGATTGGACCCCACAGCTCAGAAGCAGCCAGTTTCCTTACAGGGGTTAGGAATGAGATTGAGGAGCCATTCTGACTTCAGTTTTGACAATTTTTTTGTAAACGAGCAATTATTGAGGGTTTACCATATGCCACACTCTGCGCAAAGACTTTACAATGTTAATTTTAGCCTCACAACAGCCATCTGAAGGAAGTGCTATTATTATTATCCATATTTAAAAGCGTGTGTCAGATAGTGTGTCTTGATCCCCGACACTCTCAGCTCGCCCTGGAACTGCACAGGCTGAACGCTTGGAAACTACCTCTCCCAAACGGTACTGCCAGCAGCACTCCAGTCGCGACTCCACCAATGAGAGGAGCACACGTGAAACTGGGCAGGCTCAGTCAAGGGAGAAGCCATTGTTTGCAAGGTGCAGCTGTGAGGATGGCACAGGTATGCGGAGAGAGCAGCCCTGAGACTCTGCAGCAACTCCCGAGAATCATTCACTGTCTGCTGCAGACAATCATGCAGAAATTGCATGATTTCTAGCAATTTCTATAACTTCCTGGCATCCTGAAATCCAGTGGTGCTTTTCCCTGACCCTCCCTCCAACAGCCTTTCTAATGATTCTGGAAGCACCAATTCCTTTTGTAAAATCCACCCTGCATGAAATAACGCTAACACTCTGTTTCCATGATGGAACTCCGGCTAACACAGCATTTGGTGCCAGAATGGTTTTCAGGAACCAAACCTCAATGAGAATGAGAATCTGGGGCTGGTTACCTGTCCTGGTTAGATTTAGAGTTGGGAATGACCTCAGTGTGAGTGGAAAACAGATCAGTGCCCACAGTGTGTAACGGCAACATGTTTACTTAAAGCATCCCTAGTATTCGCCTGTGAAGAAGTGCCCACTGAAGGAAGGCTTTGGGACACCAGGTGGCTGTGGCAGTGGAATATTCTGGTGAAGATGATAAGCATGAGGTCTGGGGTGTGCTGGCTGCTTCAGGCAGCACTCGAGACCTTGTAGGAGGTAAAAGATGCCAGGTGAGGACTTGACATTCCTGGCCCAAGTTCAGAGAGCCAGAGAACTTCTAGGACTGTTTGAAATCATCTCTTGTTTCTTGTAGCTGTATCCAAATACCAAATCAACAGATGGATCCTGAGGGTTCCAGATTACAAGTGGAGGCCACATCCTCCCTCGGTCTGAAGCCCAGTGACCCCCTCAGAGAGCTCGTCCACGCACACTGTTTTGGACACCGCCCATTGAGAGACGCTTACCCCCTATGCATGCTGACACGAGACTTCCGTGTTCTGTGTTGACCTCATATTTTGACCTCAAAAGTTTCCCCGCTGTGGCCACACTGAATGGGAGCCTGCCCACTGTCGAGATCCTCTGCCCCCTCCCCTGTCTTCCTCACCCTCAGGGCTAGGACACGGCTCCCAGGTCTGCCCATGTCTCTGCTCACTGGCCTCATCCAGCTCTGTCCTCTCTGAGGGCGACCTCCTCACACACTGCTCGCCCTGACTTCTCTCCTTCACAAATGGCCATCCTCCTTGTATGAACAAGGATGGCCTTCCCGAAGCCCCGGTGGTCACAGCCGCTGTCTCCAGTAGCTTCTCTACCCGAGGCACGGAGGCTGGTGCCAGGAGCGCTATTGCCCAGGCCCCCCTCCTCCTCTCCATACCAGCTTTCACCAATCCACAGACCACTCCAGAGGGGCAGCATCCCTTTTGGGGAGCAGTGGGAAGGGAGGTGTGACAATGGGGGCCCAGGCAGTACCAGGCCTCTGCCACAAGATGGCAGACACTTCACTTTTATTTGAGAGGAAAAACAACCAAGAATAAACAGTGATGAAAACCCACAGACAGCAGAGCTACAAACCGCCCTCCTCCACCTCCCAGTAAACTGGGACATTCCGCCCAGGTCTTGTTGGGGTGGCAGACACACGCTGGAGCCACCAGGTCAACATCATCCCCTCAGCACGGGGCTGTGGCTGTCCTCAACCCTCTCTCTGAAACTGGGGGAGAAGGGTCAACAACGGGCAAAAGAAACCAGATGTGGAAGAAGAGAAGTGGGAAAATGAAAAGTCCCATCTAGTCTCTATTTTCCCTCCTTCCCCACAGCCCAGGCCTCGGCTTTCTCACTTGCAAGTCCCTGCCCTCAGCCCCTCCCAGGGCCTGTTTCCTCGGGGGGTCTTGCCAGACACACACAGCCAGATGTGGTGCACGGGGTTCCCGTGGTGGCTGTTTGTTTGTTGTTTTCGATCTTCACGGGGTTCCCGTGGTGGCTGTTTGTTTGTTGTTTTCGATCTTGTCTGTCCTGTCAGTGTCACAGTTGTCCTCCTTCTTGCTCTTTAATTCCACCCCTTCCACTGCACGTGTCCCCTCTACGTGCTGGGCACCAGCTACAGGGTTAAACGGCACATGACGCCTCCCTCCAGGGACTCGGTCTGAAGCTGGGAGAGCACGTGCTATAACAGCACCTCCTTAAACCACAGAGCGGAAGCCTCCCCCGGAACTCTCAGGAGAACCCGCCAGCCCTCCCGTGCTGGCCTCCACGCCACCTCCTCAGCCTCGGCCCCCTCGCCGTTTTCTGACTCTTTCCTTTCCCTTCCTCTCTGACACTGTTTTCTTGGGTCGTGTTGAACTTTATATAACTCCTGAACACTCCATTCCCTTGCACACGACCTACTTGGAAGGTTCTTTCTTCTCTTCCCTATCACAGGAACTCCTACCCATCTCTCAAGACCCAGATCCAATGTCCCCACCTCTACAAAAGGATTCTATAAGGCAGAAGTTGCTCCCTCTTCTGTGCTCCCACAACAGGACGGTCTCTTAGAGGGCTTGTGACATTGCATTATAGTTATCCTTCGTCTCTCTACGCACTTCCACGCCCCTCCAGCAATCTACAGACTAGACTGCGTGCTCCTTGAGAGCGTGGACTGTCTTGTTTCTCTACCTCATCTCAGTGCTTAATATATAAGAAAGAAATTAATTAATTAATTTGAAAAAAGAACAGTTGAGTCTTGGGGTTCTCTTGAAGATTTTCTCGACCTTTGGGGCTTCTACCTGGGTCCCTGCTGCTGCTTCAAGCTGAAGCGCCTCCTTGGGAACCTGAGAA
Source organism: Ceratotherium simum simum (assembly GCF_057802395.1). NCBI lineage: Eukaryota > Metazoa > Chordata > Mammalia > Perissodactyla > Rhinocerotidae > Ceratotherium > Ceratotherium simum. The sequence continues at coordinate 10,230,925 of NC_141911.1, read as the reverse complement.
AGAGCAGAGAGAGGGCTTGGGGATGGTAGGACCGGGGGACCAGGGTGCTCAGGCTGTCACCTTCCTCGCCACAGGACCCTGGCCAATTCCATGAGTGGGTTTACTCTTTAGACCGTGGCAAGCGGTGGCTGTGTCCAAGCAGGGAGGACCAATCGTCTTCCACAGAAGGATGGCCTTAGTGTCCCCCACAGCTCCTGAGAAAGCCCATTCGCTCTTCTGGGGGGTGAGTGGGGTGATGCGGAAGGTGGAGAAGCGGGAGGAAGCGGGAGATGAAGACTGGGTTACCGATCGTTCTTCTGGGCCCGCAAGTCCACTGGTCAGTTTGGCCCCAAGCCCAAGCAGGGGGCACCTTGGTCTTCCGACCCCTCTCCTGTGACATCACCAAACACTAGGTGCTCTAATCAGTTATCAGGGGTCATAAGTAATTTGTTACTGACATCAAAATTTGTGAGTAACTTACTTTTCCTCAATGAATTAGAGCAGACAGAAGGCTATCCTGATCCTGGCGTCACTCCTGCCCACTTGCCCACTAGAGTGAGAGGGAAGGGAGTGTGGGGAGGGCTAGAACTGGGGGCAGCACATAATCCACAACCTGTGTGGTCTCTCCTACCATCCCTGAGGGGCCCCCGTGCCCATGATGGACCAGGCCCGATTCTAGAAATGATGACTCACATCACCTACAAAGTTTTATATCTTATAAAAGTATCTTACAAAAAGGAGACTGAACCCATGAGGGTGGGTTGTCCACAGGAACATCATGGCGGATAAAGAGTTGAAAGCAGCTGGAGCAAACGCTCTGGCCTCAAGTGTAGGTGTCCTCGCAGGATGAATCCCTGAGGGACCTCAGGCTAGTGGGCCTGCCTCCAGCACTGGGCTGATGCCACCCCCAGGAGACTTTGTGCTCTTCCTTGAGGCTCTACAGAGCCGCCTTGTGGTGTAGGGAATGAGTACAGGTGATGAAGGACTTGCCTTGTCAAAGTGACTGCCAGATTGGCTCAAAACCCCACTATGATGCTGCCAGGAAATAAGCTCTCTTGCTGGTCAAACCCCAGGACCCACTGGTCCTTCCAGGGCTCCAGGGCTGGGTGCACCCACCACTGCACGGAAAGCTAGCCCTGCACATCCCCTTCCTCTACAAGGTTGCCCAAGCAAGACCAGCTCCAGAGGAAGAAAGGCCCTGGGCCTGACTCCCCCATCCCTCAGCTTTCTGTCTCCCACTCTTGTTGACTCCAAAACAACAACCTAAAGCTGCTTATTTGTGCCATTTCTTTCCTTGCTGATTTTTTAGAGGGAAATAAGCGGGGTCTAACTACAACAATGCACATCAGTGTGCTCTGGAAGGTCACCTCATGGAATTGATCAGTCATGCTTTTCTTACAGATTCTTACGTCATCCTTTTCTTAGATGGTCCCAAGAAGCCTCCTATGCCTTTATTCTCTATCGTTTTCTTTCTGGAAGCAGTTTCTCCATTGGTAAAATGGGCACAATACCCTAGCTCATTGTGCTATTATGAGAATCCCAGATACGGCATAGAAAGTGCGTAGCACTCTGGCATATTTTAACTACGAGATACTACTGGATCCCTTTCCCATCGCTACCCATGCTGGGGGAGAGGGAGCCCACTCACCTTGTCCTCCTTAAGTAGGCCCCCGTTTACACCCCCCCATGCACTCCCCACCTCTACAGCTGCGCAGCCCATCTTTGTGGTGCGGGAAAAAGAGGTGGGCGTCACTAAGCTGTGGCAGAGCTCCTGGTCCCCCAACAGGTATCTCCAGCCCCAGCCACTCCTGCCAAACATCACAAATGCCTGAGGAAGTGGCTGAGCCATTCCCTTACAGATGTTCCGCCAGCAGGAGCGCCCTGGGCCCAACCTGTCCTTCCAGGGCTGCAGGCAGGAAGCCTTTCTTTTAATAAAATTAACAAACACGTGACCATTCTGCTTACTGCAACCGGCTAACAAGCTTATTAGCATTGCTGAGATTCTCCAAGTGCCCAGTATACTCAGCATATCGCATGGAAAGCACACGTTCTTGCACCGCCCTGACAAAGTGCAGCCTGGAGGTCGCAGCAGCAGAGGCTATGGCGGAGCTTCGACAGGTAAGGTTAGAAGTGTATCCAGGCAGAGAGGCCAGTGTCAATCCCAAGCCCTTGCGTTTGTCCTGAACTGCAGTGTCTCCAAAGGCCTTCCTCACACACCCTAGTCCATGTGAGGCTTTCATTGACTTAGGAGGGGGAATTACTACTCTAATTTCTCAGCAGAGGACAGTGAACCCAGGGAGAGAGGAGGCTTGTCCCAAGTCCCTCACCCATAAGCTGCAGAGCTAGGACCAGAACTCCTGTCTCCTAACTGTTTCCATTACCGCTGTCCCAGGTGGCCAGATAAAGATATTGCCTTTCCCTGAGAGGGAGACAGCTTATTTCAAACTATCCAAAGGAGTTCTAGACATGGATCATCCCATATTTGGATCATACTCTCTCCCCACCCTGCTCACATCCCTGGAACTCAGAATGTGTAACATATATTTCTCAGGTCATCTCATTGATTTTTTTTTAAATCGTGGTAAAACACACATAACTTCAAATTTTCCTTCTTAACCGTTTTTAGGAGTATAGTTCAGTAGTGTTAAGTACAATCACATTGTTGTGTAACTAATGTCCAGAAGTTTTCATCTTGCAAAACTAAAACTGTACCCACTAAGTAACAACTCTCCATTCCCTCTTCCCCTCAGCCCTGGGCAACCATCATTCTACTTTCTGTCTATGAATCTGACAGACTCCTCACGCAAGTGGAATCATCGACTATTTGTCTTTTTGTGTCTGCCTTATTTCACTTAGCATAAGGTCCTCAAGGTTCATCCATGTTGCAGCATGTGTCAGAATTTCCTTCCTTTGTAAGGCTGAATAATATTCCATTGTACCTACATGCCACATTTTGTGTAGCCATTTATCCATCAACGGACACTTGGGTTGCATCTCACTGGGTTTTTTTTAGCTGTCAAATAACACATCTTGCCGCATGACAAGCACACCCACAACAGTTACTTAGGAGCTTCCTGGCTTGTTTGTTTCACTAGCCTCCTGTTACGATGTTAAACTCCTCCAAAGAAGTGCAACAGGAGTCCAACAGTGAAAAGACTCAGCCAAACACGTGGCTCAGTTATTCCTTTTCTTGCCCCACCTCAATTCATCATGAGTGTCAGTGACTGCATTACAAAGACAGAAAACTAACACAGAGAGCTCACCTAAGGCCACCTAACAGAAAGAGAGCCGGGATTACCCGCCTCTCATCCACTCAGAGGGACAAATGCCCTCCAAATACCAAATTCCACAAACTTCCCGAGTATCATCTGATTCCAAGAGATGACAGAAGACCTACTCAGAGTGTCAGGGAAGCAGAGTTTGCGTTTTAAGAGCCAGGCTCCACATGGATTTTCCAATGGACGTCAGAAGAGGAGTCTGCAGGGCCCCTCCAATGGGGCAGATGCAGGTTGTAGAGTGCTTTTTCTTTCATTCTCTCGTTTTATCATGCCAGCAATCCTGCAGGAGTGGGGGGACCATTATTCTGACTTTACACAAGGAAATTCAAAGAGGTTTAGACTCATGCTCAAATTCACGTGCCTGGAGAGTTAGTGGTGTGTCTGGGACAAGAATCCAGGCCCGTCTGGCTCTGGACTCCATGCTCCTTCTCACATACATGCTGTCCCCGGAATTTGGGGATGTAGGACAAGTAAGATCCCCAGGAGCTGGGTCTGTACTGTCCTGCAGTGTGTCTGAGCTACAAAAGGTCGACATGAACCCCTCAAGAACTTTGTATTGGAATTCTACAGAGCAGGGCAGGGAGGGAGGAAAGGGGGTTGGCTCTAGAGACACTGACACGTGTGTGCATGCGCACATGTGTGGGAGAGGCGTATATGTGCACAATTGCATGTGAGTGTGCACTCATCTGTATGTGTATACAAATGCATGTAAGGATGCCATGTGATACGCATTCAACCCCCAGGTTAGATGCAGTGACCTATAGACACCCTTTATCTTTTAGAAAATGTACCATTATAAAAAAAAACTTGTATTTACCATAGTGGTTCTTAACATCCTGAGGGGTGACGAATTTTCTTGAGAATCCAATAAACACTATGGACACTCTTCCCACATAAACTCACAATGACATGTTTGCTTATGATTTCAAAGGATTCTACGATCCTCTGGAGTCCACCCATGGGCTCCACATTCAGAAGCTTTAGACAGGGCCACCAAGTCCAAAGTCACCATGGCAACTGCCCAGTCCCCATTCATAGGGCTCTGGAAACATGCAGGCATATCCAATCGGCCATGAACATTGTCAAGACAGATGACCTTAATTTCAATCACAGTTGAAAGGCCCAATGAGAAATGGCTGTGTTGCCAACGAGACAGTCACCAGGAAGGGAAGAAGGTACCTGCAGTTCAAACCTCATCAGATTCATATTTTTTAAAGCCTCGGTAAGTCTGATTCAAGCAAACCCACCTCCTCCACCCACTGAAAGATTTCAGCCTTACCTTAAGTGTTGGGTCTTAATGTAACTATTTGTAAGACGTAAATGTGTTTCATTTTATTTTATAATCACTTTTTAAAAATATTTTAACAGTAAGAAATTAGTTTCTTAGAACTGAAATCCAGTTTATGATACTGAGCTCATAGGAAATCAAGGTTTGACTTTTAAGAGCTCAGCCTGAAACTGTTGCCCAGGGGACATCCAGGTCTGCAGTAGAGGAAAAGGCTCTGGGGCAGGACGCTGGAGACTGGATTCTGTTCTTCGCACCACCCTCTAGTGGCAGCAGGGAGGGTGTACCAGGCATAGCCCCCCTCCTTGGTTCCTACTTTCCCCTTCTGCACTGAGAGACCTCTTCAGTTCCTTCCAGATCTAATTCCATTGAGTCTTGAGTCTCGTGCTATATTTCCATCCTGTGTGTGCACACACACAGACGCATACGCGCGCGCACACACACACACACCCGTACAGGCTTCATAAGCTCAGCCAATGCCAATGCCCAAGTCAGTAGTTTATTCCATTGGCAGCTTCTGGCTGACCAGATTGCCATCAATCAAAACTTCTGGGAAAGGATATAAAATGACTGGCATGGCTTTTAAATAAAACCACTAGAAAGAAAAACACCATCTATTCTGAGCTGAGCAGAGCCTCATGCATTTCCGGTTCAGGATGGCCCAGAGCACCCACAAAACTGCAGGTGTGCAGGGACCAGGTTTGCCCCTGCCCATGGTGGTTCAGCCACGACGGGGAGAGGGACAGGCTGCTCATCTTCAACACGAGAGAGGACCCCAGACCAACAGGAGCTCCAGGCTCTGGAACCATGGAATCACCATGAATCAATCAGTGACTGTTAGCACGTGCAGGGGGACAATTCAGGGCGACCGTAAGATCCCTGGAACAGCGATGTGACATTGACAAGGAGAGTGCTCAAAGGGGCTGAAGCCTTCCTGAGGCCAAGTCAGAGCTGCACTAACCCGTCCCACCTTTGTGAAACTAAGGGAAGCAAAGTAGAAAAAGAGGTGACACAAATAGGTCTAGTTTGGTCCATTTACAAAAACTGCTTATGCAAATGGTGGCCTCTAGATGGAATGATTTGGCTTCTTAGAACAGCTACAGCATTCTTGTGCTCTGTCCTTCCCCAGACTCTGCAGTTGTGTCAAGCAGTTAATGGCTTTCACCATCTATTCCTCTGTGTCCCCCTCACCCTCGAGGTAAATCACAAGTGTCTTCTGACCAGCAAGGGTATTTTTGGTTTGCAAAATGATGGAGCTACCAGCTGAGTGTTGTCTGCAGCGGAGGGGGAGAGGAGAAGAGTTCGGTTTGGCCAGTAAGGATTCAAAGCTTTACCCTTGCTCCTCAGAGCGTGGACAACAGGCCAGCAGCTTGTTAGAAGTGCAGGATCTGGCCCCCTCCCCAGACCTGCTGAATCAGAATCTGCGTTATAAAATCATCTCCAGGCGATCCACGTGCATGTTAGAATCTGAGCAGCTCTGCTCTAGCACACAAGTGTGGCAGACTGTCTTAGCGGTCACCAACATCCCTTGCCTCCCCTTGTGAAGTCAGGTTGCCCGTGTGACTTGCTCTGGTCTATAGGCTGCAAGTGGAAGGGATCCATGTCGTTTCTGGGCAGAAGCTGTCCAGTGTCAGCATGACCTTCATACTTCTCCCCTCTGCCACCGTGGCCAGCACTGTTCCAGCTAGTGGTGGCCCCATCACTCTGTGTCCTAGTGTGAGGACAACGACAACCAGGAGCAGAGCCTCCACACAGAATGCTTTGTTTCCTCAATTACAGTTCCCTGGTTTTCCCAGTTTGGGGTGTGATGCTGAAAGATCATGGAAGACAGCTCAGTGTAAGCCAGTCACAAGACTTCTCTGCAAATAAATTTTTTAACTCTCCAACTTCACTGAATGAACTAATTTCAGCAATCATTGTGAGGCATTTGCTATACGCCATGGACTGTGCTAGGCTTTAGGAACACAGAGGCGAACCAGACAACCACTGACCTGAAGGAGCTCTCACTAGAGCGGTGCGGGGGTGGGGAGGTGGTTGTTATGACCGGCACATGAGCGTTTACAACATATGTGCCTACTAGGTAGCAGGCACCACGCTGGGTGCTGGCGATGGAGGACTGAAGAAGGAAAAGCTCCCTGTGTTCAAGGAGTTTACGGTGTAGAGGGGAGTCAGGTCATAGGATGAGGATGTGATGGCCTGAGAGTGCGGAGTGACGGCTAAGATGTGACAAAACAGAAGCCCCGCCCACACGCTGAGGAGTGAAGAGGACCACTGTCCATCCATCAGGTGGTCAGAATTCTGCTAGAAGAGACAGGACATATACGCACATGCAAGGCAGAGGGACTGTGCTGGAATACTGGAGGAATACTGGAGGTGCAAATAGAGTCCTCTGAGGCCACAGAGGAAGGAAAGGTTACTGCAGCTGGGAAGGTGGATCCTGAGGAGGGGGATGTTGAACTGGGAATTTTACAATGGGTGCTGTGAGGGCAGTGAAGGGCCTGTTCTAAGCAGGGGAAGCTCTGTAATCCAGCGCATGGAGGGAGGGAGGTAATGAGGCCTGTTTGAGGAGTGCAGAAGGGCCTGGAGAGGAGGGTGGCGAAACTGAAAGGGACTGGGCTGAACAGCAGGAAGAGATGAGAGGAATTAGGAAGAGAGGCCTTTGGAGGCATCAAGTGTATGGTCTTTTTTTCTGTTTGCTCGCATTTAAGGTGACCCAGCTACACACTTTCTGTTCATCCACCGCCCTGTAACCACAGTGACAGGCAGAAGCACTTTACAAGATTAAAGGAACCACTTGAACCCAGGCAAAGCTGGCAGAGGCCTCTGAGGTTCACCTGCTCGTCTGCAGCAATGTCTTTAAGCCCATCTGAGCCAAGGTGGGGACATGGGGGAAGGAGGTGGCTACTGTTTATTTTTCCATTACTTAGCTGTTATCCTTCACCTCCCCACACCTTACACATGCCAAGCACCATTTCCCGGGTTCGAGAGGAACTGGGTCCTTCCTTCTTCTCCTCTGCATGCCTTGAAAGGTGAAACCCCACTACACTGGGCTGGGCTGGGCTGCAGCCCTGGCCTGGAGAGGAGATAGGCTGAGCTGAGGACTCCTGCTTCAGACCAGGGGGAGAAGCTCAGGGTTGTATGGCTGCAATGTGCCACTGTCCATTGGCTTTGGCTACACAGTGCTTCCTTCACCTACGAGGTGACTTACATCCATCACACATTCAAAGACTGCTGGTTTCTCTGGATTTGATCTTGCCTTTGAGGTCTGCTGGGGTTTTTTTTTTTTTGGTGAGGAAGATCAGCCCTGAGCTAACACCTCCCAATCCTCCTCTTTTTGCTGAGGAAGACTGAGGAAGACTGGTCCTGGGCTAACATTTGTGCCCATCTTCCTCCACTTTATATGGGACGCCTGCCACAGCATGGCCTGACACGCAGTGCTTCAGTGCGTGCCCGGGATCCGAACCAGGGAACCCTGGGCCGCCGCAGCGGAGCGTGTGCACTTAACCGCTTGCGCCACGGGGCCGGCCCCTAGGTCTGCTGGTTTTGAAAAGGAATTCAAATGACTTTTCCTATGAGTTTTCCTTTCATGGCTTTCAGTTTTACAGGAAACGGATCTCTCTCTCTCTCTCTCCTCTGTATATATCTCTAAGCGGTTATAATCTGCTTTTTCATATCTGAAGTCAACTAACTACAACCTCTGTTTTTGTTATATTCGTAGCATTTAGTATACAAAAGAATCCACTTGTCACTTTTCAGAGGAAGTCAAGGACACTGGCTTTCACCTTGGGGATGAAATACAGATTTCATTAAAAGGAAAGATCTTTCATTCCAAAAGATCGAGTAGACAAGAACTTAAAGCAAAATGCCAGCTGCTTAAGTTTAGAACATTAAATTCAGCAAGGTAAAGGAACTTTTCTGAATACCACCATTTCTCATTTATGTGTAAATTTCAGAGATTCAAAACCACAGGAGAGAAGATTCATCCCAATTTGAACTTCAGGCAGAGTGGCCAACCGTCCTGATTTGCCCAGGACTAGAGGGTTTCTCAGGATGCAGGACCGTCAGGGCTAAAACTAGGAAAGCCTCAGGTCACCTGGGATGGCAGGTCACCGTAACTGCAGAATAGGTAAGGAAGTTCATGTCTCTTACATGACAAGCACTGGGCAGTCTGCTTCACCCACCTGGGCCTCAGGATCCTCAGTTGTAGAGTGAGAAGGTAGAACCAGGAGGTCACCCTCCTGTTAAACATGTTCTCTCTCTGAGCCGTGTGCTCCAGAGCCTTTCTGAACTGTGCTTCTTTTTTCAGATAACTTTTCTTGAGATATAGTTCACATACCATAAAATTTTCCTTTTTACAGTTTACACTTCAATGGTTTTTAGCATAATCTCGGCACCACTTTTTTTCATTTCTGTTCCTCAGACTGGATTATCCCAATTCACTTATCTTTGCTCATTCTTTCTTCTGCCAGCTTGGCCTCTTGAGTGATTTTTTTTTTTTCAAGTTATTGTACCTTTGAATTTATATTTAATTCTATTTAGTTCTGGAATTTCTATTTAGTTCTTTTTTTATATAGTTTCTGTCTCCTTATCGACATTCTTTATTTGGTGAGACATCATTCTCATATTTTCCTTTACCTTTAGACATGGTTTCCTCCAGTTCTTTGAGCATATTCATAATAGCTTTAAATAGATTTAAAGTCTTTGTCTAGTAAATCTTACTTTCATATTTGTTTGTCTCATAATTTTTTCTTGAAAACTGGGCGTTTTAAATAATATAATGTGATAACTCTAAAAATCAGACCACCTTCCCCCTCAGTTTGTTGTTGCTGCTGCTGTTCATTTGTTTAATGACTTTCTTGGACTAATTCTGTAAAGTTTGTATTCCCTTTCATCTAGGGCCACTGAGGTCTCTGCTTGGCTAGCAAATAATCAACTAATGATTGGGCACAGAGTCCTTAAATGCTGTGAAGCAGTAAGTTTTCTGCCCTTTGGCCTTGTGTGAGTGTTGGAGCAAACACAGCTCTATTATTACAGCAGTTTTCAACTCTGCCTTATCTTTTTCTCTCTACTTGCACAGGGCGTCAAGGTCAGCCAGAGGTGAGAGATTAGGGCCTTCTTGAGTATATATATATATACCTCAGTTTGGTTATCTATTCACCAACTGAAGGACATTTGGGTTGTTTCCAGGTTTGGGCTATTACGAATAAAAGCTGCTATAAGCATTCAGGTATAGGTTCTTGTGTGAACATAAGTCTTCATTCTCTTAGGCAAAAACCTAGGAGTGGGATTGCTGGGTCATGCGGCAAATGTATATTAAACTTGATAAGAAATTTCTAAATGGTTTTCCAAACTGGTTGTGCCATTTTGCATTCCCACCAGCAACGTCTGAGAGTTCCTACTGCTCTGCATCCTTGCCACCACTTGGCATTGCCAATATCTTTTAACTTAGCCATTCTAGCTAGTATGGAGTAGCCTTTCAATGTGGTTGTAATTTGCATTTCCCTAATGACTAATAATGTTAAGCATCTTTTAATGTTCCTATTCGCCTTCCGTATATCATCTTTGCTGAAGCATCAGTTCAAATCTTTTACTCATTTTTAATTGATTTATTTGTTGTTATTATTGAGTTTTGAGAATTCTTTATATATTCCGAAGTTATGTTTTGATCTCAAATGCATAAGCCCTGCCCTGAGACTCGGGTACGCTCCCAGTGAGCATCTTGGCTCTACATAATGTTTTATATTTTATATAATATCTATACACATCCACATATACATACACACACATATACAGCTCCATAAGCAGTTTTCTTTTTCAATTTAGTTCAGGAAACATTTATTATGTCCCTATTAAGGCCTTGTACAAGGTACCAGGGAGCCAGAATTGAAGAGCATTTGGCCCCTACAATTGAAGAACTTTCAGTTTTAAGAAATGTAGTTTTAAGCTGGATTAAATTAAGAAATATATAAGAATGACTGCATGTAATACATCAGGTTCTTGTGTGTAAAATTAATTATTTTTTCAGACAAACAGTTGAAACATGTTCATTATGACTTTATAAAGGCTGTTAATTATCATTAGTAAATCCTTTCAGATTTACTAATCCTTTCAGAAATATGCCTCAATACAGCCCCTTGCCTAAAGTAGCATATATTCTGAAGGAAGACAGTTTGTATTAAAAGGAATGTGCTGCAATTTGAAATGGATATTCCTGTATCCATCAAATGTGATGACAGCCAAGTCATGTTCTCTTCAAAGACAAAGTACGACCACTCTGCACATCTCAGCACGCACCCTTCCCTGCCAAGGGGTGGTGTCTATAGAACAGCACAGAAAAATGTTTTGCTTAACTGCAGTATGACTATGTATCTGCAGAACTGCTGCAAGAATCTTCCCAAACACAGAGAAAATTAACTTTCAGTAGTAACTTAAAAAGCATTTGCAATTTCTTAAAATCTTCTTACACGGAGTTTCAAAAATGGGACTTAGCAACTTTATTGTTTTTTTATTCACTGATTAAGACAATAAAAGTTGTGTTCATTTCAATATTAAGAAATTAAAACCTCCCTTGAGACTTTCTCTGCCCTGGAGTAGGTTACATCTGTCAACTGCAAACAGGCCGGCCAGCTTGCAAGCAGAAATTCTCCCTGGGGCTGCAATATGTATCACCCCATACTGGATTGTCTATGGCTAAGAATTAAATGATTGGAATTTTTTTTTTTTTATTATCAAAGGAAACTGAAAATAGGACTGTAAAATAAAATATAAGCTATAAGAGAAAATGCATTTAGGACACATTTTGCTTTAATGCTTTAGCTTCCAGCCTCACATGGTCGAGAATATATGATGATGTTAAATAAAGAAAGAAAAGAAGCTTTTGTTAGTTTCCTCTAAAGCTTAAAAATGACACAGTGTGAGTCAATGGAGGACGGGCTGCAAAAGCCTGTTTCCCTGCGATACTGTCAGTGTGTGGTCTAGAAGCTGCAGGTGATGAGCAGGCACTGCTTGCTAGCTGCAGGCAACATCATCTCAACTTCCAAGCAGGCATCACTGGAGGACTCTTGCTTCTTCAGTTCTTCTAATTGCTAATACAATAACAAAGGGAAAAATAAAACCCAAGTGGAGATAAGACGGAGGGGTCTGGATTAATGAAGACTCTCTATTCAGGCCGTTTAAGCTTCTTAGCAATGAAGTACAGTCAGAATTTGTTCGAGAGAAGAAAGGAAGGGTGGGAGGGAGGGAGGGAGGAAAGAAATGGGAAAATAAAAAAGAAAGAATCCAAGATAGGCTATGGGTGTTCTCTGCCAAAGCATAATTTTAATTTTCTTCAAGGCTCAGAACCAGTGGAAGAACTGGAACTCCCTCAAGAGAACATGGCAGGAACATAAGCTAATTATACAACTTAAATTTGGTAATACAATATAATTGGCATGCTTTCCGGTTAAGGCAACATAAACCCATGTTAACTGGAGTTAAGACAATGGTGCTATATATTTAAAGTAGCACTTTGTATCTCCAAGTATCAAAAATTCCTTATCATATCTCCAAGGGTTCTCAAGTAGACCATGTTTGTATAGACGTTAGTGACAAGAGGGGTCTAAGTTCTACTCCTGGCTCTACCAAACCATATGACCTTGAGGCTTGGCCTTCTCTTCAGCAAAATGGGGATAAGACACCTACCTCTCAGCACTGTTTTGAGGAATAGATGAGATTATATATTTGAAATAATATATCCCATTTCAGTAGCACTTGCTACTATGTTAGTTATTTTTGAAGATGTTATGATCTTTTTGGGCCCTTGGAAACGTCACACTGCAAGAACTCGAGGTTGCAGGGATTATGCCCAGAGAAGGTGAGAAAGTCAGCACCTGGTTAACTGAAGCTTCATTTCACCCTTTCCTGTTTTTCCCCGGCACAACCAAATGAGTGACTTAATTTTTCACGTCAGGCAGATTTTTGGTACTTTGAAGACACAGCCTGTGGACCAGACTTCCCACAGTGCTGGTGGCCCTTGGCCAAGCGCTCAGTCCGCACATGTACCAAATGTCACAAGTTGCACAGCAGTGGATGGGACTGGGAGTGCCACTGGGGAGAACCTGGACACAGGCCTTGGAGGATAATCTTTTTTCCTTTAATTTTCTCTATTAAGAAATACCTCGACGGACATCTATTAAGACCCAGTAAAAATCCCGTGTTTCTGGAAGACAAGGAATAGAATGTGCGTGTTGGGAGAAGGGGTAGAGATGGAGAGGAGCTAAGACCCGACATTTCTCGAGTCAGGTACTGCCCTGCATGTGTTACTTATGCAAGCCTCCTAACAGCCCCTCTGATGAAAGTACTATTATCAACTTCATTTCTACAAGGAGGACACTCAGCACAGAGAAGAGCGTGAGCCGCGATTTGAACCCAGGCAGCCCAACTCCTGAGCCCACATTCTTAACCACTCACTACAGCTGCCTTCTTAACTCAAAAGGATTCCTTGTCCACTGTGTGGCAATATACCTGGCCCATGCTAGAATATTCACTCATATTATCTGTTTTCAACATGATGGAAGAGATTAACTTCATCTAAAAATTTGGATGTTTTTATTACATATTCTCCTTTGAATACCACTATAAAGATGTAAAATAAGACTGGCCCAAGTTAATCATCCTGAGAACCTTGATTTTTATACTTCTCCTGCCAGAGATGTGGCCATTTATCTCTGGCTTTTGTTTCCTATCAGTAAGCTAGTTCCCTGTTTGTAACGACACAGTTTTTCTGCTGTGCTCCTGATCTCATGATTACCCTTGAAACAAAATTAGAATTTGGTGTAGAAGCTTGTCAGTGTGTCCAATGCTTTTTACTGAAAGTCTAATAAGTTTATATCTATTGGTTCTTCTTTGCAATCCTATCAATCCTCTCAAAGAATCTTTGCATTGTCAGAACAGCCTAAAGATTTAAGTGATCCCAGACATAACTCTCAGAATTGATATCTAGTCAGGATTCAGAATGCAATCATCATAGGATGCAGAATAGGCATTAAAGTATAAGTATAACGAGCAAGGAAGAATTACAATAAAAATGCAAACTATCCTTTGTGCCAGGTACTGTGTTGTTGATGACTTACACTCCATATTTCTACCCCTCACCATTTCCTGGGATCCAGACCCTTCTCTTTACTTGCTTACTAAATCTTGCCATTCACCCCACTACCCCCCAGAGCTTCAGACACAGAAAGTCCAAATCTGGAGCCATTATTCTTCCTCTCCCAAAGCTGTTCCTCCTCTCTAGTCCCCTCTCTTGGTACACGACATCATGTGCCGCCTATCCCTGAAGCTATCCTTCTCATTGCTATTGTCAACTGTCCCATCTGATGTCTCAGAGCAAATCACGTTTATCAAGCAAATCTTGACACTTCATCCTAAATGGTGCATGAATCCACCCCATCCTCATCGACACTTCCCACGCTCAGCCATCACCAACCTTTGCCTGGATTGTGGCCATAATCCCCCATCTGGTCTCGCTGACTCATGTCATAACCCTAAAATCTATCCCTCACTCTGACCATGGACCAAAGGGAGCTGATAAAAGGCTGTGAGGACATGGGTGTGTTACATCCATGAAATATATAACTCTCGTTTATCACATTCACAAATGACACAAAGAAAATGTCACATCTGACAGAGCAAGACTCAGGGCCATCCTCAGCATGAGTCTCACCTGGGTTCCTTGAGCTGGATATATTTCAAGGAGTTCTCAGCTGGCCATAAAAGTAGGTCCAAACAACAAGATGTTTCAAAGAGATAAAGAAAACCTCTGCATGCTTCAAAGAAATCAAAGGAACAAGCACAGAGCAGGGGAGACACAGCTCCACGTGAAAAAAATAACATATTTTTGTGTTTGGGAGTAGGCTGTCAGCTTAACTTATTGCCAAGAGGGAAAAGTGGGTGCCTTGAAGATAAGTAAGCAATGTACAGAGGCCAAGGCAGAGGAGACAACGCTGACACGCTCGGCTGTGCCGCCCCCATCTGCTGCTGACGTTCCTAAATAAGTGTTGGCCTATCTCCTCTTGGGCATCCCTGCACCACCTCTCCCCTCTCTGTGCTTTGACTGCCTATCAGGATACCCCACTTACTTGCATGACCTTGGCCAAGTCACTTATCCTTATGGTACTTCAATTCCCTCATCTCTAAAATAAAAATGACAATATATCACCTTGTAAAGGTGTTTGTTGGAAGTTCACAAAATGCTGTCTAAGAGGGTATTATTCCCATTTTCCGGATGAATAACAGAGGCTCAGAGAGGTTAAATGACTTGCCCAAGTTCACGTAGCTAACGAGTTGCCATGATTGTTGGATACCATACTTGCCCTGCCAGCTCGACTCTCTCTCAGCTCCTCTGACTGAGTACAGACATCCCCTCTCCCCGGCCCTGCTCAACACAAGTGGATGAGTCTTGTTTCTAGCTCCAGCCTGGCCCATAGGCACCAGGCTGTGCCTGTCCCTCCACAAGGAATCAAATATGGTGAAAATCATTAACATTTCTCCTCCTTACTGGGAAAGAGCAGGAGACATGGTACTTAGTTCCTAGTGTCTTATTTTGATCCTGTTCAGTTCACTAGAAATGCACTCACTGCACAGAGCCTTACGCATGGAAAACAGTCAGCAAACAGCTCCTCTCTGTCACCCTTCTGTCCCTTGTGATCCATCATGTGTATGTGTGTGAGTGTGTGTGTGTGCGCCTGTGTGCATTTTCTCTCAGAGCTCACCTCTAAACCTCACCACTCTGCCCCCACTCACATCATTTACTCCAACGCTTTAATCCCCATCGGATGGTCAAAGTCTGCTCTAAAATAGCCATGGATATTGGGTCCTTAGGTGTCCCAGTCCAGGGAAGGAAAAGTGACAGCTGAGGTGTCAGGGTAAAAAGGAGAAAAAATGTAGGGCGTGGAATACACATTTTTATTCTCTTTTTAAGAATCTGGCACAGAAAGCTCCCCTCCTTCCTGCCAGGGATGGAACAGTAGTGACTTGGCAACAGTCTCAAGCCAGATGTCACCCTCATCTGGTTGCCTTGGCTGGTTAGTTGTTTGGAATGAGCAGCCCAAACACGGTGCAGGCGGGGCTCCTGTGAGGCTGTGGGCGGCAAAGCTGGGTGACGGCCCTAGCAATGCCCTGATCCCTGGGGGTGGGGGACAGCACAGTTAACAAACCGTTCTCTGCTCAGGAGCAGGGTCGGCACAAGGCAGAGGGCCCTTCAGAAGGGCACACCTGTCTATTCCCTCCTGGCTCTCCCAAGGGTGAGCTGTGTGATCTCGTTCCCCCGGCACTGAGGCATAGACATATCTTTCTACTTTACGAAGACAAGGCTCCTAGTGCATTTGGGATCCAGTCAACACTAAAGCAGCTCCTGCTCCCCACAGGTCTCTTCATCGGATGTACGATGTACGCGAGACCACACTCCAGGAAACAGATGATAGGAGCAAAGCACGGCGCAGCCTCTGTATCTGGGGTCCTGCGACCATTGCCCACTGCAGCTTGGCCTTCGTGGGCTTCATCCTGGCCGAGCTAAAGTCGTGGGGCACCCTTGGGGAAAAGCCACACTCTTGGGCAAACACACTAGTGAGGAGACACGTGGCTGCAGAACGGAGGAGGCAGAAAGCTGTGCCTGGGAGCAGGTACATGCCACATTCACAGTTTGGTGGCCAAATACTGAAGGGTGTCAGACAGAAGGGGATGGCCTCAGGGACCAAGTGTGTCCTCTGGAATGAGTCCTCTAGTGTCACCTGAAACCCAAGGCAGGTGCCTTTAGAACAAAGCCGAGCACCCAGACGTGTGTTTGTACACACATTAGTGTGTGATGGGAGGGCGGCGTGGGTAAACCTGCCAACAAGCCCATTTTGGTCACCATCTGCCGTGGAGAGCCCGAGCACCTGTCGGAAACAGCTGCTGATGGCAGATCGTAGGTGAGGGAGGGAAGCAGTCCCACCCCGGGCTGGCCTATTGCAGGCAGCACGGCCTGTCCCCACAGGAATGCCAACTGCTCGCTCCGAAGACCATCCTGATTGTAGGGGGTGTGATGAAATCCCGCGCTGCTAATTTACGTCCTCACGGGGAAGGTGGGAGGAACGCCACGATCCTTGCCTCCCCGTACCAGGTATGACAGTTGCTTGTCACAGGGTCTGAGGAGAAATACATTCAGGATTTCCTGCTGGGAAAAGAAAAATTCCAGGGCAACTCTTCTCCGGAGGTCTGAGCTGAGAGACCCCACGGGGAAAATCCCTGCTGCCCTGTCTATGAGGAAGAACAGGAAACACCCCATTCTCCTGGCCCCACTGGGAACGAGATGTCCCACCTGTGTCAACCGGGGGCTGAGGGGACAGGTTGGAATGAGCATCAGAGGATGACGTGGCTCAGGGGTGAGTGCTCTGAAGCATTTTCTTTCAGGTAAACAAAGTTTACTTCATTAAGATAAAATAAAAACCTTTAATATTATAATAACTTGTAATGAAAAAGCTTTCTATGAGTTATGTACTCCCCACTCCCACCTTGTTTTAAGTATTTGTCATGTTTTCAATGCTCGTTAGTTGCAGGTATTTTACTACTTTATTTTCTTTAATGCTCACAACAAGCCTGCATGGTAGGTGCAGGCTTTATCCCTACTCACCACACTGGAGGACTGAGGCTGAAAGAGGCAACGTTACTCACCAGGGACACACAGCCAGTACGTGCAAAGTGTGTCCCCCAAGCAGTTGTTTCGTGAGGCCTTAGTGAACACCCACGATTGTGCGAGGCACACACAGGCCGGGCCTCTGTGGGCCACAAACACACACAGAGCACATGCCATGGGCTCTTCTGGAAAGCTTTTCTCAGCAGAGCCACCGGACAGCCTTTCTCTCGATTGTCAAAGCCAGCTGGAAGGCCCCTGTCCCCAGCAAGCAGTTCTGGAGCCCAGTCGGAAGTCCTCCCTGCCCAGGCTCACAGAGCCCTCCACAGGCTCCCTTATCCCAGCACTGCCTGGGGGGGCCTTGGGGCTGAGCCACCCCAGGACCCACGGGGCCCTTCCACTGGCCTGGGAGCTCTGTGGGGGCAGGGACCACACCGTCCCAAATTCCAACAGGCGCACCACAAGCTTATTGCAATGCATCAGGTGTCACGTCTACCTCCTCACACAGCACAGGGGGACTTTTTCTTGTGGGCTGGGTCGACGTCATTTTTCTCCTGGGATGTCACCCAGAGAGGAACCTTGCTTCCGGAATCGTCACAGCTGCTTCTCCCTGTCTGCTGACTGGTGTTTCTTTCCTCTCAGGCTGCCAAGCTTCCAGAAGCTTCACTGGTGCCTTTAGAGGGCCTTCCTCAAACCAGTCCCAAGACATTTCAATCTGTGGTTTCTAATTTGTAGGGGCCGGTAAATAAGAATCTCAAGCTTTACATGTACGTGTGCCTAAAACCAGAGCCACACAGGGGTGGAGTGTCCTGGCTTTAGCGAGGGACCCGGTGAATGATCTTGTGGTTGCTCAGAAGCTGTTTTCTCTTCTGGTTTTCAGACACTTGAGACCACTCTGTCACTTGGGAGGTACTTTGGCCATGGGTTCAGTGGCCAAGGACGTGGTAGGTGTGGCATTCTCTTTGTTTCTCAGAAATAAACTCCTCCAAACAGCAGGAAGAACCAGGCTCATCACCAATGTCAGGGCCATCCAGCAGAGGGAAAATACAATTCTGTGTTTAAACCTCAAGTTTGGAAAATTCTCAACTGATTCCATATTGCAAAACAAGGTAACTACAACTAGCACTCAAAAGTCTCACTCTAATCCTCTTAAAAACAGCTTGGTCACCCACACCTAAACCTTTTGTAAAAGGGGCATTTCCGGACACAAACGTGATCATGCTGCTGTGGGGACAGCGTTTCCATCGCTGATGCTCCTTCACTACCTCTGTCCCTCTCCCACTGCTCCCCACAAGCCAGGAGCGTCTTGGGAAAGTAGGATATGGGCGCCTGGCTTCCAGGTGCCTCCAGGGAGCATCACGGGCTATGGGAGGGTCCTGGGGGGTTCTGAATGCTTGCTCTTTCCGATGATGTCGCACAAAATGCAGCCTCAGGGCTCTCCTCCCTGGGGAAAACTGGGCGAGAGGAAGCTGTAATTGGAGGAGAGACTTCAGGCCCAGCAAGCAGCTAGTGGCTGTAGAGGACCAACCCCAGCTGGTGCTGCCCTTAACATGAGAGGCCTCTCAGGGCTCTCTCTCCCCCGAGTCAGGCAGGAGCTGGAATGAGAGGCCAGGACTCCTCAGGGTAGGTTGACCCCACTAGAGCTTCCCCTAGTTTGGGGGCAACTCCTCAGCCAAACGCCCAGGGATGGTGGGGCACAAACCCACAGCACAGCCCGGGGTAATGGGAATCGCACAAGGCGTGGACAGCAGACCCCAGCCACGTCAAAGCTCAAAATGCACTCAGATGGAAGAACTATGGGAGCCTGAGCAAAGAGCTTCCCAAGTTCAGGGCCTCCATTTTATTTTATTATGCTAAAATATATATAACATAACATTTACCATTTTAAGCATTTTTAAGTGTACAATTCAATGCATTAAGTACATTCACATTATTGTACAACCATCACACTATCCATTTACAGAAACTTTTCATCATTTCAAAGAGAATTCTCTACCCTTTAAACAATAATTCTCCACTTCCCCCTTTCCATAATCCCTGGTAATCTCTATTCCACTTTCTGTCTCCATAAATTTGTCTGTTCTGGCTACTGCATATAAGTGGAATCATGCAATATTTGTCCTTTGATGTCTGGTTTATTTCACTCAGCATAATGTTTTCAAGGTCTATCCATGTTGTAGCATGTATTAGAATTTCATTCCTTTTTTAAGGCTGAATAATATTCCATGGTATATATACAACATTTTGTTTAATCTGTTCATCTGTTGATGGATACTTGGGTTGTTTCCACCTTTTGGTTATTGTGCATAATGGTGCTATGCACATGGGTGTACAAATATCTGTTTGAGTCCCTGCTTTCAATTCTTTTGGGCATATATCTAGGTGTAAATTGCTAGATCATATGGTAATTCTACATTGAACTTTTTGAGGAACCACCAAACTGTTTTGCACAGTGGCTGCACCAATTTACATTCCTTCCAGCCATGCACAAGTGTTCAAATTTCTCCACATCTTCACCAATACCTGCTATTTTCTCTCTTTTTTTTTTCTTGGTGACAAAGATTGGCCCTGAGCTAACATCCCTTGCCCATCTTCCTCCATTTTTTGTATGTGGGACACTACCCCAGCATGGCTTGATGAGTGGTGTGCAGGTCTGCGCCCGGGATTCAAACCTGCAAACCCTGGGCTGCCGAAGCAGAGTGTGTGAACTTAACCACTATGCCACCAGGCCAGCCCCTTCCATTTTTTTTAATAATAGCCATCCTAATGGGTATGAAGTAGTATCTCCTTATGGTTTTGATTTGCATTTCTCTAATGACTAATGATGTTGAACATCTTTTCATGTGTTTATTGTCCATTTGGAGATCTTCTTTGGAGAAATATCTATTCAAGTCCTTTGCCCATTTTTGAATTGAGTTGTTTTGTGTTGTTGAGTTGCAGAAGTTCTTTATATATTCTGGATATTAATCTCTTATCAGATATATAATTTGCAAACATTCTCTCCCATTCTGTGGGTTGTCTTTTCACTCTCTTGATAGTGTCTTTTGATGAACAAAAGTTTTTAATTTTGATGAAATCCAATTTATTTATTTTTCTTTTGTTGCCTGTGCTTTTGGAGTCACGTCCAAGAAATCATTGCCAAATCCAATGTAGATGTGTCTTTAATCCACTGCAAACCCAATGAAGATTTTCCTCTTTTTTTCTTCTACGAGTTTTATAGTTTTAGCTCTTAAGTTTAGGTCTTTGATTCATTTTGAGTTAATTTTTATATATGGAGTAATGGAAGGGTCCAACTTCATTCTTCTGCACTTACAGTCAGTCACAAAACCGGATACTCAGTTTTCCCAGTACTATTTGTTAAAAAGACTGTCTTTTCCCCATTGAATGGTCTTGGCACTCTTGTCAAAAAACAATTGACCAAATATATGAGGGTGCAGTCTTCTTTTCAATTGCCCCTTACCCTTTTCTTTTTGCCACCACCTCAGCAATGTGACTCCCCTGAAAGTGTGATAGCTGCCCATCCCCTACATCTTCCAACCATATCATTATTGCCTCCAGGCGGCAGCCCCAAAAAGCAGATGCACCATTCAAAATCAGCACAGATCAACAGAATTCTCTCTCTCTTCTCCCATATCTGTTCCCACTCCGGTTTTCCCTATCTCAGTTCCAACACCAGCCATATAAGGGGAAACCTTAATGTTATTCTTAGCCCCAGCCTCGCTTACTCATCACTTGTAACCACTACCCTCCTACACACAGACTGAATAAGTCATAGGTCATGAAGTCCTCCTAATCTCACCTCTGATGTTTTTCTTCAATCTATTTCCTCCCTTCCATCCTCCCCACCACTGCCTTAATCCGGGCTCCTTCTCTCATCATTTCTCACCCTTAACCCATCTCCCTGCCCTGAGCCCCACTCAGCTTCAGCCCAGCCTCCACAGTTCCTCAGATGATCATGTAACATGCAAATCTGACTTTGTATCTGTTGCTTACAGTTCCTCAAAGTTCCCCATTTCTAGGAAGACAGTCTATCACACCCCCGCCCCACACACACAACCTAACACACACAATGCTTTAGAGACACTGAAACTGCTGCTGGTCCCTAAACAATCCATTTTAATCCTCATGCCTTTGTACATTCCTTTCCTCTTGTCAGGGAAGTCCTTATTCCCATTGTCCAGCTTATTGTTCCAAAGCAGCTCAAATATCGCCTCCTTTGTCACAAGTTCTGGATTACCCCTCAAGACCATCTGAAGCAGAACTGGTTGTTCCTTCATACGTGTTGCACATCCCTTGTAGTTTATCAGTAACAACAACGACAATAATAATCAATGCTACCACCACCATCACCACCTCCACGACCATTGACTACAGGCCTCTCGTGTTTCAGCACTAAGGAGGACACTTGTAGAACACTTATCACAGCAACAGCACACTCATTTGTTCTCTCGCCCATTTCTTCCCTAGACAGTGAGAGGTTTGAGGACAGGGACTGCTCTCTACTCATCTTTGCAGCCCCAGCACAGGATCTGGCACCCAGCAGGTGCTAATACATGTTTGCTAAATAAAGAAATGACTTCAAGCTCCTACTTTAAAGTTTTGCAGCCCTTGGAAAATTCCATGGTTTGGGCAGCTGCTCATGTCCTCTGTGCAAATAGGCAGTTTATCAATCCAAAGGTTGGCAGCAGATCTGCTGAGCCGAACTCAGTCCTCAGGCTTTTTCCCAGAACCATCCCTCTACTCAAGCGGAAGCCGCATCTGACTCTCTTGATAGGAGCTTCTGCCAGGGAGCTGGACTCCACGCAGCCCTACCATCTCTAATGCTATTTGAAAAGCAAATTCAGAAGCAATGGCGATATTTTTTGCCTTTAACAACAAGACAACTCCTTTGACACAATAAGGTTAAAAAAGAATAGAAAAACCTCATACTGCTTTTTCTTTCAGCAGAGTTGAAAAAAATCCCCAATCTCCCAGTTCCAGCTGGCAGACCGCTGGACTCTCAGCTTCCGAGGAGAAGGGGAGCGGAAAGATCAGCCCTCAGCAGCTGAGAACTTATTTTTGGCTGAGCAGCTGGTAGAGGAATTGCTGGCACCAGGCAGCATCACCCCCGCAAAGCATGCAGGGGCACCAACATGATCTGGGCAGAGCACCCCTGGCTGGGCCTGGGCACCCTGCTCTTGCACTGACAGCGACAAAGCAATCCCAGTGGTCAAGGGCCTTCTGAGAGACCTTTCAAGGAGAAAGGGGTGCTCAGCCCCCCAAAAAGGAGACGCCAGGAGAACTTCACTGCCAGCCTCAAAGGAAGCTCTCTTTTGGAAAAGGGGAGAAGACCTGCTCTGTCCTGCTCTAACCCTGAGATGAGGACAGTGGGGGGAATTACATAAAGACAGGATTTAGTCGTTTCATTACGAAGGAAAACTCCCCTCACACAGAGGTCTCTGATGGCGGAACGGGTTGCCCGGAACTGTTCAAATAGAGGCTGACTGACTGACTGCTTGCCAGGAATTTCACAACAGGGATCCCTGGAGGGCGGGAAAAGAACTTAGCTTCCTAAAGTGGGGATGGCCAGTGGAGAAAGGTATCACTGTGGACAGGCAACCGGTTAGTGAATGCCAAATTTTAATAGACTCCCAAGTAGATTTTTACACTAAATTACAAATTTGTGGATTTGCTTTGATTGAAGCCACAGAGTAATTGCCAATCTTCTTTGAATCCATACTGCCTTTTACAATGTTCATGTTATAGCCCAAGTTCAAGGCCTTCCTCACTAACACCAGAGAAAATAGAGGCCCTCTATCCACTTCTGCTCTTCAGCACGCTGGTATAATGGGCTCACTTCCTTACGTCTGCTTTTTCCTTTTTGGTAATTTAGAACAACAGGAATAAAAAGTCCTAAAGATTTTTAGAAAACAGAATGTTCTTCAAAGAAAAGCTTTTGCATTTATATTCAATCCAGATATCCAGTACTCCAAAAACATCTTCATGTTCAACGTGGAATATTTTTAATTGGAAATCTAAAGCAAGAGAAAATGAAGTAGGTAGAAGAAAAAATAATTTCACTTGTGGAGAGCCTTCCAATTCAAACTCGGATCACCTGTTACGTGCCAGGCCCTATATTAGCTAGCATCACGGATAAAGACATGCAAAAGATGAGGCCCCTGCCCTCTGGGGACCTCTGATACGCACACTGAAGCCTGGCACAGCAAGTGCTCCCGGAGAAGCACACGTGCTCCACGGCGCTCACACCACTGCTCTGCTCACACTGGGCTGCACTTGCCTCTGCCCCCATCAGGCCCCCTGCCCCTCTCCCCTAGCTCCCACTCCCCCCACCAGCCCCATGGACTCTCTGCAGATCAACAGCCTTGTCCTCTGCCTGCTTTTATTTCAAACAAGCTCAATCCAACCAACATTTGTTAAACTTCCACAAAGTACCAGTCCATGTTAGGGTCTTGGAGGAGTAGGATTCAAAGGTGAGCAGCTTCTAAATATGTGTCCATTTGTTTGTTTACGTCTCCACTTTATTCCCCAAGCATTACAGGCAGCTTTCAAAAATAAAACAGGACCAGGGAAAGCGTACATTCTAGGAGACAGAGGTAGAATGCATACATGCAGGTCACCGAGTCCTACATGGTTGCTAAAATAGAACTGTGAATTTGACTCCATGGATGAATAGGACAGTCTCCAAGCCATCTGGGGATGGAAAGCAACCCTTACACCAATTTCTGGAGTATAAAAGCATAGAGCTGGCACACAGTGGAGGCTCTAAATGTTCCCTGTTTGGATGCCGAGTGGGGCCATCAGCGTACAAGAAGTCATGCCTCAGAGCATGGACACTCAGTTGAATAACATTGGCTGCGAGGGTCAGGGAAGGCTTTACCCAAGCGGTCTCATCTGAGTTGGGCTACTTCAATGGGGGGACTGCCAAAAGTCACCAAGTCAGTAATCACTGCTGCCACTGCCAGTAGAATGGAAGTGGTACTATAAAGAAACATGCCACACAATTCCTCAAGCAATGGTGGCCCCTGCTAAACAGGGCATACTGACACCATAGGGGCTGAAACCTCAGTTTAGGGGCCATATCCCAGATCCTCATCTGCCCGTGGCTTAGGCAATTTCATTACTTAACAATTTCGAGGTTCCAAATGGAGGTACTAGTCTTGAAACATTTCTAATGGCAGTTCCTTTATCTGCTAGCATCACAGATAAAGACATGCAAAAGATGTGGCCCCTGCCCTCTGGGGACAGAGACCATTGATAACAACACCACCTCCTACTCGTCCCTTAATTCAACTGGCCAATGGCCCCAGTTAGCAAGCGGGAAAGACAACACCCGAAAGGAAAAGAAGGTGGGAGATTAGGCCTTGCGGCAGGGTGGGCGGGCGGGTGGCGACACTAGTCTGAGAGATGAAACATTGCAGCTAAGGGCCTTTGTGGGAAGGGGGAGAGGAGTGAACAGCATTCCACAAGGGTTAATCCAACAGAAATTGTGCAACACAAAGTGTGGACAAGACAGTGCCCACTTGAGCTTGACCCCACTCGGAGGGCCTTGTGAAGATGGACAGAAACAGGAATCTTTGTGAAATGCTGTTTCTGATTTCAGCTTTTACACAGAAGTGGGCTGTGTGCTTAGGAGCAGCATTTTATATTTTCACTAAAGGTATATGTCTCTGAGTTCCACAGAAGGTAGGGTATCCACAACCTCAAGGACTTTAGCATTTTTCAGGGGTGCAGGGCAAAAAAAAAGCTGAAAGACACTCTCAGAAGGAGGCAAATAAATGCATTTTCACTGAATCAGGGAGGGCTTCAAATTGCTGAAAGGTCATTTCTGTAGCCGGGGTGGACCCAGGGTCAGGGGACATGCAGACACTCTCAACATTTCATTACAAATGGAGGGGTGGTGACAATAACCCTCTCACCCCAACCTGAGATGACTCGTTCATGCTCTGCCAAGACCTCTGCAATAGCCTCCAAACCAGACTTCGTCTCTAGTCTGCCTCCTCTGCTCCATTCACCTCACCACTGTTAGAAGGATTTTCCTCAAACACATCCTTGGCCATATCATCCCTTTGCTCAAGAATATGGTTAAATGTTTCCTCCACGTTTTAGCCTCAACCAAACTTTGCGGTCTCAGTCCCTCCACTCCCCACCCCTTTGCTGCGTACATCCTGTGGTTCTACCCCAGTGAGCACACTGCTTCCCAGAACCATGCTTGTTTATGTTATTCCTTCTCACGGGGATGCATTTCCTCTTCCCTTACCCATCACAGCCCTTTGCAAACACACACACACACACACACACACACACACACACTCTCTTCCACTTCTGGTTAAAAATCCTACCCATCTTTCAAGGCATCCTCCTAAATAGGAACATCCTCTGGAAAGCCTTCTTAGTCTCCCTGGGTCAGAATTCAACGCTCCCATATGTGTGTTCCTAGAGCAACCTGAGCTCATCCTTGGCACATTTATCACATTGCTCTAGGTGGCTGTGTGTGTGTTGGTTTCTGCCACTCGACTATAAGCCAATTCGATGGCAGGGATTGAGCTGAAATCATATTTATTGGTCCCACCATGCTACCACACATCCCAGGGCCGAAGGCAGTGTCTTAAACATGGTAGATAGACCATATATCGACTGAATTGAATATATAATTGCAGATCATTGATTTACAATCAATAAGTATCAATAATATTGAAAGAAATCTGGATCCAACTCAGACAAGTAACCACTACAATATTAGACAGAAATTGGACAAGCCCACTCACATTTGTACCTTGCAGTAACTGATGCTCTTCACTAGAACAGACTGTGGAAAGAAAGAGGTCCTAGTTCACTATCGAGAGCAGCGGGAGGTGTGGAAAATGACCTGGCTGTGGAATCGGATCTATCTCCTAGTAGCTGTGTGACTTCAGCTAAGTTCCACAGCCTTTCTGAACCTTGGTTTCCCCATCTATAAAATGGATGTAAGAACCCTGCCAATCTAACAAGGCTGCTCAGAGAATCGATGAGACAATACCTGTGAAAGGGATTTAAGAATTAAAAATGTGCTAGTCAAATGAGAACACTTACATAATCATTTTGTAAATCCTACTGTGATAAGCAAATTTTCATAGCTAATATAAAGTTAATCGCCTTTTTTTGGACTGTGTAAAAAAGGGGCAGGATGGGAAGAGTGGGGAGCTCTACTTATGGTTTAACGCCCCTGTGTTGGTAATGGGTCTGATATTTTGGGATTTCTTTGAAAATACAAACTATTATCTTTGGGGACCACAGGGTTCTCTGGCTGCCAAAAATGCAGATACATAGTGTTAACTTTGTTTTCTCTATAATAAAGATGGGAAGAGTGGGGAGCTCTACTTATGGTTTAACGCCCCTGTGTTGGTAATGGGTCTGATATTTTGGGATTTCTTTGAAAATACAAACTATTATCTTTGGGGACCACAGGGTTCTCTGGCTGCCAAAAATGCAGATACATAGTGTTAACTTTGTTTTCTCTATAATAAAAACATTAAACGGTCTCTTTTGGTTTTGGCAAGGTCAATGAGAAAAACTCATCATAACAAGGAAGATGAAGAGACCAGTAAAATATTTAAATGTTAATATAAACATACAAGATGCAGATACCATCTAGCTAATAGTCCTATCAACTCCCTAGAAACCCAATGCTAGCACTGGATGTGTTGTCTTAGGGTCTCTCCCATCTGCCGTTTACCTCACCACGATCGCAGAAAGCTTCCACGACACAAGGCCTGTGGGCTGACCGTGTGGCCACACATACATTATGCTGCCTGCAGACCACATAACCACCCATGTGGCATCTTCACGCCAGTCCTAGACATGTAAATGCATGAAATTTGCATAGTGACCATGTAGAAAGGCACACATGATGCCCAGGGGCCAGTCACAAAACTGTCTCTATTCAATAGCTGCATGCTCACCTATTAGCTGCATCACTGCCCATGCATTCTACCCATGTGCTGACTACACAACAGAGATTCATGCTGTCTGTGTGCAGCTCATAAACTATACAGGACAGCCTCAAGCTGGTCGGGCCTGAGTGTTTACAATTCCCGTGCTGTAATCAAATACACAGAATATTTCCATATACATTCTGTGCATATATAACCACGTATTCCATGTCTGTATGACCGCCACGTAGCTGCAATCTATAATACTCAGGCGCTGCTCACAACACTGTTCACACAGCACCCAGGAGCGCATATGTCACATGGTGACCGTGTGACAGGCATGGAATTATTGTGCCAATTCCCTTCAAGATGGCATCCTTTTGCCTAGAACACAAAGCCCATTTTCACTAAAAGCCAAGAAATGCCTCTCAGCCATTCAGCAGGATTTGCTGTAATAACTTTGGATTCAAGTCTGAAAACTCCATTATGGCAAGTCCAATGGAAAAATAATGCAGTAAAAATGTGCTCAACCAAGTGCAAGAAAACAAATATCAAGCTGGTGTCGTATCCGTTCTAAAAGCAGAAGAAGGGGCCTTGACTCCTCTTCACACATTGGATGGAAACACCAGGGGACCGGGCTCTGTTTTCTGACCTTCCTCCTACTCTCCCGGGACTCCAGGAGAAGCTATGGGCAGCAGAGGTCGGTTCTGTTCTTACTGTATAACTCAGGGCTTGGGAAGTGCAGAACATTTCTCTTATATGGGAGTGTTCCTTTGATGTCAGCTAATTCAGCCCCCCCGAACATCACAGGGCTGAGGGGTAAAGTGATGGCTTCGGGCCACAGTGCTGATTAAAGGCTGAAGTATATTCACAGTGACATACTTAGCCACCAGATTAATTTTTAATTACAGAGTACACTCAGCTACCGAGCACATTTACTGATAACAAAAAGAGCATCAGGGTCAGATCCAGAGAGAGGGTGGAAGTGGGAGATGATGATGGAAAGTGGAGCTCAGGACCAAGAGGAGGTTGGAGGTAGGGAACAGCAGGGAGGGACACTGGGCTGGGAGCAGGGGCTGGGCTCAGTGCCCATCTTTGACACTAATCAGCCATGTGGTCTCAGGGAAGCCACCTTCCCTCTCTGGCCAACCACTTCCTGGGCTGTAAACAGGGGGAGTCAGCCTCTATAATCCCTTCTAACAGTCACAATTCAGACAGATGCAGGAGGTACAACCATCATTCTACACGTAAGGAAGCCTTGCATATTTAAGGCAGCTGAAATTTAAGAGGGAAGGGGACGGATGTCCATCCATTCAGCTCTAGCTAGCCTAGACGGTGTGCTTCATTCCCCTCTCCCTGGTCACAAAGGTCTCAAGTCAACTGTCATCACCACACAGCAAGATTAATCCTCACAGTCTCCTTCCCTTCACAGAGGTGAATCTTCCTCCACAAAGCCCACGGGGAGGTTGTAACTCACCAAACCTTCTTACCTTGTTTTCTGAGCGCTCTATGTTCATGCAGTGAGTTCTTTTAAATCTGAACGTCTGAAAACTAAGCCTAAAACATTAACTTTTAGAAATGTAGAGAAATGTTTCAGACATTTCTATGGATCAGGAAATGTTCACTTCATGAATAGCACTGTGGCAAAACTAGGCCAGAGACCCAAGTCCCTAGTAAGTGGAACGAAGTATTTTAAAGAAGATGTCACCGTCTGCCCACTCACTGTTCCATCACTTCCTTTAACGTGGGACAAACGGAGGCACGAACAAATGAGGCCACAAATTACTCTTCTTGGACTCAAGGGCAGGGCAGGCTGGGACAGTGGGTGACAGACATTCTAGGCATGGTGGTATAGAAAAAGAAAAGGCTTCTAAACCTGGCTAGCCAGGGGTCAGATGGCTAGATGTGTGACCCTGGGAACTCACCACCTCTTCTGGCCTCAGCATCCTCATCTGTGTCATGTCACCGTTGGCTTTACGTGACCTCTAGCAAATCCTCGTGGACTCATTCACTGAATTTAGTATTAGTAAAATGCCCACAGAATTATCAATGAGTGATGAAAAATATTTTAACAAAGTTTTAATCAAAGATATGACTTTAGTTTAATCACCCAGAATGCCACATATACC
Organism: Ceratotherium simum simum; assembly: GCF_057802395.1. Taxonomy (NCBI): domain Eukaryota; kingdom Metazoa; phylum Chordata; class Mammalia; order Perissodactyla; family Rhinocerotidae; genus Ceratotherium; species Ceratotherium simum. The sequence continues at coordinate 10,201,697 of NC_141911.1, read as the reverse complement.
CACAATTATCTGCTAGGTCCCAGGCAGTGCACAAGATACCTCATGTACAGTATAGTGCCTTCCCCCAGACACGGCCAATCTAAAGAATTATGCCCATTTTCCGATGAAGAAACTGGACCTTAAGTTGTCAAGAGCATAAAGCGTGCCAAATGTCAGAGCAAGACTGGAATCCAGGTTTCCTGCTTACACAACAATGATGAACAAACTTTTCTAACCAGGTTAAGTTGGGTTGCATTATGGATGATTTAAAGATTTAAGGGGGAAATAAAAGTCAACACAAAATTAAGTTAATATTTTTATAAAAATGTTCTTCCTATGGAGTCAGAATACTAATCAGTAAGTCTGAGAAATCTTTCCCTCTGTTTTTGCTTTTTGAAGCCCCAGAACAGGAGCTACATTTGTGAATGGGTAGAATTTACCTTTAAAACCTCAGAGTACAATACTTCATGTTGTTTTTAAAATGTAACTCTATATCCCTCATGTCTTCTTCAGAATGAAGTTAATATGTGTCCACACCTCTTAGGAGGGTCAAGGAAGGTAAAATGTACAAAAACAATATGACAATTAAAATTCACTTAAACCAATGTAAGATGTCATTCTATTGTTGTAATTATTACTTTGCCTTGATAAATACCTAAAAAGTTTCCCAAATCATCACGCGACAACTCTCAGACATATAACCACGCAATTTAGCTAGAAGTTTTCACTTTGCTTTCTATCCTGTCATTAGAGCTCACAGGGATGCCGCGGGCTCCTGGGGTGGGTGGGGGAAGGGAGCAGGAGCTGGACTGTGAGACCCAAAGGGCAAGGAGCCCAACAGACGAGCCTGATCAGAACTGACAGTGAGCCAGACTAGTCCGGCTGGTCATCTATCCTTAATGGACTCATTAACCACATAATTGCCAGGCCCCCAATTTTGCACTAGGAAAAAAAAAAAGCTGCCAACACAAGGACCCCTCCACTCAACCTGGACATGCCCACTCCACATGGATGCCTTTGTCCCCTCACAGCAAGGGAAAGATGCAGTCTAACCAGGGGACACAGCAGAGGTGGCAACTAAGCTGAGCCCGCAGCAGGAAGAACAACGTGAGCAAAGCGTGGGAGCGGGCATGGGAGGGTCAGAACACCTGAACCCGCCTGGCTGGAGCTTAGGTATCACACAGGGGGCTACACTGTGAACGACCTTGAACTTCAGGCAAAAGTGTCTGCTTGTCGGCAATGGAACCACTGAAGTCTTCTGAAAAAAGAATTCTGTGGAAAAAAAAAAAAGTCTGAAAAAAAGAGTGAAGAGCCAGGATGTAGAGGAAGGTTAATGTGACAGCTAAGCCAGAGGGCAGGGGAGGAGAAAGGCAGGCAGAAGAGGGGGCGCAGGGTCTACTCCAACCCAACCCAGGGGCAGCAGCGGGAACAGAAAAGACACATGGAAGAGGACATCTCATCAGGAGTTCTGACCATCCCCCACTCCATCTTTTTTTTTAAAAAGAATAATTTGATTCCTGAATTAGTAACAAGAAAGTTGCAATTGGATGGGGAAACACAAACAATGATAAATTAATTTCACGGGATTTTAGAGCATAGTAGCTACTTTAAAAAATATTGCAAAGGGAACCGAATACTTTTTTTTTTAACCCTCACACTATAATTGCACTGTCTTCTCTTCTGTCATTGTGCCTCAAAAATAATGTAAAATATTTCTGGTACAAGTATATCACGCCTCAATTTAGAAGACTACTCCAGTGGTTCTCAAGCCTGGCTACCCATTTAGAATCACCTGGGGAACTTTAAAAACTACAAATGCCAGCGTCCTTCTCCTCAGAGAAATGCTGATTGGATGGTCAGGGTGGGGCCCACGTGTTAGTCATTTTTTAAGCCCCACAGGCGATTCTAGTACACTGCCAGCGTTCTGAACCAGCACTCTAGTCCAGTGGTTCTCAGCTGGAGACAAGCTCCCCCCAGGGGACATTTGGTAAAGCCTGGGGACATTTTTGGGTGACACAACTGGGGCGGGGTGGTGGTGGTGGAGACTGAGCTACTGGCCTCTAGTGGGGCAGGCCAGGGAAGCTGCTAAACATCCTGAAATGTACAGGGCAGCCCCCTACCTCCACAACAAAGAATTACCTGGCTACAACTGTCAATCGCTGTTGAGAAACCCTGCTCTCGTGAAAATACGATATGGAGGCTTGTGTTGTGTGTGTTATTTGGAGCTTGACAGAATGGGAAGATGCCAGGAATTGAACCCTGAGCAGATTCTTTTGCCTCTTGAAGGCTCAGTTTTATCATCAGAAAAGTGGGAGATATACTCTCTCCTATCTTGCAGGGTTTTTTGAAGCTAACATGATCACTACTCATCCCTTTGCTCTGCTTTATCTGCTTTCTTCAACAGTATAGAGCTTTTCTAACAGCGACTTCAGACATCTATAAGATTATTCAGCAGGTAGGGAGGGGGTAAATCAATTGAGAGGTCACATGTAGCAGTGCAATGGAGAATCCCCTAGCCTGGCCACTCAAAGTGTGGTCAGCTGTGCAGACCAGCAGCTGCTAGAAATGCTAGAAATGCAGAAGCTCAGGCTCACCCTAGACCTGCTGAATTGAAACCTGCATTTTAACAAGGTGACCAGGTGATTCGCAAGCACCTGAACATTTGAGAAGCAGCTGCAGATCAACCAAGATGAGCTTCAGGTCAACCAAGATGAGATACAGCTGCTGGGCAACCTCAACCAGCGGCAGGTCAGCTTAGGGCACCACTTTTCTGCAGACTCTGAAGCCTTTTTAAAAAAATAATAAACTCTAAAGAGTCTCCTCAGAGGGTTAGCATCTCATTCTTCTTTGGAGAAGGGATCTAACACAATTTAGAGATCTAAAGCCAAAGGAATTCATCCTACATTTTTGGAAATAGAACCACATGTGCATGTTACATTAGACCAGTGGTTTTCAAAGTGTGATCTCAGGATCATAGCATCACCTGGGAACTTGTTAGACATGCAAATTTGGGGTGTGGCCCCAGTCCTACTGAATCAGACTCTCTAGGTGGGGACCAACCACCTAATGTGTTTTTTTTGGGGGGGGGAGACCAGCCCTGAGCTAACATCTATTGCCAATCCTCCTCCTTTTTTTCCCCCAACGCCCCAGTAGATAGCTGTATGTCATAGTTGCACATCCTTCTAGTTGCTGTATGTGGGACGCGGCCTCAGCATGGCCGGAGAAGCAGTGCGTCGGTGCGTGCCCGGGATCCGAACCCAGGCCCCCAGCAGCGGAGCGCGCGCACTTAACGGCTAAGCCACGGGGCCGGCCCCACCTAATGTGGTTTAACAAGCCCTCCAAGCACTTGCAATCACACTGAAGTTTGAAAACCACTGGAGCAGACTGTAGCCTTTACTAATACAGATGTGAATGTTCACAGCCTTTGACCCAGCGTGGCGCCACTTCTGAGAATCTATCCTAAGGAAACAGCCGTTCCTCTGTGGTTGGAGCTCTGTCAGTAATGCTCTAACGAACATTATCCTACAAAAATCTCTTTTTCTTTCCTGCTTCAGGCATATCTATTTCATCACTCTGCCTTCCTTAGCTGCCTTCTACATCTTCCTAAAGTCTGATCAAAGAAAAGTAATTGGTAGGAAAATAACGTGAGACGGTGGAAAAGTCTGGAATCAGACAGATTGTCTCTTCCACTTAGCTACAAAACTTTGGGAAATTATTTCACCTTTCTGAGCTTCGGCCTCTCCATCTGTAAGCTGGAGACAACAATACTGATCTCATAGAACTGCGTGAGAATTAAAGGAAACTCAGTATATAGTAGTTTACCACTATTTTTAATAAGTAGGCAACAATACTGACACATGCACTTGAATGGCCGCTACGTTCCGAAATTTTAAGAGGAACTGACATGTCCCTCCATCTCACTCTCCACGAAAGACCCACAGACGGGGTCGGGGGGGCACTAACGACTGAGTTATGACGAAGGGAGGGGCACTGTCTCCAGAAAGCCACCCCTTCCTCTCCTGGTTTCCACAATATATCATTGTCCTCCTCTGTCACCGACTATTCACTCTTAGTCACCTCTGCAAGCTCCTCTTCTTTTGCTCTCTCCACAACTGTTGATGTTCTGTCCTTCACCTGATTTTACATGACACCTCCCCTGGGGTGAGTGATAAAATTCACAATTCACTCCCTTGGCTGCAGGAACCATTTAAGTGGTCTTTAAATGCTAACAATCCTACCTTCGCACCCCCAGCTTCAGACCTTTATCTCACTGCCTTCTGGAAATCCCAACCTGGATTATCCAATGAGGACCCCAGACGCCACATATCCCACACTGAACAGAGTCCCTTTCTCTGAGAGCCAGGCCCTTCCCAATCTCCCGACAAGAGAATAATCTTTTTAAATTGCAGACCTGATCTTCTCAATCCCCTGCCCCAATGCCACCCCAATCATAAAGGTCAAACCCTTCCTGTCACTTCTGCCACCTTTTCCTCTGCGCCACACCTTCCACCTGCAATGTGCCAGCTACCATTCTGACAGGTTCTCTCCTCAACCAAACTCTATTCAGGCTCCTCCGAACCCTTCTCAACTAGGTCTGACTTTTGGACTTCCGTGTTCGTCTCTGCGTTGTCCAATTTTAGCAAGACTCCTGCTAAGTCAGTGTAACCGGAACACCGCCCCCCGCCCCCCATATCTGATCACCCTGGATAACTGATGAGGTTCCCCATCCCTTACCATCCCCAGATGATGTCTGATCACCATGGCCTGCCTTCCACAAGAATCCTCTTAGGACGGTTTACCTCTGATGTTTCCTTTTAGTCATTTTTCATCCACTGACCCCCACCCTGCTCCTGGACTATAAACTCCCACTTGTCCTCGTTGTATTCAGAGTCGAGCCCCATCTCTCTCCCCTCCTGCAAAACCTCACTGGAGAGCCCCTGTTGGATAAAGTCTTCCTTCCCGCCTTTAACCAGTGTCCCAAATAATTTTATTTTTTAACAGTTCCCCAAATGGGACTCAGATGTGAGTCCTTCTGCCTAGCCCAGCAGTTCTCAATCTTGGCTGCATCCTGGAAACATCTGGAAGCTTCTAAACAAAACCTCATGCCTGGGTCCAACCTCGGACCAGCTAGTTGAACACCAGAATGGGGGTGGGGAGTGGACAGGAGGAGTTTCTTAAACTCCACAGGTGACCCCAATGAGCAGCCAGAGTTGAGAACCTCTGTCTGGACATCCTTCCCCCTCACCATCTAGAGAAAGAAAGCAGTTCTGCAGGGGCTATCTTGAGAGGCTTCATGCTGACCATCATTAGAGTGTTTATCACATTGTACTGCCATTTTTTGGAGGGCAGGAATTCTGGTTTTTCATTCTTTGGACTCCTAGCACTGGCAGGGTGCCTGGCAATGTTTGTGAACCGAGTTGATGGAGTCAGAGCAAGCAGGCTGGGGTAGAGGGGGACTCTCCAATTTCAAGGAAGGCTGCTACGACTTCTCCCCAGCCATGAGGGTACAGAAGGAGTTGTCACAAGTTCTCCAGGGTGACACAGTCCTATATGTCAGGCATTTCTTTTTCTTTCTTTTTTTTTTTTTTTGCTGATGAAGATTTGCCCTGAGCTAACATCCATGCCAATCTTCCTCTATTTTTTAGTATGCGGGCCATCAGCACAGCATGGCTGCTAACAGAGTGGTGTAGGTCCACGCCCAGGAACCAAACCTGGGCCGTCGAAGCAGAGTGTGCTGAACTTAACGACTAGGCCACTGGGCTGGGCCCGTCAGGCATTTCTAATTTAAGGTACAAGCTCTGGGCTCAATAAGTGTCCTAAAACTGGCAGTTAAATGTCACAGTTGGCATTTTAACTTGTAGCTTCGTGGAGCCCGGGTGGTCTGGAGTCATTGATTTGGGGGTGAATCTCGGCTCTGCAGGCATCAGTCATGGAAGGTAGTCACATCTCCGCCCTCTGGAAAGGAGTAGGGTGAGCAAATGAAAAAGGTCCCTAAAGTTGTTCCCATCTCTAACATCCTGCAATGCTCTGACAAACAAAATAGAAGTGCTTTGTCCTTAGCTGTGCACAAATGAAGCAGAAGTCACCAAAATGAGGGTGACAGTGATGAGGAAGGAAATTCACAAAAGCAACCAGGCTCAGGAGTAGCCTACAATTTTACAGCCCATCCCTGGGCTTTGTCTGAAAAGACTGTTGAAAGAAGAGAGAGATGACTTGGGTGGTCAGAAGAATAATTCCAATCGTGCCTCTCAGAATAATATACCTTATATTCCTTTTGACTTCAGGGTGTCTGATATGGTTTCCAAAACATTTTTACAAATGTCAAACTCACTGTCAACCCTAAACCACCTGGAAAAAACGTAACTGACAGGCAGCTAAATTAAGGAGGTGTAATTTCACTGAAGTGTTTCAGGGACCTTTTAAGCCACAAGAACCAAATTGAAATTGCTTCAGCGGAGCCCAGAAGCTGCCCGAGTAAGAATAGACCACAAAACTCGTTCTCCCTCACACACACACACACACACACACACACACTTTAAAACTGAAGCAAATTTGCTAAGAGGGTAGATCAGTGTTTTCACCACACACACACACAAAAGTGGTAACTTCTGAAGAGACAGACATGTTAATTAGCTTGAATACGGTGATAGTTTCATAGTATATGTGGACGTCAAATCATCAAATTGTGCACCTTAAATACGTACAATTCTTAATTGTCAAATATATCTCAGTTAAAAAAAACTGAACCTGTGCAAGATGAACTGGAACCTTTTCTCATCACAGGACCCCCCTCAGCCCACTTGCCATTCTGAGCTCCCCCTCACCTGGCTTACACCGGCAATCCTACTGACACCTGAACCCCGCCTCTTCCCTGCAGCCTTCTTGCTTTCCAGATGGCGGCAGAAATGCCTAACACCCTTCCCTGGACAGGCCTGACTCTGCCATCAACTGGCTCCACGGACCTGAGCAAATCACCAGGCCTGGAATGTCCCTTCTCAAAGGTCAGGGGGCTAAACGAGGTTTTCCCTCACATATGCTTCCAGAGTTCTAGGAAAGCTCCACACTCTCACCTTCTCCTAAAAGTGAAGATCTGGAGATTCTACTCTCCCATCCAGCACCCCAAGAGAACATGGAAGTTGTAAAGGAGAAAACACATTTAGGAAGCTGAATACCTACAAGGGAGTTGGCTAGGAGGGCGGAGAGTGGGATCGAAGGTGGGTCAGGACGGGGAATCAGCAGGTGCTGACTGTGTGATTTCAGTCTGCACTAACAGCTAGCTGGTGGCAGAGCTGGACCTCTTCCAAGCACGGCCTGTCCTTCCATGACTAGGAGGGTGCGTCCACTTGGGGAGAAGGGTCCAGAAATGCCATTCTGGCCCTTGACTGACCTTCAGCTCACTCAAGACCTTTGTCACCTGCCACCTGCCAAATCTGAAAATAGAGCCACAATGTTTGAACACATGAAGCTGGAGCTAGTGGACCCCAAAGGCCCACTGGCCATATTTTCATGAGATGCTTTGGCAAAGCTCTCTCCTGGCACCACCTTTACAACTCGAGATCAGGTCTCCAAATGAGAGGCAGGTGGAGAATGACAGCCTCTGGTCATTTTGCAAATAGAGCACTCAAGGTGTGCCTCCCTCCCAGGTTGAGCTGAGCTCTATGCCAGCTGCTACCAATGGTCTGGGCACTAAACGCAGTTCAAGGGAGACTGGTGACAGGCATCTCCTTAGAACCAGTGTGGGTTGAGGGATAAAGATTAAGAAGGTCATGGCCTTAAACTCTCACCCTAAAGACCTGAGAGAACCACAGTGGGGGATGCCTATGGGCAGAGCTGTTCCAAATCCAAAGGCTCCTGAGCTGCTGGCAGTGCTTGACGACTTGGAGAAGCAGCCGGAGGAGGGGGAGGTGGCTCCCTCTGCTGGAGCGAAAATAAAGACCTACAACTCAGTAATACACAACAATCCTTGCCCCAATCCAGCGGTCACTGTTAACCTCATCGGGCCTCGGTTTCCTCACCTGTAGAATGGGCAGGAGGAGCCCACACCACACAGGATGAAATGGCTTAGTGTTACTCTTCTCCAGTCATATTCAACTTCTTCAGTCACCTATTTGTGATTTTTCCCCTGCAAGTTTGCCCTTGACATCCCTCTACTCCCCTAGGATCACAAGAGTGGCAGTGCCTGAGGTGGGGCAGGGAGCAGACCAATTCAGGGTGATTCTTCTAGCCCCTAGGGATGGCCCTAACTTCAGGGGTCCTTGCCACAGTTCCTAGATCTCTAAGGAAAAGCAAGGGTCTCATCACCTTCCTGAGGACCTGCCCTGCCTCTGCTTCGAGACTGGCTGGGACAGAATCTACTACCCCTGCCATTAGGGGTTGGGCGGGTGCAAGAGCTCCACTCAGTGGTTCAATCTAGCAACTGCAGAAAGCATGCCAGAACCCAGAGGCTCCAGCCACAGGGGCCCGGAGCATGAGGTTCCCACCCCACCAGCCTGACCTCCAGGAAGGTGGATAGGCCTGACTCCAACGTGAAGCGTGGTAGAATTCCCTGGGAAGGGACCAGTGTGGCAGACGCAGCTACAAGATCGAAGCCTCATGGCCCCCTTCCTCCCAGCTAGTCTCCTGAAATGTTGCGGGGATTCTGCTCCTTGAACTCCTTCCTTCCTGAGGCCCTGGGAAGGAGCCCAACAAAAACCCCCTGGCTATTTAGTCAGGACAAGCAAACTAGAGGAGGCAGGGAATGGACTGATTTATGTTAGAAAGAGGGTGGATGCAAGAAAAAAAGGAGAGAGAAAAATAATGAAATCAAGGTAAGGCTAAAAAGAGGAGCATGGGGAGTGAGAGGTGGGAAGGAAGGAGGACAGAGGCGGGAAGGCTGAGTGAGGAAGAGGCTCCAATGGAGGGGAGAGGCTGGGAGAGCCCCACTGGGGAGGAGGCTGCCCAAGCATCCCTCAGGGGCCACGGGCATACAGATACAGGACATCCACCCATCCATCCATCCAAAGAAAATTACCAAGTACCTATTGCGTGCCAAGCATCTAACTGGTTGCTGGAGACATAGAGATGAAAAAACATAGTTCTCAGTCTAGCAAAGGAAAGAAATCTAAGCTAAACATAATTGCCTTTTCCTATCCTGGACTGTCCCTAGAAGGGCCCAGAGTCCAGGGCATTTCAGCCAGTATGGGCTAACCAGGATAACTGCACGGGAAAAGCGGCCACAACATCAGTGTATTTCACAGATCCCCTGGGATAGAAAGAAATTTCAAAATTGAGTTGCAACAATGCTCTCAGAGGGAAGTAAGGCTCAGCACCCTGTGGTCCATCTCACCAAGCGCAGGGCAGGGAGTGTCCCCTCCAGCTGCCCACCCAAAGGCCAGGCCTCGTCCTAACCCAGCAGAGGTTGTCTTGGAAAAGCTTTTGGCAGGAGATGACCGTTCTAGCGGAGTCTTAAATCAAGAGCAAGAGTCATCCACAGATCCAGGGGAAAGAGACATTCTAGGCAACAAACAGCATGCGAAAAGGCAACAAGGCCCATCAAAAGCCAGAGCAGGCAAGAGGGAGCATGGCCCACTCCGCTGTGGCTGGAATGTGCTGGGAGAGGCATGGTAGACAAAGCTGAAGGGATCAACCAAAATCGAGGTTGAAGCTGGCACTGTCTGTCATTATCTTTCACTGGAAGTGTTTTTCCTCACTGCATGTGAATGCTTTCAGGTTGGGTGTACTCTCCAGTTCATTAAAGGCCCGCTCTCTCCCATGGTCTAGCCCAGTCGATACTCATGTCACCAGCCTGCCCCTTCTAGGCATCTGACTGGAGTTTGTGATTCATGAGTCAAATAAGGAAGAACCTAGTTTGCCAAGTCATGAAGATCAATGTGGAGCCACTGACAGAGCAAAATGCAGACTGCCACTAGGAGAAGAGACAGAAGCACAAAAGAGGCCCGAACGATTACCCTTAGACCTAGTAATCCCATATCTAGGGATTTATCCTAACAAAATCTTTTTAAAAGCTACTGTGTTATTTCTATGGTCCAACAACTATCAGTGGTCTTGTCAAAACAAAGGGGTGACCACTAGCGGCTGTGCTGGGTCAAGCCATGTGTTTCAGACTCTAAAAGGACTGTGCCAGGCTGGGAGAAGGAAAGGAGCCAAGAGGGTGCACAGGCATGGGAGAGCGAGAGGATGGAGGCAGCACAAGAAAGAAGGAGGGGCCTTCCTGCTGGGGACCAGGATGCTCAGGAAATGACCGACAGCAGGCCTGGCACAGGGCGAGGCCGCGGGCTTCCAGCCATCGGGGCAGGAGGGGCTCCCGTCCCCACCCCCACCCCCACCCCATGCCCCACTCTGCTGACACCACCTGCAAGCCAAATGAGAAGATACTCGGGTTAACAAAATTCAGGAGAGTGGGGAATCTTTCCATCATGATACATCTCTGCAGATTTAAAATATCTGTCCTGGGTTTTTTGTTGTTTTTTCCACCGGGTAACCTTTTTTGGATAACCTCACGTTGAGGACCACAGAAGGTCAGACGCTGGGCTGACAGGAGGTCATGTGGAACGCCCCAGAAGCTGACCTCGCCTGGGACAGGCAGGTGACCTCCAACAGTGAAAAGTGGCAAGTGGCCAAATGTCTAGGGACAGGGTGGTCAAGCATGTACAGCCGGTCACATGCGGGAAGTGTTTTGCAGTCATTGAAAATGACAAGTATTAAAGTTATGAAGCAATGGGGAAAAAAGCACTAATAATGTTAAGTGAAAAAAAGACAACACAAAAAAGTCTCTATACAATGTCGTCTGTGTAAAAAACATGTGTGCAAATGGACCAAGACTGGAAGAAGGCCCGGAAAGATGGAAACAGTTACTGTGATGGGGCAGCGGGGCTATGGGTAATTTTTCAAAGTATCTTTATAGTTGTAGTGCTGTCTGAAATAAGAGAGAGACACACACACATAGACAATGGTTCTCCAACCACGGGTTGGGCTGGTGCAGTGGTTCTCAGACCTCAGCCTGCCCTGGACCACCTGCAGGGCTGGTTATACACTGATTGCTCGGCCCAGCCCCCAGGGTTTCCAAGTCAGTAGGCCTGGGGTTGAGCGCAAGAATTTGCATTTTTAACAAGTTCCCAGAGGATGCTGGTGCCACTGGGTGCACACTTTGGGAACCACTGGGCTAGTGTGTGGTCTCTGTGAAGGGATAAACTTTCAGCTGTTAAAGATGATGTCGGGAGCCAACATGGCAAGGCCCTACCTGGCCCAGGAGATGATGTGATTCTATGTTTTGATGGACACGGTGAGCCCAGTGACCTCCATCCTGTTCATAGTCAGGGTCACCAACCCAGCAAGGTCACGGAGGTTCTAGCCCCAATCGGAAAGCTCCTCATGGCTCACAGAGACTGAGAGATTATTACAGGTGGGTTAGCTACCAGCCCCACTAGTTTCTGGGGTGCCGTGGTGTCTGACCGCAGGGCTCCCCAGCAGACGTTCCTTTGGGCAGCTGCCCGCACCAGAAGTCTCTCACTGGGCGATTGTTCTTCCACGTCGGCTCTCCCCTGTAGGCCCCCAGAATCCAGAACACGGAGGTTAGCCCCGCAGAGACCCGCGGGCGCTCTAACCCCACTGCCAGCTTTCCTGTGTGAAGAAACCAAGGCCCAGAAGGGAGAAGCCACACAGCCGGCTACTGGCAGAGCTGAGACTAGAACCCAGGGCTCCTGGCCCCCGAGCCACAGCTCTCTCTCTCCCATTATGCCCTCTACTCTCAAGAGGAAGCGGAGCTCCTCTGCCAAGGTTCAGTCACCGATAAAGACATCTGCTGGCCTGGCCACACGGAGCCTTTCACCCTGAGCAGGTGTCGCTGATTAGAAGCTTCTGTGCTGGGGCCAGCACTCCCAGGGTGGGGGTCACATGCATGCTGCCACCGCCTGAGCTCACAGGGAGACCCTCCTGGACCACAAACGCCAGCGCTGCCAGGGAACTTCTTCCTGGTGGGCCAGAGAGTCTGTGCTAAACGGTTCCCAGCTGGCTGGCCCTGGGAGATGCAGGGCCCCCTCCGCGCCCAGCACTTCCGTATTCATGACCCTCCTTTGAAAAAGTGGTTTGCCAGCAGGAGTTTGCCCTGTGAACTTGCTGTAATTAAAGCAGCCCAGAGAGCCCCAGCAGAGGTTCAAATCCGATTTCAGAGCCTGAAATCAGTCAGCCCAGTGTTCTGAGAGACACATGCTGCCTGCTGTCTCCCAGCTCCAGTTCACAGGCTTCCAGCAGTCTCTATGAGCCATTTTGGTACTACATCTTGCTGGGCAGAAGCAAAACCAAAGGGTCAGAAGTGCAGAGTGCATTTCTGGGTAAAAATACCTACCCACTCCTTACCTCATCCACCTCGGGCCCCTTTCTCACTCACCCAAGGATATTGCTACACAGGAGCCGTGCCTTCTAACAGGGTCAGTTACCCTATTAAACTTTTGCTGAAGTGAACAAAGAATCAATATCTGCTAATGGAAAAAGATTGCTACTAGTAATATCAGAGGATCTAGTTCTTAATAGGTCAAACTGTGCTTCAAATCAGAGGCCCCACGTAGATGCTGGCAGAAATCTCGTTAAGGGGGATTCAGGCCACCTTCAGGTTTGGGATTTTGCCAGCCAAGAATGTCAAATGTAATTAATGTAAAACCACGCAGGCAAACTGGCCTGGTTTTTACCGTCTGGCGGGGTCCACCTGTATAGCAGGTGAATTATTTGCAAAAAAACCTTGTGATCATGACTTGCAGTAAGATGGATCACCATGGGCCTTCCACACAGCTGCATAATGTGAACTACCATTAGAAATGAGGGCTTCACTTTGTGGCCCCATTTCACAGATGAGGAACCTGAGTCAGATCCAGAAATCTTGAAGGGCTGACCCGAGGGCCCACGAGTAACGAATCTGGGCCTAGACAGTGCTCTCGAGCCCCATACACCTCCACTTCTTTTTTTAAAGTCTCAGGAAAGATCTTTTATTTAACCTAACTTAAGCACAATGATACAGTGGTGAAAGCCCCTACATATTGGTGGGACCGTCCCCAGGAATACCTGTTTCCACTAGACTCTTTAAGGATCTCTTTAAGGAAAAGGACTTTAGCTTATTTGTCTTTATATATTTGGCACCTAGCATATGCCAGCTCATTGTATGGACGCACTGAATGTTTGTAGTTACAAGAGTTGACAACTCAAACTCAAAAACTAAACTAAATTAAAACTGGTGTAAAACTAAAACGGGTTTAAAAATTTCAATAAAGTTAAAAATAGGATTTCCTTGTGGTTTGAAGTGCTTAATAATAGCTAATATTTATTGAGTACTATGTATCAGGCACTATTCTATGGTTTACATGGAATAACTTATTTATTATTCACCAAACCCTAGGAGGGAGGTACTATCATTACCCTCATTTTACAGATTGGGAAACTGAGGCAGAGTAGAGCAGGAAGATGCCACACCCAAGAGCACATAGCAAGAGGCAGAGCAGAGATTCAAGCCCAGACAATATGACAGCAGAACCCATGACACTGACACTGTGTTATTCTGCCTCTAATTAGGCATTTTCTGAATCTGCACTTGACTAGAAATGTCCTTGCAGTTCTAAAGAGGACTTGCAGTTAGCAATCCAAGGGGTTTTGCTGTTCCTGGTTGGACTGTAGGAGCAGGGGTTATGAGGATCCTCAGAAAACACGCCAGAAACATCAATGCCTGAGGAATCCATCATCTCACATGTACAAGTTGCACGAATGTTTGCCAAGTGATTCAGTTAAAGGAGTAGACAATCTATCCACTAAGCAGCAATGAGCTCCTTAGACTGTCAGAAAGGTAAGTCTGCAACCCAGAAAGTGAAGTCGCTCATAGAAATCTGAACAAAATTCAAGTTCCAGGAAGACACAATCTTTCCAGGGCCCTTCGGAAGAAAGGCCTTAATCTGATGGAGGAGGGTGACACCATTATTAAATAGGAGCCCGTGTTAGCAACCGCCCTATCTGAAAATCCACACAGAAACCTCCAATAGAATGCTGATGTTATTGACCTAATACTCAATTCCATTCCAGTGCAAAGAAGGAAGGGGAAATTCCCTCCTGCAGAGTGGCCAATTTGCGACAACCACAGTTACAAGAACAGAAATGACCATGACCCAGTGTTTGTGTAAAGTCCCGAAGACTTGGCTGAACAACGCTGGTCCTCGCAGGGTGGCAGGCACATGCAGGGTGTACCTGTGTGTGTTCCCCTGTTCCAGTTAGTGACGTGGCCTCCTTCAGACAAAGAGACAGAGCGAGCATGATGCTGTATTTACCAAGGGGTTGCCATTCTGAAAACTCCCAAGCCCAGTGACCTGCTGCTGGTTAACGGGCATCTCCCATTAATCCTCGAGTCCCTGCTGGTGCTCGGCTGTCAAGGATGTGCAGCCTGCCTGTGGTCCCTGCTTACCCAAACACAGCCTCTTCCTAATGAGGCACCCATAGAACCACCACAAAACATCATTCCACAGGGGCACGAAAAGAGAAACATGCGCATCTGAATTCAGTTCTGCAGATGCATTTGTGGTAGTGCCCCGGACACGGAGCTTTCTATCTACCTCAAGGGCCCCAGATCCACCCCAAGCATCCCTATGTAGTGCACGATGCCGACACCTCCAGATCGGGTTAAGTCTAACAATAAGTCAGATTGCTACAGAGCTGTTGCTAGCCTTACTTTTTTTCTAGATTTACTGGTGATGGAAAGGAGGGAAGATGCTGGAAAGAGAGGAAAAAGCAGAAAGAGGAGCAGATATGTATCTGTACAAGCCAATTCCAAAAGTCTTTTGTCTGTTCAAACATACAAAAGATTTCAAAGGCGAAACTGAGAGGAAAATGCAAACTCAATGTTTCAAAGCAAAGACTCTTGACCCAACCAGCTACATCTGCATAATTCTCTTCCTGCCAGTGTACAGTGGGAAGGACACAGACAGACCTACCTACATTGTAATTTTACTGTCCATTTACTAACTCTAAGACCTTGAGCAAGTTATTTAATATTTGGGAGACTTAACTGACTCATCTGTAAATTGGATCCGTAACACCTTCCTCATAAAATTCTATAAGACACATTCGTAAAGCACCTAGCCTTGGTCCTGGCACCCAGCATTTGCTAAATTCACAATTGCCCTTATCTCATCTCTAACACAGCGTGGTGGCTGATGCAGTGGTCTCCACACTCCCACCAAGGCAGCCAACCAATCCCATACCACAAGGCCCTGGATTTAGGAGAATCGCCATTTTCCCCTACCCTGTCTCTATCCATAATCTCCAAATTATATTCTGTGAGTTCACTTCTGTACTTTCTTCTCATAAACTCCACAGGCAAAGTGTTCTGAGACCAAAAGGATCCTAGGAATTTGGCCTGGAGAACAAAAGCCCATCAGCTCACCACACTGAGCAGAAGGAGGCTTGACTTTTCCATCAATCAGCCTAATAGCAGGGGAAAACGTCTCCACTGGCGTTCCCTGTGTTTGCATGTAAGCCAGGAACGGGGTGTGCCCGGGCAGGGCAAACACCACGGCTGAAGATGCTAACGTGGCAGTGAGTCATGACCCTGCCCTCAGGTCTGCGCGGGGTCTTTTCGTGGATTCTGAAAGCCAGTGGCCACAACACTGACCCCACAGCCAAGGCTTTGCTTCAGTGGTCTTTACACGCACCCCCTTCTCACGCCCTGCACCTGCTCAAAACCCCCCGAAGGCTCCATGGCTTACCCCATCAGGTCCAAGCTCCTCTGTCTGACTGAGGTCCATTACAGCATTGTAATCTGGCCTATTCTTGCCACTTCCCAGTTGATCCTCACAGCCGCCTGACTTCTGCTCTCTCTCCTGGTGTCCCCAGAGTTCTGTAAACTGCATATGTCCTGCCCCTGTGCCTCCAGTCATGCTGGCTTCCCTCCTGAAGCGCCCTAGGTCTTTCCCCAGAAAGGCCAATCTCGACCCTGGTCAAGGGCCAGTTCCTGCCCTGCTTCTTCCATGAAGCCTACACAGGCAGCAGCTCAGTGTTGTGTCAAAGCACAGTCAGACAGGCCCGGGTTCGACCCACAGCTCCCAGCTAACCAGGTCATCATGAACAATTTACCCAACCTTTCGGTCCTTGGTTGACTATTTGGAAAATGACAACGATAACAGTTACTGCCTCATGGATGAATGGACTAAATAAGATCGTGCTTGTAAACCGTCCCTTAGCTCAGTGCCTGGCACACAGTTAAACCTTTACAGGAAATCCTATTTTTAACCTGATTGGAATTTCTAAACCAGTTTCATTTGTCTACCTCAACTTTTAAACCTTCAAAAGTGGTAGCTATTATTTTAATCATTATTCCCTGACTATTCCAACTTCCTCTTGCAAATTCCTATAGTCTATAGACTGTTTCACCTCATTCAGTGTTATTCGTTATGATTTTTCATATCTTAGCTTCGTCTAATTGTAGGCTTACTCCCTTTGCTCACATCCAGAAGGAGAGGTGGGAGCAGATTCATGTCAACTGGATCATTTCTGTCACTAGGAACACAGAGGTTGTATAAGTCAGATTCTCTGAGATTCAGTTTAGCTATCTAGAAATAGGGAAAAGAGGACCTGCCTTACCTTGTAACATTATTGAAGGGAAGAAAATAAAGTGGTATATGTACAAGCATCTTATAATTGCAAAGCACTACCAATGCATATGGAAACTGTTTATCTTATTTGCAAGCATGTTGAAAATAATCTCCATGGAGTTCACTTGGAAAATTACTCTAAACACTTTCAGCTCAATGAGGCCTGTGATTGTAATAGTCTATTTCTTAATTCCTAATTGGACCCCTTGGGCTCATATGGCAGCAGCTGCCCAGCAGGGCCAATGACACCCAGTGAGAAAGCCCTGAGCAGGGCTGGAGGTGAGAGATGGTAGGGCCCAGGGCCTGGCGAGAAGAGCTCCCAGGGCCCTTCCAAAGCAGAGGAAACCCTGCGTGCAGAGGCACAGAGGTATCCAGGCAAACAAAGAAGCTCATGGTAGTAAAAAGGGCTTGGTGGAGAAAAGGGAGCCTGGCAGTTGTGTACAGCATTGCACACCACACCAAGGAGTCCAAACTTGGTCTTGGCTGAGGGACCAATCTCCTCTTCTCCCTTCCCAACTGGTAAGAACAGTTCTCTTTGCTGCTGTTTACTTTTGCCCAGGCAAAAACCTGAGAACAAGACACAGACAATTACATCAGTCTCAAAGTGTAGGGACCATCCGGGGAAGGCTTGAGTCAATCTTGCATTCATCATGCGTGAGGTCAGGGAAATTGGGGAACAAGGTGCGGGAGCAGAGCATTGGGGACTGATGACATTCTTCCCGTGTCCAACATGAAGGCGAGCCCTCGCTTCTCCCGTTATATATGTGCTTTCCCAATCTTAAATCTGTACCATCTCTAGAAGCTGAGAAGGCAAATTACTTCCTTCCTGACTTTCAAGTGCCTTCTGGTTTTTATCTCCTTCCTGATCGTGTCCCAAAATAATATACCCTAAAAATAACCAATGAATTGTTTTTATCAATCACCCATCATGACACAGAGAGCTCTGTTTCTTAATCGGGGTTGCAGAGAGGGTGCAGTGGGTCAGCACGGCGAGAAAATGTCCCCAGGGGATTATGATAAGCCTGGGTTGAGCATCATTAGCAGAGGATGGTGAACACGCACTCTTCATTTTCAGGAAGGGCCAAAGTCAGAAAAGGATTAGAATTAAGGAGAGGAGACTTGGATCACACTTAAGATACATTTTCTAATGACTAGCAGTGCGTGTGCGCACACGTATGTGTGACAGCACATCCCAGAACCAAATGCCAGCACCTTTTTCTCTCTATGGCAACGCTGGCACATGTTTGCTCAAATAAAAGTTCCCATGTTGACTGGCTCATCTGGCAGGAGAACAGAGTCATGTGCCAATCCATAGACTGACCAACAAGACCTCGCGAGTAGAAACCATAAGGCATTTCTAACAAAGTATGTTTTCCTCCTTGTCATTCCCCATGACAAGCAATGACGCTCCCCTGTATTCTAGGTACATAACGTGGACTGGAGGTGGCAGGTGAAGAAGAGAAAAAGGGTTCAGACAAGGGAGAGGCATTTTATAGGTCATCACAATGTGGGCCCTGCAGTCTATGGGCCAGGCCTTATTCTCTGTGCTGACAGTGTGGGCAATGTGGCTGCTACTCTTAAGCAATTATTGCTGGATGAATAAATGAATTAATAGAATTGAAATCTCATTAAAAGAAGAGTATATCTAACAGTTTCAGTGAGAAATCTGTTTCCTTAGAAGCCTCAGACGTTGGAAGATTCTCTGCCTAACTTGCCATTTCTTGACTGGCCACATGAATGCTGTGCCACCATACGTAACAGAATCAAAGAATTCCATCTTGAGGAACAAATTTTATATTCTCTTAGGAAGCAGTGCCCTATAGTAGAAGGAGCATGAAATTTAGAGCCAGAAAATCTACATTTACATCCTGCCTTTGCCACTTACTGGCTATGTGATCTTGGGCAAGTCATTTAATTTCTATGAACATAATGGTTTCCCCAGCTGTAAAACAAAGGTAGTAATTATCTAGTGGTTGGGAGAATGAAAACATGTGAAAGTATTTTGCAGTTGCAAAACATGACACAAATTTGGTTAGAAATAAGGAGAGGTTATTAAACCAGCAAGTAATATAATGACAAAGCAAAAGTTTAATAAAGGTGTCCCTGTCTACCCTTACTGAAGAGTCAACATCAAGTTTCTTCTTCAACAAGAATAGAACCTATGTGCCCAGTAACCACCAAGGATCAGACAATGGAACTTTGCCTGTGCGGATACTTCACTTATGAACTCACGGTTTCATAACCACATAGGAGAATGTGTGAATGGCTGCTCCTCCTTTATCTGGGATAAGTTATATAAGGATGATTTTAAACCTGAAAAACCGATGAATAATTCCCATGTATGTTTCTTCCTATGACTCTTTTTTAAACATTTTTGTGATTAATGGGCCCCAATTAAGTTAAATAAATTATTGAGTTATCAATAATGCAAAAATAGGATGACTATTGACCATTACCTACCATATATTAATAATTATTTTAATCTATACCTCATTTTTAACAATAGTTTTCATTCTAAAATCAAATTTTGATATACTGTAAAGTTCATAATTCTTTTACATTGTCTTAATTTCTGGTCGACTTTCAAAGCATTTGTTGTTGTTAGTGGCGCCAACTCAATTCTGACTCCTAGCGACCCTGTGTACAGTGGAGCAGAACCCTGCCCCATCTTTTTGTGCCATCCTCTCATTTGCCAGTGTTATATATCAGACAATGCTCTGCTGCTATTCATAGGGCTATTATGGTCAACTTTTTCAGAAGTGGGCAGCGAGGTCCTTTTTCCTAGTCTGTCTTAGTCTGTAAGCTCTGCTGAAACCTGTTCACCATGGGTGACCCTGCTGGTACTTGAAATACCGGTGGCATAGCTTTCAGCATCACAGCAACATGCAGCTGCCACAGCATGACAACTGACACATGGGAGGTGTGGTTCCCTGACTGGGAAACAAACCTGGGCTGCGGCAGTGAGAGCACCAAATCTTAATCACTAGACCACCAGGGGTGGCTTTTAAAGCATAAAAGACCACAAGGTGAAGAAGGCCAGAAAAGGTCATAAAATGACCCCTCCTCTTAACTGCGTCTGACAGTAATTTATACACTGTATGTAAGGTCAGTCTCCATAGGTGACATTTGGTTTGCTGTAATTACATTTAGTTTTGAAATTTTAGTCTCTGCTCATTTCTTAAGGTACTTGGTCTGCAATTAAGGCACTCTACCATTAGGTGGCAGTAGGGTCATAATCATGCCGTATCCAAATAAGATTCTACCTACAATAGATTATTTCTTAGCTTAGAGGGAGAACCTATTTTCCTTCCTTAAAAAGAAAAAGAAAAGAACTCTTTAGGAAAAGTGCCACATTTCAACAGTATTTAAAAGACCACTTTAGTTTTTAATACTTAATATAAAGTAATATTACACCATTATAAACTTTAACTATTCATCCTTAATTACTCAGTCACTATTTAATATAATGATTTTTCCCCCAGAACTGAATGCAGAGTTCATCTCAAACTCACTAACAATCCTAAGCTTGGATTCTGTCATTGCTCTTTTAGCTTTTGAACGTCTGCTCGTGGTTTAACACACCTGTGAGATGTGCTCCCTCATTGGCCCAGCTGTAACCCCAAGAACTCTATTTTCTTACTAGGCTCTTAGAAACAACTAGAGGAGAAGCCTTGCTTTGCTTTTCTGGCTATTAGGTCAGCTAGAAGGCCCTTCAGAGCTGACTGTCCCATCTCCCAGGCAGAAGGGACAGGCAGTGACAGACAGGTACAAGATCCTGTGAGCAGCAAACACCACGAATCCTTTTACTACATGGAAGAAAGTGATGTTCCACTCTCTCTTGGGGGAGAAACATCCCTCCTGCCCAGGGGAATCTTGAGATGTAAGCTCATTTAAATATAATCTCTCTCTCTCTTTGTGGTTCCCTTAGTAACGACTCTAAGTCAGGGTCTCACAACTGCTTTATAAAAGAGCTCTTGCCTTTTATCACATGACGGTGCATCTTGCAAACAGCATTTGTGCAGGTAGCTGGGCAGAGTTTTAAATGCTCCTAGTCCTAGAAGCAATCAGGGGTGAGGCCCTGTTGCAGTGGCTTTGGCCCTAAGCCCCTCGGCTGAGCAGGACCTGCAGCCTTCCCGCCAGGACCTCTGCAGATCAATATCCGCAGCCCCTGGAGGGGTCACTCATTTATCTTCCGATTCTGCAAAGGAAAACACTTCTTAGGAAATCAAATGATAACGTCGCATTTGATCTTGTTTTTAAATTTTTAGATTTTTCTGGGATTCTTCTAATCAGATTTTCAAGGCAAGGGGAGGGGAGGAGGCCTGAAAATGACTCATTCTGCAAAAAATGAGTTAAGACTATTTTAAGCTTTAAAAATGTATCATCATAATCACCATTGTTTTATGTACTAAACTAAGAACACAGAACTATGGGATTTTGGAGTCGGAATGAACACTAAGGCACACTTGAACCACGCTCCGAATCACTGAGGCGTCCTCTCTGTGGCTTCATGACAACTGGTCATCCTGCGGCTGCCTGATTTTACTGTGCAGGGGCATTCTCTCCTTCATAGGGCAGGGAATTCTACTGACAGGCAGCTCCACTCACTGGGAAATCCTTTCTGATGGGCTAACATCTGCCTCGTTGCCACTTTTACTCCCGAGCCCTCTCCTCTCCCCTGGAGTAAGTGAGCACACCCCTTCTCTCTACCAAGGACAGCCCATCAGAATCTAGAATGCAGCCTTCACACCTCACTTCAGTGTTTTCTTCTCAGGCTAAATAGAACTGCTTTCTGGAACCTTCCTCACATGGCCCCTCTCATCTCATCACCCCCTTCCAGGTGTGCTGTGGGTGTCAGGATACTTCAGGCTGTCCCAACACCAAACACAATGCTCCAGTGTGCAGGAGCACAGTGAGGCCTGATCAGTGCCCGATACAGAGCAACGGGGATGGTCTCAAAGGAGCTCTCTCAGGCTCGTGCGTTCCTGTCTGCCTCTGGTACTCACCTGAGGTGTGACTTGGGGAAAATTAACATCTCTGTGCCTTGGTTGGCTCATCACTATAACAACAACAGTGACTTCACAGGGTTATTATTAATAAACTGAATTAAATCATATTAGATAAGAACATATCTAAGGTGCCTAGTACAGTGACTGGCCAATGAGCACACTCTCAGTAACCTGTAGTTAGCAACAATAATGCGAATTGAAATGCAACAAAATCAGAGATTTTGGGTAAATCAAAAGCAGCTTTCACAGGTGAACTACTGTAAGGCTGGGTCTAGAGGTCACCACAACCAATTAAGTTCTGCACCATCTCAGCAACTCAGTGATTCACTCATTAAGGGAGCATGAGTTAAGTGCATACCAATGGTGCTCAGGACCCCAAAGAGGAGTTAAGCAGCCCTGACCACAAGGAGTCTCACAGGAAAGACAGCCGGTCCCAGCAACGAAGACTGGCTAGTGGGGCAGCTATGTCAGAGCTACAGGCAGGGGGCTGTGGGACACAGAAGATGGACCCCTGGTCCAGCTGGGGTCAAGAGAAGGCTTCCAGGAGGAGAAGCCACCATCTGGCCAAAAACCAAAACGACCCACCACTGTAGCCACAGTTCCCGTCTCTGACACTCACATCAAGAGCCAGGCTGAGCAGGCAGCTCGCTTGGACCCCAGAATGCCTAAGTCCATATGGGGGTGAAGCCTGCCACTGTCCTCACCATCAGCTCAAGGAGAATTCCAAAGAGGGGGCACGAGGCCCAGCTCAGGGGTCACCCAGTGCCCTGCCCAGCCCGGGGTCAGGTACAAGCGCTCTTTGCATCCTCTCAGCTCAGGTTGGCATGCCCACAGCACAGGATGCCAACCTGTAGGCAGGCGGCTTTGGGATAAATTTAGAGCCCTTTGCTTCCTCTGCCCACTCATAACTTCACACTTTTCCCCAAGCTGCCTTCGCCTGGAACAGCTTCCCTAAAAGAAACATGAAACCTCTTCTCTTTTTCTCTTTCAAAAAACATCTCCTTGAAGCCCATCTGCTCTGGAAAGCCACCCAGATTCAACGGTCACTCTTCCACGAGACCAACATCACAGGTTCCCAGGTGTTCCCCAAATCCCGCAGAAATCCCTTCTCTCCTGTCTGTCCTGAAGCAGCAGGGGAACAAGGCAGGAAAGGTTGCTACAGTTAGATAAGAACTAAAGGGGATGGAGGGTCTCCCACATCCGTAATGACTAGTCAAGAAAGGGAGGGAGGGAAGAGGTGGCAGGAGGACACGCCTGGGAACCAGGGTTTGTGGGTTCGCGACTTCATTCTTGCATTAACTACCATGTGACCTTGGACCAGATATTCCACCTTCACGCATCTTAGCTCCCTCGTCTGAGCAACAAGGAAGCCTGACGAGAAGAGGTTAAGACAGGTCTTCCTTCTCCACAGCCAGGGATTATGAAGACATCCGCTCTCTCTGGGACCAGGACAACTGCTCCAGCCCCGTGGTCATGATCTTCTTCTGTCTAGAGCCAGGCAAGTAAAAAGTTAATATTTTCAGTCTATAAGTAGTTCCTGCTGTTGCAGATAAAATTAAATGGCATGGCTATTTTGGTGGAAAATCAGGTAAAAATGCTGAAAAATAAACTCTCCGTCAAATGCCAACCCCCCCCCACCATGTTCTTTTTTTATGCCCATTTGGTATTTGTTTTTAATTCTGGCTGATTGTCAACTTTAAAACCTGATGCATAGAGTGGCTTGCTATTCCGGAGGCGTTATTTTAAGATGAAACAATGTAAATTCTGACTTTGGATGGCAGATGGCTGGCAGTTCACTGTTTGGCAAACCAACTGGTATGGTATGTTGGAAATTCAGAGCAGCAGGTATGCGGTTCAATTTGAAACCACCACAGATGCTCAGAGGGAGCGGGGGAGGGGCACAAGCTGGTCAGGAAATTAAGAACAGTACTCGGAGCTCAGAGGGGAAAAAAGATGATAATTAGCTGAAAGTTTGCTTCTTCCAGCATCTACTTTTTCTTTTTTCTTTTTCTTTTTTTTTTTTTTTTTTTGGTTGCTTCTTAGAAAACCAGGAAGGCCCTTAGAAGTCAGCCCAGCAAAAAGCTTCTAATTTTGCTCCATAGCTGTCTGGTTGGCAAAGCTCATCCTCAATGAGGAATTCAAAGGTGAAGAGACAGCAGATAAAAAGAAGCTCAAACATGTTCTTCAACAGAGAGGACCCAAGGGCAGCGTTACATAAGGAGCCTACCTCTGGGCTGATTTTTAAGACAGGATCAATTAATGATATTTCAGGAAGGAAGGATTCACAGTTTAGAAAAGACCTACACACATGAAATCGACAACTCCAGTGTTTCGACATGCAGGGAATTTCCCAGAACAAAGTTGGAGGGAGGTAATGTCTACTATACATTTCAATTAGACTCTAGGTAGCATAGAAGGTGTCTGGCTGCCCATCTGCAAAGCAACTGAACTCTGCCCAGATTCACCCAACAGTGAAGGTCTATTCAAAGTCAGTGTAGACTCAGTATACTTTTAAAGAAGGTCACTCAGGCTGCAAATCTCTAGTTGTCAGACTCCTGTCAAGTGGAATGTCAAAACAAGTCATTAGAACCAGAACTCTTGATTCTTGTGTGTGTGAAAATTGAGCTATTTCTCATTTCCTCCAAATTTGTATGATGGCTAGAAGGCAAGTAGGGAAGAATCTGTGAAGTGCCCCACAGTTCTCTTCCTAGGGTGCCCAAAGTGAGCAGGAGACCCGCAAAGGATCTGGAATGGATTCCTACCAGGTAAGATTTTCAGACGTAACAGTATCTCTCAAACTCCTCTTGCCTTAAGGGTCCTCTGGTACCTTGGCTTGAGGAGCTTGCTTTGTTCTGAAAAGTAGCAAAACTCTCACTTTGGGTGTTCGTGGATTACAACCTCACTAAATTCAAAGCATCTCAGTCCTAACGACTTTGAATAACTCAAATGGCAGGGATAATCCAGGTCACCATACTGCAATCAGGTGTTCTGGCCAGAACAACAAGCTAATTAAAATTCCAACTCATAACTTAATTGCTTATCGGGACCTTCAGTAATGAGTAAAGGGTCTCTGGGTTTTCAAATAATAATACAAACCTGAGTGAGCCATTTCTTCAGCAGAGCATTGTCAGGAAGAAGTCTGTCGAAAGCGAGCACTTCTTGCTGCTTCCCCCTCGCACATTCGGTTAAATGAAGAAGTGTGGGTGAATCTACCTTTCAGCAAACCTGTAGCATCTACAAGGCACGACGATGACTCAGATGTGGATCCTGCCCTAAAGAACTTTCCAGTCTAAGGGGAATAATAACGTGTGAATATTCATAATCACAGATGGAGCACAGTAGGGCCTGGAGAAAAGAGACAGATAAAGAACGCAGGGAACTCCAGGTTCCTGGTTTCCTGAGGAGATTCACTGCTCCCTTCCAGAAGGGAGGCCCTGACACACACAGTCTGACAGATTCCTCTCACGCTCTACTTTGGCCCCGTGGGTCAAGCGGGGCACAGAGTGTCTCAAGCCTTTCCCTCCATCTTACAGCCCAGAGAAGTAAGCTGGACTTCGCCATGTTCCCTCACAGTTTTCCTGAGAACCTGTTCCAAACCCCGAGAAGGGGCTGGATGGATAGATCCCCAGCTTGGAAATAATTAGGAACTGCTGTGCTTCAAATACAGAATTACCTGAAAGACAAAGAAATTGAAGGAAGAAGGATACAGATGATAGAAGAATGGACATTCTGGGGGGAAAATGTTGTGCTTGTTATATCACCAACCACCAAATGTGAACCACACCCGCGCAAGAGGCTGGCGAAGGTCCCTGAATACATTTCTTGTGAGTGCTCTTAACACCAAACGGATCAAAAAAAATTTTTCCCCAAGATGCCGCAAAAAACAGCATGTCCTTCTGTTGTTTCAAAAATGACATTTAAGCAGCAATGAAGCTGAGTGTATTGGGGGGGGGGAGTGGCAGGGACAGAAGAACAAAAGAGTTGGAGGCCAGGAGGGGTGGGGTATATGAGGGACAGCAGAGGTTGGTGGAGGGAACTGTGTTTAAAGATTGACAAGGAGGAAAAAAGAAGGGACAGGGGGCCAGGAGAGAAATCAGGACCAGGATGCATAAACTCGACTTTCCAGTCTCTCAAGCAACATTTTGCAAAAGGGCCTCATCTAAGATCACCCTCCCCTTGGGAGACAATGGTGGGGGAGGAGGGAGAAGGGGCTTCTCCGTGGATCCTGGACTCTAAGGGGACTGCTTGGCTAGGAGTCACGTCTATGAAAAGAGCCCGTCACATATATGAAGAGAAAACAGTTGAGACACGAAAAATTCAGGAATGAGAATGGAGCCAACAGGACAAGAGATGTCACAGTGACCCCTCCCCCATCCCACGACCCGCATTGTTGAAGGTCTATGCCCACATTTTTGGCTTGGGGTTCTTTGCTTATGGCATCCCTGTGAATGGGTATTTGTGATTTGTTTTCATGGCTGTAGATAAATTTGTATGGTAGAAACACATCCTCAACAGCTCAAAAAGAGAAAGATATGAAGCTCCACCCATGAAGGGGGCAGGGGGAGTGAGAACAAATATCACAAAGTATTTCTCTTTGGCTGAGGTCACATTTTCGTTGGCAGGAGAGCTCCCAATTAAGGGCACTTATTTTGGGGGCACCTACATTGTGCCAGGCACCAAGTGCTTTATATATATAATTACACTAGTCCTGCAGCAACAAAGTGATGCGGGGATTTTTATACCCATTTTACAGGTGAGAGGACTAAGGCTCAGAGAGGTTAACTAGCTTGTCAAAGTCTCACAGCAAGTCAGGATAAAGCTGGAATGGGAATCCTAGGCTCTCTCACTTCAAGTCCAGGATTTTCCCTCTGCTTCTTCACAAACAAGAGATTCGAACAAAGTGAAACAACGATATAGGAGATGAGGGAAAGAGAAACCACATATCTCATGTGAAGGAAACTATTTCCCTTTCCAGGAAATGAAGGGGAAGACAATGGGAAGGAAAAAGAAAAAAGAAAACACAGCTTTGCCTTGAAGGATGACAGTGGGATATTAGAAAGTTGAAATTTTAAGACAGATAAATTTTTTACACTACCAAAGTATTTACTTAACAAAGTGATATTCTAAAGAGTTACTTTAAGTAAATGGCTCCTCAAGTACATTTCAGCTAAGACCAAATAAAAGTCTTTCACAGGTAACTCTTGAGGAAGACAGGTGGGGTCCTGAGAAGGTAGGGCAACATAAGAGTCCTTGAAGGTCTCAAATGTGGCTCCCAGCAGGAGTTTTTTATTTGCATCCACAGTTTCCAGTCTTCCTAATAAAATGCAAAAACAGGCTTATATGCCCCCAACACCCAGGACATACTGGTCTTACAGTAATGGAGATTAAGGGAAGTTACCCATTTCACAGCTGTGTGTACTGCCACGACAATGAAACTAGGGTTACAGCCTAAAAAGCTGAAAGAAAAGACTTAGAACCAGAATCCCAAGTACAAGTCTCTCAAACAAAAGTTTAATAAACTTTAGAGACAGACCAAGGCAGAAGCATGGCATTATTAATACGACTCATATCAGCTAAGGCAGTCACCGATCTGGGCTAAACCTTTCCCCAACACATTGCAATTCAAAAGGCCTGTTATCTCAGAAAAGGTTGCATTAAGTGTCTCTTGTAATTATGTCTCCAAGAAAAAATACTCTTCTCCTTATTAAATGTTTCAGTGGCTGGCCCTGCTGAAGGCAGCAGGAATTTGACCCCAGAGCCATTGAGCCTGAGAGGACAAAGGAAGAGGCCACCAAGGAGTTGTCCAACTCTATTAGCAGGGGTGAGGCTGTTTACTGGGTTGAAAACGGCTTTAATTATGGACCTAAGCAAAGAAGCACATAAGTTATTGCCATACAAAGTCCTTTAATAGGCAAAGGCACTGGGAGTCACAAGCTTGCCCAACTGCTTTCCATCCTGCCTTGAACCTGGTTGTGGTTCAAAGTGGCAGGCTGTGAACTCTAAAAGCCAATTCAACATTTGCAACTCATTATCTCCATGTAACAAGCAGCAGAGAGAGACTGTCCTCCCACTAGAGGGTGAACTCTTCCCACACTAGGACCAGACCCTGTGTCCCCAGCATCCCAATGAACACAGCAAGTCTCTTTGGAAATAAGATGAGTTACCAAAAGCACTGTTTGTTGTCTGGGGTTCTAATCCAGAGGTAGACAAGTTCATTTCACTCCACAAACATTTATCGAGTCCATGTTATACACAGGACAATGTGTGAAGT
This sequence comes from Ceratotherium simum simum, assembly GCF_057802395.1. Taxonomy (NCBI): domain Eukaryota; kingdom Metazoa; phylum Chordata; class Mammalia; order Perissodactyla; family Rhinocerotidae; genus Ceratotherium; species Ceratotherium simum. The sequence goes on along the minus strand of NC_141911.1, from coordinate 10,173,819 downwards.
GCTGCTGGAGATTCAACCATGAGCCCGGCCTTCCATCAGCTTAAAATCCCTCTGGAGGATTCTAGGAAAAGGGTAGCTGCAGTGACATCTCCCAGTGCCTCACAGAAAAAACAAACAGAGAAACTAAATGAAAATCAAAAATGCACAGACGCTTATGACAAAACTAGGTGACAACATATCTCCATGAACCCCGGAAATACAAGCCAATGGATGAAACCACCAATAGCTATGAGACATGCACATCATTGGAGTCTGTGCTAGAGAAGCAGAGAGAAGCAACAGGGCATCTGATGGACCTGAGAACAAGACACCAAAACATCCAACAGCAATTCACTGGGAAGCACCGAGGGTCACCTTGAGAACAGCGGCTAAAACTGGGAGCAGTTTTGCTGACTCTAATAGTAGGAGCACGTAAGGACGTGTGTTAGGGGGTCTGAAGGGAAGACACTAGAGCTGCATGGTCCCTATGAACTCTCAGTGAGAGTTTCTAGGACTCCACTGCTGGGGGTGGAATCAAAATTGAGCAGACAGAAATTACAAAGATAAAGGAAAGATGTGGTCTAGATAAAAGTAGAGGAGGGGAACGGAAACGGGAAATCTCAGAAAGAAAGCTGCCATATTTTTTTAACACTATGTGAACCAACAGAAGAGGGAGTATGGTTAAGTTAGAAATGCTAAATAAACCAATCCTCCTCCTAAAAATTCAGGAAAAGTAAATTCACATAAAAATTCATAGTTTGCAAAAGAGTCTCCATCTGAGACCACCTTCCTCTTGTGGGGGGTTGGTGAGGGAACTGAGAGAAAGGGTCTCGCTGTTGTGGTGTGAATGCAGGTAAAATCTCATACAAAGCTATTATCAAAAAAAAAAAAAAAAACACACACACAAAAACCCCACAAACAATTAGGAGCAGAATAGCATCTCTACAGATAATGAAGGCATGTGAGAAAGATGGGCTCAGAAAACTATCAAAAATGTAGCATATTATTTCAAAATCAGCTAAAGGTGTTAAGAAAATGATACAAAATCTGAAATAACACTAAAACATTATTTTAGAAATGAAAACTAAACTAGAAACACCAAAGCTAATACATAAAACAAATGACATCTTAGGGAAATGGAAGGTAAAAAGGATAATTTTTTAAATAAAATTTAAAAATTTTTTAAAAACCAAAAAGAAATGGAGAAAAAGATAAAAAGGATCTCAAGAAAGGGACAAATATTGAAGATAGGGAAAGAAGATCCAACCAATGGAGAATAGAAGTCAGTCTCTGAAAAGAAAACCAAGGCAAGACAACAGAAAATTGTTAAAATGTATGACTGAAGACAATTTTCCTGAAAAATTTTTTTTAAAAATTTGAAACTACACATTGAAAGAGCACACCACATACTTGAAACTATCAACCCAGGCAATCAACATCAAGACATAATCTAGTAAAATCACTGGACCTTAAAGATAAATATTCTTATAATACATGACATAAGGGAAAGAAAATTAGATTTTCACATGCTTTTTGACAGCAATATTTTATGCTAGAAAAAATTGGACTATTTTCTTATATTTTTGATACTCATATTTATGATACTTAGGAAAAAAAGTGTGAGCTAAGAATTTTATATCCAGCAAAACTAACTTTACATATAAAGAGCACAAACGATTATCAACATGCAAGAAAACAGAGAATATTGTTTCCATGGGATGAACCTTTACTAAGGAACCTATTAGAGAATTAGCCTTAGACAAGCAAAATGACTAAATTGATATCAACATAAGGATAGTGAGTATTAAATATACAGCTACTTGTAGAAATAAAACTAAATGAGGGCTAAAAGGGACAGATTACAGTATGTATTGGCTATAGGATCTGATAACACAAATATAATACAACCATAAAAATTGGGGGAAGGGAAGAGAATATGGAGATAAAAAAATTTTAACTGTTTTCAGTAATCATAATTGATGGTGGTAGTATTGTTATTATTGTTATTCTGAGACTCTTGTAATAATTATGGGATATTCTAATTCTAATTGTGTTTTTAAGAACCAAGATTCTTGGTTTGGAATAAAGGAAATACAAATGCAATATAGAGTTTCGTTAAGTAAAAACTCTATAGTTTTGAATCTGAGTCTGAAATAGTTTGAACTCAAAGTATTTGATCAGACACATCCCCAATGCACACACATATTACACATGTGTATGCTATGTCTGCTGAAATAGCTAGAAACAATAAACAACCCAGGAGGAATAAGCATCCATAGAATCCAGATTGTGGCATTAAACACTTTTTCCCACTAAAAGAAACCAGGCTTCTTGGAGAAATGGCTGACTCCAGGTCTGGGGCAAGGAGTACACAACATGAGCCTGGAGCATCTTCATACACCAGATAGTAAGAAAGATCAGAAACCTCCTGAGGTCATGTCAAAAGGACCCATAAGCCAACCGAAGAAGCTCCAATTGGCAATGGATTGAAATCCATCAAATATGTGTAAATCCATGAGTTCATAATACTATTGAAAAAGACTAACTGGTTACATTTAAAGAATGACAGGAAGCCAATTTATTATCTTGAAAACTGGCTATATAAATGCACTGAATATTTATTTTGCCTTCCCTAAAAGAACTGTACCACTGGGTAACCAAATGGTAGATGAACAGAAGCTTGTCTTTAAAAAATTATCCCAGTTAATAAATGAAAACAAAATTATAGAGGTAGAATTACACTATTTTGCAGCCCTCAGTGAAGCGATGGATCTAGACATTGAGCATCACTGAGTTAACGTGAAAAAGGAAAAACCACAGGTTATGTGCTGCCTGATGAAAAACACCATTGCCTTGCCAAAGAGATTGAACCTGAGTCTGGTCAAGCTTCTGGTGCAGCTGCCAATGCGCAGGAAACACAAAAGACAGAGGACCATGTCGAAGTGCACCACCAGTACACAGCTCGTGGGACTCTACTTAAAAATACCTGGGTCCTTCCACAGAAAAAGTGTAAGGAAAAGAAAGGATGGAGGGGTTGCTGCAGCTTTTAAAAGAGACTACCAAGACATATCTTTGTTTTTTAATGGGCAAGACTAAAAAATAGCAGCGAGAAATGCATTCTTAGGTGAAAAATCTACAAAGAAATGCAAGATAGTTATTACTATAAAGGCTGAGAAGGGTGGAGGGCCATGATTGTGATGGGGCAAATGGAGGGGCTTTTAGGGTAGCTGGCAAAGTTCTGGTAGTAACAAGAGTGTTTGCCTTACAAAAATTCATTAAGCTATAGATTTGGTTAGTATCGCTTTTTGTATCTGTTTATTTTACAATAGAAAGATGAAAACAAATTTTTAAAAATTCCAACAAGGATCAGTTTTAAAGGATGTTCAGAGTGCTCTAGGCTCTATCTGGATAAAAGCCAAGAGACAAGGCTGCCAAGTAGAGTAAACAGTAGGGAATGTCCAGACTTCCTGACTCTAACACTCGACCTTCACAGGTGGGACCACTTAATCCCAGCTCCCCGCACAAATTAAGCAGCATCAGATAAACACCTCAGCAGTCTGGGCTGCTGGCCCCACCCTGACCATTGTGAACAGGCCCTTTCTTCAAATCCCAGTTCTAGCATGGGATATCAGTTTTCCTGTTACTAAGACTCCAGAACTCCAGTTCCCATGGAACAAGGCCAGGCCTTGTCACCTCCAAATCTCTAAGAAATTGGGTTTTGACTTTGAATCCTAGTCCCATGACTGCTGGGTCTCCCTCATGCAGGCCATCTGCCTGGCTAGACCTCTGAACCCCCCACCCAGGACACCACCAGTCATTTGCCTTCTGAAGGTGCCCATTAGGGGTCTGAAGCTGGTCTAGAACCCCCCACCCAGGACACCACCAATCATTTGCCTTCTGAAGGTGCCCATTAGGGGTCTGAAGCTGGTCTCCAGCCAATTAAGACTTTCAGATGCTGCCTATTTCCAAGAGCCACCCTGACAGCCTGAATTCCTAAAGAGTGACTGTCCTGCTGTAGCCCAGGCCCTTGCTGTCATTTATGTTCTGAAGGAATTTATCCAGTAGGCAAACTTCTCCAACTTCATTGCAGTTTCTTTCTCTTCAACACAGCACACCACCCAAGTCAGCTTTTTCCATCCCTCACACATGAGTCACAATCAAAGACTCATAAATTTGTAGATTTGGAAATGCCCTCAGACAGATCATCTTTTTTAATTACCTCATTTGCTTTTGTAAGGAAAGTGACCATCAAAGAAGTAATGGTGGGTCTGGCAGATCCCACATCTATCAGTAATAAAGCTTGTACCAGAATCTAGGAGTCTCTGACAATGACTTTCTCCCTCCTTCCTCTATAACCATCCTTGGCCATTGTCTCTTTTCAAACATGCATTAATACTCAGTAGTTCCATGCAAGTTGCCATTAGCTCTGCGCCAGGAACCACGCTGGGTAGGGAGAGGTGGTGCTAGAGGGCTGGTGGGGTATCCTGGTGCTGTAGGTTTGAACAAGGTACACACAGTCCTACCCTAATACTAATAAAGATTTACAGGGAGGACAAGAAACAAGAAGTTACCGTAGAGCATACTAAATGCTGACACACATTCTCTCATTGACCAACCTCTACTCAGATTCCCCTGAACTCCTTTTTAACTAGGCCTGACTTTTGGACTTGTGTGTTCGTCTCTGCATTGTCCAATTTTAGCAAGAATCCTGCTAGGTCAGTTTAACCAGAACCCCCGATCCTCAATATCTGATCACCCTCATATCTGATCAGGTTCCTCATCCCCCACCCTCCCCCAGGTTTTGTCAGATCACCCTGGCCTGCCTTCAGCAAGAATTCTGTTAGGTCGGTTTAGCCAGAATCCCTCCTGACCCCTGATGCTTCCTCTTAGTAATTTTCCATCCATTCACCCTCACCTGGCTCCTTGGCTATAAATTCCCACTTGCCCATGCTGTATTTGGAGTTGAGTCCAATCTCCATTCCCCCACTGCAACACCTCATTGCAGTGGTCCCTACACCTATCACCATGACCCCCTTGAAGAAAGTCTGCCTTACCATCTTCAACAAGTGTCACAAACACTTTTTTCTATAATAATGCCACAGTACAGAAAGGAAATGGTGCTTTTGACACATACACGTGTCAAAATCTGTAAAAGTCTGCATGCCCGTATATGCAGCAATTCCCCTTCTGGGAGCTCATCCTAGGGAAATAATCATGGATGCATGAAAAGCTTTCACTACGAGTATGATCATCACAGCAGTATTTAAGATCGCAAATTGTCAAAAACAACACAAATGTCAAACAATACTGGATTGGTTAAATAAATGATGGTATATCCATTCAGTGGAAACTATGTAGTGAAAAAAATAATATAGGAAAATAAAATATAATGGTATGAAAATATATTCATAAAATATTCATTAGTGAAAACATATTACAAAACAGAATGTACACTGAGATTCTATTGTTTGAGGATTTATTCCCACAGAGAAAGGAACAGAAGTATATATATCAATACACTTAAAAATATGATTATTAAAGATAATTTTTATTCTCTTCTTTTTGCTCATCTGTGTTTTCCACAGTAAATATACATTAGTTGTGTAATAAAAAAATTGAAACAAAATTTTCTTCCTCTAGAAAACTCATTAAAAGTTTGTCTGATTCTCACTTATTCTTGCTGTGTGTTCTCACCTTTGTGCTCTACAGTTGGATCTTGCAAACAACGTCAATTCCACCAACTTAGAGATAAAGTCCACGACAAATGTATTACAATTCAATTGATGTCTTAACAAGACCTTCAGTGAGCTAGCTTCTCTGCATATTAGAAGATGAGCTTTCTTAAGTACAAGAAAATCTTTATTGAGGGCTTAAAAAAAACCTCAATAAATTTAAACTCTAGTGCTAACCAAAGATATGCAAAACAAAATAAAGTGATGTTTTATGCTTATCATATCAGCAAACATTAAAAACTATGATAGCACTGGGGCTGGTGAGGTCATAATAAGAAACATTGCAATGCAGTGCACTGAATACTTTTAAAAGTTAACCCACTGGAAAAAAAATAATTAGTTTTAGCTTTCTTTACAGCACTTGGTCAAATTCTCATACACATTGGTTTTCTTTCCATTAATAATAAACTTGTTTGCATCTATCTTTGAAGTTCTTTGCTTTATCGATTTTCTTTATAATTTTTGAAATACAAAGTTTCCTAAAACATGTTACGAGACATGGGAAAATAGCTGTTTATTTATTTTTGTCCTGTGTGGGATTCAAAAGAATTTTCCAGATGGAACTCTGTCACCTGCTTGGCATCTTAGAACATAGACAGGTGGGCACTGGGTGGGTACAGAGACCGAGAGAGGCATAGTCACCAGTCACATCTTCCCCATGGGCAGCCCGGTCTATCTAATCTTGATCAATTAAACATACATGCGTGCCTTAAAGAGAACTGCATAGCTAGAAAGACGGTACTCAGGAAAGCATTAAAGAACAGAGGCTACCCAGAAAATCACATCTAATCCTGGAAAAGTCAGCCATGCTGCTAGCAGGGGACACTGACCGCTAGTTTTAAATACACTGACCTCCGTGTCAAATACAGATTCACACACTGTGAGGTGGGAGGAAGCCCCAAGTAGGTTCCCAGTCCCTCCTGGGTCCTTCTCCATACATGCCATTAAGGGGTCTGGTGGAAACAGTAACAAATCAGGGCAGCAATTTATTTTCTCTATTTATATTTTGGAGAGCACGCTTAAACAGAAAGCTAGCCGCTGCTGAGTGGCTTTTGATTAGCAAGGCTGTAAGCAGCACTCACTCTCTCCTCCAGAAAGGGGCTACCTGCAAAAGGCGGTTCTCCTGAGAACACTCTGCAGCGTGCCAACTACCTTGAGCATTGCTTTGCTTCACCATTCTTTGTCTCACAGTGAGAATGGGTGTGAGCGCACACGCATGTGGGTGGCTCTCGCCGACAGTTACAGGAAAGTGCAGAGAAAGGGAGCCTAACGCTCTCATTCTCCTCCCCCCACACAAACAGAGATGGTGCCTGGGAAAATGACTTCCACTGTGGAAGCACACCCCAAAGACAGCTCAGATGGGCAATGAAGGGAAAGCAATGTGGCTCGCCAGCTGAGCAGCGCGAAATGCTCTGATATACTGCATGGCGGAACTGATTTTTAAAAATAAAAGAAAGAGATAGTCGTGGCCCTTTTCTCCCCCTGCTTGTTGTTGACTCTCCAAAACGCTGGGTCTGGCGCGGTTCTGATCCCTGGAGTTTGATGTACGTTGATTCACAGACTGCTGCGTGTCTGCACCAGATGGCCTTGAGTTAATGAACACAAACTCATCACTTTCGCTCACCAGGGAAATGTGCAGCTCAATCTGATTTGTACTCTACAACTAAAAATATTTGAGTATTTTTAGGGAGCATTTTACTGAGACAAAATGGCACTTCAGGAAAGCATTAAAAGAACAGAGACTAACCAGCAAATCGCAACTGCAATCTTCTACACATTGATAAGCCAGCTCTTAGATCATCTCTGACCAAAATTAAAGTAATATGCTAAGAACTGTACAGAAACGATGGCCCCATCCTGCCCCCCTGCCCTTTTCCTCTTCTCCAACCTCTCTGCCCTGCCCCAAGCTGGACTTGTGGTCCCAAAGCACAATGTAGAACTCATTCCAAACACTCGATTTTCTCACTTACATACTAGCAAAAACATTTGTCATGGGGTAGATACCAACACACACACACACATAGAATCTTATATATTATTTTAATGTATTCTTATCTATATGTTCTTATATATAACAACAACTTTAGGATTCAGAAAAATTCCTTAAGTGCACTCTACAAGATCTCCATCTTGTCCAACTGTGATAGAACGTTGTTCGACTGAGTGTTTGCCTGGTCCTCAGCACCAGCAAACAGACTAGTTGACTCCTAATAATGAATTAGGAAACAGGAAGCTGTTTCATATAGCTCACTTTTTCCCTTCTCTAAACTCCCACATTTCCTGCTGTTTTACTAAATCTTAGCAACTCGGCTCACGAACATTAAAGTCATAACTTCACAAGTCAGCTCAGTTTTCATCTCTCTCTCAAAAAACCCACAACCACACAATCAGGTTCTTTTCTCATGAATTGTGTGGGATTATCCAGAGTCCAGACAAAGTTCCTCATAGCCTTGAAACCTGGGTCTCACCTGGGAGCTTGTTAGAAATGCTGACTCTCAGGCCCCAACCCAAACCTACGGAATCCAAGTCGGCATTTTAACAAGATCCCCAGGTGACCTGTATGTAGGTGAAAGTTTGACCAGCATTGCCTTACAGTCCTCTAATTATGTATAACAACATTTGAATCCAGATCCCAAGTGTTCTTACAGGGTGTACTGTCCTACCAGGGAAGTAGTTGAATCATCTAGAACACTTCCCTATAAAGATATTTTACAAGTACCAGGTTTTAACAGAAACCTTTAACTTTTTCACAGTGATCATCTTTACAGTTAGAACTCAGTCCACTGTTTAGAAGAAAAAACATCATTGTTCATTACAGAGTGTTCTTTGCACAGATTAGCACAAGGGAGGGAAAGTATAGTGTTTTCACCTGAACGGATGAGTGTCACTACTAAGACATAAGCTCCCAGGGAAGCATCTCCAATTGCCCTTGGCAAGAGGTCTTCTGACTCATGGCCTTCTCCTGCTTAGGCAGCTTAAATGAGGTTCTCTTTCCAGCCAATTCTGGAGCAGCTGCATAGAATTAACAGGAAATAATAGTTTTGTGTGGTGGTTTAAAAAACCTACTCTTTGTCACCACAGGCAGGAAAGGGCACTGAGAAGGACTCCGGCTGCTCAGGACGCCCCCATTTAACCGTTGCCTGCCAGGCTGACTACGGCAAATGGCTAAGGGAGTCTGAAATGATCCTTGGGACCAGAAGAGGTCCAGAGAAGGCACACACGAGGGAAAGCTTGTTGCTGTGGAAATGGAGGCAGAGGCCCCCATGGGCGCTGCTACAGGGAGTGAGTGGCTGGGGGCTTCGCTTTGGTGCTGCTGAGCGTAGAGGGGCAGCAGCCCATGGCAATAGGCCATCATACCTGGGCCAGAGACAAAGGTGAACTAGCTACAAGCCCACTCAGCCAGAGGGCCAGCAAATCTGACTCGGCAAATTTGAGAGCCACTTTCTGTTTCCAATTCAAACACTGTGGTTGCTGACAAGTGAGTTCTAATTTGGTGAAACAACCATGGTGGTTCTGAACTAATTTAACTCAGAAATTCACCTTGACAATAGATTCACAGGATGTCAGAGCAGGAAGGCTTTATATGACCTTCTCATCCAGAAGTTTCAGATTCGAATGCCTTCAGAAGCCAGTAAAGACAGTCAACGAGTTGAATGAGAAGGATCTAGAACTTCACTGTCCAATAGTATAACCACTGGCCACAGGTGGCAATTGAATATTTAACATGTGGCTAGTTCAAATTGAGAGGTGCTGTAAGCATAAAATACAAAGTTTTTCAGAGGTATAGAAGGAGAAGAAAATGAAAAATAGCTCATTAATAAGTTTTATATTAATTATATGTTGAAATGAAAATAGTTTGGATATATTGGGTTACTAAATTATTAAAATTAATTTCACCTGTTTCTTTTTAATGTTTCTAATGTGGATGCTAGAAAATTTTAAGTTACAACATGACTCAAATTTGTGATTTGCATTATGTTTCCGTGGAACAGTGCTGGTGGAGAACAACAGAGAGGGTGGAGACTACAGCTAACTGCAAAGTAGATGCTTTTTTGAAAGGCGTTAAAATTCAAGCTTAAAAAATAGAAAAGAAAGAAGACTTCAGACCAAATTCCATTCACAAGTCACTGGTTTGTAACTAATGATTTTTTAAAAAGGGGGAAGTGCCCCAATTGCACAGCTAGTTAATGTAAAGTCTAAAAGGAAAACCCAGGTCTCCCGACTCAGAGACTCCAGCAGCTTTTCCTATGGAGGCTTGTTTAACAAAGTCAACAGCTTAAACGGCAGCTCAAAGGGAACCTGTGACCTTCATTTAGTCCCTTTACCTGTCTGGCATTTGTACCTGTAAAATGAGGGGTGCTATGGTCTGAAGGTTTGTGTTCCCCCCAAAAATTCATATGTTGAAAACCTACCCCCCAAGGTGATGGTATTAGGAAGTGGGGCCTTTGGGGGATGATTAGTTCCTGATGGTAGGGCTCTCATGAATGGGATTAATGCTCTAAAAGAGGGCTGACAGAGTTCCCTTGCCCCTTCCACCACGTGAGGATACATCAAGAAGTCTGAAGGAAAAGGGCGCTCACCTGACCATGTCGGCTCCCTGATCTCAGACTGCCAGCCTCCAGAGGTGTGAGAAACAAATTTCTGTTGTTTATAAGCCACCCAGTCTGTGGTATTCTGTTATAGCAGTCTGAAGGAACTAAGAAAAGGGGGTTATATGAAAAGGCCCCTTGGTCCCTTTGGGCTCTGACATTCTAGCCTTCACAGGCCTCACAAAAAGGACTCAAGAGTGACCTGTTATAGACATTAAGGGTGATGGGGCTTGAGGGCCAAAAGAGCAGCAATGGGGAGACAGCAGTTCTCTAAGAACTAAGCTGTTCGAGTCCCCATCTTGTATTAGTCCAATTTCATTAAATAAATATTTACTGATTTCCAATAAGTGTCAGGCCCTGTACGGGGCACAGCGTGGAGGGAGTCTAGAAAAGCAACTAAGGCAAGGCCTCCATATCTTCGAGGAGTTAGAGGAAGAGAGACACGTGCTCAAGGTTCATTACCGAGGTCATGGTGCAAATGTGGAAATGTTAGCAAATGGGCAGGATGTCAAGTGGTTGCAAGGAGAAAGCAATGCCAAAGGGAGTTGGGGTGGCCTCAGAAGAGTTGGAGTTTTAATTAAATCTTGAACAATGAAAAAATGAAGAAGAGGTAAAGATAATCTAGGCAGAGGGAATAGTGTGTATAAATGTATACCATGATGAAACCAAGGAGAGCGGAGAAGAGTGTAGCAGATCAGAGAAACATTGTATCCGAAGCACATATTATGCACGTTATTAAAACCATATGAAATGGCTGCAATGTCGTCATCTTGTGACGACAGCAAAGGTGAACCTGCTGGCAGTGTAAATGCTGATGCTACCAAAAGCAATCTCTAAATATAAACCTCAGCAGCTTAAACAATGAATGTATTCTGTTTTAATTGTAATTGTTTTCATTTACGATTATCATGTATAATTTGCATTATCTAATCACGTTTTAAAACTAATAGATGTATTGCATATGATTATTCAGATTTTGTAGGTATTTTTTTTTTATTGAAGTATAACTGACATACAATATTCTATTAGTTTCAGGTGTACGTAGGCGTTCTTTTTATCCCATTCTCTTAGGGTGGCATCCTACATGGTGCTGGCATTCTCTTCCTCAGATGCAGAAATTCATGAACCAAAATACCAAGTTGGCAAGCTTTTTCGGATAGAGCAAGCCACAGAGCAGCATTTCCTTCTTTTCCACCATGCTGGGCTCTCAGGCTCGTTATGCACGCCTTTTCTTCAGCAAGCCTTCTCTCCCCTAATACCTCTCAGACCCCAGCTACCTGTTAGTCCCAGATTCTGCCCAATTATCCCTCTTTCCAGTACAACATATGACTGCAAAGTGTTAATGAGTAAGGAAATCAATATTTCAGGTGCCTCAGTAGTGTGAACTGAACTTCTGCTAAAGAGAAGTCAATTATCTCTGGATATAAGTTGGGAAACAGGCATTTGGCCATGCTGCTGGTATGGACCTCAAAGAAAGAGATCTCCTGGGGAGAGGGTCCTAGCACTTCCTCAAATACAAAGCAATTTACTAGCACTACAAAGGGAAGGACTAAGTAAATGCTGATAGTTCAGACACATAATTATTCTGATACTCTCTGATCCCATGATTTACAAGCAAACTCTCAATTGCAGGTTTGAATTAATCAACCCCCAAATCATTCTAAAGATGAACCCACTTTATGTGAGGGTTATTCTAGAGGCACAGAGCAGCTGCATCATTCATTCATGCATTCAACAAATATTTATTTGTGTTTATTCTATATAAAAGGCAAAGACCAGCTAGGGTGGGTGTTTCAATGAGCTTAGTCCAGTAAGAGAGAGAAGACTCTGCTTTGATAACTGCAATACAGGACAAGATATATAACTGCCATTGGAATGACACAAAGGAATGATTAGTCATTCATTTAGGCTGGAGTGATGGCAAAGGCAGCATAGAGGAGGGAAGGGGAAGGTGTGTCCTAGAAATGATAATTAGGACAATTTGATCAGACGGTTAGGTATGTGTCAAGGAGGAGTGAGCACTATGGTGGACGACATCATTTAAGATCATACTGTACAGAGCTCTAAATGCCAGGCTCTGAAGTGTGACGTCACAGAAGCGTTTTCCACAAGAAAGAAGTAAAACCCAAGTGGAACTGTGGAACAATGTGGAGGATGGATTAGAGAGGGTGAGACTGGAACCCAGTGACCAGGTGGGAGGCTGAGGCAACGGTCCAAGCCAGAACAAGGGCTGAGATGAGAATGAAAGACAATGGACAGAAATGGAAGAGACAACGATGAAGGAGACTGACTGGTGACCTAGCAGCTGTGGGGAAAAGGGAGAGTGTTTGGTAGAATGGTGGGACTTCAAAAAATGGGCGCAACCCAAGGAGGAATTGGCTTGGGAGAAAGATCAAAAGTTTGGTTGTAGATATGTTAATTTTAAGATGCAAATGGGGTATCTAGTTGAAAATATCCATAAAGCAGTGGGAAAATTGGACCAGAAGGTGGAAAGCAGGAGATAAATTGAGCTGTATTCGATATTCATCAGTCATTTGTTAAATTAACATTTATATTTACTATAAGCTGACTGGGTACCAGACACTGTGCTAGGGACTGGAGATACAAGGGTGAACAAGACAGAATCCCTGCCCTAAAGGAGTTTCTGGACTGAAAAAGGAAACAAACCTGTAATGATTATAATAAAAGGGGATAAGTGTTATGATAAAAAGGCAGGTGCTATGAAAACACATTGGAGGGGGACTTAAGCCAGAATTATGGAGGCAGGAAAGGGAGTATGTGAGAAAAGAGAACAGGAACAGCAGATTAGCACCTTCAGTTGGGGGAATGGTGAGAGACTGAATATACAGGTGGACAATGGCCAGACTATTTATAAAAAGAGAACTCTGATCTGCAGCAACCAGCACAGGAAGCCAACCTACTGTCTACAGTAAGCAGCCCAGGAAGCCAAACCATAACCCCCATAGCAATTGGCCCCAAACAGCCAGGACTTGGTTAATAACTGCCAGCTTCCCTAATTTTTGCCCCCACTTCCAACTAAGGACCAACCAGAGAAAGCCAAATATGCACCCCTAACCAATCACATAGGATATCCCACTTCTAGTTAGCCCCCCTGCAACTTCCCCAGGACCACAGCCTCCAATCAGGACACACCGGAAGCCTTCCCTTCCTTCCACTATCAAGTTTTCCCCCTCCTGCTTGCCTTTGAGTCTCTGCCAAACACAAGTGATGGTGGCTGACTCCCTTGTTATAGTAAGCTCTGAACGAGTAGCCATTCCTTGTTCACGTTCGGTGGTCTTTGTTTATTTCCACAACAGCACATGACTGGACTCCAGTAGGACTGGAGTGCAGTGGTGTATGTTGGGGTGGAGGGTCAGCAGAAGGGAAGGGAGTTTGGGCTAAGGAGAGTGGGGAATCAGCAGCCACATTAGGAATGACCTTTTAAGCCAGGAGAAGGAGTATGAAGTTGGTGCTGAGTGTAAAGTCGTCCATAAAGAGGTGGGGGCTGATTCTGAATCAATAGTCCCATCTTTCCAGGACTAGTTTTCAGAGAAGGAACAAAGGAATGGGTAGGGACGAGACTACATTTACTGAGGCAAGGACCCAAAGTCACTCAGTCTTTGCCCACCATAGAAGAAGTTAGGGGTCCATGGATGCCCTGGTACCCTTGGGTACTTTGCAAATTTAGAACACTGAGCAAGAGGTGAAGCTTGAGCGGCCCTAATGCACAGAGACACAAACACAACACAATGAACCAAGCAAACAAAACACAAAGAAGACAGGAGAGGATGGCTGAATTATGACTGTATCAGAGTGGGCTGTCCAATTGTCAGAGTAAATAAAAACAGGAATTAGCTAAAATGCCTCCATTTTGAACAAAGGCTGCAACCAAATGGTGGATTTGAGCTTTTAGTCCCCTCCTATTAGGTTTAACTTCATGCAAACACACCTTGATTTGCCAAACTTCATTAGAGTGAATTGAAAACACCAGAAAAGAAATGGAACCCTGAATAAAGTGCTTCTTTTAATTATGCTATATTTTAATAGATATATTAACAATCTCATCACAAGTTTTCTTAAAAATATATTTACTAGAATCCTTTATAAATATTACTTGTAACAATAAATTACACTTGTACAGCTCTGCACCACTTTCAAGATACCTCCAAGCACATTTGATTTCCCCATTGTATGAGAGATAGAAAAGGGAGTGTGTGTGTGCGTCTGTGTGTGTGTGTATGTGTGTTGATAGGTAGGCTGTTGGATCACTTGGTCCAAGACTTTCCCTTTACTCCTGAGGAAAATATCTACTTCTACTTAGAAACAGACTGGACATAAAAAACCCACCTCTTGACTCTCAGGCTGGCCCTCTAGGCATTCTTAGTAATCTATTCCCATCTTACTGAGCAGAAGACTGAGGCTAAGGGGTTAGCAAGTGGACTGTTACACCAATAGCCAGGAATCATGTCTGTTGACAGCCACACTCCTGTGCACTCCCCTCCCACATCAACTGTGGGCTTGAACGCCTGACTTGCTTGAGCCAACGGAATATCAGCAAAGTAAGCAGAGGCCTGATAAGCACCTGCACATCAGGGCTTAGCACTCTGCCACCACCTTGTGGGCTTACCCAACCTGGGCCAACCTCCTTGAAGAGGAAAGACCACATGAAGAGAAAGACATCCCAGATGCCCCAACTGAGCCCAGCCACCAGGTGACCCACCAACTAAAGGCAGTCACCTGAAGGAGTCCAGGCAAAACCAAAAGAATGATCCAGCCAACCCACAGAACCATGAGAAATAGAAAATCATCTTTGTTTTAAACTACCAAGTTTTGAGGTGGTTTGTTAGGCAGCGATAGATAACCGATACACTAAGGGAAAAGAAATTTGTCCATGGCAGTCATTCACAGGCCCAAGAGTGGACCTGAGGTCTTCAAAGTCTACCACCTCACACAAGAATGAGAATGTCTTGGTCAACTGAGCTATCACTCACTTGGAAACCTGAGATTCCAAGTTCTAGATCCCCTCAAAATCACTGCGGTTAGTTCATCTAGCTGCTTAACAATTTTTTTTTTTTTTGGTGAGGAAGATTAGCCCTGAGCTAACATCTGTTGCCAATCCTCCTCTTTTTGCTGAGGAAGACTGGCCCTGGGCTAATATCCATGCCCATCTTTCTCTACTTTATATGGGACGCAACCACAGCATGGCTTGACAAGCAGTGTGTCGGTCCACGCCTGGGACCCAAACCTGTGAATCCCAGGCCACCAAAGCAGATCGCACAAACTTAACAGCTTCACCACTGGGCTGGCTCTCATCCAGCTGCTTAACAATTTTTGATTCCCATTTTATGCAACACACTCCTCCTCTCAAGGCCATTGAGTAAGGCTAGCTTTGCATGCCTGAGGTTGGAGGGAACCAGCCACCACTCTCTAGACCAACATTAGAGGTGACAGCTGCTGAGACGTCTTTGTACAGATCGGGTGAAGGACGACCAGAGAGACAAAGGCACTAGCCTCAATCATACAGCTGTTGGTGTAAGGGACAGGATGAGAACCCAGGTCTTCTTACTCCAAAGCCAATATCTCTTAGGTGATACACACTACTTCCTTAGCAAGAGGGAGAAGCTCCAATCTCAAGGCTTAGAGATAATGATCACATGTCAGTCCTAGGCATGATGCTGCCATTTGCAACTAGGGAGTGCTCTATCTTCAAAGACCTTTGGGTGACCAACAGAGCCATAAGAGGTGTCTCCCAGAGAGATACTCAGCAAGACCGAGGATGAATTAATTTATTCATTCATTATTGATACCCACATATGTCTGAACAGGGTCTGATTTAGCAGGGCCATAGATTGTAGATTATCTCATTTGGCTGGATACATAAAACCAGTTATTTATAGGACATTATTTAAAATCTCTGCCTTTTGTTGTTGTTTGCTAGTGAAGTCTTCAAATTCACGTATATTGTTTAAAAACAATATTAAAATTTTTACAGCAGAAATCTGTTGGCTTGTATATGAGGGCCACCAGGGACCACCCCCCACTCCCTCCAAGGAACAAAGCATTATATTAACATTTGTCAGATAAGGAGAACTGGGTCGCCTACCATCACTAAGCTCTCCCATGAACTGATTAGTAGACAATTAAGAAGTGGTTTGGGAATGCAATTTGCAAATGGATGGTGCTACAGAAGCACACATTCCACTTTGGGGGAAAAAAGAGAAAAAGAAAAACATGCTATAAACAAATTTTAATCATCACAAATAACGCTTCAGTTTATTCAACTGTAATAATACTGTTCGTTGGTTCATTATGAGGTTTCATACAACCTTGAAAACACTGATCACGCCTGCATGACGTACAGCATGGATTGTTGGGTCTGACATGTAAACTAATTACATCCGATTTTAGCTCTGCCTTGAGCCTGTTGGGAAGGCAGACAGATATGACATTCACCAAAGCCTTGCTTTGCTCAGTTGCTGATGCAGCCTGAAGTTTGTCAGAAAGAGGAAGAATTGAGACCACGAGATGGGAAACAGCTGGTAGTAATTCCTAGGCATAGTGACTGCTCTAATATTACAAATGTACACCTTGAAGAGTTAGTTGTTTTGAAGCTAAAAGAATATAAAAGTGATTAACAAGTCAGGGGGTTCTATCAGAGTGTGATTATGGCTAGTATTTATTGGACGCTTATGCAAAATGCCAATCCTTTTCCATACATCATCTCATTTAATTTTCCCAGCAAGCCTATGAGGTAGATACTTTTATTGTCCACATTTTATATATGGATGTTGAGGCCAGAGAAGTTAAGAAACTTGCCCAAGGTCACACAGTAGCATAGCATGGATTGAAATCCAGCTGTCTTTCGCTTGAGCCTGTTCGTAAGCCACTATACCGAGATGTAGGCCAAGCCCAGTGGTCAGAAGCTCTAGGCTATAAACTCAGTTCGGCATGTGGGCTCTGAGGCCTCCTCCAAGATCCTTTTACAGCTGTGAGTGAATCAATGACCTCTGCTTTGATTTCTGTGCTTCTCTGTGAGACAGATCAACACAGCAGGACATGAGCTGTATACACCCAAGATCAACAGTTCAGCATGGTTCCAGGCCCCTGAGGGTCCCCAAGATTTTTTCCAGGGTCTGTAAAGTCAAAACTATTTTCAAAATAATACTAAGAAATATTTCCTTCTTTCACTGTCATTCTTTCATGAGTGTAGGTGGAATTTTCCAGAAGCTGCATGAAGTGTGATGACATCACTGTGATGGCTAATGGAATATGGGCTTGTGTCTTAAAAATCTCAGTTTTATTTTCTAATATGGTAAATTTCAATAGATATAACTCTCAAAAACAAAAGTTTGGTGGGCTCCTCTATAATTTTTAAGAGTTTAAAGAGGTCCTGAGGCCAAAAAGTCTGAGAACCACTGCTCAAGGTCATGCCTATAAGACCAATTGAAATAAAATAGCCTAAAATCTCAAACACTGGAGAACAGAACTTAAGAACAAAAAGACCCGTTCTGCTTTTGCACAGCTGATTACTAACAAGCCATTTTTAACTCCTTGGATTGAGCAGATCCAACTGACTCACACAGCACAGGAGGATGAGAGTGGGAAAGAAGGCGGTTTGATGAGGACCCTGTGGGTTAACTCTTCCCTAAAACCCCTAACCATGGGCTGAGCGCTCACCACTCAGGCGTAGCTCACGTCAGGGGAGGAAATGTATTGGCGGAAAACAGTTATAAACACACCTCAGTTAGCAACTGTCCTGACCCATGCCTTCCTCCTTGGAATCTTCCATGATTCAATGTGGAATCTCCTGAGCAAGTCATTTGCCTCTGTATGCCAATTGCTGATGTAACTGAAGACTTCAGTATAAATTGAATACAATATGCTGGGATGGAAAGAGCATGAAGAGGAGGAAGACAACTAATACCGATCCAGCCCTCCTGCACACCAAGGGCTTGGTACATGGTATCTCATTTACTCTACACAATGATCTTCTGAGGTACATATGATTAAATCCATGTGGGAGACTAGGAAATGGAAGCTGAGTGGTCAAGTCAGTTATCCAGGATCAAACACCCAAGACTGAGTCCTAAGACTAAGGACCAAGGACTTGTCCACCACACGGAGGTTCCCAAACCTAGCTGTGCATCAAAATCATTTGGGGACAAAATCACTAAAAATTTCACATTTCCCAGCCCCACCCCTGAAGATTCTAAGTCAGTAGGTCTGGGTGGGGCTCTGGAATTCACAAAACCCCACAAATAATCAGCTTCTAGCTTGGCTTTTAAATAGCTATCTGATTAGTTAGATAAGTCATTTCACATATGAAAGGCTCTTCCACACCAGCCCTACTGGTTGGCTTTCTTTTCTCCAAGAAATAGTATTTTTATCGTGTCATGAGCATTGCTCTTTACCTGGAGCTAATTAGAGACTAAGCCAATAGAGAAGCTGAGGCAGAATGCTCTTCCAAGCTCCAAGCAGTCATGCACACGTTTTTAGATTTTGATTCTGCATATGGGTTTCCACAACATCCTCTCCCCACAATATGCAGGTACGTGGTAAGTGCTTTTGAACTGAATTGAAATGTGATCATATGTAATCTTCACAACTCTGTAAAGTAGGTTTAATAATTCCCAATGTGATGGATCCCAGGTTTTCCACAATAAATAGAACGGGGATATAAATACTTTTCCTTCTCCAAAATCTAGTTCAACAACTTAGTGGCATTGACCTGGGAAAGGCCAGACACCTTGGAGTCAACTCAGAAGAACTAAGAATTGCAAGGCTCTGCTGGGAATGGGCAGTGGTGGCTCCTTGGTCTCTGGTCGCCACCTATTTCATTTGTTGTCTCTTCTCCAGTCTGTGATGACATTAACGGCCACTCATATTCTCACACCACACAGGACAAGGTAATGGCCGTGCTGATAGCTGCTGTCACCCTAGGAGGACTCAAACCAGCCAGAGCTGCTGCCTTCGAGATCCATCTGAGGTTGAAAGGAGGGAGAGCTGAGGCCTGGGTGGGACAGGGCCTGAGGACACCACAAGAGGGCAGGCCACAAGAGTCCCTGTGTTTCCTCTCTTAAATTGTCAGACAACCTGCAGAGAAAACCCCATTGCTTTATAGGAGGAAAAACCCCTGACGGCCAGGAACAGGGCAGGTGCTGAATTTCTCTTGCTTGTGTTCTGTATGTGGACTTTCAAACTGAGCCAATTTAAAAGTGGCCAACATAGAACCTGAATCATAAATTATGGCAATTCATGACACAAACTCAATTCAGATTTAAAGGGTGAGTTGCCTTCTCAAGAAAAGTGATGCAGCTGGGAAACTTAGAGAAAAGGGCCCGTCTCCAAACTCAGAGAAAGGGATGATAATGGAAGAATTTTACAGACTCCAACTGAAACGCAGCCCCTCAGTGAGTGTCCATGACACTCTGAGCTAAAGCCAAGGGGCCACCCTGACAGTTGGTGGCATGGAGGACATTAACTAAATTTTCCTATACAAGCCACCCTCAACTTTATCTCTGCAATCAAGTCATCTCATTTCATAAGAACAAGGTAATAATCCCAGCCAATGAAAAAACAGAAGAGAATAAAACGTCAGATCTTTCATCAGTTAAAAAATGCAGTTTGGCAAAGACTGAGAACTGGGCTATCTTTTGCTCCCGCAACCCCAGTTCAGCCACTGCCTTACACTTGTAGAGCATTTTCTAGATTACAGTACTCTTCACACTTCTAATCTCCCTACATCCTCAAACCCACAACGTGAGCAAGCAGGGCAAGGATTACTAGCTCGATTTTGCAGATTAGGAAATTATTTAAAAAAAAAGAGAGAGTTGTATGCATGGCTGAAGCACCACAAAAACCCCTCAAAGGGTGTTGGAAACTTTCAGGACAAGCAGTGTTTCTTAGACATTTTCCGCCTGTGTGACTTCTTTCCAGTGTTTTCTCAACCCTAAAATACTCAGTTTTTCTTTCCACAGGAACACAATTGTTCTGGGCCACCTTTCACTTTCTGCTAGTATTTCTTTATCCAGGTCTACATTTCTAGGTTCCTTTTTCACACACAGTGTGCATACAATGGCTCAGATTTTCTTTCTTAGTCCTGCCTGAGCTCTCACATATCCTATTGATCTTTTTTCTCCTACCTAAGGACACTTTTTCCTTCTGCTGCTCTTTGAGTATCCCTTTGGTTCATTTCTCTTATCTTTTATCAACTCCCCAACCCCTGATTTCCTAGGTTCCTAATTTACCTCTCTACTTTCAAGTAGTCTTAGTCTTGCATCAGAAGCACACAGCTCTGCTGTCATAACAAAGAACATTTGCATTTTTTAGGACCACTTTACAAACTGATTTGGCAGAAAGAAGGGCACTTTCCTGAAGGCTAATAAAGCTTTAATAACATTCTCCTACCACAAGTGCTTGGATGTTAAACTCTGCGCATTCCTGAAACCACACAACACCCTCTGTGTGAATACGTGTAAAAATCATATACTAGTGTTTCATTCAGCTAAGTGTCTTTGGCAAAAACTATGATGTTCCTGAAACCAGGTTCCTTGTTTCTGGCACAATTATTTTTCTTTCCTATGAAATCTTGCTATTTTGTAATAAACTATTTGTATTGGTAAATGTGTTCTACACTTGTGAAATAATCCTTGTGGCACAAGGATCTGGTGCTTTCCTTAAGGAAATGAGAATGTCTAAATAAAACAAACATGAGATCTACATTCAGAGGATTTTGTACATTGCATTTATTGCCCAGTAAGGGACCTGATGTTCCACAAAACATGCAAAGAAGATACAACATAAAGTGTTTATAGTTTAGATCAAAAACAAATGTTGTCATTTAGTCTCCTGGTATATAGCAGGTACACAATAAATCTTTGTTGAGAAAATATCAGCTCTAACCCCAATCCATAGTCTCTCACCATCACTATGTTATACAGTCTGAGAAGTAGTAAGGAAATTAAGGGTCATTTTATATAACCGCTAGTTCACATCATTATGGCTAAATAATGTTGAACTAAATAACTTAGAGGACTTTCTCCAGGTAGATGCAACTATAATTACAGACAAGAAAATGAGGAAAAAAGAAAACCTTGCCATTTTTTCCACATGAAGTAGGCAGCAGGAGTAACGATGGCTAATGGTCTTATTCCTGTGTGACCAGTAAATCATGATTATAGACTATGGAGACTTCTTACCAATTCAGGGAGTTTAGACCGATATTTCTTCTAGGTGCCTAAATGGATATCAGGAACTTCTCTGGCTTTTATCTGTTTAATTTTCTCTCCAGAAAACTCATTGTTTAACCTATTTCTCACTACATTTTTTCTTACGGCTTCATAAATACTGATCAAGAACAGTAATTGGAGGATTAACAACCAACGTTGGGGGCAAATGGAAGGTCTAATTAGAAGAATGGTTCTTGTGGGTTTCTTAAGTCAAAATCTAGTCCCTTATATCTTTACTCTATAGACTTGATCCTACACCTGGGGCAGAGTATTACTCATGGTAACTTGGCCACTCAAGTTTTAATAAAAGCATCATTTGAGTTGCAGTGTGAAATATTCTAGCATTCTTGTTGCCAATAACGTGCATTCTTGTGAATGCTTGCTAAGGTCCTATGTCTATGCAAAGGCTCTTAATTTTGCTTAATTTCCCCTAAGTGGATGCTGTACCCAGTCTAAGAGGGAGGAAGGGCAAGAATTCAGTTTGCTGGTTTAATAACCTCTTGCTACATTAAGACACTGGATTTGAGAGTAAGCTTTTGAGGACTCTCTGCCTCATCTCCAAACTGATCCGATGTTTGTTAACTTTGTTGGCTGTGATCAGCATATCAGCATATGATCAGCATATCAGATAGATGGATAAATATCCATCTATCTATACAGATAGAAAAGACTAGTATGTGAATCACTGACAATTGTGTCAGTCCTGGTTTTGCCAAGGTGCAGAAGCAACTACTCTCATATAATCATACAAAAAGGTAAATGACACAACACTTTTTTCCCGTTCCTTAGTTCTTTCAAAGATTTAGGAGTAAATCCTCAAACTTCTGGATTCAGGCCAAAAGGAATGAGCAAAGGTGGCAGAGAGGTAGACATTAATAATACAGACCTTCTCTGTCATGATTTCGTGGTATGTTTCTATTTTGATAAAGCCCAAAGCATCCCAAAATAAATAAGTGACCAAAATAAGTCTGAGAAAGCAAAGTAGGAGGGACAATAATTTTTGCCTTTGTCTCACTGGCTCTGGTGCAAATCCCCACCTTGTCTTTATTTATGTATTTATTTTTTAAAGATTTTATTTATTTATTTTTCCCCCAAAGCCCCAGTAGATTGTTGTCTGTCATAGCTGCACATCCTTCTAGTTGCTGTATGTGGGACGCGGCCTCAGCATGGCCGGAGAAGCCGTGCGTCGGTGCACGCCCAGGATCCGAACCAGGGCCGCCAGCAGCGGAGCGCGCGCACTTAACCGCTAAGCCACGGGGCCGGCCCCCCACCTTGTCTTTAAGCAGGAGCCTGTGCTCAGTGAAAGTGCATTGTATGTGGTGCTTCCACTCAGATTATAACCACAAGCAGCCACCACAAGGAACAACAAACTCCTCAGGCCGTTAGCTGCTGATCTTGACAAATTAAACCCTAATGGCACACTCTTATTAAATGTAAAATAGGCATGATAAGGTATGAGTGGAAATGTGAGGAGTGATCTTCGTCGTAGGCTACCTTCCCCATGTAGAAATCTGTGGGGATGTGAAATGTCCAGGGGTCTGCTGTGGCCATGTGACAGGATGGAAAAAGCACACATAGAGTTTGGAAGCAAAGAACCGAAGTGTGCAACCTGGGCTTACCCAGTTACAGGTTGTGTGACCTTGGATACTATCAGCTTCAGGCTCCCGTAAAGTAGGGACCAGAGCAACCACCTCACATGCTCACCGGGAGCAGATGAGAGAATGTTCGTCAAAGTTCCTTCTCCCTCAACTGTGCTGACTGGTGCCGTCAGTGTCAGCCCAGTGGGGCAAGGTCACCAGCCACAGCCAAATCTCACTGGTGGCCCGGCCCTGGAGGCTGAAGGCCCTGGGTGTGGCTGGTGCAGCGGCACCCCCATCACTCATGGGTGGAGATCTAAAACCCCGCCTGGAGAGGGGAGCCCAAGAGAGGCAGCTGGGGCTCGGCCAGCGAGGCCTTCATGGCTGTATTTCTCTATACCTGTCTGACTGGCCAGGTACAAATCAGGCACTTGGGCATCAACTCACTTGGCCATGGGGTAAGGACTCGAGGAGCCTACAGCTATGAGGTCAGAACAGTGATTCCAGTTGCGCTGTTAAATTCAGAGGTGACTCCAACAAGAGGAAAATGATTTTAAAAACACTCAGGTTCAGGCGCAGATTTCAAAATGGAATGCCGTCCTCTTTTCGTTTAGAGTGACAGGGTAATGGTCAAGGTAAATGGAATCTGATAGAGGCTGTTATTCTGACAGCTTAACTCAGGCCCAGGCCCTCTCGCTATGGGGATGGCTGGGAGTAAAGGGGTCATTCTCCGGATTTCAAATCCAAACACTACATAAGAAAAGAGAGCTCGGAGGGGTTCAAGGTGAAGGGAAAGGCAGCCCACTTTTCTTTCCGTGCTCTGTTTTTGTCCTTCACACTCTTTACACTTGAGGGAGAAGCTAATGACGTTGACCTCGGGGCCCCCATTCCACCCGGCGGTGAACACAGCTGTGGCGGGCGGTCCCCGCGGGCCTCTGCCCGCTGACGCGCCCTCCGTTACTGCGGCCACGCCAGCGGCTGACTGAAAACAGCGGCAGGCGGCCACTAGGCACACGACCCCTGACACCGCGGGCCTTTTTTTCCTCCTCTCCGCCAGCAGCCAATGAGCAGGCTCTCTCCACCGGCTGCCATGGCAACGAGAGACTGTTCCGCAGTGCCCAGAACAGATGTCACATGAGCCAAGATGAATGTGGTAGGGGCGGGGAGCGTGTGGAGGGGACAGAGGGGCATGAGGGGACGCATTTGGAGTTAAATGGTCCCACCAGAGGGAGTGAGGCATATTCTGAAGGAAGGGCAAACCGGTAACATCTATTTTCTTTCTTTTCCCCGTCCTGCAAATTCTCAACACACATGCACACACACGTCCTTCCATCTCCGCTACTGAGGTGCTTGCAGCTCTCTGGCTTTCACGGCAAACACGAAAGCTCTGATTTCTCGAAGCCTTAAATGCACATCACCTCCACTGCGGAAATGCAAGCAGGCACTCTGTGGCCATTGAGGAACAGGCTGGGAAGCTCTGTTGAGGTGAATCGGGGAAACAGAACCACTGGGAGCTGAGGCAAATTCATGGGAATTTTAAAGGCAAACGCACTGCCTCTGGAGGCACACAGCAAACCCTGTGTCACTCTCACTGTCACTAAAATGGAAGGGCTCCTACTTCCCTGCCCCCCCGGGGTGGTGTCTCTGATTCTACCACTCCTAAGGCCATTTTTTACATAGCCTAAACCAGGGCAAGGCATATAAATCTACCTGCTTCAGCAACAAAGCCTCTTTTGTTGTCTCTAAAATAGATCCTATCCCAGCTCCAATACTGTATTTAAAATGTTTCCACCGCCTTCCGTTTATCTTCCACTGAAATTAACAAGTAGAGCATGTGCACGCAGGCACACACGATAAACCTATACATTAGTTGGAAAGATAAGAGTGATATTAACCGCAGGCAGGCATTAGACACTGCAGGCCTTTTTTCCTCCCTGCTTGCAGCCAATGGGCAGGAACCTAATCCTGTTTCCATTATCAGACCACATGAATTAGGGAGACAGGAGGGACAATGTATAGGTCCTGTCCTAATCCGATAGATGAAATGCACTGAATGTCTTAGAGGATGGGAAGATGTTGCTTAGAATTATTTTGCACTTAATTCCCCGACAAACATTCATAGAGTGCCTGCTTTGTGCAAAGTGCCACATGGAGTGTTGCAAATGATGCAAAGCAAGGGAAGGTCCCATTTATAATCAAGAGGGAAAAGAGACATGGAAACTCTTACAATGGGTCAGATGAAATGTGTGTGCAAGCAAAGCATGATGCGGACATGGAGGAAGGTGGGCTCTGAGAAGTGTCCTGGGGTGTGGGAAGAAGACAGCACCTATTCTGTGACAGACACTTGATATATACACTGTATCGTACAATACTTCTAACACCCTAAGAAGTAGCCATTATTTTCCTATTTAACAAATCAGGAAACCCAGGTTTAGAGAGGTTAACAGTCCAAGGTCATACCACAAGCAAGTAACAGAGCCACTTTACCCTAAGTCACCCACCCACCTCCATGGGAGTTTTTGCTCCATCAACCAAGTGATGCATCACTGCAAAGAACGCAGCTGTGTGTGTGTCGGCACCAATTCCTGGTCTTCCCCTAAGCAATAACGTCCATGAAGTCGTGGGCTTCAAACACTCACCGCATTCTTCCTAATACATATTGAAATAAACGCATAACTATTAAAAGTTAAAAGGTTCATCTGGATATACCCTAAAGTTTTCCCATGCTAGCCTTGAAAGATACGTAGAAGTGTGACCCGAGGAGAATTTGAATTCACTCAAATGTCACCCCACGTTGGCCAGGGTTATTTTGTATATATACCACCACTAAAATGAAAATGTCTCCTTGGTCTTCACAAGAACGCTTTCTTCTATCACTATTCTAGCCAGTAAGTGGAATCCTAGGGTGCTTGCAATGCATTTGAATGAAAAGCAGCGAATGTGAATAAAAGACTGATGGCCCAGCAATGCCCAGTGTCTGCATTGCTCCTGGAAGCTGCCACTGCAGACCCAACCCACCCCAGGGAGTCACTTCCCTGCCACTGCAGCAACGCACTACAACCAACAGAGGGCAGTAACACAAACCAGATTTTTCTTTTGGACCAAAATGTGGATGCACACAGTTTAATAATATGTAAAGCCCATTATTACAAGCTTTTCCTCTCCCCAC
This sequence comes from Ceratotherium simum simum, assembly GCF_057802395.1. Classification (NCBI taxonomy): domain Eukaryota; kingdom Metazoa; phylum Chordata; class Mammalia; order Perissodactyla; family Rhinocerotidae; genus Ceratotherium; species Ceratotherium simum. The sequence continues at coordinate 10,147,545 of NC_141911.1, read as the reverse complement.
CCCCTATTAATGAACAAATGCCCAGGGGTAATGCAGATATTTCTAAATACAGTGCAAGAAAGGGCAATCTGTACTCATACACAGGGAGTCTAACACACAGTAATAAGTGGAAATGAAAATAATCACCCAGATGCAACTAAACCATTAAGGCTAAAAATTTAGCTATCTACATGGCTGCATACATGGAAATAGAGATGCCTGTCTCCCAGAAACGAGTGTTTTTAAAACATTTATTTCACAAGCTCTTATTTAGAGTTCATAATAATACCTGTAATGATAACCATGAAGCTACAAGAGAGGTGAAGAGGAATTTGATCTTTATTGCTGGGCATATAAAGAAGGATTTTTCTCTTTGACTAAGGTAAGTAAATGAATTATTCAGGGCCTTTCCATGAACATTTAAAAATCATAACTCTATGCTTCAAACGATAGCACAAATTAAAAAAAAGAAGAAGAACTAGCTAATCCCCAAATCATAAAATATCAACTGACATTTACCCATGTCTATTTAGGGTCCTTCGATGCAAATAAATGATTTTTGGTTTTGATGAAAGCAGAGTCTTTTAGTGCGGTTAATGGTTTCAACATCACCGCATGGAGAATATTAACTGACTGAGACAGGAAACCTCCAGTGTGCAACCTACCCATTTCTCTGGGAACGAAGAAGCAGAAATAACCCTGCCAGCTTCTCAATTCACGATGGAAAGGAAGATTCCTGATCCCATGTTTTCACAATGGTTTGAAATTTGAGGGCCTCTGGAAAAGCAGGATGAAGTCATCACAGACAGCCTTGTCTCTGGAGTCACCCCGTTAAATCCTGATATTTGTAAAATGCTTGACAGATTACCAAGTACCTCCACACAGTGTGAGAAAAGCATACGGGACTCAGAGGCCAACGACTCTACCTCTCTAAATGCACTCTTTGGGTCATCTTGGAAATGTGTACGGAGCCCTTGGACCTTCAGCTTCTTCCTAAGGCAGGTAGGAGAACAGATCCTGAACTACCTTCCTGTCTGGGGTCAGGGTCACTCATATGGGACGAAGCACTGAACACTGTTAAGATTTATAACAAGTTTTGCTGTTCTTCTTTTCCCCATTTTATAAACAAGGAACTAGAGCTGTAAAGACTTGTACAAGGTCACAGTGAAGGCTGAGCAGGGCCCCAGCTAGGTGTTCTCATCCAAGGCAGTGGTTCTTCCCACCCCTCCACAGTGTCTTAGTCAGCTCCGGCTGCTATAACAAAGTACAGCAGACTGGGTGGCTTAAAACAAAAGATGTTTACTTCTCACAATTCTGGAGGCTGGGAAGTCCCAGCTCAAGGTGCCAGCAGGGTAGGTTTCCTTGTGAGGACTCTTCTCATGACTCATAGACGGCCACCATCTCACTGTGTGCCCACACGGCCTCTTCTCTGTGTGCAAGTGGAGAGAGCAAGAGCTCTGATATGTCTTCTTATAAGGACACTAATCCCATCATGGAGGCTCCACCCTCAAGCCCTCATCTAACCCTAATTACCTCCTAAAGGCCCCATCTCCAAATACCATCACATTGGGGGTTAGGACTTCAAACATATGAATTTGGGAGGGGGGCACAAATATTCAGTCCATAGCAAGGGGTAACAGTGGGCTTCTTTATCCTGCTACATATTTTCAATTCTGGTCAACAAATGTCTGCTGACAATTGGGGGAAACAAGGGTGAAGAGGGTCCCCAAAGAACTCACTTAATGTCAGGATAGTTCCCAGGAAAGAGCATTTGTGACACGTGAGCTTTTGTGACTGCATGTAGCACAGTTTATTACAACAAACTTCATGAGATCCTTCTTCAGATAGCTGTGTTTGAAACAATTGTAATGAGAGTCTGCCAACTAATCAGTACATAATTAATATTTGATAAGGTAATTAATGTATTAATTTACTGAGGAGGGTGGGGGGAAGGTAAGGAAGGAAGGACATTTTCAAATTTCAGCCTATAGATGCTTACAAGAAGACACAAAGGATCTGGACCTCCTGGTAGGGAATTATCGGGTCCAGTTATATTATGATGATTATAGCATAACTGGATATTTATTGAATGTATTTAATTTCTCTCAGTTGAGTTGGCATAAATTAAAACTACTTTCTGGATTGGAACACCAAAGGGGCTCAGCTTCAATTAATGTATATTGGGTGACTACGACATGCTAGTAGTATGTATGTATGCTAGTATTTATATGTATATATATAAATATTCAGTCCATAACAAAGGGTATTTTACATATATATAAAATCTCATTTAATTCTTATAACAATCCTATGAGGAGACGTTGCTATCCACACACTTACATAATTTAAAAATGAAGACTAGAGAAGTCAGAGACTCACAAATAGTAAGTGACTAAGAGAGTACTAGAACATTCTTGCCAACCATTCAAATGCTATTTTGATTGCTTACACACACGCGTGCATAATTTTCTCCCCCCATCCTCCCTCAAATCTAACTCTTAGGATTTTTTTTTCTGTTGTTATTTTTGGTATGCTACTTTATTTTGGTAAGTAGTATGGGGGTGAAGTTGCGTCTTTTTTGAAGGTAGAGATGTTTAAAAGGAGATAAGCTTATGCAAAATTTCTCCCTCCCTTCAAAACTAGACAAGGACTCCAAGAGAGGAGATCAAGTCCCATCCTCTCTGGGGAATTGAGCATCTTCTGTGTGTGGCCCTGGGACCCAGAGGAAGCCAGACTGGCGCCCACTGGGTGAGCATGGCCTGCCTCTCCTGAGCAGCCCAGGAAAGAACTACTTCCAGTTTCAGTCCCCATTTGAGGCTGGACATGTGACAGCTGTAGGCTGGAAACCAGGCCTGGGGACTGCTGGAGGCTGAATAATAGCCCCCAAAATGTCCAGGTCCTAATCTTTGGAACATGTGAACGTTACATTATGTGGCCAAGACTTTGCAGATGTGATTAAATTAAGGATCTTGAGATGGGGAGATTATCTTGGATTATCTGGTGGGTGCTAAATGCAAATACATGTGTCCTTATAAGAGAAAGGCAGAGGGAGATTAGACGCACAGAAGAGGAGGAGGCAGCATGACCACCAAGGCAGAGACTGGAGTGATGCGGCCACATGCCAAGGAATGGCGGCAACCACTAGAAGCTGGAAGAGGCAAGAAGGGATTCTCCCTTAGCGCCTCTGGAGGGAGTACAGCCCAGCTGAAACCTTGATTTTGGCCCAGTGAAACTGGTTTTGGACTTCTGGCCTCTGAAACTGTGAGAGAATGAATTTCTGTTGTTTTAAGCCACCAAGTTTGTTGTCATCTGTAGTTACCATAGGTAACTAAAACAGGGATAAAAAGTCAAGGATTTGGCAAATTAGAGAAAGTTTCATATAGCAACCACTGACTTAATCTTACCAAATATTATTTTATGATTGTGACATTTAGCAATTTCTTGTGTCAAGAGAGTTTGCAAGATAGGCTTTGGGGTTAGGAACACTATGGTTAATGCAGTGGTTTGTTCCTCCTGGTACACAACACATACTAAACAAAGCAGCAGTTCCTCGAACCTCTGAATTTGGTGTCTTTGTGGCAACAGTGAGTCCACACAGGAATCAACTTTGAAATACAAACAAATATAAAACCATCCTTTATGATGTTCACTACACAGCCGTAAAATTTTCTATGCATGACTATGGTTCTCATCCTCAGTCCCCAGATCTCTAGAATTTCTTGAGCTTTATTCAAAGGATCTGAGCTCTGAGCAAGAATTATGTGTTAATTCTTAGATTTACTTATCTTAGATATTCTTATCATATATCTTATATGATAATTAGGCACTCTGACTAGAAGTTACATATGTCTTATGAGAAGACAGCAAAATGATTGTGTGGGACCTTGTAGGCCACGCTAAGGAGTTTGGATTTCATTGTAAATGGAGTGGGAAGCCACGGATGAGTTTGATACAGGAAAAGGAAATGATTGGAATTAGACTGAGGAAGATGCTCCAGCTGCCCTGTGTGAGTATGTGGCAGTGGAGAGATAAGCAGCCCAGTGGTCCAGGAGCAGATAACAGTGGCCTGAACTATGATAGTGAACATGAAAATGAAAGAGAAGCAGGCACATTGGAGATATATTTTAGAAGTAGAATCTCAGTTAATCTGATTAATTGGAGGTGAGGACTGAATTGGTGATGACTCCTAGGAATCTTGCTTAAGCAAGTTAAAAAACGATGGCTGGGAAGGCTGTCAATGGGCGGGGCAGGAGAGGAAGCTGTGGGGATTGTTTGGGAGGGGGGAGGAGTGGGAATCAAGCCTCCAGTTTAGGAAATAGTATGTTGACAAGTAAGTGGAAATAATAAGTAGGCAGTGGAATCTGGGGATCTGGAGGCCAGAGGGTAGTTCTGCACCAGAAATTTTGAGTATCATCGGCCTAGAGATGGCATTTAAACTATGCTAGAAAAAAGAAGCAAAAACAGCACAGGTAGGTAGGTTATTTGGAAATGAAAGCTATTCCCTCTCTCTGTTAAACACACATACACACACACACACATGCCCATGCACATACACACACACAGCCAAACCACAACTTGCCAAGGCTTAACCGGAGAGCATGGGGAGTCACTGAATATCTGTCTGCAATCTAAGTGCATCAGAAAGAAAATTAAATAATCAAAGCTGAAGCAATTCTAAAAAACGCTCGTTGTAATCCAGTCATTGCATATTGTTTTTTATCTTTCACTTTGTGTACTTTTCTTTAAAATGACACCGTATAGGGTATAGATGACAGATTGCTAGATAACTGAAATTTAAGATAAAATAGGGTAAATACTTAGAGATTATAGCTATGTTGAAGATATGGATGGATGGATGGATGAACAAACAGACTGAGAGACTGATAGAGACAGACTTTAAAACACTGTTTTATGTTTGACACATAGTAGGTAATTTAACATTCACCCATAAAGGTTATGCAGAGGAAAGGTTGTGCTCACTTTTCATGCAGCTTTGAGGAGTTGAGGAGATAGGTCAAGTAGCCAGGAGAACAATATTTAGATTTATTAATGGTCTATCAAACTTCAAGAAAAATAATCTATCAGTGATCAAAAGATTTAATTCCTAAATGAGGAAGAGTTACATTTTCAGGATGTAAGAATCACAGGTGAATCCCCCACCCCTGCCATAAGCCACGATTCAGTTTAGAATATTAGGAAATGTCATGACAGGTTCACTTGGGAGGTAAACTGTCTACATTTGATAATCCAGAAACAATTAATAATACATCAGATTATCGCCTCCAATTAATACCATAAGCAAATAATTCCACCATGAAACTCTGAGGAAAAAATATGAAAACGCAGTTAAGAAAAGATTAGGAAGTCTTCGTCCAAAGGCAAGAACGCCTCCACATTTTGTGCCAAGTCTTCAGCTCACCAAAGACACAAAGGACCTGTCAAATTCTCTGAACAGAATGCAGCCCCTTCAAGGTCAATGGACCCAGTGTGAAGCTTAAGTTTCACTCTGATCCTCCTCTGTAAGATTCTCCAGCCTCCTCTAATCTGAATAGAAATTAGCAAACTTCTTCAGCCATTTTTTCCTTCCTTGGGTTGTTGGTGAGCCTGGTGCCCACAAGCCAGCCAACTTTGCAGAAAACCACAGTTTACATGGAAAATCACTTTGGGTTTCTGGCTCATCAGCAGAACTGCCTGCACAACTAATTAGCTCGACAATTGGTCCCTGCGATAAAATCAGCTAATTTTATGTTCAAATGGCTGCTCCGTGGTAAGCAATCCTGTCACTCTAAACTTCACGTACAAAGAAGTTGCTGAAGGAGCTGGTGACTGGGGGGTCACTGGGGGCAAACTAGTGAAGACTATTAAATTAGGAACCTACGTCAATGTTCTAGTCAGTGCATAGGGGTCCCACCAGGGCTCAAATAAGATGGATTGCCAGAAAGTAGTGCAAGAGCCAGAAATGCCAACTCTTAAAGGGGAAAATAGTATATACAAAATGCATGCAAAGTCATCTGCAGAATCTCCCCACTCTCAGAAATAAACCTCAGTGTTTGTGATGAGATTACAGAATCCTAGGCCCCAATCTAGTATTGTTAAGAAATGACTCTCCCTGGATTAAAGACTTCTGTTGTTTCAGGAATTTGTTCAAGGTTATCCTAGACAGAAAACACCGGAAAGCCAATTCCAGGAGTCACCTCTTCAGCTTCTTCCTCTCCTTCACTCACCCGCTAAGGCATCTGGTGAAGTCTGAGGCTCTCCCTGTTCTGCGGGATCTATCAGAAACCACACTACCTTTAAGGCTAAGGTAAAAGCACGGATCAACTTCTTTACGGTGTAAAAGCTAATTACGTCACCTCTCATGGGCATTGCAAATTATTGATTTCTTTTTTTTTTTTGGTGTGTGTATTATCAATTATACCAATTAAATGGACAATTAGAAATTTATACAAGTTTCAAAGAATGCATACAATTTTACATAAGTATACAGAGAGATACATACATACATATCTTAATATATTCATTATATCTATGCATGTATATAGATAAATATAGTCAGAGATACATAAATAACTTCATTTATATAAAGTGCTTAAAATAGTAATTAGCATGTAGTAAGTACTAAGTTGGTACTGTTGTTGCTGTTCTATTATCATCATTATTATTAATAGCTATAATGTACTATGTATACACGTTATATGTAAACTATATATGCAACTGTATGTTATATAACTATATGATGGTAGCAGGATGCATGATGAAAATTACACTTGTGTTTTCTTTCTGTGCTCTAACAGAGGTGCCAGAAACTCACTGGATTCTGGTAAATCATCCTTGAGACACTGTAGTCAGCTGCCTGCCTGGACTGGGTCAGGGTGGGTGAAGGACCCTTTGTAGGTCGTGGTATCAGCCACCTCTCGTGCACCAGCTCAGATCCTCTCGGCCTCACCTCTCTCTTCTCCAGCCCCCGCTGCACTGCCCAGCTCTGTACGGGCTCTGATTAGCTTTACGTAGGTGCAACCCTACAGCCCCTCACGTCGCACCCATGCCACAGGCCTCTTGCCTCTGGGACACAGTATCCTGAGCCCACACATGTGCAAGTGGCAAGTGCAGAGCAAACCCATGGGGGATGGCATCCAATGGACATATGCTTCTCTTCTTCCCCTGGAATGGCTGGGCATTCCATAAGGACCAAACAACCCCTCACCGATAGCATGGCCAACTGATATTGGTTCTCCCCCTTTTCCTTTCTACTCCCCTGACCCTTACTCCTGCTCCATGGCACCACACACCCCAATAAGTCCTCAGACACAAGCGTTTGTCATGGGCTCTGCTTTCCATGGGACCCAGATTAAGATAAAAATCACAGTGGTCCCCTGTGTGCAGGTGTGCAGTTAGCCCCACTGCTCACCAGGGTAGGTGACACAATGAGACACTTTGTTCTTTGGTTTCTGAAAAGGAAAATGACTCCTCGTGGTGCAGATCTGAAAAGGGGGAAAAGAGCTGGTAGTTCCTGGTGCTTAAAGGAGGATAGAAGGATAAATCCTGACCTAAGACTTCTGGGTGGGGCCCTTGGGCAATGGGTGTGTCAGGAATGGGAACAGCTCTCTGTACTTGACTGACCTCAGCCAAGGGTCCCTGGGGCTGTGGCTTTCAGTACTCAGCTCTTTACAGTGGTGGCTGAAAGGAAGACTATCTGACCCTCATGCTGTGCATCTCCAGAAAGGAAAAGGAGAGAGCAGTTCCTGGTGCAGCACCTCTGATGGCCTGGAGGGCTTCCTTCTTTGTCACATGAGCCTTTATACATGGCTGCCTCACAACATGGCAGCTGGCTTCCCCCAGGTAAATGATCTAAGAGATAGTGAGAGCGAGAGGGCCCCCCAGATGGAAGCCACAATCTTTTAATAAACTCATCTCAGTTGTAACATCCCTTCACTTCTGTGATTCATTAGGAGTGAGTCATTAAATCCAGCCTGTACCGAAGGAGAGGGGATTACAAAGGGGCAGAGGGGGCTTGCTGAGGAATAAATGGGGCATCTTCTGTCAGCATCTCCTTTAGCCCTCTCTGCTTTTCGGAGTTGAAATGACCATGAGTTGCATGTCCTGCTACTTTTTCGTCAGTAGATACACTCCTGTCCCACCTCCTCCTCACTGCCACCTCTGCCACCATGGGGGATAGGTGGAGAACCCACACATTCCTGGGAACTGTTGCATACCAGACTTTTTACATAATTCTAAAATAGATCAGCATTACAGTAGCTACTGGCTCTATTGTTAAATGTGAATCCAAATCAGAAAATATCATGATAATTAAAATTTAAACATTATCATGAAGTTCTAAAAATTAAAGCAACTCAAGTTATTTTTAAAAAAAGAACTAAATCTGTATTGGAGGATATTTTTTAAATATAATACAAGTTAATAGTGAAAATAATTATTTCATGATGTAATATCTATTTCTGAGAAGTATTTTCATTATAATTCAATCTACTGTTACTAGCAAGAGAGAGAGCATCATGGGTTGAATTGTGCACCTCAAAAAAGATATGTTGGGGTCCCAATCCCCAGGACCTCAGAAGTGAGCTTATTTAGAGACAGGGTCTTTACAGAGTAATTAAGGTAAAATGTGGTCATTAGGTTGGGCACTAATCCAATACAACTAGAGTTGTCATAAAAAGAGGAAATTTGGACACAGAAACAGACACCCACAGAGGGACGTGAAGAGACACAGGGAGAAGACAGCCATCTACAAGCCAAAGAGAGAGGCCTGGAACAGATCCTTCCCTCACAGCCTCAGAAGGAACCAGCCTTGCCCATACCTTGATCTTGGACTTCCAGCCCTCCAGAACTGTGAGACAATAAATTTCTGTTGTTTAAGCCCCCTAGTCTGTGGTACGTGGTTATGGCAGCCCAAGCAGACTTATACAGACAGAAGAAAGAAAAAGAGAGAGATTCAGAGAGAGACAAAGAGAGAGAAAGAAAGACTATATGTTAAGCTACATATTCATTTGGATGAGTTGATTTTAAATAGAAATACATAAGGGCCTAATCTTAAAATCTCATTTTGCACATTTATGAAGCAGAGTGGCTCTATTCCAAAAGGCTGACAGAAATTTCCCAAAAATGTGCAAATGGAACACAGTGCCAGGTGAAAAGAACCAGACTCTCTCTTTACAGGTGGGGCGCAACCTGGCAGGGGCCGACGATGGGGACCCAGGAGCGAGAGGAGACCCTACCTTCTGGTAGTCCTCTTTGGACCTCAGGGCCACCTCCATGTGGTCGGCGGAGGTTAGGTAGATGGCTGAGCGGTACTGAGAGCCGTAGTCTCTGCCTTGGCGCATGCCTGGGAATGTGGAAAGTAGAGACGATTACTGGGATGGACTGGGAACAAGGCCAGTGTCACATGTTCTCTGTGACTTGTGTGCTGCTAAGTGCTCGTTTTAATTTCATCTTGACACCACACACCTTAAATAAGCATGAAATGTATCTCTTTTGCTTTGCCTATTTTAATTACAACAAATATCTTTGAACTTAGGTAAATTTATCACAGGTCTTGGGTCATAGCAGATGCTCTATAAATATGTATTTTTCTATGCATATATTTAAATCATAGCCTATTCCATTTATCACTTGCAGAGCACTGTGATACACATTATTTCTTCGGATCCTAATGAGACACCCTGTGTGGCGGGTATTGTTGGCCCTCACTTGGCAGATAAGGAAATGGAATAATGTATGTGTAAGTGCCTGATACTGCTTGGCACATAGGAGGTGCCTATAAATGACAAAGTGATGCTCATCAAGTTGTAAGCGTTTACCTAACGTCATACACCTAATCAAAGGACAACCTGGGACTTGAACTTAGCCCAGCGTGTTTTCCACCTGTTGCAGCAGCCCAAGTGTAGGTGCTGGTCAATTTCTATCTGGATAATGTAGTCCCCCAAGTTAAACAGCCAAAGGCTTAATATAAATCCTCTATAGATCTCCATGCTGTTGTCATAATGAACTTCACACATGTTTACTGCATCATTCAAGAATCAGTTTCAGTTTTAACAAGTGCCCCAAAACTCTTCCAATAGAAGATTCAATCTTCCAAAAAGAACAGTTTCAATCTTTCACACACATGCAAATCACCTGGGGATATTGTTAAAATGCAGGTTCTGGTTTAGCAGGTCCAGGGTGAACCTGAGAGTCTGCATTTCTAACCTGCTCACAGATGGTGCTGGTCACCAGACCACACTTTGAGTAGTGAGGGTTTAGCCTGTACCCAGGTATTTTCAAGGTTCCTTTATAATCAATCAGCAACATTTCTAATTCCAATAATGTGGTGAGGAAAACCTGAATCTTCCAAACGCCCTTTCTCGAGTATGCCACGTACAATGCTCCTTCCACCCACCCGTCATGCACACACTTCTCACTGGACCCCTATTCAACCTTCAAGACTTAGTGCAAGTATCTTCTCTCTGCAAAACCTTCCCTGACGGCACCTCACAGCTGTGACAGTCACTGACTCCTTTGGGCTCCATCGGGCCTTGCGGGTCCCTCTTAGAGGTTTTATTGCACTGCATTGTTGTTACGTGGTTCCCTCTCCTCCTCTGTGAGCCTTCCAGAGGGCAGAGCTTTACAGCCATAGGACCTGGTGCAGCATCAGACAGAAGGATATACTTTCACAAACATGTGTGGCTCGAAGAATATATGAGTTTATATCTGGTGATCCAAGACCCTGCAATCAACACTGGAGTCTGAAGCAATCGATCAAAGTGCTTTGTCACATTGACTTTGTAAATGTAAATATAAATTCAAATGTAAATAAAATGATCTTTCTTAAGAGCTATAGGAAAAGCTACAAATGAGCTCATACGTTTGACTAGTAGAGGTAAGTGCAGCAGCTGAAGACACCAAAGGTTCGCTACAGCAGTTCACGGACTGACAAGCCAGAATTCATAATCAAAACTGCAGGCCAAGAATAGAGGTTTAAATGGTAACAAACTAGTAGGATTTAGGGTTAAGCCATAGGCTGTCTATGGTGTGTATGTGTGTGCGTGTGATGCCTACTTGTTCACACCCCCAGCTTAGCTGACTTCCTGAAAATCCCATTCTGCCACCTTCAGAGTCCCATCCTCTCCTCGACGCACAAAGGTCACATGGGGTCCATAAACTAATTAGGGCTTAAAGAGTCAATACCAATAATGACATCAAAATATTAATTTAACAATATATAATAAAAATAAACCAGCCCATGCTTCCAATAAGCACTGTATAATACAAAATTAGGATACCTATTTTATTTCTGTGTAAGTTGTATATTCATTTAAGTACTATAGTATTATTATTATTATTATAGTATACAATATATAAGTATTATTACAGTATAAATATTATTTATAGTATATACTATATAAGTATTATTATAGTATACATATTATTTATTAAGCACCTAACATGTACCAAGTGTTTTCCAGATGCTGAGGACACAGCAATGAATAAAAGCAAACCCTACCTTTACAGAACTCACATTCTAGTGGATTCTAAGAGACTGGATAAATATACATTCCAGAGTGGCACTTTGGCTATATTATTTTTTGCTTTCTTCAATTTTCCTTTCTTCACTTACAAGTAGGGCTCCTCTTACATGACTGCTTCCCATCCTTTTGTGCATAAAGACACAGTTGTAGCATTATTGTTCCTTCTGAAATATTCTCCACGAAGAAAAAAGATTGCTGGATGGCTGATTTTTGGTAAAATCTGATCCCTCCATTCAGCACAAGATGCAGAAAAGCAGGGTCTCCATGCAAAGTTGTTTAAATCTATTTAAGTTTTCTTTCTTTTGAAAGAGAAATTAGTATGTGAGTAAAAGAGAACGGGCAGGTGTGATTTATTTATATTTTTCAACAAGTTTTGCTAAGGGTCCATATGCCTTGTACACTGAAGACAATAAATATCTGTGTGTTTGGTTGAAGGTCTTTGAATTATCATAGAATCATGGGAAATTGTTGCTTATGGATAAAAATAGGCTTTTTAGCAAACAAGACGGGAATAATTAAGAACCATTCCAGGAAATGGTATAATAGTGGGCTCTTCCACTGATCATATTTTCACAAATATTCTGGAAAAAGAAGTGCACAATGAAACTCTTAAGTTTACATCCATATTTAGAGCTTCTCTTGTAGTGACATGACAACCAACGGGTAGAAACATCTGGAAGATTTCACAAAATTGTGTGGTTGGGCAGAAAAGATGCACATGACTGTCATTCTAGGCAACTATGTAAGGCAATGCATTTCTATAAAAAACAATCCATGGATTAGTTATGTAACTACAGGTGTTACTACCACTGCCATCCAGGATGGGGATTTATAGACCCTTCCCTGAAGCCATGATCCCCTGATTTAAATTCTAACATTATCATCTGGTAATTGTAATACTACAATATTGATATGGCTCCTGTCACTGCTGTCCTTGTCTTCTTTGTGCACATTTGGGCTGTCCCCAAGTCACTCTGGGCAGCTTTAAAGAGGAGTAACATCGTGGGCGTTATCCACAGCTCTGCCCCAGACTCCCTGCACTTTTCCCTTTGTATGAACCCAAACTGACTATTTATCCATTGGGAAGATGGGAGTTATTCACAGTTACAGCCACCATCTGCAGGTGGAAGTCTTACAGATTTGAATTTATAGCCCTGACCTTCTGATCCCAACCCTTCTTGGATGTTTTAATGAAACTAAAAGCTCCCCATGTCAGAAACAATACACACTCTCTTCCTGGTCACTATGGCTAAACCCCTGCCTGGCCAGGAAGGAAGACAAGAAAGTGCTCAAGAGATACATTAGGGTGTGGAGAGAAACATCAAAGCCTTTATTTGGATTTCCTTGAACCTTGAGTGATACTGGACAAGGCATTAACCCTCTGGTCAACTCAGGAAAAACAATGTTAATTTGATTGAATTTTTTTCCATCCAAGTTCATCTGGAGGAGAAGGTATAGTGTCTTAAAACAAAACTACACACATATCCATATACTTGTCTGTGTGTTTGGTTAATTCTAATGCACGTACCTTTCAGTTCACTGATGAGGGGGCTTATTAAATGGATAGGAGCTTGAAATTTAGAAGCAGATGATTCACTGGGAAATCTGATTTGATGTTCAACAGATTGAAAAACCTACAGAACTATGGATTTTCTGTTCTTGTTATTTTTAATACATTGCATTTATAAATGTTGAGCATCATTAAACTTTTCACCGTTTCTTTCAACCTCCATTGGTTTATGTTATGAATGCAAAACAGTAATTCACAGGTGAGGAAAATCTGTTTACTAAATCTTGTTTACTAAATCTCTTGCAAGAAGCCTAGGACTTAGAGCTACAAGATCTTAGTTTTAAGTCTGACTCTGCCACTGACATGTTTTATGCAAATTATCTAATCTTTCTGAGCCTCAAACGTTATTTGTAAGACAGGGATTATAAGGGCCTAACCTGTGGGTTTGTTGTAAGGAGTAAATGAGATGAAAACTATAAAGCACTTTGTTGACTATAAAAAAATTACATAGGTGTTAAATACTTTTATTTTTACAACTTTTAACACTCTTAGGACATTTCAGGACACCTAGTTTGAAATAAAAATAACAAATGACATCACACAAGATACTTTAGGAGTAACCTTTTTTCCCCTGAAAAGTATTATTTATACTGATCTCTCAAATACCCACACAGCGGAGGACACAGATAAATCCAAAGAGGATCAACATTCATTTTATGTGTGTATAAATGTACTATTTAGTGTTTAACTGTTTATTACATTTTTTTAGCAGAATTATCTTCCTAGTTAAATTTTTACCCTACTAATCTCCAGCCCTGTTCTTCATTTCAATTGATAATAAACCTAAGAAAGAGAAAAAACTCTTTGAGTGAATTCTCCTGTCCCTACTCCCACCCATGAAGAGTTTTCCAATGCAATGTCCTCATTCTTGGTCTCTGATCTAAAGTTTGGAAAAATCAGGCCTGTTGGCATTATCTTGTATCTTCTGAGCTCATGGCCACTGGGGTACTAGATAGGGGGAAAGACAGACCTGCAGAATGGTAGAAAGAAACAAAAACAATCAAAATTCATTGAAGAAAATAGTCTAAAAAGCCCTTTTTTTCTGACTGCCTGCCTTCTTTCCTTCCTTCCACCCATTCATCCATATTTTCCTATCTCAGAGAAGGTACTAGGCACAGGGATTCAGAAATAAGACACAGTCTCATTTTTCTAGGTCACACTAGGTCACCTTCCTAGTACAGTAAAAGGAAATAGATGGAAACCAATAAGCATATCAAGTGTTAAAGATGTGTCTTAGTCAGCTCAGGCCGATAACAAAATACCATAAACTGGGTGGTTTTTCAGTGACAGAAATTTATTTCTCACAGTTCTGGAGGCTGGAAGTCAAGATGCCAGCCAGTTCAGTGCCTGGTGAGAACCTTCTTCCTGGTTGCAGACAGCTGTCTCCTTGCTGTGTCCTCACATGGTGGAAAGAAAGCAAGCTGGCTCTTTGGCTTCTTCTTCTAAGGGCATTAACCCCATTCATGCAGGTGAAGCCCTCATGACCTAATTACCTCCCAAAGGCCCCACTTCCCAATACCATCACATTGGGAATTAGATTTCAACATGTGAATTTTGGGGAGACACAAACATTGAGTCCATTAGCAAGATGTTATGGGAAAAATCTGGGCAAATTAGAAAAATGCAGGGGTTCAGAGGAAGGGGTGGGTAAATTCACCTAATCAATGTGGGAGGGGCCTAAGCCCTGCAAGGTTGTATAGAGGGAGTGACTCTTGTCTTGAAAGAGTGGTAGATGGGCATGAGGGGTGAAAGACATTCTCCAGGAGGCCAAAGAACAAAGGTAAGGTTTATGGAACAGTATGGTGCCTTCAGGGACTTGGAAGGAACCTGACTGCTTGCAAAAGCAGCAGCAGCATGGTCAGCATCTTCGTCAAAGCCCTGGGGCACATCTTCTCAAGAAGGAGGAGCACTTTACTATCAAGCTTGAAGCCCTGATGAGAAAACCAACATCTAGGAGCTGCTGGAAATACAACAAGTGGTCCTGCCTGCCTACTCATCGAATCACAAAATAAATGAAGTATTTGACTGTTATAAATTGATCTAAACAGCCTTTACGATGCTGTTCTCCAGAGGGCAAAATTAACCAAAATTGTATTTGGAGAAAGGACAGAAAAATGTCATTGAGAGACAGAGAATTCCTCTTTGTCTTTTCTTTTTCTGCAAACAAGTATGTTCTCTCCAGTATAAAGTATTCATATAGTGCCAACTGTGTACTCAGCACTATGGAGGCTACAGAAGAATTAGGTTATAAGCCTTGATTCAAGAAATAGCCTGGAAAAGGGAGGGAGGGAAAGGAACAGTTATGAGCTTGACCCTATACTTCCCTCTACTGGGTCTTTGCCAACACTTCTCATTTAATCCTCACATGAGCCCTGTAAAGTAAGTATTCCTAACCTTCTTTGATACAAAGGAAGCTATGAATCAAGGACATCAATGTCACACAGTAGGTAAATGGCTGTCCTATGATTTAAATCTGGATCGACCTGACAGCAAAGCTCTTTCTCCTTTCAAAACTGATGCACTAGAAGTTAGAGGGAAACAATCAAGGACAATGGAACACAGTGCCCCACAGGTGTTGTATCTGGTGGGGAGAGGCGCATCACAGCCTAAGGCCAGGGAATAACAACAAGCTTGGTAAACACTGAGGACTGTGAAGAGACAGGACTGGGTTCTGTCAAGAGGCCTGGAAGGAAATAAAGTTGCTCAGTTAAGCACAAGGCCACACAAGCATCTTGAAAGGACACACTGGGGACCAGAGATGTATGGAAAGATCAGTCTGAAAAGAGCCACAGAATCATGATAATCATCAAAAATCCAGAACTCTCTTTCACACAGATTCAACAAGTGTTACCAAGTTCACTGTGCCCTTCACTTGGCTTTGGAAAAACTAAGAGGATAAATTATTGACATTATTTGAATGTCTTCATGTCCCAGGAAAGCAAGCAATAGGTTTGCTGTAGTGGGTGAAGAGAGAAAAACTGGCTCAGAAACAACATCTTGTGCTTAAAATTCTTCCATAACACTCTCTAAACTGATTAATGAGGACTGGGCTTTGGGGCATTCTTGAAGAGGACTGACCTCTTGGCATCTACCAACTGTTTGAGATTTCTCCACCCACCTTCTCTAATAAGATCTGAAAGGGACAAACCACCCTGAGACTGCTCTAAAATTTCTCTCTCTCAGCAGAGCCAGAGAAAGCACTGGAAAACAGAGGAATGCTTAATCTATAAAGAAGCAAAAAGATGGATGAGGTCTCATCTGCTCAGTGGGCCTTCTAAACTTTAGCTCATCCTTGGGTACTAGCCCTACTTTATACATTCTGACTGGAGAGATGAGAAATATGCTTGAACATGGGAATTGTAAAGGGAAGTTCACACTACGAGTCATGAGGTGATTAAGAAATTCCAAGAGTCACCAGCTGATAGTGAACATCAGGGCAGTTAAGGACATATTCCTAAAGGTCTGGAATTACTAACTCTGTGTTAGGACACTTCAAAGGAACATCTCATTAGAGGACTACCATGTTGGTTGCATAGACAGGGTGACTCCCACCAGGATGAATCTATATTCTTCTCTTCTATAGACTGTTGCCAAGGAAAAGTGGATCCTGACCCACAGTCTGCTGCACGAAGCAGAGAAATCAGCATGGGTCTTGTTGCGAGACAGTTCTGGATTCCAATTCCAGCTCTGTTGTTTACTGTGTAACCTCAGCCAAGTTACTAGACCTATCTAAGCTTCAGTTTCCTCGTTTGGAAAAATGGGGATGATGACACATACCTCACTGGGTTGTTAGGTATCTTACATAGGAGCTCAGTAAACATATCTCCCTATCTACTTGTGAATTCTATTGCAGAAATTCAAGGAGGAGAATTTCTTAACACACTACTTAAGAATTTAAAAATTCCTCAGTTAACAAAAGAGTTACTAAGCATCTACCTCAGTCTAGGAACCTTGCTAGGGATTCAGCTAAAACACAGACCAATTACCCTGATTCCAGTCTCAGAAAATTTCTATAACATATCATCCATCAGATAAGAATGAAGAGAAGCAAGATATGATCATTAAGGATAAACACAGATTTATCTAGAATCCATGCTTCTTAACATCTCTGGCCTCAGTTCATCATTTACACAATTAAGGATTTGGGATAGATCCTTTTAAAACCAGTTTTATTGAGGTATAGTTGACATGCAATAAATGGTATATAAAGTGTACAATTTGATTCATTTTATGTTTTGTATATGGTATGAGGTACAGATCAAAGCTGTTTTGATTTTTTTGTTATTCTTGTGTTTTTTTGAAAATGGATATACGATTGTTCCAGCACCATGTATGGAAAAGACTATCTTTTCTCCACTTTACAGTCTCTCTACCCAGACTTTTGTGCTCTTTTTGCCAAACATTTTACTTCCACATATGTTACAACTCTCAAAATACACTGTTATTATTTTTGCTTTAAACAGTGGATTCTCTTTTAAAGGATTTAAACCCTTAAAAGTCTTTATATTCAGCTAACACGTAGTTAATATTTCTAGCACTCTATCATTGTGTAGATCCAGATTTCCAGCTGGTATCATTTTCTTTCTGCTTGAAGGACTTCCTGTAACATTTCCTTCTAGCTCAGGACTGCTGGTAATAAATTCATTCAGCTTTTGTACATCTTAAAAGGTAGTTCTCCATTTTTGAAAGATATTTTCACCAGGCAAAGAATTCTAGTATGACAGTTCTTTTTCCTGTCAATACTTGAAGATGTTGCTCCACTGTCTCCTAGCTGCCATTGTTCCCGATAAGAAATGTGCCATCTTCTGTATCTTTGTTCCACATATAAAATTTACCTTTTTTCATGACTGCTTTTAAGATTTTCTCTTTACCAATGATTTTAAAGATTTGATTATGATGTGTCATGATGTAATTTTATTCATGTTTCTTATGCTTTGTGTTCACTTAGCTTCTTGAATCTGTGGTTTTATAATTTTGATCAAATTTGGAATTTTTTCTGACATTATTCAAATTTTGTTTCATCTTGCACATTGTAGTTTTCATCTCTTGAAGTCTTTTTTATATCTTCCATCCTTCCATGTAACATGTTAAATCTTTCCTCTAGCTTCTTAAACATATTGAACACAGTTTTAACTGCTTTAATACTCTTGTCGCTAGTGCCATTATCTGTGTCATGTCAAGTTTGTGTCATTTTCTTTTGATTGCTATTTCTCATTATAGATAGCATTTTCCTTCTTGTTTGCATTCCTGGTTACTGTTTATTGGATTCCAGAAATTGTGAATTTTATCTTGTTGGATGGTAGATATTTTGTTATTCCTACATATATATTCATATTCTTTGTTCCGAGATGAGGTTGACTTACTTGGCAAAAGTAACATATTCTTTAGGTTCCTGCTTTCAAGCATTGTTACTTTGGACCAGAGGAGCTTTTAATGTAGGTTAATTTCCCCACTAATGAGGTAAACCCTTCTGAGTACTCTACCTAATGCCCAATGAATTTTTATATTTTCCACGCCGACTGGTGAGAACAGGCAGTATTCTCAACCCCATGTGAGCTCTGGGAATTGTTCCCTCTAATTCTTCAAGGTGGTTCTTTTCCTGGCCTCATGTTGTTTAATGATACACATATGCTGGCCAGTACTCAGACAATTACTTACGGGAACCCTCTGCAGATCTCCAGCGATCTCCCCCTGAACATTTCTCTCCTCCCTTCTTCCATTCTCTGAATTCTACCTTCCTCAGCATCCCTGGACTTCCAGCTCCATCTCCTCAACCCATGGAGACTGCAAGACTTGGCCTGGGTTCTTCCTCCCTGCTCCACAGCCTAGAAACTTTCTCCGGGAAATAAGATGGGGCAATTGTAGGATTTATTAATTTGTTTGTTTGATGCCCAATGTCTTGAGAACCATTTTTTCATATAATTTGTCTAATTTTTCAGTCGTTTCAAGTGGGAGAGTAAATCCAGTCCCTATTACTAATTTTTGATCATAAGCAGAAGTCTTTGGGCTAAATATTTTCTAAATATTTTCTAGTCCAATTTAAAAAATCATTTATAGTTAAATAAAGGGCATGGGGACACAGACAGACTGAAAAAATTCCTTTAGGTTTTTGTGGGGGGGTTTTTTGGTATTTTTTGTTTTGTGTTACTATTCTGTTAATAAATGGATTCTTTAAATTTATTTCAGGAAAATAACTCAGATTAAAAATTCATATAAACGGTGGGGCCAGCTCGGTGACGTAGTGGTTAAGTTCGGCACTCTCCACTTCGATGGCCCAGTTTCATGGGTTCAGATCTGGGCGCAGACCTACGCTACTCATAAACCATGCTGTGGCGGCTACCCACATACAAAATAGAGGATGACTGACAACAGATATTAGCTTAGGGCGAATCTTCCTCACACACACACACCAAAAATTAAATAAATGGCATCTGGATAGTGACAAATATTTTTAAATTGCCATCGTTAACCAACAAATTAATTTTTTCTATTTTTTACCCTTTTGTCTTCATCATTTTTGATCACTCTGCTCCATCTGACAGTGTTAACAGCACCCTCCTTCCTTAAATGCTTTCCCCTTGGCCTTGTAACTCTACATTTACCTAAGACTTTCACTATTTCTTGACCACTCTATATTTATTTGCTTTTCCATTTTTCCCCCTCGTCCTCCTTACTACGGAGGTTCCTGGTTCAGTCTTTGGCTGTCGCCCTCCTTTCCATGTGCCCTCCAATGGAATCTCCCCTTTCTACGCTGAGAGCTTCCAAATCTAAATTTGTGATCCAAGCTCTCTTTCCAGCTTCACATTCTGTTAGACATTTACATATCTCGGCTCCATTGTCCCTCAGTTCTCACCTTGACTTCATTATCTTTTATTGTCCCCCACCTTTCTCATCTCTATCAACTGACATGATCATTCTCCTAGCAACCCAAGCTTTCAATCTTTAAGTAATCCATGTTTCATTTGAAGCCTCTTCTATACCTTAAGCCAGGCAGTCACCTAGCTTTAGCTTGTTTTCTGTAAAATCCTTCACTAATGTTCTTCTTTCCCTTTCCCTGATCTAGACTCGATACCTAATTGAGTGTGACGATAAAGCCAGGATGAACACCTAGCTCTTCTGTAGAGCCCTAATTCAGGGTTGCTTAACAAATGCTTCCTGGTTGTTTCTGGTTGTGTAGGTTGAATAAATGAACTGGTAATAGTGAGTCATTTCACTACAAAATCCCATCACTGCTTCCAGAACTGCAAGCCTAATATTTCACTCCTCTTCTCATGAACAAAGCCTAAGGGGCATCATTTTTCAGATTTTCCATTCTCAGAGCAAAGTGAACGTAATGCTGAAAAATGACAGAGGTCTGTGATTCCCTCCTATAAACACACTCAATTTCATAATTCTTACACTAGACCTCTAGTTTCCACTTGTTTATTATCCCTTTCAACTTTACGAAAGCCAATACATTGGTCAGTTGTTTTCCATATCAATATTCACTCAAGTGAGATGCCTTTGAAAAGTAAACTGAAGGCAAGTAAAGTAAAATTTCCTTCAAATAATCCACTAATTTAGAATATAAATATGTTTTTTAAACAAGGCAAGCCAGGAAATTACATTGAAATTTGGACTTCCATGTGATTTTGGCTGAGTGTAAACCTTCAGTCACTCTTTTGCATACCAGGAGATGATAAACCATCAGCAAGGGAACATGTTAACTAGGTCATTTGAGGGAGGGAAGAGTACTTGAGCTATTTTAAAGAGGGAAAGAAATGCTAAAAAATTAACTAATATACTAGAAATGAAATTTAAGTGCTTTTAAAGACACTGTTGGGTAACTAAACTGTTAAAATGAAAGACTGACTACCAAGGATTCTCTCTCTATCAGGGTTTCTTCACCCTGGCGCTACTGACATCTCGGGCTGGGTAATGCTTTGTTGTGAGAGAGAGTCCTGTGCATTGTAGGATGCGTAGCAGCATTCCTAGATTTTATCCACTGATGTCAGCAGCATCCACCCAGTTGTGACAATTAAAAATATCTCTCGACACTGCCAAATGTCCCCTGGAGGGCAAAACTGCCCCCAGTTGAGACCCACTGCTATATATAATGGACCACATCTTCTGATATCATCTCTTTCAAAGCCTCCATTTTCAAGGCAGCTAAATGAAGCAACACGTATGAAGTGAAACGTTAAGGTGGGTGGAAACCAATAGTTATAAAAAGGGATCAGAGGTCTTTGGTATTCATATTTTGTCTGGATCCACTAATTTCAGTAGTTACCAGTGTGGTGTCATTTTTTTTTTAACCCTCTAATTCAAGAGAATGGAGATTTGCATTAGGGAATACAAGGCTTTTTTTTCTTTTCTAGTAAAGTAGCATTTTCAGTTACACAGTGAAAGTTTAAAAAGAAGGCAAGAAAGTATTACAGACTAAGTGAATAAGCACAAATTGAAATCAACATGTATAAAGTTTGAAAGAGGTAAGGTTCTCAATTGTATGGAAAAAGCAAGAAAAAAGTCTTTTTTGTTTCTTATTTAATATTTTGGGCAGGAAAAAAAGAAGCAGCATTACAGTTGTCATCATAATGTGTTTTCTGGTGACTATGGCATCTTACCGTATCTCTCAGAAGGTCTCATACCTCTCAAACATTAGTACAGTCCTATCTCATTGTACCAATTAGGAATTGATATCAGTTTAACAGAGAACAAAAGTAATTGTGTCTTCAACGAGATAGAATTATATTTCTTTTTCACTTAAAATGAGTGAAAGCTACTGAAGTAGGTGGTCTGGGGGTGGCGGGGTGGCTCCATGGTCACCAGGGACTAAGATTTCTTCTTTCTACTCAACTATCCTTAGCATATGGCTCTCATTCTCAAGGACATAAGATATGCTACTGCCATCACATCCAAGTTGCAGGCTAGAAGAAGGAAAAATAGAAGGACACTTCCTCTCACTTCGTCTATCTTTAAAGAGCCTTCCCAGTAGTTCCATGCCACACTTTCACTCATATCTGATTGGTCAGAACACAGTTACATGGCCACACCTCCAGAACTCCCCTGTCCCCACTGTGGAGCAGGTGAAGGCCACACTACCTGAGGCTACATCCTTGCTCATCTTCTTCCCTTTCCCTATCCTACTTCCCCTTCCCTCATTCCATTACAGGTTCTTTTATTTTTCCTTAATAAGTCACATGCACTGAATCCCTGTCTCAGGCTCTGCATCTAGGGAAACCTAGGACTTCAAGCTATTCAACTAGTTTTTCTCTCATTCGAGCTTCCTTACCGCCCACCTCTAGTGCTATGTTGTTTTTTACATTCTACCACTTCAGTTGTTTAGGTCTTTGGATAAACTCTTATTAGATATGTTTATTAAAGTATTATTAGACAAGTTTATTAAATTGCTATAAAATTAAGAGATTCAAATTCCTGTGGTCAACATAAGGTTTACACACACCTGAGGGACATTATTCTCAGAGAAAGATCACAGGCCTACATACTGCATTGGTCACACTCAGGATGGTATGTCTACATTACATTACTTGATTCTCTTTGTGAGACCAGCGTAAGGAGAAGCTTAGCTGCTATAACTCTATTTACTAGATTTTGAACACTCCCACTTGCTTCTTCAAAATTTATCTCAATGAAAAATGAAACAACCAATAAACGACTCAGAACCTCAAACATTCTAGGCACATAAACAGTCCCTCTACTCTTTGTTCTTAAACTGTCCCTGCCTCCACAGAAATGCACAAAAAGGCCATCTGTGTGCTGCGGTGGCACAGGAAGACCACCACAGATGACTGGCATTAGTGGAACAGCTTACACAAGTGCTGCTTCAAGGATGGCCTCCTGCCTCCTGCTGGAAAATAGAGCCTCTAAGGGAAAAACATCACAGTCCATGACGTCCTCCAACAGCTAGATGAGACCACACCCCTCACAGTAACAGCCGGCATTTCTTACCATTACCCACGTGACCTTTCCTGGCATACCTGCCCTTTAACTCAGGTGTTGGAGACAAGCCTTATTAATATGGAGCAATCTCACTTTATCTGACTGAAAAATTAATTCTATCAATTTTAATTGACATCTCATTTTAAATTTAAAACATTGAACAAATGGATGGATAGCCCTTGTTTCCTCATGCAAGAAAGGAAAAAAAGGAAAGCAAAGGAAAGAAAAGAAAAGAAAGGAAGAAAGAGGGAGATATATGTTATCTATTTGTCAACTACCTCTTTACTTCCTATGAAGTGTGAAAATAACTATCAGAGGAAAAGAAATTGGGGTTGAGAAACTATGATAAATGATCCACTATGAAACTGGCCCTTCCAGATTTAATAGAACTCTAATGGCCCATTTCAACCTCTGCCTGATAAGAATGTAAGCCATATCAGTTAAGAAAAACTAATTGATCCTTTTTCACTTCTCATGTCTGAACATTACACATCATACTTACAGTTAGTTACAATTACACACAAACATGCCTATTAAACTAAACACACCTTAACTACAAATATAAATAATGTTTGATTCAAGTGACCAACAGAATAGCTAATGATTCTAGGGCCCTTACTATGTGCCACTGTACTTTACTTATGTTTTCCAATTCTCCAAGTACATGGGGTATTATTATAAAACTCAAACCCATTTCCCAGGAGATAAGACTGATACTCAGAGAGAAGCTGAGTAACTGCCCAAGGCCAGTGCTGGATCTGGAACTAGCTAACTCCAAATTCCATGCTCTTAACCAGGACTATCCCAAGTTGTAAATAATATATCATTTAAGTAAAAAAAAAAAAATGAAGTAGAATGTAATGAAATGTGAAAGATATTATGTGGCTCTCTTCTAAAAGGAAATACCTGTGTTCCTTATCATTTTCACAATATTCTTTCTATTTTTTAAGAAAATGCATCTCAAGAGAGATAAAAGACTATTGCTATATAACAGAGGTGCCAAATATTCACTCTGTACCTAAAAAGAAAGTTTTGATTTTCAGCAATGAGAAAACATTACTTCTATAATCATAAATAAATTATTTTGAAAAGATGTGGTGATTTCTTCCTAAAAGATAAAAAAGTTATCTTAGTATAGATTTTGCTTCTATAAAAGGGAAATTCTATTTATGGCTGGCCAAAGGAAATGTTTTTAATTATTATATCTTTCTTAGAATGTCTGGGACTCCATATTCGTTTATGTTATAAACACCCAAGTTTGACCAAATAGTGAGTACTGAAATGTTCAAATTATCATCAAAATGTATAAGAAAACCTTCAAAATATTAAAATTTCTATAACCATTTCTTATCCAAATCTTAACGTTCTGTAGCAATGAGTCAGTCAAAGTACTCCACTACAGAACATTAGACATGAAAATGAGATTTATAAGATGTTTACATTTGAATCAGTACCAAGCACACATGTACACACACATTCACAAAGCTGGCCCTTCATCATGGACATTGTTCATATTATTAGCAGAAGTAGCCATCACCATATTAACCTTTGTAATTTCTGGATCTGATTACAGAAAGGTACATAAATGTACACAAGTACATAAAACAAATGCACACTTTATTAAAGTGTTCACATTAATATTAGCATATTATATATGTTGCTATATATAATACTATTAAATTACTTATCATAAAGTGAACACTCATATAACTACCACTCTTGTCAAAAAATAGAGCATTGCCAGCACCTTTGAAAGCTCTCCATGTGTCCCGAATGATGACAATACCCTCCTGCTCTCTAGCTGTAACCACACCTGATTTTTGTGACAATAATTTCCTTGGTGCATACACACAGCCAGAAAAAACACAGTTTAGCTTTGCCTGTTTTTGAGATTGATATAAATGAAATTATACTGTAGTTTTAATCTTTCAGTTACTATTATGTTCATGAGATTCTTCTATTTTCTTAGTTTTCAGTGCTTCATAATATCCCATTGTATGAATAGACCACATTTGATTTATCCATTCTACTGTTAATGAATATTACCAGCTTGGGGCTGCTAAGACATTCTTGACATGTATTCTGTTACACATATGTATGAGTTTCTCTTGAACACATACCTAGAAATACAATTGTTGGCTTATAGGCTTTGCATGTCTTCAACTTAACTAGATGCTGAACCATTTTCCAGAGTCGTGCTACCAATTTACAAACCACCCTCAATGCATGAGGGTTCCTGGAGCTCTAAATGCTTGCCAATTCATTAAAGTCTGTTCATGTCAGACTTTTTACTCTTTGTCAGTATGCTTAGTGTGTAATAGAATCTTACTTGATCTTAATTTGCATTTTCCTGATTAATAAACATTGATTATTATTTCATATGTTTCCTCACCACTATTCAAGTCTTTTGCCCGTTTTTCTATTCAGTGGTCTTTTCTAAAAAAATCTGTTGGAGATATTTTTTAAATCTATTTTTTATATATCCTGGATACTAATCCTTTGCCAAATGTAATCTCACTGTTTTTACATTTTCTTTATGTTTTCCGATGAACCACAGTGTGATTTTAATATAGTTTAATTTATCAAATATTTTCCTTTTATGGTTAGTGCTTTTTGTTTCTTGCTTAACAAATGCTTCTCAAGCCCAAGATCATAATGATATTATCTACTTGAAGTTTTGTAGTTTTGCTTTCACGTTTAGGTCTTTAATCTACTTGGAATTGACTTTTGTGCATGGTGCTAGGTAAAAATCCAATTGAATTATTTTCCGTATGAAAATCCAAATCGTCTTATCACTATTTATTAAAAAGTCATCCTTTCCCCAGCTCAATGAAATGCCAGGTATGTCATCTGTCCTATCTGTATACTTGTGGGTCTGTTTCTAGATTCTCCATTCTACTGCATTGGTCTAGTCATCTGTCCCTACAGCAAATTCACAGTTTTAATAACCATCGCTTTATAATAAATCTTGATATCTAGAAGAATAAGTCCTCCCATTCTCTTGTTCTTATGTAAGAGTGTCTTTGCCTTTCTTGAACTCTGGCATTTCCATATAAACATCAGAATCAGCTCTGAAGATCTGCAAAAATAACAATAGCAACAAAAATTGTTGGGATTCATGAATGAACTGTTCATTCACCCATTTGGGTTTGCACTGAATTTATAAAACAATTTGGAGAGAACTGACATCCTCACAAACCATAGGCACAATCCCATAGTGGATCTTCCAGCTGCCCAATCATTGAGCCAATGCCACATTTTTTAGAGTTTTAGTCTCATTCTACTTCAAGATACCAATTCCTGGTAAATAAACCAACCCTGAAATTCCAGTGACTTAACTTCTAGAAGTTTATTTCTTGATCATGCAAAGACCAATTAGTAAAAATGAGTTGGGGATGGTTCTGTTTCATGAACTCTTCAGGGGCCTGATGGAAGCTTAACCATCTTCAGATGTTACTACAAAGGTTTCCCTCAGCATCCACATTCAGCTGGCAGACAGGTGAAGAGAAAAGTTCAAAGATCACACAGGAGGTGTTTATGGGCCAGGCCTGGAAGTAGCAGATGTCATTTCTGTCCACATTCCATTGGCTAGAACTCAGTCATGTGGCCACTACAAGTGAGGATGAGAACTGTGTCCAGGTGAGGAAAGGTAAACAAGTTATCTGCCATATTTTTCAATGGTTATATATTTTGTTTCTTTCCTTGACTTACTACATGAGCCAGGACCACCGGCACAATGCTGATTAGAAATTGTAATGGCATCATTGGTTTCTCAATGTTTCACGGTTTTTTTTTTTTTTTTTTTAGGAAGATCAGCTCTGAGCTAACACCCATGCTAATCCTCCTCTTTTTGCTGAGGAAGACCGGCTCTGAGCTAACATCTATTGCCAATCCTCCTCCTTTTTTTTTTTTTCTTTCCCCAAAGCCCCAGTAGATAGTTGTATGTCATAGTTGCACATCCTTCTAGTTGCTGTATGTGGGACGCGGCCTCAGCATGGCCAGACAAGCGGTGCGTCGGTGCGCACCCGGGATCCGAACCCAGGCCGCCAGTAGCGGAGCGCGCACACTTAACCGCTAAGACACGGGGCCAGCCCCATATGTTTCACTGTTATGTATGAAGTTTTCTGTAGGCTTTTGTACATAGTCTTTATCAGATTAAGAAAGCTATCTTTTATTTGTGTTTTTAAATCATTTGTGATCATTTAAATCATTTTAAATCATTTAAATCATAAATTAGTTGTATTAAATACCTCTTCTGCATCTATTTTGATAATCATATTTTTTTTTCTCTTGTGATTAAGAGGGTACACTCCCCAGGTGTAGGGTACAGTGTTTAATATATGTCCATTAGGTCAAGAACTTTACTTGTGCTGGTCACATCCTCTATATACTTAATGACACCCTTAAAACTCAACTTGTCTGGGATTTGGCAAATTCCCTCAGAACAAAGGTGTTTTTACTCTTCTGCTTACCTGCCTGGGTTCCTGTGTTCCCTTCAATTTTAACCTGATAATTCCTAATAATTTTGTCAACTCTTTGAGGTGATGCTTTTAATATGTTTTTATATCTAATCCAACATTTTGAGTTGTTTGCATTGAGAAAGTTGATCTGAATAACCTAGCCTGCCGTTATCAGAACCTGGAAATTCTAGCTCCTGTCAATGTTATCTGCTCTGATTTTTCTCTTATCTAATTTAGTGCTCTTTTACATGAAGTCATGTAATTCTTCTGAGTTCATTTCTTTTTATTGATTTCATACCATTTCAGCCATTTATTCAAATTTTAAATGACCTAACCATTTTTATCTAAAATATGTGGAATTCTTCCTGGCTGAAAATTTTCAAAAGCCAGACTATTTGAACTTCTCCATCTTGCAAATCTTTAACAGGATTATAAAATTGTAACGGAAATTACAAGGAGCTCACGAGGACAGAAACTCTTCATTGGATAGTGTGCTGCTATTTCCAGTCATGGTGTATTGTGTTTGTTGGCTCACAGCATCGTGTAACAATGTGGGATTGTGTACCATAGCATGGAAAGAACACAGGTTTGGAATTAGCCCAGATCCCAGCTCTGTCACATAACGTACTAACTGGCTTGTGCCAAATCACTTCACCTCTCTGGGCCTGGTTGTTCATCTGTAGAATGGGTCTAAGACCACCTGCTCACAGGTTTCTTTAAGGATCAAATGGGATCACATGCACATAAGCACGTAGCACCACACCCAGCCAAGAGAAAACACCCAGTAAGAGTCTTTCATTCAGTCTGGAGGCACTAAACCCTAACAGCACTAGAACTGCAAAGGAAAAATGTTAAATATAAGCTCCATAGTATTATATGAGAGAGGGATTTGAAAGTGCAAATAGCACATTTGCAAAAAGCAAAGATACTATGTACATGTACGATAATGCTATGCAAGGAAAAGTGCGACTGAAAGAACAATTAATAAAGAAAAATATCAGTTAAATTCTTTGTCTCATTTTTTTCTGTTTTTGAAATTCTTAAAAGAATGAAATCCCTTTCAGAATTCATAATGCCGGGTTTGGGTGGTTTTTGCATTTTATATGTGTGCAGCTGTTCCTCCACTATAAGTATGCACATCTGCTCATTAGCAATACAATATAATTCCCACTGTCTAATTATTTGCAGATGATAGATTCCTTGTACATGGTCTAAAAAAAGGATAGCCCTTCAAAACTGGTGACTTATTAAAAAAAACTAACTTAAAAGGGTCAGCACAACCAAGTTCAGATATTAATTTGGCAAGTTCAAATACATGAACACCAGTACTTAATTGCCAACTTGATGAGAAACAGGAGGAAAATAGGATTTTTCACTCTCCAATTAATGTTTCCCAGTAGATGGCACAGGGGACTTGCTTCTCCACCATGCACCTGGAAAGAAGCCATGAGGCAAACCTGCTGAAGACGGAATGGACTAACCCCACCCCCAATCCTCTGGGAATAACCTGCCTATAGCAATGCGTCCTGGTGAGTGGGGAGGGGGATATATAGGGTCCAAGAGCACTCAATGAAGAAGAGTCCTTCGGGGGTCTCTAGTTCCAACCAGGGGCTGAGGAGCCGCATTAATCCTCTTCTCATGGCTCTGAGGGCTAAGGCACCAGGCCAGGGTATGTGGTCCTGGGACCCCCATGAAACCTAACACCACAGATAGGGTGGCCCACTGGGACAACCAGACAAAGCTTTCTGAGGACAACTGGGAGCTCACTGTGGAAGGGTGGAGGGTGGAGGTGGGAGGGAAAGGGCTGCTGTGGAGTTGACTGAGGATAAAGGGTATAAACCAAGAATAGGAAATGATCGGGGGTATTCGGAACATGAGCTGGGGAAAAACGATAGAGAAAAAAGTAGAGAAAGACTGGGGTTCAAGAAAGAGCAAGGCAAACAAACAGGAGCTGGTGACGTGGCTGTGACATACGAGGACGAGTACGGTGGCTGTTACATATGGCGTGTGCTTACCCTTTGCCTGGTACTGGGCTCTGCCCACCAGACTACGTTCCCTCATACATCCTGACACACACATGGGATAGGAACTGCTTTACAGATGGGGAAACTCATTCATTCCTTCAACAAGAAAATTATTTGTCGTTACTTTATAGAAGAGGAGACAGTTGATAAACAAGTAAATAGATAAATCATCCACCTTGCGATAAGTGTTAGGAAGGAAGGGGAGTGCAGCGGGAGAGAAAGCTGGGCGTGAGGGCTGCGGGGGAACTGCTTTAGTTAGGGTGGGCCAGGAAAGGCCTCTCTGAGGACACGACACTTAAGCGGAAGGAAAGGAGAGAGCCAGTCGTGCCAAGAGCTGTGGGCAGACTGAGCAGCAGGCAAGGCCTCAAGGCAAGAAAGCGTGTGTGTGTGTGTGTGTGTGTGTGTGTGTTCCAGGAAAGGAGGGAATGAAGGTCACAGTAACAGAAATGCACTGAATGGGGGTGGGGAGGGCTGGAGAAGTAGGCGTCCCTCAGTTAATCCCAGGCCATGCTGGCCATTGTGAAGAGTCTGTATATTATCCCAAAGAAAATGGGCAACCAGCAAAGTGCTTTAAGCAGGAGAGGGACATACTTTGTTTTGTGTTTTTAACAGGTCATTATGGAGATTGCCTTGGGAAAGGGCAAGACAGGTCAGTTAGGAAGCTACTGTAGCAGCCAGATGAGAGAAAATGATGGTCAGACCCACTGGTCAAGTGGAGACAGAGCGAAATGAGACATGGTGAGGTGTCGGGTAACCTTCCCGGACCACGCAGCAAGTACATGGCAGGCCTGGTTAGAGCCATATCTCCTCTAACCTCAGAGTCTACACTCTTAATAGATTTCATTACAGACATTTTAATTAGGGGAACATTTTAATTAAGGTCTTCAGAGGAGTGACTGGGAGTTCATAGCCAGCTCAGAGTTGAAAGCTATTTCAGTAAGGATATATGCTCAGCTGCTGGAGAAAAGAAAAAAAGATCTAAAACGAACCAAAATAACAGCAGGTTAAAGAAGACAGTTCTTGTATAGAGGCCAGCCTGGGATGGCGACTCTGGAGCCTTCTATCTTGTAGCTCCTCAATTACAAGGATGAGGCCCCCATCCCAGTGTTCCAAATAGTTCACTACAACTTGTGGAAAGGAGGAAGAGGAAGAGAACACCCCTTCCTCTAAGTGCACACAGCCCAGAAGTTGCACACCATCACTTATACCCATGCCCAGGTAGTCAGAATTCTGACACATGGCCATGCTTAGCCATAAGGAGTCTGGGAAATTTAGTTTTTATTGGTGGCTGCATATCCAACTAAAATTCCAATACCACAGAAGTGGAGAAACTGATATGGGGTCAACTACCAGTCTCAGCCAGAGAGCCTCTGCAGAAAGGCCATTACTGCCTCAGGAGAGCACTGGAGCAGTTCCCCCTCTGTGACCACAGTCCCCTGGGAAGGCCTGGAGCTACTACAAGAGGTCCATAAATCCAACTGTGCAGCAGGCATGGCCTACAGGCTGTTGAATGCACTATGCGTGTAAGCATTTCCATTTTCCAGAGGTATGTGACATCGTGTTGGTTAACAAAATAGGCATTCAATTTAAAGTGTGATTAAATTCATAGTAGCATTTTAATATATTGCTTTAAAAAGATACTAAGAACACAATTATTATCATGTGGGGGATCTATAAAAATATTTATCCTTAGAAGAAGTCCTTCTAGTCTAGAGGCTTGGACCCCTCTGGTGTCGGGGAAAGAAAATAGATGTGAGCTTTAGACGGAGCTGGGTCCACATATTGCCACCAACGTTAAGCAAGATTGTCAGTCTTCTAGAACCTCACTTCTTCTCTTCTGTTAAATAAAGACAATGAACCCCACTTCATAAGATTATGGTAAGGACTCAATGAAAGGATACAAAGGATCTATCACTATGACTGGCCCATAAGAAGAGCTTAATAGATGTTGCTATCCTTTCCCCCAAGATTGAGAAGAGTGAAACGGGTTGGAATTGAGAAGTCAGATTTATGGGATCAAGTGAGACAAAGCTGAAGTCTCTACATTGTGCACTTATGTACTTGTGGCTTGGCCCAATGTACATGGTCTGTGCCCTGTATCCCCATGCAGGAATCGAAGGACTAAAATTGTGTAATTTATGTACAGAGCATGCTAGGTAGAGGAATAGGGATCAAGCATGAGAGACTGAGATCTGATCTGATTCTTTTGATGACAGTGTCAGCAGCAAACTTAAGGAGCCTTCTATCCACCAGCCTCGCCACCACCACCATCAGCAGTTTCATCACAGAATGACAACATAAACAATGCTAAAATATTTCCAATTAACAGGAAGTATAAAAGAATCTTTATGGGAAGAAAACTCACACTTAAGTAGATGGAGGGTAAATATTTTCCCACAGAAATCAAGGGCAACGTGGATATAAAAATAAATAAATAAATCCAGTGAAATTGTATTGTTGTATTGAGAAGAACATAACAATGCCTGGCATTTGCATAGTACTTAACCATTTTCAAGTTATTTTCATATTATTTCATTCAATTCGTATGATAGCCCATGAAGTAAGCTGTATAGATGTTATTATCCCTTTTTCATAGATGAGAAAAGAGAGGTTCAGATTGAGTAAGTGTGTTGCCCAAGGTTGCTCAGGAAGAGGTCCAAGTGGAGCCAGAACTCAAATCTAAATCTCAAGTCCTGCCATGTTGCCTGGAGACTGGAGGAGTTTGGGGACTGCATGGTCACGAATGCGCACGCTTCAGTCTATTCTTAGAGGCCTGGAGTCCCATGAGTAAGAGAGAAAGCCAGAAGAGGACACATTAGCTTAAACAGTAGTATCTAAATGCTTCAGCAAAAGTACAGACTTTGTGGTAACTGGTAAATTAAGAGAAAAAACTATTCCATTTATTGGCCAAATGTATGATGATGCTATTAGATCTGTTACTTCATCTGACGCTACTTTATTGAGCAGCACTCTCTTAGGATTCACTGCATATCGGCTGTGGAATAACAGGTCTCTGGCCCTAGCTATATCTTTAAAAGCCTACACTTTCTGATAGCTCTCTTATCAGCTTTGCTTCCTTCAAGATGGTGGACCATGAGGACTTCCTCCTTCCCATTAGGGCAGATACTGTGAAAGCTGCCTTCAGTAGTTTGAAGCAGTGAAGAACATGCAGGATTTTCTCTGTCTAGTCTATGTCATGAAGATCTGACTTAATTGAGAGGGGACTTTAATTAAGCTTAAATTCTTGCTGTTTCTACTATGGTAGAACCTTGACATGAGCAAGAATCCCCACATTTGGAAATATCATTTTAGAATACTGCTTCTCCCACAAAATGAAATAAATTATAAGAATAAATGTAAATGGCCCCTTCAAATCATTAATGGCTTTATAAACAAGGTACTAAAGTCTTTCAACATGCTAATTAAAACACATTTCTCTTGAGTCACATTTCTGTTGAGAATCATGTGTTTCCTGGGCATATGTTCACATCAAAGTTCAACACCTACTCAAATTTTACTACAGTTTTGTCGTTTTGTTGATAAGCAATTCTGGTACAGGGAAGAACATTCCTCAAGTAGTTTTAGAAATCACTCACTCTTGTTTCTGAAAAGAACCTAGAATGGGCTATTGCTTCACAGACCAGAGTCTCCACCAAATCCAACACGTTGCTGTCTGCTGAAACGTCCATTTTCTGAGTAAGAGCAATCAGTCTTCCACACCTCTACTTCCCTCATCTGCTCCGCTCTACAAGTGCTGTTCTTTTCACTGGACAAGAGTCACTATGTCACTTCAAGTAGAAAATTAAGAAGTTGTCTCCTCATGCAAGGGAAACAAAAGAAAAAATAAACAAATGGAACTACATCAAACTAAAAAGCTTGTGCACAGCAAAGGAAACCATCAACAAAACAAAAAGACAACCTACCAGTTGGGAGAAGATATTTGCAAATCACATATTCAATAAAGGGTTAATATCTAAAATATATAAAGAACACATACATCTCAACAACAAAAAAGCAAACAACCCTATCAAAAAATGGGCAGAGGGTCTGAACAGATATTTTTCCAAAGAAGCTACACAGATGGCCAACAGGCATATGAAAAGATGCTCAACATCACTAATCATGAGGGAAATGCAAATCAAAACTACACTAAGATATCACCTTACACCTGTTAGAATGGCTATAATCAACAAGACAAAAAATAACAAACGTTGGAGAGGATGTGGAGAAAAGGGAACCCTCATACACTGCTGGTGGGAATGCAAACTGGTGCAGCCACTATGGAAAACAGAATGGAGATTTCTCAAAAAATTAACAATAGAAATACCATATGACCCAGCTATCCCACTACTGGGTATTTATCCAAAGAACTTGAAATCAACAATTCAAAGAGACTTATGCACCCTATGTTCATTGCAGCATTATTCACAATAGCCAAGATGTGGAAGCAACCCAAGTGCCCATCAACTGATGAACAGATAAAGAAGATGTGGTATATATATATACAATGTAATATTTCTCAGCCATAAAAAAGATGAAATCTTGCTGTTTGCAACAACATGGAGGGACCTTGAGAGTATTATGCTAAGTGAAATAATCAGATGGAGAAAAATAATTACTTCACATATGACTTCGCTCATATGTGGAAGATGAACAAACAAACATATAGATAGGGAGAACATAATTGGTTACCAGAGGGGAAGGGGGTCATGTGTACGGTGACAGATGGAAACTAGACTTTTGGTGGTGAACACGATGTAGTCTATATAGAAGTCAAAATATAATGATGTACACCTGAAATTAATGTTATAAACCAATGTTACCTCAATTAAAACAAAAGAAGTTGTGCAGATGGCCAAGTTCACCTGTAGCCTAGCTATCTCCTGCTGTATGCCCATCCTTCAGGGAGAATGGAGTGGGCTTCAAATTCTTACCTCAGAAAAATTACACGACTACATGTTTTAGACCTTCTGAGTTCCCTGGGAATATTAAATCCATTCATACCAGAGTTCTTCTGAACTTATGTCTTTTGGTTTAATGTTCCAGTGTTAACATATACTTGTTTTAATGATTTCAGGTGAATATTTTGGTCTGTGGTCTTACAAACATTTATCGGAATGTTGATTTGATCTCAGTAAATTGGGATTAAACTATTTTATTCTTATAGGAATATATTTTCCCTGTGCATTAACCAAGAGGCTGGATACTGCCGCTTACTCCAGACCACTTAGTGATTTAGCACCACTTAGCAGAGTACCTGGCAAACAGAGTACACACAAGATAAATGTCACTAATGAATGACTGTCTTTCACTTTAGTTTAGAAATATTCAGAGGGGATCTGATATGTTCTCAGGCCATATATCCCAAATCTTAAAACCCAATTCTTAATTCTGAATTACCAAGGAACCCTCTAATAAAACCACCAACAGAACTTGAAGAAACAATTTCTAGTGTCATCCACTCCATGTCTGAGTCAACAGTAAAACTATTAACCAAACAGCTTTAGACCTCTGATTTCTACAGCCAAATGACCATGGTTAACTAACAATTACTGCATACACTGAGCACAATGATTGGTTAAGTTGAATAAGTGGATTGGTTAGCATTTTTGTTGTTGTTGCAAGAAATAGAAACCCAACACACTAGCTTAAGTTAAAAAAAAGAGAGGGACACCTAGTAGCTCTCATAGCTTGAAAAGCTACAAGGAGAGCTCTCAGAATCAAAGGAAGAGCTGCAGGAATGAGAAGTCTTGGGGCCTCAGAGTCTCCTGAAGTTTCTCTCTTCCTGTCTCTCATCTCTCAGTGTCTCTACTCATCTTCCTCCCTTGCTTCTCCTGTGGACAGGCTCTCTCCACATACAGAGCACCTCCACCTTGGCATCCCCAGCTACGTGAGAACACTTTTTTCTCTCATACAACAGTCCCAGGGAACGACTCTAACTGGTCCTGCTTGGGTCACATGCCCATTCTCTGGATCCAACACTGTTTACAACAGGAAAAGATACTATGATTGGCTAGGCCTAGGTCATGTGATCGCTCTTTTGGCCCTATTTCCAGAAGGGTCATGGGAAACCTTACAAGGCAGAAAAAGACTGTTACCATGGCCCATTACACTGAACTATCCAAAAAAGTAATTCTAATAATAATGTGAGATCAGATATCTTGTGATTTAATATGTATGACTATATATACTGCATCAAGCACTATTCTAAGCAGGAACAAATATATGCAAGGGTAGAAAAACCCTCCTCCTCCATGTGTAATTTGTCCAAAATATCAGTGTAAAAAATACGTCATTCAACAATCAAATCCCATGGTCTGTGAACACCATCATTAGCGATGTCATCTTTTGTCTTATGGAATTGAAGCTGAAGGTTAAGCAAATGACCTCTAAAGTCTCTTCCAGTCTATGAGTCTATGAACCCCCTGTTCGAATAAAAATACCTCTGCAAGGCTAGTACAGCAACCTATTATATTATTGGACAGTGTTATGGGCTAAATCGTGTGTTCCCCTTCCAAATTCATCTGTTAAAGCCCTAACCTCCAGCACCTCAGAATATAACCTTATTTGGAGATAGAGTCTTTAAATATTATGATTAAATGAGGTCATCTGAGTGGGTCCTAATCCAATTTGACTGGTGTTCTTATAAGAAAAGGAGATCAAGACACAGACACACAGAGAGAAGATCATGGGAGGACACAGAGAAAACACAGCCATCTACAAGCCAAGGTGAAACCAATCTGCCAACACCTTCATCTCAGACTTCCAGCCTCCAGAACTGTGAGAAAATAAATTTCTGTTGTTTAAGCCACCCAGTCTGTGGTAGTTTATTATGGCAGCCTGAGCAAATTAATACAGACAGTAAACCGAGAATTTCACAGAGGACTGAGGCACAGCTGAGATAAATCTGATATGAGGGATGGAGAGAACAAGAGATTCTTTTAAGGTTCTTTTTAAGGTAGAATTCCCCCTGAGATTCAGGGGCTAGGACTGGTGACCTAATTAACTGAGGCATGTTGGTAAATATGTGATAAAATGGGTAAGAAGTTAAGAGAAGTAAGGAGAGAGAAGCAGATGATAGACTTCACCCTCTTCAAAATTTTGCCTGGGCTAAGCATAAGGTGTTTCTATGAACGCCTGGCATTAAGGTTGGCCAGGCCAAAGGCCACATACGCAACCTTGGGAGCCATGAGGAGCCTGTCTCCTACATGACTTCAGGCTTGCCTGGGCTCCTGATACCTGTCTTCACTGAGAATTCTGTAGCTCTCAGCATCCTATCTTGACGCTTGGCTTTGGGAACCAGCTGAACGGCTGCTCCAGTAGGATCAAAGTCTTACCAGCACGAGCTCCTGGCCATCACCACCTTATTTATGATGTTCACCAGTCAGGCTTTGCTGCTGAGCCAAGCCTGCCTAAGCTGTTAGGCCTGCCGTTCTCATGTGATATGACAGTCTTGTAGTCCACACTAGGTGACATCTGAACCTTCTGATTACAGTATTCTTGCCCTACCAGTCCTCTACCTCCCCTGCCCCACACCTCACTGCTCTTGCACCAGGGACTCCTCCCCGCCACATCAAATCAGACTTCACAATAATGGAAAGCCTGCCTCTGGCCTCCTTCCCAGGCCCTCACCCACCCTGGTGGATCTGCCTGGATCCTGGACTTGCCTTACCCTGGCTCATTGATTATTTTGCCTTAGCTCTGACCTTTGCCCTCTGGCAAATGACCCTGGCATTGGGTGGCTCTTAGAACCAGAATTCAGGACCCACCAACCTGTGCTGCTGGAGTCATAGTAAGGTTCCACCACAAAGCACAATGAACATTTGGAAAAACACATCCCTTCATCAGGAAACAGCCCACACGGCATACCTCTTACACAAAAACCTGACACCAAAGGGAATATATTTTTGTTAAATAGACTGATCGCTAAACGAACAGGGTTTGTGAAAATCACATCTATTATACAGGACTTTTCAGTTCATAAGCCTCATAATATAAGATCATCGCGTTGGCAAAGCAGTGCTTGTGATGCTGTTCCAGAGTGAAATCTGGAAATTGCTCCATTATTGACTATTACAATGATATTTGCCAACATGGGATTTTTGCTTGTGTGCGCATTCAAATAAAATTTCTGGCCACCATTGTTTATAGCTCTAATATATTAATATCTCCATAGGACAAATTCCAAAGAAGACAAATGAAATATTTAAATAACCCAAGCATTGTGGACCCACTGAAGACTGCATTTTACCTTTATATTCTTTTTTTTTTAATCACCCACAGACACTTAAAAAAAAAAACCTGATAATGTCAAAAGATGACAAAGGCTAAATTCGGGGAAATAAAGGAACCATAAATCAGGAAAACTTTGGAGCTGCTAGAAAGACACTTTAATTTGGTAGACAAAAGACTGCATTCAGGAGGAATAATGCAATAATCAAAGGTGAACGAATCTCTATTGTCTGGCGTCTTTCTCTGTGGGAATTTTCCCACCCCCGACAGCTGTAAAGGGGGAGGGGCGCCGACTGGGGCTGCGCCTTTATTCTCTCAGCCTCTCTCTCGCCAGCCCCTCCTCTTCCTCGTCAATAAATGTCTGCAATCATATTCTTGAGCTCCTGTGTGATTTCAAGGTTCATCTCTTCCATGCAGCTCAAACACTAATTATCCCAGCTGTAATTAGTAAGATAATTAAATACTGGCTCCCTCATCTACCTTGGGTCGGGTCGTGATTCTCCCAGAAGACCTTGAGCAGTTCCTCAAAGCTGATGCGTTCTGGCTGGTACACCACTCGGACTACTTCTGCATGGCCGGTTTTTCCTTGAAAAGAAACAGAACGTACAACCAAGATTTACTGACAACATCCCTTTATGACAAGTTATGCATTTCAAAAAACAAAAGCACTAGACAAAGGCTAAAATTCTTTCCTCCGAAGGAAGGGTGAGAGCGTAATTATACTTGAGCTCACAGTTTCACCCTGTCTCTGTCACTGGTTCTTTTTCCATGAACGCATACAGGTGTCCTCTAGGAAGCTTCCTGAGGATAATTTCTCTTCATTGTGCTCTAATTTTTTTTTTTAATTTCATGAGAAAACAATCTCGGGTTTTCATTTTTATAATCTCACCCTTAGGAAACCTTATGGATCCAAGTTGACATAGTGCTTGAGATGTGAAACTCTGGAAAGGGGACTGAGCCAATTTACTTTTATCATTGCCCCATGCTATGTGTAGTGAGCTTAGCTGCACTGCAGAGGGAGATGGTGCCAGACAGAGTAACCTGTAAAGAACAGGCTATACCTCGCTCACATTAGATAAATCCGTTAATGGTGGGCTATATTTGCTGTGCTGTTAACACTGAGGCAAGGGTCAGGTTCACACACCCAGCAGGGTGGTAAGTGTCTTCTCAGCCTAACTCGTCTCTGTGGTAAACAACTACTGTAGCAAATGTCTCTGCAGCACCCACTGTTGGCACACTCATTCTCAAAGGTGGTCCCCAAGGTTCTGTGGATCAGGAAGCAGGTATTTGCACTGCTGCATGTACCTATGGAATTCATGCCCTTCCTTATTTTACAGTGTTAGAACATGGTAAATAACAGACCATGCTAACAATACCTCTATATTTAAATTTGTTTTCCATCTCTTTTCAGTCACCTTATGTGTAGTGAAGAATTTAGCTTTGTCCAAAGAGATATCTGGCCTTTGCCTTGGCCTCTGGAAGGCAACCTATGTCATACTTGATAGCAGAGTCCTTCTTTGGGATAGGGCCTTGGCCTCTGGAAGGCAACCTATGTCATACTTGATAGCGGAGTCCTTCTTTGGGATAGGGCCGGCCACACTAACAGTCTAGGGTGGGGGCTGGCCACAGTGAACCTTAGGATAGGGTTGGACATACCCAACAGTGTTAGGATTGGGGCTGGCTATGCCAGAAAGAGCAACCATGTGACTGAGGGTGGGGGCTTTGGGTGACACAGTATCAGCTGACCTGGAGACGGAGATCAATGATGCAGGCAATCAATCATGCCTATGTAATGAAGCCCCAGTAAAAACTCTGGACACCAAAGCTTGGGCGAGCTTCCTGGTTGGCAGTACTCTGCATATTGTCACACATGAATGCCAGGAGGATAACACATCCTGACTGCACAGGAGATGACACAGAAGCTTTGCACTGGAACTCTTCCAGACTCTGCCCTATGCATCTCTTCCTTTGGCTGATTTTGATCTCTATCCTTTCCCTGTAATAAACTGCAACTGTGAGGATAACAGCTCTTAGTGACTTCAGTGAGTCCTTCTAGCAAATTATCAAACCTCACAGTGATTTTGAGAATCCCTTGAACTTACACCTTACTTTGCAAAAGTGTGTTCCCATAACGTTCCCACATGTTAATTCTCACAACCATCCAACAGTGTAGGCAGGGAAGGTAGAAATACTCCATTTTACAAATCAGAAAACTGAGATTCATGGAAGTTAGATTTGCCCAAGGTCATATAGCTAATGAATTTCTGGACCCTAACATGAAAAAATACCTTCTGACTTCTTGTCCAGGATGCTGTCCAATACAACAAAGCAAAGGGAGCAAAGTGAACAAGAATCCAGAAAAGGAAAGAAATCTACTCATTATCTTTAATATTTTTTTAATATTTAAATTTATTTCTGATTGTAGAAACAATAATTTGAAAACAATATGAAGCTTAGAAAATGTGTGGAAGTATAAAAAAGAAAATAAAAATCACCTATACTCCTACTGCATAAGATAAGTACTACCAATTTTTTTTATGCATCTCTTTCTGGATACACACACACACACTGCTACACACAATTTGTTTTATTGTAATCATTGCATCATGTTTTTTCCACTTACCAGCATATTGTGAGTATTTTCCCATATCACTGAAATTTTTAGAAAATACCATTTATAATGATTATATAACACTCCAAAGATGATTGTACTATTACTTATTCAATCATTCCCTGACATTGGGTATTTAGACTGAATCCTATTCTTATCTATGAATGTGAATATTTGTCCACATTTCTGAGGCTGCCTCAAGCCACAGTTATATAAATGGATTTCTAAATCACTGTTTATAAACATTTTTAGGTTTCTTGA
The DNA here is from genome assembly GCF_057802395.1 of Ceratotherium simum simum. Taxonomy (NCBI): domain Eukaryota; kingdom Metazoa; phylum Chordata; class Mammalia; order Perissodactyla; family Rhinocerotidae; genus Ceratotherium; species Ceratotherium simum. The sequence continues at coordinate 10,106,947 of NC_141911.1, read as the reverse complement.
TACCTAGTGCCAAATTGCTATTCGGTAAAGTTGACTCAATTTTCTCTCCTTATTGGCAGCATATATAAGGACCAATCTCAGTCAGTATTACAATGTTTTTAATCCTTAAAATTTATAGCTGGAAGATAGTATCCTCTCATTTTATTTTCAGTGAATTTAATTATTAGTGAGGTTTTAAAAGAAAGTCATATTTATTAATAATTTTAATTTCTTATTTGCTCTAATTTTTGTAATGTCCTTTATGTTTTTGGGTTAATAATCTTTTTATTAATTAGTCAGTCTACATAATTTTAATTCAAATACTATAGTCATGTAAGTTAGCATCTAAAAAGATTTTATGCTAACAGACATAAAAAGAATGATGAGGGTAACTATGGGGAAAAGATACTTTAAGTACAATGATCATGTTATTGTAAAATCACTTTTGATCTACTTTAAAATCTTATTATTTTGTATTTTGAAATGTTTAAGTGAATGACTTAACTACATAAGAATTAAAACTCTCTGAATATTAAAGATGGCAACAACATGTTACAAACATGACAAATATATTTGGTAAGAAAAGCATAGAAACCACATTAGAAATATAGGCAAAAGATGTAAACAGGCATTACACATAGGAAGAAATAAACGAAAATCAAGACTGAAAAACGTTCAACATTTTTTAGTGATAAAAGCAAATAAATGCATATTGAAACATAAACATACCATCTCTTATTCATTACATTTTGTAAAACTGCTTAAAAGCCTACCTAGTGCTGACGAGGACACTGTGAAACTGGTGCCCTTACTTCGTTGGTGACAGTGTAAGTGACTATACCCTTTTGAAACCCCATTGGTCTACATAGCAAGAGCCACAAAGAGTCAGATTAAGACTAATTCACCTTCACTATGTGATCCAGGAAATCTGTCTCAAAGATATATCCCCAAATAATGGAAAAGACATATACATACACAAAAAAAATCACTCCATCATTATTACAATGGTGGAGCACTATAAGAAATCCTAAAGTCAAACAAAAAAAAGAAACAAATTATAGTATAGCCACATGATGAAATGTCATGTAACCATTAAAATCCAATGTCCTAACCCTAGTAAAAGCTGTTACTATTTACTGAATGGGACAAAATGGTGGGCACTTTACCTACTTGATGTTCTTTAATGCTCCCAACAAATTTTTTCCACTATGGAAAATACACATAACATAAAATTTACCATCTTAACCATCTTTAAGTGTAAAGTTCAGTGTCATTAAGTGCATTCACATTGTTGTGCTACCATCACCACCATCCACCTCCAGAACTTTTTTCATCTTGCAAACTTGAAACTCTGTATCCATTAAACACAAACTCCCCATTTCTCTCCTTCCCCTAGCCTGAGGCAACTACCATTCTACTTCTGTCTCTGTGAATTCGACTACTCTAGGTACTTCATAAAAGTGGAATCATACAGTATTTTTATGTCCTGTGATTGGCTTGTTTCACTTAGCATAATGTCCTCAAGTTTCATCCATGTTGTAGCATGTGTCAGAATTTCCTTCCCTTTTAAGGGTGAACAATATTCCACTGTATGTATATGCCACATTTGATTTATCCATTCATCTGTCAATGGACACTTGGGTTGCTTCCACCTTTTGGCTATTGTGAATAATGCTGCTATGAACACGGGCGTACAAATATTTCTCACAATGTTTAAGAGATGCGGTCCCCATTTTAAAGATGAAGAAACCAAGGCCTCCCACAGTTTTCTCCACACATTGTCCCACAGCCAGTAAGTGGCAGGACCCAGGGAAGAGCCAACCAGGTTGCAATTAGAGGTGAAGCTCGAGTTCATTCTATGACCCCGAGCCAGGCTCCTGAATATAGACACCTGAAGTCACCAGGTGACAACAAATGTCACATAGGCAGTGGCCCAAATGAGAAATCACAGCTGTAGGGTAATTGACATCCAGGCTGTCAAGGTTATTTTCCAGGATTAGGCTCTTCTTTTGTGGCAGCAATATGGGGTCAGGAAAGATTCCTACTCACCAGCAAACATTTTCAGACCTCATCTGAGCACTGACATTATTTGTGGAGAGGTTTAAAGAAGCTTGGTTGTTTAAAAGAAGCTACTACCATTAAAATTCAAGATCCATCTGCATTGACAAACAGTTTGGAGAAGCCCTCGTCAAACTCACCTTTAAGTTTCTTTATTTTATTTCTCCGAAATACAAGAGGCTGTGTAAAAATACACAGTGCAAATGATCAAAAGGATTAAGGGGCTAGGAACCACTTAGACACATGCCCACGCCTCCAGGAGCTCACCAGTGTGCTAGACTAACTTGATTCCCAAGACCAATCTGCAAATACTTTCTGGTGCTTCCAGAGATAAAAGGCTGTATCTTAAAAATACTTCGAGCTGTTTCTTCACGTAACAGTGTGTAAATAGCATGAAAGGTGTGATGTGTAAATGTGTTTGTTAACAATTCACGGCATCACTACAGGTGCTTGAACATTGTTGTTCAAAAATGTCTTGAAAGGAAAAACGAAAAGGATGAATGTCCTCTATGAGCATTTCCCTGTGTTAATTTACCCCGTGACCCCAAAGGAAGGTGAACAAACGCAGAGGGGGAGATTATGGGCAGTCATTCCTTACAAGACAAAACACCCCAGAAGAGACATACAGAAGTGTTCTGGGGGCAGAAAAATCAGGCATTCTGGAGTCATCTGGAGCTTTGTGGAAGCCAAGTCATCCTTAGAACCAGGTATTTTTAAAGAGGATCCCAAGATAAATCAGCCGATTTTTAAAGTTCTGTGTCACAGCTTTCCATCCCATGGGGAAAATATGATCTTCAACTCTTCTAGGTTAGCGTGAGTAGTTTTTGCTACTGTCGAGCTAGTGAGAAGAGAAGAGAAAGCAGGGAGATGAGAACAGAAGAGAGCCGGGGAGCTGGTGAGACCCAAGGGCAGGAGGACTGTAGCGCGGGCAGTGTTGTGCGCTGGTGAGGAGAACCCACTGGGGGGCCCAGCTCCTGGGCTGCCGTTCTGGCTCTGCTACTTTGCAGCTGCGTGACCCTCGCAGGGCCAGGGAGAGAGGAAAAACCTGGTTCAAATCAGAGCTCCCCGGCCTCTGCACCGTGGCTTCCCTGGGGGGCACACACCCATTCTTGAAGGCCCTCTATCTGCTTAGCCACTCTATACCTCAGTTTCCTCATCTGCCAAATGGGGAATCAGAACAGTGCCTGGTCCAAAGGATCTAAGTCTATCTAAGTCTCTATGTCTTATCATTACAAGTTGTATTATTATCATTATTCTCTACTCAGCTGTGATGGAATGAGAAGAGACTGGAATTAAAGTCACAAGAAGTAACTTAAACCACAGTTCCAACAAGCAGTTTAACACTTTTTTGACGTGATCCTGGGTTTCCCACTTTTTCAGATGGGAATAAAAATAACCTCAGTGACAGAAGAGTGATCAAGATTAAATGAGGGCATACGTGGGAAAGCAGCAGGGAGGAGTAAAGCTCTCTACACACAAATGGGAGGTTTCTACTGCTATTTCCCTTTTATGTTTTCTTAAAATGGACATTCTTCCCCCTATAAGGACTAAACTCCAGGAGAAAACACACAATATCTCTGTGAGTGTCTAATTCTGATTTTATTTATCCATTCATTCTAGAAATATTGGTCGAGTGTCTACAACTACGGACCCAGGTGCTGAGCTGCAGTCCCAGCCGACACATTCCAGACCCGAGGAGGACTGCAGTCTGGCCTTCATCCACACAGGGTGAGGACCCAGGTTCTCACTCTTGTGACGAAGTGTGGGGTGGGGGGAGGAGACTGTATTTTTCAAGTGTGATTCCCCACTTTAGAATCAGAAATAAAAGACAGGAGTTTAATGAAAGAGTGCTTAATTTGGGTTAAAAAAAGCCTCCAGAAGCAGGGGTCCAGGAGTAGAAGCTGAGGCTGGAATCTTGCTTCCCTGGAGAAGCTGTTTCCTACTGTGCCATGGCTGTCGACAGTTTCCTTTGGACAAGAACCTTTGTCCGTCAGAGTCAGTGGGACCCAGGAGACATTGCAAAGCCACGATTGAGAGGAGCGGAAGTCCCCCAGTGCCCCCCGGGCTGCAGGCTTCAGAAAGCAAGGCCATTTCTCTCAGGTCAGAGCTAAATGACCACAGGTTGGCTGGCAGCAGTGATGGGTGGTCAGAATCGCACAGCCAGCGTGATAAGCAAGTGAGACGGGAGTTGAGAGTTAATACTCCAAATTCTCTACAGAAATGACAGCTCTTCCCCAACAGGGTGGGCAAATCAGATGCAGAGGAGATTTCCATAAGGAGAATGAGCAGGCCACCTGCGCCAAGGGCCGCTGGAGCCTGTGAGGGGCTTCTAGGGGTGCTCATCCAGACTGACCAAGAGGGGCTCCATGGGCGACCCAGCCGAGCAGCCCAGGCCTGCGTGCTCTGGGTGCCTTCCCAGGTCCCATCGTGGGAGGAAAAGAGCTCCTGCCTTCTGGAATGGGGCTTGGTGGAGATACGGAAGAGGAAAGTAAAGAGAGATGGAGACAGAGATGGAGGCCGCAGGAAGACCTGTGCACACAGCTCTGCTCCCAGTGTCAGGGCTCCTGGGGCTCTTTGCTGCTGCTGCAGGGAGGGGGACGCGTGCCTGGTCCCCTGCAGACACAGCAGCCACAGCCCCTCTGCTGTGAGCAGGGCTTCTGCTGTATGCCTGGGGCTATGAGAGACCTCAGGGCTGCTCACTCCTCTCCCTATGTCAAGATCCAGCCCCGGGCCACAATCACAGTCAATAGGGTGCCTATCCAGACCCAACCTGCCGGGCCCCACCCGGCTTCCTCAGCCATGGCGGAGTGTTTAGGGGCTTGCCTCCGGGCCACATACCAGCCGTGTGACCTTTTAACTTCCTTGTCTGTGAAATGGGGATATGACTAATACTCACCTCAGGGACTGTTGTGAGGATTAGTTCACTAATCCACGGGAAGCATTTAGAATAGTCTGGCCCATCAACCACATGAGAACCCACCCAATATTAGCTTTATTCATAATAGTAGTGTTGTTGTTTCTGCTGTTACTGTTATTTCATAATTTGGGGGGTCTGGGAATCTGTATTTTTACAAGATTCCCCAGGTGACTCTTAATAGTAACTGAAGTGTGAAACCCACTGATCTTGAGCCTAGCGCACCCCTTAAGCAGCCAGCCCTCAACCTCTGCTCTCCTGAATCTCAGTACTGGTTGGCTTAGTTATCAGGAGGCGCACTGGAGCCTCAAAGGCCATAAGGAAGGAAGAAAGGCAGGAGGCCTCCAGGAGGAAGGGAACTGGAGGGGAGGGGAGGGGAGGGGAGGGAGAAAACAGTGGAAAGGAGGAAGGATATTATGGAAAGGAGGAAGGATATTAACCCGTGTTAAAAGATAAACTGAGGCACACTAAAAATTTTAAGAGTTTATTTGAGCAAAAATTGATTGCAATAGGACAGCACCAAACCTTTAGTGGTTAGGAGCGCTCCACAGACAGGAGGTAGGGAGAGACTTATACAGAGAAAAGTGTGGAAACAAAGAATGGAAATTATTGGGTTGGCTGTAGCTTAAAGCCTAGGTGGCTGTTGGTCATTGGATGTCCCTAGCGTTCTGATTCCCTAACCTTGAGGCGTGTACAGGCTTAGATTCTGGTTTGCTTCTGTGTAGACGCCATGGCATTAGAGCCACCTCAGTCTAACGGCCTCCTTGTTGAATTAATTTAAAACCCATTACAAAGATCTGCGGTGTGAATGAGGAGGGGGTGAATAGAGAAATGCAAGACTATTTTCCCTCAGGGAGATTATTCCCTACTAATAATAAGAGTACAGATGCTAACTTATATAGCATTTATTAAACACCATGCATTATCCTAAGCTCTTGATATATATTGATGAAGTAAATCCTCACCAAAACCCTGTGAGAGGTAATATTATTATTCTCATTTTTTGGAGGAGAAAACTGAGACACAGAAAGGTAAAGGAACTTGCACAAAGTCATACCTATGGTTAACATGGCTCACAGACACATACAAGTAGGGGACAGCGTAGGGTGGGTTTATGAACGGGTAACATCCTAATCAGGACATCAGATACATAAGGAGGGAAACGGCCACTGTGGACAGAAGTCAGGAGTGCTTCATGGAGGAGGAGAGGGAGGGCATCCTGAGCGATGTCAAGGTTGTAAACAAAAGCAGGAATTCAGAGGGGACAGGCAAAGGGACAAGGAGCTCATCTTTCTTGCCATAGTGCCACAGACCCTCCAGCACACCCCTATACCTGGGGGAGTCTCTTAGCTGGCCCATCCTCCAAGCTGCCCTCTGCAACCCAACATAACCATAAACCCCCTGCATTTGGACCCAGCACTTTATACTTGCAAAGTGCTTCTGGATCCACAAATCCATTTTAGTATCACAGCCACCCTCCCTGTGAGGTTAGCAAGATTAATATTATTACGTACATTTTAGTGATAGGAAAGCCAAGTCTTAGATTAAATAACTCGCTCAAAGTCTCCAAGCTCGTAAGCAACTGAGACAACCCAGAACTTGGCCAAAGACCAATGCGCTCCACCGCCTGCTGCTTCTCCCACAGCTGTCCTCTGCCCAGGGCCCACAGGAGCCCTTCCTGGGCACAGGCCTCTCCATAGCTGGTGTTATTCCCAATCTCCTTTCCCCACACCCTCTCCCTGATCCAGACAGTCCATATCCCCATCTCCACCCCCAGCTCCTGTGGCCCCTCAGCCTGCAGTGCCCTCCCTCCAGCAATCCAACCTTCCCCTACTCTCAAGGCCCCCTTAGGTGCTGCCTCCTCCAGGAAGCCCTCTCTGAGTATGGGACCTTGAGAAGAGATATGATGCAGGGGGGAAAGCACAGTCAGTGGGATCCTATGGGATCTGCTTTGCTCAGATTCAGGCTCCTCAACTGAATCAGGTCCCCTGAGGTCCTGCACTGGGTTGTTGTAATGAAGAGAGATGATGTATGTAGTAAGTAGGGTCCAGTGATTGGCACATGGGGGGACTCAAAAAATGATCTTTCTCCTCCAAACACCACTGTTCCAGCCTCCCCTGGATTCTTACTCCACTTGGGATCAGTCCTATGTGGTGAGTGTCGACTGTTTTCAAGAGCTTGCTCAGTCTTCCCACATACATAGTGAGCTCCTTGAGAAGACAAACCATGACAATGGCTCTTCTTTATAATCCCCCAGGACTGGGCACATGATCTGACATTAAGTACATACAGATCGGAGGAGTCTTTGTGCTGAGTTTTCCTACCACTTACTTAGCCTTCATCTGGATGAGTGTCCATGCTGGCCCCAGCACTGCTCACTTGCCTGAGGACCAGCCCCCTACATGGAGTCACACATACATGCTCTGCTCTGCCTCTGTCCCTAACCACTGAGTTCCACGTAAACCTCACCACATGTCTTAAAATAGACGGAGCTACTACCTAGAGAAAAGCATTAGATATAATTAATACAACTTGAACACTTTACTGTATGGGTCAAGATGACATTTTACGTACTAATTAATAAATGTTTACTGAATGTCTACTAAGTTCCAGACACTGTGCTACGTGCTGGGGATTCAATGGTGACAAATGTTAATGTGGTGACAACAAAAAACTCTTGCAGATGGGTATTGCCTATAGTCTGGGCCCAGGTGAGGAACTGCTCTTTAAAAGAAAAAGACTTCATCTACTGTATTTATCCTACAGGCAAGATGGCAGGGAGAAGTGAGCTATAGTTATTTTTTCATTAAATAATAACCATTCTTCACCTCCCTTCATCATTACCAGCCAACAAGACCCATCCAAACCGTTAAACCAAATGAAAGAGCACACAGAAAGATCCAGGTGTGGGAAGAGAGAAGGGGAGCAGTGGATGACTAATACCTCCCTTTTCCCATACAAGATTCAAAACACTACTTTCCTCTTGCTAATTAACTTGAAAGAGGTAAGGTGTCAGCTCAGTTTCATCTCCATCTCCTGCAGATAGAAAATGTGATTTCCAACAATGTACTTATTATTAAAAAAAAAACCCTAATACATCAAAATTGGATGCCCTGTGGAGTTCATTATAGGATTTGAGGAGTGTCTATATTGTCATTTTATCTTGGCTTTTTTTCTTTTGTCTCATCAGTCACTTAAACTGTCCAAAGAGAAATGTAAGCTTTAAAAAGCATCCTGTTGATTGAAACAGAAAGAAAGTACTGTTGGAGCAACTGTAATTTTTTTTTTTTTTTTTGGTCCACCATGGGGAGACATGGTGGGGAATTTGAAATCCTCCGGTGTATATTTAATACGGACACAGCCTTCAGAGATTATTCTCCCAGGGGAGTCCTATAAACACAGCTGAGTACTTGAAAAGTTCCTCAAGAAAGAAATAAACTATAACCATTAATTCTTTGTGCCACCAGAGGTTTCTTACTGCTACAAAGCTAACTAGTAAGTAACTAGTCTAGGAGTTAGCAGCTCACTAGTTTCTGTATCCAACCTGCTGATTATAGAGGCTGGCCTTCAAACTCTTTGAGCTGTTTTTCCCAGAACATGAAGTATAGGAAAGGCTCTGTGTGGTTGGGCTGATCAATGCCTAAATCATAGACCAGCACTGACTCCCACCCTACTATGACATAGGCAGGCATTATGAGATATCAGCAAAACTAACCTGCCAAGTAGGGATCATGGTACCCTTGAAGCCAAGAGAACAAACACAGTTTTATTAAATGGCTTGATTAATATTTAAAAGAGTATTGCACACTGAGAAACAATGACTCCTCGATGCTGCTAAATTATACCATCAAGTCCAAAATGAGACCTGCTTAGACCCTGTTATCATGGCTACACAAGAAGAGTGGTTCACAACCCTATGCCTTAGAATCACTTGTGGAACTTTTTGAAAAATATTCTCACACCTCCCACTCCACCCCACACTGGAATTCTGACACAGGAGATCTGGGGTGGGGCCTGGGTATATGTATCCTCACAAAGCTTGATGGGTGCTTCTGATGCAAAGTTAGGACAGGGAACCATGAAATTAGGCATTTGTTACGTAAATGCAGCTATCTCAAAAGAGAGAAAACCAGACAGAAGAATTATTTTTTAACAAAGTGTCAGAATTATAAGGGATCTAAAAGGTCATCTAGCCAAATGCCATATTGTGTTTTACCCACTGCAACATCTAGATGACCATTTCAAGTGATAGGATGCAAACTACCTCACAAAGTGGTACATGCCACTGTTTGTTGTTGTTAGTGTCACGGGGTAGATTCCGACTCCTAGCAACCCTGTGCACAGCAGAGCAGAACCCTGCCAAGTCTTTTTGCGCCATCCTCTCACCTTCTGGCACTTTATCAGACAATGCTCCACTGCTATTCACAGGATTTTCATGGCCAATTTTTTCAGAAGTGGGTGGCCAGGTCCTTCTTCCTAATGCCATTGTTGGAATGTCCTAATTACTGGAAAGTTCCACCTTTATTGAGTCAAATCTACCTCCTCACTGGTCCTGGTTGTGCCTTTTGGGGTCTACTCACTCCTCCACAGTGACTCTTGAGAAAGCTGGAAGTGTAGGACATCGTAGGGCCGTTAAACGGGCACTGACTTTGGAGTCAAAAGACCTAAATTTGAGAGTATAATCTACCAGTTAAATCACTTAACTTCTCTTAGTCACAAGTCCCTCATCTGTAAAATGGGGATACTGACACCTGTCCTATTGTTACTGCCCAAAGAGGGGTTTGTCTGCCTGCTGCAAGACATGCCAATAGTCAAGAGGCAAGGACATAGGAAAGAAAGGACTTTTTATTACAGTTTGCTAGCAAGAGGGAAGATGGCTGACTCACGTCCAAAAAAACCATCTTCAGGGGGCACAAAATCTTACAGCAGTTATATAGGCTGGTGGGTTATTGGGGAGGGGGTTAGGAATGTTGACCCTCTGGTGTTACAGACTGGGAGTTGCTGCACCAGATCTTTCAGTTTTCATTGATGATGGCTATCAGCATAGATTCTCTGTTTGGGGGTCATCACATTCCTAAGGAACTCAAAAGAACAAAGTTATCACCTTATCACAGCTGGGAGGTACATGCACAAGGGGTCGTAAAATCCACAGAGCAGTTAGATCTCCTGGAGGGTGCACACCCAGCTGGGTTAGTTAGTCAGAGGTCAAAGTTACAATAGGGTTTCTTTTCTTCAACGGCTTCCCTTATGTCAACCTTGTCTTGAGCCGGTATCACTATCAGTCTTAGAGGATGGCTAAGATTAAAAAACAGACCTAGGGGGCCGGCCCCGTGGCGTAGCGGTTAAGTGCGCACACTCTGCTGCTGGCGACCCGGGTTCGGATCCCGGGCACGCACCAATGGACCACTTGTCAGGCCATGCTGTGGTGGCGTCCCATATACAGTAGAGGAAGATGGGCACAGATGTTAGCCCAGGGCCAGTCTTCCTCAGCAAAAGCAGGGGGATTGGCATGGATCTTAGCTCAGGACTGATCTTCCTCACAAAAAAAAAACAGACCTAAACATTAAATAACAGACCTAAAAGGGAAAGCACTGTGGGAACTTACTGGTAGTAATCAAATCTATGATATCAGTACTAGTCTTCCATATCCATACACTACTAATGATGAGTTCCATGTCGTAACGGAACTTCACTATGAAAAGCCAGAAACTTTCAAACATTTGGGATCTAGGTTAATATAAACAGAACAAAATGGACTGCTCTCCAAGCAAAGATGGGTTTCTGTGGGTAAGCTGCCAAGGGCAGGTTTTCCTAAAAGTGTATGTGTTCCAAATCAGAGTGAATAAACAGCTAGAGAACCCCCGAAACCATAAACTGAAGAAGTCAGTTTTTTTCAAGTCAGATATTTTTTCATACTCTTCAAAAACTATTCTCAACTCATAATAACATGGATGACAAAAGGCACCTCTATTGAAGCTTGTCATTGCTAATACTGTGGCTGTATATACAGAATTTCCAGAAGAGCTACTTCAAGTCATCCAAAGATAATAATTGCCTATTCATCTTGTACATAAACCACATTACAGTTGCTTTTTAAGTCTACGTGGTAGAAGCATATTCTCCTAACTCGCATGGTATGTTATTTATAAATACCCCACCCAGGAATGTTTGGCAGGATCGTCCAAGAAGCATGGCTCTGGCTTATTTAGATGTCTAAATTCATTAACAATAAATATAACTTTATGTTTAGTTTAAACATTTTTGAGAAGAATGGAACTACAAACCAAGACTTTAGATTTGTGCATAACTTAGCCCCACACTGAAATACTGTTGGTAGTCTGGGAAAAGTCTTGGCTATGTCTACCTATATAGTACCAAAAACGCCAGTTATTTTGTACAAAAAAATCAATCCAACAGCCTTATCTTGAAGCATGTCAACAAGATGAGCAACCAAGGCTTAATTTAACACTATAACTATGTAAATATCAAATAGAAACTCTTTAAAATATCTGCACAATACCAAACCATCTGATTCTATACATTTAGTCAAATACAGTCTAATTCAGGCATTTTCAATGGGAGTGATAACACTCCCAAGGGGGAAAAAAATTAGTTCTTGAGGGACAAAATCATCTTACATATCAAAATGGTGTGGTCGTCCAAAGAGCCACAGTGCATAAACTGACCTATAGTGTATGTGTGATATTAAATTTTAATGGCGGGCTGGGGGAGACAATTAGGAAAGAAACAGCTAAAAAGGCTCTCTAGGGTGGCTATAATTTTTTAAGGGTTGAGAAACACTGGTCTAATTAATTCAATTAATACATCAGTACAATCAAAATGGTGAAATAACTTAGCATAACTCCTGCCTCATTTTCACTTCTGGGTGGAGCTTGTAATAGAACAAAACCACCAGAGGAAAGATTTGTTCAAGAGTACTTATTGAGCAGCTTGCATGAGGTCTGGGCACTCTTTTGGGTGCAGCTAATACAACAAGGAATAAGGCAGTTCCTGCCCTAGAGGAGCTCACGGTCCAGGAGGGCAGAGAAACATGTAAATGGGAATACACAGGATGAAGCAGTTACTGCTAGGAGAGAGCTATGCTCAGAGTTCTATGGGAGCACCCAGGAGGAGCACCGAGGCCAGCCTTGAAGAGTCAGGGAAGACTTCTCAGAGGAGAGGAGGACTCCAATGCCCTTAATACTAAGGTCTACCATAGCCTCCTTTCACCCCTAGGCCTCTCTCATTCTCGGCAACTCCACACTTGATCCAGGCAGTCCAAAACAAAAACGGGGAGCATTTATCTAGATTATATGCCTTTACCTGTAGTTATTTGAACCTATGAAGGGAAACAAGGCCCTGAGCAAAAAATTAATCAGTCCAGGATACTAATACCAGTCACATCACATTAGAAAGGTGTATGTCCCAAAGGGGCTCCTATAGTAACAACTCCAGAGTCCCAGTTTTGGACTTAAGGTAATTTGTTCCATATTAACCCAAACTCTGCACTGGACTTTTTGTGCCCTGAGATAAATGGTACTCAGTAAGTGTGGGATGATAACGACAATACTTTAGATTTGTGCGATACTTTTATAGATCACAAAATACTTTCACATGCACTAATTATTTATTAAGTCTTCATAATAACTCCATGTATTATTACATCCATTTTACAGATGAGAAAACCAAGACTCAACGAGGTCAAATTATTTGCTTAATTAAGGTCACTCAGTAGGTGGCAGAGCTCAGTAGCTTTGCACCAAGGCTCCAACCACTGATTCCATAACCTCATGCTCTCTCCCCAAAAACACTGGGGCTAGGGGTAACCAATAAATGACTGCTGCCTATGGCTGCCTATAGATCCAAATTCAGCTGGAATGTGATTGATATTGAGAATCTTTTAGCCTTGATTAGCAGGTCTTTGGTGACAGCCAGTAATTAACTTAGGAGCCCAAAGGCATGCCCTGGAGAATGAAACCAAGTGGTTTTAACAATGAAGTGCCGACTGTGCCAAGGGCATTGAGGTGCAGGCAGAGTATTTGAGCTGGATGAACTACTTACCTTCTCTGAGTCTCAGGTTCCTCATGTGCAAAGCGGTTACAGTAAAAGTGCCAAAAAGGCACGCTGTAAGAATTACATTACATGCGCATGCGCACACGCGCGCACACACACACACACACACACACACACACACACACACACACACAGGCTTTGTTAACTATAAAACGCTCAACTACTTAGTTTGCTCTTCTCATTCTCTCTGTCCCATCCTGGCAAGGCAGTAATTCAATAAACATGAGCCTGAGTCATGGCTACATGCACAGAACTAAGCCAACAATATGAGAAATCCAAAGACATGTGATACAGAGCCTGCTCTTGGGGAACTCACACAAACACTAACGACTCAAGATAGAAAGCGTTAAGTGCCATTGGAGACGTGCAGGTAAGTGCTTCGGAAGTTTGGAAGGGAAGACAACAGAGAAGGGTTCATAGAGGAAAGACGCATCTGAACTGGACATTGAAAAATGGGTGCAATTCAGACATACAGAGTTGAGTATCAGGTTCAGACAATGAAAATGACAAGGACCATGGTGCAGAGAAGGGAAACCACAGAATGGAGACCATGGCCCGGATTAACTGATGCCCACCATTCCTTCCGGCAAACATGGTGCCAATGCCCACAGCACCAGAACCCCGCGCTCTCTCTGGTACATCTGCACTCTTCTGCTCCCACAAGTTGATGGGTACACTTACCAAGTTAGTTGTGTTTGTTCCCAAACCTATTTAGACCAACTGTACTTTACACTGTAATTGCAAAATACCATTAAATATCACATACAGAAGAAAATAGAGTTTTGTTTCTATGAAGAATTACACTGAATGCTTTATAAAAACTCAATCAGAGGAAGTTGTTCAAAAATACTATCAAATTAGGTGTGGGCACAACTACTACATAAGATTGGAAAGGCTGGTCATCGGGGGCTGGGGGAGGGAGGAATGAGTTGTTGTCTAATGAGTACGGATTTTCAGTTTTGCAAGATGAGAACAGTCCTGGAGATGGATGGCGGTGACGGTTGCACAGCAATGTGCATGAACCTAATACTACTGAACTGTACGCTTAAAAATGGTTAAGCTGGTAAATTTTGTTATGTATATATTACCATAATTAAAAAGAAAAAAAAGATTGGGGAGGAAATCATAAAAATCCAGATAAACTCTGTGCGCAGATTGCTTCACACGTGTCTTTTAAGTTCTTACTTGATTTTAAAGAAGCCAAAATTAGAAATTCCTGATAATAATAACAACGGCAAACACTTAGTACTTACTCTGTATGAGGCACAGTTCTAAGCGCTTTACATATACTAACTTATTTAATCCTCCCAACAAGCCAATAAAGGAGGTACTATTATTATACTCATTTTAAAGATGAGGGAAATTAGGCACAGAGAAGTTAAATGGCAGGACCAAGATCACAACACCAATAATGGGGGGAGTCAAATACAGACTAAAGAGTCTAGCCTTACAGTGTATACTCCTACCCCCTCTACCAACTGTGGTGGGGAAGGAAGACAAGGAGGCACTCCAGGGAGAGGACCCACCATCAAAGGAGACACTGCCCCCGAATATGAAGGTTGACATAGGAGGTACATTTACTTAAGTTAAGAAATATTTAAGGTTTCTGTAAATCTTTTCTTTTAATGATTCATCCTCCCTTTAATCAATTTTCCTAATTAGCCAATTATCATCCAAGAAAAGCAGTAGATAAAACATTTCCACTATACTCATTCTAACTGGAGCCTAGGATACTATTGCAGCCCAGGAGGAAGCAGTCGGCCCACATTGCTAATCCACACGAAAGAATGACTTCAGCTGCCCGGGCACCACAGGAACGCAGTAGTCCTGACACACACGGAGACGGCTCTGAAGTCAGCTGATAGTGATGTGCAGTTTTTATACAACAAAATGTAGCATTCATTGTGTGTCACTGGCGGCTAAGAGAATGTCTGGATGCATCTCACATAGTTCATTGAAATAGAAACTCCCATAAGAAACTTTTTCCAAGCAAAGAGAAAGCAGCATGTGTGTGTGTCTGTGTCTGTGTTTGTGGGTCAGTGTGTGTGTGTGTGTGTGTGCGCACACTCATGCAATATATAAGGTGAATATATGTATGTATGATGTGTCTGCATCTACCATCTGAACTGGCTGGGCTTTCACAGAAGTCCTCTGGACTAAGTTTAAGGAAGCTCCTAGAACTAAGAATGGGATTTTCCCTCCTTTTGTCTTCAAAAGCAATCTGCAAGCTCTATGTATTTTCTAAGGGTCAACACTGACCTCTAAATTTTTGTTTGTGTGAGGGTAGGGGTGGGAGGAGGTTAGTCAAATTAAATCTAAGTCTTTTCCTCAACAAACTAGAGAGGAGTTGATGAGAGATATGGAAGCAATCTGCTTTTCTATGTTTTTGATGGAGAACCCTGAATTGCAGGATCAAGAGTACAGATTTGGTGGCAAGAAAGTCAGTTGCTAAGAGCTGCATTATTTCAAGATGAACTTAGCAGCCCTGTGTGGGCTATTTTGGTGGTGATGGGGTCTGCAGGCAGAGACAGTGTTTAAAAGGGCATCCCAGGGCCGGCCCAGTGGCATATTGGTTAAGTTCACACGCTTTGCTTCGGCAGCCTGGGGTTCACGGGTTCGGATCCCGAGCACAGACATGCACACTGCTCTGTATATGGCGGTGTCCCATATACAAAATGCAGGAAGATGGCACAAATGTTAGCTCAGAGCTAATCTTTCTAAGCAAAAAGAGGAAGATTGGCAACGGATGTTAGCTCAGGGCCAATCTTCCTCACAAAAAAAATTTAAAAATTAAAAAATTAAAAAATAAATTAATTAAAAAGGAAAAAAAAGGGCATCCCCACTCTTCTTGGTTTACCCTGATCCACATCCCCATCACTCACTTATCAGAGAACAGACTAGAATGTGCTGAAGACTTTGCATCAAGCACAGTGTCACCATGGCCACTTCTGTCACCTGGGACTGCAGAGACAATTGGGCTGGATCTAATGGGGCATACAGTGGACACCTGTCCCCTAAAAGGCCATGCTGCTGGCACATATGAGCTTGTCTAGGTTTGTTAATATCAAACATCTGGACAAATGAATTTTATAGTCTTCACCTGGTAGATAATCATTATATACGTCAGTATAAACTATATTCCTTGACCACCAAAATAACGAATGAAAATAAGTTCAATATAAATCTCAAGCTGCAGATACATCAGTAACTATTTCTGTACTATGTTCTCTATCTTGGCCTTTCTGCAAATTAGGGATAATTATACTTGCCAGACACTTACTTCAGAGGTTGGTGAGAGGATAATGTTTGTAAAGCTTGTTGGTTTTTGTGGATGAAAGGTTTTGATTAGTACAAATTATAAATTATTACTATTCATTAGAAAGAACAAATGAATTATTTCAGCTCCTAATGCATCTCTGACATCCACATGCTATTGTACACAGGAGGATTGTTTGGAGAACACACCTTGTTCACAGCCCCGCTATTAAACAAAACTGCACCCCTCCAACTTAAAAAGAACACTTCAGAGCAGCCTGAAAAACCTGAAAAGTAAGTCCCATATTTCTTTGTCCCTTTATATAAAAAAGCAGAAAAAAATATAATTAGAAACAAGGATAAGAAGCCTTGACCATTGTACTTGGTTATAAGCTTCAGATGTTTGGATCCCAGCTTGATAATGGCCATCGTCTTGATCAGCGCCCCTTTACAAAGCAGGCTCCTGCTTCACAGACAGGGTGAGGTGAAGGTCTTGGGCACAGAGAATAAAGTAAAATTCTCCACAGAGGAGCCACTCCATAGAACCCAGTCATTGTGTAGATTTGATACCAGAAATTGTCTCTTGAAGACCGTTTCTTATCTACAGCATTTTCTAAGGTACGCTATACATGGGCTCCTTGCTCCTACATTCACTGCACTTACATTGTTTCAAGATTCTGCTTTCTCAAAATCATACAGTCTAAGCCTTGTGTGCTGGTTAGTAA
Source organism: Ceratotherium simum simum (assembly GCF_057802395.1). Lineage (NCBI taxonomy): Eukaryota > Metazoa > Chordata > Mammalia > Perissodactyla > Rhinocerotidae > Ceratotherium > Ceratotherium simum. The sequence continues at coordinate 10,089,943 of NC_141911.1, read as the reverse complement.
GTACTGACACATTCTCAAGGCTGTGTCATCTCAGTCTGTTTGTCTACAATTATCTATGAGGGTGGAAATTGGAAAATTACGTTCAGGTCAATGTCCTCCATTAATTTTCATTAAATCAATTCTTTTTGATAAGTAAGTTCAACTTTGTTATTTAACATTTCTGATGACAGAGAGAGAGATAGAAAGAAGAAGGAGGAGGACGAGGAGGAGAGAGAGTAAGAATAGGCACATACAAATTTAAGTCAGTAGTTTAGAGTTCTTATAATTTATTGGCAATTTCACTAGAAAATGCTTTCTTCTTTAGTAACAGCTTTGAGATAAAACTCACATACAACTCACTCATTAAACTTGTAGAATACAATGGTTTTTAGTATATTCATAGAGTTGGGCAACAATAACCACATATATTTTAAAACATTTTCATTACTCCAAAAAGAAACTTCATACCCTTTAACTCTTAACAAACCCTCCATGCCCTCCAGTCCTAGGCAACCACTAATCTAATTTATGCCTCTATAGCTTACCATATTCTGGACATTCCAAATACACAGAATCATACATTATGTGGTCTTTTTTGACTGGTTTCTTTCACTTAGGATAATGTTTTCAAGGTCAACCATGTTGTTGCATGTATCAGTGCTTCATTCTTTTTTACTGCCAAATAGTATTCTACCATTTGTATATACCACATTTCATTTATCTGTTCATCAGTTGATGGACATTTGAGTTGTTTCCACTTTTTGACTATTATGAATAGCCAGATAATGCTGCTATGAACATTCAAGCATAAGCTTTTGTGTGTACAGTCATGCATTGCTTAACAACAAAGATACATTCTGAAAAATGTGTCAGATGATTTTCTCATCGTGCAAACATCATAGAGTGTACTTACACAAGCCTAGATGGTATAGCCTACTATATACCTAGACTATACGGTACTAATCTTATGGGACTACTGTCATATATGCAGTCTGTCATTGACCAAAATGTCATCATTATGCGGTGCACAACTATACATAGGCTGTCATTTTTCTTGGGTATATATCTAGGAGTGGAATTGCTGGGTCATGTAGTAATTCTATGTTTAACCTTTTGTGTGTGTGTGTGTGTGTGTGTGTGTGAGAGAGAGAGAGAGGAAGATAAGCCCTGTGCTAACATCTGCCAATCTTCCTCTTTTTTTTTTTTTTTTTTTGCTGAGGAAGACTGGCCCTGGGCTAACCTCCGTGCCCATCTTCCTCCACTTTTTTATATGGGATGCCACCACAGCATGGCTTTCCAAGCGGTGTGTCGGTGCACACCCAGGATCCGAACCAGCAAACCCTGGGCCGCCGCAGCGGAGCACGCGCACCTAACCACTTGCGCCACCGGGCCGGCCCCTATGTTTAACCTTTTGAAGAACTGCCAGACTGTTTTCCAAGTGAATGCACCATTTTCCCTTCCCACCAGCAACATATGAGGGTTACAAATGCTCTTAAGAACTCTTATCAGATATCAGTATAAAAAGAAAACTTTAAAAATTAAATGCTCAAAGAGAAGAAAGCACAATAAAACTTTTTAAATACTTAAAACCGAATTATAATGAAAACACTACTATCACAACTATTGGGAGGCAACAAAAGTGGTTCTTTGATATTTATAACATTAATTCAACTATATTAAGAGGAAGGAGCAAAAAAAAAATATCAATGAACAAAGTAACAAGTTAGAAAACAATAGAATGACAAAAAGATATTTGAAGGAAGGAACAAAAAGGGAAGCATAAACTAATGAGACATAAAACAAACACTCAATAGAAAGGGTCATGAAGCAAAAAGCTGATAAAGGAAAAAAAAAGAGAGCACAAATAAATTATATTACAGATAAAATGGGGCCATAACTACCAATGCAGTAAAGATTAAAAAGATGAGAAAAACACTATAACTTCATGCCAATAACTTTCCTAGAAAAATATAACTTTCCAAAACTGACCCACAAATAAAGAGAAAGCATGAATTCTCTTTAATAATCATATAAAAAGCTGGATTGTTAGTTAAAAAAAAAAAAAAATCTTCCCCAAAGGAAAACATAATGAGGCCTAGAGGGCTTTACAGGTAAATTCTACAGAACAATCAAGAAACAGATTCTCCAAATGTTATACAAACTCTTAAAATAATGGACAAAAGGGAGAATATTCCCCAACACATTCTACTTGAGGTACCAAGGTTGGTATAACTTGATACTAAAATCAGACAAGGACGGTATTTAAAAAAAGAAAATTATAGGCCAATCTCATTCATGAACCAAGACACCAACTCCAAACTAAAATTAATAGCAAACTGAACCCAGCAATATATCTAAAAGCTAAAACTTCATGGCCAACCTAGGTTTATCCCAAAAATGTCATCAAAAATCACAACCAAGAACTTGTCATGAAAGGTGACGCGGTGATTCTATTCTAGAACGGAAGAGCAAAGGGCTAAGAATGGCCCAGCCTCAGGGGCCAGCCCGCTGGCACAGTGGTGAAGTTCGCACACTCTGTTTCGGCAGCCCCAGGGTTCACAGGTTCGGATCCTGGGCGTGGACCTACACACCGCTCATCAACCCACGCTGTGGCGGTGTCCCACATACAAAATAGAGGAAGATTGGCACAGATTGGCACAGGGCCAATCCTCCTCACCAAATAAATAAAAAAATAAAAGAATGGCCAAGTCTCTCCTCAAAAACTGTTGAAAAGACTTGTCTTACCAAATATATAATTAATAATTAAGACAGTGCATTCGTGCAGTCATAGATAAATAGAGCTAAGGAAAAAACAATGAGCCCAGAAAGAGACCCATGCAAGTATGAAAACTTAGCATGTTACACTATAGATCCCTGGAACAACTGATTGTTCATAAAGACAAAAATAAAATTAGTTCTTTACATAACAAACAAAAATCAACTCTATTTACATAAAAATTTTTAATGCAAAAGGCAAAACTCCCTTATTGTCTTTTAGAAGCCAACAGAGGGGAAGATATTTGCAATCCCGGGTTAAGGTATCTAGGCAAGATACAAAATGCATAAATCATAAGTAAAAAGACTAATAAATTCAACCACATTAAAATTAAGAACTTCTCATCAAAAGATACAATAAAGAATTTCAAAAAAGAAAGCCACCAAAGATAGAAAAACATTTGTTATACATATAACTATTAAAGGATTAGCGTCCAGAATATATAAAGACCTTCTTAAAATCGGGAAGGAAAAAGACAAAAATCTACACAGGACAATTAGCAAAAGATCTAAATAGGTGTTTCACAAAAGAGAAATACAAATGGTCAAAAAATATATGAAAATTACTTCTATCTCATGAGTAATCAAGAAAATGTAAATTAAAACCACGAGATATTATTTCATACCCATAGAATTGGCAAAAAATGTATAACCCTGAAATAAGCCCATCATACCTTGGAAATCAAAAGCTATAGACACTCTACAACTTAAAATTCCAGAAAGAGCCTAGAGATACTCTCACGCATGGGCACCAGGAGACGTGCAAGAACGTACAAAGCAGCACTGTTTATAATGGAAAAAAAAATGTAAACAATCCAATGTGCATCAATAGGAAAATGAAAAAATAAATTGCAGCATGGTCATACAATAATATACCATCAGCAGAAAAACAGAAGAACTACAGCTATGTGGCTCAATATGGATGAATCTCAGGGACAAAATGTTGACTCAGAAAAATAATTCACGCAAGAATCCACACAGTATGATAAAAGCACTTATAAAACAGTCCAAACAGGCAAAACTAAATAATATACCGCTTTGGGATACACAAGCATGTGGCAAAACTGCAAAGAAAAGCAGAGGAACGATAAACACCATGTTCAGACAGTGGACACCACTGGGAAGAAGGCATGAGGACGCAACAGGGAGGAGCACGCCAAGGGCGTCAACATTATTGGTCAAGTTCTAGTTCTTAAGGTGAGCAATGGGTTCCTTTTATTATTAGGCTTTACAATTTAAATCACTTTATATAATCCCTTTCATGGATCAAATATTGAATTTTATTTAAAAAGGAACACCTGTAATATCCCTAGAATATCAGCCTTATATCTGTTCTTATTAAAAGAAACTATGGATATTAACCTTTATTTTTCATTTTAAGAGCAAGTTATTCCAAACACCTCACCTAAGCATTTAACTTTAATCATATGTAGAAGTACACAAGTTAATTACTAGTCTACTAAATTTTTTTAAGTTATACTGTGTCAATCTAGAACTGAAAATAATCATGTTCATTACAGAGGCCATGATTCAAACCTCTTTTTCCCTATTCTATTAAAAACTATTTTTCAGAAGTCTTGTAAATAATAAAACCCAAAAGGTAGCTTGGAGATTGTTCAATGACTCTTGGAGGGGCTCTGTTTGAACGTTCAATGATTGCCTTTTGCAGTAAACCTTAAAATGAACTAGGTATTTTCCTACCACAGGAAATGCCCTCGTAGAATGACTGGATTAATTAAAAAATCAGACCTTGAGAAGGGAATTGTATTGTTCATGGCTGCTGAGGTTCGAAGACCTCCTGATGATGGCCTTCTGAGAACATTCTACCTCCTCTTCCTAACTTGGGCCTGCTTCAGGCCAGGAAGCTTGGAGTGGAAGGGGAGGACATGGTTGGCCTCTTCATACCCCACTTTATCCTCTTTCTGTCACTCTGACCCCTCCATGGTTGGGCCCAAAGAGAGAGAGGAGATAGGGGAAAAAGAGCTCAGCCTTATATGGTAGATGACATTTGCAATCTGTGTTATGGGCTGAACTGTGTCCCCTCAAAATTCGTATGTTGAAGTCCTAACCACCAGTACCTCAGGATGTAACTATATTTGAGATAAGATCTCTAAAGAGATAATTAAGTTAAAATGAGGTCATTGGGGTGGTCCCTAATCCAATATGACCAGTGTCCTTATAAAAAAGGATATTAGGACACAGAGGGAAGACCATGTGAAGATACAGTGAGAAGATGGCCATTGACAAGCCGAGGAGAGAGGCCTCAGAAAAAAAACCAACCCTGCCAACAACTTGATCTTGGACTCCTGGCCTCCAAAAACTATAAGAAAATGAATTTACGTTGCTTAAGCCACCCAGTCTATGGACTTTGTTATGGCAGCCCTAGGAAATTAATACATCTGATACTGGGGTTCCCTTATATGTGGTAGATAGATAATTAAAGCTTCTTTTCCTCACTGGGTAATTTTGTGGGTTTCTGGGGGATCCTGCTGCAGCCTTAGCCTTTATTCTCCACGGGCAGGAATTGCACACCAATCCTTACATTTCCCAAATTCAAATGCCAGGAGCAGATGTTAAGTTCTCCAGGTACGCTCCTTGAGGCCTCCTTCACTTGGCTTGAGGTAACAATAAAGTACCCACTTACCGGCTCTCCTTAGGTATTGTGTGGGGAAGTCTCCAACAACTCCTCCAAAGAAATCCTCTTTCTCAACTCTTCAAAGGTCTAGTGTTGGTATAAAGCATTTTACAATTTTCTGGAATGTCCTATATAAACCCTCTAAAACCTTCCTACAGAATGCGGGGCTGGGCACTACCTCCATTGTTCTAGGTGCTAGGGCTCTGCTGACTTTGGTGAGTAGAATTTAACATCCAGTTCCACTTCACTTTCCTGCTGCCTACTTCCGTAGATGACATGAAGGAATCTATCAGTAAAGGTGACAGACAGAAACCAGATACAAGCCGACAAAGGGGCATGCCGGGCTGGCTCTCCCATCTTCTCGCTCTCCTCAGTTTTAATCCCCCTGTAGTTAGGCCAGACGATTTATCCCCACAGAGTGTAGTTGTTCCCTACACTCCAGGTAACAAGGTAGAAGAACTAGCCAAAGTTCTTCGAAGGGAAACATTTTAGACCAACCCTAGAGGCCAAGGGAGAGTGGAGCCTGAGATTAGCTGGTGGGAGAGCCCTGGGACCCAAATTTTTTTTTTCTTGGTGAGGAAGACTGGCCCTGAGCTAACATCTGTGCCCTTCTTCTTCCTCTATCTTGTATGTGGGTCACCGCCACAGCATGGCCTGATGAGTGGTACAGGTCCACGCCCAGGACACAAACCTGCAAACCCCGGGCCTCCGAAACACAGCACACGAACTTAACCACTACGCCACCGAGCCGGCCCCAACTTCTTCAGGGCATGAGCTGAATTGCATTCTGCCTTTGAACCCCAATCATCTAAGATCTGTGTCTTCCATGTAGCAGATGATCACTGAATGCCCCTTAAACTGAATTCTAAATACACAGGCCTTCGAGAGCCTGACTAACCTGGGGTTCATGGAGAAACTCATGAAAATTGAAGGCAACTGATGAATTTTTATTACCCTTTCGTCTATTTTAAAACACATTTCAGTATCTGCGGGTAATTATTCAATGCCAGAATATTACATTTATGATGCGTGTGTGCCATATGATTTTGCCTCAATCTTCCTTCCTGCCAGCCTTTCCCACCACTTCTCCTCAAGGGCCATCTTTTCCTAACACTGCTCCTCACACACACTTAAGTGCTTCAACCTGGACTCACCTTCCTCCTTGGCACCTCAGTCTGCCCAGCGTCAGCTCCTACGTGACACCTTTCTGGTTCCCAGCCAGAACCACCTCTCACTCCTCTGAGTTCTCAGAGCTCTCCACCTGGATCTGTCTTGTGCCCCTCAGCACTTTCTACCTTAAATTAGAATTATCCTCTCTGCTCTACTACATGATGGGCTACTTGAATTACAATAAAGTTATGTCTTATGGACCTCTGTACCCCTGATGGCGCCCACATTGACAAGTATGTAGAATGGCACTCAACAAGTGTTGAAAGAATTTTTGTATAAATGTGTGTGTCTTAACAATGCACACAGTTTACTCTACAGTGACAGGAAAGACTGACAAAGGTTAGCTCGTATGTTTGATTTATAGATTTGGTTTTACAGTGTTTTGCAATAAAAGTCATAATTTTTTTATGGTTGGCTTTTTTTTTCCAGAAAGTAAAAATATGCAAATCATATCTTATATCAAGTCCACAATAATGAGTAAGATAAATTTGATCATCTTATGGCAACGCTTCTCTTGCGGGCCCAGCCTTTATTATGACAAAGGTTTTGTTTGGTTTTTATTTTGTTTTTACTTCTGTATGGTAATTGGATGAAATGTCTAAAGACCTATACAGCTGCACGTTTATTCTTCTAGCAAAGTCTCAGAAAGCACGTTTCTTATCCAAATTGATGTCCCTGAGTATTAAAACCCTGATACATTTTTAAGTTCTATTTTTTATAGAACTTATACTTTATAAAAAAAGTTCTATTTTTTATAGAACTTATACTTTATAAAAAAAGTTCTATTTTTTATAGAACTTATACTTTATAAAAAAAGTTCTATTTTTTATGGAGATTGTTTTTAGACATATACCTTCAAATGAAACAGGATTAAGGAAAAAAACCTTGACTTAACATTGTATGAAATAAAAACCATAGGGAAGGAACACGTCTGGGGTTTTAGATACCACCAATATCTGCCCAGTTAAATATTACAATCCTAAACTTGCACTGACATCATACTTTACGGTTAGCCAAGCACTGTCACATGGCATGGCACACACCGTTGGCTGTCTACCCAACAGTTTCCACCTCCTACATTTTCCTTGCTTATAGAATACCAGTTTGGTGCAGGAGTCAGGCAGTCAGGCCATTGTGGGCAGGCTGGACCACTCTGATGTAACAGGGTTAAGTTTTGACTAACTCTTCACGGCCACTGCATTCCTCTTTTCAGTGAATGGTCTAGGCACAGGCATGTGAAGTAATTCTAGCCAAAGAGATATAAGGGGATGTCTTCTGAGGGATTTCTAGGAAATTCTTCTTATAAAAAGGACACAAAAATGGAGAGTTAACCCCTCTTTATGACAGTGGATATCCAAGTTGTGGACTTGGATCCCTGAAATTGTGGCAGCCATCCAGGGCCAATGAGGGATGCTGCCAAAGCTGAGAATGGCAGAATAGAAAGAGGAGAAGAACCTGAATTCTTGATGATTTTTTTGAGCCACTGAATTAACAACCCTGGAACTTCTTGACTTCTAGTTATGTAAAAAAGTACATGTTCCTATTTTTAAGCCAATTTTAATTGAGATTTCTGTTACTTGCTGCCAAAAGTATCCTAAATAATCTACATATTGGATCTCATTAAATCCTCACAACAATGGTGTGAAGCAGGCATTTCACAAATGAAGCAAATGAAAGAGCAAAGAGTGAAATTTCTGTGCCAAGGTCACATGTCTATAAATGGCATAACTGGATCTGAAACCAGGTCTGCTTCCAAATTTGGTGTTTCTTCCCATGAAATCTGATGACACACACAGAAAAGCCTAGGGCAAGAAAACATACTGTCAAATCATCCTGACATTCTTAACAAGTCTAAGGCAACCGTGCCATCATGGAAATAGACTAGCCATTGAGTGCAAATACTAGTTCTGTCAAAGACTCTGGGTATGGTTGACTCACTTAACATTTCTCAATTAGGAGACTCATATTCTTCAACTGTAATTTAAAAGAGGCGAATTCAACACAAATCTGAAAACATTAAGTGCCAACCATTTGTTTATGACTATTTGGCATTGTGGGAGACACACAATAAACCAGATACTAGCTTGTCCTTAAAGAATTTGTTCACCTGAGAATCTGAGTCATAGATACTTGAAATAGCTAAAGAAGCACACTAATGATTACATCATATATTGATGTACAATATGATGTACGTATGGATGTATCATATGATGTATGTATACATATTGATGTATCATATGACGACATCATATATCAGCCTATATGACGTCAATGACGGCATAGCAGATGCTAATACTAATAGCATGAAACTCAAAAGTAGTGTGGATCCCACGTTCAGGTGTCAAACGTCACTCAACAGCCAACGCAATAACTCATGCCTCCTATGTATTAGGTTCAACCATATGAAGTTGCTAATATCCAGCCATTTTTTACTACAAAAATGGTAATTTTGTACATTTCAACCTTGCCAGGCCCAGAGATACAGCAGAAAATAAAAAGCATTTGTTGTAGTGGGTAGTCACAGACATAAACCGGCAGTAACAATACAGTGGCCGAGCGCCCAGTAGGAGTGTGGGCCCGGGGTGGGTTAAGAGCATCTGGAGGAGACACTGAACCCAAACTTGCGGGGTCAGGGAAGGTTGCCCCCAAAGAGAAGATGTCTAAAGTGAGTTCTCAGGGGGAATTAGCTTTGATATGACTGGTTTCTTAAATCTCTGGGGATGTGTATTTCTAAATGAATGTTGATACTCCCCCCTATTTTCACCTACTACACATGTCTGAAGAGCCAGCTATTTTGTATTAGTTAATTCTTTTAACAGGGCTATGTTGAGTAGCTTCCATAGAAGACATGTGATGCACACTTTAATCATCACACCACCCATGAAGGTGAGAATTAGTACCCTCACTTTTACTAATGAAGACACAGAGGCTCAAACAGATTAGTAGCAGAGCCTGGAAAAAATTATGGTAGGAAATAAGAAGAAAACAATAGCATGATCCCCATATAATCAATGACCTAAATGCCCTTTGTAAAAAAAAAAAAACTTCAACTGCCAAAGAAAAAAATTTTTTTTAATTCTCTTTTAAGGCAAAAATCTATTCTGGTTACTGAGCATGCTCAACAAGACTATCGCAATTGCCCCATCTGACTACCACCCAAATAGTGCCAATAAGACTTAGAGCTCCAATAAACATCAAAGGACCAAGCTAGAAGTCAAATGAGTCAGAAGGGGGTTTGGAGATGCCTAGGTCCTTTGAAATCAACTTAGAAAGACAATGGGAAACTTCTAAAGCTCCATAAAGAGCCTCATTCACAAATGATAACCATTTCACCACTTTCTCCCAGGAGTTACCATGAAATTGTGAGAAGGTAGAGTTGAAAATGATTTAGAGATGTCAGCAGATTCTGCAAGCTCTTCACCAGAAATCGACTTCCTCGTCTTCGGAAGCCCACCGCAACCGCACTTCCCGGCTTCCCTGGCAGGCAGTGTGGCCATGTGACTGCGTTCTACCAAGAGTGTGAGCCGAAGCAATGCGATCCGTTTCTGAGCCAAGGCCTTTAAGCAGCAGATCTGCCCTCTCCCTGCTCTCTCCACTCATCTGATGGGCTAGCTGTAGATGACAACAGGGTCCTAGGGGATAGCAGAGCCACCAAATGGAAGCTGTCTGGCTCCCTGAATCACCACGCAAGGAAAGCTGCCCACTGACCAGGAATGCCTGCTTTCAGCTGTTACGTGAAGAAGTAAATCTGTATTGTGGTTGAGCCATTGTACATTTTTGGCGTCTATTTGTCATACAGCAGGTGGTCAAATCCCATAGACAGTGGTCGAGAAGCAGGTACGCTGCCTCCTGTGTAGCAAAGTGGCTTACCAAACAGATGGCTCAACAGAGCCCCAGGGGAACTCCACAGCACATCTTCGGAGCACAAGGGGCCACTCCCCGATGGACCTGCTCTCGGTCCAGGGGTACCATCACAAAGCACTCTTGGAAGTGAGATCTAAAGAATAATTCAAGTCATATGAATGATTCAACTGATAGTTAAGTATTTAACAAGACAGTGTACACCAGAGTTATAGGGGATATCAAATTATTGGGCAAAATGGGAGGATGAAATGGAAAGAGTTTTTAGAACTTTTAGTTCCCTGCATAATATGTATTTCTCCTTGATATGGGTTTTATTGTCCGTCTAAAGAGTTCTTAATGCAACCAAACTATATGTCAATAAGTAGCCAAAAAACTATAAATAAGATGACCATTTATTTACAAGAAAGCTGTCTTGAAGTATTAAATCCTGTTACATTTTTAAAGTGTTTTTTAAATGAAGATGGTTTTTAGACATACACCCTCAAATGAAACAGGACTAAGGAACAAGAAGCTTGACTGACGTGTGTATGAAATGAAAACCATGGGGAAGGAACACATCTGGGGTTTTAGATACAATTAAAAGTATATGCGGGGCCAGCCCCGTGGCTTGGCGGTTAAGTGCATGCGCTCCACTACTGGCGGCCCGGGTTCGGATCCTGGGCGCGCACCAATGCACTGCTTCTCTGGCCATGCTGAGGCCACGTCCCACATACAGCAACTAGAAGGATGTGCAGCTATGACATACAACTATCTACTGGGGCTTTGGAGAAAAAAGGAGGAGGAGGATTGGCAATAGATGTTAGCTCAGAGCCGGTCTTCCTCAGCAAAAAGAGGAGGATTTGCATGGATGTTAGCTCAGGGCTGATCTTCCTCACAAAAAAAAAAAAAAAGGTATATGCAATGATACTGAGTTATTTGAGGCTCTTTGACTTCCAGAAACTACCAGATTTGACCCAAATGTCAGTAAATTTGGTCATTTATACTTTACACTTTGTAAAGGGGAAAAGTAAGAAGACTACACTGGAATCAGACCCAGTGAATCACATTTTTAAATGGGGTAAAAAAAAAAAAAAACTTAGAAGTTAGATCTATAGAATAATAGGACTAGACAGCATTTTAGAAAGCTTCCTCCTCAATTTCCTAACTTTATACATGAGGAAACTTAGGCACAGAGAGGTCGAGTCACTTTCCCAAGGTAATACAGCTTTTTGGTGAGAAAATAGTGGAATAACTCCAGGTTTGCTGACTCTCAGATCTGGGTTCTTTGGCTCTAATAACATAGAAGGAAGACCAAACTTAACCTCAGAAAAATACTTGAACTATACTTCCAATTGACTAAATTGTACTAAGGGGAAAAGAGATGAGACCCAGAATTCATACCATCTTAAGTTAGCCAGAATACATTTTATAAGAATAATTTCATTGAGCTTAAAAAAATTATTAAAGACATTTTTAAAACATCACCCTTATTTCTTCCACCACCACTCACCACTGTTATTATAAAAATCTAGGTCTCAAGTAATGAGGTATATATTTTCTTATTTAGAAAAGCTAACAGATTATTTTTAATCATCATAATGGTTATACAGGTTCAATTACACAGAGAAAAGAAATCAAATCCCTTTTAATTTTACCTTGCTTAACCCTGAAGGATATTTCTTCCAGATTTCAACAGCTGATACAATTCAGATGAAAAAAAGATCCTTTCTTTATTACTTAAAGGGAGCTGTAAATCAAATGTAGACCTCAGGGGGGTGGGGACAAAGGGAGAGAAGGAGGGAGGACTCATTTGCTTATTAGGTTTCCATAAAAAATTAAGAATAACAAGCAGATCTAAATCTGCCCACAACTGAAGCCTTGTATCAGTTGCTACTGAAACATTAAAGACTTTTCTTATAGACAAATTGCAATCAACCTAACTTTCTGTTGTCTTGCCTACATACGTGCTGTTCCAATTGATGAGATGTTATTAATAAAGGAAGAGATGGCTACAAATTAAAGCAAGCCCTGCTTAATCACATTAATCCAGAGCAAGTCAAAGGCTTCAATTTTCTAAATAATTTTGGGCTTAATGCCTTGGAGATGGGCAGACTGCTCCATTGAGGCAGCAGCTGGTCCAATCTAAGCTGCATTGTGAGGCCGGAATTGTCAGGTCCTTACAGAAACAAGGAAGCCTGACAGTTTTCAGGATGCAACCAAAACTGCTGAGACAAAGGAAATTGCAAGAAATTGAAAGGGCCCTGTAACAATGACAAGGCGGCCCACTGTCGGTGGGTTGTATGTGATTAACCAGCTCTCACTGTCGGGAAGGGGTGGCAGGCACTTACTGCGACTGTGCCCCCAGCCAGTGAGCCCCAGACAGCTGCTGCAGGAAGCATAGTCATGGAGTCACTACTCTGAGTTACCGATTAGAAAAAGGCCTGTCCATAAAGAAACAGAGTAAGCACCGCTGCGGAGGCCACCTTACACATGTTGCCTACGTCCTCCACAGGGATGGCTGCACTGACCCAGACAGGGATAGAGGGGCCGGATAGGCAGCAGCAAGGAAACACCGCCAGAGCATTTGAGAGAGAGAAGGGACTAAAAACAGGTTTTCAGCAGGGGGATTTTGATTTTCCTGAGTAATTATCTTAATGATTTTCTATGCAACAAAAAGTAGGTCAAGAAAAAAAACAAGTTCTGAGTTGTGAATCAAGAGATCTAATTTCTAACCCCAGATGTGCAACTCTGGCTGAGTGATGTTGGGCAGTTCACTTTATTCTCCGGGCCCTGCTTTCTTCATGAATCGAACTAAGCTTCCAGCTCATGTTACACAGCTTGTGAACAACAGAGCTGAGCAGCTCCAAATTTCCCACAGCGTCCCCATATACTGATGCACGTTCTAACATATGGGGAGACACCACTGCACAGCGGCGAAGAGCACTCCATCATCAATAGTTAGTTCACCAGGGAACAGTGAAGAGGCCCTACCGAGGAAGTGCTTTGCACAATTTCATTCCTGTTTTAGCACTCCGACTCTTTAAAATTCCCAGGTGTCAGAAAAGAAACACATCCAGTTTCAAACAGTAAAATTATACCATTAACTCGCTCAGACAGAGAGGCTTGAACTAAAGAAACAAGGCATGGGAGACACGAAAGACCTAGATCCTAGTCCCAGCTCTTCTGCTTAGACAACCGTGGGCTACGTGTCTGAAACTTCGGTGTGAAATTACCTGGGAGCCCCTTAGTTTATTGCACAATATGTTGTGTTTTCTCACTTTAGTGCTTTGGTTGTATGTGGTTTTATTCAGTCTCTCTGCTGATATTACTCCCTTCTTTTTGACATATTATAAGGAATTTTTTAGAAAAAGGACACCTGGAATACAAAAAATGTCATATTAAAATTATTCTAATATTTAAATCAAATAAAAATAATGCATTTGTATGTAATGTCAATTCCAATATTAATGCAATAGCCCTACAAAGCCAACCAATAAACACTGGTCCAAATAATATGAATTTTAACTGAGTGAAGTAACTTCATTGAGTTTTTTTTTTTTTTTTTGTCAGTACATGGTAGCTGTATTATTCCAGTAAAAGCCTGTCACTTTTTTTTTTTAATTTATTTTTTTATTTTTTTTCCCCCAAAGCCCCAGTAGATAGTTGTATGTCATAGCTGCACATCCTTCTAGTTGCTGTATGTGGGATGCGGCCTCAACATGGCCAGAGAAGCGGTGCGTCGGTGCGTGCCCGGGATCCGAACCCGGGCTGCCAGCAGCGGAGCGCGCACTTAACCCCTAAGCCATGGGGCCGGCCCTCATTGAGTTTTAAAGCAGCTCAAGAGAAGACGGATGGATGGACAGATGGGTGGGTAACACATAGATAGATAAACGGGGGATTGATGGACAGACATGCAGGCATACCTCGCTTTAGGTAACAGAGATATTCCTGAAAAGTCCGTAGCTCTCCAAATTGGGACGGACCTTGGTGATCATCCAGTTTAACCTCCTATCCCAGTTGAACTCCCACAATTTGACAGAGAATCGCCCCAGCCTCTGTTTCATCATTCTTAGTGTCAAGATAATTGCAACATTCAGAGATAAGTGTCCAAATTTCTCAGGGAATCTGCCAAAATCTTCCTCCCTATACCTTTCAATGGTCTTGTTCTCTCTGAGCAATATACAATAATGATTTCCTCCCTCATATAATGGTTCTTCAAATATTTAAAAACAACTAACGTGCTCCCCATCTCCCACCACATGTACTCAAGCTTTTGACTTACCATTTGGAATTTAACCATAATAGCATGTTAGAAGGATTCTGAATTTAATGGAAGTGGCAGTTATTAAGTCCTTGCCTCTTGGCTCCAAATCCACCCTTCCTTCCTGCTCTGTAATAATGGAGGTGGGCTTTGTAAATATTCTCCTTTGCCAGATGCCATGATGTTAAGCCTCATCACCAGAGGGCGCTGGAGGGACACTAGAGGAGGAAAGGTTTTTCTCTTCCAGGTTCCCCTGTGATTCCTTCACGAGGCTCCTGCAGGGCACAGCTCTATCCCACCTTCATCTCACATACAGCAGTTTCTTCTCACAAGGCTCATGTGGGCCTGTTAGGGTAACCGCCACCTCATCCACAGACAGTCAGCTGCTAAATCCAACTCCTGGCTCCAGGATCATACTGTCAGCCCCCAATTCTCTCTCAGGTTGTGCTCAAAGTAATCTGAATAGTTTATGTTATCTGTAAATGAACCCTGACATATACAGTATATTATCTACTTCAGTAGGGAACACAGTTACACATTTGTTTACTGATTTATGGAAAACTGTGATAAAGTTATACAGGAAAAATGAGAGGAGATGAGATGGTGGAAAGTGGGGAGGTGGCATAAGAAAGCTAAGTTTCCATCTATTATTGATGATTATAATAAGAATTATTATTATAGTTAAAACGTACATGACTCTTACTACATACCAGCACTTTACATATAGTAACTCATTTAATCCTTACAAGAATGTTATGAGATACAATAATATTATTTCCCCCTTTTACGAAACTTGAAATTGAGGCACGGCCAAGTCAAATAACTTGTCCAAAGTTGTATAGCTACTAGGAAGTGGAAATAATGTCTAAAATGGGTAAATCAAGAAATAGTAGTATAAATGTATTATTTTAAGATATGGAGGTCACGAGTAGAAGAAATAGCTAAAATAAAGTACAGACTTCTGGGCAGTAGGACTTAAGGTGGTGTAGAATAAGGAAGAGGAATATTGCTTTTGTTTTAAATGGTAATTGATTTTTAACTGTGTGCATGTAAAATTTGGAAAAATAATTAATTCACTATAATTTAGACTAAAAATTCAAATAGATTCTATTGAGTGACAACTTGATCATACTTAATAATCTCAAATCTGTATGTGCATTGTGTTAAGAATGAAATTGATAACTTTATTTTGCTTTTATTTGGTCTACTTTTCAATATACCATCATCCTTCATGGTTACTTATACCAATCCTGAAAGCCATCCTCTTACTAGAGTCATATGTAAATTTAGAACATTAAAATTTGATACTCTCCAACTTGTGGAGTTTCTCCTAAATCTACTGCAGATGCAATCATTCATCCATTCATTCACTCAACAGACATTTATTTGATTCCTCTTCTAGCCAGGCCCTAATCTAGTCTCTAGAGATTGAAAGATGAATAAGACACAACCGTTGCACTAAGGAATTTACAGCCTAGAATAAAATACAGACATGTAAATCTACATAGTACACATATTTGGAGGCTTCACTACATAATCTATTTGATTATGGGCCTTACTGCAGGAATAAGTGTGATGGTTAATTTTAAATGTCAGCTTGAATGAGCCACAGGGTGCCCAGATATTTGGTCAAACATTGTCCTGGGTGTGTCTGTGAGAGTGCTTTTGGATGATGTTAACATTTGAATCAGTAGACTGAGTAAAGCAGATTGCCATCTCTAACGTGGGTGGGCCTCGTCCAATCAATTGAAGACCTGAGTGGAACAAAAAGGCTGAGTAAAAGGGAGTTCATCCAGCCTGATTGCTTTTGAGCTGGGACATCAGTTTTTTCCTGCTTTCATACTCGAACTGAAACATCGGCTCTCGCTGGGCCTCGCGCCTAGCAGCTTTTGGAGTGGAACTCACACCAGCAGCTCTCCTGGGTCTCTAGTTTGCTGACTGCAGATCTTGGGAATTATCAACTTCCATGATCCTGTGGGCCAATTCCTTATAATAAACTTCTTTAGATAGATAGATAGTTGATAGATAGATGAGAGAGAGAGAGAGAGAGAGAGAGAGAGAGGTAGATCACCATCCTACTAGTTCTATTTCTCTGGGGAACCCTGATAAATACAATAAGCTTTTCTGAAGTACAAAGTGAAGAAAATAATTTCAGACAGACGAAACAAGCTTTCATAAAGTGTTGGAGGCATGAAAGGACTCAGCATGCTTGGCTGGAGAGTAGAAGAGATGGAGGAAAGAAAAAGGTTAACTTGTGAGGACTTAGAAAAAGAATACTCAAGGAAATTAAGAAAATCATTTAGTGGAATTCCATGGTAAACCATTTTATAAAAGAAACAAACCCCTTTGTAATGCAAATAGACAGCTGATAAATCCGAATTTTTTAATAGAGATAAAACTATTTTTAATTGAATTTATGGGCAGGTGTTTCTTGCATGTAAAATGCAGAGTAATCTACTTCTAAAATTTTGTGTCTATTTACTTATATTTTATAGTTGCATAATTTCTAGAAATATGGTTATAAAGAGTTTTTATTATGAAAGTTTTCAAACATACACAAAAGCAAAAATAATAGTAAAATAAACTCCACTTACCCACCGATCCCCCAGATGCAAAAATTACCAACATTTTAACATACTGACTTCATCGATCCCTTTTTCCTTTCTTCCTTCCTTTTTCCTTTATTTTGTAGTATGTTAAGGCAAATTTCTCACATCATTTCACACCTAAGTACTTTCACATATAATTGCTAAAAACTAAGGATATTTTTGTTCATAACCGTAATACCAGTATGTCATGCAACAAAATTAACAGTCACTCCTTAGCATCATCTAATTCCCAGCCCTTATTCAAATTTCCTTGACTATTGCCAAAAAATGTCTTTTTAGAGTTGTTTTTTTTTAAATCATTTTCCATCCCATGGTCCACACATTATATTTGATTATGTGTCTTAAACGTTATATCATCGACAATGCTTTTTTAACTTACTGACATATTTAAGAAACCAAGTCAGTTGTCCTTAGCATATCCTACATTCTAGATTTGCCTTATTGGTTCTTCATGGTCTGTATCATGTAAGGTGTTTCTCTATCCCATTTATTTCCTGTTAAGTGGATGTTGGATCCATGGTTTTGGCTTTAGGTTCAACTATTTTAGCAAGAGTTCTTCATAGATGGTGCTGTGTATTTCATCTTGCATCAAATCAGGAGATATATAATGTGTGGTCATTCCACTTGTAGTGATGCTAAGATTGATCAGTGGATTCAGCCAGTGACAGCCATTCTAACCTGTTCCCAGAAACCAAAAACATTTATCCCAAGGGTTTTAGCAGGGTGGACATTGCCTAAAGAAACTATTTCATTAGAGGTTGCAAAATGGTGATTTTTCTAGTTCCACATTAATTCTACATTAATAGCTAGAATTCTTCTATAGAGATGACTTTTGGTCATAAACTAGGGAAATTAAAAATATATGCAACAGGGGTCGCTATAATTGACATACAATATATTGCATATATTTAAAATGTATAACATGAGAAGTTTTAATATATGTATACACTCATGAAATCATCACCATAATCTAGATAATGAATATAGGCTTCCATCACTCCCAAATGTTTCCCCATTCCCTTTTATAATTCTTCCCTCCCACCCCTCACTGGCCCCATCCCCATGCAACCATTTCTGTTACTATAGATTAGTTTGTATTTTCTAGAGTTTTATATAAATTAAATCATACAGCATGTACTCTCTTTAGTCTGGCTTATTTCACTTGGCATAATTAACTAGTTTTGAGATTCATCCATGTTATTGAGTGTATCAGTTGTTTATTCCTTTTTATCGCTGAGTAGTATTCCATTGAATGGATGTACCATAATCTGTTTACACATTCATCTGTTATGGACATTTGAGCTGTTTCTTATTTGGGGATATTATGAATTAAGCTGCTATAAACATTCCTGTATAGCTTTTTGTATAAATATAAGTTTTCATTTCTCTTGGGTGAATACCCAGGAGGGAAATTGCTGGGTAATATGGTAAATGTATATTGAACTTTATGAGAAACTTCCAAATGGTTTTCCAAAGTGGTTATGCCATTTTGCATTCCCACCAGCAATGTATGAGCATTCCAGTTGCTCTGCATCCACACTAAAACACTTGGTAATGTCAGTATTTTTAATTTAATCATTCTAATAGCTTATAATGGTAGCTCAGTGTGGTTTTAATTTGCATTTCCCCGATGACTAATAATGTTGAGAATCTTTAAATGTCTTTATATGCCATCTGTATGTCTTCTTTGGTGACATGTCTATTCAAGTCTTTTGCCCACTTTTTTTAAAGTTGTTTGTTACCTTATTATTGAGTTTTGAGAGTTCTTTATATAAAAACTTTTATTCTTCTATGGAACACAAAAATAGAGAGAGCTCATAAATGAGCTTAAAGCTATTTATTGCCAGAACAAAAATGTGCATGAGGCAGCTGGGGGTTTGAAATAAAATAAAGCCCTCTTCCAGGGACAGAACGAGATCTCTGCCAACTTAGTGTTTCTGTGGTGGGGAAGCCAAGCTGTGGGGGAAGACGCCTGGCTTTCCATTGTATGTGGATGCCCATCCCCTGCATAGATTCCCACACTGAGTACCTTCAGCCTGGTTTAACAATTCTCTCCTTTTGAAGGAAAAACCCAAAGATCATGGAAACAAATCTTTCCTAAATTCTTCATAGGATCCTATATGAATGAGCTAAGGGTATACATTGTGTCAATATTCCTCATAAGAGCTCATAAAATCAGAGAATCTCAGATATGCCCATCCTATATGACACTAATGCCCCTATAAAGCATCTCTCACAAACATCTGCAACTAAAGGTGGCCTGACATGGTTTTAGTGACCCTATGCTAGCTCCTGGTGACCATCCCCTTCCTCCTCTAGCAGTCCATATGAGAATTTTGTGCATGATTTTCATCAAGCTGCCAGTGTTTAATTTGCAAAATTCTCTTCATTATTTTTTAAAACTAAACTTGGGTTAAAATTTCCATTACATGAGTAAGGCAACTAGTAGATTATACATTATTTTTCTATGTGTTTTTTCAAAAAAGACATAATTTCTATGGAAAATGAATAGAAATGTGGTCTTCTACCAAAGAATATTATGTTGCTTTTTATGTAGAATTTTGCAGCTCAGTGTATTACTTTAAAACAAAAATAGCTATTGATAGGCAGATCTTTATTTTGTTACTCATAACAGAAACTGGTATATAAATAAAATTTTCAGAGATAGATACATAACAAATTTTTCTGATAGCATTGCATTAAGGAAGGACCAAACCTCCGATGTGAAACTTCAATGAGTTTTTCAGTTCACACAAGACTACACTACTCCCATAGTAACGAAAAAATTTTTCTCCTTCCCTGTTCAAACAATACTATATACCTCTGCACTGTCTTCTTGGACACTCATAACAAACCCACGAGGTTGCTGAGAGGATAATTTTTCCACAATCACATGGAAAGCAAGTGGGAGCCACAAGAGTGATAGCCAAGTTTTCTGCCTCCATCTCATGCTTTTGTCACTGTGGCCCCCCAGTCCCCACAGGTCACACTTCACTGCTGTCCACTCAAGTCTATGCCTGATGCATCCAGAAAACTCAAAGAATTCACAATGTTGTCCCGACCTTACAAAAGTGATCCTGTAATCATCGCTAACATGTTTTTTTTTTCATAAATGGGTATATATCAGGATATATTTCTGATTCTGCTCTAAGTTCTGTTTCTTTAAGAAAAGAAATTCCTTTAAGCTTTTATTTCCCACTGAAAAAACAGTTGACAAAGAGATATCTTACAATGAAACCATTTAAATGATTCAGAAAAACTAAGAATGGCTCCCTCAGTGGTATCATTTCTTTGAGCACAATTGTTGGATGAATTCTACTCTGTCCCATTATCTGAACACAACGTGTGGCAGCAAATTGCATTTTGTGGTAACAATGCATCGACACTGGCTAGGACTCTATTTTCAACTGCCAATAAAGGCGCCGGAGAAGCATTCAAACCTGGAGACAAACGACCGTGCGGCAAACAGAAAGCACCTGCACACGGGTGTGTGGGGTCTGCCTTATCTATTTGTAGCAACTGTGTTCAAATCTGCATCTTTTCCAGAAAACTAAAAATAAGGATCCCAAGAGGTGGGAAAAGGTTATTACTATAAAGTTGAGTGATAATGGCAAGAAGTTAAACTATGCCTGAATTCCAAGAGGGCAATGTGAAATCATCCTCTTCAACAGGGTAGCTCAGCTAGGCAGATGGAGATCCATCGACGGCTTAGCGCGGCCTGTTGAGACAATCAGCCGGTAGTCTTGCTCAAAAGGAATATCGGGTCAGAGAGCCACATTAAAATCCCATGACGGTGAAAGAAGAAATCATGGCCTTAAAATTTTTGAAGCCAGGGTTAGTTTTTAAAATTCTTTATGGTGCAGAACTTGTTTGAGCATATCTTCAATCAGTCAACAGCAATTTATGGAGATCTTACTATACGGCAGGCACTGGTCTAGATGATGAGGATGGAGTAGTGGATAAGACAGCTACTGAGGGAGATGTAAAGCAAATAATGTGTCAGAAAAGAGAAGGACGGTGCTGTGAGAGGGTACAAGGCGGGGGGCTAACTTAATCTAGAGAATAGAGGAGGAGGTGCCATGGAAATCTAAGACCTACAGAGGAGTAGTGTCTGGAATAAAGGAATAAGCTCTCTCCTTATCTCTTTTACTCTTTCTAGAAATCATTTTTCAGCAACATAATTTCCCCCCAACTGTCTTGAGTGCCAATAAAAGCTGTTTTGTTAGATAAGAATGAAGTGTTCTCATTTTGTTTAACAATGAATAAATGAGCTGCTTGTTGTAGGCAGAAGTTGTGCTACGAGTACTCATAAACATGTCCATCTCCTCCACTAGGCTACGAATTTCTTTGACACAAGGAATGTCCTGCTCATCTTCATATTTATTCATTTAGTTGTTTATTCATCATTTATTAAATGGCAGTAGGGTTATAAAGATAAATTAAAGGTCTTGGCCCTGAAGAAACTCCTGCTCTAGGCAGGGAGAAAAACGATTGTGATGTAGAAAGTGTAATGAGGGAAATAGGCAAAGGGGAATGGGGTGATGGAGGGAGAGCTAACCTAGCCTCAGGGCCTGGGGATGGGGCTAGGGAAGATCCCTGGTGGAGATGAGGCCAATTGGTGACTTCCAAAAGAACACATGCAAGTAATTTTTTCTGTATGAAAGGGTGAAAACGCATGGTTCCCACTCATCAATAGTAATACTGTACATGTATAGAGCACATTCTTCTAGCATGCCCATGAGTACATTAAAAAGATAGTCTTCTTCTCGTTTGGCACATAAAGAAACTGGTGTTGGGAGAAGCTACAAGATTTACTCTTGATCCCTGGTAGGTATAAGGGACTGTCAGAACACAAACAGTTCTATCTGCTGACCCCTCAACAGTGCCCATTCCTGCATATCTCTACGGCTTTTCAGAAGGCAAGCACACCACTTGATGCACAACCAGGAGCGCAGTGGAACCTTGAATACTAGGACCCATAAAGAATCCCCAGGGATGAAGTGGCTAGCTCCAATCCCAGAGAACTGTGGCATGGAACCTTATATATACTTATGTACTACAGTCAATGGGATGGTGCTAAGAACTCTTCATCCTCCCGTAATTACAAAGACAAGCACAGGCAAGTCTGCAGATATTCCAACACAGCCCTATTCAGGCTCCAAATCAACTCCTTCCCTGTCCATGAGCTGCTCTCTTCAGCCACTGCAGCCTCCTCTCCCACTGGGTCTTTACAATAAGAACCCAAACAAACTTTTCTTTTGGCTGTTCCTATGAATGGCAGAGAAAGTGCCCCACATTGTTTGGAACATAATTACATGATTAAGCACTGCATCCTCTTCAGGAATTCTAAAGTGCCATAATTACTACAACAGGAGGGGGTGGGGGGTAAACAATGTGCAATCATGGATATTGACAAGGTTGTAAACTTGAGTCCAGAACAATGTTGGTCCCCATTAAAAGGGAAGAGGCATACTTCTTACTCCAACTATGTTCATATCAAGAAATATAACATACTATAATCAAGAATATAATCAAGAATATAACAAAACACTGATTGCCCTTAATGACCTTATTATTCTTTCATTAAATGTATTATGAAAACTGGGCAATGTATTTTACTGGGTTTTTTTTTTTTTTGAGTGATATACATATTTAATGTACGGTTGACCTTTGCATTTAAATATGACAGTATTGCTAAAAGATTCCTATACCCTTGTGTGGTAAAGAGACCACAAGCCTTTTACTATATGGCATATGTCAGCAGACTGTGGGGTTTTCATACCATAAACAAAAATTAATTCAAAATGGATCACAGACCTAAATGTACATGTTAAACTATACATCTTCAAGAAAAAAATAGGATAAAATCCTTGTGAATGTGGGTTAGGCAAAGATTTCTTAGATAGGACACCATGTCTAAGAAGACAATCCATAAAAGAACAAATTGATAGATTGAATCTCATCAAAATTTAAAACTCTGGGGCCAGCCCGGGGGCGCAGTGGTTGAGTTCGTGTGCTCCGCTTCGGCAGCCCAGGGTTCGCAGGTTTGGATCCCAGGTGCGGATCTACACACCACTCATCAAGCCATGCTGTGGCGGTATCCCACATACAAAATAGAGGAAGACGGGCATGGATGTTAGCTCAGGGCCAATCTTCCTCACCAAAAAAAAAAAAAAAAAAAAAACAAATTTAAAACTTCTACTCTTCTAAGAATACTGTTAAAAGAAATCAAAGACAAGCCACAGACTCAGAGAAAATATTTGCAAATCATTTATCTGATAAAGGACTTGTAATCACAATATATAAAGAAGTCTCAAAACTCCAAAATAAGAAGATAATCCAATAAAAATATACAAAAGATTTGAACAGATATTTTTACAAAAGGAGATATACATATGGCAAGTAAACATATAAAAAAGTACTGCACATCATTTAGTCATTAGGGAAATGCAAGTGAAAAGCACAAAGTGATAGCATCTACACATCTATTAGAATGGCTAAAATGAAAAAGACTGAGCACACCAAGTGTCAGTAAAGATGTGGAGAAACTGAAACTCTCATACACTACTGGGGGGAATGGAAACCGTACAACCACTTTGGAAAACAGTTTGGCAATTTCTTAAAAAGTTAAACATCCACCTACCATATGACTCAGTCATTCCATTTCTAGGTATTTATCTAAGAGAAATGAAAGTATATTTCCACATAAAGACTCATAAATGAATGTTCATGGCCGCATTATTTGTAATAGTCAAAAACTGAAAATTATCCAAACGTTTCCAAATTCACCATGAGGTGAATGGATGGTATATTCATACAATGAAATACTATTCAGCAATAAAAAAGAACAAACTATTGGTACATACAAGAACATGAATGAATCTCAAAACAATTACGTTGAATGAGAGAAGCCACACATAAAAGAGTACATCAATTTTATATAGATTCCATATAAAATTCTGCAAAATGAAAATTTATCTATACTGACAGAAAGCAGATCAGAGGTTGCCTGGGCATGGCGTGGGGGGAACAGGTGGCAGGGGTGGCAGGGGAGGGTGGGATGAGGAAGGCAGGAGGGAGGGACTACAAAGGCACATAGGAAAACTTTGAGGGTGATGAATATGTTCATTATATTGATGGTGGTGATGATTTTATGTGTCTATATATGTTAAAACATTAAATTGTACACTTTAAATATGTGTACTATATATATTTTATTATATGTCAATTATACCTCAGTAGAGCTGTTTCTAAAGAACATATTAAAAAAAAAAAAAAAAAGACCGGGTCCTGATCTAGTCCCCGCTATAGGTAAGTCATTAATCTTCTTGAGTTCCCATCTCCCACTGTGTGAAAAGAGATGATTCTCAAGGCCCTTCCAGCTCTGTTAATCTGGCTGGAGGCAGGGGTCCCTTGTTCCAGCAGTCATCAGTTTGTGATGACCTCAGAGGCGTTCAGTTAGCCTGAAGACCTGGCTTAAAGCAAGTGCCCCAAGCTGACTGCTGCCTAGAGGGCCCCAGGAGGTACCTGCCCTGACGTACTCTGTGTGGCTGCTCCAGACCAGCTGTGCCCTTTGCTTCTCTCTCTTCTCTCCCCACCACTTGGTGTTTGGCCAGGGCGCCTCCAGCCAGCTGCTTGGCACCTCAGCCCTGATCTGATTTCTGGAATATGGATTAGCCTCTCCCACATCTAGGGCTTAACTGGGTAAACACCACCTAGATATCCAGACAAGGCATCAAATCAGCCACAGGTGAAAAGTGAGCAATAACACTCCACGCTCTTGCTTTCCTGAATCAAAGGCAAAAACCTCAGTTTGCCACGATCTAATCTAGTGGCCACCCATGACTCACCAAGACCCCAGCCTCCCTCCAGCTCCAGTGGCAGCACACACTCAGGGATGGTTTAAAGCCTCCTATCCCTCTAAGGGCTGACCTGATCCCCACTTCCCCCATTTGGCTCTCATTTCAGTCTCTTCAACACACTGGCCTCTCTATCTATTTAATTGACTTCCCAGAACTCTCTACATTGGCCATGCACTATATTCCCAGGTTATTTCTTGGGACTTGACATACAGGACTGTACCCCTGGCCCATTCATCAAGGCTAAAGGTTTCTCACTAATTAGTCATCTAAACTTAATAACCATGTGCTCCAGAAGGCATCCTTTATCCTACCTGCCCTTCTCCTTCTTCACCTTGGACACTCCATTCATGTCCTTAGTCATGCCCACCTGCTCACTCCTGCTTGTCCAGGCAGCTCAGGCCCAGCCCGACAGCCAGCTCCCTGTGCACCCACCTGGGCCCAGCCTGGAGCAGCTTTGCCCAGCAACTCCGGCTTTAGCCCAGACAGCCAGAGTTCCAACAAACAAGTTGAAACCTATCTGGAAAAGTTGCAGAATAGAAAACTTTGAAAAAAATTCAATGCTGAGTTTCTGGGGAAAAAAACCTAGAATCAAATATATCTTGCAATTATTTTAAACTACATGTATGTAATTTATAATAGTCTCATTCAATCATAAGGTTGTTTCGGACAACTAAGGAAATGGTATATTACATGAGATGAAATGCTACTTGCTGATAGCTGGAGTTCTCATAAGCTAGTGGAGATGAGGAGAAGATCATTTTAGCAGCGACTTAATGACACAGGTGTAGTTTGAGGGTGAATACCACACTACAGGTATACTTTGAGGCTGAATTTTAACAAAAGATTGGCTTTTAGAAGAGTAGCTCTTTAGTCAAAGCTTTGAAGTTGCCCCTAAGTATAAATTTGGAGGGTTTTGTTTCCTCTATTGTAATAAACCATTAGCCCATTAAAGTTAAAATATACTTTTTATGACAAGCAGATACAAAAACTTGAAGTTTATAAAGAAATATTTTTTAAAGTAAAGAAAAATATAATCAAATCATTATTTACCTGAGTCAAAAAGGGAAATGATGGTATGAATAAGCAAATGACAAAGCTTTAACAATTACTAAAGTTTAGTTTTGTAATGTGCTTTGTATCTATATTTGATTTCTAACAGCATTGGATATTCTAAGAATTTGCTTCAAATAGAATAACAAAAATCACCCTGTGAAGATCTGACTACAATATGAGTTGAAAAATTATCTGGTCCTGCATTCCTGCCCCAGGACAGGCTCCCCTCAGTGGGCCAGCCATAAAGCCAGAGCCAGGTCCACACTAGTGGCAGCTGGAACAAAAAAGAGAAGAATAGACTTGAGAAACATTTCAGTGTCTAAAAAAAAAGTCAAAGAATCTTTCCAGATAGGAAGATACAGGATTTTCATAAAAATGTATATCGCATTAACAGAATACCTGAATGTACATAAATATCTTCCTGGGATAATGTGACCTTTTTTTCCTATCATGGTAGAATCCGGGTCCTTAGATAGAGTGAATGGTGGGCATTAAGGGATTGAGGTTTGAGAACCAGGCCACTGATCGTCTACACAGAAGAAGGCATAGGATAAATCAAAGATAACACTGTGACTTACAGTTTGGGTTACTGCTAGAAAAGTGAGACCATTAATGGAAAAAATGGGAAAGTCAGAAAGAGAAGTTAATTTGGGAGTGAGAGAAATGAAGAGTTTGGGTCTAGCCATGTAAAGTAATAAACAGCTAACTTAAAAGTAGTTTTACAATAAACCACTGAAAATCCAGTTACTCTTCCAGACACCAGGCATCAGGTGGGGCAAGATGACAACAAAGCCAAAACGAGTAAGCAGGCAAGGCGACCAGCACCAGCCAAGGGTGGGCAGGCCACAGGCAGGTAACAGAATGGACAGAAGTCAGGGAGCATGGCCAGGGTCATCCACTACCATCAGCAGAAGCACAAAATGAGAGGCAGAATCCATGGGTGCAAGCCAGTGTCGAGGTCCACAGACACACGTGAAAAGGAACGCCAGGTGTGAATGCCAGGACTGGGATACGGTACAGGCCAAATTGACTCTCTGGAAGAATACAGGGAGCAAAAGAGGCTGCTTTGAAGGCCCACAACCCACCTTCCCAGAACCACTCTGGTCTACCAGTGCCTGACTCAAGCAGTTAAAAAGTCATAGCTGCTCTGCGAAAGAAACTGTTAACAAAACAAAAAGACAAGCCACAGAGTGGGAGGACATATTTTTAAGTCACATCTGATAAAGGATAAAACACTCTTAAAACTTATTAAGAAAAGAAACAACCCAAATAAAAAATGGGGAAAAGATGTGAATGGACACCTCACCAAAGAAGATATACAAATGGCAAAAAAAGCACATGAGAAGATGCTCAACATTATAAGTCATTAGGGAATTGTAAATTAAAACAACAATGAAATACCACTACACATCTATTAGAATGGCAAAAATCCAAAACAATGACAACATCAAATGCTGGTGAGGATGTGGAACAACAAGAACTCTCATTCATTGCTGGTGGGAAAGCAAAATGGTACAGCCACTTTGGAAGACAGGTTGGCAGTTTCTTACAAAGCTACCATAGTCTGAACCATACAATCCAGCAATCACACCCCTACGTATTTATCCAAATAAGTTGAAAACTCAGGTGCACACAAAAACCTGCACACAAATGATTATGACAGCTTTTTGTATAATTTCCAAGAATTGGAAACAACCAAGATGACTTTCAATAGAGGAATGGATAAACAAACTACGGTACATCCATACAATGGAATATTATTCAGTGATAAAAAGAAATGAGCTATGAAGCCAAACAAGACAGGGAATAACCTTAAATGCATATTATAAAGTGAAAAAGTCAGTCTCAAAGGGTTATATACTATATGACTCCAACCATATGACATTCTGGAAAAGGCAAAAGTATAGACAGCAAGAAGTCAGTGGTTGCTAGGGATTTGGAGGCAGGAAGGGAGGGATGACTAGGTGAAGCACAGGGGATTTTTAAGGCACTGAAACTATTCGGTGTGATCCTGCAATGGTGGATACATGTCATCACACATTTGTCCAAACCCATAAAAGGTACAACACAAAGAGTGAATCCTAATGTAAATTGTGGACTTTAGTGAATAGTAATGTATCAATATCAGCTCATCAGCTATATCAAATGTACCACACTAATGCAAGATGTTAATAAAAGGCAAAATGTATGTGTGGGGGGCGAGGGATGATACTAGAATTCTCTGTACTTCCTGCTCAATTTGTCTGTAAACCTAAAACTGCTCTAAAAATTAAAGTTTATTTTTTAAAAAAGTAATGGATGGGGGCCAGCCCCGTGATGTACTGGTTGGGTTCGGCATGCTCTGCTTCGGCAGCCCAGGTTCACCAGTTCGGATCCTGGGTGTGGACCTACGCCCCTCGTCAGCCATGCTGTGGCGGTGACCCACATATAAAGTAGAGGACGACTAGCACAGATGTTAGCTCAGGGCTAATCTTCCTCAAGCAAATAAAAAAGAGGAAGATTGGCAACAGATGTTAGCTTAGGGCGAATCTTCCTCAGTGAAAAAAAAAAAAGTAATGGATGTATACCTTAATGAAAACGAAAACAAATCTGTCCCGCTCACCACTGTACCTGGCACCTAGCACAGTGACTTACACAGAGTAGGTGATGAATCTTAAAAATCTTTCAACAGAGAACTCGTAACATGAATGTGTGCATACACTAAATTATATAAAAGCGCTGAGTATGTTGCACCTTAAAAACATGCCAATTCATTCATTTCATCATCAAAAGAAAAGGTGATCAGTACTATCAGAGCAGACTACAGTTTCTGTGGTACACTATTAAAGTGACCTAAATATAACCAGATAGAATGATTTTTGTTTCAGTTGAGTACTATTTGGTTTTTAAATGAAGGTTTCATCTTGCATTTTATACTGTATTTTGAAAACTGAACCACATTCTATAATTAATTATTTTCAAGAAAGTTATTATTTTTCTCTTTGTGCTTAGGGTAAAAATTCAGTGTCAAGAAAATTTATTTCAAACATATTTTGCATATATATCAAATATCCAAATATTATTTCCTCTTCCAGTGCTCTGAATGTCATGATGACAACATTCAGAAGTGACATAATAACATCAAGTCTTACAAAGACGAATGAAAGACAGTAAGTCCTCTTATGAAAAACATTTCTTACACACACACACACGCACAGTCTTTATTCCCTTACTGAATTTCATTCGTTTTTCTCCCCACCAGTGCAAATTGCTACTCACTTCCCTTTCAGATCCTGGGTCTACCCCTGCCCAGGTATGTTGGGTCAACCTGATGCGTCCTTGGATTTCCTAGCAGACATCGTAGTCCCTGGGTATCCAATTTGTGCGATGAACCGTCCATCTGTCGCCCTAACTCCAGGCTACATGACCAGCCCATCTGTGCTTGTTGACATCATGGGCCACTTCGCTTATACGCGTGTGCTGCTGCCAGAGCTGTGGGGTGTCCTCGTGTCTCTCTCTCTCTCTCTCACCTACAGAAACTTTGCTCCTTCTCTGTTCCATTGATTTTGGGCTACCTGCAGCTTTCTCATTCCACTTTCATCACTAACCCAAATTCCGTGCCCTGTACACCTGGCGCAGGAACAGTGGTATTAAATAGCTTTTGCTTACTTGTCAGGTATGATTCTTCATCTAGAAGCGGAGCTTTTATTCTGCTGCAACTGGTCCAAATTACGGGGTGAGCCTTGTTCATCCATGGCTCACCTACACAGAGCCACTGATTTCTTCCATTTCTTTGCCACTTATTTTGACAGATCATATAGTTTGTTTGTCCATTTTGTCTTGGCAGCATTTGTTTCCAATCCAAATTTGGAAATAAACCTAAATAACCAGGTTGTATTTTCTTTTCTGGAACTTTTGTGTCTTAATAGAATCTCAGGGAAAGAGGTCCAGGGCCCTCTCTAGAGTGTCTGTGTCAAGGTTATCAGAGGACATACACCAAAACAGGACCATGAGCAACAAAACCACCCATCCACGAGGGCCTCCAGGTAGAGATGAGGCAGCAGAACCATCCATCCATGAGGGCCTCCAGGTAGGGGTGAAGTGGACAGAGCCACTCCATGAGGACCCCCAGGTGGAGGTGAGACAGCAGAACCACCCATCCATGAGGGCCTCCAGGTGGGGGTGAGATGGACAGAGCCACCCCATGAGGGTTTCTAGGTAAAGGTGAGGCAGCAGAACCACCCATCCCTGGGGGCCTACTGGTGGGGACAAGGCAGTAGAACCACCCATCCATGAGGGCCTCCAGGTGGGGATGAGGCAGACAGAGCCTAAAGAAATTAATATCAGGAACACCAGTGAGCAGAGCAAAGCTACAAATCCCAAGGGAAAAACCCAGGAAAGCAGCAGTCACAGTAAAAAAAAATATATATATATGGAAGAAAAGATTCAGGAAAGAGTAACATTGCATCTTGATCCTCTCCTCGCTACACCCAGATCACTTTTTTTTAGTCCTATATTCCCTGCTAGAGTATATATTCCTGGAGTAGAATATTCAATATATTCTTTTCTTAACTTTCCAAACCCCTGGAAGAAGCTTTTCACCTGGTGGATACTCAATAGACACAGGTAGAGAAAGAGGGAGGGACAGTAACTTATGAATCCCACTCTGAGGAGGGAGGAGCGAGAAGCAGATCACTATAGACTGGAGAAAGACACGGGACTCTAAATACATGTTTTCACCATGAACTATATCCTTTACCACCTGAATGAACCATGTTCCTGACAATTTTTACAGGTTCCTTTCAACAATCTGTGAATTAACTCTTCTTCATGTAATTGGATTGCATTTTATAGGTTCAATGTTTAGAATATACTCTAGAAGCTACCTAAACACAAGTTTATTACTCCAGAAACTAGCTGTGATAGATTGTGTCACCCTGCCACACTCCAAAAGATGCTGATGCAAGAATCATTTTAAATTAACTCATCATCACCAGTAAGCGGCCAGAGAGCTTAGTCCTTTTTTTTCAGGGCATTGAGAACTTCACTAGATTCAAAGGGTCAAAGGCAACAGATGAACATGTATATCTTTTTTTTTTTTTTTAATTTCTTACATAATTGACAAGTCTTCTACCGAAAAATCTGAGGCAAAGCCTGGTTTTATCTAAACCTCTACTCTTTTTAACCATCAGAAAGAGTTGCAGCCTGTGAGAAGGGAGATATGGGTCAGAACTTAGAAGAGTCTTTGGACCTTTTTCATGGTATTTTCCCATTCTCCAGCTAATCAGGAAGCATCACTCAGGGCTCCCTGCAAGTGTCCCAGGGCCTTCCCAAAACTTTCAAGTTGGACCTTCAGCCTCTGCCTCACTTAATACATGAGAGTACTCAGCAACTCTGACTTATTCAGTCGACATTGAATGGGTGCCTACTGGGTGCAAGGTGCCACTCTAGGTGTTACAGGAGTAGAGAGCTGAAAGGATACGGTCCCTGCCCTCCAGGAAAATACAGTCTAGTAGGAGAGAAGCCTGTATGTAATAACAAATTCTGCTTCCCAATTAGCCATGAATTTTAGTTGAGTGTTACGTTTTCTTATTTTGAGAGGTTATATAGGTTCCTGACCATACAGTTCTTTTCACTGTAACTACTTGTGCTCTAATTCTCTGTTAGAGAAACCTAGTTAAAAGCAAGGACTCTAGACACAGATCTCTGAGGTGTAAATTCTGGCTCTGCCATTTACCGGTTATGTGGGTTTAGACAAATCAGATAATCTCCCTGTGATTTGATTGGCTCATCTTTAAAATAGGCATACTAGCACCCCCTCATTTAGCTGTCATGAGAGAACTGAAGAAATTGTTGCATGTAACAACATGCATTTAGAATTATGCCTGGTACATGGTAAGCACACAAAAATATCAGCCATTACTTTTCTTTCTCCAATCTCATATTTAAAGACCACCAAAATGTATAGGTGGTAATCTCACAGTCTCACCTCCTACTTCTAAACAAGAAATGCTTATGCTCACTCCTCTGCTGTATTGATCAGGCTAGAGACACCAATGACATCGAGAGTGTCCAGTCAGAATGTGAAATAATAGAAAATTATATATTGGTCTCTGCCCCCCATTCCTGGCACAGAGCTCCTAAAATCCTTGTAATTTCGTGAGAAGAGCCCTAGGAGCATCTCTTGTTCTAATATTTGGTCTTTGATCCTGGTTCCTGACACAGAGCTCCTAAATCACTTGGAATTTCCTAGGTGATAGGAGTGTCTTTGAAGTGACTCTTGGTGGGCTCCTGAATAGCTTCAGGATGGGGACTGGTCACCAGAAAGACCAAGTCATGATTAGAAGCTTGGAACTTTCAGCCCCACCCCCCATCCTCCAGGAAGGAGAGAGGGGCTGGAGATTGAGTTAATGA
This sequence comes from Ceratotherium simum simum, assembly GCF_057802395.1. Lineage (NCBI taxonomy): Eukaryota > Metazoa > Chordata > Mammalia > Perissodactyla > Rhinocerotidae > Ceratotherium > Ceratotherium simum. Next base: position 10,057,363 of record NC_141911.1, on the reverse strand, counting down.
TCAATCATGCCTTTGTGATGAAGCTTCCATAAAAATCCCCAAAGTATGGGCTCTGGAAAGCTTCTGGGTTAGTGAACACATCTACATGCTGGGAGGGTGGCACACGCCAAACTCCACGGGGACAGAAGCTCTTGTGCTCGGAATCCTTCCGGACCTTGCCCTATGTATCTCTTCATCTTGATACTCATTCATATTCTTTATTATATTCTTTATAGTAAGCCAGGAAACGTAAGTGCTTCCCTGAGTTCTATGATCCATTCTAGCAAATTACTGAACCCAAATTACTGAGATCATGGGTACCCTGATTTATAGTTGGTCAGTCAGAAGTACAGGTGACAATCTGGGACTTGCGACTGGCATCTGCAGTGGGAGCAATCTTGTGGGACTGAGCCCATAACCTGTAGGATCTGATGTTAACTCCAGATAAATAGTGCTGGTGCTGAACTGAATTGTAGGACACCCAGCTGGTGTCGCAGAATTGCTTGATGTGTGCAAAACCCACACATCTGGTGTCACAAGTGAAGTAGTGTTGAATAGAGTATTGAGAGTAGGGGAGGGACACAGGAGTGTGTTTTCTTATACACAGAAAAATAAAATTATGTCCTAGGGAAGAGGGTGAATTTTTGGACCAGGGTAAGTCCACTTCAAAATGGGACTCTACTTCTCATCGAAGCCTTGAGAAATTAGCCCAAAGATTGAGATAAAATTGTTCATATTTAACACCTATACTCAAATGGTAGATCATACAGGGGCAGTAATTTAAAATAAATGAAGAAGACTCATAGACAGAAACAGAACAGAACACGTGGGCTGATGGAAAATCTAGGCTGCCTGATGCATTGAGACCCAAGGTCTCTAAGATCACTTTTCCTAGTGTAAGGGTATTCCATATTTAATCACACTGTTTTTCTTGGAGCTGGAAAAGGCCTGTCATCTTCCTCTTACTTCTAAGCTGCCCAAGGACCCTTCCAAGTCACTCATTCCATCTGTTCAGGCAGGTCCCTAGCCACACCTGAGGACAATGGTGTTCCCACGTCCTACCACCCTTCCTTTGTCTCCGAGCACTAACCCCTCCTCAGAATGCTCCTGGCCAAGAATACGGTACATAAATGTCTTAAGCAATCTTCCTGTCTGATATAACTAAAATGTTGGCTAAAATATATTTTTTCATCCTTTAAAAATTTTTCACTAACTAATATGAAAGAAAAATAACATGCAGAAGCCAAAGATGAGGTGAAAATAAGAACCCCAGAAGGGACGGAAGCTCCAAAGCTCTCTCTAGGGGTTTCTTCTGAATCTACTTTGGTAGCTGCTTGAGGAGGGGGAAGGAGGGCAGGAGATGAAGCCCACGGCCGCCCAAAGTGAGGAATCTAATAGGAAGCACCCCCACAAAAGTGGAACTCCAAAGAGCTCTACCCTCGGCATAAAGCTCAACAGAGAGAAACACCTGGCCCACAGAAAGAGCCGCACGGACACCGCCTATCTGAACACTGGGTCTCTGAGGAGAAAGGAAAGCTACCTTCCCCTAGGATCTTGTAACCACCAGCCACCCACACACAGGCGTGCTGTCCAAATTCTGGTTACCTATGTGGCCCGCACAAAAAAAATTCAAGTAAAGAATTTAATTTCAAGTGCTTCTGGTGGATAAAGCCCCTAGGTTCCTAGCACTAGCTAATAGGAATCCTCTCTGGTGTAATGTCCCTTCACCCCAGGCCTCCAGATACCCCCACCAGAGTTCCTGCATTAATCTCTCTGCTGTTAAAAATCTCTCTGCTGGTTAAAAACCAGCTTCATAGTAGCTTTATTCATAATTCCCAAAACTTGGAAGCAACCAAGGTGTCCTTCAGTAGGTGAATGCGTAAACCGTGGTACATCCAGACAATGGAATATGATTTAGCACTAAAAAGAAATGGGCTATCAAGCCACAAAAAGACATGGAGGAACCTTAAATGTACATTGCTAAGTGAAAGGAGTCAATCTGAAAAAGCTACATACTGTTTGATTCCAATTATATGACACCTGGAAAAGGCAAAACTATGGAGACAGTAAAAAGATCAGTGGTTGCCAGGGGTTGGGGGTAAGGAGGAAGGGATAAATAGGCAGAGCACAGAGGAATGTTAGGGCAGTGAAACTATTCTATATTTTACTATAACAATGGTGACATGTCATTATACATTTGTCCAAACCCATAGAATGACAACAACAAGAGTAAACTCTAACATCAACTATGGACTTTAGGTGACAATGATGTGTCAGTGTAGGTTCATTAACTGTAACATGTACCCTCTGGAGTGCAATGTTGATAGTGGGGCAGGTAGAGGTATATGGGAAATCCCCGTACCTTCGTCTTAATTTTTCTGTGAACCTGAAACTGCTCTAAAAAATTAAGTTTATTAATTTAAAAAAGTTATTAAAGATCAAAAAAAGATAATTTCTTCTCAATGCCCACCCACTCCCCACCCCCAGTCTGAGGCTTTGCCATTTTATAATCTTGACTTTCAAAAGTGGACAGATGGTTTTCCCTGGAGCATTTTCAAACTATCAAATACAACCTAACAAGCCTTAAACAAGGTGACAGATGTTTTTTTCTTGTGCACAAAGATATACAAGTTCAGGCACCTATGACTTTTTGTCAACCCACCCTTCAGGAGCAAAGCAGGTCTGCTGACAGGAGCAGGGGTGTTACAGTAGCTAACGGTTCCTGACCTCCCACGACTGAGGAGGGGAGGGAGGGCTTTAAAATAAATACACTCCAAGGAGCCAGAACTGAAATTGAAAATGGAAGGAGCACAGGTGATTGGGCGAAACTGGATGCTCTGGGCTCCTCTGCTGCGAGCGAGGGCTGGAACTCGCGCAAAAACACCTGTGCTTAGGGCTTCTGGGTCTATCCACATGCCTGGGAACATCTCTGAGAAGGCGGAGAATGAAAAGGCCCCTTTCTCATGCCTCCCAGCACATTTTCTCTGGATGGCCTCCCTGACAACCCTGCGGATTTCTCTAATTTCCAGAGCACAGCCTCAAAGCAGGCACGAGTGTTTAACGGGGGGCGGGAGGGGGGTCTTCAGCTGTGTGTTTCAGCCCAGAGTGAAGCTGTCCCTGGTCCTCGACTGCTTCCTAGACTTAGCTCCTTGTGGGTTCCAAGGAGGCATCGCCTCAGCCCAAAGAATGAGGACAGTGTAGGGGGAAATCAGAGTACCTTGGAAACTGTGTTTTTATATTAGACTTGTGTGCAAAATTTTTATCTGGAGAAAAGATTCTAACGCTTAATAAATGTTTCAAAATTCACTGGAACAGATGACCTCAAAGATCCATCCAACAAAAAGAAAAAGAAATCCATGTTTCTATAGATCAATCAGTCATCTAAATAGTTCCAGACCACTAGACATTTTTTATAACCTATTTTCAAAATTCCAGTTTATTCCTACAAGAACTTCACAGTTTAATTTAATATCTTTTAAAGTATCCTAAAATGCTCAAGAAAGACGTGAAAATAGTCTGAACAGTCGGTTTCTCTTTTCAAAGGAAATGCCACCAGAAGAGACTGTCGGTGCCTCTAATCAGCTGGTGCCAACTGAGCACCCTGCTATCCCCAAGCACGTGGCGCTGTTGTGAGTGGAAGCACAATGCCACTCTCTCCGTGTCACAGGCCTGTGACACGGATCGCCTGCGAAAATGTTTTGTAGATTTCATAAACTAGCAATTAATATAAGCCACCATTGTAATATCTGTTGAGGGTATTAAGTTATAAACAGCTCTAAACCTAAGATGGGCACTACATACTAAGTCACCAGTTCTTGTGATTTTTTAGGACTATCATCATAATAACAGCACTGGAATAGAAAAGCAAGGTATCCTTAACTAGAGGAAAGAAGGAGAAAAAGAAGGAAGGGGAGCAAGAGGGGGAAGAAGAAATGACAACAAAGAATTGCAAGGAGACAACTGCAAATGAAAGGGTCCCAACCCCGTCATGGATAAGCAGTCGCCCACAGAAGCCTCTGCCACAGAGACGGTGCATTAGCTCCCATTCACAAAGACTGAAGATGCTGGGATGAGGTCCGCCCCTCGGTACCCTGATAGACCTTGCAATTCCACACCTCAGATGCCAGGATTTATTAAGCAAAGCCTAGGCCCAGCTGAGGGGACTCAGTGGTCTGTAACTGATTCACATGCTGATGAGGACCAGGCAAATGGGAGGCGGGCCTGGCAAACAGCAGTGACCTCTGCGGAAGCTGCTCAAATCCTACTGGGCCATTTGCTCACACGATGGGCGACTGTTTTCCTGAGTCCCTCTTGTTGAAATTTTAACTTGGCAGATGTGGCAGTAATTGACCCAGATATTTATTTTTAATGTACCAGAAAAAAAAAAAGAAATCTCATTCCGAGGCTCTAAAAATTGTCAGTCATTATGAAGTAATTAAGACCTAGAGTAGCCCATAAAATTCCTAGAGAAGCTCACCCCCCATAAGGTTATTTTCTCATATTACATTATGGCTCCATTATATGCGATTTGAAAATATCAGCGCAGGCACATTCATCAATTGCTTTTGCAATTAAGTTTTAAGAACTTGCTTGCTAGAGCAAATTCCTCTTCATCTCCCTTCTAAATCTTTGAGAATATAATCCTGAAACAATGAAAGAATAACCTATTTCTAGTGCTGGATGAGTAAAAAGAACGTTTTTATTATTGTTCCTTTTCATTTAATTTATTTTCCATTTAAATGGCCTATTAGAATTTTAGCATCAGATATGCTGAAATATTGACACATTTAACTACTTCAAGTCTGTCGGTCTGTTGACCTTTGACCACCACACCTGTTCTCAGCAGTGATTTAAGCTGCTCAAGGCAAGAGGTGGATTAAACAGCCAAACAAGCTAAGGAATATGAAAATATCAAGGTCATACGAAGAATATACTGAACTCGCAATAGTCTTCAGAGAATCCATAAATCGTCAAAATTCATTCATCACCGCCCCCGCTTAAATGACAACATCAGACACTGACATAAGTAGAGTCTTGGACAATAGACCCGACAAGCAAGGAAAGGCATGAATGCTTCCTTTACCATCTGAGGACAGCCAGCTTGTGATGCCCCGTGTCTTGGTGCTTGGCAGCTTTCAGTCCTTTGAAGCTATAGAAAATCCTCATCCTCTGTGAGGTCTAATGCTGGATTGAAATATTTTGGCAAACTCGAAATATCTCTAGCAAAGTGTGCTTGTGTCTATTTCATTTCAACTTTGGGAACTCTGAACAACCCTTTAGCATAATAGTTCTATCCCTAGATGAGCATGACAGACCACGTGATTTTGTCAAGATGCTGCATAAGAGCCCCCAGTACAGTCGCAGAAATTTTAGAATCCAGGGATGAAGGACATATGTGATAACAAAAAGCTGCTCTGAGTTCAGTAACAGTGAATGAATGCATACTTTACTTATCACCATGTCGCCTCCCTTATAGATTGAAAACTGAAAATAGATGTGAGCGAGATGATTATTAAGGTCTCCAGGCCATGCTTAGTGGACAAATCAGTTTGCAAACTGTTCGTCCTAACCCTGCAAGCCCTGGAGGTCTGCAACCCAGGCTGGAAACCAGACTTGCAGAAGCTTTGAAAGAGAATGAGGTAGCCACACTCTCTTGTTGAATGATTTCCTTTCTCATCCCTAGGTTTAATGATTTCCTTTCTCATCCCTAGGTCTGGGGAAATAAGAGATGCCAAAACTTTGGTTAACAAGAGAGGCTCCTGCAGGCTCTACTTCACACCTTCAGCTCTGCTCTTGGCTGCAGCGGTAGCACTTAGAGCATCTAGCAGACATAAGAACTGTCTAATAGAAAACCCTAGTACTCAATTTTTAAAAAAAAAATAATGCCAGCCTAACTGAAATGATAACCAGGACCTACTTGATAAAAATATTGACCTCTTGAAATCTTAACATTTCAAACTCAAAAGCCACCTCCATTCTGATTCCTTGATCCCTATCCTCACTTAAAATGGCATAATAGACACAGATTTCAACTTCTCTTTGATTCTAGCAACACCATAATCTGGGAAGTCAAATAAATTTTCAACCTTTCTTTTCAAATCTATTTCCCAAATCACTCCCTCTCGGCCTCAGTTTCTTTATCTGACAAAGAAAGTAGTCTCAGTGGTTTCCAAACATTTTCAAGAACTTTTTAAAATGAAATATTAATCAAAACCACAATATATATCTAAAAGGGTGAATGAGTTCTCCAAGCAGCTTAAATCTTTGTTATTTAGTTAAAACATTTCATTATTGGTGGAACCCATGAAGCACCTTACTGGAGCACGAGGGTTCTATGGTTGCCCACTTTGAAAGTCACTGGATTAGAAGATGATTAAGTCCCCTCCAGGTCTGCAATGCCATGACCCGCCCCCCATGACCTATGCCCCAAAACTCTTGATGTCAGCTCTTCAGAGGGATGCCCCTTGTCGAGAACACAAGCTTATCTTTTCTGGTGACTGAGGCTTAGAACAGAAACAAAACCAGCAGTTTTCACATGACCTATATTTTGTTGTTTGGGCAATGGGTCCATGCACTGAACTACTCTGTCTTGAAGACCTACGTGGATGGGCTGGGTGTAGGTGCTGTATTTGGTCCTGGGGGTTATAACTATGAGCCAGAGGACTGCAACCTCAGAGCTTGCTTTCTGCCCAGTGTTTGAGAGAGAGAAGCATTTTCATCCTGCTTGCTACAAGTTCAAGGTCAATTTTATGTCTAATATAAGAGGAACAAAAAGCCATCAAATTGCTTATAGCAAGAACTGAATACCAGAATTCTTACATTCTCAGGAATATGTCAATAACTTAGTAATTTACCTTGACTGACATTGAAATGAGTACAATAATACTTACTATGCACTAAAAAAGAGATTTAATGTAGTCTGCAAGGAATTTAGAAAGAATTTTACATTGCTTGGTAAAATCTGCTAATAAGAGAACTCGTCACTACTTTGAAGAAGAATGGGATCATTAATCTCATGTAAGATACAAAGACATGTACATCCACCCAAACACTTCAGAAATTAAGTCAAACTAAGAAAGTATACTGAGTTGCGTTATATTAGGGGGGAAATTATTCAATGCTTTGTTAGAGCTCTTAAGCATCAAGGAAATAAAGCTAGGCATTTGTAGAAGGGGGTGGATATGACCTACTAAGAACACAGAAAGGGAAAAGAAGAAAATAGCCTCCACTTGCCCTGCCATGTGCACATTCTGTGGGCCGACCTCAGTCCTCTCCCAAGCCATGCTTCATGACCCATCACTTTTACCATGAACATGCCCAAGAGCTAGAGTGATAGAAAGTGCATGGCCTCATTTTCTAGAATACTTCTGATCTGAAATAATTTTATTTTCAAATAAGAATCTCACCACAACTCTATTGGCTCATAAAGCAGCACTCTCTTGATTTTACAAGAGAGGTAACTGAGTCCAGGGAGTGAAATGGCCTGGGCATCAACACTACTGGAAGGTGACGTGAGGGCTCCCACGCTCTGCTCCTCCCAGACCCGGGCTCTTGCTTGGGACTTCTGTTGGACACATTGCCTAAAAATCCACCGGAGTATTCTGTTGATAAAGAAAGTGTCTGGGCCTCAGATTTTCTGTGGTGATTGTATAAATCTCACTTACGAGAAAAGTTATACAGTCCCTTCCATGCTTTGGTTTTGGTGCCACTTGGCTGCACAGATTTCTAAGAGCTTATGAATAGACTAATAAACATGGAATTGTTCTGAACATCTGTAAGCAAAATACGAAAAGATATTACCCAGTGAATGAACATCCTGGGTTTTCTTGCCAGAAATGGGGTTATTTGTGTATTAGGCTAATGCACTGAAATTAACCCAGAATGCTTATCCACTGCAGAATGTCTTTTCATATTTTCATCTGTATAGTCGTTATTATAAAATGTAAGAATAATTCTCTATCAGGGTATTCAGGAATCTGAATAGCTCAATTACTTCTAAAATCAATGTAGTAAAGCAACAGCATGCCAGTTAATCAGTTGGTTTGCATAACAAATGTTTGGGGGAGTTTGTGTGTTTGTGTGTGTGTGTGTGCACACGTGTGTGTGTGTATGTGTGTAAAGAGAAAGCCAGGGTCAGCGCAACTCTTTCAAATAAATGTGAAAGATCAAGCTTTCATTTGACTATAGAGAAAGAATTCTGGAAGACAGGTACTAGCATTATTCTACTTTGTATGATAAACAACCTTCCTCTAGTACCTAGTACAATGTCTTTCATATGGTACGTTCCCAATAAATGGTGTATTTAATTTATTCAAGAAAGCCTACATGAAACTTAGGGTCTTCATGGCTATTCCATTCCAGGTTTCCATGGGCTCTCTAGTGCCAGGCATACACTTAGGTTTTAATAAACACCAAACGAATGAATGAATCCGTGGAAATCATTCTGGAAACAGAATGGTGGCCACTAAGACTTCAATTATTTCTCAGCACATCTCTTAGAAACACACTTGAAACACAACAAGACGCAGAGGCCTAACAGTGGCTGTGAGGGATGCTACCTTGCATCCAAGCTGAGACTGGGCTCTTGGTGCAAGAGCTGGTGGCGGGCAGCTCTCAGAGGGCTCAGAATTCAGGCCTAAAACATCTGGGAGAAGCAAGTTTCCAAGGCTGTGAGCTCCAGGTTCAGTGCTAATTGATGAATCCAAGGAAGGGAAGTTTAAATGCCTGTTACAGGAGGATGGTCACTTTTAAAATAGGTTTAAATGAAATGATGGACACGTGTGAGGGGCAGGGAGTCTCCAGGGAAATGCAAAGAGGCAACCACGGCCTTTGGAAAACTGTGGTGTTCTGGCTTCTGCCTCTCAGCTTTGAAGGCCAAAATTCCATTTTTGTCATTTAATTCAAACCAAGGTTAATCCAATATGGAGAGAATGACCCATGTAGACTAAACTCACAATAGACTGAGATACGAATCTCAGAATGGCATCTAATTGAATTTGAAATGAGAAGTAGAGCTGTCTGGCTGATAGACCTGGTCTCACTGTATTTTCTTTCTGTAAATAATCTCCACAGGAGGACAAAAGATGAGAAGTTTCTACAGAGTGTAGATCAGAACAAGAGGAGTTAGTGATAGAACTTAAAAGCAGCATGGTGTCCAGCAGCCAAACCTTACAGAGCAACCCATGAAGTGCCAGCAGGGCTTCTCCTTTCCCAGGCTGGCCTGGCTGACCAGCCTCCCTCTGAGGTCCTCTTTTTTCTCCATTTACATATGACAGGGCATTCCATCAGGTTACTCAGAGGTCCTGTAGACCCGGAAGCAAGCTCTCTTCTAAGCGAGCGCCTATCTCCACTCGGATGCATTGCAGGCTTATTTTATATTTCATTCCCAAAGGGCAACTTTATTGCAAATTCTTGAGGAACTGTTGTCCCCTTGTACCTTCCACATATGGCAGGTTCAAGTCTCACACAGTTCACCCAGCACGTAACAGACCTATTGGTGAGCCATTAATGAATGTTCTGCTTACATGTCAGAGTCAACTCTATCCATGTGTCACCATGGGGGTCACCTCCTCTCCTGGCTGCTACTAAAAGCCCCATATCTTTTCTACATGCCTAACTGCAACTCCAGCTTAGGTCTCAGAATCACCAACCCACCAATTGCCACACAGAAATACCATTCAGAAATTAACGTGCATCCTGTCTGGATACACACCTGCTCTTACACTCACATACACACTCGCTTGCTCACTCACCCCCTGAGGCTGTGCATACCCACCAGCAAGTGCGCACAACAAACTTCAGCCAATAGTCTGGGTCCGCGGCTTGTGATCACCAATCTGTGTGCCAAGACAATGTTGTAGAAGCTCTGACATTCGTCATCATGTGACAGGTTGGGGTGGGGCAGGGGGGAGTGGTAGAACTAGCCCTGTGGATTCTGAGAACCCCCTCCAGAGTGCTACCCCTGTAATTCTGGCACCTGCCCCAAGAAACCAAATGGTGCCTTAGGTTCATGTATACTGCTGTATGAGAGAAGGAATTTGGCACACAGTCCAGCTCCTTAGCCTTCTTTTCTTGAATGAATGAATGAATAAATAAATACCTTTACAAAAGACCCCTGGTTGTGACTAAAGTTTTACAACTTAATTACAAACACAAGAATAAGCAATTTTGAAATTAATGCAAATAATGGAGCATAGACTAGTATTTCTCTCACACAAAACCTCAGCAATTATTATGCATCTTAGCGGAGCCTTGGTTTTTCTTTCTTGCAAGGCAGACCCCTCCAGGGCTGACTTGTTCAACAAGGCTGTGAGTACCGAGGCTTCAGCGGGGAGGCCTTACCAGTATAACCTGCTTTCTATCTCCCCCATCCTCTCCTCAGTCAAAAATCTTTAATTAGCCTGTTACCATAATTACTCTAGCTAGGGACCTTGTTTGTTCATCTTCCCTGCTATTTCCAGGGATCTGAAGGCTCTACCACTTCTGTGCCAGAGGGACCTTTCTATCACAGCTTCTCTCTGCCTTTTTGTTCTTCCCTTTCATGATCAGAACAAAAAAAGCCTGGGGAAAGAAATCATCTCTTCTTCTGTGTCTGGGTAAGACCCTATAACTATCTTTTCCCAATCAGGAACGTGTTTCCATGACAACCACGCTTCCCGATGCCACCACTAACTTAGCAGGTAGTGTTCACATCAAATAGAGAGATCTTTACCAACCTCCTGGTCTCTGTACTTCACCACTGCTACAGGCCGCGAACACACCAGCTGTTTGCAGGAACTGTATCTTAAAAGGGTTTTGTCCTTTTTCCTTCTCAGCATTAGAAAGACAAAAAAATTTACTTGGTATTTTCCTTAGTAATCATTAAAAAGCACACCAATACATTAAAAAGCACAGTTAAGGAACAGACATGAAAGAGCATGTGTGACTTGGTGAAGGGAAGTGTGAACAGATGAATGGAGAGTCACTGGGACACGATGACAGCTGGGTGACTTACACCCTGTTCAATGGCACACACTGAGCTGAGAACTAACAAGGTTGGGATTCCTGCTACAGATGACCTTGGGTAAGTTACTTTTCCTCTCTGAGCCTCAACACTCTCTCTGCAAAAGACAGAAACCGAGACACTTCATGGGACTGTTTGGAACATTAGATGGAAAAAAAGCAAAGATGCAAAAAGTGCTTCTTCCTCTGTTTGGCACATAGTAGGCAGTCAACGAAGAGGAATTATCGTGTCATTGTGAAGGTGAGGAGCTGCATAGGAACGAGTCTGAGCAAACAAGCAATCACGATATTCTAATTGATTATTACCATGTTGCTCGTGGAGAATAACAGTATAAGCAGCAGATATCTGCAGGTTTTCTTAGCAACATTTTCTCTTAGGCTATTAAGTCATGTCTGCAATTACAGGAAGGAATCTACTCATTTCCATTCCTGAGGCTTAAGAGGACACACCTGGGCAATCTCCAGGGTTCATCTGACTCTATTTATAGCTCTGCATCAGCATTTGTTTAATTTTGAAATGGAAGCAAAAAAAAAAAAAAAAGGATTAATCATTAAAGTATTTGTTTGATATTCCGCATTCTCAACTCCAATCAGAATATATCAATTCTTCTCTAGAGGCGAGAAAAACAAGAATATGTATATTTTTATAATATTTTCATTGTTGCACAGCTCAAATTTCATTCCAAAATCAGAAGTCATATTACAGCAAACAAATCCATATGCTCATTATTGAACAAACCCATACTCCAACTCCTCCCCCACCTTCATTCACCGGGCCCTGAGAACAGAGAGGGCTCTCCACAAATGACACCAATTCAAACCTTTATTTTAAAAAGATAAAACTGTTTATGCATTTTTAAATTCCAACATTGTCAATACAGTACATTATGTATCTGGATAAACCCTCCCAATTAAGAACTCTTAAGATGGTGAATAAACTATTCTTTTAAAAAATGTGTTTTACAGTGTGGAGATTCCTAAAAAATTCAAACTAGAACTATCATATGATCTAGCAATCTCTCTTCTGGTTATATATCCAAAGGAAATGAAATCAGCATCTTGAAGACATATCTGTGTTCCCAGCTTCACTGCAGCACTACTCATAACAGCCAAGATATGGAAACAACCTAAGTGTCCGTCAGCGGAGGAATGGATAAAGAAGACGTGGTATACGTATACAATAGAATATTATTCAGTCTTAAAAATAAAGGAAATCCTGCCATTTCCAACAATATGGATGAACCTGGAGGACACTATTGTAAGTGAAATAAGCCAGACACAGAAAAAAAAAAACTGCATGATCTCACTTACATGTGAATCTAAAAAAATCGAACTCAAGAAGCAGAGAGTAGAATGGTGGTTACCAGGGGCAGGAGCAGCAGGAAATGGGGAGATGTTGGCCAAAGGGTACAAACTTTCAGTTATGTAGGATGATATATTCTAGAGATCTAATGTACACCATGGTGGCATAGTTAATAATACTGCATTGTATACTTGAAATTTGCTGAGAGAGTAGATCAAAGGTACTTACCACACTAAAAAAAGTCTGTGAGGAGATGAATATGTTAATTAGCTTGACTAGAGTAATCATTTCACTATGTATATCAAAACATCATGTTGTACCCCTTAAATATATACCACTTTTAAGAAATTAAAAAAAAATTTTAAGAGAAAAAAAATGTGTTTTAAATGCTACCTGAGCTGGTGGAAAAGTAAAGGAAATCTGTGAAGGCCAGAAACAAAAAACAAATCCAGAGATTTATCTAGTATTCGACCTAGAATTTGCCATGGGGGTATCTGCCTATTCTGCTCAGCAAATCTTTTTTTCCATAAAGAGCCAGATCATAAATATTTCAGGTTTTTCAGGCCATATAGTCTCTGTCGCATCCACTCAACTCTGCCATTGTGGCATGAAAGCATTCATAGATACTATATAAACACACGGGCATAGCTGTGTTTCAATAAAACTTCATTTATATAAATAGGCAGTGGGCAGGATTTGGCGTGCGAGCCATAGTTTTCCAATCTCTTCATTATAGCCTGGCTTTTAATATTTTTCCCTTAAGAAAACATGTCTGATATATGACACATATGTCCCACGTAGTAGACTGTTGCAGTAATGGTACGAATTTCTTCACACCTCCCTGCACACCTGCCTTTGGGGACTCTCTCCCACATTGACTCCAGGCTAGATGATGTGACTTGCTTTGGCCAACGGGACGATAGAAAATGTGCACAACAGAGACTTGAAAAGTGCTAGCAGAATGAGGCTTGTCCTCTCTTGCTACTCCTGGTATCTCTGCATTCACCACCACGTGATTTAGCCCAGGCCACACATGGTCCATCAACCCCAATATCCCAGCCAACAGCAAGTGTTAATCAACAGCCAGCACCAATTGCCAGACATATAAGTGAAGCCAACTAGCCCCCAGGTAAACCACCAGTTGACTGGAATCACATGAGTGAGCCCAGACAAGACCAGCAGAAGAACCGCCAAGCTGAGCCCGGCCTAAGCTGCTGACCCACAGAATCATAAGCTAGTAAACAACTGTTTTAGTGATTAAGTTTTGGGGTGATTGTTCTGCAGTGAAAGCTAAATGATATATTACACAGGAAGTTTATTATCTTCCAAAAATATAAAGTGAGAGGCCAACAAGTATATTTATAGAAACGAGAAAGAGAAGACTAAGGAAACACAAAAAAATGTATTTCTATTTTAAAGATCCTGTCACCTGCCAGCAGGGACAGGCCCTTCCTTGTTTCTAGTAATATGATGGAACAAATTCTTCCTACCTGTGCAGACTTCTTTGTAAGTAGGATTGGGAGTGTAGCCTCCTGCAAAGCCAACTTGAGTTGAATAGACTCCTTTCAGGGTCCAGAATTTCCTTTCAGCTCCCCAGAAACAACCCATTCCTAAAGAACACACAAGATACTGATTAGTCCTTTATCAAAAATGAGGTGGTCATTGCATATTAGAAGCTCTGTTACACTAGAAAAGAGAAGTTGTTCCTGTCATCTGGCAATCAAAAATGACTAAGATTTTACCTTTTAAAGAGAGTTTCTAACATTTAAAAATAATTTTATTTAAGGTTATTTGCATAGAATGCCTCTTTGTCTTAGTTGTACAAAAACATAGAAAGCCTCAAATTTTAACAGAGTTAGTAAAGCTACACCTTTCAAAAAAAAATAGTAAAAAGATAACTGCATTTGATGAATGATTTCCACACTCAAATCATTATGGGTTCTTCAAAACATAATAACTTGTATTAATAGTCAAAATCTATTTAGTGATCAGCATCTTGGTCATGCTTTGAAAAGAAATTCTAACAAAGAAAGGTAACACTCAATTACTGATTGAAATGGGAAAACTTCCCAAAATCAATACAGACACAGTATTTGATTAACAATTTCTCGTGTCCAGTTTTTAAAAATTTTAAGTCATCAGAAATTTTCATGTGATAAATCACTGATCACCAATAAGAACATTTTTCTGAGTTCTATTACTGAATAACGAATGAGGAAAGAGAGAGAAGGGAGAAGGCAGGGAAGGAGGAAACAATGACAAACAAACATAAAAATAGCATTCCTTTCAACTAGCAAACATTGTACTCATACCAGTAGTTACTGAATTGAACATATGATGAAAACTAATACCCATCTCTCGAGAATGCACATACTTACATCGAAAATGTTGCAATACATGTCCCTGGCTCCAAATAAAGAACCCTCATTTCCTACCATGAGTTTCTCAACTGTGCACAACTGCGATTCTGTGGTCAATTTCTAAATGTAAACGAGATTCAGCCTCACTCAAGTTTTATATGCCTTTATTAAGTCACATATAATTAAGATCTTGGGTAGTAAAACACTTGGAAAATTAATATATGCTTCCTACTTCTACAATCACTAGATTTGTTAGGTTCGATGACAGAGCTGAAAGGAAAATCAGATGGAAGTTTACCGAAATTCTTGACACTTGTTAATATTCTCCCTCAAAAATTCAGAGTGACAGGGCCGGCCCCGTGGCTTAGCGGTTAAGTGCGTCTGCTCCGCTGCTGGCAGCCCGGGTTCGGATCCTGGGCGCGCACCGACGCACCGCTTCTCCGGCCATGCTGAGGCCGCATCCCACATACAGCAACTAGAAGGATGTGCAGCTATGACATACAGCTATCTACTGGGGCTTTGGAGGAAAAAAAATAAATAAATAAAATTAAAAAAAAAAAATTCAGAGCAACAATAACCAAAAAACAATGTGCATAATGTTATACTTGCACAAAAATATATTTGCTCAAATGCACTAACCAAAAACAGGTTAACAGTTAAAAAATATAATAGAGTCAAATGATGAAATTTAATGCAGTAAAAAAATTACTGTTGTGATAACAATGCAACATGGAAATATGTATACGATTATATCATAATTACCTAAAGCTACATTTAAAAGGAAACAACACAATTATAGGCATGTTTTTATTACAACTATGAAAAAATATTCATACCAAAATAGACTAGAAGGAAATATACAAAGTTATAACCATGATTTGTATTACAGTGGTAAGAATATAGAAACATTTTTTTATTTTTCAAGTTTTTCTGTAATAGATTCATATTACTTTAAAATGAAAAATACATACATTTTTAAAAGGAAAGCAAAAAAGTAAAAGAAAAACATAAGCATATGCATTGTTTGAGTTACACACTGCTAGATACATTTTTCCTGTTTACAAGTCAATTGTTTGCTGCTAGTGAATACAACGAAATATCTACCAAGTATTTATACAAATTGAATATCCTCAAGTCTCTGGAACAAGGATTCACTATTAATTTTACTTCACTGCATTCCTTGGATAAGGGAATTATATTAGTCAAGGTTCTCTAGAGAAACAGAACCAATAGGATATACATAGATATATAGAGAGAGATTTATTATGAAGAATTGGCTTCTGCATTTATGGAGACTTGAGAAGTCCCATGACCTACAGTCTGCAAGCTGGAGACCCAGGAAAGCCAGTACTATAACTTCAGTCCAAACTCAAAGGCCTGAGAACCAGGGGAGCCAGTGATGTTAAGTCCCAGCCCAAATCCAAAGGCCTCATAACCAGGAGCACCCATGTCCAAGAACAGAAGATGGATGTCCCAGCTCAGAGAAAGTGAATTCACCCTTCCTCCGCCATTTTGTTCTATCCAGGCCCTCAATGGATTGGATGGTGCCCACCCATATTGGTGAAGGAGATCTTCTTTACTCAGTCTACTGATTCAAATGCTAACCTCTTCTGGAAATGCTCTCACAGATAACATCACAGGAATGATGACAGGGAATCTCTGGAGAAGGATAGGTAAAAAGCGAGCTGGGCAGCAGTACTGAACATAATGGGCCACAAAGGCACCATGAGTTGTGCAGAGTGCCACACTGAAGGCACTCTAGCCCCTGAAGTTCAGCAGTCTGCGGGGCTTGTTGAATAAAATGTTCCTGTATCACACAATGACTAACAGTGTTCTACACACAAGGTACATGATGGGCTATTTTAGCGGTCAGCCTACCCTGACCATTGTCTACAGCCCCATACAGATGGCCCCAGACTCCATATCCTCTATATCTTCACTATATCCTCATGGTATAGATTTATAAAACTTAAAACGATCTTGGCCAAACCAAATAAAATATTTCCTGCAAGTAGAGAGATATTTAATCCCCTTTTGTTGTTTCATAGGGATCAATAAAAGACCTCTGCTAGAGGGAGGAAGACCCAGCTCCAGCTGGGCAAAGGCCTCAGATGGGCATGTGTGGCTGAAATAATGCCTCAGGAATGTGGTCTATAATCAGTGTCAAAATTTCTGGAGAAGTACTTAACCTAGGACAGGAGTTGTTGTAAGAATAAAACTTCTCTTGAAGCAATCAGATGTTTTATCTAGTGCTTTCAGTATAACCTACACATTCTATTATTTGGTTTTGAGAGAGAGAGTGTGTGTTTAAACAAAGAAAATAGGTTTATTTATAGCAGAATTTCTCAGAACTTGCAATAGTCTACTAAACAATATGAATATCATCAAAGAAGATATAGTATGCACTATTTTCTTTAAAATATTTTATATTTTAAACTTCTATTATAAAGTAAAACACAGAAAAACCACACAAAACAAATGCATAACTCAATGCATTATTATTAGGTGAACATCCTTGTAACCACCACCCAGGTCAGGATATAGAACTTTGGCACCCACCCCAGAAATCCCTCCTTGTATCACACCCCAATCACTATGCCCTTCCTCCCCCCAAAAGTAACCACTATTTGACTTTTATAGTAATCACTTCCTTATGTTTCTTTAAATTTTTATCACTCAGGGTGTCCATCCTGATACTATAGTTTGGTCTTGATCATTTTTTAATATTTGATTTATCTTTACGATCTTTTAATCAACAAGTTCCCTCTCCATTTTTTTCCTTTTAATTTATCCATTGAAGAAAACATGGGCCACTTGACCTGCAGAGTTTCCCACAACGTGGATTTTGCCAACTGCATTCTCATGGTGCAGTTCAACTTGTTCCTCTATCCTCAGTATTTCCTGCAAATTTGCAGCTGGATCCCAAGGCTTGATCAGACTCAGATTTCAAGCTTTGGCAAATCTACAGGTGGTACCATGTTCTTTTTAAAAAAATTGCTTCTAGGTTTATTGAGATACAATCGACATATGACACTGTGTAAGTTTAAGGCATATGATGTGATGATTTGACACAGATATTTATTGTGAAATGATTACAACAATAAGGTTAGTTAACACATCCATCACCTCACATAACTACAATTTCTTTTTGTAGTGAGAACATTTAAGATCTACTCTCTTAGCAACTTTCAAGTTCAAAGTACAATATTATTAACTACAGTCCCCATGCTGAATATTAGATTCCCCCAGAACTTATTCATCTTATAATTGGAAGTTTGTACCCTTTAACCAACATCTCCCCATCTCCCCCACCTGCCAGCCCCTGGCAACCACCATTCTACTTTTTATATCTGAGTTTGGCTTTTTTTAAGTTCCAATATAAGTCAGATCATTCAGTATTTGTCTTCCTCTACCTGACTCATTTCACTTAGCATAATGCCCTCAAGGTCAATCCATGTTGTCACAAATGGAAGGACTTCCTTCTTTTATATGGCTGAATAATAGTCTCACACACACACACATACCACATCTTTAACCATTCATGTGTTGATGGACATTTAGGTTGTTTCCACATCTTGGCTTATTGTGAATAACGCTGGAATGAACATAGGGGTGCAGATATCCCTTCAAGATAGTGATTTCATTTCCTTCAGATATAAACCTAGAAGTGGGATTGCTGGATCATATGGTGGTTCTATTTTTAATTTTTGAGGAACATCCATACTGTTTTACCAGAGTGGCTGCACCAATTTACATTCCCACCAACAGTGCACTAGGGTTGCCTTTTCTCCACATCCTCACCAACACTTATTACCTTTTGTCTTTTTGGTAATAGCCATTTAACAGATGTGACGTGATATCTCATTGTGGTTTTGATTTGCATTTTCCTGATGATTATGATGTTGAGCATCTTTTCACGTGCCTGTTAGCCACATCTTCTTTGGAAAAATGTCTATTCAGGTCCTCTGCCTGTTTTTAATCAGATTATTTGTTTTTTCGGTATTCAGTTGTATGAGTTTGTAATATATTTTGGATATTAACTGCTTATCTGTTATATGGTTTGCGAATATTTTCTCCATTCCATCATCTCTTCATTCTGTTGATTGTGTCTGTTGCTGTGCAGAAGCGTTTTAGTTTGATATAATCCCCCTTGTTTATTTTTGCTTTTTTTGCTTGTGCTTTTGGTGTTATGTCCAAAGTATTTGCCAAGACCAATGTCAACAAGCTTTTTCTCTATGTTTTCTTCTAGGAGTTTCATGGTTTCAAGTCTTATATTCATGTTTTCAATCCATTTCTAGTTAATTTTTATGAGCAGTATAAGATAGGGGTCCAGTTTCATTCTCTTGCATGTGAATATCCATTTTTCTCAGCGTCATTTATTTAAAAGACTATCTTTTCCACATTGAGTATTCTTGACTCCATTGTCAGTTATTAATTGACCACATATGTGTGGGTTTATTTCTGGGCTCTCTATTCTATTCCATTGATCTATGTGCCTGTTTTTATGGCAGTACCATACTGTTTTGATTACTATAGCTTTGTCATATAATTTGAAATCAGCAAGTGTGATGCTTCCAGCTTTGTTTTTCTTTCTCAAAATTGCTTTGGCTATTTGGAGTCTTTTGTAGTTACATAGAAACTTTAGGATTGCTTTTTCTATTTTTGTGAAAAAAGACACTGGAATTTTGATATTGGGTTTGATATGGGATTGCACTGAATCTATAGATGGCTTTGGGTAGTATGGACATTTTAACAACATTAATTCTTCTAATCCATGAACATGGGCGATCTTTCCACTTCTTTGTGTCTTCTTCAATTTCTTTCAGTATCTTACAGTTTTCAGTGTACAGATTTTTCACTTCCTTAGGTAAATTTATTCCTAAGTATTTTATTGTTTTTGATGCTATTGTGAGGGGGATTGTTTTCTTTATTCATCTTTCAGATATTTCATTGTTAGTGTATGCAAATGCAACTGATTTTCATATGTTGATTTTGTATCTTCCAACTTTACTGAAATCATTGATTAGTTCTAACAGTTTTTGGTGAAGTCTTTAGGGTTTTGTATATATGAGATCATGTCATCTGCAAACAGACACAATTTTCCTTTTTCTTTTCTGATAGGATGCCCTTTATTTCTTTTTCTTGCCTAATCACTCTGGCCAAGACTCCCAGTACTATGTTGAATAGGAGCATTGAGAGCAGGCACCCTTATCATGTTTCCAATCTGAGCAGAAAAGCTTTCAGATTTTCACCATTAAGTATGACATTAGCTGTGGGTCTGTCTGTGGGCCTTTATGTTGAGGTAGTTCCTTCTATACCTTCCCAAATTTGTTGAGCACTTTTATCTTGAAAGGGTGTTGAATTTTAGCAAACGCTTTTTCGGTATCTATTGAGAGAGTCATATGATTTTTATCCTTCATTCTATTAATGTGATGTATCACGTTTATTGATTTGCATATGTTGACCCATCCTTGCATCCTAGGGATAAATCCCACTTGATCGTGGTATACAATCCTTTTAAAGTGCAGTCAAATTTGGTTTGCTAATATTTTTTGAGAATTTTTGCATCTATACTCTTCATGGATACTGGCCTGTAGTTTTCTTTTCCTGTAGCATCCTTATCTGGTTTTGGTATCAGGGTAATACTGGCCTTATAAAGTGAGTTTGGGAGTGTTTTCTCCTCTTCAATTTTTTGGATGAGTTTGAGAAAGACTAGCATTAATTCTTCTTTAAATGTTTGGTAGAATTCACCAGTGAAGCCCTCTGATCCTGGGCTTTTCTTTGTTGCGAGGTTTTTGATTATGCCTCAATCTCCTTAGTTGATTTGTTCAGATTTTCTATTTCCTCATGATTGAGTCTTGGTAAGCTGTATAATTCTAGGAATTTACCCATTTCTTCCTGCTTATCCAATTTGTTGGCATATAATTTTTCATAGTAGTCTCTTAAGATCCTTTGTACTTCTGTAGTATCAGCTGAAATGTCTCCTTTTTTGTTTATAGTTTTGTTTTTGAGCCCTCTGTCTTTTTTGTTTTCTGGTTAGTCTAGTGAAAGGTTTATTATCTTTTCAAAAAACCAACTCTTAGTTTCATTGATTTTTTTCTATTGTCTTTCTAGTCTTTATTTCATTTATTTTTGCTCCAATCTTTATTATTTTCTTCCTTCTGCTAACTTTGGGCTTGATTTGTCCTTCTTTCTCTAAATCCTTGAGGTGTAAAGTTATGTCTTTTATTTGAAATCTTTCTTTTTCCTTAATGTAGACATTTATTGCTATCAACTTCCCTCTTAGAATTGTTTTTGCTGCGTCCTATAAGTTTTGGTATTTGTGTTTTCATTTTCCTATGTCTCAAAATACTTTTTGATTTCCCTTTTGATTTCTTCTTCAGCACAGGAGTGTGTAGTTTAATTTCTTATTTTTGAATTTTTCAGTTTTCCTTCTGTTATTTATTTCGACTTTCCTACTATTGTGTTTGGAAAAGATATTAGATATGATTTCAATTTTCTTAAATTTGTTATGGCTTGCTTTGTGGCTCAACATATGATCTATCTTGGAGAATGCTCCACGTGTGCTTGTGAAGAATGTGTATTCCGGTGCTGGTGAACGGAATGCTCTGTAAACGTCTGTCACATACATTTGGTTTATAGCACTATTCAGGTCCACTGTTTCCTTATTAATTTTCTGTCTGGATGATCTATCCAATGTTAAAAGAGGGGTATTGAAGTCTCCTACTATTATTGTATTGCTGTATATTTCCCCTTTCAGTTCTGTTAATATTTGGTTCAAGTCTTTAGGTGCTGCAATGTTGGGTACATATGTATTTATAATTGTTATATCCTCTTGAAGAATTAATCCCTTTATCACTATGTAGTGAACTTCTTTGTCTCTTGTGACCAATTCTGAATGAAAGTCTATTTTATCTGATATAAGTATAGCCACTCCTCCTATCTTTTGGTTACCATTACATGGAATATCTTTTTCTATCCCTTCACTTTCTACCTATGCTTACTTAAAGCTAAAGTAAGTCTCTTGTAGACAGTATTGCTGGATCTTGTTTTTTTTTGTTTTGTTTTGTTTTTATCCATTCAGCCAATTTGTGTCTTTTGAAAGGAAAATTTAGTTCATTTATGTTTAAAGTAATTATTGAATGGTAAGGACTTACCACTGCCATTTTGTTCATTGTTTTCTGGGGTTTTTTTAGTTCCTTTATTCCTTTCCCTCTCTTACTGTCTTCCTTTGTAATTTGTTTTTTGTAGTGGTATGCTTTAATACCCTTCTCTTTATCTTTTGTGTAACTACTATAGGTTTTTTCTTTGTGGTTACAACGAGGCTTACATGAAACATCTTATAGATATAATACTCTATTTTAAGCTGATAATACTTACCTTCAATCACATACAAAAATTCTACACCTTTACTTCTCCTCTCACATTTTATGCTATTGACATCATATTTTACATCTTTTGATATTGTACATCTGTTAATAAATTATTGTAGCTATAGTTTTTTAATATCATTGTTTTTTAACTTTTATACTAGAGTTAAAGTGATTTACACACCTTCATTATAGTATTAGAGTATTCTGCATTTGACTGTATGTTTACCTTTACCAGTCAGTTTTATACTTTTATATGCTCTCATGTTATTACTTAGCATCCTTTCATTTCAACTTGAAGAACTCCCTTTAGCATTTCTTGTAAGGCAGGTCTAGTGGTAATGAACTCCCTTAGCTTTTGTTTGTCTGAGAATGTCTTTATCTCTTCTTCATTTCTGAAGGACAGTTTTGCTTGATATAGTATTCTTGGTTGGGAATTTTTTCTTTCAGCACTTTGAATATACCATCCCACTGCCTACTGGACTGCAAGGTTTCTGCAGAGAAATCCACTGATAGTCTAATGGGGGTTCCCTTGTATATGACAAGTCATTTTTCTCTTGCTGTTTTCACAATCTTCTCCTTGTCTTTGACTTTTAACATTTTGATTATAATGTGTCTCAAAATAACCTTCTTTGGGGTCCTTTGAGCTTTCTGCACTTTGATGTCCATATTTTTCCCAAGATTTGGGAAGTTTTCAGCTATTGTTTCTTTAAATAATCTTTCTGCCCCTTTCTCTGTCTAGTCTCCTTCTGGGACTCCCATGATAAGAATGATCATTCACTTGAGGGTGTCCCATAATTCACATAGGTTTTCTTCACTCTTTTTCACTCTTTTTTTCTTTTTCTTCCTCTAACTGGCTAATTTCAAGTGATTTGTCTTTGAGTTTGATGATTCTTTCTTCTGAATAAACAAATCTGTTGTTGAAGCTCTGTATTGAATTTTCCAGTTCTATCATTATATTCTTCAGCTCCACAATATCTGTTTGGCTCTTTTTTATGGTTTTACTACTTTACTAAACTTCTTATTTTGTTAATGCACTGTTATCCTAATTTCATTTAGTTGTCTCTCTGGGTCTCTTGCATTTTGTTCAATTTCTTGAAGATGATTACTTTGAATTCTTTGTCAGGCAAATTGTAGATCTCTACTTCTTTGTGGTTGGAGCTTTATTAGTTTCCTTTGTTGGTGTCATATTTGCCTGATTCTTCATGATCCATGTAGGCTTATGTTGGTGTCTGTGCACTTGAAGAAGAAAAAAAAACTTCTTTCAGTCTTTATAGGCTAGTTTCTATATTCTTTGATCAGGAAGCACATAATCTCTAGTCTCTCCTTTTGTGATGTTAGCATCCATTGATGCTCAATGCTTAGATGTGCTAATTCCTTGAGAGTTGCAAAATGGTGATCTTCTAATTCTAGCACTTCTTTTTCATTTATTAGTTGAAATTTCTTTATAATGAAAAGTTTTCCCTCAACTACTATTTTGTTAGTGGTGTAATTCACAAAAAAAGGGAAGATAAATGTTTGATTATGTAAATTTACTTAGCTGTCCTCAAGATGATAAACTTGCCAACTCCAACGTTGACCAGTTAGTTTTTGAAATATCATTATAAACTCATTTATTTAAACTTATTTGATATGTTTCACCCTTTCGATTTCTCTTCTCATCTAAGCTCCACTTGTCATACATTTGGCCAGGGAGAGCTTCTTCAAATTGTCTCCTGAGTCCCTTTGAAATATCCTCCATAGTCTCTTATTGCTTCCTTGCTATCTGGTATAAAAGGATGTTCCAGGTTCATCTTACATATTTCCTACCCCATATCTGGAATCAGCCACTTCTCCAAGAAGCCTTGTTTCTTTAAATGAGAAAAGGCATTTCAAGACCATAATCTGGGTACTAGTGATACTTTTTGCAGAGTGTCCAACCATGGGACACCAAGAGACTATGTCACTGAAATTGCCCATCCCCATCAAAATCTAAGTCCTGTCAGACCCACCAAATCATAATGTCAAAGGAATGCAGCAAAAATGCATCATAAGATAGAAATTGTACATCTAGAATCATACATGAGAAGGCATAAGCAAGCCACCTGAATAGGTAGCCAGACTCCCACAGCATCCACCAGGCTTGCACCAGCACCCTTGCACCAACACCACTCCCTCAGTTCACACCTATGGCTACAAGGGGATTCTGTACAACCAGCTGAAGGACAAGAAAAAGGCCAGATTTTTGGTGTATGGATGGTTGGCTTATTATGTACAGATAAAGGCCAAAAATGCACAGCAGCCACACTGTGGTCTCTCTCAGAAGTGGCCATAAAAGATAGTGGCAAAGAAAAATCCTCCCAAGTGGTGACCTTCAAGCAGTGCACCAGTTATCTACTTCATGTGGGAAAAAAAAAGCAGCCCAAGTTTAGAACACATGTGAATTCACAGGCAGTAGCAAATGGCTTGGCTGACTAGTGAGAATCCAAAAACAAAAAGACTTAATAATCAAGAAAAAGGAAATCTGAGGTAGAAGCATGTAGACGGACATATGGGAGTGGGTATGCAGTATGAAAATATTTGTATCAAATGTTTAATGCCGGCCAGAGGGCATCCACCATGAAACAGGCACTAAACAACAAAGCTGACAAAATGACCTGGCCAGTGGACAACAGTCAGCGTATTTCATTGGCCACCCAGTACTTGCACGATGGGCACAGAAACAAAGTGGCCACAGTAGCAGAGATGGAGGCCACACATGGGCACAATAGTAGACTCCCACTTACCAAGTCTTATCCACTACCGCCACCACCAAATGTCCAAACTGCCAGCAAGAGAGATGGTCTCAAAGTGCCTTATATAGCACCGTTTCTCAAGGTGACCAACCAACCACTAGGTGGCAAGGGGGAAACGCTGGGCTCCTTCCATGCTGAAAGTGCCAATGGTTCATTCTCATGGTAACAGACACATATTCCAAGTATGGGTTTCACTCTCCTGCCTTCAGAATCTCAGCCAGCCTCTGTCCCATATAACATCACGCCAGACCAGGGAGCCCAGTTTACAGCACAGAAGATGCAGCAATGGATTCATGACTACAGTTTCCACCTATCTTACTATATACCACACCATCCTAATAAAGCATTGGAACAGCCCAGAGGCACAGCTGCAGCACCAGTTCAGAGGAAATACTCTGTGAAGATGGGGTGCTATCTTTCAGAACACTGAATATGCACCGAATCAAAGATGCCCAAGATATTAGGGCACCATGTCCCCAAAAGAAGAATATATGTATTAGGAAGACAAGGGGTGGTAAGAGGATTGGCTCCACTTACCATCATTCCCAATGACCCACTGGGGGACTTTATGCTTCCTGTCCCCACAACTCTTGGCTCTTCAGAGTTAGAGGTCCTGGTCCCCAAAAAGGTACACTTTCATCAGGGGACACAGCAACATTCCATTGAACTATATGCTGCATCTGTTACCCAGGCACTCTGGGCTCCTTGTGTCCAGGGACAAGCAGGCAAAAAGAGCTTGCCAGGCAGAACTGACCCACAAGCAGTGTAGGAGATGTCTGTTGGGCCACAACCTTGCAAACAACTGGTGTTAGAAGTTATATAAATATTTGCCGATCAGATGGGTTTAAAAATTGTATCTCATTGTGATCTTAACATATACTTGGATAATTACCAGTAACGCCTATTGTCATGTTTTAAATTTTAATTGCGGTTAATATTCTCTATATTTTCCTTTATAATTTATGCTTTTTGTGTATCATGTATAAGAACTCCTTCCATACCTTAAAGTTATATAGATAATATCCTATATTTTCAGAAGTTTTAAAGTTTTGATCTTCATTTTAGGTTGCTAATCCATTTGGAAATAATTTTTGCGTAGGGTATGAAGCAGGGATTCAATTAAATTTTTCTATATAGATAACCAAGTATCCAAAATAAATTATTATTTATTAAATAATTCATTCTTCCCCACTTATCCCTAATGACATCTCTATCACATATTATGAGTGGTCCTGTTTCTGGGCTCTCTATTATGTTCCATTCATTTCTCTGTTTATGCACCAATGAAATACTGTTCTTCATTCATTTATTCAGCAAATATTTATTCATTGCCCATTATGTGCAAAGAAGTGCTCTAGGTACTTGGGATACATGAGTGAACAAAAATATTACCCTCTTATAGTGCTTACACTCTGGTGGTGAAAGACAGATAATAAACACTAAAAATAATAGATAAATAGATGGTGTAGCAAGTTAGAAGATGCAAGGAGCTATTTGAAAAAGAAGGAAAAGTAGAGCAGGGTCAGAGTGATCAGAAGTGCTGGGGTGGTTACATTGTTAAATAAGATGTTCAGGGTAGGCCCCAAAGAGATGGTGATTTCAAACAGACTTGAAGGCAGTGAGGTGGTCACCCATTCAGACACCTGGGGTACAGTGTGTGCTAGGCAGAGGAAACAGCCACTACAAAGGCATCAAGAACATGCCTGCTATGTTTAAGGGGCAGGAAAGAAGCCAGTGTGGCTTGAGTGGAGGGAGCAAGGGGAAGTAGTGGGACACAGATCAGGTAAGCCAGATGGTAGAGGGCCTTAGGGGCTACTGTAAGGACTCTGGATTTTATTCTGAGTGAAATGGATAGCCACTGTTGAGTTTTGAGCAGCAGAGGGGATGACATAACTTATTGTTTTACAAGGATCACTCTGGCTGTCCTCTGCTAGAATAGACTGGAGTGGACCAAGCACCAAAGTAAGGAATGGTTAGGAAACTATTGCTGTAATCCAAGTGAGAGACAATGGTGGTGTAGACCAGGTGGTAGCAGAGGAAGTCAGGAGTCATGATCAGATTTTGGATATATTTTGAAGATAGAGCTAAAATAATTACCTGACAGATTGGAAGCAGGGTTTGAGAGAAAGAGCGAGTCAAGGGTGATTCTAAGATTATTGGCTTGAGTGGAGAACAGTGTGGGTGGAGCAGGTTTGTAGGGAAAGATCAGGTGTTGTAATCACTCTGGTTTTAATGAGTCATAGTATCTAGTAGAGCAAGTCATCTTCTACTTCTTCAAAGTTTTCTTTGCTATTCCTGGTCCATTACTATTCCAAATTTAGTTTAGTATCAGCTTCTCAAGTTTCATAAAATTCTCTGTTAAGATTTCAATTAGAATTACATTGAACTTATAGATTAATTTGAAAATATTTTGTCACTTCATAACATTGAGCCTTTCCATCAATGAACATAACACAACTGTCCATTTAGTCAAGTCTTCTTGGATGTCCTTCAATAGCATGTTATCATTTTCTCCATAAAGGTCTTACACATTTTTATTACATATAGTTCCATGTATCCTATGATTTGTGTTGCTGCTATAAAAATTATTTTTTATTTCACTTTTTTATTTCACATAGCTGGGATATAAAAATACCATTGATTTTAGTATGCTTTCCATATACTCAGAAAATTTAGCAAATTCTCTTATTAGTTCTAACGGTTTGTCTCCACGTTCTCTTTGATTTCCTATACAGAGAATCATTTTGTACAAATCACAGTTTTATATCTTCCTGTCCAATTATTATTCTCCTTCCTTTATCTCATTTTATTGCACTGGCTAGGACCTCCTGCACAATGCTAAATAAGAAGGGTGATGGCGGGAATCCTTGTCTCATCCCAACGTTAGTGAGAATACTCCAGTACGGATGAAGTTTGCTGTAAGTTTTTGATAGATACCCTTTTTCAGGTTAGGAAAGTTTACTTCCATTCCTAGTTTGTAATGAACTTTTTATCATGCATGAGTTTTGAGTTTTAACAATTCTTGCATTCTTTTGAGAGGATCATATGATTGCTCTCCTTTAATCTTTTAAAGTAGTATATTACATTTATAGATTTTTCCGAACCATCCTTCAATAAACTTTACCTACTCATAATGCATTTTAATATTGAAGAATTACTTTTGCTAACATTTTATTTTAAATTTTTTCATTGATGTTCATAAGGATGATTTGTCATAATTTTATTTCCTTGTACTATCTTGTCCAGAATTAGATTCAAGGTTATATCAGCCTCATAAAATGGATGGGTTAACTTTTCTTTTTCTTTTTCCCTCCTATGTAATGTTGTATTAGAAAAGGATTATTTGTTCCTTGAAGTTAGAATAAAACTCGCTGAGCCACCTGGACCCTGTGTCTTTGGAGAGGAGAAGGGAGGGACTGGGGAGACGTTAACTGTTTCATTGTTATTTGTTTACTCATTTTCCTATTTCTATTTCTGTTTTTAGAGGTTTTCACCACATAACAAACCTTGGCTTTCATTGATCCTCTTCTTTTGTTTTCTGTTTCTGCTCTTTCTTTACCATTATCTTATTGTGCAGTTTACTTTTAGTCTGTTCCTTTTGTACCTTCTTGATATGAATTCAGATGGTCCTGGACTTACGATGGTTCCAACTAAGATTTTTCAACTTTATGATGGTGTGAAAGTGGTACACATTCAGTAGAAACTGTACTTCTTATTTTGACTTTTCATCTTTTCTGGACTAGCGATAAGCAGTAGGATTCTCTCTCATGATGCTGGTTAGAGGCAGTGAACTGCAGCTCCCAGTCAGCCCCGCAATCAGAAGGGTAAAAAACCGATGTACTTACAACCATTCTGTAGCCAGACAACCATTCTGTTTGTCACTTTCACTACAGTATTCAATAAATTAAGTGAGATATTCAACAATTTATTATAAAATAGGCTTTGCGGTAGATGATTTTGCCCAACTGTGGGCTAATGTAAGTGTTCCAAGTGCATTTAAGGTAGGGTAGGCTAAGCTACAATGTTACAGTAGGTGTATTAAATGCATTTTCGAATTGATATTTTCAATTTACAACGGGCTTATAGGGATGTAACCCCATCGTAAGTCGAGGAAGATCTGTACTTAGCTTATTTATTTTCAAATGTTCTTGTTTTCTGATAAATGTATTTAAGGCTACAAATTTACCTCTAAGTTTTACTTTAGATACATCCCACATATTTACATAAGTAGTATTTTCCTTGTCATTCTTTTCTAAATATATTATAATTTCCATGTTATTTCCTTTTTAACCCATGAATTATTTAAGGGTGTACATTTTAGTTTTCAAACATATGGCCTGTTTTTTATAGTCTTTTCATTTTGATGCAATTTTATTGCATTGAGCTTAGAGAATGTAGCCTTGATTATGTTTTTTGCATTGAGCTTAGAGAATGTAGTCTTGATTATGTTTTTTGAAATCTGTTGAGGCTTATTTTGTGACCTACTACAAGAAACAGGTGAACCTTGCAGTCCTGGAGCATAAGAGGTATCTTTTACAGAATATAACTAAATGGCTCTTTAAAGAATACTTTATCCCAGGGTGATACTGACGTCAGCGGTCTGTAGACTGGCCTTTGGAAGTCATGGAGTCAATGAATTTACCTGTTCCCACCACCACCACTCTAGAACTTCTGAAAGACATCTAAATTCAGGAGAAATAAAGTTTTGAATTGAAGGAAAAAAAGATTCAAACTTACATCATAAATTAAGCACCTAAGAGATTTAAAGAACATATCAAAATTACAACTGTGCCCTTGTATTAGATTTACATTTTTGGTATGATCATTAAAAACTGTTACTTGATAAGAATTTTTCAAAAGTCCTGCTGGATTTTTTTTTTAATTTAAAATTACTTTTAGATTCCCGCAGTTTTTTTTTTAATTTTTTGTTTATTGCAGTAACATTGGTTTATAACATTGTATAAATTTCAGGTGTACATCATTATACTTCTATTTCTACAACAGATTACATCACGTTCACCACCCAAATACTAATTACAACCCATCACAACACACATGTGCTGAATTATCCCTTTCGCCCTCCTCCCTCCTCCCTTCCCCTCTGGTAACCACCAATCCAATCTCTGTCTCTATGTGTTTGTTTATTGTTGTTATTATCTACTACTTAATGAAGGAAATCATACGGTATTTGGAAATCATACGGTATTTGACCTTCTCCCTCTGACTTATTTCACTTTGCATAATACCCTCAATGTCCATCCATGTTGTCACAAATGGCTGGATTTCATCATTTCTTAGGGCTGAGTAGTATTCCATTGGGTATATGTACCAGATCTTCTTTATCCATTAGTCCCTTGATGGGCACTTAGATTGGTTCCAAGTCTTGGCTATTGTAAATAACACTGCAATGAACACAGGGGTGCATGGATCTTTACGCATTGGTGTTTTCAAGTGTTTTCAAGTTCTTTGGATAAATATCCAACAGTGGACTAGCTGGATCATATGGTAGTTCTATCCTTGATTTTTTGAGGAATCTCCATACTGTTTTCCATAGTGGCTGCACCAGTTTGCACTCCCACCAGCAGTGTATGAGAGTTCCCTTCTCTCCACATCCTCTCCAACACACGTTGTTTCCTGTCTTGTTAATTATAGCCATTCTGACAGGCATGAGGTGATATCTCATTGTAGTTTTGATTTGCATTTCCCTGATAGTTAATGATTTTGAACATCTTTTCATGTGTCTGTTGGCCATCTGTATATCTTCTTTGGAGAAATGTCTGTTCAGGTCTTTTGCCCATTTTTTAATTGCATCGTTAGTTTTTTTGTTGTTGAGATGCATGAGTTCTTTATATATTTTGGAGATTAAGCCCTTATCAGATGTATGGTTTGCAAATATCTTCTCCCAATTGTTAGGTTGTCTTTTCGTTTTGTTGATGGTTTCCTTTGCTGTGCAGAAGCATTTTAGTTTGATGTAGTCCCATTTGTTTATTTTTTCTGTTGTTTCTCTTGACCAGACAGACATGGTGCTTGAAAACATGTTGCTGAGACCAATGTCGAAGAGCGTACTGCTTATGTTTTCTTCTAGAAGTTTCAGAGTTTCAGGTCTTACATTCAAGTCTTTAATCCATTTTGAGTTAATTTTTGCATATGGTGTAAGGCAAGGGTCTACTTTCATTTTTTTGCATGTGGCTATCCAGTTTTTCCAACACCATTTGTTGAAGAGACTTTCTTTTCTCCATTGTATGTTCTTGGCTCCTTTGTCAAAGATTAGCTGTCCATAGATGTGTGGGTTTATTTCTGGGCTTTCGATTCTATTCCATTGATCTGTGTGTCTGTTTTTGTGCCAGTACCATGCTGTTTTGGTTACTATAGCCTTGTCGTATATTTTGAAATCAGGGAGTGTGATACCTCCAGCTTTGTTCTTTTTTCTCAGGATTCCTTTACCTATTCAGGGTCTTTTGTTGTTCCATATAAATTTTAGGGTTCTTTGTTCTATTTCTGTGAAAAATGTTGTTGGAACTTTGATAGGGATTGCATTGAATCTATAGATTGCTTTAGGAAGTATGGACATCTTAACGATGTTAATTCTTCCAATCCAAGAGCACGGAATATCTTTCCATTTCTTTGTATCTTCTTCAATTACTTTCAGCAATGTTTTATAGTTTTTGGTGTACAGATCTTTCACCTCTTTGGTTAAGTTTATTCCTAGGTATTTTATTCTTTTTGTTGCAATTGTAAATGTGATGGTATTCTTAATTTCTCTTTCTGGTACTTTGTTGTTAGTATATAGAAATGCAACTGATTTTTGTATGTTGATTTTGTATCCTGCAAATTTACCATATTCGTTTATTACTTCTAAAAGTTTTCTGGTGGATTCTTTAGGGTTTTCTACATATAAAATCATGTCATCTGCAAATAGTGACAGTTTCACTTCTTCCTTTCCAATTTGGATCCCATTTCTTTCTTTTTCTTCCCTGATTGCTCTGGCTAGGACTTCCAGTACTATGTTAAATAGGAGTGGTGACAGTGGGCATCCTCGTCTCGTTCCTGTTCTTAGAGGGATAGCTTTCAGTTTTTCACCATTAAGGATGATATTAGCTGTGGGTTTGTCATATATGGCCTTTATTATGTTGAGGTGCTTTCCTTCTATACCCATTTTATTCAGAGTTTTTATCATAAATGGATGCTGTATCTTGTCAAATGCTTTCTCTGTATCTATTGAGATGATCATGTGATTTTTATTCTTCATTTTATTAATGTGGTTTATCACGTTGATTGATTGGCCAATGTTGAACCATCCCTGCATACCTGGAATAAATCCCACTTGATCATGGTGTATAATCTTTTTAATGTATTGTTGTATGCGATTTGCTAGTATTTTTTCGAGGATTTTTGCATCGATGTTCATCAGTGATATTGGCCTGTAATTTTCTTTTTTTCTGTTGTCCTTGTCTGGTTTTGGTATCAGGATAATGTCAGCTTCGTAGAATGAGTTAGGGAGCTTCCCCCCCTCCTCAATTTTTTGGAAGCATTTGAGAAGGATAGGTATTAAGTCTTCTTTGAATGTTTGGTAGAATTCACCAGGGAAGCCATCTGGTCCTGGACTTTTATTTTGGGGGAGGTTTGTGATTACTGTTTCGATCTCCTTACTGGTGATTGGTCTATTCAAATTCTCTACTTCTTCTTGATCCAGTTTTGGAAGGTTGTATGATTCTAAGAATTTATCCATTTCTTCCAGATTGTTGAATCGGTTGGCATACAGCTTTTCATAGTATTCTCTTATAATCTTTTGTATTTCTGAGGTGTCTGTTGTAATTTCTCCTCTTTCATTTCTGATTTTACTTATTTGTGCCTTCTCTCTTTTTTTCTTGGTGAGTCTAGCTAAAGGTTTGTCAATTTTGTTGATCTTTTCAAAGAACCAGCTCTTGGTTTTATTAATTTTTTTTTTTTTTTTTTTTTGGTCTCCTTTTCATTTATTTCTGCTCTGATTTTTATTATTTCCCTTCTTCTACTGATTTTGGGCTTTGTTTGTTCTCCTTTTTCCAGTTCCTTTAGGTGCATTGTTAGATTGTTTATTTGAGATTCTTCTTGTTTGTTGAGATAGGCTTGTATTGCTATAAACTTCCCTCTTAGAACCACTTTTGCTGTATCCCATAAATTCTGGCATGTTGTATTTTCATTTTCATTTGTCTCCAGGTATTTTGTAATTTCTTCTTTGATTTCTTCGTTGACCCATTCATTGTTCAGTAGCATTTTGTTTAATCTCCAGGTATTTGTGGCTTTTCTGATTTTCTTCCTATAGTTGATTTCTAGTTTCATACCGTTGTGGTCAGAAAAGATGCTTGGTATTATTTCAATCTTCTTAAATTTATGGAGACTTGTTTTGTGGCCTAACGTGTGATCAATCCTGGAGAATGTTCCATGTGCATTTGAAAAGAACATGTATTCTTCGGTTTTTGGATGGAATGCTCTGTATCTATCTACTAGGTCCATCTGTTCTAGTGTGTTATTTAAGCCCAATGTTTCCTTATTGATCTTCTGTTTGGATGATCTATCCATTAGTGTAAGTGGAGTGTTAAAGTCCCCTACTATTATTGTGTTACTGTCTATTTCTCTTTTTATGCCTGTTAATAATTGCTTTATATATTTAGGTGCACCTACATTGGGTTCGTAGATATTTACAATTGTTATATCCTCTTGTTGGATTGTTCCCTTGATCATTACATAATGCCCTTCTTTGTCTCTTTTTCCAGTTTTTGTTCTAAAGTCTATTTTGTCTGATATGAGTACTGCTACCCCAGCTTTCTTTTCATTGCCATTTGCGTGGAGTATCTTTTTCCATCCCTTCAATTTCAGTTTGTGAGTGTCTTTAGGTCTGAAGTGTGTCTCTTATATGCAGCATATATATGGGTCTTGTTGTTTTATCCAGTCAGCCACCCTATGCATTTTAATTGGAGCATTTAGTCCATTGACATTTAAAGTAGCTATTGATAAGTATGTACTTACTGCCATTTTTAAACTTTTTTTTCCCTCAGTGTTTTAGTAGTCCTTCTCTGTTCCTTTATCCTTCTATACACAATTGATGGTCTCTTTAGTTTGACCTCTGTCTGAAAGCTCTACTCTTTAACTCCCCTCCTCCCTCCTTCTATGTTTTTGATATCATATCTAACCTCTTTTTTGTGCATTCGTATCCATTACCCTCTTATCATGGAAATAGATAATTTTTCCTATTTGTGGTCTTCTCTTTTCCCCTTAAATCAGTCCCTTTAACATTTCTTGTAGCACTGGTTTCTCGGTGACAAACTCCTTTAATTTTTGCTTGTCTGGGAAATTTTTGATCTCTCCTTCCATTTTGAATGATAACCTTGCTGGGTAGAGTATTCTTGGCTGTAAGTTTTTTCCTTTTAGCACTTTAAATATATGGTGCCACTCTCTTCTAGCCTGTAAGGTTTCTGCTGAGAAGTAAGCTGATAGCCTTATGGGGTTTCCTTTGTATGTAACTTGTCTTTCTCTTGCAGCTTGTAGGATTCTCTCTTTATCTTTAATTCTGGACATTTTGATTATGATGTGTCTTGGTGTGGGCCTCTTTGGGTTTATCTTGTTTGGGGCTCTCTGTGCTTCCTGTACCTGGATGTCTGTTTCCTTCCTTAGGTTTGGGCAGTTTTCATCTATTATTTCTTGAAATAGATTCTCTGCCCCTTTGTCTTGCTCTTCTCCTTCCGGGACACCTATAACATGGATGTTAGTGCGCTTGATGTCCCAGAGGTCCCTTAAGACTGTCCTCACTCTTTTTAATTCTTTTCTCTTTTACCTGTTCAGCTTGGGTAATTTCTTCTACTCTTCCTTCCAGCTCGCAGATCCGTTCTTCTGTATCCTCTACTCTGCTTTTGAGTCTCTCTAGTGAATTTTTCATTTCCAGTATTGTATTGTATTCATTTCTGATTGGTTCTTTTTTATATCTTCCATTTCATTGTTGACATTCTCACTGGGTTCATCTATTCTTCTCCCCACATCAGTGAGCATCCTTAACAGTCTTTGTTTGAACTGTCGGGTAGGTTGCTCATTTCTGTTTCACTTAGTTTCTTTTCTGGGGTTTTGTCCTGTTCCCTTACTTGGAATGAATTCCTTTGCCTCCTCATTTTGCCTCTTTCCCTGTGCTTGTGTCTACGTATTAGGTAGGTCAGCTACATCTCCTATTCTTGGATAGGTGACCTTATATAAGTGATGCCTTAGGAGGTCTGCAGTGTGCTTCCCTCAGTTCTCAATGTTCCTGGGGTGACCCCTATGTGGGCTACGTGTGTCCTTCTGTTGTGGCCTGTTTGCTCTCCCTGTAGGCGCCCAGGGAGGCTGAGTCATGCTCCTGGCCAGCTGTTGTAATGCTCAGCTGCTTGTAGTTGTTGTGGGCCCTTCAGTCTCTTTATCAGGTGTGGGGAGCCCCAGTACAGTTGGCTGCAAGTTTTGATACCACATTTGTGTTGCAGTATTTCTTTTAAGTGAGTAGGCCCCCAGTGTGGCAGGTTGTTAGGCTCAGGGCCTTACAATTGCTATAAGCCTGCAGCCTTTAGGTCTCTCTGAGGATTTCAGCTGGGTGGGGCTGTCCTCAGGCATGGGAGCACCCAATTGTTTCAGGCTTTGGAAGGTGGAGCAAACCCCCATGTGGGTCTTTGAGAAGCAAAAGTCTTCTGCAGCTGACAAGCCCTGCTGACCACAGGTCCACACACACAGTCAACACAGTCCTGACCCGTGTGCACGCCCCATCCTCCTGAAGTGGACCCAGTCTCTCCACGGCGGGAGCCCCCCACACTCCACCACCGCCCCACACTCTCCACCCACTCCTTGTGCACGCCCTGCCCCACTGAAGTCAGCTCAGTTGCCAGGCTGCAGAGAATCCTTTCACCAATCTATGCAGGCCCACCAGTTACCTGAGGGCTTGTTGTTGGGTGGGGCCAGTCTTTAGGGTGGGCTGCCTGCCCTGGCTGAGCTGGATTAAATTGGTGCTCTAGTGGGTGGGGCAGACCTGGGCTAGCAGGCCCCAGGGTGAACTCCAATGGCGTCTGTGTCAGCATGCCCACACCAAGCCACAACAATGGCCGCCGCCAATGTCCCAGTCCCTGGAGAGGTCTCACCTCTCACCAAGATGCACTCAGGGCCTATCAGGTGAGTCTCTTTTCACCAAAGCACTGTGCACCTTTCTTTCTGGTGATTTTAAGTTGCTTTCTGAAACGGGTGAGTTTGCGCATGGGCGCTTTAAGAGCCGGTTTTAATTTCTTTGTGAACCAGCTTTTCTGGGGGTACTCCCCAATGTTTTAATAGCAGGCAAAGTCAGATATTATGCCACTCGTCTCAATTGTGCTGGGTCCACAAAATGCCCACTGTGGGGGCGCTCCCTGGCTCAGGGCCCCACTCCTCCAGGGAGGCTGCGTACCTTTGAGCTGCTCCCGGGCGGCCGTGAAGCTGGCGGCTTGTGAAGGCGGCGTTTTTTCTCTCCAGAAGGGAGGTTCTGCCTCTTCCACCTCAGTTAGGATTGTCCTTTGTTGCAGGAGTTCCTCTTATCCAGTTTTCAGTTCTGTCTCAGGGGTAATTTTTCCACAAGTAGTTGTAAATCGGCTGTGTCCGTGGGAGGAGGTGAGTTCAGAGTCTGCCTACGCCACCATCTTGACCCCTGCATTTCTAATCAAACTTTTTATCTGTCATTTCTCATGAATATTATCTGTGGCTATGGGATGTTTTTATATTTGTGGAAACTACTTTATTTTCTTTTAAGATTTATGATACTCAGCTGAAGAACTTTAAAGAAACTTCAAAATTCCATAAAGCGTTTTGCATTCACACTGCAATTTTTGACCTGATCAGTGAAGATCTGTGATTGTTGAAATGCTATTTTTCTAAAAATAAGTGAGAGGCTGACCTCTAGGACTCTGGTACTCTTGAAAGATAGTCTTATTTATCTGCCTCAGCATCCTGCACAAACCAGCTAGGGCAAGTTCTGCTCACTAGTACATTCCATGCTCTGCTCACTAGCACACTCCATTCCCTGTTAACTAGCACACCCCATTCTCCAACTCTGCCTGCTAGGGGTGTCACTGAATAACAAATCCTGAGACAACAGATGGGGTAGGAAGAGCGGTCTGTCTTGTCAGAGTGGAAACCAACGGGAGGCCAGCTTTCAATAGAACATGTGCAGTCACCACATGTTCCTTCAACATTTGATCCAAATGCTCCCTCTCTTTTAGCTCTTCTCCCCACTTTTAGACTTCACATAAAATACAGCCATGCTCGCAATCATTTCCAGGGCACCCTCCACGACTAGGATCCAGAAAGTTAGGCAGGATAGCAAGAGTGATAGGGCCATCCCACTTCTGAGACTGCAGACCTTTCTCCCCCCGCTCCTCTACTGCTTCTGACAGCTCACGGTCACAAAATCACTTTGTCTGTTTTAGCTTGCTGTAAGGTACACATTTGTACTTTCCTTTTTACACTTTTAAAATAGCCTTTTTGTATATAGTTCAAACCACATATCATCTATTTGAAAATGACTCAATCTGTAGGCCTCCCCCCTGACTATCCACCTGAGGAGGCTTTAGAAAGACACGCATTTCCAACTCCCTGTTGCGTATCTCCACCTGGAAGGTATATATCTAATACCTAATGGACCACCAAGCCAGCATCTCCTTCTGATGTCTCTATTTGTTTTAATTGCATCAGCATTCTCCTAGACCTTTAATAGGAAAGCTGGGAGTCACCGCTGTTTCTTCCCTTTCACTTGTCTCAGGCTTAACAGTTTCCTGGTGTCCAGCCCCTCAAATTCTTGCTCCTTCCCCATCATCACCACCCTAGTTCAGTAACTCACCAGTTAGTTACTGCCTCCTCAACTGTCTCCCCACCTCAGCTTGCTCCCTCACTGATGCCCATCTTTCACACTGCTTTCAGGTTGATATTCATTACATACACTTTCAAACTGCCATTTGTCTTCTTTAATACTATAAATAGGTATATGCAAGAATCTTCAAAGTAATAACACCTTTTGATCCTATGATTCTACTCCTAAGAAGAAGTTCTAAGGAAACATTTTTTAATTAACAAATACTGATTTTTCAGAAATGTTTCTAACTGTATTATTTATAATACTAAAAAATTTTGAAACAACATAAATATTCAATATTAGAGAAAGTATTTAATAAAGGATGGTCCACCCATAATTTGGGGTAGAGAATTATTACACATCCATTTTTCTAAGATTATTTAATTGCATGGAAAAATATTCAAAATATAATGTTAAAGGGAAAAAAGCAGGATATTAAACTGTATGAAGAATGTGTTCATATTTGGTTTAATGTATATATGTTGAAAAACAGACTCAAGGGGAATAAACCAAAATGTTAATAGTGGTTATTATCTCTGAGTAAGATTACAGGTGATTTCTATTTTCTTCTTTATACTCTTCAGTATTATCCAAATTTCTTCAAGAAGTATGTATTCCAACTGTCATAATCAAAAATAAGTTTTTTGAATAATGTTTATAAAAATTGATTGATAGTCTGGAAGGAAATGCAATAAAATGTTGGAATAATAGTCGCCTCTGGTTGTTTTCTGTTTTTATATATTTTCCAAATTTTCTCTAATGCACATGTGTCACTTTTATAATCAACAAAATTAAGGTAGCTGTTAAAGTTCTAATATCCATACCTTACCCTCAGTCAAACTGGAACACTCTGTCCCATTACCACCCTCTCTGACTGCCATGTTATCTGCTCATGCCCTTCATCCTCCACCCCCACCTCTGCCTTTGGAAATCCTGCCTATCCACCCAGAATAACTTCATCTCTCACCTTCTCCCTTAAGTCTCTACAGAATACCATTCAGATACAAAGTTTCTCTTCTTGGAGCCTCAGAGCATGCCCAAGCCTTCTTAACTCAGGTGCTTATATAGTCTACCCTATGGAATGACTATGGGCTTCTGTGTTGTAACCTCCTCCCATGAACTAAGAATGGGGCTCACCTCTCTAGACTTGGTTTTCTATCACCTAACATGGCACCTTCTGTATTAGGCTCCTCAGGAGGAAAAATCTGTTGAACCGAATTGGAATTCTTTGAAAATTTAATGGACCATTTTTTATAATTACGATGAATTTTTATAATGCAAGTATTCCTAGAAACTGTTGTGCCAGTTTATGGAGAGCTCAGATCTTCCTTTGAAGCTTCTAAAGTGGAAATTCAATGATTACATGGAGAAAAAACGTAGCGCTGAACAAAGAAAGGAAAAAAGTTCTCTTTTCACTTCTCTCTTTCCTCTACCAAGTTCCCGGGTTGTTGCAGACATGGATTCAGGAGCACTGAATGTGGTCTATTTCAACCAGGCCTGTATGCTCAAACACTTACTACCTGTGTGGCCTCAGGGAAGATCCCTACACTCTCTAAGGCTTAGTTTCCTCATCTATAAGCTAGGAATAGAAATAATACTAATCACAGAGTCATTGAAAGGATTTCATGAGTAACACGTAAAAGTATCAGGTATATAGAAGGTACTCAATAAGTGCTCATTTCCATTCTCTTCTCTCATTTTCCCCACTTGCTCCACCTTCCCCTCCCAACATACATGTGTACACACTCAAAACTCCCTCTCTCAGTACACCTACAGTCAGAGCTGCTTCTCCTGTCATCCTTGGTCTCTGAGACGTCACATCGTCCTGTGGTAGAACCGAAGAGCCACCCCCTCAGTCCTCAAATGAAACAGACTGCACTGTGGTCTCCTACGCAGCCTCTCTGGATCCTCCCAGAATTCTCAGAATTTCTCTGAGCCAGTTTCTCCATTTCCTGGGTATATAACTCTCTGGTTACCACTCAACTCAGATGTTCCTTCTCTAACAGCTCCTTCAGAACCCATGAGTGTTTTTAAAAGCTGAATGTTTCTTCACATCTCTGCCTTCTCACTGACTCCTTCCTGTCCAATGTCACCAGCCAAGTCTTTGCCACCCTGAACCAACAGAGAATGCCAGCCTCAACCAGGGGCACTGTGAGTTGTGGGCCTCTTGGTCACTCATTGGGTCGTTTTAAGACTCATTTTGTCATCTGAAAAATGAGTAGAACTAAATTATTTCTAATATACAGCTTGATCACTGATTGATCTGATGGCTCTCTGGAGAGAATAATAATGAGAACTGAAATCTATTTTCCTCTTTTTTTCTCCTCCTCAACTTTAACTGTGACTTTATGACCGTGATCAAATAAAATTTTTCCTACAAACAGTACATAACCTGGTATCCTTTTCCTTATGTGATAAGGAGAAAAAGGAAGAAAAGGAAGGGAAGAGAAAGAAATAAAGAAGTTTACATTTATCAAATGCCTGCTGTGACCCACACATTGTCCTAGTTTCTTCGTACACATGTAATCTCCTGATAACCCTACAAGGAAGACAGTATTAGTCCCACTTTAAGGATGAGAAAATGGAGATTCAGAGGGGTTACATCACTTGCTGAAAGACATAGAACCAAGGCGGACTCAGGATTCTGACCTAGGCAGGCCTGGAATTCAAAGCTGATGTTCCTTCCACTCTGCAATGCTGCCTCCCTAGAAACAACTTCAGAAGCCAGTCTTTGTGGAACGCCGAGACCTGTAAGCAAGCTGAATTAAGAGCCTCCCATATAAAGTGGAGGAAGATGGGCACAGATGTTAGCCCAGAGCCAGTCTTCCTCAGCAAAAAGAGGAGGATTGGCATGGATGTTAGCTCAGGGCTGATCTTCCTCACACACACAAAAAAAGAGCCTCCCTATTACAAATACAGGGTTTGAAGGATGATTCTGTTATATCACAGTATTCATTACAGAGAATTCACTGGCACCTGGTAAAGAAAAGGCAGTTCATGTGGATCTCGTGAAGACAGCGTGCATTTATGGAGCACTTTGCTGGAATTATATTTACTGTAATGGGATTTTACTGAATATAAATAAAGTTTGTAGAGAGTCAATAGCAAAGATACAGTGTACTATTACACCACATTTCCTAGAAACTCCTTTCCATGGCTCCCTGTCCTCTTCAAAGGCCCAGGGGTGACATCCAGATGGTGTCACCCTGGTAATGCCACATCTGGTCCAAATGAAAGCTCAGACCACAGCAACAAACTGAAACAAATTCCAGCCACAATCTAACAGGTGTGATCCCTTTATCAGAAGGGGGAACCTGGGCAGAGACGGGGAATGTCCTGGGCTAAATTCTAGACGGCCACTCCCTAGACCTGAGACAAGAGGCAACCAGGCCCTGGTCAACGACACACATCACAGACCCTGGCTGTGTGTGACCTGGGGCAAATCACTGCTGGTCAGCTGTCCAGCAGAAAATGGGGCAGGAGGAGGGGGGTTTGAAGATAGTTTTCAGCTCTAAAATGCTATGACTCTCTCCCAAAGAAGGTGTATGCAGGTGGTAGAATGTAAATAAGGTCTCAGTATATTTTCTATGCTAGCTTTACTTTTTAGCAAACCTACATTATGTTAAATAATTCAACAAGATACTTTTCTCATCAAGACTCTTACCTGAAAACTACAAAATTTTAAAATGCCTTCTGCTAAAAAAGAAACCATACAGCAATTAGAGTCTGATTGATATTTTCAGTATTTGATGACAATTAATTACCTTCTGTCCACATCAATTCCTAATGCTATATTAAAACTGATTAATTATTCTTCGCAGTCTCTTCCTGAATTTAAAGCATGCCCATATAGACACATGTACTGGGATCAATGAGGTTCCAGGTTCTTCATACACATTGCTGTATCTCAGCCTTTATCTTGGGAATAGTCTCTGAAGAGTACTAGGTCTCTATTCACCAAGAGGGTCCAAGGACCAGAATTTCAATGTTGGAAGGGACCTTACCGTTCATCTAGTTTAAAGGCCCTGCTAATATTAAAACATTCCTCAGCATCACAGCAAACAGTTGTCCAATCAAACCTTGAATTGCCCTCAACCTCTTGAAGCAATCCAGTCCACCTCTGCAGATATAGTGACAGTTCGAAATCTCTTCCCTACATTGTGCCTAAACCCTGAAATGTTTCCTTCTTTGCTCTGATCCTCTCCCTTGAGGTCATAAAGAACAAATGTAGCCCCTCTTCCTCATGACAACCTGTCAACTCTTTAACCATCTGAAGACAGCTCTGGTAACTCCATGGACCTCCTCTTGCCTAAGCTGAATACAAGTTCCTTCACCTGCTCCTCAATAGACATATTTTTGAATCCACTCACTACCTGCTCTCCTCAGAATGTGCACCAGTGTGCCTGTATCCTTTAATGGACAGTGGAGCCACTACTGCTCCCCAGGAACGGGCTGATGAGCCAATGGAATCCCCCGAAAAGGATAACCATTGGACGCGCCAGCACTGTGAAAGCCTGAGCTCACTGGAAGCAGCACGGTTCTCTCACCTGGGGGAAAGAAAGTGGTTGCTAGCTATTATCCTCTATCACTAGAGGATAATAAATGATTAAACAGACACCTCAAATAGCACCTCAATTCAGAACCAAACTCACCCTGAGGACATGAGCATGAGGCTGGAGATCACGCAGGATAAGAGTGAGCTATGGGATTTTATCAGGGCCTGACAAATACATTCAACAGTTTGGCTGGGGAAAAGAAAGGAAAGCCTTAAGAAAGAAAAATAGCATCTAGTTTTCCTAAGAGGCGTCCTTTAGTATTTTTCTATTTCACAGATGTGTCTGTTCATGGGCCCTGCCTTCTCTAAGGTACTTGCAATTTTATTTTCCCATCTAGAGTGGGTAGATTTATGGAATTTCAATGAACAAATGACCATGACATTTGCCAGTGAGTGTTAACACAGTAGAATGCTTTCAGTTCCAGCTCAATCCTAAGAGAAAATGTAAGACATATAGAGGTAGAAAAGAGGTCCCAGACAAAGAAAACTTCCTGAAAGGTCTCCAAAACGATCTGCAACCATAATGTGACCCTCTTCTTATTTTTCTCAAGAAGGAGAAAAACAGAGGGAGGCTAAGGTCAGCCTGGATCATTCTACTTCATCAGGAAGGAAGGGCTGTTAGTGAAAACCAAGGCTTTCATTGTACCAGTTATGAAACTGAGGCTTGGACAAGACAACTGGTTTAAGACACTACATGTTTTCATTAGACCAAACAGTATTAAAGTGACCCCATTCCATCTAAAAATGCAAGTAATACTGATCTATAAGTAGAGCAATAATAATACCTAAACACTCTCTACAAAGGATTCGTATCTGTTTTTAGCTAATGTGTCATTTAAAAGAGCCATTTAAATCCTTAATACACAGAGATAGAAAATATTCTAAAACTATGAAGATACAGCATTTGAGAAAGATCCAAATGGGTCTAGTTAAAGCATTTTTATTACTCTTATTAATTAAAGGCAGCATGTGTTCAAGCCAAAAGGACAGGACAAGGAGGCACCAGCCTCCTAAACAGTATCCCTGCTTCTCTTCTCTCCATCCTAAACATTCTGTCTTCAACATAGCAGCCAAAGTGATTCTTTTAAAAAATAAGTCATATGATGTCACTCCTCTACCCAAAATCCTCTAAAAGCTTCCCATAGCATACAAAACAAAAGTCAAAGTCCCACAGCTACCACAAGGCCCTTCATGACTTAACTCCCTCTTAATCT
This sequence comes from Ceratotherium simum simum, assembly GCF_057802395.1. Classification (NCBI taxonomy): domain Eukaryota; kingdom Metazoa; phylum Chordata; class Mammalia; order Perissodactyla; family Rhinocerotidae; genus Ceratotherium; species Ceratotherium simum. The sequence continues at coordinate 10,013,945 of NC_141911.1, read as the reverse complement.
CTGACCTTAGCTACCACTACCCCCCCCTTGCTTATTACATTCCAGCACACAGGTCTCGTGCCAGGCATGCTTCTGCCTCGGAGCCTTTGCAATTGAAGTCCTTCTGCCTAGAAAGCTTTTTTCCACAGATCTCTATGAAAACCTCCCTCACCTCTTTTAGGTCTTCACTTAAATATTACCATTTCATTGACACCTTCCTTGACTATCTTATTTTAAATTGCAACCCCCCATCCCAACCCCAACCTGGCATTTCTTATTCTCCTCCCCTGCTTTATTTTAATCAACAGCACTTATCCCATACCATACCATATACTTTACATATTTATCTTATTTTCTGTCCTACCATACTAGAGTGTAAGTTCCTTGAGGGGAGGCATTTTTTTCTAGTTGTTTCCTACTGCAATAAATAATCAATCTGATGAATAAGTGAATAAATTATGTGAGTACTAGACCTGGTTCTACCATTAATTAGTAGCCTGACCCTGACAAAGTCACTTAATCTCTCCGAGCCTCAATTTTCTCATCTCAGAATTAAATACAAAGAACAAATGAAATGATATACATGAAAACACTTTATAATATGAAAATGACAACCCAAATATAAAAGTTGTTTGGTGGTGGTAGTGTTGATTTTACAGCCACTTCATTGCTGGACAGATTTAAAATGTCTTAACATGAAAGAAAAAAACAGGGGCAAAAATTTCAGTCCAGATACTGATGCATTAACAATTGAAAAGCTATACGTCATTAGCTGGTGCACCCGCCTGGCTGTTTGTTATGTGTCACAGAAGACTGTATTGGCTCCAGGAGTGAGACACAAACTATTTGCTTGGAAATCCACCTCTTTTTTTTTCACTGAGGAAGATTGGCCCAGGGCCAACATCTGTGCCCATCTTCCTCTACTTTTTATGTGGGATGCCTGCCACAGCATGGCTTGAGAAGCAGTGCATAGGTTCACACCTGGGATCCAAACCTGTGAACCCCAAGCCGCCAAAGTTGAGCGCGTGAACTTAACCACTACACCACCGGGCCAGCCCCCCCAGCTCCTATTTTTCACATGTAGGAAAGAAAGTCCAGATGCTGAATCCACGCCTATGAGGCCTTCTGCATCTTGTGGTCGCGCTGTTGCACATTTTCACTGCAAAGCTGATATGGTAAGGCCTAGCCAAAGGACATACTTGCCAATCACAAGTAATTCAGCCAAAAGAAAGGAATGTTAGGAAGCAACGACATGCATTCCTGACAGCTCACATGCTCTTCAGGTAGTTCTTACTCTATGCTTCTAGAGTCATCATATTCCTGAAATTTTCCCCAATGACTCTCCCCAGACTCTTGCCTGCCTTACTGTTCCCTTTGACATGAATACAAATTCTTCCACTCTTCCCAATGCAAATGTCACTGGCACTTGAACAAAGGTCATATGCCAAAGAAAAGGAAGACTGGTGGAAAAGAGAGTGACAAGAAATTCTCCCAAGTACTAAAGGAATATGTGTTAGAAGCAAGACGATGCAGGCTTCCACCTGGAGACACTTTCATCTTGACCTGACAAGTGACAATATCCTGGAAATTAGGACACTAGAAAAGGATCATCACATAGAAAGACATTTGAGATTCAAAGACTGTATAGGGGTATTTAGGGAAGACCAGAGATGTGGCTAAAAAGAAAAAATGCATTTTCCCACAAAAGAAACAGCATTGCTTCCCAAGTAACTTTGATTCTGGAAAGGCACATCTGAGGATGTTTTCACTCATCTTCTGGTAGGCATATTTTTTTAAATATCTTTTTGAGTTTGTTCATAATAAGGTCTACCATGAACTATCATTAATTCTTTCCATGTTATCATGAGTCTTAGAATCACAGCTGAGACTTGGAAGGCTATATGGTGGGACGTACACCAGAAAGACATCCATCTGGCAAGCACCACTGTTGGTCCCAATGTCACTGGGCTGAACAAGGAAACTTGGTCTTGGTCAACTATAATCCTTTGTCTAAGTCCCAGGGCACTGATGACACAAGAGGAAGATGAAAGGTGTTTTGTGTAATAGCTCCTGGTATACATGGACACCTGGGGTTTGGCTGACATTCTATACACAAGAATTTAGGAAAAGTTCACAGGGTCTTTCATCATTGTTCACACTATTTTGGCCAAAAGTATGCTGAGCTAAAGGACTGTTATTCAGCATGGATCAAACAGGCTGCTTCAACTGAATCCCACTTCCTAGGGTTTCAGTGATAACATTTCCATTTATTCCTGGAAAAACAGAACAGGCACCATTTGATTTTCATTGCCTTAAAAAAAAATGGTACATTTTATTGGACCTAAGAAATTTCATTCATATGAATTATTTTACTTTTATTTACTTTATTTATACACAGATTCATTCTAAAAGAAGAATTTGAGATAACTTACAAAAAATACGAGATAATAAATAATAAAAATAAAAAGAGATTAAAAAATGCGAGTCAGTAAATAGCTCCCTTTCTTGAATCCCAAGATGCTTGGCAGTGAGAAATCGCAGATAGTTGTACCTACTCTGTCTGTGAAAACTGGAAGGCAGGGAGAATGGAAAATGCACTCTGATAAATATGTCTCCTGCTACCCTCAAATGCATTCACAATATGAAGAAAAAGCATGAAAAAGTGCTCCAGGTGAAACTGCCCAGCTGTTAGACTTCACAGTGGGCAGCATTCCTGGGGACACTTCGTCATTTCTTGGCTGCTTATCCATTTTCATCATCTCGACATTTTGAAAGCATTCCGCATCTAGAAGCAAGAGGACCCCTCACCCTCAGGCCCTTTCTGGAGTTAGCTTTTTCATCCTGGGCTGCTGAGGTTCAGGAATGGGACCCGCATGGCAGCCTGTCCCCTGGTCACAAGATCAGGGGCAAGAACGGCAGAGAAGATGGCTACTCCTTAGAGCCAGCTTTGCTAGAGACATAGCCGCTGCCATCTGACTATGTGCCTGCTTCTTTGTTTTATCCAAATCTGTTGAGGCAATCTGTCTACCGTGATTATATTTTCAACCATTTGACCAAATGGTTACAAATTTCAATAATCTGGTTAAATGCCCAAGTGAAAAGAGCCCTTCAGTCAAATTAAAGAGGTTTCCATCATTTGTTAAATCACTTTTTTAATTGAAGTATAGTTGACATACAATATTATATCAGTGTCAGGTGTACAACACAGTGATTCGACATTCATATGCATTAAGAAATGATCACCACGGCAAGTCTAGTAACCGTCTGTCACCATACAAAGTTATTACAATATTGTTGACTATAATCCCTATGCTGTACATTACATCCCCATGACTTATTTATTTTATAACTGGAATTTTGTACCTCTTATCCCCTTCAACTATCGCACCCATCCCCTACTCCCCTCCCCCCTGGTGACCACCACTTTGTTTTCTGTATCTATGAGTCTGTTTCTGTTTTGTTTGTTCATTTGTTTGGTTTTTTAGATTCCACATATAAGTGAAATCATAAGGCATTTGTCTTTGTCTGACTTATTTCACTTAGTATAATACCCTCTAGATCTATCCATGTTGTCACAAATGGCGAGGTTTCATTCTTTTTTATGGCTGAGTAATATTCCATTGTGTATATATCACATCTTCTTTATCCATTCATCAATTGATGGACACTCAGGTTGCTTCCATATCTTTGCTATTGTAAATAATGCTGCAGTGAACATGAGAGTGCATATATTTTTTGAATTAGTGTTTTCATTTTCTTTGGATAAATACCCAGAAGTGGAATAACTGGATCATATGGTAGTTCTATTTTTAATTTTCTGAGGAAACTGCATACTGTTCTCCAAAGTGACTACACCAATTTACATTCCTACCAGCAGTGTACAAGGGTTCTCTTTTCTCCACATCTTCTCAAACACTTGTTATTTCTTGTCTTGTTAATTATAGCCATTCTGACTGGTGTGAGGTGATATCCATTGTGGTTTTGATTTGCATTTCCCTAGTAATTAGCGACGTTGAACACCTTTGCATGTGCTTGTTGCCTATCTGTAAATCTTCTTTGGAACAATGTCTATTCATAAAGTTCTCTGTCCATTTTTCATAAAATTGTTTGGTTTTTTGATATTAAGTAGTATAAGTTCTTTACACAGTTTGAATACTAACTCCTTATTGGATATGTCACTTGCAAATATCTTCTCCCATTCAGCACGTTGCCTTTTCGTTTTGTTGATGAAAGTTTCGTTCACTGTGCAAAAGCTTTTTTGTTTGATGTAGTCTTATTTGTTTATTTTTGCTTTTGTTGTCTTTGCCTGAAGAGACAAAGCCAAAAAAAAAAAAATTGCTAAGAGCAATGTCAAAGAGCTGACTGACTATGCTTTCTTCTACGAGTTTTACGGTGTCAGGTCTTACATTCCAGTCTTTAATCCATTTTGAGTTTATTTTTCTAATATGGTATTAAGAAAGTGGTCCAGTTTCATTCTTTTGCATGTGGCTGTCCAGTTTTCCCAATACCATTTATTGAAGAGACTGTCTTTTCCCCATTGTATATTCTTGCCTCTTTTGTTGTAGATTAATTGACCAAATATGCACGGGTTTATTTCTGGGCTCTCTATTCTGTTCCATTGACCTATGTGTCTGTTTTTGTGCCAGTACCATACAGTTTTGATTACTATAGCTTTGTAGTATAGTTTGAAATCAGGGAGCATGGTACTTCCAGCTTTGTTCTTCTTTCTCAAGATTGCTTTGGCTATTTGGGGTCTTTTGTGGTTCCATACAAATTTTAGGATTATTTGTTCTAGTTCTATGAAAAATGCCATTAGTATTTTGATAGGGAACGCACTGAATCTGTAGATTGCCTTAGGTAATATGGACATGTTAACAATATTAATTCTTCCAATCTATGAGCACAGTATATCTTTCCATTTCTTTGTGTCATTTTCAATTTCTTTCATCAATGTCTCATAGTTTTCTGGGCACAGGTCTTTCATCTCCTGGGTTAAATTGATTCCTAGGTACTTTATTCTTTTTGATGCAATTGTAAATGTGATTGTTTTCTTAATTTCTCTTTCTGATTGTTTGTTATTAGTGTATAAAAACACAACAGATTTCTGTATATTGATTTTGTATCCTGCAACTTTACTGAATTCATTTATTAGTTTTAATTTTTTTTTGGTGGAGTCTTTAGTGTTTTCTATATATAGCATCATGTCACTTGCAAATAGTGACAGTTTTACTTCTTCCTTTCCAATTTGGATGCCTTTTATTTCTTTTTCTTGTCTGATTGCTGTGGCTAGGGCTTCCAATATTATGTTGAATAAAAACTGGCAAGAGTGGGCATTCTTGTCTTGTTTCTGATCTTAGAAGAAATGCTTTCAAATTTTCACCATTGACTACGATGTTAGCTGTGGGTTTGCCATATACGGACTTTATTGTGTTGGTGTATGCTGCCTCTATACCCACTTTCTTGAGAGTTTTTATCATAAATAGATGTTGAATTTTGTCAAATGCTTTTTCTGCATCTATTGGGATGATTATATGATTTTTTTAATTGGGTCTTTTTTTTTTTTTTAACTTGGAAAGAGTCACCCTGAATTAACATCTATTGCCAATCTTCCTCTCTCTCTTTTTTTCCCTTCCCAAAGTCCCAGGACATAGTTGTATATTCTGGTTGCGATGAATATATGATATTTATCCTTCATTTTGTTAATGTAGTGTATGATGTTAATTGATTTGCAAATATCAAACCATCCTTGCATCTCTGGGATACATCCCACTTGATCATGGTGTATGATCCTTTTAATGTATTGTTGAATTCACTTTGCTAATATTTTGTTGAGGATTTTTGCATCTATGTTCATCAAGGATATTGGCCTGTAATTTTCTTTTTTTCTAGTGTCTTTGTCTGGTTTTAGTATCAGGGTAATGCTGGCATCACAGAATGAGTTTGGAAGTGTTCCTTCATCTTCAATTTTTCGGAATAATTTAAGAAGGATAGGTATTAAGTTTTCTTTAAATTTTTGGTAGAATTCACCTGTGAAGCCATCTGGTCCTGGACTTTTGTTTGTCAGGAGTTTTTTATTACTGATTAAACTTCATTACTAGTAATTGGTCTGTTCAGATTTTCTATTTCTTCCTAATTCAGTCTCGGAGGATTGTATGTTTCTAGGAATTTTCCATTTCTTCTAAGTTGTCCAATTTGATGGTATATAATTGTTCCAAGTAATCTCTTATGATCTTTTGTACTTCTGTAGTGTCAGCTGTATCATCTCCTCCTTCATTTCTGAATTTATTTGGGCCCTCTCTCTTTTTTTCTTGATCAGTTTGGCTAAAGGTTTATCAATTTTATTTATTTTTTCAAAGAACCAGCTCTTAGTTTCATTGATCTTTCCTGTTGTTCTTTTAGTCTCTATATCATTTATTTCCACTCTCATCTTTATTATTTCCTTCCTCCTACTAATTTTGGCCTTTGTTTTTCTTTTTCTAGTTCCTTTAGGTGTAAGGTTAGATTGTTTATTTGAGATTTTTGTTGTTTCCTGAGGTAGGACTGTATCACTATAAACGTCCCTCTTAGAACTACTTTTGCTGCATCCCATAGATTTTGGAATGTTGTGCTTCCACTTTCACTTGTCTCAAGATATTTTATGATTTTATCTTTGATTTCTTCATTGACTCATTGGTTGTTCAGTAGCATATTGTTTAGCCTCCATATGTTTGTGTGTTTTCCAGTTTTCTTCTTGAAATTGACTTCTAGTCTCATACCATCGAGGTAAGAAAAGATACCTGATATGATTTCAATTTTCTTGAATTTATTGAAACTTGTTTTGTGGCCTAACATGTGATCCATCCTGGATAATGTTCCATGAGCACTTGAAAAGAATGTGTATTCTGCTGTTTTTGGATGAAATGTTCTGTATATATCTATTAAGTCCATCTGGTCTAATGTGTCATTTAAGGCCAATGTTTTCTTGTTGATTTTCTGCCTGGATGATTTATCCATTCATGTAAATGGGGTGTTAAAGTTCCCTACTATTATTGTATTACTGTCAATTTCTACTTTTATGTCTGTTAATAATTGCTTCATGTATTTAGGTGCTCTTATGTTGGATGCAGATATTTACAAGTGTTATATCCTCTTGTTGGGTTGTTCCCTTTATCATTATGTAATGTCCTTCTTTGTCTCTTGTCACAGTCTTTTTTTTAAGGTCTATTTTGTCTGATATAAGTAATATAAGTATTGCTACTCCAGTTGCTTTCTGTTTCCATTTGCATGGAATACCTTTTCTCGTTCCTTCACTTTCAGTCTGTGTGTGTCTTTAGATCTGCAGTCTCTTGTAGGCAGCACATATATGAGTCTTGGGTTTTTTGTATGCATTCAGCTATGTGTTTTGATTGGAGCATTTAGTCCATTTACATTTAAAGTAATATTGATAAGTATGTACTTATTGCCATTTTGTTAATTGTTTTCTGGTTGTTTTTGTAGTTCTTCTCTGTTATTTTCTTCTTCTTTTGATCTCTTCCCTTGCGATTTGATGACTTCATTCAGTGTTATGTTTGTATTCCTTTCTTTTTATTTTTTGTGTATCTATTATAGGTTTTTGGTTTGTGGTTACCATGAGGTTCATATATAACAACCTATATATATAGGAGTCTATTTTAAGTTGATGGTTGCAAGTGCATTCTAAAAGCACTACATTTTTACTCCCCCCACCAACATTTTATTATAGATAGTTGACCACTACCTTTATTATATGTTTGTCATCACCAGTGAGATTTTTTTCTTTCATAATTTTCTTATTTCTAGCTATGGCCTTTTCTTTTCCATTTAAAGAAGCCCCTTTAACATTCTTGTAAGGCTGATTTAGTGGTGATGAACTCCTTTAGCTTTTGCTTGTCTGGGAAACTTTTTATCTCTCCTTCAATTCTGAATGATAACCTTGGCAAGTAGAGTATTCTTGGTTGTGTTTTCATTTCAGCACTTAGACTATATTGTGCCACTCCTTTCTGGCCAGTAAAGTTTCTGCTGAAAAATCAGCTGATAGTCTCATGGGGGTACCCTCGTACATAACAAGTTGTTTTGCTCTTGCTACTTTTAAGATTCTCTCTTTATCTTTTACTTTTGACATTTTAACTACAAGGTGTCTTGGCGTGAGTCTATTTGGGTTCATTTTATTTGGGACTCTCTGTGCTTCCTGGACTTGGATGTCTTTTTTCTTCACCAAGGTGGGGAAGTTTTCGGCCATTATTTCTTCAAATAGGTTTTCTGTCCCTTTCTCTCTCTCTTCTTCTGGGACACCTAAAACGCAAAGGTTAGTATTCTTGACATTGTCCGAGAGGTCCCTTAAGCTATCCTCATTTTTTTACAGTTCTTTTTCTTTTTGCTGTTCCAGTTGGGTGATTTCCATTTCCCTGTCTTCCAGATTGCTGATCCATTCTTCTGCATCATCTAATCTGCCATTGATTCCCTCTAGTGTATTTTTCATTTCAGTTACTGTATTCTTCAGCTCTGATTGGTTCTTTTCTATATTTTCTATTTATTTTTGAAGTTCTCACTCTGTTCATCCATTCTTCTCCCAAGTTCAATGAGCATCTTTACAACCACTACTTTGAACTCTTTATCCGGTAGACTGCTTATCTTCATTTTGTTTAGTTCTTTTTCTGAGGTTTTGCCTTGTTCTTCCATATTTCATATTGGAACATATTCCCCTGTCTCCTTATTTTGCCTAGCTCTTTGTGTTTATTTCTATGATTAGGTAGATCAGCTACATCTCCCAGTCCTGATGGGGTGGCTTTATGTAGAAGGTGTCCTGTGGGGCCTAGTAGCACAATCCCCGCTGGCCACCAGAGCCAGGTGCTCCAGGTGTGTCCCCTATGTAGGCTGTGTGTGCACCCTCCTGTTCTGCCTAGGCTGTGACTGCTGCAGGCACACTGGTGTGTGGGGCTGGCCCCTCTGGGCAGGAGCCACTTTGAAAGGGCTCCAGTGCCAACTGGGGCCATCCACCAGGTGGGGTAAGGTGAGAGTTGCTTTGGAGGGGCGTCAGCCAGTGTGGGTCCACAGTGGAACACCAGGGAAGGGTTGGCAGTGCTAGCAAAGTAGATGGAGAGTGTCAGAAATGGCACCAGCCAGGGCCAGGCCAGCTAGGTAGAAGAAGAGTGAAAAAAAAAAATGGCACCTACCAGCACTTCCATCCCTGGAGAATTTTCCAACAGATCCCTGCCTCTCCAAGACATGCCCTAAAATTAGTCAGTGAATCTCCTTCATGTATAACCCAGGCACTTTTCAAACTGCTGCCTCTGTGAGTTTGTGGGTACACTGTTTAAGAGCAGAGTCTCAGTTTCCTATAGCCCACCAGCTCTCCTAGACATAAGCCCCCTTGGTTTTCAAAGCCAGACACAATGGAGGCTCGTCTTCCTGGTGCAGGTCCCCCAGGCTGGGACGACTGATGTGGTGCTCGGGCTCCTTGCTCATCCAGGAGGATCTTCATGGTTGTGATATCCCTCTCACTTGTGAGTCATTGTGCCAGGGGCATGGGTCCTGACTCCTACCTGTCTTGATGTGGCTTTATCTTTATATCCTTAGCTGTGCTCTGCTAGTCTTCAGGTCATGCTCAGTGATAGTTGTTCTATATGTAGTTGTGGTTTTGGTGCCTCTGTGGGAACAGATAAGCTAAGGATCTTCCTATTCCACATCTTGATCTCTCTCCACTGTTTAATCATCATTTACTTAAGCAACTATATGTCAAGGTAGCCAAATAGCTGATAAAAGGGAAGTTTCTTTTTATAGAAATATTCCAGTTCATAAATAAAGGAAAATGCTAGAATTAAAATATCACCATCTTGCAGCCTCTAATAAAATAATGGATCTAGGCAATGATCATTAAGCACTGCTAATCACCAAAAGAGAGAGAACCAATTATTAAATGACTTCTGAATGCTTACACACCCCACCTATGGATTCTGATCAGGCCTCTAACTCCCAATTTATAGAAAATACAGAGGCCTAATGAACATGCTCCTTCAATCCAGACTGAGGGAAATAGTACAGAATAAATGATTTAATTTCTTGAACAAATAATTGCAAGGAAAAAGAGAGAGAGAGAAGAACTTATAGAGTAAAGGAAACTAAATATTTATATCAACAAATTGCAATGTGTGGACTCTATTTGGATCTTGATTCAAACAAATGGTTTGAAAAAACATTTATGAGATAATAGTGGAAATATGGACTCATGGAATATTTGATATTAAGGAATTTTTTTTCTTAGGTACAACAATGTCATGGTGGAATGTTTTCTAAAAAACTGCTCTTTTAGAGATATATACCAAAATATTCACGGATGAAATAATATTATATCTAAGATTTGCTTTGAAATAACCTTGGGTGGAAGAGAGAGTAAGTGGAATATAGATGAAACACATTCAGACCAAACTGATAACTGCTGAAGCTGAGTGAGTGAGACTTCATCATATCAGTCTCTATTTTTATATATGTTTGAAATTTTCCACAATAAAGACCCAAAAAGTGAATATTTTTAAAAATCTACTGAGAGAAATAATACTGATATAAAATTCCCTAAAAGATAACTAGTCCTTCTATTGTTTTAGATACAAGTAACTTGTGGGTTAGGCCAGAGCCCACCAGAGAAACACACTGTGGCACCTGTGGGGGGCATGCAGACTGAATTACCCCTGGTGATGTCAGGAGCCCAAAGAGAAGAGCAGTGTGACCAACAGCTCCGGAATCTCCTCACACTGCTCACTCTAAGGGTGTTATCAGCAGTCTTGTTGACTGTCTTACATAACACAGCGTCCTCCTTATAAGTACTCTTGAAAGAAATTTCTTTCTGGCTCTAAATCAAGAAATTTTATGATTCCCCAAAGCATTTAGATTTTCAGTATCATTAACTAAAACTGAAACCAATCACCACTTCATACCCATTAGGATGGCTATTAACAAACAAAATAACAAGTGTTGGCAAGGATGTGGAGAAATCAGAACCCTTGTGCTTTGCCAATGGGAATGTAAAATGGCTCAGCCATTGTGGAAAATGGTATCACAGTTCCTCAAAAAGTGAAACATACAATTACCACACGATCCAGCAATTCCACTTCTAGGTATATTCACCATAAGAACTGAAAGCAGGATCTTGAAGAGATATTTGTACACTCTTGTTCATAGCAGTATTATTCACAACAGCCAAAAGGTGAAAGCAACCCGAGTGTACATTGATAAATGAATGGATAAATAAAATGTGGTATATACATTCAATGGAATATTACTCAGCCTTAAAAAGGGAAAGAAATTCTGACACATACCACAACATGGATGAACCTTGAGGACAGTAGGCTAAGTGAAATAAGCCAGTCACAAAAGGATAAATATTGAATGACTCCACTCATATGAAGTACCTAGAGCAGTCAAACTCATAGAGACAGAAAGTAGAATGTTGGTTGCCAAGGGCTTTGGGGGAGGGAAAATGGGTACACAATTTTAGTTACAAAAGATGAAAAAGTTCAAGAGATGGATGGTGGTGATGGTTGCACACAATGTGAACATACTTAATGCCACTAAACTATACACTTAAAAATGATTAAAATGGTAAATTTTATAGTATGTATATTTTACCACAATTTTAAAAAACTGAAACCAATCATATAACTAACGTCCTCATGTTGCTGCTAGGAAATATAGAGCCAAATTTGTGGTCAACTTTTATAAATTATATTGTATTATGGCACGTACTCTTTGTAAATTTTATTTCTCATATTTTTCTTTGGTCTAATATTTACCTAATTCTAATATATGCTATTTTGCCATGTCTTGTATGTATTTTAATTTTTCTTTATTTCTTTTTATAACAAGCCCCAAGATAAACGATTGAGAAGAGTGAAAGCAAGAAAGAGAATATTCTGTTTTATATTATCTGCAACATGAGGCTAGTATTTTTCTTAAAAATCCTAGTTGAGTTAAATTGAATAATGAGTAACTTTTTTAGTTTTTGGTGTTTTGCATATCTATGTTTCTCTTTAAAAGAAAAAGTTAATTAACAGAGAAGTAGTAGAAGTATAATTGAATATTTCTCCTGCACTTCCTATTAAGCATATTTTCTCTGTAGAAATTTAAGACATTTATGCCACATTTGTAAAATAAATTAAATCAATCTCTTTCTCATTTTCAAAACTTAAAAAAAAAAGTTGGTCAATTGGATGGTCACTGTATACCAGTGAAAAAATCAGCCACAACTGATCAACACTATATTGAGGCCAAAAGAGAAATAATGGTATTTTTAAAGAGCTCTGTACTGATTCAGAAGGAAGCAATCAGTCTAATTTAGACCAGCGATGAGAGTGGGCCTAACAGAAAGTTTAACAGTGACTGGCCAGTACCTAGCAATATTAGATTTGTTCTCAACTAATGTTGTCTGTCATTTATCAAAATCGCTGAGTTAAAGGGCTCATCAGGTATTATGCAGGAGAGACTATGGATCAAATGGAACTGACTGATGTGGGGGTCATGTCTCTGGGGCCTTGATCACAACTAGCTCTGACTAGGGAGACTAGGTGGCTCCCCAGGGACCACCTCACTGAATGGCCCTGTGAGCAGCAGTGCCTGAGACCTAACAGTACACTCCTGTCACCCCTGTATCCTAAACGCCTTGAAGCATTATCTCATGACATTTTGGCAACAACCATATGAGGTATATATTCTCCCCCTCATGAGGAATGGGGCTTAGAGCGGGTAAGCAACTTGTCTAGAGTCACACACCAAGGTTTATCTGATTGCAAAGACTTTTGTGAATTCTGAATTCTTTATGGACTTCTCCACAACTTTATTGTGGGGAAGGGCTTACTTTCTGGTTCTTACATGCATTCCAAATGGTTGAGGTTGATGGATACGTGATCTCTAAACAAGTGAACTGTTATTTTATCAAACATTATTGATATACTCCTTTCTACAATGGGTTCAGTTCCATTCTCCAAGCATAGAAATCCTCACCCACACTCTAGCTTCCATACTCTAAATATATTCCCCCTTCACCCTTCCTACCCCAAGATACCCTCTCTGACATCACCCTGTGCTCTTCTGGACCAGGACAAGGACCAGGTGGGCTGCACCATCCCAGGCAATGCCATACAAATCTAAAGGGATTTTCAACACAGGCTTTGAAAGGTCTCTTCCCCCTTGCTTGTATTATCTTACCTCTCCACACTCAAAAAGAAAATAAAAATTGCAATCATCATACACCCGAAAAAGACACATAAAATAAAATATGTCTTCAAACATGTCTACAAATGACCAATCATTGTCCTTTAAAGGTGCTTCAGATCACCATGGGAGGAAGGCCTATTTTTGTTTCCCCAAGTGCCTCATCACTTAAGTTTGCACCAGTTAGCAGCCTGCTGTTCTAACAGTCTTGTGAATTTCGATTGTTTAGTTAATTATAAACACATTTCAAAGTCATTCTTTCTGGCCTTTTTCCTAGAATGAGTGACTGCTACTCCACAGCTCACAGAATGGTCTTCAGTAGTTTTCAGTCAAAGTTCAGAGAGAAATATGTCACACCGGGATTTGATTATTTACCAACATAATGTTGGATTCAAGCCAATGAGACACCAATGTATTTTCCTTTGAAGTCTGACATATTGCCTGCTGCTTTCAATGCTGTTTTCTTGGCTGGCAGACAAAATAACTGTGGCTGTTTCAAAAATCACCTCCAACTCAAATCGGGGGAAAAATGTCTTACGATTGGTTCATCTTTCAGACACTGATCTCATTCTCCTTTGGGGTGCTGAAGGTGAGTCCCCCAGAGTGGGATGCATCTATTGGCCTCTAGTAGCCACTGGCCCCTACCCTGGGATCATTCCTTCCACACAGCTGTTCAAAAAAGAGTCTAGTGAATTCTTGGCGCCTTGACTATAACAAGAGATGTGTAACAAGATCATCAGCACATTTGCATGATGTCTTGGATTGTCTTTTGCTCCCTCTTGTTTGAAGAGCCCTAAGAGAACCTGACAAAGAAAACATGTTTTGCAGGGTTTTGAGTTCACAGAGCCATTGTTGTCAGACTACTGAGAGCCTAAAAACCATGGCAATCCTAAGAATTCACTGAGGTACTTCTGTTGTCGTTTGAGATCAATTCCTGAAGATTATGATTTCTCACTGCAGAGTCTTACCTCTCCCCAGACAGCCTGGATGTGGGTTTCTTTTTTTGGGGGGAGTGGTGAGGAAGCTTGGCCCTGAGCTAACATCTGTTGCCAATCTTCCTCTTTTTGCTTAAGTAAAATGGTCCCTGAGCTAACATCTGCGCCATTCTTCCTCTACCTTGTATACGGGACGCCGCCACAGCATGGCTTGATGAGCAGTGTATAGGTCTGTGCCCAGGATCCGAACCCGCAAAGCCTGGGCCACCAAAGCGCAGCACGTGAACTTAACCACTATGCCACCGGGCTGGCCCCTGGATGTGGGTTTCTAAATGACAGGATCAAAGAATTTCAAGATAAAAGTAATTTCTTCAAAAAGGACTGACATTCTGAAACAAAGCAAATTCTCATTAATTGAGAAAAATGGATCTTAAAGGCTATTTAGTCCTACTTCCCAATTGGTTAGGGATGACCTCTCTATCATTTGAATACTTCTAGTGATGGAGAGTTCACCCTACATCATTGAACAGTATGAGCACAATATTAAAATTGCAAGGGTATAATCAGATCAATTCCCCATCTCTTATTAAAGGGCTATGAACCAGGTTAATAAATATGAATTAACTCTTAATTTCAAGTCAATCAGAAAGAATATAACAATATCTATCGAATATAATCTTGGAAGTTAGTATAATTACTGGTGTTGATGCTATATTACATATAATGTAAGTCTATTGGATCGTAATTTTTTCATTTGTTTACTTCAGTTTATATATCTAAGTTCATTATTTTTCAATGTCACCTTTACTCATTCTGTGTTTATTGCTCTTGGCACGATATTTTATAAAATACACTCTCATTATAGGGGGACATTACATTCCTTTTGCCCGAAATCCTCCAGGTGTATACCTCATTATTTTAACATAATTTTTAATAGCACTCTTTTCACTCTCAAAAGTATCCTAGTTTGGATGATAAATTTTATGGTCAAGTATTGTACTTTATAGTTTTAAAAAACTGTATGTCACTTTTTAAAAGTGTACTAAAAATCTTCACAAATTAAGACTGGAATCCCAACCCCCAACCTCTCTGCACTCTTCTCAATTAATAAGCTTTCATTTTATTTTGAAATGATAAATCTTCTTGACTATGGTGCATTTTTAATCAAGCAAATAGCTGCTCCATGCTTAAGAACGACCACCACAGAGAAGCTGGAGCCTGTGCTCTCTGCGTGGATGGAGTGGCCCGCTGCCAACGGGATGTCGCTTTCATTAAGTTATTGAGAGCCAGAGAGAACCTTTCTAAGTCAGGCACAGCATGCTGGCAAATGAAATGTGGATGTCCTCATGCCTGAGAAAGCATTCCCTCTACTTGACCATATTTCTTTCATCTTTGGGTGCCTCAGTTTCTCTGTCTCTAAAAGAGCACAATGATGCCCACTTCACAGGGCTGTTGTAGGATTAAAGAGATGATGGTCATAGGGCACTCTCAGCCACCAGGAACAAAGACATTAAGTAATTGCAAAATGTTCAGTTTCACTTCTCCAGTTTGTGAAAAAAGGGCTCCCACTGACTTGAAAGAGAGCATCATAGGAGAAGAGGAGAAGCCCACCAGGAGAGCAGAGCCTGCTGCCTTCATTATCGTTGTCCTAAAGTGCAGAGGAGAGAAAGAGCAACAAAGGAGCTACAGAACTGTGGTCACAGAAAAACAAGACAAGGACAAAACTAACCAATGGGCCACAAAAGAAAATCTGAAAAAATGAACATCTTAGTTTAAAAATAATCTGTGAATATTATATGCCAGAAATTGTTTTTAAAGAACCATCTGTATATTCTCTGGTCACTTGATATAACAGATTCATATATTTTTCACAGCGAGTGTGCCCTTGTCCCTCACTCTACCCTTCCTTACATTATCCACTCTCATCTAGATGGCCTAATGGCAGTTCAACGGCCGCTTTCAAGTGGATTAAATTTACAAGTTCCTATTTAGGCAGCATTCTGTAAGCTACCTTCAAATAATTAACCAATAGATAACGAAATTGAAACCGGTGATACTATTTTGGCATAAAATATTAATACTTGTGAGGCTGAAGAATGAGTTTGGACAAGTAGAAAGTGCCATTGTTGCTTTGGTGAACTTGCAGTCAAGTAGATATAAGACATTCTCCCGTACATTAATACATGCTACTAAAATCAAAGGGGAAAAACAATAAATAGTAGGAGACATCACTCCAAACAGTATTTTCCCTGGCAAAAGCTGTGTCTGAAGAGTCCTTCAGAGCACTCTGGGAATGCATAGAAATTCATAAATCAATTTGCTAAATTAGCTTGGCTGGAAATCACGCTTTTGTGCATGGATCCAGCTGAAAGGCATTTCTGAATCTACCAGACTCGCTCAGTGCTTCTTCAATCAGTGCCAAGAGTCGGGGGACGTCATAAAAAGAGCTTGGACTTCAGGGTCAGTTAGACTTGGGCTCAAATTCTAGCTCCACCATCTCACTAGCTGAGTGACTTGGGATAAATCATATGACCTCTCTGAGAAGGGGATTACATAACCCTACCAGCCTTGCAAGGTTCTGGGAGGATTCAATGCCCGATATATGTCAAAGAGCCAAGTTCTATACTAAGTTTGACTTTTTCAGTGCAGCATAAACAACCCAGAATAAGAGAAGTCCAACTCAAAAACCATCCGCTCCCTCACTCTATTGTAGGCCAGGTGGACAAGAAATACAAAGTGAGGACAGTTTTTAAAAGATTAATATAAAATGCTTGCATATACTTAACCAAAATAGGAGCCTTAATTTAAGCATCTGGAAGAGCCAAACTGCAGCTCTAATAATGTAAAAATTCTTGGATGTCAAAAGATATTCTATTTTACGATCTGTATAATTCTTCACTTGTAGAAATTATGCACACAATTCATCTCTTTGAAAACCACACACCTTGGCCATTCACAGTGGGCTTCCCAGGGGCTGCCTGCTGCCAGATGAGCCTTTGGTGCTGAGTATGTAAGATGTAGAAGCAAAGGCAAGGGTCTCAGAGCACCCATCAGCCTTCTCATTCTACAGGTGAAAAAACCCAGGCTTGGGGAGGGGAAGTTGCTTGCCCAAAATCAAACAATGAAGGTCTTCGGGTAGGATTGTTAGGAAATCCAATATAACCCAAAATTATGACCAAAAAAAAAAAACAATACTCTAGCCACAGAGCTTTATTCACTGATATTTCCAATTCTGTGGCCAAACAATGTCATCGGCCTGTCTGGTACTAAGGTCTGTCCCTCGGGGAGGAAGTTTTCCTCTAATATCATGACAATATTCCCGTAGAGGGAAATCTGCTAACATAGGATAGGTGAGTCTCATTTTACATATCCCAATATTACATGGAACCCAGTTTCTAACATGTCTGGGGGTTAACAAATCTGAAAGACAAAAAAAAAAATAATCATCAAAAGAACCCCTTGAACACTGATGTGATGTGTGCTGTCTCCTGGTAACAGACACTGTGCTAGGCCCACAACTTAGATAAAATGGTACCTTCTGAACATAATTCCCCAAAGGGAAGTTATATAAATCAAACATTTAGCACACATTTTACAGTGACCATTATGCATTTTTCTACGAAAATCAAATTCGCCTTTTAAATTTCTGAGCATAATAATTTCTAATCACTACTCAGTATATTTAAAAAGGTGATAGCTCGTACAGAGCAAGATTTACAAACACTTAGGCAGAATTAGGTCCCTGTTTCATAACTCTTCAACCATTAATCATCATTGATGACTAAGTCTGGTTCCATCTCTGGGATTAAGGAAGCATTCTATCCTGAATATGCTAATTTAGAGACAGCGTTGTCATGAGGCTAATTTCTGGCTCAAAGACATTTCAATGCTTAACGCAGTTTTACATCAAAAGCACTTGTAGGAGATGACCATTAAGACCAGGACAGGGTGGAAGCTAGAGGAGGGCATTAAGTCAGAGGACTTCAGGTTTTTAGGATTACAGAGATCATAGAACCTGTCTAAAAGCTAAGGAGAAGGAACTAGAAGAGACAAAAAGTTGAAAATCCAGAGGACAGAGGTGGTAATCCCTGAGAGATGATAAGAGCCCCAGGGCATTGTGGGAGAGAACAGAAGAGGAGATGGGAGGGAAGAGAAGAGGAAGGGGATGGAAGGAGGAGAGGAAGGGGAAAGAGGAAGGGAGGAAGGCAGGCAAAGAAAGCGCCAGATGTAGGGACATTTTGTAGGAAGTTTAGGTGACATTAGATATGGAGGTGAGGAACCCATGAATTAAAAAGGATCTCTCCCTCAAAAGTTTGGAATTTAACAGAGAAGTTCTGCTCAGCCACATACTTGTATATTGTAAGTATATGCTCAGGGATTAAAAACATTTTAATGGATGTTTTCTCTTAAGGAATATGCTCAATTCATAATGGAAGAGAAAGAGATTGTCAGTTAGATTGATTTTTGCAGAATAACAACTCAAAACTACTTGAATCCCAGCCTTTAATATAAAGTTATACATATCAATGTGGGAAAAAAAATCCCTCCTAGGAAAGAAAAACTCAAACCCTAAACTATCAGGTTAATTCACAGTGTGGACCTAAGAAATAACAAATATACAGTTCGATATTTGGTTTGTAAAGTGAGAAAAGAAAGCACACAAAATTCTATGGAGTAAGCTTTTCTGATCCCAGAAATACTAAGAACTCGATAGTTTTTTTGGCTGCAATGACTTGTAAATATCTAGAAGAGCCCAGATTTTGAAGCCCTGAGGACACTTGCTAAAACTCAGAAATTTGGCACTAGTCTTTGCACACAATTTGGGTTTTCTTTCAGAGTTGATATCTTACCAAATAGAGCCATCTGTGTTCCCTCTGGGAAGGGTTCAACTGTTCTGTTGCCATTGACATGATGTTTGGCTAGAAAGAAAAAAAAGAGAAAAAAAGAAAGAAAGAAATGCGAGTTAAGTGTAAAGTCCTACACACATACTAACACATGTCATTAAATGTGTCATAGAGCCTATTTCTCATTTTTAGTTAGAAATGGCACAAAGCTTACCCTCTGAAGAGAGTTTCAATCATTTTGTTTTTAATCTCAGTTACAAAAGAGCCTAGAGATGGTCTAGTACAGGCACATCATTTTACAAACGAGTTGCCCAGGCCTGAGCTTGTGTAGAGCCGTACGGCTGGTGGCAGCAGAGCCAGCACAGCCTGAAAGCTCCTGACTCTTGGTTAGAGGGTCCCCACTGTGCCAGGCTGTCACCTGAAGAACAAGGGAAGCTCGGGGTTCTGGGGTAAACTGGGGCGGCTTCCTTTGAAGACCCCTGATGATCACAACATTGACCCGATCAATAAAGTGAGTGGTAAAGACAGCAGGGTAATACTGGGACCAATTTTTCGAGAAACAGATTAGCAGAACACATCATTTCACTATAATTCAAGCACTGTTCCCAGAGGCCAAAGACACTCGCCTTCTTAAAGACTAGACAGGTATTTCAGTGCTTCTTACTACTCTTCACCCACCCTGGTCCCCTCCACCCATCATCCTTCCCACCCTAGTGCATATCAAGGACTTAGAAATAAAAAGTGACCAGGTTATGGTTTTCCAGCATTGACTTATTCTCATAATGCCCAAACTACAACCAGATAGAGAATATCCGAGTATGGTCCATCTGTGAGTATATTTGAATAACATTCTCAGCAATTTTTTTTTTCCTGAGGAAGAGTCGCCCTGGGCTAACATCTGTTGCCAATCTTTCTCTATTTTGTATGTGGCTCACCACCATAGCATGGGAGCGAACTAGTGGTGTAGGTCCATGCCCAGGAACCAAACCTGGGTTGCCAAAGTAGAGTGCACCAAACTTAACCACTAGGCCACAGGGCTGGCCTCAGGAATTTTTGAATATGGGCATTTACATTAAAAATACATGAGAAGAATGGCCAAAATGCTTTGACACCACATTATGGAGCTATACATATATTTTGATTTAATGGGTCACATTAGATTTGTTGAGCCCTAATAAAGGGCTCAGCACCAAAGCAAGATTCTGAGGGGTTTAGGGGGAAGTATGACATGGTTCTTGCCCTCAAGGAGAGTACAGTTATCTTCAAGAGGTAAAAATTTCAAAAGCAAACTTTACCAAAAAGCTTACAATTACGTGCTAAGTCCCAGAATGGAGATTAAAGGTACTGTAAGAATTCGTAGCAGAGGGACAGCAAGTTGAGAAGTCAGAGTCAGCAACCTGGAGGAATTGCTACTAGTATAGGTCTTAAAAGAGAGGCAGGGTGTGGAAAGGCCGAGTGTGAGGAAGCAACAAGTGAGAGCCAGGAGTAGATGTAACCAAGGTATCATCCTGGGCCAGAGCAGAGTCTTGCCTGGGCTTAGTGGAGACGATATGTTGAGAAGCAATGGCAATGACAGATTGGTAGGCAGGCACCCAGTCATGGAAGGTCTTGAGAACCCCACCCAGACCCACGGGAACCCTAGATAGCTCCACAGCACCAGTGCAAGTCGGTTAGAACCTGAAGGCTTATGAGGCTCAGTCTAGTTTAGACAATCCCTTCAGAACACCATCAGTTCAGGAGCTTCCGCTGGTTCTTAAGTAACTGTGGCACTATCCTAAGAACAGAAAACCTGGGAGAAGGGAAGGAGCCAGCCAGGGTGAACCAGAGAGCAAGCCTTACAGCAGTCTCTAGGCACTAACTGCCACAACTAGCAGATGCAAGATGAAAGGTCCCAGGGGACCATGGGACCTTGTCAGGTACTCACTAACATGGTTAGGACCATTGTTACTGAATCCAAAGAAAATCGATGAGGCTCCATGTGGGGGTCACAGTTCTGTTCTCTGGTTAGCACCCTACAGCCTGTGCCAGTGGTTCTAAAAGCGTTTGCCTTTACATATATCAAGAGTGGCAAACCCATTCAAACTCTTCGACCTGCTAAACCTAAATTCATAAAAATTTAACCTAAAAAACATGCAAGATAAAAAAAGGTGATGCATATAACAATATTTATTACCCCTCCATCCTTTCTTCTTCAGAAAAAAATATATATTTTTTAAAGTATTACTTGTAATAATGAAATCTTAAAATCAACTAAATATCCAAAAGTAGAGAAATTGCTTAGAAAATTACAATTCACGATTTATCAAAAGAATGGAATATTATACAACATATTTTAAATATAGCATTTGAGAGATATATAGAAATGTGGAAAAATATTTGGGATAACAGTAAGTGAAAATAATTCTATTACTCATTTGATGTAGATTATAATGACAACTAATTAAAATATGAATGCTTATGAGAAAAGACTGGCAGAGAAACATGCAAAAATGAAAACGACTAGGGAGATTATGCAAGATATTTATCTCCATTAATTTCTTTTGTCACTGTTAGATTCATATTTTCTGGATGAAAATATGTTTGTTTGGATATCTAAAAATCAACAATATTATAGATTTTAAAATTCTTTTCCCCAGTACTTGGTTTCCCAGGACAGCCCATCAAGGCTTATTTATAGCCCAGCTGAAACACTATATATTTATAAAAAAAGTGTAGCCTATTTGACACCTCTTCTGGGACAGCTCAAAAGCACCTCCAACACAAGATGACCTTCCACTCCAAACCCAACCCTCTTGCAGCATCCCTACCTTCGGGATCCTCCTGCTTTCTAGGCATCCTTGCCTATTCTATCTCCCTCACTACTCACATCTAATCTATCACCAAATCTAGCTAATTTTGCCTTCTAGACATCTTTAAAATCCTTCCACTTCTTCCCTTCACCACCAAAACTACCCTAGTTCCAACTACTAAAGCCTCGCTGCCTGGACTCCTGCAAGCACCTCTAGCTCTTCTGTATCCCTTCTCCAATTCGCTCTTCCCAGTGTAGCCACAATTACCTTTCAAAAAGAAAGAAAAACTCTGATTATATGACGCAAACTCCCCCACTCACTCCCCCACCTTCCATGCCTTCCCACTGCTCTTAGGCTAAAGTCAAAACTCTAACACCACCTTCAAAGATCCATGTGGTCTGGCCACCAGTCCCTCATTCCCTCTACTACAGCCATGCTGCTCTCTTGGGACCAATGACCC
Source organism: Ceratotherium simum simum (assembly GCF_057802395.1). NCBI lineage: Eukaryota > Metazoa > Chordata > Mammalia > Perissodactyla > Rhinocerotidae > Ceratotherium > Ceratotherium simum. Next base: position 9,991,738 of record NC_141911.1, on the reverse strand, counting down.
TCTTCCGCAGCAGTCACCAGAGCTGCACTTTACCATTAGTCATTATTTGGACAAGAAGACTGTAAGCTCAGGGAGGGCAGGGCTCGTATCCCTTATGGTTCACCATTTCTACAATCCTAGCACAGGGTGGGACACCCTGTGTTCAATAAATAGTTGCTAGGTTAATGATGGAAGACATAAACAGTACTAAAGAGTCTCTCTTTCGCCATTATGAAAGATATATTACTTGATACACTAAAAATCTCTCTCTTCACATGTACATGTCTTCCTTACACAAAAATGATCATTGAAAATGGCCACTCAGAAATAGTTTCCCCAGCCAGGCAGCCAGGAGACCAAGGAACTCCTCTGTCCCACTCCTTAAATGTCGACCACCTATCCCTTCCCATTCACCTACTCTCATCTAAGAAGGGGGCGGTGCTGGCAGAGGTGGGAAGACTAGAAATGCTACCTGAACTAGAGAGGAAGGAGGAAGTTCACATGCAACTCTCTCTTCACTGCTAAGCTTCCCCTGGACCCTGTCTTATCTTTTATCCTAGAGCCCAAGGCCCAAAGATAACAGGGTCTGTAAACTTGATTTTGCATTTTCTTCTGAACTGCAGCTGAGTCTTACATAGTCCCTGGACAGCAAAGACACAGCATTAGCCAAGAAGAGACAGTACAGTATCAGTGGCTAAGGACATGGGCTCTGAAACAAGATTGCCTGACTCTGAATCTCAGCTCTCCTACTTCCTAGTTCTATGAACTTGGCTTAGTCACTCAACCTCTTTGTGCCTCAGTTTCCTCATTTGTAAGAGTTTCCTCATTGTAAGTTTCCTCATTTGTACCTACCTTGTGGGTTGTTTTGAGAATTCAATGAGTAATATATGTAAAGTACTTTGAACAGTGCCTAGCACATAGTAAACACTACATACCTATTAGGCTAGTATTATCACCTATGTGTGAACTTTATTTTTCACAAGATCTGAGTCAGGAATAGCAAATACATGGCACATATTTACCTCTCCTCCATGTCCATTCCCATAGCAGACATCACTAATCAACCACAGCATACTTTCAAGATCCCTGAATGTGACCACAAAATCCTTTCTCAACGTAGCACCCCACAGCTTCTCTTATTATTTAGAGAGGGCATGTGTGATGAAATCGTTTTGTCATTCTTGGTCTAAGTGAATAAGATAGAAAGACAGTACAAAGAAAGAAGCCATTTTCCTTCTCATTTCTACATGATAAATTGCAATTAAAAAAAGACCCTTTGAAAACCTCCAAAATTATATATAGCTTTAGGGATAAAAGAATAGGGGGAAATCTGAGCACTATTTTCCATTCCATGATGAGAGATTGGGGAGTTGTTAAAAACCAAGCAATGGCAGTTCTCTTCCTGGAAACCAAGGCTGAGCTTCTAAGGACATTTTCCCGTTGAAACTCTGCTGAGGCAAGTATTTGGAGGCCAAAGAACCAGAGATCCTTTAAACACATTATAGAGATTTGGGGGAAGGGGAGGGCAAACCTGGGCAACCTAATCAGCATTTATAATTTTTTTTCAAAATCGATGGCATATTTGACCACAGAAACAATCAAACTGACTAAACAGAAAAGTCACTCATTGATCGGGTAGTAACTACTGGTTACCAACAAAGCATAAAACGGAGACAGGAGGGGGTCTCTGACAGGGACATCTCTTGCCTGGCCACAGCAGCACGGAGGCCTCCAATCTGGCTGGTTGGGCAGATGTCCCTGCCCCTGCTCCATGAGGGCATGTTCCAGAGCCACACACTCCAGGAGGGCAACCTCTGCTGATGGCCATGACGTGTCCTCAGTCAAGGGTATATGAGGATAAGGAATAGATTTTCATTTATCTTGAAAGCCCAGTGCTTGAGGAGCAGCAAGGTTAATTAGAGCAAGATTGGGTCAAAGTCAACCACTGGAGAGATTTTGAAGGGGATTTTGGGAGACATGTTCAAAAGCTTTAAAGATGCTACTGAGACTGTTTTTTCTTTTGCTGTGTGAATGTCTAATGCGCTTTAAACTTTATGACTGTTTTCTTCCTTGAGAAAAATACAATAAAACTATTCGATAATGTGCTTGTAATAACACAAATTCAGATATAAACCAACCAGTGATTAGCATCATGTCCTGGGCTCTAACCGAGACAACTAAAATTTGTATCTTCTGGGTCAGGGGGAGTGGGAGGAACAGAGAGGTAAATGGCAGAGAAGTGGGGGACTTGAGGGTGGGCCCCCAGATCCTCAGTATTCTCCTGTAGGTCCAGTCTCCTCCAGTCTGGGTGACCATGACACTACCTAACTGGAGATTCCAGGAACTGCTTCCACTGTCCTGGGAGTCCTGGTCAGCTGCCAGACCCAGGACCATCCCAGGAGTGGAACAGCCTCGTATCAGATTAAAGCCTCAGAGTTGCGGCTCAGCTAGCAGCACAAGCCCTTCCCTGTGATGTGATTAACCCCACAAAAACCCAACCCGTACTTGTCATGGGTTACTGTCACTCATTCACACCACTAAGAAGTTTATCAGTGGTGATTAGGTTCAGTTTGGGGCTGGAGTAAAGTGCATTTATTTCAGTAATATGGTAATAAAAATCTGTCAAGTCCCAAAACAAAATATGGTCTCACAGTCCCTCCCATTGTCTGTTTCTTTGTGGTTCTTTCTCCAGGTCACAAATTTCTGGTGTCTCAAAGTATAAGGCAGACTGGAAGTAAGTAGGGTTCATATTTGGCCCACAAGCCCTAGCCTCTCCCATCTCCAGCAGAGGGGCCCTCAATCATACTAATTGAGCATTCTGGGCCTGGTCCTGCCAAGTTGCCCTCCACAGCATTTTAAGGATGATTTGATGACTGTGAGTGTTGATTTGTAAAAAAGAGGGAGCAGGAGTCCTGAGGATGCACCTGTCACCTGGTCACTCAAATATGCAACAGGTGCACTGGGAAAGGACAGGTAATGATGCTTCTAGTCACCTATGCCCAGAGACACTGTGCTTATAGATTGTTTTTGTCCCTTACAGTTCATATAATTTTTGGCTATGGTCTTCTAAGGCGAAAGTCAACCCAGAGTGGGTTGTGTCCCCAGTAGTGCCCTGTATGCGAGGAGGAGAAGAGTGGGAAATTACATGATGGTGGGCAAGTTACTGGGAGGGCATTGCTCAGCCTGAGGGCCAACCTCTGCTCTCCACCCATCCTGTGTCTGAGTAAGTCTGATTGGTTGGTGAGGTGCTCAACTAGAGGTAGATGGAATTTGTGGCTAGGAGAGACTAGAAAGGAGTCCCCAGGAAAGGCAATGGTGAGAAAGAGACAAAAGTCCCCAACTGCTATGGGCACCCAGAGATAAGCATTCCTCTCCAAGCTCAAAGAGAAAGGGAAGGCCAGCCCTCACTGTCTACCTCACACGGTGACCGATGACTATGTAAGTGAGGGCTGCCCTAAAAACAAAAGATAAGGGAAAAAAAAAAAAAAAACAGAGGAAAATCAGCTGGGAACAGTTTAAGAGTGTAGCTCTAAAAAAAATTCATACATCATTCAGGATTTTGTCCTTATGCTCTGACTGCTGTCCTTCTCCAGTTAATCCCCTCCGCCACCACCATTCTCCCTTCTCCCTTTGCTCCAGGTGCAGCAAACCTAAGATGCATCTCTTGGCCAGTAAGGGAGTCAACGCCCCAGCTCAGGCAGCCCCAGCGCCTCCCAATGTCCCTCTGCAGAAGAGCCTGAACTTCACAGTGTCAGAGCAGGATGGGGCAGAGCAAGGCCAGGCCTAAACCCCAGCCTACAGGAGAAGACGTTTTAGGAAGGCATAAGCTAATGGGTGGGGTCCTTGGCTCATATCCACTGGCAATTACATTTGAGTGTTTAGTATGTGCCAAGTACTAGGTGTTGTAGGAGCAGAAAAATTTCATAGACCCTACACTCAAGGATATCCATTTAATCAACAGATTTGTTGAGAGAACCCTAAGGGAAGATTTCCAGCTAAAAGAGTGAGGAGATGAGGATGAGAATGTGTTTTAAAATGAATAAAGCATTATGTAAGCATAGGACATTTTTATTTTTCATGATACGCCTGCTGTATTTTCTGAAGTCTGCTCAGTCAGTGCACAAGACCACGAGTGTGACTATAGACCTGGCACAGCAACACCAATGCACACGCCCTCACACACAAGCCCTTTTTTGTTCCTAAGAACAACAGGCCTAGAATGATCCTACTATATCCCTATGTTCCCTGAGGCCACAAGATTGCCCTGCAGAGTGAAGGAAAGTGACCACAGGGGTACCCACAACTAGAGGGCAGGAGGTAAGCCAGATGCCCTAGAAACCAGCATTGGAATTATTTCTGCAAGTTCCCCAAGCAGGCTTCCATGATTCTGTAAAAGACAGCGATTCCATTGTGATGGAGAAAGTGGAGAACAATAGGAAGACACATTACACGTGAAAAATTTTAAATATATAAGTAACAAATAAATACATGAATAGATGCTCAATCACACAACGTGATACTATTTTTAATTCACGAAACTGGCAAAACTTACAAAACCAATGCTGAGTACCAATAAGGCTGAAGGCAGATGGGCTTTCTCATCCACTGTTCATAGAAGCCGGAAGAGCTACAATCTATTTGGAAAGTAATCTGGCAATATGCATCAAAAATGTCAAAAGCATTTAAATTCTTGACCCAGTAATTCCAAGTACAGGTATCTACCTTAGGAGATAATCAGAACTGAGGGAAAGGTTTCCAAACATGTTTACAACAGAATTCTTTATAATAGTAAAAAACCATAAACAACCTAAACGACCCACAAAAGGAGGATAATGAGGTAAATTGTGACACAGTCCTAGGATGGAATAGTATATAGTAATTTTAAAAGTATGAGTATAAATAGGTTTTTTTCATGGCATCAGGAAATAGTAATAATATAGAGTTAAGCGGGAAAAAAGCAAGACAAAAACGTATCCTTACTCAATTAAGAAAGGCACAGAAAAATGACTGGAAGGAAACAGGGTAAAAATGTAACAGTGGCTGCTTCTATATGTTGAGTTACGGGTGATTTTTCTTCCTTCTTTACACTTTTATGTACTTCTAAATTTCTCTTAAGCACATATTTCTTTGATAATCAGTGAAGTATAAAAAGAAGAAAAAAAACCTAAAAAGCAGACTTGAAAAAGAAGAAATGTAGATCCTATCAGGTATATTTTCAAGTTGTAAAAATCTATACATTTTCCTTTGAGTCCCATTCCTCTGTTTTCTTTCAGTAGAAAGAGCAAGAGAAAGCATAAAAACTCTCTTAAACAAAAATAACCAATGAGCAGATTATTTCTCCTGCTTGGTCACACAAGGACACAGCAGCGAGCCCTTTTCTTCCCAGGTTTTAAGAACCCTGACCTCTCCCACTTGCTCCTGAAGACACTGCCCGCTGCGTGACGAGCGTTGGAGCTGTTCAGGGACCTCCAGACTAACTCAAACCAGCCGTATCGCTGGCCTATCAAACCTTCTCTGAAGAGAGCCATCTCAGACACCGTTCCTGACCTGGGCAGGGCTGGTGAGCTTAGGAACTCATAGGTAGGCGTGTGAGGGAAGGGAGAATGAAGGTTGACAGAGGGACGAGGGACTTGGGGGGCATATCTGCCCCAGTAGGTCAAGGCACAGGGATCCATATTCCACTCAAATAACACTACAGCTCAGAAAACAATTACTGAACGTCAGTTATGTGCCAGGCACTGGGCTTACTGTCGGCGATACAAGAGAGTAAAGACAATGCCTGCCTTCTCTTCATCCTTCACCGACCAGCAGTGACCCTGCCCCGCTTCTTAGGGCTGCTGAGCAGGTACATCTACACAAGGCTTCTGTGTTAGGAGCACTGCCACCAGCTCTTAACGCACCCTGTTACCCCACTATTATCAGACTAGCGCAAGTTCCCAATTCACACTACACTATCCCAATAAAAAGCATTCCATCATCATTCATTTCATTTTTAGAATAATTCCATTTTCACTTTTGTAAAGCTGTTATTAATTACCACATTTAAGAACCATGTCTACCTTACGAATACGTGATAAGCCTATAATATTAATTGATAGAAAATTTCCACCTGACTTTTATGAAATCTCCCAACCCCCTCTTAATACATGTAATTCCTAATGACTACCAAAATTAGATAATCTTGAGAGTAGAAATTCCATTTAAAATAAGGTTATTTTAAGGATTAAAATCTATATGTCAGCCTGATGAATGTGACATCCCTGTGAATAACACTGTTGCAAACAGTTGTACTGAAAAATGTGGCTGGAAACCAAAATGATTTTCTTTCATTCTGAAGTACATGTTTCCTATTAATCTTAAAACATATTTTAGATTTTTAAGATGAACGTTAACTATAAAGGATCACACAGAAATTGTACTTTTTAGCATTGTTTTAAAAAATGTTGCCCTTCAAAGACTTGTAGGGGCCCCTGGCTTCCCTGGCTTGCTTTAGTCCCTACATATAGATGAAGCAAAGCTATCCACTTTCTCCCCAGCATTTGTCCATGTCAGTTCTGCCACATTAAAATAATCAGAGTTGTGCAGAGTAGCCAAGTGCTGTGAATGTAATTAAGGCATGAGACCCACAGAGATATTTTCTCATCCTATCACCAGAGTTCTGTTATCACTTTGGAGCCTAACCGTATGTCTCTAATACCATTAAAGCTGCTTTTACAAACGGCTCTGTACACCTCACGGAAAGGCGGCACCGCATGGCTCTAGCAAAGCACCATAGCATGCAGCCAGTCTTCTTTCTTCTTCCTGGGGAGCATGTCAGTGGCCTTCAGCAGGAAGTGCATTATCCCTCAGTGGCACATCATCTGCCTGGAGGTTGCATGAGGCGCCATCAGCTGTCAGTCAGCTGATGGGCAGGAATGGTCCAGTAAATTCCCCCTTCCTTCCACCCCCACTCCCTCTGACAGTGATAAATGATCGGGCCCTCTGCTCAGCTGAGCCTGACAGGCCCAGACCTCCCCTTGCAATCTGTTCCAGACCAACACCAGCCTCTCCCCCCAGCTGCCCCCCGTCAGCACTACAAAGCAGGCCTGCCATAGAGTAAGGTCAGACCTACTTGCTTTCTTGTTGCTGTTCTTTCATGAAAAAGAATTATAACTTTATTTCTAAATGGAAGTTCCTAATCAAAAATGGAACATGGATTATGTTGTTAAAAATCTTATAGGAAACTTGTTTCAATTCTCTTTCTACATTAGAAATGAAGGAGATAACAGCTAAACATGGGACTTTAAGAAGCAAGAAAGAGGAACAGTCATAGATACAAACATAGATGTCAATTTGGCCTCCAATAAAAACAATAAGCTTCCAATTTATTAAATTATTATCTGTTGTTGGGGGTAAGGAGAAGGAGACAAAAGATTCTAAGGGGAATAAAATATTGATAAAGAGATCGAACATTAACACTGAATATTAACACAATTCATCAGAGATCAGCTTCTACAATACATTTTGTTCACGTACAAAGATAACCATATCAAGATTGTTTGTAAAAACATTGGCACCAACCTTTTGCATAAAATAATCTATGCTGTGGAATAATATGCAACCATTATAAAGAATTAGGTAACTCTAAATGTATAGACATGGAACTATCTACATCAATTGGGAAAAAGAAATCAACGGGCAGGATAATGTGTATAATATGCTACAATTTTTTTAATATTATGTTTTTACTTTTTGAACTTTGCTCCATGTGATGTTTTACTTTTTGGAAATTAGAAATAAAAAAATATTTTAAATGTCCCCAGTCTTTGCTACCCCATGATCACCTCTGCAGCCCAAGAGACACTTCCTAGGACTGAGAGCCAAGCCGAGACTCAGGAGTGGCCGGCAGCGGGCAAGCAGCCCCAGAGCTCGGATGAGCCTAACGTTTAGATGTCAGGCCCGGGACAAATGCCAAAGATGATCCCACTTGTATCTCCCAGGAGCAGAACTGCAACCTAGCTTTAAAATCTAGGTAGTTTATAGCATCCTAAAAGGCCTCAAGATAGAGATATCACTACATTTCCTCTCCAAAATTGGTCTGCATTCTCCAAAGCAACATAATGTCCTCTTTTTAAGGGAGAAAGAATTTTAAGATGATCAACTATTCCAAATTTGAGATGTAATTAAAACATTATGTACTTAAAAATAAAATAAAAGGTATTTCCGGGTTTACCATTTTTTTTTTATAGAGGAAAGAGACAGACAGACAGACTAGTACATCAGCAAGTATTTTCCTTTCTGGAATTTGGTACATATTTTAACTATTTCTCTGTCCCTCCTGCCTCTCATCCTTTCTGTTTCTCTCTCTCTTGTAATTTTCCTCCACAACAGAAGACAAGGGTATTCTTAAATCTGAGATTTAGATTTACTGAACAGAGATTAAGCTCACCATTCCTAATTTTAAAAGCAGTTGAAACATTTTATATTTCCCTCAAAAAAAAGGATAAATCAAGTTTTTATTATGAAGCCTACAACTGATTTTCAATAAGTCAGTGGAATTTGCTTTTAAAACTCCAGCTCCTACTAGAGAAACAGGACATGTAAATTGTCTACTCTGAAAATTTCACCTAAGGCCCTGTCATTCTGAGAGAACAAGCACGATCACATGGCTAATTAAGGGAAGCTGGATAACCCAGTACACATTCATATTAAGAATGGACGTATAATGGATAAAATCTCCAACTATCGTTCTACAAATGACACAGAAAGGCATTTTATAATGATTTCTATACTTGTCTCCCATGAAAGACTGATGCAAAACTCGGAGAAGTAAAGTGGAAATAGGGGTGGCTCTTAAAACATGTTTTTGATCATCTGACTTAACGAAGAGAGAGAGATTAGAGGTGGCACTGCACAGCCTATTTGGTTATCTTCCTTACTCAAGCAGACCCTTGGACATACAAGCAATGAGTTGATTCCTGGATGAATTTTCTAACAATTGACTGGAGCATTGCTGAACAAAATGAGAGTCATGTCTGAAAATATCAAGTACGCGAGAGGCCAAGGGGAGCAGCCTTCTACCGAACCCACGCAGAGGCCTGAATGGGGCTCTCTCTCAGCTGGAAGGCCACAGCTTCCATACGGATATGGGCTGAAGGGGGTCTAAGGCAGGCCAAAAATATTCTTATGTACTAAATCTGATCAAGTGTTTTTGGAAGTACCTGATTAAGACCCTAGAATTTTAGAAAAGGAGAAGATGACTATGACCTGGCATAACTCAACTATAAAGGGACTTCAGTGTGGGCCCTGCAGAAAATCTGATTTTGAATAAAATTACATCTTGATAGGTCTGCCATGCTCTTACTGCTAGGAGTAAATTATAGTAATCTCTATTCTCTGTCACTTTATCTTCCCAAAAGGCTGAGAGCTCAAAATGTAAACTATCGTGGGAAAGGTTGCTGGTGAGGACCTAATGAAATACAGGCAAGACCCCAGCTTAAAAATGAGTCATTTCAAAAGCATGATTATAAGATGGACATCTGGGATATAGAATCCATTTTCTCATGAACATGCTGTTATACATGGTGGTGAGCTAGCCCACAAGGGCCTACTCAACCTATAAAGAGTCTCAAATATAACTCCTTCCTAGGAGTCTAACCACCATTTATGGAATACTGTCTCAGTGTTAAAACATACTCTAAGTTCTACCCTGCTCCATCAAGAACACACCATTTCATACTGGTCCAGTTGGTTGCAAGCTCCAAGCAGAGAAAGGAAAACATTCTACTTTCTCAAGCTGCCCATCAACTAACTTGACAGTAGAAAGAAATCTCCACTTTATTCATCACTGTGGAAAGGAGGTTTCCTCCCAAGGAGTGAAGGAAATCCCTTGTTGCACAATAAACAATTTAAATGCAAGGTACATTCTAAATTCAGTGGTCTAATTTCAGATGAGAATGTGAAGCTGAGTAGTTCTGGCTCAGGGTCTCCTAGAGGCTAGAATCAAGGCATTGGCTAGGGCTGCAGTCTCATCTGAAAGCTCAAGTAGGGGAGGTTTGCTCTCAAGCTCATTTGTTGCCAGGTCTCAGTAAGCTGCAGAGCAGATACTCCACCAGTTGAGCCTTCAGAAGATGCAGCACAGTTGATACCTTGATTGCAGCCTCATGAGAGACCCTGACCCAAGGGCACCCAGCTAAGACACGCCCAGATTCCTGCCCCAAAGAAACTGTGAGATAATAAATGATTGTTGTTTTTTTGGGTTTGTTTGTTTTGGGGGTCGTTTTTTTTTTTTTTTTTTTTTGGTGAGGAAGATTGGCCTTGAGCTAACATCTGTTGCCAATCTTCCTCTTTTTGCTTGAGGAAGATTGTCCCTGAGCTAACATCTGTGCCAATCTTCCTCTATTTTGTATGTGGGATGCTGCCACAACATGGCTTGATGAGCAGTGTGTAGGTACGCACCCGGGATCCAAACCTGTGAACCTTGGGCCACCAAAGTGGACTGCATGAACTTAACCACTATGCCACCTGGCTGGCCCAGGATGACTGTTTTTTTAAGCTGCTAAGTTTTGGGATAATTGATCATATAGCAGTAGATAACTAATACACTGACATGTTCTAATAAAAGAAAAATAATGTAATTTTTAGCAAAGGACAACTAATAACATAAGTTAGGAAATCAAACCATCTTTTCTAAACCTGTTTTCCACAGGAAAAAGATATTTCCAGTCTAACTGATTTACAAATCAACCCCTGAAATAAGACCCATTTCTAAGTCGGAGACTATCTCTATGCAATTTATTTTCTCCACAGTTTGTTCCCTAGTGTGCTGGGATTGCTAAAACAGGCATGCCTGAGCCACTGAAGTCTAGGAATCATGTATAAAATATCAGAGTAAGGCTTTTAGCACTTCTGTAATAATTCTGGCAATTTTTATTCATTTGCATTATCCAGAGGATTGTTAGTTGCTTTCCCTGCTGTTTCGTTTGGGGAAGTTACATCTCTGCCTCATAGGGCTTACAAAAACAATGAAGAAAAATGTTTTTCCAAAATTCCCAGAGAAACTACATTTAAATTCATGCCAAAGGCCTTAACTGCAATGGAGAAAATTTTCTGTATTTTGATGAGGTTTTGTTTGGTTGATTGGTTGGCTGGTTGAGTCTGGGGGCTTTTTTCTTCAATCAAATGGAAGTAAGAAAATGGCTGGATTATTTCTATCTATAGTGGTACCTGTAGGAAATATAGTTTTTTCCCTTTTCTATGGGAATCCAAATCAAATCTAAAAATCAAAATTGTTGCTGATATTAAACTAGGTTTTTTATTAGCCTGAATATTTCATCCTTAGCAACTTAAGGTCATTGTACTTCTATTCTAAGCAGTAAAATAGTGGGATCCTATTATATCCAGTGGTCACTGTACCTCAAGAAATTCTAAACATCTCTGCTAACCACTATGAAACACTGGAAGGGTGAAGCTGGAGCTGATAATTTCAGTGATGTAGGAAACTGTGTTCATGGCTCATTGTTTGCTCAACTTCAATTCTTGCAGAAATATCACTCACCACACTCTGGTCTTCCCCTCCTTCACTTTAGTTAAATCCCAGGTTAAAACACATGGGAAGCAGGTGAGTGAGGGGAGGAGAGAAAATACCAGTTGAAAACACAGCAATGTCTCCTACCCTTCTAGAAAATGAGGACAAAATCCACAGGTCACAAAAGTCTCAACACAAATAGTGCTTACAAGAAATTCCTGTGTAGAAGTCTGGGCCCAATCAGGAGACAAAAACCACACAGTACGTTAAACACGGGAAGTCTAACATAAAGTATATTAACTATGACTAAAAAGTAACTATACAATCTAAGGAAACCCTCTATGGTACCCTACGGCTGAGGGTACCCAAGAAAGGACAGACTTGGAAGGATTCGAACCTCATTGGAGAAGGTGCAATTCAGCCACTGGATAGTAGAGAAGTTCACTGGTTTGGCCAGGTCAGAGTTGACCTGGAGATGTTGGGGAAGCAATAAATCACTTTTCAGAATGCAGACGATCAGAAACCAGTGGCATGAGTATGCAGGGGAATGGGGCGGGGGTCAAGGCACCCCAGGAGGCCTTTAGAGTGTCCATAAGGACTCTGAGTGAGAGTACATGGACAGCACGGGGGCTCCAGTTTCCCTGTCCAGAGGGCTGCAGAAGAGTTATCACCAGGCCAAGGCTGTAAGAGCACAGAAGGACTGCATTCCGGGCCTGTGGCTAGGGCAGGCTGCACCAGAGGTCCTCACACCCATACCACCAACCCTGGCCCACACCAGAAACGGTAAAAGAGGCTCTTCCTCTCACAAAGTCTTCCCCTGTGCCCTCTACTGAGAAAGCTTAACACCATGCTCACATTAAAGGAAAAATACTAAAGAAATTCCTTTATCACAGAGCATACTCAGAATGATATATTCAGAGCTGCAAGGCAATAAATTAATAGCATACCTCAGAAGACACAAATTACCAAAACTGACAAAAGAAATAGAAAATCTGAATAGAAAATCTGAAATAGAAAACTCCATGCTCATATAGTTTCACTTAAGGAAGAGATAATACCAATCCCATGTACACTCCTTCAAAAATAGAGGAGGAGGGAACTTTCCCAACTCATTTTATGAGACCAGCATTACCCTGACACCAAAACCAGACAAAGACACAAGAAAACTATAGACAAATCTCCATTATGAACATAGACACAAAAATCCTTTAATAAATATTAAATGCAGGAATATATTTTAAACGTATAATAATCATGGCCAAGTGGGGTTAATCCAAGGAACTCCAAGTTGTTTTAACATTCAAAAAACTCAATCAATGTAATTTACCATACTAATAAACTAAAAAAGAAAAAAATATATGATCATCTCAATAGATGCTAAAAAAGCATTTGACACAATTCAGCACCTATTCCTGATGTTTTTAAAATTTTCAGTAAACTAGGAAGAGAATTTGATAAAGAATATCTAGAAAAAACCTACAACTAGCATTCAAAAAGGAAAGAAGAAAAAAAACTATTTTTATATGCAGACAACATGATTGTGTAAATAAAATATCCTAAGGACTCTATCAAGAAGCTATTTGTATTAATAAGTAAGTTTATCAAAATCACAGAATACTAGGTCAATATGCAAAAACAAACTATATTTCTATACAGTTGCAACAAATAAATGGAAATCGAAAAAAATTTAAGCAATATTATTTACAATAGCATCAAATAACATGTAATACTGAAAGAGTTTTTAATAAAATATGTATAAAACCTGTACCATGAAAATATTGCTGATAGAATTAAAGAATATCTAAATAAATGGAGAGATATACCACATTCGTGGATTGCAAGATTCAGTATCCTTAAGATGTCAGTTCTTCCCAAAGTAGTCTATTGTTCAACACAGTGCCATTGAAAATCCCAGGAAGTTCTTGTAGAAATTGACAAGTTGATTCTAAAATTTATGTGGAAAATCAAAAGACTTAAAATAGCCAAAACAAGATCTGTACACTGAAAACTTTGAGACATTGATGAAAGAAAGTGAAGAAGACACAAACAAATGGAAAGATATTCTATGCTTATGAAGTAGAAGAATTAATATTGTTAAAATGTCCATACTACCCAAAGCAATCTACAGATTCAACGCAATCGTTATCAAAATTCCAATGGCATTTTTCACAGAACTAGAATAAACAATCCTAAAATTTGTATGAAACCACAGATCACTCCAAATAGCCAAAGCAATCCTGAGAAAGAACAGAACTGGAGGCATCACATTTCCTAATTTCAAACTATATTACAAAGCTATAGTAATCAAACAGTATGGTATTGGCATAAAAACAGACACATAGATCAACGGAAAAAAATAGAGAACCCAGAAAAAAATCCACGTATATGTGTGTAAATGGTCAACTAATTTACAACAAAGGAGCCAAGAATATACAATGGAGAAAGGAAAGTCTCTTCAATAAATGGTTCAGGGGAAAACTGGACAGCCACAAGCAAAAGAATGAAACTGGACCGCTATCTTATACCACACACAAAAATTAACTCAAAATGGGCAAAAGACTTGAACATAAGACCTGAAACCATAAAACCTCTACAAGAAAACATAGGCAGTAAGCAAACTGCCATCAGTCTTGGTGATGATTACTTTGGATTTGACACCAAAAGCAAAGGCAACAAAAGTAAAAACAAAGTACAACTCCATCAAACTAAAAAGCCTCTGCACAGCAAAGGAAACCATCAACAAAACTAAAAGGCAACCTACTGAATGGGAGAAAATATTTGTAAATCATCTATCTGATAAGGGTTAATATCCAAAACATATAAAGAACTCATACAACACAATAGCAAAAAAACCTACACAATCCAATTAAAAAACGAGCAGAGGACATGAATAGACATTTTTCCAAAGACATACAGATGGCCAACAGATACATGTAAGGATAATCATCATCACTAATCATCAGGGAAATGCAAATCAAAACCACAATGAAATATCACCTCACACCTGTTAGAACGACTGTCATCAAAAACACAAGCGATAACAAATGTTGGTGAGAATGTGGAGAAAAGGGAACCCTTGTGTACTGCTGGTGGGAATGTAAATTGGGGCAGCCACTATGGAAAACTGTATGAAGGTTCCTCAAAAAATTAAAAATAGAGCTACCGTATAATCCAGCAATTACACTTCTGGGGATATACCCAAAGAAAGCAAAATCACTATCTCGAAGAGATTTCTGCAGCCCTATATTCATTGCAGCATTATTCACAATAGCCAAGACGTGAAAACAATCTGTGTCCATTAATGGATAAATGGATAAAGAAAATGTCATGTGTGTGTATATATATATAGATATAATAGAATATTATTCAGCCATAAAAAATAGGGAAATCCTGCCATTTGTGACATGGGTGAAACTGAAGGGCATTATGCTAAATGAACTAAGTCGGACAGAGAAAGACAAATACTGTATGACCTCACTTATTTGAGGAATCTAAAAAAACTAAATTCACGGAGACAGAGAACAGATTGGTGGTTGCCAGAGGCTGGGGTGAGGGGCTGAGGAAATGGGTGAAGGCAGTCAAAAAGCACAAACTTCTAGTTATAAGACAGGTAATTTCTGGAGATGGAATGTACAGCATGGTGACTATAGTTTACAATACTGCATTGTATATTTGCAAGTTGCTAAGAGATCTTAAAAGATCTTAAAAGTTCTCATAAAGAAAAAAAGATTGTAACTATGTAAGTTGATGGATGTTAACTAAACTTATCATAGTGATCATTTTGCAATATATGCATATATCAAATCATTATGTTGTACACCTTAAACTAATACAATGTTATGAGTCAATTATATCTCAATAAAACTGGAAAATACTAAATAAAAAGCAATAGCCAAAACGATTTTGAAATATAAGTTGGGAGACTTCTACTACCCGATTTCAAGACTTCTATAAGGTTATAGTAATCAAAGCAGTGTGGTATCAGCATAAGGATAGTCTTATAATTGAGTGGAACAGAATAGAGAGTACAGAATTGAATTTTGACAGAGGTGCTGAGGTAATTCAATCAGGAAAGGATAGTCTTTTCAAAAACGGTGCTGGGACAACTTGACATCTATATGGGACAAAATAAACCTCAACCCTTACCTCACACCTTACACAAATATTTAGTTTGAAATGGATTGTAGATGTAAATGTAGGAGTATTCATAATCTGAATATGGTTCTCCATTCTTTTTATCTCATTTAACTGAAATGTACCATCGTGGCAACCAATTGAAAACTAAACACTTGCCCTAAATCTATCTCTGCTTTTATTGCTAGTTTCACATCCTAAAAAAACAGTCCAAACCAAACCTTATGAAGGGAAAGTGACTATTAAAGGGTGAGTGACCTGAGGGACTTTCTTTGTAGTGATGGAACAGTTCTGTATGCTGAGTGTGGTGATGGTTACAAAAATCTAAACATATGATAAAATTTCACAGAACTATACACCAAAAAAAGCACATGCAATAACTGGTGAAATCCAAATAAGGTCTATATTTGAGTCTGGAGTATTATACAAATGTCAGTTCCCTGGCTTTGACTATGATTATGTAAGATGTTATCATTGGGGGAATCTAGTTGAAAGGCACATTGGAACTTTGTACTATTTTTGCAACTTCTTATGAGTCAAGCTATTTTATTTATTTATTTTTTAAAGATTTTATTTATTTATTTATTTTCCCCCCAAAGCCCCAGTAGATAGTTGTATGTCATAGCTGCACATCCTTCTAGTTCCTGTATGTGGGACGCGGCCTCAGCATGGCTGGAGAAGCGGTGCGTTGGTGCGCGCCGGGGATCCGAACCCCAGGCCGACAGCAGCGGAGCGCATGCACTTAACCGCTAAGCCACGGGGCCGGCCCTGAGTCAAGCTATTTTAAAATATGTATTTTTTAAAATCTTGTGAGAAATCCCAAACACATGAATATTCTCTAATTGTCTGAAAAGAGAATTTAGAAATACTCAAAGCTTGTAAATTGAAAAGCAAATTGAGAGCCCGGCTCCATGGCCGAATGGTTAAAGTTCCGCACATTCCACTTCGGCGGCCCGGGGTTCACAGGTTCGGATCCCAGGCAGACCTACTCCACTCACCGGCTGTGCTGTGGCGGTGTCCCACGTACAAAAAAATAGAGGAAGATTGGCACAGATGTCAGCTCTGGCCTAGTCTTCCTCAAGCGAAAAAAGAGGAAGATTGGCAACAGATGTTAGCTCAGAGCGAATCTTCCTCACCAAAAAAAAAAGCAAATTGAAAAGACTTTCCTTCTCAGAACATGATTTTCAAAGTTCCAGAGTACTAACACATTCATTTAAATTAAATTCCATGTGTTTGTAGTCCACATGTATAATTATTTCAAAGGATTGAATAATTGATAGTACTATTTCTTTAGTGCTATAGAACGACCTCTGAACAGAGAAATTGCCAGATTACAAACTCCACACTGACAAGTAACATGATGTGTATCTAATACACTTGAAGGAACTTGTAAGCTTAAGTTAAAAATAATAATAGCAAGCACTACTTGCTAGTAATGCTTAGTATAATCAAAATATTTTTGGAAGAAATATAGAAGTAGAAGTTGTGTCTTGTTATTATAATGGATAATCTACTTAATTTTTTATTTCTCAGATTACCAGGCCCTAATTTGTACAGAAATATATTAAATAAGTGTTCCCTTGGACAGTGGAATGGTCTTTTTGAAGCCTGAATGGATAAATCAAGCACCCACATGGTATCCTCAGTGCAGCGTCCCTAGTGAGCTTCCTGACATACAACACAGGGCAGGGCGGGGGGAGTGAGTGGAAGATAGCTTGGGCACTAGTGAGAATCAAGTTTCTCATTAAGTCTCCCTTTCCTTTCCTATGCTTCTTTCCAAATTCCACAAATAGGCATAGCATTTTATGAAAGTTTTTACTCCAGGATGCATCCAAGAGTACATAAAAAGCAAACCCTTTAAGACACCCCAGAGATCACCGACCAAGTTTCAGGCAATGGATGGTCACTGTGGGTCACCTGGAGACCACACGGGGAGAGGGCTCAACCTTGTGGTCCTCATGGCAAAAAGAAGATCGCCAGCGGCTGACGGTAACCTTTGCTGAAGCTCTCACATTAAGAAAGGATTCAGAAGCACTCCTCTGTAGTATAATGGCAGTTGCCCATGTTAAGTTAGATGAAAAATATAGCTAAAGTTGAAATTCAATGTAAGTCCCTATTGAAAGAAACACTTCATGAAATTGTTCTGAAACAAAAGCTATCCCTCTGCCAGCACTAAAAAGCATGAATTTACAAGATCAACAATCAGAATGGCTGATGACAGCTCACACAAAAAGATCTAAGCCTGGTATTTTTATAAAAACCAAAGCAAGACCTTTTTCTCTATACAGAGCTCAAAGATAAATGACATGTAGGATTTAAGTCTAACATTTTCACTGAAGAGACAATAGGAGCACAGCAGGACTGACCTTATTTTACACAGAGGCAGCTATCCCCCTGGTGTCACCTCTCCCACCCCACCACCATCACAGCCACAGCTGTCTAAAATCCCTTTAGGAGGTGACAAAGCCTTTCACCTGAAGTTAAAGGCTTAAATTGTCAGTGCTTCCAGGAGAACCAACACAGTGACAATTTTACCAAAAGGTAAATGATTGCTACCCAATTAGTTCCAGAACAGGGGAAGGCAAACTAGGGCCCACTAGCCAAAGCTGCCACTTGTTTTTGGGTGGCCCATGAGCCAAGAGTAGTTTTTATATTTTTTAACGATTGAAGAACAATCAGAAGAAGAAAGTTTCTTCATGACATATGCAAATTATATGAAATTCAAATGTGAGGGTCATTAAATAAAGTTTTATTGGAACACAGCCACACTCATTCATTTATTTATCATCTATAGCTGCTTTCACTCTACAATGGCAGAGTTGAGTAGTTGTGACACAGACCGTATGGCCGGCAGAGCCTATGATGTTTACCATCTTCACCTTTATAGGAAAGTTTTCCAACTCCTGTGCTAGAACAAAGCTCTGAGAGGCAGAGCATAAGAGGATGAGAATGTGAGGTCATGGGGAAGCCTCTTCTTCAGTAAAGAGATAGACACACAAGAAAAGGCCTACATGGTGAAGGGCCAGGAGCACAGAAGTCCAACGTGGCTAACCTCACCACTATGTCAGAGCCAATACAGGAATATATTATGAGGAAGGGGAGTACCAGTAAGATACAAGTGCAGTATAATGTGGAAAGAGCCATGGCCAGAGGACTCCACACTCCACTAGAACTGTGCTCTTGAGCAAGTCACATAACCCCACTGAGCTTAAATTTCCTTATCTGAAAAAAATGAACGGAAATAATATCTATCTAGAGCTACTGTGAGAATTGTGAGGGGATGGTTCACATGACAGCATTTGGTCCACGTGCTAGGATTGAGCCTTGAAGGACATGTAGGTTTCCACAGATGGAAAACTGGGGAAGAAAGGAAGACATTTGAAATTGAGAGAACACAGGACTCAAAAGCCCAGAGGATTAAGTGAATGGGCAGTTCAGGACATCAACCAGGATTCAGTGAAAAGTGTCACAGTAGCTGAAACAGAAAAGGCCATCAGGGGCCAGATCTTGAAGATCAAAAGGTACCACATGAAACTCTCTTCTCCTTCACTCTCCCTTTGGTTACCTCTCTGCCTTCTCTGTTCATGTCCCTCTTCCCAATGACTCCCAAAGACACTCTTGAGTGTTCCTTGGCCCATCAGAGGCACCAAAGTTTAAACTGTGCCCATAGCTCTAATTAATCCCCTCAATGGCATCTTCAGAGCATCCATTCTGAGGTGGAAACAGGCTTTTCTGCTTTACTCCCACCCACACATCATCAGATCATTTGACCTATTTGCCCCCCATACTTAGATAAATTCTTTGGGGGAAACCCTGGATCCACAGCTGGTAGCATCTTCCAGCTGCTAAGTGAGAACTAAAGGAGATTCCTGGGACTCTGAGTAATTTATAATGAATTCTAATGACTGCCAGGCCCCAGTCATGATGCACACTAATGAACTGCCCCTTGCAGCCAGCTGTCCCCCCTCAATCACCAATTGTCCACAGGGGGATTCCCATTTACTAAGGGTACAGCCAATCTCCAGAGATAAGAGTATCAGGGGCTCTGCAGAAGAAAACAGCAGCCCTTTAGCCTTCACATAGGTGATCATGGTAAACGCTGGGAATATTTACAAAAAGCAGAAGGCACAAGGAAAGAACAGTTAAGAAGCAGGTCATAGCCCTGCAATAAAAGTCATAAGGCTACATATGCAAACTATTTATCCTCATGTTTTATTCAACATCACTTACTGTCATTCCCTTCATTCACCCTTGCTTTCTCTTCTTTCACAGACTGGGTGATAAAATCTGGCTATTTTCTATTTAATTTGAGCACTGGATTTGGAGTGGGAAGACCTGGGTAGAAATCTTGGCTGCGTACAATTATGAGTTGTATGACCTGTAGGTCACAGCTGTAGCTGTGTATCCTTTGACACATCACCTAAGTTTTCTGAATCTAGATCTCTTCATCAAATTTGGGTCATGCCTGCTCTACCTGCCTACCAAGGCTGTTAAGTGGATCAGGTGAAAATACATGGGAAGATGGACATAGTAAGCTTAAAGCATCAGACAAATCTAAGGGATCCCTAATGTTGTTTTAAACATGTTTAAAATTGAAACCTCATATGTTTAAATATGAGGTTTAAATATTGAAACCTCATCTTTACCTCATCTTTATGTCTTCATCTTTAAAGATTTCTTGCTAGTTTCTAAAAGAACTGGCCAAGGAAGTATTAAAAAAAAACAAACTAGAATCCAATTTAAACCAAGCCTTTTAATCCCAGCCTAGAAAGAGAAGAGGGCTTTTCCGCTATTTTCACCAAATATAACGTAGTAGGCAACCTTCTATCTAGAGGGAAGGTAGTTATCGAGGTGTGCTATTCCCAGGGGCAGGAAATTGATTCCTTATACTTTGTGGAAAGAGGTTTGGAGTCTATAAATCTCTAAGGGAGGTGGGGGAGACTTAGAGGTTAGGAATTATTTCAGAGGCTGACAATGTAGGAGAGCAGTGAAGGAATGGAAACTCCACCACCACCACCACTAACACCACCAACACAAACACCAATACCACCAACATCAACACCACCAACACAAACACCAATACTACCAACACCAATACCACTAACACCAACACCACCACCAACACCAACACCAGCACCACCAACTCTACCATCAACAACACCAATTCCAACAGCACCAGGGTCAGCTTTGCCTCCTCTGATGCCATACCTTCTTCCTCTCCATTTAGCAGAAAGGACATAGGGCCTCTATATCTAGGCCTGGACTTCCATTGAAGAACTAAAAGAAAAAGAAAAATTTTAAAAGCCTTGGGACAAATATCCTTGCAATGGATTGGCCTGTCTCCTGCTCTCTGCTCATCAGTGCTGTCATTTTACTCAATCAGAACTTCTATATTTTAAACCATTTCTGCCTTGACTGCCACTGCTTCAAGCCCAGACTTTTGGTCTGCCATGACAGAGGCTTCAACAGACTCCCAAGCACTGCTCTGACTTCTTCATGGTAGGATCTTTCCCTGGCTCTTAACAGTAGACTCCACAGCCATCTTCTGCACCTCCCACTTCCTGACCCATTACTCACATTTGGCCCTGTACGTACCAGCTGACATGCTGCAGGTCTGTCTTCTGTTGGTTCTCACACAGTCCCAGTCCTGAGCATAACTAACCTGTCTCTATCGCCTCCTACATCCTAGTGTGACAATGGCCTAAAATGACACACTCATGGCCAGGACTGAAGGGGCCAACATAGTGCCAAGTCTAGAGAGCCAAGCAGGCCTCAAGAGCTAAGAGCAAACACAGAGTTAAGATTTAAGACAAACTATAGAATCCAGGGTTCTTAACCTGATGGTCTACAGCATTAGATGAGACTATAATGTTAAAAACAGGTGAGATGGCTAACTGGATCATGGAGTGTGTCGTCTTAGAGACTCGCTCTAAATTACATTATATGCTTTAAAGACACGTTGATGTAAAGGGGATAAAAAGCATAGAAAACACAGGATTTAAGCCAGATAAGCTTAGGCAGAACCTCTATACCTCAGATCTCAAACAAAGCCCAAAATGGGACATTTATATTCTATTGAGATCCAGGCCTGGGATCACTACACAGTCTCAGTGCATTTAAAATGTGCAGAAGAATAAAACCCCTTGAGACTGCAAACTTAGAAACCACAATCTGCCAGCTTGCAGCAGGCTAAATATAACCCACTTATAGTTCACGGGTTTGAAAGTCAGAAGTCCCAGCTCTACCTCAGAGTAGCTATGGCCTTGGGTAAGTCACATCACCTCTTTGAGTCTCAAGTTCCTCATGTATAAAAAATGAGGAGGGTCCCAGAGGATAACTAAGGTCTTTTCTGCTCTAATATTCTATGAGCAAATCCACAATATACAGCTGTGGCAGGCAGCCTCCAGGATGGCCCCCAAATATCCTCACCTTTTGGTATTCACAGTTTTGTGCAATCCTTTCTCCTTGAGTAACTTGCTTCTAACTAATAGGATACAGCAACATTGAGGGGATGTCACTTCTGTGATTAAGTTACAAAAGATTTGTGATTTCCATCTTGCTGGTAGACTCTCTCTCCATTGCATGCTTTGATGAAGCAAGCTGCCATGCTGGAGAGGCCAACATGGTAAAGAATTGAGGGTGGGTTCCAGGCAACAATCAGGAAGGAACTGAAGCCCTCAGCCCAACAACCCTTGAGGAATTGAATCCTGCCAACCACCACATAAGTGAGCTTGGAGACAGATCCTTCCACAGTTGAGCCTTCAGATAAGACCTCAGTCTTGGCCAACACCTTGAGTGCAGCCTTGTAAGAGACTCTGAAGCAGAAGACACAGCAAAGCTGTGTCTAGATTTCTGACCCACAGAAACTGTGTGATAACAGATGTTTAAGCCACTAAGTTTTGAAATAATTAATTACACAAAAATAGGTAACTAATAGATATAGCTTCGTTTGTATACGTGGCTTTGAAAGGCTACATCTCTGCCTCTCACTTTGGATATTCTTATGGCATTCTATAAATCAAATGAATGATCACCTGGAATTGGAGTCAGGAACCAGGAAACCTGACTTAGGTGCCATAGCTTAGTGGATAAACTACATAAGTTTATTTTACTTTGTAACGATTGGCACTATATGAAATTACAATATATATTTGTTCACTGGTTATGTTCTGCTCCTCCTCCCATATTGGGGTGTAGACACTATCCATCTTGTTGTCTCTTATCCCAGTGCCTAGGAGAGTACCTACTATTCAGTAAATATTTGCTGGATTAACCATGGCTTTGACAGGGAAGCCCAGAGAGGAATATTGGAATGGAAAGATATCAAGGTAGAGGTCATAGGCATGATGTCAACTTCAGGAAGCCAGCTAAAGAGAAGGGATGTAGTAGGTTCAAAAATCTGGCAATATATGGAAGTGGTAAAGAAGCAGGCAGAACATATTAGCACAGTTCTTGATCTAGTGTCTTCTGAAAACATCTGGTTTCCTGTCTATTTCTTCAATGCATTCAACTGAAGGCAGCTACAAAACAATTTCAAACAGTGTCTGACACTAAACAAGTAAATACTTTAAATGTATACAACTCATGGGGTCACATTTCTGCAGATAAAAACCTTTACTTGGGAGGAGGCAGGGAAGTAGGCAGGCATGGCCAGGTACGCTGTGCTAAGGGCTTTACCATCAATATCTCATTACACCTCTCCTCAACCCACAAACTCGGCATCATCTCCATATCACATGAGAAAACTAGCTCAACTGGGATTTAGAACCAGGACTTGAACCCAGGTGTGTTTAACTCCAAAGCCCGTGGTCCTAACTAATATGCCCCATTAGCTGGGTGATGTATTCAGGCCTGGACTAGAAACCAGGAATGTCAACATAGAAGAAAGTGAGAGAAGACCACGCCAGAACCAGGCAGAGACCATCCATTCAACAAAAATATACTTGCTATTTCAAGACAAAATCATGCGAAGACAAAATCTTCTTTCTTTGCAGAATGACTGAAATGCACAGACGCAGCATGCATTATAATTATAAATGACACACTGCTAGAGCTGAAAGGAACCACAGAGATCACTCAGTCTCACCCCTTTACCAGAAAGATGAAGAGACCAACTCCCAGAGCCGAGTCCCACGATTAGAGAGAGAAGGTGAGCCCTTTGTCTTCTGTTCTTGGTATCTATTCAGTGTGCAGATCCAAATATTTGCAGCTCCTACAAAAAACCTGATTGATTCAAACTTGAAAATTTTGCAATAATTTTAAAAATAAATGATGATCCTGTCTCATCACCACATCACTATAGAGGCAAAAATAATAATTTTATAAAAATAAAAACATGATCGAGGCAAAAAATAATAATGAAAAAAATAATAAATTTTTCAATTATTAAAAGATACCACTGACCTGTGGGGCAACCATGACAAAGGATGGGGCACAGACTCATCATAGTTATCCAAGTTAACTGGATACCACCAAGAAGGAGCTTGTGATGAAGAGGGTATTTTAACTCTTTCTAATGCCCCTGAATCAACAGGATATCCAGAACTTACCAACAGGTGTGAGTACAAAGAGTCATGTCCCTCAAAATAAACAAACAGAATTACCATGAAACAAAAGCCTTAATGAAGGACTCTCTTCATTGGACAGCAGGTCTGATCAATGGGTCCAGATACTGGTGCCATCTTGTTCTTCTCAAAACAGAAACAGCAGTTATCTCCTCTGCCTTTTATCTAGTAAAATATCCCACAGCATCTCAACTTGGTTCCAATCTTTGATAAAATCAAGAGCTTCCAATTGTTCAACATCATGGCCTTCTCATCTACCTGGGTTACTTCGAATTTCAACTGAAGAGACAAAACCTGAGTTACTAAAATGGCCGTTATTGTCACTGATGTCTATGCAAAGTGATATCCGCTTTTTTCATTTTTCTTTAGACAAAACACGTCTATCATATCTTCATCGCTATACTTATAACTCTGTGGTATTTTCTGTGATACAAAATTAGCAATATTGTAGTTAACAGGTTTTTTAAATTACCTTCCTGCTTGGAATGTTATTGTTGTTGAACAGCTAAGATTCATTTCGTTTTTACTGTCAGAGTGTGTTAAACTAAGTGAAATTTATCAGGAAATGTATACACTCCTGAGTCTTCTGATTTTCACACTCTTAGCTCAAGGACAATGCAGACATTTAAAATGTCATGGATAATTAGCCAGCCTCTTTACAAATAAGATTTCTTGCTCTGATAGAATCACGAAGTTTGGCAGTCTCGGGAATAGATGTACTCATTAGGAGGTGATCAGATGTAAAATATTTGTTTATGTTTCTGGAATAAAAGAAGTGAGTGGAGTGGTAGAAAGGACGCAGGCTTAGAGGTTCTGGACCTAGTTCTAAGTGATTCTGGAGAAGTCACTTTGCCTCTTTACTTCTGTTTTCTCAGCTGGCGACCCAGAAGACTCTCTCTAGTTCTTAAAATCCTCATCTACCTCAACTATACATAGACTTATCCTCAAATGAAAGAGATATTATGCAGGTAACACGACCTTTCAACTAAGCATCTAAGACATCAATAACTTGCCCTCTTTCCAAGACTGGGTTTAAGAAATTTCAGGGCCGTTCATAGATTACTGCTAGAAAAAGTTCACCAATTTATAAAAAACATCAACAAATACCAGATATAAGCTGAGAACTTTGTTACCAAAAAAAATCTTAAATTTCCCTGATGGTACACATTGTGTCGCCAAAACGTGTGGCAAATACCTAAAAGCAACTTTTAAGTCAATGCTGATATACCACATAAAACCGTTATTTCTACAGCCATTAAGGTAAGTACTAAAATGTGACCATTTTCTCCCAAAGTAGGGGTTGTTAAAAATACTTGTGAAGCACTATGCACCTACCAAGGTCACTGAACTCAAAGAAATTTATCAACAAAAAGTATCAAAGCTCAGGAATGAAAAAAAAAAAGAAAGCAGTATACAAGTAAATATAGTACAAGCACCTTGAGTTCAAAGAAAGATATTTTTTAGCCCCCATTACATCCACCAAGGTAACCTGCCAGTTACATCAGGTCTACTGAGTTGTTGAAGTATCTAATAATTTAGAGTCATGGAATCCAAACTAATCCCTCACCAATGAATCAGCATCAGCCTGTCTTTGCCTGTGAATACTGTGAAGAGTTTTCAAAACCAGAACAGGTACATGCTTGGCATATTTCACCAGTACCAAGTTCTTCAACACCATAATGACACCACTCAGGACATCTACCATTTGCAAAGATGCCTGAGACTCAGTGAACCTAAGAGAAGAGCTACACATAAACTGGACAAGTCTGTAGGACCATTTCTCACCCTACTGAGGTCTCTATTGAGATACAAGAGCTCCATCACGACCCTGCTTCGTTTATGAAATATGGTGAGGTTATAGCCCCAATAATACGTCTCCAGACAAGACTCGATTCTAAAGAGAGGAAGCTAAATTACTTAGGACCATTTCCCAGTCAAGAAGAAGGATACAGGTTAGTGGAAATAACTTGAAAGCACAGCTGTTGGACTGGTCACAAGGCCCTTTTGGAACATACTTCTAAAAGTGATGGCAGGAGCCCTGGGGAGAGGCTAGATTCTGCTGCCAGCCCCTGTTGCAGCATTAATGACATATGACCTTGGGTAAGCCATTTAACTTCACTATCTGGTCTTCAGGTGTGCAAAATGAAGAAGCTTTTCACAGAAGTTTCTTGAGTCAGATTAATTTTATCTTTATTTTCACACAAAAAAGAGAAAGAAGTAGTCAGTATTGTGGAAAAGCTGAAGTCTTCCACAGCTGAAACAAGAGATGAGCTAACAGTATACAAGTATGAGCATTTAGTTCTGGAGCCCACCTTGACAACTGAGCCAAAAGAACTCTCGACTTGGGTGCAGTTGCTAAATTCAAGCCTTGAGCCTCTGGGAAGGTCTCCACGCACCATCCAGGGTCACCCGTACCTCTTCCTGTCCATCCTGTCTGTCCTGTGTCCTTGTGAACTGAGGCCCTATTCTTCCTGCTACTCCCCCCCAACCCAGCCCCAGGGGGACTGCTCAGACAGGGCTGCTTCTCTGTAGAGGCTTGATTTGAGATGAACAAATGCTTCTGATTTTAGAAAGGACAGATTTGAGAACTTTTCCACAGACAGGCTTCTTCTGAAACTTCAGTTCTCATCCTGAATTTTAAAACCATAATGTGACATTTTAACATATGGCAAAGAGAGATGAATTTGAGTTCGTTTCAAACTGCTTAAAAGATCTGCATTAAACACAGATTTCCATTATTACAGATCTAATAAGTCCTATTCTCATCTGGGCTATCAGCAACAGAGTAAGTAATTACCATTCAACTTGGGCCGTTCCAGTCCATTAGCCCAATACTGATGACTCAGGCAAAGCTATATACATGAAGAACAAAATGCTGATAAAAGATAAAATGGGATGGAAGAAAATGCTGCTGTCTTATCCCATTCTGCTACATCAATTGTAAGGAACGAATCAAAGATAAATAAACTTGATAAAGTGTTAAGTCTAGAAGTAAATATTAAAAATATAAAACAGAGTTGTATCTACCTAGGTAAAAGGGGAAAGCAAAATACCTCCTTGAATACATCACAGGTTTGAAGGACCTTCAATCCTCAGTTACAATGCTTACCTAAGTACAAGGACTGGATCTAAATGGTACCAAACATCTTCAATATGAAAGCTGAAATAAGTTAGTCAGCTATTCATTAAACAAACTTTTGCCAGTAAATCAGGCTCCATGCTAGGTGCTGGGGATACAAACGTTAATGAGACACCACCCCTACCAGCAAGGAGTTTCAGGACTATGAGGGAGATAAATAAGTATACAAACTATTATAACACAATGTGATGTATGTTTGATAGAAATATGCACAGGGTGGTACTGGACCATATCAAGGTATCTGTAGCATCTAGCCCAGAGCAGGTGGAGTCATGGAAGGATTCTGGAAGGAATGCCTGCCAGAGATGAGCCTTGAAAGGGAGAGGCATTAAGCCAGGTGAAGAAAGGGGCCACCAACGTTCCAGGCAGAGTGTAGCATGTGCACAACGAGACAGAGCATGGAGGCTGGGTCACTGTTAAGTGTGGCTGGGCAAGAAGTATGATGTTGGGGTGGAGAGAGTAGGGAGTCTAGAAGACATTGATTCTTGGGAGGCAGAAGCCAGATTACGGAAGGTTTTAAATACCATACAAAGAGTTTGGATTGTATCCTGTAAACATTCGGTTTTTAAGCAGGGAAGTAACATAATTAGGAGAAACATCTACTAATTTGAGTGGGAAGGACATGAGACTGATGACAAAGAGACTGACTGGCATCTGCAGTAATGTGGGAGGGATGTAAGGAGGGGAAGGAGAAGAGAGATTTAAGACAGTCATTTTAACCATACCAAAACTGAGGGCATTCTCCACCCAGACCTTCCACCTAGAGTTTTAAGCTCATTAGACAAAAATTTTTCTTTAATCCAGAATCTCAGTTATCAATTAACCAACAGTTGTTGAGCCTATTTCACTTTCTTGGCGTTTGGGGGCGTACAAGAATGATGATCATTGTGATTTGATAAGAGTGTATGGTCAAGTCAGGGAAATAAGACTAATATACTTGAAATAAAAAACTGTGAGCATATATGGTTACACATTAAATAGTGTAGGAGAAATTATCAGTTCTAGAGGAACAAAGAAAGAAACGGAATGATCAACATAGGCTGGGAAGGTTTCTGGGAGGAGGTGAGGTGTGACCATCATGGCATCTCATGAGCCACATGGCATGGCTAAAGCATAGAAAAGTGATTGTAGAAAAGTTGTAGGAAAAAGGCCTAAATAGGTAGAGAAGACCCAGTTACACGGACAGTGAAAGCAGTGTTGAAGGGTACTTAGGATGACAGGGTGGATTACAGAAGATCAGGTGAGTCCGAGAAGATCAGATGTTTAAGAATAAAGTTCAGAATTGGTGACAGCTGCATGGACCGAGGGACCGAGCTAGATGCGAGATCAGTAAGGCAGTGAAAGGAGAGGAAACATCAGAGACAGCTGAAGTCTACCAGTCTGGGGATGCTAACTCTACTGACAAGCAAGAAAACGGAAGAAAATGCCATTTAAGGAGGTGATGATGATGGTTTGTTTTTTGACATAGAAATTCAGAACTGGAAGAGATTTTAGAGGTCACTTAATTGCACTCCTCCAGTTAGATGTCTGAGTATACCACACTGAGTCTGAGGTGACAATGGGACAGCCAGTGGAAACGTCCAATGAGCAATGAAAAATGGGAGCAGGATTGCATGAAAGGTCAAGAATGCAGACGCAGATTGGGAGTCTGTCTCCACAGAGGTAAGAATTGAAGCTAGGAGCATGGATGAGCTCCAAGGGGGAAAGCTGAAAGAGAGGGAAGAATGCAGGATTCAGGCAGGGTCTGAGCTCAACAAAGGGAGCAAGAGGGAGAGGTGAGCTGCTAAGGTGTCTGGAGAAGAAGCAATCAGCGGGGGCAGGAGGAGAACCAGGATAATGTCATAAGATCCAAGAAGGAAGGGTTGTGGGAAAGCATGGTTGCCAAACGCATTGGCTTGCTACTCATCGGTCTGAGTTTCCTCCATCCTGAGTCCACTCCAAGTCATCCTTTCTCTCATGTACATGCCCCCTGCAATACTTAGCCCACTTTCTATTTCCTAGTTGCCACCATAAGCTCTACTATCTGTGTTCCCTCACACCCTCTCCCCTTTTACAAGGTTGGGTACAAGCTCCCCATTTCTACCTCTCTACACCGTTACCAATATATCCATTAATCAGTACTACCCAAATCCCTTTCTGGAAAGTGCAGTGCTAAGGCTGCTCCTAACTCCCTTCCCCGAAACCATTCGTAGATAACCATGTGGCTGGGAGTCCTCCACCTTAGCTCTTGTCTTGGAAATTTGCCAGGCTAATCCTCTTTGGTTTGGATGGTGAAGCCAGCGGATCAAACCCACAGCACCTTGGGACGAGGAGCCTAGTTCCTCAGTTTATGTGCAGTCCAGGTGTGTTTCTTTCTGTAGTAGACAAAAGCCGCCTCCGGTGAGTTAAATGTAAATGTAGTCATTTGCAAATGCAAATGCCTAAAATGGGACAGACTAGGAACACAGATGACTGCAGGAAAAACTAAAAGAGTGACAAGAAAACAGTGACAAAGAAGGAGCTGTAGATTGAGTTAATCAAGGCAGTATTTGGAAGACAACATCTTGAAAAGTTGAGCCTGGCTGCAAGCCCAGAAAAGAGACAAGCGGAAAGATTCCTGGGCATGGGGCCCAAGAGGGCTCAGTTTGAGGTGTCAGGGAGATGCCTGGAGAGCAGTTGTAGCCTCAATTTGTGGGCAGTGCCTGGAACCAGCCAGAAGGGGCTGATTATTTCAAGTTCAGGGATGGAGAGAGACATCTTGGCCCAGTGTAGAAGCAAGGTGACATCAACTACTGAAACATGACCCTTCTTTTTGGCTGGACAGAGTTAACCCATGACAGTAGGCCATTTCTACTTGTCTAGTCTACACCCTCAGATTCTTCACCAGAGTGATTTCTTGATTTCAAAATAACTGGGTGTGACACTGCTGCTACCATTTTTAATCTCTCCCATGGCCGAGAACAAAGACTACAGACACAGAGAAACTTCAACTCAGAGGTGCCTGTGCATTTAACTGCCTTCTCTCTGAAAAGCTAAAAACCACATACATGAACCAAAGGTACTAAGAGTCTAAATAAAACAGTTTGTATCAGGGAAGACTTTGAACAGAAAAAGGGCTCATGAGGGACAGAGATTGCTGTGAGAAAAAAGCAACTCTACCTCCATGCTCAGCTATTTGCATAAGTAGTGCACTATCTTAAAAGGCCTTTATACACGCGTCTTCTCTGCCTAGAACGATCTTCCTTCCCCTTCCTCTGTCCCCTTCACCTTCCAGACTCTTTAGAGACCCAACTCAAATGTCAGCTCCCTTTACTCCTATCTTTGTTGTGATAATTTCCACTTGGTATTATATTTATTGGCTGGACAGTCTGTCCTCTTCTCACATAGAACCTCAAGATGATTTTATTCATCTTCATAACACAGGAACTATGCATGGCACCTGATGGGTGCTTGATATGTACAGGCGATTAATGAACAAAAGATTCCACTTCAGGAGAAGGTGAGCTGCAGGCATCCAGAGTCTCTTGCTGCTTGATTACTTTGCCTCCCAGTAGAACACACACCTATTCCTCCAAGGCTCCTTGGCTTGCCCTGTCTGGTGAGCCAGTTCTTCCTATCGAGTAACACTTTGGCCCTAGCTTCTCTCCTACAAGTTCATCCTAACGTCCATTCCCAATACCAAGTTGGGCTATTTCTTTTGCCTTCTTAGCCTATTTTAGTCCATCCTCTATTTCAGGTCAAAGATAATATTGCCTCCATCAACGGGTTCCTTAACTGGCACATTCCCTAACCTCTGCCTCTCAGTTAATACTTTGCCATCCAGCCAGTGTTCCAAGCTAGAAAGCCTTGTGTCATCCTTCCCTCTTCCCTCCTTCTCTGCCCACTCCCCCACAATGACCGCAATGGGACTCTTCTGCTCGAGCTTCAGAGTCAGCCCCAGAAGTAAGCCAGCAGCCATGTCCTTCCGACTAGCCCCACTTCTTCTTGCCTCTTCTGTCCCTCCAACCTCAATCAGCACTTCCCAAGTTCTCCTCAAATGCCATTCCTTTGCTGTTCTGAAACCCATGAGCTCCTTTAGTAGTCCAGCATCATCTCCCATGCAGGGTGACCATCATTCCCGCCACTCCTCCTCCTCAGATCCCACTGACTTTGTCCCTGTCACCTCCTTTTCAGACACTGGCATGGAAAAAGCGGATGTGCATAGTTCTGCTGTACTTCCATCCCTCTGACCCCACCTTGGAGGGTACTCCCTAGTCCAGGTGAAAATCTAGGGGGGACTTTGTTAGGTGATGATGATGATGACGATATGAAACATTACCTATACCCCCCATCCCACAACCTAAAGTCCTCTGGTTCCACTGCCTACTTCATACTTCATATACTGTTATCTCTTCTAATAAGAAACACATAAACACCTTATAACATTCTAAAGAAATGCTTTGGCAATTTTAAACAATAGATATATAATATTTTCTGATTTCAAGTAGTTATTAACAGAACTATAATGCTATTATAATGATTGATATTCTGGACGAATTCCACTACCAGCTAAACAAATTGCAAAGACATTTTTAAGATTATTTTAAAAGTGTTTTCACATGGTTGAGTTGATGATTTAGCTTTTTCCAGTAATATCATCTTTATTTAAATAGCTGGGTGATTCCATATCAGTAGTTTGCTGTGGCTGCCAATGCTTTCAAATGTGCAGCCATTTAGTCACTGGGAGAAGAACAACGCGGACAAATTAAAAAGTATATTTCTTCTTACAGTTGTGTTCATTAATAACAGTTACTTGATGTCTTATCAAGAAAGATATAAGGCCCTTGTTTTGTCTCACAGAAACTAGAGAGTGAAAAGTTGATAAGAATTTTTGGTACAAATACAAGGAAATGTAGAGAGCCATTCATTTCCTTAAAGCTCTCTTTTCAAAAAGTAAGGTTTAAATCAGCATTAACGCTCTGACACTTTTTTCAGGGCTAGGGAATAGAGGGAAAAATGGACAAAGACTGCACTGGCCCACGGGAGAGCCAGATCAAATATTTCTAAAACAAATTAAAACACACTCCCACCTAGCAGCTTTTTCTTTTAGACAACATCTGGTCCAGCCTTTCTCTTTCTCTACACTTCAGCAGAATGTTAAAGATATAAGGGGAAAGTCAGCTGAGAGGCTGCAACCTTCCCATTCATAAGCCTAAAGTAAAAGTGGATGACAGAAAACCTAGTCAGATGCTAGCTAGCAAACAGCTGGCATCATTCTCAGTGGGGAAACACTGAATAGTTGTCCTCTCAGATCAAGACCCAGATGAAGCTACCCACTCTCTTCTATCTACCACTACTATTCAACACCACGCTGGAAGTCCTCGCTAGCACAATAAGGTAAGAAAAGGAAATAAAATGGACTTAGACTGCCAAGGAAGAAATCAAACTAACATTATTCACAGAAGACAGGATGGACTACTTAGAAAATACCAAGGAATGAACAAAAAAATGTTACTAGAACTAATAAGTGAGTTTAACGGGTCTCAGAATACAAGGTCAACATACAAAAATCAAGTTAATTTTTATGTACTAACAATAAGGAATTAGAAATTGAAAAATTTTTAAAGTATCACTTATAATAGCATCAAACAAAATGAAATGGTTAAATATGTACAAGATTTGTCTTTTCATTTTCTTAACGTCTTTTGAAGAACACATTTTTTTAAATTTTTATGAAGTCCAATTTATAATTTTTTTTCTTTTATGTTTTGTGGGTTTTGTGTCTTATCTAAGAATTATTTGCCTAAATCGAGGTCACAAAGATTTTTCCAAAAATTTCTTTGGGAAATTTGATGGTTTTATGTTTTACATTTAGGTTTATGATCCCTTTTGAGTTAATTTCGTATAGAGCGCAAGGTAAGTAGTTCTGAAATAAGCAAACACTAACAAACTAAAGTGGCAGTAATACAGGAAACTGAGAAATGGACAAAAATCAAGGGGTACACACACCGCTAACGATCGTTTCTGCTAACTTCCCTCGGTTGAGGCAAAGACTTGTGCCTTATTCATGTAGTAATGCAGGTTGATGAATATGCTAAGGTTTTGGCCAGTTTTCCTATTATATAAATTCTTGAGTTAGACAGTTAGATTGATAAAGAAGTGAGGGAACACATTCGTTTCTAAGCACAGCCACAGACTCAAGATTCCACCACTGTCTGCTACATCATCACTTCGAAGCCCTGGCAGGTTGTTACAGCTAACGTCTCAATTTAAGTATCTGGATAAGAGAGCAATCTCCTGCCACCATGACAAGGTTATAAGAAAAAGAATACAAGTGCAAAAGTACTTATAACATTCCCTTTATTAGGGCCCACCTCAAATCCTGCCCATACCACCTGCTGATTAATAACCAATAATTTGTACATCTTTTGAGCATGAATATCTACACAAGCCTTGAAGTCATTAGCATCACCTGTGAATGAAAACAATATATCAGGTATAATGATACATACTTAGCATATTCAAGATGTCATGTTATTTTAAATTTATGATTTATTCAAGCAAAGCCTGGGTTATCACTTTGCAGGTATGTGGAAGAAAGTATTCCTGCATGGGGGGAGGTTGGACTGAGTGAGCTTGAAGCCCCTCAAGTCTTTGCAAAGACACATGTTCGAATCCCAGCTGAATCACTTACCAGCTTTGTGACATCGGCAAGTTGCTTCACTTCTCTGAGCCTCGTTTTCCTGGTCTGTAAGATGAACTAAAAGTACCTTATCACACAGGGTTTTTTCTCTTGGGTTAAATGGCACTGTTTAGATATTCAGTCAAGGCTAGTTCTCTCCTCCCTACCTACCAACAGTCACATTCATGCTCTAGAATTCTCTTAGAAATTATTTTTGTGTGAAGCTACAACGTTCTGCATGAGAGTGGAAGGAGAAACAATTCATATGCTTGAGACCTACCAGTGACATCTGAGCTGGCCTGGAATGATATCACCCCAGTGATGTGGATGTACCAGAATAATATAGAAATCTACATATGTTGATATTGTTTGCCTGACTGAGAATCTCACACACAAAATCACACAAATATATAAACACAAGAATTAATAATAATAAAAGTAGTAGCAGGAGTCAACATATAAGTGCCTTTTGAGCATTTTATATATATTAACACACTTGATCCTCACAACAACCCTATGAGGCAGGTACTTCTATTATCCCCACTTCACAGATAGGAAACTAAGGCATGGGGAGCATAAGGGTCTTGCCCAAGGTCACAAAGCTAGTAAGTAACAAACATGAGATTCAAATCCACAGTCGGGTTCCAGAATCCCTACTCCCTCCTAAAATAGGACAGGAAAGGAACTGTCTTCTGGTCAAGAAGTGTCATTGCCAAGTCCTAAAACAGTTTTTCCATTCCTGGCCACCCATGTGCCTGTTCTACATACCCCGTTTTCCCAAATAACATCAGGGTCCATAGGGGGACCTTCTAGCGCACTGGCAATATTCTTTTCGTTGCGGGAGGGGGTAGTTACATGGGTCTCTGTAACTATTCATTATGTGTCACGTACACCTCTGTTTGTATATCTCACAATAAAAGAAAGTGGATCAGCATCCACACAAGGATCCAACATGTAGGCTTTCGACATTGCGAAGGTTCCCTGGTCAGCTGTCCCCAGTGCACACCTAGGACCCAGCACAAAGCTTGGGAAGTAGATGAGTGAAAGATGCCACACGCACCTCCTCTGCCTGCTCCGCGTACTTTGAATTTGCATGCTAGAATTACCAGAGCCAGAGCTCAGCTAATCTCCTGGCTGGCGTGATTGTTATTATCATGCGGCACACACATGCATATTCATCCAGATTTAAAGGGAAGAAATAAGCCTCCCTCATGGCACTGCTGATAAACAACCCCTCAAAACTCTTTCTCCCTATACTCAAATGAAACACATTTTGAAGCCTTGTCATACTTTAAAGTGATTTGCCCATAAGTCTTTTACATGTTAATAACATTGTACGTTGACTATTTCATTCCCAAGATCATTATTTGATTGGTGTCCACGTGAGGTTCAGCACAATGGAAACGGATTGTGCTGAACAGCGATACCGGGTGCCTGTAGACACCAATCTCCATGTTAAAGCTCACATCGTTGGCACTCAAACCCACTGAACACAGCTGCAGCAGGAGCCCCGGCCTTGTTTGTCAAGTCCACTTATTTCCAGACAAAACATTTTAATTCCTTGCATGGGAGAGGGGTGCTTAGGGGTAGGGGCAGTGTTGAAGAGGATGGAGAGGAGAGGAGGAGGACAAGCAGGGAACGGAAAGGCGTAATAACCCGGAGTTAAGGTACGTGGCTCAGCTGCTTTTCTGCAGCTATTCTAAGACTAACTTCTCCAAGGAACCCCGTCCTCTTCCCATAGGTTAGACGTATACAGCTAGGGTTCTCAACCCTAGAAGCACACTAGATTTATCCAGTTCCCTCCTGCAGAGGGCCTGATT
Source organism: Ceratotherium simum simum (assembly GCF_057802395.1). Lineage (NCBI taxonomy): Eukaryota > Metazoa > Chordata > Mammalia > Perissodactyla > Rhinocerotidae > Ceratotherium > Ceratotherium simum. The sequence goes on along the minus strand of NC_141911.1, from coordinate 9,955,956 downwards.
TAATTAGGGGATCAGGGGGTACGGAGTTGGGCAGGGAGACTGGGAGCAACCTGGACACCAGTCCCGGATAACACTAACATGCATCCAGAGTTGTGGTGTGAGGGCTCTGCAGACATCTGAGATGCAGGCAGTTCACACAGCTGGCAGGCAGGGCTGTTCACAGACTCCGGGAAATGGGCTGAACCCATCATTTAGTGAGGGCTCAGGTGAAACGGCAAAAATTGCATCCAGCTCTGAAAGCTCATCAAGTGACCGGGCTGGGGAAATATAAGATGCTAGAAGATCAAAGCAGATCCCCAGCTCAGAGAAAGCAAAGTTTACAAATGAGGTCATATCACTTGTCAGGTAAAAACTCTCCAACACACAAACACACATGAACGCTCACAAACATACACAAATACACATACCTGCGCACCCACACACCATTATGCTAAAATGCATCTCCTGTACATTTCAACATTTGACAGGTAGTTTCATCTGTTATAACATTCTGAGTTCATTCTCCCCTGCAACTTGAGTAATCAAACGCTCCAAAACTTCTAAAAAAGCCTACCGCCATCCCCACCAGCCTACCCACACCACCTCGTGCGAGTCTCTGCCTTGGCTCTTGTGAGCGCAGACAGCATCACCTCTGCTCCCTCCGATTTTACCAGCCCCAGGTTCATTCATTTCCTGAGGGTCTATCCTATCCTATACCAGGCATTATCTCAGGCACCTTCACGTGCCCTAAGCAATGCAGCACAGAGCTTTAGGTGTACAAACTCCGGAATCACACTGCGTGGGTTCAAACCCCAGTACCCCATGGACCAGCCCTGAAATCTCGGGTGAGGTACTAGCCCTCTGTGCTTTGGTTTCTTCAATTGTAAAAGGGAGATGACGATGGTGCCTATAAACAAAGCTGTTTGGGGAATTAAATAATTTAATACATTTTTTAAAAAACTTAGGATGGTGTTTGGCACATAGTAAGTACTCAGTAAATGTTAGCCATTATCTAAGCCTCCCTGGAGTCCCCTAAGGAACTCCTCAATGCCTCCAATCCTAGCGATGAGGAAGCTGAGTGTCAGGTTCCAATGACAATGTCCTCATATATACTCTCTCACTTACAAGGCTGTGTGTCCTGATTTGGGGGTTAGAGAGTAGACTCAGCCTACGAAAACATAAAGTGTCATTAGGAAATAAAGCCACCTGTGCACGAACTGCTCCTCAATTCCTGGTCAATATCCAGGTGTGAACTCGCTGCTGGCCTCCCCTCTCCCCCAGCCCCGTCTTCCCTCCTTGCCTGTCTTCAGGCTGGGTTTGCCAGGAAACCATTTGAAATTCATTTGAAAACCATTTGAAATCCATGATCTAAAATCTTGTTTGTAGTTCAAAGGTTCTGTTCTGGTGTGAGCTTGGGTTTTTCCTTGGAAATCCAGTTTTTAAATAAAAACGAGAGCTTCAGCCCAAGAAAGTGAGTATATTATTAGAGAGAAGGGTGTTAGTTCTCAATAAGTTTAATGCAAAACAAATGCATTATATTTTAATGATACGAACCTAATGAGAAGCCAGCAGCTCGAGAGGTAAAGCAACACAAAGGCCAGCTGCACTCTTCTAAGAGCCGCATTTCGCAGCCTAGGCTGCACATTAGAATTACCGGGGGAGCCTTTGAAAAATATTAACACCTAAACGTCGCCCCTGAGATTCAGATTTCATTGGTCTAGGACAGAGCCCAGGCATCAGTATTTTTTTAAAAGTTCCTCAGGTGATTTTTATGTGCACCTGGGGTGGAGGATCACTGTCCTAAAGGGAAGGGAAACTAATATTTTTTCAGTCCTGCTATGTTCCAGGTATTGCATTCGGTTTTCAAATATATCATTAACTTTAAAAATAAAAATTCGATTACAATTTGGGTACAAGGATGTAATACCAAGAGTTTTTCCATTCTCTGTGACATAGGGTTGCTTATTAAATGTTTTACTTTTTCTTTGGCCTACGGGGGAGACCTAGAGAGGAGGGGAGCGGTCAGAACCAGCACAGAGTAAAACTTGTAGGAAGCCTGAGTAGCCAACCTGGGCCACCTGTGCGACTGCCCTAAACAGCAGCGAGACGGGGAACATGGACCAGCAGCTAGGAGGAGGGGCCTGGGGCCAAATACACTGAAGCCCCAGGGCTGTAAAGGGGAATGTTTCACCCAGGAAGGATTTACAGGACATTTAATCGGAACATTCTAATCGAGAAGCAAGGTCAGGAATGATATGGCTAGGATTACACTAAACTGTGAAAGATCATCATTCAGGACTAGGGAGGAAGGTATCTACTAACCCTTAGACTTATTTTCTCTTCACTACAGTACTGTACAGTTAAAAGTACTACTCTGATATATGTTTAGCTGTGGTGAGTACGTTTAAGGAGAAAAGCATGATTTCTTAAGAGGAGAAGAGGGAAAAAAAACAACTTAAGAGAAGGACCTAAGAATCAAGTACAAGATAAGGCAGACTGGGAGAATGATTTCCTTTCCTATTTCCAGGAGCGGATCTGGCAGTATCAGTCTCCCTTGTGGGTTCAGACCGCAGAAAGCAGAAAGGTTAGTTCTAGACCTCGGGTGTCCAGATGTAAACAAGCGGCAGCTGACAACACTGACCTAAGGCAAAATGGCAGAGGATGCCACATTGGTCATGGCCATCCTCCCACCTGCCTCCTGGGCCCACGGGCCATCTGCTGCCACACAGGCACCCAGAGTCTATCTCGGTAGGGTCTGTGGCCTCACTGAGTTTCTTACCCAGGCCCACCTTCCCCTAACGATGCCTCTGGCTCCCACATTACCCATCCTGTGCCTCACTCTTATCGATACATAGATGGTCCTTTGACCTCAAACTGCACTAGGGTGTGACAGCATTCTGTTTCTAGCCACTGCCATACTGATTTCACACTTATCCTTCCAACTTCCAGATATGGACTGGCTTTATCTGATTTTCTAGTGTGGTATGGAAACAAGAATTTCTCTCTACAACTCCGTAAGGCATTAATGCCCCATCCCCCAAGGTAAATGGCAGAACGACCAGCTCTGGTTCAATGATCATCAGCCTCATGACATTTTAAATGGAACAAGCATTTGCAGTTGCCTAACAGTACACACAGCAGTTTCACACACCTGGCCTCACTTCCTTCTCACAGCAGCCCTGTAAGATGGGTACTGTTTTACTGAAGAGAACACTGAGATTACCTTGGAGGGGTTAAGAGACAACTAAGGATCCACCCTAGGTTCTTAGCACACCAGTCATCATGATTCTATGCGCAATCCCATTGCACACGATTCAGTCATGGTTCAGAGCGTGAGAGCTCCAGTCAGAACGCCTGCACTGAATCCTAGTTCCCCCACCTGTGTTGTGGGCAAGCCACTCAACCTCTCTACACCTAGTTTCCCCTTCTGTAAATGGGAATGATATTAGTACCTGCCTTATGGAGAGCTGTGAGAATTAAATGAGATGGTGTACATAAAGTACTTAGCACAATGTTTAAAACACAGAAATCAGTCAATTAATATAAGCTACTCTTGTTATTATTGCCTTTACTTTATGGGTGGATCTGTGTATAAATGTACTCATACATCAGGCTCTCCATCAGCCTCTCTGGAGATCTTTCTTGCCTCTTGCATTATTGCCATTTACAAGTGGCCTTGACTGAGGAGGTTACCGAATTCTGCATTCCTTCTTTTCTGTTCTTCAGAAGCCCCTGTGCCAACAGCCCCGCACCCATCCCACCTTCAGGCCATTGCCTTCCATCCTCCTCCGCTTCTCCAAGGTCTGAGGAAAGAAGGGCAGGACACAACCATGGAAATAATGGGGACATTCCCTGAGCCAATGAAATGGCAGCACCACCAAGAAAGCGACTCTTCCTGGAGCAATGGAAGCCATGGGGTTACGAACAGATATATTCACATGCTAGAATATACTTTGTATTCTGAACCCACAAGGGAGATTAATAGTGCTGGATCCAGGCCCAGGAATATAAAAGGAAATTGTTCTCTTAGTCTGTCTTATCTTGTACTCGATTCTTTAGGCCAACCACCATGCCTACAGATTTCCCCTTTGCCACAGTCTGACAAGGCCTGCAATAAAAGCCCCTCCACCCCCACTTCTGTGGTAGCTGGCCATTGACAGCTGCTGGTCCCTCCATTTACCACACACCCAACTCAGCAGGAAGTGCCTCACAGCACCTTCAGAACCGGGGCACTCACAGAAAGCAAATACTTGTGAAACAAAGGAGAAGCCCCGTTGGCACTCAATGGGTGTTAAATACCCATAATGATAGCAGGATGCACTCAAGATCACACACCACATCCCCAAAGCCTCAATTCTGCCAGCACCTTTTCCAAAAACATACATACATAAGAGCTTTGGCCCAGAGCTATAGGAATAATTTAGGCATTGTTCCATTGCAGACCACTTCTCTGTGTTATTTAATCACCTCACATTGGAAGTTCTAAGACCTTGCTTCAAAGTCACACCCACTGTGCCTTATAGACTCGAGGACAGGAGGGAAGGGCAGGGAACCAGTGTCCTAGGAGCACCTGCTGGAAGCCAGGCTCTGTGCAGTTGCTTCCAGCACATTTTCCTGTTGAATCCTCGTAACAACCCTGTAACAAGTGAGTGACACGAGTGGTGTATTTTTAAAGCTGCAGAGCCTGAGGCTTAGAGAGATTGGGTGACTTGCCCAAGAGCCATGCTATCAGGGCCAGGGGCAGGATTCACCCACAGATCTGTGAACTCCACGGCTGGTTCTTGCCAGAAAGTGCCTGGGAGAGATGCCAATCCAGTTCCCTTGCTTCTCAGACACAGAAACCAAGACCCAAAGATTCTGTGCCAAGCATCAGCCATGCCCCTAGATTCAGAACCCAGGCCTCCACATTCCTCTCAGTACATCCTGTTCCTCATCTACCTTTTCTTTATCAAAAAGGATTTTCAATATCACCAGTTTGTTGAGATCATGTGAAAGGAAGCTCTCCTAGGAGACCAAAGTGTGTCCCAAAATTGTTTCCTAAAAGAACAACTTTTTTTTTTCTCTTCTTCCAAAACACCAGTTTAAAGCTGCATAAAATCTGCCCTACTTAGAGCTTCCGCGAAAGGTTCGGCTTTTGTGTGTGGTAAATCAAATTCAGCATTACTCAGGGACTCATCACCCCAAGTAGCTAATGAAGATAATCCATCAGAGCGGCGGCAATGTTATTGGGCCATTCCCGCCCAAGGAAATAGCAAAAACAGCCAGGGAAAAAAAGCCACCAGGAATTAAACGGGGAAACAGATGATATTTAATTATATAAATATTCTCAGCAATGCTCTGAGGAATGGAATTATTCGCTTGCTGGGCAGGCCCTCATTGAACCAGGCAGCAGAGGAGATTTATACCACAGAGTTCCTGTTTTCATTAGAATTCATATAGCCTGTATTAAGAAAGTAGGTGTCTAGGAGCTTGACGATATTGCGTGTTCATAATCTGATGCTGTAATATGGTGGCATTAAAAAGAGCAGGGAGGCTCTTCTCTTATTCATTTGATATTTACATTTTTATTAGTGTTATTATTTGACATAATTATGTACAGAGAATTAGCAATGTTAATTAATGCTACACTAATGCAGTCATAATTACTTCCATTTATTCTAGAACATCAATGAATTTATAAATTTATTTATTTAGAATTCAAGTGACTTCTTGGATTCACTTTTTTAAAAACTAAAATCTATTTGCCCATCCTCTCTAACTAACCCTGCGGAGGAAAAAGATTGTCTCGAGTTTTAGCTGAAAGGGACCCTCAGGCTAAATACATGAAATGGAAAAATAAAGTCATTTTAAGGATGAGTCATTGATTCACTCCAACTATATTTCTAATCACCTGTTGGGTTTGTTTGATATTATTTTTATCACACTTCCACTGTAATGAAGCTGAATTAAGTGGCCCAAAGAAAATTTCAAACGGACTTCTCTGAACGTTTTCAATTGACAAACTGCAAAGGACAAAAGAAAGAAAAGCACTTGACTCCAACACCCTGCTAAGCATTATGCTGACTAGTATTTCTAAAGGGTTTTAAAAGATCTCGAGTTATAAAGGTATCTTCCTGGGGAAAGCCAAGGAAACTTTATAGCATTTTCTTCCAAATTAACAGTGAAACGCCCATTAAGAATTAATATTCTAGGGCCGGCCCCATGGTGTGGTGGTGAAGTTCGGCACTCTGCGTCGGCAGCCCGGGAACGGGTTTGGATCCCCAACGTGGACCTACACCACTCATCAGCCACGCTGTGGCGGTGACCCACATACAAAATAGAGAAAGATTGGCACAGATATTAGCTCAGGGCCACTCTTCCTCAAGCAAAAAGAGGAAGGTTGGCAACAGATGTTAGCTCAGGGCCAATCTTCCTCACCAAAAAGAAAAAAACAAAAAAGAATTAATATTCCAAAATTAGGAATGTAGCTCCTAAAAAAAAAGTTAAGTATTTAGAGGAAGTTTTCCACCAGTGTACCTTTTCATGAAATATGGCTCACCCATCATTTAAATCCAAAAAGCATGTTAACAAGATTTTTTCTGGAAATAAAGATTTTAAGAGAGAATGCCAATCAAATTCTGCTTTACAAGAAGGAACCTCTCTCCCCTCTCCCCACCACCACACACACAAAAAAATCTGCTTCACTAGAAAGCTTTCACAGAGATGTTATCCTGGAACAAATTTAAATAAATTGAAGGAAATGTGGGTTCATTCACTGTATTCCGTATTGAGTGAGAATAGTACTTCTATGCATGTTTTTAAAAAGGAAAAAAGTATCACCAGGCTCCATAAATGAGAGTTAAGCCCCCTCCCCACACCCCAGGATGGAGAGTTTGGAGTCCCTTCCTGGATTCCTGCATCTGAGACCTTAGAGGTCATCTAATCTGGCCTGACCTTATCCAGCCTGAAACTGTCTCTGACTTGGTGATGCAGTGGTAGGAAAAGCGCTGAAGAGCCAGCCTTGTTGTCTCTCTAACACTCTCTTCCTGGAGGCAGCACATCCCACGTGGGTTGAGGGGACCGACACATCTCCCTGCCTGCAGGGGTGGGAACATGCCCCATGTTTATATCTCCAGCTCAAACCTTCCCTTGAACTCCATGCCCCTATGGGCTGACTACTCAGTCCACACCCACTGGCTCAGCATCCTCTCTGAGTTCTCTAACAGACATCACCAACTTAACAGGCCTGGCCCTCTACCCAAACCTACTCCTCAGTGAGTCATCCTCAGTCACTTAATACCACCACTCTCCTTCCCCTGGCTCAGGCTATGGGGTCATTCTTGACTCCTCCCTTAGGTCTCGAACCCCACAACCAATCTGTCAAAAAATCCAACTGGCTGTACCTTGGTAGCCCAAGCCCCCATCATCTCTCACCAAGATTACTGCACTAGTCTCCCAACAGGTCTCCCTGACTTCACCTCTGCCATCTCCATCTCATTAATTCTCAACACAATAGCTAGAGCGATACGTTTAAGCTATTAAGTCATATTGTGTCACTCCTCTGGCCAAACTTACTAGGAATACTAAGTTTCTATCTCAGAATAGAAGCCAGAATCCTTACAGTGGCCTATGATAATGGCCCTAAATAATCTGGCACCCACCACTCTCCTCCACCCAACTCCTTGTCCCCTCTCTGAACTCATCTCCGACTATTCTACCTTTCCCTCACTCTACACCAGCCACACTGGCCTTCCAGGTGTTCCTTGAACATGCCGGGCACAATCCTGCCTCAGGAACTTGGCACTGACATTCCCTGTGACTGGAATGCTCTTCCTCATATATCTACATGACACTCTCCCCTTCAAGTCTTTGCTCAAATGACTCGTCTTCTCTTCTGGTCATCTCATTTAAAACTGTACCACCCCTGACTACACCGCACGACATTCCTACCACCAACCTGTGGTTTTAGGTTATTCCTTGTTTTATAACCTTCTAACAGAATATGTAATTTACTTAATGGTTATAGTCTGGCATCCCCCTCCCCAATTGAATTTAAAACTCAAGGTGGCAAAATCTTTTATTTTTTGTTCCCTGCTGGATCCTCCGTGCCTAGAACAGGACCTGGACCATAGCTGACACTCAATAAATATTAATTGCATGAATTTTGATAGATGTTGTGTTACCTGTACCATAATTGTATCTCTTTCCTCTCTGTCCCTCCCCTCTCCTCCATCTCCCTTCTTCCTTCCCTCCCTCCCTCCCTCCCTCCCACTCGAATGCTATGAACCTCTGAAGGCAGGCATCCTGTCCTTGTCATCTCTGTGCTCTGACACCAAGTACTGGAGCCTGGCACAGAGAACACCTTGCTTTCCTTTCCACATCTCCCCTCCCTGAGAGTCAGAAAAGGGTCTCATACCTCTAGTTTCCCTTGCCCTTCTTTAACCATATAGCAGATACACCACAAATTTTGTCAAATTCATTTGAAATGTTCCAAGCAGAACCAATATTTTGGAGTAGAAAAAAAGAAAGACTCCTATTTGAGTTCATATTTTAGATTTCACTTCAATATCTAATGAAGAGCCTCTATTCATCTTCCATTTTTGTAAAAGCATTTAAATAGAGATGCACTGAGATTATGAAGCCAGTTGTATAGGAGATTCACCTGCTTCACCAGATTAAGTCAGCTAATCTGAGTTGTCAAGACAGTGCCTTTCAGCATACTTTTGAAGCCCACCATTTGAAACACTCAGTGGTTTATATTATCAGTTCATCTTCATAAGCCAGAGCAAAACAACTGAGGTTGCTGGTTAAACTACGATAATGAAAGGCACCTTCCTCCTGCTTAAGAAAACCTGGGTACTGGATGCCACCCCACCCACTTCCCTTCTCATGGACCCAACTCAATGGATGGTGCCTTCTCTCTCTTATATCTTCAGTGGCTCCCTTGCTGCTAAATTCTTCCCATCAGCATATAAACTGATGCTCCAACAAATCCCCAATTTAAAAAGAAATTAATACATCTTCTTCCAGCTACTGCTCTGCTTTTCCTTCATTCAAAGCCAAGTTCTCAAGAGGGTTTGTCTTGCTACACTCACTGTTGCACTCACCCACACCCAGTCCACTCTCTGCCTTGCTACACCTTAATCACCCACATAAAATCAAGCAACTTTCCTGGCACCAAATCTAGTGAATACTTAATGGTCATTTCTCGTATTCAACCATTTAATGGTGCTGACCACTTGCTCCATCTTGAAGTGTTCTTTCCCTCCCCTTCTGTATTTCTAGAACAGAATGCTCTGTCCAAATCCTAGTCTCTTCTCACCCTCACAGTCTCATCCACTCCCAAGTCTTATGTCACTTCTACTATGCAACAATTCCCAAACATATACGTACAGCCCAGAGATCTCTCCTGATCTCCTCTCTTGACAGTAACCACTGTCACCTCAAACTCAACCCATCCAAATCTAAACACATCACTTTTCCCTCTCCACCCTGCTCTGTCCCTATGTCAATGAATGCCATCAACCTCCACTCAGTTGCCCGTGTAGGAAATCCAGCTGCAAGCATGCCCCCATCCCCACAACCAACCAAATACAAATTCCTGTAGACTGTTACTTGCTAGATACTCCTGTAATCCATCTACTTCACACTATCCTCACTACCACTAACTTGGTCTATCTACCGTCATCCTTCACCCGCTTATCTCCTGTACCCCTCTAATCCATCTTCTACAATGCAGTAAAAGTGATTGTTCTAACATCTATATCAGATAATGCCACTCCACTGCTTAAAACCCTCCAAGGGCCATCAGGGAAATGTAAATGAAAATTACAATGAGGTACCACTTCACACCTACTAGGATGGGTAATACAAAAAAAAATGGATAATAACACATTGGTGAGGATGTGGAGAAATTGGACCCCTCTGCTGATGCAACACACTGCTGGTGGGATTCTAAAATGGTGCAGGAAAACAGTCTGGCAGTTCCTCAAAATGTTAAACATGGAGTTACCACATGACCCAGCAATTCCACTCCTAGATATATACCCAAGAGAAATTAAAACAAATGTCCACACGAAAACTTGTACACAAATGATCACAGCAGCATTATTCATAATAGACAAACAGTAGAAACAACCCAAATGTCCATCAACTGATGAATGGATAAATAAAAGGTAGTATATCCATACAATGGAATATTATTCAACATTAAAAAGGAGTGAAGTACTGATATATAGTACAACACGGATGAGCCCTGAAAATTTATGCTAAGTGAAACAAGCCAAAAGACCACATATCATATGATTTCGTTTATATGAAATGTCCACAGCAGACAAATCCATAGAAACAGAAAGTAGATTAGTGTTTGCCTAGGACTAGGGGAGTGTTCGAGGAAATGAGGAATGACTGTTACCAAGTACAGGGTTTCTTTTTGGGGTGATGAAAATGTTCTAAAATTGATTGTGGTGATGGTTGTACAACAGTGACTAAAAACCACTGAATTGTACACTTTAAATAAATGAATTGTATATTATATGAATTATATCTCAATAAAGCTGTTATTAAAAGAGAGGGAAGGAGGGAGGGAGTGAGGGAGGCAATGTGGGAGGGAGGGAAGAAGAGAGGGAAAGAAAGAGAGAGAAAGAGACTGACTTATCGACCAATTGCAACGTACAGACCTTCTTTCAATCCAAATTTGAACAAAGTGTAAGTGAGGGAAATTTGACTCTGACTCTAATATTTGATAATATTAAAGAATTACTACTGAATTTTTGGAGTGGAAAAACAAAAAAAACCCTATAAGAACTTTCATTTGCTCTTGTAATTAAGTTGGAACTCCATGAGATGGCTTACAGACCTCTAATAACATAGCCCTGCCTCTCTCTGCAGCCGTTTTCCATCACTATACTCCCAGCCCTCCTCATCATCCCCCGACCAAACCTTATTTCACAGTGATCTTTTTAAAAGTTCTTCGAAAGTGTCGTGCTATTTTAATTCCTCAAACCAACTAAGATATCAACTAGACGAACCAATGATTATATTCAACAAGACTGAGGCCCCCAAGTCACACCAATAGACAGCAACAGAACTGGAACTAGAGCCAGGACTCCTTAATCTCAGTACAATTCCATTTCCACATCTGCTTACTTAAACTCAAATATCATACATTCAGAGAATTATTAACTTGATCTTTACTACCATGAGTTTCCTCAAAAAATGTCATCACTTTGGAAACTATTTGAAATCAATTATTTTCAGGTATCGGCAGCATGCTGTAAAATGAATATGTAAAAACCAGAATCAGACAGAATTGGGTTTACATCTCACCTCTACAACTTATTCACCATGTGACTTTGTGAATGGCACTGAACATCCTGAGCCTGTCTCCTCATGGTAATATGAAGAAAATGAAGAATGGAGAAAATTTAAGTAAAAAATATAGCAGATTTCCAAGCACATAGTAGGCATTCAGTAAATGATAGATAGCATTATTATTAATTCCTTTGTTACTTTACTTACCATAATTCATTGGGGAAAATGTAAAAGTCCATTTTGATCTAATATATAAAGAATCTTCTAATTTACAAGAAACTACATTTATTGATACAGAACCAGAAGAAAATAAGTACAACTACATTACTGGAAAATTCCACCCCATTACTACTGTTCAATAGAAATGCATCAGCATTCATATTTTCTATGGTGAGGGGTAGTGGAGAAAGAATATACTTGTCTTACTGGAAACTACTTCCCAGAGGCTACCTTAGAACCATATCTTTATGTTTCTATATGAAAAAAAGAGACTGACAGGGTATCCTTTTTCACTTCTTTTTAATTAATTTATTTTTTATTTTGACAAAGTTCAAACCTACAGAAATGTTAAAACAATAATACACTGAACATTCATGTACTCCTCACCCAGATTCAGCAACTATTAACGTCTTGACAAACCTTCTCTCTTCCTCTCCCTCTTTCCCTCTCTCACACACACACATGTGTATATACACATTTTCCTTTTGCTAAACTATCCAAAAGAGGGCTTAAGACATCATGAAATTTCACCTTGATTACTTCAACAAGCATTCTTCAAGAACAAAAGACCTTTTCCTATCTAACTATACCTTCAAAAAAGTGAACATTAATTCAGCATCCTCATCCAACATAAAGTTCATACTCAGAATTTCCCCAATTGTCTCCAAAATGTCCATTATAGCTATTTTGTTTGTTTTATCCAGAATCCAAGCAAGTTTCATTCACCGCAATTGGCTGTTATTTCTCCTGAATCTCCCTTAGCATGAAACAGTTCCTGCACTTCCCTCTGTTCTTCATGACATCAAATCATTTAGGGGTCCAGGCCAATCAGGTAGAAGTCGTGTACCCCCCACTCCATCACATCAGGACTCTCACTCTTTGTGATACCAAGCTTGACCATTTGGTTAAAGTGGAGACAGCAATCTTTCTGCTTCAAAGGCACATTTTTCTCTTAAGTCATCTGTGACGCAACAGCTTGAGAACATGAGAATATTCTGTTCTTCAGCATCAACAACCTTCCTCCCAATAGTTTTAGCATCCATCCTGAGTCAATGATTACACTGGTGTTACAAAATGATGATTTCCTAATTCTATAATTCCTTGTATATTTGGAACCTAACCTTCTTCTCTACAGTAGAGCTTCTCCCTACTCCCACCTTCCTGCCCCTCTCTCTTCACTGTGGACTCATGGTTTTTTTTTTAATTTAATGTATTGTAATCCATGATCATCAATATTCTTTTTGATGCTGCAATGGTCCCATGGTTGACTGGTGAGTGTCCCTTTCAGCAGGTCCCTTAACATGACCTCATTAGCCTTTCAGCACTTCCTTGCTCCTGGCACAACTAAAAATCTCAAGCTTGCAATTTCTCCAGTGGTATCTTTCAGTGGAATATGGAACTTAGAAACTAAGATCTGGGCATCAGAGATGCTCAGTACTACTGGCATGACATGGCTTGTAGGCTCTTTCAGACCTTACAGCTAGGGGGTGTGGGTGTGTGTGTGTGCATGTGTGTATTTTTTTAACATCAGTTCATACTGATACTTTTGACTCAAATCCAATACCATGAGATCCTTCCTTACATTCCCCTTTTTTCATATTTGTGTCACTCTTTCATCCACAATAAAAATTCTGGTTGCCAACCCACCAATATATGTACTCATTTGCTCTCTCCTAAATAGACACAAAATAGTTTCAGAATTTCATCGCCAATATCCCTACAAAACACAAGCCTACTAAAAAAAAAGTTCAATGTTTCTTTATACTTCCTTTTGTCATTAGACTATATCCAGAGCGGGTATAATTTTCTAAACACGGGGACTCTTTGGCAAGCTTAGAATAAAAAGATGTTTTTAATGATTCTGTTAATGATAAAATTAGCTTTTTCTCTCAAAGTGTGCATTTAAGATAATACCAATACATATATAGACAGAAGAATCAAACTCTGTTAAAATTAGCCTTCACATTAAATTTTACAGTACTTGTGGTATTTAAACAGGTAATGTTAAGCTTTTGTGAAGCAACATTACAGAGTGTTTAAAGACCACGGTTCCAATTTTCATAGAAACAATAGATCACTATTTCTAAGAAAAAAATTAAAATCTTTTTCAATACATAAGTAATTTTCTTAAGATGACCTTTAAATAATTAATAGGTCTAACCCATGCTTTAACATTATTTCACAAGAAATAAGTGAAATTGTTCCATTTAAAATAGAAATTTATTATTCCTATAAAACATAAATATGGCCTTGAGGCTTCCATCTTATTGAAGCAGATTTTGGTAGTATCTTCTTAGCTAGTGCTTTTAATTGAGTGGTCACATCTACTGTAACCTTGGTAAGACGGCTACTCTTCTGCAAGGTTCAAAAGCAAGTGTCCCCACCCATACAGATTTAATTAGCTAGTGTGTTTTGACCATTTCTCATCCCTCAAGAAGATCAGGTCTAACCCCTCCTTGCGTTCTACTTTCAACAAATAAAACCTATACTATGTGTTAAGGATGCCACGCTATTATTTCTTCTTCTCCATGACTATCTCTGAAGGTACAGATTCCTTAGCCCAAAACCATAGTAGTTTTGACTTAAACTTTGACTACAAGGCATTGACTACCCACATGAAAATGGTCAAAACGCCACTGCTGGGTTTCCTTCCCTATGGTGTAAAACATCTTGAGAATTTTTAATTAGTGATATCAATAAGAAGCATTCTAAAACCTTGATCCCAAATAAAATGAACTGTAGGGGGCTGGCCCGGAGGCGTAGCAGTTAAGTTAGCGCCTTCCACTCCAGCGGCCCAGGGTTCACCAGTTTAGATCCTGGGCGCGGACCTACTCACCACTCATCAAGCCATGCTGAGGCAGCGTCCCATACAGAAGAGCTACAAACTCTACAACTATGATACCCAACTATGTACTGGGGCTTTGGGGAGAAAAAAGGAAAAAGAGGAAGATTGGCAACAGATGTTAGCACAGGGCTAATCTTCCAAAAAAAAAATGAATTTTAGATTGAAATTGAGAATACAAGATTCAAAAACCAATTTCATGTCCTCTTTCTCGAATTTTTTCTAAATCTGTTTCACTTACTTCTTCCAGAAGCCTATTTAGTAACACAATAGCACACTCTTCATTATGGAAAAACAGCCAACGCATTTAACGTGCTTCTTTAACGGCGGGCAATATTCTCACCGTGCTGTCAGCTGCTGTTGCTTTGGGAAGTGACCAATATCAAAATCCTAACTTTCAGCTGAAAAAAATCATCACTAGATCTCTACCCCAACTGCTGATCTCATGCCTTATAAAGGGAAAAAGAGAAGAGAAGGCTGAAGCAGGAGAAAGATGCTGGTGTGAGTGTTCCCCGAGGGTTAAGAAGAGTAAATGTGAGGGGGTAAAAATAGATTGGGTGAATGAAGAGCTGAAAGGGGAAAATGTACGTAGAAGGTAAGTGAGAAGGACAGGATAAGTTACTCGGAGGGAAATGCAGGTGGAAGACATGGTAAAAAGAACGACTCAGTTGGAAGAAAGGCTGGGTGCCTTCTTTCCTCACCTTATGGCTCATCAATGTTTCCAGACCAGACAACAGTCTGGCCGTGCCAACTTCTCAGGTTTCTGCTTTCTCATGTCCTGAATAAAATGCTCCACGGATTTTTTAAATTGCAGTAAAATACACATAACATAAAATTTACCATCTTAACCATTTTTAAGTGTGCAGTGTAGTGGCATTAAGTACATTCACATTGTTGAGCGACCATCACCACCAGCCACCTCCAGAAATTTTTCATCTTCCCAAACTGTAACTCTGTACCCCATAAACAACAACTCCTCATTCCCCCTTCCTCTCAGCCCCTGGCAACCACCATTCTACTTTCTGTCTCTATGAATGTGACTATGCTAGGTACCTCATATAAAAACAGAATCATCCAGTATTTGTTCTTCTTTGACTGGCTTATTTCACTTAGCATAACGTCAAGATTCATCCATGTTGTAGCACACGTCCGAATTTCCTTCTTTTTTAAAGCTGAATAATATTCCACTGTATGTTTATGCCACATTTTGTTTACCCATTCATCTGTCAATGGACACTTGGATTGTTTCCGCCTTTTGGCTATTATGAATACTGCTGCTGTGAACATGGGTCTTCATGCTCCTCCACTCATTTTTAACAATCTCCTTCAGAATTTACAGACAGCATTACCTCTTTATTAACATTTTTTAAAAAAAAGAGACTTCTGTACTCAGCAGGAAATCCACAGAATCTGAGAAACTGAAGAGAAATACTCATTTTGATGATTCCCCATTCCACCCAGATCCCCAAACCCTGATTTAGCCAATGTTTCTAAATATCCAGCCTGAAATAAGTTTGCTCCAGGATTCTTTACAGCCTTATGATTCAAATCCAGTGACTCATCTTCCTGTCAAGAAGATGAGGAATTGGGCAAAAAGAAACTGACACACACTAGTTCTTGGTCTTAAAAATACCTCTTTATTACACCTCCCTTCTGAGTCATAAAAACAAACTCCTCTTCTAATAGATTTTACATTTGACATATTTATACTTTTATGACTCAATCCAATTTTATTTATTTATATACACATACATACACATATATGTGTTTATGTATGTGTTGTATGTATATATATAATATTTTTATACACACATATATATACATTTATTTACACACGGAGAGTTCTATTCTTCATCTATCCTTTTCAAGCTGAAGTCCAATTTGCTGAATTTTCAAGGGGCTTTTCCACTTCAATACACAAAAAAATATGCTCACAACTTAACTGCATATCATAAAATTGCCAGTGCGGTTAAGTGAGCCACGTTTCAGAGTGGAGGTACATACATAGGAAAATAAAGAACTATTTTAGAAACATCCCCAGTTTTCTTCTAACTAAAACACAGTCTCACAATCAACTGGTCATAAGAAACCAAGGAAATGGGGTCAAGTGATGGGACATTGATGCTGTGAAGTTGTGTTACACATTTTAAGTCAGATAAAAAGGCCAGATAACCTTTTAAATGACCTCATCCTTGACCTCAGGGTTGGAACACACCCTTCGCATCAAGTGGCACAAGAAGAATGAGAAACAAGATTGATGGACTCATCTTCCCAGTCTCACATATCTTACCATTGCTTTTGCCCAGTGATTCTAAGTTCTAGCCAAACTTGTGTCCTGACCCAGTCCCAACACTCTAATCCCCTCCTTCTGCTAGAATGTTCTCCACCTCCATCTCTCCCTGTCTAAATCCTTTCCATCAAGTACGCCTTCTCCCTGAGGCCCTTCCTGACACCTCACAAGCAGGCATGCATGACTCCTCCCTCCTCTAATCCTCCTCACTATGGCTCCCAACTGCAGCAAAGGCTCTGTGATAAATTACCACCACGTCTTGTCTCTCTTGCCCTCCAAACACACACATGTACACACTAGCTTGGGCTTCTTGAAATCACCTACACCAGTGTGTTCAGGCAGCTCCACGAATGTGTCCATTCCACACCTTACCTATCCATAAAATGAAGAGACCACAGTCTGCACTGCCCCTCACAGGTTCGTGGGGCAGCTGAAACGACGCTGTAAAGAGACACAACTGACAGCGGGAAAGAGATGATGCGGCAGCTGAAGAGAAGACAGTTGTGTTTTAAAACCATGTGTGCTTTTTACACAATGGCTTCAGAACAGAGGAGAGAATAGGCCGGCTTTTTTGATATAAGTCAAATTACCAAGTCACACCAAAATATACTCACAGATATCTGTCAATCAAACTAGACCATAATTGCTATGTGAGGCTGCTTTTTTTGTTGTTTGTTTCTGGAGATTTGAGGTCATATATTAACACATTAATTGAAATTTTGGTCATAATTAACATGTATTAAGCTGTTGATTACATGGTTGCATTTTGAAATTTTTAATTGGTTTGTTTCAATTGATAAAAGGTAATTTGTTTGGGGATGATGTTTAGAATTGTGTATTTAATTATCATTGAATAGATAATTAATATAGTGTAGCAATAGTAAACAATGACAATGGTAATTATCATTGAAGTGCACATATTTGTATGAATATGACAGACTGATTTTCTCTCTAAAGTTGCTTTGGTCTTTGCTCTGAGCTGGTTGCACTGTTTCCCTTCCTTCACTGATGTAATTAGTAACATCTCTGTGTCATCCACTTGCTTCGATTTGAAAAGAGCTCTGAGAAGCCATAAGGACAAAGGATACCCTAAAAGCCACACCAAGCTCCGTTTTTCCCTCTTTGCAGATGATTCAGTCAGAGAGCTTTTCTTCATTTTCAGTCAGCTCTCGGCCTTCCCGCAGTATGAAACTGAACCTTTTTATGAAAGCATTCCCGTATCATTGGTGCACTTTTTTCCCCAGCCCAACAGAGGAATCATAATCCCAGGGTGGTAAACCTTCCATAGTGGTTTAACTACAGTCAGTAGACAACACAGCCCTTACCAACGGGATGAGTATCACAATTTGTAAATTGACAGATAAAGGTGGCACAAAACTCAGTGTTTTTTTTAAACTGCTCTCCTTACAAAAAAAATCCCCAACTCATGAGAAATAAGCATGAATATTATGGGTTCAATTTTAAAGGCCTGCCTGTCTGTCCATCAATAAAATTGCTTTGTTACAGACTGAGATCTCCTACGAGACCCAGGCCTGTCACCTTTGCCCAGTGGGTTCCAGAAATACCTGGTAAATCCCAGCAAATGTGGTGGCCTAGGGCAACCAGATGCTACCAGGGAATCTGCCCTATGCTTGCCCTTCTGGAACCTTCTCTCTGCCTTCATTTCTCCCCTCTCTCAGCACAAGGTGGGAACTCAAATGCAGCTGTGGTGGAAGAAAGAAGAGACTCCATTAACTGGTGCTGACCAGTCTTCAGTCCTCATCCTCCCCAGAGCAGAGGAAGGGGTGGCCTGCCCTGCCCCTGGCCACGGGACCCCAGGGTGCACACAACACATGTTTTAGGGATGCCCCTATCTGGAACTCACTGCTTTCACAGATAAAAATAAAACAAACGGGCAAGCACGAGTCAATTCCCAGTTTAATAAACTTCAAGATGGGGAGGAAGGAGACATGATTGCCCAGAAAGCAAAGTGAACCATAGAAGAAGCCAGGAGTGGGAAACAGAGAGGAGTTCATAACTCTTTCTTAGTTTACAGGAAAAGGAGTCGGGCCTGCCGTTCAATAATATCATCTGAAAGTCAAGAAGACAAAACTAAAATATGGCTGTTTGATCTTCTTCTAAAATGTATTTTTTAATATTTTCCAAACTTCTATAACAATTTAAAATAGCTTATGCTAACAGTCATCTTGCACATATGAAAAGCCAGTTTAAGAGAGGGGCATTTTTATCAGCCTTAAGTGACACAAGCTGCACAAATATTACCTCATTTGGGCCTCACAATAGTCCTGTGAAGGAAGGGAGAACAGGTGCTGTGATCTCATTTTAGAGATGTGGAAACTAAGGCTGAATGCTCTGCCAGTAGCCACACACTCAAGATGTGATGACAGCAACCCCAGCACTACTGACAGAGTGCCATTTCCCATGATGCAAAGATATTGCAACACCCACACTATGGACTGAATGTTTGTGTCCCCCAAATTCTTAAGTTGAAGCCCTAGCCCCCAGTGCGATGGTATTAGTTGGTGGGGCCTTTGGGAGGTAATTAGATTTAAATGAGGTCATGGGGGTGGGGCCCCCATGATGGGATTAGTGTCCCTACAAGAAAAAGAGACCCGAGCTCTCTCTCCCCACCATCTGAGGACACAGCAAGAAGGTAGCCATCTGCAAACCAGAAGAGGGACACTTGCCAAGAACCAGACCATGCCAGCATCCTGATCTTGAACTTCCCAACCTCCAGAACTATGAGAAATTAACGTCTGTTGTTTAAGCCACCTAGTCTGTGTTATTTTATTATGGCAGCCCAAGCCGACTGAGACAACCTGTTTTTGACTAAATGAATAAAAGCCAAATTAATGTGCTCTCAGGTAGTATTTCCTAAATATTAGTCATTTCATAACCACCTTCATGATTTCTACCAGCTATAATAGCATATCTTTCAAGTAAACCACTTTTTAGATGTATACACATTTTCCAAAGAGAACTCCATACCACCACTGTCAATGGGAAGCCAGTGTCTCTGTCCACAAACAGAAGGTAGCCACATAATAAATATAATGAAAACCAAACAATGTCATTAAAATGTTAGCTTACCCAAGATATCTGAGGCTCCCTCTCTCTGATAAAAAGGGACATTAACAAGTATTAGAGAGGTGTTGATGTGGTGGCGATAAGATGAGACCTCCCTTCATTAAGCAGAGGAACCCAAGGAGACCTGGAGGTCTAGGAGGGCAGGCAGGACAGAAGTTGGTGTAAACCATAATTTACCACCAACAAATGTACTCCTGGATCCCCTGCTCCCTCACTCCTCATTCATGCCAAGTCCCCTCTCTCCGAGTGAGACTCAGTCTTTCTGCCTTTTCCACTTCAGCTTTTCTTTAGTTACCTCACCTCATCTTAACAAATTATAATCAAACTTAGTATCTAGAACTTATTACTTTTTAAATGCAATTAAATTCTTATTGTTAATTTTAAAAGCACATTTCTGAATAAAAACAAACTCTTCAGCCCCAACTCCAAAATTAAAATAGGGTGAATTTCATTAGGGGATACATTTTAACATACTTTTTAATGAATCAGA
This sequence comes from Ceratotherium simum simum, assembly GCF_057802395.1. NCBI lineage: Eukaryota > Metazoa > Chordata > Mammalia > Perissodactyla > Rhinocerotidae > Ceratotherium > Ceratotherium simum. The sequence continues at coordinate 9,935,757 of NC_141911.1, read as the reverse complement.
TGCCACACTATTTAAGAAGGTCTGTCTCATTCCTGTGTTTCAAGAAATAATATTATCTGTAACCCTTATTCTAAAAAGACTTCCCCTTTCCAGCTTCATGAGATAAAACCAAATATGCTGCAGAGCTGAAAAGATGTATTTCTGTTCACTCCCACCCTCGTTTTCGGCTTAACCAGGCTTAGATCTGATGCTGGCTGGGATCACTCACGCAACCCTCCTGGCAGCCTCCATGGCAGTGTCCTTAGTGGAAGGCACTTTGCAGTGTGGCAAATGGGCAGGTACTGTCTGCAGTACTTCAGATGACGGAAAACTTACTTCCTTTTCCAGTCCCTCCAAAGTTATTTTTTCTCCCTTTGGAACTTTGCTTCATAGCCTGGCACTGGGGCAACTGTTGGGGTCAGGAACCTCTGCTCCACCCCTCTGGCCCCTCACAGTCTGGGGACAGCTAACTCCCAGGAGTGACAGTTTAGAGAGACGGGGCCCTGTTCATTTGGTTTTCCCCCCCTCTGGCCCATGGAGGTGCCCCCAATTGTTGAGTGAGTGAAGGAATTGTCTAGGGAGCACAGGCTTCCTTGCACTTGAGCTTGTACCTGCCCAGCAGCTGAGGGCCTTTCCCTTCACAGACTTTTCAGTGTCGGTGACTACAATGTTCTTTTTATTTTCAGAGCAGTGCCAGAAATCGGGGCATGGTAGCCAGTCTCCAGAACGGCCCCCAGTGGTCCCTGGTTCTCATGCACTCACCTAGTCCCTTCTGACCCCGCATCACGGTTGGTCTACGTGACCGACAGCATCCTGCAGAAGCGATGGATCACTTCTGAGGCTGGGTTACAAAAGACACTGTGACTTCTGCCTCGCTCTCTCGCTTGCTCGATCTCAAGTCACTCACTCTGGGGGAAGCCAGCTGCCATGTTGTGAGGACACTCAGGCAGCCAATGGTGAGACCCAGTCATGATGGTCTGGGCCCTCCTGCCAACAGCTAGGTAAGTGAGCTACTGTGGAAGCAGATCATTGGAATCTCCTGTCTGCAGATTCCCAAGTCTCTGCGACCAGCCTCTTTTCTGGGATCACAGCCACATTTCCACCTCTTTGCTGGTCACTTGCTCGTGGATGGACTACTGGTCCCTGGAGTCCAGCACATGCAAAACAACACGTCATCTCTTGCAAACCTTCCCCTTCTTTGGACCCCCTCATCAGGTCTGGCTCCCCGGTCCTCCCAAGAACACAGTCTGGAAAACCAAGTACCCCTCAGACCCTCTGTCCCACTTGCCCCACGTCCAGACAGTCGCCATGCCTTGCTGGGGTTCTGCTTTCTCAGTGTCTCTTCTATTGTCCCCTCCTTTCCATCGTCACTGCAACCACTCCTCATTTGCACTGGCTGAGGGCCACTTGGCCTCTCTGCTGATAACCTGAAATAGCCTCAACTGGCTTCCCATCTTCCAGAAACCATCCTCCACATGTCTGTGAGTAGCTTTTTAAAGAAAAGTCTAAACATGCCAAGCCCGTACTTTAAAACTTTCAGTGGTCCCTTTCAGCTGGTAGAAGCACAAACCTTTCAGCATGACCTTCAGGGCTCTCTAAGGTAAAGTCCACCTATCCTTCCCGCCTGCACTCCCAGTGTCCCCTCTGTCTACACCGTCTGCAGGACCTGCCACAGATGGTCAGGGCCATGCCCAAGAACTGATCTCATTGGTCTGGCATGGGAACCAGGCTGCAGTAATTTTATAACAGCTTTAACAATTCACATACCATACAATTGATCCGTTTCAAGTACACAATTAAATGTTTTTCTAGTATATCCACAGAGTTGTGCAATCATCACCATGTTCAATTTTAGAACATTTTCATCACCCCAAAAAGAACCCCCATCCCCCTCAGCAATCACTCCCCATTTCCCCCAGCTCGCCCAGCCCTGGGCAGCCACTGATCTACTCCCTGTAGATTTCTGGCACCAGTCATTTTTATGCTCAGGTCTCCAGTGATAATAAGCCAGGGCTGAGAGCTTCCAGCCAAAACAGACTTCTCACCAGTTTAGCTCCCAGCGTTTGCTTGCATGTTTCACTCTGCTTGGGATATTTTTCTTCCACTTCTACGTTTAAATTATATGTTTAAAATTCTCCCCGTACTTCAAATACAACCTCCTCCACGAAACCTTCATTGATCCCTTCTCTCCCTCGATTTACCTCTGCATTGCCGGAACAGCTGAAAAGCACAGCAAAAATCAGTTCTTCCCCTGCAATCCCCCTATTCTTGGCTCTGCTAGAGCTATGTGAGCATACAGTTCTCTTCCGGTCTAGCCCACACATCCTGAACTGCAGGAACCATTTCCAATCCATTTCTGAGTCCCCACCATAACTACAGCACAGTGTCTTACACTTAGCAGGTACTGAAAAAATATATTCCAAATAAATAAAAGTATGGTCTGCCTACACATTTTCTCCACTGATAGAAGATTTCAAATTGGAAGGCACCCTCTTCTCTCTCCCATCCACACGAAACCTCCTTTTTTTCCCTTTAATAACAGCAATAATGAAACAATGGTATGGAATAGCCTTTTCAGTTACTTACAATGCTAAAATCTTTATACACACACACAAACACTCACGCGGGCCTATGTATGTGTACGTATAATTTTTAAGTCTCCACCACAGTGAGCAGGGACACTTACAATAACACACATATAATTATTAATCTACCATCCTATGAGGCAGCACTCCTTAAAACATTTCAGGAAAACGACATGCAAAAAACTTTTTTTTTAATGAAGGATTTTGAAAATGAACAAGCCACGTGTTCACATCACCAGAATGTATCAACAGCAAAAGTACAGCGAGGGCATCACCCCGCAGCTCCGATCACAAGCTGGCATCTTCAGAGAACGCACACGGGGGGGATGTGGCAGGGGGAAATGAATTATGCAGGCAGCAAGCAAAATAAAAAATCAAGACAGTACATCCTTCAGCTAAAACATAGGCTGACTCAATAATCTAGAAGCTGCCTTAAAATGGATTAAATACACTTGAAAATCACACACACTAATTTCACAAACAACCTGATCTAATCCTGATGTCTTATTTCATCCTTGATCAGCTGGTCTTTTTTTCCAAAGAGATATTCTTCACATTAATTATTTTGTTTTTATTGTTTGTTTTAAATAAGGAAAAGCCCATCCCGATATAGAGCCGGGGCTCTTCTCCAACCTTTCTGTCCTCATACAGACGCCCTGCCTCTGTCACTTGAGTTTTGACTTGGCTCCGTCAGTGAAAAATTAGACTTCATTTCAGTATGCTAATAGCAATCTCTCCAAAACAATGTAATCAAGGCCTCATGTGCACCTATAATTTCATCCTTGACATAAGCCTGACAGCTATTTATTGTCTGAAAGGGAAAAGGGGGGGAGGAAAAAGGGGGAGGGGACTTCTATATGCCCCCCTCCCCCAAAACAAACGCAGCAGCTTTATGTTTGAAGGCAGAGTCTTTGCAAAGTCCAAACAAATGGCAATAATCATGGGTTTACATATGTCTTGTCTTAAGCAATCAAGGCAGAGGGTTAACAGAGAAGCACATTCAGATGCGCCAATTCCCAAACTGCCCACCTCTGATGAGCCAGCTGTGAGCCGCAATTGTCACATTATAATTTAGGCAAAGGAAAAAAAAAAAGGCATCAGAATACACACTGGATCAACATAATTATTCACAGCAGGATGCTGCAGAATTAATTTAGCCAATCAGAATTATACTTGGGGGTTGGGCACGTTGCAGAGATGAAGAAGAGAAAGCAAGGAGCAGGAAGAGGGGGATGAGATGAGAGGGGGAGGGGAGGGCTGTTTTCAACCCCTTACTAATATTTGGATAATCCGATCTGGAATATATTTTGAATACATGTAAGCACAATGTTGTTTCTTTGTCATTTATTTACAAACATCTATAAAGTGCAGGTTATTAGTCTGAGCACCTTACGAATATTAGTTTATTTCATCCTTAACACCATGAGGTAGGTACCATTATTACCCTCCTTTTACCTATGGAAGTACAGAGAGGTTAAAAATCTTGCCAAGGTCAGACAGCTAGTAAGTGGCAGAGCCAGAAAGGGATCCCAGGCAGACCAGCTCCAGAGGCTATATATTAACCAGCACAGTTTAAAGGTTCTTGCGCCCAAATGAAACTATTAACAATCAGAAGGCACAGCATGACTGGTGAAGGGCCCTTAAACCATAACATTGTGTAGGTAGAGCTTCGCCATTCCATATTCCTTCAAGCTGATCTTCCTAAAGATGGTGGCGATCTGGCACTACCAAATCCGGTACTATCCTTTAGGGCTGTTAACTTCCCTGTCCAGATACCGTCATCGCCCAACTTTCCAAAGTGGGAAGAGCAAACCGTTACTCTGCACGGCCCGCAGAGCTCTCTGGTTTTAGACAGAACAGCCGCGACAACCAGGGCAGCAGCTTGGCCTCCCCGTCCTGACAGTCTCCCTATAGAAAAGCAGCAGTTAGGAATCCAGACAATCAATCGGAAAGAAAAGGAAAGCAGGCTGCTCCAAGAATAAGAGTTCAGTTAAATGCCTGACGTGCAAACACAGATCAAGGATTGAAGAAGTCAGCGGTCACACTGCAATGACTTCCTGCCTGAATTTATATCTGCAGACTCGGGTTCCCAGTGACATGAAATGCTGCTCGCCTTTCCCGTAGGCACGGCAAGTTTAAATGAAAATAATCCTCTGCCTCCCCTACTTGGCATTCTGTCATGAGGGCAGATAGCAGAGGAGCCAAGAGGGGTCTTGATTTCCTTGTAAAAGTTAGACTTCAGCTGGCATTCACAGCGTCTCGTAATGGGGAGAAATGACAGGGAGCGGCCCAGGGTTTTATGTGTGGCAATAATGTTTGTTCTATGCCATTGTCAATGAGAACTGTGATTTAATCCATAAGGATATAGAGCTTCGTGATGAAAGGGGAATAACGACAAATCCTGATTAACAATCACTGCTACACTAAAGCAGGTTTCCATAGTAACAGGGCTGAAATTATACAACAAACTGTGATGCCATACCAGGCAAATTACTCCATGAAGGGGCCCTTTTCTGAAAGCATTTGGCTTTCTGTGTTCTCTTAAAATTAAGATGCAAGCATCTTACTTTCAACTTGTATTAGCTTCCCTCTTTTTTTTCCAAACACTCCCTCTTCAGTTGGTCTCAGATAATACGAGGGATAAATATGTACGCACGGGAAATGTAGCAAAGGATAAGCACATTTCAGCCCCTCTCTCCATTGAAAGGAGAGGACAAAACAAAATTATGGCAAAAGGAATCTTCTCTTTATATCATTCTTTTGATAAAATCATGCTTAATTTCTTGATTTAAGGAGTGAGGGGAGTCGAAGCATGTCCCAGTAAAATATTCCACCTCTCACGCCGTATAACAAAGTTCTCTCAATTTGCAGGAGAGAGAAGCAAAATGAAAGAGCAGAGTGGGGGTCGGGAAAGGGGAGGTATTTCCTTTGTTCCCAAGGATGTTTAATTTTCCATTACGATTTTAAAATATAAGAGCATGGTTTTAAAATAATGCTGTTTTCTAACACCTACTCAAAATAATTTCAAAAAACTGGGCAGTAGGAAAGTTTGCCTTGGTAAATATCACTTTAAAACTCCTATGGTTATTATTGCAACTGACTTGGGTGGTGAACCTTTATAAAGAGATCTTATCAAATAGCCGAGGAAAAATCTACTGCATTAAAACATCATACTCAACGTCCACTTTCAATTACAGAGGAATATAAAGTGAGACATTAAAAATAAACAGAAAAATCATAGTCCTAAACATCCTCTTAAGGGGGTTAAAGATCTGAAAGGGGGTTAAGGGAATTTACACACCGCAGATACGGAATATTCCTCCTTCCAAGATAGAGAAAAAAAATCAGAGCTTCACATATTTCAGAAATGCTACAATTCTAAAAGAAATCACATTTCTCTCGAAATTTATCCGTGGCTTTCAGTTACAATCATTGAAGGGCAGTGTGGCCTAGCGGAAAGAACCTGACTTTAGAGGCAGAAGCCCTTGGGTGCCAGCTCCGTCACTTGCCAGCTGTAAGCCCTCAGTCACATCACTTAGCTCTCAGGTCTTGGTTCCTCATCTGTCAAACGGGAATAATAATATCTACCTTGCTTACCTCCAGAAGTTTCTAAGAAAATCGGTAAAATACTGCACGTATATACATTCTGAAAATTGTGAGGGTGTCGATTGTTAAATAACTGCTAAATCTTGTGATTCAATTACTCAACACTTATTGACTGCCTACCACATGCTAGGCAAAACACAACCATGATCATCCTTCTAGAACACCATTTTCATCTGGCAAAAAAATTGCTGCCAAGTTTTTATTGTCTCTAGCAAATTCATACTTTCACTTTAAGTTCACAACAGGCCAAAACAAGCTAACAAATAATAATAATAATAATAATAATAAAAAGCAAGCATTTGCCAAGGGGTGAATTCCTTCTCCCGTGCCTCACTTATTTGTGTACCCTTAAGAGGTATAAAATAGGGTCGATGGCTTTAAAATCATGATACAAATTATATGCACAGCAACAGTCAGAAGGTTGGAATGTCATTCCCTGAAAGCCTAGCTTGAAGGTTCCTGTGTGTTCTCGGTGTTTTCTGTCTCTGCCATAGCTAGGTCTGCACTATGTGGCTGGTGAAGGGGCAGGGGAGAGGGCTGGGGCTATGGGAGTGTCTCCTGCATCCGTGTGGATTTTCCTTTGTGTACACAGCCCTTTCTGGAGCCAGACTCGTGGGGTTCAAATCTCAGCTCCACCACTCACCAGTTGTGTAGGTCCTGTAACCTCTTTGTGCCTCAGTTTCCTCACCTTCGAAATGGGGTTAACGACAGTAGCATGTGCCTCCAAAGAGGTCACGAGGATGACAGTCATTTAAGGTAAGGCACGTAGCACAAGGCCCAGCCCACAGTAAGCTCTCAGGAAACGTTAGCTCTTATTTCTGCCGGTGTTCATGACCCCGGGATCTAACCCGGTGGCCCGTGGGTGACACATGGCTTTCCCTTGGTCAGCACAGTGTTCTGTTCCACAGGATCTGAGTGCCTTTAGGCGGGACGGGTGCTCCACAATTCACCACGTTTGCCACCACCTCTCATTATGTTGCAGCATTACCTGCCTGGCCCCCAAAAACGATTTCATTTTGCCAGCCTAGCACATGTGCCTGTATACTCATCTTCAGGTGTCTGTTTCATTTTCTCTCTCTCTCTCTCTAGATCTAGATCTTTGTTCTTTCCTTCATTTCTCTGTGTGTGTGTGCGCGCACGTGTGTGTGCGTATTTCTCTCTGTGATCTCTCCTCCCTCTTATGCTCAATCTCTCTTAATTTTTATCTCTAGCATTTATTAAATAGTTTTATGTTCCCTGTTCTTATTTTTTAAGGCAGAGAAGCAGAATACATTTCTTTATTAAAGAAATTAACTTGCTCTTTACCTAGCAGACCTTGATTCATTCTTCCTGTGGATCAGTAACTTGTGATAGAAAAAGTGCTCTCCACTTCTGCTCCAAGAAAATCCAAACTAAGCAAGAGTTCAATTCAGAAATTACGTGTATTACAAAAGAGTTCACTTAGGGGTTTTCGTTCCTTTATTTTGTTTGTAATATCAGACCCTTAGAACACTGAAACATGAATTGTTTACAGACCTTTAAGTACTAAAGCTGATAAACAGAGAAAGGTAAAGCTAAACATTTAGGAAAAACTACTTGTATTCTGAAAATCAATCAAAAATAAAAATAGGAAATCTTTGAAAACCTACACAAACAAATGGAAAATATGGGCACTTTATACGCAACTTTCAGAAACACGGCCCCTCTACTTTTTACACTGAGGACACAGTTATCAACGCCAGTGTCACTCTAAGATTTAAAAATGATATTTTTAAAATAAATATGTAGACTACTGTTTTATCATCCAGTATTCAGGTCAATTTTTTAATTCACAAAATATATGCTCTTAAAACATATTAGAAAATCTGGCTCAATTAACATCATAACATTCTCAGATTCTTTCTGAGAAAATTTCAACAGTGAAAAATTCACAAAACATAAGAAATTCAAACCTAAGTATTCTTCGGCATTATCTATTCAAATGCTAGAAAATCAAATTACTCATTCTGAAGCGATAGCTAGAGGAAAACCTTTAAAATAAGAGAATCTTGGATCTCAAAAGAACACAGTGGTCTCATGTACCACCAACCTGGAGGTCTAGTCCTCGGAGCCCAGGGCTGGTGCCGCTCAGCCTCTGCACATTTCCAGAGATGGGGAGCCCAGGACCTCTGGACCGCCTACTCCTGGTGACCAGCTCTGCTGTTGCTGTGACTTTGCTGCTGCTGCTGCTGTCAGGTGGAACCCAAATCTCTCTCACTGAATTTGCCACCCTTTGGGCTTAATTCTGTGTTAGCATCGTTGCACTCAGATAGGTGTTTTTTCTGCAAAGTGGCTTTTACCCAGGTAAAATTATGAAATAAATCAGTGGTGAGCAATCTCTATTTCCAAGGATGATTCAGGAGGGGAAAAAAATGTTTGTAGAGCCTTTTACTCCATTCAAAATGCAAATAGCTTAATTGAGTCCCATGGGGAAATATACAATATTCTTACAATTCAGATTACCTACTATATTGAATAAAAGACTGTCATTGAAAATTGACAAATTTGAGAAGTAGAAACACGAAAGCAGCCTTCTAATTTTTATCCTGAAAAAGGAAGAAAGGCTGTATTTTGAGAATTGGTGGGCTGCCTCTGTCCCCTGGGCCACAGAATGCTCATCCCTGAAGTCACAGGAAGCTTCAGCCTCCGTGTCTCCTTGCTCCTCCTTCACTGTGGCATCCACACTCTGTCCAGAGGCTCCAAAGCCTTCACAGCCTCCAGCCCCTCCTTACACAGCATCTCCTGCATTTACTGAAACCAGTCACACAGATGAACAAACTCTCACAGAGACTTCCATTTTTAAAAATTTTTTACTTCTATCTATGATGTACACGGCTGTATCCCAGTCACCCCCCTCGGGACATCCTCCAGTTTACCATCCACCACTGAACAAAACATTCCAGAAAGAGTTTCACCAGTTCAAAGAAGCCTGGACGTTTATTTCATCCATAGACAACCTCATGGTTCAGTGAAATGAGGCCTAAACTAAGAGTCAGAAGAACCACATTCCAATCCCTGCTGCCTTACGTATTAGCTGTGTGGCCTGGGACCTGTCACTAACCTCTCTGATCCTCGGCTTCTTCCTGTGAAAAATGGGGACAATGGAGATGATAATGTCTTTGCTGTCTGTTCCCCACGGTCAAATAAAATGATGTACAAACACATGCCTCTAAAATTATAACACTTTATTTACTTAAGGGATTATGACATATACATAATTAACGTATTAGCACAATGGTTTTCAAGTTTCTGAGGAGGAGATTACCTAAAGAAGAGAGGGACAGAGCAGGCTGCACCATACAGACTCTGGGCTCCTTACACCCCCACAATCACCACTCAGTCCTTCCGTTTTAAGCAGAGGGTTCCAAGATTTCCGTTGAGAAAAAGGTTCTCCCACTTTTTACAAGATTGAAACCCACTGTATTAACTATTTTAGCTCCAATACCACATGACTGATTCCTATGAAGCTTATGGTCAATTCTTTCCATAGGCTTAGCTCATTTACTATGAAATGAGTTTCCACTGAATTCTTTTATTTCCCACTATACCGCAATCCTCTTACAAAGAAACAGGCACAGAATAAAAAAATAAATGCTGATTCCAAACATATATTTGAGGCAGCCCTTTTTCCTCTCAAAGAAGGCAGTTAACTTCTGAGTGTCAAAAGGATCTTTTAGATGACTGCTGTGAAAAATGGTAGGCACCCCGAAGTTCTTAAATTAAACAAAACCAAAAAATAATTTTTTACACACAAATACGGAAAACCAATTTTAAAAAAAAATACTTTTAAGTAAAGTTGGGAAATAAAAGTAAAAATGCTATTTTCTAAAGTCAGTATCAAAAGAAGATACCAACGATCATTTACTGAGCTACCCACCATCCCAGTGAAGACAGTGGGTGTTGTTTTGTTTGTGAAATGTATACTCTCTTCAGTATACAACAGGATTTGAGGTGGAAGTGGATTTTCTCTCAGGCCACACACATCACAGGTTACTGCAGAACTCAAGAGAAATATATATTTGCTCTATCTGTATGGTAAAGAGGCACAGTCTTCAGGCCGATGGGAGCAATGACTGGAGATGTTCCTGATACGCCCATATGCCTTCCACTGTGGACAGCCAGCGGGGGGAAATTCAGTGTGGAGAAAAGAAGAGACAATTTCTAATTATGAGAAAGACTTTTAGAGAATGGTGAAGGAGAAGGTCAAAGACATAGTCACAGATGAACCTCCAGAGGCAACACGAGGTGCGACAGGAGAGGTGACCCAATAGTAAACTCCTCACCCTCCGCGTGTGGATTCCTGCACCCGCCACAGAATTCCAGAAAAATGTGTGCCCGCATCTCTCTGAGCCCCTTGATTTGGTATGCACTGGTTACCACTATGTAAAAAGAAGTATGCTCTTATAATCTACAGGTTTATATTTGTCCCAACTTTTTAATTTATTGCACTTTTAAAAATCACAAGCCCATAGTCCCTGCCGAGATGTATATATTCCATATGGCTACTCATTATCTACACATTTTAATTTAGTGGTCTAATGAAGTGGAACTCTACTCCTGTGCAAGTGAGAGAGTAACGGTGGACATGAGGAGCTCGAAGGCTGCTGAGCAAATTTGCAGGAGTACAGAGGCCCTTCTAGAGAAAAGGAAATGTTAGGCCTTGAGCACTAAACCCTTTCTCCCCAAAACTCAAAATTACTGGAGCCTGCTGAGATGGACAAGGATGGCACCAGGGGCAGGGAAAAATAACAAGACCCCCTGAGGTAAAGAGAGACAAGACCGCCATGAGACAAGAAAGAGAGGAACCTCGGGGCCACTCCCGACCAGCAGTACCACACAGGCCTGCGTCCAGCCAAGTGGCCGTGTGAGGGAACCTAAAGCGTTTCTGACAGGTGGCAGGAAGGGAGTACCAAACGTCACGGCCAGGCCCTCCCCTGCACACAGTCACTCCTGCTGGCACTCCGAGGATTGTATCGCAGGCCCCTGCTCAGCACTAGCCCATCCTCTCCTTACCTCACAGCCTGACATCCCCCCTCACCTCCACGGGGATGTCTAGCTCCCTTCCCCACTGCTCTTCCCTGCACCACAGAGCTCCCTACTGCCTAGAACCCCCGGGCTGGTACAATGGCAGGACTATACCAGTCAGCTTACTTCCAAGTTAGAGACATCACATGCAATATTGGCTTTGAGGGCCTGAAAATCAACAGGGGAAGGTTGAACACCATGTTATAAAAGCTGTAGGGCCTAAGTCTCAGCCTCTCACTCACACTAACTCACCCCATGACCATAGGCAAGTCCTGTAAAGGACCACAGGTTTCTGTAAAGCAAGGCAGGGCCACCACACAACCCCTGAGGATCCTTCTGGGTCTTCAGTTCTGTGACTGTTAGATAAAACATTTAAGAATTTTACTTTCCTGCATGGCTCGTCATACATTCGTGAAAAAGCCCACATTTTTATGCCTGTGAAACATATCAGGGATGTCCCAAGGAAATTCTAGAACTATCTGCCAGCTTGGGTATACACAAACACATGTTGGGTTGAACCACATGAAATTGCCGATATTTGACTCCTTTTGCTCACAAAACAACAATTTCACATGGTTCAATCTAAATATATTTGGCATGGGGGCACACAAATGCAGAGAATATTGCTGTCATCTTATATGCAGCTGCTGTGCATTTTATATGCTTGGCATGATGAACCACACCTTTGTCTTATCATAGTATAAATTTAAGCATGATAATGTAGATTAAATTCCCAATACAATACCTGCCACATTAGTCATCTCCCAACATTACTAATGAAATCATTAATACTACCCATTGGAGTTGCTTCAACTATTTTTCAGCCCAAAAAAATTACTTCTTTCTATCTAGTACATAACAGAGCAAAAAAGCATTTTAGGTAGAATGGAACTGGCAAAAAAAAAAAAAAAATCACACCAAGTAAACCGTGGAATTTCTTTTGTCCTCTAGCAATTTAGGTTTCAGTGCTTAAAACAAAGAACTATTTCTTCCTCATCACTTTGCCTCTCTCTGAAGTGAGCAACCCCCAGTGATGGAAATGGCTTTCGCTGAGGGCACGGCCTAAAAGACAAGGTATCTTTGCAGGTACAGCTTATCTAAGACCTTTTTAAAAAGAAAAATAGAATTGTGTATTAAAAGAGTGAAATATAAACACTAATGGTAGAGAGTTCTAAAATGGTGGCGCCTCTCTCGTTAGCCTTTGCCTGTTATAATTCCTACTCCATCTTCCTCTTCACCTCAAAGCAAAGCTTGGGTCAGCTGTAACGTGAAATTTAAATATAATAGAGATATTTATACATTTAAATTCCTCAGCTGGTTCCCCTAGCAACAGCTTTAACTTCTATAGCCTACCTTGGATACAGAATACTCCAGCAAGAGTTCTTTGGGACTGATTTCTTAGAAAGCCTACATTGCAGTCAGAACACAGCTTGCAAAACAACATTTGAGCAGAAAATGTAACGTCATTTTTAAACAAAAATTAAAGTGGGTTCATCACAGACATATTTCAACCAAGCATTTGGTTTAGCTGCTCTGTTCTGCCATAGAAAAAGACTTCCCTCCTAAACATTTCATTAATACCTCCCTAAAGCAGTTGGGTTGTTTCTGTCGCCACTCGGCTCAGAGCTCTGATAAGACGCATGCAGTCTAATTTGGACTGCTGTCCGTGAAATGACCACGGGCCGTGGGCAAATTCAGACCAGAGACTGCAGAAAAATGAACATCTTAGCAAAGGGTCCTCAAGCCAGAGCAAGCACTGACAGTGACTTGGTGTGTGTGTGACACAGGCATGGATGTGTCACACTGTCACCTCTACTGGAGAGCAACAGTGACACAGGTATCAATTAAAATTCCCATTTTGTCCCAACTAGATAGGCATGAAAAGAATTTACGTCCAGTTTGAATGCTGACTCCACACAAGCTCAACAATGAAAAATTTCAAGTGTTGTATTGTGTTCTCCAACTGGTGAAGTGGTGAGCTATTCTTTCTCTGCTTTTCTCATATGGTAACAGCTACTGACTTGCACCTGGGAGTCTGTGAGCTCACCCACAACAGGACAATAGAAAGGTAGAGAGAGGGAAGAGTGAACATAGAAAACCAAATGGCGTGGAAAAGACATTTTATAATTTATCATGACAAAAGCTCCTTTAAGACAGAATCTAAAGAGGTAGATTTACGGGTCAGGATATGTATCCTGGTAAGATTCAGCCTCAAAGAATCCCAATAATAACCATGGCTACCATTTGTTGAGCACTCACCATGTGCCAGGCCACATGCTTAGTACTTTATATCAATTTTCTCATTTAAATCTAACGATAACCCTATGATTTAGGTATTTTTCCCCCTTTGGGGCTGACAAAACTGAGGTTTGGATAGGTTCAGGCTTGACGCGCCACATGGCTAGTAGGCAGTGAGCCCAGATCTGTACCTAGGCTAGTTATCCCTAGTAGAGATCATCTCAATATGGTTTTGCTTCTCTAAGAGTTGGACAGTTCCAGGCCTTTTAAGGCACTCTTGTAGGACTCGGCTCCAAGGCAGGATCCCATATTGTGCCTGTTATGAGTAAAGTACAATTTATGGGAGGCCAGGCCTGCTGTCAAGCCCTCCAGCCTCCTAGCCCAAGTGGCAGTTAGTATACGGCCAAAACCTCATTTCCCTAAAGTGTGGGATCCATCCAGACTGAAAGTCAAAAGACATGTCTTTGTGTACTAACTCTGCGACCTATTTACTTTATGACTTTGGGTAAATCATTTAACCTTTCTGACTCTAGCATAGTATCTGACATACAATAAGCACTCAGTGAACAGTAATTAGTATGCTTATTACTACTACATATCTTGCAGGATTGTGGTTAGGCTTTTAAATGTACAGGGAAGTGCCTTGTATGGAAATGTCAGGAGAGGGTGAGGTGGGCTGGGGCAAGCGGGGCAGCAGGGAATTTCTAAGTGAAGCTACTGGAACAGCAGCCCTTGATGTTTCAGACACGACAGAGGGGCTCATTGGTTGGCAGAATGCTCTTGATACCTAGGTGGGCTACGCAACATACACCACGATAGCCAGACTCTGGGCTTGGGGACAGGAGGCCCAATTAGGGCCAAAGACTCTACAGGGAATCCACTGACAAAAACATCAGACAGTCGCCTGGGCAGGACCGCAGTGGAGCATGGATCTGACATCATTAATGTCAGATAAGCAATCTGAAAGCCCAAATTTGTTTGTAAAGGGGGAGACTTCACTTCCTCAGGAAAAATTCTCTATTTACAGAACCATCAGGACCAACGTCACTTCATTGAAAAGCACTGCTCAGATAAATTAAAAATAGCAATCAACCTTGAGAATTTTATTGGCAAGGTGGGAATAATTTCACTCTATCTGAACCATGACAGAATATAACACATGTCAGTCTTCTCCATTCTTCCCTTTATTAATCAATTAGGAGACCAAAAAACTCAATAAAAAATCATATAAAAGGCTTATAAACATCATTCAAATCTTCTTTACCAGTCATTTGCTTTCATTTAGTGTAACTGGTTTTTCCATTAAAAGAAAATTAAATAAAATATGAGATGTTATTGTAGTTGCTTAAGAGGAGATTTGGGGATTATACTTCTTAGAAAAGTAATTTCCACTTCCCTCCTGCTCCCGGCATCCCAGCGCTGTGTCCCAGCTCAGTGACACACACAGCAAGAGTCTCCAGTGGCTGGCTGCTGGGCCGACACTGGCCACAGACAGTGAGGGACAGCAGGATCTCTGGGACCTTCTAAATCAGGGTCTGCGGAGGGGCTCTCAGGCATTGGGAATTTTAACAAGCTACATAGGGATTTCTGTGGCACATCAAAATACGAGGACCAGAATTCCAAATCATTAATTAATGACCAATAAATACAAGTTCATTCTCTGAATGATCAGAAGTACATACCAGGAACCTCCTAACCCTTGTCTGTCCTCCACTTCACACCACTCTTGTCCTAACCTTTGCAATGCAATTCCACCAACTTGGGGTGTCCTCCCTTCCAATACCCACTTCTTTCTCCCTGCAAGCTAATTGCTACCTGCCCAAATCCTACATTTCTTGAAAACAGTTAAACACCATTTCCACTCTTTCCTGTATGTAGCTTTCTTTGATCCTATCAGCCAGAAGTAATTTCTTCTGTGGCTAAATTTCCATTTAATTTGTGCTCTATTTGCATTGTTATCGCCTTCTACGTTGCACTGTAGATATTAACACACACACTGATCCAGTATTAGATGGCAAGCTCCTGGAGAGAAGGATCCACAGCGGATTCACCTTTGTATCCACAGAACCCAGCACATGATAGGTGCTCTATTATTATAAAGAGAAGGAAACAAAAAAGAAACAAAGGAACAAAGGAAGGAAGGAGAAGTGTGTCCTTTCTGATAACTTTTATGGTTCTGTAGTTTGCAAAACAAGCTGAGCTGGCTCCACAGACCATTAACATTTCTACATACACACTCAGCCTGCTAATAAAAGCACACTGAGGATTCTTAAAGGCCCTATAAGAAAGGCTTTATATCCTGGCTTTAGCATGGCTGGCATCTGTGGCATCTAAAACCTGAGAATGCTATTCCTCTGAGGGGTCATTAGCATTCCGTGTGCCCTCAAAGGCTCAAAGACAATTTCCTGGACTCCTGTAAGAATGCCAGTTTCTTTCCAGCCACTGCAAAATATATCTTAGCTACGGCTGGAATTGTCATTTGCTTTCTATGCCTTCAAAAGCACTGTGAGAGATATAGCCCTGTGCTATTATGGGCACTGTCGGTTTCCCTATGTCATATCAAAAGAGCCCTCCAAAGTTTCTTTGTGTGTGCAGTCTCTGTGTGTGTGCACAGTGACACTAAGATTATTTTTCTGGTGACATGCCTTGTCCACAAAGCCTACCCAATTTTTATCTAATAGCTTCCCAGTGAAAGAATGTCTAGGGGGAAAAAAATCCAAACAGTAACAACCCTTATTTCACCCATCCTATATTAAGAGAACAATACAATGCTCTAAAATCTGAAATAATATTCACTATGGGTCAGAATTTAACCTGTCTAGAATTCCACAGCAGGGAGCAAGATGTAGTCACTATTCTCACCAACTAATACCATTAGTCAAGGTACAAGCTCTCCTACTTCCTCTGAAAAGTTGTTACCCTATATGATAGAGTTATAAACAGTCTCCAATTCACAAAGCTGCTAAGGATTCTCCCACACTGTAAACGCAGTGTTTTTCAAGGGCAGTGTGACTGGCATTTGGGGCAGGACAATTCTCTGCCGTAGGGGGCTGTCCTGCACTCTGCTGAATGTTTTGCACCCCTGATAATGCCAGTAGCATCCCCAGTCATTGTGATGCCCAGAAATGCACCCCCAACATTCTCAGTTACCCAGTTGCTCCTAAGGAGGGTGACTACTGCTAGCACATGCACCGATGTGAACACACACATGCACACACACTCTAAAATCCATGTTGCTACTCCATATTCCATGTCATGGGGTTTATATATGTACGTATCACTACAGAGATAAAGAAATAAAGAAAAGGGAAATGTGGAGAGTGAAACGAACAATTGTCAAATGCCCACAGTGAGCAAGCCAGATGTGTGCTGCTTTCACAAGCATAGGCAGGCTGGGACACAGATCAACTCGGCCATTTACAAACACAGAATGTCTTTATTTTTCCTAATAACTGGTATCTTTGCTTTTTTGAGCTTCCTGGGACTCAAGGATGAGGGAATGGGGAGAGAAAGCCTAAAATCGCCAATTAACAGCATTTCCACCCCTTCTGGTGCGTACAGTCCTATCTGTTGAATTTTGTGTTCTAATACTGTTATTAGAATCAGGCTTCCTTCTCTCAACTGGTCCTTCTCCTTCTCCTCCTCAAAGTCCTGCTTCTTGGTGCTCATGGTTCCCCTAGACACAAGGCCCTGGGGGCAGGGGACATCTGCTTGGGGGCAAAAGAAGGAAAATCATTGTTTCAAGTTATTGCCTCAGCAACTTCTTCACCCCATCACTTCACACATATATTATTTCGTTTAATTTTCTCAACAACCCTGAAAAACATGTATTTTAATTCTCATCTTTAAGGTCAAATAAATTTTCCAAGTAGAGGAGCCAATATGTTTACGCTAAACCTGGGTTCACTTCTCTTTACTTCTCTGCCTCTACAACACCACACTACCACCAGTACCACAAATAATAATGACGAGAATAACAATAATGTCAAGGAGTGTCCATGGCAGGAAAGAACCTGCAGTAAATTTGTGTCTGTCCGTTTAAAAATATAGTCTCAGGCAGCCAGAAGCTAGAGAAATAGGATGTTCTGGTTGATGGAATCCATCAATTAGCCACAAAGTCCCTCTGCTTGTGCAGAATGGAATTGGGATAGGGTTACCATACAGTCTTCTCCCCTCAAGGGGCTTGCAAACTAGTGAGAAAATTAAGACTTAGAGAGAGCGCATATTATACAACGTTGCCGCCTAAGTAGGGCTGACAGCAAAGGCATTTGGAAGTTTACCAAGGAGACTTGAATGAATTCCTCAACTCCTGTCCTGGAAAAAAATCAATTTAAATATAATTAACATAACAAGCTTTTGATATGATTCATTATAACATGTCCACTGCATAGTAAACATTTAGTAAGTATGTGTTGGATGAATGAATGAATGAGGTAATGAATAGTACCTTTGATGAAAAGGAAGAGTTGAATAGCAGAGAATTTTTCACTGGGTCTTTAGCACTCTCTAAAGGAAAAAGACACAAAACAGTAGCCCCTTCTCATGCTAGAGACTGGCCTAAATTTGGAATATCACCATGGGCAGAATTTCTCTCATAAAATGCACTTACACAGACAACAAAGCCTGGCCGAGATGAATGCCGACTAGCTCATTTTCTAGGCTCAGTTACTGGCTAAGGGAGCCACGCCAGCCTCCAGAGATGCCTCGGAAGAATTATAAATAAATATGTGTCACAGAAGTTCAGATATACTAAAAGATAGTCAAAATCAGAAATGGCCAACCTGGTAATGCCACATGATCTTGAATATGCTTATGTTAACATTTTATTACCATTGGAATTAAAACAGAAACCTCTTAAAGATCTCCTGCAGAACACATTGAGAGGGAGAAGATATCCACTGTCCTCCTCTCCCCCAACGCATCACAGTCCACAGGAGGGTCCCTAACTCACTCCAGTTTGAGGAACACTGCTCTAGATGAAAAGACTGAGCTGGCAGCAGCCCATATGCAAAGAGAAATCATTCCACACACAGGCAATAAAAAAATCCATTCTTCCTGAATGTCTGAAAAAAAAATACCTGAAATTAAGTAAGATTTAAATTTCTACAACACCATAAAGAAAATAATATATGGTTTTCATATCTGAATTTCTCTACTTGTACATATTCAAACTCAGACATTTTTTAATTATGTATTTCTTCTACTTAACAACAACCTTTCGAATTTCAATCAAATTAGCTAAAGTACTTGCTAATTTACTCAATTCTCTTTTATCAATAAATAGAACAAGTGTCCTTAACTTCAGTATCAAATAGTCATTGATTGTTTTAATGACTTTTGTTTTAAATAGTAAGCTTCACGAAGGATCCCTGGAGAATATCATTTAATATGTTACCTTCCATTCATTCCTTCTGGGTGACGTATAGTGACGTCTAGTGACGTCTACTCCTATGAAACAAATCTACCTTGTAAAATGACCACAATACAAGTATGAACTCTAAACCAAATTCAAAAAGTGGGTTGCCCAATGAAATGTGGTATATACATACAAGGGAATATTATTCAGCCTTAAAAATGAATGAAATTCTGATACCTCCTACAACATGGATGAACCTTAAGGACATTATGCTAAATGAAATCAGCATAAGTCAGACATAAAAGAACAAACAGTATGATTCCACTTACGTTTAAGGTACCTAGAATAGGCAAATTCATAAAGACAGAAAGTAAAATAGAGGTTACCAGGGGCTCAGGGGAGCGGGAAATGGGGAGTTATTGTTTAATGAATACAGTCTCTATGTGGAATGATGAAAAAGTTCTAGAAATGGATAGTGGTGATGGTTGTACAACACTGTGAATGTATTTAATGCCACTGAATTGTACACTTAAAAACGGTTAAAATGGTAAATTTTACATGATGTATATTTTACCACAATAAAAAAGTGGGTTATCCAAATCAAGGATAATTACAAATGACTCAGTTTCTCCTTCCCCTAATCATACCCTATATATATCTTATTTGTTCGTTTATAAAACAAGCCAAGCACTGTAAAGAGAAGAAACAAAATTGAACATACTCCCTAATTTAAGAAACTTGAAGACAAAAAAAAAAATCTAGACAACCACAAGAGATATCCTACACAGGGGACAAAGCATTCTGGAATTTACAAACTGAGAGTGACTAAGAACACAAAGCTATGAATTCTAGAGCAATGTCTGGAAGTTATGTTCACCAAAACATCATCTGTGATTATCTCAAGGGGACAGGATTTTGCAGTGATTTTTATTTTCTTTGTATTTTGGTGTACCATTGGAGTTCATTCAAAGTAAGCACCCATCATTTATGGATCCATCCATCATCCACAGTAAGCATTTATCCATAAATAAAAACACTACAGTTATTTAAAAAAGAAAAAGTGATTAAAACACTGGGCAATGGAGTCCATTTTGTCCATCATCTTCTTTCATTTTGTCTGGCTTTAACAACTTTGACCTAACACACAACTCCAGTCATCAGGCAGCATTTATTAATTTATTAATTATAGGAACCTTGGGTTCCTAGCCAGGTGATAGTCCCAAGTATAGTATGGAAGCAGTATAATTTCCAGGGTTTTCCTTTCTTTCCTTTTAAAGATGGATAAATACAGAGCCTTCTTGCAAAATCTGGTGGAGTTCTGTAGGAAACCTGACACTTGGTGCCTTTGATTAACGTCAAATCGTAAAAGCTGTGTCAAAGGCCTTTTGAAGGGGATGATGGTTGTCTTACTGCAAAATGGCCAAAAGCTTCTAGTAGCCTAACAGAGGATGAAACATTGCTGTGAGTAATAACACTTATTGGTATCATTTTCTGTGAATGAACTGCTGGTCATCCTTAAATGATGGCAGAGGTTAAGATGCTGCATCCTCTCTTACACAATACCTTCATGGCCCAACTGATATTCTGAACAAACAAAAATGTTCAGGAGGAAGAACTTTCATTAGAAACTGTCAGATGACTTTGAAGCCCACAGAATATACCTATCATTTAGTGTCGCCAATGGCACCCCCTATGCCTTCAGGATCAAGTTCAAGCTCGTTAGCCTGGTAGCTGAGGTCCTTCATAAGGTGGCCCTGAATATTCTCCAGCCTCATCTCCTGCCATACACTCCACGCTACTTCCCTCCAGCAACAGCCAGCAGGTCCAGACTGATTCCCTCTCACCTTGGTACTACTGCACAGGTTATTCCCACTCCTGGCATGCCCCTACTTCTCTCCCCTCTCCGTCTGCTTATCTAACTCCTACTCCCCCTTCAAGGCCCAGGGCAAGTGTTTGACTATCTGGATTCACTTTTCTATTCAAACTTTTATCTGTGGCTCCAGGCTCCTGCCCCCGGCCCCGCCACCCTACCCTGTTGCATCCTGTAAGAAACTCCTGGAGTCTTCT
This sequence comes from Ceratotherium simum simum, assembly GCF_057802395.1. Taxonomy (NCBI): domain Eukaryota; kingdom Metazoa; phylum Chordata; class Mammalia; order Perissodactyla; family Rhinocerotidae; genus Ceratotherium; species Ceratotherium simum. The sequence continues at coordinate 9,914,883 of NC_141911.1, read as the reverse complement.
TCACCCAAATGTCCCAGCATCCTAGGCTACGAACAGGGTAAGCACACAGTAAATGAATTTGAACGAATGAGTGATGTCATTGAACTCGTGACTTTTCATGTTAAGAGGAAGGACTGAGAGTCAAGTTTTCTAGCTGTTCCAAGCAGTACCAGATTCAGATCACAACGAGATGTGCGAAAAGGCCAGCTCTCCACCCACATCAGGAGGCAGCCCAAGTGGCCCAACTGCATGCTCTTCCCTGTCAAGCATTTAAAATTTAACCAGAACAGGAGAGGCACTCAGACTACACCTACCAAAGGAGGACTAAGGAGTGAGGAAGTCTGCCATGGTGTTAAGGCCCTGAGAGTCTAGCCCCAGAGGACAGACCTAGCCAGAAGGTTGCCTTCTGCTCTTCAAAGGAAACACTTGGCAGCCTTCATATTCCATAGAATGTTCTGGCACAATTACTGGACGTATCCTTAAGATCTAGAAGGCTATCGTGGTCGATCTTCTGAAATCACTAATCACAACACATAGCAACTAGTGATTAGTCAAGTCAATGGAAGTGGTGAGTGGAATTAAAGCCTCTTAGTTCAAATTTTATACTTTCTTTCAATCTTACAATTTAATATCTCTATTTAATCATAAAATGAATTATCTTCCACATAATAAATGTTCAGTATCTTTCTAAATAATAAAATACATTTTCCCAGCACATAAACCAATAGCTTTATTTTTATGCTAGAACTGATGTGAAATTACATGTCATGAATTATTCATGCCATCCAATTTAATTCAATTATTTTTACTGAATTCATATCTAATCCATAAAAATGTTTAATTCAACCAAAAAAAAATCATCTCTGCACCCCTGAATAATAGATTTCTTGCAAAATTTCAAGAAAGATAAGTGGATATTTTGTTTGAAACAGCAAAGCATATTATAATTATAATGATGAAAATAATTTTAATTATTTAACCATACATTCTGTTCTATTTACTGACTGATGTCTCATAAAAGAAAACTTATTTAATATCAAAGTAGAATCATATGAGCAAGAAGTAAGTCTTAGTTCCAATTATGGCATCAAAGTCACTTTTAGATTTTCCATAAGATTCACACATATAACAGGCAGATGCCCCCTCAAATGAGAGCAGATACCTTGCCCAATTAAAGGCATAAATTTTGTGCTTATAGAAGAAGAGATCTGATTTGTCACATAGAAATCAGAAGAGCATAACCATCATTCCCCGCCTTAGTGAAAAACCCTTTGAGGCTCATGCCTCTTACCTACTGACCTCCTTGGAACTGTTTCCACTTTGTCGATGGCTTTGCCAATTGTCTCCCTATCCCCTACCTCTCCATCTCATATCCTGGCACCATTTAGGGGTGGTCTCAATGTTCCCAAAGAAGGCATTGGAACTCCCTCACCTCTAAGTTCCTAGATGTCTTCAGTTCCACTGACCCTCACCACCACTTCACTTACCCCACCCATATCCACAGCCACACTCAAGCCAGAGATCCCTCTGTCCTACAATCCCAAACGCCAACGAGCTTCACCACAGCTTCACAGAACTTTCCCGCTCATCACACTTGCTATCTAACCTCATCAAGACTTCCATCCCCTTGGCCCCATTATGTTCTCTGGATCCACTTACATTCCTAATAAGACTATACAACACAATTCATCATTTAAATCACTTGTTTTTAACACACAGAAGTCTTTTTTTTTTACACCTATTATGCCATGCATTCAGAAGGAATAGGTTCCACCAACTCAGGCTTCTTCCACTGGTTCTCACAAACTGTGCTTCTCTGGACAGAGGAGGCTGGTGCTTCAGTTGAACTCAGGTACCCTTCTCTTCAGCTTCCTTCTTTTTCTGATTATTTTCCTTCATGCATTTCAAGAAGCTATCTTGGCTCTTAGAGTGCTTAGTATGCTCAACATGTATATTAACACTCTTGGCAATAACTTTGCCCTTAACTTGTTTGTTTACAACAACGCCAACAGCATGCTGGGTACACTGCAGACTCTTCCAATTTTGCCATGGTAACATTTGTGGGCCATGCCTTTTTGAACAGTGCCCATTCCCTTGATGTCTACGATATCACTTTGCCTGTAGAGTCACACATATGCTGCCAAAGGAACAATGTCACGTTTTCTAAAAGGCCTAGAGAACATATAGCAGGTGCCTCTCCTCTTTCCTTTTATGTTCATCATTTTGGTGAATTATTAGAAGATGGCAATTCCAAATGAAAGGCTTAAATCACTCTTTGCCCCAACCTCCAACTCTTTTCCCTCTAAACTTCTGTCACACCTGCCCCACAAAATCCCACACCTGGATCGCTACAAGCATCTATTTTCCCACTTCTACTCAGTCTCCTGAGCACTGCTAGAGGAAGTCACACCATCATTTATGTTGATGCCATGACAAAGTCATGGTATCCAGCCTCAGGAGGACCATCAGTGGCACCCAGAAATCCTCTATTTGCCTCTAGCGAGCATCCCCTACCACTCTCCACATCATCTATTTCAAACCTTCTTCACTCTCCTCAAGTCCCCACCCTCTCATTTCACTGCCCACTCCTACCTCATAGAAAAGTCTAGAAACCATCAAGAAGGTACTCTCTTAATCTTGCCCACCTTCAACAAATATATCTATGTCAGTATCATCTTCACTGCCAGGTTCACGGCATGAGAGGCTGTCCTACCCATACCTATTTCAATGGCATTTTTTTAAGTGACTAGTCTTTATTAAGTCTTTCCAAAATGTTTGACTTGATTTTCTTTTTTTGCTGAGGAAGATTCATAATGACCTAACATCTGCTGCCAATCTTCCTCTTTTTTTTTCTTTTTTGCTTGAGGAAGATTAGCCCTGAGCTAACATCTATGCCAATTTTCCTCTATATGTGGGTTGCCACCACAGCATGGCTGACACGTGGTGTAGGTCCGCACCCAGGATCCGAACCCACAAACCCAGGCCGCCAAAGCAGAACACGCCAAACTTAACCACTAGGCCATGGGTCCAGGCCCAGTTTGACTTAATTTTAATGCAAACAAAAGCTTTTTTTGTTTTTGCACTTAGATTCCATTGGTTTGCCTAATATATAATTAACTTGAGTAAACAGTAACAAGCACAACTGGCATAAAAAGTTTTGGGAACGAACACAACAGACTCTTGGCAAAGCATGAAAATTACAGAAGTGCACAGGTCTATGCCTACTACTAGCTAAAAGCATTCAGTCTACCAAGCTCATAAGCCACAATGGTTTAAGAGAGAAAGAGGCTTATCAATTAATACAGTGACTCTGGTAGGTGGAAATCCGTCAAGAAAGCCTCTACTGTCCTGTTGTACACTTACCAAGCTTTACTTTAATTACACAATTTGTTTACATAATCATCTCACCTACTATATTCTAACTCCCTGAAGAAAGGTTCTACACCTTCTCATTTTGGTGTCCTGACCATATCTAGTACAGTTTCAAGGGAATTATAGATATTCAGCAAATGTTTTGAATTGAATTGAACCAAACTGAACTGAATTGAATTGACATAATACTGGCTAAAACATATAAAAATCCAAAAAGTTTTAGATGCATTTTTTGTGTGACTGAGCCATACATGGAGAGGTGGGTCCTCAACCCTTGGTGTCACTACTGCCTTGTACATATTCCATGGTACTAGTGTCGGAAACCAGACACCAACGGGCAGATTACAGGTCTCAGACAGTGTGGCATCTCTTCCAATTAACAAAGTTCTCCTCTCTCATCCCCTGAAAATCCCACATCCTTCCTATTTGGTACAATTCGAACTCAATGTTTCCAACCTCAGCAGAGCCCTCAATGTTCTGAATATTACTTTCACCTTGTGCCTAATAACTTCCTCTGCAGGACATTCTGTTTGCTCTTCCAGAACCACTCTCTCCACTCTTCTCCACTCTGTTTGTGCCCTGTATGGACTATGCATCAATGCGCTCCCTTGATCTCTGGCTTCTGGCTGGGTTTGGCCAATGGGAGACACTGGTGGGAGACTGGACAGCAGAAAGACTGGGTGGGAATGCATTCCCTTGACTACCTCTCCCTGCCAGACCACAGTTTGGCAGTGGTTGTATTCCTCTACCGAAGGGCAGAATTCCTGTAGAGTGATCTTCTCCTACAGCCCTGGTTCCACCTTTGTAATTGCTCCCTCCTCTTGTCCCTTTGGGTCTAGGATTGGTAAAGGTATTGCTAGTTCCTGGGCGCTCCACCATCCCTTGATGGTTTCTTTTAATCCTGCTCACACCTTTGTAAATAGTGCCTTCTTTCAGCTTTCTCCAATTATCCCTCTTGAGTATATTTCTGCCAGGACCCTGACTAAGACAGTCCCTTTGTCCAATACACAGAGAGACAATTCCAAGACTTTACTGTTCTCAGTATTCTACTCAAGGCCCAAATTCTGGGAAGTTTTCACCTCCATCCCATCTCTTCTCCTACTCTAAGACTGTTCTTCACTGACAACCTGGTACTCCAAGAATCAAGCAGGTGCCTCTATTAGAGCACTCAACACTTTTTTCTTTATCACACATTTCTTTGAATTTTTTTCTCTCCAAAAGGGCAAGGCTGTGCATTAATCATCTCAGTAACCCTAGTGCTTATCAGAGAACCAAATACATACAGAAATACCTTGCCATGATTGCTTTTCCATGCTAGAGTAACTCCACACTTTACTCAGCCCACTGCAAACCACTCCCAAGTGTGGGACTTAATCACCAGTTCTCTGAGGTTGCAGTAGAAAGTACATTAACCAAATGGCCTTCATTACCTCCTTTGGCTGCTAAGAAATGTGACCCAATGAAGACTTAAAAAACAGGCTCCTACACTGTCCTGTCATCATCTTATTCATCAAAAATCTTTTTCCTTCAACAGACACCTATGCATATTTTATTATGAAGATGTGCATTTTATGGACAAGTTATAAAGCAATATTAAAACATACTAGAAATAATATCCGAGATAATGGATCTCCATGGAGTTAATAGCTGTAATTCACTATCATGCTCTTTGAGAATGCTTGTGTAGACAAAAGCTATGAACTATAAGGAAGCAGAACAAGAGCCTACACAGATGTACGGGAGCTAAAAGGCACATTCCAGGTCTCCCACGTTCACAGGGGATTTCAGAGGTCTCGGGAATAGGGGGATTATCCTCAAGGGTCTCTAGAACCTGCCTTCAAGAATACTAAGAACGGGCCGGCCCCGTGGCTTAGTGGTTAAGTGTGCGCACTCCGCTGCCGGCGGCCGGGGTTCGGATCCCGGGTGCGCACCGACGCACCGCTCCTCTGGCCATGCTGAGGCCGTGTCCCACATACAGCAACTAGAAGGATGTGCAGCTATGACATACAACTATCTACTGGGGCTTTGGGGGAAAAATAAATAAATAAAATCTTTAAAAAAAAAAAAAAAAAAAAAGAATACTAAGATCCTCCTGGAGGGGCCAAACCAGCCTGGCCTGATCCAAGAAAGCCAAGGATTGTTACCTTCTAATATTCTAGGCGCCAATGGCTTCTACCCAAGGTGATCCTATATCCCAGATGTTCTAGCACAAGCCCAGAGACCAACTCTGCCATTGAGGGGAGGGAGGGGAAATTGGATAAGAGTTTCACAAAAGAGGTGACAGAGGAGCTGGTGTTAAAGAATGTGTAGAAGTTTACCAGCTAGTGAAAATAAGAAAGGGCAGTCTAAGCAAAAAAAAAACCAGAAGGTGCAAAGGCACAGAGGTGGGGAAGAGCATGGAATTTGGGGAAAGGATAAAAAGATCAAGCACAGGGTATGGGGAGGAGTGTGAGATGAGGATATAAAGATGGCTTGGGGTTAGGTTGTAAAGAACTTTAAATACTCTCCTGAAGAGTCTGGACTTTATTGTGGGGAAAATGGAAAGCTACTGAAGGTCTTTGAAAAGAGAAGAAATGATTATAGTATTACCTCAGTGAGATTATAAACCACTTGAGGTGAAGATATGTCTTCTATGGTTATTTACGTCATCCAGGGGCCCTTACACATAGTTGGAACCATGATTTACATATTTTTGTTCCCCCTTAGCATTTCCCATAGTTCACTGCATATAGCTAATACTCAGGCGATGTTTGCTGAATAAACGAACAAAAGAGTCATTATTATCAAGTCCTTCCTATAATCAAGGATATACACAGTGACTGATGATACCTGCCAAGGCTATATAGGCAATGAAGTAAAAATATTACTCCAACACAGGAGTGAGGAATAAGAAAAGCTACAGCTACGCTCAAGATCTGCCAGACAACACTAGCCCAGGGGGATAGTTAAAACCCAGTGAAAATAAAATAACCAGAAACTTCCACTAAAATCTTATAAACACCTTTGATTTGGTGTCTGTATCTTTCCTGACTGATGAAAATTAAACATCTCCTCAGAGTGATGAAGTGCTTCCTGTGTTTTTATTTACGTTCAACCTTTGGTATCTTCTGATCAAGATGGGATGTTACATTCGTGTTAATTCAAGCAAGGAAGTAGGGACCCAGGATTTTTCTTTATCACAGCAATCAGAGATTCATTCATCACTGAAAATGAGAGTAAATTTAGGTTTTCTCTGACAACATTTCTAACTGGTTCATCAGAGCAAAGGAAGTCCAAGTTATCAAAAATTAAAATATTTTAATGCTAGCAAGTAACCTTCACAGCTATCATCAAAAAGCCTGAAATGTATTTGCTTGATCTTAAGGTAACTGGGCAAGTATGTATATTGATAATATTCACATCAGCACTATCAAATTACTGACTATCCATATATACAAGACACTTTATTGGATTAATAAAAGACATGATCCCAATAACTAAGATTTATTCTAATACCCAGAATATAGAAACTTACATTTATAGAAAGTCAGTCTTTCTCCATTCCCAAAGAGAAGAGCCACAAGTTCACACTTACACAGAATAGCCCATTTCTATGCACATTGTAGCCAGCCAGAGTGCTGAGAGTCAGCCCAAGGGAAAGCTGTGGATTTTCCAGACTATCTTTGGTGCCCCTTTGAGGGACTCGCTCATCTCTTTCTTGGCAATTCTTCTCCTTGAATGCCCAGTGCTCTCTCCGGGCCCAGGGAACCCTCTTGCTCCAATCTTGTTCTAGACCTACCCATCCTGTGTCCCATCCTTTGTCATTGGCTCTTCTCTTGAAAACCAACTTGGGAAATCAATCCCCACCAAAGTAAGAATACCTAATAGGAATGCCTCATGAAGTCCTGCAGAGGAACCCAGGTTCTAAAAGAGAACTCCTGGAATGCATAAGGCAGAGAAATAACTGCCCAACGTGGAATTTCAGGCATTATGCTGCCAGAGTTATTTTGGGCGCAGTGCATTTGCAGCACCCCTCATATTATTCCATGAGGTAAATCAACTCTTTTGCCAATATCCAAGCCTCTATCTCACATACAGCCCAAACAGAACTTAATCTTGTTTAAATTCTAAGATGCCTGGTTCCACCTTAGCAGACCTTGCTCGATGCTTCTGTGGCATCCCAGGCTTAAAACAATGACACGTTATCACACTATATCAAAATTATTTGTTTACTTGTCTAGCATCTTGCTCCCAAAAATCTGAGACACCTTAAGGAGAGGGACTACATCTTTGACCTCTGTACCTTAGAGCCTAGCACAGTACTCAGCATACAATAAGTGCTCAATAACTGCTTGTCAAATGAATACATTTTTACTCAACATGTGAAATTAATGAACCATTCATTATTTGGTGCATTAACACTATAATCTAACTTGAGTTTTAACATTGTTGGTCACAAGGATGGTTCTCTCCTTCTATGACACGCAGCTTTAAGCCATGTGCTGTGACAGCAGAGAGCAAGGCCATTATTTCAGCAGCACTGGTCACGGCAGTGGCTCCAGCTACGAACCGACATCTCCAACCCCTCTAGTCACCAGGGGTTAGAGATTAAAGAAACGTGCAGGACCCAGGGGAATGTGCAGCTATTCTGGCTCTACCGTCCCTACCACAGCCTGATTTTTTTTTCAAACAATGTCTTCATTGTTTTAAAAATTGACACAGTTTGCATTTTTGTATATTTTCTATTTATTAATCCATTCATTAAAAAGTTATTAAGTGTCAGCTGTGCTCCATTCTAACTGTTCTAAATGCTGGGGATACAGCAGTGACTAAGACAAAGTCCCTGCCCCATGGGGCCAGTCCAGATTCTTCAAATTCATCATGCAGATATGTGAGGCCTCCTTAACCATGACATTCCACCTCTCATCTACCCAAGAACTGAATAATCAAACACAGCTTATGGTATCCATCTTTTAGAAAACTCAGTAATGTTTCTGACTACTCCCCCTATCAAATCAAATCTGATCAGGGCTGATCACTTCCTAGGGCTGCGATAACAAATTGGTGGCTTAAACATGGAAATGTATTCTCTCACACTTCTGGAGGCCAGAAGTCCAAAATCAAGGTATCAGCAGGGCCATGCTCCCCATGAAGGCTCTAGGGAAGGATCTTTCCTTTACTGCTTCCTAGCTTTTGGTAGCTCCTGGCAATCCTTGGTGTTCCTTGGTTGGTAGCTGCATCCCGCCAGTCTCTGCCTCCATCTTTGAATGACCCTCTTCTTTATGTAGCTTCACTGGTCTATCTTCCTCGTGTGTCTTCACGTGGCCTTCTTCCATGGGTATCTTTGCCTGGCCTTTTTCTCTGTATCTCTGATCTCCCTACCACTCCAAAAATCTAACCCTCACATGACTGCCCAAGTCTCTCTTCTAATGTTCTATGGATATATTTTTCCTCACAAATATTTATCTCTAATTCATTTTGCTTTGAGGTGTGAGATAGGGACATAACTACTTTTTTAATATAGTTAGCCAGTTGCCCCAACACCATTTATGAAATTATCCATCCTTTCACCTCTGATGATGCAATGTCATCTTTATCTTATAATAAATTCCCATGTGAATCTGGGTCTTTTCTTCTTTTCCATCAATCCATTGGCTTATTCCACTGCTAAAACCACACTGTTTACTAACTTTATAGTGCATGTTTTAATGTCTGGTATATAAGTCTTCATCATTATTGTTCTTTTTTTTCTCCAAATATATCTTGAGTATTTTCATGCATTTACTGTTCCAGTTAAACTTTATAACTGTTTTAGCAAATCCATCAAAAAATTTTCATTGGGATTTTTGCTGGAGTTATGTTTCATTTATATATGAGATTTGAGAGAATTGACATCTTTACAACATTGAGCTTTCATTAATTTAAGCCTTCCTTTACATCCTTTAGTGAGGTTTTAGTTTCCCTCCCATAGGTCCTATACATTTCTTTAATTCATTCTCCAGCCCATCTCTTCAACCATCCATTTGCCATCATTCTCAAGCATAAGACCTTTCTTTTTCTATGGAGCCACCTAGAAAAATCTCAACCATGGATCAATCCAAGTGCTCACCCTCAACATGCATAGACTTGAAATGAGATACCACTTTGCACCCATTTGGCTATAATCAAAAACACATACAATAACAAGTGTCAACAAGGATGTGGAGAAATTGGAACCCTCATAGGTTAACGCTAGGAAAGTAAAATGATGCAGCTGCTGGGGAAAACAGTTTGGAAGTTCCTCAAAATTTAAACAAAGGTTGCCATACGGCCTAGCCATTTTACTCCTAGGTATGGTCCAAGATAATTGAAAATGTACATCCCCAGAAAAACTTGTCCATAAATCTTCGTAGCAGCATTACTCCTGATAGCCAAAAAGTAAAAACAACCCAGATGCCCATCAATTGATGAATGGATAAACAAAATGCGGTATGTCCTGAATAGACAAACCCAAAGACAGAGAAAGTGCATTAGTGGTTGCCAAGGGCTGAGGGGAGAGGAGAATAAGGACTGATTGCTACGGGGTACAGGGTTTCTTTCTGGCATAATGAAAATGTTCTGTAATTAGATAGTGGTGACAGCTGCACAACTTTGTGAATATAGTAAAAACCAGTGAATTGTATACCATAAAATGGAGAATTTTATAGTAAGTGAATTATATCTCAATAAAATAATAAAAAATAATTTTTTAAAAAACATGCCTATACATGGGCTGCTAAACGCTTCTAGGGAGAATCACCTAAACCCACAGATTGTTGCCACTGTAAATTTGTGGTTTCCCACCTTTAACTGAGTACCCAACTAACCTTCCATGTTTTCCTAGTCAGTTCTCTCTCATTCTCTTCTTAATGGCCAGGGCACTACTGTACTCACATCTCTAACCCTTCCACTGCCCAGTCACTCTCAGCAGATATCATCACAAAGAAGAAAACTTCACCACTTCCTATCAGGAAGCCTATGAACCTCATCTTCTGTACCAATCCCCTCTTCCTACCCAGCCATTATAGGGAACAGCTGTTTCTCCTTTTTCAGGCTAATTCCTGGGCTCTATATTCCAGTCCTCCAAGGAATCTCCCTCCCTCCCCTCTTCTGTATCTTCAACCTCAACCTCTCCCTCAGCACTTACACATACTCAAGTCTATCCCACAAAAACCAAACAAAAAACCCCCAGAGCGACGTCATCAAGATGGCGACATAGGTCACTCCTGACTTCAGCTCCCCTCACAAGAAGACCAGCTAGCAACTCTCCATAGACAAGACACCATTGTGAAAATGCCCGAACCCGGTGGTGAGGCTGAAGCCCCCTACGGGACCACGGGGTAAGAGGAGGGCCTACATTCTGACCACATCGCTCCTCCCCCAGGCTGGCACAGCGCCACACTCAGAGGGCCCACCAGGCAACAGTTTCTCCAGTGGAAAAACAGATCCAAGGTGGACATCCGGCTGCTGCAGCATTGTGGGACGCTTCCTACGAGGCCCACTCAGGTCTCGCCTCATGGGGATCACTGGGGGAATCTGCAGGCCTTGACTATTGGGGATCAGACACAGATGGAGAAGGGGGCCGGGCTTACAGCAACCAGAACTCAGATCTTGGAAGACCACATTCCTGCCTGCCTCTGCAGAGGCACCGCAGCAGAAATCCCAACTGGCGGCTCTGCCCATCTGCAGAGCCAAGCCAAGCTCACAGCCCCATCTGGCCAGGGAGCGTGGTTGGCAGTTGTGCCTGATTTGGGTGACCAGACAATAAGCCGTACTGGCTGTGCAGCCTGTTCTATACGGCCCCGCCCAGGCAGGGAAGCAAATTTGCAGCTGTACCCAAATGCTGAGGATAGCCTCCATTCCCACCCAACCAGGAAGCCTGGACAGAGAGAGCCTAGGCAGCCACAGAGGCCATCCTACAGCCCCGCTTAGGCAGGGAACCAAGCCATCAGCCCAGCTCAACTGTTAAGTATAGCCTCTGGCCCTGCATAACCAGGAAGCCTGAACAGTGGCTCTGCGCAGCCTCAGAGCCCAGCCTACAGTACTGCCCAGCCACTGAGCCCAGCCTACAGTCCAGCCCTGCTCAACGGTTTAACACAGCCTGTGGCCTCAGCTAGGCAGGGAGCCCAGCCAGTGACACTGCACAAACAGGAAGCATAGCCTGCGGGCCCACTTGACAAGACAGCCTGGACAGCAGCCCCACTTGACCATGGAGGCACAGTCTCTAGACCCACACAACTGCAGGAGACAGCTGAAGCCCCCTACACCAGAAAGCCTGGCCAATGATCCTGATCAACAGCAGAGCACAGCCAGCAACCTACCTGATTTCAAGGTCCAGCCTGTGAGGCACCCAACTTTGGGGCACAGCCAGCAGCCCCTGCTGATTGCAGAGCACGGCCTGAGGCCCCTTCTGACCACAAAGCCCTGCTGCGGCCTTGCCCAGTGCACCATCCTGTCAGCCTAGCAGCCCATCCAACCAGGAGCAATTGCAGAATTCAACCCATAGCCCTGCCTAATCACAAAGTCCAACCAGTGGCACTACGCTGCCAGGGAACACAACCTGCAACCTCAGTTGACCAGAGGTGATTGCAGAGTCTAGCTAGGGGCCCCACCTGACTGCAGAGCACAGCCAGTAGCCTCATCCTATCAGGGAGCCCCCACAGTGGCCCTGCTTGGGTTCAGAAGCCAGCCAGCAGCCCCACTCACCCACAGAGCCCAGCCAGTGGCTTCCCTCAGGACCTCAGAGCATAGGCAGAGGCCTCACCCTCATGACCTAAGGGCTCCCAAAGGCCCCATCACCTAATACCATCACACTGGGAATTAGGTGTCAACATATGAATTTTGGGGGGACACAAATATTCAGTCCATAGCACCTCCAAAGCACAACCCAGCCCAGGCCCTGCCCTCATGGCCAATTACCATCTCCTGTCTCCACCTCTTCGCTTCCAGCACATTCACTCAACAAATATTTAGTGAGCACCTACTAGGTGAAGACACATCCTCCACTCTAGGGATACAACAGTGAACAAGACCAACAAGCTTCCTCCACTCTCGTGGTGTTCCTACATCCTAGGTGATGGGAGTAGAGAGACAATAAGTAACAAACCGATGAGACCACTGCAGAGGGTGACACTCTTGTGAATAAAATAAAACAGAGTGATGTGAAGGAGTGACTTGGGGGGTGTTAGGAGCTGCTTTAGATGGGATGGTCAGGAATGACCTCTCTGAGAAGGAGACACCTGGGCTGAGATCTGGGTGGTTCAAAGGAGCCAGCCATAAAAGTTCAAGGCAAAGAGCTTTCAGACAGAGGGAACGGCAGGAGTGAAAGGCAATAAGAACTTGGTAAGTCTGAAGAACAGAAAAGCATCCCCAACCCCCACGGCTAGGATGGCCCCAACTACAGGATGGTCCCCGAGCACTCTGTGTCTTCTCCATCATGGAATTTAGAACATGATACTAGAATTGCATCTTTAACTGAATGTCTTCCCCAAGACACTGTAAGTTTCGCAAGACAGGGAGCTTAGCTCATGGTAGATGCTCAAAAATTATCTTTTCATGCACTTTGCAGGTAGTTATATCTGAAAATAATGTTTTTGTTTCCTCTCCAATATTTGCATTTATTTCTTTATATTGTTTAATGGCATTAGCTACAATTTCTTTAAAAAAGGTTGAATAACTATGATGACAGCACGTATTTTATCTGGTCATGACTTTAGTAAGAATGTTTTTATTTTCACCAACAAGTAAATGACGTTGCTAATGGTTTTTCATAGATACTCTCTCTCACTTGAGAGAAGTCGCTTTCTACATCTCGTTTACAAAGAGCTTTTGTTTATTGTTAAGAAAAAGTAAATGTTGAATTAAATCAAATGGCTTTGGGTAACTCTTGATGATCAGACAGTTTCTTCTCTAACAAGTTAATATGACCCACTACAATACTAGCTTTCCTAATATTGAACTATCCTTGTGTTTCTGGAATAAACTCTACCTGATTGTGGCGACACATACTTTTAAAATAAGGAGGCAGTCTAGGATTGTGGATAAAATCTGGGACTTAGGTGTCAGAACTGACCAATGAATCAGAGAACAAACAAAATGCAAACAAAGAAGAAAAAAAATCAATTCCGATTAATAACGAACCTAAGAACTCAGTCTTTGAAAAGAAAAATAAAGTAGAGAAATTTCTGGCAAATCTGACCAAGAAAAAAGTGCAACCACAGAAACACAATACTAGGAACAAGAGGCTGACATTCAGACGCAGCAAGCCCAGCCGGTGCTCACGAGAGTCAGTTTCCCCTCTATTGATGTAGACTATGCATCTCAGGAGAGCTGAGCGAGGCTTACACGAGACGGTGTGTGTGAAGCACACAGGGCACGGAGCACAGTGCTGGCTCCACTGAGAACTAAAAGAAGTTCTCTTTAGAAACTGCTAATATCTTATTCGGGCTTTTATTCTGACAGTCCTTAACAGGTTACACCAGTCTAATAACGTGAACAAGGACACTCTCCTTTCTCTGTGTTCTGAAAGATTTTAAATAACCAAGGCACTCACTGGTCATACACTTTGATTTTAAAACCATGTGGTCCCAATGGCACTTTAGATCCTAATTTCTTAACAGCTTTCTCAATTTCTTTCCTTATTCTTGATCTACTTATGTTCTTCTACCTATTTTAAAGGCAATTTTGGGAATTTCTATTTCCTTAGAAAAATCATCCATTTGACCTAAGATTTTCAAATTACAAAGTTTTACGTAGTATTCTCCTTGTTATGTCCTCTGCATCTGACGTTGCCTCTACAGCAAGGATCCTAATTTTCTACAGCAAGGTCTTCAACAAATTGCAACATCTCTTTCTCACTTTATCTTCTAGAACTCCGCCCATCAATCTATGCTCTAGCCACATAGCACTATTTGTCAGGCTCCAGATGTAATTCTGTATCTGTGTCTTTGCTTATATTTTTCCCCGGCCTGGACTACTTCCTTCTGGTTTCTACACTTGATGCAATTCTAGTCATCATGTAGTACCTCTGTGTGTGGGTCGCCCTTTGCTCACAATCCTTCCCATGGGACTTCTCCTATTGTGTCATAATTGTTCATATTTCTCTGCAGCTAAGTTTTGAGTTCCCTGGTGACAGACTACATCTAATTAAACTTCTCTTCCTTTTTTACATCCTTGCTCTATCTAATCGTAGTACTTAGCAAAATGCCTAGTACATAGTAGTAGCTCAATATTATGTTCTCATAGCACCCTGCCTTGTCTTTTACAGTTTGTAGTGATACATTACACAAACACACACACCCCTAATATATACAGGGTCTGTTCCCCCCTCTACCGAGGACAGAGAGCTGAATGTTTTGCTCTCCACTGTGTCCCCAGCTTTCAGCATAGCACCTGGCACACGGTAAATACTCAAAAAGTATCTGTTGAATGAATATTGTTTGAAGTAAACTAAGTATGGCTGAATCCACATGAAGCAACTATTTGTCTGAGAGAGAGAGAGAAGTGTTAATCTAAGACAGCTTGGGGATGTGACATATTAACAGAGATTTGAGAGACCCTTATGCTGTAGCCACCCAAGTGTGGGCGTGAGGTGGGGACCTATTAGGAGGCTCCGATTGAGGAAACTCTTCCACTCTTGTGGCATAATAGCTTTTGAAACAATGGTGGCCACAGTGTGGAACAAAGGCTTCTGCCTCATTCATTCATTCAGTAAACATATACTGAGTGCCTACCATGGGCCAGTTACTTCTGGAGAGAGTGACATTCCCACATGAAGACATTTCCAACCCAATCACATACCCTTCCCTTTGGAAATAAGACATGATGTGTTAATGCTACATAAAAAAAAAATCCCCCCAAAACCTATCCGATGGTCCCTCTCCATAATGAATCCACTTGCAACAAGAGAAGAGATGGATAAATCATAAATGGAGTTAAGCTGGGGATCTATTTTATATACTATGAGAACCGAACATCCTATTGTTTTGGCATTTAGAAAGTTTTTAAAAGGAGACAAGATTAAGTGGTCCTGTGTGAGAGAAATATGCAGTGGTGTAGCATAGCAACAAGGGAAGCCATAAGGGAGGTGGGGTGATTTATGTTCACAGGCCACATAAACAGTCCATATGGTCCCCAATTTGTCATTGTGCACCCATTTGACATCATTCACCATGCATTTATGCACCATGATCACATGGCCATGTAGTGGGTACCAAGGAATAACTGAAGTCAGGTCCAGATGATCAAAGTGAATCTCTCACAGCCCAGAAACATTCTCCTGTCCCTGGATACGACAGAAACCCTGTTGTCCTGCTAGAGGAATAAGACGCTCTATTTAGTCAAATCAAGCAAATAGGAATTATCAGACTTGCTTCACCCCTAACTAGGACAGTGATGGTCTGGCTTTTCCCGGCACTTGTCAGACTGCACCTAGATAAAACGTTGCTCTCCTTTCTGCATGCCACTCTGTAATAAAGTGGTAGCTAAACTGGAGCAGGCTAGAGGAAAGCCACGTAACTAAATCGTGTCATATATAAATGGTTGAATACAGAAGGGACATTTTTCAAATATGTGAAAGGCTGCCACATGTCAGAATTAGATTCTGTTCTGTACGACCCCAAGAGATAAAAGGAGGATCAGCAGATGAAAGTAATAGGAAGAAAGATGACAGCATCACAGCTCAATGGAATAACTTACCAAAGATAGTCTGGGTCAGCCCACCTGCAAGGAAGCGAGATCGCTATTGTGAAAACCAAGACAGTCACTTGACACAGATTCTGCAAAGGAGATGGAAGGATCAGAGAAGGGATTTTGCTAGATAATATTTAAGTTATCATCGAAATAGCAAAGTCCATTAAAAATGTACAGAAAACAACTAAAGAGAATCTTCAATTGCACTCATCAGACAATGACATGGATAAGAAGTGGTGGCTCACTTACATTGTTTCTCCTAACTCAACTGTTCGCCTCCCTTCTAGCCAGCAGTGAGACTGACCTATCCAAATTTCTTTAGGCTCCAGACATCCCTTCATAGGAATCTTGCTGGGCAATAAAATGGGAGAGAGGCTACAGAGCAAGCCACAATTCTGAATAATCCACAGCCTTGAAAAACTCATCTAGAAATAATTAAGAATTGAGTAAAATAAAACAGGGAGGAAAACCCTGCTTCTATTAGAATCTGAACAAAAAATACACTAAAAAAGGCCACATCTTGCTTGCTTCAAACCCAGCTTCAAATAGATATTAATTAAATAATTTTGATGGTGCTAGAGGGAACAAAGTGGGGTCTAAATGTGGGCCTCATTGAAGGCAAGGTCATAACACTTGGCAGGAGCTCACTAAACATCTGTTGAATGTGTGAATCGTTCAGTGAGGCAATCAGGCTTGGTCTCACATCTGAGAGCCAGGGACCAACTGAAATCTAGGATCTTGGGAACGAGATGATACAGTTGACCAAGGGCGAACATGATAAGTAAAACATACTTCGATATACATTGAAGCCAGAAACTGCGGTAACCTATCTTTCACTGGCTAGTGATGGTAACACCCAGAGCTAGGTGAGGCCACATTCGGACTGGTTTTGAACCGCATGCTACCATTTGATCACTATCCTGGACAATTCAACTGTCAATGAAATAAGATATCAAATGAACTTCATGAAATTAATGACTTCAGCTCCTCATTAAAATTATTTGTAATATACACTCAACTATCAGAGACAAACTGTTTCTTTGAAAACAGTATGATATATCTTCAAAATCTGTAAGTTCAAACGCTAAAAGTACATCATAAGAAAGAAGAAAGCACTTATAATCTAGCATTTTTAGTACTCCAAATACTAATTTAAATAACATTAAAATTAGGCACTAGGGAGAAAAGGGTTAAAACTGATTTATTGTCTGATGTCAAATGTGGTTCCTTTGCCAAAGTGTTCATTTTAAAGGCAGGCACTCTATGCATTTTATCTCCTGGTCTTAATTTGTGTTTTGCTATGCTCAACAATTTTAACGCCAAGAGGAAGAAACTCAGTGAGAAAGGGAATGTACTGGTCTGAACCTGGAGAGTTGATCTAATTGAACTGAAAAAATAAAGACCCTTCTCCATCTGTTCAGTACACCTGCTGACAGAGCACTATCACAGGTAGGGAGGAAATCCATCAGAGACCAGTTATAAATAGATCTTTATTTCATCTGCTAAAAGCTTGGCAGCAGAGGTGGGAGGGCTGCCCGCACTGGCATCCAGGCAAAAGCTCAGAGCAGCTTTTATGTCTAGGTGAAAGAAGCGAGGAGACAGAAACCCAAAAAAACAAAATGAAGTAAATTTCCCAACAACTTGTTTGACAACCAACCAACAGTCATTAAGTTTGTTTAAAACGTGTCAGGCATTTCTGAGAAGTGCTGGGGAGAGACAAAGATCAATCCACCCCCTTGTGGGGATCATACAGAAATCTGATGGGAAACAGACATGTTCACCCATCATTTATATAGCAAAGTTTGTATGTTCCAACTTCCTTTGTGGCATTTATAAAATTAAATCAAGAGCAGGGAGAGCACTGATAACATGATAATGCCAACTTTATTGACATGCCGTACCTTTCTGAGGATGAGGTCAATGGAAATCCTAAATGTACCAAAATGTAATTCAGAATAAAATATTTTCGTGGAAAAGAGAAACCAGCAGACCCAATCCATAGACTATCAGAAGGACCACGAGTGACAAGAAGCATTCGAGTCCCTCCTTCTAGGTGTAAGTCAGAGACAGGAAGTCCTCGTCACGTCCCCTCTAGAATGTCACCTCACCTAGAGGGAGAGCAACAAACAGCAGTCAAGTTGAATGAACTAACAGCAAAGGAAGTGACAAAAGGATCTTGCTCTTTGAGTAAAAATGGAACCAATGGATGTCTCAAGACAGGCTGATGTGAATATTGGGATCGGATACTTAAGAGCAAGATGTCACAGATTATATTTCCAAATACGACCCTTGAGAAGGTGGGTGGTTGAGGGAGTAAAGGAATATGTTTATTTCACGAGAGCAAGGGTAGGCTTAGGGGAAACTTTCCGATACCCTTCATGAACATTAATGATATTATCAAGAAGATACTGACCTGCTATTCTGTTGCCACTAAAGACAACCAGAGAAATGGGATTGAACTGTGGCAAGGGAAAGCTGGGTTAAACTGAGGAAGAAATTTCCTAACTGCAAAGGTTATTAAACATCGAAAAGGGAAATTAGAGGTGGTTAGGGATGCTCTCTGGAGGTCTTGAAAAAAGTAGAGTAGTTGGCACCTCTCTGGGGGTAACTGAGGTGCAGTTCTGCCCACTCCTCTGGCCTTTATCAGTGCTGGACTTCATCCCCTGGCCCGGACACGACACATTCACCGTGGTACATTACTGTCACACTCTGTTCAATAATGAGCTCTCCGAAGGAGAATAAGCATTAAGAAAACAGCAAAAGCTCTCCTGGAAGTAAAACTCATTTTTCTTTATTTAGACCAAACATTGGGTTTTTGTGGTTTTCTTTTTTTTTTTTCCTAACACTTATATCCAGTAATAGCCAATCAAAGCTCATCTCCACTGATCTGTTATTCCAAAGCATTAAAAGGAATCCAGGTGGAAGATTAAGTGTGGAGAATGTTCTGAGTCAGAGATACACAGAGTAATTCATTAGGCCCCTCTTTGCTAGGTGCTGTTTAGCAGGGGAAACTGCTGCCCAGAGATGCCAGGATCTGCCTCTCAGGAGGCTGAGAGAGGAGATGCCCATTGGGGTTCAGCTACAAGGAGGCAAAACTAGATGACCTCTAAGATCCTAAAATTCCCGAGTCTTCATTTATTTTATGGCCCTATACTCAGTGTCATATTAAAAAAACTCAGAAGAGTCTCACATTCCAAGAGATCCATGTTCTCCAAAACACATGAATTTTTATTCTCCCTTTATGTTGAAGAGGGAAAGGGGGCTTTTTAAACCAGGACCCTCTTCTTCTCCTGTCCTATCTGTCATTACACTTGATTGAGTTTACTTGTTTGTGGTCTTTCTTCACCATATACTACAAGCTCCATGAAGGCAGAAGGTGTATAAGTTTTGTCCATTACTGTACCCTCATTGCTTAGCTCTAATAGACACTCAGAATTTCAATGAATGATGGATTGACTGCTTGAATGAATGAATGAATGAATGGAGGGCAGAGGATTTACCTAAGTATACAGTCCCAAGCATATGGAAGGGCTACTATAAGAGTAGCAACGTGCTCTTCTCCTAGCGACCCCATCACAGACTGAACAAATGCCAAATAATAGAATGAATGGGGATTTAGAGGCAGAAGACTTGATTTGAGCCCTAGTGTTGTCACTAACTAGGCCAGGCACTTCATCTCTCTGAGCCTCAATTTTCTCACCTGAAATGTGTATGCAGTGTGTGTGTGTGTGTGTGTGTGTGTGTGTCACAGAGTTGCAGTAATGTAGAGAAAACAAAGTTTGTAATTGAACAATAGTCATTTTCACACATTCTTTATTAAAGTTTTCCATAAAACTTTTAAATAGTGGAAGAGTGGTACAGAGATGGTGACTGGTGCCAAATGCTGATTTCGGGAAGAATTCAATTAGTGGGAAAAGGAAGACCACTCAAAGCCAAACCAATGAGAGGACATTTAGGTGGTCTCCTTCCGTGCTGTCAGGAGGCTCATTCATTGCACTAAATAGCAAACACGTGTAATGAAGGCAAATGTATAACTGAGCGAAGCACACGGCCCCTGCCCTTAGGAAAGGCAAGTTTGCAAAATCCAGACTGGGAGCCTTGCCCTATAGGTCTGGATACGCAAGTCGAGTCTTCTGTCGGTTGTTAATTTCTACCCAGAACTTTACCCTTGGTTATGGCAAACTATCGCCCGACAGGCAGTGACATCAAATGGCCTGAACAACCAAGTTTCCTATCCATAGAGTGGAGAGAGCATACTTTCACACTCAGATTTCACAACAGATATATAATTATCAAGGTAGTTACACACAAATAGTAGCTAGCAGGGAAAGGAGAGGGAGTGCTGCACATACAGCAGCCAGCATCCGCCCCCAGTCCTCCTGGTTTCTGTATCTTCTGTGTGCTCTTTTGTTTTGCAAAGTGATTTGGGAGATTAGGTGGGTTTTGTTTAGGCGGGACAGTGGAGGAAAGTTGGTGAATAAGTGCTACTTGATTGCACAACAAAAGATACACAAGGAGCCTCAGCCACAACTCAATTCCACTTGCCCCAACAGCGTGAATTTCTCAATTAAGTTATTTTGTTAGCAAGAGGACTGGTTAGGGAGAGGAGAAAGTGTTTATTGCACCGAGATTATTCACTGTATAGAAATGACTGTAATCAGATCAACAGAACAGTCTTTCTAAGGACCCGAGAACTCCTATTTGGTAAGGCTGCTGCTGCAAAGGGAATGTGCCGTGTTACTGGGTGCTGGGGGAGACTCCACAAATAACAAAATAAAACTTCACAATAGTCTTAACTCACTCACTGGTGCTCGGGAACCAGGAATCTTCCCAAAGACTTCAGTTGACCAAAAGTCTATATGGAAAATAAGAAACTTTATCCTCTAGATACCAATGAAGGGGATAAAATTCTTGTGCGTTCAAAGAAATATTAGTCCTATTAGCCCTTTCTGCCACATCCAAAAGCATGGATTGTAAGTACTATCCTATCACTAAAATCATCTTTGGAAACGAACAATGAAAGCATTCCAATTTTCAAACATATACCATAGCCTATTTCAAAAGTCGCCATAAGGAAAACAAAAAAAACAAACCAAAGATTGAGAAGATATTTTCAATCTATATAATAAAGGATTGGTACATAAAATATACTATAAATTAATAAGAATAAAATAACTCAAAAGAAAAATGTACAAAAGGTATGAATAGAGAATGTACAGAAAAGGAAATCTAAATTGTCAATATAAAAAGATGCTCTCTCTCACTAAGTAATCAAGTACACAAATAAAAATAACAGCAAAATATTTTTTTGTACATTAGATTGACAAAATTTTCGAAGTCTAATACTACCAAGTATTGGTGAAGATGTAGAGATATGAGAACTTTGATGCCATGGTGCAGGAATGTTAACTGGTACAAATGCTTGAAAGAATAATTTAGCATTATTGAGTAAAGGTGACACATTCAGCAACCCAGCTCCATTTCTAGGTAATTCCCTAAGAGATCACAAATATGTGTGGAAGACATGTGCAAGTTGGCTATTATAGCATGGTTGGCAAAAAACTAAATGTCCATCAACAGAAGATTGGATAAACTAAAACAAAATACTCTGCAGCATTAGACCTACAGTAGCAACATGTATAAATCTCAAAAATATCTAATCTCATTTCCAAAAGGATAAGAGTATAAAAATCATTTTATATAAGTTTTAAATTATGTAAAATAATAGTTACGTTGTTTATGGCTATATATATATGTAGTAATACTACAAAAATGTGCATGGAAATGTACTACACCAACTTCAGGGATGAGAAAATAGTGTTTTATTTTCTTTAAAAAAAAATCTGAAGCAAATAAATATGGCATTGTTAATTCTGGGTATTACATGGGTATTCATTCCATTTTATTCAGTATTTCGCTATACGGTTGAAAGTTTTTTGTAATTAAAACATTTTTAAAATATATGCGTATAATCTATAGTCTATTAGCACTCAGAGCTGAAAATCATAGAATCAAGTGCATTATCTTTACCCATCACAGTCACATACTTGGAGTAGCTAGACTAGATGATTATCTTTCATATTTGTTTAATATCTATCAGTTAGACTGCTTTCAGACATATTACCTCATCTAATATTCTTAACAACCTTTTGATTTAGGTATTATGACATCCATCTTCCTGAGAGGAAAAGTCAGCCTTCAGAGTTTTGGAGATTTTCCCAAGATCACCCATTTAGTAAGTGATCCAATACTGGGATCCAGTACTGTCATTACTATACCACAGATGACCATTAAGAACCCAGAAAATCTATGACTCTCAAGACATATGCATCATCTTTATGATCTGGGTTATTGACCTGAAACCACAGGTGTGAGTGAGCACATGAAATAAAATACTTCATCACTAAAACTTTCAAGCCTCCAGTCAAATCTATTTCTCTTGACTATTTCTAATATACTGAGCTCTTCTAAAAATAAATTACAAAAGTCTGCTAAAACCTAGCATGTTATTGATGGGAAAAATGGAAACCTTGCACAGGCAGGCTTTTCTCTCCTTTTAAAAATAAGTTTTCAAAGTTAACAAAGTAGAAACCATAATCTTGTTTCTTCACTTAAAACCTTTCATTCAATGTGCTAATGGTAAACACATACTAATCTTAGTAAAGCTAGTGATTGGAGAGGGCTCAGTCCCTAATTTGAGAATCTGAATATCACTAAATAAATTATCAAATATAAGTAGCACCAAAAATACAAGCTAAATTTAAGGACTACACAGCTCAGGGACTGTTCAGGCTATTATACCAAGTACAAAACTAACAGTAAAAATAACAGTATCACCAAAGGGAAGCCTGAACTCATCCCCACCCAGCTGTAACAAGGAACCCCTCCCACCCCAGGCTGTAAATAAAGGCCAAAGAGTGGGGCAACTTCCACCCCCACCTCACAGCAATGAGGGAGTGATCCCTCTTCCCCTGGTGGCACAGTGTCAGAGGAGGTCTATTCAAACAGAAGATTTAAATAAGATCGAGAGTCTCATATCATAATACCCAAAGTGTCCAGTATATAATCAAAATCACTTGTCATACCAAAAACAAGGAAAATCGCAACTTGAACGATAAAAGACAATCAACTGATGCCAACACCAAGATGACACAGATGCTGGAATTATCTGACAAGGATTTTAAAGCAGCTATCATAAAAATGTTTCAACAAGCAATTATGAACACACATGAAACAAATGAAAAATAGAAAGTCTCAACAAAGAAATAGCAGACAAAATACAATAGCTGAAATTAAAACTCACTAGGTGGGCTCAATAACAGAATGAAGATGGCAGAGGAAAGAATCAGTGAACCTGAAGATAAGAACAATAGCAACTACCCAATCTGAACAATAAAGAAAAAACAGACTTAAAAAAATGATCAATGTCAAGCACCTGTAGAACTATACAAAAGATCTATCATTCATGTCATCCAAGTCCTGGAAGGAAAAGAGAAAGAGGACGGGCCTACAAAAGTACTCAAAAAATTATGGCTGAAAACTTCACAAATTTGGCAAAAGACATAAACCTACATTTTCAAGAAGCTGAATGAACCTCGGGAAAAATCCAAAGAAATCCATGCCAAGATACATCATAATTAAACTCTTCGAAAACTAAAGACAAAGAGCAAGATTTGAAAGTAGTGAGAGAGAAACAACATCTTACTGAGAAGGGAAAAACAATTGGAATGATAGCAGGTTTCTCATCAGAAACCATAGAAGCAGGAGGAAGTGGCACAATATTCTTCAAATGCTGAAAAAAAAGAACAGTCAGCCCAGAATTCTATATCCAGCAAAAATATCCTTGAGGAAAAAAAAGAGAAATCAAGACATTTTCAGATGAAGGAAAACTAAGAGATGTTGCCAGCAGACCTCCCCTAAAAGAATGGCTACAGGAAGTTCTATAAACAGAAATGGTAAGAATGCTAAGAAACCACTTTGTGTTAAAAATGGAATGTGACTGTTATATTTCACGATAATATACAAATATTATTTTATGTGAGTGATTAGAGTATTGCCCTGACTAACATACCATACAAAACTCTATACTATAAAATAATTTAGAGATGACAAATGTGATATTTGGGTTATTTCCACAAAAGGCGAGACATCATGAGCTCTTAGTCAAGTCTATAACCTCCTTTTTAGTATACGATTATCTAAGCTGGAAAGTCAAATTCAACTTACATCATATCAGCTCACAACAAGTTATTCAAAAATGTAACCTGGTATAAGTGCTAATACTACCTGTTGACCTGGCAATGCCACTTCTGGGTATATGCCCCAATGAACTGAAAGCAAAGACCCATACAGGTATTTGTACACCCATGCTCAAAGCAGCATTATTCACAATAGCCAAAAGGTGGAAACACCCCAACTGTCCATAGACAGATGAATAAGTAAACAAAATGTGGTATATACATACAATAAAATATTATTCAGACTTAAAAAAGAAGGAAATTCTCATGCATGCTACAATATGGATGAACCTTGAGGACATGGTGCTAAATGAAATATCCAGTCACAAAAAGACAAACACTGTATGATTCTACTTACATGAGATACCTGGAGTAGTCAAATTCATAAAGACAGAAAGTGGAATGGTGGTTGCCAGGGACTAGGGGGAGGGGGCAATGGGAAGTTGTTGTTTAATGGGTAGAGAGTTTCAGTTTTGCAAGATAAAAAGATTTCTGTGGATGGATGATGGTGATGACAGCACAACAATATGATACAGTCATGTATCGCTTAACGACAGGAATATGTTCTGAGAAATGTGTAGGTAGGTGATTTTGTCACTGTGTGAACATCATTGGGTGTACTTATACAAACCTAGATGGTACAGCCTACCACACACCCAGGCTGTATGGTACTAATCTTACGGGACCACCTTCGTATATGCAGTCTATTGTTGACCAAAATGTCGTTATGTGGTGCGTGACTGTATACTTAATGCCACCGAACTGTACACTTAAAAATGCTTAAGATAAATAGTAAATTTTATATTACATACTTTTACCACAATTTAAAAAAATTTTTTAATTAAAGAAAAATAACAACGTCTACCATTTATTGAGTACTTACTATGTACCAGGCACTATGCTAAGACCTTTGCATATAGGTCCTTATTTCTCCTCCCAATAACTTTGAGGAAGATAGCACGATCATTGTTTTACACACGAAGAAACTGGATTTACGTAACTTGACCAAAGTTCAACAAGTAACAAATGGAGTCAAAATTCAAACTGCAGTTGGTGAGACTCTGAAGCCCATTCTCTCTAACCCATGATGATAAAAGACTGTCTATTTCAAAGGCCCTAGGATAAAGCATTGCTGAGTCTCTGAGAACAATTCGATCTTTTCAAGTAAGGAAAAATAACTTACAGTGGCTAATGGAAAAAGAGATACAAATGGCACTGATATATGGCCTGAAAAAGATGGCATCACTACAGAGGGACTAATTCTTCAAGACCGAAACTGTAATACCAAAATATTTTCCATAAAACCTCAAGATCCATACATTAGGGGTATTCTAATTATACAGGATCGAGAGATTCTTAACTGTAAAACAGAAAATTTTAATTCTTATAACATTGTGGAATATGGAACATAAACAAGTAACTTTTTCCTTTTCTACACTTGCTTTTACAGAAATAAAATAACCTTAGCACAACCAATGACCAAACTAAGTCAAGCCTTGCAGCTGATGCTCATGCACAACCTGTTGGGTTTCAGAATAAATTCCTAACTTTGGTAGTCTCTGAACCTTTTCATTCACTTTACTGGAATTTCTACACACTCATCTCTCCCTGTTTTACCATGTTCTCTGGAACTATTCCAATAACATCTCCTAACCCCACCTGGACCCCATGGTCAAATACTGGAATGCTGCTCTCCCCTACTCCAGACTCTCAGACCTTCTTCCATTCCTGTATTTCAATTCCAAGCCTGGATTCACCCCCATGCCTACTCTCTCCAGGGCCACCACTCACACCCATGGTGACTTTGTACCTTCCTCTAGCAGACCAAGGCACAGGGCTTAGGCAGGAAAGTAAAATCCCCAGGACACAGTTGTACACAATGCCCTGACTCTGCCCCTCTCTCACCTGGGCCTCAAAACACCCCTGGAGAAAGACCTAGAAAGACGCTGTTCAACATGAACTGGCCTTAGCAACCCTTCATGATGTCTTATCACAATCTTGATGCTGGTTGTTTCTGATATTCCAATTGAATTCCAAGACCCCACACCCACCCTCACTCTCTTAGTGAAGTGACTGATGGGACTGAGTCCAGCTACGGAGCAGTGCCCTCAGCTCTCCACAATTTTCCCTCACCTCATTCTCTCAATCCCCGAAGCCTTCTTCTCACGCTCCTAAGAAAGACTTTAAACTTGTTAGACAATCAGTTGGTCTGCTCCATGCTTAGGCCACACCACCAAGTCCCAAGGTCCAGTTCTGGGATCGTTTGGGGAAACTAGGAGAGGGAGAACACAAGAAAATGGAGGGTCGGCTGGGGGGGAATGGGTGGTCACAGCCACTGCATAACAGTCAAGTCCTTATTTTATATTGTCTCCAGTGGCTACCTCGGGGGATTCTAACTTGGTCACAAAGAATGTGGCCCTACCCTCCATCTCCTCTAAACCCATAACCAACACAGACTCAAGATAAAAAGCAAGCATAGTGCTTTTTGTTCCTCAACCATGAGGGAAAAAATTCTCTTAATCAAATAAGACTCAAGAAGATAACAATCTGGTTCACAACTTGGTCTATTCTTTCAATGAATCCTTATTAGGGGACCATTATGTACCAGACCCCGTGCTAGGCTTTGTTGCTAGGATTAAATGAGAGAACACGTGACAGCATTTGGTAAAGAGATATACGTTTATCAGTTATTCTTATCCTTCCCCTCTATGAGTTTCTTATGGGCAGAAATTATATCCTTGTATCCTGCCTGGCACAGAGCAGGCCCTCTGGGAATATTTGTTGAATGACTTCAGCAGTGCCTGCCTGCGGCTGAAACCCCTCTCGCCTCCATTCCATCCGCCTCCAGCCCTGAGCCAGGCCTTGGCCACAACAGCCTCCAAGCTCACGTCCCTGGCTCATGTGACTTTTATCTCCTTTTCAGAATAGAAACCAACACCTTCTTTTTATATTAGAGAACAACCGCATGGAATAAAGTTAGGCTACTAAGTTAAATGCTCACATCTAGAGTCAAGAGATGTATTATGCCAAGTCTTTACGTTCGTGAACAAAGCTAAGGAAAAATCAAAACGAAACACTAGAGAATACAGAAAGTGAACTGATTGGTCCATTTAAAATATTCTGCCCCTTAGCAAGCTTACTTTCTAAGGGCCATGCTGGCTCAGGGATGTGGGGTTGGCCTCCTCTTCTTCCTCTTTCTCACAAAAGAAAGAAAAGAAAAGAAAAAAAAAATCCCTTATAAACAGACCACTGTTCTTCACGTTGCAGCCATATCTTCGAAGGTTCAGTGACACCTACTTTGACATATGTAAAAGCTCGAATGTGAGCAGCAGTTCAATCTTCCCTATTTAATTTCTTCCCCATGACATCTGAATTGTTTATCTTACGCGTCCATCAGAAGATGTGAACAACTGGAGCTTTTAGGCCAATAAGATGCAGAAATCCTAATAATGGTAAAACAAAATTCTTATAGCTATATGGACTGCAACCTCTCCTGATTTTTTATAATAACATTCTATAATACGTATATTGTGCAATAAAAGTTAACATACTTTAATCTAGTGAAATAAATCTCATTACAGTACTGCTCTTTTCTATCTAAGCTTTTGTATTTCTATTTTAAATCTATTCCCTCTTCCACTCGTGTATGTGGCTTTCTTCCCTGTTATCCAAAATAACTCTGTCAATAAAATATTAGCATGCTTAAGTGGGTGCTCAATAAACATTTGTTCAATAAACAAATAAATGAGTGAATAATTATAAAATGCTGGACTAAGGCCCCCTGAGAGATTCGCATTAGTTTATAGAATTATGTGCTTGTATTTCCAGGTATGTCTAAATGGGACTTAACAATCGGCATCAAGTAGCAGTTAAATACTAACGCATTTCTGTCTTAATAATTCTACTTCAAAATATTGTATAATTCCAACCACAATGAATATATGCTGAGATAGAATTCATTTACAATCACACCACTAGTATTTATACACCTTAAAATAAGATTTGAAATATTAATACTAATATGGAAATAATTAATAACCTAAATGTCCATGTGTTTGTGAAATAAAAGGTCTAAAAGTAAAGAAGAATGCATTATGTTAAACCTAAATATGCGTTTGAAAATGTAATCAACACAATTTCTTAAACATACCTTTTAAAAAGGTTGTACAAAGGAGTGTCTGTTACACCCAGTTAACAAGCAGCATCTTAATATGGGACTTTTTTCATTTTAAGATATGTAACAAGTAGGCCAGAGAGACTATATTGGTAAGAAACTTTATTGGGTATAGCAGCTAATATTTATTATCAAATCTTAAGTCTAATAAACACTATAAAATGTAGCTTTACCAGTATCGAAAAATTTAATATTTCCTAAGGTATGTTCTAACATCTTTGTTTTTTAATTCACTTATTTTTTATTATACTCTTAGAAAATAATTGGACATAAAATAGTCTGGACATAAGATAAGTTTGTTCTTACCGAATTCGCTGCAAAGAAGTTACAAAATAAGCTAGCACATAATTCTTTGAACTTTAAGGGAAAATAGTCTTAAACACACTAAAGACTTCATGTATTTCGCAAACCTAAATGACAAGAGATTATATTAAATGTTTAAGAAGTAAATGAAAGTAAATATAAATCGGTAATAAGACGGTCAGTATTAAAATGTAGCTCTAATTTAAACTTATTTATTGAACTTTCTTTTTGTTTCATATATTGTTGGTTTTTAGTGTAGGCGAGAACGACCCTGTGATCAGTTCAAAAAGGAAGACTGTAGCCATGCAAACATCTTCCCAGTGCCTATCAGCATGTCTTTTACGTCTTGGCGTCCATTTTAGGAGCATCAGCGAGGTGGTGTATAAAGAAGCTTATAAAACAAAGGTTGTCATTTTGGCAACCCACATGAACATTAAGTGATTTCATTTTACTGAAGATCAAAATGTTGATTAGTAAAAAACTTGAAGGAAATACTTAAGCTTAACTATAGAGACACCTGTATTAGATTTCATATATTTTTAAATCATATTTGTATATTAAATGCCATTCTCAGAAGTGCTGATGTGTCATTATAATGCCATAAAAACCATTGAAACAATTGATTATTTAAGGTACGCAATAATATAAAGCTAGAAACAAAAAAAAATTTTTTGTGAAGAGATTAACAAATCCATGATTACATACTCAAAACAAAAGCAGAGATCCTGGAGCAGTCTTTTATACTGCCCAAAATGATTAGTCCTTATATGAACATATACAATTTTCCTGTATTCTTTAAGCATATAAAATACAAAGAAAAGACATTATTACAGGGAAGTCATAACCTAATCCTACAACTCAAACTCTCTTCTTTAGAAATAGAATACTTACTGACAATGAGGGTGGTCGACAAAACTACGTGCCTTACACTTCCCCTCTCCTACAATAATGCTGATTTTTAAGAGCAGAACTATCACAATCCAACCTCAGCCAGGCCTAATAGGAAGCATTTATTGTTATGAAATTAGACATAAAGTAGATATCTAAGTAAATTACTGGGTAGTTTTGAAAAGAAAATCGATGAACTTTCTAGCTTTTCCTTCTACTTAAAACATTCCCTTCTACTTAAAACACTGAGAGAGCCAAGCTATAGTAATCGTTTAATTATAGAATCTAATCAACTACAAATAATGGAATTTTTCTCCAAGTATTTTTAAACACATCTCACTATTTCTTATCCAGAAGATTTAAATTTCTATTCTCTACCATTCCCAGCCATTTCTGCCAACATCATAAAAATTACCTTTTATCATTTCCTTCTCAAAATGAGAATTCCCTAATCGCACACATCTTTTCGACATCGACACCTCCCCACCCACCTCCCCACCCACCTCCAAAAACTAGTTCAGAGCAAAGACACACACAAAAATAATGACCAAGCTCACATTTCTTGTTTGCCCTTCAAGCGAAGTCTGGTGTCTTCAGCTTGCCTTTCTGGTCTTCAGTGTTGTCACTCATTGCTGGGGGATGTAGTTGAGGACAGCATGAAGCAGCAGAAATAAAAGCTGTGGCTTTAAGAAAACGTTTTCTTAAACACATGGATAAAACAACTTTTACTCTGACTTCCTGGCTGGGTTGCATAAAATCTTAGAAAGGCTCCTTGAAAAGTGAACATCTACAAATGGGAAAAAAATAAAATAAAATCTCAAAACTTACGTTCTGAACACATTCCGAAGGATGTCTGATTTGATTTGAAAGCAGGTTTGTATTGATGAACAAACTTTATTTTGTAGAAAATTAATATTCTCTCTAATTAGAAATTTGCCTTGCCATCTTCTATATTAATCCTGTCCCACATTGTATAATCATACATGCAAAAAATCAAATACAGCATTTCCCAAATGCATGGACACTGTGGAAGCTTCATTTTGAAAAAGGCTTTTATTTCCCTTAATACTGGTGACTAAACGTCATTGTATGTACCAACACTTTCAAATAGCCCAAGAGACTTAAAAAGCCTTCTAAGTTTGAAAACCAAAAAGTTCTGAGTTTTTCTGTACCCCAGGACGGTTTTCTTTCCTAAAGCTCAAGCCGAGAAAGCAGACAAAAGAAGCTGATTTGACTGAGCTGTGCCAAGTCTTGCCTTTTTTTCTTTCCTCAGCTCTCCCTCTGCCTCTCTCTCCCTCTCTCTCTCTTTCTCTCTCTCACTCTTTTGCTCCCAGTATGGCAACCTTCCGAGCAGTCTTGGCGGAGGTCCAGCCTGTGCCAGTCTGTCTGAATTCTTGTCTCCAAAAGATGTCCTTTGCGGATCAATTAATACATCTGAAAACAGGAAGCTATGATACGGTACCCAAATCCTGGCACCAATAGCATCGACTTCTGCCAAATCACCTTACAGATTTCATGGTATCCTACCTTTCATAATCATTACTAACATGTTCCCGGAGCAATAATGGAGTACTAGAAGCCATTCACTGCTCAGCGATAAGGAATCTGTTCTCTAGAAATGTCCATATGCGACATATGCACAACCTGCAGTAAATCAAAATTCTCCTGTGAGAAGAGATGTATGTAACTTTAATAAGCACCACATACTGTATTTCTTTTTATAAGACTTGCTTTTCCTTGCCTTGCTGCAAAGAATCATGGGAGAATAGGAAAGGAGGCATGCAGATTAAAATTAAAACTGTATGCCCAAATAAGTCATGTTTTACCCTATGGGAAAAGAACATAGTTCTGATTGATCAGCAATTCCTATTTTTATGGTAATTCTAATATAAACTGTACCTATCCGAAATTTTACTGAAGATAATGGGGGAAAGAATTCTTTTCAAAACATAAATATCAATTAAAAGGGAAAGAAAACACTTAGGGTGTATTTAGTAAAACTCAACATCTTTTCATATTTTGAACTTCAAGTTTCAACATAGCCACTTGTTTACTAAATTCATATTAGTACATTCTAATAAGTATAAATAAATAATGTTTATTTTTATTTGTAGCATGCACATCTTTTGAAGCAAAATAGCTGATCTGTACTTTATACATCTACCTGTCCTTTGTGAATCAATTAATACATTTGAAAATGTGGTACAGAAAATGTTGGTCCCAAATCCTGGCACCAACAGCACCAACTTCTGCCAAATGATTTTCTGCCATTTTGTTTAAGAAATCATTTTTACCTTTGATGCTTGAAAACACAGAATAGCCATACTCTAGGATCACCACGGTTTCATAGAAAGAACCCAGAATAGCAGGTTCTAGTCCTTGGCTCTGTCTTTCCAATTTGTGTATCCTCAAGGTCTCAAATTGTTTAATCTATATAATCCTCAGTTTGCTCTAGTTTCAAATATAAAAATCAGTGATTCCTCCTCTGTGCTCCCAAAATACTCTGTTTATACTCATTATACCTTCATTTTAATTGTATAGTAATTAGTTGAGTATATGTCCTCTACCAATCAAATGTGTTATCCTCACAAGCAGGATGTGTGTCATTTATCTAACAAAACTGCAAGTCTTGAATAGAGCCTTTCATATGCAAGTGCTCAACAAATCTATTAGGTGAATGAATTATGGGGATGGATCACATAAATATTACTCTGAAGTTCTATAAAACTATGAAATATGATAATGAAAAACAAAACTACATAGTACTAAATCATAAAGTTGACAGACCAGAGAAATGCTACAGAGAAATCATAAGGACTAAATTAAAGCACTAACAAAAGTGTTCCATGCTATCCTTTCAAACAGAGATGTGAAACATAGGAAGGATGACAGTGGATTGGGAATTTATAATCAAATTGTTGAAAACTAAAGACAATCTTGAAAGCAGCAAGAAGTGACTCCACACATACAAGGAAGCCTCAATAAGATTGACATCTGACTGCTCACTGGAAACCATGGAGGCCAGAAGGCAGTGGGATGACATATTGAAAGTGCTGAAAGAAAAAACAAATCATCCATCAAGAATTCTATATCAGCAAAATCTCCTTCAAAAATCAAGGAGACATTAAGACATTCCCAGATAAACAAAAACAGAGAGTTTACTGCTAGCAGACCTCCCTACAAGAAATACTAAAGGAACTTTTTCTTCAGGCTGAAATGAAAGGAAACTAGACAATAACTCGAATCTACATGAAGAAATAAAGAGCACACGTAAAGGCAACTACAGAACCAAATATTAAAGATAGTATCAGTGTATTTTGCTTGTAACTCTTTCTTCTACCTGATTTGAAAGACAACAGCATAAAGCAATAATTATAAATCTATGTGGATGGGCACATAATGTATGAAATGTAATTTGTGACAACAGAATAAAAGAAGGATAGAACAGACATAGGAGAAAATTTTTTGTATACTACTGAAATTTCGTTGAAATAATGTGAATTAAACTGTTATAAATTAAGATGCTTACTGTAAGCCCCAGAGTAATCACTAACAAAGCAACAAGGGAATTAAAATGTTATCATAGAAAAATATTTATTTAACACAAAAGAAGGCAGTAATGGAAGAAAAGAGGAATAAAAAAGACAATGACATATAGGAAATAGCAAAATTGTAGCAGTAAATCCAACCTCATCAGTATTTACATTAAACTTAAATGAACGAAAGACTCCAATTAAAAGACAGAGATTGGCAGAATGGATAAAAATAAATGAGCCAATTACATGATGTCTACAAGAGACACACTTTAGATTCAAAGACACAAACAGGTTGTAAGTAAAAGGATGAAAAACATATATACTAAGCAAATGGCAACCAAAAGAAAGCTAGAGTAGTTATACTAATACAGACAAAATAGACTTTAAGAAAAAATTGTTAATAGAGACAAATAAGGACATTTTATAATGATAAAAGAGTCAATTCATCAAGAAGATACAACCATTATAAATATACATACATATAACAAAAGAGGCTCAAAATACATAAAGCAAAAAAAGAAATAATTGGTGCCAGCCTGGTGGTGTAGCAGTTAAGTTCACGTGCTCTGCTTTGGCGGCCCAGGGTTCACCGCTCTGGATCCCGGGCGTGGACCAACGCACCACTTGTCAAGCCATGCTGTGGCCGCATCCCATATAAAGTAGAGGAAGAAGGGCACAGACGTTAGCCCAGGGCCAATCCTCCTCAGCAGAAAAGAGGAGGATTGGCAACAGATGTTAGCTCAGGGCTAATCTTCCTCACACACAAAAAAAATAATAATAATTGAAGGAAGAAATAGACAATTCAACAAATAGACAATTCTCTAATAATAGCTGGGGATGTCAATATTCAACTTTCAATAATGGACAGAACAACTATATAGAAGTTCAGCAAGGAAACAGAAGACTTGAACAACACTATAAAGCAACTAGACCTAACAGACATCTATAACATACTCCACTCAACAATAGCAGAATGCACATTCTTCTCAAGTGCACATGGAACATTCTCCAGGACAGACAATATGTTAGACCATAAAACAAGCCTTAATAAACTTAAAAGGATTGAAATCATACAAAGTATTTCTCCAACCACAATGGAATAAAAGTAGAAATTAATAACAGGAAAAAAAGATTGGGAAAATCACAAATATATGGAAATTAAATAATGTTCCTAAATAACCAATGAAGAAACAATAAAGTCTAGAGTGGAGAGAAATGAAATGAAGAATAGAAAAACAATAAAGAAAATCAGACAAAGATATTGTAGGAAAACTACAGACCAATATCCCTTATAGAATATAGATGCAAAAACTCTGAACAAGGCATTAGCAAACTGAATCTAGCAACATATAAAAAGGATTATAAACCATGATGAAGGGAGATTTATCCCAGGAATACAAGGTTGGTTCAATATAGAAAAATCAATCAATGTAATATACCATATTAATAAAATAAAGGACAGAAACCACATCATCTCAATAGACACAGAAAAAGCATTTGACAAAATACAACACCATTTCACAATTAGAAACTTGGATCTACATAAAGAGAAGAAGATCACTGAAGAAGGAATAAGTGAAGGTAAATAAAAACTTTTATTTTTCTTATTTTTAAGTGATCTAACAGAAAACATTTGTTCAAAATAATAGCAACAATGTACTCGATCATATATGCTCATGTGTATGTGTGTGTGTGTGTGTGTATATATGCTTACACATGCTTATATATAAATAATTGAATGACAGCAATGATACAAGGGACAGGAGGGAACAATCAGGATTATTTTGTTATTATAAGGTACTCACACTACCTGTGAAGTAGTATGGTGTTATTTGAAAGTGGATTTGGTTTAGTTGTAAATGTGTATTTCAAACTCTAGGGCTATCACTAAAAAAAGTAAAAAATATATATATATATAACTGATATACTAAGAAGGGAGAGAAAATGAAATCATTTAAAATGCTCAATTAAAACCACAAAAGGCAGAAAAAAATGGAAGACAAAAAGAGGAACACAAAACAAGAGCAATAAATAAAAAACAGTACCAAATATAGTGGATATTTATCCAACTATATCAATAATCACTTTGAACGTCAATGGTCTACATGCACCAATTAAAAAGCAGAGATTGTCAGAGTGGATCAAAACATATGTGCATGCAAAAACCTGTACACAAATGTTCACAGCAGCATTGTCCATAATCGCCAAAAAGTGAAAACAATTCAGATGTCTGTCAACTGTTGAATAGGCAAACAAAACGTGTTCTACCCATACAATGAAATATTATTTGACAATAAAAAGGAATGAAGCACTGATACATGCTACAACATGTGATGAACCTTTGAAAAAAATATACTAAGTGAAAGAAGCCAGACACAAAAGTCCACATATTGTATGATTCTATTTATATGAAAGGTCTAGAATAGGCAACTCCATAGACACAAGGCTAGTGGTTGCCAGGGGCTGGGCAGAGAGAAGAATGGGGAGTGGCTGCTAATGGGTATAGAATTTCTTTTTGTAGTGATGAAAATGTTCTGGGTGATGGTTGCACAACCTAATAAATACACTACAAACCGCTGCATTGTACACTATAAAATGGCAAATTTTATGGTATGTGAATTATATCTCAATTTTTTAGAAAGTTGCAGTCCACCTCTCCAGTATTTTTGAGTGTTGTAAATGATCACACCCCAAGGAAAACCCACAAAAGCTCTTTTAGCCTCTTACCTAGAGGAAATACTATACATCAGCTAAAACCTGGTCCACATAAATCTACCCAGCACATTCTAGTGCCTGACTCTGTTTTGACTTCTTGGTTCTATCGCAGCCAGCTCCAGCATTCCTGGTTCCATCCAAACACCACTCCCTTCTGCCCCCTCTTGGTTCTGACTCCTCAGAGAGCTCCTGCTCTCCTGGACTGCCAGGCCCTCCCTGAAGCACCCAGTCATTCTGTCTTCCCTGCCTAAGTGCCAGGCCCTAGTGAATTCAAAATAATGACAGCCAGCCTCCTCAATATATTAGCAAATCTTCTCCTCCCACGACTCGCCTTGCCCTTCACATGCACCCTAATCCCAGCAGGCTTACTGAGGCCTTCTCAGTGCTAACTCATGGTCTGACTCAACCCGTTAATCCCTGCCTCTCCTCCACCTCCCTGTGGTTCCCTCTCCCAGCCATGCACTTGGACAGGACACTGTCCTGTCCACACAGGATACTGACCATGGGACTGTAAATTCACAATGGTAAATTCACAAATCTGGGGAATTTTCCTTCCAATGTTACTATTTATCTGATTTACTGGTAGCCTCAAAACCCTCTTTTGATTCAAGCTCTCAGAAAGTACAATCAGAAGGGACTGATTCTTAGAAGTTTTATACAGCCTCTAAGTTAGTGGTTGCAGAGGGTAGCTTGGTTAAGTCTTTCTACAGACTTAGCAGAAGTCTACTGAGGTGAGCAGAACAAACAAGAGGTTTTTCAAACTTTTTTCCCAGGAGCCGTGGAGTCTCCCAGATGCTGCAGGGCCTCACAGAGGACCAAGAAAGGATAAGCAGGCGAGGTTCTAGGACAATACCCCTGCATCAACCAGAGTAGTTCTGTTTTTATGATTTATATCTACAGGGTTCACACAAGATATTGCTTGAGAAAAGAAGATTTTCTAAAAGAAAAAGTTTAAAATCCTTTATTTTAAGCCATTCTAGGTAAACACTCCCTAAGGAGCTAACCTAACAAGAAACTTTTGAGGTTGTGGCCATCTCAGAATATTTACAACATGAGCTAATGTTGTCTTCTGAGATTTAAAACAGTAACAGGGAGCTACTCCCTAACCATATTAAGAATATATCTACTTTGTGCACAAGATAGAAGACGGAGGAAAACAGAGTTATTGGACATTTCCCTACTTTCTTTCCCTCCCTAGATTTAGATCTTCAGATCTAAAACCTGAAACCCCAAAGAACATGGATCTGGTCTTCTTTCCAAGCTATTCAATAAGTCTTGAATATATTCGTCCACTCAGGAATAACTCTCTCAAGCATTGTAGAACAACCACTATGTGCCAGGCCTGTGCCGGGCAAATGGAACCCCTGCCATCATGGAGCAGATATGTGAACATGCAATTACAATTCCAGGTCATCCATCAGCTATGATAGAAGCATGTGCACTACATCCCAGGAAGACAACACAGAAATAACCTGCTGAAGAGTCATCTACCAACCAACCAAAAGTCAAATCCATGTCACTTTAGTTAGAAAAAAGAGAGAAGTTTAAAAAGTGTCTTCAGTCATTTTACACATATTTGCTGTGTTCATATTATGCTTAAAGCAGTGATCTAAGGCTCTGAGAAATCCAGAGGCACACCAGAAATCACCCCAGCCTTCAAAAAGCTTAAAGTCTAGTATGAAGAAAAGACGCTTAGAAAATACTACACTTTAGGTGATGTGTTATTATTTCAATATCTCCCCATATCCTAACTCTTCCACGTTCCTTCCTAGTGTCATAAAAGATAAACTGCCTTTCCTCATCCAGAGCTCGAGTGTGGAATTGTGATGGCCATCCTTCCTATGGTCATTCCCAATTACATCCATTCTCTCTCTCTCCCATCTCCTCTCTCTTTCTCTCCCTCTCTTTCTCTTCTCTCTCCTTTCTCCACCATTACACACCTAGTCATTATCTGCAGTCATTGATTTATTAAGTCAGTATTTACTGAGCACCTGCCTATGTACAAAATATGGGGTTAGAAGCCACAATGAACACAAAAATGAAATAAACAAAAGGTAATCATGCACTAATAATAATAACCATGATAATAAACACTTTCACATTGCTTAATTCATTCACTCCTCACCCAACTTTTGGAGGAAGATAGGTGTTATTTTACTTTATAGATGAGGGAACTGACATCAGAAGAAGTTATATGACTTGTCCAGACCATCAGACATATATCTAGAGTACAGAAAATTGGAGCAACTATTCCAAGTTCCATTATTTAATGAATTCAGGAAAATGGAATGAACACAGGTGGCCTCATACATCCCACTACCTACTTAAATGCCCCCCCCCGAATGGTTAACAGGTACCTCAAACTCAAGTTGGCCAAACCAGAACTCTTGATTTTTCTCCAAGAAGTTCATTTCTCTTTCAGCGTCCATTAAATGGTAGCACCAAACACTCAATTGCTCAACTCAAAAACCCAAGAGTCATCCTTGATTCATCCCTCATCACCCACTAGGAAAGTTAAAACGAAAAAGACAGATAATACCAAGTGTTGATGAGGATGCTGGAAAGTGGAACCCTCATGCATTTCTGGTGAGAACGTAAAATGGTAGTTGGGCAGTTTCTTCAAAGTTCAACTTATACTTACCCTAAGAACCAGCAATTTTCACCCCTATATCCACCCACCAGAAAATATATGTCCATACAAAGACCTGCACATGGACATTCATTGAAGAATTATTCTTAATAGCCAAAAACTGGAAACAATCCAAAAGTCCACCATGTGATAAATGGATAAACAAAATGTGGTCTATCTATCGTTACTATACAATAAAAAGGCACAAATTACTAATACATGCAACAACATAGACGAACCTCAGAAACATTGTGCTAAATGAAAGATTTAGCAGAAAAGATTACACGTTGTATGACTCCATCTCTACAAAATACCTTTAAAAAGATAAAACTATAGAGAAAGAGAGCAGATCAATTGTTGCCTGGCGCTAGGGGAGGGGTGGGGATTGACTGCAAATGGGCAGGAGAGAACTTCGGAGGGTGATGAAAAGTGTTTCAAACTAGATTGTGTTGACGGTTGCACAACTGTATACATTTATTAAAAATCATCGGGGCCAGCCCAGTGGCTTAAGCAGTTAAGTGCACGCGCTCCGCTACTGGCGGCCCGGGTTCGGATCCCGGGCGCGCACCAACGCACCGCTCGTCCGGCCATGCTGAGGCGGCATCCCACATACAGCAACTAGAAGGATGTGCCACTATGACATACAACTATCTACTGGGGCTTTGGGGAGAAAAAGGGGAAAAAAAGGAGGCGGATTGGCAATAGATGTTAGCTCAGGGCCGGTCTTCCTCAGCAAAAAGAGGAGGATTAGCATGGATGTTAGCTCAGGGCTGATCTTCCTCACACACACACAAAAAAATCATCAAACTGTACACTCAGAACAGGTGAATTTTACGGTATCTAAATGATACCTCAATACAGACACACAACAATTAAAGTATTTAGCAACATTTACTGCATCCAAGGCACTGTATAAGACCCTAAAGGGAATACTGAGATGACTAAGACACTGTTCTCATCCTCAAGGAGCTTCCAGTCCTTTTCTTCTAGTTGTAGAAACAGGACATGTACATGGAAATAATCTACATCATATACCAAAACATGAAAGCCAAATAAATGGAAGAGGTGATGAAAGTGATAAGGTCTTGAGGAAGGAGAGAGGACTGCAGCAGGGGTTTAGGGAGGCTGCACAGAGGATGTTAATTTTAAATGGGGCCTTGAAGGATGAATGAAAATCAGAAAAGTGGAACCTGGAGGGCATTCTTGAGAAAAAAATCCAAAGGCAGGAATGTCAGCAATCAGTGGGGCAGTCTAGCTAAAACAGAGGCCCACAAGAAGAGCAGAAAGGTCCCAGGCCGGCTGAGGACCAACACGAAGGCCCCAAGCATGTGCTCTCTCTTGGGGTTTCCCCAAATCTCAGGCACTACAGCACCATGTGCATGATTTTTGCCATACTTGAAATTACAGGATGATTTGTTTATTATTTACTTAACATTCTTTAAACTTACTCCTGTTTAACCTAGATTAATTTTTCAAGGAAACTTTATAACTATAAAATGAAAACAAGCATCATCTGCCAAAAACAGAAAATACTGTAAAACTGGATGTTATTAATTGTCAAAGCCTGTAGCTGTCTCTAAGCTTGAGGCCTATCTCTATTAAAAAGAGAGATTAACAAATGTTGGAGAAGGGTCAAAACCTTCTAGTACCAAACTGACACTTTCACCTTGATATAATCAGAAGAGCTGAAAGATAATTGAAAAAGGAATAGTTTTCTCACTGTGGTTCATGTTATTTAACACCACACCTTGAACCATCTAATATCATCTTGCGTTAAGAGTCCCACATTTTGGGAAATGCTGAACTGTAGTAAACCCTAGAAAAGCAGGGTGATAAGTATAGCAATAACTAATATTTATTTAGTACTTACTATGTGTCAAACACAATTCTAAACACTTCTCATTTTATTTAATCCTCATAACAATAATGCCTACCTCAGAAGGGTATTATAAACTCCTTTTTAAGGCTAGGAAACTGAGGCATACAGAGTTTAACTAACTTGCCCAAGGTCATACAACTTGCTCAAGGTCATACAGTTAATAAATGGCAGAGCTGGAACTGAACCCAGGCAGTCTGTCTCCAGCCCGTGCACATAACCACTACAGTTCAGCTGATTCTCATGTGAAATGATATATCAGGGAGATTTCTCTGGCTATGATTTGTCTGCTGAACTAAAGGAA
The DNA here is from genome assembly GCF_057802395.1 of Ceratotherium simum simum. Taxonomy (NCBI): domain Eukaryota; kingdom Metazoa; phylum Chordata; class Mammalia; order Perissodactyla; family Rhinocerotidae; genus Ceratotherium; species Ceratotherium simum. Next base: position 9,874,183 of record NC_141911.1, on the reverse strand, counting down.
GGAGAGGCCAGAAGACTATTGCAACGGACCCAGGCATCAGATCCCAGAGGCCAGCTGTGACTGGAGGGTTAACTGCCATTTGCTGTGGGCAGCAGAGGGCAGCAGAGGCCTGTGGAGCAAGAGCTGGGCCCCTGCCCAGACTTCACAGGGCGGCTTCCAGTGGAGAAGGGGAACCTGAAGGAGCAAGGCTAAGGCCCAAGTCAGATGCAAAGGGTACCCAGGGAAGAGGAAGGCTGAGAACACCACTGTCCTTAGGGGGCCAGAAGAAGAGGATCCTGCAAGTTGGGACGAGCCCCAGGAGAAGTCAGAGATGCTAAAGGAGCAGTATGTTGAAGCAGCCAGGTGGCTCAAACACTAGGCCCTGCCCCCAATTCCTGGGTAGCCACCCAAGATCCTCTGACACTCTGATGCTGCCAAGTGCTTTCACATTTCACTTCCAAAACATAATATTGATATCATGACCTCTATTTTTATTTGTAAATGGATTTCAGGTCTTTCAAGAGTCCAAAATTTGGCTGTACCTTGGCCTAAACCTCTCCTCTTAAATTCAAAATATTCACTGAGGACTGGTGTCTCATTCTCAGAGAAAGTGTTTTAAAATTAAAATTAAGAAATACATTCAAATGCCATTTCGAAGCTTCTGACACATCTGAAACATCTTGAATACAGACACCGTTAATCCACAGACATCAAAATTGTTTTATTACCTTAAATCTTCCAAAGTCATTGTTTGAAAAAAAATAAGATAGCAGATAAAACTGTCAGAATAAGAAAAAAAGAAAACCTCCTGGAAGAAAATTTCTTATGAATGATTTTAAAAGAAAGAGTCAAAAAATCCAAAACAAAAATAACTGATCTGGACTACTCAATTTGACACTTAACTCAGGCTTTGTTAAATAAGCAGAAAAATTAGACATTGTAAGTTTGTGATTTACTCTTGGAGAAGTGTGATTTCTTATTTCCCAGGAGAAAAGTTTTAAGAGCATCAGTAGATTTCTCTGGATATCAAATATTTCTCCATTATTGTGAGTAAATTATATTTAGATCAAAATCAGATGGATTAAATTTCCCTTAAAATACCCAAGAGATTTTAAAAATACAAGGAAATGTGTCACATATCCAAAAACATATTTTATCCTAATATCTCCATGGAAATGTCTCCCCATTAGAAATAATTAGCCAGAAAACAAAGCTAACCTGAGTTTTAGATGTACCAAGTTCAAAATAACTTATTAAAATTAGATTGTCATTTGCTGATACTAAAATGAAATTCATAATCTTTGGTGCCCTTTAAAAATCTCTAGAAATATGCCTTAACATTTTTGTTTTGAATATGGAAAAAATGTATGTGAATTAGGGATAAGCTGAATAGGAGTCCAAATTTTATTTAAACACTATGTACACAACAAAGAATATATTTCCAAATTCTTGATAAATTCACCCCTTCATCAGGGCCATAGGTTCATGGCTTATTCTCATCTATGTTATTTCTGTCTTCCTGACCAAACTATAAACTCCTTAAGAGCAGAGATTATTAACTTTTTAAGTCATCCATTAGCAGCATGCTGAGCACATCTATTTGTTCAGTAAAAATGTACTGAAGACCTACTATGTTCAAGGCACCTTGGTAGATGCTCCAGGGATAAGATAATGAAGCTGAAACAATCCTTGCCTTCAAAGACATTACTGTCTAGTTGGGGGATATGGGGGGAGGGGCTGGTAAGACGTATACATGTGGCAAGACCCGGGGTTCACAAATACCCCCTAGTGGAAATAAGGGCCCTCCAAACCCAACCAATCACTCATCACCATCCCCTCTCCGCATTCTCTCTCCTATTTAGTTTGGCATCCAGTACAAGCTCCAATATTACAGAATGTAATCCTAGGTCCATGTAGGAAAAATCCATCGTCACTCAGAAAATAACTTAATACAGTTTTTGAAATAGAAGATGAGGCCCTTAGAGCATGGATATTAGCTAGAACCCACATCAAAAAGAAGTGCTAGATCTGTTCTGTGTAAGAAAAGAAGATTTACATTTTCTTAGAAGGAAGGTGAAAGAATTGAGGACTGAGAAGGTGGGAGCTGAGGGGAAGCTGAGAGGGGCAAGGCTCTGTCCGGCATGTTGGGGAGGGCCAGGGAGAAACCGTGAATGGAGGGTTGGCCAAAAGGCGCTTGGGAGCAGGAATATCTGAGGTCAGATTTTCACCTCTTCACTGCGCCATATGCAGTCAGCCTTTCCTCCATCACTCCTGCCCCCATCTTCAGTAAAATCTAGGGCATTCTCACCTGTGTTATACGGGATTTGGGTAAATATAATGCTAAGGGGGTCAATTCAATGTGAAAAAGAAAGAGTACCTGGGGATGCAGGAACCTAGAGGCAGAGCTACTCAAGAGAACATAAGCATCCCATACACACACACATATTTCAGAATTTAGAAAAATCTTAAGGATGGCTTTGGACTTCCATGGTTTGGAACTTTCATGGTTTGAGCCAAGAGCAGGAGGCCCCAAATGGCAAGTGGGTTATATAGCTAGCTACGCCAGGTTCAGACCACCAAAGGGGTGCCGGAGCTTCAAAGGAGGACCGCTCCACACGGCCTCATCCAGACTGGCCATGTTTTGTGCTATTTCTCATCTGATGCCTCCTGATCAACCCCTTCCTGATGGTGATCTGGGATTGTCCTCAGACTGGATCTTGTGTGCAGCCCTACCTGGGTCTGCCACCTCCTGCTGTGTTGACCTGGTGTCTGGCCCTTTCCTGCCCCAGCACTACGTCTGTTTCAATCTGTGTTGTGACATCTTGCCCAAGCATTGCCCCACACCCAACCTCAACCTGCCTCTGCCTTTCGTTTGCTACTTCTCTTTCTAGACTGACACTTTACAGGACTATGGCTTGCCCCAGGGCCACTGCAGAAGACCTGGCACACAGTAATTAGGGGGAGGCTAGGCTTTGGAAGGAAAAGCTGTAGACAAATTTCACTTTTAGGAGACAGAGTTGCAGGCTGGTACAGAACCAATAGTCTGCAAAGAACAAGGTCCATGTGTTGTCCGTGTGGAAAGAACTTTTGCTCATTGAGGAAACTATGACATGGTTCTACTTGTAAACTGCCTGTGGGTTTGCTTCAACTGTACTTTCAAATGTTCAGATATAGAAAAAAAGGTTGGTCTCTAAGAAATTTCAAGAAGAAAACCAGATCTAAAAAAAACTCTGGGGGCCGGCCCCGTGGCGTAGCAGTTAAGTGCGTGTGCTCTGCTGCTGGCGGCCCAGGTTCGGATCCCAGGTGCACGCTGACGCACCGCTTGTCAGGCCATGCTGTGGCGGCGTCCCATATAAAGTGGAGGAAGATGGGCATGGATGTTAGCTCAGGGCCAGTCTTCCTCAGCAAAAAGAGGAGAACTGGCATGGATGTTATCTCAGGGCTGATCTTCCTCATCAAAAAAAAAAAAGTTAAAAACACAAAATCTGTAAGAAGCCATCTCATCAAAATGAAAGAAAAATAAGGAAGCATAAAGTTAGTTCAGAGGTAGAGAGACAGATTCATGGTTGCCAAAGTAACTTCCTCCAGCCTGAGACAGAGACTATCAGGAAAAGTCGTAACTGTATTTGCAGCCATATTGCGTGCCTCCATTTTCTTTCTCTTCCTCTGAGTTGCAGGAAAAAAACCAAGTGCAACCATGCAAGAAAGATGCAGGGCTTAGGCTAGAGTTAGCAAGCTTCGGAAGAAAGAAGATTAATTCTGAAGGGAATAGAGGAAGTGTTAAGCATAATACAAAGAAAGTACTTAAAATCATTGCATGAAAGGAAAAGGAACTCCAGGAACTTGACTTTCAGGCACTTTTTATAGATAAGCAAAGGGCGGCCAGAGAAGGTAAGTAAATTGCATAAAGTTGCACAGCAAATTAGTAGCACCACCAAAACCCAGAACTTGTGAGCCCGCCCTCAGTGGTCATTCCATGGGGCCACAATGGCTTCTCACCTTGGTTTCAGTGAGCAGAACAAGACTGGCCATAGCAGAAAAGCTTTACGTGGCTTAAGGGAGTATTGCATAGGCCATGGACCCAATGATTATTAACTGCTAAAATGCCAAATATGTAAGACTAGTAAAAGTTTTCCTTGAAGTAGGAAAAAAAGGCCAAGATTTTACCATGCAATACTTGATAATAGTTGGGGTTACCAATAAAGCTGTTAGTTTACACCAAGAGCTTGCATATCTGTAAATGTCATCTCTTCTAGTGAGGAATGCTACAATTGGGGGTGCTACTTTAACACAGAGCTTTATTTTTCTAGAAAAAACATAAGTACCGGATCATATTGCTCAGCCAGGTTCTACCACTCACCTGGTTTTTGCAACCTAATGTGTATGTGTCACGTGCCTGGAGGGAAACACTCAAAGTCTATGGGCGAGGCCATGGAGAAGCAAAGCTACAGCCTCCATAGGCACTGTCTCAGGGTGGGCTTCCCAGGGACGCCAACAGGCAGGAATCCCCACCAGCGGCAGGATCTTTGAAAACAGTAAAAACTGGAATAACGTTAAGTGCCTAGCATGCCTGTAGCCCTATCTTATGACAGCCTTCTAAATGTGGCTCTTGTGAAAAGCTAGCTAGAGACCACCGGCCTGATTCTCATTTATTTCCCATTAAAGCCAAATCTGGAGTTAAGGGTAAAGAAGGCACCTATATTCGTTTCATTATAAGGGACAAAAATCCAAGGTGAACTGGCTGAAACAAAAAGAGAGACAGAGAGAGAAACAGAGAGATGGAGAACTTGGTTTTTGTTTGCAAGAGTCCAAGGAAACATTCAGGAGTGAAACTGTAGGAAGAGCAGGAAGGCCCTTAGATCTCAGACGCAGAGTGAGAACCTTGAATGCAGCCAGGACCCCGCCATCTCTGCCTCCTTAGGCGGGGACAGTCTCCTCTCATAGTGAAAGCAGACCTTCTCGAGAGAAGAAGCAACTCCAGAGCAACTGTGGGTCCTGTCAGCTCCAGAACTGTATAGTTTACAGCTCCCGTCTCTAGAGAAGAGGCACAAAACCCAGGGAGGAAGACAGCCCAGGAGGGGCAGGTCCCACCCCAGGCAATGTGGCAGAGTCACAGTAGACAGTCTAGTCCTGCAGGAGCCATGTGAAGGGAGCTGAAGCAGCTCCTAGACAAGGGTGCCAGGCAGACCATCCCCAGTGAGCATACAGCACCCACCCCCATCTCTACTGCACAGGGTACCAGGTTTGTAGGTAAGCATCTGCCCACACAAACCGCCCAGGCACATAATCTCTCATATTTCAGCTTCCATTCTTGTCTCCAACATGGCTTATTACACTCAATATTAAATTGGCTGAGGAGAGGAGAAGGAGAAGGAGGGTGTGGAGGAAGAAGAGGAGGAATGAGGGGTGGGAGGAGAAGGAGAGGAAGGAGAGAGAGGGGAGGAACAAAAAGGAAGTTTTGAAACTGCAGACATCTTCATTGCACTCAACTCGCACCCTCCAAAGAATGGTTACAATATATTTATTGGGAAACAGTAACTGGATTTTCCCACATTGGCTTTGCATCAGTTCTAAATCAAAAAAACTATTTTGTGTATTTCAATTCCTATACTACTGTTCTTGACAGAAACTGGTTGGGCTTATATCCCAAAACCTTCAAAGAATTAAGCATGAAAGTGAAAAAATTAGTAATAACACAGGGTGTATACAATGCCCTGAGATATGCCTTGACACATACAAATCATGCAGTAACAGTTTAAAGATAATTAGGAAAGATTAACATACAGCTGAGGATGGATGAAGGAGACCAAAGGACCACACAAGTCTCTTCCTAAAAGGACAATAAGAAGTTGCCATAACCCAGATCCCATGTGGTACTGAAGATAGCCAAAAGGACAGGATTGTAAGAAGCCCATTAATAGACAACTTATCAAAAATCTCAAAAGGGGGGAGAAGAGAAGAGGAAGGGAGGGGCAGAGAGAATGAGGGAAGGAGAGATGGAGGGAGGGAGCAAGAAAGGAAGACAGACCAGGAAAAGACCATGAACCAAAAACAAAAAGGGGACAAGCAGTCAAGAAGTAAGATAAGAATCCACATGCAAAAATGACAAAAAGCAGTGCAAATTTAAAGAGATTTATTTTGGGGCTGGCCCAGAGGCATAGCGGTTAAGTTCACATGCTCCGCTTCAGCGGCCCAGGGTTGGCCGGTTCGGATCCTGTGTGCGGACCTACATACCGCTCATCAAGCCATTCTGAGGCATCCCACATACAGCAACTAGAAGGATGTACAACTATGACATACAGCTATCTACTGGGGCTTTGGGGATAAAAAAGGAAAAAAGACTGGCAATAGACGTTAGCTCAGGGCCAATCTTTCTCAAAAAAAAAAAAAATACAACCATGTTACTTTTAAAAGAATAAATAATAAAAATAAATGGATTTATTTTCTCCACCATCCTCCCATATCTTCCCCCATCAGAATATACACATTTTTGAGTCTCTCTCATCTTTAAAAACTATATCTGTTTTGAACTTAACAATTGCCCTATCTCCTTTCCTTTCCAGGTAAGCTTGTTGAAAGAGAAGACGGAATCCATTCTGGTCTCCACCTCCTCACCACCTAACCCAAGGTCACCAGCTTCTGCCCTCCCGTCTCCACTCCCACCAAATGCAATGGCTATGACTGACTATCCCTTTCTTCTCGATATTCTCTCCTCCCTTGGTTTTTGAGTACTCCTTTCTCTTTTCTAACTACTTTTACTATGTATCCTTAGTGGCTCTTCTTCCTCTGCCCTTAAGTGTTGGGATTCCACAGCACTCCATCCCTAGACGCCGTTCTCTCCTCTTCTGATGCTGCGTACTTCGTCAGCGCTATGTGGAGACCCCTTGGAGAAGGCACTGAACTGTAGAAAAATGGGACACAGAGTTGGGAGACACTCTAAAGGCCGACAACCGCAGCCACCACTGTTGGTAAGGATCTACAAATACCCCAATAAAGAAGCACCCAGGCTCTGCTTGAACTCTTCTGTGGCCCACGAAGGAGTTCACTTGTGAGAAAGTGGAGTGTGGCAATCATGAAGGATGTCATCTGCTAAGTAGAGAAAATGGAAGCTGAGTAAATGCACACCCATGTTGGCCACCCAAGTCATCTGAGAGACCCTGTTTTCCCAAGAGGTGAGAGGAGTGTGGGTTTAAGTAATAATCCACCTCCCTGCCTCACAGGTGGATCCAAGGCCAATCCTTCTGAAAGGAAGGCTGGCCCAGGAAAGGAAATTAAGTTGAGTTCAAGGTCGTGAGGAGCCTGTGGCATGATTGCCTCGCTGTCCCACACAGCACCTCTTTTGGTGAGTGTGATGATATGATACAGCCATCAGCCCATTTCACAGAACGGAGCAACAACAGTGCAGTAAGCTGTGCCCTAAACATCCCCACTGAACCCATCAAACTGCAAAAGAAACATTCTGCACGTCTGTCAGGAGCCGGGTATCATGCTAGGCTCTTTTTCCATTATCTCATCTATTCTAAGAAACTCCATTTGAGGTAGGTGCCACTGTTTCGGTTTTTTTTTTTTTTTTTGTGAGGAAGATCAGCCCTGAGCTAACATCCGTGCTAATTCTCCTCTTTTTGCTGAGGAAGACCGGCTCTGAGCTAACATCTATTGCCAATCCTCCTCCTTTTTTTCCCCAAAGCCCCAGTAGATAGTTGTATGTCATAGCTGCACATCCTTCTAGTTGCTGTATGTGGGACGCGGCCTCAGCATGGCCAGAGAAGCAGTGCGTCGGTGCGTGCCCGGGATCCGAACCCGGGCCGCCAGTAGCGGAGCGTGCGCACCTAACCACTAAGCCACGGGGCCGGCCCACTGTTTCGTTTTACAAATGAGAAAACTGAGGCAAATGTGTTCAAGTTCACGCAGCTGATAAGCACATGAGGTGAAGTTCAGAGTCATCGTTCAGACATGAAATGCCTGTGCTTTCCACCAAACCAACTTGTCCCTCACTAAAGAATACATGTCTGAACGCTGCCTATTTATACTGAGGCTGCAAACATCTACCTATGGTCATGAAACGTCCTGTAGAGAGAGATAATAAACAGGCATTCATTTCCCAGCATCATACACCGCAGCATAAATGAGTTTCCCTATCTTGGTATTAAGTCAAGAGAGGAAAGTGGGTACCCTCAGGAGAAAAATTTGAATGATACTAAAGGAATGCAGCAAACTCAATAAACCCAGAGACTAATATTGCTATGTGATCTCTGTAATAGTTATATCAGTACCGATAACCTTAACAAAAGTTCTTGGTGGAACTTAAATCATAAAATCATCTCTTGAGTCTAGGACATAAAACAATGTCTTTTTTATGTAAACACAACCTTGGGAAAACTGCAGATAACTGCAGATCTTTTTAAGATATTTTCTTCTGTCACACTGGGAGCTATTTCCTTCACTCACCAATATTTTTACATATTTGTAGAAAGACTTCTCTTCCATAAATATTAAACACAAATTGTAATGTATCAGCTAAGAGCTCAGATCTCCTCTAATAACTATTTGGAAAGCCAGACACTGGGTTCACACAATGAGTCATAATCAAATTTCTAAAGATGGGTAGTTTGTGCTAGAAGGTAAGTTAAAAACAGAGCATCCATTTATCGAGATTCACTAATATTAATATCTATTGACCTGCACCATACTAAAAGAATTTTATTGAACAGACAACTTCCAAACATAGTATTACACAGAGTAGAAGCTCAATCATTCTTTCATTCATTTAACCAATAATTATTGTGTAACATAAACCTGCATAGGCATGAAGGATACAAATAAGTAAATAAGCCCTCACTAAACTTAAAATGCAGTTATGGAGAAAATATATACATATATTAAAGTTAAATCACAGTTATAAAGTTAAACAATAATAAGACAACAATGCAAGATGCCTTCAAACAATATGGTTGCCTGTCAAGTGAGTAGTAAAGAAAAGAAATGCTAGAGGTTCATAAGAGAGGAGGGTCAAAATGGGTTAGAAAGTAAGGGAAGACATCACTGAGGGAAGAGGTGGTAATGGGTAAAAGGAAGCCTGGCATCAAGAAGAGAAAGAAAAGGGATATTATCAGTAAAGGCATGTTCTGGAGATAGTAGATCAAGCAAGCCAGAACAAAATGTGTATGTAGAGATGTAGGACGTAATATTTCTACCAATTAATAATCAATAAGCACAAAACCACAATGGTTTACCTTTCAGTGATCAAAGGAGCATATTCGCTTATTTCCTAATTTAAGGACTCTGGGCATCGTTTATCCAGTTCCTCATTTTCAGCCAAAGGAACAAAATATAATAAACATGTAACTACAGTGTAAAGAGTCATTGAGTTTAGAATGCAACACTCCACTGGACCATTTAGAGATCACTAAAGTCAGGTATCTTTCCATTGTGTAAACATTCTGAAACACAGCAATGCAGACTACGGTAAGAGTCGAGGAATCAGAGCGGGAAAGAAGGTTCAGGCCATGAAGTAAGCGCAATGCAAGTAATTTGTTCAGGTTGATAGTCAAGGTGAGGAGTTAACAGTAGTTACGAGGCTAAGAATAACTCAAAATATTACTGCTGATAGAAACACAGATATGTTAGAGTAGGAAGGGCCTTTGGAATTCAGCCAGATCTACACACATCCATACTCTGCTTTCTTTTGAGGTGAGCACCAGCCAACAACTCAGGATCTAGGTCTTGGTCAATTGAAGACGCACGTGTGGAGTGATTAAGAGTTTGCAATCATCTTATGATATCAGGAGACAGGAGAAACTCTGACCAAAAAAAAGCGGGGCGGGGTGGGGGGGGGGCAAACCAAAAGAAAGACTTTAAGAAACTACAGCAGGAGTCAGAAAATCTTTTCTATTAAAGGCCAGATATTAAATATTTTAGGTTTTGAAGGTCACACGGTCCCTGTCACCACTATTCAGTTCTGGTGTTAAAATGCAAAAGCAGACATAGACAACAAATGAACCAATAAGTGTGCCTGTGTCCCAATAAAACTTTATTTACAAAAACAGGTGGTAGAAGAACCATTTATGATAAAACTCTCAGCAAGTTAGGAATAGAGGGGAATTACCTCAACTCAATAAAGAGCACCTGCAAAAAACCTACTGCTAACATCACATGTAACAGTGAAAGACTGAAGGCTTCTCCCCTAAGATTTGGAACAAAGTAACAACGTCTACTCCCACCACCCTTATTTAACATAGCACTGGAAGTTCTAGCCATTTCAATAAGGTAAGAAAAAGAAATAAAAGGCATACAGATTAAAACTGTCTCTAGTTTCAGATGACATGGTTGTCTATGTAGAAAATTCCAAGCAATACACACACACACAAAAAAAAAAACCTCCTAGCACTAATAAGTGGGTTCAGCAAGGTCAGAGGACATAAGATGAATATACAAAAATCAACTGCATCTCTATATACTAATAATGAACATATGGAAACCTAAATTGAAGAAACAATACCATTTACAACCACGCCAAAAAAAATGAAAAGCTTAGGTATGAACTTAACAAACATGTACAAGATCTGTACACTGAAAATTACAAAACACTGATGAAAGATGTCAAAGAAAACCTAAATAAATGCTCATGGATTGGAAGACTCAACATAGGAAAGACAACCAATTATCCCCAAATTAATCTATAATTTTAATACAATTTCTATCAAAATCCTAGCAAGGTTATTCTAAACATAGACAAGTTTATTCTTTGTGAGTGCGTGTATGTGTGTGTATGTGGGGGGCTATTCCTTTTTATTGTGGTAAAATAACATAAAATTTAACATAAACATTTTTGAGTATACATTTCAATGGTATTAAATACATTCATTTACATTGTTCTGCAACCATCACCACCATTCATCGTCATAACTCTTTTCAACTCGTAATACTGAAACTCTATACCCATTAAACGATAACTCCCCATTCTCTCCTCCCCCACCAAGCCCCTGGCAACCACCATTCTACTTTCTCTCTTTATAATTCTGACTACTCTAAGTACCTTATATAAGTGGAATCATACAATTATGCGTGGGTTTATTCTAAAATTTATATGGGAAGGCACAGGCCTTAGAATAGCTAAAACAATCTTGAAAAAAAAGAATAAAGTGGGAGAGATGACTCTGCCCAATATTAAGGCTCAATATACAGCTACAGTATCCAAGACAGTGGGGCATTGTCAGAGAGGTGGACACATAGATCAATAGAAGAAAATAAGAACCCAGAAGCAGACCCACATGAATATGCCCAACTGATTTTTGGCAAAGGTGCAGAGGCAATTCAATGGAGGAAAGATTACAAGAAATGATGCTTTAGCAACTGAATAGGCCAAAAAATTAAAAAATCTCAAACCTTAAACAACAATTAACTCAAAATGGATCACAGACTTAAATGTAAAACTATAAAATTTTTAGGAAAAAATAGGAGAAAATCTTTGAGATCAAGCCTAGGCAAAGAGTTCTTAGACTTAACACAAAAAACACAATCCATAAAAGGAAAAATTGATAAACTGCAACTCATCAACATTGCACACTTATACTCTGCAAAAGACTCTACAAAATAGATTTTTTAAAAAGCTATAGGCAAGGAGAAAATATTTGCAATCCATGTATCTGACAAAAAAACTACTATTTAGAATATATAAAAAATTCACAAAACTGAAGAGTAAAAAAACAAATAATCCAATTAGAAATGTCTAGCATTTTACCAAAGACATTTCACTGAAGAGGATATACAAATGACATGAAAGCACATGAAAAGATGTTCAATATCATTAGCCTTCAAGGAAATAAAAATTTAAACCATGATGAGATATCACTATATATCTGATATATATCTGATATAATATATATCTGATATCACCTATCAGAATGGCTAAAGTAAAAAATAGTGACAACATCAAATGCTGGCAAGGATGCAGAGACTGAATCACTCAGACATTGCTAGTGGGAATGTAAAATGGTACAACCACTCTGGAAAAACTCTGGCACTTTCTTATAAAACTAAACATGCAACTGTCATATGACCCAGCAATTGTACTTTTGGGCATTGATCCCAGAGAAATAAAAACCATGCTCAAATAAAAACCTGTACACAAATGTTCACAGCAAATTTATTCATAATATCCAAAAATTAGAAACAATCCTGATGTCTTTCAGGTGAATGGTTAAACAAACTGGTACACCCATACAATGGAATACTACTCTGCAATAAAAAGGAACAAAGCATTGACACGTGCAACAACTTAAGTGACTCTCCAGAAAATTACATTGATTGAAAAAAGCCAATCCCAAAAAGTTACATGCTGTATCACGCCCTTTATATAATATTCTTCTTAATGTGACAAAATTATAGAAATGGAGAACAGACTGATGGTTGCCAGGTGTTAGGAATGGGTGGGGGGTGAGGAAGGAGGCGGGTGCAGCTATAAAAGGGCAACACAGGAATCCTTGTCATGATAGAACTGTTCTCTATATTGACTCTATCATTGTCAATACCCTGGTTGTGATGCTGTATAACAGATTTGCAAGATGTAACCACTGGGGAAACTGGGTAATCTCTCTGTATTACTTTTTACAACTGCATGTGAATCTACAAAGATCTCAAAATAAAAATCTATTAAAAAAAAAATCCAGGCTGCAGGCCAAATTTGGCCCACAGGCCATATTTTGCCAACCCCTGGTTTACAGTAAAGATGCTAAAACTTTGTAATCCAGTTCATCAAATGAAACTGGGTCACAACTCTAGATGCAAATTGACCTTTAGGTTCTCAGAACAAACAATACCATAACCTGGCTGTCAAGCTGTATCTAGAAACCAATCCAAACGCACCGGCAAGCATCAAAGACCCATAGGATGTTCATATTTCATGGATGGGGGGAAGCATCTGCCTACCTGAACCTCTGATTTCCCCTCAAAGTATGCACCATCACAGAACCTACATTCTTCCCATTTTCCATTCTGATTCAAACTCTTTACTTAGGCTGGCCTCAAGGCACTGCATAACCTAGCACTAACTTTATCTCCTTTGGCTAGATTTACAAGGAAGGTATTTATAAGCGCCTACCATACTTAAACCACATACCATGATTAATAAACATATCTATAGTACTACTCACTTAATAACTGATAAAGAGGTTGGCTTTATTTTGTTTTAATATTAAAAACTGTGCTACATACATACCATGGGATATTATGCAGCCACTAAAAACACCACATTAACTTTCAGCAAACTAGGGATAGAGGAGAACTTCCTCAACCTGATAAATAATGTGTACAAAAAACCTACATCTAACATGATAATTAATGGTGAGAAGGGCCGGCCCCGTGGCTTAGCGGTTAAGTGCGCGCGCTCTGATGCTGGCGGCCCGGGTTCGGATCCCGGGAGCGCCCCGAGGCACCACTTCTCCGTCCAACGCCAGGGCCGAGTCCCACGTACAGCAACTAGAAGGATGTGAACCTATGACGTACAACTATCTACTGGGGCTTTGGGGGGAAAAACTGAATAAATAAAATCTTTAAAAAAAAAAAAAAAAAAAATGGTGAGAAACTAGATGTTTTCCCACTAAGATCAGGAACAAGGCAAGGATGTCTCCTCTCATCACTCCTATTCAACATCATACTGGAAGTACTAGGTAATGTGATAAGATAAGAAAAGGAAATAAAAGGTATACATATTGGGAAGAAAGAAATAAAACTGTCTTTGTTCACAGATAACATGGTTTTCTATATAGAAAATCCAAAAGAATCGACAAAAAAAAAACCTCTTAGAAATAATAAACAAATATAGCAAGGTTACAGAATACAAGGTTAATATATAAAAGCTAACTACTTTCTTATATGCTAGCAATGAAAAACTGGATCTGAAATAAAAAAATACAATACCACTTACATTAGCACCAAAAGTAATTAAATACTGAGGTAAAAATCTAACAAAATATGTACAAGATCTATATGAGGAAAACTACAAAGCTCTGATGAAAGAAATCAAAGAAAACCTACATGAATGGAGAGATATTCCATGTACATGGATAGGAAGAGTCAATATTGTCAAAACGTCATGTCTTCCCAACTCGATCTATAGATTCAACACAATCCCAATTAAAATCCCAGCAAGTTACTTTATAGATATCAACAAACTAGTACTACAGTTTATATGGAGAGGCAAAAGAGCCAGAAGTACCAACACAATATTGAAGAAGAACAAAGTTGGAGGACTGACACTACCCAACTTCAAGACTTACTATAAAACTACCATAATCAAGACAGTGTGGTACTGGTGAAAGAATAGATAAATGGATCAATGGAACAGAACAGAGACCCCAGAAATAGACACACAGAAAAACAGTCAACTGATCTCTGACAAAGAAGCAAAGGCAATGCAATGGAGCAAAGATAATCTTTTCAACAATGGTACTAGAACAACTGGACTCACATGCAAAAAAATTAAAAGGAATCTAGACCCAGGCCTTACACCTGTCACAAAAATTAACTCAAAATTTATAATGCAAACCTATAAAACTTCTAGAAAATAACACAGTAAAAAATTTAGATGACCTTAGGTTTGGCAATGACTTTTTAGATACTACACCAAAAGCACAATCCATGAAAGAAAAAATTGGCAAGTTGGACTTCATTAAAATTAAAAACATCTGCTCTGCAAAAGACACTGCCAAGAGTATAAGAAGACAGGCCATAGTCTAGGAGAAAATATTTGCAAAAGATATATCTGATAAAGGACTGTATATATCTATGCAAAGAACTCTTAAAACTCAACAAAAAGAAAACAAACAATCCGACTAAAAAAATGGACAAAAGACATGAACAGACACTTCACCAAAGAAGATATACAGATGGTAAATAAGCCTATGAAAAGATGTTCATGATCATATATCATCAGGAAATTGCAAATTAAAACAACAATGAGATACCACTACATACCTATTAGAATGGCTAAAATCCAAAACATTGACACCACCAAATGCTGGCAAGGATGTGAAGCAACAGGAACTCTCATTCATTGCTGTGAGAATGCAAACCTCTTTGTAACACAGTTTGGCAGTTTCTTAGAAAACTAAACATATTCATACCATATGAGCCAGCAATCACGCTCTTTGGTATTTACCCAAAGGAGTTGAAAACTCAGGTCTACACAAAAACCTGTACAAGAATGTTTACAGCTTTATGAATGTAGCTTTATTCATAATTACGAAAACTTGGAAGCAACCAAGACGTTCTTCAATAAGTGAATGGATAAACAAACTGTGGTACATCCAGACAATGGATATTATTCAGCACTGAAAAAAAAATGAGCTATCAAGATGTGGAAAAACCCTAAATGCATATTGCTAAGTGAAAGCAGCCAATCTGAAAAGGCTACAT
The DNA here is from genome assembly GCF_057802395.1 of Ceratotherium simum simum. NCBI lineage: Eukaryota > Metazoa > Chordata > Mammalia > Perissodactyla > Rhinocerotidae > Ceratotherium > Ceratotherium simum. The sequence continues at coordinate 9,858,790 of NC_141911.1, read as the reverse complement.
ACTGTATGATTCCAACTATATGATATTTTTGAAAAGGCAAAATTATGGAGACAGTAAAAAGATCAGTGGTTGCCAAGGGTTTGGTGGGGAGGAAGGAATGAATAGGTGGAACATGGGACTTTTAGGGCAGTGAAACTATTCTGTATTACACTGTAATGGTGGATACATGTCATTACATATTTGTCAAAACCCATAGAATGTACAACACAAAAAATGAACCCTAATGTAAAGTACGGACTTTAGTTAATAATAATGCATCAATATTGGCCCATCAACTGTAACAAATGTACCACACTAACATGAAATGTTAATAATAGGGGAAACTTGGGGTGGGGGGTGGTATATGTGAACTCTATGTACTTTCCACTCAATTTTTCTGTAAACCTAAAGCTGCTCAAAAAAATAAAGTCTATTAATTTTTTAAATGAATATTTTAAGATATACCGGCTAACTTAGAGATATTTCCATGATGTACTATTAAGGGAGAAATGTGAGATGCAGAGAATATAAGCTGATCCATTTTTATAAAACACCAACAATAAAGAACATGTCTGTGCATGATTTTATGAATATAGAGAAAGGTACTGAAGAATGCTCTCTTGGTTTTGGACATTGGTTACTTGGGAAGTTGGGAGAAGACAAGAAAAACTATTTAAAACTTACAGATCAAACTTTGAGCAAAAAGAGGAATAAAAGTCTAAGATTTAAGTAAGAAGGGCCCTAAAGCAAGGAGAAGCCATCTTGTCACAGAGGGGTAAGATGAGCCCACCCTGGGGCAATGAGAAGAGCCTATGACCAGACTCACCGGCAAGAGAAACTAGAGACTGAGAGCGAAGACCACTTGGTTCCTTGCTCACTAGTGTAATATACCATATGGAGTAAACAATGGAGAATCCTCATTTTTAAAATTATATCAATTTCATTTGTCAACCATTCCACGAGTTCCAAAGCAAATGTACACAAAATGAAGCCTACCTAGGCTTCAGCTCTTTAACCAATCTCCTTATTCTGAAAAAAATAATTGTCAGGTTTCTAATGAACCAAAATAGTTAAGGCTTAAGTTCTAACAGTACATGAATAGAAATCCCTTGGTTCATATCTTGTCCCTGAAAATTCATATTTAAATTTCCATAACTTATTCCTTAAATCAGATGTGTTTCCCCAAAACTACTGCAGCGAACAGCTACATAATCTTATTCATTCGACCCCTAATTTTCACCAGAAAATAATTATCCCCTTTTATTCCACTTATCGAAAGAAATCAACAGAGCTTCTTAGGATGAGCATAATCCTGAAGAAAAAAAAAAATTTTTTTTTAATTTCTTAAAATAAAAGTTCTCTGCCAGTGGCTCCTCAAGCCTCTTTTACATTCGGAGGCTGATGGGCGCAGTCTGGGCTCTTGGAGGTATGCGGTTTCCCAGCAACCTGCCTCGGTTGTCAGGGAGAGACCCCGCGCGAGCTCGAGCTCGGGCTGTTATCAGACCGGCTGCAGTCGTCGGTGGGGGAAGCTGGGAACTCCGGGCGGCGCTTCTTCATGCCAGTGCACACATCTCGGTGTGCGAGGAATGCTAAGCGGTGAGCTAGGAACTCCAGGGACCAGCAGGACTTGCTGCAGAGGGCTTACTGCTAGATGACGTAGCTCTCTATGAACTGGATCTTAAGAAGAGATAAGGAAATGGAGGTTTTCAGCAATGCAGTGTTTTCTGCGGGGCTCTATTTGATAGCTGGCTGCAGCATTCTGCGAACTCTAACATGGCTTTCTTTTCATCTGCTAACTACAGCACATTCAGGATTTTTTAGTTAAGGTTTCATTTTCTCCAGCTGGAAAGCTATGAATTCCCTCACAGTATTTCATTTTCATGACTCTTGCCTTTTGGGTAAAATCTGTTAAAATATCAAATTTTTTTCAGTTGGCCAAAGAATAATTTTTGGCCTCATGTGAACAACGCTTTTTAAGTTTTCACATTGTATTTGACCTAAGAAAACTATAAAATTACCTAACAGTAAACTACAAATTAAAAAAAAATTAAAAATTAAAGGTAAATATGAAAACGTTCCAGAGGAAAATTCAATACCAATGTTATTACCTTACCATGGTAACATTTTCAAAAGAATTCATTTTACATACATGCTCTGGGAAGACATTCAATGTTTCTAAATTTTATTCTTCATTTTTTAAAAATGTAATGATAATACATTCATCGAAACATATTGTAACTCTGCATTTCTTCCAGTTTCACTATTACTAGTCTTTGCTGTATTAGAATGCAAATTTAATACACTGACTCAACAAGCTGCAGATCAGAAATATACCCTGCTGAGACACACTGTAGGTACGCTCACACGAAGTGACACAAAAGTCCTACAGAAATATAAGGAATCATGTCTTTCTTTATGAAGAGCAATAACCTTATTCGACCTTTCATGAGAGATCCAGCTTACAGAAGAGGTCCCAGCTGACCCAGAGGATCTGGTGGTCTCTGGTCAAGGTAAAATCAAGCATGTGGCATTGTTTAAAAACAAAAAAACAAAAAAACAAAAAAAAACAAGACAACAGGCCAAAAATGGAGCCGCTTTAGCTAAGACCCACATCACCAAACCAAGACTGAACTTAGTTACAGTTTCCGCTCTCCCAGAAATTAAATCTTAAACCAGTCAATCAGGAATCACCTGATCAGCACTAGTTAGTTAACTGCCTTGATAGACCCCTGCCATCCCCCAGAGGAAAGGAACCCTGTAATAACTTAACCGCTTCTTTGCCTAGTGTAATTTCCTTGTCCCCACTCCCTTCTGCCTATAAAAGTCTTTCATTTTGTACAGCTCCTTGGAGCTCCTCTCTATCTGCTAGACTGGATGCTGCCCAATTCAAATTGATTTTTGCTCAAATAAACTCTTAAAACTTTTAATATGCCTCAGTTTATCTTTGAACAGCATCATGAGTCAAAGTAGTTAAGTATTATGGGAAGAACATTTTGACAGGACATCCAGGGGAAAGTTACCAGAAAACCAAGCAGCTTAGCTGTTGTAATCCAAAAACTCCGGCCATGCCAGCAGGGCACCATAACCTGGCTGGGAGTTCAGGAAACATATAGCAATCACTGAGCTCCAAATATATTAAAGAAACTGAACCGTCACCTCCCTAAGGAGACATATTGGAATAAAGCACAAAATAGGGCCCCAAGCCATAGCTCCACCTCCAACCCTAAGAGCCATCTTGTGAAGCAGCCCGGAAGGGGAAGAACTGTGTTTAGCCTTGATTGGCCCAGGAAGATTTAGATGGGTTGTGAGGAAGAAAGCACACAGCCTGGGAGGAAAGAGCTAAGAGCAGGAGTGGGCTCAGGGGTGGAAGCAGAGATCTGCAACACTGAGACCAGCAGCCAGTTACAGGAAGTTTCTAACTCCAGGATGAGGAGTGTCATCACACAGATCACATAGTCACCACTATTTCCTAAGCAGTGGCAGAATGAAATGTGAGGTTTAAACAGATGTCTGATAGTGGTGCTCACAATAGATTGGGGAGAGGGAAGGCAGAGACCATGGAAAGTGTGATGGTTAATTTTATGTGTCAACTTGACCCGCCTAAGAGATGCCCAGATAGCTGGTAAGACATTATTTCTGGGTGTGTCTGTGAAGGTTTTTCCAGAAAAGATTAGCATTTGACACTGAGTAAAGAAGATGGCCCCCACCAATGTGGCCTGATCCAGTCCAATCAGATTAGAACAAAAAGGTGGAGGAAAAGTGCATTCGCTCTCTCTGCTTGAGTTGGGACAACCATCTGCTGCTGCCTCAGATGCTCCTGGTTCTTGGGCCTTAGGACTCAGACCAAGACTTATACCATTGGCTCCCTTGGTTCTCAGGCCTTCAGGGTTGGACTGGAATTACAGCACCAGCTATCCTGGGTCTCCAGCTTGCAGACGACAGATCTTGGACTTCTCAGCCTCCATTACCACCTGAGCCAATCCTTCATAAGAAATCTCTTTCTATATATCTATGTATATTCTGTTGGTTCTGTTTCTCTGGGGAACCCTGACTAATACAGAAGGCAAGGAACAATCAAGACTTATTGGAGGAGGGATATATTAAATACAAAGGCAGAGATCAAAGATGAATGTGGCTAAGGATTTGGGGACTTGAGAGCATAGTAGTGCCACTGACAGAAAGGAGGATATTAAAATATGTATCCAGTGTTTTGAAGGGAAAATGGTAAGTTTGGTTTCAGAACTGAGTTTAGGGTTACGGCAGGACATCCACATCCTGTAAGTATTTGGAAATGGAAATGTGGAACTTTTGCAAGATGAGTTATAGATTTCAGGAGCCATCCACAGATGACGGTGGTTGGAAAGAAGCTAGTCATCCATGAGAAGAAAGGTAGAAAGAGTAAAGCAGTAAAATGAGGGCAATGAAGCGGGCAATGCCAGCAAATGCCCATTCCTCTTATGTAAGATAAGGCCATTGTCAGACACTCTCAACCTCTTACATCTCTTAGCTTAAAACTTTGTAAGGAGATAGATACAAGTTAAAATAATTGAACTGCTATGATGACACGCCCATGGGCCACTAGAAATTTCATGTAGCTAAAGCTCTGGGCAGCACGGCAGAAACTCAGCTCTGTGCAGCCAAGCCTGGGCTGATGCTCTGAACTACAGGAAGGAGAGGAAGTGGCAGGTAAAGAGACCGCCATCATGTAACAGGGTGGACTGCCACTCCACTCATCAAATATGGCCCACTCCTTATCACATACATTTCCATTTGACTGCAGAAATTTTGTCCAGCTGATAAAGTTTTCTGATAGGAAAAACCAGTAACATGGAAACCAGCATGGTTTCTTCTTCAATGCACTGTTCTCCTCTTCATTACTCATTCAAACATTTACTATTATGTGCCATAATACATAATATGTGTATGTCTATTATGTATGATGCTGCTCAGAGGGGTGCACCTCTCAGAGCTCACAACGCAACATGCTACACTCATTCAACAAATATTTATTGTCAGACTGCTGTGTTCCAGGCACAAAGAATAAGATGATTCCTGCCCTCAAGTATTTGCAGTCTAGTGCTGCATTTTCACAAAACATTAGATGCTGTGATACTCTCAGAAAAACTAGAAATTTATGATGGAAGAAAGATGAAAGAATAGGATAGAAGATCCACAACTTTCACTGATCATACATTGACACCTCAAAACCATCTTTTGCAGAATTCAGTTTTTCGTACCTCATCCAGGGTTCGATGATTTTGGCTGGCACAGGATGGCAGGGCCAGCCAGCTGCTGTGGCATGGGAAGGGGCCTGGCCATCTGCCAAAGCAGCAGGGGTGACAGCTGGCAGGCCACTGGGGCCTGTGAAGAGGCCGGACCAAGCCAAGCAAAGAGGCCTCCACTCTGGCCCTTGCTGAGAGCCTGGAGGCCGCTGGCTCTCTTGGGGCCCATGCCACAGGCTGATGTCTCCTCACCTGACCCACCTCCCATTCCCCGCCTCAGCTGTCCTCACTCTCCTCCCTCCCCCAGCCAAGGCAGGGGCTCACAGTGACCCCTGAACCTGAGGGTAGCAGGTCACAGCCCCACATGGATTGTGCTGAACATGACACCTCCTTCTCCACTGCTGCTGCAGATTCCTAGCAAGTCCCTGATCAGAGATTTAAAGACGAGGGCTCCCCACCATTCATCCTGGCCAGGAGAAAAGTTTACCACTGGTCACAAGAGTGACTGAGAGGAAAGTTGGAAATCAGCACAAATTTATCACCATTAGTAGAAAAACAATTTAGAGTACATAGCCCTTGGACAAAAGCTCAGCTATGTTAGCTTCTCTGTGTCAAACTGGTCACACAACAGTTACACAAAAAGACCACCTTTTTGGTCTTTGTTTTCAGGCATTAACCATACTTTGCCGGTGTTATGAGAGGTTCGAGGATTGGAGCAGAGACACAAAAGAAACTTTCCACTCCAGACAAATGGACTGAAGGTATATTTTATTATATAGAGGATAGTAAAGGCGATAGTCTGCAAACAGATCCGAATAGGTCAAATAATAAGAGGGAAAAAACACCAGCTCAACTGGAAAGGGAAAACATCCACATTGGCTGAGATAGCAGCAGATCCGAATAGGTCATATAATAAGAGGGAAAAACATCAGATCGATCGGAAAGGGAAACACCAGATCGACTGAAGGGAAATGACACAAATCAACCGGAAAGAGAAACACCAGGTTGACCGAAAAGAGAACACATCAGATCAATTACTTCATATCAAATCATTACTTCACATCAAATCAAAAACTCACAATATCCACGCCCCACTGCCGGGAGAGTCCCGTCAATCGACGTGGCTGGGCAAGGATCACACGTCCTGGGCAAGGTGTCCCTTCCACAGGTGGAACTCTCACCGGGTCTCAGTCTCCAGCAGTTTATATAAGCAGTTACAGAGTTTACAGAGCAAGCATCCAGTGTTCCCATGCACAAATAGTTATCAGTGGCGTATGTGCATTGAGCCCCTTGGCTAACGTCCCAGCCCAGTAATTGTGTACGTGCATTGTTCTCTTTGGTTATCGTCTTAGCCCGGCACAGATGGCCAGTCCATCCCGTGCTACGACGCTCCAAGAGCCTTGAAATGTTACAACTTGCAACTCTCTCCGTGGGAGAAGGGCCAGTTCCCACCACGCAGAAAGCAGCTTTTATATTTCTTTTTGTGCTGGTGGCTGTAGGTCAATGGAGTGGCCAAACATGGCTGTACTCATGTCAAGACAGCCGGATATCCACAGACCATTACTGAGTGCCTGATGTAGGCAGTGCCCTTTGTGAAGCGCTATAGACTAGAGGATAAAATAAGGATCAAACACGGCCCAACCCCTCCCTTCAAGGAGTGCAACACAGCTCCTCCTCTGCGCAGCCATCTCTCTGGGGAGCTCACCCTCACATGGGGTGCTAAGACATAGATTTAATAACTTGGGTAGCAACAAAACATCTAACAATGCAAGATCCAATAGAAGGATTCATAAAATAGTACATAATTATTTGTCCAATAGAAAAGAAAGGGCTCACTTAGGTTGGAGACAAAAGGGGTAGGTTTATAGGAGAAATGGAATTCAAGCAGGGCAAGTTTTGAGGAAGAGGTGGGATAAAGATAGATGGAAAACACAATATTTTACCTAAGCAGGCATTTAATGAATGACTAAAGGAAAAGATTGGAGTGTGGAACCCACTTGGGTAGAATCTCACAAGCAATTCTAGAGGCAAAACACTGAAACACATGTTAGCCAGAAGATGAGGTTTTAGAGGGGCACAGTGGGAAGAAAGGCTGGGAAGGTAAGGATCAGATCCTGGGAGATATGGAATACCCTTATCCCAGGGACTTCAGGGGAACACTGAGGGTTTTGAAACAGAAGGTAAAATAAAGAGCTTTAGACAGGATACAAAGAGGAGAAACAATAGTTCTGTGTCCTGTGACAACTTAGAAATTAATCACACATTGCAGAAAATTTTTCTAAAAGGAAAATTGTTTTCTATGATTTTAAAAGTCTATGTACATCACTCAAAATAAAAGAAATACACATAATGCCTTCTACATAATAGTGGAAGGAATTTGTCCCCAAAGATCTTTTCTTTGTATAAATGATGCCACCACAATTGATGCTTCAATAAAAATGAATATTTATGAAATGTAAAATGACTTGGATTAACTTATTCCAATTTCACCCTCTAAATTTAGATTTTTAAATCACGCCAAAATGTAGATTTTGATTACAAAAGCAAATTGAAGAAGAAAAAAAGACCTACGTGACAAGAAAGAGTGTAAAATTAAAAAAAAAAAAAAAGAACTTGAAATAGGGATGACAGAAGATGATAGAAAGGTGGTCAATTAGACTAAAAACAGCAGAGAGAGATCATCTTCAAAGTGGGGTTATTTAATTCAGTAACACAGTCACATTATAAGAATCAAAAGTTATAAAAAAGCATGAAGTGAAGTCTCCCACATGTGCTTCCCATCCATCTTCAGCTCACTGCATAGATCTCTCCCTAGCTATTAGTTTCTTAGCTATCCTTTCAAAGTTCCTTTGTGCATACATATTATTATTTTCCTCCCTGTTCACACAAAAGTTAGCATACTATATAACACTGTTCTGCCCTTGCTTTTTTTACTTAACACTATATCTTGGCAATCTCTCCATACCCATTCATATAGATTTTCCATGTTCTTTTTTACAGCTGCATATTCCATTGTGAGGGCAAACCATGATTTATTTAACTAACCCCTACTGATGTGCATTTGGGTTGTTTCCAATCTTTGACTACTGCAAACAAAGCTGAGAGAATAACCTGATTCAATCATCACTTCGCATATGTGCAAGAGTGTCTGTAGGATAAACTCCCAGAAATTGAATTCCTGGGGCAAAAGGTATATGCAGTTAAATTTTTTATAGATACTGCCAAATTGCCTTCCATAAGAGCTAAGCCAATTTACACTCTCACCAGCAAGGTACAAGAGCCCCTTTTTCCTTAAGATTTACCAACAGAGTGTATCATCAAAGTTCTGGATTTTCACCAATCTGAAAAATGAAAAATCGTTTTTGCATCCTCCTCATTATGAGTGAAGTTGATCATCGTTTTATATGTTTAAGAGCCATTGTACTTCCTTTTCTATAAACTGTTCATAACTTTTGCCTATTTTTCTTTTGGATCTGGGTGTTTCCTTATTAATTTCTAGGAGCTTCTTATATATTAGGGAGACTAGTCCACCTATGACACGAGGTGCAAATATTTACCCCAGTTTGTCTCTTGAATTTGCTTATGGTAATTTCTGCCTGCAGAAGATTTTTATTTTGATGTGATCAAATTTATCAATCTTTTAAGTCTTCTGATTTTCAAGTCATGGTTAGAACAGCTTTCCTCATACTAAGATTATAAAGGAATTCTCCCTTTCTCACACTTAAATTGTTTCATTTTCCACATTTTACTAAATGGAAAAACAGTATAGTAGTTAAGATCACAAACTCTAGAGCCAAACTGCCTACTTCATAGCCCAGATTGACCACTTATTACCTATATGACCTTGGATAAGTGACCTAATCTCTATGGGCCTCAGTTTCCACATCTACAAATGGGGATAATAATAGTTACTACCTCGTTGGGTTCCCATGAAGATTAAACATAAATGTAAAGTAATTACTACAGGGCCTGGCATATAGTAGGCATTCAATAAGCATGAGCTATTATCATCATATGTCTTTTGGAACTTATCCTGGCATAAGATGTGAAGTACAGATCCAACTTGTTGGGGTGTTTTTCCCATATGGCTACCCAGTTGTCCCACAACCACTTATTGAATATTCCATTTTTTCCCCACTGATTTAAGATATCACCTTTATCATATGCTACATTCCCATATGTATTTAAGAATTTCTGATCTTTCTATTCTGATCCATTGACCTATCATGGTCAGTACCAGTAACAGTACACAGACCAGTACCACACTGTTTAAATTATTAAGCTTTACTTTTACAATCTGGTAGGGTTCCCTTCTTTTACAATTACCATAACTATTCCTGTTTATTTTTCCTATGAATTTTTTAAATTAGTGTGTCCAGTTCTAGAACAAAACAAATATATCATTTGCATTTTTATGGAAACCATATTACCTTTAGAAATTAACTTAGGAAGAACTGATATATGTTTCCTGTTCAGTCTTCCCATCCAAGAACCTGGTATGTCTTGCCATTTGTTCAAGTCTTCTTTTGTGTCCTTCAGTAGTGTTTTAAAGTTTTCTTCACATTTGTTGTGGAGTCAATTCCAACTCCTAGCGACCCTGTGGACAGCAGAGCAGAACCATGCCCGGTCTTTTTGCACCATCCTCTCACCTTTGGGTGCTATATCAGACAATGCTCCGCTGCTATTCACAGGGTTTTTATGGCCAATTGTTTTGGCAGTGGGTGGCCAGGTCCGTTTTCCTAGTCTGTCTAGTCTGGATGGTCCACTGAAACCTGTCCACCACAGGTGACCCCACAGGTATTTGAAATACTGGTGGCATAGCTTTCGGCATCACAGCAACACATATCATACCACATACCATGACACAGTATGACAACCAGACAGACGGGTTCCCTGACCAGGAAAAGGAACCCGGGTCGAGGCAGCAAGAGTGCCAAATCTTAACCACTAGCCCACCAAGGCTGGCTTTTCTTCATATAGGTCTTGCATATATTTTGCAAAGTTTATTCCTAAATTTATTTTGGTTGCTATTATAAATGGGGTGTTTTCTTCCAATATATTTTCTAACAAGTTGTTTATACAGAGTAAAGCTATTGGTTTCTGTCTAGTTAAGTACATACTCTGACACCTTACTAAATTCTCTTGGATTTTCCAGGTATGTAATCTTATCATCTGCAAACGGTGTTAGTTTTACTTTCTATTTGCCAATTTGTACATCTCTAATTGCCTTCTTTCTGCATTGGCTAACACCTACAAAACAATGATAAATAATAACCAATCACCCAAAGGAGGCCTAGTCATGTTTTGATCCACTCTAGGCAGCCTGGGAGGAATTAAATATTAAGAAGTTTGAAGGATTGAATCTTACCTTCTCACAAAGTAGAAATCTACTACTAGGCTGCAGTTTATAAAAGGCTCTAAGTTTCCTTAAGAATACAAAAAAACAGGGCCAGCCCCATGGCGTGCGGTTAAGTGCTCACCCTCCGCTGCTGGCGGCCCGGGTTCAGATCCCGCACACGCACCAATGCGTCACTTGTCAGGCCATGCTGTGGCGGCGTCCCACATAAAGTGGAGGAAGATCGACACTGATGTTAGCTCAGGGCCAGTCTTCCTCAGCAAAAAGAGGAGGACTGGCATGGATGTTAGCTCAGGGCTGATCTTCCTCACAAAAAAAAAAAAGGAAAAAGGTAGGATTAAAGCTAAGAAGATAACCCTTCACACCGAAAGTATTTGGTAATAGGGCACACCTGGTACTAGGCTGAGTCAGACACTCAACAGACAGGCCTTGTCTTCTAAAATCAGAAGGTGATGCTTTTGTCACAGAACTTTTGAGAGAGTCAGGGAGCAAATAACAGCAGACACAGATAGAGGTAATACAGAGAAGTGAAGAGCTGTTAAACAGATTAGAGGTTGGAGTAGAGATGAATTTAACTTTCAAAACAATAATATTAAGTCCAGAAGCTTCAAGCTTACAGCCACTGAAACCCACCAGAGGTAACACTGCCCATTTCTGGGGCCAGTCAGAACTTTCAGGAACGTGTCAAGGCAGGAATAGTACCAGGAGTGGAGATTAGAAAGGCCACAATCTAAAATTTAAATATTTGGGGGGAGGGGGAGTCCCAACAACTGAACAACAAGGACATAGGCATTGCAGCCTTGGCCCTATACCAAAAAAGTTTACTGGCCCAGATACAGAGATGAACACACAGCTATATAAAAAGACAGAACAGCCTGGAAAAGAACCAAGTCCTGAGGTTTCCCAGTTAAGAGTTAATATGTGGATATGCAAAAGAAATCGTTGGCTCGTTTCTGTCTTGTTGGTTATCTTTACCAAAAGCGTCATTTATATAACAAGGAAATGATTGGGAAGACTTTGGTTAAGATAAAGCAGAATGAAACTCTGGACAATCTTGATCTTGAACCAGTTTGGAAATCCGATCAAGAGTGTTTGGTTCGTTTGGTTTTTAGATGTCTGGGAGGGCATACCAAAAGCACGGTAGTGTATAAAGAGCAAGTTCAGTACAAGCTGGAGAAGTTCAGCATGGAGACAGCATAGCCTTTAAATATCCATTTATAAATCCTGGTTCATAAAAGAGTATTTTTAAGATAAATTCAGACAATCGGGTTATAGTTTAGAGGTAGGTAGAGTCAATCTGGATTTTTTCCGGAAACTCATTCTCTGAACTTGAGTCAAAAATAACATAAACCTTTAGGGCTGGCAATGAGTTGGAGGTGAAGTGATGGGGGCATAGGAAACAGAACTGCTAATACAGTGAATGAGAAACAGGTCACACAGCATCCATTTCCAAACTGCCTCCAATCCAAAAAACCTCTACCTTTTCCAATCTCATATTGAGTATAGTATATGATATGCAGATCCTCACTATGACCCCCTCTTATATATACTCGACAATTCTTTTAGGAAAAGAAAAATATAAGAATTTCTAGGAAATTTCAAATTCAGGATTCATCGGCATTGGGCCATATGTAAACGACTAATCACCACTTAATTCTCCAACATCCCTAAGGCAGTGGTTTACAAACTACGCGGGTGTATTATAATCCCGTGGAGGGCTTGTTTAAAACACAAATTGGTGGGGCCACACTTCGAGAAGCGCTGCCCCAAGGTAATTCTGCTCCAAGTATGGTCCTCAGGTTGGTGGACCTGTGGTGTCTGCAAACCGCTCCGGGTCTGCGACAGAAATTGAGACGTAAGGTTTTGAAAACTTTGAGTGTTAAACGTTACTGGGCATCCAAGCACGTGATCATTTTTCTAGCATTTCATTTTTGTATTTTCCAAAAGTACTGGTATGAGATTGTAAAGTTATTTTTAAGTTTGGGAAGCACAGCTCTAAAACTGACACCTCCACACGACTGATGCACACGGGCAGACTCGGAAGCACAGGGCCAGGGGCAGCTCCTGCCAACTGGGAGAAACCGAACGATCCTGGAGCATAATGGAGGCCTGAGGATCATTCCTGCAACCAGAACACTAGGCTAAGATACAATTTCAAAACTGCAGTTTTCATCGTCCTGTATCATTCCACTGCTTCCAGTGACAACAAAACACAGCACCATCGCTGTTAAGTGACCGGTGCAAAAGAGAAAGGAAAGGGGAGGCACAGGCCCAGCACCGCGCGCGCGCACCTGTGAGAAAAGGCGGAAAGCGGCTCAGCTTTTCCTGCCCAAAGTTTGGAGCCGCCCAGGTATCTGCACCCTAGGTAAGTTACACCAGCAAACTAGATTCCGTCAAAGGGTCTTGTGCTGTTTTAGGGCGTAAGGAGCTAAACAAAGAAAGAGGAGCGACCACGCTGCCGATGCCTCTCCGCGCCTGCGCAGACCCCAGCCTAACGACCCGCCCGAGGCCAGCCCACGGCTTCCTTTGGGACGGGCGGAGGACGCGCAGCCGCCGGGCGCTGGCGCGCGTGCGCAGCGACGAGAGCCGTGCCGTCTGTGCGTGCCCGCGTCCTTACCCGCCACGAGGATCGCCTTTTTCCGGCCCGGCAGGGCTTCCTGGGGGCTGAGGATCTTAGAGGCGTGGTCGTCCATTCTCGGGACCGGGAAGAGACGGTGGAAGAGCTGGCGAGCCCTCCTGGTGCCCGAGAGCATGGGCGTGCGGCTGGCGAGGAGCTACCGGGCGGGACGGCTCCTGTCCGCGGAGTCAGCGGCTGGCGGCGGGCCCGGCGTGCACTGGGCCGCGCGGCGGGTGGGCGGGCGCGGTTCCGCCTAGGCCGCGTGCGTTGCTGGCAGTGGCCGCTGTCGCTCCGGAATCGCCTTGCCTAAGGCGGGGCCCGACGCGCTGTAACTGAGGGCGACGAGTGCCTGGCCCGGGAGCCCCGGCGAGTTTCTCTCGCTCGGCCCCAGTACAAAGTTTCCCTGCAGAGAATAAGTGGGCTGATAGCGGGCGAAGTAAGTGAAGCGGCAGAGGCCAAAAAAAAAAAAAACAACCCTGGCCTTCGATTTTAAAATGGTCCCATTTCACCACCTCGTCCATTGTCGTTCGGTATGCCCAATAAGATATAAGACTCCCTTATGACAATCAGAATGTGTGTGTGTGTCCACTGGAGCCATTATAATGATAAATTATCAAAAAGATGAGTACTTATCCAAAATGAAAACTAAGCACAACTTTCAGATTAGGGAAGATAATTATATATATACACACACACAGTACCTTGATAAACCCATTTTACAGGGGAGAATAGAGGAGCAGGGCACTAATACCACCATTAACACAGTTTCGGTGAACTTAATGGTGCTGTTGGATCGTTCTTGTTTCTGGAATCATGGGAGATAACATTTGTTCCTGTGACAAATTTTCAACCCAAAAAATAAGGTGGGTGGAGCCAGATGGGTGACTTGGGAGTTCCATATGTGAAATTATGGTTTTGCACAAATGTTCTGCCAAAATGGGCGGATAGTCTCAGATGCGGGAGGAAACTTCAGATCAGCACCCACAGAAATGAGAAGGCTTTGACCCAACCTCCCACATGGGTTTAGTTACCTCTCTGTTGTAATGTGGTCTGGACTGTAATATAAGGAGAACCAGAGGATTAGCCCTGCTGTATTGTAGTCTATGACCAGACATGTAACATTCAGTTTAGATTAAAGTGTTTGTAATTTAGATTTCCTCTGGGCAGTTTGCCTCAGTTTTTACTTGTATGTGTTTTTGCTTTGAGATTATACAAAGTAGGTTCTACAGGCCTTTCCTGAAAACACTCCAGGGTGTCACTTCTAGGTTTGTGAAGCCATGGTCACTGCTAAGCATTTGAAAAAAATAAGATCATTCTTCTGTCAAAGGAAATATGTGTTTTCTTTTAATCACTGCCTTTTGATATGTATTGATTTGCTTTTTCTATGTTTTCTGGTTGATTGTATGAAATTAAACAGGATTACTAAGCAACTAAGAACTAAAGAATTTTTCATGTCAAGGAGAAGCACTTATATAATGTTAAATGAAAAAGCACCACAGAGCTGCAGTATGTATATATATGTAGTGTTTAGTGTGTATGAAAATGCATGTGCCTCTACTTGCACACCCACTGAAGAAAGACTAGAAAAAATTAAAACATTGTTTGCCATTTTGTTGTTCAGGGTAATGGTCTACTGATCTTCACTTTCTTTAAACTTATGTTTTAAAATGTTCTACACTGTTATAGTCTTCTCAAGTGTTCCAATGGCTATGTTCCTTTTATTATTATAAAAAATATATTTTTAAATAAAAAAACAATGTATTTCAAAGCTTTTTCTCATAAAATGGGTTTCTTATCTCATTTACGAGAATAGTTGCATTGAGTTTTGTTTGTTTTCTGAGAAGAGAATTAAATATTCCTGCCTCCAATGATGCCATTTTCACCATCAGGACTTACTTTTCTTCAGAGTCTCCTAAGCCCTTCTGCGCGTCACACTGAGAGAGTCTTTTTTTGTCCATACTCCCCTTTGGGCACACATTGCTTTGATTTGCTATTTTTGTGATTATGCTCTGGTTTTCCAACAAATTCTGACAATGCATGTTCTTTAGGATGCAGTCTAAGCATCCTCTTTGATACAACAAAGACCCAAAATACAGCAGTTTAAACAAAATAGAAGTTTATTTCTCTCTTATGTAATGCTCTAGAAATATAGTTCAGCGCCGAGCAGGACCATGTCTTTTCTTCCATAATATCTCAACCTGGAATGACTCACATTAAGTATTCAGTAGTTATGTATTTGGTTTAATTGGGCCAAAACCCTGACTTAGATTAGCAAAAGTTTCTTTTCCATTTGTTCAAGAATGGCTCTGCCTTGCCCCTTGGAGACAACACTTAATACTCTTTTCCAAAACTAGACCTAGGTTTTAGTTGGGATACAAATTAGGTTGATTTAACAGAGACCCAGAGATACTGTATCTGAAACAAGGTAGTTTCGTTTTTCTTTTTTTCTCTGGATCTTGCTGATCCAGAGATAGGTGATCCGGGACTGGTAAGCCAGCATTGGTCACCTCATACATGACCTCCCCCCCAGAACCTGCCATCACATCTGTATCTTAGCCCAGCAAAAAGGCAGAAAGTAGAGGGGTACACATCTCAGTACTCTGAGAAATGTGTCTCAGAGGTAGCACACGTTGTTTCTACTCATTTCATTGACCTGGTTAAGACGTGGCCACATCTAACTGTTGGGAAAGCGGGAGAGGAAGTTCTCTAGCTGGGCAACCACAGATCCAGCTAATACGTGGCTGTTCTAGTAATAAAGGAGGAAGGTGAGAATGTACTTTGGGAGACAACTCTGTCACAGCCCACTCCTCTGGCCACCCAGATATCCATATATGCCCATCTTCTGACACACAGAACACACCCTATTTCAATGGGAAAAAAGCCAAAGTTCCAAGCAGTTACTCATCCAGTTCAAAGTCCACAATCTGAAGATGATGTGCAGTCCTTTACAAGTCTGGAAGTAGCTCTTCATGATCCAGTGATCTACAAAGATGAGGATGTGTTCCCCTCTCCCACTCCCTCCCCCACACCCCTGCTATACAATAGTAAAGGAGGAATATGAAAATCAATTTGCAAAAAGAATGAGGAAAAAAAGAGTAGTCACTGGTCCACAGCCTTACCAAATGTTGCAAAGGGGAAACTTCAAAAACTGCCCAGATGATGGAGTAATTTCGTGGTTAGACCCTAGTTCTGCTTTCTAGAAGGAAGTCCCTTGTTTGTTGCATCAGAAGGTACTGGCTTTACCCACTGGGAGGTTTTTATCCGTGATCTTCCATGATTCCATCTGAAGGGCATATTGAAGAGTATGCCTTTCTGGGAGGCTGCACATCTCTTTTGCCCAATTTCTTACTGGTGCAGTTTTAAAGGACTGTGGGTTACTTCAGAGTCAAATGGACACAAACGTTGGCAAACTAGGCTTGTAGCTTCTTTGTTAATTCAATTTTAAAAGAGACTGAATAGATTTCAGGTCTATTTGTTCCTTTTACAATTCCTCATACAAATAACCACAGCTAAGGATCACAACTAGTCATATTTCTTATGCCTAACTACTCTTCATTTTTGTTTACCAGGTTGGATGTTTGTCCCATCTATCCTGTATCTAGTAACTTAATGGCAGTGCCCTTGCAGCCAGCAAAAACAGCAGGTTTAGTTGAGAAGACAATCCCCTTAATATTATCTTTACGGCTTGCCTGGCTTTCATCATCTGGCAGACAACACTGTGCTAATGGCCCTTGAGAAGGACTTCGAGTCACAGTTTTATCTTTTGCTATTGGAAGTATAATAGCTTTTGGCTTTATCAAAACTAGAAGGCCCTAAATAACCACTCCCAGTCAATTTGTGTTGCAGGCTACAGGCAGAGAACTCCAATCTTAGCAGAGCTTTATTTCCTTCCATCTCTGTTAACAAAATGGCTAGCTTTTACCTGAGTTCAACTTTCTCAATGGACTTTGCTAAAGAAGATGGAAAACAGCCAATACTCTCTCATTGGTCAGAGAATCGTCTTTCCTACCATTTTCCCTACAGCTACACATTCATAGAGCACATGGTCTTCCTTCCAAGGTATTGAGTTGACAATTTTATCAAATGTTTTGTGGCAGCATAAAAACAGTTGCCAGCTTTCCAGCCTGTAAGATCTGTGTGCTTGCTGTCTGCTGCCTGCCAGTTAAACCAATGCCACATATTTTAGGTTAATGATATGGTGTCTACAGAAATCTGCTAGAACTAATATGTTGGTTTAGCAATATTGCGGGATCAAAATCCAAAAAATATTAAATATTTAGGGATAAATGTGACTAAAAATGTGTTGGACCTGCACATCAAAAACTACAAAACGTTGCTAAGAGAAATCTTCAAAGCTCTAGATAAATACACAGATATACCATGTGCACGGATCAGAAAACTCAACATCTCAATGTTGTTAAAATACAGTTTCTCCCCAAAATGATGTATAGATTCAACAATATCCCAACAGGCTTTTTTCTAGATATTGACAAGTTGATTCTAAAACTCAAGTACAGATGCAAAGGACCTAGACTAGCCAAAAACTGAGGAGTCCAGCTCCAGGCCAAAATCCTACATGTCATTTTTCAGGCCCAATCATAGGCAATTACGGAGACTTTGCCTGGCAGGCTTCCTAAGGGACAACTACTCTCCTCACATCAAACTTGATGTACAGGGAGTGTGCCTCAGTGCAAGGGTGAATTGCAGTCTCCTGGAGGGTGTTGCAGTCAAGGACTCAGGCCCCAGTCCAGGCCAGCCATGCTCATAATCATATCTGCATTTCCAGCCCAGGTATTTCCATTTGGAGGCCTCCTTGGGATACAGACTAAGACACTTTTTCTCCCTCTCTCCGGGGCCCCGTCCGTAAAACAGCAGGAGCTTTTGTTCCGTGCTCTTCAGCAGTGAAACAGTTTCCCTCACTTGTGCTGCATGTCATCTGGTTAACCTTTGCACTTAATGTTATTCCATGGGGAAAAAGGGAACAGAAGGAGCCAGAACTTTCCAAGTTGGCCTCTTGCTCATACTATCACAGTAAATGAATAAAGACTTGATTGTTACTTTCAGTTTTGCTTGTCATCTTAATTAACCACCTGACACCTGACAGTTTGACAAAAACAAATTTGAAAAACAACAAAGTTGGAAGACTTACGCTACCTGAATTCAAGACTTATTACAAAGCTACAATAACCAAAAAAGTATGATAGTGGCCAAAATAGAGACAAATAGATTAAAGGAAGAAAATAGAGGTCCCAAAATAAACATACGTGGGGGATTGATCTTCAACCAAAGTGCAAAGCCTGTGACTTCTAAAACAGTGACTTCTAAACTTCTAAAAGAAAATACAAGAGAAAATCTTTGTGACCTTAGGGTAGGCAAAAAATTTTTAGATACAACACCAAATGCATGATCCATAAAAGAAGAAAACCAATCAATTAGATTTCATCAAAGTTAAGAACTTTTGTTCTTCAAAAGACACTCTTAAGAGAATAAAAAGATAGCCCCAGACTGGCAAAAAATATTTGCAAATCATATTTCTGATAAAGGGCTTATATCCAGAATATATAACTCTCAAAATTCAGTAATAAGAAACAAACAGCACATTTAAAGAGTGGGTAAAATGAGCAAAAACAGACACCAAGGAAGATATAGGGATGGCAAATATGCACATAAGAAAAAACCACTCCACATCATTAGTCATTAGGGATAGGCAAATGAAAACCACAATAAGATGCCACTACACACCCACCAGAATGGCTATAATTAAAAAGACTGACCATACCAAGTGTTGGTGAGGATATGGAGGAACTGGAACTCTTATACACTGCTGGTGGCAATTCAAAATGGTACAACTACTTTGGAAAATAATTTGGCAGTTTCATAAGTAGTTAAGCACTCACCTGCCATATGACCAAACCATTTCATATGAAAATGTGTCCATACCAAGTCTTATACTCAAATGTTCATAGCAGTATTATTGTAATGGCCAAAAACTGGAAACAACCCAAGTGACTATCAACAAGTGAATGGGTAAACAAATTGTGGTATATTCTTAGGATGGAATATACTCATCAGTAAAAAGGAATGAACTATTTGATACACTCAACAACATGGATGATTCCATTATGCTGAGTGAAAGGAGCCAAACTAAGAAGAGTATATATTGTATGATTTCATTTATTTAAAATTCTAGAAAATGCAAACTAACCTGTAGTGACAGACAGCAGATCAGTGGTTGCCTGAGAATACAGGTCAGGGATGGAGAGAGGGATAGAAAGGTTTACAAAGAAATTTTGAAGGTCATGGATATGTTCATTTTCTAGATTGTGGTGATGATTTCACAAGTGTATCCCTCTCTCAGAGATTATCAGATTATACACTTTTTTTTTTTTTTTTTTTTTTTTTTTTGTGAGGAGATCAGCCCTGTGCTAACATCCGCCAATCCTCCTCTTTTTTTGCTGAGGAAGACGGCCCTGGGCTAACATCTGTGCCCATCTTCCTCCACTTTATATGGGACGCCGCCACAGCATGGCTTGCCAAGCAGTGTGTGGGTGCGCGCCGGGGATCCGAACCAGCGAACCCCGGGCTGCCGCAGCGGAGCGCGCGCACTTAACCGCTTGCGCCACCGGGCTGGCCCCTATACACACTTTTTAAACGTATGTTTATGCTATGTGGATGGAGTGAATATGTTAATCCTTTTAAGCCCAGATCCACTTACGTAACTGGCTCTCACTCTTCAGAAAGCAGACCTGGAGGTCATGAGACACAAGACAGTCAAACTTTGTTAAAGAGCGCTGGAGGTCACGAATGTGAATTGCTATTAAGAGTCGACTGTGGTGGATGGGAAACTAGAGTTAGTAAGATGGAGTAGTCTGAGCGCTCTGGACATCTAAGGTGGGAACCTCCCTTCACAACTTTACTCTCTCTGTTTATACAAACTAGAATGCCTGCCTGATTCTCTCTCGTTTTCTGATCTTATTCTTCACCAATCAATTCAAGACTCATCTTCTCTGTGCAACCTTCCCTGATTGCACAAGGAAACAGTGGTTATTCATTCAGTCGGGGTTCTCCCATAGCGTTCACCATTTACATCACTCAGGTAGCACATAGCATATGCTGTCTTGTGTTGTTAGTTATCTGAAAAGTTACTGTGGAGGTTTAAAATATGTCCACAAATTCTTTGACATTCCCTTTAAAAGGTGGATTCTAATTCCCCTCCCCTTACATTGTGGTTGGGCTTAGTGTTTGCTTGCAATGGATAGAATAAGATGGAAGTGATGATGTGTGACCTCTGAGACTAAGTCATAAAAGGCAATGAAGCTTCCTTCTTGCTGGCTTTTGGATCACTCCCTCTGAGGGAAGCCATCTGTCACATCATGAAGATCCTCAATCAGCGCTATGGAGAGGCCCGCATGGTAAGGAATTGAGGTCTCCTGCAGGAGCCAGATGAGTAAGCAGTCTTGGAAGCAGATTCTCCAGCCCCAGTCAAGCTTTCAGATGACGTCTTGTCTGCAACCTCGTAAGAGACCCTGAACCAGAACCACCCAGCTAAGCAACCTCCAAATTCCTGACCCACAGTAACCATGAGATAAAAAATATTTATTTTTCTAAAACTGTTTTTTAAATTCATGGTAAGATAAGGAGACAATATTCTTGAAATCCAGGCTTTTCGGAGTTAAAGAAGTTTTCTTGGAACTCCCACAACTAATTTTACATAATAAGAACCAAAGTATTAGAGGACTGGCCTTAAAATAAACCCTAGACTAGAAAGGGTAAAGGACATGACTTGAGAGATGAAAGACATCAAACTTCCTCACCTCATGGGATGAACTTGCGGATGGAATCTTAGAAACGTCCCTGTGCACTAGGGAAGAATCCGAAGATTTGAGAGCTAGCGCTTCACTTCCTAGGAGCATATCCTAGGACAGTAACACATTGTTGCGTAAAAAAATCAGTCTAGTGGATTGGATCAACAGGTTTTTGGAAATGACTTACAGTAAACCAGATTAGAAGATATAAGAGTGCATCCACAATTAGTAAGGATAAATATAATTTGAGGAAATTTTTGTTTCTTTTACATATATATGTGTGTACTGTCTGTGCATTGTATCTAGATGCAAAATATATTAGTTTAGCTTCTGGTAAAAAAAAAAAAATAGTTTGAAAGCCATGGTCAGAGAGACTAGAAACCTTTCAGAAAACTCTTGCATTTGTCAGGGCATGCAATGTGTGTGCGCAGAGGAGGAGCAATGGCTGAGGGCAGGGCCATGGTTAGTGGACCTGAGGGCAGCCTCACAGGATCTGCACAATCGTGTTGAGGGTAGAGAAAGCAGGAGAGCATTCCCAGGTCTCCCAAGGGAGTTGGGGATATGGAGGGACTGAGAGAAGCAACGACCCCAATAAAGCCTAGAGTTGGGGCAAGGAGACCCAAGTACTGAGACCTTGTGACCGGATGCAGCAACAAAGTGCTCAGTCATCAGTAGCAGAGTCAGCATGATGCCCAAAGGACAGAGGGGAAACAGCTATGTCTCAGCAGTGCAGGAGCTCGGTGACCAGGAGTCCAAGCCACACCAACACAGATACACTGGGGACAGAGGCCAAGGCTGAGAGACACCTCAGTGGGAGGCCACAAGACCAGAAGGACACGTAAGCTCTCCCAGTAACCAGACGCCATCTTGAAAAGGAGAAAGGAGTAGGGAAAGCCCTGGAGAGAATCCCACAAGACTGAGCAGTTACCCAAATAGGCTATTTAAAACTGAAAGCCACCGAAAAGCCACTTTTATTTGGCAAGATCAAGTGTTTTCCTCCATCAATAGGAGTGATGAGAACAAGATGAGATCAGTTACAGAAAATAGGGCAATTAACATTTTTCGTACATCTGAGTCATGTTGTTTAAATTTTGGCCTCATTACATGTGATCTACCAAAGCACATGGAAGGGGTATTTACCCAGGCTAGGAGTCAGGGAGGCTACCTACTTTCTAAGATATCAGGTAAACAAATGAAACATTGTATGGTACCAGTCTACAACAAAATGGCAAAATTAGAGAAAAATAAAAAGATAATGTAATAAGTTTTTTTTTTTTTTTGGTAAGGAAGATTGGCCCTCAGCTAACATCCCTTGCCAATCTTCCTCTTTTTGCTGAGGAATATTAGCCCTAAGCTAACATCTGTGCCCATCTTCCTCTATTTTGTATGTGGGATGCTGCCTCAGCATGGCTTGATGAGCAGTGTGTAGGTAGCTGCAGCCGGGATTCGAACCCGCTAACACTGGGCCACCAAAGTGGAGTGCGTGAACTTAACCACTACTCACGCCACCGGGCCGGCTCCATAATAAGTTTTTTATAATGCTCAATATATTCAATTTGAAAACTATTTTTTATTCTAAAATAATATACTTCTGACTTTTCTGGTATCAAAATGTCTTTCCTTCTCATATTGTGGTGATGAGAGATAGCAGTTGTTGCTCTACGGCCTGTATTTGGCAAAATTGAAAATGAACAACCTATGCTGGCTTTCAAAATATTTGGTCAAATTCTTCTGGCCTTTGAAATGCAAGTGTGGAACTCACTGAGGTAATGTATGTGATAGCTCCTGGCATAGAATAGGCCTTCCATCCACAGACGTTCCCTTCAAGCCTTGTCCAACCATTACCACCCCCAGTTCGTAGAGATCAGCCCTTAACCAGTAGCTTTTGCTCTTTTTCCATGAGCTCTGTCCATCTTCTGCCCTCTCAGCTTTCCTAACCACACATTGTAGCAAGCCACCTCTCCCCAGGTCAACTAGAAAGGGTAAAAGACATGACCAAAGAGATGAGAGAGAAGGCCAAGTGTCCTCTTCCCTCCTCCCACCCTCGGATGAACTGGGGATGGAATCTTATTCAGAAACATCCACACAGACTGGGGAAGAATCTGAGGATTTGGGGACTAGTGCTCAGCAAAAAGGAGGGCAAGGAGATGTGTCTCTCCAGAAGAATTTATAAAACTGTGTCACCATTGCATTTCTAAGCTCCATCATAATATTAAATCATACTCATCGCTGATAAAATGAGCCTAATTACATACTGAAACCTTTCTATAAACTTAAAAACTTCATTTCCGAGTTATTTTGTCAATTAATTTTCTTTCTATGTGCTAGGGTTACTAAAAAAACAGTAAGGAAGGAAAACATACTGCCTGAAAAGTCAGATAATCCATGAAGACATTTTCAATTAGTAAGAATTAGGAAATCAGTTGTTATATAAGGTAGGGGTAAGACATTTAACTAAATTATTGAGAACATACCTGCTGGTCCGTCACAAATGTTTTTGGTGCATTGCTTTAAATGTGCTTTTTGTATTCCCCTACATGCAGATTCTGCTGAAACCCTCATTTGTTTAGTAAATACCGTAGAACTCATGCCACATGCAAAGCACCAACCAGATGGCACACACACCAGAGTGAAGCCTTTCCAAGACTCCAAGGGCGCACAGTGCAGTGGGGAGTCATCCCGCACCCAGCCAGCTGCAGCACCACACAAGGTAGACCAGAGGGTGCTCTGCAGCACTGCCCTGGACAAAGGGCTGCAGGGGGTTTTGAGAAGGAAGACGAGATCCTGAACCTCTGGGGTTACAGATCGTAGATATGGAGGGCCATGCACCAGGACTGAAAAAAAGAGCCATCACAGGTGAGGAAGAGGAACTCAAGGACAAATTGTGCAAAAAGTGAGGCTTTGCCCCCTCCAAGAGGCATTCCAGCCCTTATCTCTATTCTTTACTAAACCTTGCATAACTGCAGGATGCCCTGGCAGATTCAAGGCTTTTTTCGCCTGTTCATAAAAGTCCACTTAACTAGGTAGAGACACGCTTATAAATGAATACACAGAAAGCTTAATATGACGCTTTATATTTGCATACTTAAAACCATGTAGCCTAATTTATGGTCTATCTGTAGAAGATACAAAGCTGTCTTAGGCATTTTAATTAATTGCATGGAATATTTTACTGAGTTTTAATAGAAAAATAGAAATAACCATAATAGCAATACTTACTAATTGTGGAGCACCCATTAACCTCCTGTTACTGTGTTAGGAGCTTTATATGCATTGTTTCTAACCTTTCCTCGGACCTATTTTCACAGTTTTACACATGAGGAAACGCATGGTCAGAGAGGTGCCCCAGCAAACAGAGCTTCTGAGAAGAACCTGGATTCAAACCTGAGTTTTCCTGACTCCCAAGTTCAAGATCATTTCTTTACCAAAAAATGAGTTGGCTAGATCTTGCTTTGATAAATCCTTCTGCTCTTAATCAATTACTTAGAGAAAAGTTTGGATCTAAATGGAAAACAGAATGGAATGATTTGGGGAAAAGGTAAAACTTTCCTTCAGGGTCCTTCCTAAAAGATTACCATTTATCTCCCAATATCTATTCTCCCCTTTGTTCAGTGATAGAAACTCCACTCCCACCCAGCTTGTAATTGGGTCCATGCTATCAGGTAAAGATGGCTAGATGCAGCTATGTGACTAGGTGATGGTCAATGGGATAGGAGTAGAAGTAATGTGTGCAATTCCCAGGTCATGACCCTAGAAGGAAGAGGCATGCTCTCCTTCTGGCCCTTCTTTCCTGCTGGCTGAAACTCGGGTGTAAGAGGCAGACTGGAGTAACGACTGCAGACCATGAGATGGGAGCCACACTTTGAGAGCAACAGAGTGATCGGACAGACTGACCCTGGGTTCCCAACATTATGGAGCTGCCATTTCACCCCTAGACTACTTATTCATAGACTAATACATTAGTGAGAAACGAACTTCTATTTTATTTAAGCTCCTATGGTTTTGAGTAGCTCAGTGGTTCTCAAACTTCAGCACACATCAGAATCACCTGGAGGGCTTGTTAAAATACAGATTTCTGGGCCCCACTTCAGAATGTCTGATTCAGGAATTTGGGGGAGGCCTGAGACTCAGCATTTCTGAAAAATTCCCAGGTGATGTTGATACTGCTGGTCCAGGCATGAAACTTCAAGAGACACTGTTTTATAGGATACCCATATCCACTATCCCAGCCTTTCATCAATATGCCACTAGTGCCCCTGGGGTCTAACAATACTCTCAACTGTCCTCACCCATTTCAGGTTGCACACTGAATCCAAAACTAAAACTTAGCTCCATATTAATTTATCTACAGCTATCATTGCTGAATCTAAAGAGATTTGGAACATAACCAGAAATCACACAAAGAGCTAGGAAATACAGCATATGCAATGAATCTGATAGAATTTGTTGGACCTTCAAAATCTAGCTTCTGAAATCTATATAATTCAAAATTTCTCTTTGTAATAATCCATCATTTTCAGGAATTACAACTGGAACTTAACATGTATTTTTTAAAATCCACATGTTATTTGTTATAAGTCAAATTAAATTAAGCTCTGATTTTCAGTAGTTCATCTTCCTAGACCAAGCACATCTTGAATGAGATCAAAAGCTGTAGAGGGTGAAGCACGTGAAGCAACAGCTCAATGGTTGAAAAGGGAAAATGGAAACCCCCACCACGGAATCTTAAAATTTTGAGCGGCAGCGGTGCTCAGCAGACAACACAGGAGGCGACGAGCTGGATGCTTGCAAACCAGAGAGCATCAAAGATGCTGTAAGAGAATATGCAGGGAAACTTTCAGGTGTGTAACTCACTTCCCCAAGCCACACTGGCCTTTGGAAGCATCCGATAAGAGATAGCTCGGAGCTTTCTACTTGGCAGGGTCCCAAGTGACTTGTGAACTCGCCTCAGCTGTCACTGGTGTCCCCCCACTGCCACCACAGATGCCATTCTCCTGCTGCCACAATCAGAGCATCTGACACTGCCAACCCCATGCTGCCGCCACTCCCTAGGGTTCAGGGGTCACCTCATTTTAATTAGATCCCCCTATGAGTAGCCTGATGCACTTCATATCTGAACCCCCCTTTAAGGAACTTGGGATCAGAATCCTCAAGTCGGGTCAGAGACCAATTCAGGAATATGTTTCAGTATTGCACAGACTTCGGCACATAGGAAGTAGTAAGTACTTCATAAATGTTCATTTTCCACTCTCTTGTCTACTACTAACAATTCACCAGTACCCTAAACCAATACAGTTCCAGCGCTTTCCTACCACTTGGTGAGTACCCTGCCCACCCCGGAAGGTGGGGAAGCCTTTGGCAACCCTTTCTCAGTCTTCCTTGACCCCCAGGCTGGGTTAGTTCCCCCCAAGGAATGATCTCATATCACCAGGAACCTTTCCTTCAGGGCTCCTATCAGAAATAGAATTGGGGGCAATAATAGTAGCACCTACAGGTTTTTTGGTTTTGTTTCTTCTTGGCAATAATTAAATAAGTTACTACAGGAAAAGTGCCTGAAATCGTGTCTGACACATAGGAAGTCCTCAATAAATATTAGCTATGATTATTATATATATTTATTCGTGTGACTATTTGAAATCTGTCTCCTTTACTAGCTAGTAAGCTCTAGGAAGGCAGGATTGTGTCCATTTTTTGTTTTTTATTGTATCCCAAGTGCCTACTCAGTGTTGAGGGCACAGTAAGCACTCAGCCAGTGTTGGCTGAATGGACGCATGAATCAATCATAGCAACTCTTGTACCAACTGCAGAAGTCCCTCCTCACCACTTCCCCTGAACGTCTCGTGGGTCTTGATGCGAAGAAGATTTATCTCTTATTTTGTTATGTAAGTGTTCTCCAGTCAGTATATAAATTAAACTCCTTCATATGCACACACATACACACACACACATCACAGAGGCCCCCAAAGGATGCAGGTAGAATGTTTTTTGTTTGTTTATTTGTTTGTCTTAACAGCTTTACTGAGGAATAATTGATATACAAGAAGCTGCACACATTCAAAGGATGAACTCGATGAGGTTGGACATATGCAACCACCTATGAAACCACCACCACAATCAAGGTAATAGATGTATCCATCGCCTCCAAAAATTCCTTGTGTCCCTTTGTTTTTGTTTTCTTTTGTTTTGTTTTGTTTTTGTGTGGTAAGAACACTTACCATGAGATGTGAACACTTAACATGAGATCTACCCTCTTAACAAACTTTTAAGTGGACAACACAGTGTTGTTAACTATAGGCACTACGTTGTAGAGCAGATCTCCAGAACTTATTCGTCTTGCATAACTGAAACTTTATATTCATTAAACAACAACTCCCATTTCCCCCTCCCCTCAGCTCCTGGAAACCATCATTCTATTCTCTGCTTCTATGAATTTGACTATTTTAGATACCTCAAATAAGTGGAATCACGCAGTGTTGTCTTTCTGTGACTGATTTATTCCACTTAGCATAGTATCCTCCAAGTTCATCCATGTTGTAGCAAATGGCAGGATTTCCCTCTTTTTTAAGTCTGAATAATATTCCATTGTATGCACATACCACATTTTATTTATCCATTTATCCATCGATGACTAGGTTGTTGCAATGTCTTGGCTATTGTGAACAGTGTTGCAATAAACAGAGGGGTGCAGGTACCTCTTTAGAATGTTTTTTTTAAGGACTTTATTTTTTTAGAGAAGTTTTAGCTTTACAGCAAAATGAAGAGGGAGGTACAGAGATTTCCTACATACCCCCTGTTCCCCTACATGCATAGCCTCCCCTGTTATCAACATCACTCACCAGAATGGTATATTTTTTACCAGTGATGAATCAACATTAACACATCGTAATCACCCAAAGTCCATAGTTTTCCTTGGGGTTCACTCTTGGTGTTGTACATTCTATAGATTTGGACAAATGTATAATGACATATCTATTATAATAATATCATACAGAGTATTTTCACTGCCCTAAAAATCCTCTGTGCTCTGCCTAGTCATCTCTCCCCCCAACCCCAGAATGTTTTTTAAGAATACCATAATTTGTCAATATTATCCTTTTCTTCTCTAAGATATTGCTAAGATTATATGACCATTAAACAAGATATCCCAAGTGAAAATATTTAATACAGTGCCAAATGCCTAACAGATTTTATTATTATTATTATCTTTGTTGTAAGACATGACAAGCCCAGAGACCTGGACTGCCCATTGTAGGGACTAAATAAACATTTGTTGATTAAATGAATAAATGGCAAAGTTAATGAGTACAAAAGAGGAGGCCTGGATTGTAATTCTAGTTTTGGATTAACTAGTTATGTGGCCTTTGACAGTTATTTAATGTCTCTGAGTTTTTCTCCACTGCGAAGTTGAAGGGAGATAGGGGTAAAATCACAACATCTCTGAATTCATTGAATCACCAACTGTTTAAGCTGAAAGGGCATTTGGCAGACCTGTCAGGTGGTTCATCCAGTTCACCCAGAGTCTAAAGGTGGCCCGAGCTGCCCATATTTGACAAACTAGACTATCTGGATCTTAGTCCAGGAAACAACACCTCTAGGCACATAACAGTCACAGCAAGTGCATGTCCAGTGAATGAAATAGTGCATGGTATAGTGGGATCTAATTTAAAGCTGATTTACATAGGTTTTTTTTTAAAGCTTAATTGTCAGATAAGTTATTCATTCAACTAGCAGTTAGCAACAATAATTCAGCTAACTACTTGTATAAAGATAATTCAGTCAATCATATCTTTCTTGGGGACACTTTTGCCCCCAGGATACAGTACATCTTTTTTTCTTCAACGTGTTATTTTAACAAAATATAGTTATTTTAGAGTTTCATTATTTTTAACTGTGTATGTGTGAGAGAGAGAGAAAATTGTTAAAGGCCTAGATGAATATACAGCAGGATGTTAACAATAATCTCTGGATGGCAAAAATATAGGCAATTTTCATTTTCTACTGCATTCCTTCTTTTATATTCCTTCTTTTACATGTATTGTTTTTTTCTTGAAAGGAAAGATTTGCCTTGAGCTAACATTTGTTGCCAATCTTCCTCTTTTTTTTTTTTTTCTCCCCAAAGCCCCAGTGCATCGTTGTATATCCTAGTTGTAAATCCTTATAGTTCTTCTATGTAAG
The DNA here is from genome assembly GCF_057802395.1 of Ceratotherium simum simum. Lineage (NCBI taxonomy): Eukaryota > Metazoa > Chordata > Mammalia > Perissodactyla > Rhinocerotidae > Ceratotherium > Ceratotherium simum. The sequence continues at coordinate 9,829,636 of NC_141911.1, read as the reverse complement.
CCACTGCCACAGCATGGCAACTGACAGACAGATGGGTGGTGTGGTTTGCAACTGGGAAGCAAACGCAGGCCACCAAAGCAGTGAGAGCACTGAATTTTAACCACTACGCCATCAGGGCTGGCTCCATGTATTTTTTTCAATTGAGAAAAAATAGTAACACTGTTTTGTAATTCATTTATTGAATAGTCTGAACTTAGAGGATATAAACACAGTTAACTAACTTTCTTTACTTTCTCATTATAAAAGTAATACAGTTCTTTGAAGACAATTTGAAGTGTAAAGAAGAAAACAAACTACCTCATAATGTACTAGGCCACATCTTCCTTCCCAACCCTTATGGATGTCTGGAGGGTTTGTGAGGTTTCTGCTCATTTCTGGTTATTAAAAATCCATCTGGTCAGTCCATACTTGGAGACTTCACTCATATCTACTTTAATACTCACTGACTCCCTTCCCCACTCAGCCCATTGCAAACCCAGCTTCCGTCCCAAAAGACTTGAAAAGGAAAGGGATCTACTTTCTTTCTATCTTCTCCCTTTTCTGGGATCAAGCTCCTTTGGGATTGGGGACTGAGAAGAAGGATGGAAGAGATGGGACATGCCTTTCCTCAAGTGGACTGCCAGCGTGATTCTCTGGAGGTTTCTCTACTGGCTTCTCAGGTTCACATGCCGTGTGGCAGTGTCACTTGCAGGTGCTCTGATTGAATGCTCAAGTGAGCCTCTTCATGGCATGGCACCTTGATTGGGGAGCTCCACGGCCAGAAACGCTCTCCAGTTCCTGGCCCAGAGGTATAGTCTGCGGTGTCTGGCTGATAGGACTCCCTGGCCCCCAGGAAACCCTCTTGGGCATTGTAGAGGCAAGTTGAATCAAGCTAAGCTGCCGTTTTGTCCCAGAGGAGCTTGTCCATGCTCTCTTTGCCAAACGGTGGGACGACTCTTCTCTCTACCCTGCCTCACCTCTCCATTCTCCTTTCCCCAGGGGGAAAAGTGCTGATAGTCCCTTTGGCTTTGGAGGGAGGGATAGTGGAGTCTTCCCCATGGGGTGGACCATTCTAGACTCTGATGCATCTCCCTCTCCCCTTCCATCAGCCTTTTGCTTATAGACACTGGAGAGGTTGGGCCGTTCAGTAAACCCTGGGAGAGCAGTTAAACCCTAACTGTACGAAGATCTCTTTCAACCATGGAGTACTTGATGGTTCTCTGTCCTAAACTTTGGATCCTCTTTGTCAACTCCAGGGAAACAGGCAAGATTTCCCTCAGCATCCAGTTATATATGTCATATTTAGATTCATAGGAAAAAGAATGAAAGAAAATAATCAAAATGCCAACAGTGGTTTTCTCTCTGTAATGGGACTGGGAATAATTTTAGTTTTTTCCTTTACACTTTTATATTTTAAATTTTCTAAGTGTACATGTATCACTTTTGTAATCATAAAGTGAACAGTTTATTTAACAAAAAATGATTAGTGCAAAGATGAATTGTAGATTGGTAAAAAGAAAAAGTTAGTGAACTATCTTAACCAGTTCAACTTTTTTTCTTTTAATCTCAAATACTAGGTTACCTAGTTAAGCTAGAGTTTTATTTCCTTTACTTTATTCATAGTCTGAATAGAAAGATAAAATGTCCGCTTTATCAAAGAAAGAAAACTCTCTGCATCTTCAGAAGAAATTAATGCTTTTAAAAAAGTTAATTGTCAAATTTTAGGTTATATTTGAAAGGGGGCTATTTATTAACTTTCTTTTATTAAATTCTCATTAGCAAATAGATATTTTTAAATTGCTAACCAATAATTATAAGATGTGTTATGCCCTCAGAAATATTTGCTGAATTCTTTTATACCTACTTCAACTTTTGTTCAAAAGTTTAAAAATGATCTGATATCGAATATTTCTGAAGGGCCTTTTAAATATATATATTAAAAAGCAGGCATTGCAGATTGATGTAATTTTTTAATAGTCTAGAAAGGTTAGCGAAGTTGACTATCTCAATATTAGTATAAATAGAAATTAGGATCTCTAATACGCGACTCTTATCTTTGAGCTACACTTCCTTTCCAGTGTCTATCTCATAGTATATTTCTCAAATAAATGAATGGAATTATCTTTAACTAGGTTTATATTTCATTATCTACATTCCAAAATTATACATAAACATGTGCTTGTTCCAAAAATTCCAACAGTACAGAGCATCTAGAGTATAGAATAAAAGAGCCACTTAAACCCATTCTACCATTGGTGTATATCCTCCCAGATCATTTTATATATAGGCTTATTTTTAAATTACCTCATTAAAGTGTTTTAATCTAATCTGACAATTTCAACCCTGGTTTTCATATACAAATACCATATAAAATACATTTTGATTTATGAATACTGTAGTCATTGAGATCTTTGCTTTACTTTGTTTTGTCTTTTATTTATTCTGCCTGCAGATAATAGGCAAAAATTTTCTAGGTCACAGTTATTTCTCCACCAGCATTTCTCCTTGAAACTATAACCAGCACTTGCACACACAGAGAAAACACACTCATCTTTTCTTCTAGTCTCCCGGACATTGTTCCATGTTGAGTAAGCTGTGCCTTATGTGGCATATGCTTCAATAAGCCTCTCATAAGGTTTAATTGGGACTTAGGCACTCAATAAATATTTGTGGAATTGAATTGAATTTCAGTAATTACTCTGTAATTCTTAAAGCATGTAGACACTGGAAGGATGATACACAGTTTGGTGTTTTTCACTTTAAGGTTGCAAAAGCTCTACAAACCCATTCCTGAAATCAGGTGACACTCGCCAGTAGGTTTTGTTGGTTATTTTGGGTTCACTACAGAGAGCCTTTTGATCTCCCTCCAATCGTGCTTTTTTCAGTCCCAGATTTCTAAGCTAAAATCTCGATTGGAAATAAATTCATTTCCTTAAGCCACCTGGTGGCTTTCACCTGTAACTACAGCATCAACTAATGGCAAGACACCTCTCCTGCATGCCTCAACACACGCAAGGCCTGTCATTGCCTTCCTGTGTCTCTTATAAGATGTGTTATGATGAAATGATACCTAAGTAACGTGTAGGTGTTAGAAATCCAAGAGAAATCTTCACGATTCTAACCTCAGTGCCACTTTAATATCAAGAGCCACGTAGCAAAGGCTATGGGTGATGGAGTAAGAGAAACTATATTATTTTATTATTATAATTACATCATAAAACAAGCTTTATCGAGCACCCACCATGTGCCAGGCAGTGCATAGGAGACAAAAACCAACACGAGAGGCCCGCATTCTCAGGGACACAGGCGGAGCGGTATGTGAACAAATATGAAGGGTAAGTGTTAGGATAGACGTGCTGAGGTGGGGATGGAGAAAACTCTGACTGGGGGCTCCTTTATCCCACACTGCACACCAGGGAATGGTCACTACTCCCTCCCAGAATATGCAGAATACCAGAAAATAAAATCAAAATTCTTTTTTCAAATCAGCTTAAAATAATGATTAACAAAATAATGGCGTTCTAAGTGTATTGTGTAAGCTTGTATCCTACCTCCCGCAAAAGCCGAGAATATATATATCTCTATGTAATGCATAACCCTCAAGGCCATGTTACCCCAAGTTGGATCACAACGGGGGACCCAGCGACCCCAAGGTCAATAGTTAAGCTCCCAGGTGCCATCTAACTTAGCCAAACACCTCCTCCACCCCCAGCTTTTGGAGGAGGTAGGACAGCAAAGAGAAGGCAGAGCCTGCTTGCCAGGCTGCAATGCCCCTCCCAGCTCTGCCTCATCATCCCTGAACAGCAAAGTGTCATTGGGGCATATCCTGCCTTGGAAGGTCAGAGAAAGTTCCCGAGAGGCTGTGAAGTTTGAGCTGGATGTAGAAGAGTGGATAAGAGTACACCGGATAGATACAGGGGCAAGGCCATTCCACTTCATGGGGACATGTGCAGTAGTGCAAAGTGTAAAAAAGCAAGGCCTATTTGGGGACCTGCAGGTAATTCGGTATGGCCAGAAAAGGGCGTTACGAGCAGGCAGTGATAAAAGCTGCAGCTGAGAGAGTAAGCAAGTGCCTGCTCCCGAGCGTGGCACGTGGCGTGCTCAGATGGGCCTTTTGCCCTGCTGATAATGGGGCCACTGGAGGATTTTAATGGGGCCACTGAAGGGCAATGATGTAATCGTTTGCATCTTAGGGAGACTATCTTGGAAGTGAGATTAATATTAGGTTGAAAGGACGCACAACAAGAACTAGCAGGCCAGGTAGAAGGCTGTTAGTATATTCCAAGCAACACATGATGACGGTTTCCAGAGGACCCAGAGGAAGTTAGTGGCGATAAAGATGGAGACATGGAGATGGATTTGAGAAGTACTTAGCAGGTAGAATAAACAGGTTTTTGTGACTTGGATATAAGAAATTAGATATAGAAAGGAGTTTAGGGTGATTCCCAGATTTCTAGCTTATAAACCAGTGTTCCATAAGGTGCAGGATGTACAGGTCTGAAATATGATGGGATGTCAGGGCTGAAGATATAAATTAGGAACTGATCAGCGTCAGTGCTATGAGAAAGGAAGAGATTATTCTTGACTAAGATATTACAATACCCACACTCAGAAGAGATGTGTTAAATAAATTTCATATGAATAAATATGCATTCTTATATACACCTGAGAATATACAGATAACCTGGCAGGCTGAATAGGTAGAAGCCAGCCTAGCATTTTCTGTAGACCAGTGCCTGGAAATGAGGTTGGGGTTGAGTAGGTGGGAGACCCAGAGAGAAGCAGAAAATGAAGTTAAAGATGTTATAGATAGTTCTAAAAATAAGTGTTTCCACCAGCTGTGTAACTAGCTACCTTAATGTCCTATAACTGAAGTCATGGTGCTGAGTCATTCTTGTCCAGGGCAAGGTGTCACTCCTATCTGCAGCCTTGATTGGACATTGAACCCTGGACCCAACCAGCACTATGGGATGGAAGGTGAGGGATGAAGGAGCCACCAGTATGGAGCTATGGAAAATGTACCTCTGTCTTTTCCCAGCTGTCTCAGATTGGGTGGAAATTCCAATCAAGGTCACCCTGGGGAAATATCAACCTTATTCATCTACTGGAACTTTAAATTAAAAAGCCACCTAATTCTTTAGGGCAGGGGGATTGCTTCCCCTTCCATCAATAAGTCAATATTTCCCCTCTCGTCTTCTATTCTATTCTATTTTACAAGAAATTCATTCCAGTTAATATGAAAATGAGATGCCAGAAATTATGAAGGATGCTTATGGATGCAGTTCTAGTGATTCACTAAGTCTGTCTGTTAATCTAGACATCAATAATATACTTATTTTTTTATCATTTAAATGCTCTCAGTATCCATCTGCTCTTGGAACCAATTGAAACATCCTAGCCTTGTAAGGAATGCACTAATGGAAAGATACCGAGCCCCTTTGTTAATATTAAAAGCTCCATGTCACTTTCAGGCAACCAGTAGAGACCATCCTAAAGGAAGGCATGACATTCACACAAGGATAGTATTGGAATGAATTTGACCCTGTGGGAGAAAACCTCAGCCCAACCAGAACAGGCTATGGTTCAGTTTCCCCTTATTGAAATGATCAAATGTAAAAAATATACACCTATTTGACCACATTTCTGCTCAAACATTTATTATTGTCTTTACTAAACCCTGCATGGTCAGATAAATAAAAAATAGAGATTTCTCAACGAGAGCAAGCACTTTCTATAAAATGTTTTGACATCTAATGAGATAAATATTCCTTTGTTAATATTATTTTTTCAAAATTATTTTGGTTCTTCTTCCTATTCATTCTTGTTGATAGATATTGAATGAGTTTGTCAATTGCCCCAAAAAATTCTTTGGGGTTTTGATTTGAATCTTTTTAAACTTAAGTCGTAAACTGGAGAAAATAGACAGCTTTAATCTTCCTGTCCATGAAAGTGATAGGTCTTTCCATTTATGCTTCTCTCTCTTTTTTTTTTTTTCTGCCTCAGTGAATTTTAGCGTTTCCTTTATGTAGGTCTACCTATTTCTTAAGTTCATTCATTATTATTTTACAACATCTTGCTGCACTGCCCAAAAGTGCAAGCCAAAGTGTTATATTTACTGGGACACTTAAGGAAATGAAGTATTTCTATTATGGTATTTTAAGAAATCACAGAAAATAGAGGAAAATGTAGTCGTCATCTTTTGTTATGAAGAAACAGCTCATCTTATAAATTATTTTGGTTGCTTTATGGAAATACCTACAAAATCACAGTGTGACCACAGCAAATGTGGTTTTTTGAAGAGTACAGCCTGTCAGATCAATCTAATTTCTTCTAGAACAGGGTAGCTGACTTTTAGATAAGGGTAAAGAATTCTATGTGAAGTATCTGGATTTCAGGAAATCTTTATTCTAATGAATATGATTCTGTCACAAAGAATGTAGTAAACATAGTCTGGTGCTGGCTACATTGTTGGAGGAGAAGTTGTATTTCAAAAGGAGCTATCTTTTTCACTCTATGTTTATGTATTAAATTAAAAGACAGACAACTTTATGGCAAACATGTTATCCCCATACGACAACTCAAAAAGCTTTTTCAGAGTTGCTGTTGGTCACAGATAAAAATCAGTTTAATTCTCTCAGTCTATTTGCTTGGAAAACATTCCTATGCCTAAATTTCCAATGTACAACTGTAGATATTAGACAACATGACAGTGTCAGCTTGAGAGCAAAGAAAGGACCACGAGTGTATAACTTCATGATTCCGCAAATTCTGCTATTCCCATCCCCAACAGTTTATTTAGCTTCTTATTAACTCATGGAAGCCAAAGTCCAAAGGAGAGATGGAGGGGAAGGTTGTTCATGGATAAGCATTAAGACTCTCACAACACACTAATCCTTCCTCTAGTTTTAAAAGTTTGAAGAGATAATTATGATAGAAAGCAATGGAAACTGTCGAAGACGCAGAGCAACTGGAACTGTCGTACGTTGCCGGTGGGGATGCAAAATGGTGCAGCTGCTCAAGACAGCAAAGCAGAACATTAAACTACATGCAGGGCAGGGCCCTTCTGAGTGCCATTGCCACATGGTACACCCATGAAGTTGGCTCTGTATTTACGCAACGGAAGTAAAAACATATGCCCACACAAAGATTTGTACATGAATGTATATATCTGCATTAGTCATAGTAGCCCCCAAACCAGAAGCAACCCAAATATCCATCAACTGATACACAGACTAAACACATTGGGATACATCCATAAAATGGACTACTGCTTAGCAATAAAAAGGAACAAAATATTAAATCATACAACATGGATGAGTCTCAAAAACCTTCTACTAAATAAAATAAGTGAGACACAAGGACTAAATACTACATGATCCTAATTATATGAAATTCTAGAAAAGGTAAATTATTGTGACAGAAAGCAGATCATGGTTGCCTTGGGCCAGGGATTGAGGAAGGGGCTTGATCACAAAGGGGCAGGAGGAAACACTTTTGGATGATGAAAATGCTCTATATCTTGGGGGAATGTTATGGTATGTAAATTATACTTCAATGAACCTAGGGAAAAAAATTGAATAGCAACAGAAAGCTGAGTATATATAGAGAGTTAAGTATAAGTCACGTTAATACAAAACACTTAAAAATATGAGTATTGGGGGCCCCCCGGGGAAGTAGCAGTTAAGTTCGCGCGCTCAGCTTGGCAGCCCTGGGTTCGCAGGTTCGGATCCCGGGCACAAACCGACACGCTGCTTGTCAGGCCATGCTGTGGTGGCGTCCCATATGGAGTAGAGGAAGATGGGCACGGATGTTAGCCCAGGGCCAGCCTTCCTCAGGAAAAAGAGGAGGATTGACATCAGATGTTAGCTCAGGGCTGATCTTCTTCACACACACACACAAAATATATATATATATATGAGTATTATTATGTTGTATGGGTATTTTGGTGTACTGGATTGATACTAACATAAGGGGCCATGAGTAGGATTATTTTTCCAGTCAGCACACATTTTTATAATCGTCATCTCCTTACCTTATTGTAACTACAATCAGCATCAATATAGCATCAATATTGAGAACCTGTTCTCATATAAGGTACAGGATTTGGCTCCTGCATGGTGTGGTCTCCCAGTTGCTCAGAACTGAGGCTCTTTCTGCACCTCCCCTGACCTCCCTCTTACCTGAGATATCCATAAGCAGCAGGGTCAACTGCTCTCTGCTTCTTGTCTGTGGTGTCCTGAGTGGCACAAAGCTTGGGACAGCAGAAACTTGGAACCAGGAGGCTGTGTGAGTGCCTCCCCAGAAATCAAGAGCACTCTTATCTAGCTTCAGTAGCATGGGGAGGGAGAGAGTACTTCCAGAAAGGTTTGTCTGCATTCCTGGAATCAGAGAGTCTAGAGATAGTGAAAAAGGATTGGTTCTCTCCTCAAGCTCAGACAAAGAGCCAGGACTTGGACAAGGGAGGCTTCAGAGGGAGAGGGCTGCCTGGCCATCCCAAGTCCAAGAAAGATGAGCAGCAGGTCCTAGAGCTGTACTACTTGCTCCCCCACCAGCAGGTGTCTAGGCCCCAAACCACCAAAGGTGCAGCAACTCACAGCCTCTATACAGACGAGAGGGGTGGATGGAGACCATCCTGCCTCACCCGACTCCAGCTGTCTCAGCAGGCTTAAGTCAGGTGTAACTTCAGGAATCTCTGATGATCATCAAAGTGTGATTTTAGAAATAATGGTAAACTCCTGAACTGAAATAAAGGGTGTTCCTGCCTGTTGTGGCTGCTTTAAATTCCTTTAAGAGGAGGCACAGTGAGTCAGAAGATTTTACTTTCAAATATCTAGAAGAGGCAATAAATTAACCTAAATTCCTTCACCCTAATGAGTAATCAACAGTTGATCAACAATTCTAAATGATTGTCCTAGGTTCCAACTGTAGGAGATTGGAGAGGAGGGCAAGGAGGTGCCAAAGGGAGGAGGGGGCAGAGAGAGTAAGAAAAGGAAGACAAACTCAATAAAACATAATAATTTTTCAAAAGGCAGGTACAATGCTCTCTACTAGACAAAAAGACCGTGTAGCACAATGTTTCTACTGTGCAGGCCGAGCCCAGCTCAGTCCTAGGAACAGAGTGCACCCAAAATCTCAGAACGTGAGAGAAGGCAAGTAGCCCCAACCAACTCATTTCACCGATGCAAGACACAAGCCCAAGAGGCAAGCAGCATCGTTGAGCGAGGCAGGATCCCAGGCCTTTCATCTCTACATCCATGTTCTTTTCACCATACAGCAGGATAGATCCCAATGGTACAGGCTTAGGGAACTGTTCCCCACCCCCAACAAAAAAAGAGGGGAAAGTCCCTACCTCCAGCGCCCCATATTCTCATCTCCAGCTTCCCAGAGTTGAACCAGAGGAGATTTGGAGAGGTTGTTGGAAACTGTTCAGTGGCTCTTCTGAATGTGAGATGATGGAGGAGGCCATGCTAACCTCAAAGTAGGCTGCTTCTCTTCCAAAAAGCACACAGTCATCTCCTTGCTCCCTCTTCCTCCACCTGCCAAACTCTCTGTGTCTCTCCAGGCCCGTACAAAACATCCTTTCTTTGAAAAGGAGAAATGGAATGAACATTAGTTGATCACCTACTGTGTGCCAGGAAGGTCTTGACATATGTTTTGCTCCTTTGCTCCCCATGCCAGCCCTGTAATTTAGGCATTGTTAACCCCATTTAACAGCCAGTCTCCCGGGTCCTTCATCCAAATCTGCTCTTTCCCTCCCTCCTCTGAAGTTCCTCTGCACTTTTTCTGGCCTTTTTCTATTCTGCCTCGTCTTACGGTTATTTGTTATCATAGGTTTGGTTCCCCAGAGGCAGACCCCTAGATGAGGACTCAAGTACAATTGGCTTATTAAGGAAGGGAATGGAGGATGGGAGGGGAAAGGAGAAGGAGCCACACAAGGCGTAATTTCAGGCACAGTCCCAGCCTCTGCCTCATCCCCAGGGAGCTTTGGAGTCTGAATTATACCTGAGTTTTTCCTGTTGGGTCAAGGGGCTGAGGGCTGCTCTGGGGGACGTGCACTCTGAGGGATGAGGCAGGGAGCTCAGCAAATGTAGGCAGAGCACTTGTGGGCACACAGAAGCTGGAGAGGGGGCGCAGAGAAGGGCTGGGGGAGGGAGGGCTCTGAGGAGCGCTGACATGCCCTCACATCTGGGCATTCGCCTTATCCCCTATTATGGGTTGAATTGTGTTCCCAAAAAAGATATGTTGATGTCCTGACCCCCAGCACCTCAGAATGTGACCTTCTTTGGAAATAGGGTTATTGCAGATAAAATTAGTTAAGATGAAGTCATAGTGGAGTAGGGTGGGCCCTTGATCCAATATGCCTGGTGTCCTCATAGGAAGATGATGTGAAGACCCAGGGGGAGAACGCCATAACAATGGAGGCAGATTGGAATCATGCAGCTGCAAGCCAAGGAACACCAAGGATTGCTGGCCTCCACTAGTAGCTAAGAAGGGGCAAGAAGGACTCTAGCCAGAGTCTCAGAGGGAGCATGGCCCTACTGACACCTTGATTTTGGACTTCTAGCCTCCAGACTGTGAGAGAACAAATTTCTGTTATTTTAAGCCATCCAGCTTGTGGTAATTTGTCACGGCAACCCTAGGGAACTAACCCACTCCACTAGACTGTCAGCTTCTGGAAGACAGGTAAGACTTTGCTCACTTTCCCCCTCAGTGTCTGTCTCATAGCAGTTGCTGGGCCAGAGGAAGTGAAGCTCTTATTCTACTCAGAAGATCCCCAGAGCTGTGCCCTAGCCTTAGGTGAAGCAACTCCTTTGACACACAAGTGGGAGGTGGGAAATGGGGCTAATTCTCTGGAGAAATTAGGAGTCTTTTGCTCCCCATCCTGTGTCTGTGTTATATTCTTGAAGCCCACTTGGGAGCTTCATTGGGGTTTGCATTGCTGTTGATAATGTTGATGTTTGTCAGCCCCGCTCTTCTGTATGAGAATCAGCTGAACATCTCTCCTCTGGGCTCGCGGAACACTCAGGGCAAACTTCTACCCGGGCTCTGCCACAGACTAGTAAAGCGGTCTGCTTGTGCTTCTGCCATCCCCCAAGACTGAGGACCCTGGTGGGGAGATGGTCTTATGTATTTCTGAACCCCTAATACCCAGTGTCTGGCACATAACAGAATTCCCTTGTGAGTGCTAAACGGAACAGACCTGGCTTTTTAGAGTTTAGCTACAGGTTTGAGAAAATTTCTGGATAATCCTTAGCTTTCCATTCCTCAGTCAGAGCAATCCAGTGCCTCAAAGAAGATTTTTTGTGTACACTGTGTGTTTTATAGGCACACCGTGCTCATAGAGGGGCTGGAAAGCTGGCCCAACTCATTTCTTCACAGTTTATTATGCGGAAAACATAAGCCTTCTGTTTTCCTGGGCTGTTAACTTTGCACCTCATTTCATGTATAAAACTTTCATTAAAAGATACTGCTTCTGGGAGTTGATCAGTCATATAAAGATCAAAACCACTTTACAGTACGAGGAACTCAGAGCTCATACTTTATGAAGAATGACTTTATAGGCCAGGTAAGAGGAAATTGGTGCCCGATCATTAATCCTCAAAACGACTTAATGAAGTTGGTGTCAGACCCACTTCAAAGATGGTGAAATTGAGACTCGAAAAGATTAAGTGACAAGCCCAAGATCACACAGCTGCTAAGGGATGAGCCTAACATCTCTGACTCAAAGCTGTGGATTTTTAAAGAACTCCATTCAGACTCTCAAAGTGATATAATTTTAAAGAAAACAACTAACTGTTTTTCACAAGAACTTGGAATTACTTGTTCAAATGGGTGATTCTTCACAGCCCTCCTTGGAAGGTTAAACAGCGATTCTGATGATCTGTTGTTCCTCATTTCATTTTGGGAACACCTCTTCGAAGATTCAGATCTTCAGAACCTGAGGAACATTCTTGTCAAGTGTTATCCCTGGTGGCAAATCTTCAACTCTGAAGTCTTTCTGAGCAAAATATGGAGAATAAAGCAGATGATTAAACTGACCACTAATCTTTTAGGTCAAAAACATGGTTGGCTATAAAGATACAGGGTAGATTTTGGTGTGGATCTGGAGACAGTGTGGACAATTTTCACACTGGATTTGAAGCCAGGCAGAAAGAGTCTGAAATCTGCTTTGCCACTGGCTAGCTGACCTTGAGCAAGTGGCTTGACCTCTCCGAGCCTGTCTCCTCTCTATAAAATCAGGTCATCACGTATCTCATAGGGTGATTAAAATGAGATAATGCGTATGGAGATGTCACATAGAGTCAGTGCTTACCCAATGATAGCCATTATCATTGACCAAAAAAGACTTCCCAAAGAAGGTTTTGAATAATAATAACATCATTGAACATATAGCTTCAAGAACACTCACATGGACATTTAAGCTCTGGTACATACGTCCAGGGACAGATTGAGCAGTTCAAAGGAAGCACTTTGGCATCTTCTGCATCCCCGTGGGTTGAATACATTCCCACACTTTGCAATGAGGTTGGCCCTTATGATAATTGCAACAATAAAATCTATTTATTACCACTCCATAGTACGACAAGTTTCCAGGAAAAAAAAAAAAAAAGAAGTGGGCTTCTATTAAAATAAGAAAAATTTCTCTTTAAGAAGGACTAGTAAGTAATTGAGCATGGCCTCCTTCTCTGAGCAGAGCTGACTCTGCATCTGAAATGATTGGTTAAATATTTATTGTAGAGTTTTTCGCAGTCAGCTGGCTGACTGGGATTCATATCCTAAGAGAATTTTTTCATACAACATATATTTCTTTTTCATTACACTAGAAATATATGTTCCTTGTAGAAAAACTATAAATTGCTGACAAGCAAAAATAATACGTAAATCATACATAATTCTGCCACCCAGAGATAAGTACCGTTAATAGTTTTGGTGAACATTCATTCAAGTGTCACTGTATATTTATCTATTTTTTACACAAATGGGATCACATTATATATGCAATATTATACCATGGTTTATTAACTAAGCGATACCATGAATATTTCTCTATGTCAATAAATGTACTTGTACAGTGCAGTTTTCATCAAATGATGCATAGTATTCCACTTAAAAAATAACTCATATTTATCCAATCCTGTACTGTTGAATCCTTGAGTTATTTCAAAATCATGCTTTTGCCATTAGAAGTGATGTTATGATGAGGTCACCCCAGGGAGAGTGTGTTTAGCGAGAAGAGGACAAGCAGGGACACCATGCCCCTGGCGACAAGGGTAGGCCCCTTGGGATGAAATAGAGCCCAAAGGACAAGAAAGAACAACCAGAAAACAGAAAGTAGATGGCGGTTTCCAGGGGCTGAGAGGGAGGGGAATGGGAAATTGGTGTTTAATGGTGTAGAGTTTCAGTCGTGCAAGATGAAAAAGTTCTAGAGATCTGCTGTACAACATTGTGCTTACAGTTAACGATTCTGTACTATACACTTAGAAATTTCTTAAGAGGGTAGGTCTCATATTATGTGTTTTTTACCAGAATAAAAATATATAAAGAAAGAAAAGGAAGGAAGGAAGGAAAGAAGAAAAAGAAAAAGAAAGGGTAACCAGAGAAGCAGAACTAAAACCGGGAGCTAGGGGTGCCGACAGAAGTCGGTGGAGGAGAGAATTTCACAGGAGAGACTTCTCAAAACTGCAGTATTTGCCACCACGCTAATAAATGGTCATCCATGGAGTCAATTGGATAGTCTATAAAATCCATAAATGCAGTCTCACAAAGCCCTTGGATTTAACCCCCACAAAAAGCAGTCATTACTGAGCCACTTCATCATCCAATGGGGTTGGCATTCCTGAGGTTGACTCTATAGCCTGAAGATGCTTTCTGGAAACTCAGTCACTGACCTCTTGGGTCCATGTCAGCATATGTTGATGAACACAGGTGCTGTGTCTCACAAGCAATAGTTCCCTTTTCTGGTGTTAGAGATGGGCGTGGCCCCTAAATGACAGACCTACGTGCTGCCAGTAACATACTACACAACTACAGGGTCACCAGCACAAAGTGACCAAAACCTCACTGCTCCTGTTCTTTTACTGTTGGCCTCATTTCCTTCTTTAGGGGAGTTTTTATTTCTCCTTTTTCATGTTTAATATTATCCATTGAAAATTATTGATTGGTTCAGTCACATCATGTATAAATAAATATTAGAAGATACAAACAATAAATAAAAATCCCTCCAAAATGCACACATGCACAAACATAGACCTGATATCACCACTGTGAACTTAGGCCTCTTAAAATTAACCTACGTCTTTAACACTGTCGTCAATTTGATATGAGTTAATGCTTTCATACAAGGTTAGATCCCATCCTATAAAAGCCGATGCTTTCTGGACTTCCCACTCGGGGCCGAGGGTGGTGACTGAAAATGGTATTTGGCTAAAGCGACCAGTCCATCCCTGGGTTTTCCCAGGAGTTTCACGGTTTTAGCTCTGAAATTCTTGCACCCAGGGAAACTCGTCAGTGCCAGGAAAACCAGGATGGTTGGTCACCATTCATGTGGCTCCAATCAGTTCAGCTCCCTCTCTCTACCAAACTCTATCTGGAGGCCTTCTTTTTATTCTGGATTTCATAACTCATTGATTGTGAGTGAATCACTACCTCAGAAGGAATTACATGCAATTTGTTAACAAGTAATATTTACAACAAATTATAAAAATATATAAAACAAATTATAAAGAATGGCACAACTCCTTGGGGTTCTGGCGTTAACCATCACCCCCCACCCAGTGATTGATATAGCACTTAACCAAGAGTGACTGGCAGAATGTCCCCCTTCTCAGTCCATCCAGGTCCCCTTCTCCTATCACACAGGGTTGGTGTCATATCTGATCCCTCTTCATCCATCCATTTAGTGTGTAAATTGAGTGCCTACTCTGAGCCTGGCAGTGTGCTGGGCACTAGGAATACAGAAGAAAACAAGAGAGGCGTGTAGCCCTGATGGAATTTACACGATGGCGGAATAGGTTGATATTAATCAAATAATCTCACAAACAAATATGTCATTATTAATTGTGATGAGTACAATGTGCGAGAAGTACAATGACAGAGTACACCAGGAGAAGCTGATCAGAGTCAGAGATAGCTTCGCCAAGGAAGAAACATGTAAGCTAGCCATGAAGGATAATTAGAAATGCAAACTAAAACTCTCACCAGATTAACAAAATTGAAAGTCAGAAAATACCGAGTGGTAGCAAAGATGTAGTGCAGAGGGAACTCTTGTTTACTGCTGGTGGGAGTGTGTGTCCATCGCTACCTAATGTCTCTGGGTGCCACATCCTCTTTCCATACTCTGCTCTGTACTGCTAGGGGTTGGAGTCTGCGAAACACATTTCCCAGGATCTCTTGCCGGCTGGCTTCCCATGAGGCTTTGCCAGTTTGAGGCACTGGTGGAGATAAGAAGGCAGGAGGAAGAGGGAAGCTTTCTGCGTCTGGCTCTGACCCTGGGCGGCAGTTACCGAGGAAGCTACAGTGGCAATGGAGGGAAGGTGATCTGGATGCCAGCAGCCTGGGCAGAGGCAGCACCTCTTTCAGCAGTTCCAGCCCTGTCTGAGGCAGTGCCGCTTCAATGGATCCAGAACGAACTGCAACAGCATCTCACGGAAGCCAGCACAGGCTTGTGGGCTGAACTCCAGGGCACCGGCACCCTCCGATTTCCGGGTATCACCAAGTCCTCTTTTTGGTCCTCTAGTCTCACTCCCTTCCTTTTGTTCTTCCACCCCTCCCAATGCCTTTGAAATCAATTCTTTGTATGCAAGTCCCTCAGTTTGAAATATCTAGAGTAGTTTCTATTTTCCTAACTAGACTCTAACTGGTTCAACCATTTTTTTCTTCTCTCGACTTTTTATTTTGAAAAATTTCAAACATTCATAAATTCTCCATCAACATTTTGCCACATTTGCTTCTTGCCTCTTTCTCTCTCTCTCTCTCTGTCTCTCCAACAGTGTATACACTGTTTTGCTGAGCCATTTGAAAATGAACCATAGATATCTTGGCATTTCATTTCTCAATACTCTTAAGAAAGAATAAGGAAAGAACATTTTTGTACATAACTTCAATATCATTCACTTTTTTAAAATTATCAATAATTCCATAGTATCACCCAATATTCATTCCATATTCAGATTTCCCCAATTGTCCCCAATTTTGCATTTATTTTCCTAATTCAAGCTTCATGCATTGTGTCTGGTTTTTATGTTGGCTCAATCACTTTCAAAAACAATTTGGCATTGTCTTACAGAAATTCTTGCACAAATGCACGAAGAAATATGTATAAAATGTCCATAGCAACATAGTCCTTAGGAGAAAAATCCTAGAAATAACCTATTTGAGGGCGAGAGGAGGAAACTGAAGGAGTCAAGGATGACTTCTCTGGGTCTGGCTTGGGCAGCCGCGTGGACAGAGGTGCCCTCCTGCCTGCTTTCCCTGCAGGTCCACAATAGCCCATTTGCTTTCCAGTTTCAAACTGCACCCAGTTGCTGTCTGCAACTGCTCAAAATTCACTCTACCTGCTTCGTGCCTCAAAAACATTAAGAGCATTTTTATTGCTCTGGTGATTTCTGTCTGTTTGCCTTTCACGAAACCAAGAAATGCAGGAAATGCTGTGGAGGTAATTCCCCTCCAACGCCAAAGGACTCTATTCCCAGCCCTCATTCTGCACAGCCTCTGAATGTCCTCAGATGGTGTAATGACTTTAATTCCGAGTGCAGCCTGAAAAACTCCCCCATCACGCAGCAGCCATTTCTCCTATGATTATGCCCTCTCTCCCACCATGAAACTTCCCCCATTCACCACCCTCACCCCCTTCTCTCACTGCAGCTAGAGTTAAAAGCAGCCACCTGCTGCCCCACGGGGTTTAACTACTTTACTCTTTCATGCCTTCTTACATGTGTGGGTTACATATGCAGTGGTGGAAGATTTGCTTAGCACTTAGATCTATATGCTTGTCTACGGTAATATAAATATGAATGGCTTGAGTCATCTACCATTGAATACTCCGGCTTATAATGTGTCACCTCCATAGGTCATTTTGCTTTTCAGGCTGATCAAGCCTGAAGGATTAATGGGGAGGAATAATATATTGATGAATGCCTTATGAGAAACTGCTTACAGAAATTAAACCATACACAAGGTTTCAACATGATTACTCATATTGCCTTGTATGAGGTGATCACATTATCATTCCTGGGAACAGTTTCCCACTATCATGCTTACACTATGTACAGCATATCTGATAATAGTTCTAATGAAGTCAGAGGACAGAGACTATGTTATAGCCAAAAGACTATACATAAAGGCAAAACATGGTAGACTATTCAGCATAATCCTTAAACGGCATCAATGCTTTTTGAGAAGTTACACCAAAATCTTGATCAAGTGTCCCCAAGTATTCTGCAGACTCATCCTAGAAGTCTTTCAAGATTATCATAGACTTCTGGCAATGACTCAAAGTGCTACTAGTCTCATCTCAAACCTTTGAGGGAAGCAATAGATCCTTTTCTGGCCATGCAAAGAAGTATGAATTGACTTTTCTAGCATTTCTATATCCAGCACATGTGATAGCATGAAGATGCTCAGCCACTTGCTGATTAAAGTCTTTGTTAGTTGGGTATTTATCCAAAGAACACGAAAACTCCAGTGCGTAAAGATACATGCACCCCTGTGTTCATTGCAGCATTATTCACAATAGCCAAGACTTGGAAGCAACCTAAGTTCCCATCAAGGGACGAATGGATAAAGGAGATGTGGTATATATACACAATGGAATACTACTCAGCCATAAGAAACAATGAAATCCAGCCATTTGTGACAACAAGGATGGATACTGAGGGTATTATGCTAAGCGAAATAAGTCAGAGGCAGAAGGTCAAATATCGTATGATCTCACTCATAAGTAGAAGATAAAAACAACAACAAACAAACACACAGAGACAGATTGGATTGGTGGTTACCAGAGGGGAAGGGGGGAGGGAGGAGGGCGAGAGGGATGATTAAGCACATGTGTATGGTGATGGATTTTACAATTTAGTGTAGTGTAGATGGATTTAGTATTTGGGTGGTGAACATGATGTAATCTATGCAGAAATAGAAGTATAATGATGGGGGCTGGCCCGGTGGCTCAAGCAGTTAAGTGCCCGCACTCCGCTGCGGCGGCCCGGGGTTCACCACTTTGGATCCTGGGCGCACATCAACGCACCGCTTGTCGAGCCATGCTGTGTTGGCGTCCCATATAAAGTAGAGGAAGATGGGCATGGATGTTTGCCCAGGGCCAGTCTTCCTCAGCAAAAAGAGGAGGGTTGGCAGATGTTAGCTCAGGGCCGATCTTGCTCACCAAAAAAAAAAAAAAGAAGTATAATGATGTACACCTGAAATTTATACAATGTTACAAATCAATGTGACTGCAATAAGAAAAAAAAAAGTCTTTTGTTAGTAAAGGGAGAAGAGAGCCCTGTATGCCAAGGGTCATAGCATTCATTATGCATGATCTTGTTCTTTGCAGTTTCTTGGGTCACACCTTGCTATGGTGACACCTGTTTTCTCAAGCTAAATCAGCCTGGGGGTGATCAGTGATCACATTCACAGTAATTATTTTTGCCTCTTTCTCTTACTCTGTATTATAAAACCTCTAATGCCTCTCAAAACCTCCTCAATTATTTCTAGAAATTTCCAGAAAATGTCTCATATATGCTAATGAGAAAATTCTCCCAATGCCAATAGGATATCTACCATTTTCATGCTTTTCTGATCCAGTAGGGATATCTGCTGCCTAGACCTTGCTACTTACAAGCCCACTTGAAGCTAATATGCCCCTACTGCCTCTACCCCCTGGGGCCCACTAAGAGAGCATGAATGTCAATACCACGTGTCTATCTCCTGAAACTCATAAAATGCCAGCCCCACCTCCTGCCACTGGTCCTACAATGTTATAGAACTTCCTGTATCACAGAACTTATGACGAAGGCATTCTCCTGAGTTCTTACTCCAGCCTCTTCTCTCCATGGGACTCAGAGTCCAAAGGAGCAGAGCTAGAGGACCACTCCCAAGAGTAGGTTCTAACTGTAATCAAAAACATCCCAGCACTCTGAATACTAAGGTATTATTCTAAGGTCCAGCCAGCGTGCCTGCCTTCCTTTAGGAAGAGTCCCTTCCGAGAGTATTAGGGTCCTTTAAAAATTGGTCTCTGCTGATACATGCTATAACGTGGATGAACCTTGAAAACATTACACTAAGTGAAATAAGCCAGACACAAAAGGACAAATATTGTATGATTCCACTTATATTAGGTATCTAGAATAGTCAAATCCATAGAGATAGAAAGTAGAATGGTGGTTGCCAGGGGCTGGAAGGAGAGGGGAATGGGGAGTTAGTGTTTAATGGGGACAGACTCCCAGGTTGGGACCATGAAAATCTTCTGGGGATAAATAGTGGTGATGGCCACACAACGATGTGAATGTACTTAATGCCCTGATCTGTACACTTAAAAATGGTTTCAATGGTAAGCCTAACGTTAATGGATATTTAAGCACAATAAAAAATAAAATATGTGTAACAAGATGAGATTAAAAAAAACTTGCCTCTGGCTGACCCACCCCACCAGGCCTCTGGATCTGCCTCCATGTGTCTGCTTCCCAGGGGGTGGACTCACTTAGATCTCCAGCAGCTCCTAGACGTACAGGGGGACCAGCCACCACTGCGTCAATAAAGAACTAATTCATTGAAGGCCCATTGTCTGTTACTAGTGTTTCCATACAGGAATTCCTTCCCAGAAGTTCTTGGGAAATTTATATTTTTCTGAATCCCAAGAAAAATCTGTCAAAAAGTCAAGAAAATGGGAATTCTCCTGTGAGAATTAATACTTAACAATCATCAGACAGACGGTACTGGTTTGAAGGAATCCGTTGACACCAAGTTAAAAGCAAGAGCAGGAAATGCTGGCAAGTGGAGTCCATGATAAGATTGACATTTCTGGGAACTGGACAGGAATACTCAGGAGGAAATTGGTCACAACTGTGTGTTCATGCGGCCAGTCTGCTGCTAACAGGAAATCATTCTTGCAAATAAAATGAATGTTAATAAGTTTGAACACATAGAATCATTATACAAATCCTATGAGTGATGTTCTAAGAAATAAATTTTGGAAGCAAAATAAGTCCTTAAATTGTCAATGCCAACACATGACTCTTTGTAGTACTGTTAAATTTACTAGGATATCCAAATGTTATCGGAATACTACCCAGTAATGTTTACTGGTGTTTGAATGTTCTGTATATACTATAGTTTCTTATAAATATTTTACTAGAAAAACATGCAAAGAGAATAAGATGTTAAAATTGTCGTGGAATGCTTCAATATGAAATTAGAAATTGATCTACAATCTGAATTAGCAAAAGCAATATTGATTTCAATAGGAAAACCAAAATACGGAAAAGCAAACAAAATATTTTTTATCATTAAAAAAGGAAATGAGCTTAAATGGAGCAACGTGAACCCTGCTATCCAACTTGAAGATGCTTTTGGATGCAGCCTTAACAATTCTACCAAATCAATGCAAAATGAAAGAAATTTATCTACATCTGAAATATTTATAACTGGACAGATCAAAAGTATTGGATAGGACAATTAATGTTTAGTGTGCATTAAAATTTTCATTTGAGAATAACAACTATTAAGTGTTAAATATTTGTGGTATCTTTCAACTTTTTAAGTGTTTTTTCTTTGGCCCTTATTTAGTGCTAATGGTCTTTTCTTTTAGTGTTCTCTACTACCAAATGTTTATATCAAGTAAATATCATTTTTGTACGTTATTGAAATGTATAATATTTTCGTAATATATCATTTAATATAAAACAGGCATTTATTACATGAGGTAGATTTTTCTGTATAGAAAGACTTGTATAACACTATCACAGAAAAATGATTCACTATTTATTATTATGGTCACTCATTATTTTTAAACTCATTAAGTATAAAAGTTTCAATATAACTTAAGACTTTGGGAATTCCTGGGGATTCCCAGAGATTCCAATTTCTTGTTCTTGAATTCTGAGTATTAAGATCTGTCATTAATTTAGAAATCCCATTTCCTGCCCATTTTTTAAATAAAAATCACGGGGCCAGCCCAGTGGCACAGCGGTTAAGTGCAGGCGCTCCAGTTCAGCAGCCCAGGGTTCGCAGTTTCGTATCCCAGGCATGCACCAACGCACTGCTTGTCAAGCCATGCTGTGGCTTGACATTCCATATAAAGTAGAGGAAGAAGGGCATGGATGTTAGCCCAGGGCTGATCTTCCTCAGCAAAAAGAGGAGGATTGGCATCAGATGTTAGCTGAGGGCTGGTCTTCCTTGCAAAAAAAAAAAAAAAAACTGCATATATTTAAGGTGTACAACGTGATGATTTGATATACATATACACAGTGAAATGATTACTGTAGTCAAGCTAATTAACATATCTCCTCACATAGTTGCCATTTTTGTGTGTGTGATGAAAGTACCTGAATCTATTCTTTGCAAATTTCCAGTGTTCAATACAGTATTATTAACTATAGTCACCATGCTATACCTTAGATCTCTAGACTTATTCATCCTACATACCTGCAACTTTGTACCCTTTGACCAACATCTCCCTATTTCCCCCACCTCCTTTTTTAGATTCCGCATATAAGTGAGATTGTGGTTTTTTTTTTTTCTATGTCTGCCTTATTTCGCTTAGCATAATGTCCTCCAGTTTCATCGATGTTGTCACAAATGGCATGATCTCCTTTTTTTAAGGCTGAATAATATTCTGCTATATATATATATATATATATATATACACACCACATTTTCTTTATCGATTCATCTGTCTACAGACATTTAGGTTGTTTCCATATGTTGGCTATTGCACATAATGCTGCAATGAACATAGGAGCACAGATATATCTTCAAGGTACTGATTTTATTGCCTTTGGGTATATACCCAGAAGAGAGATTGCTGGATTGTATGGTAGTTCTATTTTTAATCTTTTGAGGACCCTCCATACTGTTTTCCATAATGGCCATACCAATTTACATTCCTACCAACAGTGCACAGTGTTCCCTTTTCTCCACATCCTCGCCAACTCTTATCTCTTGGTCTTTTTGATAATAACCATCCTGACAGATGCAAGGTGATATCTTATTGTGGTTTTCATTTGCATTTCCCTGATTAGTGATGTTGAGCACCTTTTCATGTACCTGTTGGCCATTTGTATGTCTTCTTTGGGAAAATGTCTATTCAATTCCTTTGCCTATTTTTTAACTGAGTTGTTTGTTTTTATTGCTATTGAGTTGTATAAGTTCCTTATATATTTTAGATATTAACACCTTATCAGATATATGGATTTTCCTGCCCATTTATTAATGCCACTCAATACATCAGAAAGCTTGCACAAAAGTCTAACTCATTAGTTCAGGTGAACTTCATTTGCATATGGGTAAATAAGCAGACAGACCTGGGTCTTACTACGTAGCGCATATCTAAGGAATTCACTGGAATTGTGAAGTTACTTTCTGGAAACTAGAATTTGCAGGAAATTCTTTCAAGTAGTCAAGTATTAGCACTACTTAGTACTTTTACAAAATAATTAGTCAGACATTATATTTCAACATTTGAGATTTCAAAGAAGATAAAACTTGCTGATGAGTTTTTTTTAATAGTTAAAGAAGTTTTATTCGTGGACTTCCTCCATTGTGACATGGTCTCATGGATAACAACATGGAATCTGCTAGAAGGAGAGGCACATTCTTTGTTGCAGATAAACGTGTTGTTTAAGAAATTATCTTGTTCAACTTCTAAACACATTTGCTCATAAAAACTAAAATAAAAAATTATTTAGCCATGCAGATGAGTCCTCATGATGAATCCACATATGTCTAGGGGTGCTATTGAGTTGATATTTGTCAATGTTCACTGAAATTTGTCATGACTTAATCATGCCCCCCACCTCGCTAGTAGGAACTCAGAAAAAGTGATTAAGTGCTCTGCAATAAATACTGAAGAATAGTCCATCTCCATATTCAAATTTATTGCCACCTCTCTAATTAGGGCAAAACTTCCATAACAGGTGAAATATTGTCTTACCCTAGATTTCCTAAAAAGCAGAGCCTGAGGCAAGGATTGAATCCTGATGCTTCACTTGGCAGGTGAAGTCCCAGAGCAGAGTCCCATGAGGCTGGGAGGGATGGGCAGCATTGCAAGATCCTGTGTGTTACAGCACTGGCCACCACTTGACAATAAGCTGCAAAGATACAGAGCTAACTACTTAGCAGATGTGCCCACCAGGCCAGAGTCTCTAGACAGGCTATACAGAGAAACTGTGGCTTGGGGCCAGCCATGGGAAGAAGCAAGGAGTCAGAATTCATCTACCTGGCTCCTTCTCATCTCTTATTTCTACTGGTCAAAGTTTGCCCCAATGGGGACTTAACTCCTCTGCATTTCTGGATTGCATCATCTGGCCCTTTGAGCTGCTGCTCCAGAATTAGATTCCATGCCCCACCACATAGTATCTCATCCAAGTCCTATAGGAAAAGGAGAGGCTAGAAACTCAGGGTGGTGACTGGCCAGTCTGGCTATGCAGCAGGCCCCAGTGATTGGTCACCTCCAGGTGGTGGAGCCGTACAGTCCCAAACAGAGGAGGAAGGCCAGAGCAGCAGCTGAAATAGAATAAGCAGCTAAGGATCTAGGAGGTGACAGCATTGAGAGAATCTTAGAAGGAGCATAAGATGTGCCTGATCTGCGTATTTCATATCAGAGTTTCAAATATTATCTTTCACAGGGTGTTACAGGTTGAAGTGTCTTCCCACCAAAAACTCATATGCTGAAGTCCTAATCCCCAGAACCCCCTCAGAGTATGACTGTATTTGGAAACAGGCTCTCTAAAGAAGTAATAAAGGTTAAATAAGGTCATGTGGGTGGGCTCTGGTCCAATATGACTGCTGTCCTTATACGAAGAGGAGATTAAGACACAGACACACACAGAGGGAAGACCATGTGAAGACACAGAAAGAAGACAGCCATCTACAAGCAAAGGAGAGGGACCTCAGAAGAAACCAATCCTGCCAACACCTTGATTTTGCTCTTCCAGCCTCCAGAACCATGAAAACTTAAATTTATGTTGTTACTGCAGCTCTAGCAAACTAATACACAAGGATAGATCAGAAATCAATCAGACCAAATTCCAGTCTGACTTCCTTTCAGGTCTGTCATTTGTTCACATTCCCTTGCAGTCAATTCCTAGAGCAGCCAAATTATTAACTCTCTGAATCTGCCAGAATGAATGAGCCATCTTAATTTTTTTTAATCAAAATGAGAGTCTCCAATAAAGTATTACATGATTTTGCTAGTAGAATGCAGCAATATATTCAAATAGGCACTATATGTTTTAATGAATAATTTATGCATTGCACTGGTATTAGCTCTACAATTACCTTACTACCACTTGCTGGGACATAGCTACAATTATTCATATATTAGCGTACTGATTATTGAGATTGTGGAGCAACTTCAGTTAAGTCAATAAAAGAAATGAAAAAATAAAAGAAGTTATAATGTGTTCTACTAAAAAACTAGAATTAGTAAAATCCACAGTGAAGCCTGATACAAAAAACAATCTAGAAAAAGCAAAATTGGCTGAAATATCAAACATTTACATCTCTGTGATGAATGTCAACCTTATACAATTATTGGTTTATTTAGTTCAGTTGCTGCTTTGGGGATTGAAAAAAATCATGCAAATTGAACAAAATACATTTAAAATTATTGAAGATGGGAGACCAAGGGAAGTTACCATGCAGCGAACAAGAAAAGAACAAACCAAAGCACTGTTTTATTTATACGTTTTATCAGAAGATTTAGTAGTGTCCTACCAACTCTACTTAAGTAGGCTCATTTCCATGATAGCACAAGAAATAAGTATTGTTTTATGCTGCTTTATGTGATATCTTCTTCTCCTTCTCTACCCTTTAGCCGTCTCTTCTTTTGGAAGGTCCTGCACTATTTTTCTCATGTTTTCCATCCTCTTAATTGCATTTTATCATTTCTCCATTTGGGCAAGCTATTTTGAATCCTACCAACATTCATTTGAGTGCCCTTGTAGGAGGCACTGAGTTAGTGAGAAGGAGGAAGATAAAGCTAGTCCCTGTCCTCAAGGTATTTACTATCTAGAATGAACAACACTTAGAGGTTAGAACCAAATCTATTTAGCTTGCTTACAATTCCTGCTAATAGAGTACTAGTGCAGGGTGTTTAAATATAAAGTCATTTGACGCCTCTTCCAGCGCCTTCTCACCACCCCCACCACCATGAAAAGCTGCCCTTCAACAGTAAAGTGGATAAATAAATTGCCGTATATAGTCATACAATGGAAAAGTACAATGCAATGAGAATGAACATTTACAACCACACTAATAATATAGATGAGGGCCGGCCCGGTGGCTTGCCGGTTAAGTGCATGCGCTCCGCTGCTGGCGGCCAGGGTTCAGATCCCAGGCACGCTCCGACGCACCGCTTCTTCGGCCATGCTGAGGCCGCGTCCCACATACAGCAACTAGAAGGATGCGCAACTATGACATACAACTATCTACTGGGGCTTTGGGGAATAAAAAAAAAAAGGAGGATTGGCAATACATGTTAGCTCAGAGCTGGTCTTCCTCAGCAAAAAAGAGGAGGATTAGCACGGATGTTAGCTCAGGGCTGATCTTCCTCACAAAAAATAAATAAATAATAATAATAATACAGATGAATCTCACACGCATAAAGTTGAACAAAAGAAGCAGACATTGAAGGGTGCATACTGTATAATTCAAGTATATAACGCACAGAAGCAGGCAGAACTAAGCTATGTTGTTGGAAGTCAGGAAAGTGGTTACTCTAGGGCTAGGTTGTGCGGAGCAGTGACTGGTTAGGAGCAAGGAGAGTGTTCTAGGGTGCTGGTGATGTTCTCTTTCTCGCTCTGAGTACTGGTTAAACAGGTGTGTTCAGTTTGTAAAAATTCATTGAGCTGTGTACTTACAATATGTGCACTTTTCTCTATGTGTATTATATTTCAACGTAAAGTTTTAAAAAATATTACCAAAGTGTGCCCAGCAATACAAAGTTTTTCTAACACTGACCATAATTTTGCTGCAAGTTTTCCTGATTTTTATAGAAACAGATAAGAGTACTTCTTCATGACAAATCTCTAAGAGAAAGGCATTACTTTGTTCAAAAATGCTTAAATGGGCTTCATGGCAAAGTCCCCTTCACATGTGGGTGAAAGAGGAATTTGCGCAACATAATTGATCAGGGTTTTGTATCCTTTGCCCGTTCCAATTGACAGGCTAAAAGCCCCAGGAAATTAGGTTAAAATAATAAAAACAGTTAAGTCCATTTTTAAAGGCAGCAAAGGGCATTGTGGCTAACAAGAACCCCAAATATGGTACTAGCTGAATGAAGTAAATGTGTTAAATTATTTCTATTTGATGGTGGAAAAAAATGCTCTTTAAAAAACACTCACATCTTCTATGGTAGCACCTATAAAGCAAGAGAGATCTAATGGATGCACCACTAAGTGGGAAATGAACTACTCATGAATACAAAAAAGACGATGAAGTACCTTGTTTAACGCATCTACACAAAAGAATATAAACGGAGTCAACTGGGCCAAATGGGTTTTTTAAAAAAAAAATGTCCCCTTAAGGAACAACACAACAAAAAGAGAATCAATTGAATTTTACAAGATAAAAGAGTGTGTTCTATAGTTTAAGATCTATATTTAATTGGTAGGACTGAAGGTCATTGCGCTTTCCTTCTACGTATATCTACTGTATTTATTATGTTAGCATATTATATTTAAAACCAATTCCATGGGTCCAAATTGCAAAAACACAAGAAGAAGAATGTACCAAAGTAAGCATCTTAAAACCTGATTAGCTACACACTAAATCATGAGATGACAGATATAAAATGAATCCACAGTCTATCCTTGATTTCAAACAAGGATTTATGAAAAATGGTTCAGAATATAAAATTATGGAAAACATTACAATACATCAAAGCAAAGCAAGTTTAATTAGGCTTAGTTTGATAATTGCTGAAAACAAAGAACCTGCCTCACAGCATGGCCGGGGTAAAATCCAGCAGTAAGTCCAGTTGATCCAAATTAAAACCGCCCTATCTACCATCCCACATGAATCCTTTTATCTGAAGTCTGCAGAGAACAAAGAATTACAATTCAGCTCAGAATTACAGAGGGCCAGTCTTTTTTCCATCAGGGTTTGCTTTTGGCTAAAACTCGACTATGTATGTTTCATTTTAAAAATGTAACATATAAGGGCTTTAAGGTAAAAGCCAAGAGACTAACCAATGCTAGCAAAAGCCAGTAGCAGATCAGTGTAATTCCTCAGCATATATGGATCCATAGAATCCATTTCCATTTTTCCACATATAAGAGTCATAGAGACACAAAATTCGTCATCTTGTAGCTAAAGTCTTTTCTGAACTATTGATTCTCCAGGTGGGAAGCGTAGAAATGGACCTCTCAGGAGAATTATAACATCTCCCCCAAATTTAAATAGATTAGGGACATCATGATATTAATTGGGTCAAAGTGTTATTGCTATGCTAATTTTTCAAAGTGGAAAACATAACAGGGAATCAGGAAGGCTGAAAGGAAGTCAGAGGTGGAGATGGAATGCTGTCAAATCTCCAGTTCCCCCTGCCCGGTTCAGGGGCTCATCATCTATCAGCAGAACCATCACCGAGGTCTCCTCTCTGGTGTTCCTGATATCAGGTTCCTCCAGCCACCCACTTTCAACACTCTCGCTCAAATTACAGTTCTAAAAAATAAATATGATCATGTTGTCTGCCCACTTATAAAATTCCACTGAAATTTAAAAAATTCAATCCTCATGTGAAAAACATCCAACCTCACTAATAATAAAAATGCTAATTAAAACAGCAATTAAATATCATTTTTGCTTATCAAATGGGTACAAATGTCAAACAAAAAATGATTAGTGTTGGCAAGAGAGTTATGGAAGAGGCACTTTTATAAATACCTCTAGGAAAAGCATCAATTAGTATAGCCTTTTTGAAAATCAATTTGCCTATATAAAATTATGAGCATTTTTTTTTAAAAAAGTCATACACTTTGACCCAACTTCTAAGATTTTATCCTAAAAAGTAGCTAAAGTTATGAACAAAGATTTTTGTACAAGGACAGTGATGGCAGGTTAAAATTACCACCCTTAGCAGAAACATTGTAGAACTCCAACATGAAGAAAATGGTAGCCAGAAGGCCACCTCAGGGCAGACTGGACACCTGTCTCAGTCCACTCAGGCTGCTATAACAAAAATTCCACAGACTGGGTGGCTTATAAACAACAGAAATTTATTTCTCACAGTTCTGGAGACTAGGAAGCCCAAGATCAAGCCACTGGCAGATTCAGTGTCTGGTGAGGGCCCACGTCCTGGCTCATAGACGGCCATCTTCTCACTGTGTCCTCACATGGTGGAAGGGGCAAGAGATATCTCTGGAGTCTCTTTTATAAGGACACCAATTCTATTCATGAGGGTTCCATCCTGATGACCTACTCACCTCCCAAAGGTCCCTCCTCCGAATATATTCACGTTGGGGGTTAGAATTTCAACATATGAATTTGGGAGTGGACACAAACCTTGTCTATAGCAGCACTGCAGGGCAGAACTCAGAATAAGAAATTCTACAGCTAGCGTTGGCTGTGCATACACTGACTACTCTCCAGAGGAAGAAAAGAGAGGAAGCTGATGGCTAAGGCCATGAGTACAGGAGTAGATGAGAAGGAGCAAGTTGTCTCAATTTGCAATGCCCTGTGAAGTTG
Organism: Ceratotherium simum simum; assembly: GCF_057802395.1. Taxonomy (NCBI): domain Eukaryota; kingdom Metazoa; phylum Chordata; class Mammalia; order Perissodactyla; family Rhinocerotidae; genus Ceratotherium; species Ceratotherium simum. The sequence continues at coordinate 9,800,761 of NC_141911.1, read as the reverse complement.
CTGATGCTGCATTCAAAAAATATATTGACTTTTTAATAATATGTATACATAACAAATAATTCAAGTAACATAGAATATACGAAAATAAAATTAAAATTTAGCCCAAACACCACCACATGAAATAAATCATTATTAACACTAAAGTACACATCATTCCAAGCAGCTCTCCATGCATATAAAAAGATAAACTAGATCAAGAAAAATATTTATAAAAATAGGATCATAATATAACTTCTATTTTTGTTAAAAAGTATAACATTTAGTTTTACATTAAATTTACAGAAGATGTAGAAAATAAAGTGAAACTAAAGGAATTGCTGAAGTCTAGATAAATATTTTCACTAGAAACGTTTTGTAAAATTATAAGGAAAAACGAAGTTGAGTCATTTAGTTTAAGATCTGTATATGTTTTTAATTTTAGACAATAGCAATGTGGTTGTAATGAAAGATAAGGAAAATAGCATTTCATATTCCCTTTCATCTTCTTATTTTTGTTAGCTATATTATTCTTTCAATTGGAAGTATACATAATACTACTTACATTCTGTTCTGTCACCATAATTCTCATAGTCATTTGATCTAAGGTTTACAACTTTTTTAAAAAGCAAGGGAATGGGAGACAGCCCTGATGGCCTAGTGGTTAAAGTTCATTGTGCTCCACTTCAGTGGCCTGAGTTCAGTTCCCAGGTGCGGAACCACACCACTCATCTGTCAGTAGCCATGCTGTGGCAACAGCTCACATAGAAGAACCAGAAGGACATACAACTAGAATATACAACTATGTACTGGGACTTTGAGGAGGAAGAAAAAAAAAAAGCAAGGGAATGGTAAACACAAGATTCAGGAGAGTTACCTTCTGTTTGGGGAGGTAATTGGATCAAGGAGGAATAGACAGATAAATTCAATCGTGTTGGGTGGCATGTTCACAATTATTCGGGTGTTTCCTCCCAGTCTGTTTTTACACACAGTTACAAAATTGAGATGGTATCACATTCAAAGTTTACTACTATTGATATCTTCAAAGTGCTGTGAGAAAAAGAACCATCAACTGAGGACTATATACCCAGCAACACTATCCTTCAACAATGAAAGTGAAATAAAGACATTTTCAAATAACTAAAAATGTGATAACTCTAGAGCAGCAGGACTTTACTAAAAGGACTCCTAAAATACATATTTTAGGGAAAAAGAAAATGACCCTAGAAGGAAGGTCTGAGATGCAAGAAGGAAAGGAAAACAAGGAAATTGATGAACACAGAGGTAAATCTAAACTAATAATTTCTGTTGAAAATGAGGGAACACTTTCCAACTTATTCCAACTTATGAGGGCTAGTATCACTTTGGCAATATTAAAAACGAAATTACAAGCCAAACTCACTCATGAATATAGATGCAAACATCCCAAAGAAAATATTACCAAACCACGTTTAGCTTACAAAAAAGTTCATATATCATGACCAAATTTAGCTTATCTCAGAACATAAAGACATTTAACACAGACAAATATAAACACATAATCCTCTACATTAAGAGGGTAGAGGAGAAAAATCACATAATTATCTCATAGATGCTGAAAAAGAATTCGATAAAGTCTAACACTTGTTCATCTAGCTGCTTATTGCCTCTCTAACTGCATCTCCTGCTACACTTCCCCACACTTCCCCTGCTCATTCACTTTCAGCCACACTGGTCTCCTTGCTGTTTCTTAAGCCATGCAGCCTCTCACCTCAGTCTTTGCACCTGCTATTCACTCTGCCTGAAGTGCTCTCCCTACAAATATTTGCATAGCTTACTTCCTTACCTCCTTCAAGTATGTGCTCAAACATCACCTTCTCAATGAGGCATTCTGTCATCACCCTATTTAAAACTGCATCCTCTAGCCCCAACCCTTTTATCCCCCTTCCTTGCTTTGGTTTTCTCCATAGCATTTATCACCTGCTAGTACAAAATAAAATTCTTATTTGTTTTATTTGTTGTGTTTGCCTCCACTATACTGCAAACTCCATGAGGGCAGAACTTTTTGTCTGGTTTTTTTTTTTTGGGAGATAACCCTAGTGGTTAGACCAGTGCACTAGCTGGGTGCTCAATAAATATTTGTTGAATGAATAAAGAAAAGATAAATTCTTTTAGAAAAACAGGAATAGAACAGAATTATTCTTTCCAGATAGAAAGTATCTATACCCAAATCCTTCAGCAAACATCACACCTAATGACGAAATGTTAGAAGCTTTCCTTTTCCTAATTTGATTAAGAGCAAGTTAGAGGTGCCTGCTATCCTTGCTTTACTAAAGATTGTACTGTAGGGTTCTAGCTGCTACAGTAAAATGAGAAAAAATAGGTTGAAAAAATGGATTAGAAGAAACAAATTTCCCTTTATTCAGAAACAGATTATCTACATACAAAATCCCTCAAAGGTACAGATTATTTGAATAAATTATTAAAATTAATAAGAGTAGTAGAATATAAGATTAATGTAAAAATCAATTTTATGTATCAGCAACAGAGAAGATGATTTAATAAAAAATACCATTTATAATACTAAAAAAAAGCATCTGTGAAAACATCAAAAGATATCCAAAAGCCTTATGAAGAAAAAAATTTAATGAAAACACCTCAACTAAATATAAAGAGATACCACACGTATGGTTAGGAAGACTCAATATTGCAAAGCTATCAATTCTCCCTCAAATCAGCATATGGATTCAATGCCATTCCAATCAAAATCCCAACAGTGCTTTGTGATATATTTGTCAACCTGATTCCAAAATTTATATGGAAGAGGAAAATCTCAAAAATGACGAAGACGCTTAAAGAAGAGTAAGGTACAGGGGTGATCCTAACAATATTGTCATCAATGACAAAGTTACCGTAATTCAAACAGTGTGGTATCGGCATGGGTGTAGACAATTTTAAAATAAAATTTTAAAAAAGAGTCTGGTAATAAAGCTTTATATATATCAATATTTGCAATATAATAGAGATGGCATTGCAGATCAACTAGGAAAATAATGGGCTTTTCAATCATGGTTCTAGGAGAATTGGCTGTGAATATGGGAAAAAATTTAATTGAATCTCTATCTCACATACTACATACAACATTCGATTCCTGATGGTGTAAAGATAAAAATGTGGAAGGAAATTAACACTTTAGAATAAAATATACAGGATTACTTTTATAAATTTTAGGAAGAGAAGGATTTCTTAAAGAAAATACAATAAGTGCCAATCATAAAAGAAAAGATTGATTAATTTAATTGCATTAAAATTAAGAGCTTCTGGTAATCACAAGAGACCATAAATGAAAAGAGAAACTATAAACTAGGAGAAAATATTTGAAACATATATAATTGAGAAGGAATTAATATCCAGAATATTATAATTATTAGAATACCAGAATAAAGAATTCCTACAAGTCCAGGAACATAAAGCATCTCAGTAGAAAAAAGGACAAATTAAAGAAACTGAAATTTCACAGAAAAGGAAACGAAGACCAATAAACATGAAAGATACTCAACTTCCTTAATCAGAGAAATGCATTTTATAGACCACAAGATACCACTCTCAACTATTAAAATGGCAAAAATTAAGAAAACCAATAACACCTAGTGTTGATAAGGATGTGCAGCAAAGGGAACTCATATACATATTGTCAATGGGAAATGTAAATTGGTACAGCCATTTTGGGAAAATTGGCATTATCTTATAAAGTTGAATGTGTTCATATCCTACGACTCAGCACTTTCACTCCTGGACATATAGCTTAGAGAAACTCTTTCCCGTGTGGTTGTGCCCTGCACTATTTATAACAGTAAAAATTAGAAACAGTTCAAATGCCCATGAACAAAGATTAGGTAAGTAAATTATGGTGTAATCATACAATAGAACATTATTCTTTTCTAAAAATAATGCTCAAAAACAGTCAAAACTAAAAAATACTTTAAAATTTTTCTTGTATTGGTTATATTTTTAAATATTTTTTCTGTTCTATTTGTTGGATTTGTTGGAGTCGTTGATTATGCTTACTGTGTGGGTATTTGTCCTCTTAGCTGTTATCTTCTATTACCTCAACTTCTGACTTTTTCTTCCGCATGCACTGTGATTACCTCAGGCCTTTTCTCCATATCAGTTATATCAACTTTCAGTGATTCTATTCTACTGATTGATTTTGTTTGTTTGTGGTTTTTTTTTTTTTTGGTGAGGAAGATCGGCCCTGAGCTAATATCTGCCAATCTTCCTCTTTTTTTGCTGAGGAAGACCGGGCCTGGGCTAACATCCATGCCCATCTTCCTCTACTTTATATGGGACGCCGCCACAGCATGGCTTGACAAGCGGTGCGTCGGTGAGCGCCCGGGATCCAAACCTGGGAACCCTAGGCCACTGCAGCGGAGTGTGCACACTTAAGCATTTGTGCCACCTGGCAGGCCACTTGTTTGTTTGTTTTGTCATGATTCTGTCTTACTCATCAATTTGTTTTCCCAGTCCCTGTAATTTCTCTTTATATCTCTTTCTGTTACTTTTCATCTTCCTTTGAGCTCTTCCTTTGATGAAGTTGGATTCTTAAATTCTTCTATAATGTGAAGCATTCTTGACAAATTCATCTCTGTTCATTGAGTTTTGTGGGTTATATTTTCTTCAACTGTATTTTTTATGCTACATTCTTCTTCTTTTTAGTATGTTTGCATAGTGTCCATACCATTTCTTTTTATCTTAATCATGCTTAATAAGGACCTCTCCAAACTTTCTATTTCTCCAGATTGCATTTTTCTTGACTCCTTCCCTGAGTATCTCAACCTGTACATATCTCTGTTTTCCCCCACCAGCCACAGTCTGAGGGCCATGTATTTTATGATTTTCACATGTTGCTCTAAGCTGAGGGTGAGAGGTGCAGTGGATAGGCAGGGCTCGGCTGACCTCAGTACAGTCTTTTCTAGGAAGCCTTGAATGTATTCCTCCTCTGCCTAATTAGGGGTGACTCCTTCTGACTCTGGCCCCAGCTCCAGCACAAAAGAACCATTGAGGCTTCACTTCCAACAGAGTTAACCTTACTTGCTCACTTCCTCTCTCCTTTATTTCCTTGATCCCAGTAACAGAAAGTATAAAGACATCCCCTCAACTAGATAGTCTCCAGATATGGGCCTATTTCAATTTATAGCACCACCTTCAGGAGGATGTATGTAGGATCAAAGTTAGGTACTGTGCTAGAGTCTTCTTCCTTAGCTGTAACGTTTTGATGTTTGTGGTATTGGTGGCGCACTTTTTCTTGTTTAAATGCTGCTAGTAATTTTTTTTAAACATTTTTTGGTGTTTCATTTTGTTTTTACTTTTTAATGTTGTTGTTCATTTCATTAGGTATCATGGGAGGAAGATTCTGTGATCCAGTTTCACTCTGTCGTCTTCACAAAGATGTCTCCTATAGTCCCAATTATTAAAAATTTTGATTCTGGGTCGCATATCTCTAAAACCTGCTAAACCTGATTAGTATTTCTAACTTAAGAAACTCTCTTTATTAGGGACAAAGACATGCACATTTCTGTATCATACATTGTAAGGGTTGAGACCAAAACAGAATCAGAGTTGAGAAAAGAGACCTATTCATTTACTTAATGAACAACAACAACAAAGTGGCTTCTAGATCTCTAAAGTAGTAAATGTTGTCTGTGGAGCGTCTCTGAGAAATCCACTCAATCCCCTTTATGATGGTTCTTAAGGATCGTTATTTAGAGTCCTCTGTTGACCTCACCCAACTTTGTGTCCCTGTATTATAAGCATCTGGAGCTACAAGACCTTGAATTAATCAGTCAATTAGTGTTTACTGAGTACCTACTATACACTCAACTCTGCACCCAGTGCTCTGAGAGACTAGTGAAAAGTGAACAGTCTCTGCCCTCATAGAACTTACCAGTTAGGGAGATGTGTTTCTCCAAAACAGTGGTGTAACAGTTCAAAACCAGAAAACAAGTGCTCTACTCTAGGCTCTGACTCAGTCTGAAGGTTTGATTAGATTGATTAAATCCATTGGGAAGGCCCTGAGAGGTTGTTTTGTCCGACTTCCCACATTGAAGCACTCATCATAAATGCCTATTTGTTGAGCAGCCATTGCCAGTGGTTAACGGATAAGTGAAAGTGACACTTTTAAAATGGGAAATTATTGAGCTCTTTGTGTGTAAAAGGTTTTTGAACTACCTATTAGTCAACCAGTTCTCCCTCAGAAGCACAGAAAACTATCATTTTGAGTCACATTGAGTCAACCACAGGCTCATCAATGCTACTTTGACTCAGTGAGACAAAAACTGGTTTATGTTGAGCAAGAGGTGAGATGCACCCATCTCTGCTACCATTTTAGTTTCTCTAAAACGTAATGTGTGCTTGTCACCCATGAGTCAAAATCAATCTAAATTTATTTTTAATAATCAATTAATTTTTTAACAGACATTCCAGCTTAGGTGGCAGTCTAATATAAAAGGAAGTATGGGATCTATCAAATGGGAGAAGATATTTGCAAATCATGTATCCAATAAGGGATTAATATCCAAAAAACGTAAAGAACTCATACAACTCAACAACAACAAACAACTGATTTAACCCAATCAAAAACTTCAGAGGATGTGAATAGACATTTTTCCAAAGAAGACATACAGATGGCCAACAGGCACATGCAAAAATGCTCAACATCACTGATCATCAGGGAAATGCAAATCAAAACCAAATGAGATATCACCTCATGCCTGTTATAATGGCTATTATCAAAAAGACAAGAAATAACTAGTGTTGGAGAGGATGTGGAGAAAAGGAACCCTTATACACTGTTGGTGAGAATGTAAATTGGTGCAGCTATTATGGAAAACAGTATGGAGATTCCTTAAAAAATTAAGAATAGGTATTCCAGCTATTGAACTTCTGAGCATCTATTCAAAGAATACAAAAACACTAATTCAAAAAGGTATATGCATCCTTATGTTTATTGCAGCATTATTTACAATAGCCAAGGTATGGAAACAACCTGAGCGCCCATCGACAGATGAATGGATGAAGAAGATGTGGTATATGTATACAATGGAATACTACTCAGCCATAAAAAAGATGAAACCTTGCCATTTTCAACAACATGGATGGAACTTCAGTGTATTATGCTAAGTGAAATAAGTCATATGATTTCATTCATATGTAGAATATAATAAAAAAACAACGGGCTAGCCCAGTGGCGTACTGGTTAAGTTCGCACGCTCTGCTTCCGCAGCCCGGGGTTCATGGGTTCAGATCCCAGGCACGGATCTATGCACCTTTCTATGCACAATCTATGCATGGATCTATGCATCATGGCATCAAGCCATGTTGTGGTGGCATCCCATATAAAGTAGAGGAAGATGGACACGGATGTTAGCCCAGGGCCAGTCTTCCTCAGCAAAAAGAGGAGGGTTGGCAATGGACATTAGCTCAGGGCTAAACTTCCTCACAAAAAAACAAAACAAAAACAAACTCATAGAGGCAGACAACAGATTGGTGGTTACCAGAGGGGAAGGGTGAAATGGGTAAAGGTGTGATGGATGGAAACTAGACTTTTGATGGTGAGCACGCTGTAGTATATACAGATGTCAAGTTATAATGTTGTACACCTGAAACCTATGTAATGTACCAATGTTACCTCAATTAAAATAAATGAACGAATAGAAGTATGGAACCAATCCTGGGTTCAAAATCCAGCTTTGCCATTTCTAGCTCTGTGACCTTGCACTGCAGGTTTCTCATGTGCGAAATTGGGCTATGAAGACCTACCTGTGGAGGTTGTTGTGAGGATTCACGTAATGGTTCAGAGAAAGCACCCAGCACATAGCACTGCTCATAACTATTAGTGCTCTCCTCTTCTTTATCTGAGAGTTTCTCTACATTTATGGCCTTATTGGGGCCCCCAAATTTTAGTGATCTAAGATTTCATTCATTTGGTCTTTACTAAATCTTTGGTGAGTCCAAGATAGTGTAGCAGTTTAGAAGGTGGAAAGAGTAATGAGATTAACAAGGGCTCCATGAAGGATATAAAAAAACTAGAGCTGAATCTTAACAAATACACAGGCTTTGGGTAGGCTGCGAAGAGACAGAAAGACAAGACAGAGGTGGGACCTACGTGAGCAAAGTTGAGGAGGCGGAAACGAATGTGGCAACAACCTGACTCTAGCAAGAAGGGAGGCAAAGGAATGAACATTTTTAGAGAATCTGCTCTGTGCCAAGAACGTTTGTGGGCTCGTTTAGGGAAATCATTGCATTTGCTCCCCCTAACAAGCCTATTAAATAGATTCATTTCTTGGTTCCTCAATTTTTTATTAAGAGGCTACAACTTTTTTTCAAAGGAGATGAGAAACTTGCTACAGGGGCCGGCCCAGTGGCGCAGCGGTTCAGTTCTAGTGCTCCGCTTCGGTGGCCTGGGGTTGGCTGGTTCAAATCCCGGGTGCGCACCAAGGCACCACTTGTTAAGCCATGCTGTGGCGGCGTCCCATATAAAGTGGAGGAAGATGGGCACGGATGTTAGCCCAGGACCAGTCTTCCTCAGAAAAGAAAAGAAAAGGAAAGGAAAGAAAAGGAAACTTGCTACAGGCCATGCAGTCAACAAGCAGCAGGGCTACAGTTCACACCCGGAGCCCGCCTGCCCTGAGCTTACGTTCTTCCAACTGCAAGTTGCTCCCTCCACAGGTGAGCTAATTAGATAATTAGACTGAGGCTATATTACAGGGGACTAGAAATCCAGGTAGATGAGTTTAGAATTGTTGCTATGGGCAGTTAGAACCCCTTGAAATGTCCAGATAAATAGTAGTTGGCTATTCGATTGCCCCATTAATTGAATTATAAGTACATTAGCCAGCCATGTATAGGTATATCATTTATCAATGATTAAATAAATGCTAAGATATAGTTTTTGTTAATCTCGATTAAAGGAGACTTGGCAACTGAATGCAACAACCAATCCTACACTGGATTCCAGACTGGCAGAAAAAGAAGAAAAAGAAATTAGAAAAAGTATTTTTTTGTCACTGTTATTTTTAAGATTTGGGAATTAGTGCCTTCGTCAAATATTTAAGGTCTAAAGAAAAATTACTTTTTGAAACAAAATCTACCATAGCACTTATCTCTTTAAAAAAAATCAAATTTAATTTATCCAGAATGTAGGAAGAAAGAGGGAAATTTAATGAGCACCTAATATGTTCTAGGCCCTTTGCAAATTTTTTCATTTAATCTTCAAAACAAGCCTTCAGGGCGGATTTTATCCTCATTTTTCAAATGATGAAATTAGGGTCAAAGCACTCAAATAAGTTCCTAAGGCAAGTGGTGGAAACTGGATTTGAATCCAGGTATATTTAATATCTATGGTGTCAAATTAAACATTCATCAGTAAATATTTAGAAGGTATGAAAATATCACAATCATCTCATTACTTATATGTATAATAAAAATGCACTCATATAAAACATATTATATTTGGTATTAAACAAATGCTAGTTAAGTCCACCCTTTTCCAGGATCATTCTAAAAGCATAGTTTGGGGGGCCGGCCCCCTGGCTTAGCGGTTAAGTCCACACACTCCACTACTGGCGGCCCGGGTTCAGACCCCGGCGTGCACTGACGCACCGCTTCTCCGGCCATGCTGAGGCTGCGTCCCACATACAGCAACTAGAAGGATGTGCAGCTATGACATACAACTATCTACTGGGGCTTTGGGGACAAAAAAGGAAGAGGATTGGCAATAGATGTTAGCTCAGAGCCGGTCTTCCTCAGCAAAAGGAGGAGGATTAGCACGGATGTTAGCTCAGGGCTGATCTTCCTCAAAATAAATAAATAAATAAATAAATAAATAAATAAATAAATAAATAAATAAATAAATAAATAAAAGCATAGTTTGGGTTATTTGTCATTGAATGCATTGTCTTACACATCCCTTGCGAAGCTTCAATGAATGAGGTGAATCACCAGCTATAGAAGCTGAATCGTGAAGCAAATAAAGGAGAAGCTGCCACAGAAACTACTGACCAGAGCCCCACCTGACTGCAGCTGCTGACCCTACCTGTTAGATTCTGATTTTCACTCTACATAACCTTGCAATCACACACACACACGCATGCACACACACCCACACACCCCACATGTGATTGCAGCTAGTCCCTTACTCCCTACCCACCCAAACCTATGCATACACTCCCAACTAGTGACTCTGTCCTGCCCTCCTTGTTTTTCCTGCCCCATCAGCACTGTTATCAAAGAAGGACTACAGACGCTCAGGGCCCACAGCGAAACACGACCACCCACTGTCCCACCTCCACGGGTTTGTATCTCCACAGGTAATTTCACCCAACAATGCACTTCACTGATTCAATTTCCTTTGTCACATTCTCTATTGTGATTCCACACAGACCTAAGTGATGTTAAACCAGGCTAAGAATGCGTTTGGAGATCATGTAGAATGGAACTGAATGTAAGAAGAGGTGTCAATTACCATAGACTTGTTCATCTTTTCCCTGCCATGGTGGCATTTGAAATTTTTCTATTACTTATTTAGATTCCAATCTCTGAGCTTCCCTCTCCTTTCTTCCAGCTTCTAAGTCAAACAGATTTTTCTCAGCAAAATAACCCTTCAGTTACTAGCAGGGACAGGCTGGTATGTGGGCTACAACAGATGTACAAGACAAGCTCTACAGGCACGTTAAAGGGTTCAGTGTCAAGATAAAATTTATGTAATGCAGCGTTTCCTCTCAAGTGCAATTTATCATCCCTTAGATGTTGAACCTCTTATAAATGTTAGATTCTCTTTTTTCACAAACCCTGTTTGTTATTTTACCCTTGGTTCAGGACAGGCTTTGAAATTAGATTGACTCATTTCATTTCTGCTTGCAAATTCACTTTCTTTACTTCCAATTCTAATTTTTTTCCTTTGCCTTGAAATTCAATTTATATTCTAACACTTTGAGAAACAATGTCAATTAGAATTTGGCACTTTTGTGGAAGCTATTTGTTCCAAAATGCCTTTTAGCACATCTGCATCAATGCAGTGTCTATTGGTGGACTCACATCCTAGGAAAACTGATGGCGACTATTGATGGTGTGTGACAATATCTCTGATGTCATGAAGCCTTTCCTGTGACTGAGCAAAGAGACCCAGTTGCTTCTAAAGTTATTAAGTCCAATGATGGTAAACTATTAGAGCTCAAAGCTGTAGGTGCCTGCTGATTCTATGGTGGCAAGATTGGGGAAAGAAGCAGTAGTCACAGAGCATGATCTTAGAGAGTGATTATCAGGTCCTGGCCCAGAGAAGACCCCAGGTCATGTCACAGTAGCATGTCCAAAGAGGTTGGCAAAACCAGGGCCTCCTGAGGTAAGAATTGGAAATACAGTGCATAACCAATGGACGTCAGAAATCAGAGGAAGATGCACTGGATGTGCAGTGGATCAGAAAAGCAAGCTAGATGGTGAATGAGGCAAATTCTGGAAAGGGGCTAACGTGCTCTGCTGGTTCCCTTCTTTTTATAAGGGCTTGGAAGGGGCGTAATTCTGAGATCATCCAGCCCTACACCTGTGCTGAACAAGGCCCAGAAACATGCAGCTGCGTGTGAGGCGTTCGGCGGTTTACTCAACTGAAATTAATCACTCGCTCCCAAAACTCCCACAGCATTTGTTACCTTATTTACAGCCCTTGAAATAATGGATGTGGAAGTGCTTTGTAAACTGAAAAGCACTGTACAAATGTCAGGTGTTGGGGGTTTAGCAGGGGAGCAATAGATAATGCGTCCCTTCCATTCCTGAGTCAGGAACAAATTGAGAGAGAGACGAGGGGAGTCAGCCAGACGGAGATCAACTTGTCAGACCTAGTACTGACGGCAGCTGGTTCAGATGCATGGCCACAATGAACTTCCTCATACTTTGCCCCAGAATTAAACTTATCCAGCCAGTCAAGGCCGATAGCATGCATGCTGGAGACAGGCTGACCAAGGAGCCCAAGCCAATCAGAGGAGCCATTTCTCCTCCCCTGGGGAGGCAAGACTGAGGGAGCAGAGTGAGGGGAGGCCAGAAGTGTCACTCTAAGTCCCTCCACATAGGAAAACAAAGAGAGAGAAACAGAAAGTCCATTCACCATAAAGGACTTTCTGCGCTTCATGCTGCAGTTACGTATACTTGGCAGGCTCCAGGCTAGATGCTAGGGATGTAGAGACCAATGAGATCTCAGGGAGTTTGTAATCTAGTAGAAACTATTAACAATCCAAAGTGATAGTCATACACTAGGAAGGGTGAGTTCATTCTGCCTGGATGAGCTGTAGAAGGTTTCACAGAGCTGGTGATAATTGAGTTGGATCTTGGAGTATGTGTAGGAGTTCACCAGATGGAACAGAAAGGGAAATATTCCCAGCAAAGGAAGGAGCAAGGCGAAGACAGGAAAGCTCAAACTCTTTGTGGAATGAAATGAGGCACAAATAAACAAACACACAAAGGCATTTGAAAGTACAAAGCTATATATTATCATATCTTACTTTTCTGTACACCAAGGTTGAAGGCAAAATTCAGATTAATGTCCATGCTTTTATCTCAAGATTAAACAGCATACTTTTCCTTTCTAATCCTATTTAACATATATAATGAAAACTTTTGGAATTTGCTTGTTTCTTTATTTAAAAGTAAGTCTAAAAACTGTCTTGAAGAAGACACAACCTTTATGAACCAAGACATATGTGGTTCAGTCTTAGAGCTCTTTACCAAAAAGTACAGTTCAATAGACAATAGAAAACAAGAGAGGATATTATTATTTACTCATGTCTCTTGGAACATTAAAAGGAATTTACATAGGCTACAGTAACATTTGGTAAAATCCCATTTCTTATTCTATCTACTTCTCTCACACTCAAAATCTGATCAGAACCTCTCTCCTCAACAGCCCCCTCCAAAACAAATAAAGCCTCCTTCAGGTAGGGGAAGGGAACACCTCCACCTTAGTCATTTATGTCCTAACATACATATTTGCAATATATATGAGATATGTGATATATACAAGCTATGTAGGTGAGAATATAAATTCCCATTCAATATATAGAGAATTCATTGGTCATTCAAGAGTAGAATCCACATCCAAACATATTTCCCATTGCTTTCCAGACATTGAAAAGCAAAACATTTTGGCCTCTTCCTCCAAGTTTAAATTTTTAGGATCCTCTTTCATGGATTTGTTATAATTTTGTTTTTGAGCAGCTTCTTTCATCCTAGGGAATGCAACTGCATCCATCTGTCATCTGAACTTTTTCAAATAAGCTTTCCCCAAAGTCTGAGTACAGTGGTTGCCTATAAACTCTAAGAGATCAAAGTCACTTTCTCCAACTGTTTTCATCATGTCCACTTCACCAGACACTTTTCCGCATTCTAAGGATGCCTCAGGGCATGTGCCTTTCACCAGCCTCTGTCCCCACCTGGCCTTGCTAATCTGTTCAGGGGTTATCTGTTAAACCTAATGACTTAGCTGGGCTTCACACCAGCATCCTCAACAAATAAACACCAGTCAGAACTCTTGACCAGAATATTTCTAAATGTCAGCTTGTCCCCACTCTCCACATGGCTGTGCTTCTGTTCCCAGGGGCCCATTGTTCTGGCATGGTTATGACTCAGAGCAACAAATTGCTCAGGAAAAAAATATATCTGTAGCAAAATGACAAAGAGTTAATATATTTAATATAGTAAAAGACAATACAAAAAAATTAAGACCTTCAATTGAAAGTGGATAAACAAACAATTCACCAAAATTAAATACAAATGATTAACTAACTCAGGTGAAATTTTCACCCTCTCAAGTAATCAAAGCAATACAAATTGAAACAATGATAAGATAAAATTTGATAACAAAGATATTTAAAAGATGACATCCAATTCTGTCAAAGGTTTAGGAAGACAGATATTCTCACACACTTCTGGTAAATTGGTATAATTTTTGATGAAAGCAATTTCAGAGTATTTGCTTCCAATTTTATGATTCTGACATAGGGATAAAATGGGAATAAAAATGTATACACGAGGATACTCTTCATTATTTGTATTACTCAGCATTATCTGTAGTAGCAATAAAATTAGAAATATCTTTAAAGTCTATTTTTAGACAAATAGTTAAATAAATTATCATTTATGATGCTGATAAAGATTCTAATGCATAAGATAATATTTATATATGTATGTATGTGTAATATAATTATAGAAATACAGGTAGATATGCATAGAAAAAGGAAATACACTAAAATATTAACTATGATGGAGTTTAAAGTGATGGAACTATGCGTTATGTTTTATCTTACCCTAGCTGTCCTATGTTATTCAAATTTTATTTAATAAGAATGTGTTATATCTATAGTAAGGTGGGAAATTTTTTAAAAGACATTTGAATTGAGAATCAAGAGACCTGGTTTCTAGTCCAAGTTCTGCCACTAAATAAATTATTGAGCTTTGGATAATTCACATCATTTCTCTGAGCCTAATTTTTCAAATCTGAAAATGTGGTGGCTTTGCAATGTGTCAGCTTGGCAAGACTGAACTTGTTCCTAAAAGTCCTTTTTCTGTAAATTCTCAGCTAGGGCAGCAGCCATATTGTTCTTGTGCTCAGCGGGCCCATGCAAGCGACCAGTAGCTCATGTACATTGTCACTTATCTGCTGGCTCAGCTTGTTGACATAGGGCAGCAGTGAGTCCTGAAGTTTCTCTGTCTTCCCTCAGATCTTCATTCAACTTCTCCATGTCCTGGACTAGATGTGTGCTTACGTATGTAATGAAGGGCGCCAGCTTCTTCAGTGGGACATCCACACCATCAAGATCAAAGGCAACAAGAACAGACATAGGCTTTAGTCCATCCTTGTGGGTTCCAGCTCATTCATCTGGGTTCCATCTTGTCCAGACTGTCCCCTGCTTTACATTTATCTTTCCTGCCCACCCTGCAATACTCAAATCCCAGGATCAAACACAAAGACAACAGCCATAGAGAGAATTTTTAATCACCTCCCACAATTGTGTAAGGTCAAATTCCTGTAATAAATAAATGAATTCCTAGTGGTCATGCTTCTCTGATTGAACCATGATTGATATAGGAAGTAAGAGGTGGATGGGATTTGTTTATTAAAGTCCAAGTTTCCTTCCAGTTCTAAACTAGAGGATTCTAAAGTAAGCTCCAAGTTTCTTCATACCCATAATCAATTGAAAATCCAGAGAATCATCTTCTCTACACAAAATTAACATCAGCATAAAGTTGGATGGTTCAGGATGAGGAGCCAAGCACACATGGGTATCTCCTCTCCTAAAGGAGCATCCACCTAGAATATAAATGAAGGGTCTGCAGTACCTGAAGAACTCTAGCTGTGAGATAAGAAGTGACACTGCACAGGTGTGAGAAGCAGTGTTGAGAACTCCAGGAGCAATTGAAGATCAGCCTATCAGATCTTACCCTTCAATCCCCAACTCTTCCCTACCCCAGTGAGCAGAACTGCCACAATCAGGTACTTCTCCCTGGCCAAAAATTGAGTTCTTCTTAATTAAAAAAAGAAAGTTGTTCTTAACTTTAAATGGTATCTGGGGGAAATTAGGGCACCTACTAAGCAGTGTCACCACAGAGTAGTCTTCCTTTTAATTCCATGTTGAGGTACCCAGCATAACAGCCTGCTCCCCACCTGTCTCATTCAAAAGCCTGACAGTCAACAACCCCAGTTATATATACAGACTCCCAATTCCATCTCTATTGATTTGCTATTAAATGTAAACAAATATTTGCAAATGTAAATGAAAAAAAATCAAGCAGAAAAACTACCTCTCCCCCCACCCCCCAAAAAAACAAAGATAATTCATGGCACAGAAGAGAACTAAAAACACATGCAAAACAAAATCTGTAAAACCAAGAACTATATTCTATGAATAAACGAGCCATGAAGGAATAAGAAAGAACTCTTAGAATTCAAAAATCTGGCTATATAATTGCTGAAATTTTGAAAGTGCAATAGAAGGATTGAAAGATAAATTTGAGAGTGTCTTCCAGAGTACAGGAAGAAGAAAAAAAAAGATTTGAAAAATACGAGAGAAATTTTAAGAGCAAGAGATTAAACCAAGAAGTCCAACATGAGATTAACAAATATTCTAGAAAGAGGTAACATAGAGAGCATGAGGGAAGAAATTATTGAGGAAATAATATAAGAGAACATACTAGAGTTGAAGGACACAAGCTTTAGATTAAAGAGAGAGCCCTTGAGTAAAGGCTCAAAGGATAAAAAAAGACTCCCATCTATACATGGCATTATGAAATTTCAGAGATTGTTAAAGTATGCAGAAAAAAAGAAAAATATATATAATAATATAAATATAATAAAACAACAACAATAGAAATATGACTTAAAGTTTGAAAAAGTTGAAGCTATGATAAAGGCAAGTTTGTTGTTACATGCCATCAAGTCAGCTCTGGCGACCCTATGAATAAGTGATGTCCACAATGTCCTGTCCTCAACAGCCCTACTCAGCTTCTGTAGACTCATGCCAATAG
The DNA here is from genome assembly GCF_057802395.1 of Ceratotherium simum simum. Classification (NCBI taxonomy): domain Eukaryota; kingdom Metazoa; phylum Chordata; class Mammalia; order Perissodactyla; family Rhinocerotidae; genus Ceratotherium; species Ceratotherium simum. Next base: position 9,784,240 of record NC_141911.1, on the reverse strand, counting down.
CTTCCTTTATGGAGTCAATCCATCTGGGGAGTGTAAAAAATTAACTATCTATTCGAACTAAAAGTTAGGTACAATCACCACTGAGTGGCAAAGTGGCAATGACATTACATCCATAGAGAATAAACTCAAGTGTGGTACTTTGCACATCAGTGAACAATATTTGCATGATCATAATAATGTAAATAATGCTTCCTGATTTTAGGCTTATAGAATCAACATATAGCGAAATCTTGGAAGAATTCACAATGGTTCCAGAATACAATGTAGCTGTTACCAACTTTGAAGTGGAAGGAAGTGGGAGAGGTGGAAGGAAGGATGAGAGAAGAGGTTTCCTCATCATATAAAATGAAGAGTCAAGATACAGTGGCTGGAATAAGAAATGAAGAGTATGTTGTTTACAGCTGCAGAAGTCATCCAGGGAAGAAGATATCAAGCATAGTCATAGAACTCTGTTGGGCCAGACAGGGTAGGAATGATCTGATCTTCCTCTATTATGAAAAGAAGCTGATACTGATGAATAAAGAAGCAAGGATATAAGTCTGTTTCTATTATTATATTATTATTTGTTTTACAGACTATAAAAGTGACTAACCAAAAGAACCCAAAACAGGAATGGTTGCAAAAAGTGGTTGCCTTGGGGAACAAGACCAGGAGTGCAGATGATACATGCTTGGAGCTGAGGAGGGCCTGCCTGCAGAGAAGAACCAGGATTGGGAGACAGAGAAAGAGAACAATCTAGATCCGATGATGATATTGTTAGAGTCTCTCGGTGAAGCTGAGTGCGGAACTGGATTTTTAATTATGTAAGCTGTCTTAGTTTGTTCAGGCTACTATGACAAAATGCCATAAACTGCGCAGCTTATAAAGGACAGAAGTTTATTCCTCACAGTTCTAGAGTCTGGGAAGTCCAAGATCAAGATCCTGGCAGATTAATTGTCTAGTGAGAGCCAGCTTCTTCATAATCTTCTCACTGTGTCCTCACGTGGCAGAAGGGGTGAGGTTTCTCTCTGGGGCCTCTTATACAAAGGGCACTAATCCCATTCATGAGGGCTCCACCCTCAGGACCTAATCACCTCCCCAAAGCCCCACCTCCTAATACTATCCCATCAGGGGTTAGAATTTCAACATATGAATATGGGGGGGGGGGACACATTCAGACCATAGCATAAGCCAATAGAGTCTTCTCTTGAGTTGGTTTCTGGAACTTCCCTTAAAAATGCCCAATATGCACCAACTGTCCCTCTCCCTCCATTCCCTCCCTCCCTCCCTCTGGTTGAAGTCTTTGCCTTCCTGTACTTTTTTTTTTTTTTTTTTTTTGTGAGGAAGGTCAGCTCTGAGCTAACATCCATGCCAATCCTCCTCTTTTTGCTGAGGAAGACTGGCCCTGGGCTGACATCCGTGCCCATCTTCCTCCACTTTATGTGGGATGCCGCCACAGCATGGCCTGACAAGCAATACGTCGGTGCACACCTGGGATCCAAACCCGGGCTGCCAGCAGTGGAGCGCACGCATTTAACCGCTAAGCCACAGGGCCGGACCTTTTGCCTTCGTGTCTTTACAAACCTGCATTGTTGGATGCCTTGTGTTGTATATTTGCATAACAAGTTGGAAGTTCCTAGTTATGTGAATTAATAATAGAAATATTTCTTAATTGGTAAGTCCAGGTTTACCTAGCAATGCTATCTTTAAAAATAAAGAGGTACTATTGATTTGAAGAGACCAGATTGGCTGCCTAAATTGAGTTTCTGAGCTTGGGGCCTCTCTGGTAGCCACAATAAGAATATTCTTGAATTGAGTCCCAAAGCTCCGCCTGATGAACAAAATGCATTACCGTCTTTTTCTCATTCTTAGAATCATAAAGTCAGGGAATCTCGGAAATGAAAGGGTCTTGGAGATCACGTGGTCTAACACCCCCAGTTTTACATGTGAGAAACTGGGACCCTGAGAAGTTAAATAGTTTGCTCAGAGGACATGCTAAGAGTCAGTGGCAGACGCAGGACTGGAACTTGTAGTTAAGTCTTTGGGGGCTAGGGGAGCGGAAGAAGGCAGATAATGGCAAAATGATAACATCAAGTCTGCAGAGTCAAAGAAGGAACATAAACAGGGATACAAAGCAGCCTTGGGTGGCCCTCCCCAGAGACCTCCCTGCCCAGTGCTTTCCCTGACTGAGGCCAGTTCCAGGCAGTTCTGAGGCCCTTCTGAAGCTAAGACACTGGACCTGGGAGGCCGGGACATCTGGGGTGGGCAAATCCTTCCTGCTTCCTCTGGATGTGTAGAACACATGCAAAGACGCCCCTCAGCCCGCTTCACTGAGGCTGGCAGCGTCCCGGCACAGGGCAGTGCTCTCTGGGTCGTTCTGCTAGGTTTTTAAACTCTTCTCAGTCAGAGAAACTTTTTTTCCAAACCTAATCAATAGTAAATTATAGTCTTATATAAATGTTAGAGAATAGCATTAAAGGAACCTCTAAAGGAGAAAAAAGAACTACTCTTAGTCTCACTATCTTCACCCAATAACTGACTTCCTTTTTGCTTTTTCTTTTCTGGCTTCTGCCCATGTGCACACTTAATTTTGCTTGGTTGTAGTCAGAAGGAGCATACAATTTTGGATTAAAGCAATAAAGTTTTAATGATATATAGATATAGAAGGCAAATGGCTATAAAGCAAAATTTATGCAGGTTTGTAGGGGAAAATCCATTTTAAAGGGGAAAGTATAAGATAATAGCACATATTAGAGCAGTACATTTGGGATAGTGCTTATCAAGATGTTAATAAAATTCCTATTCTTTCCTTTTTATATCATTCCTTAACCAAGTCGTGGAGAAATAAATGTAATATATGTTCAGCCTGTATTTGTACCATTTGATTTCTAAAACAATCATGGTGGTTAAGGAGGAAAAAAATCATAGATCTTAGCGCCAGAAGGGACCTTGGAGATATTACATTCAACCCAGTGAGAGGCAAATTGTCCATAGTATTTGGAATTATGTAAGCAAGGCTCGGTTTTTGTATCCCTCTGTCTCACCATGCAAATCCAGCTAAGCTCCAGTAATAAGTCAACAAGCATTTATCTATTACTTACCATGAGTCTAGTGCTGGCCTTTATTAGGGGTTACAAAATGGTAGACTCTGTGGCCACAAGGTTCTAACAAACTCCTTGAAACATTGAGGCAAACATCCATTAAACTGTCAGTGAATTCAACTGACATATTATATGTCAGTTGTTTTCTGTCTGTATTCTCCTGTTAGAAGGTAAGCCCCATGAGGGCAAGAACTTTGTCTGTCTTGCTCACTGCTGCATCAGCTACCCCTCTGTCTTAGTCATCTTAGGCTGCTATAACAAAAATACCATAGATTGGATGGCTTAAACAACAAACATTCATTTCTCACAACTCTGGAGGCTGGGAAGCCCAAGATCAAGGTGCCGGCAGATCTGGTGTCTGGTGAGAGCCTTCTTCCCGGCTTGGAGACAGCCACCTTCTCACTGTGTCCTCACATGGCAGAAAGAGAGCTCTGGTCTCTTCATCCCCTTATAAGGGCACCAATCTTGTTATGGGGGTTTCCACTCATGACTTCATCCAAACCCAATTACCTCCCAAAGGCCCTATCTCCAAACACCACCATATGGGGAATTAGGGCCTCAACATAGGAATTTGGGGGAGACACAAACCTTCAGTCCATAGCACCCTCCTACAGGGCCTGACCATTGTGGCTCCCAATATGTCAGCTGATTTCCACTTTCTGTTGCATTCTTACTAGATTTGCAGCCCGACAGCCTCCTAGCAGCTTTCTTGTTTTCCCTCCAGTTCTAGATCGCAAGCTAACTGGTCTTTTCCATCTTTGTATCTCAAATAACATGTCAGATTTTATTCTTTGAGAAGATGGGCAGTCTTTGAATCTCTCATAACTATTCCACATGGATACAGTAATGAGAAGGCTAATTGATTCATGTGAACTCTCCTCCTGGCTTCCCTAAAATTTAGGCATGGATGGCACCTGTACCTACAACAGTGTATTGGTCAGGATAAGGCACAAAGAACACAATCCGCTCTCACTGATTTGAACAGGAAGGGATTTACAACAAAGAGTTACATGCACGACTCACAGTATCAGAGACAAAGAGCTTTAGAGAGAGACTCTACACTGAGCTTCCAGAAACAACTTCCAAAATCACACCGCAGAACTGGACCGCCAAGTTTCGTGCCACGATCAGGAAATTCCTGGTTGAATCAAGAAACTAACACTACACTCACAAATCTAAAACCACACCACCCCTACTGCAGTGCAGTCTCCCACTAGCGCAGCTGATTGGTATCATCTAAATCACATCCAGAAATGTAACTGCAAGGGAGTCTGGGGAATGTCCTTCTTGGCTTTCCAAGCTCTATGATAATAGGCACTCTAGAGAGAGGGAGGTTGAAATAGGGCCTGAGGGATCCCAGCCACGTTATCTTCCACACAGTTGTTGTTAGTGCCATCGAGTTGATTCCGACTCCTAGCGCCCCTATGTACAGCAGAGTGGAACCCTGCCCGGTCTTTTTGCCCCATCCTCTCACCTTCTGGCGGTATATCAGACAGCGATCTCCTGCTATTCATAGGATTTTCATGGCCAATTTTTTTGGACTTGGGTGGCCAGGTCCTTCTTCCTCGTCTGTCTTAGTCTGGAAGTTCCACCAAACTGTCCACCATGGGTGACCCTGCTGGTACTTGAAATACCAGGGGCATAGCTTTCAGCATCACGGCAACACACAGCCACCACAGTGTGACAACCAAGAGACAGGTGTTGTGGTTCCCCAACCGGCAAACGAACCCAGGTGTGGCTGTGAGAGTGCCAAATCTTAACCACTAGACCACCAGGGCTGGATCTTCCACTCAGAGAGGGAGGGAAATGCACCAAAATTAAGGGGGTGACCTTTGTGTGCTCCCTCTTTCTACTCCTTTCACTTAGAGCAATTAATTTTCTTAGTCAATAAATATTTTTTCCTGTTTTATTGAGATAAAATTGACATATAACATGCATAAGTTTAAGGTGTACGACATAGTGATTTGATATATGTATACATTGTGAAATGATCACCACAATAAGCCTAGTTGACGCCCATCACTTCACATAGTTACAATTTTTTTTCCCTTTTAATGAGATCTTTTAAGATCTACTCTCTTAGCAACTTTCAAACATGCAATACAGTATTATTAACTGTAGTCATCATGTTCTACATTCCATCCCCAGAACTTATTTATCTTATAGCTGGACGCTTGTACCTTTCAACCACCTTCACCAAATTCCCCCACCCTCCACCTCTGGCTACCACAAATCTGATCTCTGTTTCCATGAGTTTGTTTTTTTTAGATTCCACATATAAGTGAGATCATACAGTATTTATCTTCCTCTGTCTGACTTATTTCACTTAGCATAAGACCCTCAAGGTCCATCCATGTTGTTGCAAATGGCAGGATTTCCTTTTTTATGGCTGAATAGTATTCCATCGTATATATATACCACATTTTCTTTTGATTACTCAAAAGATTACTCATGTTAATTAGTCAACAAATATTCATTGAGCCTCTGCTATGAATCAAATGCCATGCTAGGGGCTGGGAACACCAAGATGAGTACAACACTGGACACCTTAAAAAACCCACAGTCGAGCCAGCCCTGATAGCCTAGTGGTTAAAAAAGAAGAGCCTTTGGCACGTTCTGCTTCAGCAGCCTGGGTTCAGTCCCTGGGCATGGAACCACACCATTTGTCTGTCAGTAGCCATGCTGTGGCAGTAGCTACCATAGAAGGACTTACAACTAGAATACACAACCATGTACTGGGACTTTGGGGAGGAAAAGAAAAGAGAGAGGAAGATTGGCAACAGATGTTAGCTCAGGGTGAATCTTTCTCAGCAAAAATTAAAAAGAAAAGAAAAGAAACACACAGTCTCATGGAAGAAACAAGTGGATAAGCCAGTAGTGACAAGAGAGAAAGTGTTCCTAGTGGAGACTTGCACAAAGTGCTGAGGGAGCCCAGATGAAGCTGTGCACACTCTGGGTTCCTCTCCTCTAAGCAAACCAGATTTCTACTACTTCTTTTGATGGAATCCTAGTTTTTTTCAAAGTACTTTCTCTGAATGAGCTCTGCTGTGAGAGTCAAGGCAATCAAAGTTGTAAATCACTGGAAACCTGGCCATGTTCTTTCAAGTATGTTGTGTTGTCACTTTTCTCATTGTCATTGTTGTTGTTTTAATGCAAACCAAAACACCGTTAAGCAAATGTTAATATAGCTTTTCTTGTGTATGTATTTTTATGTATGTTTATGTAGTTCTGCTTATATCTGTATATGTGTGTCCCTACATAAACTGACATTTGTACCCATGAATGTTCGTGGAGGGGTGTGTAGCTGCCTAGGGCCGTCGCTCCATAAATGTGTATCTGTGTGCATGGTCCTTCAGCTTGCTTGTTGTTTGTAAAAATGCATGAATGTAGATGAAAGTTCAATGAAGGTCAAGTATGAATAAATAAATTCAAGGAGGTGTCAGGGAAGAGGGGGAAATATATATGTGTAGGAATCGTATGTGATTGATTCTCACACTGAATTGTGAGGGTTGTCTTTAAGAGCATCTTGTTTTATTTCCAGAGTTATCTTAGAAGTTCTCTTTTATTATTTCCATGTAAAGGTGCCCTCAAGTCAAAAATTAATCCCCCAACCCCCTGCCCATCTCTTCCCCTCTATACTGTGTGTTCCTAGAAGACAGAAACTGATCTTTTTCATCTCTGGATCAACAGTGCACAACATCAGACACAAAGCTGGTGGTTGGGAAAGAAAGAAGGAGGGAAGGAAGGAGGGAGGCAGGAAAGAGAGAGGGAAGGAAGGCAAAGGGTAGGGCAAAGGAAAGGAGGAAACTAGCCTTATTCATCATAAGTAGACAATTAGCACATAGTAATAAACTGAGCTAATAAGCCACTGGATAAGATAGATAAGATCCATCACTGGCGCAAAGGGCCACCGAGAGATATCATTCCCCACTCTCTGCCCCATCTCAATATCTTCTTGGTCCAAGCCAGCTTCTCTCCTGACCCATCCATGGACTCAGCCCTTGCGGATGGTGAGCTGTCCTTGGTTTGACCTCCGCGAAGCCCTTTTGTCCACACAGGTGCCCAATCTGTGGTACTATGAACAGAGCACTAGCCTGCCAGCCATGAGAACTGCATTCTCATTGAGGCTCTACTTATCTGAATGACTTTGGGCAAGTCGCTTAACCTCTCTGGGCCTCATCTGTAGGTGTCCTTATCCATTAAATGACACACTGTGATCTTTGAGATTCCCTCCTGCCCCAGAACCCTGTAATTCCATGCCACACTGCTACCTCCATCTGCATCCCTGAGGCTCCAGGCTTTGTTTGTGACTGCGGCCCTTCCCCTTCCCCCAGCCTCTGCCCTGGGCTGGTCCTCAGTTCACAGCACTCACATGGGTCTCTACCTTGAGGAACACAAAAGCTACCTCACCACAGGCAGATAGGATCAATAAACAGGGTAACACTATTTATGTTAAGCTCAGGCAAGCACCGAATCTCAGGCTAGATGCAAAGGTCAGCTCTGAGGCTGCTCTCACAAGGCTTTGTGCAATCTGATTAAATCCAGACAATCCCAGGCCCAGTGCTTTCTCCATCAAGGATGCTCTGGCTCTGCACAGACACCAGCAGATCATCACTCAGCTCCCTTGGAGACTCATGAAGTCCAAAGCCCAAAGTCCTCTCTTCAACACAGCCCAGTTTCTCTTCTCTATGCTGCTTATCCCCAGCCTTGTTTCCCAGTTTCTCTTCATTCTTTTTACTAAGAGATCCATGGGCATAAAAGCCTCTCTTCAGGGTAGCAAAGAAGCCTCTTGTATTTATCCCTCACATGGACCCATTAGCTATCAGTGATTAAAGAAAGCTCTAGATCCACCCACATCTTGAACTCCCAAGGGCACAGGAGAATCAAATAAAGGTTTGCTGCTTCCTCTGAGACCAGGAAAGGAGAGAAGATGGGTGCAGATGAGGATATTTGCCCTGGGAGGGAGGAGGGCAGGAAGTCCACTAATATTAATGTTCAAAGCACTGAGGTGGTTCCCAGGAAGGACTTCTGGGATGAAGACATCACATCCCTCTCCTAAAGGACTTTTCTAGCTAGTGAGGGAGACAGGTGCATGAACTGGTAATTTGCACAAATCATCCTGGAAAAAATGCCAAATGCAGCATACTGAGAGAGTTCTAAGAAAGTAGTCACTGACTCTGTCTTGGGGAGAATCAAGATAGAAATTAAAGAGGAAGTAAAATTCGAAGACTTTTTAGATTTTTCAGTTTTATTAAATAGTGGTAATAATGCTTTCCATCTTTGCTGCACTTTATGGTTTACAAAGTGCCGTCACAGCCTTTATTCCATTCGACGTGTTCATGCGTAGCCTCATGCACTTAGACAGTGATGGAGCCTATCGTGTACCATGCAAAGCTATGGCTCTAAAGATGAAAAAAAAAAACCATAGTCCTGGCCCTCAAAAAGTCCACCTCTGATAGGACAGAAAGGCAGGTAAACAAATAATAGCCAAGGCAAAGCATGAGTCCTAAAGTGGGATGTCAAGTTATTATGGTGGCAAAAGGGAGTGTGGAGTTTAACCCAGGGTGGAGGGGGGAGACAAAGTTTAGGGGCAGAATTAAGAATAGAATGCTTGAGGATGCTTGATATGAATAGGATGAGCTGGGGTGTGACAGAAGGCAATACGGGAAAAGAACATTCCAGAACAACACAAGCAAAGGCAGAGACTAGTAAAGTCAGGTAGAATATAAGGAGAAAGTGGGGGCAGAAGAATTCAAGATACAAGCAGATGCGGGATCATGCTCAGGGCAATCCTTGGGTAAGAAGTGCAGATGGAGGGGACACCAGAATTACTTGAAGATCTTCACAATATACACATTGCCATCTCCCCCATCCCAAGAGCCTAGTATTCCTGAGGGTGAGGATACCTGCTTCTCAGTGGTCTCACAAATCCTTTTGAAAATAAGAAAGAAATTTGGGCACTCTTCTCCCATGCAATTCTGATTTCTTAGCCATAACTTTTCTTCCCATCACCCATCCCCTAGGTAAAGATGACTGTTGAAATTAATTTCATCATCTCTCTATGGCTCCCTAAATCAAGAGTAGGATTCTCTTCCTATCTTCTGGCTTCATTCTGGTTAGGATTAACCATCCTGGGCCCAGGGCTACCCAAACAAAGTGTGAAGATTTGGGGTCCACCCTCTCTTTCACATCTCCTGTTCAACAGTATCATTAACTGGGCCTCTGTTGTGTGACCCCATTCTAACTCTGCTGGACCCTCTGGCTCTGAACTCTGGCCTGTCTGGATCTGTTATATCCACCTGAGCCCTGTTTATGCTTCCATCATCAGTCTCTGGACTACCTGACTCAAGAGCCTGGAGTCAACTTATTCTCATCCCTGGTCCTGGTCAGGCCTATGTATTGCCATATCTATCCCAACATGGCAGACTAATACATCCCCAGGTTCCACAGGGACTACAGGATGAGTGGCAGTCTTCCAGGTAGGAAAGAGTGGGAAATCTTTCCAAACATAAGAAATAGAGTATACTTACAAGTGGCCAAAAAGCATGTGAAAAGATGCTCAACGTCACTAATCATTAGAGAAATGCAAATCAAAACCACGATGAGATATCACCTCACACTCATTACGATGGCTATTATAAAAAGAAAATTGACAACTGCTGGCAAGGCTGTAGAGAAAATGAAACCCTTGTGTTCTGTTAGCGGAACTATAAAATGATGTAACCCCTATGGAAAACAGTATAGAGGTTCCTCAAAAAATTAAAAATAGAAGTACCATAAGATCCAGCAATTCCACTTCTGAGTATATATCCAAAATATTGAAAGCAGGGTCTTGAAGAGATAATTGCCACTCACATTCATAGCAGCATTATTCACAATAGCCAAGAGGTGGAAGCAACACTAATGTCCATCAAAGGATAAATGAATAACAAAATGTGGTACATACATACAATGGAATGTTATTCAGCCTTAAAAAGGAAGGCAATTCTATCACATGCTACAATGTGGATGAATTTGAAGATATTATGCTAAGTGAAATAAGCCAATCATAAAAGGACAAAGACTGTATAATTCACTCATATAAGGTAACTAGAGTAGTCTAATAGAAACAGAAAGTAGAATTACGGCTGCCAGGGGATGATGAGGAAGGAGGGTAGAGGAAATTGTTTTTTAATGTGTATAGAGTTTCAGATTTGGGGGATAAAAATGTGCTGGAGATCTATTTCACAACAATGTGAATATACTTAACACTACTGAACTGTACACTTCAAAATGGTTAGGATGCTAAATTTTATGTTTTTTTTACTGCAATAAGAAAATAAATATTTAAAAAGAAGTAGAAAATACAGAATCTTAAAAGAGTGTGGAACTCAAGAAACTTTGAGAAACAGGGTGTAGTTGTAGCAGGAGGCATGTGGACAAGGGGTATGGAAAGTGAGCTGGGAAACTAAAACCAACACATGAAGGGCCTTGTTTTTACTTACACAAGACCTTTTTGTGGAATATAAAACACCCCTCTGTTTGATAGCTTTAGGGGTCATCAGTCAGCTTTCTAATCTCTGAGTTATTGGGCTTCTGCATTATTAAAACATCTCTCAATAGTAAAAATATCATTTCAAAAACTGAGTTGAGTCCCAGTAGCTAAGATAGTGACTGCCTAGTGAATGATCTAGTGACTCTTTGGAGAGTACAGGGAGGTTGGAGTTGAGACATATTAAAGAAGCAAAATTAATAGGATATAGTGAATGATTAGAGGAGAGTGTATTAGCTAAGGGTACTTTTGATGGCCAGAATATTCAACACAAACTGACATAAATAATAAAGGACACTGGTTCACTTATGTAATTGAATGAATCCAGCAGCAGAGTGGGATTCAGACACACTTCAGTGAGAGAGACCCCGGGCTCTGACTCTTTTTTCTCCGTGATTTGCTTGGTTCTGCTCTCCTGGGTGAATGGGCTGTGTCCTCACACTGGCTTGCTTCATTGTAGCAAAATGGACGCAGCTTCTCCAGACCTCATATTTGCATACCACCCCATTCAAAACAACAAAAAAAAGAAGTTTTATTTCCTCCAGCCATCATACAAAAGTCCTGCATTTACTCTGTTTGGAACAAACTGAACCAGCCTCTGGGCCAGGGGAGAGCCATATATTGAATGGCTTGGGCTTCTGAGCCAATCTCTGTGGCAAGAGAGATGGAATTATGTTGACTAACTCTAACAAATCAGGGCCCACTGCCTGGGCTAGGGGCAGAGTAAATTCTACCCAGACCACATAGCAAATGCAGGGTGGGGGAGTGATTCCCCCAAAGGAAATCTGGGTGCTGTGAGCAATGGGAGAGGGAAGGAAGAGATGCTGGGTAAGAAGCCAATCCTTATCCCTGATGGAGAGTAAGGAAGAAGGAGGACCAAGGACAGCACCAAGATTTCCAGCTCAGATGTCTATGGACATTGACACCCTTAACAAAGACTGGGTACACAAGAAAAGAAGCAACTTTGGGAGTAGGGTGGAGAGGCAAGGGGGACATATGAATTTGTTGTTGAGTTTGACTCAAAGACATATAGGTGGAGATGTTTGATGCTTGATGGTCAATTCTGGATCTTTCCGGTAACCCTACACAAGTGAAACCACAACTAAGTGGTCCCACTGTTTTCCACAACACTATATCATGTCTCTTTAGGGTTTTGAAATACTCCATAGTTATTGATTAGCCATTAGTTATTCCCTCTGACCCTGCCTAAGAATTTCCTCTGCCTCTTTAGTACTATGACCTTCAGTCGCTGGAAATGGGGTTGAGCAGGTGCAGATCGGAAGACAAAACATTCCTCTTAATGTGAGAAATTAATTTGTGGCTCTAATTGCCTCAAACTCTAAATGAAAAAAAAAATCTACATTCTCCCAGCATTCAAAATAGAACACAGGCTTTATCTGAATAAAGAAAATAATCTGTCAGGGAAAAAAAGGACTTAAACTGCTAAAATGTCAATCTTACCACATTGTTAAGGAAAAGCAAGTTTAATTACATTCAAATCTACATAGAATCATTTTTGAGTGGTTTGCATAGGAGCCTAAAGGTCTAGGATTTCAGAATTGACAAGATTCACTAAACAAAGGCAACGGGGAAAGAGCAAAGTATAATGGGGGGCGGGGGAGACATGATTTGAGAGTCAGAGACTTTGAGTCAGAGACCCAGCTCTGCCAGGAAGCCACTCTACGACCTTTGTCAAGTCATATACCTTCTCTGTTCTGTCGTATGTAAGAGGGCACTGAAGTGTAAGTGTTCTCAGGTTGCCTTTTGTATCTATGAAAACATGACAGGAAACTGAGTCTAGACTCTTCCCCAAAATACTTATTTTATTGTATAAAACACAGCCTTGCTGGTTGTTCTATATGGCGGTGAAGAATATGGAGAAACAACCTGGAATTTTCCAATTCACAGATGTCAAAACAGAAGCTAAGGGAAAGGTCCCATCCGAGGTGATCCAGAAAACCAATGATGACTCAGAACTTGATGAACGAAAACCATATTGCATCCCAGAAACCAGGCCTCCGAGCAATCAACTAAAAATAAAAGGCAGTTAGCTCTAACTAAGCGGAAAATGAGGCTACCTTTATCCATTTTCCCTTTTCCCACACCTTCCCCCCCCCCTTGAAAGAAAAGAATTTGGGGAGAAAAATAATTTTCAGTGTCTCCATACGTGGAAGCCCAGCAGGCATGCCGGCTTCTGAGGGCAGTGAGGCCGGGGGAACACACGCTGGCACAGAGCAGCCCCTCCAGAGCCGTGTTACCTTGGCTGAGCAACTGCTCTGCACCAGGGTGTGTTAACAGGCGTTGGGAGGGAAGATTTAGACAACTCAAAAGACTAGTTGCTTTAATAAGCTTTAAGGGTCGTACCTCAAAAAGCAGCTGCTGACCTGCAGCCAGCTGTAGACGTTATGTGCCCCGTGTTCAGGCTGCTGCGTCATCACTGCAAATGGCCTCTACCCGGTTGCCAACGTCAGACCGGTGATTACTAGCCTAGCTAGGCTTTTCACTTCTTGTTTTCCAGTCAAGAGCGAAGCCGTTTGGGGAACTCAGTTCTCGGCACCGTGTATGTCTTCCGACTCCTGCGTTGCGTTATCTGGGATCTTTAAGAGCATCAAGAAAGAGCTGGAAAAACCAAAACGATGGTAGAACACAGAAATCTATCGAGGCGGTAAACTGAAGCTAAATTCTGATTTCCGTGAACAATAGCAGGGTAAGGCACAACTCACACAGACAGGAGTACTCCGGGCTAGGTCTGTCCTCCATAAGGACAAGGCTCAAGACCAGAATTTCCCCTGCAGGAGTCAGAAGGCTCCAGCTGGTTCACAAATCAGTCTACAAGAACACCTGAAGAGGCTCTCTAACTCGGGGCATTATGGAGACAACAAAAAGATTGGCTAGAAATCAATGAATCCGCACTGTGGATTGAGAAGTACATACAGTTTAATACACAGTTAACTTAAACATAATTATACAAGCCACAGCAATAAAAAATAGACAGCAGGGTTCTGATGGTAACCTCCAATCTCTCCTCCTTGGGGAAGTGGTGAAAAGCCTTAGTCGGATGTGACGGGGAATTGCCTTTGTCTGGTCCTGTGGGGATTTATTTTCTTCTCACATGATCCATGTTCTGCCGATCCTCTGCGTCCTGGGCTGTTCTTGTTCCATGCCGTTCTGTGCTGGAATGGTTCTTTCCTGATGTCAGCGTCATTATTGCTAATTTCAGAAAATCTCTGTCTCTTGGCCTCAGATTTTATGAAAGAGTCTTCATCTATTGTAGTTACAGAAGAGGGCTTGCTTTTCTTTCAGGGCTCTCTGTGGAACGCCTATTAGCCAGTCATTTATCACCTCAGGACTGGCTTTTTCTGCTACGTGACTGTGGCTTTCTGTCTCTGCCTGAAACTCCTGCGTTCCCCCAAAATTCCAGAGGAAGATAGGAAACTTAAAAGCTTGCTCCTTTTGACAGGAATAATAATTTGTGAATCCAAATAGAAATTGTTTCCCTTCCCCACCTCTGCAAAAACATCACTGGCTTGCTACTCCGGCACACCCTCCCTGCCTGCAGCAGCCCTCCATTTGGCTATTTAACCATTTCACATCCTCAGTCGTGTTAGAACAAATTTGCCAAATTTGCCCCCAACCAAAGTGGGATCTGCTAGCATTCTGACTCTGGTAAAACACTAATTGTATCAAAGACTAAATTAAGACCATAAAAGTTTCAAGGATATATAATCCTAGAAAACGAACCATATTTTTTTGCCTTAATACACGTTTTACTTTCTAAGGATTGGTTGGCCATAGGTTACCATAGGCAGAATCTATACTTGGCAATCAAATGTATTTAAATCATAGAATTTATGCCCCCAGAATATTTTGCCGCTGACTTGGTTTAGATCTAGATCTGAGCAACCTGACTACAACTATACATGAAATATTTGGACCTTGAGCCAATAAAATAGCATTATTATCAAAAAATTTCTGATGATCCTATAAAGCAAGCTTAAAACAGTTTGTCTCTATGAGTCAACAATCAATATTTGTTCTCAGCTAAAACATTGTTTTAAAAGCCATTTCCAGGTAGAAGCAATCCAGTGCCCAACAACAGACAAATGGATAAACAAAATGTGGTATATTCTCACAGTGGAATATTATTTGGCCTTAAAAAGGAATGAAATTCTGGCACGTGTTACAACACGGATGAACCTTGAAGACAGTATGCTAAGTGAAATAAGCCAGTCACAAAAGGACAAATACTGTATGATTCCAATTATATGAGGTACCTAAGTAGTCAAATTCATAGAGACAGAAAGTAGAATAATGGTTACCAGGGGCTGAGAGGAGGGGGAATAGGGAGTTAGTGTTTAATGGGGACAGAGTTTCAGTTTCGGAAGATGAAAAAGTTCTGGAGATGGATGGTGGTGATGGTTGCACAACAATGTGAATGTACTTAATGCCACTGAACTCCACAGTTAAAAATGCAGCAGCCCTAGATTTGACTATTTAAATAATCAAATTAAAATTGTGGGGTTTATGTTATGTATAGTTTACCATAATTTTTAAAAATATGATATAAAAAATTAGTTTCCAAGTGAAAATTTTTAATATTCCCCCAAATACCTGGCTCTGAGGTTGAAATGATTTCCAAGTGGCCTGCATTAGTTGCCACTTGATCTTTATAATACAGACAGAATATCCAGGCATCAGGAATATAGACAAATAGTGGTATCCAACTACCGAGGTTTCAAAGTTCAGAGCAATAAATCACTGATGCTTTCTCTTGGCTTCCAGGACAACCCTTCTAAAAGGCTTTTTAGTTCTTCAAAATTTAAAGTTATGTCTTGTTTTACTGTCAAGGGGAATAGACATGGCTAAGAAGACAAATGCATGGCAAATAGTTCTCCATGGCAAATCACACAGGAAAGCCAATGCCCCTGGAAGCAGCATTGTTTACTATCCTACCTCTCAGACCTCCGTCCACCAGGGGCCCCCCCACCCTGCCCACTGCTCTCCAGTCTGAGTATATTCTGCTCACTGAACTGAGTAGGAGTGAGGAAATGTTTTACGTTAGGGGCCAATTACCCAAAGAAATAAAATATATATGTATACAATTTTTTTATTTTTAAAGAGCGATCTCCAAAGACCCCACATTACCTGTCTTGTGACAGCCATTGACGATACCAACTTCAAATAGGGTATATATCCACCACCACATGGAAGCTGAAATTAAATAAATCCTAATGAAAATAAGTTCTTAAATTGAAAATAAGAGCCAGCCCTGATAGCCTGGCAGTTAAAGTTCGGCACGCTCTGCTTTGGCAGCCCAGGTTCCGTTCCAGAGACAGAACCATGCCACTCATCTGTCAGTAGCCATGTCGTGGCAGCAGCTCACAAAGAACTTACAACTAAGAAAAACTTACAACTATATACACAACTATGTACAAGGGCTTTGTGGGGGTGAGGGGGAGGAAGGAAGAAAAAAAAGGAGGATGATTGGCAACAGATGTTAGCTTAGGGCAAATCTTCCCCTGCAAAAAAAAAAAAAAAAAGCTTTGGAAACCAAAAGTTAAAAAAAAAAGAGAAAGAAAAGAAAAGTCCTTACCCTTTTTTCCCATACCTCTGCAGATGACTTTGTGTTTGATTCATTTGTCCACCTCTGACTCTGTTTCTGGAAGGAGGGTGATGTGGCAAAGAGGAGGCGGAGGGGGCATGGTTAAGGCCAGAGAAATGGATCCGATTCCTGGCCCTGCCGTGTACCAATACTGTGGCTCTGGCTCTCTCCAGAACCCCAGCTGTCTATCTGAAAAATAGAGATGAGAATACAGGCATCTATACTGCAAGGCTGTAGCAAGGATTAGAAATTACGTATGAAGAGCATTTGAAGCAGTGTCTGGCACGTAGCAGGTACTCAGTAAATTACAGCAATAATCCTGATCCCAAACACAGTAGCGTTTTCTCACACCCACACCATTACACAGCTCCACTGCACCTCCCTCACCTTCCTCAGGGAAAGGTATTCTGCTCATAGTCACAGGTAAACAGCACATGGAAGCTTACCCAGATCCTTTCTCCATACACTATTTTCCCATTTTATCAGTGGGAAAAGTGGGGAAATAACACAGATACAGTAAGGATTTCTTCATCAATAAATGTAGCATCTGGCTTTTACACTCAGGATTTAAATATGACATAGAGTTATCTGTCTTGAGAAAATTCCATGCTCACTATCAAGAGACAGGGCCCAGGCCAGAGGGCTGCTTGATATTTTTCCTCATGGCTGTGGTTCCTCACTGCTATGATTCTCCTTGTCCTACCCCTGCCCCACTATTCTTCTCTTTCCTTTCATGTAGGATGAGTTATCCAAAATATGAACGTTAAAGATTAGGAACAGAGTTAACTTTTTCTTTAATACAGTCCGTTCTTTGTCAGAGAGGATGACTATGCACATTCAAAGGGAATTTAACAAATATGATGTGTCTCGTTGTCCAGATTTGGCATCCTCATCCCTCATGTTGCTACAAACTCCAAGGGACACTAATGCATGCTTATAACAGACACCTTAGTAAGTTTGTCTTCCTGCCTTGCCTTGCCCCTCGTCAGAGAATCTTCTCCCAATGTTCCTGCTGAGTAAGCAATGGCAAGTGACTTCAGTCCCTCAACCACAGCCAACTGGACCAAGGATGACACCTGATCCAAATTGTGCCAATTAGATTCTCTCCTCCAAGAAGCAATCATTGTTTCAGAAATACTAGCTAGCCTCCTTTGAGTACCTAAACTGGAACATGGTCAAGACTAGGTAAACTACATTGGTTCCATATGGAAATAGACCTGAGAAATGTGGTCTGCAGAGAGAAAAAATGAAGCAGATGCCCAGAGAGAAGCAGAATGAGAATATGTACAGGACAGAGGAGGAAGAGAGAGAGAGAGAAAGCCTTCCCTCCTGGGGCTTTTCAATTGCTGGTTCCAGCCTTTTGTGAGAGCTAGGTATGTACTCTGTCCTTGGGTTCTTTGGGAGACACCTGTATCCTTCTGATGACTTTCTCTTTTTGCTTAAAGTCAGCTTGAGAGGTTTTTGTTCCCTGAAAAAAAAGATCTCTGAGACAATGCTTCTCACCTTAGCCAGTCACCCAACTGGGTGATGCGATCACCACTGCCACTAGCAGTCACAATGGGAACCACTCCCCCTGAATGTAGGGAGTTCAGAGCCAGCTCTCCACGGAGAGCAGATCCGAATGCCAGAAGCACATCATGCTGGCTCATAGTAGTGTCCTTAGCCCAGTGTTGTGCTGGGAAATATTTAATAACCAGCTCTCCTGGGGAAAAAAAAATCCCTAGTCTGAAGCATTTGCCAATTTCTATGGTGTAAATACTCCCTCCATCGCCGCTTCCAATGTGATTTCACTGAATGTGAAGTTTGAAAGAGATATTCCCAATCGGCTCTTAGGAGTCAGGGCAAACAGTTATCTAGCCTACATTTTCTGATTTATGAGTACTTCCTGACTCCCTTTTATTACTTGGTTCTTGTTATCTTACTCTTGTTTTAAGAGTTTAAGTTTTATTAGCTCTATGTCTTTTATTCTGAACCAACTTAAATCTCTTTTGAAGAGGGCATAGTAAAATCATTTTAAAAATACAGCCTCATTCCTCATAGTTTCGTGCTCTCTCAAACACTAAGAGAATAATAATAATAATACCTCATACTAGTATAGCAATTAGAGTTTCTAAATTACCTCAATGGCATGCCATGGCAGCAAGAATGAGGTCATTGCCATTAGACTGGCCAGCTTTAAATTCCTGCATAAAAGATGCATTTGGTAAATGTTAGATTTCCTTTCACATTCACTGACTCATTCATTCCAAGTATCCATTCCCACCAAGGGTTGGTCATGAACATGACAACCAAAATCAGTGAAGATTCCCAGACAAAGGTCACAACTTTTCCAGGACAGTACACACCTGACTCCAGCTTTGGGGAACCTCACAGTGTTGGTGCTCTGTACCGGAGACCAGAAAGAAAGTGAGAGAAAAAATGCCTTGTTCCTCGTGTTCGACTTTGAAATGAGCTGTTGTCATCTTTGGTTTTGCTTGTAAAACACAAATGAGACAAGAACTCACTAGACATCATCTCCTTCTCTAGACTTCCAGAGTACCTCTCCCTCCCGACAGTGGGAGAGAGAAATGCCTTTCGCTGGTTTGTGGTAGGGGTATCCAAGTTGTTCCTCTGGTAGATTTCCAATTCAGCTCAAACTATTTCCAGTTTTGCCTTTCTGGTGATTTGATAACAAGCCTCAGAGCAACTGAATCAATTCAACCAACATTTCCTTGGACTCCCCTCACTCCCACTATGCCCCACCCTGGTTTGTAAGAAACCTAAATGTCCCCAGGCCCCACCAGCCTTTGGGAACCAAAGAGGTGACTTGAGTAAATGGTCCCTCAAACCCTACCTGGAGAGCTTCCAAATCTAGAGTAAGACTCCAGCTTATAGCTTCTTCAGCAAGGTCTTGTGTTTCGGATGCGGCTTATCAAAAATCTTAGCAACAGATTTCTCTAAGTGAAATCTCGCATGAAAGTCCTACAACAGATAAAAAGTAGAGCTGATCCTCTATGGCTTTTCAGGTCTTTATTTTTCAGATCCCAAAAAATTTTTAAATTGGAAGTGGTTGAATTGCAATGACTTGAGCTCTGGAGTCTCACTTGTTGAGAAGTCCTTACAATGTCTCTGGGAAACCCTAGGCCTCCTTCGGGCACGGTTTGAAAACCACTGCATTAGGAAGCTCTCTCAGCCTGTGTGCGGGAGCAAAGTGGATTGAGAGCAAGAAAATCAGTTAGGAGCTTCCTGCAATTGCTCAAAGGAGAGATAATGAAGACCTGAACTGGCCTAGGAGACACTTCCAACATAAAGTAACTAGGATGAGCAATCGATTAGACATGAAAGTCAAGAGAGAGGACAAAGACACCTCTGATTTTTCAAACTTCATTTGTGAAAATTAAGGTGCCATGAGAAGAAACAGCTCTCAGAAAAAGAAGGAAATAATCAAAATGGTTTGGGGTATGCCATATATTTTGTTTGGAATAGTTTAGCTTCTCCCTTTGAAGCATCTGGGGAGGACTTACCTATTCCAGAGAGAGGAAGTGACTTGTCCACAGGTTCCCATAGGAAACCAGGAGCAAGCACAGACCCCCATCGTGCCTCAAGGGCAAACACCGTAAGACGTAAAGCACAAAAATATAAGCCAGTTGCAAGGGAATAGGACCCCAGTCTGTGAGGTCTGCTTACCCCAAAGTCATAGACAATTGGTCAAGACCATTCTTCCGAATAAAAAATGTTTTCTCTCTCCAGGCTCAGCCCTTCTGAGGACACAGGCAGGCAGCATTACAATCAGCCGGAATGCTGTCAGATCAGATAGTTGACAAATGTTTACTGAGGGCCTACCGTATTGGGGTTAGCCTAGAGAGGTGAAATGACTGGCTCCCCTTAGGATTCAATCAGCTTAAGCACACAGATGGGGTCACCAAGACCACTGTTTGTTCTCCAGAGTAAGTTCATTTGTTTCTCCGGAGTGATCCGAGTGGCTTCCTGCCGTTATGACCAGGGACTCTCCGTGCTCCATGACCCAGGCTGGATGCACTTGGCTGTCACAGTTAGAAAACTGTCATAGAAAGATCTTCCAGTGCCAATCTTCTTTCTCCCTCTATTTGCCACTGGATCACCAGAGAAGGCAGATGGTACACTGCAAACACATCCATAAACCAGGCAAATGTGAACCATGTTGATAATGGAAATGCAACACTGGGCACACCAGCCCATGGGACTGAGGACTGCAGTGGGACCACTGGGTGGGAATGAAAGGTAAACTTCAGCTCAACACAGGAAGAGCATCCCTATCAGTGTGTCCCACAGAGTCAGCCTCCTCTACTAGTTACCTGTGGTGAAAACTCTCTGTGCCTCAATTTCCACATCTTTAAAAGGAAATGATGCTTTAATACCTCCTAAGTTGGATATAAGCATAAAGAGAGATATGCCACATGGAGCTTTTAACACAGTGACTGCCACATGGTAAGCACCCAGTAAATGTTGACATTCCATGAGGCAGTGGGCTGCTCCAGGGGTAAGAGGTGCCTGATCACATGATTTTTCCCTCAGAATTTGGACACCTTTGTCAATAACATTGCAGATGAGATTTCATTGTGGGTGGGGAATAGATTCCATTTTGCTTACTCTAAAGCCACTTTTGCTACTGAGACTGTAAAATATGGACTCCAGCTACATCATTTCTTCATGGGCATCTGCATCACCCAGTGATCATTCAGCAAACATTCATGGGACACCTACTGTGTCCAAAGCATCGGACAAGTGTCAACAGGGGGGAGTTTTAACCACAAAGACAGGGTAAGCTTGTTTAAGCCCAGCCATTGTGGCCGTGGCTCTAACAACCCCAAGAGGGGGACACACAACAGGCTACACGCACTAATCAAACAAGGACTTGTTTTCTATTTCTGCCTTTGGGATTATCTAAGGGCTTGGCAGGTCTTTAAATCGCTCTAAGCTGCTTGACCACGACACCAGACCTGCTACCAAAAACACCCTGCCAAGAGTGATGCTGTTTATCAAAACAAGGTTAAAAAAAAATCTTTTCTTTCAATTTCCACTCCATTTCCTAATCAAGAAATACATAATCCCAGGAGAAAATCAGCTCTTGTTTCTCTCTCTATCTCTTTCTGCCTTTCTCTCTCTCTTTCTCCCCTCTGTCTCCCTCGGTCTCCTTTTCTCCCTCCCTCATTTCCCTTTCCCTCGACCCCCTCCAGCTTTTATCATTTTAAGCTGTATGCATGCCATTCTTCAGGGGATTAAAGTCAAATTTAGTCTTCTGCAATTGTGATTACCTACCCCTTGGCTTATGAGATGCATTTGCCTGCATTTGTAATGCATCAATAATTTCCACTCTCCTCCACTTGTAAACAATGCATTATATTAAACAGCCTGTGTCTAGCCTTGTATTGAAACAGACAATAAATTAGGACTTCCAGTTCTTGGTTTTTACTGATTCCTAAACCTGCCAGTTACATGCCTGTCCGCCCCACTGAACATTCGTTCTAAAGCTGAGAATGCACAAAGCCCTTGTTCATCGTTCTCCTGTCTCCATCACTGCTGCCGGCTGTCAGTTTCACACCACCAAGCAGATTGTAATTGGCAGGATGAGGTGCAGAAATAGGGAATGGTTTGAATATGTGGTTCTCACCACACAGACACACACACACACCCACACACATATATACACAGAGTTTTTCTAGCTTACAACATTCTGCAAATTTAGGAACTTGATATGTGAAGCTTCTAATCAGAACCCACAAGGGCTGCCCTCATTTGCTAGCCCATGGATTGGAAGCAGAGAAAGGACACCATGCAATCAACACCTAGTACTGTCCTAATCCAGTGCAGGGCCTGCTGGCGCTCTGGGTGGGTGTTGCTTTGGGAATGTGCCCTGCTGGGAGCCAGCCCTTGTGCTTTGTTGGGCAGCTCCCCTGGGATCTGAGATCTGCAAGCTTCCCAAGAGTCACAGTTGTCCTGCTCAGCCTTGAGTGAGGTCCTGGAGCAAGGAGCAGAATCTAGCTCACAAAATGGTGGCTAGTTTTTGTGGACCTTTTCCTTCTGAGAATGAAAACTCAACATCAGTCTCAGCACACGGTGTGTTCCAACATCTACCGTTCTTATACAAATTCAAACCTAGCCGAATCTGGTCACTGGGTGCAGGATGTCTCAACCTTGGCAAGAGTGATATTTTAAACCAATAATTCTTTGTTGTGGGGGCTCTCCTGTGCATTGTAGGTTGTTTAACAGCATCTCTGGCCTCTGCTTATTAGATGCCAGTAGCAACATGCCCTGATTCGAGACAATCAAAAACGTCTCCAGACACTGCCAAATGGCCCCGGCAGGGCAAAATCGCCCTCGATTGAGAACCGCAACAACTTAGAGTTGTATTTAGTCCTGGTGTCTGCCCAGTTACAGACTCTCAGACCTAACCAGCACCAGAGAGTTCCTCTACTCCTGTGCTTCTCAAAGTGTGGTCCCCAGACCAGCAGCAGTAGCATCACCTAGAATCTTGTTAGAAATGCAAATTGTGGAGCCCACTCCACATAGAATGGGCCAGAAACTCTGTGGGTGGGGCCCAGCAACCTGTTTTAATAAACCTTCTAGGTGATTCTGACTAAAGGTAAAATTTGGGAACTACCCTGCTATTCCAACATTCACCTTTTACAGATAGAAAAACCAAGAGCCAGAGAGGTCAAGTGACTTCCCCAAAGCCACACAGTGACTTTAGACCCAGATCCTCTACTGCCCAGACCGGAGCACTTACCGCTGAATTACTCTCACGTAACCCACCTGAGTCATTTCCCCATCTCAGTCTTCAGCCTGCCGCTTGCTCAAGCTCCTAATTTATCCCTCTTACCGCTTTTCTGAATTGCACTGTTCTTTGTGCTTGTTTTCCTGATCCTTTACCCCATGTGAGAGATTGTTTACTAATTAAGCGGTGATTGGGTTTAACCATCTTTTTGTTTGTACTCTTCCTGCTAGCAGTGGCAGTGCACACGGTGTGAGTGTGTAGGTTTATGGGTGATCTCTGTGTTTGTGTCTACATGTGTACATCTCTATGAACGTGGCTGTGTGCAAGCCTGAGCATGTGTGTGCGTGTGGCAGGCATACGAGGAGAGAGGCGGAGGTTACCAGAGAGGGGCCACGCTCCTGCTCTTTCAAGCCCGCGTCTCTGAACGCAGGACCAGTAACCGGTGACAGCCTCTGGCAGCTTGGCCCTCAGTGTGAGGGCCAGTGGCAGGCACGAATTTTGTAAGGCAGATTTTGGCAGGCAGAAACTGACATGTTCCTTCTTTCAGAGAGGATGACAATGAAAATTCATCTCTTGGGGCTCTCCAGAAAACACGCATGTTAATCCAGGGTCAATAGACCGACTATTTTTGACTAAAATTCAAAACTGCCTTTGTGATTTTTTCCCCCACAGAACTGATCAGTTGTTAGAATACAGCTATTTTCACATCAGATGGACAGAGCCTCTGACCCCTAGTCTTGTGTGAACATTAGTAGTTTAAAAATAAATAGCAGATTTGCTAGCTCAGAAGAAGCTCTGAAATACTGTCTGATTTAAATTCTGATTTTAGTCAAGTGTAGGTGTACTAGGGTTGCTGTAGAAATGTTGTATTTAGGAGACAGAATGAACCAGGCAGCAAATTCACAATGGAGCTTGGCAAAGAACTCAGGAGTCCTGACTTTGATCAGCACAGTTATATTCTGACAAAGATTCTCTCCTTGGCCAGACTTTAGCCAGGCTCCTCTGAACCCTCTGCTCAACCAGGCCAGATCTTGGGCTTGCATTTCTGTCCTTGAAGAGTCCAGTTTTAACAAGAATCTCGCTAAGTCCTGTGAAAAGCTAGGATGCAGAAGCAAGATGAGATCACCAGGCCATCCTTCCCCACCCCGGACTTGAGATTTTGCTGAGCTCCTAGAAATGGGAAGATTCTATTCCGAGGAAAGGATTGCTCATCAGATCTGTGGGGAGAAGCTCCAGATGAAATGGGTCAAACCTGGAAACCCAAATAGTAGATTGGACCATATGAAATTGCCTTTTTTTTGTCAAAAATGGTAGAATGTTGGCAAGCTCACATGGTTCAACCTCATAACATTCATGGGTCTCTCAATAGCTGTCTTGTGAATATCCACCATGTCCACAGGACTCAAGGTGCTACCAGGCAGAGGTGAGGGAGAGGAGATAGAAGGCTTCAAAGAGCTCACAGTCAAAGTCAAGACTCAGAAAATTAGAAATTTGCTCTTGTCTTATTCCTGAGTCAGAAAAATCAGAATGCAGATCTGCATTTCACCTATAGCTGCCTGTCTTTGTGGGGAGGATTCCTTTAAAACAGAAATTATTTCCTGATTAAAAAAAGAAGAAGAAAACTGTGGTCTCTGGTGATAATCAGAGCTCATTAAGTAGGCTTGTTTATTTTAAAATCATTTCTATTTCTTGCACGTGAAAAGCAGCTATAAGAAAAACAATTCCCTGAGGGCCACCCAACAAAGAACTGCCAAACCTGACTTCCTGCAAAAGGAATGGACCTCTTGCAGGACTAGGCAAAAAGCAGCGAGTGGAAATCTAGAGTTGGGCAACTCGGAGTATCTGGGAGCTGGTGGCCGTCCACAAGCCGTTTGCTACCAATTCGTGAAAAGTAAGTCCAGAAACCGAAAGTGATCATTTAGAAACATTTACAGCGGGGCCGGCCCCGTGGCTTAGCGGTTAAGTGCGCGGGCTCCGCTGCTAGCGGCCCGGGTTCGGATCCCGGGCGTGCACGGACGCACCGCTTCCCCGGCCATGCTGAGGCTGCGTCCCACATACGGCAACTAGAAGGATGTGCAGCTATGACATACAACTATCTACTGGGGCTTTGGAGGGAAAAAATAAATAAATAAAATCTTTAGAAACACTTACAGCAATTTGATATAGTAATTTTATTTCTGTTAACTCTAAGAGTAAAAAGTTGGAGTTTGAATTTTGTATGTTTTTTTAATTTCATTTTTCTAGTTATTCAATGTTATTATATTTTACAAAATTATCAGTCCACCATGGATTGGAAATTCTTTTAAAAAGTCCTTCACCACAGGTATCTGAGAAGCACTGATCTACAGGAAGGTAGACATCAGCTTAATGTAAACAACAATATTGTCACAATATTTGTGATGTATTGAGTCCTGTGATAAAGGATTGCAACATAAACTCATTTCTCAGGTTCCCACAACAATCCTGTAAGGTGGAAACCATTACTCCTCTGATTTCACAGATGAGGAAACTGAGGCAGAGAGAAGATAAATTACTTTCCCAGCAAGGCACAAGTGGTACGTAACAACTGAGATGAGAATCCAGGAAGTTTGGCTCTTGAGTCCATGCTAGTAACCTCTGTCATGAGACTCTACAGTAAAATACGAAATACCTTGATTCATATGTGAGTGGTAACATATAAAGAAAATCAAGGAATAATTGACACCAAAACTCCAGAAAGAAGACAACTTTGGGAGGAGGGAATGTAACTGGAGAGGTACACATGCCAAGTTTTAAGGGTCTGATCATGTTCTATGCCCTAACCTGGTGAGGGTTATACATGAGTGTTCATTCTACTACTATTCTTCAACTCTACACATTTTCCACACTCTTTTATGTGTATGATACATTTCATAGTTTTTTTAAAAAATTTTAAAGGAGTAACTGGAGCTGTCGACCAATGGCACCCACAGTCTCTGGAGAGGGTGAGCGCCCCCTAATGGAGTAGAAAAGTATAGCCGTTCTCCATCAGGTACACGGCAGGTGGGAGGTCAGAAAAGGACCTCAAAGTTTCCTTCCATTGCTCCGAGTCCAAGATTCTTCCTTAAGTCACATTCTAGAACTCACAGAAAAGAAGCCCACATTACCTGAGAAGTTTAACCAATACCTTTCTAAATTGATGCAGAATTAACATTTAAGGCCGACGGAAATGCCACTTGAGAAAACATACAGGAGCTCAATACACAGTGATGGAGCGTATTGAGGAACTTCTTGATATATTCCAAGAGTTTTCACTGTATGTGATTTATACATTAATACTGATCTGGGTCATATGGGGGGGGGGGCCCACTTCAATAAACAGGTGAAGCTACTTGCCTCATAAGTGACTGAGGTGAAATGTGTGTTTGCTACACAAGAACTCTTCTTGATGTGTAGAAGGCTAATGTTGCTAAGGAAAGTCTGGGTTTGGAAGGTTTGAACCATTTTTAGGTGCCCAGCAACAGCCACATGAGATGAAAACATAGATGCCTACTCACCAAGAAAGCTGGGTTGCTGCGCCAGGCAATTCAACAAGGATCTGACTGAGAGGCTGCAGACTCCTGGGTCCCACACCAAAACAACTAAATGAGAATCTCATGAGAGTAGAGCCCAGCAATCCATATTTCTACAAATCACCTCCTCCACCCCATGCTTCTGACTGAGATATTCCTGGGACCATTTAGGATGCACCAGGTGAATTAAGAGCAACTGTTTTATACGCAGACAAACCTAAGCTGAATCTAATTTCTGCCACTTACTAGTTGTATGGCCTTGAGGAAGTTATTTAACATCACTAAGCCTCAATAGTCCCATCTGTAAAACTGGATGATAATATTACTTACCTCTCAGAGCTACTGGGAAGGTTTAATTAGAGGTTGTAGATGAAGTACCTGGCATATAATAAGTGCTCAGAAATTTTAGCCGTATTTATTTACTATTATTTGTAAGTATCCATAATACACAAGACTATGTGGAGAGGAGGTAGAGGGAAGAATACAAAAATGAACAAAACAGCCCCCTGCCTTCAAGGAAATTCTATCTAGTGGGATTGCATTTAAAGCTTCCCTATAAACTTACCAAGGAAAAAAATATTCTCAACTTTTTTCCTAGGATTATCAAGGCATTACTAGCCTGAGTCAAAATCACTTTAAAACTCTTGATCTTATTCAGGAAACACCTTCATAAGTTGGAGGTGGGAAATCTGCTGGGAACACATATGACCTTCCTTTGAACCAGACTAGGCATTATGACTGACTTTAAACTTTCAATTGTTGAGAAAAATTTCCCAGCCTCTGCCCTGCCCCTCACACTGAGCCCTTGAGCCAGTGGGTTTGATGCTGGGAAGCATCACAGCCTTGGGAAACATGTAACAGTGCTCTCAGCCACTGTTGGTGGATCTCCTTCAAATCCCCCTTTATGGGATAGTGGCTCCCAGGACACTGCTGACCTGTATCTGCCAAGTGAGGAGAGAACAGGGGGGAAGAAGGACCTTCCCAGACCAGGCCCTTAGACAACCCATCCCCTCTGAAGGGAAAATGGGCCCCCAATGAAAGCACCTCCGATTCTGCAAAGTTCTGTGATAACATTTTGTAAGTACTATTGTCAGTTCTCTGTGCCAAGGGAGGACTATCATTGGCAGTTTTATTTCAAAACTATAGATAATTCATAAATCATATCTGGGGACTCTAAGACAGCACAATGCTTCAAAGAAATTACTCCACCTGAACTGACTTAGAGAAAGCTAAAGTTGTACCCCTGCCCTCACTGAACTCTTCCCCATACCTGTGTCCATTCTAGAGATAAGCAGTGAGCACCTCTGGGGTTGATGTAAAGCAACTTGAAGCTGATTTTCCCTCTCTCTGAGTCAAACCCGATCGGAATTGACAAGCAGGGGTTTTAATTCAAAAAACCTCTTAGTAAAATTATAGACTGCATAGAAGCAGAACTATAAATGAGAGCTAGTGAATAAGTTGAAATAAGAACTTTATCACCTTTGCTAATTATGTCAAGAAGAAATTTAAATCAAGAGTTTCCAAGGAGGAACAATGGTTGGATAATCCAGCATCAGATAAGTGGCAAGTCTTTATTAGGAAAGAGTTGTGATTGCTGGTTATGATGCTTAACTTCACACACTGATTTTCAGTACTAGTTATTTAAAATATTGATGCAAGACCCTACCCCCAAACCAATTAAATCAGAATTCCTGGGGGTTGGGCCCAGGCATCAATATTTTTTAAAAGATTCCCAAATGGTTCTAGTGGGCAGCTTGAGTTGAGACCCACTCCCTTAGTTAACAGAGCTCAGTTACCTGAAGAGGTAAATGCTTTTTTTAAAGTTTGACTTTTTCCCTTGAGCATCAGACAAATCATGTTGATTAATTAACATTTTCCAAACAACAGCAATGAATTAACTGCTGCTAATGTTCAGGCCATGAAATTAGACATGACTGCTAGGCATCAGACTCATCTCCCCAGATAGAAGGCTGAAAATGGATTTCCGAGAATGAGGGCTTGGCAGATAACAATCAGATGTGGGTTGACCTTGGCTGAGCAAGTACCATGTAGGGAGCAAAAAGACAGAACTACGAGCTTATTTCTGTGTTCACTCAAGTATTTAAGTGCACCAGGCACTGTGCTAGGGCTCGAGAGTCTGAAATTAAGTCTGAAATTAAGAATATGACCCATGTCCCCACAGGAACTGACAGTCTAATGGGGAAAAAGAAATGTAGACAAAATTTTCCAGTCATGCAATATGTAATTGAGGTACATAGCAGGTACTTGGGGAGCCCAAGGAGGAAGCTCAGAGGCCTCAAGATGATAGGTGAAGATTCCTGAAGAAGGTAACTATGACCTGAATCTAGAAGGGCTGGTGGAACTCTGCTAAGTCAATGGAGTCTATAACCTGCGCCAAGGTGAGGAGAGGATGGCAGTTCCAGGAACAACACAAGTGACAGATGAAGCTGGAAAGGTAGTCAGAGAGCTAATTACAAAGACCCTTGTATGCAATCTAAGGATTTTTGATTTAACTTTGGAAGTGATGAGGATTATTGATGGATTTTCAGTAGGAAAATAATGTGATCAGATTCACATTTAGAATGATCATGCTAGCACTTACAAGTGATCACTATATCACTTACAGAGCCTTGCTACTGGAAGTGCTGTCCAGAGACCAGCATCATCCGCATCACATGGGAGCTCGTTAGAAATAAAAAAACTCCCAGGCCCTATCCCAAACGTACTAAATTAGAATCTGCATTTTAACAAGCTCCCCACATGATTCACATGCACATCAAAGCTTCAGATGCACAGTTAAAGAGGAGAAATTTTCATAAGAAAAGGAAGCAAGATTTTAGGAAGACCAGTTAGGAAGCTATGGCAACAATTTATTAAACTATTCCTTTAAACAGCTCTTTAACAACTACCTATAGACGTACCCATGCATAGACTGTCCTCCAAAACATCCAATTGATAAGTAAAACACCCAAGCAACATTTGTGTAGACAAGATGAGTTTTATCCACTAGAGACCTTCATTTTCCACCAGATTAGCCAGAATTCTATAGACACAACCATAGCATGAGAACAACAACTCATTTGCACTAGAATATGCAGTGGTCTCTGTTGTGGAATTTCAGGTACAGTTTCAGTAGAAGGGAGAAGAGGTCCCTTTGTCTAGTTCTGATAATGGGTACAGACAATGAGACCATAGTTTGTCTCTCTCTGTTATCTCAAAGACCATGTGTGGGGTGAACACTAGCTTGGTAGGGGAGATCCAGACTAAAATCAATTGGGAACTTTACAATCGCTAATTGCGTGTGCTGAGAAATACATAGAGAAAGACAGAGACAGAGACATAGAAGATGGAGAGAGAGATCAGAAAAGAGAGATGAGAGAGGCTATAAGTCTTGGGGTGGTTTTTGGTGGAGATAATTTCCTCTCTTTGATCATGGGCAATAGCAATGATGGGAGAAAGCTGGGGCTACCCTGAGGCACTCCTTTTCGTCGGAAAATAGCCTTCCTACAGAAGTGAATCTTGAAGAAGTTGGAAGAGGGAGTGTGATCTACTAGGTAAGAAGTAGGGGGTTTAAAAGGACAAACAAGCAATTAGTCTATAAATAAGCACAAGTGTACCTCATCTTTAACAATCAGCGTGTTATTGAACAGGGTGTACAAATCGGACTGGGGTTAAATTAAACCTATTTTAAGCCCATTCTGGGAATTTGCTATTTAAAGGAATCCTTTGTAAAGTGGATAATCACTCACTAATGAAGCTTTTGTTAAACCTGGAGTTCTACAAAGCTGAAGTTCCCAAACAGACTGTGATTGGAAGATCACCCCACAGATACCTGGCAGAGTACAATTTGTCTGTGTGCCAAAGAACCAAGCTCTGTAAAGAGAGTCCAGTGGTTAGGGAACCCACCCTCAAAAGGAAATAGAGTCCTATCTTTGTGGGAAAGTGAGTACATAGATAGATAAAGAAACACATAACTTGGTGACCAGAAGAGGATCTAAGACCCAGGGGTCAAGTGAAGCAAATAGAGGACTGGTAAGAAGAGAGCAGATGGATTAGTAGACAGCACCTCAGAGGTAGACAGAAGAAAGGGGAGTGACCACGAAAAATCTGGAGATTGTACTTAAATCATGATTAAATCCTTCTTTACTCATCTCAGGATTTCTATCACTGGTATCCAGAATGTTTTAAAATACTGTTAATTCAATTACCTGAGAGGCATCTGTAAGTTCTTAACTAGCTAGAGAGACATTCTGGTTGGAAGCAATGTAATATACAAGTAATCTAGTGTTACTTGAGCGATCTTGCATATCTTGACTCTAAGTGCCAAAAGAAGACATCCTTCTGCGCTAGACTTCTTGGAATGCCTTCACACAAGAGATTGAGCTTGGGTGGGAAATTGAAAGATGGGGAAATTTGGTAATTTGAAAAGAGAGGTAAAAAAAGGGAATCAGAGTTAAATCTAGATGTACAGCTAAGACTCTCTCTTTAAATTATCAAGCACAAATCATGGACTTGCAAATAAAAAGGTATATACAGCTATAAGCATGATATGGGACTCCAAGAATGAGCCCAGGGTGAGGAGATAAGGACCAAGCACATTCCACTTCCCAATAGCCATCTAGGATGATCACATCCTCCTTAGCATCTCATACTTTCCGTAAAGTAGACTGCTCCCTTCCTAAAGCCCAAGGCTGAATGAGAAGGAGGTTGGAAGGTACAGACACAATACTCCACTGAATCAAAAACGAATGCAATGGGTGAAAAAAAAAATCCAAGATATGGGCCAGTGAAAGGGTCAGAAAGGGGTTAAGTAGAGTCAAAAGAAGCTCCATTTAGATTTCAGCCAAGATCAGTACCAGCTATTTCTCAAAAGCTTTTAAGACTTCATGTAACTTAGCAACTGACCTATGTTTGTTTTTTGTTTTGTTTTTATCCACGTCAGTTTCTCTGTAGTTACTATCAGCAAAAAATGCTTAGGATTGTGCATTTACTGAGGGATGGGAGGCAAGCAATAAAAAGTTTGTGCTATGGCCTGTTTGGCACGGTTGTGACAAGACAGGACAACAAAAAGAGGAGCAAAAGGTCCAATCCTTGGGATCCTCAAAAAAAAAATTAAAGCCTGAAGACTGTCCCTGGGATCCAGACATGTTTTCAAGAGAGTGTGTCCCAGAAGAAGGCCCATGGTGGGACATTACCTTGAGATGCTTCAGGATTTTATTCCCTGTCTATCTGAAAATTAGAACCAAACCAGGCAGTTAGTCTACACAGACGACCCTATTGTATCCCACATTGAACCACAGGGGCTGAAAAATAAATCAGGCTCTCTTACAGTAGACTCGGGACCCCCACAAGAACCCTAGCCCTCCATCCCAACCGGATTCTGGTTCCCTCTTCTTGGTGAAGAATATTTGAAAATGCCATGGTCAGTGAGCTCTCCCGAAGGTCAACACACACGCACACCCTTGTCTTCTTGCTGCTGCCATGCTGTGGCAGTTGCCGGGACAGCTCCCAGTTTCCTCAACAGCTAGGCAGCATAATGTGCATATCAGCACCACCCTGGCGGACAGCTCATAGCAGGGCCTTCTGTGGAGTTTGTCAGAAATTTGTTTAAAACTCTCAGTAAGGGCCGGCCCTGTGGCTTGGTGGTTAAGTGCGCGCGCTGCAATGCTGGCGGCCCGGGTTCGGATCCCGGGTGCGCATCGAGGCGCCACTTCTCCGTCCATTCTGAGGCCGAGTCCCACATGCCGCAACTAGAAGGATATGCAGCTATGGCATACAACTATCTGCTGGGGCTTTGGGGGGAAAAAATAAAATAAATAAAATCTTTAAAACTCTCAGTAAGGTAAAGAAAGCAAACTTCCTAGTTGCAAGTTCAGCTGTCCCTTTCACTCAACCCTGAGAAGGAGCCAAGAAGTTCTGTGACCTTCTTTTGGCTCAAGAAGGGCTCTCACATCTCCCCCCAGGATGTCCATTTTAGAGAGTTGGGCACCTGGAGGTAGGTGGTTATTCATACTGGTTTAGACTTCAGTGATGCCACCAGGGATTCTGGGTCTTTCTATCTTCCCATTCTGCCATCCTTTGCTTGTTGGCTTTTTGTCATCTAATAGTCTCAGGATGGCTGCCCTTGCTCCAGCTACCTGCATTCAAGAAAGACAGAAGGGAGATAGGAAGTTACTCCAGCAACATCTGTCCATTTTATTAGGAAAACAGGGGCTTTCCCTAAAGCACTCAGAGATTCCCATTTAGATCTCATTGGCCAGTACTGTCAGATGACCACTTCTAGCTGCAAAGGATGCTGGGAGAATGAGTATTGAGCTTTCCCACTCTTTGTAGTTAAAGGGGGCAAGGCAGAAAGGGGTTAACATAATCAGCTAACACGTCTGTCATAAGCAAAAAACATACCCACTGTGAGGCTACTTCCTCATCTATAAAATGGAATAATTCTAGCACCTATTTCATAGAGATATATGAAGCTACATGGCATGGTTCCTATAGGACACAAGACACACAGCCACATGAGGTCCCAGGACAAGCACTGGATATTCTGTAGTCATTACCAGGGATATGCAAACAAAACTCTGGGTTACAATGTGATCCTAACGTCTATAAAGAACTTTTCAGGTGAGAAAGGTGCACATCAATATAAAAGTAATAGAAAGCTTGAATCTTCATGATCTCAGAGTAAAAAACAATTTCTTTTTTAAAAGGCTGATAAATTTGACTATATTGAAATTAAAATTATCCCTAATTTACAGAGAAGCTGGGGCTCAGAGAGATTAAGTAACTTTCCCAAGATTACATAGTTGGCAATAATCATGAAAATAATAACTACCATATATGGAACACCTAGTGTGTACATACATTACATTTAATCTCACAACAACCCTGCAAGATAGATATTATTATCCCTACTAAGCTAAGCCAGCTGGTAGGTCAGGAGAGCCAGTATGGGAACCCAGGGCTATCTGATTCCAAAGCTCTTCCTGTTCTATCCTAATGTGCTATGTGCTACCATCCAGAGATGGGACCCAGGGAATGATCAAAAAACACACTCAAGTGGGCCAGTTCTGGACCTGTACTTTAAATAAATCAATCAAACCACTTCAGATCAGCTGAGGGGAGAAGGCTATTCAGTATAAACTATGATGAGGCAAAAACTTCGACACACTCTTGCCCCGCAACCTGTAGACAAATGAGCCAGGCTCTCAATCCTGGAGCCCATCCACCCACTACTAATTACTGGCCAACTTCCCAGCTGTCCCACAGCTTCTTCTCGCCCCCTCAGGAAGAATCCTTCTCCTCAAAAGACACTTCCCCATCCAACCTGTTGTAGGACCTGAGATACCACACTGGGGCAGCCTTGAAAAGTGGCCTTGTCTCTAGGAGATGTTATTCTTGGTCATAGTTTATTAGAAATGAATTTAACTCATTCTCTTTTTAATAGACAGTCAGCTAAGAACACAAGGAAATGGAACCTCACATGGGTTACATTTTTTGTAGGGAAGTAGGAAGCTAGATTAGGTAAAATGGAAAGAGCACTGGACAGAGAGTCTGGAGCCCTGGGTTCTGATTGCAGCTGTGCTTCTCCATTGATTGGTTAACTGGGTAAGTCTTTTCAACTGCATGAGCTTAAGGGTTTCTTACAGCTCAGGCCCTGGAGAGGCAGGAAGCAGGTCTGAAAAGGCAACTTTTTGAAAGAGGTGTCAGAATCTTGCTTAGCCACTAGCAAGGCCAATATTTTGGGGGTAGCCAATTAAGACTGGAGGTAGGTGGGTGGGTGAAAATATAATGCAGAGAGCAGCTATCAACATTGACGGAGACTTACGAAGTCAAGATGGCGGCGTAAGCAGACTCAACTCACCTCCTCCCGCGGACACAGCCAATTTACAACTACTCGTGGAAAAATTACCCCTGAGATAGAACTGAAAACTGGATAAGAGGAACTCCTGCAACAACAGACAATCCTAATTGAGGTGGAAGAGGCAGAAACTCCCTTCTGGAGAGAAAAATGCTGCCTCCACAAGCCGCCAGCTTCACGGCCGCCCGGGAGCAGCTCACAGGTACGCAGCCCCCCTGGAGGCGCGGGGTTCTGAGCCGGGGAGCACCCCCGCTGGGGGCATTTTGTGGACCCAGCACAATCGAGAGGAGTGGCATAATATCTGACTTTGCCTGCTACTAAAACATTGGGGAGAACCCCCAGAAAAGCTGGTTCACAAAGACATTAAAACTGGCTCTTAAAGGGCCCAAGCACAAACTCACCCATTTCAGAAAGCATCCTAAAATCACCAGAAAGAAAGGTGCACAGTGCTGTGGTGAAAAGAGACTCACCTAGTGGGCACTGAGTGCATCTCGGTGAGAGGTGAGACCTCTCCAGGGACTGGGACATTGGCAGCAGCCATTGTTGTGGCCTGGTGTGGGCGTGCTGACACAGACGCCATTGGAGTTCTCCCTGAGGCCTGCTAGCCCAGGGTCTGCCCCACCCGCTAGAGCACCGATTTAATCCAGCTCAGCCAGGGCAGGCAGCCCACCCTAGAGACTGGCCCCACCCAACAACAAGCCCTCAGGCAACTTGTGGGCCTGCATAGATTGGTGGCTGGATTCTCTGCAGCCTGGCCACTGAGCTGACTTTAGCAGGGCAGTGCGTGCACAAGGAGCAGGTGGAGAGTGTGAGGTGGTGGCGGAGTGTGTAGCGCTCCGGCCGTGGAGAGACTGGGTCCGCTTCGGGAGGTCAGGGTGCACACAGGGGGCAGGACTGTGTTGACTGTGTGTGTGGAACTGTGGGCGGCAGGGCTTGTCAGCTGCAGAAGACTTGTGCTTCTCAAAGACCCACATAGGGGGTTTGCCCCCCCTTCCAAAGCCTGAAACAACTGGGTGCTCCTGTGCCTGAGGCCAGCCCCACCCAGCTGCAATCCTCAGAGAGCTGACAAGAGACCTAAAGGCTGGAGGCTTATAGCAATTTTAAGGCCCTGAGCCTAACAACCTGCCACGCTGGGGGCCCACTCACTTAAAAGAAATACTGCAACACAAATGTGGTATTAGAACTTGCAGCCAACTGTGCTGGGGCTCCCCACACCTGATAAAGAGACTGAAGGGCCCACAACAACTACAAGCAGCTGAGCATTACAACAGCTGGCCAGGAGCATAACTCGGCCTCTCTGGGCGCCTACAGGGAGAGCAAACAGGCCACAACAGAAGGACACACGTAGCCCACATAGGGGTCACCCCTGGAACATTGAGTACTGAAGGAAGCACACTGCAGGCCTCCTAAGCCATCACTTACATAAGGTCACCTATCCAAGAGCAGGAGACGTAGCTGACCTACCTAATACGTAGACACAAGCACAGGGAAAGAGGCAAAATGAGGAGGCAAAGGAATACATTCCAAGTAAGGGAACAGGACAAAACCCCAGAAAAGGAACTAAGTGAAACAGAAATGAGCAACCTACCCAACAGAGAGTTCAAACTAAGAGTGTTAAGGATGCTCACTGATCTGGGGAGAAGAATAGATGAACTCAGTGAGAATGTCAACAAAGACATGGAAGATATAAAAAAGAACCAATCAGAAATGAAGAATACAATACTGGAAATGAAAAATTCACTAGAGGGACTCAAAAGCAGAGTAGAGGATACAGAAGAACGGATCTGTGAGCTGGACGAAAGACCAGAAGAAATTACCCAAGCTGAACAGATAAAAGAGAAAAGAATTAAAAAGAGTGAGGACAGTCTACAGGACCTCAGGGACAACATCAAGCGCACTAACATCTGTGTTATAGGTGTCCTGGAAGGAGAAGAGTGAGACAAAGGGGCAGAGAATCTATTTCAAGAAATAATAGATGAAAACTTCCCTAGCCTAAGGAAGGAAACACACATCCAGGTACAGGAAGCACAGAGAGCCCCAAACAAGATAAACCCAAAGAGGCCCACACCAAGAAATATCATAATCAAAATGTCCAGAATTAAAGATAAAGAGAGAATCCTAAAAGCTGCAAGAGAAAGTCAAGTTACATACAAAGGAAACCCCATAAGGCTATCAGCTTACTTCTCAGCAGAAACCTTACAGGCTAGAAGAGAGTGGCACGATATATTTAAAGAGCTAAAAGGAAAAAACTTACAGCCAAGAATACTCTACCCAGCAAGGTTATCATTCAAAATGGAAGGAGAGATCAAAAATTTCCCAGACAAGCAAAAATTAAAGGAGTTTGTCACTGAGAAACCAGTGCTACAAGAAATGTTAAAGGAACTGATTTAAGGGGAAAAGAGAAGACCACAAATAGGAAAAATTATTTATTTCCAGGATAAGAACGTAATGGATACAAATGCACAAAAAAGAGGTTAGATATGATATCAAAAACATAAAAGGAGGGAGGAGGGGAGTTAAAGAGTAGAGCTTTCAGACAGAGGTCAAACTAAAGAGACCATCAATTCTGCATAGAAGAAGAAAGGAACAGAGAAGGACTACTAAAACACTGAGGGAAAAAAAGTTAAAAAATGGCAGTAAGTACATACTTATCAATAGCTACTCTAAACGTCGATGGACTAATGCTCCAATTAAAAGGAATAGGGTGGCTGATTGGATAAAAAAACAGGACCCATATGTATGCTGCATACAAGAGACACACTTCAGACCTAAAGACACTCACAAACTGAAAGTGAAGGGATGGAAAAAGATACTCCACGCAAATGGCAATGAAAAGAAAGCTGGGGTAGCAGCACTCATATCAGACAAAATAGACTTTAAAACAAAAACTGTAAAAAGAGACAAAGAAGAGCATTATGTAATGATCAAGGGAACAATCCAACAACAGGATATAACACTTGTAAATATCTACGCACCCAATGTAGGTGCACCTAAATATATAAAGCAATTATTAACAGACATAAAAACAGAAATAGACAGTAACACTATAATAGTAGGGGACTTTAACACTCCACTTACACCAATGGATAGATCATCCAAACAGAAGATCAATAAGGAAACATTGGCCTTAAACGACACACTAGAACAGATGGACCTAGTAGATATATACAGAGCATTCCATCCAAAAACCGAAGAATACACGTTCTTTTCAAATGCGCATGGAACATTCTCCAGGATTGATCACATATTAGGCCACAAAACAAGTCTCCATAAATTTAAGAAGATTGAAATAATACCAAGCATCTTTTCTGACCACAACAGTATGAAACTAGAAATCAACTATAGGAAGAAAATCAGAAAAGCCACAAATACGTGGAGATTAAACAAAATGCTACTGAACAATGACTGGGTCAATGAAGAAATCAAAGAAGAAATCAAAAAATACCTGGAGACGAAAATGAAAATACAACATGCCAGAATTTATGGGATACAGCAAAAGTGGTTCTAAGAGGGAAGTTTATAGCAATACAGGCCTATCTCAACAAATAAGAAAAATCTCAAATAGACAATCTAACAATGCACCTAAAGGAACTGGAAAAAGAAGAATAAACAAAGCCCAAAATCAGTAGAAGAAGGGAAATAATAAAAATCAGAGCAGAAATAAATGAAATAGAGACCAAAAAAAACAATAGAAAAAGTTAATAAAACCAAGAGCTGGTTCTTTGAAAAGATAAACAAAATTGACAAACCACCAAGAAAAAAAGAGAGAAGGCACAAATAAGTAAAATCAGAAATGAAAGAGGAGAAATTACAACAGACACCTCAGAAATACAAAAGATTATAAGACAATACTCTGAAAAGCTATATGCCAACCAATTCAACAATCTGGAAGAAATGGATAAATTCTTAGAATCATACAACCTTCCAAAACTGGATCAAGAAGAAATAGAGAATTTGAATAGACCAATCACCAGTAAGGAGATCGAAACAGTAATCAAAAACCTCCCCAAAAATAAAAGTCCAGGACCAGACGGCTTCCCTGGTGAATTCTACCAAACATTCAAAGAAGACTTAATACCTATCCTTCTCAAACGCTTCCAAAAAATTGAGGAGGGGGGGAAGCTCCCTAACTCATTCTACGAAGCTGACATTACCCTGATACCAAAACCAGACAAGGACAACAGAAAAAAAGAAAATTACAGGCCAATATCACTGATGAACATCGACGCAAAAATCCTCAACAAAATACTAGCAAATCGCATACAACAATACGTTAAAAAGATTATACACCATGATCAAGTGGGATTTATTCCAGGTATGCAGGGATGGTTTAACATTCACAAATCAATCAACGTGATACACCACATTAATAAAATGAAGAATAAAAATCACATGATCATCTCAATAGATGCAGAGAAAGCATTTGACAAGATACAGCATCCATTTATGATAAAAACTCTGAATAAAATGGGTATAGAAGGAAAGCACCTCAACATAATAAAGGCCATATATGACAAACCCACAGCTAATATCATCCTCAATGGTGAAAAACTGAAAGCTATCCCTCTAAGAACAGGAACCAGACAAGGATGCCCACTATCACCACTACTATTTAACATAGTACTGGAAGTCCTAGCCAGAGCAATCAGGCAAGAGAAAGAAATAAAAGGGATCCAAATTGGAAAGGAAGAAGTGAAACTGTCACTATTTGCAGACGACATGATATTATATATAGAAAACCCTAAAGAATCCACCAAAATACTTTTAGAAGTAATAAACGAATATGGTAAAGTTGCAGGATACAAAATCAACATAGAAAAATCAGTTGCATTTCTATACACTAACAACGAAGTAGCAGAAAGAGAAATTAAGAATACAATCCCATTTACAATTGCAACAAAAAGAATAAAATACCTAGGAATAAACTTAACCAAAGAGGTGAAAGAGCTGTACACGGAAAACTATAAAACATTGCTGAAAGAAATTGAAGAAGACACAAAGAAATGGAAAGATATTCCGTGCTCTTGGATTGGAAGAATTAACATCGTTAAGATGTCCATACTTCCTAAAGCTATCTATAGATTCAATGCAATCCCTATCAAAGTTCCAACAACATTTTTCACAGAAATAGAGCAAAGAATCCTTAAATTTATATGGAACAACAAAAGACCCCGAATAGCTAAAGGAATCCTGAGAAAAAAGAACAAAGCTGGAGGTATCACACTCCCTGACTTCAAAATATACTACAAAGCTATAGTAACCAAAACAGCATGGTACTGGCACAAAAACAGACACACAGATCAATGGAATAGAATCGAAAGCCCAGAAATAAACCCACACATCTATGGACAGCTAATCTTTGACAAAGGAGCCAAGAACATACAATGGGGAAAAGAAAGTCTCTTCAACAAATGGTGTTGGGAAAACTGGATAGCCACATGCAAAAAAAATGAAAGGAGACCCTTACCTTACACCATACACAAAAATTAACTCAAAATGGATTAAAGACTTGAATGTAAGACCTGAAACTCTGAAACTTCTAGAAGAAAACATAGGCAGTATGCTCTTCGACATCGGTCTTAGCAACATATTTTCAAGCACCATGTCTGACCGGGCAAGAGAAACAACAGAAAAAATAAACAAATGGGACTATATCAAACTAAAAAGCGTCTGCACAGCAAAGGAAACCATCAACAAAACGAAAAGACAACCTAACAATTGGGAGAAGATATTTGCAAACCATACATCTGATAAGGGCTTAATCTCCAAAATATATAAAGAACTCATGCATATCAACAACAAAAAAACTAACAACCCAATTAAAAAATGGGCAAAAGACCTGAACAGACATTTCTCCAAAGAAGATATACAGATGGCCAACAGGCACATGAAAAGATGTTCAAAATCATTAACTATCAGGGAAATGCAAATCAAAACTACAATGAAATATCACCTCACGCCCGTCAGAATGGCTATAATTAACAAGACAGGAAACAACATGTGTTGGAGAGGATGTGGAGAGAAGGGAACTCTCATACACTGCTGGTGGGAGTGCAAACTGGTGCAGCCACTATGGAAAACAGTATGGAGATTCCTCAAAAAATCAAGGATAGAACTACCATATGATCCAGCTATTCCACTGCTGGGTATTTATCCAAAGAACTTGAAAACACCAATGCATAAAGATACATACACCCCTGTGTTCATTGCAGCGTTATTCACAATAGCCAAGACTTGGAAGCAACCTAAGTGCCCATCAAGGGACAAATGGATAAAGAAGCTGTGGTATATATACACAATGGAATACTTCTCAGCCATAAGAAATGATGAAATCCAGCCATTTGTGACAACATGGATGGACACTGAGGGTATTATGCAAAGTGAAATAAGTCAGAGGGAGAAGGTCAAATACCGTATGATTTCCTTCATTAAGTAGTAGATAATAACAACAATAAACAAACACATAGAGACAGAGATTGGATTGGTGGTTACCAGAGGGGAAGGGGGTAGGGAGGAGGGCGAAAGGGATAATTTGGCTCATGTGTGCGGTGATGGGTTGTAATTAGTATTTGGGTGGTGAACATGATGTAATCTATGGAGAAATAGAAGTATAATGATGTACACCTGAAATTATACAATGTTATAAACCAATGTTACTTCAAT
Organism: Ceratotherium simum simum; assembly: GCF_057802395.1. Classification (NCBI taxonomy): domain Eukaryota; kingdom Metazoa; phylum Chordata; class Mammalia; order Perissodactyla; family Rhinocerotidae; genus Ceratotherium; species Ceratotherium simum. The sequence goes on along the minus strand of NC_141911.1, from coordinate 9,743,243 downwards.
AAACAAAAAATTAAAAAAATAAAAAATAATAAAAAATAAAAACATTGACGGAGAAATCCGGGAAGACTACATCCACCCTGGAGTTCCCACTGAGGAGAAAATGGCAGCCCTTGTCTTTGCAGACTTCCAGCCCCCTGCTACCCTTCCATGTAGTGATAGAAGTGGCCATGGTTCCCCTTCCTAGACAAAAAGTGTTCTTAACTAAGAACCATTTCTGAACAGCCTGTTTGCTGGTATGTCAAATAGAACGAAGCTTCTTTATTCAGTCAAGAGATTGAATCCAGCATCAACTTTATGCTAGGCACTGGGGGAGATACAGAGAAGCCTAGAAAAAGAGATGTACATAGAAGAAAATTTTTGTTGAGCCCTAACTTTGTGTCAAGCCCAATTCTAGGAACCTTGCATCCATTATCTCATTAGCTTTCAGAGGTCACTATTACAAAGTGAGAAGAAATAAACTGCCATGAGAAATTCAGATGAGAATGATGATAATAATAACACCTAGCATGTCTTGAGTGCTTACTGCGTACCAGGTACTGTTCTAAGCATTTTGAATGCATTCTCTCCTTGAGATAACGTGCTATAGAGCCATCTTTTAATTTCCCCCCACCTTTTCTTAGTTTTCTCCTAATCATCCCGGCTTCTGTTTCCTGAGTGTCCTTCCTGCTGTGTGGGGCCTCTGAGCCTGTCTGTGGTCTCAGTCCATAAAGTGATTCTAGGAAAGAGAAGAGGTTGGTCTTGATAAACTCAGAGCCCCCAGGGTGGCCTTGACCCAAATGGTGGCATCTAGGGAGAAGAGCAGGAAAGAACAGTTCCCCAGAGGTCAGTGCATTAAGGAAGGGGCATCCTGTAGGAAGTGATCCATCACTTGTGACATTTAAAATGGAGCTGGGAAAAGTCCAAGGACAGGGACTGACAGAAAGGAGTTCACTGACTAATGCCCAGAAAAATGAAACTGGATAAGCTCCTTCTAGCGCCCATCTCTCTGATTCCCCTTCCACCCTAGACTCAGAGGCCCCTCTCGAGAACCGGCTGGTGAGCTCAGCATGGCTCAACGCAAGGACTCCAAGTTTTAAGCCCAATTAGACTCTCCATTTGTTGCTTGACCCTTGATCTCTTAAGTAGTGTCTATACAACCCCAAAACATCTTATCAATTGAATCAGAAAATTCAGCCAGTCATTTACCTAGAGGTCTGAGCTCCAAATCTTCGGACCAGTTTGAAAGGATGCTTTTATTGGATTGATTAAATTGGCCAGATGTTTTCCCTTCATTTTGGCATGGCCTCAGGTCCGTATCTGGTTGCAGCACTAGAGCCTGAGGGGAGAGATGAATGAGGAGTGAATGTGCAGTTTTTAAACCCAGGGTTCTGCATACTGCACTTTGCTTGAATAAATTAGAGTGAGTACACTAAGTTTCTCTGAACCAAATCTATAGAAAGAGCCTCCTCCCCAATGATGACCCTTCTTTAATAACCATATTTCAAAGCACTTTACAGTTTATAAGGCACTTCCACATATATTATTTCATTGAAACTCAGTGCAGAACAAGATATTATTTTTCTTACTTCGCAAGCAAGAATCAATATTCTCTCACTCATAAGGATCACCTCCTCCTGATATAACCCAAATAAAATTCAGCCTTCTTGTGCCTGTCAGCAGACTCAACTCTTGGGATCTGAGAGTTGGGGATCATTCATACCCAAAAGAAAGGAGATCTGGCTCCAAAAAAAGACCTTGCAGAAACTTGCAGTCAAGGTGACGCAGTAAGTTCAAATTTTGGTGGACCTCTCTACTCCAACACAGCACTCATAGATAACATGTGTTTTAGAAAACATTTAAACATGGATAGCTTGACTTGAACACCAGATAAACTTTCTCAGATGCAATAAATGGAACAGAAAAATGAAGGAAGAGAGAGCGGGATTGAAGCCACAGCTGGTGGGCCCAGAGGCCAGGGGCAGATAGTGGCAGCTGGGACACAGTGGGCACTCAAAAAGTGTTCTTTGTGAGACTGAGGACCACATCTGGCTTTATCTTTGAAGCCACAAGCAGGGTGGTGCCCTCTACTTCTCCAACCCCCTCCATTTCGCTTTTAAAAAGAGGCTTTTAAAACTGCTGCTTACCAGAGAATTTTTTAGGGCAATGAAACTACTCTGTATGGTACTATAATGGTGGAGACATGGCATTATACATTTTTCCAAACCCATAGAAAGTACAACATCAAGAGTGAACCCTAATGAACCCTAATGTAACTCACTGGACTTTGGGTGATAATGACCTGTCAATGTAGGTTCGCCCATTGTAACAATGTACCCCTCTGTTGGGGATGTGGATAGTGGGGGAGGCTGTGCGTGTGTGAGGGCAGGGGGTCTATGGGAAATCTCTGTGTCTTCCACTCAATTTTGCTGTGAACCTAAAACTACTCTAAAAAATAAAGTTTTCTTTTTTTAAACTGCTGCTGAGAGCACTCTAGGGTTGTGTTTATTCAGAACTGGGGGTCTAGGGACCTGGAGTTGGCTGCAGAAGGACCCAGAGGTAGTCTCATAAGCAGGAATTAACCAAGCCAAAATCACTGACCAAGCTGGGTCAAATGTTGCTTAGAGACAAATAAGATGAGACTCTCCCGTCTTTTTTGCTGCCCTTCCCCCTCTTCCCAATCACTAAATATTGGAGGGCCCAGGGCTCTGTCTTCAGCCCCTTTGGGCTCTATCTACATTCACTCCCCTATAATATTCCTATAGCTTGATGTTTCCCAAATTTATGCTTGTAGCCTTCACCTCTGCCTCTGAGCTCTAGGCTCATATAAATAAATTCCTTGAGGACAGAGACTCTGTCTTAATTCATCTGTGCCTCCCTCACAGTACCTTAGGCAATACTCAGAAGCAGGTCTCACTGAGAGGTACTACATTAAATTTTCTGTCTCCTAAACACAAAGGCGAGATTGGTTGTATAACTTAGAAAGTTCAGTACTCACATCTCAGGCCCATAGTTTCACTCTCAGGATGCTTGAGGGTGACATCTTCATGGCATTCCAAGAGAGTCCGTCCACATTGCTCCCACATGAATGCCACACTTCTCCCAGCCTTGACCAAAATACCCTCACCAACACAGTTAGGAGACTTGGGATTTTCAGATCCCAAACAACTGGAAACAAAAACAGCAGAAATTATTCAGCTCAATCAGAATAATTTCTGAAATATATCCAAGGGGATTCTGGGATAAGACATGAGCATGTTTCTCCAGGATTGTGATGAGACAGTTGGTATAAGTTACAACTGGAATAGTATACCCATTGTGGTAGGTAGCCTCTAAAACACCTCTAATCAGGGTTGGCCCGGTGGCACAAGCGGTTAAGTGCGCACACTCCGCTGCGGCGGCCCAGGGTTCGCTGGTTCGGATCCCGGGCACACACCAACGCGCCACTTGGCAAGCCATGCTGTGGTGGCGTCCCATATGAAGTGGAGGAAGATGGGCATGGATGTGAGCTCAGGGCCAGTCTTCCTCAGCAAAAAAAGAAAAAGAGGAGGATTGGCAGATGTTAGCTCAAGGCTGATCTTCCTCACAAAAAATTAAAAAATAAAACACACCTAATCATCCCCACCCTCTAGTATTCACACTTTTGTGTAATCCCCTCCCCTTGAGTGTGGGCTGGATTTAGTGACTCACTTTTAATAAATAAAATACGGCAGAAGTGATGGTATGTCACTTCCAAGATTCAGTTGTAAAAAGACTATGGCTTCCTTGGGGGCTCTCTCTTGCTCTCTTTAGAAGAAGCCAGCTGCCACATCAAGAGGCAGCCCTGTGAGGAGGCACGCGTGGTGAGGACCTGAGGCCTGCCAGCAGCCACAAGAGCAAGTATGAAAGCAGACTCTCCCTTACTTGAACCTTGAGCCCCAGCTGACACCTTGTGAGGTGCTGCAGCCTCGTGAGGGACCTTGAGCCAGAATTGCTGACTAAGCTGCTCCCAGATTCCTGACCCACTTAGAAACTGTCAGATGATCAACGTTTGCTGTCTTCAGCTGCTACATTCTGGGGTGACTTGTAATGCAGCAATAGATAAGTACTACACCACTTTTGACATGTATTACCCCACAAGCTCTGAATACCTGTTTAGCTGTTTCCCACATTTGTTCACATGTTAACACACACGTTCAATTGTTACACACATATTCAGTTCAGTTATTATGCACCTGTTGGTATTTCATTCACATTTGGATGCTGAACACAGTACTTAAATATAAAATATTCATTTAAATGTACACAAAGCTCTCAGACGCTCCTTACCCCAGGTTCCTGAGAACGCAGTCTGAAGCAAATCTTATGTGCCAACACAATACTAGAGATATAACCCCAGGACTGCCATGGTGAGGGGGAAAAGGGAAGTGAGGCAGGGAAGGATAGAGACAAATACAAGGTGATATGTTACCGAGCTGGCTACACCTTCACAAAACAACACAGCCAGTTGCTTAGTCGCACCAGAAGTCTCCAGAAAGACCATATGGACCATAGCACCTGGAACAGTCCATGAGAGGGAGAAAAAGGGAGTCATTTATTTATTGGTTCCTTCCTGCCTCCTGTCTCTCCTTGGTCAAACTTCATCCAACAAGATGTAAAAACCCCCCTACACTTCCAGCTTATGTTATCCAGCTCCTCTAGCAGCCACTGGGGAAACCTAGTCCTATGCCCATGGCCTGGTGCTTCCCCTGAAACCAGACGTGAAGGAGCCAGAGGCTCTGTAGGTGCGTCAGGTCACCCCTGGGCACCGGAGCTGTTGTGGCTACCACCACAGCAGACGTTATGGAGGCCTTGCCAAAGTCTGCCCTCACTCAGGGGAGGCTGAGACAGATGGCAGTGTTACGAGACGAGGTGACAGAGGAAGCAGCTGGGGTTCTTCAGTGACCAGACAGCCAAGAACTGGAGGGTAGGTGAGGCTGAGCAAATCAGGGAAGAGTGTAAACTGGGTCTGGAACAGATGTACGCACAGATGAACACCTACTCATCAGGATGCTACTTTTATATTTGAGTTGTGTGTGTGTATATATGTATACACATTCAGGTGTTACCTGTATTGACTCAGACTTCATTATTTGTCCCCTGAATACAGGGATAAGCCACCCTATACAGGAGGCTTAGAAGAGAGCTTCTGCAGCTCTGAGCAGTTTTGTTTCATGGAGATAACCTTATTCTTCAGGAAAATTCCACTTTCTTGGACACAATATTATTTAATTCCATTGTCTGCTTTCATATCATGATGTCACCAAGAATACAGGAAGATGGGAGCTGACTCAGATGAGATTGCAACTGAGATCTGAATCAATCCTACAGAGGGCTCTGTAGCTAGGATGGCCCTTCGGGGTCTTCCCAAAGTGAAGCCAAGGGGGCCCAGCCTTTGTATTCCTGTATCAGCCAGTCATTGGGCAGGCCACCCCCTGAGGGGAATGTGACCTTGGATGAGGCAGTTCCCTGCTGCCAAGAACAAATCTCAGCAAGGGACGCAACTCTCAGCCCTTAGTAGTCAGTATTTCCAGTGGCTAGGGATGGGCGCATTGGCCCCAAAAAGGGGATCTAGGTGGAATGTCACAGTGTCCCCTACAGTTGGCTACCATGTTGACTAAACTTCTTATGTTAAGAATTAATACTTAATTTAACTCCAGTTTTCCTCTAAAATTGAGCACACTGATTCATCCTAGACTTTTTCCCAGAGTCAAAAAGGCTTCCAATTAGGTGTCATAAAAGACTACCAAAAAGTGTTTAGAATGATCACATGATGTTTCTTTTTGGGTTCAGATGATTTCCTGATTCACCAGAGTGACGGGGACAGGAGCCAGGCCACAGTAACCCGACATTGCAGGAACCCTTTCCTTTACACACACTGAACTACGGATTCCACTTTCTTAACCACCGTGCCTGGATTTCCTTGTCCCTCCAGAACCAAAAGGTAAACCCAGCTATTTGCTCTAGACCAAGAGAACTCTGCCCTGTTGCCTCCCTAGGTCTAAAGAAACTAGTAAAATAAAATAAAATTGCCTCACTCCTAGGTTAGAAATCTCATAATCCACCCTGTCCCCACCCCCTACCCCCACTGCCCGCCAAATGTGGTCAACACTTTGTGATCTCTCTCCCTTGCCTACCCCTTACGCTTCTCCTACAGTCTCTGCCGGCACATAGGCTGCAGGATCCTGTCACTGTGCCCAAGTCCTCAAGCTCTGCTTACTTACTAGGCCCCCAGGACCCCTGGATCCCCAAAGCCAGCGCCTCTCACAGCGCAGTCTGCATGATTTGGGGTCTAACACAGTAGGGAATGGGCCCCCTATCCTGGCTTTTTTCAGAGCAGCTCTTTTGTTTTTTGTTTTGTTGTTGTTGCTGTTGCTGTTGCTTTTAATCTGTTTTACACACTGGTCTTTATGTAAGATGTTTTCTGAAAAAAGGTCAAGACAATAAATTTGAAAATCTCTCTTCTTGTTCAACATTCAAGCGTTTAGCATCAATGACATCCAATTGACCTCTGTTTTGCTAACTAGGCTTCCCCTTTCAGAGCACAAGCTCCCATCTCTCTAGCACTTGCTATTTTCCCACTTTAACTGGAAATGTGGGCTACAGCCTGTAGCAACATCTAGCTGGTGTCACATAACCTTTCTTTTTCCACTGTGTTCCCTCTACAGTTGCCTTCTATTACGGCAAGCGGCATTTGCTTACCATCTACATTTATTACATAAAGTTTTCATTTTAAATAAATATATTTCACATCTTTTAAATGAATGAATTTAAAGAAAGCTGTTAAGTAAATCACAGAGCAGGCTCACACAATTATGGCAAAGAACACGAAGGTGGTACAGGGATGAATGCCATCCTCTGTGGGGCAGTCACCTCTTGCTGGGCATTCCATCTGTGGTCCATCACCACCATCATCCAAATACAGCACAGTAAGAGTTATCCACCTTATTGTGCATACGAACCAGAGACTCTAATTCAACACGTTGGAGGTGGGCCTAGGAGTCTGCATTCTTAACTGGTACCTCAGCTTATTCAGATGCCTGATTCCCAGCATATCAATTCTCCAGGTTCACCAGACCAGGAGTTCCTTAAGGGCAAAAACCATATCTCACTCATACTTAGCTGTGCTTAGCACATAGTCAGCCCTCAAATCAGTGTTTGGGGAATACAGTCAGGCAGGTAGGGCAGATATTACATGAAATCAGAAATGTCAAGCTGGGAAAGGCCTTTCCATTATACAAATAGATAGTGAAGCTCAGAGAGGCTGAATTTCTCATGTATGGCCCTTAGCTAGTGAAAAGCAGAGCCACAACGAAGGCCAAATATCTGGGCTCTGGGTCAGCATTCTTTCTCAGAGTTCTAGACCACTACCTTGTGAGTGGGTGGGCCTCCCGGGATTGGAGCAGGAGTCAACAAGACCTTACAAGATTCAGTTAGTTTGATTCACTCTGCTCACAGCATAATTTAAGTCCTGAATTTTGCAAAAGCATAAGGAAGACTAAGAGAGCCTGGGTAAATCAGCGTGACTGGAGGAAAAAGAACAAGCAAATTTACTCTAAGGAGTCAGTAGTAACTTCTTCAAATGCAGGTGCCAGGCACAGAACATCCCCTGAAACCGAATGAATGAACACCTTAGTGACTTGAGGAAGTTGTACCTCTCCCCAAGGTGGAGAATGTGAGGTCAGTGTGGCCATCTTTATCCATCCCTATGTCCCTCCTGTTATTGCACCAATGCAGGACCCCACTAAACACATCCCTGAGAGAGAGTTTAGTGCAGCAGTTAGCATGTGGGCTTTAGAGCCAGATGCCTGGATTCAAATTCTGACTCCGCTTGTTACTATATCTATAATCTTAGTCGATTTACTTGACATCTTCTGTTCCTCCATTCTCTCGACTGTAAAATTGGAATAATAGTAGCTCCTACTTCGTAGGGCTGTTCCTATGTCAAGGGTAGGACAGTGCCACCTAACATGCAGTAAGCATTCGGTAAGCAGTGACTATTCTACATTTATCAGTCATCACCAATCAAGCACCTATGCTAAGCACCATAAGACATACAGAGATTCCCTAGAGGTATGTTACAGAGTGAATGTTTGTGTCCCCCCAAAATTCATATGTTGAAACCCTGCCCCGCAATGTGATGGTATTGGGAGGTGAGGCCTTTGAGAGGCAATTAGGTCGTGAAGGTGGAGCCTCATGAATGGGATTAGTGCCCTTATAAAAGGGACCCCAGGGGCCCGGTCAGGTGGCGTAGTGGTTAAGTTCACGCACTCCACTTCTGCCGTCCGGGGTTTGTGTGTTCGGATCTCAGCAGGGACCTGCGCATCCCCACTTGCCAGGTCATGCTGCGGCAGAGTCCCACATGTGAAATAGGGGAAGATGGGCACAGATGTTAGCTCAGGGATCATCTTCCTCAGCCAAAAGAGGGGGTTTGGCAATGGATGTTAGCTCAGAGCCAGTCTTCCTCACAAAAAAAAGGGGGGGATCCCAAAGAGCTCCCTCTCTCCTTCCACCATGTGAGGACACAGCAAAAAGATGGCCGTCTATGAACCAGGAAGTGGGCTCTCACCAGACACGGAATCTGATGGTGCCTTGATCTTGGACTTCTCAGCCTCCAGAACTGTGAAAAATAAATATCTGTTCTTTATAAGCCACCTTGTCAATGGTATTCTGTTATAAGACAAGGTACATGCAATCTGATAGAGGAGATGCAAAGTGTACAAAAATAACTATAATTCAAGGAGGGAGCCTACAGGCCGTAAAGGTTATGCACATAAACAGTTACCACTTAGGAAGCATCTACCTGGGAGGTGAATACTCCAGCCACTCCCATTTGACAAGCAATAGAAATAAGGCAGAGAGTGGTTACTTCACTTGCCCATAATCACACAGAGAGTGACTAGCAGAGTCAGGCTTTGAAGACCAGTTGCAAAGCCTGTCTTCTTAACCACAGGACACGATACACCTTGCCTGATAACATGCTACATTGCAGGCGCAACGTGTGACAGGGGTCTAAATAAACTGCATCAATGGACCAACGTTCCTCAGGGTTAACCTTATCAAACCCAATAAATCCCCACTGTGCGTGCTAAACAGTCTCTAATTTAATTAATTATTTAATTGGCTAGTGGATTTACTAATGCATTAATAAGTCATTAATATCTAATTATACCTATCGATACCAGCCTAATACTAGTACCATTAGGCTGGAAATAGTTCACGGGCACAATCCATTCTCTGGTACCTAGAACAATGCCTGGCACATAGTATGTATTCAATAAATATTCATTGAATAAATAAACTTACTCCTGCTTTACACTCATTTTCATGTTCAAGTATCTTTAACATTTTTGTTACTGTTGTTTGTATTTTGTAGGTAACCAGGTACCTGGCCCCATAAGGACTATGAGCTCACTAATATTAAAGTGACATCTGGCCTTTCCTGACCCCACCATCAATTGAAGAAAACCAAGGATCACAAGAGAAATTTTTCTGTTGTGCAACTCTACCAGAAGCCTAGGAAAACATCTAGCCCAGACAAGGAATGGCAGGGAGACCTGGATGGGGGGGGCAGGGTGGGGTGGGGTGGGGAGCAAGCTGTTAGACTCTGAAGAGAATAAAAATTCTACAGCAAGGAACATTTCAGCAGCCCAATTAAGAAAAGTGGACCGGGAATTAGAGATGGAGCCACCCGTCAAAAAATAAATTAGGACAGGTATAAAGTCACTGACCCTCTATTCCTATTCTATGGTCTTTAGTCAACATAGCCATAATGCAGCTATGTTCCTAACAGCTGATACACTGGCAGGAGAAACCTGTAGTAACAATCTTACTCTAAGATATGGCCTGGCTTCCCCTATCTTGCAAGGAAAGTTCTTGGTTCTGCACAACACGAGCTGTAATAGACTGGAGGAGGTACAAGCACGAAGCAAAGGGGAACTGAGGTCCCCCATTCCTCTGCAAGACAGCCCAGGGGTGGGCATGGGGGAAGCAGGCCTGAGGTGAAGGGCTCCCATCAGTGATCAGGTAAGATGGAAGGTCAGGTGCAGGAGGCAGAAGTGGGACAGAGTCCCTGAGGCTCCCGTACAAACTTCAGAGAGACTTGGGGCCTCCAGCAGCCAGCACAGGTCATGGAATGGGCCAACTGTTCCAAGTGCCAAGTTAGTTCATGCAAGTTCAGTGACTCACTTGGCACATCAGGAGAGCCAAGGGGAATTTTACTTGTATTTGACTTTTCGTCAATCAAAATCCTGGCAGGAAATGGATGGCAACTCAAGCCAGGTAAAAGAGGAGAAACGATAGAAGACTATTGATAAGGAGTTGGCAGGATTAGAAGAAACTAACTAGGGATCGTGCAGACCCCAGGGCTAGCAACATCAGGGACCCATTACCATTCCTGGACCCAATGCGACAAGGGAAAGTATTGGTTGCTGACCCTGGGGAAGGTAGGAATATAGGGAGGTGCTCCCTAACGGGAGCTGTGGCCTGTGGTACAGGGATACAGCCAGCCTATAACAATGCAGTAAGGAGGGAGCCAGGGGAATAAACACCCTGCTGTTCTTCCTGGTGGTGCCTCCTGTTGGCCAAATCTAACCAGAAGCCAGAGAGCAATGGTGACCCTGAAGGACAAAGCAGAGTGAAGGATGGATCAGGATGGGGGGGCGGGGCAAGGCAAATGTGACAGAAGTTAACTTCACACACCTCCCAAACATATTCTTACCCTTCTCCTTCCTACTTTCTACTCGTATGAACCATGTCCAAAGTCTCCCATGTTTCTGGCTTCTAGTTGGGTTTAGCCATTGGCAAAGACGAGAATGTGATCAAGGTATTTATTTTTCTGGTTATCTCTAGCTCAATGTGTCCCTCAACAGAGGCTGACTCTACTCAACTCTCCATTCAGGTCCCAGTAACACTCTCCACTTGTCACTTCTGATTATTGCACTATCTCCTGTGGCTGCCCTAGTGCCCCATACCTTTGTAAAGAGTTCTTTAAGAGATCCCTTCAACTTATCTCATTTTGAGTGTGCTGCCTTTTTCCTGTTGGGACCCTAACTAATTCACCTTATAAGGATGATTTTTGTAAGGCGACATTTTTTTACAGTAACATGTCTCCAATTTTTTAATGGAAGTTAATGAGAAAATAGAATTTATTTACCAGAAATCTATTTTTACATTTTACAAACCCTTTTGGAATACATACATTCCACTCCAAAGGGCTATCTGGACAGGGATAGTTCATTACAATTATTTTATTACACAAGTGGGGAAAATATGAGACAAACGACCTTTCTTTCCCCAAAAAAACCTTGGGACTCTGCCACTGGCTAGCTCCTAGCTTCAGCTTAAGTAAATGTTTCTCAATGCTAAAGTTAAAAGTAAACTGACCATTTAGCTTAACCATTCAGCAAAATATGGATTGAGGGGATGTTAATCTGAACAGGGTTGGAATTCTAATTGTGCCTTTCCTGCCTTAAAAAAAATTGCCACGACTTCCCATTGTGCATGGAATAAAACAAAGCCAAAAGAATAAACGCCAAAGCCTTTTGAGATCTGACTCCAACCTGCTCTCTCTTCTCCCCTTGCCCTCCGAGTGACTATCCTGTATTCCAGCTACCCCAGACCGCTACAACACAACTCCTTGTCCATGTTCTGTCTTTACCTCTCTGTGGCTATGTACTCCTTCTGTCTGAAATATGTTTTCACCTCTAGCTGTCAAAATCCTACTTCACATGCAAAGACTTGTCCGCAAATCTTCACAGCAGCTCAATTTTTAATAGCCACAAACAGGAAACAACCCAAATGTCCATTAACAGGTGAGTGAACACACAAATTGTGGTATATCCGCACAATGGACTTCTACTCAGCAACAAAGAACACATTATTGATACAAGCAACGACATGGATGAATCTTGAAATCTTTATGCTGAGTAAAAGAAGCCAGATCAAAAAAAAGTACATACTATGTAATTCTATTTATATAAAATTCCAGAAAACGTAAGCTAGTTTATAGTGGCAGACAGGGGATCAAGTGGTTGACTGGGGATGAGAACAGAGAAAGGAGACATTACCAAGGGCCTCAAGCACTCTTGTTGGGTTATAAAAATGCATGTTATTTTGATTGTGATGATAGTTTCGCTAATGTATACATATTTCAAAACTCATAAAATTGAACACTTTAAATATGTGCATTTTTATTATACACCAACCATCCTCCAAAAAGTGTAAAAAAATACCATAAACAAACTTAAAATGCAAACTGAAAAAACTACTGGCAGCAAGCCAATAAAGGAGTATTATTCATTATATATTAAGTGCCCCAACAAATCAATAAATAATACAAAGAAAGCAATGGAAAATGGGTACAGAGCACAAGTAGGTAATTCAGAAACAAAAACAAATGACAAACATGCCTGCATAAAATTTTTCGCCTCAACAGCATGTAAAAATACACCCCATTCACCAAGAAGTCTGAAGGAGCAGCGATGTCTGTGCTGATCATCATCGAGGAGTGGTCCTTCGGGCAGGGAGAGCGTTTCTCCCACAGCATCTTAACCACACCCTCAGCCCTCTTGCCTTCATTCCACCCTGCTCGGCATCCTCAGCGCTACCTGGCACTGAGGTCACCAGTTTCCTCACGTGAACCCCAAGCCCCATCCCACACGTGCACATATCCTTGCATGGCACCTTCTCAGTCCAGTCTTAGCTGGAACGTTAGCATACCCCAACCACAGTTACACGGATAGTCCTCCCGCCAGATACAAAGAAGGGGGGGTTACTAATCCTCAGACCAGAAGAGAGCCGTGTGTTGGGCATTACCACAGGCTGCATTCTGTAACATGAAGGGCACAGCTCGCTCTAGGGAAACACACACTCCTGCGGGCCATGGGCAGGCCTGCTAGCCCCCTCAGAACCCGGCACGGGGCCTCCTGCCCTGCAGCCGGAATAATATGTCGAGTTTTAGTATGGCACTTCACCCCAGCACTGTCACATACTTTTTTTATTCAACTTTCACAAGAACCCTGAGCTAGTATGATGATTGATATTATCATTAGCATTATTCACAATTTGAGAAAGCAGAGGCTTGCAGTTGGGTGCCTTTCCTCCAGGGGACTCGCTTCATCAGAAAGGGGACACGCCTCCTGCCTCCTGCCTCCGCGCCCAGCGTTGTCCCCAGCGCCCCAACCACTTTGGAAATGAGAGCTGAACGGAACTTCCGCCGAGGCCGGGGAGGGTGCACCGCAACGCGCTCTGACTGCTCGGGCCTTTCCCCTGCCTCTTCGTCTCCCTCCGCCTGCCTCCTCCGCTCCGCTTGCCCGCAGGGGACTGAAACTGACAGGCTGGCGCGAGCTGGAGCACACCTGGGGGGGGGGGGGGGGGGGGGGCGGGGTGCTGATGTAGGAGGAAGAACCGGGATGGAAAAATCCCAGGTGACCGTGGAAGAAATAAGGAAAGAAACAGGAACATACGTAAGGAGAGGGAGACAAAGAAAAGTTGGACAACTGAGGAGACACAAAGCGTGCATAAGCCTTTATGAAAGAAAAAAAAGAATGAACAGATGATGGCTCATTTATTAATTATTAACAAACAAGTAGCACTAATGAATAGCATCATTAAAGGGCATTTCGTGAGTATTAATACATAGTTATATTCTAAATAATATTTGCCCCTTGGCCAGCCAATGTCCTTCCAATCTTCGTTCAAAAGTCACCTATTTTAATTACAACCACCTCATCAAAACCCCACAGTCACAACCCTGATTATCACCAATGAGACACTGTTAAGAGATGATTTTCTACATTTAATTTTACTCTCTCTCTGCACTAGAGCATATGCTTTACAAAGACATGGATTTTTGTGTGTTTTGTATATTGGTGTGAACAAATACCTAATATACCGTAGGGGCCCAATAAATATTTATTGAAAAAAATAAAATCATTCTAAACATGAAAGGGAGAGGAGTTTCCTTCAATGCACCACCACCTCTCTTCAGTCAGCCCTCTCTCCCACCGACCGCTTGCAGGAGAGGCAAAAACAACCTCAGTCCAGCTGTGCCTTCCCTCTGAGCAGGCTTCTAGCAGCAGAGAGGCTGGAACTGAGAGCCCATCGCAGAGCCCCTGGCTGCTACCTTCCGGCACTCAGAACCCAGGGCAACATCCTCCCACACAAGCACATAATCAGAGTTGAAGGGATCCAAACCTCTCGTTACAGACACGGACTTTGGGACCCAGTGAGGGAGAGTGACCGTCCCAAGGGTAGACAGTGAGCTCCTGAGTCCCTCGATCCTCTCTATTTATATACTCTATTTATATATGGGGGCTTTGTCGGTAGGTGGCCAACGGCCCAGCTCTTGGCAAAATGTCGAAGGTAGAGGGTGCACTGGGGCCTTGAAGCTTTGGCTTGCTATATTCTTATCCCTCCTCACCCCTGCACAGGTCTGTCCTTTCCCAACCTTCCCAGAGCCAGGATGTGTTCAGTGAGTCATTCACTGATTGCATTTGGCCCAGCAGGCGAAACCCCTATTTGGATTACTCCAGGGGAAGAGGCTCTGGCAGTAGGGTTTCAGTCCTCAGGGAGCTGAGTAAAAAGATATTTTGCAGAGGAGGGTAACCTTGTGCAAACTCTAATACGTGTTTTTTCAAAAGAGCTTGCAACCTCTTGAAACCCACGTGACAGAGCAGAAGCCCAAAGCTAGTGAGAGGAGATGACTGGCCAGAGTCTGGGCTATAGGAATCCAGGTTTTCCCATTCCTGGCTCTCTGCCTGCAAATTTTCTCTTTCCTCCATTATCATTACATCTTGAGCAGGGAAGAGCCACATATGCAATGAAAATTTCAGAGAAGTTTTCCCTGGATCCTCCCAGATCTAAGTAAGCCTGACATATAGGAGTTTGTTCTCATGAATCCTCTTCCAAATTGATAAAGCTGCCAGTGGAGAACTTGGATCAAGAGATAAGAAACCCAATGCTTAAAATAGGCCACAATGACTTCTATTTGTTGAGCATCTAATATGCGCCAAGCACTTCCAATTATTCATCCTCTGGTATAATCCACACAACAATCCTGTGACATAGGCTCAGAGAGGTTAGTTAGCCTGCCAAGTGTCATACAGCTGGTCAGTATCAGAGCTGGCATTCAGACTGGGCACTGCATGATGCCAGAGCCAATGTTTTTGCTTCCTGTCATGCCACCTCCCTAGAATCCTAGCTACAGCAGGCAACATCAGGAAGAAGCAAAGGACCAGCTTCCTGTCTGCCTTCAGGAAGATGACTCTCTTGTCCCTCAGAGGCTGCCGTCTCCACGGGGTCCTTTCCATCCCATATTTCCAGGTTAGGTTTTCCATAGCTCCCGTTGTCATGGCATTAGGGTCTTTCAACACCATTCGAAAACCCAGAAGAGAAAAATAAGAGGACTCAGCTTTTTGATTCGAGAGCTGACCAGTTCTTTTAAACGATAAACTCAATCTGGTCCTTGAATCAAGATTAGAAATGGGAGACAGATAATGACACTTGTAGGCCTTGGAGTTATTTAGCTTCTTGCTCCAAGATGTTCAATTCACTTTTCAGACACGATCTCATTCTTCTCCACAGGATCTTAGCAGGAGACCGGAGAAGAGACCGGGACAATTCTCTGCAGGGTGAGACTAGAGGGAAGCTCGTGGCCCCCACCCATGTGTCTGAACTTGTTCCTCTTCATTCCTCTCCTGCCCAGCATGAAGGATAAAGATGTCGCACTCCTGGCACTGTTACATGTAAGTGGGAATTTATGTGAGGGTCATGGTTTGCCCCATCAAGTTTAAAAAATAAGAAATAAATAAGCTGCACGATTTCTAGACTATTACAGGTGAGAGAGACATTACTGTTCCAAGCCCTGTTCCCCCACCTGACACCCACCCGGTGTCTTCCAGAGGAGCAAACAGAAGCCCAGAGAGATGAAGTGAACTGAAGGGAAGGAGTTTCAGCTACCCTTCTTCAAAATAGCCTCTAAGTATTGGGACCACCTTTCCTGCTGCCAGGGAGAAGCAATTTCCACTCCCCCTCTAAGACGCTCCGAGTCTGTTTTTATCATGCACTCTCTTGGGTCTTTGGTTTTCCTATATGACTCTACTTGCTCTTAGTGTGTTGGTATAGTAAGAAGAAAATGCCCTTTGGAAACAGGCAGATTTGGGTTTAAAGTGCAGTTCTTCCTCCACTGAATAGCTGTGTGATTTTAGGCAAGGTATTTGATATTCTCTCAGTCTCAGGGCTGAGAACAGTCTGGACAGGCCCATTCAAAGTCCAGCACTCTCCGATTCCCTGTTCTAGTTTACTTAAAATAAGGTATCAGAAGATTCCAGGTCCTTCCTTCATGCTTCGATATTGTAGTGCTTGCATTTCAAATCTTTTTTAACATTCAGTTTTGGATTTCACATCTGAAATTCACCAAGTTTTTGCATTTATACCGTATGGTTTAAGTCTTGTTGACCTCTTCTCAACACAGAGGGACCTGCTGGGAGTTCTGTAGCAGGAGTGTATACCCATTTCCAGCTTGGCTAAACCATTCCATGATGAAAGGAGAAGAGACAGAGCCCTGGCTTTTGTCAAGCATTTCCCAATTTGAAGGTGAGGCCAAGGATGTAAAGCATTGTTTGTTTAGTCATCTGTGAATCAGCGCTCTCAGCTCTCAGCCCAAACCACAAAGGAGATTTTATTTGAAATTTCCAACAGTCCCAGCCTTGGGCAGCACAAAAACAGAGAAAAGAGAAATGGCTTAGAAGTGCATTTCTAGAACTTCCTATTCAAATCAGTACATTTGAAAATTGACCACAATAGACACTATTTAGTAAGATTTCATCTAGGAATTCATCCTCATATTTAAACTAAACCTTCTACTTACCTATCTTGTCAGAATCCGTCTCAAAGTTAATCGGGCATGGGGAGCCCAGTAATGTTCTAATAATTCAGATGTTGTAAACTTTCACAAATCCTTCAGTGTCCAACAGGCCTGAGTTAAAATCCTTAACCAAAGTCTTGGGGATTTGGGGAGACTTGGAGCTAACGGATTTGGAGGCTCTTTTCAGGGTGATTAAGATGTTTGAAAATTGATTGTGATGATGGTTGCATAATTGTGACTATACTAAAAACCATTGAATTATGCACACTAAATGGGTGAATTACACGGTATGTGAATTATATTTCAATACAGCTGTTAAAAAAATTCCTAGGCATCTAATTCTCAGTTTCACTGTTACAAAATGAGGGTAATACCTTAAAATGCTGTTGTGAAGACTGAGTGACTTTAGTAAAGTACTAGCACTGGTGTACAGTAGATGCTCAGTTAATAGAATCTGTTATTGTCATAGTAGCAGTAGTAATAGTAATGATGACAGTAATGGTAGTGAAATCCTCTCCATAGTTTCTTAGTCTGATGTAGCCCCAAGTTTCCTTTCTTCTCCAGATTATTATCTATACAGTTCATTTGAAAATATGAAAAATTAATGACATCTTTTTGTGACAACTTTTCTATTGTTGTCAGTACAATTGTTCATATCTTCTATTCAGCTAGTTTTACAGTTAAAAGTAACTTTTTGCTTGTTTATATTATCTGTCGACTAGGCTATGAAACCCCAGGGACAGAGATAGTATCCCAGCACCTCTTCCAACAAAACCTGCACTTGGGAGGCGCTCAATATGATTGATTTCTCGACTGGATTTTATTGTTGAATCTGTTGGGAGTATGAAATTAATCTCCTTACAGCTTCTTTTGTTCCTCAGTTCCCCCATCTGTCCTTTCTTTTTTAATTTCCATCTAGTAGCCTATCAATCATCAATCTACGATTATGAAGAATTGGTCTTTAAAAGTGGCTTCCTCCACTTTCTACCATCTCTATGAGTCAGACAATACACCAGAGCTGAGAGGAAGAAATTATTGTTTCAGCTGACAGATCATCAGTTAGAGAGTCTTTCACAGAAGGGTAGACATGATACCCTCTCAATATGTTCCTTTGAGGAAGATTAATAAATATGGCCCCCAGAAACCTATTATATACAGAATCTGGGTCCTAAAACTGGCTTCCAAGGAGCAAAAGCATCTTCCTACTTGACAAATATTTCTTTCCCTGGTAGGCTCCTTGTTCTATGTAACTAAGGAACATCCTTCCTACTAAAACAAAGAAAACTACACACATCAAGCAATTAAGTTAGCAAATGAAGCATGGCACTTAGAGGAAATAGAACCATCCACCTTACTTCATGTGACACACATGGCTAAGAATGGCAAGAGTGAGTGAAAATTCTGTTGGTTTAAGAAGCTCAGTAGATTAATTTGGGGCACTGTTTGTGGGACTCAATAGCAGGTCAAGTGTGCACCGTATCTTTGACAAATGACCTAGACTCATCTCTTCACCAGCAACTGAGTGTATTAGAATGCTTTTAGCAGCAAGTAACAGAAACCCCTGCTCAATCAATAAAGAACTTGATTATCTCACATAACAGGAAGGCCAGAAGAACTGATTGACTCAGTGGCTTGGCAATGTCACCAAGGACCCAGGTTCTTTTCATCTCTCTGCCCTGTCCTCTGTGGTGTTAGCTTTAATACTAGGCTAGTAGCAACTTGGCAGCAACAATTCTCAGCATCTCATCCAGACACTTCACTGTCTCTTAGGTGTAAGGAAGCCTTTTCCAGAGAGCTTGCACCACTAACCACTGGCACAAGGGAGAGGAATACCCTTTCTCCATTCAGGCCTACTCTGGAACTGGGCGTGAGGTCAGCTTTCCACAGGCACATGGCTACATGGGGAATGGAGGCTACATGAACACGGTTGGAGTTCTGTTAGCAAAGAAGAGGAAAGGAAATGGAGGCTGTGTAGACAACCAAGCATGATCATTACATAAACTGTCCTAGGACATAATGGGATGATTGTCAAGGGCTAAAAGCCCATTTGAGCATATAAGCAGGAATTGCATTGTCCACAAACTTAAGAATGATAGGGCTTACCCCCATTAGACACAATACAGAGCAGTCTTTCTTAGGAACTCTAAAGGAAGGCCAAGTCACCCAAAATTATGGCAGCAATGAGTGGAAGTGACATGAAGGTAGGTGGGGGATGGATAGGCACATGTGGGCAATGACTACTAAAAACCACAGGCTTCTGCAAGGGTCTGAGATGTCGAACTGCCAGTGGGAAATGAGGGTGGAGGAGGGGATGTGTCACCAGCTGTTTCCAGCAGTTCTGTGACTGTCTGATAAATCAAGGGTGTCAGTGTGAGTGTCCCTGTCTTATAAAGTTAACGGAAAAAAATTTTTTTTCAGATACAGAAGGGACCAAAGCCAAGTTCACAGGCAACAGCCAACTAAAATCAGGGTGACAAGTTTCCCTTTGAATTGTCCTGGCATCGTTATCTGCACCTCTCTGATGGGCATGGTTTGACACTTTCATAGCCTACAATAATTAGGAAACCAGAAAGGCCAATATCTTCCCATCTAAGGTTTTGTAGGGACTCTTATTACTAATTATTCGGTAGCACTCTGCAAGTAACAAAACAATTTCTCATAAATGATTCCATTAATTTTTATGTAAGATTGGTATTTATTGCTATCCCCCTTTACAGTTGAGGAAACTGAGGCTCAAAGAAGTTAAGTGACTGTTCTAATCTTAATGGTTGGTGAAGAATTAGAACTATATTCAGAGTGGCCTTTCATGGAGGTAAAATATCAGTGTGTCTTTTATTGCATAATTTGTGGCGTCTCTGAGACCCTGGAGATTCTTAGAGACTATCTTCCACCTTGGCCTGAAATTGAGCCTGAAATTCCTACTAATGGGAATGTGCCCATTGAGCTAAGGCACCATGTCTGCAAAAGGTCCCAGCCAAAAGGTCCATGTACTGCCTGGGGTAGTGGAAAAGAAATGGGCATCTTGGGGCTGGCCCGGTGGTGCAGCAGTTCAGTGAGCCCGCTCTGCTTCGGCGGCCCAGGGTTTGCAGGTTCAGATCCTGGGCACGCACCAACGCACCGCTTGTCAAGCCATGCTGTGGCAGCATCCCATATAAAAAGTAGAGGAAGATGGGCATGGATGTTAGCCCAGGGCCAATCTTCCTCGGCAAAAGGAGGAGGATTGGGGTCGGTTGTTAGCTCAGGGCTGATCTTCCTCACAAAAATTAAATAAAATAAATAAGAAATGGGCATCTAATTCTCTGCCAAGTAGTGTCCATTCATGTTTTCCCTGAAATCCAGGGCAGGTTAGCCAACTGTTGCATGGAAAACAGAGAGCCAGAGGTCCAAGGAATGAAAGAGCATACTTAGACCAAAAGGAATGAGATTAGTTATGGGGAGGAGGGAAGAGATACCACAGGATTTCATCTTCTTTCTGATGGAATGGGGCAGAAAGGATTAGATAAATGCATCAAGCTGCTGGAAAAAGAAAAGGGAGCCTTAAAGCCCAAAGGATAGACTTAAAAGGAAAATTATTACTAGCCTGCAGTAAAATCCAAAGGAATATGAGTTAGATCCCTGGATGCTGAGCCTTCCATAAGACCCCAGGTTCCAGTCTTCAGCACAGTTTGCCAAGGACACTGAATCAAACATGCAGAAATCCCCGATGTAAACAGCCACAGAATCCCAGCTCAGTTTCCCAGGGGGCCCTCAGGGCGCTGTCTTCGGTGCTGAAGTAGCACAGCCTGGTGCCCGGAACACAGAGGCAGCAAGGATGATTCCATGCTGCACCAAGCTCCACTTCTGATTTAGCTTGGTGCCACACGGCCCTTGACCCTGGAGTTGTGTCTTTCAGAAGTAGGACAGAGTGCTACTATCCGCACATTTATTTTACTCCCAGCACCCACGTCCGCTTCTTGAAGGTACAGGAAAGGGATTTTTGAAGCTTTGCGACCTGTACCAGCCAAACTGCCAGGTCAGATCATTTGCCACTAATATCCTAAGAACACACTTTTTCTCTTCCTGTGGTTCTTCCTTCCTCTGTCTCAAATGCAGCTCTTCCACAACCTGTTTCCCAAGCCCAGTCTTGGAGGAGAGTCTGGGAGAAGTCGTTTATGAACCAGAGTGAATTTAAGCCAGTGTGGGACTTCATTTGAAATTTTACATGCCATGAAACGAAAGGTTACACCGTCATTTAAGAAAGGCTTGGGAGGCAATAAGGAAGGAAGAGATTTCTCCAAGCTTTTAGGGTTGCATTTATAGGCAGCTTCCTATTGGGTCTGCTTATAACCAGTCCTCATTATTATTATCATTACACAATGTGAAAGGTTATGGTATTATAGAAAGAACACAATAACTTATTATAAGCCAAAAATATTTAA
This sequence comes from Ceratotherium simum simum, assembly GCF_057802395.1. Taxonomy (NCBI): domain Eukaryota; kingdom Metazoa; phylum Chordata; class Mammalia; order Perissodactyla; family Rhinocerotidae; genus Ceratotherium; species Ceratotherium simum. The sequence goes on along the minus strand of NC_141911.1, from coordinate 9,721,964 downwards.
TCATTCAAGTGAAACATAAAGATGACCAAGACACAGGCTCTATTCTCAAAGCATTCTCAATCTAGTTGGGGGGATGAGTGGCATATTGCAAACTAACCATTTGTATACCAACACAAGAGCCAAGTTTCAAGGGAGCACAGAGACCTGCCTGGAGGATCGAGACATGGATCTAGAAAAGGAGTTTATTAAGTTAATAAAAAGGGAAAGAAAAAAAAGTGCAGGTTTTGTGGTTAGAAGATGTGGGTTCCAGTCCAAATATGCCAATTATATTATCTAGGAAAGTCATTTAACTTCTCTTTCTCCACCTGTAAAATGAGAAGAATAATAATACCAGACTTACTGAGTTATTTTAGACATAAACTGAGATAATTAATATGAAAATATACTTCCTAAACTGCAAAATACTATTACATAAAAAGCTAACCATTTTCTGACTGTTTGAGCGACAATGCCTAAGCTAGTGTCTAAGTGCCATGAAGGCAGGGCTGGGTCCTTCTTGCTGGTTACAGTGCCTAGCACAGCATCATGTTTCCAGAGAGAGTTATCAAGAGCATTCTGATTCCAAAAGAGCTCTGACTAGGGGAAGAAAAACTACAGTGTTTGTCCTCAGTGGCCAGTTCTGCCCAAGCCACCCCTGGGGTGCAGGGCAGAGAGGTGCAATGGAAAAAAGACAGCTCTCACAGGAGGAGTTGGCCTCAAACATTAGCTCCAGATGGAATTTCAGCTGGAAGCATACAGCAGCAGCTGAGCTCAAAGAAATGACTGAGGTTTTCTGGACCTACTCTCTGGCTAGTGGATGAGATGAATCAGAAAGGAATAGAGGACAGGTGGTGCAGGCAGAAGGGAAAGGAGATGGGATGAGGAGAAGCAAAAGAGAGGTCATAACATAGGGTCACATTCCAAATCTTTTGCTTGAGTGGAAATTTTCAACTAATACAAATGCCACTGGATATCACTATAGCTTCAAGAAGAGATACTTTTTAGAAAGAAGATAGCCACAGATTAGTAAAGTTGGAAGAGACCTTTAAAGTGATCTAATCCAACACCTTCATTTTACAGATAAGATTAGGGCCAAGAGAGGTGAAGTTCAAAGTCAAAAAACAAATTCCTGAAAAAGCAGAACTAGGATTCAGGTCTTCTAATTCACAGGTCAGTTTGTTTCTCACTACTCAATAACTGAATTAAGGTAAAGTCTGAGGTGCTGTAACAAATAAACCCAACACTACAGAGACTTAAAGAATAAATAAGGGTTTTTCCCCCGACTCATGTAACAGTCACGATGTGAGTGGTATATTGGGTTGGATTCCCCAGGTAATAGGCTGACTGATAAGGAGACTTGCATGCCAGAGATTTACTGGGGTGTGCTTTCTGGAACAGCAGCCAAGCGGTTGTTGCAATTGCAACAGAAGCTTCAGCCAGTACCACAGGGAGCTTTGTAACTGGGATGCCCTGTAGAGTTGTCCAAAATTGAGGCCTGGGGGCCAGGCCTTTCCATCCAGCATTGACCACTCGTTGGATGTGGGCTGCCCCTGCTGGAGGGCATGGAACTTCAGGTGGGACAGCTCTCTTTGGCCAAGAGCAATTCCTGAAGAAGAATTCAGATGTGAACCATCAGCAGCCAGTGTTCCCAGAATCTGGGGGAATGAGTGCTTCAGGCCTGAAGGGGGAGATCTACACAGCCCACCACAGCATCCACTGCAGTAGTTCAAGTTTGGGGACAAGGGCAGCAGCCTTACCATACATACTCACTTAGGGATCCAATCACTGCTTGGCCATACCTTAGAGAACTGTCATTATTCACATGTCCAAAGCTTGGTTACCATAATGTCTGGGTTCATGTCACAGGAAGGAGAAAGAAAGCATGGTGGAGACACACCAATATTTTAAGTAACAGAACTGGAAGTGGCTTGGATTCCATTGACAAGAACTCAGTCACATGGCCATACATAATAGCAATGGAAGCTGGGAATGGTAGTCTTGCCATGAAGCACGTGCCCAGCTACAATTCTGCTACTAAGAGAGAGTATATTAAGAAAGAAGGCCCTAAACTGCTATTTATTTTTCACTGAATATATGTTTAAAATTATCTCTTGTGTTTTATCTCTCCCTTTGGAGCTGGATAGCACACGTTCCCTGAGCCTTTTCTACTCTATTATTCTTCCTGAAGCCAAATTTACCCCAGAGACAATCTTCCCCTCCAAGACAGTGGTCAAGCCAGACTGCTCTCTGGATAGGAGTCTTCCTCACTTGCCCTTGAAATGACCAGAAAACTATCAAAGAGGCTTTCAGAGACTATCACTCTGTTCTAGAGAAAGCCTAGGTTCTAGAGTTTCTCCATGCCCAATCAAATCTGGAGGGCACAATGACTGAGAGTCTTTGTCCCTGCCTTTGTATGTAATCGCAGGATGAACTACAGAGACTTGCTGGTGAAAGTTTTGCTTAAGTTATAATTTGTGAACTTTCCATCTTTCCCTTCCAAAGTCTGGCTGGTCATAAACAGCATCTCTTCCGGCTCAATGCCCAATATGACCTGACCTCATTTATTTCATATCAGAACCCTGTAACCTAACTGCTTTTGAAGAAAGAACTGAATTTTTCATGATCCAGGGAAGGATTTCTGAGTATTCTGTCCAAAATCCTAGAACTGTACTGATAGTTCTGGTTCTCTGAAACCCAACAAAGCCTTATAAAGTTGCAGGGCAAAATGCAAAAGCATTTTTCTTTCTTCCCATTTGTAATCCTACAGCCACACTAAACCAGCAGCAGTCTTCCTTCTTATAGAGCATTCCCTTAGGCCTCCATTCCAGACAATGAGGAATTGGGATCCATGCTCCCAGTGCTTCTAACAGTCATGCAGGAAACACAGCTGGAGTCAAAAGGTCTACGTGTAACCAGCCCAACTTGCCTGGAACTCCAATCACAAAGGAGGAATGACCAGGCCTGTTCTTACTGTGAGCACCAATGGTATTGATCCTTATTGAAAAAGTATTCAGAGGCTCTTAGGCCTTTCAGTGAGTATAGTTCTGCCCATGAAGACTTTCTTCTCTGAATACACATCCTCACCATTGCTTTTGAGTAGTCAGTTCGTTGCAGCTTACAAAACACATTCATATCCATTAACTCAGGGGTTTCCAAAATAGGGTGCAAGCATGTACCCCAGGAGACGTGCAGAACCATCTATTGAAGTGCAGGAAAGAAAATATCAGAGCCTCTATTTTATCTTAAATATCAGAAAGAAATTAATCTTTATTGATATCTAATATATGGATTGACATTGATAACTTTTTTTCGGCTGTGTGTTCTGACACACAGAAGCCCAGGTGTCTCTTGTAGGAAACATGTTCCCGAGGGAAGAGTAAGAGTTCCACAATATAGAAGGGTTAAATGGAGCTGCAGATTATACGATCTAGTTTTAATTAAGCTACCCCACACACACAAAGTGGATGCTTGGCTTAGAAAGATTCCTGCAACGAAATCCCAAATGGAAGTGAATACTGACAGCACAAGCAACAAGAAAAGGCAGAGCTGACACTTCCATTCCTAATAAAGACTCAGTCATATTACAAGAACAAAACAATGGCTTATTCAGATCTAAGAAGTTGGCCAAAAATTTTTTTAATTGTCACAATTGTTCGAAATATCATTTAACGTCCACTACCATTAATAGTGAACCTTATCCTAAGTGTATATCATGATTTGAGATATTAACTAACGATATGTGTGTTATATAATTTACAAATATATAAATATACATATGTCTGGGGATGCATACACAAATAAATCATTACTAATGGAGAACATACTCAAAAAGATTTGGAGACCATTGTCATAAGTCATGTAAAGAATTCATTTCATGGTCACCCTGGGAGTGGTACTCTTTTACAGATAAGAAAACTGAAACTCGGGGTGGCAAAAAATGCCCGGAGACATCAGCTATAGGATTTATGTAGACTCGAAGACTGGCCACCAATGAAACTGGCACCCGAAAAGCTGAGTGAGCAATTCAAGGAGATGTCTGTGAAAATTAAAAAGTGAACTACCTCTATAGCTAACGAGTCCCAGGCTCTCCCCTGTTCTATTCCCAACAGATTATACCAGGAAAGCCAGCACCTCAAAGAATCTCATTCAATCAGGCTGAATGACGTCGCCCTGAACCCTGGAAGCCCATAGGAACTTCACCCTTTAGGAAAAAAGCCAGGCATTTGCACTAGGATGCTTTAAAGACCCTGTCACCGTTCCCCGTCAACAAGCACAAATATTGCCTTAGGGTATATGTCTGATTCAGAAAGCGAGATCACAATCCCCAATGATTAGATCTGACTTCACAAGGGGGCCCTGATCTTGGCAAAAGCCAAGTTTTCTCAAATTCATCCCTTTGGAGGTTGCAATGTTTAAAAGTAAATTTCCTCCTACCACTAAAACTCACTGGGTGGAAATAGCCCTTGGAAGAATGGAAACCCATTTCTCTCTGCAACGATCCAGTCGGCCTCCCAAAGCTCAGAAATGTGCTGTGCTCAGCATTTCTGTGCTGATGCAGCATCCACGGTCAAAAAGGCGGGCGGCTGCAGCAGCCGCGGCAGCAGTGGCTCTAGGGGGTGAAAATCAGATTGCACCATTTCTACCTCATTTGCCAGCAGAAGCACCGAGTCACAGGAAGATGAGGTTCTAGTCCAGAAGCAGCTGGGCTATATCACTCTAAAGGTGGTGAGTAAAATGGCTATTCACTGGGGCATTAGGTTTTTGTGCTAAGTGAAGATTCTAGGTGTAAAAGGATGTGTGCGTGTGTGTGTCTGTGTCTGTGTGTGTGATTGTACACACATATGGGCACTCATATTTTCACTGAGCAGCAAGATTGTAAAGCTGTGTATGGAAGAAATAAATAGAACGTAGTATTGTCGAGCTGGAGGGGTTCAGAGAAATCATGCATTCCAAGCCCCTTGTTTCACAGAAGAGGATCTGAGGTTCAGAGAAGTGAAGCTCTTTGCCTGAGATTACAAGCTAATAAGTGGTCAGATCTAGAACCCAGTGTTCTGATTCCCAGTGCAGGATTCTTCCCACGGGTACAAGATGCCTGCCTCTATGCCAAGTGACCTGTACCCTTGGGCATAGACCGAAACCTGCAGCCACAGCATTAGTGTCGCTGAGACACTTCTCGATGTTTCCAGTAGACATAGGAAGCCATTTCCGACTAACTGCAACGTGGGGTGCAGCAGCAAAACAGCAGCACTTGTTTGCTATAAATTGCCTGAGTCCTAATGGCTACCTCCTCCCCTGAGGTTATTCTTTGGGTCACCCTGCGAACAAAGTTACACAGCACCAGCACATCTTCCCAGCAGGGTCAAGTGGGCTGTTGATAGAGCTGGAGGGGATGCTTCATCAATAATATCCCCCTTTGCTTGGAACAAATATTTGCTGAATGCCATCTGTATGCCAGGCACTGTGCAAGCCTCCATCACATTCTTTACTGCGCTTACTTACCTCTCACCACAGCTTTGTGAGGTGTTGTTATCCCTACTCACAAGTAAAACTGACGCTGGGTGAGGTTAAAATATGTGGGCTATTTTGGGTCTTTTAAAAATTCCTAGTTCTTCCAAGAATCGTGGTTTAAAAGATAGTTATTTTCTATGACCCTCCTTACCAGAATGACCATTTTCCCTGAAATGGAAGGAAATGTTTTCTCCTTAATGAAAAGCAATTATCTGCAACATTCTGGATCAAATGTGTAGTCAGAGCAGAGAAAATGACATTGAACATTTGCAAACTTTGACTCTAAATTAGATATTGCATGGGCCTTTGGTTTTCCTCGGGTTTTTCTCCTATTTTGGGGGGTTCTGGTTCAAGTTAAGATTGCACAATATGGTTAGGAACCTTGGCTTTTTAGTACAGCTCTATCCCTAAGGATGTGATCTGGAATAAGTCACTTTACTTCTCCATGTCTCAGTCTTCTCTTTGATAAACTGACAGCTAAGACTAAATGATCTCTATCCTCTCTTTGAGCACTGAAATGTTTATGTATGTGTTTATTCATTCAAGTATTCGGGGTTTCTTGAGTTCCCATGGCATGCCAGATGTAGTGCTGGTGCTGGAAGGAACTTTAGAGATAACCTCCTCCAGCCCAATACCTTTCAAGCCTGGCAAGGTTAATGTGCCAACAGTCAGAGTTCTAGTCAAGCCCACAAGACGCTGTCCAGCATGCTTTCCGTGAACTGTGTATGCCTTCTCTTGAGTCTCCCTGCTGGTTCTAAATGATTTGAATTTTCTTTCTCCTTACTCTCCTCTATTACAACACTTATTGAGTACTTAATAAAACACAGTGCCAGGCACTGTGCTAAGCAGTTTTCATGCATTACGTCATTCAATCCAGACAATAATCCTATTCAGTAGATAATATGATTAGGCTTGAATTAGGGATGAAGAAACTGTGGCAACTTGACCAAAATTGTACCATTAAATAGTAGTGGGGGTAGAGTTTCTGTTTGGGATGATGAAAAAGTTCTGGAAATGGATAATGGTGATTGTTGCACAACATAATGAATATACTTAATGCCACTGAATTGTACAATTTAAAATGGTTAAATAGTAAGTTTTATGTCATATATATTTTACCATGATAATAAAAAAAATAGTGGGGAACTTAAGCCTAGGTAGCATCCAACTCCAATACCTTCCACCCCTAACCACTTCTCCTCCATCCCCACCACAGACAGGCCCCAGAAAGGAATGTGTTCTCTCCAATGGAGGGTTTAGGAAATATTTTTTTCTTTTTTTTTTTTTTAAAGTTTCTTAAGAAGCCACAAAATTACGTCCATACATCAGGAAACTTCCTCTGTGCTGAAAGTTAGCAGTAGACTATTCTGAATTATGATCAGATTCCCAAGTCTGGAAGAGTCAGAAATCACTTCCACCTTCCTTCTCCCATTTCTCTCCCAGCCTATTAGCTAAAGCTCTGTCTACAAATTCGATTCAACTTCAAACACATCTAACTATCAGGCAGCTCCTTTGCACGAGGTCCTGGCTTACATGTTGTGGAGGAACAGAGACAAGAAAGATTGAGCTCCTGCCTCAAAGAGTTTACAATCTAGCAAAAGGGGTAAATACACAAATAACTACAGAAGAAGAAAAGTCACTCAGTAGAAGTGCTGAGCACCTCTGCTAGATGTGAAGGCTACAGAAATGAACGAAACGCTGTTTTAGTCTGCTGCGAAGATGACACACACTCCGTGAGAAGGGTCTTCAGAGGCAAGAGACCAGATTCTGCTGAGAGAGAAAGGTCTTTGCAGTGGAGGGCTGTTTCCCCTCATCCATAAAATAGCCACAGACCTATTCCAGATGGTATTAGAGTCTAAATCTCACCACATGTCCCTCTTTTTTTCTCTTATTATTTTTTTCTTCTCTTTTCTTTAGGCTTACTCTGTTTTTCTTTTTTTAACTTCTTCCATTGGACACTTAGATCATTAATCTTTGATCTTTCTTCTTTATTAATATAACTATTTTAAAGCTATAAATTATCCTTCAAGTATTTCTGTGACTGCAGGACACAAAGTCTTGATGTGTAGTATTTTAATTAATTAATTAATAATTTACAATATGCTTTCTTCTTAGGCCACTGAGTTATTTAGAAATGCTTTCTTTTCCCCAAATGTATGGGGAGAAGAAGGTGGATTTTTTAAATTTACTTTTTGCTAATAATTTCTCACTAAATTATATTGTAGTAAATAACACAATCTGTATGACATCATATCATAGTATTTGGTGAGACTTCATTTGTGGACCAGTCCATGATCAAGTTTTATAAATGTCCCATGTGTGCTCAAAAAGAATGTGATTTTTCTGATTATTGATAAGAAGTTTCCCAGCCTCTCCATTAGAATAATCTTGATAGTGTGCTGTTCGAACCTTCTATATCCTTTTCAACTGTTTTTATCAATTACCAAGAGAGGTACATTAAAATCTCTTACTATCACTTCCAATTTGTCATTTTATCCCTAAAATTGCTTCATTATTTGCTTTTATATTTTGAAGCTATGTTTCTAGGGGCATACAAGTTTAGAATTGTTTTTCTACCTAATTGTTCTTTTTACATTGTTCATTATGTGGAGACCATCTTTATCATCAGTAATGTCTTTTGTCTTCAAGTGTATTTTATCTGACAATAATAAACTACACCAGTTTTCTTTTTGGTTAGTATTTACCTGTTATTCCTTTTCCCATCCTTTCCCTTTTAGCCTTTTTGTTCCATATTTTTGGTGCATCTCTTGTAAACAGCATATAGCTAAATATTTCTGGTCCAGCTATGTTTATTTCCTTCAAGCTCTATTACGCAATTAAAGGAATATTCATATATCTTATCTAAAAATTTTAGGTATTAATTTCCAGGAAATTTTCAGGTTTCTTATTGCCAGAAATGAAGGGTCTAGGTCCCTGTTATTTAAGAAGATTTCTAAGGATGTTTTCACAATGTCTCCCTTAGGATGTTAAAAATTGGCCTATCTCTCACTCAGTATGTGCCGTTCCATCCCATCAAACAAATCCTAAATTTCATCTTATCTCTCCCAGACATCCCCAAAGAACTTCACATCCACAGCTAAAGTCTTCAGTATCTCCTCTTGTTTCTGCTAATAGATTGTACAAGCAGTGAAATGATGATAAAGTAGATACTGTAGGTTGTCACTTCCTTGAAAACAGACCTTAATTGTAAGGCTCCAAAAGAAAGTGACTCAGACCCTTGGAAAACATGGTTGCCCTCGGCATCCTCTGTGAAACCATTACCACAAGGCATTGGGGAACTTCTCTAACTGTCATCAAGAACAAAGCCAATTATAGTAACAGTCTTTCTTTGCCGAGAGCAACATGGCTGCCTTTTTTTTTTTTTTTTGACGTAAAAAAATGTCTTTAGGTAATATTTGTTCAGCACTTACTATGACAAGGCACTGTGCTAAGTGTCTTTTATGCATTGTGTCACTTTATGCTCACAACTCTCTGAAGTAGGTATAACTATTTTCCCTCTAAAACCGAACCCCAAAAGCTTGGGATCCTGTCAGCACTGTGCTCAGGCCCAGTGGGAAAGCAAGTCAATGGCCTCTACAAATTCCCCCAACAGAGAATTCTCTTCTCATCAGGACCCTCCTCTGATTTCCTGTTGTGCAGCCCTTTCATCTTTGATTTCTAGTCACTTAATAACTATTGGCCTTGGGCAAGGTGCTTCACGCTTCTGGGCCTCAATTTCCTCATCTTCTAGCTCTAAGATCCTCTCCCATCTCTGACCACGGCACACACACTAGAGCCCAGACTGCCTGTCAGTTGGGGGAGACAATGTTTCCCACCTGCTGGAGCTCTGTTTCTGTGGAAGCTTCTAGGACTCTCAGGATTCATCACCTTTCCCCCAGAATTCAGGAGTTCATAGCGGTGTTTCTCCCTATTTCATAATGTGCTGTTTTTATAACGCTTGTTCAGTCAGATTGTGGGTCAACTATGGGATACGTCATGAAATAATCCTTCCCCAGGCTCCGCTTCTGCTCAGACTGGGGTCAACCATGGACCACACAGCACGTGGCGTTGCATTTCACCTCCCCTTTCCTGCCCCCTCTTTTTCTGGGACAGGCAAGGAGATGACAGGAGCAGGGGTCATCCCTGGGCCAATGTTTAGAGGAAGGCAGAAAGACAGAGAAGTGCAATCCTGGCATTTACTGGGTGTTCTCACAGTAAACAATAGCCCTGTGATGTCGGCATTATCATCGTCCCCATATTGCACATGAAAAACTAGCCCAAAGTCACTGAGTAAGTGGGTGATGGACCTCGTATGCAGTCTCACGTCTGTCTCAGCTCCAAGACCTATGCTTGTTCTCCTACAGAGTCCACCCTCTATCACAGAAGAGGACAAAGACCCATGCAAAGCCAGCACAATTTCAGAAGTGCCAGGAAAGCAGCCTCTGCTTCCCCCAACCACCCCTCACCAACTTAGGGGTTCCCGAAATGCTATTAATTGATGTTGTAGCCTTTTAAAGACTCCCTTTAGAGAATAAACATAATGAAATGCTGTTTACTGAGGTGAGATCTTGTCCTGCAAACATGAGGAGCGAGCCTCAAGAGCAGGGAGCAGGGAACAGAACAAAGAGAGGTTGGAGCTTTGGGTAAATGGAAAGAATCCCTACACCCTCCACTTACCAGAAAGAGACAATGAGGCTCAGAGGGAAAAGTGACGTGTCCAAGGTCATTGTTTGTAGCAAACCAAGATCTAGAACCCAGGCCTCCCGGCTCCCAGACGAGTAGCCCACACCACACAGCATTTTGCTGATGTACTGGCTCCTTTATAAGATGAGAAAATTCTTGGTAATATTGTGGTTGTTGACATATGACCAGTAAGGAATTTAGAATGAAATTCCATCTTTTCCTGTCTTAAGGCAGCTCAATAATTTAAAAATATAAATTAAACCAAGAAATAAATCCCGTAAAAACTAAATTCCCATTATTTCTCTTTTACTCCCTCCTACCTTTTCTATCAACTGCTTCAGTCCACCGTTTTCTTTCGTATTGTTTAATATCAGCTAGGGTATCTGATCATGCACCAAAAACAGGGAACATCTCAGCCAAGCAAGGGTCCTGCTTATCAGCCCTGCCTTGGGGGAGGCAGGAAGCAGGAGATCACCCAAAACCAAATGGAAGTATGTTCCCCTTGATTTACAGTCCTCCATCCCGAGAATTCCCCTGGGCACTCTGTTCCCAAATGAGCCCCTAAGTCCTCCTCTATTTTCCACTCCCCTCCCCCACCCCAGGTAATGAAACGCTGTGACTGTTAAGATGCTGTTTAAATGCGGAATGTTATCATCACTATATATCATCCAGATCGGCTTTCTAGGTCGTACTAAGATGTCAGAATGATGCAAGCCAACATTTTTATTATTTAGGATACAGTATACTAAGTTTATGTTGATTACTCTAAGTATCATCTTTGAAAGATAACTAGCATTAAAGTGTTGATAATGTTCCACTTTTGCAATCATATTTGCATAGTGTACAACAGAGTTAAGCAGGAAAAATCATCTTAAGTGGTGTTTCTCGTCGCTGTCAGTCTCACACTGCCTGCTTCAACTTGGTAGATGAGACAGGACGAACGCTTACAATATTTTTTCTATCAGCTTTACGTTATATAATGTTATTCTTGTTCCTTCTGGTAAGCCTGCAGCATGGAATGGAAAAAGCAGAGTTTTGGGGGCCAGTGATAACTGGATTCCAATTCCAGCTTATGCACTTGAGAAAGTCATTTAACCACTCGGGGAAGCAGTCACCTCTTCTGTAAAATGGAGTTAGCAAGGCTGTGAGATTGTAGACAATATATGAAAAACACCTAAACAGCACTGTGCCTGGCACGTAGCTGGCTGGCATGCAGGGGCCCCCTTTGTTTTACGTACAGTGTTTTAAAATGCCCGTTTACCGCATTTTGAAATTAAAGATTAAAAATAAGCTGACATTCCCCACACTGTACGTCTAGCTAACGATTCTTTGGCCTCCCAGCAGAGTTATATATGCAGATAATCTGTTTGATGCTGCTCAACACAGAAGGGACACTGATTTTATTTTATGAACAATAGTTGAAAGTCTCCTGAGTGTCGACTACTGGGAAATAAATATTCTAGATTTCATCTATTCATTCATTCATTACAAACAAACTATCCTCCAAACGACCCCCTCGCTCTTCCTTTTTTCCCTTTCCTTTTTTTTTTACACTCCCTCAGGCCTACTACAGTCTTTTGCCCAATTGCACGCTATTTTTCATTTTCATCTTGTCACCACCTAATGTCCAAATTTATTTAAATCATCCTCAGACACAATCCCACAAGATATGAATCACATTTGAGGTTTTTCCCTCTGACTTGTCAGCTGTCTCATTTATGATTGACAAGATTTCCATTTCAGTAATTTCTACTAATTCTGCTTCAAATCTGTATATTTAATGAACACACCAATCGGCACCTCATTATTAGTCAGGACCATTTTTTTCGAGTGTAATGTGCTGATTTCATAATTTATAGTCCATGGTAGCCGCCCCTAAATGAAACTCACAGAAAGCCTTGTCCAGTTTGCGTTAAAACAGTATCTGGCGTATGAATACAAACATCATATTCTCTCCGTTGTCTCATCCTTTATGCATATGAACACTTTGTTTGCATGCTCAGACTCTTAAACACAAACAAGGTTTTTCTCTTTGTAAAGGTATGTTGAATTGTATATCTCTGCATAAAGACGAAAAGAAAAATGGATAGTTTGCCTGCACCAAAAAAACAGTCCAAGTTCTCCAATGCAAACACAATCTGACACATGCTAAAAATTGCCTGAAGCACTGACGAGTTATAGATCATCTCCCTGGAGCAGATAATTCATTAGGAAATAGCCTCACGCCCTGTGTAGCAATTGAACAGAAATATTTACTTGTGGTAATATCAGATGATAAGGGTAAGAGGACTTGTTTCTGAACAAGGAGGGGAGGGAGAACCCTGCAGTAGATGCCCATGATAAGCATTGCAAATGCATCATTAGTCTTCATCCCGCAATCTAGTCAGGATGGAGCTAAAGGGGAGGGCTTTTAAATCCGCTACAAGGCTCAGGTTGGATCTGCTTATGTGGAGGCACAAGAGGCAGACAGTTACGTAGTGGTGAGGCATTCTAAGCGGGCTGGAAAAATGATTTCACCTGATATAGGGACCTTTTCCTGACCAGAGAGTAATCAAGAATAAAGAGGGTTATACCTTCAGATGAACGCCCTTTAAATACACACACACTACTTTTCTCTAAGCTTTCTGTCTTCAACTTTTCAGGCCCTGAACAGTGTCTGCCAGGTAGATTTTAAAGGAGAGACAATATCTTCCAGACTCAGGAACGTGTTGATTTGTTTAAAACAATAGAATCATACACTATTTGTGTTGAAAAGAACTTTAGAAATCATCTGCTCCAAGTACCTCATGCTGAAGAAGAAGTGAAACAAGGAGAGTGACTTACTTGCCCAAGGTCATACAAGTCACCTTCATCGTGCCACAGTTTAATTTTTTTTTGTACAATATGAATAATTTATTAAATAATGTAGAAACAAAACAAATTGACTTGGTAACTGTCACCTGATAAACTGGATATATGTCAGAGACTATAGCCACGTGCCTCATCCTTCCCCAAAAATGATTATGAAAGGATGCTGTTTGCCAGACCTCTGTCTTGGGGGTCCTTCCTCAAAACCTCTGGCTGTGGCTTTAATGTGATTACTTTCCAGGCGTGTTGTGGCACTTAATTCACTTGGCCAAAGGCTCTGAAACTTTCGGGTGGCTCTTCCCCTATGCCTCCGGGGCCACAAGAGGCTGGCAGTGTGTGTTTTCCCAAATATGTTCTGAAATATCACTAAAACTAGAGAAATTTAAATGGAAAAATTTGAATTTCAAAATCAAATCCAAGCTACACACTAAATGTACTTGCTACGGTACAGTTGGCTATTTCTTTTACTTACCAAAATCATAAAAAAAACTTAAAGTTCAAATATGATATGAGAAAAATATACAGGCAAGAAATGAATTGGTTTTGTTCTTAAAGCACTAAATTTGCTACAAACCATCCACATGGTATCTAGAAGCAATTTTTCCTTCTCTCCAGGCCTTGCTTTCCTCTTCTATATGAGTAGGAAGGAAACCAAATGATCTCAGGGGTTCCATCATTAGTTATGCCATTCAAATAATATCTAAAAAATTGTTTTGTTTATTTTTTTGAAAGCGACAGTAACTGCAGAATTATTTGTAGCTATTTCCAAAGATGTGAACTGACACTAAAGGAACACGTCAGTATCTGCTAAATCTATGTAAAGCTTTCAAAGGAGGTAGTTTCACTATTGAAATAATTCTCCAAAACAATGTTGACTGACTTGGGACTAAGCTCGTGAATTTAACCCTCTAACCAGTATTTTTCCCCCATTTCACTTTCTAGATTGATTTGAGGGGTTTTTTTTTTTTCCTCTTCCTTATTTGAAAATATTTGTTAAGGCCTGAAGAGAGCTAGGAGTAGGGGGTATGCAGTGTTCATATGCACACATAGAAGGTAAAAACAAGCCTGGTTCTTATCTAGCCTGAACACTTCAGTAGGAACAGAGTTTTGTATTCAGTTTCTCCAGCCACCAAAACTTGAAGGTTATAGAATATTCTATTTCAGGACACCTTTAAAAACGAGGAGCCGGTGTAAAAGTACTGCAGTGTTATTTTGATTTCTGCCACAGAATGAATCACTCCTCCTGAATGCAAACACCAGCAAAGAATGCGTTAGAGGATCCGCCATCATATTAAAAATTAAATCCGGCTGCATTTCATAATGGGCTTTCCTTTTTAAAGCACAGTTTCATCTTCTCACCATGGAAATTTCGCTCTGATGGCTGTTGTTTATGGTTAACACTGAGGCATCGGCTGAGGTCAGAACCCTGCTTCTCTGAACAGGGAACCACAAATGTCACCGACACATGGTACGCTTGGCAAATAATATATTTCTTTCCAATCTCCTGTGTCTTCAGTTTGCCTAACGTCATGCTTGTGGTAAGCTGAGGAGAGTTTATTTCTCGGGTCTTCTTTCCTTCCTTTGGTGGGACCAGCCGGAGGCATGCAATTTACAATGAATTCAAAAGTGCCCCTCTTTTGATTTTTGTTGTTGTCTTTATTTTAACCTCCAAAAAGAGAGAGATTTAACTCAGTTTTCACCCCAGGCTAAGCTAATACTTAGGTCATGTCTGAGCTCTCTGGGGAACCCCGGCTTTATACCGTCCGAGGGGCAATGGTGTCTTTTCACGTGGAGCAGCACAGCTGTCCAGCCATATGGGCCCCAAAGAGCCCAGTCGATCGGATTTGGGGAGGTTTTACAATGTAATTTCTTAACGTGTTAGTATTTGGGGTGAGTTTGATCAGGAGTATAGACAGCTCTTAAGCCCAAGGGTTTAGGTTTTAAGAAGCCATCACAAATGTCCCAGCATCTGATCCGACTGGTGAAAAACCGATATGAAATCTGTGACTGGGGGAGGGGAAAGGACTGCTGCACCCCTCATTGGAGAAAGCCCCAGGGGTATGCTCTAACTATTAATTCAGCATCAGCTGCCTTTTTTTCCCCCTCCTTTTCTTTTCTTTTTTAACCCGGGGCTCATCATTTAAGGCGTTCCCACTCAGGCCTGCAGAGCCTGTTACAAAACCATGTCTCTGCTCCCCTCCCCCCATGCCGCAAGATGAGAGAGCAAATATCCTGCATTGCAGCAACAGCGCAGGAGGACTGCACTGAAACCGTCCTCAAGCTAAACAAAACCAGGCCTTTAAGGAAAAGCAAGGACAGCACCGCAGCGGTGTGTCCTGCTGCCCTTCAGTCAAGACAACCTGGACCTCAAGTCGCAGCCCCGTCCCTCCACGTAAAGGGGTTCAGGAACTGTCTGCTTAAGGACTTCTTAGTGAATGGAAAACAAATAGTCCTGAATCTAAAACCCTTATCAAAATGGTGGAAGCCTTGAGCCTAGCTACCGCCAATATAGTTTTTCCACCAGAAAAGTATTTTAGTTTGAGGGGGACGTTATCAGGATGGGAAGTTTCCTCCTGAAAGACACCCCAGATGACGGCTTTCCAACTAACTATAGTCTTCAGGAATTAAAAATCTATTGCAGGGATGCTTTACATTTTCTTCTTCTCCTCTCTCTGTCTCTATCTCTCCGTCTGTCTGTCTCTCTTTCAATTTAAATCACAGCTTTCCGCTTCTTAGAATTTACAAAAACTTCTTATTTTTAAGCTTCTCGTGGTACATTGTTGGAGGCAAAAAGCCAGTGCTGAGAGGTCTTGAGATTGCTATTCTCCTTTTATTGGGGCAAACACCCAATAATTGACAAGAACCTAAATGGCCTTGAAGCAAGCAGGGTAGCGCCCAGGGTCACCATTCTCTGGACCCGTTCCCGCTCGGTGGGCTCGCGTCTGCCTCGACCCTCGCAGGACCGCTCTCGGTTGCCGCGCACGGGTCATCTGATTTGAGAAGCTGCTTTTAGCTGTCAGGGGTTTGTTATTCCTATCCATCTCTCGTTGCTCTGAATCCAGCGCTGCCCAACAAACACTTAGATTTTTTCTTAAGTCATCAAAGAAGACAAGCCGGAGTGGGGGAAGCAGATGGGCCCTGCGTGTGCGGAAATGGCCGGGGTTGGGTTGAGTCCCGGGCGGCTGCCGAGCGGACTCTTCGGAAAGGCCGAAGATTTCTCATTGCGGCGGGGTTTGTTGGGGGTCGGGGCGGGAGATGTCTTTCTGGCGGCAGATTCATTCTGAGTCCTTCCTTAAGGCCAAGTTAACCCCGTGCTCCCAGAAAAACACACAACACGGCCACAGCCAACACAACAAAAGGCGCCTCCCCGAAGTGAGTCTAAATGTACGCGGGACGGGTGGCGACCGGACGTGGAAAGGCACTTTTGTGCCTCTCATCTCGGGCGTCCATCTGGCCCCGGCGGGCGCGGGCGGCGGGAGGGCGCCGGGGGCCAGGAGAGGGGAAGCCGGGAGGGGCGCGCGCACGTATCCAGAGGCGCGGGCACGCTCGCCCGCTCTCCTTCACGTTCACCTTGACTGCAGGAGGCGGGGGATGGGACTACCTCCCCCCCAACCCCCGCCACCAACGCTTCTCCCCACCCCCCGCCGCTGTCCTGCCCAGACGCCAGCTTGGGGCTGTGGGGGAGAGGGGGAGGTGCAAAGGCGCTCGGGTCGCCGCAGCGGCCGGACAGCCGCGCGCTCTTCGCAGTGATGTCAACCGCATCCTCCGCAGGCCCCCAACCACCCCCACCCCAGGCCTTGTCCGCACCCCGGCCCGCAGAAGGCCTAGTCCGGCAGGGTTCTCGTCCTGAGGACGAGAAGCAGAGGGCGTGCAAGTGCCCTGAGCCCCCCACTCAATCTGCAGAAGCGGGAGAGAGGAGTGGACAAACCGCGGTGCCGCGGCCGCTGGGGCCGAGAAAGGGGAGGGGGGCGGTGGACCCAGATGTGGGTTTGACGCCTCGGGCCGCCGAGGGGAGTCTGCCCCTACTGGTACAGCCAGGGTCACGTTAAGGGAGCAGAGGGCACGGCCCACTGCAGATGCCGCGCGTGTGGGCACAGAGAAAGCGCCCCCTTCTCCCAGGATAGAAATGGATAAACGGAAGCGCGTGTGAGTGTGGGGGTGCGAATTGCCACCTCCAGCCTTGGCTTTCCCGCTCTTCCGAGCGTTCCCACTTCTCACTTTCCCCAAATCCGCATTTTCCTTGGCACAGCTTTTCCGGAGCAAGGAGAGGGAGGTACCCGGGGGCAGTGAGAATGACGTGTGCTGGTGCAGAGAGGGGGTGGGGGGCTGCGGGCCGGGCTCTGTGGACCGGCTCCTAATCCTCTTGTTTTCGGTACAGTCAGCAGATGTGGCTTCTTTTAGCTGAATAATCCGTTAAAAGAATAATAATTTTTAAAAAGGAGATCGACCTCACCCGAAGAGGACGGCGAATGAGATTAGGGCTTGGTAAGGATAAATTAAAAGGCTCCAAATTCTCTCTGTCCCTCTTTGCCTTCCTCTCTACCCTCCTCCCCCTCCCTCCCCTCCCCCCCTTCTTCCCCATCCCCTGCAATCCGCACTCGACGCGAGTTCACGCGGAGGGCTGGATTTCCAGGCTGAACCGCAACTTGCGCTGCGCGTTATTATTATTCATCTGAGGGTGCTGCCGCCACAACCTTTGCCTCCTGCGCTCCTCTCCTTCCCCCCAGCCGCCGCCGCCAGTAGTGCAGACCCTCCTTCACGCATGCTCCGGTTCACCAAAGGGAGATTCTGAATTTTTTATCACGCTCATGATCATCATCATGATGCTCCTTATCATGGTTATCATTTCCTCCTGCCAGGTGGAGCGACCACCAGCGCCTTCTCGCCGCCCGCGCCGTCCCCAGCGAAGGAAGCAATTCGGGCCCTGGCGGCCGCTCCCTGGATGCCGGCTTCCTATGCGTCTCCGCAGCCCTCCCTCATTCATCTGCATGTATATTATCTTGATCCCTTTTATTCCAGTAGATCCACTGTTTTTCGTTGGGCTGGCTGAAACGCTGCGGACTGCGACCAGTCTCTTAAAAAGAAGAACATAAAGAGGAAGACCTTGAGTGGACCCCCGGACAAAGCACTTTGGGCTCGGCGAGGAGGGACGCGCGGGAGCGCCGGCTCGGAAACACGAGTGATCTCCGGTGCCAACGGGCGCCAGCCCGGCGCGCAAACCTCTGAGGGTATTCGGGCCGAATTTTTTTTATCCTTTTGGTTTGCCTAAACAGTGTCATTGTTGGGGAAAGGTTGGGTTTGTTTGGTGTTTTTCTGGGAAAGGGAGCTGAATGTGGGAGATCGGGTAGACTTAACTTGGCTTTCCTGCTCCCCTGCCTCACTTTCTCGAGATCCGGGTGTTGGAGAGGAGACCGGGGAGCAGAAGGCTGAGAAGAGAGCAGAAGCTGGAGATGTTGCCCGGAGGACTGAGGGAATAGTGGGGCGAGGGAGAGGTGAGTGGGGACGGACCAGCTGGAGGAGGATTGCGAAAAGAAGGTTTTTTTTTTAAATCCCCTCTTCTGGTTCACAGGATGAGTTTTGCTGGGGATGAAATACGGGTGTCTATGGATAGGCGCTCTGAGAAATTGATTTTAAGAAAACTGATATGTCCGTGTACACACAGAAGGAGGCGTCTGGATTTGTGTGTAAACAGTGGAGAGGTGGAGGGAGGCATAGAGGGAGAGGGCTTAAAATATGTCTTATTATCCCTTTGGCTCTGGGGACTCTCATCCTCTTGCCCTCTCCCTTTTTTTGACCCGGGGATCCAGCCGCATTAGACACGAGTGACCTTTTAAATCTACGCCCACTCTTTACCTGGTAGAGACAGTTGACAGTTTGGGGTGGGGTAGGGTGGGGTGGGGAGAGTGGTAGGGGTGTTTCGAAGACATATATATTCTCTCTCTCTCTCTCTCTCCCCCTCCCTCCTTCTCTCCCTCCCCTCCCCTCCGTCTCCTCCTCCCTCGCTCTCCTCCCCTTCACTCCTTCTCTTCCTCCCTCCCACCTCCCTCGCTCGCTCGCTCCCTCCCTCCCTGCTGCATTTTGCATGAGCTATCTAGGTCATTAGCATTTTAGCGTATGCAAGACTTGACAAAGCTGATGAGGGGCCAGATGGGCCTCGCTCTTATGAGTTCTCCCCCCCCCCTTTTTTTTTTCCTTTTCCTTTTTCCCCTCCACCACTTGGGACCTGAGCGAGAGGACTGCAGCAGGCGAGTTCCGGAAGGCTGATTGCCCAGATCCCGGCCCCGGACCGCGGCAGCAGCCCCCGCGGCACGCCCGGCCAGGCTACGCCTGGACTCCGAGACCGAGGTAAAGGCGGCGGCGGCGCGCCCTGCCCTGGCAGCCGCTGGCAAGCCCCTGCTGCCCTCCTCGTTTCCAGCCCTCGTCTTCCCCCTCCTGGCCCCCTCAGTTTCCTGGGCAAAGCTGAGGGCGAGATGGGTGGGTAGGGTTTGCTGCGCTGGGGCGAGGTGGGGTTGGTGTTGTTTTTTCATTGTCTGGAGCTGCAGGGGAGGCGAGGCGCGGGGAAGGGGCGAGGGGAGTCGGGGTAATTAACACGGGGGAGGCATCTCTCCGTCTCCCACTTCCACCCACACCCTCCACCACTCCACCCCCTCCGCTTTGCAGGAAAAAGCCTGGATCCGAAAGGATGGGGGAGAACAAAGAGCCTTTGGAAGACGTCGCTGTTATCTCATTGTCTGTGTGATTGGGGAGCTGCGGTAGGGAGGATGCTGTGGTCCTTTTCTTCCTGCACTCCCCACCCCCATCCCTCTCCCCGCTGTCGGGACGCACGCACACGCGCCGCTTTTTACTTATTTTTCCTTGTTTTCTCATTCCGTCTTCTTCCCACCCCCTTCCTTCCTTCCTCCTTTCCTTCCTTCCTCCTTTCCTTCCTCAGGAGAAAGGCCTCTCTCTCCGTGTTCACAGCGGACCTTGATTTAAATGTCCATACAATTAAGGCACGCGGTGAATGCCAAGAATGGGGCTGGCTGAGCACCGTCGGTCCGCGAGGGCCCGCCGAGGAAGGAGCCGCAGAACCGAGGCGCCCTACGCAGAGCTCAGCGCTCCGGCTTCGGGCGGGAGGGGTCGCGGGCTCCCGCCGGCTGGGCTGCCCCGAACCGGAGCCCTTGGAGTGGGGAGGTGTGGGGCTTGCGACAGACAGGCGATTAGAGATGCAAAGAGACTCTGCGAGCGAAACAGAGGCTGATTCTACCACAGAAACGTAGATCTGTGCGAGCACAGATGAGGTGGGAGGGGAGGGTTGCCTGTGAGCGCATTGCGGAAGGCTTCTGTGTGCAGATTTTTCTCTGGGCTCGGGGTGCATTGTATGCGGGTCGACACCTTCCTCCGTGGCTGTGTTTTTGTTCTGAGCTTAGCTTTTAGTTTGCCCTTTAAAAAAATAATCTGGCATCCAAAGACTGGCAGACTGTGCCAGGGCTTGGACTGCAGATATATTGTGTTTGCTTGAGGCTTGGGGGGAGGGGTGTCGCCAGTTGAGAGGGAAGAGGGAGGTGTTTGTCACCCTTTACTGTAGCGCTTTGGGCACCTGACAAGCTTAAGGAAGTCGTTGGGATATGGAGGGAAGAAGAAACAAACTTCTGGACCGTTCATGAGCTCCATCGGGGCTGAAAGCATGGCCAGGGCTCTCAGGAGCCTCTCACTTCCTCTTTGCGCTGTAATTGCAGTTTCAGGCAGAGATCCAGGAGATGCAGAGGAAGGGATAGGCGCAATAACCTACATGTGCGGAAGGAGGGGATGCATTCCTTTTAAAATCTGAACAGAAGGAAAAACAGAATGGCTGCAAGTGTTGGTCTGAGGAGAGACTTTTGAAAGAGAACGTCAGGGAATGGAAAGGGTTAACCCACTCTCATCCTGAAGTATCTGCTTCCCCAGTCGGGCCTTCCTCCCCAGCACTAGACCTAGAGCAGCAGCTGGTCCTAGAGACCCCTCTTGCTCTGCACAGTGACAGCCCCAGCCCATCTCCAGCTCTGTGTTAACCCCCAAGCTGCAGTGGACGGTGGCAAGACATAAACCTGTTAATTTCCAGGTGGAGAAAATGGAGGAGGGGCAGGTGCCTACAGAGAAAGGAGGCCAAGAGCTGGATCTTCCTACCCAGGAAGCCTGCTGCATCCTTTCCCTACCCTTGGCAGAGGCCTCTCTTTGCAAGGCCAAGGCCATAAGGGATGCTCAGGATTAGAGTTTGATTCCTGACACACTAACCAAGGCCTAAGAAAGTCTCAGTTGAGGCTGACTCAGGAGCTCTCTCCTCCCCAAAGCCTCGTTCTGGCCCACTAAATAAACTAGTGTGCAAGGACACCATGGATCCCTAGCCTCATTTCCTCCCAAATATTTATTGAGTACCTACTGTGTGCCAATCATTCTATAATTATTGTATCTTAGGTTCTTCCTTTGCCCTCCTAAGGGAGTGTCTGGAGTAAGGCGAGGTTAAGTGTGCTGTACCTCATCTAGACACTCCCAGAACCTTCTCTGGGTCTGCAGAAATGTGCCACAACCTGCTCACCCCTGCAGAGAGAAGGCTGCAGTTCACATCATGCCATCTGCAGGTGTGGTGCTGTCCCCCAAGTCCCAGAAGGCAAGCCTTGCTGGAGGACAGAAGAGAGAGCATCTTCTCTCGCCCCTGTGCCTTAGTCAGGGTTGTCCTAAAAGGCACCCGCAGCCACTGCCTTCAAAATAGACCTCCCTCCCAAGGATGCCTCCTTGGGGTGTAAATCTCCTTGCCTTTCCCCCTGCCTCCCTGGGAAGGCTGCTCTGACAGTTCTTTGGGGCATGGTTTCAGCCTCTGGTGGCCAACTGTTTGCCCCACAGTTGTCCACATCAGTGAGCCTCATCTCCATAATTGCTTCCCCGTAATTCCATCAGACGTGGCTGCACTCCTTGCTGATGTGCCTGCCCA